>NC_064631.1:217152800-219652800 GCF_023864275.1 Schistocerca cancellata
AAGGTAAGAGAGGATCATTTGGATTGTGAATGCTAATGAAAGAACGTCAAAACAACCTCAGACGAGCTACACATGATTTTATCAAGAAAAATCAAATGTGCATCAAAATCACAGGTGGAAATTATGAAAATCGACTTTCACCATAATCGTTTGCCTTTGCATAACACCTCCTGTGAGTACCAGTAAACCCCCAACACTGATTCTTTAAAGAATTGAGCTCCTCTGCATGAAGCGTTCAGGTCTACAGAGCTATGTGTCACTCAGTGACAAAAATTTTGCAGCCACATTCAGTGTTATTTCATGGATATTGCCAGCAAAATGTGTCTGAGTAGAGTTAATAGTAAGGAAGCAGTAAATTAAAACATCATGCTTGATGCTGCAGTTTGCTGTATGAGCAGCAAAAATATTCCTTTTATGATTTTGTGCAGGTGTCAGCAAGAAAAACATGATGAGTGTAGTTTGTTAAAAGTCCTGATTTTTAAATATTGGATGAATACAGTTACGTAATTTGCTTGCCATGAGTTACACTGCTTCCAATTGTAATTGTTGTTGTTGCTGTCTTCAGCCCAGAGACTGGTTTGATCAGCTCTCCATGCTACTCTATCCTGTGCAAGCTTCTTCATCTCCACTGCAACTTACATCCTTCTGAATCTGCTTAGTGTATTCATCTCTTGGTCTCCCTCTACAATTTTTACCCTCCATGCTGCTCTTCAATACTAAATTGGTGATCCCTTGATGGTTCAAAACATGTCCTACCAACCAATCCCTTTTTCTAGTCAAGTGGTGCCACAAATTCCTCTTCTCACCAATTCTGTTCAGTACCTCCTCATTAGTTACATGATCTACCCATCTAATCTTCAGCATTCTTCAGTAGCACCACATTTCGAAAGCTTCTATTCTCTTCTTGTCTAAACTATTTATTGTCCATGTTTCATTTCCATACATGGCTACACTCCATACAAATACTTTCAGAAAAGACTTCCTGATACTTAAATGTTAACTCAGTAATAACAAATTTCTCTTCGTCAGAAACGCTTTTCTTGCCACTGCCAGTCTACATTTTATATCCCCTCTACTTCGACCATCATCAGTTATTTTGCTCCCCACATAGCAAAACTCATCTACTACTTTAAGTGTCTCATTTCCTAATCCAATTCCCTCAGCATCACCTGATTTAATTCAACTACACTACTGGCCATTAAAATTGCTACACCACGAAGATGACGTGCTACAGACGCGAAATTTAACCGACAGGATGAAGATGCTGTGATATGCAAACGATAAGCTTTTCAGAGCATTCACACAAGGTTGGTGCCGGTGGTGACACCTACAACGTGTTGAGGAAAGTTTCCAACCAATTCCTCATACGCAAACAGCAGTTGACCGGCGTTGCCTGGTGAAACGTTGTTGTGATGCCTTGTGTAAGGACGAGAAATGCGTACCATCATGTTTCCGACTTTGATAAAGGTCGGATCGTAGCCTATCGCGATTGCAGTTTATCGTATCGCAACATTGCTGCTCGTATTGCTCGAGATCCAATGACTGTTAGCAGAATATGGAATCGGTGGGTTCAGGAGGGTAATACAGAATGCCGTGCTGGATCCCAACGGCCTCGTATCACTAGCAGTCAAGGTGACAGGCATCTTATCCACATGGCTGTAATGGAGTGTGTAGCCATGTCTTGATCCGAACAGTTTGATGACGTTTGCAGCAGCATGGACTATCAGCTCGGAGACCATGGCTGCGGTTACCCTTGACGCTGCATCACAGACAGGATCGCCTCCTGTGATGGTGTACTCAATGATGAACCTGGGTGCACGAATGCAAGGTGTATACGGCCCGGGACATCCGGGAATTCCGGGAAAAACCCAGGAATTTTTTCATCCAGGAAAAACCCGGGAATTTTTTAGAATTCCGGGATTTTTCGTTGTTTTAGATTGCAGTTAAAGTTTTGTAGGTGTGACGTGTAAGATCTGATACGCTGACAAAGAACTTTAGTCCACTACTGCTAAATAATATTGCACCAATGAAACACAAATCACAGAATAACACCAAAATAAAAGTTTAGTTGCATAGAAAATGGGTAAATAGTGTCAAAGGATTTAGGTCGAAGATTATGCAGTACGTCCATAACAACTAACATGCATTCGATGTGTGTGACGTCACAATTGTTTACATTTCTAACAGATCACCAGAAATTATTACGAATAGTGGCTTGAGATGCGTTACTTCCGAAGTAAATTTCCACGCAAGATGATTTATGTTACGTGTGAGGATGTGCAGTGCATTTCTTAAATCACAGGGCGTTATAACTCTCATTCAAAACGTAACACTTTGAGGATCAGCCATTTGAAAAATGTCGGGCCCAGAAGATAAGTCATTTATGCCACAATTTAAAATTTTACCGGCACATTTGTATTTGATATGACTTAACGTGTAACAACGCTAAAAAAAGACCGAGCTTCAAGTTAGTTTTCATATTTAATGTTGTTCTTTCATAGATAAAAAATTATGCAATCGATGGCAAAAAGTTCCATTGACCTTCACAAAAAATGGTTCAAATGGCTCTGAGCACTATGGGACTCAACTGCTGTGGTCATAAGTCCCCTAGAACTTAGAACTACTTAAACCTAACTAACCTAAGGACAGCACACAACACCCAGCCATCACGAGGCAGAGAAAATCCCTGACCCCGCCGGGAATCGAACCCGGGAATCCGGGCGTGGGAAGCGAGAACGCTACCGCACGACCACGAGATGCGGGCTGACCTTCACAAAATGTGCATAATGTGTTACTGAGCAATGTCACAAGTCCCTTCATGCCAGAACACTTAGACTTTTCTAAGCAACTGATAATCATTTTGGCACGATTTTAATTGCCAAGTTAGAGCCTGTTAGTACGCCTACGGACTTCCTATCATTGTAGGACTAATAACAGTGGATGCCAATAGAGGATGCAATTCTCTTTCGTACATACACATCTGCTTACGAGTTAACCGGTGTAGAAACGCACTTTGCTGAATTGAGCGAGCTCGGCCTACCTTCGTAACGTACGCGCCGCGGCCTGTCTTTCTCGTAGGCCTCGTGCTCTGAATAACTGCCGTCATTCGCTAGCGAGGTCACGTCTCGCATCAAACAACTTTCCAAACGCATTGTTTTTCCTGGATTTCGTTTCCTAAAGTGCTGGGACGTCCTCCGCCGGTATAAGACCTTTAAGATTCAAAGGACTGATTGATAGGTTTTACAGCTCCGAGGGAAAGTATACTGTTACTTAACACAGATGTATTTTCACCCGCTTTATACGTAATTTCATCTGGGAGAAATTGTGTTTTTAACCGGGAAATCCGGGAATTTTTTTTCTTGTCCACGTAGACACCCTGGAATGGCAAAACGTCATTTTTTCGGATGAATCCAGGTTCTGTTTACAGCATCATGATGGTCACATCCGTGTTTGGCAACAATGTGGTGAACGTACATTGGAAGCATGTATTCCTCAATCACCATAGTGGTGTATCAGCCGGCATGATGGTATGGGGTGCCATTGGTTACACGTTTCAGTCATCTCTTGTTCACATGGATGGCACTTTAAACAGTGGACATTACATTTCAGATGTGTTACGACCCGTGGCTCTACCCTTCATTCGATCCTTGCGAAACCCTACATTTCAGCAGGATAGTGCATGACGGCATGTTGCAGGTCCTGTATGGGTCTTTCTGGATACAGAAAATATTCGACTGCTGTCCTGGCCAGCACATTCTCCGGATCTCTCACTAGTTGAAAACATCTGGTCAATGGTGGCCGAGCAACTGGCTTGTCACAATACGCCAATCACTACTCTTGATGAACTGTGGTATCATGTTGAAGCTGCATGGGCAGCTGTACCTGTACACGCCATCCAAGCTCTGTTTGACTCAATGCCCAGGTGTATAAAGACCGTTATTAAGGCCAGAGGTGGTTGTTCTGGGTATTGATTTCTCAGGATCTATGCACCCAAATTGCGTGAAAATGTAATCACATGTCAGTTCTAGTACAGGGTGTCTACGACCCGGGACAACCGGGATTTTTTTCATCCGGGAGAAAACCTGGAAAAACCCGGGATATTTTTAGAATTCCGGGAATTTTTCATTGTTTTAGTTTTCAGTTAAATTTTTGTAATTTTGACTAGTAAGAACCGACACACTAACAAAGGATATTACTGTATCCCGCTACTGCAGAATAATACTTCAACAATAAAACATAAACGAGAGAAAAAAACGAAAATAACTTAAATTGCAAAGGAAATGCGCCATATACAACGACGACACGTGCTCATGCAAGCGGCTGCCGATTGAAAATGTGTCAAAGGCTTTAGGAAGACTATGCAGTGCTTCATAACAACAAATTGCCTCCAATGAGTGTGAAGTCACAACTGTTTACATTCGATTTGTTTTAGCAGTTAATGCGCGGGCTCATGCGCATGCGCAGTAGAGTCACGTTTGAGTAGTAGATTCTCCCGCTTCTGTCAACAAATATGTGGCTGTTGGCTGTGCAAGCAGTCGCAGCAAGCAGCTAGATACTTCCGGGAAATGGGGGCGCCTAATTCATATTCTTGAGGGGAAAAAAAAACTTGTTTCACAAAGCACCTAGCATCCAGCGCACGTTTGCCTATCAATTAGTCATATGATTTGGAAACGCTTCTCTGTTGGTTTTTGAACACATTTTAAGTTGATTTCTGAATGAATCATAAGCTGACTTTTGAATGCATGCATAGTGTACGCGATGTCTCTGTCAGGAGAATCCTCGTCGCATCTTGAAATAAACTTTCCACAGACAAAAGGGGACGGGGCTATACGAGTTGAGTGGAGTAAAGCCGAATGGATGAATGGCAATCCCTGTCTGATTATGTGGCTGATTGGGTGTGCGAATGATCAGCGTTGTTATAATTACTAGCGAAATCCATAGATTCATACTATCAGAATGGAAATAAACGACTGATAGGAATAACAGGTGAGAAAGATTATGTATTATCTTCTCGGTGTGTCCAATAAAATGAAGTTTTGACAGAAAATGTTTGGCTAGATCGCTACACTAGTAAGGACCAGTAGTCGCTACACTAGTAAGGACCAGCAGTACAGTCCCCGGCTACCAGCCGCTTAAGTTCTATTATGGAAGTAACACGGAAAACGTGTTGTACGAACACGTAACAACGCCTAACCGGAGAATAATTGCGGGAGAACTAAACCAGTGATTCTGGCAGGGTTAGTGAAGTTAATCGGCGAACAAATTTTGACAGTGGCAACAATAGCTACAGAATTGGTGATGACAGGATTGTTTGTTAGAACGAGGACGGAGAAGAAACGAGGACATCACACAAATTATGGAAGAAAAAGACGATTCCAAATTTATATAAAAATTTCGTAATACTAGTTTTCGATCTTAATTAATTTATTTATTTATTTGTCCATATAAATCTCTTTTTAAGTACATATATTGTACACAGGATATTGGACAGAAAACATTTTTTGGCTATTGGATTTTCAAATATCAAACATAAATTTTATACATTTTTATGACAAATTGGATCTATACAGTTAATAATTACAAATTTTTGAAATACTGTATATTTGTAACTTATTTCTACAATTTAAGATACAAATTACGTTTCAAGCTGGTGCATATGAATGAAACGTGAAACTATTTCCTAACATAAAGCTTTTTGCCTGTAGTAGGCCTAATAGGCTTTTGATATTGATAATTATTGGATTATATTCTGTCGTGTTATAAAAATGACCATTTGTCTCGTTTATTTGGTGTGTTATAAAATTGCTGCCGCATTAGAAAGGCCTATTTTGTTTTATCTAGCAGACAGTGACAAAATAGACGTAATCAGATCGAGAAAACACACCAGTCTTGGGTATTATTTGTATTAACAGCTTTTTCAGTATTAGATAACTACATTTCGATTTTCCATGTAGCAAAACGTTTGACAAACTTTGATAAGGTAAAAGATCCTTTCACAGAAAGGAAAACACGCCATGTAAAGCTGTAGCAAGATTAGAGAGAAAAAAATGCTAGGAGGTAAGGTTTGAAGAAATGTGTCAGTACTGGTTTTATATATCCTATATTTAATTTTATGTCACACAAAACAGCAAGCTAATGGGCAATGAAGAGTTCAGATTTTCCAAAGAGTTCTTGTTCTCTCGATTACAAATAATCCCATCCGCTATTAATTGCGAGATTTTTTTTAAAGAGAGGCAGGCTGCCAAACCGGCCGACTGGGAGCAGGAGAGACACCACAGGACATTTCAATTTCCACTCTCCTGAATATAGTTTGGACGTGCAGTAGAAAAATGCTTTATGAAGAGGCATGGAACTGCACTTGGGCATACTTAAGACCAAATAATATGTCTTACATTTCCTCGAATACATACGTTTTATGTTTCAGACTTTTCAGAAAGATGTGCGCTACAAGATGAACATATTTTGAAAATCCGATTTTTTTTTAGTATTGACCCGGTTCGCAAATGTCGTAGATCCGGGGCTGATGCACGGAGCAATCTGAGCTATAGTGGGTAATCTCCACGTGACCCGTGTTTACGTTCAGTGATTTTGCTGTTTCCCCTTCGTTTACTCTCACGTCAAATGAAAACAAAACGGATATCCGTGGCCGGGAGCTATCAAGTGAATTAAAACACATTCACATAATTACTAAAGGCTGAAATATGTCATTAGTTTCAGATTTTATTTTATTTCCACCTTTCTGACAGTCAAGCATTAATCGCCTTGCGGAACAATGAAGTTATTTTTGTCTGTTTGCTAAAGAAATTTGACTTTTGCTAATCTTTTCCGCAGAGGCAGTCAATGTATTTGAAACGAAATGTTTAATTCCACAGTACTGGGTAGTTTCAACTGTTCGCTGCATTTCAAGTGCACGTTTTCATTTTCTAGCACGTATGGCATTATGCCATAATAAAGAACCAAACATGATATAATACAGTACTGGTGCTCCAAGAAAATTTACATCCTGAAAACCACACTTAAAAGCTTAATATCAGGTCGGGGTCTACGGTACTTCATTGGGAATCTGAACATACGAGTGTGCCTTTAAGTATGCACTTTAAATGTGCACATTGTAATATGGTTCACGAAATTCCGATGCTCTTGCAGTATCATCTTTCATTGATGATCTTTTACACGTACGTACATACGGGCTTCCTACGTCATGATATCTACCCAAGCGCGGTGTCGCCTGTTACCTGAGCTCTCTGGCAACTGCTGAAACGAACCTATTTGTAACAGGTCGCGGGAAAATATTACGATTGGTGGTTTGAAAAGCGTTACTTTCAAAGTAAATATCCTTTTACGTAAGTTGAACTACGTACAAGAATGGACCGTGAATTTATTAAATCACAAAGCGTTTGACTCTCATTTAAAAGTCAGGTGTCTGATGACGAGCCATTTAGAAGCATCTCGAACCCTGAAGATCAGACATTTATGTCATTATTAAAATTTTACAGGCACATTTGTATGATATCTCTTAAAGTGTAACACGCTCAAAAATGATCAACAGTATATGCAAAAGCTTATCTTCTCTTGCAGCTTGAGACCAATATTTTATGTGAAAGCTTTGCTTTTCTTCTAACAACACTATGTATATTAATTTAAACTATTAACTTTCCCTGTTTGGCGCGCTACTTAACACTGATGTTGCTATTGGCTGACTACATCACATGTCCTATTCTCTGAATATCCTCTGTCATCGGCTGGCAAGATCACGTGACATGAGTTACGGACGGCTTACAAAAGCGCATCGAAATCTCGGTTTCAATGGTTCGGAAAGTAACATGCGGTGTTTGGTGGATTTCCAATGTATGTTTTCGTAATACGAAAATACGCAGTGTACATGTTGCTGCACATCAAAGATATTTCCAAAACATGTCTTTTTCCCTGAGTTTCGTTTTCTAAAGTCCGGGAAATTGTACGCTCGTGTACAAAACCATAACCATTCAAAGGAGTGATAGGGGAAAATATACTGTCATCCGGGAGAAAGCGTGTTTTTAACCGGGAAATCTGGGAAAAATCCGGGATTTTTTTTTTTTCTTGTCCACGTAGACACCCTGTAGTATAATATATTTTTCCAATGAATACCTGTTTATCATCTGCATTTCTTCTTGGTGTAGCAATTTTAATGGCCAGTAGTGTACATTCCATTAGCCTCATTTCGCTTTTGTTGATGTTTATCTTACATCCTCCTTTCAAGACACTGTCCATTCCATTCAACTGCTCTTCCAGGTCCTTTGCTGTATCTGATAGAATTACAGTGTCATTGGCAAACCTTAAAGTTTTTATATTTTTACCATGGATTTTAATTTCTACTCTAAATGTTCCATTTGTTTCCTTTACGGCTTGATCAATATATAGATTGAGGGATAGGCTACAACTCTGTCTCACTCCCTTCCCAACCATGGCTTTCCTTTCATGCCCCCGACTCTTATAACAGCCATCTTGTTTCTGTACAAATTGTAAATAGCCTTTCACTCCCTTTGTTTGCCCCTGCTACCTTCAGAATTTGAAAGAGAGAAGTCCAGTCAACATTGTCAAAAGCTTTCTCTAAGTCTACAAATGCTAGAAATGTAGGTTTGCCTTTCCTTAATCTATTCTCTAAGATAAGTTGTAGGGTCAGTATTGCCTCACGTGTTCCAACATTTCTACGGAATCCAGTTCTAATGGAATGTTGTCTACTCCCGAGGCCTTGTTTTGACTTAGGTCTTCCAATGCTCTGTCAGACTCTTCACGCAGTATCATATCTCCCATTTCATCTTCACCTATGTCCTCTTCCATTTCGTTAATATTGCCCTCAAGTACATCACTCTTGTATAGACCCTCTATATACTCCTTCCACCTTCCTGCCTTCCCTTCTTTGCTTAGAACAGGTCTTCCGTCTGTGTTCTTGGTATTCATACAAGTGGTCCTCTTTTCTCCAAAGGTCTCTTTAATTTTCCTGTAGGCAGTATCTATCCTACCCCTAGTGTTATATGCCTCTACATCCTTACATTTGTGCTCTAGCCATCCCTGCTTGGCCATTTTGCACTTAATGTCGATCTCATTTTTGACACATTTGTGTTCCTTTTTGCCTGCTTCATCAATTAAATTCAGTCTCTCTTCTGTTACCCAAGGATTTCTACTAGCCCTCTTCTTTTTACCTACTTGATCCTCTACTGCCTTCACTATTTCATCTCTCAAAGCTATCGATTATTCTTCTATTGTATTTCTTTCTCTTGTTCTTGGCAATCGTTCCCTAATGGCTCTCTCTGAAACACTCTACAACCTCTGGTTCTTTCAGTTTATTCAGGTCCCATCTCCTTAAAGGCCCACCTTTTTGCAGTTTCTTCAGTTTTAATCTACAGTTCATAACCAATTGTAATATGTGACTTATTATGTGAAACATTTAACTTGTGATTACAGTTCTTAATGAGTAAATTATGACAGTTTTTAAAATTTGTTCAGTAACTGTATGAAATATTGAAAATAAAATTTTTATTGCTCCTGGAAGCTGTTAGATAGATAAACTGCAACAGGGTCAGTGCCCCATATGCGCCTTTTAGTAATATAGTTTTCTTTGCATTACATTCCAACAGCTGTATTTCTGTACCCAGTAAAAATTGAACACACATTCCCCTGAATCACACTGTGTGGATATACAGGGTAGAAACAAATTACATTTACAACATTTTAGAGTTTGGAGGAGATAAAAAAGAAACTTTCTCATGTGACAAAAATGTAATGTGCACCATTTCCCCACTAGGGTTCCAAGAATGTTTTGAAGCTAGTGGTTTTCAGAGATGGTGTTCAAGCTGTTGTGTGATGAATGTTGTCTGCTCAAAATGTTGTTCTTTTAAATTAGTTCTGTCAGTGTCTTGTTCACCAGGCACTTAAATAAATCTTCCCCCACAAAAAGAAATCTATGGGAATGACATTAAAAGAATGTGGTGGCCATGGTACCGGCCCCCACTCCCAACCCCCACTGTTGCTGGAGCCATAATGGTTACTTGACAGCTAGGACAGTGGCACTGCGGGTTTTTATGTCAATAGGGCCAAAACATTTTCCTCATACATGTGATTTAGGAATTTTGAGGGCATTGTTATCTGTTCATCGTGTGATTATAGAAAAAATTGTTTTTGCATTCCTAGATTTTACATTCTGTCGTAAGCCTACTTTGTCATTTAATTGTTTTCATACTATGAAAAATTTAATATAGACAACATTTTGCACTTTGAACCATTATCATAAGCTTCAACACTGGTTTTCAAATCAATTTACATAGTTTTCTCAACTATGCACTGCCTGTAGAATAACGCAAATATAAATCTGTATGATGTTTCAGAATCCAAACCATTTTAGTTTTGGAAAGAAATATTGAGGGGGGGGGGGGGTGCCCTCTTATTAAAGGGAAGTTATGTAATGCAGGAAACAGTTTATTTCAACTTAGCATGATTAGTTTGTACTACGAGGTGCATTCAAGTTCTAAGGCCTCCGATTGTTTTTTCTAATTAACTACTCACCCGAAATCGATGAAACTGGTGTTACTTCTCGATGTAATCGCCCTGCAGACGTACACATTTCATGATTCCATGGCAGCGGCAAAGGCTTCTTTAGGAGTCTGTTTTGACCACTGGAAAATCGCTGAGGCAGTAGCAGCACGGCTGGTGAATGTGTGGCCACGGAGAGTGTCTTTCATTGTTGGAAAAAGCCAAAAGTCACTAGGAGCCAGGTCAGGTGAGTAGGGAGGATGAGGAATCACTTCAAAGTTGTTATCACGAAGAAACTGTTGCGTAACGTTACCTCGATGTGCGGGTGCGTTGTCTTGGTGAAACTGCACACGCGCAGCCCTTCCCGGATGTTTTTGTTGCAGTGCAGGAAGGAATTTGTTCTTGAAAACATTTTCGTAGGATGCACGTGTTACCGTAGTGCCCTTTGGAACGCAATGGGTAAGAATTACGCCCTCGCTGTCCCAGAACATGGACACCATCATTTTTTCAGCACTGGCAGTTACCCGAAATTTTTTTGGTGGCGGTGAATCTGTGTGCTTCCATTGAGCTGACTGGCGCTTTGTTTCTGGATTGAAAAATGGCATCCACGTCTCATCCATTGTCACAACCGACGAAAAGAAAGTCCCATTCATGCTGTCATTGCGCGTCAACATTGCTTGGCAACGTGCCACACGGGCAGCCGAGTGGGCATCCGTCAGCATTCGTGGCACCCACCTAGATGACACTTTTCGCATTTTCAGGTCATCATGCAAGATTGTGTGCACAGAACCCACAGAAATGCCAACTCTGGAGGCGATCTGTTCAACAGTCATTCGGCGATCCCCCAAAACAATTCTCTCCATTTTCTCGATCATGTCGTCAGACCGGCTTGTGCGAGCCCGAGGTTGTTTCGGTTTGTTGTCACACGATTTTCTGCCTTCATTAAACTGTCACACCCACGAACGCACTTTCGACACATCCATAACTCTGTCACCACATGTCTCCTTCAACTGTCGATGAATTTCTATTGGTTTCACACCACGCAAATTCAGAAAACGAATGATTGCATGCTGTTCAAGTAAGGAAAACGTTGCAATTTTAAGTATTTAAAACAGTTCTCATTCTCGCCACTGGCAGTAAAATTCCATCTGCCGTACGGTGCTGCCATCTCTGGGACGTATTGACAATGAACGCGGCCTCAATTTAAAACAATGCGCATGTTTCTATCTCTTTCCAGTCCGGAGAAAAAAAATTGGAGGCCTTAGAACTTGAATGCACCTCGTAATTTCACAAGATTCACACTGACAATTTCTTCTGCACTTGTAGTTGGTTTCTTATAATATTGATGAAATTACTTGACTTTTCAACTGCATCTTTATGCATTTTGGCAGATTTGTGAAACTTTGAAATTGGTGAATGGGACGGCTTATGAAGGTGGCATGATGACTGTTATGTGTTGTATGTGCCCGAGAAACCACACATAATTTAAAAAGTGCACCATTAACTACTTTAGAATAAATCAACCATGGATATAATGACAGCCAGTCCAATCAAAATGCCCTCACAGCCATTGAAATCAAAATGTTCTCATTATGCCATCTACAGCATTCCTGAAATTACAGTCTGTGCATATTACCATAGATTCAGGAAAACCTTATATTTTAGGGACTCATCAATCTCCTTGTCTTCAAAAGAATTTCCAACATTGGAAATAGCAATCAGGAGGCTACAACCCTTTTCGACAGAGTACTTGAAGTTCTGGCTTGGTCTGAATTTTCTCTATCAGTGCAATCACTAGAATTTTTAATAGGCATATTTGAGTTTGATTCATCCCTTTCTTATGATATTTCATTGCTTTCATGAAAGTACTTGATGCCAGAAATTGGTTGGTTAATTTGGGGGAGGGGACCAAACAGTGAGGTCATCAGTCAAGCCATAAGTTCTGGCCAGGTCTAAATTTTCTCAGTCATTACAACTACTAGAATTTTTAATAGATATATTTGAGTTTGACTCACCCATTTCTTGTGATATTTCATTGTGGGTAGTATATTTTTCAATTCTTTCACTTTCATTTCCAATTTTCGTTCATTTATGAAGTATAAAACACTGAACAATATCAGTCACATTTCACTCTGTTCAATAAGTTTTTACACCTCACAGTGCACCAGATTCTGAGTAAACTACATCTATGCACCATACTCATTTACAATGTATTGTTGACTATGAAAAAATTTAGGGATAACTTCATTAACTGTACTCATTGTTCTCACTCCATACCAATGAGATGAGTTTTGTGACATAGCATAACAGAGATATTCATGCTCAGTTATGGTGCTTATTTGCAGTTGTGGTTGCTCAGTGAGTGCCTCCTAGTGTTGAATCGCATATTTTGCACTAAAGTACCAATGACGACGACTTCCACCTCTAGCAGCAAGCACCAGTCACCAGCCACACAGTGTAAATGAAAGCCCCCCTCAGCAAATGTAAAGAAATATGACACAATGTGCTACTTTAAAGTAGCATCTAATTTTATTTGAAGTTTGGCAGAGTAGATTTATTTTAGTGTGCTTTGATGTGCAGCTGATTTGTTACGCCAGTAGCCATTTGCAGTTTATGAAGATTGGCAAAACTAGTGACATGGGAAGTGGGAGGGTGAATTTTTAGGTTGCCTTTGAAGGCAACATGGTGGAAAACACCCATTGTGATTTAATAACAAAATTCAGAAAATGCTGAGGAACCGACAGGCAAAAGTTGGTAGAAATTAGTGCATCTGCGAAAGATTGATGCATGAAACATACTACTACTTCCACTTTCATTCATACCGTGTTAATGAAAGTCACACTGAGAACCCGGGAAAATTCTGGTCCTATGTAAAATCACTAAGTAGTTTGAAGGCTACTATTCAGACACTCACTGACCACTCTGGTGTGGCAATAGAAGAAAGCAAAAGTAAAGATGAAATTCTAAATTTCACATTCTTCTCATGAAATACTATTTAGAAAATTTAGAAAAGTGTCATCTGTGGGTGACTGCAGAAAGATGCTACTGCTGCTGACATACGTTTGGCATAAGGACCATAAGGGCAAGATATGAGAAATTAGGGCTCTCACAGTGACAAATAAATAGGTGTTTTTCTCTCTCTCCATTTGCAAATGGAACAGGACAAAGAATGATTAGGAGCAGTAAACACCGCCCCCCCCCCCCCCCCCCCACACACACACACCTTATGGTGGCGTACGGAGTATGTACATAGATGTAGACATGTACATGTGTAGTAGATTCATCACTCAGTCAGTCAGCTGCTTCTTTACATTTTATTATAGTTTACTTGCAACTCCAGGAGTTTGTTGAATGTAGTCTTCCCTTCCTCATGAGCTACGCATTGCTCATAGCTACTAAAATCCTGAATATTGAGGCTATAGAAACGTAATTCTAATTTTGCCTTTTTGTCATATGGGTACTGTACTTTGTCTAATTTTTCATGGATGACGTCATCTTTAAAGTTTTGCTTCATTTTGTAGATGTTTGTGTTTAACATGCATATATGACACAACAATTCACTCTTTTAATGTTGGCAAGATCAGACAATGCATGTGCCTCCAAGATGCATCAATGTTGCTCAAGAATGATGAAAATAAATTGATGGTTCTTCTGTTTATTGTCATTATCATGTCACTTACTGTTGTTAGCTTGTACCAGGTATGGTACTGAAATAAAAATATTGCTATTCCTTTCGACATTGTGCCAGACATTATATGACCTTTTGTGAAATTTTGATATTAGTTCTTTGATTTTTTAGATTCATTTTTGAAACTAAAGGGAACTATCAAGTGCATGCTACAGTTGTTTCAGCAGATGGTGAAAGATTTTTTAACTACAAGCACATGTTATCTGTCAATAGATGTTCCCTCACTTTCGAGACTTCATACGCTGCGATAGTTCTAAGGTGGAAGTTCAAGCTATTGTCAATGATATACTGCTTCACATAGAAAACTGATCTTTGTGTACAAACATTTTATTTTATGTGCATTTATAGGTGGCACTGATTGCGTATTTGACTCACATAGGTAGTTTTGTACCTGCCACTAGTGCAACAATTGGATGCTTGAGTCATATTTTCACGAGGATACAAACAGTGGAGTCAATAGCTACAAGGTTATCAGCTTTCATGATTGATCTTAAGCAGGTAAGAAAAATACTGAGAATATTGTTTTTCATGGCAAAACTTAGTTGGATATTGCCTTTTTGATATACTGAAATTACACTGACCTTTGCTTTCATCATTTCTATTTATACCATTGTCTAAATTTTTTGACTGCTGTTCATGCTAACTTCATTTCTGTTTGTTTGATAGATGTCAAAGGCACTTTACTGTTCTACACCTTCATCCCTTATCATCATTGATGAATTTGGTAAAGGGACAGTTGAATCAGATGGCTTAGGATTGTTAGTAGGTAGCTTGGAGCAATTTTTAAGTCGTGGTGACAATTGCCCTCATGTGTTTGTATCAACTCATTTTCACCGTGCTGTGCAGTTGCTACCAGAAACACAGTACTTGAATTTTCAGGTAACGTAACGTAATGGAAATCGATACTAAGTTATTGAAGATTTACTATGTAGCGCTATATTGTTGAAAGCTGACATATTGTGAACTGTGGCTGTAGTACAGTTATAATGTTTATAATTTAAACAGCAAGCAGTCACAGGTATGGTTTATAAAAAGTTTATTTAGATCAGACTATTGCCAGTACCAGATTTAGTACAAATCCTTCATCAGATTGCTTTTACAGATTTCCTGCTGGGGCCTTTTTTGTACTCTTTACTGGTTTGATGCCCTAAGGTAAAAAAAAAAGTTTTTCATTGACATTTAAGTAAAATTACAAAAGATTTGTTTTAAGCTATACAGAAACATTTACAAAATGATTTTAAAGATAGTAAAACGTGAAATGAGGCAAAAACTTTCACAGTGCGTATTTCTGTGCAACAAATTTACTCTATATTTTTGTTATGCATTTTGAAGTTAACACATTCTTTGCTTGTGCACTATGTGAGGGCTATAAAAAATATAAACTTTAAAATGCATAACATAAACACAAGATGAATTCATCACACAGAAATGTACACCTTGTAAGTTTTTGCCACATTTCATGTTTTATCAACTATAAAATCATGTCATGAATTTTCCAGTGTAAGTCAAAAAGAAAAGGAAAATCTCTTGTAAGTTGACCAAAATATGAACAAGTGAAAAATAAGACCCGTGCCAGGAAAGTAACGAAATCTGTTTGAACCAACTGAAGATGGATTTGTAGTAAATCCAAAGAGGTAACTGTCTGATTTAAATAAACTTTTTTAAACCATACTTTTGTGTGGTTGCTGTTTATAAAGTTTATGATTTACAGACCTCTCTCAGTTATTATTATAATCATATAACAAATTTACTTACACAACAGTTTCTACATTTTATTTTGTTAATGTCTAGAGTAATAAAGGTATTTGAAAGTTAATTTGTGTTTGTTATGTGTTGTTTTGTCCGCCTCTGTAGTTGAGTGGTCAGTGCGGTTGATTACCATTTAGAGGACCCGAGTTTGATTCCTGTTACTGGCATGGATTTTTACTTGGTGGGAGGATTGGTACATGGTACATTCAGCTTCGTGAGGGTAACTGAGGAGCTGCTTGACCAATTAGGAGCAGTTCCAAGGTCAAGAAACCCAATAATGACGGGGAGAGCAATGTGCTGACCACACAGTCCTCCATACCACATGCAGTAAACCCATTGGCAGAGGATGACACAGCAGTTGGTTGGGCCCAATTGCAGCATCTAGTGCCAGAATTTGGAGCTTTACTTAGATGGTATTTTGGTCATCAACCCAACAATTGGTTTTTTGCAGCTTTTCTTTCCTGTCACTTATCAGCTAATTGCAGCACAATCATCTCATCTCAGATTATTGATGATATACCTTATGTACTCATATTTACGCTTGCCACTGTGATTCTTTCTGCCCAACATCCCTTCAGCTACTGCTTTCAGGAACTATCAGTGTCATAACATGTGCCCAACCATTCTATCTGTTCATCATATTCCTTAATAGGATATTGTATCTTTCCCCTTCTCATTGCAGAATTTCTTCGTCTTCTTTTCTTTGTACTTATTTAATCCCTCTAATCTTCTAGTGACTCTACATTTCAAATGCTTCTAACAATTTCATATCTGTCTTTCCAGTTGTCCATGTTTTGCACCTATATAGAGCTGTGCTCCAGACATAACTCTTCATGTGTCTTTTTCTCGTTGTAGTTGTGTATTTCTGAATGTTAGTAACTCTTAATTTTTATAGGTGTCCCTTTTGCCGTGCACAGTCCTACTAATATGTTTTTCTTGCATCTGTCTATTGAACTTCTGAGGTAGTGAAATTTATTCACCTCGTCAGTTGTTGCCTGTCCAAGTTCAATAAGCAACTTCTAAAATTACCTGCCTTCTTCAAACCTAGTATTTTTTCTGCTGCATTTACATAACCTTTTTTAAGACCATTTCATTTGCTTTCCATCGAGTAACTTATTGAAGTGTCATGTGCTTTGCAACATGTTCTTCAAGGTAATATAAATTTGTCATTCTTTCTACTTGTGTAGATACCAATGCTTCAGTTGCTTTCTTTTTAATGTACTTAATTTAAACTGCCATATTATTAGTGCTAGAGGATGATCATTGACAGAGTCTGAACCTGCACAACTTAAGCAGTCTTCAACTTGATTCTGGAACTCTGTTGTACCAAAAATAGTTTGTTACCTGTAATCTGGTGGCTTCTTCCATATGCATTTCCTTCTCAAATGGTTCTTTGAATGTGCTTTTGCAATGGCTAGTTCATCTATACACATCAAAAAAAGTTTTGCCTCACCTTGGGTCCCAGAACTCCTGAAGATAGACGTTGACTGTGGATATTGTATCACAGACACAGTCCCTTTGACTCTTCAGAGATGTCACTAAACCCGCCCAAAGATGTCAACAACCATGCATGAGAAGCGCCTGTGAGATGGAGGGGGACCAACAGCCAATCAGTTCCACCAGGAAGGAGGTACACAGCTCACGTTGTCTGTAGTTCAACCATTCCTAGAAGGTCAATACCGCAGTTCCATCGCATCCGCATTGTTACTTTGTGCCAGGAAGGGCTCTCAACAAGGACATCTTGGAGTGAACCAAAGCGATGTTGTCCGGACATGGAGGGGATACAGATAGACAGGAACTATTGATGACGTGCCTCGCTCAGGCCGCCCAAGGGCTACTACTGCAGTGGATGACCGCTACCTTCGGATTATGGCTCAGAGGAAGCCTGACTGCAATGCTACCATGTTGAATAATGCTTTTCGTGCAGCCACAGGACGTCTTGTTAGGACTCAAACTGTGCGCAATAGGCTGCATGATGTGCAACTTCACTCCCGGTGTCCATGGTGAGGACCAACCACAACACCATGCAGTGCGGCACAGATGGGCCCAACAATATGCTGAATGGACCACTCAGGATTGGCATCACGTTCTCTTCACCGATGAGTGTTGCATAAGCCTTCAACCAGACAATCGTCGGAGACGTGTTGGCGAGGCATTCGTCTTCATGGATGACAATTCGCACCCCCATCGTGCACATTTTGTGAATATATTCCTTCAGGATAACAACACCGCTCGGCTAGAGTGGCCAGCATGTTCTCCAGACATGAACCCTACTGAACATGCCTGAGATAGATTGAAAAGGGCTGTTTATAGATGATGTGACCCACCAGTCACTCTGAGGAATCTACGCCGAATTGCCATTGAGGAGTGGGACAATATGGGCCAACAGTGCCTTGACGAACTTTTGGATAGTATGCAAAGATGAATACAGACATGCATCAATGGAAGAAGACGTGCTACTGGGTATTAGAGGTATCAGTGTGAACAGCAGTCTGGACCACCACCTCTGAAGGTCTCAATGTATGGTGATACTACACGCAGTGTGTGGTTTTCATGAGCAATAATAAGGGCAGAAATGATGTTTATGTTGCTCTCTCGTCCAGTTTTCTGTACAAGTTTTGGGACTCTCAGAATCAGGGTGATGCAAAACTTTTTTTGATGTGTGTATAACAAAGAATTCCTTTAATCTTTGTTCCCTCTCATATCACTTCCTGGGGCAAATTGTCTCATTATTTTTCATTCCCTAGCTTCACCAATGGCAGTGTCCTAGTTTCCCATTATGAATAAATTCTAATTACCTTTGACATATGTTACAAGTTCTTTGGTATTATCATATATTTATGTAATATCAGTGTAATCCACATCTCTGATTGTCATGTATGTTCATTATTATTCATACTCCTGCTCTACCATCATCTGACCCTGTATTAATAGCCTACAATATCGACAGCAAAAATTCTTTCCATTGCTATCTTTTGGTTTTCTAGTTCTACAGCCTTCACTATATATATGACAAGAGGGTCTTAGGGGATACCATCTGGACCAGTGAGACCAAGTTTAATATGAAGGTGTTATGACTTGCTTCCTGACAAGGAAATGTAGAAGCATTGCATTTACCAATAATTAGGTGCCCAAGGTAAAGGTAGCAGGAAGCTGACAACAAGTTGAAAAATTCCAAGGGTATAGGAAAGCAGCCTACTTGCACACGTACCAGGGTAAAACATTACACTGCAGTGGTCAAATCAAGGACAATATATCTATAACAGAATAACTGAGGCAACATATGAGAAATAAGAACGTTCATTTATTAAAATAATATGCAACAAAATGTACTCAACTTTTACTTTGTGAGAAGGTGTAGCACTGATGTAAAGTCCTGAAACTAACCTGATGCCACACAGTAGATGATTACTAACAAGACTACCTGAAGTTCAGCAGGGACTGAAATTAGAGATGTTTTATAAGTTCAGTCTGCCAGTAGATGCACACTTTGACTAGCACTTCAACTAATCTTTGACACTCAATGTTAACTGTCCAACAACTGGAACTGGTCGGCAACTGATGACAGCACATGAGAGCTATCCAATCACTGCAGGCAACTGGAGTTGGCCAAGTGTTGTCTTGCGGCCATGTAAATATTGTCCGTGGTGTAATAGTGTCCCGCTGTGGTTTATTTGACAGATGTATCAAATAGTTCCAGGTGTTCTCTCTGTCAGCATCATAACCATTGATGGATGAATGGACTATGTATGTGGTGTAATAGTGTCCCGCTGTGGTCTATTTGACAGATGTATCAAATAGATCCAGGTGCTCTCTCTGCCAGCAGTCAAAACCATTGATGGATGAATGGACTGTGGACTACTTGAGTGTCTTGTAGCAAAAGTGTAAAATAGTTCCTGATATGTACATCATCTGTGAGATGGCTGACCATACTTTTTGTGGCATCACGCTGAGACTGCCTGGTGTGTGGTGCACTCTGAAATCTGTTGCATCTGGTGGA
This sequence comes from Schistocerca cancellata, assembly GCF_023864275.1. NCBI lineage: Eukaryota > Metazoa > Arthropoda > Insecta > Orthoptera > Acrididae > Schistocerca > Schistocerca cancellata. Next base: position 217,172,747 of record NC_064631.1, read on the forward strand.
AACACAGCAAAAAGCATTACTGTCGTGGCCATGGAAGCTCCAGTCATAGGTAGTCCCTTTCAACAGTGGCAGACTTCAGTCAACAAAATTCTAATAGCAGCCAGTACACCTAATTGACTCACTGCTATGAGAGTGGATAAACTGCTGTTCAGCCAAACAATCATGTTTCTAACTCTATGAATGCCATCCAGGGAGTAAAGATCTCAATACAGGGTTTCTCCTGAGAATGCTTACACATTGGGTAAATTAATATAACTTGCACTCAGAAGAGTAGAAGAATATTAAGAGTGTTACTTACATATTGGCAGTTTCTCTGTGTTGTATATGAGACTCTTAGCCAACGAGGTCTCATTTCTCTTGCTGGCAGCACTATGAGTGAAGTAACAACATCCTGTGCTTTGCATACACATAAATTTGAGTGCTTCTTGAATCTTGGTTTGTGAGAGCAGCCAGTAGAAAGTTCATGGACAAAGAACAGATACAAATTGAGATTTGTGTATGTCAGTCTGGTATCAATGACTTTTATAACTGTTTTCATGGAGTCTGTCAGATTACGACCACCAACTTTAAATCATGGATTGTTTTCCTGTTCTTTTTGTTGTTTATAGAACTTATTTAGGTGAAATATATGTTTTAGCGAATATCGTTGCCACAGCTACAAACTGAGATGAAAATACAAACAATACTAAATTGTAGCATCAAAATATTGGGCATTCATATTTTTCTAAAAAAATTGAATTGAAATTTATTAAATTATTTCCAGACTACATCTCTCTTTTATAAAGAACCTGTAACCAGAAACAAAATTAATTAATAAATTGTGAGATATAGTTACTGGTCAGTATTTATCTTCTGTATGTGAAATTTTTAGTACTGCTAGTAGAAACATAGAGAAAAAAATTTACGACATTATCCTAGCTTACAGAACTACAGGGTTGTCAAAGGAAAACTGCTACTTATATGTGTGGCATCTGTTCTTTCGGATACGTTCAAAGGGGCAGACACTACTTTTTGATTCAGCAAAGTGGAAAGCATGCTCGGATAGCTGAAGCACTAAAGGGAAAGTGAGAAATTCTGTTGTGAGTGTCAGCCCAGCACAAGTTTTAACTTGTCACCATTGGATTTATTTCAGTGCCCAATTGCAGCTGAGATCTGAATTTTTATTATATCATGAATGTAAAACTGACCCATAAAATATTTATTAGACTGACTAGAAATAGAGCCTTGTTACTGATCAGGTGAACTGCCCATCACAGAAAATTCTGCGGACTGTCATTTCAATGCACGAATCATTTGCTGTCACATGCCTGGGCATGCACATGTCCTGCATGATCTGTCCTGACTACTTTGTTGTATCCATAGGAGTGGTGTGTGTTCCTCTGTTTTCTTGCTGACGAATGATACTCACGAATGAAAACTATGAAATAAGTTGCCACAGGTAAAAATCACAAATACCGAGCAGGTTTGTTTTTTTGTGTTAGCAGAAGCCAACACCGTGTTACAAGTGGAGGCCAAAATGCACGCGTTTTAGCTCATGCAGGCTGGCATGAGGAGGGAAGAACTTTACTGATGCGAGGTCTGGAACATGACAAGGAATGAGAATTCAGAAAGCGGACGTAATTAGTTTGATACTTAACTTTAATCCATTAATGATGAATGTCGCTCTTGACGGTATATGATTCACAATATTATCTGTTCAGAATACATTCTTGAAGATAGTTCTTATAGTAACTGAATAGGGCGCCTTGCTAGGTCGTAGCAAATGACTTAGCTGAAGGCTATGCTAAACTGTCGTCTCTGCAGATGAGAGTGTATGTAGACAGTGAACCATCGCTAGCAAAGTTGGCTGTACAACCAGGGTGAGTGCTAGGGAGTCTCTCTAGACTAGACCTGCCATGTGGCGGTGTTTGGTCTGCAATCACTGATATTGGCGGCAAGCGGGTCCAACGTATACTAATGGCCCGCGGCCGATTTAAAGGCTACCACCTAGCAAGTGTGATGTCTGGCGGTGACACCACATGTTTTTTTATTTGCATGTATTGAATCATGCTGAAGGGTGAGACACACATCTTCAAGATGGGACGGCAATCAAATCAACTTTGCAAGAGGAGATACTGCTTGGATGTGAATACAGAAGTTCTGGGGATCACCAACCTGCTTTGGAAAAGCACAGAATTCCTAAGTTTATTAGAGTAATGTATTTGGATAGGTAAAAAACGTTCTCACCAAGCGGCAGCAGGAGAAAACACATAAAAAAGTATTACAGTTTGCAACCTTTTGGAGCCAATGGTTCCTCCTTCTGGCAGAAAGGTTGAAGGGAAAAGAAGAGGGGGGAAGGAAAAGGACTGGTGAGGTTTAGGAAAAGAGGTAGAGTTCAGTAAAGTCGAGCAGCACCCCGGGCCATGTGAGACTTACAGCACGAGAAGGAAAGACTGGCTGTGGAAGTTCCTCCTTGTAAAGGTAGGCCACATTTAGTCACTCTATAGAGACTTCCATGCCTGTCACTATGATTGATCTTGAAAGTGTTCTGTAAGGACCAGTATCTGGTGGGCATAACAATTTGTACATGGTATCATCTCTGAGGCAGACATGAGATCCTGTAAGCAGATCTTTATGATTGGAAACCTTTCTCTGTGCATGCTTGACAGGTGGGCCTGCAAGCAAATGTCTTATCAGGGAGATGAACTGTCATGCAAGTTCTGTCATTGTTTCTGGAATGATTGGCTGTACTGGTACTGGTACAATGAGTTCACATGATACATGAAGCTGCTCACCATGGATCATATGGGCTGGAAAACATATTCAGATCCTCCTTTACTGATGTGTGCTGGCAAACAATACCAGCTGCATTGTGGCTGTCCACATTGATGAGAAATGCATCAGCGCCATCTTTAGTGTTTGCTGCAGCCTCCCCACCATTCCATTACTAGTGGGATGGTTGCTAGTGGAGGGCAAATAGTTGCATCCACGTAATTGAAGAAGCTCATTAAACACCTGTGACTTGAACTGGCATCCACGGTCCATCTTAACAGTTTTAGGAATGCCAAGTCTCAAAAACCATGTAGGCAACAGTACTTATGCTACTGCCTCAGCAGAGATGTCTGGAATGGGAGTAGCTTTGGGCCACCTCATAAAACGATCCACTACAGTAACTAGATAGCAACGACCATCTGAATCAGTTAAGGGTCCTCCTTTGTCCACATGAATACATGAAAATCTTGCTTTCAGCGTTGGAGAATGTGCAAGTGGTGTGAAGGCACATCAGCCAACATTGCTGTGGTAGCAATGGAGGCAGGAACATGCCCATTCTCGGCAGTTCTTCTGGATTCCTGGCCACTCCACCTTGCTTGCCACTAACCTTGCCAATGCCCAGATGAGCAGGGTTATGCAATACTCAGTAAACTACGTGCCGAAATTCTTTGGGAATGTATGGGTGTCACTTGTCCAGGAATATTCGTGGCACATTATGGAACAGAAATATGATGCAGCTGATGGAACAGAAATATGATGCAGCTGCAGGGCCATGTGTTCACTTTGGAAGAAGTCATGCAGCACAGTGTCCTCTTGTTGCTTGGCCGCTATCCCAGCTCATGGCACTGCCTGTAGGCTGGCGCAGTATTGCGACAGGCAGGCGACAATGTTGTTCCTACCTGAAATGTGACATACATAGGTTGTAAATAGGGCTATATATTCTGCTTGTCTACACTGCCACGGTGAGCCCTGATCCAATGTGCATTGGAAGAAACACGTTAGTGGCTTGTGGTCAGTAAAAAGTGTAAAATGTCTTCCTCTGTCATCTTTTGACAGAGTTTTGGAGATGTTTTACCTGTCATGCACATTTCGGAGTAATGCCCATCCGCCAGTTCATCCATGGTTTTACCAAGAAGTTACAGGTTTTTATGTGCACTTGCACCTTGGAAGTCATGGCACATGAAGTATTAGTTTTATACGAGCTGAAGATATACTTCCAGGGTACGAAACTGGTCGTCATACAGGGGAAAATACAATAAAGAGAAATTGCAGATTTGGACTTTCACTTTGTTTAATATAGACTATTTTACCCTCTTTGATTTTAAATTGCTTGATTGTCCTCCACATTATGTACAGGTTCTTTAGCTGTGGTTGCCCAACCTGAAAGGTTATTTGCATCCACACACTGTTGCAGCAAATTGCCAAGGAGCTCATGTCCACCAATAGAGCCAATGGAGCATTAACGTGCAGGTGAGCCAGCTGTGCCAATATTGCTCTACTTTATGAATCACCTCTTCACTCACTGAAATCCAGGGTATCTCTTGGTTACCAGCTGTCAGAGGTAACGGGGCAAAATTGCAGTCTGAATGGCAGCCAGAAAACTTCTACAAAGTTGGAAGACATTATTGAAACTGAAAAATAAAATTAAATGTCAAAAAGTTGCTAATATTTTTGTATCTGAGCTAGTGAGCAGATCACTAAAAACTTGTTCCTGTAAAAAATCTTCATCCTATGACTAGTAATAATTGGAGATGGTTAAGAAGAGAAGAGATGGTTATGAAGAGAAATAATGTCGAAATGCAAAGCACTGAGTAGAATCTATTTGAGAGAAACTGACAAAGCTATCACCAGTTTGAAGTTTTAATCTAGGATTCTCTTACTGACATCTGACAGGAAAGATCAACATACTTATGTGTGAGTTATTACAAGCATGTAGGATAAAAAAAAATGAGTTCAGATAATTTCAGCTGGAAATCTCAGAGGTTAGATTCTACATTGCTTTGTTTCTGCTCTTGTGTTGACCACTAAGTTGGGTTGCAATTTTTTTAATCGTATCACTTTTAAATTTATGCTTTTTTAATGGTTGACACACCAGCTTTCTAAACAAGTATCTGGGACAGACTTTTCTTGCAGTGCCAGTAATATTTCTGTTGTGAAACCTCAAGTTTTTATTTCATAAGTGACACCTGAAGAAAAAGGAAGCTTGTATGAAAATATTATAACAGTATTTATTAATCATTTTGTAGCATATATGTTCATAGACAATTTACTGGTCTAGAAATCAGTATGCAGAATCCACTTCTACATCTACATCTACATACGTACTCCGCAATCCACCATACGGTGCGTGGCGGAGGGTACCTCGTACCACAACTAGCATCTTCTCTCCCGGTTACACTCACAAACAGAATGAGGGAAAAATGACTGCCTATATGCCTCTGTACGAGCCCTAATCTCTCTTATCTTATCTTTGTGGTCTTTCCGCGAAATATAAGTTGGCGACAGTAAAATTGTACTGCAGTCAGCCTCAAATGCTGATTCTTTAAATTTCCTCAGTAGCGATTCACGAAAAGAACCCCTCCTTTCCTCCAGAGACTCCCACTCGAGTTCCTGAAGCATTTCCGTAACACTTGCGTGATGACCAAACCTACCAGTAACAAATCTAGCAGCCCGCCTCTGAATTGCTTCTATGTCCTCCCTCAATCTGACCTGATAGGGATCCCAAACACTCGAGCAGTACTCAAGAATAGGTCGTATTAGTGTTTTATAAGTGGTCTCCTTTACAGATGAACCACATTTTCCCAAAATTCTACCAATGAACTGAAGACAACTATCCGCCTCCCCCACAACTGCCATTACATGCTTCTCCCACTTCATATCGCTCTGCAGTGTTACGCCCAAATACTTAATCGACTTGACTGTGTCAAGCGCTACACTACTAATGGAGTACTCAAACATTACGGGATTCTTTTTCCTATTCATCTGCATTAATTTACATTTATCTATATTTAGAGTTAGCTGCCATTCATTACACCAATCACAAATCCTGTCCAAGTCATCTTGTATCCTCCTAACAGTCACTCAACTACGACACCTTCCCATACACCACAGCATCATCAGCAAACAGCCGCACATTGCTATCCACACTATCCAAAAGATCATTTATGTAGATAGAAAACAACAGCGGACCTACCACACTTCCCTGGGGCACTCCAGATGATACCCTCACCTCCGATGAACACTCACCATTGAGGACAACGTACTGGGTTCTATTACTTAAGAACTCTTCAAGCCACTCACATATTTGGGAACCACTCCCATATGCTCATACCCTAGTTAGGAATCTGCAGTGGGGCACCGAGTCAAACGCTTTCCGGAAGTCAAGGAATATGGCACACGTCTGATACCCTTCATCTATGGTTCGCAAGATATCGTGAAAAAAGGGCGAGTTGCGTTTCGCAGGAGTGGTACTTTCTAAAGCCGTGCTGATGCATGGACAGCAACTTCTATGTCTCAAGGAAATTCATTACATTTGAACTGAGAATATGTTCGAGAATCCTGCAACAAACTGATGTTAAGGGTATTGGTCTGTAATTTTGAGGATCCGTCCTTCTACCCTTCTTATATACAGGCGTCACCTGTGCTTTTTTCCAGTCGCTCGGGACTTTACGTTGGACAAGAGATTCGCAATAAATGCAAGCTAAGTAAGGAGCCAATGCAGTAGAGTACTCTCTGTAAAACCGAATTGGAATCCCATCAAGACCTGGCGATTTATTTGTTTTCAACCCATTCAGCTGCTTCACAACCCCAGAGATGTCTATCACTATGTCCTTCATACGGGAATCTGCACGAGACTCAAACGGCGGTATGTTTGTACGATCCTCCTACGTGAAAGATTTCTCAAATGCTAAATTTAAAATTTCAGCTTTCATTTAGCTGCCTTCTGTTGCCAGGCCAGACTGATCAGTGAGTGACTGGATGGAAGCCCTCAACCCGCTTACCGATTTTACGTAAGACCAGAATTTCCTTGGGTTTTCAGCAAGATCTTTTGCTAAGGTATCATGGTGGTAGTGCTTGTATGCTTCGCTCATCGCTATTCTTACAGCAGCACGAATCTCTACTAACTTTTGCCTGTCCTCATTCTCCCGATCTTTCTTGTACCGCGAGTGCAACTTTCTTTGCTTCATGAGCAGTCTCCGAATTGCGCTGTTAAACCACGGTGGGTCTTTTCCGTCCATAACCCACTTTTCTCTGGTGCGTGATTTACAATGTGTTTAAAATTTGCCCATAATTCTTCCACGTCCATCATACCGGAAGTAAATGAAGTCAGTTCATTTACTAAGTGGGATGCTAACAACAGCTTATCTGCTCTTTCTAGTAAGAATACTCTCCTAGCCTTCTTGACCGACTTTTTAACTTTCGGGACCATAGTCATAATGACAACATCATGATCTCTAATCCCTGTCTCAACATTGACACCGTTGATGAGGTCTGGACTGTTCGTGGCTACCAGATCTAAAATATTTCCATTACGCGTTGGCTGTCAATTTAGCTGCTCAAGACAGTTTTTGGATAATGTGTTCAAAAGTAATTCACACGACGGCTTGTCTGTACCACCTTTAATGAATCCATAGACATCCCAGTCTATAATAGGTAGGTTGAAGTCGCCTCCGACTAATATAGCATGATCCGGGTACTTCTGCGATACAGAGTGTAGACTCCCTTTGAATGATTCTAGAACTATCATGGTGGAACCTGGTGGCCGATAATAACACCCAACAATTACCTTTATTTCTCCTAGCCCTGTTAAACGTGTCCAGATAACTTCACAATCACACTCTACTTTGACCTCAGTAGACACAATATTTTTGTCAACTCCAATGAAGAGACCAACTCCTATGGTGTCTAAGCTGTCTTTCCGATACACGTTCCAACCCTCACTAAATATTTCAGAACGTCCTATCTCAGGGTTCAGCCAGGTCTCAGTCCCGAGAATAATTTGCGTGCCACACACTTCCTGGAGGGCAGTAAATTCAGGAACTTTATTCCGAACACTGAAAATTTACTGCTAATATCTTGATAGCTGAAGTGTCTTTACACTGAGCACGTCCTGATTTCCCTGCCTACATGTCGACTGGTGAGTGTTCATCAGGACACCTCGCACTACTGCCTAGCCTAAAAAAAAACCCATGTGCACGCCACAAGTACTCTGCTACCCGAGTAGCTGCTTCCTTTGTGTAGTGCACCCCTGAACTATCTAGGGGTGTCCTACAATTCCCCACCCAATAGCGCAAGTCTAGAAACCTGCGGGCAAGACCGTCACAAGAGTCGATGAAGCCTCTGGTTGAGAGCCTCCACTCGGCTCCAAACCAAAGGACCCCAATCCACTCTGGGAACAATGCTGCAAATAGAGAGCTCTGCTTGCACCCCGCGTGCGAGGCCAGCGGTCTTCACCAAATCCGCCAGCTGCCTGTACAAACGGAGGATCGCCTCAGAACCCAAGCGACAGGCATCATTGGTGCCGAAGTGAGCAACTACTTGCAGACGACTGCACCCCGTACGCTCGATAGCCGCAGGCAAGGCCACTTCCACATCTTGGATGAGGTCCCCCGGCAGACTAACTGAGAGTGCACGTTGGAATTCTTTCCAGCCCTGTACGCTATTTCCCTAAGGGGCTCCATCACCCACCTAACTTCAGACATTCTGGGTGATGATTTTTACGAATTATACTAAGATTTTCTTTTAAACAATGACAGTCCTTGTCAACATTTTGATACTAGTTTCCATTTGTTTCCTAAATAGAATACTGGTCCCTCAAAACTTACTCATTTACTTAAGGAAAAAATTTGTATGCACTAGGGTATCAAAGTACAAAATGTGTCAGGAAAGGGAGTAAATAATTGCATGATTGTTTTTGACATGGCTAGCACAGAAAATATCATACTTATCTTGGTATGTATGGAGAGCCAGAACTCTACTGCAATACATCTCTGTAAATAAACAACACCCCAAAACTTCTTATTCTGTGTATATGAGATCTCTGGCTGTATATAAGGAGATCTCTGGCTGTCAATACAGGCGAGTAGCCAATATAGACCTTCCGAGCAAGAAACATGGGGTACCCAGATGAATATCTGCTACTTTCAGTGTTTGTCCGTAACTCTTATTTATAGTGGGCAGGAAGGCCGCATTCATTGAGAACTGCAAGCATTTAAACTGGAATGGTAAGTTTGTTTGGATGATGGGAATTTGTGGTATTATACGGTCTCTTCCTTGTCTCTGCCAGTGATGATGGAGACCTACATGATATGCCTTCTCAGGTCTATGATGCATAACCTGGCGCTATTGCATAATCATGGTGCATCCAGCTTATGCATTAGTAAGAGAGGCACACCCATCTTCAGCTTCAACTTGTGGGACAGCACCTGAAACAGCTCTAATGAGTTAAGAAACTGTACAGGGTATGAAGTAACGTCATCTCGTCATCACTGTATCAATAGACATGCAGGTGGCACCTCACCATGTACTTGAGCAATGTTCCCACCGATTCATTGTTCGATTCATTGTTCGGTGCCAAGATAAGTCTTTCATAAAACCACTTCCCGTTGCTCAAGTTTTCATATAAGCTCAGAAAAACCTTATTAATTAGGTTATCTTACAAGCTTGCAACATTGCAAAAGCGGCTTTCAAAGTTTATTAGGTGTTCCGCATCCATTGTGATGCGGCCCTCGACAATCTCAAGTGGTTATTGAGCAAAGAGCCCAAACTCTTGGTCATTGTGGAGTTGGACACTCTTATTAGTTGTCAGCTGTAAACTTTCTACATGTGCCCACAGTGGTGGGAATTTGAGGCATGCTTTGATTTCATCTGCTGTACTGCCTTGCCCAGTTACTGACAGTGTCTGTCGGAAGTCATCAGCGAGCAGGACAACTACTTCACCCATTAACAACAGTTACCACTGATATCTTGCAAGCTTCGGTCAAGGGCCTCGATCATATGCTTGTATGAAGTCAAGCATTCATCCCACACAAACAATTTGCACTGCTGCAACATAGCGGCACAGCCACTGCTCTTGCTTACATTGTTGTTGGTCATTTCCTCACTTGCAAGGCTGAGAGGAAGCTTGAACACTGATTGGGCAGTTTTCCTCTGCTGAGCAAGGTCGCATCTATCCCAGGGGATGCAACAGCTAGCATGACTCCCTGCTGCATGTGCTCCCTGCCGCCGTTGGATAAGCAGCTGCAGCAGCAAGTCGTATACTCCTAGCTCACTCATTTGTTACATATTTTAATTCTTAATTTCTTTGTGTGTTTTTGGTACTTGCATTGTTTAATTCATAAATTTCGGGCGTATTATAGTATTTGAGAGTTGTAGCATCGAGTTTTAGTACCTGAATAGTGTAAATTCGCGTAGTTGTTTGTCTTCTGTTTTTGTTTTGAACGGCCAGTATCGGTTGGTCAGAGTCAGTGCGCTCCCTGCCGCCATTGGATAAGCAGCTGCCAGCAGAAAGTCGTATACTCCTAGCTCACTCATTTGTTACATAGTTTAATTCTTAATTTCTTTGCGTGTTTTTGGCACTTGCATTGTTTAATTCATAAATTTCGGGCGTATTATAGTATTTGAGAGTTGTAGCATCGCGTTTTAGTACCCGAATATTGTAAAATCGCGTAGTCTCCTTCCGCCGCTGAGCAGTGTGTCAGCAGTGCGCAAGTAGCAGCATTACTGCATTTACTAGGCAATCTTGTATTTTAATAACCGTTTAAATTTTTTGTGTTGATTTGTTTGCGCTCTCTGTAGATCAGTTCAGACGTTCGTTGCACAACAGTTTTTAGCATGGATAGGGACTGCAACTGCTATGTTCGGATGCAGGCTGAGTTGGCATCCCTTCGCTTCCAGCTTCAGGCAGTGTTGGCTTCGGTCATACAGCTTGAGGCTGTTGCCAATGGGCATCACTGTGGGGGTCCGGATGGGGGTTTGTCGGAGACGGCCAGCTCGTCCCACGCATCCCCCGATCGGACTAAGACTGTGGTTGCCCGGGATACTGCCCGCATTGAGGCTGATCCCTCGCCTGTGGTAGAGTGGGAGGTCGTCTCAAGGTGTGGCAGGGGGCGAAAAACATTCCGCAGGGCTGAACGGAAGGCCTCTCCAGTTTGTCTGACGAACCAGTTTCAGGCTCTGTCTCAGGCTGATACTGATCTTCGGCCCGACATGGCTGCTTGTCCTGTTCCAGAGGTTGCCCCTCAGTCTGCAAGATCCGGGCGGTCGCAGAGGGTGGGCTTACTGGTAGTTGGGAGCTCCAACGTCAGTCGCGTAATGGGCCCCTTAGGGATATGGCAGCAAGAGAGGGGAAGAAAACCAATGTGCACTCCGTGTGCATACCGGGGGGAGTCATTCCAGATGTGGAAAGGGTCCTTCCGGATGCCATGAAGGGTACAGGGTGCACCCATCTGCAGGTGGTCGCTCATGTCGGCACCAATGATATGTGTCGCTATGGATCGGAGGAAATCCTCTCTGGCTTCCGGTGGCTATCTGATTTGGTGAAGACTGCCAGTCTTGCTAGCGGGATGAAAGCAGAGCTCACCATCTGCAGCATCGTCGACAGGACTGACTGTGGGCCTTTGGTACAGAGCCGAGTGGAGGGTCTGAATCAGAGGCTGAGACGGTTCTGCGACCATGTGGGCTGCAGATTCCTTGACTTGCGCCATAGGGTGGTGGGGTTTCGGGTTCCGCTGGATAGGTCAGGAGTCCACTACACGCAACAAGCGGCTACACGGGTAGCAGGGGTTGTGTGGCGTGGGCTGGGCGGTTTTTTAGGTTCGATGGCCTTGGGCAAGTACAGAAAGGGCAACAGCCTCAACGGGTGCGGGGCAAAGTCAGGACATGCGGGGACCAAGCAGCAATCGGTATTGTAATTGTAAACTGTCGAAGCTGCGTTGGTAAAGTACCGGAACTTCAAGCGCTGATAGAAAGCACCGAAGCTGAAATCGTTATAGGTACAGAAAGCTGGCTGAAGCCAGAGATAAATTCTGCCGAAATTTTTACAAAGGTACAGACGGTGTTTAGTAAGGATAGATTGCGTGCAACCGGTGGTGGAGTGTTCGTCGCTGTTAGTAGTAGTTTATCCTGTAGTGAAGTAGAAGTGGATTGTTCCTACGAATTATTATGGGTGGAGGTTACACTCAACAACCGAGCTAGGTTAATAATTGGCTCCTTTTACCGACCTCCCGACTCAGCAGCATTAGTGGCAGAACAACTGAGAGAAAATTTGGAATACATTTCACATAAATTTTCTCAGCATGTTATAGTCTTGGGTTGAGATTTCAATTTACCAGATATAGACTGGGACACTCAGATGTTTAGGACGGGTGGTAGGGACAGAGCATCGAGTGACATTATACTGAGTGCAATATCCGAAAGTTACCTTGAGCAATTAAACAGAGAACCGACTCGTGGAGATAACATCTTGGACCTACTGATAATAAACAGACCCGAACTTTTCGACTCTGTAAGCGCAGAACAGGGAATCAGTGATCATAAGGCCGTTGCAGCATCCCTGAATATGGAAGTAAATAGGAATATAAAAAAAGGGAAGAAGGTTTATCTGTTTAGCAAGAGTAATAGAAGGCAGATTTCAGACTACCTAACAGATCAAAACAAAAATTTCTGTTCCGACACTGACAATGTTGAGTGTTTATGGAAAAAGTTCAGGGCAATCGTAAAATGCGTTTTAGACAGGTGCGTGCCGAGTAAAACTGTGAGGGACGGGAAAAACCCACCGTGGTACAACAACAAAGTTAGCAAACTACTGCGAAAGCAAAGAGAGCTTCACTCAAAGTTTAAACGCAGCCAAAACCTCTCAGACAAACAGAAGCTAAACGATGTCAAAGTTAGCGTAAGGAGGGCTATGCGTGAAGCGTTCAGTGAATTCGAAAGTAAAATTCTATGTACCGACTTGACAGAAAATCCTAGGAAGTTCTGGTCTTATGTTAAATCAGTAAGTGGATCGAAACAGCATATCCCGACACTCCGGGATGATGAAGGCATTGAAACAGAGGATGACACGCGTAAAGCTGAAATACTAAACACCTTTTTCCAAAGCTGTTTCACAGAGGAAGACCGCACTGCAGTTCCTTTTCTAAATACTCGCACAAACGAAAAAATGGCTGACATTGAAATAAGTGTCCAAGGAATAGAAAAGCAACTGGAATCACTCAACAGAGGAAAGTCCACTAGACCTGACGGGATACCAATTCGATTCTACACAGAGTACACGAAAGAACTTGCCCCCCTTCTAACAGCCGTGTACCGCAAGTCTCTAGAGGAACAGAAGGTTCCAAATGATTGGAAAAGAACACAGGTAGTCCCAGTCTTCAAGAAGGGCCGTCGAGCAGATGCGCAAAACTATAGACCTATATCTCTGATGTCGATCTGTTGTAGAATTTTAGAACATGTTTTTTGCTCGAGTATCATGTCGTTTTTGGAAACCCAGAATCTACTATGTAGGAATCAACATGGATTCTGGAAACAGCGATCGTGTGAGACCCAACTCGCTTTATTTGTTCATGAGACCCAGAAAATATTAGATACAGGCTCCCAGGTAGATGCTATTTTCCTTGACTTCCGGAAGGCGTTCGATACAGTTCCTCACTGTCGCCTGATAAACAAAGTAAGAGCCTACGGAATATCAGACCAGCTGTGTGGCTGGATTGAAGAGTTTTTAGCAAACAGAACACAGCATGTTGTTATCAATGGAGAGACGTCTACAGACGTTAAAGTAACCTCTGGCTTGCCACAGGGGAGTGTTATGGGACCATTGCTTTTCACAATATATATAAATGACCTAGTAGATAGTGTCAGAAGTTCCATGCGGCTTTTCGCGGATGATGCTGTAATATACAGAGAAGTTGCAGCATTAGAAAATTGTAGCGAAATGCAGGAAGATCTGCAGCGGATAGGCACTTGGTGCAGGGAGTGGCAACTGACCCTTAACATAGACAAATGTAATGTATTGCGAATACATAGAAAGAAGGATCCTTTATTGTATGATTATATGATAGCAGAACAAACACTGGTAGCAGTTACTTCTGTAAAATATCTGGGAGTATGCGTGCGGAACGATTTGAAGTGGAATGATCATATAAAATTAATTGTTGGTAATACGGGTACCAGCTTGAGATTCATTGGGAGAGTCCTTAGAAAATGTAGTCCATCAACAAAGGAGGTGGCTTACAAAGCACTTGTTCGACCTATACTTGAGTATTGCGCATCAGTGTGGGATCCGTACCAGATCGGGTTGACGGAGGAGATAGAGAAGATCCAAAGAAGAGCGGCGCGTTTCGTCACAGGGTTATTTGGTAAGCGTGGTAGCGTTACGGAGATGTTTAACAAACTCAAGTGGCAGACTCTGCAAGAGAGGCACTCTGCATCGCGGTGTAGCTTGCTCGCCAGGTTTCGAGAGGGTGCATTTCTGGATGAGGTATCGAATATATTGCTTCCCCCTACTTATACCTCCCGAGGAGATCACGAATGTAAAATTAGAGAGATTAGAGCACGCACGGAGGCTTTCAGACAGTCGTTCTTCTCGCGAACCATACGCGACTGGAACAGGAAAGGGAGGTAATGACAGTGGCACGTAGAGTGCTCTCCGCCACACACCGTTGGGTGGCTTGCGGAGTATAAATGTAGATGTAGATGACATTCCCATCCTTGGATATGTGAGTCTGCAGCAAATTCAATAGGAATGTCTTGCCAATGCCCTCAGATGTAGCCAAGAAATGAAGACCCCATTCTCCATGTCTCTCAAAATTTCATTGAAAATGTGCTTTAGTTTTGGTACTAGCAGGGGCTCATTCTGGCCAACTTGGCCTCCAAGGGTGCCATGTCGTAACTGAGTTCCCTGAGCAACTCAGTGGACGACCCTGCCGCTCAGTGTGGGGTAGTTGTATCGAAATCAGTCAGTTGTTTTCCCACCATCAGGAAACTTTGTCCTCAGTAAGCTTCAGCACTTCATTAAGATATATGTCACCACTGACCTGTGTTGTCTCTTGGTACTGATGTGTGATTTCTTCAGATAATGCTGTTCTATACTTATTCCAAAGCGCCATAGGGTTCAGGAGTCCACAGGTCTCAATAACCGCAAACAGCTCTCTCTACTTGATTAATGACTGGCACAGTATGGCATCCTCCATTGTAGCGTCCCATCATCTTCCAAAAGTCCCATTACTTCACATGCTTCCCAGAACATGCCTTTTTCTTCTCTGTCATCTGTTTTCAGGGCCTGAAAATTGATGAGACCCCAGGCACAGGTCAGAAGCAACCATACACAGTAACACTCAAAGTCTGTTACATGCGTGGGTGTAAATCATGTCCTCACGCTTCGCCAGTTATGTGTTCTGTGTGTAATATTTTGGCCCACTGGTGTACAGCAAAGTTCTGGCAAAGTCATCTATCTGGCACAGACGGAAAAATGTGGTGAAGGTGGTGGTGGCAGTGTTACTGTTCAGTAATGCAAATTGGCCTCCTTGAAGTACATGCACTCACTGCTAGATTTGTCACTATTGGGTGCCTATCGTGAAGTGGCAAGCCCAATATCCATCACACTGCTTCATTGTTTCTCACATATCGACATGCTTGAAACATCTGCACTTTGTCTTATTGAAAATGTTAACGTAGCCCTGCTGTTGCACAATAAATATCACCTGGTCATGCCTTTGTCTATGTATTTGCAAGTGTCGTACAGCTGTTTGTCCGCGTTGGAGTCTGGCAACTCTGCTGATATCACTTCATCGTTTTGGTTAGGCCGCAATTTCTGTTTTAACCAGAGCAGCAAGTGCTCATGGAGCAAGCTATCTTTGGCACTCAGTAGAGTACATGAAGCACTGTGCTTCACGAAAAACTTGCCCTTTCGTAAGGTGGGCCACCAGCTTTTGCTCTGTAACCTTAAAAAGTCATGCAACAATGTCATGGTAGTCTGTCAGTTTCTGCCTGGCCATCAGTTCTTCCCTGACCTCAGTTGAGGTTGGGTTGCACATGAAGGTGATAAATAAATCTGGCCGACCATAGTTCCAGATAAAGGAGAACGCATGGGAGGATGGCCATCTGACGTAAGTAATTTGCATTTACAATGCCATATTTCGCAATTGCGTCTTGCAAGTGGACATAATTCTCTGGAGGCAGCTTAATTTGATTTAGTGCCATGAATCTTTTATATTCACTCTCGATCTCAGTGTACATGTCTACCAAAAATTGTGACAGAAGTGTCCTGTGCAAGATGAAGTTGTGTTCATGACCATCGGGTGAAAGGCATAGAAATCCATGTCTGTCACTTTTTTGTTTGGCTTCAGTCGCCAAGTCACCGAATTTGTTTGAGGAGTACTAAAATGATATCTTTCTTGCCCTTTCCAAGACATAATGGGATACTCTAGAGCATCATAATAGCAGTGCGTGTCTGCGATCCTGGTGACAGAGTCATCGTGCTTGCGCAGAACAATGTCCCTTGGGGTGGTGGTGTCAGCGCCCATGACCATGGCCATGGCCAGTT
Source organism: Schistocerca cancellata (assembly GCF_023864275.1). Classification (NCBI taxonomy): domain Eukaryota; kingdom Metazoa; phylum Arthropoda; class Insecta; order Orthoptera; family Acrididae; genus Schistocerca; species Schistocerca cancellata. The sequence goes on from NC_064631.1 coordinate 217,189,038, forward strand.
CATTGTAGCACGTGCTGCCCAATCAGCAGATGATCTTTATCGATCACTACCTTCCAACTCTTGTCAGGCATGTTCTCCAGAGGCTTAAAGACTTCTCATGTTCCTTCTGGCGTTGGTTCACAGTTTGTACTGTTTGTCCACTGTAGCAGCAGCCACACTGACATGATATTTTGTGCACTCCAGGCATTCTAAGCCCTGGATCATCCTTCATGGGCTTCTTGAGCTGTTGTATTTTTGTTGGTGGTCTGAACAGTGTTAAGATGTCATGTCTCTTCAGGTGCTGGCTAAACTTTCCCAACACTGTGCCATGGAAACGCAAAAATGCAAGTCTCTTGTTCTCTTTTTCAGTGGTGTTTTTCCTGCATGTCTCACCAGAAACAGCCTCTGATACCTGGCAGTGATTGTAGCCATTTTCCCAGAAGACTTTTCAGTGGTGGATTAGTTCTAGTCATAGATTTTCAACATCTGAGATGACTTTGTCACAGTGGACGAGGATGTTCAGAACACCACATTTTAGTGCTGGATGGTGGTGGCTAAGAGCGTGCAGATACTGATTCGTGTGTGTAGGTTTCCTGTACATACTGTGGCTGAGGTTTCCATTGGTTTTCCAGTGAATGAGGACATCAAGGAAGGGAAATGTACCATCTATATCCACTTCCACTGTAAACCTAATGTGGTCGTGAATGCTGTACAGGTGGTCTAAGAATTCTCCCAGTTTTTCAGATCCAAGGGGGCAGATGATAAAAGTGTCATCAATGTAACGATAAAAGTAACTTTGCTTATCTGGAGCCATGACCAAAGCAGTGTTTAAATTTCACAATAATGAGGTTGGCTATGGATTGAGCTAATGGACTTCTCATTGCCAGGTCGTCCAGCTGATGGAAATACGATTATGTCAGTGTGTGCTTAAACAATCCCAAGTTGTACTATCGACTAACTGGGAGAGGAGATCAGTGCAGTCTTTAGCAGCAACACATGTAAATAGGGAGACCACATCACTCCTGACCATCAATCACCTCACCCAAAATACAGATGTTTAATTTGGTTGATAAAATCATTAGTGTTCTTGATGCGACACACACAACGATCTAGGCTGGCCAGACATTTTCCCGGCATGGCTATGTACCAGCGATATAGCAGTGATTTATCTCTTCATAATGTCCGAAGAGAGTTCTGTCAAAAGCTTGTGAGATTTTGAGTACCTGATGTAGCTGGAAGCCCGAGAAGATTTTTATTAATTCATTTCACCTTGAGACCATGCATTCATACACAATTGTTGTATAAGGCATCATCAGTGCATACAAAATTATGCAAATGGTAGACATATATAAATATTATTACATAAATATTGTACATAGATACTGCTTACCCTGTACCCATAATTAAAAAATAAAGAATCACCTTTTTTCATTTCATATAAATTCCTTTATGTTAAAAATGCCTTCTTTTTCAACCATACCTCTACCATTATTTTGAGTTTATTTTCATGTAATGCCCTTGTGATATGTGGTATATTATTGAAAAATATTTTGCGAGCGTGTAGAAAATTTTTTTTTCATGGAATTTCAAATCTGCCAGGGAAATATCAAGGAAATTAAAAAAAAAAGCTCCAGAAAAAGCTTGGTTTTGTCTCAGTAAATGAAATGTTTTGTTTACTGAGATGTCATGCATTGTCTGTGGCTGGGTGCAGCTGAGAACATGTGCCACTTCCCTACTCCCACATTCTTACTGCTTTTCCCCTTCCTACCACTCCCATCAGCTTGCAGTCAGTGTTGCCACCAGTTCTTGCTGCTAAACTAGTAGCTGCTGACAAGAGGCAGGGAGATATGAGGAGTGGTTTGTTTGGATCTGATTCTCAAAGATTGTTGACGGAGCAGCTGGAGATTGCGGTCATGAGTGCGTGAGTTGTGTCTGAGTGATTGTGTGAATGTATGTGTGTTCTCATTTTCTGACAAAGGCTATGGCCGAAAATTTAGTTGTGAGAGTGTGATTGTCTTTTCTACATGCCTGTCTGTGGCTCTGTGATCATCTTTATAGTGAATTGCTACCTGTCCTCATTAATATTGATTCTCAGAGTATTTGCGCAAGCTGTCTGTTGCATGGATTGATCACCATGGTCTCATTTCATCAACATGGTGTGTATCTGTGACACGTGAATATCTGGCCACATGAGTGGATTACCACGATGAACCTACAGGCCATTTCTGCAGGTATCTCTTAACAGATCGGGCCTGCCGATCTGAAGCCCATCATTTCTCACTAAATGCGCAGGCCATCGGATCTAGTCCCTCTGATCTGCCCACAGGCTGGGTCTTTTTGCATGTGGTATACTGCAGTGGCTTTTCGTGATTTATCCATGGACCCAGGACCGAGGTGCTCCTCGGCAGGCCAGAGGCCAAGGGTGATGGATTTCAGGAATTGTGACTCTCTTACCTCATATACATTGTACAGTGCAACGTTTTATAGACATTATATTTATTGCTGTACATTTTGGCACTTCAGAAGTAGTTTATATATGAGAAAGTATGGACAATAAGAAGAAAATTGTGGCGGTTGCTGTCAGTTTGTACGCTACATACTCATATATTTCTCCAAAGAAAAATCACACAATACCTGTAAAATAATAGACATAACACAGTGGGTAATAACTGACAATAATGAACATAGTGGAAACAACATTTTGTTGTCAGTCACCTGTAGCTTTGGTTTACACAACTCTTCCTGCCTTATACACTTCTTTCAAGAGGCCTACTTTTTTTCTGACATTATTTGTAGAATGAGTGAATGTACACTCCTGGAAATGGAAAAAAGAACACATTGACACCGGTGTGTCAGACCCACCATACTTGCTCCGGACACTGCGAGAGGGCTGTACAAGCAATGATCACACGCACGGCACAGCGGACACACCAGGAACCGCGGTGTTGGCCGTCGAATGGCGCTAGCTGCGCAGCATTTGTGCACCGCCGCCGTCAGTGTCAGCCAGTTTGCCGTGGCATACGGAGCTCCAGCGCAGTATTTAACACTGGTAGCATGCCGCGACAGTGTGGACGTGAACCGTATGTGCAGTTGACGGACTTTGAGTGAGGGCGTATAGTGGGCATGCGGGAGGCCGGGTGGACGTACCGCCGAATTGCTCAACACGTGGGGCGTGAGGTCTCCACAGTACATCGATGTTGTCGCCAGTGGTCGGCGGAAGGTGCACGTGTCCGTCGACCTGGGACCGGACCGCAGCGACACACGGATGCACGCCAACACCGTAGGATCCTACGCAGTGCCGTAGGGGACCGCACCGCCACTTCCCAGCAAATTAGGGACACTGTTGCTCCTGGGGTATCGGCGAGGACCATTTGCAACCTTCTCCATGAAGCTGGGCTACGGTCCCGCACACCGTTAGGCCGTCTTCCGCTCACGCCCCAACATCGTGCAGCCCGCCTCCAGTGGTGTCGCGACAGGCGTGAATGGAGGGACGAATGGAGACGTGTTGTCTTCAGTGATGAGAGTCGCTTCTGCCTTGGTGCCAATGATGGTCGTATGCGTGTTTGGCGCCGTGCAGGTGAGCGCCACAATCAGGACTGCATACGACCGAGGCACACAGGGCCAACACCCGGCATCATGGTGTGGGGAGCGATCTCCTACACTGGCCGTACACCACTGGTGATCGTCGAGGGGACACTGAATAGTGCACGGTACATCCAAACCGTCATCGAACCCATCGTTCTACCATTCCTAGACCGGCAAGGGAACTTGCTGTTCCAACAGGACAATGCACGTCCGCATGTATCCCGTGCCACCCAACATGCTCTAGAAGGTGTAAGTCAACTACCCTGGCCAGCAAGATCTCCGGATCTGTCCCCCATTGAGCATGTTTGGGACTGGATGAAGCGTCGTCTCACGCGGTCTGCACGTCCAGCACGAACGCTGGTCCAACTGAGGCGCCAGGTGGAAATGGCATGGCAAGCCGTTCCACAGGACTACATCCAGCATCTCTACGATCGTCTCCATGGGAGAATAGCAGCCTGCATTGCTGCGAAAGGTGGATATACACTGTACTAGTGCCGACATTGTGCATGCTCTGTTGCCTGTGTCTATGTGCCTGTGGTTCTGTCAGTGTGATCATGTGATGTAGCTGACCCCAGGAATGTGTCAATAAAGTTTCCCCTTCCTGGGACAATGAATTCACAGTGTTCTTATTTCAATTTCCAGGAGTGTATTTTAAATCTGTCTTGCGGCTCCAAGGAAATGCGTATTTTTGTCACCAGGTGTGTTTTGTGTTATTGAAATAAAATAACAACAGTGGTCTTAATGAAACATATATACCATTTGAGTTGCTTTCTCCATCTAAAAGCAGTCCTTTACAAAAGATATTGATGTTAGTAAGTACTTAAGATTTTTGTTCACATGGGGGAAAATACAGAAGTCCCTACATTTTTTTGTCAACTTATACCTTTATTTACCCTTAAAATCTCAAAATTTGTCAGGAAAAAATGCTAAAAGTTTTCTGGAAATGAGGGAAATATCAGGGAATTTCACTTGGGGGAACTTGTGACAAACCTGTTTGCATTCCACATGAACAAGTCTGTGGAATATCCAGTAAGTTCCTGTTTCTGATTTCATATGGGTGCACATCTAATTTACTTTCATACATGTGGATGTTCTGTTTGGCATGCCTAAGTACTTTGGTATGTATAGACTGCATACTGCAAGTATTTTTGCTCAATAAATTACTGTCTGCAGGAACTTTAGTTGCTGCATCTAATGACTTTTTCTGCTAGAGGAAACCTATTTTGCTCCAGCTTAGTTTCCATAAAGAAGTGTTGCGTAATGCAAGTGTGTATGAAGAAAAGCATAGAATGCCATGAGCATGAATTCTGTACTCACACAATTTTTCAGTTACCCAAGGAGATATAAAACCTTCGCCAACTTGAGTACAGAGCATTTCTGTGTGAATGTTCCAGCATAATTTACTATTGAGGTACATGTCTAACAATTTTACAGGGTTCTTGAATTCATTTGATCCAGTATTGATATTTCTAAGGGAAAAGAGGATGTGTTACTTAATGTCAACTAATTTTCATGGAACTACTGAGCTTCCTTTTCCATCATGGAGTTGTTCATCTGTTTGACAACATTCACATCATTATGTGATGTGATAAAAGTTGTGTCATCAGTGTACATAATGGATTTATATGATAATAAGTTGGGCAGGTCATTCTCATAATCAATAAATAAGAAAGATTCCAACACAGATTCTTGTGTGTCTCAATATTTTGCCTTGGGAAGGTCAGATTTTTTTTTTTTTAATTTACAACAATCATTTGGTTTCTGTTAGTCAAATACAATTTTAGTAGTGATAGTCTTATTTCAGTTCTTCCATATCTTTCAAGTTTCTTAATTAAAACACTGTGTGAGACAGTGCCAGATGCTATGGTTAGAAGTGCTAGACTGGTATAAGTGTGCTCCCTATTCTCAAAATCATGTAGAACTGATAATACAGATTCTTGTCAGTTGTTGATTGTGCATTTTGGTAACCATATTGAGACCTCTTAAGTAAATTGTAACACACAAAGAGATCATTTAATTGGTCTTGCATTAGAGTTTCAATAATATTAGATTTAATTGGTAGTACTTTTACACTGCCGCCATGATGTACTCCGTAATGTATAAAAAAACAAAAAGTCATCTGTCTTCTTTATCCTATGCTCAACCCACTTCAGAACTTCATTTTGTGTGGACAAACTATTGGACACTTGTTGCTCAATGGTGAAGACAGCACATCAGCTTTGCAAAAGAGTGGAATAAACAGAATCACTGGTAATTATGAAAACCTGGATATGGGGCAGTCTGGCATGGCAATATCCACCCACTTGAAAAAACACCATCAAAGAAGGAGAGGGAAAAGGAGACTCTACTTTTCTTCTACCTAAAGAATGCCACATTTACAATGAGCAACATGAATTCTTCCATAACATCCACTAAGGGAGGAAGATGAACTGCCTTGAAATAATGGAAACTGAAGAACATATATCTACTTTCACAAACATAGCACTGAATGATCACAGTTACCTTACTTGCCACTTCTAATTGCAGAGACTGCTAACAATCCCATCCTGACCATAGTGTAAATTGTCTCTCCTACTCATATGCCCCATTTTCCTTTATTTTAGTTACTATATGTACATTTACTATTAAAAGAATCATTTTGGATGATTGTAGATGTTTCACTGCCTTCTTAGTCACACTTGTAATATTTTACCTGTTTGTAATATTTGGCCTGTTGAGTTTATCTTGTTCAATCACCCAAAGGTTACTACATGTTGTTCAACTTATTTCCTTCTCAGGACAATTGCTTTAATTTGTTGTATAGTTCATTATTTAATGTGTCACATATTTTACATAAGCTAAATAGTTTCACACAGCAGCTAAATAGTTTCACACATTCATCTTACTTTAGTCGTAAGTCAAACCTTAACAATTGTCATCTTTAAAAAGCAGCTGAGATTTTCTGTATATGCAACAGGTAGAAAATCTTTGATACCACAAAAATTTTACAGTTTTGATGAAGGTGTAACTGCCGAAAACAAGTTTGTAAAATAATAAATATTGTGGTATATTACATCAGTATTGTGTGGTTTTTTCATTCCTATGGATTACTAATAGTTTTGGTTTCACATCATCTTAAATTTGGTTAAAACTTTTGCAGAGCTGTCACAAAATTTTGCAGCCACTACAGAAATGCCTGTTAAATCTTTGGTTATTTTGCTCATGAGTTCAAATTTTGCATGGTTTAGTTTTTTCTGTTTAGGAGCATCTTTGCAAAATTTCATTGAATTGGAGATGGTCAGGATGGGATCACTGGTCCACGTGGTACACAATGACCCTTCAGTTAAATCTTTCTGATAGCAATCCTTGCAATCCTTCTCCTAGGCTTGTATATATTATTGGGGTAGAAATCAATATTTATCAGTTTGTATATGTGGTAGCATTCTAAACTTTCTCATCACCATAAATATGAAACTGACTGTGTACAAAATGTTTTTGGAGTGGAACAATTTCTTTTAAACTGTAAGTCTCTTATATATGTGATTAATACATCTTCCCTTCATGTGACATTTATATCTAGTTTCACACTTACTTAATTACGAACACGTCTTTGCATAGGCTTTCAGGGTAACAAACTGTCTGGAAAAGCGAGAATTCTCAGGGAAATTAAGTGTACTGGAAGAGTTAGGGAATTTTGAAAAGCATGGAATTATGAGATACTGAACAGTATATGTTTACAAATCACTGCAAGATTCTGATTTGAAACATTGTTTGTGGAGTCGCATAACGAAAGGTGAAGAAGGGGGTTTGGTTACCTCTAGCTGATGTTAAGAATCTATCTTATTTCAGAATGAAATTTTCACTCTGCAGCAGAGTTTGTGCTGATTTGAAACTTCTTGGCAGATTAAAACTGTGCGCTAGATCGAGACTTGAACTCAGGAGCTCTGTTTTTTGCAGGCAAGTGCTCTACTGACTGAGCTACCCAAGTACAACTATGACCCATCCTCACAACTTTACATTCACCAGTACCTGATCTTGTGCCTTTCAAACTTCACAGAAGTTCTGTGAAACTTGCAAGACTAGCACTGCTGGAAGAAAGGATATTGTGGAGACATAGCTTAGCCACAACCTGGGGGATGTTTTTGCAGAATGAAATTCTCCCTCTGGAGTGGAGTGTGGGCTTATATGAAACTTCGTGGCAGATTAAAACTGTGAGGGCGGGGCATGAGTTGTACTTGGGTAGTTCAGTTGTTAGACCATCTGCCTGCGAAAGGCAAAGGTCCGAAGTTCAAGTCTCAGTCTGACATACAGTTTTAATCTGCCAAGAAGTTTCATATAAGGGCAGACTCTGCTGCAGAGTGAAGATTTCATTCTGAAAACTATCTCCAGGCTTTGGTAAAGCCATGTTTCTGCAGTAACCTTTCTTCCAGGAGTGCAAGTTTCGCAGGAGAGCTTCTGTGAAGTTTGGAAGGTAGGAGATGGGGTCCTGGCAGAAATAAAGCTGTGAGGGCGGGTCATGAATCGTGCTTGGGTATCTCAGTCAGTAGAGCATGTGCCCGAGTTCAGTCCAGTCTCAGTCCATCACACAGCTTTAATCTGCAAAGAAGTTTCGTCTTCCGTATTGCCCATTGGTTCTCAGTCTCCAGGTCTGTTTCCCACATCAGGCTTTTTAGAAGTACAGAGTATAATGTGCACATGAGAATTTTTCACGTAGATGCGAATTTGTCACCCACCTCAAACGAAAAGTTGAATTTTTAACTTTATAAAAAAAAAAAGATAAATATGGCCCTTATCAGAACATGCTTGTTTGTATATCAGAACTGAATATTCACAGTTAAGTTCTTTTTCACTAATTTCAATACAGAGTAGCAATTTACCAACTTCCTTGCAGTGTCTTGTTTTCAGTCAATGATGGCCATAGTGTGAACAGCATCCCATCCAATGATGACATAGTGCGAAATATTATGTGTTGTTGTTGTCAAAGTCTGCTGATCTAACATTCCAAAGACAACAGTTGTGAGCGTGATCCTTTCAAGGAGTCACAATGAGACAACATGGCAGAGAATATTGTTGGATGAAAGTGATGCAGAAATCTGCAGTGCCACCAAGACCTCACAGCTTACAGAACTGTTAATAAAACTGTAAATCCTAGTTGAACTTGCACTAATAAGTGACTCAGGAGCTCAAAAACTTTTAATTTGTGGCCATTAAAACTAGTAAAGTAAAACATGTTCTCACATAAGACAAATATTAGTTTGGGAATATTTTGAAATTTCAGCTGGTAAGGACCTTGAAATTTCAAGAAAATCTTTTTATTGAACAAATTTTCCAACCAAGGATTTACACATGGGTTTTACTTTTTTAGTTCTTTAAGCCATATTCATGACCGTAACTATATGTGATAAACTCATTATGTTATTTTAAACTTTTGGCATCTAAATTTCAGGTGCTGGAGTACACTATTGATAGAGATGGCAATATTATTTATTTATATAAATTGAAAGAAGGAAGCACAGAATCAAGTTTTACACTACGAGTTGCACTTTCTCTTGGAGTGAAAGAAACTACTGTAAAAAGGGCACAAAAGGTTTGTGAATATGTAATCAGGTATTCAGCTTAATATTTGTTTCCTTAGATTAAAAGAAATGAACAATTCCAGTTTAGTTTTTGTTCCCCCTTCTTGTGTGTTTTGTATAAAGATTACACTACGCAAATGAGTTGTGTATTTTATTTTGAGTGTGATACCTTTTATTACACCATCCCATATTTTCTATTAGCTTCTCAGACGCACAGTAGAATGAACTTCGTTAAGTGCACTTAATGAAATGAATGGATTGATGTGTATGATATCAGTGAAGGTACAATGACATGAAATGATATCAGTGCATACCCTTCAGAATAGATCCCATATCCTCCTTGTATCCAACCTGGAAGGTATCCGAAACACTTGAGAAATTTTCAAGATTACTGGTATTTCCCCCAGAATCTGAAACCTGGCATTCTTAGAAATTTGCAAAATTTTGGCAATGACATGGATCATTTTTTTATACTGTCATTTTATCTCCTTTTTTATGTAGTCCTTGACAATAATTCAGTGAATGACGTCAAGAAAATACTACAATGAAAAGATTCATTACATCAGAAACTGATCCTATTACAAAGCTGGTTCAAACAACATGTGGTGATTTTACTGCCAATTTCATTGTAACCACTATAACATTTAAGTAACCTGGCAATGTTGATACTTCTTGAAGATGAGAATTGTAATTAAATTATGTCAATCTTGTTCTTAACACCTTTTATTGCAAACAGTAACTTACTCACCATATAATTCTTCAATTATAAATTATTTACTACTCACAGAAACAAATTAAAAGTCTGAACCATTTGTAGGCTGTCTTTGTCTTATAGGTACTGCTTAACAAAATTTCCTCGTGCGCTTGATTTGATTTTCCTCTCTTTTTTTTGTATTTTTGCAAAGTTTTACTTCTCCAGACATCACTTACCTCAGTACCTATAAGACAGTCAACTGTATTCGACTGTACAACACATTATCACAGTGCCTTGACTTCCCATTCTCAAGACATTAGTGGATGAAAAAGGAAAAGTAAGTTAAAATCTGATATTATCCCCTATGCAAAACTTGCAGAGCTAAGATGATGAAGATGACCTGGGACATGTGATTTGCAGTTTATATTCTTAATAATGCAAGGGACATTCAATAATTAACCCACCAGCAGGCGGGCTGGCATATAAAGTACATCAAGCACAAAATAAATTTAATTTTTTCAAGTTTAGATTGATTGTTTGGCCTGGGAAAATAGCTGTTCCTTCACTGCTGCTTCAGCCATGTTGCTGACAAGGTTGTGTTCATTGCTGAACACTTGTACATCTGTGAGAAGTTAAAAAGTGAGTGCATCATGTTTGGCATGCAAAATACACTGCACGTTTACTTATGTGAGTAAAATTTCTCCTCTTTGTTTTCTCCCTTCTCTATTATAGTTGTTGTTTTGTGTCTGGTTTTGTATGCAAGTGGTCTACAAAGTACAAAAGACATTTTTGTTGTTCAGGTCACATAAAAAGGTCACACTTGACAGTACTCTATGAGCTATCCAGTATGAATTCAGATGATGAAATAAAGTATTCAGATGGGGATGATGACAGTTCTGATGAAGAAGAGGAAGTCATTGAATATAACGAGTGTGAATCACAAAGTGAGCAGGAGTATGGTCCAAAATACGATTGTAATGAAGGTGTAGTAGGCTTGCAAATGAGATATATTCCACAGGAAGGGGCAAATAGATTAAACAAAAGAAAATCTGCAATTTCAGTTGAAGCCAAAACATCGTGAAAATATTTGCTGGGCAAAAATCTGTCACCAAATGTATTACTATTGAATTATCTGCTCTCACAAGCATCGTGTCTTTGGATGTCTTTGATACTGTAATGAAATATACAAGTATTTATATTGAATATGAAAAGGAAACTGTGTAGTATTGGAGAGAAAGAGACATTCATCTGATCTCCAGAACTGAGAAATGACATTTCTAGGATTACTTTACTTCATAGATGTCAAGAAAGAAAACCATACAAATGTCATTCAGAGTTGTCTCTTCCTGCTTAAGTGTTTACAATTTAATTACATGAACACTAGGGATCAAAGAAAAGCAAATGACATATTAACACCAGTCTGTTTAGTTCTGGATGAACTGTGGTTAATTGAAAAAAAAAAATAAAACCAACACTCTCTGTGAAATTGTCACCATAGATGAAAAACTGTCAGCTTTCTGTGGGCATTGCAGTTTTATTCAGTATATACCTAACAAGCTGGAAAAATACAACATCAAAAAATTCATTTTAGCTGATTCCAAAATCTTCCATACTAGTAACATACTGTGGAAAGTACCTTCAGGCCCAAATAATATTTCCGGTGTGCCAACAGAAACTGTCAAGAGATCAGTTACTTGGATCGAGGGTTCCAAAAGAAATATGTCCATCGGCAATTGATACACAATCTACCCTTTAGCTTTGTTACTAATAGAACAGCGATTGACATGCTTAGTCACTGAGAAAAAACAAAAATTTGGTTCTCCAAGAATTTCTACCTGCCAAGTCTCAAGGTATATCATCATCTCTCATTGTGTACCAAAAATATATCACTTTGGTCTCCTTTATTCCAGAGAAAAACAAAGCAGTTTTAATGTTACCTATGATGTATAATGACGAAACAGTAGATGAAGCACTGGGAAACCAGTTATTGTAATGTACTGTAATTAGGAAGAGGAAAAATTCGTTTAAATGATGTGACGAATAATGCGAATTTGGTTGTTTTTAAGGAAGTAACGTGAATTTGGCAGTTTCTCAACAAAATTTCTGAGTGTCCTTGTAACAAGTGACATAAATGTAATGATGTCAGTGATATATTTAATGTTGAAATGTTCCATGTTCAACTGTTGCACTACTTTTTGCAGTCATGACATAACTAGTGGCCTTTCAACTATTGATCTTTGCGAGCTTGTACAAAGGACCACTGTGTGAATTTCGATTATTTATTTCTTTTGTAGTGTGTGTGTGTGTGTGTGTGTGTGTGTGTGTGTGTGTGTGTGTGTGTGTGTATTTCAAAGCAATGACACAATGAAAATATATCCAGGGTGTATACGGGAAAAACACGGGAATTTTTTCATCCGGGAGAAAACCGGGAAAAACCCAGGAATTGTTTGGAATTCCGGTAATTTTTCATTGTTTTGGTTTTCAGTTAAATTTGTGTGATTTTTGACTGGTAAGAACCAATACTCTAACTAAGGATATTACTTTGTCCCGCAACTGCAGAATAATACTGCAGCAACGAAAAATGAACGAGAAAAAAAAAACGAAAATAAAACTTTAGTTGCAAAGGAAATGCGCCGTATACAACAACAAAACACAGTGCTCATACAAGTTTCTGCCAACAGCACAGTATGTCGAAGACTTAGGAAGACTACGCAATGCTTCATAACAACAAATTGCCTCCGATGACGTGACAACTGTTTAAATTAGAGTCGTTTGAGCAGTTGCGGGTGGGCTCTTGCGCAGTTTAGTCGCGTATGCGTAGTACCTTCTTCCGCTTCTGGTACCGAAGTGTGGCTGGGCGCCACTACCTAATATTGCCCCGGTTCGGGAATATAGTAAATCTGGGGCTGATGCACAGAGCAGTCAGAGTTGTGGTGGGGAGATGGGTCGTCTACACGTGACCCGTCTTTACATTCAGTGACTTTGTCGTTTTGTCTTCGTTCATTTCCCTCTTGTTAAATGATGGTGAAACGGATTTTTGACGCCGGAAGCTATCAAATGAATCAAAATGTGTTCGCGTAGTAACGGAAGGCAAAAATATGTTATTACTTTCAGATTTTATTTGCACTTTTCTGACAGTCAGGCATTCATCGCCTTCCAGAACAATGAAGTTATTTTTGTCGGTTTGCTAAAGAGATTTGACTTTTATTAATCTTTTCTGCTGAGGCAGTCAATGTATTTGAAACGAAGAGTTTAATTTCACACTCTTGGCTGGTTTCAACTGTTCGCTGCATTTCAAGTGCATAATGGCATTATACCATAGTAAAGAACCAAACATGAGATAATACAGCACTGGTACTCCAAGAAAATTTACATCCGAATATGGACATACGAATGTGCCCTTTAAGCCGAATTATGCATTTTAGTGTGGTTCATGAAATTCTGATGCTCTTGAAGTATCCTATGATGTTTTGTTTCTTTTATGACATAATATAAGATCTTTTCTGGTAATGTTTTACACGTACAAACATATGGGCTTCCTGCGTCATAGTAGTTGCGCAAGCGCTGTGACGCCTGTTATCTGGCGCTCTCTTGCAACTGCTGAAGCGAACCTATTTCTAACAGGTCGCGGGAAAATATAGTGAATGGTGGTTTGAAAAGTGTTACATTCATAGCAAATATCCATTTGTGCAAGATGAACTGTGTGCGAGAATGTACGATGAATTTCTTAAATCACAAAGCGTTTGACTCTCATTTAAAAATCAACCCTTTGAGGACGACCATTTAGAAGAATTTCGAGCCCAGATCAGACATTTACGTCATTATTAAAAATTTTACTGGCACATTTGTGTGATGTATCTTAATTTAAACCATGAACTTTTCTTATTTGTGTGTTCACGCTACTTAAACTGATCTTGCTATTGGCTGACTACAGCACGTGTCCTATGCTGTCATCAACGGGCGAGATCAAGTCACATGAGCTATGACTGGCTTACTAAAGCGCATCGCAATCTTGATTTCAATGCTTCGGAAAGTGACATGCGGTGTTCGGTGGAATTCAAATTTATACCTTCGTAATACGAAAATAATACCCCCTCCCGGGAGTTTCGTTTTCTGAAGTGCCAGAAAATTCTACGTCGGTATATAAAACGATAAACATTCAAAGGATTGATGGGTTTTACAGTGCCGAGGAAGAATGTACTGTCACTTAACATGGAAAAAGTGTATTTTCACCCTGGAGAACATGTATTTTTTACCGGGTAATCCGAGAATTTTTTTTCTTTGTCCACATATACACCCTGATATCACAAACACATCATCCTGCTCATTAAATGCTGCTAATAGAGCAGCAATGATATAAGGCTTGAAGAAATGTGATCATTGAGAATTGAGACAGTAGCCGATTGAGTAAGCCATAACTTAATGGGTAATTTTGTGGTTTATGATACGAATGGATGTAGTTTTGTGTCCCACTGCATGCTAATATCTATTTTTTCCCACCGTAGCATTGCCAACACAGTCTGGGTCTTTTGTTGTGAATGTAATACAAGTATTTGGAAGGAGGTGAGCGCAAACACTGCCATCAATCATTGAGCTTTTTACAGTAAAAATAAACGAAAAAATCCAAAAGTTTAATACGGTATGTTCTGCAATAAATGATGTTAACATTTCCGTCTGATTAGAGATCGAAGAATGAAATCAATATTTGGGTGTTTATTTCTGAATGTGATGAGTTTTGAATGGTTGGTGAGGCAGGTATCTTACACAGGACAGCATTAATTTCTGTGACAAAAACGAGCAGCTATAAAATTCACCTTTTTGGATTTCCAGCACATTGGATTAATAACAGGTCAGCAACTTGAGTTAACCAGTTTCATGCAGAAAACAGTCAAAGTTGCAAAATTCAGTTACTTTTGTTTAATTGATGACTGGTTTCATGTATTAGAACCCATTTTCAGATATCCAACAAAGGAAAAAATGTACTCTGTGATAGCACACAAGTCAAGATTACAGAGACCATTCATTGGTAGGACAACTGTTTTGCATATGCTCACTGCCAACCCTTGTGAATGAACAGCTGTGCAAAATGCCAATAGCATTGTGGTGTTCAAGGCTGAATTCGTATTTTTCTGTGTGTATTAACTTATGAAGATTTAATTAACATTGATATGATTGTTTTCGAATTTTGTTGAAAGAAGACTCGTTTAAACAGTTATGAGACCGCTTGCCGCACATGCATAGAGCTGAAATTGTGTATAAGCAGCACCTACTCCCACTTCTGGTTACTTGGAGTGTGGCTGTTCGGCGTATAACCAGTGAGAGAAAGCATCCAGAATCTACCCGGAAAATTTTTTCTGATACTGCCAAGCTGACAGATTCATGCATGTGCGTAGCTGCCTGCATTAGAATGGGGATACACTTCATTTGACTTGTGTTTTGTTTGTGACACATTTTTCAATCATTTTGAAGCTATTGCAGTTCCCATGTTCTGATACTCATATTTATCATGTGCTGTTTTTTCTTTTCATTGTATTCGTACTCTAGACTCAGCAACGAATGTGTGTTCTGTGAAAACCCGAAGCCTACAGTAACGGCTGATGAAAGGGTGTGAGAATTTGAAATCATTTGCTTATATGCCTCCCCGATAAGTTAACAGTATTTTCTAAATTCTGCAATATCAAAGTTGGTTGATTGGTTTGTGCCATAAGTGACCAAACTACAGGGTCATCAGCTCCTTTTTCCTGGCACAAACAAGGCTAAAGATAAAACACACCAAAATTTAATTTGGGAAAGTAAAAGGAATAGGGAGCCTCCCTGAAAGAGAAAAAGAAAGAAACAAGCAAAAAAGGGGGGAAACGTACACCACAAGAAAAAGTAAAGGAAAGTATTAAAACCAAAGAGCAGATGGTCTGGGCGGGCTGACCACAAGAATAAAAGAGGATGAGCCAGCCACTCTGCAACACACAAAAATGTCCAGCCCAAAAAGACAAGGCGAAATGAACACATGTAGGGAAAAAAAATGGTTCAAATGGCTCTGAGCACTATGGGACTCAACTTCTCAGGTCATTAGGCCCCTAGAACTTAGAACTAGTTAAACCTAACTAACCTACGGACATCACACACATCCATGCCCGAGGCAGGATTCGAACCTGCGACCGTAGCGGTCTCGCAGTTCCAGACTGCAGCGCCTAGAAGCGCACGGCCACTTCAGCCGGCCTGTAGGGAAAAGACGAACAATAAGGCAAACAAAATGCAAAGAAAGGATGACATCAGAGGGAGGGTGGAGAGAAGACCAGACATCCACCCTTAGATGGTACGATAGAAACCCCTCTCATGAATGAAACATAAAACTAAATCTGCTGTTGAGGCATTGTTGCCCAACACCGCAGACAGAGTGCTGGGAAGGTTAAACGTCTGCCACAGAGTGGCTAAAATTGGGCAGTCCAAAAAGATGTGGGTGACAGTCATAGGAGAGCCACAGCGACATCGAGGTGGGTCCTCGCAACAGAGGAGGTGACCATGTGTTAGCCACATATGGCCGATGCAGAGCCAGCAAAGTACAACAGATTCCCTACGAGTGGATCACATGGGTGACCACCACACATTTGTTGTCTCTTGATAACACAAAGTATATTTGGTGTACTGAGGGTGCACCATTTATTCCAGATTGTGAAAACTTTGTGGCGGAAGACCAATCACAAATCAGTGTCCGGCAGACCAATCTTCAGAGTTGGTTTACTGGTAGCCTGTTTGGCCAGGTGGACAGCAAGTTCATTCAGAATGAGATTTTCACTCTGCAGTGGAGTGTGCGCTGATATGAAACTTCCTGGCAGATTAAAACTGTGTGTCCGACAGAGACACGAACTCGGGACCTTTGCCTTTCGCGGGCAAGTGCTCTACCATGTGAGCTACTGAAGCACGACTCACGTCCGGTACTCACAGCTTTACTTATGCCAGTACCTCGTCTCCTACATTCCAAACTTTACAGAAGCTCTCCTGCGAACCTTGCAGAACTAGCACTCCTGAAAGAAAGGATATTGCGGAGACATGGCTTAGCCACAGCCTGGGGGATGTTTCCAGAATGAGATTTTCACTCTGCAGCGGAGTGTGCGCTGATATGAAACTTCCTGGCAGATTAAAACTGTGTGCCCGACCGAAGTTTCAGCAAGTTTCAGCAAGTTCATTGCCCGGTATCCCAACATGTCCTGGAGTTCAAGTGAAGGTCACTGGACATCCACTGTTCTCAACGGCACAAAGAGACTCATGGATGGTCATTACCAAAGGATGTCGAGGGAAGCACTGGTTGAGAGCTTGTAGGCTGCCTAAGGAGTCATTACGGATGACTAAGGACTCACCAGTGCAGGAACGGATATGCTCAAGGGTGCAATAAATGGCTACTAACTCTTAAGTCAAAACACTGCAGCCATCTGGCAAAGAGTGCTGTTCAGTATGTCCAACTTGAGCTTAAGCGAAGCCAACAACACTGTCGAGGGACCCGCAGGAAAGGTGGTAGGAGGAAATTGTCAAGTTTATTAGGAAGTGACCGGGCACATATGGCGAGGGGATTCTCAGTGCTGGGCCACCATTGCGGGAGATGGGTCGCTGTGTTAGGAAAAAGGAGACAAATGTGAGCAATATAATTTGCAAGCAGTAGTTGCTGCCAAAACCGCAATGGAGGAATGTCTGGTTCTACAAGGAGGCTGTTCATGGGGCTCATTCAGAAGGCTCCCGTTGCAAGCCAAACCCCACAATGGTGTATAGGGTCCAGCAGATGCAGTGCGGAGGGCAATGCTGAACCATACACCAGGTTCCCACAGTCAATACAAGACTGTATAACTACTCGATGTAGCTTCATCAGCTTAATGACAAGTCCTGGCAGTTCCTTAATATTATTCGCTGCCTGAGCCACACTGCTGATTGTCCTACACTGCTGCAGCTGTTCAAAGCCCTCGTACAGTCTCATATTGACTATGGGAGTCTGGTGTATGGTTCAGCTTGGCCCTCCGCACTACATCTGCTGGACCCTATCCACCATTCTGGAGTTTGGCTTGCACAGGAGCCTTCTGAATGGGCCCACCAGTGTATAGATGGGAGAAGGCCAGGACTACAAACTGAGAATCAATGGCCAAACATGTGCCACACTGAAATGTGTAGGGACACCTCTATTTAGGAGGCAAAGGTCGAGTTGAGTTAGCAGGTCCTCAACATCTTTGCCACAGCCAGTAACCTTGGTTCCACCCCACAAAGGGTTATGGGCTTTGAAATCACCCAGAAGGAGAAAAGGTGGGGGGAGTTGCAAAATGAGTGCAGCCAATACGTGGTGCATCACCATCTGAAGGGAGGTAGATGTTACAGATCGTAATTTCCTGCATTGTCCTCACTGAGATAGCCACAGCTTCAAAAAGTGTTTGAAGGGGTACATGTTCCTCACGGACAGAGGTAAGGACGAAGATGAAAACTCCACCTGATAGTCTGTCACAGGCAGGACGGTTTTTGTAGTACCCCCGATAGCCACAAATTGTGGGTGTCCGCATTGCAGGAAACCAGGTTTCCTGAAGGACAATGCAAAAAGCAGGTGTAACACTTAAAAGCTGACATAACTCAGCCAGGTGGGAGAAAAAACCGCCTCAGTTCCACTGGAGGATGGTGCTTTCTGGAATCGGGGAAGGTATGTGATGACCAAGGAGGCTGGTTATGCTGCAGCATCACCAACATAAGGGCAACAAGTTGAAGCAGACCAGTTTGCCAATAAAGCAGCAGTTTACAATTAGCAGCAGCTTTGAAGGTGCAAAAAAGAAGATGAGCTAGTTTGAATGTATGGCCCAAAGGGCTGTGGAAACATTTTTGAAAGCCCACATTCCACTCCACAAATGGGAGAACGAAGCCTTTCGGCAATGGATGAACGAGTTCATTGAAGGTGAGCAGTGGTGTTACTTTTTTATTTATATTGTGTCTACAGCCTGCTTCAAATTTATTTTGGTAAATCTTCACTTTACATGTACTCTCGATCAGTTCAGAATTGTGCAGTCTGTACCTCTCATCTTTGATAAAAATTTAGGGCGGCCAGGGCAATTAGAACAGAAATTAATATGTATTTTTAAATACCTGCAAATCTTCAAAAGAAAGCAACCTAGATATTTCGGTTAAAATTTATATTATTACTTAGACTTTCCCAATTTTCTCATCTTTGTATCTTATGTTAGGGGCAAACCATTAATAGTTAAAAAATTAATAATGTTAAGTGTGCAACTGTAATTTCTAATTACCACATCTGGGGGTACTGGAACAGTGTGTCCCACTCCTTCATACTTATAATGAATGTTTGTATTGTAATAATGTTAGGAACATACGGAACCTCAGCACTACATAGCCTGAAATTTTCACCAAAATCTAATTAGTGAATTTTAAATAATGGTATTAATTTAGGCATAAGAGCTGATTGTTACAAATCCACAACAACTTCTTGGTACCTTTAAATTTCTTGGTTTACTGTTCATAGGCCATTGTTCTAATAACCCAGTGATCCAGTTACCCCGGTTATCCCTATTTTGCTCATGTATAGTATCATATTATTTTAAAAGTTCAGATAACTGAAGGACTGTTCTTTTTAGGTGCTGGTAACATCCCATGTATTAAAATAATGAGTGAGATAATTGTGCCTTCAGTACTACAGCAAGGGAAAACTGAGGTAATGGAGCAACTAGCAGGGAAAGATGTTGTTATGTTAGCTGACGAGACCATTGATGGAAGAGGCCATTGTGTTTTTGCTGTTTTGTTGAAAACTATTGAAGCTTGGAATGAGTAGAAACTTTTTGTGGAAAGTGTGAAAGTTCTCGGTGCAACGAACTTGACACTATATGCTCGTGCTATTTTGGGGGCTCTTCAAACGTATAATATACAGTATGATAATGTTAAAGCAGTAGTGAGTGCAGTGTTAGGTGTATATGAACAAATGTGTCGACTCCTTGAAAACAGTAAAAGGTGATAATTTAATCCATGTTCAATGCTGGGCACATAAAATTAATCTAATCACTAACATATATTCCAAGGAACTTGGTAAGTTAAATATTACAACCAGTTATTTATAGAGTGCTTTTTTAAACAGCAAGAAGAGGAAACATTTATGTTTGCAGTTTCTTAAAGAGAAAAATAGAAATCCAAAGGTTTTTCCTCATCCAGTTTCAATACGATGGAACTCTTGGCTCTCCACAGCCATTTACATAACAGAATATTTGGAAGTAATGATTGAATTCTTCCACAGTTATGATAGGTGAGAGCTGGTATTGAGTATGTAGGCATTGAGTATATTATTTGAATGACAGATAACGATGTAATAGGATCTTGCAGAGGCCATGTTTGTTAAAGAACATGCCAGAGACTTGATGAGCATTGCTGTCTTCTTAGAGACTTCAAAGCATCCAACTTCACATGTACTTTATTCAAAGTTGAAGTATCTTGAAGTATGCTTCAGTACTGTGGGAAAAGGAATATTTGAAAATGAAACCAGTGAGATTTTAGAAACGATAAAGAGGTAAGTGCTTCAGGCAGGAAATAGGGAGGAATTGAAGCGAACTGGACTGCACCTCCATACAAGATTGTCGACTCTCTTGGCCACAGATCCAAGTAAATCAGTTTTCAAAACCTTTGATTGTTGTTTTATCCTAGGACAATAATTCTCAATCCTATTAATTCTGAAATGGCCAGGATATTGCTATCTGTACATGGGATTACTGTTCTTAGTACTGTAGATACTCTGAAGGGATATTAATCTCTCCAGAATTATGTTCGAAACCAAATGTCAGAGCAGTCAGGACATGTTGACATAGTGAAATGTCTGCAGGCAACTGCAGCCGACACTGAGGAATTGGCAGCTGCAGCAATGAAAGTTGTTTGGTACCCAATTTCCAATGTTGACAGTGAGAGGTTGTTTTCAAACTATAACAAAGTATTGACAGACAGGCGACACAATCTCTCTGAAGACAATATTGAAATAATGACAATGCTGACATTCGAAAAACTGTGTACAGAGTGAAAATGTACTTGCCGTAGTGCTACTGTAGGCTTATCTTTGTTAGCTCGTTGCCTTATTCTCCTTAAAAAACTATGCATATTCTCACTTTTTCAAATGTTTACAAGTTTTTACTTCTCTGATGTAAGGATGAACTATGCTTCTTTTGTTTGAGGATGGATTTCTATTTTGTCTGTTTTTACCCCATTTGTCCAAATGTTAGTAGAAACAGCTGAAAATGCGGTACATAAATGAGCCGTACTACCAGTTGTTTAAGATTGTATTACTGATGGGAAATTGAATTTAACACTCAAACTTGTACTGAAACATATTATAAACTTTGTTTCCAAGCAACATGTGAGTGAACATTATAAAAATTAAGAAAATTAAATATTGTCATATTTTTAATCCAAGTTAAATGCTTTTTGTAAGTGTATGTAAATATTTTGTTACTTAGGAATACTTAAAAAATAATCTTCGAGCTTTCTTGGTGATATTCATACAGAAAAATCTCTTGGGGAAGCAAATATGACATTTTACTTATTAACAATAGCACTGCAAAGGCAAAGATTTTTCTTTACATTAAAATACACTCCTGGAAATTGAAATAAGAACACTGTGAATTCATTGTCCCAGGAAGGGGAAACTTTATTGACACATTCCTGGGGTCAGATACATCACATGATCACACTGACAGAACCACAGGCACATAGACACAGGCAACAGAGCATGCACAATGTCGGCACTAGTACAGTGTATATCCAGCTTTCGCAGCAATGCAGGCTGCTATTCTCCCATGGAGACGATCGTAGAGATGCTGGATGTAGTCCTGTGGAACGGCTTGCCATGCCATTTCCACCTGGCGCCTCAGTTGGACCAGCGTTCGTGCTGGACGTGCAGACCGCGTGAGACGACGCTTCATCCAGTCCCAAACATGCTCCGGAGATCTTGCTGGCCAGGGTAGTTGACTTACATCTTCTAGAGCACGTTGGGTGGCACGGGATACATGCGGACGTGCATTGTCCTGTTGGAACAGCAAGTTCCCTTGCCGGTCTAGGAATGGTAGAACGATGGGTTCGATGACGGTTTGGATGTACCGTGCACTATTCAGTGTCCCCTCGACGATCACCAGTGGTGTACGGCCAGTGTAAGAGATCGCTCCCCACACCATGATGCCGGGTGTTGGCCCTGTGTGCCTCGGTCGTATGCAGTCCTGATTGTGGCGCTCACCTGCACGGCGCCAAACACGCATACGACCATCATTGGCACCAAGGCAGAAGCGACTCTCATCGCTGAAGACAACACGTCTCCATTCGTCCCTCCATTCACGCCTGTCGCGACACCACTGGAGGCGGGCTGCACGATGTTGGGGCGTGAGCGGAAGACGGCCTAACGGTGTGCGGGACCGTAGCCCAGCTTCATGGAGACGGTTGCGAATGGTCCTCGCCGATACCCCAGGAGCAACAGTGTCCCTAATTTGCTGGGAAGTGGCGGTGCGGTCCCCTACGGCACTGCGTAGGATCCTACAGTCTTGGCGTGCATCTGTGCGTCGCTGCGGTCCGGTCCCAGGTCGACGGGCACGTGCACCTTCCGCCGACCACTGGCGACAACATCGATGTACTGTGGAGACCTCACGCCCCACGTGTTGAGCAATTCGGCGGTACGTCCACCTGGCCTCCCGCATGCCCACTATACGCCCTCGCTCAAAGTCCGTCAACTGCACATACGGTTCACGTCCACGCTGTCGCGGCATGCTACCAGTGTTAAATACTGCGATGGAGCTCCGTATGCCATGGCAAACTGGCTGACACTGACGGCGGCGGTGCACAAATGCTGCGCAGCTAGCGCCATTCGACGGCCAACACCGCGGTTCCTGGTGTGTCCGCTGTGCCGTGCGTGTGATCATTGCTTGTACAGCCCTCTCGCAGTGTCCGGAGCAAGTATGGTGGGTCTGACACACCGGTGTCAATGTGTTCTTTTTTCCATTTCCAGGAGTGTATTTTCTTCTAAGTTTCATAATTGCTATTCTGTAAGAAATTTCAACCATTTAACATTTTTTAATCTGCTGTATACATAATTGATAAATAATTTTTTCATAGTATTTGAAATATATGTATCACTCCACACCATTCTGGCCAAGTGTAGCAGCAGTATACAAATGTTAAAAATTGAAATAACGGTCTCTGTTGCAGCTACTTTGTTGATGACGTGTTTCATGCTTCAGATCATTCTTGAGCCGCGGAAACTGGCCATTATGGTCTCCATAGATCAAGAACGATATGAAGAAGTGTGAAACATGTCATCAGTAAAATATTTGCAACATACTATTATTTTCATTTTTACTTTTGGTATTTGTTTTTAAATGCATAATTATTTGTGTCAAAATCTTCTGTTAAAATAATTTTTCTCTACATTTCTCTCATGTTTGGCCCACCCTATCTTAGGACTAGTTCCATTTTAAACATAGCATTGAAAAATGGTAAAATAAGATAAAAATAGTTAACTTATAATAGAAAAAGCTTGCCAGAAAATAACACTGATAAATAACACCTAAAAGCGCAAAAAATAAGACCGATTTCAGCCATAAAATAACACTGTTTTTTTCTTGTCCCTAACTATAATGCTACAAAAGGTGGTGTCAATAATGTGGACCAGATGTGAGGAATGTATTCTGTCACTCACATTATAGGAATGTGACCTCTTGTTGCGTTCTATTCTCTGATGGATATGGCGGGAATAATGTCTTAAGTTCTCTACTTTGGTAATGAGGATCCCAGAACTCCCAGGCAATTATTTCTGAAGCAGTTGTCTGTATCCCTGATGAAATCACACCTTCAAGAGTTAATTGTAACGTGTGGCCTCTCTGCAAACGTCAGCACTATCCTAAGAAGAGCACAATCTGAAGAAGTGTAGACAGGCAAATAATATAATGGCCACAATAAAATGTGATAAGTATAAGTGTTTTCTATGTAAGCAACATGTTAAAATCACTCAGGTGTGTGAGAAGTGTCAACATGATAATTCTGAGCCATATGAGTAAAGCACACTGCAGCTGATGAAGGGACTTACTAGTGTGCATTTTCATTAATTATAATGAAGTTAGAGATTGTGATTCTTAATAAAAAAAAAACATTTAATTTAACTAATAAAACAAAAATGCATTATCTCATATAGTTAGCAGACTTATGCGTACAGGGTTTTTATAAATGAATGGTGTGGTTTTAAAAATTAATAATAAATCCTTTTATTACTTAATATGGGCAAGACTTACAGCCTAAGCAGTGAGGCACTACCCGCTGTTCACTTGTCGTGCATACCGTGCATCTGTTTCCCAGATGGGGTCACAATGGGAAAAGGCTTCGTGTGTGCTCCATTTTGAGGTGTCCAGATCTGTGGTTACAGACCAGCATGAATTTTGTGCATAGTTTAGGAAAGACCGACCATACAAGGATAACATAGGTAACTGGTACTGACAGTTCGTGGATCCCAATTGCCTTTGTAAAGGGAAGAGTCCTGATTGACCTCATGTGTCTGATATAGCCTTTGAAGGAGTATGCAGTGATTTTCATTGAAGTCTTTGCAAGTTGCTCAGCAAAGCAAGCAGGGAATTGTTCATGCCAAAGATTACAGTGTGGGAGGTGTTGCGTAAGCGGCTATGCAGTGGGATCAATACAGGTCCTTACACCAGCAAAGTGAAAAGGTGTGACTTTTGTGAAGAGCTGCAGTTAAAAATGGAGGAAACTGGTGTTGTAGAAAGACTCGTCTTCCGCAGTTAAGCCCCTGTCCATGTAAGTGACAGGGGTGAACATGAGTTATGATGATTACATTTTGCAACAGGACTGTTCTCCTCCCCATTTTCACAGTAATGTATGAGGGCTTCTTAACCAACACGAGATTGCATGTGCTTCAACAGCAGACAACAACTTTCCCCCTGGCCATCCCGTTCACTTGATTAAATGCCCTATGATTTCTTTCTGTGGACGTTTTTAAAGACTAAGATCGTGTACTGCCAATGACTGGATAAAGCATGCATTGAGGACAATCAGGGATGACATCCTACACAAAGTATTGGAGGAATTTGAATAGAAGGAATGTGAATGCATCAAAAACTAATATAGTTTACACTGCTTATTGCTATAAGATTTGCCCATATAAAATAATAAATTGATTCATTGTTAATTTTTAAACCCATATCATTCATTCATAAACACCCTGTATTATGGACACCTATTCATAATTCTACTAGAAGCACGCCAGTTGCTGCAAAGATTGTCAATTAAACAACTTGAAATAAACTAATAAATGAGAGATTCCTTAAATATGGCTCCATTTAAGTAGTGGATATGTGATAGATTGGTATGGAATTGCAGTTAAAAATGGCTTCCTGTGAGCTCCATTTTGAGGTGTCCAGATCTGTGGTTACAGACCAGCAAGTACGCTAAACACCTGTGTACATAATAAGAATGCCCACACAATGATTAAAGGCACAGCTTTATTAAGGGGAGGGGGAAGATTGTGTATTTTTACAAAATAAGACTTTTGTCACAACAGTGGACTTTTTTAATACCTGATGTAAAGCTTTGTCTTGTTGTTTGAGCCATTTTCCTGCAGATTCTTTGTTCTCATTTTGCTGAACCTTTTTCCATGTACTGTGTCCTTGAGTGGACCAAACAGATGAAAATCCGAGGGAGCCAAATTTGGACTGTAGGTAGGATGAAGTAGTATCTCTCAACCCATTTTTTCAATGGTTTCTTGGTTCAGATGGGCAGTGTAAGGATGAACAATGTCATATAGAAGTATCACACCATTTCTGAGAGTTCCATGACTTTTTTCTCCCTATTCCTGCCTTTTCTTTATTCATCAGCATGTCTGGGTAGTAGGCACTCTTTATTGTATTCTGACCTTCCAAATAATCACAAAAGATGACACCTTGAACATCCAAAAAGACAGTCAAAATTACTTTTCCCATTAATGTTTTTGTTCTGGATTTCTTTCAGTCATGTGAGCTGGTGTGCTTCCTTTCCCTATTTTGTTGTTTTGCTCTGGTTCAAACTGGTGAACTGAAATTTCATCACATATTAAAATCTTGTTTAAAAAAGGGTCACCTTCCGTAATATGTAATGAAGCAGTTAAATGTAAAACCCAATTTTTTTTAAACGAATATGTAAGTTCACAGGTAGGCTAGTCAAATATCTATGTTAATTCTTAATCAGTTCACTTCTGCTACAAATCGCCACAGTACAGTGTGTCCCACTCAAAAGAGGCCCCACAAACATGTGTAGTAATTCTGCTGAAATTACATTGCGTAATTTGTGACATTTGACGTGGCAACACTGCATTCTGAGTTATATGTAAAAACCAATTTTTTAAAATTTTTTTTAGAATATGTAAGTGCACAGGTAGGCTAGTCAAATGATGTTGTGGTCTTCAGTCCTGAGACTGGTTTGATGCAACTCTCCATGCTACTCTATCCTGTGCAAGTTTCTTCATCTCCCAATACCTACTGCAGCCTACATCTTTCTGAATCTGCTTAGTGTATTCATCTCTTAGTCTCCCTCTACGATTTTTACCCTACACGCTGCCCTCCAGTACTAAATTGGTGATCCCTTGATGCCTCGGAACATGTCCTACCAACCGATCCCTTCTTCTAGTCAAGTTGTGCTACAAGCTCCTCTTCTCCCCAATTCTATTCAATACCTCCTCATTAGTTATGTGATCTACCCATCTAATCTTCAGCATTCTTCTATAGCACCACATTTCGAAAGCTTCTAGTCTCTTCTTGTCTAAACTATTTATCGTCTATGCTTCACTTCCATACATGGCTACACTCCATACAAATACTTTCAGAAACAACTTCCTGGCACTTAAATCAATACTCGATGTTAACAAATTTCTCTTCTTCAGAAACGCTTTCCTTGTTATTGCCAGTATACATTTTATATCCTCTCTACTTTGACCATCATCAGTTATTTTGCTCCCCAAATAGCAAAACTCCTTTACTACTTTAAGTGTCTCATTTCCTAATCTAATTCCTCAGCATCACCCGATTTAATTCGACTACATTCCATTATCCTCGTTTTGCTTTTGTTGATGTTCATCTTATACCCTCCTTTCAAGATACTGTCCATTCCGTTCAACTGCTCTTCCAAGTCCTTTGCTGTCTCTGACAGAATTACAATGTCATCGGCGAACCTCAAAGTTTTTATTTCTTCTCCATGGATTTTAATACCTACTCCGAACTTTTCTTTTGTTTCCTTTACTGCTTCCTCAATATACAGATTGAATAGCATCGGGGAGAGGCTACAACCCTGTCTCACTCCCTTCCCAACCACTGCTTCCCTTTCATACCCCTCAACTCTTATAACTGCCATCTGGTTTATGTACAAATTGTAAATAGCCTTTCGCTAGTCAAATGTCTAAGTTAATTCTTAATCAGTTCACTTCTGCTACAAATCACTGAAGTACAGTGTCCCACTTGAATGAGGCCCCACAAACGTGTAGTATTTCTGCTGAAATTGCACTGTGTAATTTGGGACATTTGACGTGGCAGCACTGAATTCTGCAACATCGTTTGACGCAACAGTGTGTTTTCGTGCATCTCTGTGTCTTGTGTTCAGTGTTTAGTGACAAAGTATCGCTATTCTGTGAAAGAGTGTGTGTTTTTGTGAAACAGTATTGGATTACTAGTTACACTAAGACATGTCAGCAAATGTTTGTTGAACGGTTTGGTGACCAACTTATACCTTCTAAATGCTGCATAAAAAAGTTAGTGGACAAGCTGGAGAGCAGTGCAGCGATATTGTATCTTTACGACAGAGGACGGCCACAATTATTGGAAGAAAAAGTGACTGGCGTGAAATGATTGTTGGCCTCTTCTGCAAAGACTGTTCCACATTTATCTCAGGAATATGGAATGTTATGGAGCACATTTCACAGAGCTGCGAAGAAAGGCGACATGTAACCATACATGTTTACAGTTGTTCGGGAAATGAATGTCAGTGACAAAGACAGCCACATTACATTTTGTCGTTGGTTTCAGGAATTTATTGCTCAGAGGCCAGGAATACTGCAGTACACATACACTCCTGGAAATTGAAATAAGAAAACTGTGAATTCATTGTCCCAGGAAGGGGAAACTTTATTGACACATTCCTGGGGTCAGATACATCACATGATCACACTGACAGAACCACAGGCACATAGACACAGGCAACAGAGCATGCACAATGTCGGCACTAGTACAGTGTATATCCACCTTTCGCAGCGATGCAGGCTGCTATTCTCCCATGGAGACGATCGTAGAGATGCTGGATGTAGTCCTGTGGAACGGCTTGCCATGCCATTTCCACCTGGCGCCTCAGTTGGACCAGCGTTCGTGCTGGACGTGCAGACCGCGTGAGACGACGCTTCATCCAGTCCCAAACATGCTCCGGAGATCTTGCTGGCCAGGGTAGTTGACTTACACCTTCTAGAGCACGTTGGGTGGCACGGGATACATGCGGACGTGCATTGTCCTGTTGGAACAGCAAGTTCCCTTGCCGGTCTAGGAATGGTAGAACGATGGGTTCGATGAAGGTTTGGATGTACCGTGCACTATTCAGTGTCCCCTCGACGATCACCAGTGGTGTACGGCCAGTGTAGGAGATCGCTCCCCACACCATGATGCCGGGTGTTGGCCCTGTGTGCCTCGGTCGTATGCAGTCCTGATTGTGGCGCTCACCTGCACGGCGCCAAACATGCATACGACCATCATTGGCACCAAGGCAGAAGCGACTCTCATCGCTGAAGACGACACGTCTCCATTCGTCCCTCCATTCACGCCTGTCGCGACACCACTGGAGGCGGGCTGCACGATGTTGGGGCGTGAGCGGAAGACGGCCTAACGGTGTGAGGGACCGTAGCCCAGCTTCATGGTGACGGTTGCGAATGGTCCTCGCCGATACCCCAGGAGCAACAGTGTCTCTAATTTGCTGGGAAGTGGCGGTGCGGTCCCCTACGGCACTGCGTAGGATCCTACGGTCTTGGCGTGCATCTGTGCGTCGCTGCGGTCCGGTCCCAGGTCGACGGGCACGTGCACCTTCCGCCGACCACTGGCGACAACATCGATGTACTGTGGAGACCTCACGCCCCACGTGTTGAGCAATTCGGCGGTACGTCCACCCGGCCTCCCGCATGCCCACTATACGCCCTCGCTCAAAGTCCGTCAACTGCACATACGGTTCACGTCCACGCTGTCGCGGCATGCTACCAGTGTTAAATACTGTGATGGAGCTCCGTATGCCACGGCAAACTGGCTGACACTGACGGCGGCGGTGCACAAATGCTGCGCAGCTAGCGCCATTTGACGGCCAACACCGCGGTTCCTGGTGTGTCCGCTGTGACGTGCGTGTGATCATTGCTTGTACAGCCCTCTCGCAGTGTCCGGAGCAAGTATGGTGGGTCTGACACACCGGTGTCAATGTGTTCTTTTTTCCATTTCCAGGAGTGTAGTTCAGTGATGAGGCATGGTTTCACCTCTCTGGCTATGTAAACTCTCAGAATACATGTTTGTGACGTAATGAAAATCCAAAACCACTGTTCAGACAACCCGTGTATTCACAAAAGATTGGTGTGTCTTCTGTGTGACAGAATGTTTTTATAAATAGAGGAGTATAGATCAACTTCGCAAGTAGTTAACGGTGCATATTTATACACAGGTATTGCACTAGGAATAATTCCCAGGTGTTCTACAATTTCACCATTAAATAAGCGAGACAGAATTAGATTTGAGTATCCAGGGATCTTTTTCAGCACAGATTTCAGTTTACTGGAAACTACATCGCCCACTTTACCTGGTGCAATAATGACCTTCCGAACTGCATCTTCCATGATTCCCACAACCTCTTTAAGAGACATACTTGAAGTCTTCAGTTTCTTGATGGTGTTGGGAAGCCAGCTGAAGTGACTCTAGTACCTCCCGCCGCGGAAGTCAAACACGCGCCAGAACAAATGAACGTGGCCAGCCCGTAGTGGACTCCACGTCCGCGGCGGCTCTTCCGCGCAGCGAGGGCGTCACCACTACACCAAGTGCAGACCGCAGGCAATAGCCACTCCCTCCGGTTTCGTCTATAGGGACCCGCTCTGCTCTAGTCCAGTCAGTCTGGTACTCGCTCTGGATTGCGTCTCTATCTTGGCGGTACTGCGTTCTGGTCGTTGCTCGTTGTTGACATTTGCCTGGCTCTGGTTCCGAGTGAATTTACTGTTGGTGTTTGGTGTTGTGGTTGCTACAAGCCTCCGTTGTTTATCTCTTCCTGGTTGTGTCGGTCATAGTCGGTCGTTGTCAGTTGTCGTTGGGCCTGTCGTCCGACTCGTCCTTGTGTTTACCCGGTGGTGCGTGGTCCACCGCTGGCGGCTTCCCCGCCTGGTGGCTCCAATCCCGCAGCCCAAGGCATTCCTGCGGTTGGTTTTGGTTATTACTGTGACTTTCTGTGTTTGAAACTGAACTGAGCACTTTAGAACTGTTGAATGCTGACAAGGATTTACTCATTGTCACTGCAGGATCAGAAGAAAAGTTCTCCCTCACACACTTCACTGCTTCAAAGTGCTTACTGTAGAAAATCACAGCTTCAGTCCATGTTGTCCACCTTGTTTTGGCTGACTCTGGTGGTAGAGGTACATCAGGTAGCTGTTGCTTGCAGCATTGTGCACACAGCATCTATCTCATCAGCAGAAATCTATATAGGTGATTTGTCAGTGTCAGCACTGATTTTTTTTTTAATTTGTCAACATAGCAAGAATTCACGTAATGCTTCCTGAGAGTGGACTCATCAAGAATGTTGTCCTGAAAGTGGACCTGTCGAAAATTTCGCGTTTTGAAATTCACTATTAGATGATGTAGGCTGTCCCTGCAGCTGCATAAGTGGAGCCTGTTTCTTTGAAGAAACATGTTGTTTATTACTAACATGTAGATTGCTTCACAATGTTGTTCAGTTTGAGATTTCACCATACATCCTATTTATTTACCACAGGTTGGGCAAAGGACTATTTTACCAACAGTGGTTAAAGCACTATTAGTAAAAACTCATGTTTTCAGCTTTGATGACAGCAAAAACGCAACACGTGCCATAATTAACTTACATGCAACTGACTGTTACACATTGTGAAACATTTGAAAACAAGAAAAGAAAGTGTTCAAAATGAGTCATTTTTGTCCTGAATGTATTGTGCAATTTAGCTTTTTAAGTGTAACAGGATTGATGACAGTATGAGAACCCCCCCCCCCATGAACCATGGACCTTGCCGTTGGTGGGGAGGCTTGCGAGCCTCAGCGATACAGATAGCCGTACCATAGGTACAACCACAGCGGAGGGGGTATCTGTTGAGAGGCCAGACAAACGTGTGGTTCCTGAAGAGGGGCAGCAGCCTTTTCAGTAGTTGCAAGGGCAAAAGTCTGGATGATTGACTGATCTGGCCTTGTAACAATTACCAAAACGGCCTTGCTGTGCTGGTACTGCGAACGGCTGAAAGCAAGGGGAAACTATGGCCATAATTTTTCCCGAGGGCATGCAGCTTTACTGTATGATTAAATGATGATGGCGTCCTCTTGGGTAAAATATTCCGGAGGTAAAATAGTCCCCCATTCGGATCTCCGGGCGGGGACTACTCAAGAGGATGTCATTATCAGGAGAAAGAAAACTGGCGTTCTACGGATCGGAGCGTGGAATGTCAGATCCCTTAATCAGGCAGGTAGGTTAGAAAATTTTAAACGGGAAATGGATAGGTTAAAGTTAGATATAGTGGGAATTAGTGAAGTTCGGTGGCAGGAGGAACAAGATTTTTGGTCAGGTGAATACAGGTTTATAAATACAAAATCAAATAGGAGTAATGCAGGAGTAGGTTTAATAATGAATAGGAAAATAGGAATGCGGGTAAGCTACTACAAACAGCATAGTGAACGCATTATTGTGGCCAAGATAGATACGAGGCCCACACCTACTACAGTAGTACAAGTTTATATGCCAACTAGCTCTGCAGATGACGAAGAAATTGAAGAAATGTATGATGAAATAAAAGAAATTATTCAGATAGTGAAGGGAGACGAAAATTTAATAGTGATGGGTGACTGGAATTCGAGTGTAGGAAAAGGGAGAGAAAGAAACGTAGCAGGTGAATATGGATTGGGGCTAAGAAATGAAAGAGGAAGCCGCCTGGTAGAATTTTGCACAGAGAACAACTTAATCATAGCTAACACTTAGTTTAAGAATCATGATAGAAGGTTGTATACATGGAAGAACCCTGGAGATACTAAAAGGTATCAGATAGATTATATAATGGTAAGACAGAGATTTAGGAACCAGGTTTTAAATTGTAAGACATTTCCAGGGGCAGATGTGGACTCTGACCACAATCTATTGGTTATGACCTGTAGATTAAAACTGAAGAAAGTGCAAAAAGGTGGGAATTTAAGGAGATGGGACCTGGATAAACTGAAAGAACCAGAGGTTGTACAGAGTTTCAGGGAGAGCATAAGGGAACAATTGACAGGAATGGGGGAAAGAAATACAGTAGAAGAAGAATGGGTAGCTTTGAGAGATGAAGTAGTGAAGGCAGCAGAGGATCAAGTAGGTAAAAAGACGAGGGCTAGTAGAAATCCTTGGGTAACAGAAGAAATATTGAATTTAATTGATGAAAGGAGAAAATATAAAAATGCAGTAAATGAAGCAGGCAAAAAGGAATACAAACGTCTCAAAAATGAGATCGACAGGAAGTGCAAAATGGCTAAGCAGGAATGGCTAGAGGACAAATGTAAGGATGTAGAGGCTTATCTCACTAGGGGTAAGATCGATACTGCTTACAGGAAAATTAAAGAGACCTTTGGAGATAAGAGAACCACTTGTATGAACATCAAGAGCTCAGATGGAAACCCAGTTCTAAGCAAAGAAGGGAAAGCAGAAAGGTGGAAGGAGTATATAGAGGGTCTATACAATGATGTACTTGAGGACAATATTATGGAAATGGAAGAGGATGTAGATGAAGATGAAATGGGAGATACAGTACTGCGTGAAGAGTTTGACAGAGCACTGAAAGACCTGAGTCGAAACAAGGCCCCCGGAGTAGACAACATTCCATTGGAACTACTGATGGCCTTGGGAGAGCCAGTCCTGACAAAACTCTACCATCTGGTGAGCAAGATGTATGAAACAGGCGAAATACCCTCAGACTTCAAGAAGAATATAATAATTCCAATCCCAAAGAAAGCAGGTGTTGACAGATGTGAAAATTTCCGAACAATCAGTTTAATAAGCCACAGCTGCAAAATACTAACACGAATTCTTTATAGACGAATGGAAAAACTAGTAGAAGCTGACCTAGGGAAAGATCAGTTTGGATTCCGTAGAAATACTGGAACACGTGAGGCAATACTGACCTTACGACTTATCTTAGAAGAAAGATTAAGGAAAGGCAAATCTACGTTTCTAGCATTTGTAGACTTAGAGAAAGCTTTTGACAATGTTGACTGGAATACTCTCTTTCAAATTCTAAAGGTGGCAGGGGTAAAATACAGGGAGCGAAAGGCTATTTACAATTTGTACAGAAACCAGACGGCAATTATAAGAGTCGAGGGACATGAAAGGGAAGCAGTGGTTGGGAAGGGAGTGAGACAGGGTTGTAGCCTCTCCCCGATGTTATTCAATCTGTATATTGAGCAAGCAGTAAAGGAAACAAAAGAAAAATTCGGAGAAGGTATTAAAATCCATGGAGAAGAAATAAAAACTTTGAGGTTCGCCGATG
This sequence comes from Schistocerca cancellata, assembly GCF_023864275.1. Taxonomy (NCBI): domain Eukaryota; kingdom Metazoa; phylum Arthropoda; class Insecta; order Orthoptera; family Acrididae; genus Schistocerca; species Schistocerca cancellata. Next base: position 217,222,630 of record NC_064631.1, read on the forward strand.
ACATTGTAATTCTGTCAGAGACAGCAAAGGACTTGGAAGAGCAGTTGAACAGAATGGATGGTGTCTTGAAGGGAGGATATAAGATGAACATCAACAAAAGCAAAACGAGGGTAATGGAATGTAGTCGAATTAAGTCGGGTGATGTTGAGGGTATTAGATTAGGAAATGAGACACTTAAAGTAGTAAAGGAGTTTTGCTATTTGGGGAGCAAAATAACTGATGATGGTCGAAGTAGAGAGGATATAAAATGTAGACTGGCAATGGCAAGGAAAGCGTTTCTGAAGAAGAGAAATTTGTTAACATCGAGTATAGATTTACGTGTCAGGAAGTCATTTCTGAAAGTATTTGTATGGAGTGTAGCCTTGTATGGAAGTGAAACATGGACGGTAAATAGTTTGGACAAGAAGAGAATAGAAGCTTTCGAAATGTGGTGCTACAGGAGAATGCTGAAGATTAGATGGGTAGATCATATAACTAATGAGGAAGTATTGAATAGGATTGGGGAGAAGAGAAGTTTGTGGCACAACTTGACCAGAAGAAGGGATCGGTTGGTAGGACATGTTCTGAGGCATTAAGGGATCACCAATTTAGTATTGGAGGGCAGCGTGGAGGGTAAAAATCGTAGGGGGAGACCAAGAGATGAATACACTAAGCAGATTCAGAAGGATGTAGGTTGCAGTAGGTACTGGGAGATGAAGAAACTTGCACAGGATAGAGTAGCATGGAGAGCTGCATCAAACCAGTCTCAGGACTGAAGACCACAACAACAACATGAGAAACACAATAATGAAACTTAATTTTTTTCTTCATCCCCTAGAAGCTGATGACTCCTTCATTATCCTCTCTGCAAACAAAGGGTCTGCTACTGTGGTACTTAACAAAAGGAGTATGTTAGGGGAAGTCTACACCAGCTGTCTGACACCTCTGGACGCAGCATCTGCCATCAAGATCTCATCCCTGTGATTCAAACTGACCTACAGTCCCTCCTTAAAACCTCAGGCCTATCACAAGGACTAATACCTCAGTCCATAGAACTTCTTACTCCACCCAAAACACCCCCCCCCCTCCCCCCATCAACTAAGACAGATATACATTCGGAAGGGTGCTTTGAAGCCCACCACACACCCTACTTGCCACCATTGATGCCACCTCCCTCTGTATCAAATCCCCCATGTACATGGCCTTTCTGCTACTGAACATTTCCTCAGTCAGCACCCACCTGATTCCGGACCTTCGACATCCTTCCTGCTCACTTCGGTACCATGCTACTTTCCTTGATGTTGATCTCATCCTCACTGAACACCAGCTACACACTTCTGTTCACATTAAACCTGCTAACAAACAACAGCACTTACATGTTGACAGTTGCCATGCTTTCCATGTCAAATGTACCTTCCAGTATAGCCTTGGAATTCTACGTAAAAGGATTTGTTCAGATGCAGACTCATTAAAGCAGTACACCACTTTTTTAAGGCAATATACCACTGTTCTTCTGGTACCACCCACTGGGGAGTTTGAATCTGCGCCAGACGGCATGGACGTCGAAGACCCCTAGAGGTCTCTGCACCACCGTGCCATGAGCCATGGCGACGCGCGCCTCCTAGCCCACGTTTAATGTGAGGGTGCCACGGTGTAACATGTGGTCCCAGTGACCAATAGCAGCGTCCCCAATCATGTATTTAAGCACCTGCCTCTCGCTCAGGCAATCAGTCTAATCTTTGCGTGTGTCTATTGACATCTCATTTCAGACAGCGTATTTATGCTACTTTGTTCTGTGTACAAATGGACATGGTTGATTCATGAGGTTTCTTTGTGACTCTATTGTTTCTTGCTTGTTGTGGTTCGTAAGGTCTCGCTCAGTTGTCCTTCGTTGTTTGTGTCCATCCTCTCCTGTTTGTGTTGTTGTTCATGGGCTGCTCCGTGGGTCCCGCCGCACTTTCCTTCACGGCAACCCCACGACCGGGGGGTCATGGTTACAGCACTTTTGGCGACGAGGTAAACGGTGGTCATTATTAGCCTAGAGGCGAAATTGGTCTGTCTGCTGGAGCAACAGCAGCAGCTGATGCAACAGCAGCAGCTACAGTTAGACATCTTACAACAGTCGCTGTGGTTGCTAATGGACAAAGTTGATGCCCCGGACGCGTTACCACAATAGCTTCCGAGTCCTCGGGTGTCCTATGGTTTCCCACGTCCGCCGTCATTCCCACCATTTAATGTCCCTCCATTTAATGATGCTAAAGAAGACTGGGAAACATACTTACATAGGCTGAAACAACATTTCATGGCTTGTCAAGTCACAGATGACTCCTTGCAGTGGTTGTTGTTTTTGTCTTGGCCTCCCCAGACATGTTCTTTCTTCTCTGCAAGTTGGCACCGTTGTCCAATCCTGTGGCTCTCTCTTTCAAGGAGATATGACTTTTGGTGACGAACTGTTATTCCCAATGCTGCCATGTTGTCGCCTCTCGGCTGGAGTTCCACCAGTACCATAAACAGCCTGGTCAATCATATCGCTCCTGGGTCATGGACTTGCAGCGTCTCAGCCATCGGTGCAATTTTACGTGCATCAATCAGCAGTGTAAGGCTTCATATGCAGACTCCCTGATCTGGGATGTGGTGGTTCAGCTGGCTCCCGAGCCTGAGGTCTGCACTGCGGCGTTGAAACTCGATAACCCCTTCTTGGAAGAGATTCTCCGCATTGCACACTCCTTTGAAATTGCTCAAGTGGCTCTTAAGCATCTTATGGCGCAACTGCAAGTGGCGGCGATCAATGTGTCTCGGAGGGTTCCACCCTTGTGATGTCGATGTGGTCCTGCCGACAGCAGCCTGCGCCATTGGGACTCCTATTTGTCCGACGTCTCTATGGCATCGGCGCCTCCAGTTGCCCCCCATCGCTGGTTGTGCTGGCCCCATCCATCTTGCCCACAGTGCTTTACCGCACATTCTCAGAGCTGATTGTCCTCACCGCTGTGTAACAAAGAGGGCCCCATCCAATCGGTTCGTCGTAGTCGCTCAACTCGCTCCAGTCCTGCCCCTCCTGGGCCTCAAGATTCTATCCATGCTCGGCAATCGGTAGTCCCACAGGATGACCCATTAGCACGGAAGCTTTTCTTCATGCTCCGCCTTTTCACTGAGGATATCAGTTTTCAGGTCAACACTGGGGCCACCGTCTCCCTGATTGATATGGTGACGTATACCTGCTTGGGCCCTCCAGCTTTTGGTCGCCTATGGAGATAGTTCCATTCTCCTTCGTGGGCAGTTCGTCGTCCAGGCGACATACAAACGTGTTCCCCAGCTCCTTACCCTATTTGTCGCCGACTATCCGTCGGCTTCGAATATTTTTGGCCTAGATGCATTTCAACTGTTTGGCTTTTCAATTTCTGATGAAGTTAAGGTCGTTTTCACAGCTGTTCCTTTTCAGGACTTGTACAATCTGTGCTCTGCTTTTGTTTCGTTGTTTGCTACGGATCTCAGATGTGCTTCTGATTTTCAGGCGCACATCACACTTCGGCCGGGTGCGCACCCACGCTTTTTCCTGGCCCAGCCCCTTCTGGTGGCCTTACAGTTGGCAGTCAAGCAGGAACTTGATCGCCTCCAGGCCACTGGTGTTCTGGAGACTGTGACATACAGTGCATGGGCAACACCATTAGTGGTCATATGGAAACCCAATGGGTCCCTTCGGCTGTGTGGGGACTTCGGTGCTACTGTCAATGCTCAGTCCCTCATCGACACTTACCCCATTCCCCGATAGGAAGACCTTCTCACCAAGCTTGCTGGGGGCAAGTACTTTTCCCAGATCGACCTGGCTGAGGCATACCACCAGTTACCCTTGGATGCCGGCATTTGGGCCGTCCTCACGCATCGGGATGCTGATGCCTCCAAACAGCCCATCACTTATGCCTCTTAGATGTTGACCCCAGCACATTGGAACTTCTTGTAATACGAGAGTGACAAGGTAATTTGAGATTAATCCTACTTCTCACTTGTCCTTACTGTTTCAAACTGGTTCCTATTCCTTCCACATGATATGTTAATTGATTGTGTAATCCAAACCTTTTTTGATGTCTTAGTAGTGATGTACTTCAGTGTTTTCTTAGGAAAGCAGTTGTTAAAGATTATTAAAAACCTGTAAAGAGGTACATTAAATTTGATATTGACATGTGTCACATTATAAACACATTTCCAGACAGCTTCATGTAAGGTTGCCTTGAAACTGTCTGTTCATTAATTACACTATCTGTTTTCCATGCTACCACTTCATTGTTATCAGATAAGTTGTTTAGTTTTGCTAGTTGTGTATCGTGGTTGAAGGACCATTCACTCCTAAACAAACATTTAGATCATTCACAAATTGTTCACCTACAAAATTACTGTCTATGGACGTACTGCTTTCCTACGTAATTCTGGTGGGAAAATTAACTACAGAACACATGTTGTATGTGTTAAGTAATATTTCCAAATAATATCCTTTTATCTAAATCTTTCAGAAAATTAATTTTTAAGTCTCCACACACTATTATATTATTTGCTTCCTTTCGTCTGCTAGGTGATCTAATAATGACAAGAGCCTTGGTTTTTAGGCTACAACAGCATGCAAGATATGTGCATGTTTATATAATGAAAATAGGCACCGAAGTAACACACGCACACTTGATAGCCGCACACTTTATCAGTGTGCTGTCATCCATGATAGTGCACCGCGAAAGAGCAATACTGTGAACTTCTGAAAAAGCCCACCACAGGCGAGCACCTATTTAAACAATACTGCACTACGATCATGCTCAGTTATGTTATTACTGCTTACATACATTTGCCTTATCTTACTGTGTTCACTATGTGTTATGGTGATGGCATACATGCCACAATGTAATAAAGTTGTAATAACATTCTTGGTTTTGTTGTGTGTCCAAGCTGCAACCAAAATGGTGACAAGGGTGGGATTGTTTTCCATGCTGTTTTCAGTCTCTGATTGGTCCTCTGTTGTGTCTACGATGTCTGATGGTGCTACTGATGACTTTTTACACCAGCTGGTTAATCTGTGGCATTGTGGCATGTCTGTCAACAGCAGGAGGCATTCACCACAGCGCAACACAATCAAAATCAAACCCAGGTATTGCAAACGCTTGCCTCTGTTTTAGCCTGTTTGGGTCCATCTCAATTTACGTCGCCTGCCGCGTCACCCATTTGCGCTTCCTCTTTTGGTTTTGTCTGTCGCTACCCCGGTCATTTATCCCCCACAGTTTCTGGCTTACGATGAGTCTGTCAGAGATTGGGAAGCCTACGAAAAATGGCAGCAGCATTATTTTCACGCATTTGGATTGACTGATTTTACTGTGCTTTCTTTTTGTTGTGGTTATTGCCTTGCATGTATCAGTCCTTTGCCAACTGGCCACCCTGCAGGATCCGTCTTCACTCTCTTTTGATAACATTTGCGACCTTCTTTCGAAATACTGCTGTAAAAAGATGCACGTCATTGCTGCTTGAGTTGAGTTCTATTGGTGTTGCAAGAAACTCGAACATTCCTAAATGACTTGGGCAGCTGAGCTTCACAGTTTGAACCATCGTTTTCACTTTGTGACTGATGTATGTAAGGTGCCATATGCTGACCAAATGGTTTTGGCCCTCAGTCATGAGGTTCAGCCTTCAATGTGAAAACCAAACCCCTCCCTCTTCAATGTTCTGACTATTGCACAATTGTTTGAGGTTTCAAGGGCTGTGGGTACTCAAACTCAGTTGTGGTGTGAGGTTGCAGAAGTTCACTCTGCTTCCACCCACAGCTTGTCAGACAATTCACAGGGGGACGATATGGTGGCAGCAGTCTGCGCATGAGCAAAATACCACAGTGGCCGGCCACGGCCGCAGGAGCAGCACAGCAAATGCAGGACTCAATGACAACACAAGTACTCCATGCTTCCCTCTTCTCAATCAATTTTTGTCACTCATGATAGGCCAGATCATCATAAGCAATGGGCTGTTTGCTGTCAGTGCCACAAAATGGGCCTCATTGCTCCTGTGTGTGACGTGAAATTCCAACAGCCTATTGCAGACACTGACACGGATGCCAGTTGTTTTTCAGCAATATTCGTTGCACCCAGTAACCTTTTTTATTGATGTCAAGGTTTATTAGAAGGTTTTGTACGTGCAAGTCAGGACACTGGTGCTACCATATCATTACTCAACTTGCAAACATACATGGACTTGGGTTCTCCCCCTTTAGTGCCAGGGTCATGTACATTAGTCACCTACAATAAACAAAGCATTCCAATATTAGATAATTTCTTGGCCCCAGTCATATATAAATATGTGGTTCGCTGCTGACTTCTGGTGGTGATCAATGCACACACCGAAAATTTCTGTGGTGTGGATGTCTTTAACCTTCTCGGGTGTACTATTTCCGATGAAGCTAATCTTGCCTCTAATCAAGTGCCTTATACACAACTCAACTCTTTGTGCCTGAATTTTCCGCCCTGTTTTCTGCGGGATTGGATCGTATCAATTATTTCAGAGCCCACATCGCCATGAGACCTTTGGCCAGAACCCATTTCTTTCTGGCTCACGTGGTGCTGAAGGTGCTCTATGACCCAGTCAGGGTGGAGCTCAACAGTCTCACGGCTTCCGGCACCATCCAACTGATTGCATCCAGCAAATGGGCTACCCATTTAGCCATTGTCAAGAAGCTGCCAGGACGGTTACGTCTTTGCAGTGATCACTGACACATATTTCTTGCCATGCCGTGACAAACTTTTTTCTAAGCTTTCTGGCAGTCCATATTTTTCCAACATAGACCTCTACGATGCATAGTTGCAACTGCCCATTGATGCTGACTCTCAGTGGCTCGTGGTCATTAACACGCCTTTTGGCTTGTACCAATGCTTTCAGTTACCATTTGGTGTGGTCATTGTCCCAGTGATTTTTAAGCAGTTTCTCAAACAACTCTGTGCCTGGCTGTGGCAACTATCATGATGGTATTGTGGTCTCTTGCTCCCCCACTGCTGAGCATCTCAACAACTGTTCAGTGTTACAGGCTGTCAGTTATAATCAAATGGCTCTGAGCACTATGGGACTTAACATCTGAGGTCATAAGTCCCTTAGAACTTAGAACTACTTAAAACTAACTAACCTAAGGACATCACACACATCCATGCCCGAGGCAGTATTCGAACCTGCGACCGTAGCAGTCGTGCGGTTCCAGACTGAAGTGGCTAGAACTGCTCGGCCACCGAGGCCAGCCGTTTATAATCAGTTTTTACTGGTGGTGCTACATGCCTTGCTGCATAAGGGGTCATCTTTCCACTGGCCACAGGCACGCGAAATGGTGTTTTCCATTCTTGCCTCGTAATCTACTGACCAGGTCAAAATTTAGTGTCAGCATCCCAGCATGTGGTGGGGGCTGATTTAGCACATAAATATTCTGATGGCTCTGAGCAGCTTTTTGCATATGCATTGAAGATGCTTAATTTGGCTGAGACTAGATATTCATAAAAATGGAAAGAAGCCATCACCATTGTTTATGCTGTAAAGAAGTTTCATGTTTTCCTTTAAGGTGTAAAATTCCATCTCATCATCGATCACGAGCCATTAGTTTCACTGCTTAACTCCTCAGCGTTGGGCACTGTTCCTCTCTTGGTACTACTACGAGATTCAGTTTGGCCCAATGACTAAATGTGCAAATGCTGATGCTCTGTCCCATCTTCTGACTGGACGGGACCTAGTTTTTGATCAGGAGGAATTACTTTGCTTCCACGTTGATGAATGCACTCAACAAACTGTCGATAGTTTTCCAATCACTAGCACTTGGGTCGCACAAGCTTGTGCTGCTGATTCAATTTTATGGAAAGTGATACATTGTGTACAACGTGACTGGCCTGGGGCACCTTCATGAAAGGCATCTGGCCCCCTCTGTAACAACTGGGTGTTTCAGCATCATTTCTATCATTAATGGTGTTCTACTCCTTGGTACAGACTATTCAGTTCCTCGTGTAGTGGTTCCCTCAGCTCTGCTTTTGGAGATCCTGCAATTACAGCATGCTGATCGGGGAGGGAGAGGGGGTGTCACGCAGCAAAGTGTTAGCTCACCATAATGTTTTTTGGCCTGGTTTGGATGGCGACATCACTTGTTTGGTTATGGTATGTTCTCAGTGCACATCGCAACAATCTGCCCCGCAGGCAACATTGTGTCCATGGCCACAATCTTCACAGGCCTGGGACTCTCTCCATATTGATTTTAGCAGCCCTGTCCTTAATCCATACTGGCTAATAGTAATTGATGCATTGTCTTTGTTCTCATATGTCGTTTGTTGGCCATCAACTTCAGCCTGTGCCACCACGGCAACCCTGTCAAAAATTTTTCCTGTGAAGGACTTCTTCAACATCTCTGATAATGGCCCTTGATTTGTGTTTTGCCTCCTGCAATGCCACATTTTCGCCCTGCCCTTTCATCCACAGTCCCAGCTGGAAATCGAACCCGGGCCCTTCTATCGCGTTGACCACTCAGCTACCGGGGGCGGACCCTTCAAACATGACCATAATGTATCGTGCTGAGCTAGCGTAGGGACAAATGGCAGTGAGGAGAATTAATTGATACCATTAGTGATATTGAAGCATGTTATGTTGTCCAACTGTTTCACGCAAGCCTGCAGCTTCCAACTTGCAATACCCAAAACATGATAGCAGTATACACTCACTTACCAATACATGTGATCTATTAAATATGTCTCTATGTTTCGTGATGCAACCCAAAAGTCTAGCCACCATGGCCCCTTCAAAGTCCTCACACTTACGATATGCATAGTGTACCTTCTCATCTTGATCAATAGGTAAAAACCAACATTTAATGAAGAGGAAGCACAGAAATGAGATTAAGAAGAACAGATAAGACATTGTGACATACAACTTGTGCTTGATTCTGTGAAGAGACCAGTATCACACATTTCTTCATCAGCAGCATCAGAGAATTCCAAAAACTTTCCAGTAAAGACACATTTTGCACATCATACACTTACAGGGTGGGGTGGGGGTGAAACTTCATGGGTATTAATCTGTTATGTAATGAGTCTATTGAATTTCATAGGTGATAGTGAAACATAACAGTTAATGGTTTCACTTTTTTCCCCGCAGACCAAGTTCAAAGTAGGCAGAGCTGAATTTCTGGTTAACTTATCCAAATGCTGGAGTCACATCAATTTATTATCCATCACAGCTTTTCATGAGTTCTCCAATGCCCTGGATTTATTTCTGTAGTATCATTTGCTAATATGACCTTCTGTTTCCTATTGCTAAGGTGTGATTATCCGTGCAAGGGAAGTAAGTTTAATACCATACATTTTAGTTTCTGTCGAAGAGTTTTGTGTTCTATGCAATCAGAATCATAGGTAAATTCACAGAAAAGGGCAACAGGGAAACTTTTCTTGTCTGATTCTACCAGAGCTGAAATTATGAGGCCATTCTTCTGTAGGGCAGACTTTACAGAAGCCAAACTGTTCTGTTTTAAAAGGTTTCTGTCAGAGAGGTTGCCCAAGCTACATTCTCAAATTGTTTTGGAAGGAGGGAAGTGGGGCTTTAATTAGAGGCTATTGCTTACCTACATTTTTATAAAAAAAAATAACTATTTCATATTTAATTGTCCAGAAAATACGTCTTGACTTATCAAATGATTATAAAAGTAACTCAAAGGGGCTGTTACCAAGTCAGGGTAAGATTTTAGTCATCTGACTGAAATAACACCATAAACAAAAACTTGTCAGTGGCCTAATGATTTGTGTGACTTCATTAACAAGTGATATTTCTGGTGGTGGAGTATGAGAAGTCTGTTTTAAGTAAATCTAATGGATTTACTTTCAATAGTAAATTTTTTGTATATGTGTTTTCAGTTGCTGTTAGAAAGAATTCATTGAATTTAATGATGGTTGATTTGAGTTTAACACAATCTGCATTGCTGCTGCTGTCATCAGGATGTTGAATATCACTTGTATGGCAAGTTTGTTTTGTGGTACACATTCCCTTTGCTTTGTTATTGGAATTGTGAAAGGCTATGTGTAGTGTTCTTGCATCTTGATTAGAGCTAGACCTCTGCATTAAATAATTTTCTCTCAGTATCATATAATCTATTTAAAAACTAACGCTTAAATCAGATAGATCAGGGTAGAGTACAGAGCATTGTTTCTTACAAATCTTTTTAGGTTTCATCATTTTATTGTTATGCTTGCATCACTAGTGAACAAAAACCTTACAATGAACAGACTTGACTGTTTTATTATCTCCATCTTGTGTCAGTTAATGAAGACAAAAAAATGAAGCTTAAAATGTGACATCCTTTTCATGTAATACAACTGCTTAGACTGATGGCAGCTAAGACTTTCATTCATTATCGTAATAACAATTTCAATGTTTGTGTTTTGCAGGTACTAAATACACTGAAGGCAACAGGTTCACCAAAAGCTGGTCTCATTGCAAGAAATAACTTTATTAAAAAGTAAGCACCTAAATAATACAGACATGTAATGTACACTCATGGTAGCAATTCTAGAAAGTAGTCTAATTCAGTGAAAGGATGCTGTGGAGAGCACTTAATTAATTATTTTTATTCAAAGATTTAATTAAACGTGTCGATATGACATACACTTCCAGGATAATGGGTATCATGTTGTTCTTTTCTGTTATTATCAACAAAGAAAACTTTATTTTTATTTAACTTCACAGTCAGCTAATGTCCGATCACTAGCATATTATCTTGATCAGATAATGACATTCACTTTCTTGGTTTTCTGGGGTTTTGGCTAAGGTGTAAGGCAAATTTTTCTGCCAGACAGAATAGTCAAAACAATACTTGAAGACATTCCTCAAAGAAATTCGTATAGCTCAATTTCATGATTTTTCAGGATATTAAAAATAATTGATGTTTTCCCTCATACCGATGGCCTTGCCGCTATCAAACATTACCTCTTATAAAGACTTTCCGACTCTCAACACAATGTGCTATCTTCCTGCCCAGATATCACGTCCAGCTCTCTGATGATTCTGTCCATGCCTCTGTCCACATTAAACCCACAAACCATCAATAGCACTTACGTTTTGATGGCTGTCACCTCTTCCACACCAAAAAATCACACCCCTATAGTCAGGCTACCTATGGATGGCATAAGTGATCAAAAGTATCCAGACACCTGGCTGAAAATGACTTACAGGTTCGTGGTGCCCTCCATTGGTAATGCTGGAATTCAGTATGCTGTTGGCCCACCCTTAGCCTTGATGACAGCTTCCACTCTTGCAGGCATATGCTCAATCAGGTGCTGGGAGGTTTCTTTGGGAATGGCAGCCCATTCTTCATGGAGTGCTACACTAAGGAGAGGTATCGATGTTGGTCGGTGAGGCCTGGCATGAAGTCGACGTTCCAAAACATACCCAAGGTGTTTTAAAGGATTCTGTGCAGGCCAGTCCATTAAAGGGATGTTATTGTTGTGTAACCACTCCACCACAGGCCGTGCATTATGAACAAGTGCTCGATCATGTTGAAAGATGCAATCGCCATCCTCGAATTGCCCTTCAACAATGGGAATCTAGAAGATGCTTAAAACATCAATGTAGGCCTGTGCTGTGATAGTGCCACGCAAAATAACAAGGGCTGCAAGCCACCTCCATGAAAAACACGATCACACCATAACACCACTGAATCTAAATTTTACTGTTCTACACATGCTGGCCGATGACGTTCACCAGGCACTTGCCATACCCACATCCTGCCATCGGATTGCCACATTGTGTACCGTGATTCGTCACTCCACACAATGCTTTTTCCACTGTTCAATAGTCCAATGTTTAGGCTCCTTACACCAAGCGAGCCTTTGTTTGGCATTTAACAGTGTGATGTGTGGCTTACGAGCAGCCGCTTGACCGTGAAACCTCCCGCCTAACTGTCATAGTACTTGCAGTGGATCCTGATGCAGTTTGGAATTCCTGTGTGATGGTCTGGATAGAAGTCTGCCTATTACACATGGCGACCCTCTTCAACTGTTGGCGGTCTCTGTCAGTCAACAAATGGGGTTGGCATGTATGCTTTTGTGTTGTACGTGTCTCTTCATTTTTCCACTTTATTATCACATTGGAGACAGTGGACCTAGGGATGTTTAGGAGTGTGGAAATCTCGCATCCAGACATGTGACGCAAGTGACACCGAATCACATGACCATTTTCGTAGTCCATGAGTTCCACGGAGCACACCATTCTGTTCTCTCACAATGTCTAATGACTACTGAGGTTGCTGATATGGAGTACCGGGCAATAGTTGGCAGCTCAATGCACCTAATATGAAAAATGTATGTTTTTGGGGGTGTCCGGATACTTTTAATCACATAGTGTATCTGCATTGATGCAGATTCCCTTGCCCAATGTGCTGAAGGTGTCAAAATGGCCTTCACAGACAGGCACTATCCCCCAAACCTAGTCTGCAAACAATTTCCCATGCCATATCCTCACATACTCTTTATCTTCCCACATCACCCAAGAATCAGTTGAAAAGGAGAAGTTCCCTCATCTCCCAATATTGCATCAAACAGGAGCAATTGAACCACATTCTTTTGCCGGAGCTTTGATTATCTTTTATCATGCCTGGAAGTGAGGGACATCCTATTGACAATCCTTTCCACCCCCTCTAAAGTGGTATTTAATTGCCCACCCAACCTACACAACATCGTTGCCATCCCTATGCCACAGCCACTCCCTGCCCACAAATACCCTATCCCTTTGAAATACCCATGTGCAAGACCCAATTCACCCCTGACCTCCTCTTTCTCCCTCCCACACATCCTATTCCAGTCATGTCAGAGGATTATCCTATCCCTTCAAAGGCAGGGCCGTGTGCAGCCATGTAATATTCCAGCTCTGCTGCAAGTTCTCTACAGCTTTTATATGGAAATGACCACCAATGAGCTGTCCACAGAATGAATGGTGACTGCCAAACAAGAACAGAGTTGAACATCCAGTGGCACAAAATGCTGCTGAGCACAAAATGCCTGAGCTCAGTGGCTTTCTTCTGAAAGCTAGCCAAGTTTCCATTCTTTTTGTGCCCCTGTCAATGACTCGACACTTCTGATAGTCAGCAAATGGTCTCCTTTAGTCCTAAAAGTATTGACAGGGTGAGATAATTAAATTTTTATTCATTTGCAGGCACATGTCTGCAGTTCTGATACACATCAGATTTCCTGCATGACTATACCATAACACTACTCTTGAGGAGCTAAATTTAAATGGTGCAGCCCACTGATAAAGTGAAGATAGCTTCTCTAGTAGAAAGCAGAAAGTTGTATTATATTTATTAATCATTTACCTCTTTGATACAAAATATTGTGCATTTGCAGGGTGTATACGCCCTGGGACATCCAGGAAAAAACCAGAAATTTTTCCATCCAGGAGAAAACTGGGAAAAACTCAGGATTTTTTTAGAATTTGTGGAAGTTTTCATTGTTTAAGTTTTCAGTTATTTTGTACTTTTGACCAGTAAGAACTGATACAGAATTTTACTGTACCCTGCTACAGAGAATAATACTGCAGCAGTGAAAAATAAACAAGGGAAAGAAAACCAGAATAAAACTTCAGTAACAAAAGAAATGTGCTATTTACAACAACAGAATACAACACACACACACACAAAGCTTCTGCCAACAGTAAAATGTGTCAAAGGCTTAGGACAAAGACCGTGAATGCTTTATAGCAGCAAACTGCTTCTGATGAGCATGACGTCACAAAATTTTACATTAGGTTCGTTTGAGCAGTTGCCAGTGGGTTCGTGCGCATGTACAGTTGAGTCGCATATGAGCAGTACGTTCGCTCACTTCTTGCTACTAGAAGTACGGCTGTTAGCTGTATCAACAAGCAGCCAGATGCTACCCAGAAAAATTTTTCTGCCGTGCCCAAACTGCCAGATTCATGCGTGCCCAGAGCAGTCTGAGTTGTAGTGGGGGAATGGGGGTAGTCTCCATGCGACCCTTGTTTAAATTTAGTGTTTTGCTGTTTTCTCTTCGTTTACAGCTCTCACGTCTAATGAAAACAAAACAGACTTCTGTGGCTGGGAGCTATCAAGTGAATTAAAATGCATTCACATAATTATGTTATTAGTTTCAGTTTGCTGATTTTATTTTATTTCCAGGGTTTTGGCAGTCAGGCTTTAATTGCCATGCAGAACAGTGAAGTTATTTTTGTAAGTTTGCCAAAGAAATTGGCTTATATTAATCTTTTCCGCAGAGGCAGTCAATTTATTTGAAACACTATTGGCTAACGTCAGCTATTTGCTGAATTTCAAGTGCACAGTTTTATCTTCTGGCGTGCGTGGCATTACGCCATAATAAAGAACCAAACATGAGATAATATGGTAATGGTACTCCAAGAAAATTTGCATCCCGAAAACCACACTGAAAAGCTTAATATATCAGGTTGGGGCCTAATTCTGTGTGAATCTAGCCATATGAATGTCAACTGTAAGCCAACTTGTGTATTCTAGTATGGTTTTCTAAATTTTGATGCTTGTGCAGTATCCTGTGATATCGTTTCGTTTATGACATAATGTAAGATTTGTATTGTGAATGGTGGTTTCAAAAGCATTACTGCCAAAGTAAGTTCATTTTATTTAAGATGAATTATGTTACATGTGCGAACATGCTTTGAATTTCGTAAATCACAGAGAGTTTGATTCTCATTTAAAGCTTACACTTTGAGGGCCAGTCACATAGAAGAATTTTGAGCCCAGAAGACCAGACAATTAGTCATTTTTCAAAATTTTACTGGCCCATTTGTCTGACATATGTTAAAGTGGAACACACACAAAAATGATCAATATTATATGTGATAGCTTAGCTTTTCTTGTAAGGGTAGCTATATTATGTATATTAATGTAAACCATTAACTTTTCCAATTTGTGTGTTCATGCTACTTAACAATGATGTTGCTATTAGCTGCTACATCACGTGTCCTATACTCTGAGTATCTGCTATCATCGGCTGGCAAGATTTGTGTTTGTATATTTATTGATCCACTGAATCATTCAGTGTACAGAAGTGTACAACATGATATGGGTCAAGTCAAACAAATGGTATGAGACCGTATATAAACATAGCACTGTTTCCTACAGTGTACATCTCACTGAAGAGATATTACCTGTGTTTTTGTAATAATAGCAGAGTAAGAATAAGTTCAAATAATAATGCTGGTCATAATCAAACAGCTGAAGTTCATTAATGGACAATATGTTATGAAACAAGTTTGATTTTGAAACGTAATAAAAATATATAATTTAATTTATGATAGATCACATTCAAGAAAGTCTTGTATGCTGTAAAAGCAGTGCTTCGTTAGGAGTGCATTTAACCCTTTTTTTATTTTATTGATTCTTGAATACTTTTTACTTCTTTCAGGAGATGGTTGTAGAGTTTGATTCCAGTACATCTAATGTGAGTCAATGGAAGCATCTGATTCCATCCGTCTGCTTTGACCCGTGACATAACGGTGTTGGTGGTTGACACCACTACGGCATGGTATTTTTGAGTTGGTAGTGTTTGTAGAGATGTCGTGTTATTGTATTTGATGGTGCCCTCTGGTGGAGGATATGGACATGCTGAGTTTAATGTGTGTTATTGGGTTCATTTGAGTTGCTTTTTAGTTTGGTATGGAGGTGACAGTCAAGTTCATGAGTGTGCGTTTCAGGAGATTTTTTTGTTCTAAGTTCACGAGTGGGTGATTTTTGATGTCTGTCTCTGTGTGTGTGTGTGTGTGTGTGTGTGTGTGTGTGTGTGCCACGCGCATGCATGTGTGTGGTGACCAACCTTGGTGGTCTTGCCAGAGGCTTTTGTTGGGAAGCAATTTTTGTGTTGGTTTTATTCTACAGTAATTGTGATATTTTGTTTGTTGTATATTTATGGTAGGTCAGTTGTGTTTTAATTCATGTAGTGAATATGGAATATTTAGGTTTTTGAGTTCTTGAGGTTTTGGTTCTACATCTCGGAGTTGAAGGTGTTGGTTTTTTTGTATTGATAGCTGTGGTTGAACTTTATAGGTCAAGGGAAATGTCCGATTCCTGTGGTTTTGTTGGTGTAGTGGATTGTTGCAATTTAAATTTTTTTGGATATTATTTGTTCTAGGATGGTGCATATATAAACAAAGATGATGTAACTTACCAAACAAAAGCATTGGTATGTTGATAGAGACACTAACAAACACAAACACACACACAAAATTCAAGCTTTTGCAACCCACAGTTGCTTCATCAGGAAAGAGGAAAGCAGAGGGAAAGACGAAATGATGTGGGTTTTAAGGGAGAGGGTAAGGAGTCATCCCAATCCCGGGAGCGGAAAGACTTACCTTAGGGGGGGAAAAGGGACAGGTATACACACTCGCACACACACACACACACACACACACACACACACATACACATATCCATCCGTACATATACAGACACAAGCAGACATATATAAAGGCAAAGAGTTTGGGCAGAGATGTCAGTTGAGGCGGAAGTACAGAGGCAAAGATGTTGTTGAATGACAGGTGAGGTATGAGCAGCGGCAACTTGAAATTAGTGGAGGTTGAGGCCTGGTGGGTAACGGGAAGAGAGGATAGCTTCGCCTCACCATTAACCCCCAATTTTCCATGGTTATTCCATTAGTTTCATTTTATTTTTGGAGTGAGTTGTTATTGTGTAACTTTTATTTTTCTTCAAGTTTGTTGGTGTGTGTATGTAGTGACATCATTGTCGCCATATTGTATTTGCTGGAACTAGCTGTTTCTGCCATATTGATGATGTCATGGGTCAAAGTAGACAAGTGGAATCGGATGCTTCTGCATTGCTATACAGTTTAATAAAAAGGGGAGCTAGTCTTAACAATTTTTTACCTTGTGTCATGTTGGTGACTGTCTAGTTTCTTGTGCAATCTATTGAGGTTTTGTTAAATAAAACAAATAAGTCCACATATATATTGGCTAGGGAGAGGCAGTATGTTTGCACATTTTTCTTTGTTTTTAGTTCATGAATATTCTGATTGTTTTTTTGTAGTGTAAATAATTTTCTTTGTTCAGTACTATGATCCCAAAAAATAATTCCATAGTATAGTACTGAATGGAAAAGAGCGTAATATATACATGTCAATGTGCTTGTGCTGGCATGTAGCTCATACCTCACTGAGTGGAGCACAAAAAAAAACTTTGCTTAGCCTGGAACTAACCATTTCAATGTGGTTTTTCCATCTGAATGTAACAGTGATGTCAATCCCTAAGAATTTTGTTTCATGTACAAATCTACATTGGTACCACTTAGTGTTTCTGTTTGAACCTAGTTGGTTCTGTTCTGTTCTGAATGATGTGGAAGGTTAGTTATACTAACTTTTTTGCATTTAGGAGTAATTGTATGTTGCAAGCCATGAGTTTAGTTGGGCTGTATTTCTCTTAACTGCTGATTGAGGAGATTCATCTGTAATCGATGTAATCGATATAAAGATATTAGTATCACCAGCAAAGAGAAATGCCTTACTGATGGGTGGGATGGAAGGGAAGTCATTTATATGAAATAGAAATGACAAGGGACCTAGAACAGAGCCCTGTGGCATACCATGACTTGTGTAGGTGAGTGAGCCCCATTTAGCATTCCTAATTGATTGACTTTATTTATATGAATGTACTGTGCACAGTCTTTGACATAGCTGCTGATGCAGCCATGGGTAGTGCCCCTTGTCTCATAAGAATCCAATTTTTGCAACATTATGTTGTTATTTACCCTGTCAAAAGCCTTTGTGAGGTCAATAAAGACACCTATAGCTGGGTATTTCTTTTCAACAAGATGTAGAGTAGCATCAAGAAATGTGTGTATTGCATCAGTAGTGGTTTTATTTTCTTGGAAACCATAGTGAGCAGAAGAAAGAATTTTTTCCTAATAAATGATTTTAATCTGGCAACCATTGCATATTCAAATATTTTGCTGAATGCAGACACCACTGCAACTGGATGATAGTTGCTAGAATCTTCTTTGCATTTGTTTTTATGTATGGGTATGACATTTGCTGTTTTAAGTTTTCTTGGTAATACTGCATCTAAAAATGAAGCATTTATTACATGAAACAGTGGCTTATTAGTATGTTTGCAACAGTGGAGAAGGAAGCAAGGAATCATGTCTTCTCCTGCTGATGACTTTTTTCTTTATTTTACTATGAATTATCATTTCTGTCTATGAAATGAGCAATGATTGGCTTACGAAAGCACTTTGCAAACTAATGTGCTCTGTTTGGTGTAATTTGAAAATATGCAGCATATCGTTGTACAAAAATACGCAGTGCACGTGTTGCTGTACATCAAAGATCTTTCCAAAGCGCATTTGGTTCGTTTTCAAAAGTGCTGGGAAGTTGTACACCAGTGTATAAAACCTTAACTATTGAATGAACTGAGTTTTACAGTTCCAAGGGAACATATACTGACACTTAACATGGAAAATGTGTACTTTCACCTGGGAAAAAGTGGAATTTTAACCAGGAAATCTGGCAAAAATCCAGGTATTTTGTTTTTTACTTGTCCATAAATACACCCTGATTTGTCATCTTTGCTGATGACACTATGATACCTATTGATCATATTCGTTAAACAGACTTGAGGTGCCAGTTAACATGGTTAAGGGGCACTATGGACTGGTTTGACATCAGTGGTCTTTACAATAAAACAAACTTCAAGCAGTTTCGCACAACCTCTAAAGGTTGAGAAATTTGATGGAAAACTAAACTGGTCAATCCATACCCTGGATTTGTGCAACAGGCGGATATGGGAATGGCTGAAACAGTTTATTATGGTTATTTTCAAGCCACTATAGCCTTTGGAATCATATTTTGGGAAAATCAGCCACTTGTTAGAAAAATCCTGTATGACCAGGAAAGAGCCATAAGAATCGCGAGTGGAGTCCGTGCGTAGAGTCACATACAGAAATCTTTTTAAGGAACTTGAAATCCTCACATCCACTGCACAGTATATTTTTGGTTGTTTCAAAGAGAAAAAATTTCCTTCTTAATCCTAATAGTGTGTATCATAGTCATGGTACTAGAAGAAAAGACTATATACACCATAGGCATACAAATGCGAGTATGGTACAGGAGGAGGTCCATTTCAATGGCTGTAAGTTTTTTAATACCCTCTCTTCACAAATAAAGTGTTTAGTGGTTGATGAGGCACTTCCTACAGCAAGCATTAGTTTACATTACTGAAGAGCTCCTAAACCACAATTTATAGTATCCACGTACTTGTAACAATCAGATACATCCCCAGGTACTTATTTGTGTGAATGTCTTTTTATTATTGTAAATGTTTATTTTTATGTAGTAGATTAATTTCTCTAATATTGACTTTCTTGCATACAACTTAAGTTATTTAATATGAAATTGTTTAGTACCATTTACGTAACACCGTAGAACGTAATCACAACCAACTTGTTTCATGTAGTGCAGTATATTCACAGCATGGATCACAAGAACACAAAATAAATAAATAGTCAGTCAGGCAGCAGCCACCAGCAGAGCAACTGCAGCAACAGGGTAGTAATGGATTTTGTGACATTTTTCGAGTTCCTAACCAGGAGCGAATTATATAGTTTCATCTGTGTGCTTTGGTAGTTAAGTTTTTGAATTTCTTTGTGATAATTTAATATTTACTACACACAGTTCTTGCATTTTCATTTAAAGTAACCAATTTTGTGATGTTTTGCAAATTCCTAACTAGGAGCAAATTATTTAGTCTCACCTCTGTCTTTGATGGTTTAGTTTTTGAATCTCTGCTTGTTAATCTAATGTACTAGCGACATTTCTTGAAATTTCATTAGTGTCTACAGTATAGTTCCAGAGCATGCGTCGATAGTCATTTGGTTGTTTGTGTTGTGTAGTTTCCCACCATCTTTTTTTTGAGTTCATGACACTTCGCTCTCAGCTCCAGGCTGTGTCGGTTTTGGTTACACAGCTTGAGGCTGCAGTGGATGGCCATCACTAGTGGGGACCAGCTGTGGCACCAGACATCCAGCATGACCAACGAATCCACCAATTGGTCCGCATTGGTGGCCGGACCAGTTACTGCTCGCATCGAGTTTGACCCCTCACCTGTGGTCAAGTGGGAGATTACCTTGGGGCATGGCAGGCTGCAAAAGACTTCCTGTGGGGCTGAACATAAGGCTTTCCCAGTTAGTCTGACAAACAGGTTCCAGTTGCTATCTATTGCTGACAATGTCCCTCAGCCAGATATACACTACTGGCCATTAAAATTGCTACACCAAGAAGAAATGCAGATGATAAACAGGTATTCATTGGACAAAAAAAATTATACTATAACTGACATGTGATTACATTTTCACGCTATTTGGGTGCATAGATCCTGAGAAATCAGTACCCAGAACAACCACCTGTGGCCGTAATAACGGCCTTGATACGCCTGGGCATCGAGTCAAACAGACCTTGGATGGCGTGTACAGGTACAGCTGCCCATGCAGCTTCAACACGATACCACAGTTCATCAAGTGTAGTGACTGGCGTATTGTGACGAGCCAGTTGCTCGGCCACCATTGACCAGACATTTTCAATTGGTGAGAGATCTGGAGAATGTGCTGGCCAGGGCAGCAGTCGAACATTTTCCGTATCCAGAAAGCCCCGTACAGGACCTGCAACATGCGGTCGTGCATTATCCTGCTGAAATGTAGGGTTTCGCAGGGATCTAATGAAGGGTAGAGCCACGGGCCGTAACACATCTTAAATGTAACAGCCACTGTTCAAAGTGCCATAAATGTGAACAAGAGGTGATCGAGACGTGTAACCAATGGCATCCCATACCATCACGCCAGGTGATACGACAGTATGGCGATGATGAGTACACGCTTACAATGTGCATTCACTGCGATTTCGCCAAACACGAATGCGACCATCATGATGCCGTATGCAGAACCTGGATTCATCTGAAAAAATGACGTTTTGCTATTCGTGCACCCAGGTTCGTCATTGAGTACACCATCAGAGGCACTCCTGTGTGTGATGCAGCTTCAAGGGTAACCGCAGCCATGGTCTCAGAGCTGATAGTCCATGCTGGTGCAAACATCGTCGAACTGTTCGTGCAGATGGTTGTTGTCTTGCAAACATCCCCATCTGTTGACTCAGGGATCGAGATGTGGCTGCACGATCCATTACAGCCATGCAGATAAGATGCCTGTCATCTCGACTGCTAGTGATAAGAGGCCGTTGGGATCCAGCACGGCATTCCGTATTACCCTGCTGAACCCACCGATTCCATATTCTGCTAACTGTCATTGGATCTTGGCCAACGCAAGCAGCAATGTTGCAATACAATAAACCGCAATCGCGAGAGGCTACAATCCAACCCTTATCAAAGTCGGAAACGTGATGGTAAATATTTCTATTCCTTACACAAGGCATCACAACGTTTCACCAGGCAACGCTGGTTAACTACTGTTTGTGTATGAGAAATCAGTTGGAAACTTTCCTCATGTCAGCAAGTTGTAGGTGTCGCCACCGGCGCCAACCTTGTGCGAATGCTCTGAAAAGCTAATCATTTGCATATCACAGCATCTTCTTCCTGTTGGTCAAATTTCGTATCTGTAGCACGTCATCTTCATGGTGTAGCGATTTTAATGGCCAGTAGTGCAGTTGCTTACTCTTTTTTAGCTCAGTGTACAAGATCCAGGCAGTCAGAGATGGTGAGACTATTGATAGTTGGGAGCTTCAATATTAGGCATGTTATAGGGTCCCTTAGGGACATGGCTGCCAAGGAGGGGAAGGAAGACAGTGTGTACTCTGTGCATACTAAGTAGAGACAATCCAGACATGGAATGGGTCCTTCTGGATGCCATGAAGAGCACAGGGCGCAGTCAACCATAGGTGGTCGCTCACGTCAGTACCAATGAGTATGTCACTTTTAATCAGAAGAGATTCTCCCTACTTTTGAGTAGCTATTTGAAGGGGTAAAGTCTGGCAGTCATGCTTGCGAGATGAAAGCAGAGCTCACCATTTGCAGCATAGTCAACAGGACTGATAGCAGACCTCTGGCACAGAGCTCAGTGGAGGGTCTGAAACAGAGGCTCAGATGGCTCTGCAGCTGTTTAGGCAGTAGATCACTTGGCATGTGCCATAGGGTGGTGGGGTTTCGGGCTTCGCTAAATAGGTCAGGAGTTCATTACATGCAGGAAGGAGCTACGTGGGTAGCGAGGACTATGTGGCGTGGACTGGTCAGTATTTTATGTTAGAAAGTCTTGGGAAAAAAAAAGGGCTACGGTCTCAAAGGTGCAAGTCAAACATAGAAAGACTGTAGATTTAGGAATCATCTGTGAAACGGATGTAAATTGTTGTAGCTGTGTTGGGAAAGTATTAGAGCTCCAAACACTAATAGAAAGCACTGATGCTCAAATCAGTGTAGGCACTGAAGGCTGGCTAAAGCTGGAGATAAGTTCAGCAAAAATTTTTGGGAAGGACCTAACGGTGTTAAGGAAAGGTAGGCTAAATACAGTGAGCTGTGGCATGTTTGCTACTGTCAGAAATAGTTTACCTTGTAGCAAAATTGAAGTAGATAGTTCTTGTGAGTTTGTATGGGTAGAGGTCATTGTTGCCAACTGGAATAAAATAATAATTGGATCTTTTTATGAACCTCCCAACTCACATGAAAGAATTGCTGAAGGTTTCAAAGAAAACTTGAGTCTGATTTCAAATATGTACCCGACTTGTGCAGTTATAGTGGTGACTTAAATTTGCCCTCAGTATGTCAGCAAAAATACATCTACATCTACATCTACATCCATACTCCGCAAGCCACTTGACGGTGTGTGGCGGAGGGTACCTTGAGTACCTCTATCGGTTCTCCCTTCTATTCCAGTCTCGTATTGTTCGTGAAAAGAAGGATTGTCAGTATGCCTCTGTGTGGGCTCTAATCTCTCTGATTTTATCCTCATGGTCTCTTCGCAAGATATACGTAGGAGGGAGCAATATACTGCTTGACTCTTCGGTGAAGGTATGTTCTTGAAACTTTAACAAAAGCCCGTGCCGAGCTACTGAGCGTCTCTCCTGCAGAGTCTTCCACTGGGGTTTATCTGTCATCTCCATAACGCTTTCGCGATTACTAAATGATCCTGTAACGAAGCGCGCTGTTCTCCGTTGGATCTTCTCTATCTCTTCTATCATCCCTACATGTTTAAATCCAGAGGTACACATAAAACATGTTCCAAAATTGCGCTAAAACATTACCTGAAAATTATTTTGAGTAATTAGTTCATGAGCCCAGTAGAATAGTAAACAGTTGTGAAAACACACTTGACCACTTCGTAACAAATAATCCGGAGCTAGTAACGAGATACGGGGATTAGTGACCAAAGGGTGATCATAGCAAAACTGAATGCTAAATGAAAAATACATCTATTCAAAAAATCGTACAAAAATTCACTTGACATCTTCGTGAGAGACAATCTCCATGCCTGCCAAATTAACAATGTAAGTGTAAACCAGATGTGGCTTGAATTCAAAGGAATAGTATCAAGAGCATTTGACAGATTTATACCAAACAAATTAACAAAAGATGGAGCTGATCTTCCATGCTACTCTAAAAAGGTCACAACACTGTTGCAGAAACAACAAAAAAGCATGCCAAATTTAAATGAAATCCCCAAGATTGGCGCTCTTTTACAGAAGCTCAAAATTTAACATGGACTTCAGTGTGAGATGCTTATAACAGTTTCTAAAATGAAACTTTGTCTCAAAACCTGGAGGAAAATCCATGAAGATTCTGGTTGTATGTAGAGTATGCTAGGGTAGGACACAATCAGTGTCTTCTCTGAGTGATAGCAATGGAAATAAACATGTTACATTCATCTTACAATTATAAATAGTACACCAAATGAAAGAGAAACGCTTTTGAGTTGATAGGCGAGTTGTTCCAGTACCTTGATCAACGTGTCAGGAGTAACTGTTGCAATAATACTGTTTCTAGAGTTGGATAGATCAGCTGGTATCAGAGGCACATACATATGATTGTGTCAGATCGTGTGTGAATGTGGAGGTCATGCATAAAATGCCGTGTCAACCAGCCCCTTGGGCCCAATCCATCGGTCAGATACAACGTCATTTAACCAGTCGTGTTCTGAGTTATGCCATTGAGACGGCGTGCCATCTTGCTCCCAAATAAAGATGTGTTGTTCAACTTCTTCCTATTGAGGCATGGGCCATAGCTGTAGCACATCAAGATAAGAAACGTCAGTTACAGTTGATTCACCGAAAAAGAAAGGCCATAAATTTTTCATGGGGTTATTTCTTGGGGCTAAACAAGAAAGACTCACACTCATTCAACACACTTTTTAGTCATTCTTTGTGATTCCATACTCTTCCCATTGTGCACAGGTATACAAATGAAACTGTTTGAGTGCTCTTTCATTTGGTGTATTATTTACAATTGTAAGTTGAACTTATGCCACAACACTTTAAAACCGGTATTTTCATTTTGAAACACTGTACTATATCGGTGTCAATGCTGTTAAAGCGGAGTTACTAAGCACAGCCTTCCGAAATTTCTTCACCCAAGAAGACGAAGTGAATATTCCAGAATTTGAATCAGGGACAGCTGCCAACATGAGCAAGTTAGTAGATATCCTCGGAGTAGCAAAGCAACTTAAATCACTTAATAAGAGCAAGACTTCTTGTCCAGATTGTAGACCAGTTAGGTACTGCACCTCAAAAGCAGCTTCTAATCAAATTTTGTGCTTATGGAATATTGTCTCAATTATGTGACTGGATTCTTGATTTCCTGTCAAAGAGGCCACAGTTCATAGTAACTGACTGCAAGGCGTGGAATAAAACAGAAGTGATTTCTGGCATTCCCAAGATAGTATTTATAATACTATCTCTGCTGTTCCTTACCTATACAATCGAGTTACGAGACAATCTGAGTGGCCATCTTAGGATGTTTGCAGATGATGCTGTCATTTGTCATCTAGTAAAGTCGTCAGAAGATCAAAACCAATTTCAAAATGATTGAGATATGATATCTGTATGATGCAAAAATTGGCAGTTGACCCTAAATAATGAAAAGTTTGGGGTCATCCTCATGAGTGGTAAAAGAAATCTGTTAAAACTTTGATGACACAATATATCTGAAGGCCATAAATACGTATAAATAACTAGAGATTACAGTTATGGACAACTTAAATTGGAGATAATGTATAGGAAGTGTGTGAGAGGGGAACAGAAGATGTGTTTTATTGACAGAAGATGCAAAAGTTCTACTAATGAGACTGCCTGCACTACGCTTGTCTGTGTTCTTTTGAAGTATTGCTCCACAGTTTGGGATCCTTACTAAATAGGATTAATGAAGTATATCAAGAAACTTATATATATAGAGGGAAACATTCAGAAACATTCAACGTGGGAAAAATATATCTTAAAACAAAGATTCTGTAACTTACCAAACGAAAGTGTTGGTACATTGATAGAGACACTCTATCAACGTACCAACACTTTCTTTGGCAGACATGTCTGCCTGTGTCTGTATATGTGTGGATGGATATGTGTGTGTGTGTGTGTGTGTGTGTGTGTGTGTGTGTGCGAGTGTATACTTGCCCTTTTCTCCCTCTAAGGTAAGTCTTTCCGCTCCCGGGATTGGAATGACTCCTTACCCTCTCCCTTAAAACCCACATCCTTTCATCTTTCCCTCTCCTTCCATCTTTCCTGATGAAGCAACCGTGGGTTGCGAAAGTTTTTGCAAAAAGCACAAGTAATTCTGATGCTATTCACTGTAAACATGAGGAACCTAACCAGCTTGCTTACCAGTTCATTCCACATCTTAGAAATTGCTGATAATTCACTACCACTGCCAAATAAAACAGCAATGTCACTGAGTTTCAGTAATTATCTTTAATGCATCCTGCATGATAAATTCTATATCTACATCTTACAAAGACACAAACTTTATGCTGTGGCTACTACAAGTGTCAATACTACAACAGGTCATCTATATCTAAAGGCAAATCATCATTTAATGTTGTTACCAAAAATCTCAGAAAGTATGCAACCAATTTACTTCAGATTTTTACCCGAGGTATTTACAGATTTGTTTGGCGGGGAAGGGGGAGGCTATGCCATACATTTTACAATAGCTCAAATTGGAAATTAATTTTATTGATCCATACTAATTTAATGTCCAAAATTATAAAGTGTGTCATTGGTTTACATTTGTTTAATTCCAACCTTTATGACATTATGGAAACAATTTATTGAGGTTATGAATTACATCATGAAATCAGTTTTACAGAGTTATGAAGTCTGAATAATTTTATAAAACACAAATCAGTTGCTAAGAGGATTTTCACCACCAATTGTATTAATTGCTTATTTTTTTAGTGTAGGTCCATGTTAATGTATTCTGAAGTGAATAGAAACTACTTCTGTCTGATACTTTAAAACACACAAATAGAACAAATGAATAAACCATTTACTAGAATTTTAAAGTGCAAAGGAAGATGGCAGTCTTGTTTTGCCATATAACTTATCACAGTTTGGGCGTTAATCCTTTCTTCTCGATGAAATGTCGTCATTGTGAGCTCCTTCACACATTCCTTGCTAGGTGTATTCTGTAGATATTTCTTGACTCTCTTAAGGGTGGAGAAACTGTGCTCTTCCATGGCAGTTGTCACTGGTAGAGTTGCCAAGAGCAGTAGAAACTGAGCTACATAAGGACAGATCTGACGGTTGCAGACAGACAAAGCAACCATTGCATTTTGAGGCAACTGCTTCAGTCAACTCAGACATTGATGAAAGAGTTTCTACTCAGCCATTGTCATTATTAAATCAGTGCCTAATGTATCTGAAACATTAAATGAATGGAGTATCATTACTCCATTAATTACACCTATGTCTTCAGTTTTTTGCGATAGAAGAGAGTCAAAGCAGTTAAAGAATTTGCAGTGTGTCAAGAACCAATCCTGCAGTGAATCGATGAAGGCATCCAGGAAGGGTATGAACACAGATACTTTGTGGTGACCCTCAACATCATCAATATTCTCATTTGCGCAGCGTGCTTGCTTGGTAGGAATGTGTGGCGGCTTTATTTCAACACCATTGGCTGAAACTAATTCCTTGGCTTCCAAGGAAAGCTGGCTGAAAGTATCATCAACATTTTCTCTCATTGCCAGCAGTTTCCTAATGAGATCTGAGGCAGTTTTGATTAACACAGCAAATTCTATATCTAGGTACTGAAGTTGACGGCAGATGGACTCATTCAGCACAAACAGTTCAGTAAGTATAACTGAGCAAGCGACAAAATCTCCCATGGTGATGGCTGCTAACAGAACCTGCCACCGTGCAATGTGGTCTTGTTGTCAAATTCTTGAATCTTCCACAGAGCTGAAACAACACAGCCACATAGTCCCTTGAAATCTTGTGCGCTGCAAAGATGGTCAATCCATGTAATGAGTATGGTAGGTTTAAAACTCCTGACTCGAACACTGGTTCATGATCCAAGGGCATCATTTAAAATTTGCTTCACTTTGGTGACCCCAAGAAGTTATGTACAATTTCCAGTGTTACCTGTGAATTACTGATAAGTGGAAAATTGCATGTGTCGGTGACTACCAAATTGAAATTACGAGCTGCATAATTAGAACATAAAGCTAAAGGGTAGTCCTGTTGTATGAATGCATGAGCCCCAGAGGCTTTTCCCGACATCGATGTAGCACTGTCATAGCCTTGTCCTCATAAAAATGACAAATCAAGATAAAATTTTACCATGTTTTCTATTACAGATTCAGCTAATCCTTTGCCAATCATATCAAAAACTGGAACGAACTGCATGAAATCTTCACGAATCTTGAGATCTGGGGAAACATACTGGGCACAAAGAGAGAGTCGCTCTATTCAGCACTGTTAGCAGTTTCATCCGTAAGAACCAGGAAACCATTGGCATTATTAATGCGCTATACTATTCTTCCCAAGAGTTGGTTATTCATGCAACTGGTGGATTTTGAATTGGGGCACCAATGTACTTGTTGCATTTACCAGTTCCTTCCAAACTTGCTCGTAGGTTTTCATCAACTTTTGCACATTATTTTACAATAGTATGAAAATTTCCATGTCCTTGTCATCCCGTTTGTCAACTTAAATAAGCCCGAAGTCCCCATGTGTCCTTAATGCAATCTCCTGATGTCCACAGAGAATCACCACCTTGATGATAGGGACTATGCATTTTCTGTTTTTTTCTACATGCTCCATAAGCCTTGGTTCAGACAATGTTTTTTGCCTTTTGTCTTGTTCATCAGCATGTGAACAAAATTGTCACCATCAATTACAGCAGTCTTACGTTATGTGTTGCTTCCCTGGATGCTTAAATGTTCAGAAACATGCTTTCACTTTGGAAACTTCAAGGTTACCATGGCTCCTACATTTTCATAACTACCTATAACGCAACTTGCACTGTACTTACAGA
This sequence comes from Schistocerca cancellata, assembly GCF_023864275.1. Classification (NCBI taxonomy): domain Eukaryota; kingdom Metazoa; phylum Arthropoda; class Insecta; order Orthoptera; family Acrididae; genus Schistocerca; species Schistocerca cancellata. Next base: position 217,251,088 of record NC_064631.1, read on the forward strand.
AATCAAAAGGCTCTGTCCTCTTTGGGAGAATATACTAACAAAAAATATTTCTTGCTCTGACTTATGATTTCTACTAGCCCTCGTCTTTTTACCTACTTGATCCTCTGCTGCCTTCACTACTTCATCCCTCAAAGCTACCCATTCTTCTTCTACTGTATTTCTTTCCCCCTTTCCTGTCAACCATTCCCTAATGCTCTCCCTGAAGCTCTCTACAACCTCTGGTTCTTTCAGTTTATCCAGGTCCCATCTCCTTAAATTCCCACCTTTTTGCAGTTTCTTCAGTTTTAGTCTACAGTTCATAACCAATAGATTGTGGTCAGAGACCACATCTGCCCCTGGAAATGTCTTATAATTTAGAACCTGGTTCCTAAATCTCTGTCTTACCATTATATAATCTATCTGACACCTGTCAGTATCTCCAGGCTTCTTCCATGTATACAACCTTCTTTTATGATTCTTGAACTAAGTGTTAGCTATGATTAAGTTGTGCTCTGTGCAAAATTTACCAGGCGGCTTCTACTTTCATTTCTTACCCCCAATCCATATTCACCTACTATGTTTCCTTCTCTCTCTTTTTCTACTACCGAATTCCAGTGACCCATGACTATTAAATATTTGTCTCCCTTCACTATCTGGATAATTTCTTTTATTTCATCATACATTTCTTCAATTTCTTCATCATCTGCAGAGCTAGTTGGCATATAAACTTGTACTACTGTAGTAGGCGTGGGCTTCGTGTTTATTTTGGCCACAATAATGCATTCACTATGCTGTTTGTAGTAGCTTACCCCGACTCCTATTTTTTTATTCATATTAAAACTACTCCTGCATTACCCCTATTTGATTTTGTATTTATACCCTGATTCGCCTGACCAAAAGTCTTGTTCCTCCTGCCACCGAACTTCACTAATTCCGACTATATCTAACTTTAACCTATCCATTTCCCTTTTCAAATTTTCTAACCTACCTGCCCGATTAAGGGATCTGACATTCTACGCTCCGATCCGTAGAACGCCAGTTTTCTTTCTCCTGATAACGACGTCCTCTTGAGTAGTCCCCGCCCGGAGATCTGAATGGGTAACTATTTTACCTGCGGAATATTTTACCCAAGAGGACGTCATCATCATTTAATCATACAGTAAAGCTGCATGCCCTCGGGAAAAATTATGGCTGTAGTTTCCCCTTGATTTCAGCCGTTCGCAGTACCAGCACAGCAAGGCCGTTTTGGTTATTGTTACAAGGCCAGATCAGTCAATCATCCAGACTGTTGCCCTTGCAACTACTGAAAAGGCTGCTGCCCCTCTTCAGGAACCTCACGTTTGTCTGGCCTCTCAACAGATACCCCTCCGTTGTGGTTGCACCTACGGTACGGCTATTTGTATCGCTGAGGCACGCGAGCCTCCCCACCAATGGCAAGGTCCTTGGTTTATGGGGGGACTATAATGCACATTGTTTCAGTATTCATTAACACTCATTTATGGGCACTGTAGTATGCTGAGAAGGAGCCCATAAATTTTGTCTTTAATTCACCATTGATATGTGTTACTAGAAGAAAACTGAAAAAAATGCAATGCTACTATGTAATGGAGCATGTTGCTTAAGAAGATTAGCATAATGCTTTAAAAAACTCGTATTTGCTGTTAACGAATCACAACATACAGCCATCTCAGTTTTCAGCAACTCTCTTTTGTGCCACGATGTGTTCGGAAATAGTCTATTGTTTTCCTATCATAGCACTGTACAGCCTTCTTCTTGACATATTGAAGCAGTGATGTTGTTAACCCTTGTTTTCTACTCATAGTATTATGATATTGGGTGCAGGTTTGTAAGAAAAACATGTATATAATTTCGCATTTTGGGGGGAGGGGGGGGGGTCGCTTAAGCTCCACCCTCTTCCTTAAATATGCTACTGTAAATATACATGTAATGTATAAAAGAGAAACACTGTTACCAGAAATCTCAAAAAGATAACAACTGATTTACTTCAAATTTTTATGTGGTACTATAATTGAATATTTGGAGAAACAGGATATATATTTTCAATATAAGAAAGGAAGATGGTCTTAATAAAACCATCAAGAAGTTCTTTACCAATTTACCTCATATTTTTACACACTGCACTAATAAACACACAAATGGACATACACTATCTACATATTTTTAAACAATAATGTACAGGTTTTTTTGTTAAAACCAACTGCAAGATAGAAAATGTTACGTTGTGCCATGAAAACATGTGGTTTCATTTTCTTTCTTGCAATCAGTTTGAAATAGCAATGCATGTAAACCATTATATAAATTGTGTCTCAGATATATCATCTTCCCCATTATTTATAATTTCAAACAAAAATTGTATACACAAGAATGTACTGTTTTTTCTTCTTCCTTGCCTTTAGCTTTGTAATAATAATATAAAAAAAACAATAGAGATGTATATATGTCATATTGGTTTATTGTTAGAATACTACTGTAGAATCTAAATTGTCTGAAATTTTTGTTATCCTATCCATTTGGAGCTTAAAACTATGTAGGGTAGTGTCATTGAAGCTACTATGCTCACAAATCCTGCAGCTAGAGAGGTCTTTCTCATGCCCCATCTACATCTGATCCCAGATGATTTACCAATTCATTTTAAGTGACTTCAGTTCCCAATGAAGGTTTCATTTGTAATAATAATAAACAAGGTTAACGTGAGAGAGAAGAAAAAGGAGGAAGAAAATGGAGATAGAGAAAGGTGGAGGAGAAGATGTAGAGAGGAAGGAGGGAGGAGATGATGCACAGAAAGACGAAGGAGAGGGGCAAGGAGGGGGTGCGAGTTTGGGATGTATGTTAGGAGTTGTGCAGTTTTGGGTACTGAACAGTATGCTTATTTGATTTATTGTACTAAATGTCATGTTTTTGTTTTACATTGTCAGTGTTTAGGTAATTGTGAAAATAATACAAACACAGAATGTGTTTTATACGATGTTACACCATGTCAACCTACTGTTTATTAATAGATGTGTATAAACGCTAGCACCAGGTTGGTAGCCACAAAAGATATTTTTGGTGGACGCATTCACCCATTAATGGTACTCATGAAATAAATTACCAATTACTAAGCGATCCATGGTTCCATAATTTAATAATGTGCAACAGATTGTCTACTTTCACACCACTTCCAATGTTTGATAGTGTTCCAATTGGGTGATTAATTTCACATATTCATGAAACCCTGACAGATAGCTGTCTACTAGAACAATCATCATCTTTGAAAAACAGAACTCAGTTGGTAGTTCTTATTTTTTACCAACAGTTACAGAATACTGGTTTATTTCAATTTCTTGGGTGAATTTTTTCAGTTTGGTTTTCAAATTTGATGTTTCTGTCTGCAGGAAAAATTTATTTCTGTATATTGCTGCATTTAAAGTTGTGATGCAACACCCACTACTATTATCATCACTATCACTTTCTATGTTGTAATATTTTTCCTGAAACTGAAACTCCGCCTTATGCTCCATAAATACAATATTGTCATCACTGTGCAGGAAATTGTGCACTTTTCCCATTTTCACACTTACCACTGTCATTACCAGAATTGGGTGTGCAAATCCTCTTCCTTCTTCTGTTTGGAAGAATCCAGTTTTCCGGAAGCTGTATTATAAAAGCATTTTGATTTCAGTAAAATTATATTAAATTTTTTCTCAATTAATTAAGTGCAAAAATTATGATAAAGTGTAAATAGAAAATTTATTTGTGTGTTCCTTCTAAGTCTTAAGCTACTTTTGACCTGAAACAAAACTTCATATAAACACAGTACTGTTCTTATTGGCCCTAACATTGAATGACTGATGGTTCTGCATAATGGTGCAAAGTTCATTTGCTAAATCAGGTAAAGAAAAAATACCTACAGCACATGTGACCTCTCAGAACCCTGAATAACTCTTTTTAACACTAAGAAAAATAGTGGGAACTATTGGAAGGAGAACCGTATTTTCCTATACTCATTCAAGATATTAGGAATAGCAGCCAACATTTCACGTAAGAACTGAGAAACGAAGCTTTTAAGATTGTAGTAAGTGTAACAGGCTGAGTTTGAGGTCATTTGTTGAGAGGTGTGCACTTCCAACTCCCTGTTGTGGTCAGGCATCAACTTCAGGGTTACGTGAAGTGTACAACACTACAATGTGTGGGTTGGGCAAGAGCATAGTGTCTTGGGATAGATGGTTGCTGAGTTAGCTTGGCTGGCACTTGTAGGTTCCAGCTGCAGTACGTGGCAGCAGCAGGACAGCCCCTAACTCAAGAACTTTGCATACAAGTGACAGGTAGATGATAAAAGATGGCTGTCCAGCAGATGCTGCAGGGTCCAGCAGCATGGCAGCAGTCAGGTTAAAGCCCCTGTGGCTGAATGGGTGAGTGTAAGTAGTACCTCAGCAATAGTTTGTTTGGCTGTCACCAATGATAGCATCATATAGACACACTGATGCAGTGCTGATTTGACGTCACACTACATGTCATGGTGCCGCAAGGCTGCCATGGTACAGGCAACCAGCTGCTTCCGTGATATTGTGAGCTGTGAAGAAACACCTGTGGTAGGCACTGAAAGTGTGCCATATTTCAGTGTCTCAACACTCCTTCTCTGGTAGACTCCTTAACCTCCAACCGTGCTGTCACTGTATAATGCAGAGCATAAATAAATTGTACATCAAAGTACACTGGGTCCTTACATCTTCATCAATTGAATGCCTTCTGGACAATGCTTTTCTTGTCTATGTCTCAACAGCATGGATAATGCATAAATCAAAGGTACAACTTCATTGTGTATTTTGGTGACTGCAGATTTTGTAAATTTATATTTTATGGAATTGCAGAACAATGTACAGACAGGAGAATTTTCCTGTTATGGGCTCCCATTTTGACATTAGACAGTGATTTTTTTTTAATGTCATCCATTGTTTGTGATTAGTATTGTAGTTAGCAGAAAGTGTTTTAACATAAAAAAAAAAATATATGGTTCCTTTGATTTGTTAGTAACAAAGATTTTAATCTTTTCAAACCCAGTAGCATTTCTGAGTAAGAATACTTTGAGGTGAATTTAATGTGTTTCTCTTCTAGCAATTTTGTCCTTGGCAAGGGTCTTATTAGGGAGGACACTGAAAAAAAGACCAATTTCATTGATATTTAAGGTGTCTTTAGGCTCATATTGGTGCATAATTTCTTTTAATATGCATCTGTGCCATCCACAGTTTCTGTGTTTACTCTATTTTTTTTTCACCACAAACAGTTAAGTAAAACACACATTACCACTTTTCAAACCCATCAATTGTCCCACCAAATGGGAAGAAATATAGGCTATTTCATGCAATGCCACACACTTGGCCCAGTTCTTTGTAATTTCTTCCAGCTCTGTACATTCAAGTAAATAGCAGCTTTCTTCCTTTTGGCATTTGGACCACTTTTCCATTTGGTGAGCAAGATGTATCGGACAAGCAAAATAGCCTTAGATTTCAATGTAATAATTCCACCAAAGAAGGCAGGTGCTAACAGGAGTGAACATTTGTCCTCTGAAACTTCACAGTGACATGCTTCAATAAAATCTTCTTGATTTACTAACCGCATTACTTCAAATAAACTACTCAGGCTTTCGCTAGCTGTATCCGCATTGTTATCAGAAGTTACTCGCTCACTGCTCCACTTATATAAGTGTGATTGCAGCTGAATGATTTATGCATGGAAGGCAGGTGGGCAGCTCATAGCACCTCTGTCTCACTATGGGACCGAACAACATCAGGTGGTACGAGTGGCCAGCCCTGTGTTTGAAACTGTCGCTCCCACATCCCTACAAGTGTCAAGTATCGATGTTTGCTTTTGCCTGATATCCAAAGATGCCCTCATCCCCTTCTAAGTATGTAATCTAGCCTCTGTTAAAAGTTAAAATGGTTGCTGTTTATTCTAATTTTGGCTGCCTCCTTTAAGACAGAATCCCAATATGATAATGCATGAGCTAAGAGTCTCACCTTTTTAAATTCCATTTTTTGTCCATTTTCTAGTGTGGTGTGACATGTTGCCCATTCAAAACAACAAGTTACACTTTTTTCGCTCAAGCTGATGAAAGATGAGCTTGTAAAAATTTTGTTTATATAGTATTTAAGTAGAGAAATTTCCAGTGTGGACAATGTGGTTTGTTCTATGTGATGACATGGTGAGAGAAGCGTGTGCACAGAACATTGTCATGGCACAACGGCGGTGGAGCATCTCCACCTTTGGTTGTGGGATCACTTATACTTTGGCACCGTGGATTGACGGTGTCTTGGAAGGCACAGAGCAAAAGATGTTGCTGATAATGATGGTGGCTGGGAACAGTTGAAGAAAGCTTATCAAAGATGTTTCGAGATTGTTTGGAAATTATTGTATGTAACAATTTACACAAGTTCCAAATTGAAAATAGATCTGTCCATCCACAGTTTTAAATGATCTTATACACTGGATATAAAATACAGTAGAGTTATTGAAAGATATTTACATCATTTAGTAGCTTGTGTATTTTGGAGCTCTCTTACAGCCCTTGACCCTTTGTGAAAGGTGAAGAAGTAAAAAGGCAAGATTTTGTGGCACTGCACAACAGCACCACTACATAAAAAAAACTGTAAAAATACGTTACTTCAGCTACAGAACTTTGCTGTCACACTCCACTTTGTTGGCCTAAGTGCAGGACTTGAATGAGAGAATGAAGAGAGCTTTATCAAAAATAGAAGAATTTTTAAGAAATAACGGAAGAAAATATGAAGTTTCCCAGTAACCTAACAAACAGTGAAGAAGATATAGGCGAGTACACACTGTGCTGTTGCTCAGTGTAGTTAAAATGTGTGAGAAGAAGTGATTTTCATTAGTGGAAGCCAAAGAATTTTGAATTCCTACAAGGAATTCAATAGAGGAAAATAGCTGACAGCAGGAATGAGGTCAACAACAAGATGTATTTGCATGCAGGATTAAAAACTTCTGGCATGTGACTCAACAAGCATTAAGTTGACAATATAAATGAATTCCAAGTGCTGATTCCAAAGCTACAAGTGCAGCAACACCATTCAACAGAATCTTGGTCTCAGTCAACCAAGCAGCTGGTCAGCTGTCTGTGCAACAATTGCACAGTAACTCTTCGCTTTACCCATGCATGACACGTCAGCAGTCTGGAGCATTTAGCAGTGTGACCTATTAGATGAGTTGTAAATAGCCCAGAACTTAATTTTTTTAGTGGTATAGTACATAAAATGTTATTGAAAGAATTTCACTAGTTGGGGACAGTGGTGTTCAAACGAGCCATATTACTGAAATGTTATTAAGTGTAAATTATTTGTGCTATTTTTCATGCCAGTTACTACCCACAAATAGCAGTATGTCAGAAGTATTAACAGTAGTAAATCTTTTGTCAGAAGCATTAAAAGTAGTAAAGCTTAAGTGCAGAAATTAAGTTGAAATGTCTAGCAATATTCTTACACTTAAAATCCAAAGGAAGAAATTAAAAAGTAGTGTGTCAGATAGAGAGAGCAAGAAAATAAGGTTTCTACAAAATTGGATGCAATTTCTAACATAGAAGAAACCTTAGCAAACTTATCTAAGAAGTTACAAACAGAAATACTTCAGCATTGTGACTTGATCTGGAAAGAAGTTGAAGATACGTTTAGAGGTGTAAATGTTAAGATGAAACAAACAGAAGAATCTTCAACTAGTAATTGTGAAACTATTAATAATCAAATCTAGGACAGGTGAGGTCGAGTAGAAGCATTAGAACATAATAAAGATTTGGTTGATGTAAACTAGTGACCCAAATGCTTTGACTAATTTGGGGAGACATCTACAGGCATCAGCTAAACAAAAGGTACAAGAGACAGTCGAATTTACTGGCGCTATTGCTAATTCTTTGGACAATGAATTTCAAATTGGAAATAAAATGAATTTGTCAAAGAAGTTTCCTAAATTTGAATCAAATGGTGATGTATACATACGACTTTTTTTTTTAAAGTGTGCTCTCTCAGTATTTACCAAAGGGGAGGGAACATTCTACACTTACACTTAGTTAACTAGCAGCTGCTGCAGTGGAATGGGGAACTGCTTCTTTAGAAGAATTAAAATTTTGGGATAATTTCCAGGAAAAATTCAAAGGAAAATACTGATCACCTAGTACACATCAGAAATCAACTCTAGAAAGACTAAATCTGAAATACTGTAACAATACATGGGATAGTTTCAAGAAATACGTTGAGTGGCTCTCAACCAGATCGAAACATTTTCATAACCCGGTAAAGAAAACACATTTAATTAAGGTCATTGTTAGATCGCCTTACTATGTAAGAAAGGAAATATGGTAAAGGGGGTGGATTACTGTTGACAGTGTGCTAATCTCTATAGAATACCTGGATATGCTTAATAAAGAAAGAGAGGGCTGCACACAGGGAGAAAACCGCAACACAGAGAACATTGAATTCAATTGTGGACCTCAAAATTGCAGAAGAGAAAAGAAAATAACTTCTGTCGTGTGGGTAAAAGGCACAACAATAGTGGAAACAAAACCGGAAATGTTCAAAAGAATAATAACTCATTGGTATTTGTACCCATTAACATGAATGCTGTCAATGTTACAGGGTGATGTAGTATGTCTTTTACTAACCAAGTCAGGAGAAATAGTAACTATCCCATTATTACAGGAAATGGGAAACATGCTGGAACATGTATCAAGCATGTAACAATAAAAACATATGCCAAGAAATTGATTGATTTCACACAAGCTATTCCTACAAGGGAATGGTTATTGAAAGAATATGAGGTTGTAGAGGAAGAGCAAACAAAACCTTTAATAGTAGGGAAAGTGAGAAGAAAACGTGTAGATATTTACATTGACTAAGGTGGTGAGATGTCTTGTATTCCAGGATTTTTTGGAGACAATTGAAAGTAAGAGTGCTTGTCCTATGCTACCAGTGACTGTAAATTACACTGTTGGAGTAATAGGAAGTAAAGGAAAGTTAAAGAAGAAACAAGATTACCCATAGACATAAATAATTTTAAGTTCATGTGAACATTATTAGTGATATCAAATATAAATTTGCAAATACTACTAGGTATTGATTGGTTACTGGCATATAAAGTGAAATTAGACTTTGATGCTAAAGTATTGTTGTGGAACAGTGGAGATTTATGTTATGTAGAACCATTTAACGCAAATAATATAGCAAACAGATCAAGTATATTACTAGATAAAGTGCGTTTAGTTGCTACTGCTAAGACAAGAAATTAAATGAACAGATATGGACTAAAGCTCACAAATCTAACCATTTAACTGAAGAACAAAGGAATGATTTACATAATACCTTGCAAAAGTATAGTAGTGTATTCTCCAATAAACCTTGTGTGATTGGCAAGTATGTCTGTTGGTTTAAAATAAAAGATGATGTACCATTCTTTTGTAAACAGTATCCTTTTCCAATAAGTTTACAACCTGCAGTAAATGAAGAGGTAAATAAAATTGTTAGAAAGCATACTGCAAGTGTCTATATCATCCATTACTAGTAGCAAGGTAAGATACAAAGGGGGTGGGGAAGGTGCTTGGCATCAGATGCATGAATACTCAGTAAAAATATAAAAACAGAGAGAGAGAGACCGATATCTATTGACAAGTTGCTAGCGAAGTTTGAACAAGGGAGATATTTTAGTGCAATAGATTTGACTGCATGGTACTGGCAGGTGAAACTGCATGAGAATTTGCGAAAGTATACTGCATTTTTGTTCAGTGGAAAGTCATATCAGTTTAGTGTTTACCATTTTGATTGAATATCTCAGTGTTCATATGAGCACTGGTTGAAGCCATAGGTAAAGTTTTATTGCAAGAAATAATTACTTTTGTTGATGATCTTTTGCTAGTGTCATAGACATTGGAAGAACATTGCATATTGTAAACTAAAACATTACACAAGTTTTATGGAAAATTACCATGATGTTATGAAAACCACATTTTGGAAGAGAAAAACTGGTTTTTAGGCCTTCTAGTAGGAATACATGAAATAAGAGTAGATATGGAAAGAACAATGGGCAGTTAAAAACTGTCTGCAACTGAAAGAATATACGTGAGCTATACATTGTGAGAAGCATCGGAAAAGGAGCACAAAAGAAGGAGTCAGGAAACATACATTTAAAATAACTGGGTAAAGTTGATATACTAAAGAGAAAATATGTCATTGGAAGGTATAACGGTAAAATACAGATGCTGGGCACACAGTTAAATTTTGTATCAGAAAGAGGAAGGATGGGTGAAGCCAAGCAAGGGATAGTCTAATCCGTGGGTAGGTGACTCTATAGAAGGAATGACTAGAACTGTTTTTCTATAGAAGGATTTTAAAAAAAGGACACTCACACTGCAAAGGCAACAATGTATTTACACGGTCTTTGTCTGGAGGATAAGGTATAAGCATGGCTCTTACAGAGCCAGGAAGATAGAAATTGACTATGAGTCAAACTAATGAAGTATTCTCCAAAATAGTTAAAAGCAAGTAGACTTATCTGGCAATGATGCATCTTTGAATCTTCGCTTCTGTACCTCTTTGACTAAACACAGGTCAGAGATGTGGAACCATAGGAAGTATAGTAGATTAAAATGCCAACATGTAACTCCTAATGATAAATAAAGACAAAGTTTTTACATCTCAATAAATTTGATAATAACACTGTTGCAAGCTTTTCAAATGAGTTTACCTTTGAGTAAGAATACTGTAATCATCATACAGGCTGATCAAACAGGATAAATATCTCTGAAGGGTTTTTAAGGTACTGGTAGAAGAAACAACCTCAGCTTAAACCAGTATTTGGTAGCAATTTGAACAAGTAATGATGAGAAAGAAATGTGGATATTAAAAAAGAGTGATACTTTTTCTCAAGGAAGTGATAATACTTATCTAAAATGGAAATGCATACCGTTGTATTTACTATTGGTAAAGTAAATAATCATTAATTGAAAGAACTGAGATAAGAAGTATGTTTAGAAATGGTTTTTATTGTGTTAAGGGAAAGGCAAACCTACGTTTCTAGCATTTGTAGACTTAGAGAAAGCTTTTGACAATGTTGACTGGAATACTCTCTTTCAAATTCTAAAGGTGGCAGGGGTAAAATACAGGGAGCGAAAGGCTATTGACAGTTTGTACAGAAAACAGATGGCAGTTATAAGAGACAAGGGACATGAGAGGGAAGCAGCGGTTGGGAAGGGAGTGAGACAGGGTTGTAGCCTCTCACCGATGTTATTCAATCTGTATATTGAGCAAGCAGTAAAGGAAACAAAAGAAAAATTCAGAGTAGGTATTAAAATCCATGGAGAAGACATAAAAGCTTTGAGGTTCGCCGATGACATTGTAATTCTGTCAGAGATAGCAAAGGACTTGGAAGAACAGTTGAACGGAATTGACAGTGTCTTGAAAGGAGGATATAAGATGAACATCAACAAAAGCAAAACAAGGATAATGGAATGTAGTCAGATTAAGTCGGGTGATGCTGAGGGAATTAGATTAGGAAATGAGACACTTAAAGTAGTAAAGGAGTTTTGCTATTTGGGGAGCAAAATAACTGATGATGGTTGAAGTAGAGAAGATATAAAATGTCGACTGGCAATAGCAAGGAAAGCGTTTCTGAAGAAGAGACATTTGTTAACATCGATTATAGATTTAAGTGTCAGGAAGTCGTTCCTGAAAGTATTTGTATGGAGTGTAGCCATGTATGGAAGTGAAACATGGACGATAAATAGTTTGGACAAGAAGAGAATAGAAGCTTTCGAAATGTGGTGCTACGAAAGAATGCTGAAGATTAGATGGGTAGATCACATAACTAATGAGGAGGTATTGAATAGAATAGGAGAGAAGAGGAGTTTATGGCACAACTTGACAAGAAGAAGGGACCAGTTGATAGGACATGTTCTGAGGCATCAAGGGATCACAAATTTAGCATTGGAGGGCAGCGTGGAGGGTAAAAATCGTAGAGGGAGAACAAGAGACGAATACATTAAGCAGATTCAGAAGGATGTAGGTTGCAGTAAGTAGTGGGAGATGAAGAAGCTTGCACAGGATAGAGTAGCATGGAGATCTGCATCAAACCAGTCTCAGGACTGAAGACAACAACAACAACAACAACAACAACAACAACAACAAGGGAAAGGAGTTCAGACTTAGGAGACCTTAAGTATAACATTGATAACAATTTAACAAAAGTTAAAAGGTAACAAAATGATTGCAGTTAGTTAAGTAAGTTGTTTTGCGTAACATCTTTTAAAATGTTTGAAGAGACCAGTTCAACACTGGCCAAACACAAATCCAGGTGACCAAAGTGATCAAGAACAGGCAAATCCCTGGATATTGTAAATCGGTCTGTTTGTGACAATCATTCGTAACTGTACTTCTTTAAGTGCTCATAGATAATCATAGACAAGTTCTGCAAAAAGACATTAAACTGCAGTCTTACAAGACGTAGTTGGTGGAAGAAGTAATGTCTCAGGGTGCCAGACATAGGCTGCAGTTCATTATTGATGTGCCTGAATGATTTTTATTTAACATCTTGTTTTCTGACAAGGCTCATTATTTTCGCCTGAACGGTCACATCAATAAACAAATTTGCCGTAACTGGAGAGCAACAAATCCTAAACAGAACACCGTTCTTTCACGAAAAGTTTCTTTATGGGCTGCAATGCCGGCTTGAGGAGTAATTGGCCAGTTCTTTTTCGAGGATGACAGCGATCGTGCAGTTATAGTGAATTAAGAACATTATGTGATTATGTTCAATGACTTTTTGGTGCCTGGTTGTAAACAAAGAACATGATTTCAGCAAGACGTAACCATAGCACACACGTCCAATTCATTTACAAGGAGGTAAAAAAAAATCAAATAAAAAACGGAACTATTTTTGAAAGCTATATATTTTCAAATTGTTTATAAAATGACCTTATCCCCTTAAAAATACCCTCCATTACAACTAATACATTTGTCCCACTGGTGCTTCCACTGTGACTCATTTTTTGTAGTCATCTTTAGAAATGGCTGTCAGATCCTCTGTTATTTTCTTTCAGGACTTATTCAGTGTTGTTAAATCGGTGCCCTTTCATACCCCCTTGCATGCATAGAAATAAGAAAAAGTCGTACAGAGTCAGGTCAGGTGAGTAAGGAGTGTTGGACAGCAGAACCATGCCATTTTTAGCCAAAATCTGTCTAACAGAGATGGCTGTGTGTGTAGGTGCATTTTCATGGTGGAACAATCAGTCTCCTGTCTGTCACAAATCTTCTGTTAAAATTAACTCAACCGAGCTCCAAGAAAACCCACTAATCTCTGACAGTTGATAAATTGTCTGTTGACAGTCTATGAGCACAAACTCTCAGATTTTTTCAATATTTTCATCGATTCAAGCAGTTGATGGACGTCCAGAACAAGGTTTGTCATCAATTGACATGTCGCCGTCTTTAAATCAAGCAAACCACTCGTACACTTGAGTTTTTCCCATAGCATCATCTTAGTAAACTGTTTACAACCTAAAACAGTTTCAGCAGCATTTTTATGGAGTAGAAAACAAAATTCCACTGCAGCATGTTCTCGTTTCATTTTTGATGTTGACAAATTTAAATGAAGAACAAAACAACACTAGCATAAACAATCACTGCAGATGAACAGAAACCAGGTTGACATGCAGGCAGCATTGAACCGGCAATGAGTGGCACTATACACACCTAGTGTCAGAAATTTGCACTGCAAAAGCTCTACCAGTGGCAATGTTATTCCAGTTTTTTTGGGTACCCCCTTGTATACTGTGAGGCGTAAAATTCTCCCTGGCAAACTGATCTTGAGGAGAGGTGACATTTATTTCCCCACAAGCAGTACAGATTTTAGCCCCATGGATTTTATTCTTATGGGGATATGTCATATCGAAAGTATATGTCAATATCTGTAGCAAAGTGGCAGCCATCCCAGTGTCTATATACCGAGCCGTCATGCAAAATTTTGTTCATCATTTAAATAAGTGCTGTAGGCATGCTCCAATTACATTTAAATGACTTTATTGTTAATAAACAAATTCTTATACTGTATATTTCAATAATAAATAAAGATTTTGTCGCTGGAATTTAATCTCTATATTTTTGTGACACATCAGATACAAACTTTCTCTTGAGAGATTGCCTAATATGTTTTGGAACTGCATGTATGCCCTAATCTTCCCCTCCACCTCCCTCTCTCTACACCCATCAACTCTTCCCCCACCTTTTCTCTGCCCACCTCCTCCTTCCCCCTCTCTCTTTGTCCATCTCTTCTTTCACACTTGCCCTTTGTCCATTTCAGCCTTCCCTCACTCTATGTTCATTTCCTCCCTGCTGTCCGTCATTTCTTTCCCCCTCCCTCTGACCTTGAGCCTTATTTATTGTTAATGCAAACAAAATCTTGATTGTGAATTATACTCGATTAAAATGAAAGAGTAAATTGGTTGGGATCATTGGTATAGGGGTATGAGAAACACTTCTTTAGCTGCCTGGTTTGTGGGGATAGGAGAGTAAGTCACTGTATTATGCATAGATTTAACCTGTTAACAGGTAGGATACGAAGTGACGGACAGTTCAGATGCCATAGCAGTATTCCAATCGTAAGCTTATATGTATGTATGAGGGTTGACTGAAAAGTAAAGCCTCCACCTTCATTATTGGGTTATGTATGTATTAAACTGGGGACCTAAAAATGACAGAGAGGCTTGGTACCACCATAGCCCTCAGTGGTGCACAACCCCACAACAGGCCACAGCAGTCCATCCACCCCACCACTGCCCCACACTGAACCCAGGGTTATCGTGCAGTTCAGCACCCAGTGGACACCCCCCCCCCCCCCTCCTTGGGAATGTCTCATACCAGATGACTGCAACCCAAAATGTTTGCATGGTAGAGTATGTGGAGATGGTGTTTGCGCAGTGGAATAAGGGAACCAGTCTGCGTTCGCCGAGATGATGGGGAAACCACCTGAAAAACCATCCACAGGCTGGCCACCACACTGGACCTCGACACTAATCCACCAGGCGCATTCGTGCTGGGGACCGGCATGCTTCCCACTCAGGACGTAACGCATTAGACAATGTGGATAGCTGGGCGGACATAAGCTGATAAGCCACAAATACGTATGAAGAAGAAACCAAAACTGCATGCTATTAGGTATACAATTTTTGTTTGAAATTATATATAGTGAGAAAGAATATACATGGGAGAAACAATTTCTTTAATGGTTTAATTGTCCTGCTATCATAGATAAAACTGACTGTGATAAAAACAGGTAAACTGCAAATTTTCGCAACACAGCATTTTCTTTCTCACAGTCTGTTTTAACAGGAAAGTTGTACATTGTTTAGAAATTATATAGTCTCAATGGTTCTTAGAAGTCCAAATGTTTATTAGAGCATCATGTAACATTTGGAAGTAAATTGGTCAAAAACTAATGATTTTTAGTAACATTATACAATATAGTAATATATAAGGGCCATTCAAATGAAACCCCGTCATTAGTGTAAAGTAAGGGTAACTATTTTATTAACTCAAAACTATAGTTATACACAGTACACATACTAAAAAATAGTCGCCAAAACTGTTGGCACATTTATCACATTGCGACTCTAGCCAATTGGTTCCATTCTTTTAGAAGCTAGTAGGTGTTGTTGAATCCAGGTATGGACCCAGTCACACACTTCATCGTCGACTGAAAATCAATGTTTGTGAATAGCTAAGTTTTAGAGGTCCAAACACATGCAAGTCACATGGTGAGAGGTCGTAACTGTATGGTGGATGTTCCAGCATCTCTCACTGAAACTGCTGCAATGTCGTCTTCACCGCATTGGCCATTTATGGACGGGCATTATCATGCAGGAGGATAACGCCATTGGACAACACGCCTTGGCATTTTGACGTGATGGCTTGTCTAAGGTTCTGTAAAGTGGCTTGATAACACTAGGCATTGATGGTGGTTCCCCATTCCAGGAACTTGACAAGAAGTGGGCCCTTGTGGTCAAAAAGGACATCATGTTCTGATAACAGAACTGGTGTGCACGGCCTTTGATTTCTTTGGAGGTGGTGAAGTCACGTTTCCACTGCTTACTCTGACGCTTGCTTTCTGGTCAAAAATGGTGACGTGTATGTCACCTGTGACAATACGCGACAGAAAGCCATATTCGTCCTCATAATGTTGCAGGTGACTCAAGACAACGCCATTTGAGTATTGCACTGCTTGGCAGTCAGTTGGTGGGGAACCCACTGAGCGCAGATTTTTTGAAAGTTCAAGTGTTGATGCATTATGGTGTGGGCGGTTCCCATGCTAATACCCAGTAACTGATGGATCTCTTGTCCATGGTGATTCTGCGGATGCCCAAGACTAAAGCATTCACTTCCGCAACCATTTCCAGTGTGATGACACAATGAGCCTGTCCAGGATGACAACCATTTTCCAGTGACTCGTACCCCTCAAGGAACTGTTTGCGTCATTCCACAAACACTTCAACAACTCAGATTGTACTCACCATACATAGCCTTCTTCCGTTGATACATTTCACAGCCCCCAACTCCCTCCGCCGCCAAAAATCGAATCAGTCCTCGTTGTTCCTGCTTACTCGCCTGAATGTTCGGTAGTGGACGATAACTTGTGTGACTACCCAGGGTGTATATGATCCGGGAAAAACCCGGAAATTTTTTCATCCAGGAGAAAACCGGGAACTTTTTAGAATTCTGGGAATTTTTCATTGTTTTAGTTTTCAGTTAGATTTTTGTAATTTTGACAGGTAAGAATCAATACTCTAACGAAGGATATTACTGTATCCCACTACTGCAGCAATAAAATATAAACGAGTGAAAGAAACGAAAATAAAACTCAAGTTGCAAACAATATGCGCCATATAAACAACAAAATATAGTGCTCATACAATCGTCTGCCCAGTAAAATATGTCAAAGGCTTTAGGAAAGCTAGGCAATGCTTCATAACAACGAATTGCCTCCTTTGAGAGTGACGTCAGAACTGTTTACATTAGATTCGTTTGAGCAGTTGCGAGCGGGCTCGTGCGCTATTGCTACCCTCCCTGTTTACCTTTCCCTGTAGTTTCATAACCTGGGTTGTGAGTAACTGAATCCACTTTCCCTTCTTCCCCCTTTTTCCCCCCCTCTCTCCTCCCTGACGAAGAAACAAAGTAAAGTTCCGAAAGGTAGGAATGTAAATTTTCTGTTCTGTTTTGTGTATCTATCGGCTGTACTGAGCTGAGGTAAGTACTCGCCAGCCCCTCCATCGCTTTAATATGAGGCATACTTACTAAGTTTTTAAGCATTTATTTATTTGTAACTGCAGTGCTGAATAATTGTTGATGCTATGGATGAAAATCAAAGGAGGATATGTCACTTTTCATTGGAAAGTTCTACAAAGGTGTAATTAAAGTTATTGTGCAAGTAAAAGGCACTTTATATGTTGAAAATCAAGAATTAATACCATACGGGTAATTTATGTGAATGCATGGACACATATTTGCAAGACAAGCATTAGATAAATTCATTAGTGTTTACTGTGTAACCAAGAAACGATCATATGGAACGAAGATTTATGTAGAACTGTCTGAGTAATTACTTCTGTATTACATAGGTTTCCAAATCAATGTACTTATTTTAAAGTAATCAGAATTAGAATCTAAGATACTAATATGGTGTGGAGAATGATTATGTATAAATAATACTTTAGTTTAACAAATACTAACAAAGAGAGAGAGTGGCTGGCCAGTACTTACCTCAGCTCAGTACAGCCGATAGATACACATAAAACAGAACCGAAAATTACATTCCTCAACAAACCTCAACTCCTTTTCGAATCTGAATTTCACCTGGTCCTTCTCCAAAACCCAAGCCACCTTCCTGGATGTTGACCTTCGTCTTGTTGAAGCTCACATCCACACCTCTGTCCATATCAAACCCACAAACAAACAACAGTACCTTCACTTTGATAGTTGCCATCCATTCCACATCAAACGCTCCCTTCCCTACAGCCTAGCTATTCGTGGCAAACGCATCTGCTCCAGTGATGAATCCCTCAACAATTACACCAATAACCTGACCAGTGCTTTCCTCTCCCGCAACTATCCTACAGACCTTGTCAACAAACAGATCTCCCGAGCAATACATTCCTCCCCGTCCAACAACAATGTTCCTACCCCCAGACCACACAGAAGCATCCCCCTTGTCACCCAATATTATCCTGGCCTCGAAAACATCAACAAATTACTCCGCCAGGGATATGACTTTCTCAAGTCAACCCCTGAAATGAGATCATCCCTTGACAAAATTCTCCCCACACCACCCAGAGTCGCCTTTCGTCGCCCCCCTAACCTCCGTAACATCCTTGTTAAACCCTACAATATTCCCAGACCACCTTCTCTACCCAGCGGTTCCTACCCCTGTAACCAACCCCGCTGCAAAACCTGCCCCATGCATCCCCCCACAACCACCTACTCCAGCCCCGCTACTGGTAAAACATACACAATTCAAGGCAGGGCCACGTGTGAAACTACACACGTCATTTATCAACTGACATGTCTGCACTGCACAGCCTTTTACATCGGCATGACAACAACTAAACTGGCTGAGCGCATGAACGGACACAGACGAACTGTCCGCCTAGGAGATGCCCAATACCCAGTAGCGGAGCATGCCCTCCAGCATAATTCTAGGGACCTAGGAACCTGCTACACCGTATGTGCCATTTGGCTTCTCCCACCCAACACCAGTCCCTCTGAACTGCGGAGATGGGAACTTGCACTCCAACACATCCTTTCATCCCGCCATCCCCCTGGACTGAACCTACGTTAAACAACCTCACTCCCATTTACTCTTCAGTCTTCTCCTCTTTCCCTTTCCTCTTTAACCATTCACGCATCTTTTCATCCCACATAGTTGTGTTTATCTTTATACTATATACCTCTTTACTTCTGTATGCATCCTCTTTGGTTTGAAGCTGGCACAGTACTTACAGTAGAATATCTTTGGCTTCCCTCTGACAACCATGCTTCCATCCTTGCTACCCTCCCTATTTTCCTTTCCCTGTTGCTTCATAGCCTGGGTTGTGAGTAACTGAATCTCCTTTCCCTTCTTCCCTTTCTTTCCCCTCTCTCCTCCCTGATGAAGGAACATTTGTTCCGAAAACCAGGAATGTAATTTTCGGTTCTGTTTTATGTGTATCTATCGGCTGTACTGAGCTGAGGTAAGTACTGGCCAGCCACTCTATCTCTTTGTTAGTATTTGTTTCACATCTTTATATGAGATTTTCCATTAATCATTTAATACTTTAGTTTTCTTTTTTTGCATAAAATTAATTCCATAGCATAGTGGATACTCATAAATACAATGCAGTAAAGAAATATGGTCAAATGCTTTTTTTAAAGCTTGCCTGTTGTAAAGAGAAAAATATACAAAGGAAAGTCAATAAAGGACAATGGACTGATGTAAATTGTTAATACAAATTCAGTGTTTTTCAGGACATTTACTTTAGCTTCGTAGGAAGCTGTTTCATAATGCCACACTGCATAATTTATTAAGAGAGAGACTCTACAATATGAACAATTGCAGTACTAAACCTAAAGATAACAGGGGGCTCTCTCTTCTATTCCCATAAGAAAAAAATAATGACATGTGCTGTGATACTTGTTGTAAACAAGTGAAATGCCCTTGCATTTATCTCTTCAAAGCTTTAAACCAATTTCATTCCAGGTATCAAACGCTATTTGTTAAGGTGACTATCAAACATGAATGTAAAATCCATGGTGCTCTTGATCAGGATCTGTCTATATAGCAGTGTAATGACATTCAGAATTTGCTGAGTGCATTTGGGCAAACCGTTACACGATGCCAAGGTCATGGGACTTTGGAGGCAATGGGTGTTGGCAACAAATAATTTGTTCGACACATCTGAATGCTTCCTATATAGATATTGGTAACCCATGGTATGCTCAGAGTACAAATACTTTCATTCTTACTTCATTTACTGCTATTCATTATTTTTGAATCATGTCATTCTATGCAGGCTGTACTTCTTTCCTACAGGTAACACAATTCTAGTTTGTAAGAATATGACATCCATTTACAATGATGCCTCACTTTTCTTCCTATTTTTCTCTACCATGCCATAAAAGTTTATGATGCATGGGGTAACGTCATCATTTAAAAAAGGTAACTTGACTCTTTTTCTCTGTCATAATTTTCAGGTGTGAAAACTTGGCTTCATTATTCCTTGGATTGAAGTTCACTGATCGTGCTGATATGGAAGTGTTATCCAACTACATAAAGGACTTCATAGTGTCTAATAGACTTGTTGAAAACCTCTTCAATTGATATTTATTTTATAATTTTAATATTTTATAATTATATTTTAAGCCCATTTTGCAAACATTGTAGTTGTCAAAGTACATAGAACAGTTGCTTCACATGCATGTATACAAAGGTGGAAAAACAATCAATCATTTCAATATCACTAATACATAGAATAAACACATGAGTATTCAGTGGAAATTGTGTTTAATTAAAGAGAATGTCCATTATCATGTGAATATTTTAGGAAACTAGTAACACATTGTGTTTGTTTTGGTAAACACATTGGTCCCTTTTTGGTTGTATTCAGTACGAATTGATTTCTGCTTAAACTTCTTTGCAGCTGTAGTTTCTTAATTACTATTAATTATTGAAGATCTCTCAAATTAATTGTTGATTCTGAAAATTGTTTCACATTACTTTGTTGCTCAAGAATTAGTACTTGATATTCACTGTATGTATCACTTATTGTCATTAGATTATCTTCTTGAGTGTCAACTTGGATATTCAGTGTTTCATCCTGCATAAAATAGAAAACTGTAATTATATATTTGGAAATGTTTTTCTTACTGATGGACAGCAACACATAGGGCTGATTGTATAAACATCACTGACTGGAAGTCAGTTTTGACTGTAGTGCAGAAACTGAACTCTGTTTCAGGACTCTACTCTACTGTACAACTCTAAACTTGGATCCACTGAAGAAGGTTCAGTGATGTTTTGAGCTGCAGTATGGGAGTGGCGTAGTCATACATTTACATGTTAATAACGACTCTTTTATTCTTGCAATTTGTATCTGTACAAAACAAAAGTATTGTTCTGTTATGTCACTACATTTTAAACTGACAGTTACATTTGAACCCGAATTTGATCAGCGAATTTTCGCGTCAAAGTTTGTTGTACTTCACACTGATATAATCTAGGATAACATTTATACAATACAGACTTCTGAGTTAAGTTTGGTTTGAAGCCATTTTCTGTGTTAATGTACAGTCAAATGTTTATACAATCAACCCTTGTTGTTTTTATATACAGATTATTAACTGCATGAAAAATGGTAAAACAAACTTGTAAGTACAATTCAGAATGAAGAACATATCAGATATGGTAACAACATTATAATCCCTCAATTACAATACATTTAACACTAATCTCTCTATTACAAAATATGGAAAAGTTGTTTGGATCTGCATTTGCACACAATACAGTGCTTTGAAAATAGAAAATTTAAGAGGATAGAGGAAAGTTGATATGTGATGATTACACCAAACTGTAAAAGTAACTGGTACACCCGCAAAACGTGTAATCAATAACTCTACTGAGACACAACGTGTAATGGCACAGCAGAGAGTATTAGTCAGTGGTGGTTCCAATTTTATGTGCTTTATTTTTAAAACCACCCATGTAACCAAAAGTAGCAGTGAACCATAACAGATTTTCTCACAAATTATGTTGCTTGAGCCGTTACAGGTTATTTCCTTCCAGACATATTACAATGAGCACCAAGTCATATTCCTAACATTGTAGGCTTGTGATTACGTAAAGACACTAACACATCAAAGTAAGTATTTTATCCTCTTCATATGGTTTTCTAACATTGTCCATGTAGTGGTAAATATGTGTGGTGACACAACACTCTTCCACATAACAGGAACATTTGTGCCTTGAGCACTCCATGTCAGTTGCAAAGAGTCTTGTTTATAATGGAAGGAAAAAAGGTACCTTGTTTCAGCCCTCATGCAGATTATACAAGGTGTGGCAGGAAAATGGGCTGTTTTAATTAGTTACTGGCAACACTGAATATTTGCCATCTGTTTCAGGTAGGTACGCCATTTGCTGAGATGGAGCACTGGAGTGACGTAGTGATGTTGCTTTGGTTGTGTAAGCATTGTACTAAGGTTGTGTAAGCATTGTACAAAACCTTTTACAAAAATAGTGATTGTGTTGCTGTTGCTGAACAGGAATCCCATTACCATTTACCCTTAGACAAAATGGTTCTATACTATCAGCACAAGCATTCAGATTATGGGTGAAACAGCACGTGCACTTAAGCTGAAATCACCATGAAGGCCCACAATTGCTCACAGAAACAAAAAGAGGAGGTGCAGAATGTTATAACTAACCATCAGAAGCATTCTGTGAGACAAATTGCAGCTGTACTGGGACTGTCCTCTCGTAGTGTGCACAAAGTTTTATGGACTGATTTAAAGTCGCAACTGTACAAGACACAAATTGTGCAACAGTTAAATGAAGTATGTGATTATGAAAACCAAATGATTGTTGACTAAAATTAAGAACAGTGAAGGCTCTTAACATTGCTATGGATGAGTGACAAGGCACATTTTCATCACAGTGGTTATGTCAGCAAACAAAACTCCCATCAACAGGGTGAGGAAAATCCTCACGAAGTCCATCAATGTGTCTTATGCAGACAGAAAATCACAGTGTGATGCATTTTCTCTTCAGTGGGCATAATCGGTCCTTTCTTTCTTTGGGGATGAACATGGTCGAGAGACCACAGTCACATCTAAGCAATATACTGCCATGGTTGATACTTTCCTCACATCTGAATTTAACAGTTTCCTGCAAATGAGTATTGATTTATGCAAGATGGTGGTACAATCTCATTGTACTCAAATTTCAATGGCAACAGTGCACAGTGTGTTTGGAATCCACATCATTTCAAGGGATGGGGCATTTTATGGCCTCCCCAGATCTCCTGGCCTCCCCAGATCTCCAAATTTATTAGTCTGTGATTACTTCCCTTGGGGGTGTCTACAGAAATTGTGACACTGAAAGACACCATTGATTCATAAATCAGAAGCATTCCTGTACAGATGATTGAATGTGCTGTGAACGATGTAAACTGCATATTGTCTGAGTCTCAATGTAAGAATGATGGCCATCTACAGGATATTGTTTTCATAACATGAACAGTGCATGAAATGGCAATGTGTATGGGTTTTGTCATTGTAATTGAAAATATTATCCTCAGCTTGTTTTGCTGTATCAAAATTGGCCTAGTTTTCTGCCACACCCTGTAAAAGTAATGTACCCAAAGTGGTACTTGGAGCTATGTTTCTGCTGTGGGTAATTATTCAAAATGTGTCATTTGCTGTTTTAATTTTTGTGAGAATTCTCTACTTACACCCTGACTAATAAAGAAGATATTTTAGTTTTCCTTTTAGCTCTTTGGTTATAACCAAAACATCACAATGAGTTTGCTTTTGAGCCCACTAATTAAAAAACTAAAATGATATCTTTTCTGAATGATAAATGAGTGATATATGATTTTTTACAACTTAGCTGTGTGCTACAACATGAACAGCATATAGTTGGAGACGTTACCAGTTAGAGCTCTCAGGTGATGGAATTAAATACAAATAATGAAAAGAATACAAAGCCAGTTGAGAGTCACATTAACAAAACTGAAATCATTGCTCAGCTTTTAGACAATGTTCCCCTTTAAAGTTAATTAACAAAAACACATGTACATGTACACAGTTTTAGCTGACTACTTCGTCCTAGCACTGTAGCCCAACTGGAGTGATTGGGTGTGTAAGGTGTAATGAATGTGATGAAGAGGGAAGGAAGGGAGGGGTGTGTTGAGGGAAGGAAGACTGATAGTTGAGAGGGAGAGGGAGCAAAGGAATGGGATGTGACACCTAGGAACCCAGCCTGGTGAGAGCAAGGGAAGCTACATGAATCACACAATGAAGTGGTGGAGCGATTTGGGTGAGAAGGAGAAGGAGGGGAGGGGGGTGGAAGGCAGAGACTGTAGAGTGTGTACCGTAGTTGTCAATAGATTAAGTGAAGTAGGAGGCATGAGGACAGGGCTGGAGGTGGGGAGAGGTGTGCTAGCAGAGTTTCAGAGCTGATTGAGATGAGAAAGAGGAGAGCTAGCAAAGATTAAGGCCACAGAGATGCATGACCAAATGATGTACAGTAAGAAGAATTCCAGTCTATTTAATTCAAGTTACTGCTGCATGTCAGGATACAGATAGCAAAAGTGCAGCAGCCATTGGTGTCACGCACATTTTGTTCAGTTGCACGTGTTTCCACTGTATGCTCAATTGTGCTCTTGCTCACAATTTGGTGCTGGCTGTTATTCCTGGTGGACAATTCATGCAGATGGATTTTCCAGTATATTATCATTTACTCAATTTTGACTTGTAGTGAAACATATTTCTTAACCCATATTTAAATAAAATTAAGCTGACATAGATCCATTTGTTAGCAATTACCTGAAGAACAATTTGAGACAGTTCTGGATCAGAGGCACACACCTCTGGGTTTAGTGTCTGCTTCAGTGGATTGTCATTGGAGCTGGAAGCTGCATCTTCCTCTAGATTCATGCTCTGCTTCTTCCATGTACATATATCTTCATATGTAAAATCAGTTCGTGCAGATCCTTTGCAGGATTCTTCCTCATGGAATTCTGATGTTACTACTGTTTCCTCTGTCAGTGGCACAGGCATGCTGGCTGCTGTTACTATAAAGCAAGTATCTGATATGACCTCTGTTCCGGAATCATCTTGCACACCCTGAATATTGGTAGCTGTTATCTGTTGGAGCAAAAACACGTTAAAGATGATACTAAGGCTTCAGTGAGGTTTTTATATTGCACTGATTAATATAGATACATATTCTTTTCAGAGGGTGCTGCTGGCCATTAAAACTAAGCAAGGATAGCAAATAACAGAAGTGTAATTATTGTACATATGCAGCAAACTGGGAAGAATAGACGATTAAATTTTCAGGTGATTTGTGGATGTATAGGGTGTGAAATTTAGTACAGAGTGCTACCAGCTCTGGCAGCAATATTGGTTTTAACTTGGCTGGGTATCACGGTGACAGATATATTTAAATGATTCCGAGCTGCTTTCAATCTGTGGCAGCAAGTGAGGTGGCACAGCGGCCAGCACACTGGACTTGCATTCAGGAATACGACAGTTGAAATCTGCATCAAAATATCCTATATCCTGATTTATGTTTTCTGTGATCTCCCTAAATCACTCCAGGTAACTGCTGGGATGGTTCTTGTGAAAAGGCATTGCCGATTTCCTTCCCCATCCTTGAAACAATCTGAGCTTGTGCTCCATATCTATTGATCTGGTTGTTGATGTGACATTAAACAATAACCTACTTCCTTCCTTCTTTTCAAGTCTACATCACAGTTAATGAGTCTCAGTGCCAGCTAGTGGTGGTGTGCCAGTCCCTTGGCAACCCATGCCTAGATGTTATCAATGGGTGATAGATCTGAAGAATGTGCTGGCTAGGGCAAGTCAAACACCCTTTTTATCAAAGTAGGTCAGAACAGCAAAGGCAACATGTAGCCATGCATTATGTTGTTGTAAGAGAATGCCACAAGAATCTTGAATATATGGCACAGCTGCCAACCTCAACAACCAGTAAATGTAAAATCGGCTGTCCAAATTACTGGCTGTGCAAAACACAAGTGAATGTTTCTGAGTCTAGCAGACCCACACATTCCTAGATCTGCTAAGACAGGCAGCATTTTTTCTTTGCATATGACTTCTGCCACAAGCTATCGATTCTGCCACACGACTGGATACCAGGATACTGTAGTCGCTGGTTGTCGGTTCAAAGAAGGTAGCTCAGGCTACTAGCAATGCTTCCACCAACCCGGCTTTGCTCCCAGTCTGGCTCTTCTCCTTGTGGTGTCACCATATGTTCAGCTCCATGCTCGCAGCATGATCGACACACCATTTGGTGACAAGTTTGGTGTCGAAACCTCACTGTTGAATTTAAAGATATGCCTGCACCACACCAACTATGGAGACCAGTGAGTAATTAAAAGTTTGTGCCATAAACATTCCGACCAGCCGGTGTTCTGCACCCACATGCATACCATCTGAGTCTGCCCATCATGCCATGTAACCTTCACTCCTGATCTGCCCCATCAATATTTCCTGCAAGAGACAATTAATAGTCTGCCCATCATGCCGTGTAACGTTCGCTCTTGATCTGCCCCATCAATGTTTCCTGCAAGAGACAATTAATCCCCCAAGAAACTGTTGATCTTTGAGACTAACTCATGCCCCTTCTAACCATGTGTAGATACTGTTCTTTATACATCATCCATCAAGTCCCATTCCACTACCTTGTATTCTATATAGCAAATTAGGTATGGAAAACTTCCCACACTGGTGACCTGATGATAAAATTTGGAGACTTAATTTTCAAATTTGGCATGTTGTTGGCCGCCTCATCTCATTAGGCATGCCAGACCCACTCCCACCAATTTGTAAACCACACCAACAACTTCTGTTAGCATGTTCCCGCTCCATCGTCTCACAATACCATCATCAACCTGACCATGCGCCTAGCAGAGCTGGAATGCTGCAACACTAAGCTGCATGCAAATCTTGTGCCGACATGTCCACCAGCAGCCCAAATCCTGGTGCCAGCCTCAGCATCTGCTGGTGCCAGCCTCAGCATCTGCCGCCGCCACCACTGTTCCTATTGGCCCTGACATGTTGATGTCCAATCCCCTGCCTGCTGGTGCCACTCCATCTGCTAGTGCAGCAGCCTGCACACCACTCTTCAATCCTCAAGACCTGTGACTGTGGTTTTTCTCTATGGACACCATCTTTGCCGGCTGTGGAATCACCTAAGATGCCACCAACTTTGCTATGGTGATTGAGCCAACGTATGTAATGGAGATTGGCAACATCATCTTATCACACCCTGCCACCGACTGCTATGAGACACTCCAGCACCACCACCTATTACAACTCACATGGTTGTAGATGCAGCATGTCTGGGTCCTCCTTTCCACTGAGCGGTGTGGAAACTGGCAACTCTTGTAATTCCTGCATTACCTCGAAAGTCAGATGGAGCCACATGTGGTTTCTAATGGTCCCCTGTACAGCATCTTGCTGGCTCACCTCTCGGTCCCAATACAGACAGATGTGGCTTCACACCAACCTCGCCCTCACTGACGCTGCCAGCCTCACTGACAGGGTGCATGAGGTGCTGGTCTCCCTGGCTGCCACCACCATTGCCATGCTGGCTGCTGTGGACAAGCGTTCTAGGCGCTTCAGTCTGGAACTGCGCGACTGCTACGGTAACAGGTTCGAATCCTGTGGCATGGATGTGTGTGATGTCCTTAGGTTAGCTAGGTTTAAGTAGTTCTAAGTTCTTGGGGACTGATGACCTCAGATGTTAAGTCCCATAGTGCACAGAGCCATTTGAACCATCTGAACCATTGCCATGGGCTAACACCCCCTCCCCCCACCCCCCAGCATTCAGCTGACCATCACGCCACCCTCCCTGCCATGAACTCATTTGCCTCACTGCTCAGCTTGCTGCTAATGACATCACCAGCCACTACCCCATCCTCTGGCCTAGCCAACATGGCAATGCTGCAGGCAACCGTGGGCCGCCATGATTCCAATTGCCACCTTTCCCGCCGCAGCACTAACTGTCTGTGCAACGACAGCTACTGCCACCACAACTCCAGCCACCTGCCGACACCTCTTGCTCTGCTGGTACCACAACCATTTCAGCCTGGACACAGCGAACTTCAAGCAGCTACGCTCTTGTCACCCAAACACAAACAACTAGCAGGATTAGACACGCCCGGCTGCTCATCAGTCTCGCAGCACTTGTTCGTTTGACATGCTCACTCCGCCACACCTTTCCTGAGCAACATGGCTACGAGTTGTCTATCTATCCAAGGCATCTTGTAGGAGACCCTTGCATCACCTCAGCCATAATCCTGATGGCAGTGAATAAGTCTACCATCACTAGCTATGGCATACATTATCGTGTCCTTGACCTCAGCATGCAATGGACCTCTCTCGAACATTCACCATCGCTGATGTGACTGACCCCATTATCAGAGTAGACATCGTTGGCTATTACCACCTGTTTCCGGAAGTTGCCAACCAGCACCTCATTGATATCAATACTGGAAAATCAATGAAGTGCACAACTTGTTTCACTGTTTTCTTTGTTGTAAGGCAGGTGGCACATTTCAGCCCATATACCAACATTGTGGCAAAACATCTTGCTCTCACACATCCACTGAGTGCACTTCAGGTGGTCTGCTGGCCACAGCCCCTATGACTGCACAAACTCAAGATTGCCAAGGGCAAGTTTGATGAGCTGTTCGTTGTCAGCATGCTGCATCTTTCAAAGAGCCTGTTGGCATCCACCCTTCCAGTTGCCAAGAAGAAGGATGGCTTCTGGTGCCCAAGTGGCAATTACCAGAAGCTGAAAGCACATACCTTCCTTGAATGGTACTTGTTGTTGCTCACACACAGCTATTTGTTGGTTGAAGCTACAATTTTCAGCACAATAGACTGCATCAAAGCTTTCACCCAGACTCTGGTCACACCCAAGAATATCTAAAAGATTGATCATCAGCCCATATGGGCTCCGCAAGAGTTCCTTCACTGCATTTGGCCTCCGTAATGACGCCCAAATGTGGCAGTGATCCTTGGACGGCATCTTGCGGGACTTGCCCTGCTGTTTTGCCTACTTGGACAACATGCTCTTTCTTCCATGATGCCCAAGGAACACCGTGAGCACTTATGCAGTATTTTTTAATGCCTCCGTGAGCACCTATACAGTATTTTTTAATGCCTCGATGATGCCGGCATCATCGTCAATATGGCAAAGTGCATTCTTGGTGCCAGTGAGGTGGATCCTGGGTCACATCATCTCTGCTGCTCGTTCATGTATCCTGCCCAACAAGGTGGAGGCTGTCTTCGAATTCCTGTCCCCAGAGACATTCAAGGACCTCTGCAGCTCCCTCAGCATGTTAAACTTCTTCCATCACTATTTGAGGAACAACAGCTATACAGAAGCCACTCATAATGTACATTCATGGCCCTGAAAACAAAGGGCAACAAGCCGGTGCTGTGGATGCCAAAAATAAAAGACAGCTTCTCTGCCACAAAGCATGACTTGGCTGCTACCCTGCTTGCCAACCTTCATCCTACCACCCCAGCTTGCCATTGAGGTTGACACCAGTGAGACAGCCATTGGTGCTGCCCTGTAGCAGCATACCAGAGACACCTGGCAGCAACTTGCTTTCTTCACCAGCAAGCTCTCAGCACTCACTGGCACTAGAGCACATATGACAGAGAGCTCCATATCATCTACAAGGTAATCAAATACTTTCAGCCATTGGTGGAGGCCCAGCACATAATCAAATCACGGTCTTCACCAATCACATGCCTATAACATCTCTGCAAAATGAATTTGACCAGTGCTCCTCATCAATTCCGGCAGCTGTCTTTCATCACCGAATTTACTACTGACATACATCAAGTCACTGGAACTGACGTCATTGCTGATTGCCTCAGCCAAATCTGCACCGTTGCCTCTTCCATGGATTGACAGTCACTTAGGACCATGCAGAAGGATGACACAGTACTCTCCCAACTACACCTGGATGCTGCTTCCGGACTCTGCCTTCAACATACGTCAGATCTCGACTCAAAAAGCAGTATTTGATATGTGCTCATTCCTGCTTACTGCCTTCTGGAAGGCCACTCTTGGCTGGTTGCCCAACATGGCACACACCAGTATGTCTACTGCTCTGATGATGCAGCATTTCCTGTGGCTAGGTGTTCAGAGGGACTGCAGGATCTTGGTCTGCACATGTCTTGCCTGTCAGCGCACCAAGGTTGGTAAATGATCCTGTCGCTGCATTCCCAGACATCCGGCATTGCTTCAGTCACATTCACATGGACATTGTTAGCCCTCAGCCTTCCTCTGACAGCTGCTGCTACCTCCTAATCTCACTGCGCGTTCCTTTATTTAGCACTGTAAAAATTAGCAAGTGCCCCTCTACAAGAATCTTTTAGACTAATTCATGTTCCTTGTATCAGTTCAGCGTCTAGAAAAGTATTATTTTCTTCTAATCATGTTTAGACACTGTTCTTTATACATATACTATCATGGCTCGTTTCACTACTTTGTATTCAGTTTAGTAAACTACTAGAGAAATCTTCCCACAGTACCATCCCTTAACACCAAGTGAGGTGCTGGGCCACGATGATGATGAATGCAATCTGGCTATGTTCGTTCTCCTCAGAGGCTCAAGACACATGTAGTGGGTATAACAGTTCCACAAGACCAAGTGAACAGTCTGTCCTCTTCAGTGCTAGTCGTGTGAGGCCTCTGAGGTCCTGCATGGGTTTAAGTATGTTGTTCGTGAACCAATTGCTTCCATATTCAATAGGAACCCATCGATTCCACATTCACTAACAGTTGTGGAATCACAATCAATGAGCGCGGCAATATTGCATAATGATTGACCATTATCTTCATAGTCCACAATCCTGCTGCTACTGAATTCAGATATATGTTACTCAAAGCTTAACAATTTCTTCACAAACAACCAAAATACAAATGTGATTTCTGAATGTGAAACCTGCAACATAATATTTCCTTGCATACAGAATGAAGATTGCATTGCCCACAACTCATCACCAGTAATGATTTCTTTCAGAAAATCATGCTATTTTGAAGCGTAGTGCATTAAGTGATCCAAACTTGTCCTTAATCACTGATCCTTGTGGTTGTCTGTCAAGTTTTTGGGCTCCCAGCAGCGAGCATTAATTTTGTTCAATTTCAGCGTGTTATGAACAGTATCGTACACTGCATCCCAGGAAATGTTGCACTGCTGCGGTGTGTGTTACTTTCCAATCTTCCCTCATACTTTCAGTTTATCTAAAGGTACATTTATAAAAGCATGATCTATTATTATTTCTGATGATTTAGTGCTCCTTGTTGGGCTATTTACATGCAGCTTCATATTATATGCACTTACAACATCATGAAAACATTTTATACAGCTGCTCTGTTTCAATGTACTTATATTTAGGTCACCAGTTACTATTAAGTATGGGAATTCTTTAGTAGCATTGCCAAGTAGTACTTCAAGTTCTATTAGGAAATATTTTATCATAGAGCTTGGAGAACAAATTATATCTAATATTAGACATTTGTCGCCCTGAAAATTTATTCCAATTGCAGCTGCTTCAGAACACATTCCTACAGTTTGTAACTGGCCATGGAACACATTTACTTATACTGCTCTCCACATACAATGCTACTGCCAAAGGATGACACACTATTTATAACCCTGTAAATGGTACATTTTTATTTCATTTTCAGTCAGTCCATGCTCAACTGTTACGAAGATATTTGGTACCTCTGCAACAAGCAGAACTTGTACCTTCTCTGCTTTTTTTTTTTTTTTTTTTAATAGTACATTGAACATTTTGATGGAATATTCATAACGCATAATTAGTTCAAATTTCTTTTCTGTGTTCTATTTTGTTTTGTTTTACCTGTGGATATGAGAATTCCTGGTCTTTCAGTAGTGCAGCTCACTCCCTTTAAACTTAAATGCCCTTGGTGACTTTGTCGAAGAAGGGTCTGGAATAAAAAACACTTTATCACAATATTTCTGAGCCATATAGTGTTATCCATTACTTTCTCTCTGAGCTCAAAGTCAACATTAACTTTGAAACTGTTATTAAGCCCTTTTGTTTTAAAGCTTTTAAGAACAGTCTTTTGCAGGAAGCTAATGACATTTTCAGGAGTTGTGCTTCTTTTGACATGGCTCAGGTGTAGCCAATGCTCTTTTTCTCACCATACAGCATTTCTTGTTCATCTCGCGTGCCAACTGTTATCTTGATACTGGTTTAGATTCAGCATTTTTAGATGCAAAGGAATTCTGGGGTAGTAAGTCCACATTTTGTTTGGTGCTTAATAGTGCATTTTTGTATGAATGATTGTGTTCTTCAGTCACAGTCTCAACATACTTTTTCCCTTCAGTACCCACAAAGATTTTTGCTGCATTCATTGTCAAAATATACATTTCTTCTCCTTTTCCTGTGTACTTCCTGGAAATGTGCATCTTCATTTTTGCAGAATTTCTGTCTGTGGAATTTGTAAGATTGTTGGGACTATTTAGATCATAAAACTGATATGTTTCAGTTTCATTTGATTGTTTTCTGTTTACAATTGGAGTGTGTGAGACTTAACAGCGTGTTTTTGTTTATTAATTTTGTTGGATTGTTTTCTACTTACATGTGAACCACATCCTTCTGTAGTGTTGCATTGCTGGCTCTCAGCTAAATGTTTGGGGAAATCATATGCAATACATAACGAACTGCTTTCCGCAGTTTGTTGAAATCTTGAGAGCTCTGACCTGATGCACAACACTTTATATATTAAGTGTTTACACTTTGGTTGTACAAGAGTTCATGTCATTATCTTGCTCATGAATTTCTGTTCATCATTTCGTGGAATCATACCACACTAGAATCACTACCCACACACCGCATGCTGTTTTCAGGGGTTTCTTAACTTCATTTTTCAAAGTACTTAGATGACCACGATAAATATTTTCCTAATCTTGCATTTGAATTGAGAATTGTGATTAGCTTTGCATTTATTGAGTTATCATTTGATAGTACGAAATCTTGTCGAATTAACAAGTGAACGAACTCCGGTAAGTTGGCCCACTTGTTAACACCATTTCCTGATGTTTTACGTTCCTGTCTTCCTTTTTCTCCAAAACATTCAAGGACTAATCTCTTCTCACATGCTTTACAATGAAACTTAATTCTCTCTTTAATACATCACAACAAGGGCTTCACTGTTACGGACGCCTAAACAATCATCGTTAAAGGATTTTCTGTGCCACAATCCACACAGCACAACTTTCGCATTTGGCCAGTGCAAACATACTGCCAGGAGGTGAAAATCTCAGAACCACAGATAGAAATTCAAATACTGTCTATTTCTAGCTTTCAGAATTCTAGCTTCCTTTTTCAAGGTAAAATAGAGGAAATATTGGGGTGTAACAGGAAAGACAAGTCACACAGAAGCCACTCTTAACCCACATTGTCTGAGGAGGAAAAAAGTAGGTAGCAGTATAAAACAAGGAAGGGGGTCACAGATTGAACATCACTAGAATTGATTTTTATGCCCCTTCACCAGAAATGAAGGTGTTTGGGGCTTCCAACTTCATTAAAATTGTTATCAGAGTAACTTAAAGAATGATTTCAGTATTCAAATCATACGAAATGAATGGAAAGTGAATACTTCAGTTTAATATTTTATTGTAAAATTAGTTCTGCCATTGTAAAACATATTCAGCCTATTCTAAATGAAAAGTCATACTTGCCTCCGTTTCTGTTGGTGCCAGTAAAAATTGTGTCATGGTTTCCCCTGCTTTGGACCCAAAATCTAAATTGAAATAAGAAAAAAATGTCATCAGCATATTAAAGAACTGTCAATAAAAACTAAAATTAAGAAAGTAAGTTGGAAACCTGTTGTGTTGGCAGAAGAGCCAACACTGTGTTACTAGAGGAGGCCAAAATGCACGTGTTTTAGCTCATGCAGGCTGGCGTGAGGAGGGATGAGTTATACTGACGTGAGGTCTGGAATGATTATTCAGAAAGCGGACGTAATTAGTTTCATACGTAACTTTAATCCATTAATGATAAATGTTGCTCTTGACGGTACATGATTCAGAATATTATGTGTTCAGATTATAGTAACTGAATATGGCGCCTTGCTAGGTCATAGCAAATGACGTAGCTGAAGGCTATGCTAAACTGTCGTCTCGGCAAATGAGAGCGTATGTAGACAGTGAACCATCGCTAGCAAAGTCAGCTGTACAACTGGGGGCGAGTGCTAGGGAGCCTCTCTAGACTAGACCTGCCGTGTGGCGGCGCTCGGTCTGCAATCACTGATAGTGGTGACACGCGGGTCCAACGTATACTAACGGACCGCGGCCGATTTAAAGGCTACCACCAAGCAAGTGTGGTGTCTGGCGGTGACACCATAAAAAAAATTCAAATTTAACTTATTCAACATTGACCTACTGTGGGGAGGGGGGGGGGGGGGCTCTGAGTTTTAAGGGATTTTTCCCTCCTCTTTGTCTTCCTTTAAATTGAGTTTTGTTTTGTTTCCTAGAAAATAACTCCATAGTTTCACAGCTTGAGATTCAGTAACTTCCAGTTCTGATTTTGTATTACTCCTCTTCACAAATAATTGATGGTTACCATGTGTTCATAGTGTGTGTCTTCACAAGCATTGAGTCTACAGTTAATTCTTCATTCATTCTAAATTCTTGTTGAAAAATAAACTGTTAACTGGTTAAAATGTAAGTAGACTACGTACCTTATTTCTTTTGGTTTCACTTCTTATTCTCAGTAAGAAAAGGTCAGAAGGCATCAGAAAATTATCATATCTCAATCAGTAACTGTTTCTTGGGGCTAAACATATGGTACTGCCATTCCGGCTTGGACAACAATTGTCGATGTCAGATAATATGTATATCATATGAAGCATAAAAAATTGGGTACTGTTTCTGTCTTGGGCAGACATTACAGAAACGAGAATGAGCTTACTATCTCGCACTGCAGCCATTTCCTTGTGCTCTTTCAGCTTCCATTACCATTCCCCGCACTAACCCTAAAAATAGCAAAGGAGACGTGTTTGCATATATAAGGCTAGCTCTCATTTTCCCAATTGCTCTATTATGGTACTAAAATGAAATGCATTTTCAACTCAATACTTATTAATCTCTATGGCTTGGTACTATGATTTTTTGTACATACAAACGTTTCCCCTTTTCTTTTAACAGGTTCATAATATTACATTTGTTTTATATCCATCCCGCTATACTAGTTGTTTTGTCACTGATGGTCTGACAGACGTAACACACCTGCAAATATTTCAGTTGTGCTCCCA
This sequence comes from Schistocerca cancellata, assembly GCF_023864275.1. Lineage (NCBI taxonomy): Eukaryota > Metazoa > Arthropoda > Insecta > Orthoptera > Acrididae > Schistocerca > Schistocerca cancellata. The sequence goes on from NC_064631.1 coordinate 217,286,191, forward strand.
CTTCTGTTTGTAAGTATTAGCGGAGGTCAGGCAATACTGGTCAGCAGTCATGTAATGTTTCCCAAAATGATGAGAGATTGCAGCACAAACATACTTTCTATCATTGTTTGCTCTCAACAATTAACCATTGAAGTAATGAAAGGTTATTTCCAGCATAACAATAAAATACATGTCACCATCTACTCTTTGGGAATAGTAATGACTACACTTGCCCAATTTATTATGAGTTTCTAAGCATACAATGAATTAGGGTTGGTAAACATTCACACCAGTGAATTAGGAGCAAGAAAGAATATACCTGGCAATTACATGTATGTATTAGGACATTTAAAGCATTGGTTTTTGGAAATAGTGTCAAAAGTTAAGTCACATCATAAACCAGAGAGTAGATTTGAAGATAATCTCTCTTGCAAATAATTTGTGTCAATTATATGAAAGCGTGATGTCTGTTCTTTCAGACATATCTGAAAGAATGGACACCACACAGAGAAAGAAAAGAAAAAGAAAGGAAAGGAAAGGGATTACTGATGTCAGCTGCATCAGGATGTTATGCGGAATCTGCGGCGATGAGTGAAAATGTGTGCTGGACTGGGATTTGAACCCAGGATCTGATGAACAGACACTGCACATTCATATAACGGATTCACATAGATTGGCAATGGAATCATTTGCTTCAGTGCAGGTGCTCAAATATATTCGCCCTTCTGCAGGAATCTCAGTGTAGCAACAGTGGAGGAAATGGACAGGGTGTGCGGATAGATGACGTTTGTTGGGAATGTAGATGGGCCATGAGGCATGCCAAGCTAGTTCACGTGGATGCGCGAATGCTGTGTCCTGGATGGCGCTGTGATTAATGCACCTGCCAGAGATTCCAGGTTCAAATCCCAACCTGGTACCCATTTTTACTTGTCGCCGCTGATTCCATGTAACCTTCCAGTGCAGCTGACATCAGTAGTCTCTTCCCTTCCTCGTCCTTCCACCTTCAATTTACATGTTATTTGTGTCAGTTTAAAAAAAGTTGTTAGAGCAGGAGCTATTTTGTAATTACTTTTATAAGCACAGTTGTGTTCCCTGTGCAGCTACACTATATTACATATTTTACTGTGTGATTCATTCATAAAAATCCTGAAGTTTTACAACATTCACATTTTAGTGGTTTGGTGGATGCCTGGCAGTTTTATGTACAAAGATTTATTCAATCTTACTTCGTTAACCTACAATTAAAATGTCAACTTTCAACATAACTTAGACCTCTGGCTATGCTAAGATTTTGTATTTACATTTGTTGGCTTTGCTGACTCTCATCCAAACTGTCGCCTTTGAGCCTAAACTATATCTCCAGATATGCTACAGATCAGTCTGTCAGCACAAAATACATTTCAGAATATAATATAGACACAACAAAATAATGTGTTCTGTTCTGTTCTGTGGTTTTTAATTCACAAATTTAAGGTAGGTACTATTTAATAATGTTGGGATTATTACTCCGAGATCACAATAAACTTATTAGTTTACTCATCGTGAGTTGTAAGGGAAGACCTGTAATAATTACTTGAGAGAAGGTGACCTCCTTAGCTAAGATTGCCTGTAAATAATCTTTATGGTCGATTATCGGTTTCAGTAAGCATGATTACCACCTTCAGATCTGTGAGTACATTCATACAACATGAAAATATGCAGTCATAAAATGCAGACATAAAAATAGGAGGTGCATTTTAATAGCAAAACCCTGCTACAATGCACCTTGTAAAAAGGTTATTGCATGTCTCCTATACCAGCTGTGGAAGTACTCTTTCTAAAACATTGCCAGGTGTGTAAGGGACAAGATGAACGATGCAGCAGCAAATCAAGGTCAAAAGCACAGTATATAGAATAATTCACCAAATGCTCATGTCTAATACCACACACTACTGTGTAATTCATTGCAGTCATGGCACCGGTAGACTGGCAGGAAAATTGACAGCTAGCACTGACAAAGTGTCACTAGTATATCATGTACTTCTTACTTAAAATTATTTATGCATTTTACTTAGAGCACCATTCCTGTTACATGTCAATAAAAGATTCCTAAATATCTTTTTAAAAGTTATTGTAAAGTACTTACCAAAAATTATTCTTATAATTTTCTGAAAGAATACAGTGGTATCTGACTGTATGTTTCTGTATGTTACCTGTGTACAAGAACATTGTACTCAATAATAGCATGTAATAATATGCCATCTTGCACAGTACAAAGCATAATACATTAATTAGCGAGTGAGGTGGCGCAGTGGTTAGCACGCTGGACTCGCATTCAGGAGGATGGCGGTTCAGTCCCATGTCTGGCCATCCTGATTTATGTTTTCCGTGATTTCCCTAAATCGCTCCAGGTAAATACCGCGATGGTGCCTTCCCCATCCTTCTCTAATCCAATGAGACCTATGACCTCGCTGTCTGGTCTTGTCCCCCAAAAACAACCCAACCCCCAACATTAATGGTCTAAGATCATTGTACTCGATAATACTGTGAAAGCTGAAATCTAAATTGCACACACGAAATATACAGAAATGCACAGTCAAATGGCAGTGTATTCCTGTTGCCTCACAAGCCAGATGGCGGGGTAGGGTCGGGAGTACACCGTCCTCCACAGCTACGTCCAACATCGTGTGCCTCCCTTCCCAATGTCCTTCGCAGCCTCACTACACAACAACAGTGAGGCATTTCAGGGTGGGAGGGGGGGGGGGGGGGGGGGGGTAGGGGAATATGCTGGTGTAAGCTGTCGCCAGCACAGCAGGTGGCAGAGACGTTGCGAGAAAATCGATAGCAGGCGCAAACAATGCACCTATCAGGACTGAGGACAAAATACAGAGTCACAGGCAACATACCACAAACATCCTCTCGACTGTCAGTCATCCAGTGAGTCACCGAGTCGAGGCATTGGTCGCAGAGTCAGTCAGTCACTAGTGACCAGAACAGTATACCGTATATACTCGAATAATCCGCGCATGTTTTTTCCCGAATTTTAGGCAGTAGCATGTTAGGAGTGAAGTATTAACTTCCTCAGACTTGTTAATTATGGCTACAAGTTCTTGTTATCGCTCGTACACTGCTAAAGAAAAAGTGAAAATTATTGAAGATGCCGAGAATATTGGAAACCGTACAGCAGGAAGAAAGTACGACGCGAGTGAGAGTTGTATTCGCAACTGGCGAAAAAATAAAACGCAGCTTCAAGAAACTAAGTAACTGCCAGGCATTTCGCGGCCAAAAAGTGAAGCACCTGGACCTCGAGAAAAGGCTCTGTGATTATGTAGATGAGAAGTGACAATACATATGCATGGTGACGAGTGAAATGTGCCAACTTAAAGCATTGTCTTCAGCCAAAGAACTAGGCATTACCAGTTTCAAAGCTAGCTGGGGCTGACTATCAAGATTTTTCAACTGAAATGGTTTAGGATTCCGGAGGACAACTACTATCGCTCAGCGGCTTCCAGGCGATTACAAGAAAAAAAATAGTGAATTTTCATTGTTATGTGATAAATCTGTGCCGTAAACAGTCCTATATATTATCGCAAATTGGTAATGTGGATCAAACGCCAGTCTATTTTGAGATGCCGCTCGACAACACAGTGAACAGGAAAGGAGAATCCAGCATCATGATAAGGACTGGTGGCAGTGAGAAACAAAGATGTACAGTGATGTTGTGTGTAGCTGGCAATGGACAAAAGCTACCACCTTACGTGATATTTAAAAGGAAAACTATTCCAAAAATATCATTACAAGGCATACCGGTATTAGTGAGAGCGAATTCAAAAGGGTGGATGGACTATGAACTTATAATTGACTGGGTAACACATGTTTGGAACGTCGTCCTGGTGCATTACTGAATTTACGCAACATGTTGGCCTTAGACAGCTTCTGCAGACATACAACTAAGGAAGTGAAAGACAAATTACAAAAAGGGAAAACTGACTTGGTCATTATCCCTGGAGGCCTAACATCCATCCTACAACCACTAGATGTGTGTATAAATCAGCCATTCAAAGCTGCACTTAAACAGCAATATATGCAATGGATGGCTGATGAAAACTATAAGTTCACACCTAGTGGAAAAATCAAACAGCCGGATATGTCCCAGATTTGTGAATGGGTGAAAAGTGCATGGGACTCCATTCCGCAACCACTGGTGGAGAAATCCTTCAAAAAAAGGGAATAACAAATTCACTGGATGGAACAGAGGATGACGCTCTATGGGAAGATGGTGAAGACGACAATGATTCTCCTGCTAGTGATGACGACGAAAGTGATGAATAGAGTGGTAAGAGAGGAAACGTACCAGTATTGACTAAAATATTTTATTGCACATACCGTATTAACAAATTCGTAAACAAGATAATTCACATTTCTTGTTTTGCTAGTGTAGGTATGCATAGAGTCCCAGCTGGCAGTGATAATGTTCCCCAGCCGCCCGCCCTTCTAATGGGCCAGCCGGCCAGCTGCATGCCGCTGGCCACCCGCCTGCAGGCTGGCCAGCTGCACGCCGCTGAATCAATTGTGTTTTAACGATGTATCAACCTGTACAGCAGCGATGCTTCAAACCAGTAGTTATTATACATACTTTTGAACACATTATAACATTGGAACAATTTTTTTGTAAATAAAACAAATTTTAAAAAATAATTTTTTTTCCTCTTCCTCAAAATTGGGGTGTGCGGATTATTTGAGTATATACAGTACTTAGCAGGACTTTTACTTCACCAGCAGTGAGGCTAACGTGGACTACTACAGATGAGCTTGTACCAGCACACTTGGACTATCTTAAGGTAAGTAACTTTTTGTTCTGGTTAATAAAGAACCCTGTTAATATAAGAATGCAGTTGTGTTATAGAAAGAGGATACTGGCGATCAACAACATCCTCTCCTTGCTTCTCATGGTGCAAGCTTACAGTGACAACGAGATGACACAAAACTTTTGCTAGAGAAAGAGCAAAAGCTCAAAAGTTAGGGGAAATAATGTATTCTGTTGAATGTTTCTAAGTGCCACATATAAGTCAGCTATAGGTGAATGACTGCCTTTCCTTTATTTTATGTTTTATTCCATCCTGGAATTTCCATTGTTGTTTAAAAAGTAAATAATTTTACGAACTTAGAAATTGTTATACTACAATCACTACAGTCCCAGACTGTTCCATCATTTTATTTACATGTAACCTAATTTTTATACAAAGTAAAATTTCTACCTTTGTTCATGAGATCATTTATGTCCGACCGTCCTTCAGCAGTTATAAGGGCTGATGGAGGTGGTAAAATGTTCATTCCTTTTGCTGATGTGTTTCCACCTGCAAGTGAAGTTCCATATGAATGCTAATTACAATAAAACCGAAATTCACTTGAAAAGAATGACAAACATGGAAACAGAAATGCTGAATAGTACTTACATTCAGGAGTTGAAATACCAAGTACTAACAGTACACACACATAGAAGTAGAAAGGTAAAAGTCTATCCTAGCATTTAAAATAGCCCCATCCTCAGGGTGGAGAGGAGAGTTTGGAAGGTTAGAAATGACTGGCACATCACTTACAACCTAGGTAATTTAGAACTGTTCATTAACTCTGTTTTTGCATAAGTTTATTTACAAATTAAACAAAGTAGGTCTATAGTTCAATTTCTGCATTCCTCAAACCAAATTCAAATAGCAAAATAATATATATATATATATATATATATATATATATATATATATATATATATATATATATATATATATATATATATATATATATATATATGGTTATAATAGAAGGAAACATTCCACGAAGGAAAAATATATCTAAAACAAAGATGATGTGACTTACCAAATGAAAGTGCTGGTAGGTCGACAGACACAAACGAACACAAACATACACACAAAATTCAAGCTTTCGCAACAAACTGTTGCCTCATCAGGAAAGAGGGAAGGAGAGGGAAAGACGAAAGGACGTGGGTTTTAAGGGAGAGGGTAAGGAGTCATTCCAGTCCCGGGAGCAGAAAGACTTACCTTAGGGGGAAAAAAGGACGGGTACACACTCGCACACACACACATATCCATCCACACATATACAGACACAAGCAGACATATTTAAAGACAAAGAGTTTGGGCAGAGATGTCAGTCAAGGCAGAAGTGCAGAGGCAAAGATGATGTTGAATGACAGGTGAGGTATGAGTGGCGGCAACTTGAAATTAGCGGAGATTGAGGCCTGGTAATCCTACTCCCAACATCACCACTGCTGAAGCCCAGGCTATCCGTGATCTGAAGGCCGACCGGTCCATCGTCATTCTTCCGGCGGACAAGGGTTCCACGACCGTGGTACTTGATAGTCGGGAGTATGTGGCTGAGGGACTGCGTCAGCTTTCAGACAACCCCACATACAAAGTTTGCCAAGGTAATCCCATTCCTGATGTCCAGGCAGAGCTTCAAGGAATCCTCAGAACCTTAGGCCCCCTACAAAACCTTTCACCTGACTCCATCAACCTCCTGACCCCACCGACACCCCGCACCCCTACCTTCTACCTTCTTCCTAAAATTCACAAACCTAATCATCCCGGCCGCCCCATTGTAGCTGGTTACCAAGCCCCCACAGAACGTATCTCTGCCTACGTGGATCAACACCTTCAACCCATTACATGCAGTCTCCCATCCTTCATCAAAGACACCAACCACTTTCTCGAACGCCTGGAATCCTTACCCAATCCGTTACCCCCAGAAACCATCCTTGTAACCATTGATGCCACTTCCTTATACACAAATATCCCGCACGTCCAGGGCCTCGCTGCGATGGAGCACTTCCTTTCACGCCGATCACCTGCCACCCTACCTAAAACCTCTTTCCTCATTACCTTAGCCAGCTTCATCCTGACCCACAACTTCTTCACTTTTGAAAACCAGACATACCAACAATTAAATGGAACAGCCATGGGTACCAGGATGGCCCCCTCGTACGCCAACCTATTCATGGCTCGCTTAGAGGAAGCCTTCTTGGTTACCCAGGCCTGCCAACCCAAAGTTTGGTACAGATTTATTCATGACATCTTCATGATCTGGACTCACAGTGAAGAAGAACTCCAGAATTTCCTCTCCAACCTCAACTCCTTTGGTTCCATCAGATTCACCTGGTCCTACTCCAAATCCCATGCCACTTTCCTTGATGTTGACCTTCACCTGTCCAATGGCCAGCTTCACACGTCCGTCCACATCAAACCCACCAACAAGCAACAGTACCTCCATTACGACAGCTGCCACCCATTCCACATCAAACGGTCCCTTCCCTACAGCCTAGGTCTTCGTGGCAAACGAATCTGCTCCAGTCCAGAATCCCTGAAGCATTACACCAACAACCTGACAACAGCTTTCGCATCCCGCAAACTACCCTCCCGACCTGGTACAGAAGCAAATAACCAGAGCCACTTCCTCATCCTCTCAAACCCAGAACCTCCCACAGAGGAACCACAAAAGTGCCCCACTTGTGACAGGATACTTTCCGGGACTGGATCAGATTCTGAATGTGGCTCTCCGGCAGGGATACGACTTCCTCAAATCCTGCCCTGAAATGAGATCCATCCTTCATGAAATCCTCCCCACTCCACCAAGAGTGTCTTTCCGCCGTCCACCTAACCTTCGTAACCTCTTAGTTCATCCCTATGAAATCCCCAAACCACCTTCCCTACCCTCTGGCTCCTATCCTTGTAACCGCCCCCGGTGTAAAACCTGTCCCATGCACCCTCCCACCACCACCTACTCCAGTCCTGTAACCCGGAAGGTGTACACAATCAAAGGCAGAGCCACGTGTGAAAGCACCCACGTGATCTACCAACTGACCTGCCTACACTGTGATGCATTCTATGTGGGAATGACCAGCAACAAACTGTCCATTCGCATGAATGGACACAGGCAGACAGTGTTTGTTGGTAATGAGGATCACCCTGTGGCTAAACATGCCTTGGTGCACGACCAGCACATCTTGGCGCAGTGTTACACCGTCCGGGTTATCTGGATACTTCCTACTAACACCAACCTATCCGAACTCCGGAGATGGGAACTTTCTCTTCAATATATCCTCTCTTCCCGTTATCCACCAGGCCTCAATCTCCGCTAATTTCAAGTTGCCGCCACTCATACCTCACCTGTCATTCAACATCATCTTTGCCTCTGCACTTCTGCCTCGACTGACATCTCTGCCCAAACTCTTTGTCTTTAAATATGTCTGCTTGTGTCTGTATATGTGTGGATGGATATGTGTGTGTGTGCGAGTGTGTACCCGTCCTTTTTCCCCCTAAGGTAAGTCTTTCTGCTCCCGGGACTGGAATGACTCCTTACCCTCTCCCTTAAAACCCACATCCTTTCGTCTTTCCCTCTCCTTCCCTCTTTCCTGATGAGGCAACAGTTTGTTGCGAAAGCTGAATTTTGTGTGTATGTTTGTGTTCGTTTGTGTCTGTCGACCTGCCAGCACTTTCATTTGGCAAGTCACATCATCTTATATATACCTAAAAACAAAGATGATGAGACTTACCAAACAAAGGCGCTGGCAGGTCGATAGACACACAAACATACACACAAAATTCTAGTTTTCGCAACCAACGGTTGCCTTGTCAGGAAAGAGGGAAGGAGAGGGAAAGACAAAAGGATTTGGGTTTTAAGGGAGAGGGTAAGGAGTCATTCCAATGCCGGGAGCGGAAAGACTTACCTTAGGGGGAAAAAAGGACAGGTATACACTCGCACACACACACACATATCCATCCGCATATACACAGACACAAGCAGACATTTGTAAAGGCATAGAGTTTCGCTGGTTTGGAAGTGGGTTACGTATTATTACATATTATTGAGTATATATCGGCAGGATAAAATTGAATACTGGATTACGGTAAAAAAGGAGAAGGTGAATAGAAAGTGAAACTGCTGACAAAAACAGAAGGACGAAATAAGACGACAGAAAAGACTACGAAATGTAACAGTGACAATAACAATAACAATAACAATAACAAACGTGATTGTTGGGTTCAAATTAATGATATGAATATAATAGAGGGAAACATTCCACGTGGGAAAAATATATCTAAAAAGAAAGATGATGAGACTTACCAAACAAAAGCACTGGCAGGTCAATAGACACACAAACATACACACAAAATTCAAAATTCAAGCTTTCGAAACCAACGGTTGCCTCATCAGGAAAGAGGGAAGGAGAGGGAATTACGAAAGGATTTGGGTTTTAAGGGAGAGGGTAAGGAGTCATTCCAATCCCGGGAGCGGAAAGACTTACCTTAGGGGGAAAAAAGGACAGGTATACACTCGCACACACACAATATGGATATATAGGGATATGTGTGTGTGTGTAAGTGTACACCTTTCTCCCCCCCCCCCCCCCAAGGCAAGTCCTACCTCTCCCAGGACTGGAACGACTGGGGGGGGGGGGGGGGGAGTCGTTCCAGTCCCGGGAGAGGAAGGACTTGCCTTGGGGGGGGGGGGGGGGGGACAGGTGTACACTTGCACACACACACATATCCCTATATATCCATATTGTGTGTGTGCGAGTGTATACCTGTCCTTTTTTCCCCCCTAAGGTAAGTCTTTCCGCTCCCGGGACTGGAATGACTCCTTACCCTCTCCCTTAAAACCCACATCCTTTCGTCTTTCCCTCTCCTTCCCTCTTTCCTGATGAGGCAACAGTTTGTTGCGAAAGCTTGAATTTTATGTGTATGTTTGTGTTCGTTTGTGTGTCTGTCGACCTGCCAGCACTTTCATTTGGTAAGTCACATCATCTTTGTTTTTAGGTATATATATATATATTTTATTTTTCTATTTGAATATATATATATTGGTGGATGGATATGTGTGTGTGTGCGAGTGTATACCCGTCCTTTTTTCCCCCCTAAGGTAAGTCTTTCTGCTCCCGGGACTGGAATGACTCCTTACCCTCTCCCTTAAAACCCACATCCTTTCGTCTTTCCCTCTCCTTCCCTCTTTCCTGATGAGGGAACAGTTTTTTGCGAAAGCTTGAATTTTGTGTGTATGTTTGTGTTCGTTTGTGTGTCTGGAAACCCACTCATACTGATTTGTACCTGCAAGCATCGAGTTGCCATCACCCATTGCAAACCTTGAGTTTGCTTAAAACGCTTGTTCATAGAGCTCTTACTGTCTCAGATCTAGATAGCTTATCTCAAGAACTCGCCCATCTAAAGACAGTATTCAGCGAAAATGGGTATTCCATCTGGCAGATTAACAGGGCACTAACAGTTAAAACTAAGAAGCAGGAAGTGAATAAAGAGGAGAACATGCCGGAACAATCTTTAGCGTTTCTTCTTTTCGTTGGGAACACTTCGTTTAAAATAGCAAGAATCCTCCGAAAATTTCAGGTAAAAGTGGTTTTCCGCCCACCATCGAAGATTGCGGACCTTGTGGGATCAGTTAAGGACAATCTGTTACTACGAAAGGCCGGAATTTACAAGATACCGTGCCAATGTGGTATGGCTTACATAGGTCAAACCACACACACCGTGAAAGAACGCTGCACTGAACATCAACGTTACACCCGCCTTTTGCAGCCAAGCAAGTCCGCTATTGCTGAACATTGTATTTCTACTCGACATTCATTAGAGTATGAGAAAACATTGATTTTGTCCACAGCAACGTCTTTCTCGGACTCCATTATTAAAGAATCCGTAGAAATACGACTGGCGGAAAATCTGTTAAACTGTGACAGCGGCTACCAGCTGGACAGTGCATGGAATCCCATCATCTCCACGATTTGCTCAAATCGAAGACGACAGAGTGTGTCGACGGCCGTGGCAAACAGCAACGCAGAGGGCGACTGAGTTCCGCTATTCTACCAGCGAGGGTGCTGCCGGTGGGCAGTGTTGGTTCAACTATCAAGTTTTCGACGCATGCGCAGAATAGTTACAGTATGCTATATACTGCAGAGCGGAGGACATTATCGCCAGTCTGCGATGGCTCACCTGAAGATGACTGGCAGGTGCCCAGTTGAAATATCGTGCGAAGTATTGAACGATGACCGGCTGCAAGCCCGAAATTTGTTTGAACAGATAGCTTGTTGTTTGTCATGCCCACATAGAATGTAGCACAGTGGTTGCAGCTTAGCTTGTAGATCACATGCCCAGTTTCACAGGCAGCCCTGGCTTTGATGGTGTAGGTGATGCTGGTGACTGGAGTGAAGAAGGTGGTGGTGGTGGGAGGACGTAATGGACAGGTCTCGCATCTAGGTCTATTACAGGTCATGAGCCTTGAAACAAGGGGTTTGCAGCGGAGGTCCTACAGGGATGGATGAGGATATTGTGAAAGTTTGGTGGGTGTCAGAATACCACTGTGTGAGGGGTGGGAAGGATAGTGGGTAGGACATTCCTCCCACTGCCCACCGAACTTACACAATATCCTCATCCATTCTTGCACAACCACTGCTCCCAACCCCTTGCCTCTTGGCTCGTATCCCTTTAATACGCCTAGACGCAAGACCCATCCCATACATCCTTCCACCATCACCTATTCCATTCTGGTTAAAAGCATCACCTATCTTGTCAAGGACAAGTCTACCTGTGAAACCAGTCAGGTGATGTACAAGCTAATCTGCAACCACTTTACTGCATTCTACATGGGCTTGATAACCAACAAGGTGGGAACTCTTCCTGCAATATATTCTACCTTTCCATAATCCTCCTGACCTCAACCCTCGTTAGTCATTGCCTACCCGTCTAGCCCCTTCCCTGTTCCCATTCCAGCACTACACAGCCCTCTGTTCCATCAATGCACCCACAGTCTTTCTACTTCTCTTTTCTTCCACTACCTCCCCTCCCCCTTTCTCTCCACCTAACCTCCCGACTGCACCTAGCTGCCCTACCCTCTCTCCACCTCATCCCTGTATGCTTCCACAAGCAGCACTTTACCATCCCCCACCCCCACCCTGCTATCCCTCCCCCTCCCCATCATACCCTCCTCCTCACCCCCCACAAGCGGAAAGCTCACTTTCTGAGAGTCTTTTTGTTGTGCCTATCTGTGACTGAGCATCTCCACTATAGGGTGCGTAGCAACTATGCTTTTCATAAAAATGTAATAGCCAAGGAAACTGAGAAATGTACATCACTAAGAAGAAAGAACACATCAAGATGATAAGGCAGCTCATATAAACTGCAGTAAAAATTGTAACAGGACATCCTCCTCTAGCATTACTTTACCTCAACAGTAGTTGATGATGTCAATATTATTTTTATTATTTTTTTTTTCAAATTTTGGACAGGTCAATATCATCTCAGTTGCTTTTTTGAAAACCTTCATATAATTTTATACACAGTATGTTATATTTCAACCAAAAATTTATGAAAAGGAATGACTTTATAAAATATTTTAGTTTTGATGTTATAATCGATAAATACTAGTTTTGAATGTACAGTTAATTTTTTTTTTACATTTGAAATTATGAATTATTTGCACGCTTAACACTCGAGCGCCACTTTTCATAACATGAGCGGGCGTGCGGCGCACTTTGTACACATTAAAAGAATAGGTTTTCTTATGTTACCAAGGTAAGTCAAGTATGATCAAAATCACAGTTTAATCTTAGTTTATTTAAACAAGGAGAAAATAAACTTCCATAATATGAGCTAAACTACTGTTTTATTAAACAATAACAAAATAAATTTTCACTATAACTCTATGTTGCCAAGGACATGTGTTAAAGAGACAGTACTGACGCATTCAAAGCATTAAATAGTGAAGTTGCATCAGATCTCTGTCATCTGCTTATTCAGTCACTAATTATCTCATAGACAACTGCCTCAATGTGAGATTACGTTACTAGTTCATAACTAGGGTAATTTTTTTTAACCGATGGTAAATTTTTTCTCGCCAAGCACGCTTTGTGTTTTATATTACTGCTGCTCACTTGGTGATATGACAACACAATTTATCACTGTGTTACCTGAAGAAATACTGAAGGAACAGGTATAGGCTTGCATTTGTGAAACAAAAATGGAACTACACAAAATCATTTTATTTTTGGTTGGCATACTTAGTACTCAGGCACGCTCGCTCAAGCGTTAAAATTTCGATTATTAATTACGCAATCCTGTACTCTTTACTATGTTTATTTCTGTATTCATTTATGAAATAATAATTGAAATTGATAATGTGCCAAAACTTGTAGGAATTCATTTGTTAAGAAAAATTGTAAACCCTTGGGAATACTGTTACTTCCACAGAATGAGGGAGTTGTAAGCTTGCCTCTGATTTGTTAATGTAAAAAATTGAAATACTGTGTGATGTACTGAAATGGGAGAAAATCAGTGGAAACTACGTTCACATAAAAAAACTTCTGCAACAACAATCTTCCAATTTATGTAATACAAACCACCCAAGAGGACCTGATGTTAGATTTTCAGCTTTAACACTCAGATCCTTAACCAAGAAGAACTGGAGACGTCTCAACATGACAAGCTAAGTAAACTAGAAAGTTTACTGTAATCTCCACTCCTCTCAAATCTTCATAAAATATTTTGCTTATTAATTACTTGGGCTGGGTGTTGTTTAATGTGGACAATAGATGGAAGAAGGGAGGAGGGGGGAGATTACAAGATACATCAGAATATGCTAGAAGCAATGACATCAACTCCAATGAACAGAAGATAAACAGAGACAGCATTGCAGAATAACAAGTCCATTGAGTAAACTAAGACCAAAAATCTAAGACGTAGCAAATTCAGAACCAAGCCATACAATAACACGGAGAAATCACAACTGACAGTGGAGCTATTTTGCTTCTGGCTTTAAAGGGCACAATCAGTGACCACACACACTTAGAAGCCTGCCCCTTACCACAGAAAGAGGTCCTTTTCATGAAGCTTTGTGGAAGTGACTGTCTTTCTTAAGATAGATCTTGCTGATGTATATTCGCTGATCTCACTAGATGAGGAATCGTAATGTATTATGGTCATCAGCTGTCGCTTTGGCTTATACAAATACAAGCACTTGCCCCATTGATCTCTTCCACGCCGGTAATCTTCCAGACATATCTGGAACAGTTAACCATGTCCATCTCTGCTTGTACTATCTCGGTGACTTAATTGTCAAGGCACTATGTGTCACAACCATGTGGGCAATCTTTGTACCCTCTTTACTACATTACATGATGCAGGCCTCAAGTGTCGCACGCACACACGGCAGTTTTTCCAGGAGCTAGTGGACATATGGTCAACAAAGAAGGGGGCCAGCACACTGACCACAACTTGCTGCCATTGACACTCTACCCTATCCCAAAAACTCCCAGGAGCTGCAAGCTTTTTTGGGAAAGGTGAATTATTTTTCTATGTTTGTTCCACATACAGCCCACATTATGCATCTGCTCAACTAGTTGTGAAGGAAGGACATTTAGCACAGGTGGACAGTTGCTTGTGAGATTGCTTTCACAACTTGTTTTACATTGTTATATATAAAAGAGCCACAGTAGATTTTTGTTTCTTACAAGTGCTCTATAGATGTTGAGCAATATTCTAGGGTGCCCTATGACACACAACATAATGCTCTAATTATTTTTACAGCTTTTTCACAGTGCTATGACTGTGTTTATGACTAGAATGTTAAGAATATTTTAATACACAATTGTGACAATTTGTACCACTTCTATGAAAAATGAAAGAGGAAGTTCTGTGTGTTAACATTATAAGAAACACATTTGTAAATTTTGTGATATAAAACCAATATTGATAATAAATCTTATGTCACACACTTTCTTTACAGCTTCCTAGTAGAAGTGAACTAAGTTCAGTACATAGTTAAATTTCATCCTCTGAAACACTAACTGTAATGAGTCAGAGGACATAATATTGCATAACAGTCGATTTAAGTGCTTACTCACTTAGTACACACAAAAGCATCATGGATATACTCAGCGACTCTAGTGGCAGATGCTGCAAGGGAGACTTCTGCATCAAGGTCTACTTTACTTTTAAAATTCTGAGAGCATTCGGTCTTAGAAGAGGCAAACAATTTATTGCTTTCTCCTAAGTACATCTTGTGAAACAACCATGAAGGCAAAATCAGAGATTAAAACCCACTTGAAGGCTTCCCATCAGTCGCTCTTCCCACTGACCATTTGTGACTGGAAGAAGGAAAATGATACATACTCTCTGCCAAACACCGTAAGTTGGCTTGCAGAGTATAGATGCAGATGTAGGTAGGTTCTACTGAGAAAAAGCCAGACGTGCTGCACTGCTGTTGAAACTGCTCGTCATATTGTATAAAGTTTTAGTCTTCAGTTTCTTGTTTTAAGGTTTATTTGTGTTAATATTTGCTGTAAAAGTAACTTATTAGTGAATTTTCATTCATCTCAGGCTTTGCTTTTGTGTTATTGACTCGAGTGGTCTGTTATTCATGGGTGTGCTTACATCATTCATCCAAGTGTCACACCTCAGTAGTGTGTTTAAATTTCGTGGCATGTGGTTGCATCTGTTGCGGTTATAAAGCTAAGTACTGTCAAAGTTGTTTGTTCACTGTATTAGAAAATTAAACTTAGTAGTTTTCAATTGTTCATCCAAATATTAGCAGTGTTTTTACATTTTGCAGAGTGCAGTTGCAGCTGTAGTGGTTCTTAAGATCTGACTAAGTTGTTTGTGCACTGTTACACAATTATTAAATTTCATAGTTTTCAACAGTGTCTATTGCTCTTTGTGGTGAAATAAAAGTTTAATAAACTTTTGGAAACACTCACTGTGTTTTTTAGAGTTTTCTGTGCGTCAAAGTCATTTAGTAAATTCCGTGCAGTAGTTTTCAGCTGACATTTCTTAATTGTTTCTAATGAAATATTTCGGTAAAATTTTCATTCACTGTTTTAAGTTAGTTGAGTGTTCCAGTGGCCACTTGAATTTTTGGTTTTAGCTAATAAATTTTGTGAAGTTTTGTTTGTTTGGTATTAGTAGTTGTTTATTAGTATTGATAAAATTTGTTGCTTTCTTATTAGACAGAAAATTTCAAGATCACTATTGTTAGTTCTGTAAATAGTTCTACTGGTGTAATTTAACTTAAGTAATGTAGATCTTTAGTTTTTTTTCAGTAACTGTAAAATTTTATCACAAGTGAGAAGTGTGGGCTTTGTCGTAGGTTTGTGAGTAGTGGGTTATGGTTTGGGATTTGTTCAAAGTATTTTCATTGGGGGAAATGCAGTGGGGAAGCCAGTTGGCATTCTAGTAAGATTCTCTCCTGGGAATGCAGAATCTGAAGTAGAATTAAACTGACAGAGGAGCAGGAGTTTAAGATATGTGCCTCTTCAGGTGCAGTTACAATACACAAAGGAGGAACTAGATAGGTTGAGGTAAGTGAAGGGTGCTGGGTAATGGGAACTGACAGTCGGCAAGAAGGCAGTTAGGAGGAGGAGGAGGAGGAGGAGGAGGAGGAGGAGGAGGAGGACGTGGTGGTGGTGGTGGTGGTGGTGGTATTCAGACAGTTGTATTTTGTGTTTATGCAATAGGTTTGGCCAACTGTCAGAGATGAGTGGAGAGGAACCTCTTGTAGCTGTAGGTGTAGATGTAGGTGTAGGAAACATGCAGCAGTCCTCAGCAGTTAGGAGGTCTAAGTCAGTTGCAAAGTCTAACAGAAAGAAGAAGGCTCTGCTGCTAGGTAGTTCGCACGGTAGAGCCAGCAGTTGCAGGAAGTGTTGGAGAGTGAGTACCAGGTCACCAGCATTGTGAAGCCTATTTCAGGTGACTGACAGAATAGGGGAGTTATGTAGGAATTTTACAAAAGAGGATCAGGTAGTGACAGTGGGTGGAGTGGGGAATAGTCTTGATAGGGACTGGGAATATGATGTTGGCAATGACGTGGTAAAGATAGCTACTCAAACTGGTGGGACTAAACTGTTTCAGCGTCGTGATCAGCCTCATCTTAATGCAGCTGTTAGGCTTGTTAACATGGGGCTGGAGAAGACACTGACGGCAGAGGCATGGGTCACATTGCAGTGGTGTCAGTTGAGACTATCAGTTGATTGGGTTTCACTAGGCATGGTCTGCACCTCAATAGGTATAGGAAGGGGAGGCTGGCAAAGGTTATAGGTGACAGTGTAGTGGGTGGTGGTGTGATCACTCATGGAAAAATTCCTGTACTAGTTGGTGTTAGAGCTGCACCTTTTTTTAGATTGAAGTCAGCTGATATGTATAACTAAGGAATCACGTTAAGTGGATGTCAGGTTCCCAAGTAGAGAAGGAATCAGCAGATTTCATCCAAATATAAGAAGTACTACAGATAAATTTAGTGAACTGCTTACAGATGTTGACTGAAATTATTGGTATATCGGAGCACCACTTAAATAATTTGACAATTCAGAGGTTTCCTTTACCAGGATACAGATTAGCAGGCTGTTTTTCAAGGAGTTCCTTGTGGGATGGGGGAGTGGCTATGTATGTAAACAACAATATTCCATTTGAGATGTATCACGGCACAGCACTGAACAGATATTTGAATGTTATGCAGGGGCAGTTGAATTTGTGGAGACTAAACTTCTAATTGTTGTTGTTTATAGATCCCCCAACTCTTTGACTTCAGAGCATTTCTGCTCAAGCTAGAGAGGGCTCTTGGTTCACATTATAGGAACTTTCAAAAATTAGTTACATGTGGTGACTTCAATATTAATTTTTTATATGATTGTGCACGAAAAAGGATGTTGGTAGATCTCCTAAACTCATGTGATCTGATGCAGACTGTTTTTTCCAACTATGGTGCAGGGGAACAGTAGCACAGCCATAAACAATATTTTTATTCATTCTTCATTACTAGATGGGCATTCTGTTAGTAAAAGGGTGAATGGCCTTTCAGACCATGATGCACAAATTTTAACACTAAAAGGCTTTTGTACTCAAACAAATGTCGCATATAATTACAAACTATGTAGGAAAGCTAATCCAACAGCAACAGAGAGATTTTTAAACTTCATTAAGGAACACGAGTGGCAGGACGTTTATAGTGCCGATAACATATATGACAAATATAATGCTTTCCTTGACATATTTCTCATGCTCTTTGAGGGCTGCTTTCCATTAGAACGTTCTAAATGGGGTACTAGCAGTAAAATGCAGCCTGGGTCGCTGAGTAGTGGGATAAGGATATCATGTAGAACAAAGCGGGAATTATATCAAACTATTAGAAGTAGTCACAACTGAGCTACAGTAGCCCATTACAAACATTACTGTAAGGTGCTTAAAAATTTTATTAGGAAAGCAAAGAGTATGTGGTATGCAAATAGAATAGCTAATTCACAGGATAAAATTAAAACCGTATGGCCAGTTGTGAAGGAAGTGTCTGGTCAGCAGCACAAGGTCGACGATATTAAGTCAGTTTTCAGTAAAAATATTTCTGTTACTGATAAGTCAGATATATGTACAGTGTTTAACAATCATTTTCTGAGCACTGCTGGTGAATTAAATAAAAAATTAGTTTCTACAAGGAATCAAATAACTCTCTTGGCAAATGCCATTCCGAGATTGATGTCTGAAATACTTGTCTGTGATTCTGACAAGGGGGACATTGAGTCAATAATTAAATCACTGAAGACTAAGGACGCTCATGGATATGATGGAGTGCCTAGCAGATTATTAAAGTACTGTGCTGCACATGTTAGCCCTGTATTTAGCTATATTTGTAATTTTTCCTTTAGAATGGTCAGTTTCCTGAATGATTAATGTACTCAGTTGTGAAGCTGCTTTTTTAAAAAAAAGGGAGAAAGGGATAATGTAGACAATTTTAGAACTATTTCTATGCCATCAGTGTTTGCTAAAGTTATTGAAAAGGCTGTGTGTGCAAGGATAACTGATCATTTTATATCACATAATTTGCTATTGAATGTACAGTTCAGCTATAGAAGTCATTTAACAACTGAAAATACTATATTCTCTTTTCTTTGTGAGGTACTGGATGGATTAAACAAAAGGTTTCAAATGCTAGGCATATATTTTTATTTAACTAATGGGTTTGATTGTGTTGATCATGAAAAAATGCTCCAGAAGTTGAAGAATTGCAAAATATGGGGAGCAGCCCAAATCACCTCCTACTTCAACAACAGACAGCAAAAGGTCATTATTCTCAGTGTTGAGAATGGCTGTGATGTGGGGTCTGAGAGGGGTACCGTCAATTGGGGGGTGCCCCAGGGATTGGTGGCGGGGCCTGGTGGGGCCACTCCTGTTTCTTATCTGTATAAATGATATGCCCTCTACTATTACATGTAATTGTAAACTATTTCTGTTTGCTGATGACACTAGCTTGGTAGTAAAGGACGTTGTGTGCAACATTGGCTCAGTTTCAAATAGTGCAGTTCATGACAAAAGTTCATGGGCTGTAGAAAATAAACTAATGCTAAATCTCAGTAAGATTCAGTTTTTACAGTTTCTAACACACAATTCAACATAACCCAATGTTAATTTCAGAGAACGATTAGTGAAACTGAACAGTTCAGTATGTCATACGGTATTATATTTTGGGGTAACTTTGCCCATTCTAAAAGGACATTTCTGGCTCAGAAATGGGCAGTTCGGGCAATAAGTTGTGTAAGTTCACGAACCTCTTGTCGACCCCTTTTCACTAGTCTGACTATTTTGACATTGGCCTCTCAATATATGTATTCTTTACTGTCGTTTCTTGATAACAAGATCAGCTTATTCCCAAGAATTAGCAGCTTTCACTCAGTTAATACACGGCAGAAATCCAATCTGCATTTGGATTGCACTTCTTTAACTTTTGTGCTGAGAGGTGTGCAGTATACTGCTGTGCAGTATACTGCTGCTTCCATTTTCAAGAAGCTACCAGAAGAATTCAAAAATCTTGGCAGTAATCCAAGCGCTTTCAAATCTAAACTGAAGAATTTGCCCATGGGTCACTCATTCTATTCTGTTGAGGAGTTCCTAGAAAAATCAACCTGATTCTTATGTTATATTGTTTATTGTGTTTAAGTAAACTTATGGTTTGACTTTTTTGGGTTCATAAATATTTTATTTTTTGTTGGTTATTACTTTTATGTTGCAATTTCATGCACTGACATGTTCTATGACCTTGGAGATTTGCTCCTCAATTTGATCCTAAGGAACCAGACATGTAAATAAAAAATAAATAAAA
This sequence comes from Schistocerca cancellata, assembly GCF_023864275.1. Lineage (NCBI taxonomy): Eukaryota > Metazoa > Arthropoda > Insecta > Orthoptera > Acrididae > Schistocerca > Schistocerca cancellata. The sequence continues at coordinate 217,306,303 of NC_064631.1, forward strand.
ATAAACATAGACTTGGTTCATGTTAATGCTGAATCCTCCACATATTTCTCCATGGTTAAGGAACACAGTTTTTGAAAAAAAAAAAAAAAAAAAAAAACCCACGTTCTACCATGTATATTTTATGTATTAATCATTTCATTTATAAGATGATTTATCACTCCCACAGCTGTAACAAGTGTCCTGTGCAGTACCTTATAAATAACATAAGTATAAAGTAATTAAATTAAATTACCAGGTGACGTAAGCTGTCCATCTTCAGAGAGCATTTCGAGACCTTCTAATGAGCCACTGTCATCATTTGCTGTTAATAACGTTATGTACTCTAGCTGGGTGGTATCTTCTGCTGTCATATATATGAAAAAAAAATGATACTTTCAGTTATGTTCACTGACAAAATACCATAGATACTGAACATGCAGTTAAAATTACTTAATAATAGCCATATATACTTACCTAAAACTGGTGTATGAATTTTCAGCATATGTTGCCTTAAACTAGATTTCATTGAATAACTGCGATTACACTTTTCAATGGGACAACAAAAAGTTGCTTTTGCTTGCTGATCACCTTTTGAAGCATTATGTTTTTTAGCGTGAACATACAAACTACTCTTTGCTGAAAATTTCTGGCCACAATCTGGAAGTAGTAAATTCTGTACATGAATAAATGAACTGCATGAATCACAAAGTTTTTTTTTAAAAAATGTATATGCATCATTATGTTGTCTAATGTTGACATTAAATTGCAAAGGTCAGCGTTTACTAAAAAGCAAAGTATTAAAATGCATGATAAAAAATGCATTAAATTTGTAAATAAATTTACCAGTTAATCCACTAGGAACAAATTTCTGTTGTTTGTTAATGTTGAAATCCATCCTCATGTACCACCAAGGTTATAATTGCTCTGCTGTTTCAGTTACTGTTGAACAATGTGATCTCACTGGCTTGTATGACGACAGGACTGCATTCGGTTGGTGCATGGGACAAGATCTTTATTTCTGTCATACAATAACTTTCAATTGGTTCATTACAAGCAGTGTTAGTCTTAATTTTACGAAACTGTGTTTTAGCCTGTTCTAAACTAATAATGGAGAATCCAGAATGGAATAATGATAATATTATGAAAAGGATAGATTGCTACTCAACATATAGTGGAAACGTCAAGTCGCAAATAGGCACAACAACAGGCTATGGTCTCGGCGGCCAGAAGATGGTGGTTATATGTGTGTGAGTTGCATTTGCATGAATGTGTGTGTGTTTATGTTGCCTAATTTGGAAGAAGGATATCTGGCTAAAAGCTTAGTTGTTTGACAGTCTTACTGTTGTGCCTATCGGCAATTCGACATATCCGCTACATGGTGAGTAACAATCTATCCTTTTCATAATACTGTCAAACTAATATTAATACACAACTGGCCATTAAAATTGCTACACCAAGAAGAAATGCAGATGATAAACAGGTATTCATTGGACAAATATATTATACTAGAACTGACGTGTGATTACATTTTCACGCAATTTGGGTATCACGCAATTTGGGTACATAGATCCTGAGAGTTCAGTACCCAGAACAACCACCTCTGGCTGTAATAACGGCCTTGATACGCCAGGCTATTGAGTCAAACAGAGCTTGGATGGCGTGTACAGGTACAGCTGCCCATGGAGCTTCAACACAATATCACAGTTCATTAAGAGTAGTGACTGGCGTATTGTGACGAGCCAGTTGCTCGGCCACCATTGACCAGACGTTTTCAATTGGTGAGAGATCTGGAGAATGTGCTGGCCAGAGCAGCAGTCGAACATTTTCTGTATCCAGAAAGGCCCGTACAGGACCTGCAACATGCGGTCGTGCATTGTCCTGCTGAAATGTAGGGTTTCACAGGGATCGAATGACGGTTAGAGCCACGGGTATGGCGATGACAAATACACGCTTCCAATGTGTGTTCACCGCGATGTCACCAAACATGGATGCAACCATCATGATGCTGTAAACAAAACCTGGATTCATTCGAAAAAATGACATTTTGCCATTCATGCACCCAGGTTCGTCATTGAGTACACCATTGCAGGCACTCCTGTCTGTGACATAGCTTCAAGGGTAACTGCAGCCATGGTCTCCGAACTGATAGTCCATGCTGCTGCAAACGTCATCAGACTGTTCGTGCAGATGGTTGCTGTCTTGCAAACGTCCCCATCAGTTGACTCGGGATCGAGACGTGGCTGCACGATCTGTTACAGCCATGTGGATAAGAAGCCTGTCATCTCGACTGCTAGTGATACAAGGCATTTGGGATCCAGCACGGCGTTCCGTATTACCCTCCTGCCCCCACCAATTCCACATTCTGCTAACAGTCATTGGATCTTGACCAACGCGAGCAGCAATGTTGCGATACGATAAACCGAAATCGCGATAGGCTACAATCCGACCTTTATCAAAGTTGGAAACGTGATGGTACGCATTTCTCCTCCTTACATGAGGCATCACAACAACATTTCACCAGGCAACACCGGTCAACTGCTGTTTGTGTATGAGAAATCAGTTGGAAACTTTCCTCATGTCAGCACGTTGTAGGTGTCGCCACCAGCGCCAACCTTGTGTGAATGCTCTGAAAAGCTAATCATTTGCGTATCACAGCATCTTCTTCCTGTCAGTTAAATTTTGCGTCTGTAGCACGTCATCTTCGTGGTGTAGCAATTTTAATGGCCAGTAGTGTATTTATAATATGGATAGAGAAAATCTATCAAGGTAGAAGGAAAATTGTTTCGCATTCCTGCTTCTGACAAAAGGGAGGAAAAAACTGGAGTATAGGAGACTGCTAAGGCTTCCTGATACTGTTAATGCCCCCAAATTATAAGAGACATACCAGACGGGAAGATGGAGGTAAATGGACCATTTTATCCCATTAGTTCTTTTGACCCTTGGACAAAAGTGATAGCACATTTTCCGTACGTTGCTTCCCTTTTATGGATAATCTTCTGGTGAAATGGAAATATTGTAATGCTGTGTATGGTAAAAAAATAAACATCCACTATAAAATACATGTGATACAAATGGTTATAATAAAAGATATGCAAAAATATGGCTTGACTGCTGATGATAAATGTTTAGGAAGACAAGTTTCAGACAAGAAACAAACACAGGTGTTATTCATGGTAGTGTATTTGTTCCAATTCTGTTATCTAAGTATGCCAATGACTTTCCAGGCAGTATAAGATATGGAGAAAAAGTTTACTTTGCTGACAACAGAAACTTCAGTCACTGATAAGACAACGGAGCTCCTATTAGAGAAAGCAAATGATATCCTCAAGCGTCTTTATGAATGGACACTATACAGTAAATAATCAATGAAGAAAAAGTAACCAACTTTAGGATAAAGAGTGAAAACAATTCTGTTACATTAAGCATAGATAACACATCTTCAGACTGTGTAACAAACATGAAGTTTTAATGGGAGGTAATGATTGTCAATTAACATGGAATGATCGCACATAGACATTGGGGAAAAGCATGTTATGGGTAGTCTCGGATTTTATCATCAGTTTATAACAGTGAATGTCTTGTGTTGACATTCTATTCCTATGTACAATCAGTTCTTAGCTATGGGATTCATTTCTGGGGATCGAAGGCACAAAACATGGACAGTTTTTAAACTGGAGTAATGGGCTGTAAGAATAATAACTAGTAATAGTAATCAGGTTCACTGTGAAGAATTCTTTAAAAAACTGGCATCAGTGCTGCACCAAGTGAGTTCGTCTACCAATCTTTGGTTCCTTCATGGAAAACCTAATTAAGTTTTTTTTTGTTGTAAAAATAAGACTGCACCACTTGTGCTTTACTTTGTAGTTTAAAGACCATTATCTAGATGAAGACATACATATGTCAGGATGCCTGAAGTATGCCACTAGATAATGGTGTTGTGGGCCAAAATTGTGTCTGCGAATGGGGAACAACAAATAACAGCAGGCATTAGTTGACAACAAGTTTATTCCACAACAAGGGAAAAGCTGAAAGCTGAATAATACAGTACTACAAAGACTGAGCTAGAGCAACCCTTGGGATTGCAGTCGGCAGAGTCCGTGTATGACAAGTCGGCAGAATCCATGTATGAGACCAAGGCTGGAGTGCTGTAAAGCAGAATCCCTTAATAGTACGGTACCAGAGTGCCGAATGGTGTAGCATTGCTTTATTAGGAGTATTGCAGTCCAATGTGAGACTGCTGGAGTGAGATGCTGCATACACTTATAATGCCCCCGGTAACATAGGAGAATACGTGACGTCGAGGAGTTGACTGCAGCACAGTACAGCATGATAGGTGCAGTACAGTCTTACAGCTATTTCATGTAGGTACAATAGCCAGGAACTGCTATGTTACCGTGGAGACAGCTATGTGCATGGGCTGTGCTTGCCTGTCCAAGTGGCCAGTACTGCACCTGCACTAAGAACAGATAGACTTGGATTGTATGATGTGACCTGTGGCCGTGAGGCAGCTTGCACCATCGTGTAGGCATTGATGATACCACAGAAATCAGTCATGGCTTTAATTAAAAATGAAAGTGCAACTGATGCCAAAATTTTCTCCAAAACAGTTACCACAGTCGTGGAACTGTAACCAAGATGTTCCAAATGCCGGACAAGAAACTACTAAGTATTTCACTACTAGTTCTAAATGTAATCAAGGAACAAGAGCCAGTTTGGATTTACATTAGTTTGGATTTACATTTACCAAGGAAAAACAAAAAACAAAAATCTCAAAACTTTTTTCAATCAGGGAATATGACTGTAAAATAAATTGCCCAATGAGATAACAAAGATTACTAAAATATAGGCTGACCCTTTCAGACCTCCCACATTTTGGAGGCCCACAGGAAAAAAAAAGTAGTAGATATGATGAAATTGCACCATTTGCTAGAGCATTTCAAAGAATCTATACTTGAATGCCAGGCATGCCAACTGTTGCTCCCAAAATGCAGCACATGTGAAAATGGCAATTCCACAGCAGTGTGCACAAGCAGTGGTATGGTTGGTATAGTTAGCTGACACAAAATCGCCAACTGCTGTACAGACATTGCCATAGGTATTAAGGATGTGATTCGTCTGATGTGAAAATGATTAAGGAATGCTATTGTTAAGTTTCTGGCAAATGGAAGTGTTCTGGAACATTCTGACGGTGCATGTCTTGGTGTTTCGGAAGAGATAGTGGACGACACAAGACAAGTGTTTCTCAGAAGCCTGTGTAACTCAATTCTGCACGCATCTAGGCAACTTAATGTACCCTGAGCAACACTGCATCATGTAGTATACCAGCATCTTTATTTGTATGCTTACAAAGTGCAGTTTCTGCAACACCTGATGCTGAACAACAAACTATGCTGACAAAAATTTGCTATGGATATGCTGCAGCCAACTTCCTGGAAAGATGTTTATTTTCAGGTGAGGCAACCTTTTACGTATCAGAAATTGTTAATCAGCATAATGTTCAGATTTGGGCCTTGCAATATCCGCTAGCAATCAATGAACATGTTCATGATAAGTCTAACTGAATGTTTGGTGTGGATAATGCGTGACAGGATTCTTGGACCATTCTTTGCAGTAAACACAGTGAATGGGTCAGCGCATCTTGGACATGGAGGACATTCTGCCTGGTCACCACCTTACCCCAATATTACCTTGCTGGATTTCTGCTTGTGCGGGTTCATGAAGGATCACATGTATGCGACCAAAGTGGATGATATTCCTTTCTTAAGACATCATATCACTGATGTGATTGCAACAGTGACAGATGACATTTTACAAAGAACATGGCAAGAAACTGAATACAGACTCAATATTCTTCATGGTACAAATGGTTTACATTTAGAGGTTTGCTGACAATTGTTAAATAAATTCTTTGGGATGCTTTAGCATATGGAGCAATATCATTATCATATCTACTGTATGTTTCCTCCCCATTGCAGTCACACAAGAAACAATGAACAATTGGTTTCATATTTTACATGTCTCAACAATAGGACTGTTGATATTTTTAAAAATATCGGCAATCCGATACATTGATATTTAAAAAAAATATAATTATTGGCTCTCGATATATCAAAAAAATGTATCAATAAATTTTACTGCTGGTTTTAGAGCTGTATATTTAAATATTGATTTCTGCAAATCAACAAGCTAGCAGCCTGCCTGTCCACCTTAGAGCAAGAATTGAATGGAAAATGATGTGCGCATTCACACTTGGCAATAACCACTTTGCCAACAATGTTAACTGCAGGAAAGTAGCACAATAAAAGGCGTCTGATGGGTCCGTCATTCAGTTTCGTCACATTTTGGATTTGTCTGGAACACTACATATTGATTTCTCTGTGGTTTTATTTCTGCAAATGTCAGCGATCTAGCAGCTGTAGAGTCAAAATTGCATGGTGTAGCTAAGCGTTACAGTTTCTGTTGGTAGCACTGAGTGCCAATAACGTCAGAATTGTCCCTCACATGTCTCTGCCTACTGCAATGACCAATCTTGTTATTTACATTTTTCTTCATCACTTTCAACAAATGTTTTTGAAGAATGCCGATGTGAAGAAATGGTGCACTAGGTATGTTAATTTTTTTTCATGCAACTGGTGTGCTGTTTCTTCACATTGGAAATCTTGTTATTCCATTCGCACCGCCACCCTCAGTGCAACTGGAGTTGTTCTTTTATGCCACATATACTTGCTTCACACAGTCAAAGAGAAAGATTGGATGTGATGAAAGCTAAAAAAGTAGTAGAACTCCTCAACACAGTGAAAGTAAAATTAAATCCTATTGGCACTCAATATAGCTGTTTTGATATCAATATACCGGGATTGGGAAAAAAAAAAAAAAAAAAACCACGCTGATATTTATATATCGATATTTTATCAACAGCCCTACTCAACAACATACATCACAAACAAAACAAATTTTTTTTGGCATTTTTTTTTCCTGATACACACACATCAATTCAAATATCGTATCATATTTTCAATCTCGTTATGGAGAATTGGAAACTCTTCCTGAGAAAAACAACTTAGAACTTCTGGATGGTTTTAACATTAAAGAATTTGTCTCTTAAAGGAGAATTACACTGCAGATAGAACAGTTCCATCTGCACAGAGATGCTCTCAACTGCAATGGCAAACAGTCCCAAAAACAAATGTAAGATTGCCAGAGTTCTCAAGACATAAAGAAAACTAACCTTGACATTCTATGAAAACCACAATGAATTTCTCAAAATTTACATTTTCTCTAATTCCACTGAGCTTTGGGAAGGGGACGGCATTTTTTGGCAAAATTTGTCCTTTCCACAGTGCAATTTCCCTTTGAAATGCATCCCCATCAAATCGGAAATAAGTTCTTTCTCACCTTGCACTGTATTACTATAGGCAGTGTGCCATCTAGTCCACATAAAATTTAATGTCTGCAAGCCATTCTGGATGTTCTAATTTTCATTTCTGCTTTCCTTTTTTTTGTTCAGGAATTCAAAAATAGCAAGATTTACATTGAAAAATCATTCCTGGCATGACTCTTGGCTTAACCAATGTACTTTGCAGTAATATATAAATTCTCCACACTCTTTGCTCAATTCTATTGAAAACAATTGCAACTGACAATGTAATACTACATGTGACTTCAGCAAATTCACTATTTGTACCACCAAATTCATCACGTGCTCCAAGCCTGCGAATTTAGCACAAAATGCTTCTTGATGTATAAAACAATGAATCCCATACAAATCTTTTGTAGACAGTTGTAATTTTTTACTCTTTCATCATTAACTTAATCTTCAGATTCTTTCTCCATGGTGTTGTAATGTTGCTTCATACCAAATTTGTGGTACCCTTTGACTGTGCAAGTGTGTAATAGGTCGAGAATCAGGGTGGCTACTCAAAGTTGGAAAAAAATTCCCTGAGAATTCCAGGTGTGAGGAGGAAGATTGTGTCACAATGATGGTATAATATTGTCATGTAGAAGAAGGTGTAAGTAGATGAATGACGAACACTAACTTCACTTAACGAAGGTTTATTCAGCAATTGCACATACAAGAGCACAGAGCAAACTGCCTTCAGCCAGAACACATACAGTATATATACAGCTACAGAACATTCCAGTACAATGATTCTTGACATTTGTGGATACTTCTGGAATGTACTCAACCCGAATAAAGAAATTAAAATTGTAGAGTCCAGGTGAGTTTTGAACTCGTGATCCTCCATGCAACAGTTTAGGATCATAACCACTATACCAAGGTGCTACTCAGCTTCTTCTGCAACAATATTTATAATATAATTAACACCCTTTGAAATACTAAGTATTTTAAAATTTGTGATTTATAAAACTCAATAAAATTCAATTACAATGCTAGGTTAAAAGTGCAGACTTCACTGAGATTTTATGAAATTCCTGAAATTCCCTGACTTTTTCAGGTAAAGTTTAATTCTCTGAGAGTTCCAGGTTTTCCAGAAGAATCGCCACCCTGTAGACTTCTCACCCTTCTCGTATGTCATTCCCATTCATTTTTAAAGACTTGTGGCGATAGATTGTTAGCTGCCTCTTTTTGTGCAAATATCCACTGGATCTGCGACCTTTCTTTGTACCATTAACAAATAATGAAGGATAAACAGCACTAACACAATGATTCTGCAGAACTTAAGAAAATCGTGCCCACTGAAAAATGCTGCACTGCACTGCTAAATGAAACGTCGCGTTGCACCAAGTACTTCCAAGAAGGACCGAGCAAAGCCAAAATGTACCAAATAGTGCCAAGAAAGTCTTAGCATCAGATCACATGCTTGCAGCACATCATGCACATGTGCAGCTTTGCATGCTGTGGCCAAACCTGCTCCAAAAAATCTTTAACCAAATTAAAGGCTTACAGTCTGACTGTTGCTCCTATCAGTTACCTAAATATTTGGATTCTGGGTCTACAAATCCCTCCTATGAGAGAGCCATACATAAGCAATAATATTTTAACAGTACCATAACAGTGGAAGTGAAATGAAGAAGTAGTGTTTTGAGGGTTCTGTACCTCAATTGGTAAAATCAGAACACATATAGGATTACTCTGTTGTCCGACTGTCTGAAACCCTGTATCCCAGGAATGAGTTGATGTGTCCAGTTGAAATTTACGTCAAATATTAATGTGTACGGTTTCTTGTCAATGTAAAAAAGTGAAGCATCCAAGTCAATGCAATCAAAAGACACAGCTATTTATATCACATATTTTGATGCTTGCAAACTCATCAAAACCTACAGGGTACTTCTTGTTGACCTAGTCTCATAAAATTTGGCAATAAGTGAGGTTTCATACTGCAACCAAAGGAAAGAAACCATAAACGTGTTAATTTATAACACACAGAAAAAAAATTGTTAGCGGATATTATCTGTCAGTCCATTTGTTAATCTGTTAAGTCTCCTTTTTCTCAGGAACAGGTAGACACATCAAGTTGAAATTCATAACACATACTGAGGTCTATAGTACTTTGGTGGTGTAAAAATGTGAAGCTTCTAAGTAAGTGCAATCAAAACATACTATCATATATGTCACATATTTTGATACCTGCAAACTCACTCATTAAAACCTATGGGATATTTCCCCTTGACATATAATCACGAAATTTGGAAGAAGAAAGGTTTCGCAGCACAAGTAAAGGAAAAGTCAGAAAATAGTTAATTTATAATTTTATCACATGAAAAAAATATTTCTTTTTTCGTGTATTATTGCCCTTCAAACTTAAAATTAAAACATTCTTGAAAGTCTTGGAATCTGTGGGACTGATGACTTGACAGTATCAATGTTCATAACAGGTAAAAATCATCATGACTGATTCCCAGAATGAATGAACTATCTAAATACATAATTAAGTTTGTACGGAGCCTTCAGGGTGCAAGTCCTACTCGCACCTGGCCAATTTTCATAGTAATTCTTTCTCACTTTTTCTTTTGCATATACAAAGCCAATTATCTGGATAAAGAGAATATTACAGTGAGCTCCAATAAATATTAAGATAACATAGTGCAATCCAAAATAAAGTACTTAGTCGAAGGGAGTTTAATATGTATATAGGGGCAAAAACTATCATAAAAATAAACAAACAGAAAAAATGTGGAAAGGAGCGTGCTTACAAACTAAGTCAAACAAAATTAAATACCTGGGGTTCTGAGTGACTTTTCCAAACCCTAACACTTTTCTTAAACCTCACCAGTCCTTTTCCTTCACCCTTCTTCCTTCTTCCTTCCACTTCATCCCCTCTGCCAGAAGAAGGAGCAATTGACTCCAAAAGCTTGTAAACTGTAATACCTTTTTATATGTGTGTTCTCCTACCACCGCTTGGAGGTGGAGGTAGGAGGATCTCTCCAATTACTTGTGTGTGTGTGTGTGTGTGTGTGTGTGTGTGTGTGTGTGTGTGTGTGAGCGTGCACGCGCGTGCGTGCGTGCGCGCGTGTGTGCACGCGTGCATGCAGAATGTGAATGAGAGTGAGAGGGAGGGGGAGATCGTAGTGTCTATTTACAAGATTGCTAGAATTATTATTGAGTACCTGAGCAAGAACAGAAGCATTATCCCTCAATTCCAAGGCTGTAGGACAGAGATGCATAGACTGAGGCCCACCTCTGATCTGATGGCGGTAGTCCATCACAATTTGTTCTTTTCTTTTTTTATCTTTCATTCACTCTTGCAAAGGAGAGGCAGGTCCTTGTGGAAATCAGTTCTTCTGAGAATACATTACTGTAACTATACTCATAAAATAATGTGAATATTTGTTATACAAATATTTTAACTTTACCCTCCCCCCCTTTGGCCCCTAATTAGTTGGGGGGAGGGGGTGGGGGAGGTGGGGTATGCGACACTTGCAAGTTATATATCCACGCTGTAGGATGATAAACATTTAATGTGAAGGGATCATAACTAGACATGAAGATACAGCAAATTTTTGGTCAGTTTAGTGTGCACAGAATAGTGAAAGTGACAATTACATGCCACCATCAAGAATAGCTGGATCTGATTTAGAAAAATATCAAATTAATTTGGTGACAGAAAATTGTTCAGCTGTTCTAGAAAAATATGAAGTTCAGACTCACCATGAAACCATACAGCAAAGATGACATCACTGATTGAGAGTCGGATCAAAAGATACAGGTCATAGGACTTCAATAACATCCTCTAAGTGCTCCATGAAGAAGATCATATAGGACACAGCAAATATGGTTCCCATAACTTTTTATCCTTTATCTGTAAGTAAACTTTGCTATTAAATGTGAAATAACGGCCTGTGAAAATGAAGTTGATGACAGCTACAAGAAACAGTATCACAGGCCTGCAATTTAGGTTGACACTTGGACACGAGGTGTTCAGCAGCAATCATGTCATTTATATGTGGATTATTTGTTCACGAAGACAGAGAGTCAAAACTAAAAAATATAGTACCTGTCCCTGATGGAGGACTAAAGTTTACAAGCAATGGACCATGGGGTGTAGGTCTTGGTAAACGACAGCACAAATTAGTTCAATGGGGAATGTGGAGCCACAAATGATAGCATGAAATGAATGATTATTTTGTTTTAGGGCACAAAAACAATGAGGGTCATATGAGCCCATGTCAAAACCTTAGGAAAAAAAAAGTTAAAAGCTACTACACGTTTAGCCCAGTAAACGGCAGGAAAGACAGCTAAAAACAGGTAATTGGGGAAAGGTCCATAAGATACGCCATACAGAAACAGAGATTCTTAACTAAAGATTAAATGTCCTTCGCCATATTGCTACAATGGACAAAAAGTAAAAGTCGGTCAACAGTCCATGCATTGTTCACTGAAAAGGCCGATAACTCAGACAGTAAACATAAATTGGGATTTAAGTGGTTAAAAAAGGGTACTCCATCAGGAAATGGTCAACCATCAAAGGTTGTGGGCAATGAGTACAAAGTGGTGGGGAGCACCACTTAACAAATGGCGATGGCCAAAAAGACAGTGCCCGAAACACAACCTAGCTAAATGATCTCCTCATGGCGAGAGGGCTGAGAGGAGGTCGTTCAGGCTGCTGGGAGAGGTTTAGTTTCCTGGAGCTTGTTCCCATGAAGGGAGGACCAGTAGTGATGCCAAAGTGACATCACCTGCTGACAAACAGCAACACAAATATCATCAGAGGGAATGGTGGAACTAGTGGGCCGAGATACAGCGATTGCAGCCTTGGCAGCAGCAGCAGCAGCAGCTGCCTCATTTCCCGATCGACACAAGCAGGAACCCACATAAACATCACAGTGACTCCATTAAGAGTGAGCAAGTGACAGTTTTCCTGGACCCGTTGCACTAAAGTAGGGATGGTGTACAGTACACAGAAGCTCTGAAGGGCACTGAGAGAGTCAGAGCAGATGATGCAATGGAAAAGCATGTGTCTCTGGATGTACTGCGTGGCCTGATACAGGGCAAATACTGAGTAGTGTTCCGGAAGCCGATGATGAAGGCACACCCGATACCACGGCCAGCCCGAGAGCCATCAGTGTACACAAAGGTAGTATCACGAAGGTCATGAAACTTGCAGTGATAGAGCGAGGCTAGAGTAGCACCCTTAGGAAGCGAATGAAGACCAAAGTGAACATGGGTTGCTGCACAAATCCAACGTGGTAAAGGGTTCACACCCACCGGGAAAGTGGCAAGTAGCATGAAGTTAAGCTGCTGGAACTAGGGCTGGGGATGAAAGAAATGAGTAAGCAGAAAGTAGAGTATGACGCCTAGGTTAAATGAAGTCAGGAATGTCATCTAGTGATAACTGTAACTGGTTTAGAAGGGCTATGAATTTGATATGGATTGCTGGAATAGGATTGTGAGGGCCTGTTTTTTATTTGATACCTCAATATAGTTGTACAGGCTTTCTGTGCCATTCTCATTACAATTCAGCACTGGTGTGACTTCTGTCAGATGACAGGGTAATAATGGAGTGAACACTTTTCTGCGCACAAAAGGCCTGAGCCAACAAATTTTGTGCCCTTGCTGCTCTACAGTTTCTAAGTATTTGAAAAAGATAAACATGGCTATCAAAAAGCTGCAATATGAGGTTATTTATTTAACAACTACACCTGAGAACAAAAGTAACTTTTGTGTGATGTGTCACTGCCAAGTAGCTCACCTCCCTATACTTGGACTACACCTATGCAGATCTACTACAGTATAATACAGAAGGTAACAGAATAAAATACAGAAGGATGTACAGAAATGACACTTTTATTCAAAGACAATAATTACACTTAACTCACCATGATTCCTGATGGTTCCTTCGACATGACAAAAGGGAACATTGGTTTGTAATAGGATGTGTGATGACTTCACATTGCATGCTCTGCAATGTGCTCCCATACTGTACACAAGGTTGGCAAGGAGTTCTTGTGGCAGGACTTTTATCCAACATATCATCACATATTCACCAACGAAAATTTCTTGCCTTTGACTGTTCTAGGCCATAACAACAGTTTTAACAATGAATTCACCATTGAAGCTGTACGTCTCAAAAGCCCAATTTCACAGTCATCTAAAAACAAATGACATCTAGGAACAAGTACCCCTATTTCCACAAAACAATAAAGCCTTTGAAAAGAATAAAACAGCTCCAAAAAAACAGTAAAATTGAAGTAAAAAATAGTATCTGGGACCTCATTCAGGAAACAAATATAATCACATTTACAAGAATAATAAACAAAGGAAACAACAAAGAAACTAATTCTGGTCATTAAGAAAGCAAAGCAAAACTCAAATATGTTGACAGGAAATATAGCAATGGAAAATGTGTGCTGGACAGTATGAAATTGGTCCATTCCTCCTTATCTCATAGAGGCAGTGAAGATTGGAAGCCAGGTGTGTTGGAGAACAACTGATAGGTATTATCATCTTTCAGACTAGGTCATTCTAATGTAACTGGATAGATAAAAAGATATGCTCACTGAGTGGCGTCAGGAGAAAAAAAAAAAAAACACACACACACACACACACACACACACACACACACACACACACACACACACACACACACACAAAAGTTTTACTTTGCAAGGTTTTGGGGCTAGTGGCTCCTCCTTCCGGCAGAAGGGTTGATTGTGAAGGAGGAACCCTTCTGCCAGAAGAACGAGCCACTGACTCTGAAGGCTTGCAAAGTAAAACCTTCTTTCACGTGTATGTTCTCCTGCTGCTGCTGCTGCTTGGTCAGTAGATTTTTTTTATCTATCCAATTACATCATATTGTCAAACATTGATAATTTTTGTTGTTATAGACTAAGTCTTTCATCAGGCATAGACAAAATGCACACTCATTCTCACATGTACAGCTCCGCACCCATGGCCACTGTCACCTCTGGGTGCTAAAGCCCAACTGCGGATTCATCAGTGATGAGGGAGCAGGAAAGGGAATTGAGCTGGTACGGCTCGCTATTTAAATTATTTTTGTCTTTCAAAACCACCCGCCTTCTCAGTACTCGCCACGATGTCAATATCAAGATCGGACTGGAGTCTCTGGTCACCGCATATCTTTGGCGAGTTGGCTTTCCGTGCACCGTGAGGCAGACAGAATGAGGTAGAAGGGGCTTGTTGGGAATTAGTGCTGCACTGGGCGTGGGGAGCAATGTCGGTGTCAGAGGTCAAGCCCACTTGGTCGGTGGGCCCTGCAGAAGCAGTCGATTGGGATGGAACACCGTGGGCTCAAAGATCCTAGTGTGTAGGGCAGGTGTTGTCCCAAGGACGATCATCGTGTGGTCATTTAAGAGCTGAGAAGTGACTTCTTGGTTCTGTCCTTGGATTCCGACGAAGAATTACGGCAAGTTTGGTGCATGAGGTGAACACAAGAATTCTAAAAAGGTGCACATTGGTGATGCGTATACCAGACTTGCAAATAGTGTAAGCTTTACTTTGGTACTGCAATCTCCAGTTAGAGCACTGTTTGGGAGGAGAGCGTTGATATCAGCATTGTCATCTATCTGTTCAAGTCACACTGATCCGTTACCTTAAGTTTATGGCAACAAAGAGAGTCGCAGGAACATATTACCGGTACATGGTGTTGTGCCACAACATCAATATTGGTCCTGAACACACAAACAGAAATGGTTCAAAAGTTAATCATTTCTGCAGAACATACTAATGAATAAGAACATCCTATCTCTAGTCACAGACAGGCACAACAAAAAGATTCTCACAATTAAAGCTTTTGACCATTAAGGCCCTCGTCAACAATGGACACACACACACACACACACACACACACACACACACAAACACACACACACACACACACACACACACACACACACACACGACTGTGCAGTCTCAGGCAACTGAAACCACACTGCAAGCAGAAGCACCACTGCATGATGGGAGTGGCGACTGGTTTGGGGTAAGGAGGAGGCTGGGGCAGGGAGGACGAGGGATAGTATGGTGGGGATGGCAGACAGTGAAGTGCTGCATGTTATATGGAGGGCAAGGGGAGAGGTGGGGAGAGGGGGGGGGGGTAGAAGTAGTGGAAAAGGAGAGAAATAAAAAGACTGGGTGTGGTGGTGGATGATAGCTGTGTATTGCTAGAATGGGAACAGAGAAGGGGCTGGATGGGTGAGGACAGTGACTAATGAAGGTTGAGGACAGGAGGGTTATGGGAAGAGTAGGATGTATTGCAGTGAAAGTTCCCACCTGTGCAAATCAGAAAATCTGGTGCTGGTAGGAAGGATCTATATGGCACAGGTTGTGAAGCAGTCACTGAAATGAAGGATATCATGTTTGGCAGGGTGTTCAGCAACAGGGTGGTCCACTTGTTTCTTGGCCACAGTTTGTCGGTGGCCATGCAAGTGAATAGACAGCTTGTTGGTTATCATGTCTACGTAGAATGCAGCACAGTGGATGCAGCTTAGCTTGTAGATCACATGACTTGTTTCACAGACAGTCCTGCCTTTGATGGGATAGGTGATGTTAGTAACTGGAATGGAGTAGCTGGTGGTGGGAGGATGTATGGGGCAGGTCTTGCATCTTGGTCTATTACAGAGGTATAAGCCATCAGGCAAAGGATTGGGAGCAGGGGTTTTGTAAGGATGGACAAGTATATTGTGTGGGTTCAGTGGATGGCGGATTACCACTGTGGGAGGAGTGGTAAGAATAGTGGGCAGGACATTTTTCATTTCAGAGCGCTACGAGAGGTAATCGACACCCTGGCTGAGAATGTAATTCAGTTGCTCCAGTCCTGGGTGGTACCGGGTTATGAGGGTAATACTCATCCGTTGCCAGACGGTGGTACTTTGGAAGGTGGTGGGAGACTAGAAAGATAAGGCATGGGATATTTGTTTCTGTACAAGGTTGGGATGATAATTACAGTCAGTGAAGGCTTCAGTGAGACCCTTGGTATATTTCGAGAGGGACTGCTCATCACTGTAGATATGATGACTACGGGTGGCTAGGCTGTACAGAAGGGACTTCTTGGTATGCAACGGATGGCAGCTGTAGAAGTGGAGGTATTGCTGGTGGTTAGTAGGTTTGATATGGACAGAGGTACTGATGTAGCCATCTTTGAAGTGGAGGTTAGCACCTAGGTAGGTAGCTTGTTGGGGTGAGTAGGACCAGGTGGAGAAAATGAGAGAGAAATTGAGGGTCTGGAGGAATGTGGATAGGATGTCCTCACCTTCGTTCCAGATAGCAAAGATGTCACCAATGAATCTGAACCAGGTGAGTGGTTTAGGATTCTGGGTTTTTAGGAAGGATTCCTCTAGATGGCCCATGAATAGGTTGGCAAATAATGGTGCCATGTGGGTGCCCATGGCCATAACACAAATTTGTTTGTAGGTAATGCCTTCAAATGAGAAGTAATTGTGGGTGAGGATATAGTTGGTCATGGCGATTAGGAAGGAGGTTGTTGGTTTGGAATCCTTCGGGTGTTGGGAAATAGCAGTAAGGCCATGGGCATTAGGAATGTTAAGTGTACAGGGAGGTGGCATCAACAGTGATGAAGAGGGCATTGTGTGGTACCCTTGCAGTTCAAAACTGTGGTGGTGCCTTTGTCCAGAGGTAGGATTATAAGGTCAGGATAAGTTTATGGACGGTGGACTGCGGTTCTTTCTGCAGATGTAAAATTAGTTTACATGTTGAGGGATGTGGGAAATTATGGGGTGGCAAGGTTCAAGGTTAAGAAATTCTGGATAGTTAACAGTTGGTGTGTAGCGGTTCCTCCTGTTTTATTTATCTCTTTGTTTGTTGTCCTTGGTGTCGACGTATGCTACACTGGCTGAAAAATGGGGTTTGTAATTTGGACACTGACTTCAGCAAATAATGTAGCCGACAGATGTACAGTTGCGTTTCACAGTACTTTCATTTCATTTTTTCACAACACCCCATTAATACACAGTGATATGTGTATGGCCAGTGCACTATTGTTTAAACTTTCCATAAGCCTCATTAATAGTTTGCAGGTGAACCTTCACATACTGCTACAATAGTTTACTGTTGGACATCTATGAGCAGAAAAAGCCTAACCACAAAGTTCACAATTCTTGAAGAATAAAAAGGTACATATGGAGCAGACACTGTCAGTGTTTTAACACATGGCAGCCTATTGGTGTTACACTTATTCCACAGTTAATTTGAAGCATTGTTGTTGTTCTAACCAGCACAGGTTACTCGTCAAACTCGTGACCAAAAATTGGGCCATTATGTACCATCACAAAATAGGTGCTGAAACTAAACATTTTTCAAAGTTAAATTTACAGAAATTACAGTTAAAACTTAACTCATTAAATTCACTGAATACATCAAAAAATTGCATCTTTTTAACAGTTTCTTCTACTACGAGGGTTAAGCCGTATTATTTGTTTAAATCATGAAATTAACAAATATAAGTATGCAAACAATACTGTAGACAAAACTGTTAATTACTTTGGAATTAATTAAGGGCTGGCTTTGCTAACATGTTTTCTAATAGAGCCAAATACATCCTTTAAGATAACTATTAGTTGTTCCTCCAAATGTTTATAATTAGTACAGAATTTATATTTGTTTACATGTCAACAATAGAATTTAATTACTGATTTCACCCTATACCAAAAGATACTAACTAGTAATAGTCAAAATAAATTAGAAATTTCCTTGGACCTGTAAAACTTATCAGTCCTTTGAATTTTGAAGGTTTTACACAATAGCATAGAACTTCCTATCACTTCACTTCAGGAAACAAAACTTGGCCAAAAAAAAAGAAGGTGTTTTTAGAACAGTCTTTCATGCAATGCAACATGTAAACATGTACACTGCATATTTTATGAAAGTATAAATACAAATTCCACCATATACAGCATAGTAGCTTCCAAATTACTCAAATTGAAATTGCGATGTGCTTTTGTCAGCCAGTCATAGCTCATCTTATGTGGTCTCACCAGCCAATGACAGTAGGTATTCGGAGCACAAGATATTCATAACACAGAACATGTGATATAGTCAGCTAACAGTAACATGGGTCAAGTAGTGCAAACACATGAACAGGAAAAGTTAATGGTTTAAATTGATATACATACAGTGTAGCTACAAGAAAAGCTAAGCTTTCATGTATAATATTGGTCTATTTTAGTTTGTGTTACCGTTTAACATGTATCAAACACAAATATGAAAGTAAAATGTTAAATAATGGTAAGTATGATAGTTCTTCTGGACTCAAAGTGGGTGGTCCTAAAAGTGTTAATTTTGAATGAGAGTCAAATGCTATGTGATTTAAGAAATTTATCACACATTCTCACACTTAACATAGTTCATTTGGCATAAAAGGAAATGTTCTTTGAAAGTAACACTTCTCAAACCACCGTTCACAATATTTCCCTTTGACCTCTTAGAAATGTAGACAGTTGTAATGTCATCAAAAGCAGTTTGTTGTATTGCATAGTCTTCATCCTAACGCTATCAGTAGACACTTGTGTGTGCTATGTTTTGTTGTTGTAAAAGGCACATTTTCTTTGCAAATAAAGTTTTATTTTGGTGTTATTCTCTGTTATCTTTTTTTCTGCAATAGCGGGCTAAAGTAATATTCTTTGTTAGAGTATCAGTTCTTACCAGCCAAATTGCAAAAATTTAACTGAAAATTAAAACAATGAAAAATTCAAGGTGTTCTAAAAAAATTCCTGTTTTTTTCCAGATGAAAAAATTCCCACATTTTCTCATACCTCCCAGTTGTCCCAGGGCATATAAATCCTGTAGGAAGGATAATTTTGGTCTGTGATAGATTCAATGTGACCCTTGGTATATTTGGAGATGGGTCTGCTCTGCTCGCCGTTATCAACGTGATGACCACAGATCACTATGCTATAATGAAGGGATGTCTGGGTGTAGAATGGATGCCAGCTGTTGAAGTTAAGGTATTAACAGTGGGTGGTAGGTTTGATGGTATGAATGTATTGGCGTACCCAACCTTGAGGGGAAATCAAACAATGGAAAATCCAGGATGGAATGTAGCAGTATTATGAAAATGACAATAGTGTATCACCACATAGCGGAGATGCTGAGTAGCAGACAGGAACAACAAAAAGACTGGATTCAGCTGCCAGAGACAGTTGTCATGTGTATGTGAGCTGCATTTGTGTGTGTGTGTGTGTGTGTGTGTGTGTGTGTGTGTGTGTGTGTGTGTGTGTGTGTGTGTCAAAGGTCGTGTTCTTGTTGGCTGAAAGCTCACTTTCCGAGAGTCTTTTTGTTGTGCCTACGACTCAGCATCTCTGCTATATGGTGAGTAGCAACTATCCTCTTTTGTAATATTGTTATATTCAAACCTTGAGGAGACACTGACATCAAGGAAAGTGGCCTGCTGAGTTGAGGAGGAGGAGTAGGTGAAATTAATGTTACTGTAATAAAATGAGTCTATGAATGGATCATTTAGCTAACAGAAACTAATACAATAAGGATTGAGAAGAGGGGACGAGGAGGAGGAAAAACTGAATTACATGAGTAACAAGTAGTATACAATATATTATGTACATGTTTGATCAAGAGCTGCACTGAAACAGAAAGAATAATTCTGCAAACATTCTTCTTAGATATATATAGTACTGGAAATATATATGTATGGTAATAATATAATGTCCTGTGCCGAGGACCTCCCATGGGGTAGACCGTTCGCCGGGTGCAAGTCTTTCGATCTGACGCCACTTCGGCGACTTGCGCGTCAATGGGGATGAAATAATGATGATTAGGACAACACAACACCCAGTCCCTGAGCAGAGAAAATCTCCAACCCAGCCGGGAATCAAACCGGGGCCCTTAGAATTGACAGTGTCGCGCTGACCAGTCAGCTACCGGAGGCGGACTACATGTATGGTAAACCTGTGCTAAAACAACAATTATCTCTGAGTGCACTTCCCATCCATATAAAAAACAATATGGATATTATTAACAAAGTTATACTATTGGATGACATGTACCCAGTTAAGTATATCATCATCACTAACATACAGTCTAGCTTCCATTTCTTATATTTTTCATGATAAATTCTCCTTTTTTGAGAATAGTTTACTATGTATCTATTACAATATACTGTGCCTTCACTCTTAAAATATTTATGTAAACATAGTTTATTAAGTCACTAATGCTAGACACTGATCCGGATGGCCATGCATGTTAAAACACTGCTTCCGAGACATGGAAGTGCGCTGGCCCCAGATTGAATCCGTCCAGTGGATTGAGGTGAGAGTCGACACGCTGGCCAGCCTGAATGTGTTTTTTAGGCAGTTTCCACATCCAACTAGGTGAATACTGGGGTGGTACCAAAGTACTGCCTCAGTTACAATATTGGCAAATATTTAGAAAACCTTCACTCACTTTCACATGAATAACACGACGTGCAGACAGTTGGAGTACACACATTCTGTCTGGGTGATAACAGAGTGGCAACAGGAAGGGCATCCAGCCACCCCTTAAATTAACCATGCTGACCCTGCACCATTGTGGGATAAAGACCCAAGAAAAGAGTCACTGATGATACAACTGATATCTGGTTTTCTTGGTCACAAGTGTAGAGGACAATACATTTAACAACTGGGTAGATGTCTTTGTGTTTTTACCTCCTCTCTCCTTTCTCCAAAATCTTCATTGCTTCTTCCACATGTCCTCCAATTACTTATTGCAACAAGTCTTGTGCCCCCATTCAACACTCATTGCCATTCCTTCCTGACCCCACATCAAACTCCCCTTCTCCCTCCTCCTCCTATTTTGTTTCTCAACATGTGCCTCATTATGCACTGAGAGTATATATACAAATGCAGCATTGGATTATATCTTCATTTGCCCTTAGATTACATTTAAATCTTTTGCTGTATATGACCAATGTCGAGTGACAGTGTAGAAATATTACTACTCGGGGTAATTTATTCAGCAAATATTCCCTTTTACCTTTTGGCATTTTGTTCAGTGATAATAGAAACGATATATATACAACTTTTCGGAAATCTCACACACACACACACACACACACACACACACACACACACACAAAGCACCGTCACTGCTCCCCCCTCCCCCCTCTGTGAATGACAAAGACAGTGAGGCATACATTACAGAAGTGGAGGAGGAAACGAAATTAAATTTTTAGGGTAGGTCGAGAGGGTACATAATTTATTTCAGTTATTATAAAATTCTGTTAAATTTGCAAAAGAACTGGCATTATAAGCCCACTTACCAGTATGATTTTGCACCCCCCCCCCCCCTCCCCACACACACACCCTCTGGCATGGATGCGTGCACTGATTGGTTGGGAAGGTTGTCATAAGGTCCTTGTATCCTATTCTGAGGCAAGTTTTCCCATGTATGTTGTAACTGGTCCTTGATATACTGGATGTGAAATGGAGCTGACATCCAAGCTGATCCCACATGTTCTATCAAGGAGAGGTGTGAGGTTCTTGCTCCTCTTGGGAGTACTTCAAAGCCACATGTTCATACACACACAAGCTATGTGTGTGGATGAGCACTGTCCTGTTGAAAAATGCATGACATGATAGGTAACTCATGAGAATGCATGATAGCTGTGACATATTGTTGTGCGATTAGAGTTCTCTCAATCCCTACCAGCCGTGATCTGAAGTCATACTCATTGGTTTCCCACACCATGATGCCAGAAAAACATTGGAAAATGGTATATCTCCTCAGGTCACAGCCATACTCACCCACAATGGTCATCCAGGGTAGTGCATAACCACAATTCACAGCTGAACACACAATTATATTTTGACTAAAGTTCAGTCTTGATCACACCATTTATGTTTTAATGATATAGGTAACCGGTTTCGGTTCTTTCAGTTGACTGCGTAGCAGCGAGGAGAGCTCCGCCTACCATCCTAAGGGAGCCATGGGTCTGATGATGGTTTTGTAAAAAGAACCGAAACCGGTTACCTGTATCATTAAAACATAAATGGTGTGATCAAGACTGAACTTTAGTCAAAATATAATAATTAATTGATCACTGTTTTCCAAAAATGTTTACCAAAATTGAACACACAATGCCAGTCATCAGCACTCCATGTTTCCCAGTCTTGGCACCACTCCAAACACAGCAGTTTGTGTTGCGGTGTTAACAGCAGCCTACATGTAGTATGATAATTCCCTAGTCTAGCTGGTGCTAGTCAATGAGCAATGGTGTGGGATGATGCCGAACGCTGCAGTCTTTTACATTCTCAGACGGAAGGTGCAGACTGAAAGGGTTACGGTGTGCTTGATGCACAATATGGTGAGCCTGCCTTGTAGTGGTCAGTGTTAAATGGAAGCTTGACCATGAGTACACTTGCCCTTCCCATGCAGTCCATTGTCAGTGCAGTGCCACATAAATGCACCACAGATCTGAACACTGCACAATTTGACCATCCAGCCAAATGGATAGGCCCCTTTCAAACTGTCAGATGCTGATAATGCCACTTCAAACACATACGTAGCAGCATCACTGCGTCCTTCAAAGTGATCACTCAACATTTGATGCTATTCATGCTCCTTATATACCCTACCAGGCCTGGTAACAACACTAAACATGATCAACACTAACAAACTATGGTGGCAATTTTACTGCTTTCAGGGAATTGGAAGGCTTAATCATTTACACATCCACTGATGGTTTTTACCATGTTCTTCGGCCTCTGCCATGTTGGCAGGTTGAACAACATTCACTTTGCACCATATGGCAGTTGTATGTGTGTTTATAAAAATCTATCTTCATCTTTTAATGAAGAACTTTCTTATTGTAGATTTCATAAACTTCGTGTTATCAGTGGTCTATGTAAATTACAAAAGAAAATGTGGGGTGGTATTATTTATACATTTCATGTACTAATATAAAGATGTCTTTCATATGCTACATTATTAAGCTGCATTGTTTATGTATGTAGGAACATTTATAAACACTTCTTCAATGCTTAAAGCTTCAGGGCATTTGACAACAGCAGCTTGTCCTAGCCAGCTAATATGACTGACTGTAAATTCTACTATCTAATTTCTATATGCCTTTAAATAATGTCAAATGCATGATTTTGGTACACTTTTTTGATCAAGTAGCTGAGTTAGTGGGCTTGTCCAAAGGATGAAAATACTGTCAAATCTAGTCATTGAATACATTAAGTCACAATGCAGCTTTTTGGTGGAACTATCTTTCATTTTTGTAGGCCAGCTTTCAGCAAAACTTGAATTGAAATTAGGATCGAAGCTGAGAAAGGAAGGACTGGCACATGTGGAGCTACTGAAGTTTGTCACAGTATAGTTCCGAGGTTCACACTTCGATGGTGGATAAAATTGTTCATAACATAATTATGCACCCTATTTTGGCTCATTTTGTGTATGTGTATGAAAAAATTTATATTAAAATATAATTTCAAAACCAAATATTATTAACAAAGTCAAAACAATTGAACAGAAGAGTATTTTAGCAGGTAAAGCCTTTGGACAAGACTGGAAGCTCACTGGGGGACAGTGTCCTCAAGTAAACTTTGGCAACTGTTTTCATGTTTTACTGACTAGTACAGATTACTACAGTACTGTACAGCACGAGTATTTGTACACTTTTACTTTTAAGAATTTTGCTGCTTGTCTCCTAAATTCAGAGTTTGGAATGCCTCATCATTTTGAAAACATCTGCAGCACTCTTTCTATTTTTGCTAGGTACTTCTATGCTATGGAGGAATCTTAAAAAATTCTGAAAGGATGAGAGTACTGTATTTTAGAAATATATGTCAGCTCTACTCTAGTTATTTCTCATTTGGTGACTAGTAATTTGCTACTTCTCTGCCACTATAAATATCGTGAGTAGTTTTTTTAAAGCTATGCCCCGTGAGATGTCTCATATAATAGCACTTATTTGTCTTTGTGAAATACTTACTTTCAACAGGGCATTTGAAAGTTCTTTCTGGCATGTGTGTTAGAGTGTGTTCCTTTAAGTGTTCTGATCGTAAGAAAGACTTGCCACATCCATCCATCATACAGTGGTATTTCCTTTCATTAGTATGCTTATACTGATGGCGCTTCAGTTTGCTTGCACTTTCAAATGCCCAGGTGCAGTCCTGGTGGGAAGAGAGAACATTGGGTAAAAACAAATCTAATGTAGTTTAGTTTAGTTAATTTAATTGTGTTTTTGACTGGTTACTGCAAGAACATAGCCTATGAGTGGGTCCCGACCCCCTCTGTCACATAAATGAAGTTATGTGTGACCTAGCTGCCATATAGTGAAACTGAAAGATATTTTGATTTTCAATAATATGGCAAAAAGAGATACATACTACCGACAGCCAACAAGGCCATAGATAGATTCAAACTATTGCTACATCGACAGCATTATCAGCTGCTACACATCCTTATTTTAGCCAAGATGAAGTACTGTACATTGAGAGCCTTATTTGAGCTGAGTAGTCTTAATTTCAATACAGCAGTCTCTTACTTTTACAGCTTGTGATGTCTTAAATGTCATGGCAAGAGAAAGGAAACAAAGATTTTTACTATAGTTGTCAAGTCCAGTTCTGTGGTACTTCTAAGAGCATATAAACAAATTCAATGTAACTTAACAAAATTTGTAATAAAGTTCAATTACATTAAACATATTTTTAAATAATTAATTGTCTAAGAAGTATATCATTAATGTAAAAGAAATTTTTATTTTTTATTTGACAGACCTATCTAACCTTCAATCACGATTCTGACTTTATATAACATGGATAGTGTAAGGAAACAACACTTTCATTTTGTTGTACTACATTAAAATATTTTTAGTCAAATTCGTTAACTCAGTTTATAACTTGGCTGTTGCTATCATCTAAAAATAGTTCATACACAAAAAATTCACGTAATGATTTTTGTGACTGAACTATGGATTAAATATTGCTTTAATCTATTTATTAAAATTAATTGTTTTTACTCACATTCTTTTGTTTTGTAGTTTTTATTTTTTCAGATGTTCTGTCATTACCTTCGGAGTGTAATGTTTACAAGTCGTAGAGAAAATGATACAAAAAATAATTTTTTCATTATTTTTGTAACAATACTTATCTTGATTTGGAGAATACTAACTTATTTCTCTGGCGGACAGTATTTAATTTTAATGGTGGTTTATGTAACACTTCAACAATATGCATATTTCAGCAATATTTACATTGGGAGGCAGCTATTGATCGTCTTTTTGTACTATGTGCCTGTGCATAAAGATGGTTCACTTCTTGAATGGCGATATGGCATGTCTTCAAGTTTTACTAGAAGCATGATATTCTACTGCAAAATATCTTATTCGTAATATCCTTAGAACACAGAGTCCAACCATCACAACTCTAATGTATTTGTAAATCAACATCATACTAACAACAAAGTATGTTGTACATCACAGTAGAGCTTATTAGCATCAAAGACTTTATAACCATATTATTATGGATAAATACAAACTCATTTATGAGGTCACATATACTAAAAGTCTAGTTGAAATCAATGCGTGAATCAGTGTTAAGATCACAAAATTATTGTATTTTTGTGTTCCGTTTTGTTTTACAAATAAATCTGGCTGCTATAGTTTCAAGCTGACTGTTGAAATAGTAATTTTGAGAACGTTCTTCATCACTTCAGGAAATTGAAGCATTTTGAGTACATTAAAGTTATGAAACTAGAAGATTAAAACTGTGTGCCAGACCAAATGGCAAAGATCCCGAGTTCTAGTCTTGGTCTGGCACACAGTTATAATCTGCCAGGAAGCTTCATATCAGCACACAGTCCGCTGCAGAGTGAAAATTTCATTCTGTAAATTAAAGATTTAAAAAAAATCTGAAACTGAATTTAGGTACTTGGGATGCTCTGATATGCTGAAGGAGTCCGAACCTGGCTTCAGATAAGTTTTGTTTCAGATCTAACTACAATATTCTAGTAGGAGAAAATAGCTATTGTCAAAATAGATTTGAGTCCATTTAACTCTATAAGTTATTCAACCCAACATTAAGATTCTTTTGCTCTGCAGGAGTGAGCCTTAAATTAGAAGACAGATCTGTGTTTTGTTAGCAAACGGCCAATACATTGTATTACAATTCATTTGGCAGGAGAGTGAATTTATTGTATTGCCAAATATAGACATATTTAAATGTGCTTTTGGGTTGTTTCATAATAAACGAAAAACATGAGCCGTTTTAAGGTCCTCTTTAAGGAATCCCCCCCCTTCTGATGACAAAATCCTGGCTAAAGCCTTGGTCACTATAATGATACAGAACAAGTTTTTACATACTGTTTAATGGGTGATTTCATTTCAAATCGTACAGGTCAAGACTGAATGTGTCGCATCACTATTTCAAAGTTTTCTGAAAGAAATAAAGGTCGAAGTTCGACAAGACACCTGTCAAAAAATAAAATATTTTGATTTTCTGATGATTTGGTTAAACATTATAGACCTCTTTAAATGAGAGTATCTGTGAAAATGTCGTAACAAAAGAAAAAAGAAAAAAATTGCAAATAAAAACTACAAGTGATAGATATCTGAAATTATTTTTAATACAAATCTTGTTCACAATACTATCAGACATGATTAACACATACATACTTCTGAGCTTTTTTCAGTTTTAATTTGGAAAAATAAACTATGAAAATTTGTAACTAGTAGCAAACTTCAAAGTTATGTTTTGAAAATACTAACAGACACAAGATGTTAACTGCCTTGAGAAATGATAAAGTGGAAAGACTGCTAACTATCAGCTATGACATTAATGCCTGAAATTCTTAAACTATGAAAATATTTCAACATAAAGACAAGAGAATCTGAAATTTTTTGAATCTCTATAAATTCTTCTCTCTAAAATACCCACTCTGAATATTCTAAAAATTGCATGTATGTTAGTTGTTCATTGTACTTATGAAATGTACAATCAGGGCAGGCAATATTCTACAGTGCAAAATTTTTATTTTAGAGTTAGCTACTCTCAAGATAAAAAAAATTCTAGACACTTAAAAATTTAAATTGAGTGCTGAACTTGAGTAAATGTAATGCAAAACTAGCATACCTCACTCAAAATTATTTAAGTGAGTGGGGAAATAACCGTTCATTTTATTCAAATATTTTATAAAAAGTTACATATAAAAAATAATAACAATATTATGAAAAGGATAGCTGCTACTAACCATGTAGCGTAGATGCTGAGTCACAGATAGGCACTACGAAAAGACTGTCAGCAAGTTAGCAGAGAGAGAGAGAGAGAGAGAGAGAGAGAGAGAGAGAGAGAGAGAGAGGGAGGGGAAGCTGGGGGCAAGGATAGGGAGGGATGGCAGGGTAGAGGTGGGAGACGGTGAAGTATTGCTGTGGGAGTATACAGGGATGAGTTGGGGAAAGCATAGGGCAGCTGGGTGCAGTTGGGAGGTTAGGTCAGGGCAGAGGGGGGGGGGGGGGGGGGGGGGGGAAGGCAGGAGAAAAGGAGAGAAGAAGAAAGACTATGGGTGTGTTGATGTAATAGAGAGCTGTCTAGTCTGAAATGGGTAAGGACAAAAACTAATGAAGGTTGAGGCCATTAAGGTTATGGAAATGTAGGATATACTGCAGGGAGAGTTCCCACCTGTGCAATTGAGAAAAGCCAGTGTTAGTGGAAAGGATCCAGATGGCACAGGCTGTGAAGCACTCATTGAAATGAATAATGCGTTGTTGGGCAGCATGCTCAGCAACTAGTTGATCAGCTGTTGCTTGGCCGCAATTTGACGGTGGTCATTCATAAGGACAGACAGCTTGTTGGTTGCCACCACAAAGAATGCAGCAGAGTGGTTGCAGCTTAGTAGCTTGTAGATTACATGGTTGGTTTCACAGGTAGCCTTCCTTTGATTGGATAGGTTACGCTTGTGACTGGACTGAAGTAGGTGGTGGTGGGAGGATGTAAGGGACAGGTCTTGCATCAGGATCTACTACAGGTATATGAGTCATGAGAAAAGGGGTTGGGAGCAGGGTTGTGTAGGGATGGATGAAGAAATTGTGTTGATTTGGTGGGTGGCGGAGTACCAATGTGGAGGGGTTGATGGGTTAGTAGGTAGGACATTCTTCATTTCAGCGCATGATGGAGATTGTGATTCACTTGCTCCAGTCCTGGGAGCTACTGAGTCATGAGGGGAATGCTCCTCTGTGGCCAGACAGTGGGTCTTTGAGAAGTTGTGGGTGACTGGAGACATAAGCCACAGGAGATCTGTTTTTGTACAAGGTTGGGAGGGTAATTACAGTATGTGAAGGGTTCAGTGAGACCCTTGGTATTTTTCAAGAGGGACTGCTTGTCACTACAGATGTGACGGTGACAGGTGTGATGTTGTATGGAACGGACTTCTTGGTATTGAATGGGTAGCAGCTGTCAAAGTGGAGGTATTACTGGTGGTTAGTAGGTACTGATGTAGCCATCTGTAAGGTGGAGGTCAACACTGAGGAAGTTGGCTTGTTGGGTTGAGGAGGACCAGTGAAGCATATTGGGGAAAAGGTGCTGAGATTCTGGAGGAATGCTGATAGGGTGTATTTACCATCAATCCAAATCACAAAGATGTCATAAATGAATCTGAATTTGGGATTCTGGGTGTTTGGAAGGATTCCTCTGGATAGCCCATGAATATGTTGGCATAAGTTGGTGCCAAACATATGCCTACAGCCATATGAATCTTTAGACCCTTAGGCCCATCCCAGAACCTCTCCCCAGAGTCCATCTCTTTCCTCACCCCTACCATTCCCCACACTCCTACCCTTCACATGCTCCCTGAAGTCCATAAATCCACCCTCCTGGTACACCTCATTGTGGCTGGTTACTGTGCCCCCACTGAAATACACTCTGCTCTCATACACCAACACCTTCAGTCTATTACCCACAACCTTATCTCCTGTATAAAAGATACTAACCATTTCCTCCGCCAACTTTCCACAGTTCCTTTTCCTTTACCACATGGTGCCCTGCCACCACTATTGATGCTACCTCCCTTTCCTTACACAGACATTCCTAATTCCCATGGATTTACTGCTACTGAACACTATCTTTACAAATGCTCGATGACCTCCAAACCCACAACCTTCTTCTTGGTCACCATGACAAACTATATCCTCACTGAAAATTACTTCTCCTTTGAAGGCATCACCTACAAACCAATCCCAGTTACGGCAATGGACACCAGCATGGCACCAACCTGTGCCGACCTATTCATGGGTTATGTACAAGAATCCTTCCAAATACCCTGAAATTCCAAATTCCTCACCTGGTTCAAATTCATTGATGATATCTTCATGATCTGGATCATGGCGAGGAAACGCTGTCCACACTCCTCCATAACCACAACACCTTCTCCCCCATTTGCTTCATCTGATCCTTCTCAGCTCAACAAGGCACTTTCCTCGGTGGTGACCTCTACCTCAAAGATGGTTACATCAGTACCACCATCCATACCAAACCAACCAACCTCCAGTAATACCTCCACTTCAACAGCTGCCACCTATTGCATACAAAGAAATCCCTTCCATACAGCCTAGCCACCGATGGCCATTGCATCTGTAGTGACAAGCAGTCCCTCTTGAAATAAACCAAGGGTCTCACTGAGGCCTTCACAGACTGTAATTACCCTCCCAAGCTGGTACAAAAACAGATATCCTGTGCCTTATATCTCCAGTCACCCACCACCTCCCAAAGTCTCACCATCTGGCCACAGAGGAGCATTCCCCTTGTGATTCACTAGCACTGACTGGAGCAACTGAATCATATTCTGTGTCAGTGTTTCGACTACCTCTCATAGTCCCACCCCTCCCAAGTGGTATTCTGCTGCCCACTGAACCCACATAATATCCTTGTCCATGCCTACACAACCCCTGCTCCCATTCCTTGCCTCATGACTCCTATCCCTGTAATAGTCCTAGATGCAGGACCTGTCCCATACATTCTCCCATCACCACCTACTCCAGTCCAGTCACAAGCATCACCTAACCAATCAAAGGCAGGACAACCTGTGAAACCAGTCATGTGTTCTACAAGCTAAGCTGCAACAACTCTGCTGCATTCTTTGTGGTATCAACCAACAAGCTGTCTGTCTACATGAATGGCCACTGACAAACTGTGGTCAAGAAACAGCTGACCACTCAGTTGCTGAGCATGCTGCCCAACATGGCATTCTTCATTCCAATAACTGCTTCACTACCTATGCCACCTGGATCCTTCCCATGAACACCAGCTTTTCTCAACTGCACAGGTGGGAACTCTCCCTGCAATAAATCCTACATTCCCATAACCCTACTGGCCTCAGTCTTCATTAGTCGTTGTCCTTACCCACCTACCCCCTTTCCTGTTCCGATTTCAGACTAGACATCCCTCTATTCGACCAGTTCACCCACAGTCTTTTTACCTCTATCCTTTTCCACTACCCCCTCCCCCCTCTACCCAATGTCTAACCTCCTGACTTCACATTTCTTAAACCTCACCATCTCGTGTTGTTTCCATAGTCTTTACACACCTCACCCTTTCACAACTGTATTTCCTCACAAACATTGTATCTAACAAAAAGTTGAGATCAAACACAAAACTCTATGTAGGATGATTCATGTGCAAGTTCTCACTTGTTTCTTAAAAACAGAAGAGCTGGAAACAGAGTTGCCAACAGGAAACAGAGTTGCCAACATGCACATTTTACACTAGAAATTCAATGATGCAAAATATGCAGAATGTTGGACAATTTCTCATACTTTACACAGAAAAATATTGCACAATTTGATTGCAGTAACTATTAATACATTGATCAAACAATATATTGTCCATTTTCATAAATTTTGTGAGGGGATTTTTGAGTAAATAATTCATAAAAACTCATAAAAATGTGTTTTTTTGATTTTTCAACTTTTTAAAATATGCATTGTTCCAGTTATAAAAATGAAGATGAAATTAAAATATTTTATTTCCTAACACACATGATGTAGAGGTAAAATGTGTATTTTTTTCAGAGATCATGAATTGACATGTTCTGTACAATTTGAGATGAGACTGCCCTAATGGGATTTGTATTTAAATATGGTCACAATCTAATTGTTTACACACAAGTTTATACAACAGTACAAAAATAACTTTTCAGGAAGTGAAATTAGAGTACTGACAATGGGCAGATTAAAGGTAGAGAAAACTATTCCTTGCTTTCAGAACTGAGTTACTTCTTCAAGGATGAAAGATACCGTATATAGGTTTTAGAAGGCTGGAAATGAGGGATAGGCAGTCAAACCTGAGGCTGACAGAAGCCTACCTGATGTGAGAAAGAAAGGAGAAGAAGGCTAAGAATAGCTATTTCTACTTTTAAATGTGGGTACTGGCTGTACCATCTCAAGGTAAATATTGGCCAGGCATTTTGACTCGTATAATTTTAGAGTTTTCTCCAGTGCATTCTCCTTTTGATAAAAAAATTGTTGTATGTAAGTTGTGCTTCTTACAGTATAGAATATTCAAATAACTTGTGGGAATGTGGCCAGGCAACAACTGCATCTATTTTTGGCAATTGAACAGCCCATCATTCTCATGGCATAAATGAAATGAGGGAATCCTGAACATGGCATTTTAAACCTTTGGTCAGCAAGGGCACACTAACCAGTAAACTAAAAGGAGACCATAAACAAGTAGTGTCACCACACAAACAAAGGTGACCAATGCCAAATATTAGCGACAGTGAAATATTAATCAACAATTGATGAGTAAGTATCACAAACGCTGACCCATTATTGCTCGGCTGTTACAAGTCTGCGTGATGCTTATTCTTTATACTCTGGTCTCCATGGTTCTGATGATGAGTTTATATATCCTGTCAAACAGGATGTTTTTAAACTACCTTTTACTTTTACTTTTTGATTTTACTTTTACTATCTGATCCTGTTTATAGCAGATTTAGTACTGACCCAACAAAAAGGTTTGTGAGGAAGACTAACACATTTGCGAAGTTAATTTCCTTGATGCAAGATACCTTCAAATGACTTCATTCTAACAGTGCTGTCACCCCTACACTACACAGTCTTACAAAGAAGGAAGGGATTCATCTACGGCCTATTCTCAATAATACAGGTCCTCCAATGTAATGTATAGCTAAACACTTAGCTATTCTGTTGAGTATGTCATGTTAGGAATTTGGCACATTTCACACATCAATTAGACAGTTTGTATCTGAATGACTCTGGTATTTTAGTAAGTTTAATATTGTCTCTCTCCTAAGTTGTGTTGTTCTGTTTAATTCATTAAGGCTAGATTTCATGTTAGATAACTAACCTGTTTTGACACATGTTTGACTTCCCCTGCTACACCTACATCTATATGACCGCTCCGTAATTCACAGTTAAGTGCATGGCAGAGGGTTCACTGAACCATTTTCACACTATTGCTCTAACGTTCCACTCTCAGACAGAGCATAGGAAAAATTAACATTTAAGTCTTTCCTGGTGGGCTCTGATTTCTCTTATTTTATTACAATAATCTTTCTCTCTATGTATGTGGGCGTCAACAAAATATTTTTGCATTTGAAGAAGAAAGTTAAAGTTTTGTGAAAAGAAATGAAGAATGCCTCCAACCCGTGTCATCTGTGACAATCTCTCCCCTATTTTGCGATAATACAAAAAGAACTGTCCTCTTTTTGAACTTTTTCGATGTCCTCCATCAATCCTATTTGGTAAGGATTTCATACCATACAGCAATACTCTAGCAGAGGACAGACAAGCGTAGGCTAGACAATCTCTTTAGCAGATTTACTGCATCTTCTAACTGTGAATAGAACACCATCTCTATTTGGCTTCCCCACAGTATTATCTATGTGACTGTTACATTTAAGTTGTTCATAATTGTTATCCCAAGGTATTTAGTTGAATTGACACCCATTAGATTTGCGTGATTTACTGTGTAACCGAAATTTAACTGATTCCTTTTAGTACTCATGTGGATGACCTCACACTTTCCATTATTTAGGGTCGATTGCCATTTTTCACACCATACAGACATTTTGTTTAAATCATTTTACAGTTGATTTTGACGATAGTATCACCTGCAAACAATCTAAGAGGGCTGCTCAGATTGTTACCTAAATAATGTATATAGATTAGGAACAGCAGAGGGCATGCAACACTTCTTTGGGGAATGCCAGATATCACTTATGTTTCTTTCTGTTTTCTACTGAGTGATCAGTTCTATGGGCAGATGGATGGGATTGTCAGGGGGTACTTTATTAACTATTTTGCCAATTTTTTGATATAAGATTTCATGTATGTGCCCTGGAGTCATCAGCACTGAAACTTCCATTCTTTTTTACATACATAGATGGCACTATTGTTATTTGGCTTCATGGAAGAGATAATTTGCACAGTTTTTTTAGAAAATATAAATTCAGTCAACCTAAATATTTGTTTCACTATGGAGGTGAAAAAGGATGGCTGCCTCCCCCTTCCTTGATGTATTGGTCAGGAGGAAGTATTGTGGTTTGTTTGGATGTGCTATTTATAGGAAGAAACTTGTACTGATCTGTATCAGGCTGACAGTTGTCACCAACCAGCTCAGTGTAAAGGGGTACTTTGACCTTAGTTCACATGGCCCATGTCACTCCATATTCTGAAAGTTTGTCAGAAGATTTAGCTGCAATCTCTTGCATCATTCGTGCCGGTCAAAATATCTGTGGTTGTCTTGAGTTTTGAACAGCCGCATTCCCATGAATTACTTGGAAGAAAAAAATGTTAGGTTAATACGAGAATTGTGCAACTCTTTTGCATTACTTAAGCTATGTATATGAAAAAGATTCTACGTATGCAAGCTCTCTGAACCAGTGGCTCTGAAAGTGTGCACACATAAAAGCTTCTCTATAAGTGTGTTCTCCTGCCACCATTTGGTAAGTAGATTTTTTATCTACATTAAATAGTGTGAAAGGTGTGACAATATGACCTGTATAGCAAGAAAAGTTGTCACTGAAGAACATATTCCGTTGGACCTTGTGCAAACTTAGGCAGAGGAAACTGCTAAGAGCATGATAAAATCTATTTGGATAACATATAACATCATTATTGTTTCTTGTGGTGTGGGAGTACAATTTATTTTTGAGACACTCTGGCACGGCATGCCACAAGGGGTCACCTTGCATCAGCTAGGAAACTTTTTTTGACAGTTTACCTGAAGAGGAGTGTGACTAATCCACATTGTCCAGAAACATTATATTTGCAACTCTTACAAACCAAGATCACTACAACTATCACCCTACATACTGAAATAAATGTGATAAAACATACAGGTGACTGATGCCCCAGAATCACAGAAGGTTTTTGCTTTGCACAGACTTTTCTCTCAGTATCACTCACACTGAACTATACAGTTCATAGAAGAAATCAAAATTTAATTCACACAAGTAGGAAATTGTGACATACCAGTGATAACATTGCAGGACCAGTGGGGAGGTATGGTAAGATACAAAATATTCTGTGGAACTGGTTACCTTAAATGTGCATTTATATGGCTTGACACCAGTGTGTATCCTCATATGAGCTTTTAGTCTACAAGGTTGATCAAATAACTTTCCACAACCTTCCCAAGGGCAGCGCAGTTCTTCTTCTTTATGCAGATGAACACGAGAATGAGAGTGAAGGCAATTTGATGAATAATATAGCTTGCCACAACCTTCAAATGGGCACCTAAAATGTGAAAGTCAATCTCAGTTGAATATCAGAAATTGTAAATGGAGACACTAAGCACATAATAAGATAAACAGAACTGCATTAAAAATGTGTATCACTTTTCACAGTATACAACAAGTCATAAATACGACTAATAGAGCTCACAGTAACTTACGTTTCTGACACACAGCTTTTTGTGGGAAGCACACACATTCATTTACTACTGCACACTTATTATATAGATCTTCTCTCTTACATGAAAGCACTGTTAAATGAAACAGTAACATAATTATCAAAGTGTTAATTATTACTACATTTCACAATGAAAGGAATTGTCCAAGAAAGGATTTAAAACAAAAGAACCAATAAGATGAGAATTGCAAAAAACTAAATGCCAAGAGTGAAAAAACAAAGAAGACATGCTTAATTTAGTAGGCTACTCAGGGATTTAACAAAAGTGCGAGTAGGACTTACGTTGTTGTGATACGCACATAGCAGCTCCTCCTCCTCCTCCTCCTCCTCCTCCTCCTCCTCCTCCTCATCATCATCATCATTTTTTTCATGTGGTTCAATGGCTTGGAGCACCATCTTCACTTTGACAACTTGTATGTCCCTAACATATCCCAGTTATCCACCTGGTGAAAGGGGACTTACTGTTTAACACTGAATCTGAACCACACATTGTTTCTGGTGACTCCTTACACTGCTGAGAGGTGAAAGCCGGCAGGCAGTCTGACGCTGAGTCTGATTCCAAGTAAAACAATAAGTCTCTAATACAGCACTATAGGACCAGACAACACCAGTGCAACCACCAATTATTACCATGACCGATTCCAACTATGCAGAATAACCCAGGTGACAGATTGTGTGATTTTTTTTGCACCTTTGTAAAACTATATTCAATGAGTGACATTTCTTTAATTGATCAGGAAAATCTCTTACACTCATTTCACTGAGAATCTGTTTTTCATTTTTTTTTTTCTTTTTATAGAAATAAATTTCAACGGCTCAGTGCTACCTGAGCAGTTCGTTTTCTGTGTGCACCATCTCACAACTGGGTACTTTATCCCCCTTATAAATAAATGATCTGATGGACAGAATGAGCAGCAATTTGCGCATGTTTGCTGATGACACTGTGGTGTATGGGAAGCTGTCATCCTTGACTGACTGTACGAGGATACAGGATGACAGAGAGAATTTATTTGGTGCAATGAGTGGCAGCTTCAGCTTTCTCTAAATGTAGAAAAATGTAAGTTAATATGGATGAGTGGGAAAAACAATCCTATAATGTTTGAATACACCATTAGTAGCATGCTGCTTCACACAGTCATATGAACTAAATATCTAGGCATAACGTTATAAAGTTGACACTGAATACGAAATGGAATGAGCACATCTGGTTGGTAGAAGGGAAGGTGAGTGGTCGACTCTGTATTATTGGAATGATTCTGGAAAAGTGTAGCTCATTTATGAATGAGATGCTGCATAGAACAGTAGCGTGACCCATTCTTGAGCACTGTTCTAGTGTCTGGCATCCCCCGTAGGCCTTATTAAAGGAAGACATCAAAGAAATTTAGAGGCAGGTTGCTAGATTTATTACCGGTAGGTTCGAGTAGCACGAAGGTGTTATGGAGGCGCTTTGTGAAGTCAAATAGGAATCCCTGGAGTCAAGACAATATTCTTTTCTTGAGACACTATGGAGGAAATTTAGAGAATCGGCATTTCAGGCTACTGCAGAATGATACTACTGCCACCAAAATATATTTTATGTAAAGACGAGAAAGATAAGATGAGAGGAATCAGGGCTCTTACTGAGGCTTATAGACAATCTTTTTTCCCCTGCTCTATTTATGAGTGGAACAGGAAAGGAAATGCCTAGTCGTGGTACATGGTATCCACCGCCATATGCCATACAATGGCTTGTGGAGTATGTATGTAGATGTAAGCAAATGGATTTTCTTAGGCTACAGCTTACCAATGACATACTACAGTTTGCAGTTGATGAAATGAATGACAATGCAGGGGTACATATCTGAGTGAAAATGTGATGGACACATCTATAATTTGTGACTGGAAAATTTGTCTTCTTACGAATTTCATTACATGTGAGCAATATAAGATCTTCTAACAACGAGACAACCTTAAGAAAGACCTGTTGTTTGGAAATAAAGATACATGACCAGATACAAATATGTGATCATCTTACACTTGTTAAATTTTGCTAATAAACCACACCCAGATATGTGAAATCAGATGATCAGTTATACAAGAAATGACCTATGATAAATTATTTCAACAGCAGAATAGATTATATCCACTGTGTTATGTGCGAAGAGATGTATCATTATATGTATCAATTATCTGGGAGGGAGGAGGGGGATGGTGTTTAGACAATATACACAAAATAAAAGACATCCATTTGGCATCAAATTGTACATGCTGAGTATGTCCACAAGGTTTTATAAGGGGTAGTTGCATGAAAACGAGACGGATGGAAAAAAGTAAATAAACTACTTATTATTTTGAAAGTAATAACAGTAACTGTTAACACAGTTCTCCCACTGTGAGACAAGAAAGTCAAGTCAATGCCTTGATGGAAAAAAAGTTTGCAGTTGTCTACAGAATCATAATTGTACCCAGGCATGCACCTCTTTTATCTGAAACAAATCGTTGGCCATGAATGTCTTTCATCACAACTTCACAAATGTGGAAATTGCATAGGGAGAGACTGGGACTGTAGGGAGTACGTGTAAGGGCTTCCCAGCGAAATTTCTGCAGCATAGTGAAAACATTCTTGGTAACATGTGGGCTGGCATTATCCTCCAACAGAATGATGAAATCTGTCAACATTCCTGGGTGTTTGGATTTGATGACACACTCAAACTTTTGCAAAGTGTCCATTTTCTGCTGTACGTTAATTGTGGCACCATGTTCCAGAAAATCAATGAGCAGCGGGGAAGTGCAGTGTAAAAAAGGGGGGGGGGGGGGGGTGAGGAGGAGGAGGAGGAGGAGGAGGAGGAGGTCGTCATGACTTTCCCAGAGCTGGCACATCGTTGGCTTTGGACTTCTTTGGTTGGAGGTGAGGCCCACCGCCGACTGCAATACTTGCTCTTCAGCTCAAAATGATGACTCCTAGTTTCATCTCCCCTCTATGGGACAGGAAACAATATTCTTCATTGCAATACCGTTCCAGGTGCTGCAGTAATGTTGGCATTATGTTCAACTTCTGCTGCTCCATCAGGCTTTGGGAATCAAATGTACATAGATTTTCAAGAGCTTCAGCTGCTCTGTCATGATGGTGTGACACCCAACATGAGGTGAATGTTTCCAGCATCTATTGTCGGTAATTTCTGATGGCAGCATTCACTGCAGCAATGACAGAAGGGGTAATGACATGATGAATCTGTCCTGGCCAACTTCTGTCTTTCAATGACATCTGACATTCTAGAAATCATTTCTCGCACACAAACATACATGCCCATGACATAATGTGTTCACCATACACAGCAGACACTCCTACATGAATTTCACTTCCTGACACTCCTTCCAGAGTCAAAAAACGCATTACATCTTGCTGTTCCTCTTTTCTAGTTTCCATAGTAAAAAGTAACACACAAATACAACTCACTGTCCTTGCATCGAGCATGCCTAACAAATAGCACAGCAGGTTGTTTAGATATGCTGAAGAAGTTTCGCTGGGAAGCCCTTATACGTCCTCCACAGTCCTGATTTCTTCTCAAGCTATTTCCAAAGTTTTGGAGCCCTGAACAAAGACATTTGTGGCCGTCGATTTGCTTCAGATGAAGCAAAGATGGGTATAATCATGGTTGCACAAGCAACTGCAAACATCTTTACATGATGGCAGTGATTATCTGTTTTTTCTCTCGATGGGATAAATGTATTAATAGTTATCAATGTATTAATAGTAATGAACAGTTTACTTACTTTTCTTTTTTTTTTCCCACCTGTCTCATTTTCATTTGACTTCCCAGTATGTAACAGCACTATTAACATGAGGCATTAGGATTCTTGCAGACAGAATGGAGCCAGAAGAATGGGGGTTGTTGTTGTTGTTGGTGGTGGTGGTGGTGTTGGTGTTGGTGTTGGTGTTGGGAGTCCTGACGACATGGTCTTTTTGCTTGTTTTGGAAGAGCTGCTGGAATTAAGCTGGCCGAACCTGTCAGTCCACTGTCTCCACTCACCAATGGCCAACTCCCACAGCTGGCCCGGCCACCCCAGCCTCCAACCTAGCAACCTCCCGCCCCCGTCCTGGCCACTTCCCAAGTCACTGCCCCACTTTCCTGACTCTTGTCTTTTTCATACTTTTCTCAGCATTCCTCTGCTTTGTCCTTTATTACTGCTGAAATTCTCAACCTCTATGTCAGTCCTTTGGCCTCGCGAACACACTCATAGCACACTGTGTTTACCATTCAGTTCAAGGCTTATGCTGGCCACTCCTGTGGCTCAATTCTCAGAGCTTCCATTGGCAGATTTGTTCCAGCTGCCTAATTTGCTGGACTGGCTCCCATCAATTGCTTACACCCATCACCCCACAGGCATCATCAACCTTGTAGTTACACCATCATTCTTTGGCTTGCTAGGCACCTCACGTTGACCCACCAGCAGCCGACATTGGTTGAGCCCTGTTCTCATCAGCTGCTGATGCCCAACACCCTGCAGGCACTGTTGTGTGTAGGTCATGTTGGGCTCTCACCAAACCCTGACTGGGCCATTTCCTGGGGTCCCAGCTTTCCATCCTCACACCTCTGTCTCCTGTAGGGAGTGCAGTGTTGGCCGAGCATTTACATCTCATGTCTCATTTACAGGAAGTGTTTTCAGGGAGAGGACTTCGTATGATGCAGACCACCATCCACTTATCTCCATCCAGCAACACTTCTACATAGTTGCCCTCTCAGGGGGACCCTGCAGCTATTATTTACATGGCCCATCACACTGCAATGGGCTATCGGAAACATCGTGTCTGGACAGCCACCACTGGTTGAGCGGCATCTCTCATCAGGCACCGATGCCACTTACGGCTCATCGTCTTATCTGCATCAGAGTCATGTCGTAGATCTCGCCTTTGGGGTGCGCCCCTCCACCTCCAATGTTCAAAATCTTTAGACGGCTCCACCATCTCTTCCTAAAGAGGGGAGACGTACTGTATCTATATGCAGTATGTTCCTGGAAACTTGGCTGTATCATTATACAATTAGATTGACGGCAACATTCTTGTCACAAAGCAACTGCCACTAATAAACAATGGAGCAGTGGAAGACTCCACATAGCATCCACTGCTGATAAACACATTTAGCATCAGACAAAAATTGAACAATGGAAAATCCAGGATGGAATGTAACAATACCAGAAAAGGAAAGTTGCTACTCACCATACAGCGGAGATGCCAAGTCGTGATAGGCACAACATAAAGATTCACACAATTATAGCTTTCGGTCATTAAGGCCTTTGTCAGCAGTAGACACACACACACACACACACACACACACACACACACACACACACACACACACGTCTGCAGTCTTAGAGAGCTAAAACCACACTGCGAGCAGCAGCACCAGTGCATGATGGGAGTGGCGACTTAATGGGGGTAAGGAGGAGGCTGGGGCGGGGAGGGGGAGGAATAGTATGGTGGGAGTGGTGGACAGTGAAGTGTTGCAGTTTAGACGGAGGGCAGCAGAGAAGGTGCGGAGGGGGGAGAGAAATAAAAAGAAATTAAAAGACTGGGTGTGGCGGTGGAATGACGGCTGTGTAGTTCTGGAATGGGAACAGGGAGGGGGCTGGACGGGTGGGGACAGTGACTAACGAAGGTTGAGGCCAGGAGGGTTACGGGAATGTAGGATGTATTGCAGGGAAAGTTCCCACCTGCGCAATTCAGAAAAGCTGGTGTTGGTGGGAAGGACCCATATGGCACAGGCTGTGGAGCAGTCATTGAGATGAGGGATATCATCTCTGGCAGCGTGTTCAGCAACAGGGTATTCCACTTGTTTTTTGGCCACAGTTTGTCGGTGGCCATTCATGCAGACAGACAGCTTGTTGGTTGTCATGCCTACATAGAATGCAGCACAGTAGTTGCAGCTTAGCTTGTAAATCAAATGACTGGTTTCACAGGTAGCCCTGCCTTGGATGGGATAGGTGATGTTAGTGACTGGACTAGAGTAAGTGGTGGTAGGAGGATGTATGGGACAGGTCTTGCATCTAGGGCTATTACAGGGGTATGAGCCATGAGGTAAGGGATTGGGAGCAGAGGTTGTGTAAGGATGGATGAGTATATTGTGTAGGTTCTTTTTATTTTTATTTCTCTCCTTTCCGTTACTTACCCCCTCCCCCCTCCGCACCTTCTCTCCTGCCCTCCATCTAAACTGCAACACATTACTATCTGCCACTCCCATTATACTATCCCTCCCCCTCCCCACCCCAGCTTCCTCCTTACCCCCACCCAGTCACCACTCCCATCATGCATTGGTGCTGCAGCTCGCAGT
This sequence comes from Schistocerca cancellata, assembly GCF_023864275.1. NCBI lineage: Eukaryota > Metazoa > Arthropoda > Insecta > Orthoptera > Acrididae > Schistocerca > Schistocerca cancellata. The sequence goes on from NC_064631.1 coordinate 217,347,887, forward strand.
GTGGTTTCAGCTCTCTGAGACTGCAGACATGTGTGCAAGTTGTGTTTGCATATATGTGTGTGTGTGTGTGTGTGTGTGTGTGTGTGTGTGTGTGTGTGTGTGTGTGTGTGTGTGTGTATGTCTACTGCTGACATTTAGCGTCAGGTTTACAGGAATCTCTGCAAAGCACTGAGGCACCAAATTCACCTCAGGTGGCACCACTATTTTCCTGCTCTCACTCACATGGCGACCTGTCATCAAGCAGTAGCTCTGATTTTCTTTTGTGGACATGTGTCCATTTTACCTTTTTTTCTTGCCCAATGACTTTAATAAAGGCATTCTTCATTGCTAACAGTGAAGTGTCAAAGTGCATTGTGCCCTTGAATTCACAGACATGAAGGTAATCTGTCTACATAACTCTCATCATGCAATTTCAGTGTTACTGCTATGGGAACTTACTTGTATGGAGCATGAAGACTATCATGAGTTCTCATATGAACTTCCATGCTTCTTTTTGTTTGAAATCTTGCACCACAGGATTCAACAGGACAAACCATTACTGCGGGACGCTCATGTAATTTTACATGTGTATTCAAGTTGTAAATAGTAGTAAAACATCGTCCACAACCATCCACTGGACACTGAAAAGAATTTAACACAAATCATGTTCCAATACATATTTTGCATCAGATCTTCAGTACATCAAATATATAAGTAGTTATATTGTATCAAAAACTAATGTGACATGGACAGAATGTAATTTTGCAATAGAATGTGGAATGCCATGTTTTCAGAGTGAAGTGGTGGAAATTACTAATAAATAGTATCCTCTTTAATAAATATACATGGATAGTATTTTGATGTTTAAGATATAGTTACATTGACTTTATGGTTATAACTTCGTGTTTGCTGTTTTTTTCCCTAAAAGCTATATTTATCATACAAAAGCAATTTTTTTTAATCTGTAAAATATATTCCAATAAATTTCAAGAGAAGCTTTAAACATAATAAAGGACAAAGAAACCTCCATGAACCATACATTTTTTTTCAAAGAGTGACATATTATGTAGGAGTCTACAGACTACACAAAATTATAACCAAAACATTTATCATCTTAAGCCATTTAACATTCACTTCTGGATAAAGACCTCATCTACACTTTACCTTTCATTCAGCCTTCAGACATATGCACACGTGATACTTTTCCACATTTTATAATATCATCTGTCTATTACAATACCATCAGCAAATGAGTAAGGCTACATGTCCTGCCCACTTTGTGGAAACAGTACAAAAATTTGCATATTAAAATTTTGTCACAAATGCACTAACAACTTCTGCAAGTGAGCATAATTGAGTGGAGACTCTTCCTACATGAAGGCAAATGTGTCGTTATAGGTGTGTATACAGGGCATTTGGAAATTCCAGTTACAAACTTCTAGGACTTGTCAAGGAGAGTGAGTAGATAAATGAATTGGAACTCATGTTCGGAAATGTACCATTTCTGTGCTACAACCATTTAAAACATGTTATAAACGCATAACTGATTAGGCATGACCCAGTACATAACATCTCTTACAATTTCACTCATTACTCTTGTACTCGTTAACAGGTTCTCTTCAATGTGATGCAGTAATGCCTCTTTCAATTCAGGTGTGCAGCATCTCCTTGGAGCACCACAGTCATGCCTGCTGATGGTGAAGGTACCCTTTCTCGAAGCAGTTGCGTAATTGTGGCAAAAACGTTATGCAATGGAGTCGTATGTTGTGCAGAACAATCTTGATAAAGGCAATGAGCAGCTCTTCCATTACTGTGAGCTTCACCATCCACAAGGGTCATGTTGGTGTACCCTGCAAATGTGTACTCAATCTTGGTGCTCACACACACACACACACACACACACACACACACACACACACACACACACACACACACAGAGAGAGACGAGACTCCAACCATGTCAGAGAGATGCGATAGGTGTCAAACGACATCAGCCGATCCAATGTGGCAACCCACACCACGACTACCCTGTTGCATACCTACCTAGCAAACATGTTTTCAAACAGCTGTAGCACAAAAACAGCATGTTCCCTGACATGGATTCCTATTCAAAATGTTATGTACTCACTTCCTCTACAAGTCCTAGAAGTTTGTAATGGGAATTTCCGAACAACCTGTATGTTGTTTGTGACAGTTGGTACCCAATACTACTAAGTTTTTTTCAGAGGTTTCTTGATAGTGGATGGCACTGATATGTAATTTGGAGAAGGCGCTGGTTGCAGGGTAAAAAACAATGACAAGCTATAGTTTGGTTATCACTGAACTGCATCCATAAGATTTGCTGTCAACCATCATGGAAACCTGTCAGGCCAATTAGTTCTTTGAACACTGTCTCTATATAAGTTAAGTATAAAATTTCCAATTTCCAATTGTTTGTTTGTACTGTAATAATAACAAGAAAAAAGTGAATGTAACATGCAAGTGGAAAGTTTACGAATATCAACAGAAGACAGGTTAAGAAAATTGTGAGAGAAAGTTGATTTTAGTAGCGAGAGAAGTGATTGTTTACAGAAGAAATTGCAGTAAATAGTAAATTCATGGGCACAATTATCTGATCTACAATGAAAACCTAATGTTGTTCTATAACATGAGTGCACTATGACTGACTTAACTTTTTGAAACCATCTATATACAGATGTAGGTCAAGATTCCAAATACTCACTCTGGTGAGCCCTCATTTGCAAGTAATTGATGAGTAAAAACTTGGGGTTTTATGTACACTTAATATTTATGTAGACTGTGGTGTAATGGTTACACTAAGACCTTCACATGCTGAAGGTCATGGGCTCGAATTTCATCAAATGTTTTAATTTTTTTTATATTTAAATCTTTACCAAAATGATTTTGATCATCAATTTTATCCAATTAATTGGTTTAAATGTAATTTTTTATTTGTATTCCTTTGTCACATACAAATTACACTATGAATTTTTTCACTTGTTCTCATTTTTTCCTTACATCATTCTTTTTCCACTTGGAATTTTTGTGAATGTGAATTTAATTATATTTATCTGTTATACTATTTAAATATTTGCGAATACCAATATATCAGTTAAAAAACAAAATACAAAATAATCTAGTTATTTTGACTGTGAAATAGTGTCAAAAATGTATTTTTCATTACAAGATTACTTTTTTGGATGGTAATCATTGTACAAACATTTAAAACACATAGCCTAAATTCCTATGGCATTATGAAGAAAATAATGGAGATGAAGATTTAAATGAAAATTGAGGAACAGATACAATGACTGCAATGACATGAATGAAAAATAGGATGATGAAAGAAATTAAATCAAAATTAATACATAAAATTAATTAAAATTATGTGAACAAAGATTCAAGTGGAAAAAGAATGATAGGAAAAAAATGAGAGAAATGATGCTGAAATGATTATGAAAATGATGTGATAAAGGAACAGAAACAAAGGTACCGCACATTTAAACCAATTAATTGAATAAAAATAATGATCAAAGTAATATTGGTAAAAATTTAAAAATAAAAAATTAAAGCATCTGACAAGATTTGAACCCATGATTTTGACCATGTCAGGGCTTTATCCTATCCATTACTCCAAGCAACCAGCCAATATGAAGGTACTAAATTAATGATACTGACTGTCACACAAAATTCCCAATTTTTTTTTTCATCAGTAACTCACCAATGATGACTTACCAGGATGAATGGCTGCATATTAATCTACATCACAGTATAGAAAATTTCAAAATGTCAGCCCCACCACGGGGGACCTCTCCCTGTTCACTGCTACCAATATGAAGTACTGTAAGAACAACTGAGTAAAAATGGACAAAATTAAAAGAAATAATCTCAAATTGGACTAACTACTACATTTTCCTCAATAAAAAGACAGAATACTGAACTAACTTGAAGACAGAAGTAGCATATTTCTCAAGTGAAAAATGTAGAAGAAAATTTTTAAACTTTGAGAACAATGTTACAGAAGTGCCCTTTCATGATAAAGTAGCTCATCAGAGAAACAATGCCATCTCGTGAAACTACAGGAAAGTATCACAAAAAGCATGTGAGAGAAAAATGCTTCTGAAGAGGTGGTGATGTTGATAAACAATGTACTGCAGCAGGATATTACTTGGTTACAATCAATGGCTTGAAACTATTGTAGAAGCCTCTGTTTCTTGATTGCAACTGTTCGTTTAAAAGAAGGCCATCTTTCCTTATTGTGCGTCTGAGAAATTCTAATTCTTTCAACAGATCCTACCTCCATCCTTTCTTTCGTTTATGCACAATCTCAATTTCTTCTACTCTTTTTCAGATTGTGGCCCAATGTTAAGAAGTGTTCTGTGAACATAGCACTATGGACTTGGAATCTTTTTTACCTAAATATTATTCTTTGTATCTAACATTAAAAACACGCCCAGTTTGTCCAATAGAAAATACTGGAGATGAATCACATGTAATCTTGTAGACATTTGAACTGCATAAGGGTTCATTAGCAGTTTTAATATAATGGATTAAAATTTTTCTGTAGGTTGTTATCAGTGGAGAAAGCTACTTTGCAACCTTATTTTTTAAGTCAACAAACAGATAACACTGTACGACATATTGCCTATGAAAGAAACTGAAATATACCTTTCATTTTCACTTTTCTCATTTTTACAGTCACCTAAGGTAATAATTCTATTTCTTGCTTCTTTCTCAAAAATTGTGTGTGCTATAGATGGATCATATCTACACTCCTGGAAATTGAAATAAGAACACCGTGAATTCATTGTCCCAGGAAGGGGAAACTTTATTGACACATTCCTGGGGTCAGATACATCACATGATCACACTGACAGAACCACAGGCACATAGACACAGGCAACAGAGCATGCACAATGTCGGCACTAGTACAGTGTATATCCACCTTTCGCAGCAATGCAGGCTGCTATTCTCCCATGGAGACGATCGTAGAGATGCTGGATGTAGTCCTGTGGAACGGCTTGCCATGCCATTTCCACCTGGCGCCTCAGTTGGACCACCGTTCGTGCTGGACGTGCAGACCGCGTGAGACGACGCTTCATCCAGTCCCAAACATGCTCAATGGGGGACAGATCCGGAGATCTTGCTGGCCAGGGTAGTTGACTTACACCTTCTAGAGCACGTTGGGTGGCACGGGATACATGCGGACGTGCATTGTCCTGTTGGAACAGCAAGTTCCCTTGCCGGTCTAGGAATGGTAGAACGATGGGTTCGATGACGGTTTGGATGTACCATGCACTATTCAGTGTCTCCTCGACGATCACCAGTGGTGTACGGCCAGTGTAGGAGATCGCTCCCCACACCATGATGCCGGCTGTTGGCCCTGTGTGCCTCGGTCGTATGCAGTCCTGATTGTGGCGCTCACCTGCACGGCGCCAAACACGCATACGACCATCATTGGCACCAAGGCAGAAGCGACTCTCATCGCTGAAGACGACACATCTCCATTCGTCCCTCCATTCACGCCTGTCGCGACACCACTGGAGGCGGGCTGCACGATGTTGGGGCGTGAGCGGAAGACGGCCTAACGGTGTGCGGGTCCGTAGCCCAGCTTCATGGAGACGGTTGCGAATGGTCCTCGCCGATACCCCAGGAGCAACAGTGTCCCTAATTTGCTGGGAAGTGGCGGTGCGGTCCCCTACGGCACTGCGTAGGATCCTACGGTCTTGGCGTGCATCCGTGCGTCGCTGCGGTCCGGTCCCAGGTCGACGGGCACGTGTACCTTCCGCCGACCACTGGCGACAACATCAATGTACTGTGGAGACCTCACGCCCCACATGTTGAGCAATTCGGCGGTACGTCCACCCGGCCTCCCGCATGCCCACTATACGCCCTCGCTCAAAGTCCGTCAACTGCACATACGGTTCACGTCCACGCTGTCGCGGCATGCTACCAGTGTTAAAGACTGCGATGGAGCTCCGTATGCCACGGCAAACTGGCTGACACTGACGGCGGCGGTGCACAAATGCTGCGCAGCTAGCGCCATTCGACGGCCAACACCGCAGTTCCTGGTGTGTCCGCTGTGCCGTGCGTGTGATCATTGCTTGTACAGCCCTCTCGCAGTGTCCGGAGCAAGTATGGTGGGTCTGACACACCGGTGTCAATGTGTTCTTTTTTCCATTTCCAGGAGTGTATTATTATAAGCTACAGTTTTAATTAAATTCAGCTCTCTATTTCTTCTCTGTTTACTACTGCATGGCTTATGTCTGAGTGAAAAAGGCCACCTTATGTGATTGAGGGTGTGTTGAGTCAGAAGGTATAATGTATTCTGTACTAATTGGTTTGCAGCAACTCGATGTGGCATGGACTCCATAAATTGTTGGAAATTCTCTGCAGAAACCTGCCCCCTATAGTCATCCATAATTGTGAAAGTGTTGCCAGTGTAGAGTTCTTTTGCATGAACTGACATCTCGATTACATCCCATAAATGTTCGATGGGATTCATGTCAGGCAATCTGGGCGGCAAAATCATTTACTCAAATTCTCCAGAATGTTTTTCAAACCAATTGCAAACAACTTTGGCTGGTGACATGGTACATTGTCATTCATAAAAATTCCATCATATTTTGGGAACATGAAGTCCATGACTGACTGCAAATGGTCTTCAAGTAGCCGAACAAAACCATTTCCAGTCAATGATCAGTTCAGTTGGACCAGAGGATCCACTCTATTCTGTGTAAACAAAGCCCATACTATTACGGAGCCACTACCAGCTGGCACAGTGCCTTATCGATAACTTGGGTCCATTCGTCCAAGGAGTCTGCAACACACTCAAACCCTACTGTCAGCTCTTACCAACTGGAATCAGGACTCATATGACCATGCCATGGTTTTCCAGCTATCTAGGGCCTAACCAATATGGTCACAAGGCCAGGAGAGGTGCAGGCGATGTCATACTGTTAGCAAAAGTGCTCACATTGGCTGTCTGCTGCCATAGCCCATTAACGCCAAATTTCACTGCACTATTCTGATGGATTCATCCGTCACACATCCCCCACTGATTTCTGTGGTCATTTTAAACAGTGTTGCTTGTCTGTTAGCACTGAAACTCTAAGCAAACACAGCTGTTCTCAGTCATTAAGTGAAGCCAGTCAGCTACAGCATTACCCACAGTGACAGTCTTCTTTAATGGTTTCAAGTCATTGCTATGGTATCTTGTTTATCAACATCACCTCCTCTTCACAAGCATTTTTTCCCCCACACATACATCTCATCTCATGATGCTTTCCTTTAGTTTCACGAAATGGCATTGTTTCTCTGATGAGCTAGTTTATTATAAGGGGGCACTTCCTGCAACATTGTTCTCAAAGCTTAAAAATTCTCTTCTGCATTTTTCACTATAGAAACGTGCTACTTATGTCTCCATGTTAACACAGTTTTTTTCTGCGTTTATACTGTGGAAAAATGTAGTAGTTAGCCCAATCTGAGATTATGTAGTACTTTTTTATTCCTTGTAATTTTATCTGTTTTTACTCAGTTGCTATTATACTATTTCGTATTGGTAGCAACTTAGATTACTAATTTGTATGTTACAATGGCATGTCACTGCAGGAAAAGTTAAATATTATATAACTGAGTATGTGTTTTTGGAATCAGCCCGCAATGTGTGGCGTGCCCTATGCTAGTCTACATAAGCCCTGCAGCTAGTCTGACATTTGTCTGTTCAGTAGCTATACACATTTTAATTTTACATTTTTATGGGCATTTCATTCACATTGTCTGCCTGTGACCTCAGCACCTCAGCTCTTAGGGGGTGTAATATGTATTATGCAATGTTTTACGTAATGTAACCCAAGTAAGTAACAGATTTATTTACAGATTAGGATTTTTACTTGCTTTATATTCATAAATGGTAGCCAGATACCAGTTCCTGTTGTCAAACATATTTTAGGTAAATCATTGTTCTTTAGAAGGTACTCTCAGCAGTATCAAAATCTGAGGGAAGTATAAAAATAAACAAATTCTGGCAACTAATTGGCTGAGTACTTTATTAACTGGATCTGTACAGTAACCATAGAAATAATGTTGTCTTCAGGAAATTTCAAAAGACTGTGGAACAAGTCCTGAAAACTTGCATGTAAAATAAATTATCCACAGCACTTCAGTAAACTGAACCTTTTTGCTGTTATAATGTATTCACTTTTATGATCAGACCTTCGTCCCCATAACCTAGGGGTCACATTAACACAATTATTTCTATACCACTTTGATCTTATTGTATGAAGATTAAAGCTGGCTTATTAACAAAACAACAGATTCATATCATTGTTTCCAGTTCTGTTGGAAGGAACAACTTCCAGCTCCAAAATTCAGGGTCTGACATCTTTTTAATGCTCAAACTATGAATTCTGCTACCTTAAGGTAGAATATTTTACCAGTGAGTTAAATTTTCACAAGAGTTTCTTCAGTACTCAGACAAGTAGCTAAATTTAAGAACTCCAGTAAGCAATTTATGTTATATATTACATCTAATAAATGTCAAACAGGAAAACTGGATTTTCTTTTAAATATGCAGGTTTTATTCATTGTAACTTACCATGTAGTCCTTTTTCTTTAAGTGAGTTTCTTTATGTCTCTTTAATTTGAAATAAGTGTAAAATGACCATTCACACCCCTGATAGTCACACTGGAAAATAATGTTTCATAAATAGTAGTGGCAATAACAGTGGACAAAATAATTTGATTGAATCAGCAGTGCTATCTGCCTTATTCAGATGGATTTTACCTTGTATGGCCTTATTCCATAATGGCAGAGTATGTGGATGCGGAGCATACACAGTCTGGGAAATATCTTGTTGCATGATTTGACAGGACATACCCATAACTTTTGATCGTTCTCCGTAGTGATAGGAGACAAATCCTCTGCTGAAATCCCAATTTCTGCCAAAGCTTGCTCAACTACATGGTCACCTGAAAGAGCACAAAAACTCAATGTTCTCTTACTTTTAAGTACATATTAACTGTCAATACTGTGTTACATGAATCACCAATAAAAGCATAACTAATTCAAGCAAAATTCAGAAATTTCTTTTAGATAAGTAATGTAAAGATAAATTATTTCAGTAACATGTATCAGACATACATGATCTGGGAAAAATATGGAAACAGTAAAAGCATAACGCACTACCATGGCTAATATGGTGTACAAAACATGCTGACATTCAAAGCAGCTTCCAGTCATACCGGTAAGGATAAATAAAGATCTGAAGACTAATATTGAGATCTGGTGACTGTGGTGACCAAGAAAGAGGCGACAACTCATCCTTGCGCTCACAAAACCCATTATGGATGATGTGAGCTATGTGAATAGCCCTGTCATCTTGGAACACAAAATGACCATCAGGGAGCAAACACTGTACCATGGGATGGATCTCATCAGACAATATGGTCACATAATCCTTGGCAATAATGTGACCTTGCAGACTACCATAGCGGCCTCTGGAATATCATGATATGACTGCCCATATCATCACCGAACCCACACCATGTTTCATTCTCAGGATGCAACACGGCCAGAACTTGGAAACAGTGTAACGCAATACTCATCTGACCAAATGACTTTCTTCCACTGCTCCACAGTCCAGGTTTATGCCTTCAGATGCATCTTTTCCTGTTACGGACATTTGTATCACTGATGAATGGTTTCAAAATTCCAGTTCACTCTGTAGTTCCCTGCTTATGGAGCTCCCTGTGTGTTGTATTGGTGTTCACAGGGTTTGCATGTGCAGCATTCAGATCTGCAGGTACTTTTGAAGCTACTGTCGTCTTATTTTCTGTCACAATACTATTCAATGACAGTCTGTGACAATCACTCACCCCACACTTTTGTCCCTGTTGTGACTTAGTGACAATGTTTTTCCACTTTCCGTGTATGTGCTATAAATCTTTGATATAGTGCTTCTTGAAACACCATATAGTTTGGATCCCTTGGTTATGGAAGCATCCACCGTATAAACACCAACAACTTACCCATGTTTGAATTCACTTAGCTCTGACATAATGCACTCTCAATTACAAAGAACTCTGTTCTCACCAAGACTGACACCTGCAATGTATTAAGTTCACTGCGTGGGTGGCCTTTGTGGTTAAATACAATAGCGCAACCTGCATGTTTGTTTAGCATCTGCATTTATGTTCAAACATGTGTTTCCCCACAGTGTTTCAATAGTTTTTCCAACCCCTGTAATTTAGAATTTAAAGCACTCTTTATGTCAGTTCTGTAGCCCCATCAGATATGCAAATGGAAGATACAGTCGTACCACGCAAATCCAGTGAGGCTGCCTCCAGTAGGGAAGTCACCTTTATCACAAGCTGGTTGCTGAAATTCCATAGTGGCCCAATACAAGGCCATCCAGCAGTTGGGTTGCTCCCAGTTTTCCTTCGCTAGCTGCCGTTATCCAACTCTGCCTCTAAGAAGCAAACTGCAGCCACTGTTGTTGTTAACCAGGACTAGACTTGTATTTGGATAGTGGCTGCCGTGCTTTTTGACTGATTGACTGACTAGAGAAACAGGTCTATCATGTGTATTACAAGGGCTGATGTAAAATTGCATACAGTGCTTCTATTTGATGAGTGTGTGATTTCCAATATCATAAGACTAATTTTAAACTGTGTGCAGTTGTGCTTGGACTTACATTAATTTAAATCAGGAACTATTATTGGTTTTTGTTGACTAATGGACAATTTAATGTTTCTTGACCCTAAATAAGGGTTACAATAGTCAGATAAAGCTTCTTGAAGAATATGAACAATTCTACAGGTAATTCAACATTAATTACTTAATTAATTAATTAATTCTATTTTGTCTAAAACTGACATGGTGAGACTTTGGCTATGTACAATTAATGTAGGTTAATTCTTTGTAAGAATTAACCTACATTAATTAATTAATTAATTCTCTGTGTTCTATGAATGCCATCAAGAAGGAGAACCATCAGAGATGTGAAATGAGCCAAAGTATACATTAACAAAGAACAAATATGCTGCATAATCTTAATCTATATTCTGTGTTAACAGTAACTATCATAAATGTGGCACTTGGTCAATCTAAACTGTTTTGTTCATGAAATAATGGAGTATTGCTGTACCGCTTAGGGTTGTTATGCTTGTTGTTGTCTTCAGTCCAAAAAATCGTTTCATTCAGCTCTCCATGACTATCCTGTGCAAGCCACTTCATCCACGAATAACTACTGCAACCTACATCCTTCTGAATCTGCTAACTGTATTTATCTCTTGGTCTCCCTCTATGATTTTTATCCCCCACACTTCCCTCCAATATTAAATTGGTGATCCCTTGATGTCTCAGAATATGTCCTACCAACAGAGTCCTTCTTTTGGTGAAGTTGTGCCACAAATTTCTTGTCTACCCAATTGTTTTCAGTACCTCCTCATTAGTCACATGACTGACCCTTCTAATCTTCTGTAGCACCAGATTAGATTAGATTAGATTAGATTAGATTAGATTAATACTAGTTCCATGGATCATGAATACGATATTTTGTAATGATGTGGAACGAGTCAAATTTTCCAATACATGACATAATTAAGTTAATTTAACAACATACTTAAGTTAATATAACAACTTTTTCATTTTTTGTGTTTTTTATTTTTATTTTTTTAAATATTTGTTTTATTTATATCTAAAAATTCCTCTATGGAGTAGAAGGAGTTGTCATTCAGAAATTCTTTTAATTTCTTCTTAAATACTTGTTGGTTATCTGTCAGACTTTTGATACTATTTGGTAAGTGACCAAAGACTTTAGTGCCAGTATAATTCACCCCTTTCTGTACCAAAGTTAGATTTAATCTTGAATAGTGAAGATCATCCTTTCTCCTAGTATTGTAGTTATGCACACTGCTATTACTTTTGAATTGGGTTTGGTTGTTAATAACAAATTTCATAAGAGAGTATATATACTGAGAAGCTACTGTGAATATCCCTAGATCCTTAAATAAATGTCTGCAGGATGATCTTGGGTGGACTCCAGCTATTATTCTGATTACACGCTTTTGTGCAATAAATACTTTATTCCTCTGTGATGAATTACCCCAAAATATGATGCCATATGAAAGCAACGAGTGAAAATAGGCGTAGTAAGCTAATTTACTAAGATGTTTATCACCAAAACTTGCAATGACCCTTATTGCATAAGTAGCTGAACTCAAACGTTTCAGCAGATCATCAATGTGTTTCTTCCAATTTAATCTATCATCAATGGACACACCTAAAAATTTGGAATATTCTACCTTAGCTATATGCTTCTGATTAAGGTCTATATTTATTAATGGCGTCATACCATTTACTGTACGGAACTGTATGTACTGTGTCTTATCAAAATTCAGTGAGAGTCCGTTTACAAGGAACCACTTAGTAATTTTCTGAAAGACAGTATTGACAATTTCATCAGTTAATTCTTGTTTGTCAGGTGTGATTACTATACTTGTATCATCAGCAAAGAGAACTAACTTTGCCTCTTCATGAATATAGAATGGCAAGTCATTAATATATATTAAGAACAACAAAGGACCCAAGACTGACCCTTGTGGAACCCCATTCTTGATAGTTCCCCAGTTTGAGGAATGTGTTGATCTTTGCATATTATGAGAACTACTTATTTCAACTTTCTGCACTCTTCCAGTTAGGTATGAAGTAAACCATTTGTGCACCGTCCCACTCATGCCACAATACTTGAGCTTGTCTAGCAGAATTTCATGATTTACACAATCAAAAGCCTTTGAGAGATCACAAAAAATCCCAATGGGTGGTGTTTGGTTATTCAGATCATTCAAAATTTGATTGGTGAAAGCATATATGGCATTTTCTGTTGAAAAACCTTTCTGGAAACCAAACTGACATTTTGTTAGTACTTCATTGTTACAGATATATGAAGCTACTCTTGAATACATTACTTTCTCAAAAATTTTGGCTAAAGCTGTTAGAAGGGAGACTGGATGGTAATTGTTGACATCAGATCTATCCCCCTTTTTATGCAAAGGTATAACAATAGCATATTTCAGTCTATCAGTGAAAATGCCCTGTTCCAGAGAGCTATTACACAGGTGGCTCAGAATCTTACTTATCTGTTGAGAACAAGCTTTTAGTATTTTTCTGGAAATGCCATCAATTCCATGTGAGTTTTTGCTTTTAAGCAAGTTTATTATTTTCCTAATTTCAGAGGGAGAAGTGGGTGAGATTTTAATTGTATCAAATTGCATAGGTATGGCCTCTTCCATTAACAGCCTAGCATCTTCTAATGAACACCTGGATCCTACTATATCCACAACATTTAGAAAATGATTATTAAAAATATTTTCAACTTCTGACTTTTTGTTCGTAAAGTTTTCATTCAATTTGATGGTAATACTGTCTTCCTGTGCTCTTGGTTGACCTGTTTCTCTTTTAATAATATTCCAAATTGTTTTAATTTTATTATCAGAGTTGCTGATTTCAGACATGATACACATACTTCTGGATTTTTTAATAACTTTTCTTAATATAACACAGTAGTTTTTATAATGTTTGATAGTTTCTGGGTCACTACTCTTTCTTGCTGTCAGATACATAGATACATTTCCCTTTTCCGGTTACAAGATATTTTTATACCCTTAGTAAGCCATGGTTTGTTACGAGGTTTCTTACGAGTATATTTAACTATTTTCTTGGGGAAGCAGTTTTCAAATGCATTTACAAAAATGTCATGAAATAAATTATATTTTAAATTGGCATCAGGTTCACGGTACACCTCATCCCAGTCTAACTGCTGTAGGCTTTCCCTGAAATTTGCAATTGTTAAATCGTTGACTGAACGTACTACTTTGGAGGACTGTTTAGTATTGCTGAATGGAGCTATGTCATATATTGTCATATATTTCATTTCAGAAGCTTGTATTCTCTTTTTGTGTAAACTGTTTACCATCCACATTTTATTTCCATACACTACACTACATTTCATTTCCATGCATAGTTACACTACAGACAAATACCTTCACAAAAGACTTCATAACATTTAAATCTATATTCGATATTAATAAATTTCTCCTCTTCAGAGATACTTTTTTTGCCATTACCAGTACATTTTATATCATCTCTACTTCAATCATACTCAGTCATTTTACAACCCAAATAGCAAAACTCATCTATTACTTTAAGTGTCTCGTTCCCTGGTCTAATTCCCTTAACATTATGTGATTTAATTAGACTACATTTCATTATCCTTGTTTTGCTCTTCTTGATGTTCATCTTATGTCCTCCATTCAACTGATCTTCCAAGTCCTTTGTTGTGTGACAGAGTTACAATGTGACTGGCAAACCTCAAGGTTTTTATTTCTTTTCCCTTAACTTTAATTCCTACTCCAAATTTTTCTTTGGCTTCCTTTACTGCTTGTTCAGGTACAAATTGAAAAGCCTCAGGGATAGGCTACAACCTGGTCTCACTCCATTTTCAACCACTGCCTCCCTTTATGACCCTTGACCCCTTGTCTGGTTTCTGCACAAGTTGTAAATAGCCTTTTGCTCCCTGTATTTTACCTCTGCTGCCCTCACAATTTCAAAGAGAATATTCCAGTCACCATTGACAAAATCTTTCTTTAAGTCTACAAATGCTTTAAACACAGGATTGCCTTTCTTTGACCTATCCTCTAGAGTAAGTCATAGGGTCAGTATTGCTTCACATGTTCCTACATTTCTCATAAATCCAAGCTGGTCTTCCCCGAGGTCAGCTTCTACCAGCTTTTTCCATTCTTCTGTAAAGAATTCTTGTTAGTATATTACAGCCATGACTTATTAAACTGACAGTTCAGTAATTTTCACATCTATCAACAACTACTTTCTTTGGAATTGGAATTACTACATTCAACTTGAATCTGAGGGTATTTTGCCTGACTCGTACATCTTGCACACCAGATGGAAGAGTTTTGTCATGGCTGGCTCTCCCAAGACTATTAGTAGTTCTGACAGAATGTCGTCTACTCCTGGGGCCTTGTTGTGGCTTAGATCTTTCAGGGCTCTGTCAAATTCTTTTTGCAGTATCATTCCTCCCATCTCATCTTTACCTACGTCCTCTTCCTTTTCTATAATCCTGTCTTCAAGTTTATCTCCCTTGTATACCGTATTTACTCGAATCTAAGCCGCACTCGAATCTAAGCCGCACCTGAAAAATGAGACTCGAAATAAAGGGAAAAAAAAATTCCCGAATCTAAGCCGCACCTGAAATTTGAGACTCGAAATTCAAGGGGAGAGAAAAGTTTTAGGCCGCACCTCTAAATCGAAACAAAGTTGGTCCATTGTAATATGAGACACAATTTAGGTCGAATGAATGACGATACAGCTACAGTAGTTTGGTTCGAGTCGTAAGCTTAGCAGTTAAGCTTTACCAGGTAGCCATTGCTATGCGTCAGGCGCTCCGTCAGTATTTATACGGGTACCCTTCCTTTTTCACGTGCTTCGTCTGGTTTGAATCGATTGCTTATTTTGCTTTGATCTGATAAGTGCCATTTTCTTTGTTATAGGTGTTTACGCCACTGTAAGCTAAAAATGCATTACTGTACTGTGTCATGTACTGTTTGTCGCATTCTGATAGTGCGTGTTTACGGCCTGTCGCCGCTCGCGGCATGGCTTGCTTTTGTGTGCGCTACCGCCGCTTACAATTAAAAAAAAAAAAAAAAAAAAAAGAGAGGAATCGTCTCATTAGCGAAAAAATGGCAAGAGACTGCTATTTGTTGTTACTTACACTGCTGCTTTCTTTGATAATGATCAACAAGAACCAAATAATAGACTGCGTATGATAGAACATGTTCTGAACGAGAGTTAGGCGAAAATAGTTTCTCCGTTTGAAAATCTTTGCGGCCGCTTCTTTAGTACATCAAATTCTGCACAGAAATTAGTCATCTTAGATTTAAAAATCTAGTCAGTTGCCGTGCTTCATTTCTGACTGTATCACTATTAGGCATACAAATAATATGAATATAAACATGACACGATACGTATATTCTTCCGCGTTTGCTGTTGTCTCGCTCTAGTTTCGTAGTTTATTAGGCAGACACGATTTAAATGAGATAGCAGCAAACACGAAAGAATACATGGCAAAATGTTTATATTCGTATTATTCTTATGGTGAAGAGAATAGTGCATGTGATTCACATTTCATCAGGTTCCTATTAGCAACCATCTCTTCTCACAGGTAGGAAAAAATTCAGAACGTAGAGTTGGCCGTATTGACAAACATCCCAAACAGTCTTGCCAGTCATATTTTTGTAGTACATTGAAATTCTGCTACATTCGAAGATGAACAATACGGAATTTGTATTTACTTTGTTGGATAATGTATGAAAATGGTCGAAACTCGGGACGGAGAAAAAAAGCTCGTCTTCCACCTTTTTTTAAAATTTATTTATTGACGCAGAGGTTTTGGCGCCAGTATTTATCTTTGTGTCTACAAAGCATGCTACATATATTCGATGGCAGAAGTTAGTTGTGGCGGCACCTACTAACATTTTTCAGAACTTCCGCTTGCTTTGCACTCGATTCTAAGCCGCAGGCGGTTTTTTCGATTACAAAAACAGGAAAAAAAGTGCGGCTTAGATTCGAGTAAATACGGTAGCCTCTTCACACACTCCTTCCACCTTTCAGCTTTCCCTTCTTTGCATAGGACTGCTTTCCATTTGAGCTCTTGATATATTCATACAACTTGCTTCTCTTTTCCCGAGAGGCCTCTTTAATCTTCCTGTAGGTGGTGTATCTTTCTCCAACAGAAATATGCTTCTAAATCCTTACATTTGTCCTCTAGCTATTCCTCCTTAGCCATTTTGCACTTCCTGTCAATCTCATTTTTTGACATTTGTATTCCCTTTCACCTGCTTCATTTACTGTGGTTTTAAATTTTCTGCTTTCACCAGTTAAATACAATATCTCTTGTCTTATCCAAGGATTTCTACTAGGTCTTGTCTTTTTACCTATTTGATCCTCTGCTGCATTCACTATTTCATCTCTTTAAGCTACCCAATCGTCATCTATTGTACTCATTTCCCCTGGTTTAGTCAGTCGTTGCCTTATGCTCCCTCTAAAACTCTCAACAACCTTTAGCTCTTTCAACTTATCCAGATCCCCTATCCCTAATTCCCTAGCTTTTTGCAGTTTCTTCAGTTTTAATCTACAGTTCATACCCAATAACTTGTGTTCAGAATCCACATCTACCCCTGAAGTTTAGAATCCACATCTACCCCTGAAAATGTCTTCAAAATTAAAATCTGGTTCCTAAATCTCTGTCTAACCATTATTTAATCAATCTGAAACCTTCCGGTATCTAAAGGTCTCCTCCACATATGTAGCCTTCTTTTACGATTCTTAAATCAAGTGTTAGCAAGGATTAAATTGTGCTTTGTGCAAAATTGTACCAGGTGGCTTCCTCTTTCATCCGTTTGCCCCAGTTCACATTCACTTATTATTTTCCCTTCTCTTCCTTTTCCTACTGTTGAATTCCAGTTCCCTATCACAATTAAATTTCCATCTCCTTTAACTATCTGAATGATTTCCTTCATCTCAGGCATTTCATCAATCTCTTCTCATCTGTGGAGCTAGTTGGCATATAAACTTGTACTACTGTGGTAGGCACGGGCTTTGTGTATCTTGGCTATGATAACACATTCACTAAGCATTCCTATTTTCTTATTCATTTTTAAACCCACCCCTACATTATCCCTATTCTCCTTTGCATTGATAACCCTGTAATCACGCAACCAGAAGTCCTGCTCCTCCTGCCACCAAACTTCACTAATTCCCATTATATCTAACTTCAGCCTATTCATTTTGCTTTTTAAATTTTATAACATAACTGTCTAATTAATGGATCTAGCATTCTACACTCTGATCTGGTGAAAGTCAGTTTTGTTTCTCCTGATGACAACCCCCTGAGTAGTCCTCACCCAGAGATCTGAATGGAAGGGCTATTTTACATCCGGAATATTTTACCCAATGGCACACCAACGTCATTTGGCCATACAGTAGAGCACATGCCCTCAGCGAAAAATTATGCTTGCAGTTTCCACCTAATTTCTGCTGTTCGCAGTACCAGCACAGCAAGGCCATTCTGGTTGATGTTACAAGGCCAGATCAGTCATGACTACTGCCCCTGCAACTAATAAAAAGGCTGCTGCTCCTCTTCAGGAACCACAAGTTTGTCTGGCCTCTCGACAGATAACCCTCCACGGTGGTTGCACCTACAATACGGCTACCTGTATCACTGAGGCATGCAAGCCCCCCCTCCCCCCCCCCCCCCCATGGTAAGGTCCATGGTTAATGGTAGATGGTCCAGTTATGCTTATGTTAGCTCAATTTAATAAGACAATGGGAAATCCAGGATGGAATAATGACTATGAAAAGGACAGATTGCTATTCACAACACAGTGAAGATGTTGAGCTGCAGACAGGCACAACAAAAGACTACTAAACAAGTATGCATTCGGACAAAAGGTGGTCTTCTGAATTAGACCTGCCGCCCCCGCCCCCCTTCACACCAACCACACAAAAACAAACAAACAAAAACACACTCATGCAAACACAACTCGTACACACATGACTACTGTCGCTGCCTGCCAAGACCATACTGCGAGCAGCAGCATATGATGGGAAAAGCAATTTGGGTGGTTGGGGTAAGGAGGAAGCTGGGGCAGGAACGGGAAGTGATAGCAGGATAGGAGTGGGGGATGGTAAAGTGCTGCTTTCCGGAGCATACAGGGACGATGTGAAAAGAGAGTAGGGCAGCTAGCTGCATTCGTGAGGTTAGATGATGGGGGGAGGGGCAGCAAAGGAGAGGAGTAAAAAGACCGTAGGTGTGTTGGTGAAACAGAAGGCTATGTAGTGATGGAGTAGGAACAGGGAAGGGGGCAGGTGAACGGAGGACAGTGACTAATGAAGGTTGAGGCCAAGAGGGTTACAAGAATGTAGGATATACTGCGGAGAGAGTTCTCACCCATGCAGTAAAGAAAACTGGTGTTTCAGGGAAGATCCAGATGGCACATGCTGTGAAGAACTCATTGAAGTGAAGAACGTTTTGGGCAGTGGGCTCAGCAACTAGGTGGTCCAGCTGTTTCTTGGATGCAGTTTGTCAGTGATCATTCATGTGGAGAGAGTGTTTGTTGGTTTCATGCCCATGTAGAACGCAGAACAGTCTAACTTCACAACTGCACCTAGTTGTCCAACCCTCTCCCCAGCTCATCCCTGTATGCTTCCACAAGCAGCACTTTATCATCCCTCACCCCTACCAAGCTATCCCTCCCCCTCCCTGCCACAGCCCCCACACCATCCAAACTGCTTCTCTTATAATGCCAGTCTGGCCTCAGCAGCCAGAGACTGTGTGTGTGTGTGTGTGTGTGTGTGTGTGTGTGTGTGTGTGTGTGTGTGTGTGTGTGTGTGTGTAATTCAGAAGAAAGCCTTTTGAAGCTTACTTGTTCAGCGCGGTCCTTTTGTTGTGTCCGTCTGTGACTCAACAACTCCACTACAGAGTAAGGTAAGTAGCAATCTATCCTTTTCACTATATACTTTTGTCTATATCTAATAAGGTAATTTAGAAAGAAAGCTGCTACTTTGAGAAAAGCTGTTGTCTGTTTAGTAATACTAAATAGCTGCTGTTTATCTGCTATTGAAAGTTGAATATTTACTTGATAACACTGGTAGTTTTTAAAGAAAAAATTGTTAATCATGAATCCTGTTTACAGTATATTACTACTAGTCATGCAACTTCCCAATGAATACTAGCCATGTAGCTGACAGCAGTTTTCTATTCTTAAATCTACACGATTCTTTTTGGATGGGCACCACAGCAATGAGAATTTTTAACATCATCATCATTTTAAATTACAATTTTATTTAGCATTGGTAGTTATGTGCATGCCATGTGATACCGGCTTTATACTACTTAGGGGGCTTGTGTATTCACTTCTATTGCACACTTTAGGATGAGCACACACTCGTGGCTAGCTAGTAGTGCTAATTTCAAGTAACAGCTTAATGGAAACAAAGTCATTCTAGATATTTATTTAATTTGCAGAAAGAATGAGTTTTCAATATGTATGGAGTTCCAATTTCTTGCTTTATATTAGTAAGGAGCTTGCTGAATGTCTGTTGGTGTAAATAAATCTACTCAGAACCCTAGAGGTGGAGCAAAAACTACATGAAAATTATTTTTGTATCCTGTATTGTGACTATAAATAACTGTTTGTCTGAAACTGAATTTTATTGTCAAAAATAGAAATCATTAAGGTGCTCCTGTATTGGGAAGTGATCTTTAAAAAGGCTTCTGCAAGATACATGGTTCTCTACTTTATACAGTGTGCTTATTGCATATTTTTGTTCAATAAACAGTTTATCTATTTTGGGTGCACTTCCCTGGAAGATAATAATGTAAGACAACAAGGAGCAAAACATATCCTAAAGAAGCTGACACGCTTGTCTTTAGGTCAGCACTTTATTATCCACCTGAACCCACTTGGAATTTTACAAAGGGTGTTTCATTTAGTGTAGGATCATTTAAATGTCCACTTGTCATGCTAAAAAGTCATTAATGTTTGTTTGAAATCTGAGGTGGCAAAAGTCATGGGACAGCAATATGTACATATCCGGATGGCAATAGTATGGCTTTCACAAGGTATAAAAGAACAGTGCAGTGCTGGAACTGTCATTTGCACTCAGATGGTTCATGTGAAACAGTTTCCAATGAGATTATGGCTGCTCAATGGAAATTAACAGACTCTGGATGCGGAATAGTAGTTGCTACTAGACACATGGGACACCCCATTTTGGAAATCATTAGGGAATTCAATATTCAGAGGCCTATAGTGTCAAGAGCGTGTCAAGAATACCAGATTTCAAGCATTACCTCTCACCTGGACAATGCAGTAACTGACGGCCTTCATTCAACGACCGAGAGTAGTGGCATTAGCATAGAGTTGTCAGTGCTGACAGACATGCAACACTGCATGCCGTAACTGCAGAAATGAATGTGGGAAGTATGACAAACATATACATTAAGACAGTGCAGCGAAATCTGGTGTTACTGGGATGTGGCAGCAGATAGCCAATGCAAGTGACTTTGTTAACAGCATATCACCTGCAGCACCTGTCCTGGACTCGTGGCTGTATCACTTAGACCCCTGATGACTGAAAAACGATATCCTGGTCACATGAGTCCTGATTTCAGTTGGCAAGAGTTGATGGCAGGGTTTGAATGTGGCATTTGAATGTGGCACAGATTACATGAAGCCAGGGACCCAAGTTGTGAACAAGACACTGTGCAAGTAGGTGGTGGCTCCATAATGGCGTGGGCTGTGTTTACACGGAATGGGCTGGGTTCTCTGGGCTAACTGAACCAATCACTAATTGGAAATGGTCATGTTTGGCTACTTGAAAAGACCATCTACAGCCATTCATGGACTTCATGTTCCCATACAAACAATGATGGAATTGTCACCAGGCCACAATTGTTCACAACTGGTTTGAAGAACATTCTGGATAGTTGAAGCGAATGATCTGGCCATCCAGATCGCCTGACATGAATCTCATTAAACATTTATATTCAAGCGAATGATCTGGCCATCCAGATCACCCGACATGAATCTCATCAAACATTTTTATGGGACATCATCAAGAAATCATTTCATACACAAAATCCTGCACCACTTTCACAATTATAGACGGTTATACAGTCAACATGGTTCAAAATTTTTGCGCGGGTCTTCCAGCAACTTACTGAGTACATGTTACTTCAATTGCTGCAGTACGCAGAGCAAAAGGAGGTCCGACACACTATTATGAAGTATCCCATGACTTTTGTCACCTCAGTGTAATATGGGTCTTTGTGATTCAAAACACTACTAGCTCCGAACAATGCTAGGCCTGGTTAAGAACAACAGTTGAACCCATACCAGATGTTATGGTAAACTACACCTTATGTTTCCCCACTCTGAGATTAATTTCATGCTTGTGACACACACTGTTATTTCTTTATGAAGGTAAGATTCCATCCATGCAAGAGGGATGACACTAATGCTGCAGCACATTAGTTTCCTGATTGGAATTTTATAATCCACACAAATCATAGGATTTGGCAACATCAAAAAATATACCAAAATGATACTTTTTCTTGTTGAGCCTCCCACAACTTTATATGTGAGTTCTTGTATTACTTTCTCTCAATAATCCTTTACAAAAGCCAAACTGAGAGGCAGTTAACAAATACTGTTAAGTAAGTCAGCATTCCATAACAGGCCAATTTCTCAGTATCTTTTGGAAAGACTGGATGGAAGCCTGTGCACCAAAGAAGGCTAAGTAAATACTCCAGAATTTGAATCAAGAACAGCTGCCAACATGAGTAACTTAGAAGAAGATATCTTTGTAGTAGTTAAACAGCTTAAATCACTTAATAAAGGCAAGTGTTCCAGTCCAGAGACTGTATACCAAATGGTTCCATTCAGAGTATGCTGGTGGAATAGCTCCATACTTAATAACCATATACAACCACTGGCTCAACAAGAGATCCATACCCAAAGACTGGAAGATTGCACAGGTTACACCAACATTCAAGAAAGGCAATAGGAGTAATTCAATAAATGAAAGGCCCATATCATGAATGTTGATATGCAGCAGTATTTTGGAACATGAATTTCCTCAAAGAGAATGGTCTATAGACACACAGTCAACACGGATTTGGAAAACATCATTCTTGTGAAATACAAGTAGCTCTTTACTCACACACAGAGTTGAGTGCTATCAACAAGGGATTTCAAATTGATTACGTATTTCTAGATTTACAGAAGGCTTTTGACACCATATCTCACAAGCAGCTTGAACAAATTTCATGCTTATGGAATATTCTCTACGTTATGTGACTGGATTTGTTATTTCCTGTCAGAGAGATTGCAGTTTGTAGTAACTGACAAAGTTGTGGAATAAAACAGAAGTGATTTCTGGTGTTCACAAAGGTAGAGTTATAGGCCCTCTGCTGATCCCGATCTATATTAATGGTTTAGGAGACAGTTGGAGCATTGGTCTTAGGTTGTTTGCAGATGATACTGTCATTTACTGTCCAGTAAAGTCATCAGAAGATCAAAACAAATTGCAAAAATATTTAGAAAAGCTATCCAAATGGTGTGAAAACTGGCAATTGACCCTAAATAATGAAAAGTATGAGGTCATTCACATGCGTGCTAAAGGGAAGCCATTAAACTTCGGTTACATGATAAATCAGTCAAATCTAAATGCCATAAATTCAACTAAATACCTGTGAATTACAATCAAAAACAACTTAAACTGGAAACATTGTGGGGAAGGTGAAACAACAACTGTGTTTTATTGACAGAATACTTAGAAGCTGTAACAGATCTACTAAAGAGACTGCCTACACCATGCTTGTCTGTCATATTTTGATTTACTGCAGTATGGTGTGGGATCCTTACCAGATAGGATTAACGGAGTACTTCAAGACAGTTCAAAGAAATGCAGCACATTTTGCATTATCGAGAAACAGTGGAGAGTGTGTCATGGATATGATACATGATTTGGGGTGGACATCATTAAAACAAAGGCATTTCTCATTGCAGTGGGATCTTCTCATGAAATTTCAGTCCCTTGACTTTCAATCACCAACTTTCTCCTACAAATGCAAAAATTTTTTGTTGATACTGACCTACACAGGGAGAAACGATGATCACAATAAAATAAGGGAATCAGAGCTTGCACAGAAAGACATAGGTGTTTGTTTTTTCCACACGCTGTTCGAGAATGGAATACCAGAATTATTTTGAAGGTGGTTCAATGAACACTCTGCCAGTCACTTAAGCCTGATTTGCAAAGTACCCATGTATATGTAGCTGTAGAAATGTAACCAACAAGATATAGGTCAAAATTATAAGACAGTAACTGATTCAATGAGTATGATTTGATCTCAAGAATTAAATTTGACATAAATTTCACTTCTTGTATCTCAGATGATTAATATGCATATAATAAATATTTCCTTACAGGAGAATTACTTTGGTACCTAAATGGCAAGCATGTTTATTATATACTAAGTACATATTTCTATATGATTAATATTTATAGGAATGCCATCTTTTTTAGCTGATGAACTGAGAATACATTCTGATGATAAAATCCAAGGTATTCCAACTAGTTATTTACAAAAATTATTTTTATTCTGAAACCAATAACATTGGGATTTACACTTAAAATTAAAAGCTAATACAGAAACAAACTGGAATGTAAGAAAATCCTGCAACACAGCAACAAATGTAACCAGGAAAAAAAAGTCGTACATTTATCCTCCTCAAATTGTAAAAACAGGATACAAACGTTATTCACTGATGAAATCTTCTTGGGTTATCAGTCGAGTTGAGGTGATGGTGATACAATGTTTTAACATGTTTTCTAATCATCTTCAGGTGAAGTGTCAGATTCATGTCCTGCTCATTCCTTTATAGCTGCTGGATGATGATGATGATGATGATTGGTTTGTGGGGCACTCAACTGCGTGGTCATCAGCGCCCGTACAAAGTCTAATTTTTACACAGCCCAATTTTTTTTCACATTCAAATCTAGCCACTATCACAAATGATGATGGTGATGATGATGACGATGATGATGACGACGATGAGAACATGAGGACAACACAAACACCCAGTCCTCGGGCTAAGAAAATCCCCAACTCAGATGGGAATCGAACCCGGGACCCCGTGATCCAGAGGTAGCAATGATAGCCACTAGACCACGAGCTGCGGACATAGCTGCTGGATCACAGTCTCCTCTGCTGAGGGCCCAATGGATGGTCCAATCAAAAGCCTCCACAAGAGATGATGTGCCTTGTGATGGTGCAGACCCTCCTAGGATGGAGAGGGGTCTGAGCGCCAAGTCCTGGCACTGCCTGCTGTAGTGTTTTGAGAATTCCCACGTAAATTCTAGAACCACTCAGCCTTCTACCATCTCAAACACATGATATTTTAAATATAAGAGAGCCTATTTACTGCACATCACCTGTCTGTGCAACCAACAACCGATGACGTCGGCACCAGTTGCTGTTCACTGGTGCTGATTACACGTCCGCTCATCGACACAACCAAAATTCTACGCCGGGTGAGCGTAAAACAGAACTTTATTGTATTAATACAATGTGGTATCAGCCCTTGAATGTAGTTATTATAATCAAGAGTTGAATTTTTTTAATGATTACTAGGTCTAAAGTTAATAAGAATATGGATAACTTAGGACAAATGGAAAAAACTCAATAACTAGCTAAGGCATGAGAGTCAGTAGAGAAATGCCAGACTGGTCCGAGTTAGTACACCTAATCAAAGCTCAAAATGTTAAATTAGATGCACAGAGTGCAGAGTCAACGGCTTTAAGAAAGGAACTAAATGAAGCTTCTAATGCTCAGAATGAAACTCTAAAGAAAGAACTAGGCTCAGTAAATTCTCAATTAAATCTGCTAAATGCCAAAGTAGAATCACAAAGGAGAGAATTTAGTAGTTTATGCGAAAGCATGGGGGCTTTAAAGACTGAATTTGATGATTTAAATACTAAAGTAGAGGATCTGAAATTAGAATTAAAGAATAAAGTAACTAACTATTTAAACCTCCAAGTAAATCAACTGTTCACTGACTTTAATTAGAAACAGAATGATCAAATCGAGGGTTTGACAAAAATTAGAATTTGATATTAAGGAAAAATGTAATATGGTCGAATCTGAAATTAATGTAAAGTTAGGATCATTTGAAAATGTACATAATGTTAAGTTTGATGCTGTAAAGCAGGGGTTGCATACTTTAAAAGAGTGTGTCGACAATAATCCAATCGCAAATTACAGGCACTAGTACATGAGTTGTCACTCCATGAGTAGATAATGTAGGACAGAATTTCAAAGAGAATATATCCAGCTTTGATACTATAAACGTGTGTAGTTTGGCGGAACCATGTGAACAAATTATAGATCGAAAATTACCGAGAGTATAACCTCCGGAAACGTTTCAACTATGGCTTCTTCCAAAATTAGTGCTACTAGCAATGTTACAGCAACTTGTGGAAAGGATTCAAACTTACCCAGGATAGAGGAGAACATAGAATAATTTTACCTAATGTGGTGTTACCTAGTGAAGTGGTGATTGTTTTGCAATGGGAAAAAATGTCCAAAAAAATGTAAAGAGAAGTACTGGTCTGCACTTGCTCAAGTGAAGTTAATATCAGATCCATGGGATCCGGGAGGAGTCATATATCCCCCAGGGACGTTAACATTCTTAGTTAACGGGCAGAGTGATGACCATCGGGTCCCGAATTGTTTTCGGTGTTTCTTCTGTAATAATTTTCCTGCAACGAATTCCCCCAAACGCTTACTGTAAACTATTCTATCATCCCACACTTAGAGGTACTGGAAAAAACTATACCAGTGAGAATTTGTGATTACGTCATCCAAAATTGCTCCTGGTAAGAGATTTTCTTGTTCTAGTCAGTTGAATGTCCCGACTTTGCTCGGCTGCAGAATGAGGCGGAAATTTGTACACATGTTGTCTCCGATCTCAGCCATTTGGCACAGCCTTGGGACAGGGAATTTTAGGTGCCTGGTCAGTTCTTATCTCCCTCGGTCTCGGGAATACTATTCTCAGACTGAGTGTAGTACAGTCAAGCCAGCTTTTGCCTTTTTTGCTCTTCACAAGGTTTACTTCCTCGCTGAGCTGGCCTTAGGACATCTGTGTTATTCTTTGACAGATGTACCACCATAGTCGGGCCAGAGTTCAAATTTATATTTCCTAAAGCATATTTGTCTTAATGAATGGAAGTGAATATTAAGTTAGCAGAACACATAATATTGGATGACTAATTAAATGATGATGATACTATAGCAAATAATTTTCTACTTTGTATCTTTTATGAGATGTGATGTAGATGGGAGGGTTTGTATCAGTTTTGAAAGGGGTGGGTATTTTAGATAAAAGCATGATTTACACCAACAGATAATCATGAGTAACACAAAATGGACACAACATCATACCTTTCAAACAACCCACGCGAACAAGTGTGACTGATTCTTCATCACTTGCTATTTCCATAGGGTTGCTAAGATTTCCATCAGGGACCTCAAGGGTGAAGCTGGGAATGTCCATTCTGTAGGAGATGATTTAACACCAAACCTCCTTCGGTTTCTCGCACAAGTACCTGCGAGGTAGGGATCCTGGGGAAGGGGGGTGGGAAGGGTTTCCTGTCTTTGGGGCTATCTTCTTTCTCTTCTTTGATATTAGCAACCATTTCTATTTATTTCCTTTCTCACTTCTCATTTGAGGACCTATCTACTTTTTCCCTCTTTCCATATTCATCTACTTCTATCACAGAAGTCCTTCCTAGTTCCTTAGTTTCCAATAACCTACATCTTATCTTCAGATAAGAAGGCCGAAGACTCAGACTACACGAACACACATCTGCATATACACATAGAAAGACGGATACACAAACAATGAGGCAACAGATTAGAAAGATGTGACAACCACCAAGTGTTGTAGGGGGAAAGATATGTGTACATCGTGAAATATGCACACATCGTTTTTTTTATTATGATAGTTCTACTTCACCTATTTATATAAAGACTATCACATACATATACCTAAAAACAAAGATGATGTGACTTACCAAATGAAAGTGCTGGCAGGTCGACAGACACACAAACGAACACAAACATACACACAAAATTCAAGCTTTCGCAACAAACTGTTGCCTCATCAGGAAAGAGGGAAGGAGAGGGAAAGACGAAAGGATGTGGGTTTTAAGGGAGAGGGTAAGGAGTCATTCCAGTCCCGGGAGCGGAAAGACTTACCTTATGGGGAAAAAAGGACGGGTATACACTCGCGCACACACACACATATCCATCCATATGTGTGGATGGATATGTGTGTGTGTGCGCGAGTGTATACCCGTCCTTTTTTCCCCATAAGGTAAGTCTTTCCGCTCCCGGGACTGGAATGACTCCTTACCCTCTCCCTTAAAACCCACATCCTTTCGTCTTTCCCTCTCCTTCCCTCTTTCCTGATGAGGCAACAGTTTGTTGCGAAAGCTTGAATTTTGTGTGTATGTTTGTGTTCGTTTGTGTGTCTGTCGACCTGCCAGCACTTTCATTTGGTAAGTCACATCATCTTTGTTTTTAGGTATATTTTTCCTTCATGGAATGTTTCCTTCTATTATAACCCTATCACATACATATATACATATAAGAACTATGATGATTCTACATAGAGCGTACATAAGAAAGAGGCATGAGTAATGAAAGAGAACATAAGCCAGAGAATTGTAGGATAGTGGGACTTGTGTAGCCTAAGTAAACATGTTATCTACTGAATAGTATATAGACATGGAATCTATTAAGAATACAGAAGCTGAAAAGTAGAGGAGGACTCCAGGGATTAGATGAAGTATTAAGAAATAAATACGAAGTGCAGAATAGATTTTCTATTTTTACCAGAAAATATTTAATTATAGTATACACAGGAATGTATACGGGGTGGGGGGGTAAAGAACTATGAGGCCTACTGAGAAAGAATAAGGGGGTGTACCCAGCATTTGCTAAATACATAGGGCAGGCGTATCTACATGGAGATAGGACGACCTGTGGTCTGAAAAATAGGGATGTTTTATAAAGGGGCGTACTTACCAGAATGGAAAGAGGAAGTGCACTCATATGGTCAACCCACAAGTAAGGTATAGGTACTGATCCTAGCAGGAGGGGACAATATTGTGACAGAAATCACATGTTTTATAGAATTATTCTGGTAAGTTTGAATTCTATGTAACACTAACATTTTCATGTTTTAGGTAAGTTTACAAGTGTCAAAAGGAACACTTTTATTTTGCCTAGAGTTCCTCCAAACCACAGTCTATAAATTATGAGACTATTACACACTAAAGAAGTAGTATAAAGATTTAGAATACAGAATAAAGTACTCAAGTGTCATGGACATCTGAAGTTTGCCAATGGATTTAAAGAAAGAGTCCTTGCAATTCCTAAGTAATATTAATGCGGAATTAAATCACAAATAAATGTTTATGTTATGAAAAACAAGGTAGAGTAAGGAATCAGTAGAATGACAACAAGTGGAAGCTTGCTCTATAGAGTACAAAGATTTATGGGTGAAAAAAAAGTATATAAACCTATGTAATAAATGAGTACTTTTAAAATGTGAATTGTTATTGTGTATGATATTAATGTACATAATGATTATACATAAAATATTGCATGTTCAATCTGAGGAGGGGGATATATAGTGTTTCAATAATTTCCGCATAAATTCTAGAACCACTCAGCCTTCTACCGTATTGAACACATGATACTTTAAATATAAGTGTGAGAGAGCCTTATTACTGTGCATCACCTATCTGTGTGTGCAGGTTTGAAGTTTATTGTGAGAAAACTGTAGATGTGGTGGTCGAATGGCACCGACAAGTGTTTGTCGATCGTGTCATGGAAGCCATAGTGGAAGAACAAGGAATGTTTATGTGTTCAGTGTTGTTCTGTAACTTTGACAATTGTAGTGACAAAAGAACAATGGAGTTGGAAAAAGCCTTTTAATTAATGTTTGCTTTGGACTTGGAGAGGATAAGACGTGTATTCAGATTCAGAATGGGAATGGACTTGTGTTTTAAGCCAACCTTTTCTTATGTGTAAATGAACTCCATTTCTAACCTTTGGACATGTGAAGAGACTTACTTGATAGTATTTGTTTATGTGAAAAATGATATTTTTAAAAGTTTGATGTTCAAATATACATCGTGACGTGAAGAAAAAGAAATTGCGTATGTCTGCTTAATTTTATAAGCAGAAAGAACCTTGAGAAATTCATGTTCCTAGCAAATATACTTCGGAGAAGAAGAGAAAAGGAGGTTGCAGCAGCAAGCTGACCAGCAAGAAAAGTCAGCTAACAATCTCGAGTAAGTCGTATTGTTGAAGAAGTGGGAGTTTACACACATACTTCATCACTTTAAGTTGTCCAGAGCATTAGACTGCCTATTCTGCCCTCTGCCTCCACTGAACTTCCTGACATAGTTTTGATAACGCCACATCCCACGCAGAGCTGAGCTGGAAACCACTTTCCCAGTTGACAGTATCATCATGTACCCTGTTTCCACTGCCTCTTAGATGACCTGGTACCAGAAACCATTGGCACGAGACATCATCTTCATCTCCATCTATTCAAAAAACAAATGAGTCCTTCAATGATGCTGTGGTCAGCCACTGCAGACTTGTCATTTTGACCAAGGGCAATGCTCCTCACATGTTCAGGACAGAGCTGCTAGATACATCATTGTGTCTGGCCAATGTACTGTCTGACACACTTGCAACTGATGCTGTAGGTGTCAGATGCCAGTACTTTAGTTGGTCTTTGACTGACCCAAGCATATTCTTAATTTTAACCACTGAACCAAAAATGCTTCTCCATTATGAATCTTGGTTGTTAGTGGCCGTGCATAAGGAAGGAATGCCAGACTCTTGGGTTCTTCTTATAGATTATTTTCCTCCTCCTTTTTTCACTGCAGAGCCATTTTATTTCTCTCTCTGAGTAGCAGTTCTTGCAAAAGGTTTTGCACAGATGATGTAACTCAGTAGCAGACTTTCCTTGTTGCATGTGGCTTGCTGTCTGTGTACCAGGACGGCAACCACAGATTTGCATTGCATTAAATAGTGGCAGGTATTGGTATTTAGATACATTTGTGCGTCTTTTTTCTGTACACAGAATGTTCCAGCATCACATTAGGGTTCTTCTCTACCAGAATGTCTACAAATAGTAGGCATCTGTTTTCTTTCACCTCCATGATGAACCTGCCATTGTTGGGTATGCTGTTCAGGGTTTCTTGACCATGTGGCCAAACCAAAAATATGTTGTCCACATGTCTGTACAATGTCGTTGGTTTGTGCACACAGTTTTGAGATCTCCTCCTCGAAGTGTTCCTTATACAGGTTAGTAATGCCTGGCATTAGACTGGAACCCGTGGCAATGCACTATCTGTTCACAGGACTTCCCACAAAAGTGGAAGTAGGTGGTGGGGAGCACACATCTAAACAGTTTCACCAGGTTGCTGTCGAAGTGGCTCTCTAGTAATACCTGTGTGAAGAGAGATGTGACGTTGAAGTTGACTATGAGACTACCCTCACCCAGATGTATGTCTTGACACACTTTCCCAAACTCTGTCGACTTCTTGGTATGGTGTGGACAGTGACCCACAATTTATAGTGTACACTATCAGACATAACAGAATTTCCTCTCATGTATTTTCAGGAATACATGACAGTCCTGTCAACTGGGACAGCAGTTTCCAACCGACTTCTGCATAGAATATGGAATTAGTACAGATACGCCAGGAACATTTTGATGTGAAAGTGGGACAGATAGCAGGTGGAGCGACAAGCAGCACCAGGACTCAATGTCCAGACCCCCCCTCCATGCCACTGCCCTCAACAGTGACTGTGACATTCACAAACATATGTCTGATTCACCCATTGGGCCCCACAGAGGAGTCTGTGGTCCAGGAATTATAAAGGAATGAACTGGACATGAACCTAGCACTTTGCCTGAAGATGACATGTAGGAAACTCATCAAAGAAAGAAGAAAGGAAGGAAGGAAGATTAGAATTTGACGTCCCATCAACAGTGAAACTTGTTGAAAAATTATGACAATGTGACGCCATGACTTAGTTGATAACCTGAGGGAATTTCATCAATGAAATTTGTTGAGAAAGGCTGCATTCCCATATAAACTTCATTCAACTGTGGCACCATCTATAGCAATTTTCTGACAAAACTTCATATTTGACCAAGTTAATGGACTTTTTGCATTATTTCAGTGACCTCATGTTATTAGGTTGGTGCACAAGTTTGTGGCGTTCTTGTTTTGTATGTTCATGTTGGTATTCTGATTGCTGTGGGTATATTTATCAACTGTCATTTTTTATTTGTAGCTCGCTGCTGCTATTTGAGTTTACATAATGTCACTTTGTCATTTGGAGGCAGTGAGTGGAGCTGTGGACGCTAGAAAATGGAGTGCCAAGTGGAGAAATTGGAACATTTCTGACATATTCTTCTGTTTGAATTCGACAGAGGAGTTGCAGAAGTGGAGACAGCCAGAAACATTTGTACCCTATATGGGGATAGTGCCATTGGGCAGAGCACAGCAAGAAAATGATTTTCTCATTTTAATGAGACATTAATGACTCTCCACATTCAGAACAACCTTGGGGGTTGGTGTAGATTGTTTAAATGCTTTAAGCCACAATGATCCATATCAGTGTACTGGCAGGTGTCATGAACTGTGATCATTCCATCTTCGTGCAACATCTGCATGCAATGGGTAAGGTTCATAAATCAGGTGTATGGGTACTGAGTGTTCTAAGTCAAAATCACAAAATTCAGTGGGTGGCCATATGAGCATCTCTGCTTGCTTGTCATCAATTGGCTCGTGAACAACATCAACCATTTCTATCGTGAATCATTACTGGTGATGCAAAATGGTGTCTTTATGCTAATATAAGAAAAAGAACGGAATGGTTGAGCCCAAACAAAGTAGCAACTTCCCATACAAAGACCTGCAAGCATCCACAAGAGATAATGTTATCTACCTGTTGGGACAGCAACAGTGCGGTGTACTATGAATTGGTTCCCCAAGGTGTAATTATCACTGTTGACATTTATTGTCAACGATTAAGATGTCTTGGAGACACCGTCCAAGAACAGCAAACCAGGAAGACTGCGTGAAGTAATGCTACTCCACGATAACACCCACTCACATTCTGCTAGAGTGACAAAAAATACTACATAGTAGTTTGTTTGGGAAGTCATCCTCCACCCACCTTCTTCTACTGAACTTGCACCCTCATATTTCCACCTTTGCCACCCTCTATCAAACAATCTTCAAGGAACTTCTTTCCATATGAATCTGAACATGGCTCAGTGAATTCTTTGCTTCAAAACCACTTGATTTCTACAGTCATAGAATCAAAAGGTTACCTCAGTGTTGGCAAACTGTTGTAAATAGCGAAGGAGAATATGTTATTGACGGCTAAAGTCTCTGTTACATGTAACTCTTTTGTTTATTAAACTTGTGGAAAAACATTATGAACTTGTGCACTAACCCAATATGTATTGATGACTAGTGTAATTAGATTAATAAAATCTGTCTGCAAATCTACACATTTTGAGTTGTTTAGGTAAACTGTAACCCAGGACTAGCATTCAACAGTACAAGCAAGTCAAATTTCCAAAAACTACCTGGAAACTGGCTGGTGGAATAGACTCTAAACAGTTTATTATTGAACCGAGGCAATCCTGGTCTATCAGATCGACACAGTATAGGGCAACCATGCCAACTGGACTGCTGCATTCATAACTCTGTGACTTTATGTTGCACACAATAGAGTCTTGGAAACTCTCGAATTCATGGAGAGGACATTTTTTTTATCTTGAAATTTCACATTTTTACTTTTTCCTTCTCTTCTTGACAGATGCATATGGTTCCACAGATGTACTGAAGAGCACATATATAGCACTTTAAGACTGTGTTCAACAGTCCATTAAAGTTGTGACTAAGTTGTGCATCAAGAGGAAGATGTCACCTTGTGGGAACTGGAGACAGATATAGGATAGGTACACTGCAGCCATGTTTATACCATGTTGCAATATTATGAGAAGGAAAGTTGCTACTCACCATATAGCAGAGATGCTGAGTCACAGATAGGCACAAAAGGAGAAACATAGAAATAGAGAAAAATAATAAATAAAAAATAAAAAAAGGGGCTGGGTGTGGTGGTGGAATGATGCCTGTGCAGTGCTGGAATGGGAGCAGGGAAGGGGCTGGATAGGTGAGGGCAGCAACTAATGAAGGTTGAGGCCTTCTCATAATATTGTTGCATTCCATCCTGGATGTTCCATTGTCTGATTTATACTATGTTTGGAATTTTCACCATGACCTGCATGCCAGGATGTTGGGCTGGTCCTTTTCTATACCTTGATAAGGGCTGTATGAGGACTGACTGACTACTTCGGTTCTATTTTATAAAGGTTCAGATTCATCTCAATTGCAGGAAAGCAGTGAAACTATTGGCACATCACTGAAACGGTATAATGTCTGTTCAACAGCATGACATCATCATCATCATCATCATCATCATCATTTAAGACTGATTATGCCTTTCAGCGTTCAGTCTGGGGCATAGCCCCCCTTATACAGTTCCTCCATGATCCCCTATTCAGTGCTAACATTGGTGCCTCTTCTGATGTTTATTACTTCAAAATCATTCTTAACCGAATCCAGGTACCTTCTCCTCGGTCTGCCCCGACTCCTCCTACCCTCTACTGCTGAATCCATGAGTCTCTTGGGTAACCTTGCTTCTCCCATGCGTGTAACATGACCCCACCATCTAAGCCTGTTCGCCCTGACTGCTACATCTATAGAGTTCATTCCCAGTTTTTCTTTGATTTCCTCATTGTGGACACCCTCCTGCCATTGTTCCCATCTACTAGTACCTGCAATCATCCTAGCTACTTTCATATCCGTAACCTCAACCTTGTTGATAAGGTAACCTGAATCCACCCAGCTTTCGCTCCCATACAACAAAGTTGGTCGAAAGATTGAACGGTGCACAGATAACTTAGTCTTGGTACTGACTTCCTTCTTGCAGAAGAGAGTAGATCGTAGCTGAGCGCTCACTGCATTAGCTTTGCTACACCTCGCTTCCAGTTCTTTCACTATGTTGCCATCCTGTGAGAATATGCATCCTAAGTACTTGAAACCGTCCACCTGTTCTAACTTTGTTCCTCCTATTTGGCACTCAATCCGTTTATATTTCTTTCCCACTAACATTACTTTCGTTTTGGAGATGCTAATCTTCATACCATAGTCCTTACATTTCTGATCTAGCTCTGAAATATTACTTTGCAAACTTTCAATCGAATCTGCCATCACAACTAAGTCATGCGCATATGCAAGACTACTTATTTTGTGTTCACATATCTTAATCTCACCCAGCCAGTCTATTGTTTTCAGCATATGATCCATAAATAATATGAACAACAGTGGAGACAGGTTGCAGCCTTGTCTTACCCCTGAAACTACTCTGAACCATGAACTCAATTTACCGTCAACTCTAACTGCTGCCTGACTATCCATGTAAAGACCTTTAATTGCTTGCAAAAGTTTGCCTCCTATTCCATGGTGGTTCATGGTGTGGGTTCCTGTAGTCATGTCCTAGTTCATGAACCACGGGCAACGTATGAGTGGCCAAGTAAGTGGTCCCGACAGTCGGGATACCAGTTACTTTGGAATAAGGCTGGGCATCTCGGACATATTCTGAGTCTTGGTCACCTTTGTGCTCATACGGCAAAGACTACCAAATCCACCGGTTAGTCCCTCAGCCGTTAGGGGTAAAACCCAATGGGACTCGGGGCAAGTAAGGCTAGCAACCTGCTTCCCTGGTACTTTAAATATGATGCTGGCAACAATCAGAGCAAAAGGCCTCGGACCTTTGGAGGTGACGGAGTCCCACCTCTAACTGACAAACTGACAACAGCATGACAACCAAGCAAATTCAAGTTAGGTAGTAACTGCTAAAGCCACAATATTTTCTGTTGTACTTGGCAATTGTAGATCTGCAGTTTCAAAGAATCACAAATAATCACTGGTAAAAATGCTTGAGAAGTTATTAATGAATAAACAGTATATAGTCCCCCTCTCCACCCCTAGCAAATAATTATGAGAAGGAGTGAATGGGTCTGTAATTAGAAGTGGTTTGCTTATCTTCAGTTCCATAAATGGGTGTTATCGCAGCATATTTGCAGCTACCTGGATATATATGAGTTATTGATTTATCACAAAGATAGCATAGGGGTAATGCTATAAAGTCAGTATAAGATTTTAATATTCTGCTAGAAACTATCATAACCAGCAGACTTATTACTTTTTAGTGACCTCAGGAATTTTGCAAGTTCTTTAGGAGTTGTATTTTAAAAACTAATGTCTGCTGGTGATGCATGCAATGTTTTCTGTCACTGTGCATAAATAATCATTGACTTTGGTGGCCAATAACTTGAAAATGTCCCTATTTATGTCAGACATTTTCTGGGAGCACAGTTTCATTTAAGTCAATATTTTTATTTCTTTCTTGTTTAATTAGTTAGGTTCATGTTCATAGGTCATTTTGCATGATAAATCATAATGATATGGAACAAGTCATTTTACATTCATATTGCAAATTAATTTGATGATGATTTGAGGTGAGGGGTGCTCAACTTCATGGTCATCAGCATCCTGACAAAAAGTCAGCATGCCAATCTCATGGGTGGGAACAAAGGTTGTCCCTACACGCGAAGCAGTTTATAACGTATTCAAGTCTGCCTCCCTTTGGCACCTATTAAGGGATAAGGCCTAATAGTTCACAAAGTTTCACCACTCTTAACACTGGAATCAGTATCGGCAACGATGGTGGGCTGATCTCCATCGAGACTGAGGGCTTCCCTAATATCAGTATATAGGACACACATTGCCAAAATATGCTGAACACTACAAACTTCACAGACTGGTGGATTCTACCACTGGAGGAGGAAGCCATGTGTTTAAGGGCTATGTCCAATACACAGTCTGGTAAGCACAACCTCCTTCCAGCACTGAGGCTGACATGAAGTCCACTGCACCTCTGTGGTCGATTTCAGCAACTGCAGTTTGTTTTCTGTAACCTGCAACCTTTCAGTCTCCCACTGACGCGTGATGCATCTATCAGAAAATGAAATGATGGCATGCAACAGATGGGACATTGACAGACAGCACCATCCTGACATGTTCCCTTGGCATCTTTCACAGTCGTGTTGTTTCCCTATATTCCGGTGTGGCCAGGTACCCAGCAAAAGATCACCTCCTCGCCATGGTGTTTGAGCTGCTGAAAGGAGTTATGGATGAATTACTTTTGAATACATTGTGGGAGTGAACAGTGATCAATGTGTTACAAATATTTGCTATCAAAAACAGTCTTGATCACAATTTATTTATTACGGTGACCGGTTTCGACCACTACTGTGGTCATCTTCAGACCTACAAGTTGTATACAAAGCTTTAGTTAGAGGGCTACATACATTAAAGAAAATACATAAAGTTATAAAGCTATAAAACAATGAATTACCAACAAGTAAGAACCACCTCCTGCTGGAGAAACCAGTGCACATCTTACTATATATAATGGAGGCTCCACCTACTTCTGACGGAATGATGTCATTACTAACCAATAGGTTATAGGTCGAATAAAAATGTAAAGTTTCTTAGTTAAAAGAACATTGTCAAGAAAGGAAAATAAACACACACTAAACTTAGCTTATTTAACAGCTATTGTCAATTAACAAGTGTTAAAAATATTTAAACATGTAGGATAAATTAACTTCGTTTTAGCAGTACATGGGTTGCCCTCGCAAGGCCTGTTAGTGAACCATTTGGAGCCACTGGTTGCCATGGTGAAGTTGGATGCTGTTCCAAAGATACAGCAGGCTTCTTACCACTGAAGTTGTTGTAAAGTCGAAAGGCAAAGTAGTGGTTGCCATGGTGAGGATAAACGCCAGTGCAAAGATGTGGCAGCAAGCTTCTTTCTAACGAAGTTGTTGCAAAAGTGGAATGGCAAATAGTCTCCGTCAGACAATGTACTATTGAGCAGCAACATGTGTTTATTGAAACAATTTTCAATGAGTAGGCTGCAATAATCGTTAACTGACATGTATAATACATGCTGCACAGATACGATTTACTGGTGTAATAAGAGACTTACATTTACATGGATTACATAATTCTTATAGATCAATACTAAGAGAAAAAAAGACTCAAGAGGGCACAGTAGTTGTGCATATTTATGAAATATTGTCTATGAAGTTCATATGTAGATTCCATTTTTTTTCTTATATTTTTTCATATGTGACAAATTCAAAAGGCATTGCTATGTCTTATGTTGCATGCCAGTCTTATAAACAAATAAAAATAATGAAAATGGAAGGAATTTAAAATTATAAAACTATGAGCCATAGAGTCAAAAATAAAGGGATGTGAATTAGCAATATGCAGTCTTAAAGCATATAAGCAAACATTCTAAAAACAGATAGTCAGTCATAAAAAATGTTTGGCAAAATAAAATTACAAAGTAAAGATAAAATATTTCCTAAAGGTCTTAATAATTTTAAAAACGAAGGACAGAAGAGTGAACATTCTAAAGCAGATCGTCGAAAAGCTTAAAGAAACGTTTGTCTTTGAATTCAAGTTGTTCGTTTAAAGCAGATAATGGATTACTTTTGTGAAGTGAATAAATTTGAATTTCTTCTAAAGTATTTAGCAGTAGTCCTTTTGGAGCAGTATGTAATATTTTCAAATTGTTAGAAATGCAACCCTCAGAATGATTGTATCCATCAAGATGGTGACCAAATATTGATTTTGTACGTGCAGTACCAGTAGTATGTTCCTTAAAACGTGTTAGAAAGTTACAGCCAGTTTAGCCAATATACTGTTTCTCACAGTCATTACGCAGTGTTTTGTAAACGCCTGACTTTTGGTGTATATTTGATTCCCCAACTGTGGGTTTCAGTTTCATCTGTAGTGGGTTATAGGTTTTGAATGCTATTTTCACGCTTGTATTCTTAAAAAAATTATTTACTTTATCAGAAATAGGTCCCATGTATGCCATTTTTGTAAATCTCTTCTTGGAATTTATAACAGCATAATTTGTTTCTTGTAATTTTTGATATAACAGATCAACCTGATGGGAATTATAATTGTTAGCAACTGCTATCTGTTTTAAGGTATCAATTCCTTCTGGATTGCATCAGGTTGAAGAGGTAATTTCAATATCCTATGTATCATTGTTTTAAGAAATGCCATTTTGTATCTTAATGGATGGCATGATGTAGCATTTATTATTACGTCAGTTGATGTGGGTTTTCTATAAATAGAAATAGTATGTTTTCCATTCCTGTATCTGTGCAGCATGTACTATACATGTCAGTTAATGATTATTGCAGCCTACTCATTGAAAATCGTTTCAATAAACACATGTTGCTGCTCAACATTATACTGTTTGACGTGACAGTCTTTGCCATTCCACTTTTGCAACAACTTCGTTAGAAAGAAGCCTGCTGTCACATCTTTGCACTGGTGTTTATCCTCACCATGGCAACCACTAGTTCGCCTATCAACTTTACAACAACTTCAGTGGAAAGAAGCCTGCTGCATCTTTGGAACGGCGTCCAACTTCACCATGGCAATCAGTGGTTCCAAATGGTTCACTAACAGGCCTTGAGAGGGCAATCCATGTACTGTTAAAACGAAGTTAATTTATCCTACATGTTTAAATATTTTTAACACTTGTTAATTGACAATAGCTGTTAAATATGCTAAGTTTAGTGTGTGTTTATTTTCCTTTCTTGACAATCTTCTTTTAACTAAGAAATTTTACATTGTTATTTGACCTATAACCTATTGGTCAGTAATGACATCATTCTGTCAGAAGTAGGTGGAGCCGCCATTACTATATAGTAAGATGTGCACTGGTTTTTCCAGTAGTGATTCTCCAGCAGGAGGTGGTTCTTACTCATTGGTAATTCATCATTTTATAGCTTTATAACTTTATGTATTTTCTTTAATATATGTAGCCCTCTAATAAAAGCTTAGTATACGACTTGTAGGTCTGAAGATGACCACAGTAGTGGTCGAAACTGGTCACCGTAATAAATAAATTGTGATCAAGAGTGTTTTTGATAGTAAATACCAGTAGTTATGGATGAGCTGAGTCAACTGGTCTACTGGATGCATTTGGTCAAGTGCTTGTAGTGCACTAAGTGAGTCAGAACAGACAAGAAACCTTGTACGATGATGTCTGTGAATCCTCTCCAGTGCCATCAGAATGCAGTATAACTATGCGTCATAATTTGTGAACTGTTCCAGAAGACGCACTTTGAAAACCCTATCAGGGAAAACAGCAAAACAACCAAGGGAATTCTCCTGCTGGGGTCCATCTGTATAAACAACTATAAAACTGTGGAACATACTTAAAACGAACAAAAACAAAGTTGTAAAAACATAATTGGGAGTACATATTTTCTTGTACTGTGTCAAGCTTAAAATCACTTTGGGTCTCTGAAGACACCAATGCAGCAATGCGTTCAGCCCCTGGCTGTGTATTTGGAGATCCAATACATCCAGATCTTTGAGACAGTCAGTAGCATGTACCCCAAATGGCTTGGTCACATGGGGCCTATTCTTGAACATCCATTCAAAGGTGGGGCATACCACTGCACTAAATGCCAATGACTGAAGTGACACTGAGATATTCAGTGCCTGGAGTCAAAAGGATACAACACCAAATCCAGAGTTGTGGTTCACCAGTCTCTGAACTGGGCTGATGCTAAAAGCTCCAGTCGATATCCGAATGTCCTCATGGTGGACAGCTTCTAACATCTTGAGGTAGGAAGTACAGGCTGATCCATAGACCATGCTGCCATAATCTAAACTGATTGAACAGGTGCCCTATAAAACTGCAGAAGGTGGAACCTGTAGCTCCCCATGTTTTTCTACTAAGAAATTTCAAAATATTGAATGACTGGGAAGTCCTTTGTTTGTAGGTCTTTCAGGTGTGGGAGCCAAGTCAATTTTGAGTCAAACAATAATCTCACAAAATACACAGTTTCTTGGAAACTTAAAATATTTTCCCCCTTGTGAGCACTGGTTGGTTAAAACTTCAACGAGCAAGGTTAAAACTTACACATGTAGTCTTCTCCAGTGAGAACTGAAAACAGTTGTCCTGGCCCAGGTTTCCAGCCTCCTAATGGCCAGCTGTACTTGCATTGTCAGAGAAAGAGTAGAAGATTGCAAAGTCATCCACAAACACAGAGCATTCGATAGGACTCCTGACTACTGAGGAAAGCCATTGATAGCGATGGCAAACAATGTGACACTCAGTACGCTATCTTGGGGACCCCATTCTCTTGAACATAGCAGTCAGACAAGGCATCACCAATGTGATATTGAAAATGCCAGTCCTCAAGAAAGGTTGGATAAGAAGTGGCAGCTGTCCACATAGTCCCCCCTTCATGAAGCTCGCAAAGGGTGTTGTACCTCCAAGTAGTGTCTCCGAGGTCAAAAAACACAAAAACCAAATGGTTTTGGCATAAGAAGGGCTCCTGGAGCATCATCTCCAGTAGAATTAAGTTGTCAAGGGTGGAATAGTAGCACCTGAAATCGCACTGGGAGCAGCTCAGCTGACCTCGGGATTCAAGCAGCCAGACGAGGTGATGGATGACAATGCATTCAAGAGTCTTACCCACACAACTGGTAAGAGCTACACTCAGAGAACTGCTGGAGCATTACGGTCCTTACCTGGTTTTCAGAATGGAATTAATATTGGCTCCTTCCAAGTTGTGGAGTACTGTCCATCAAACCAGATCTGATTGAAATAAGAGAGGAGCTGTATTTTTGCTTCAGGGTACAGGTAATGAAGCATGGCATAATGGATCTCATCAGGTCCTGGAGCAGTGTCTCTGGCCACAGACAGAGCTGATTCCAGTTCCCACATGGAGAACGGAAAGTTGTAGGCTTCCTTATCATGTGAGAAGAAATGGAGCTTCCTCATCTCCACAATCGTATGGAAAAAGTGAAATGCAGGAGCTTGTCTGGATGATGTAGTGACAATAAAAAAATTG
This sequence comes from Schistocerca cancellata, assembly GCF_023864275.1. Classification (NCBI taxonomy): domain Eukaryota; kingdom Metazoa; phylum Arthropoda; class Insecta; order Orthoptera; family Acrididae; genus Schistocerca; species Schistocerca cancellata. The sequence goes on from NC_064631.1 coordinate 217,389,650, forward strand.
TTCAGCTAAAACCTGAGCCATGTTCACCAAGACCCCATTACTTGACAAGGCCATAAGGGGATGTGTGCTGCCCTTGCCTAATATCTGCCTTATTGAGTCCCAAACTTGCACAGTGGAAATGGACCAATTATTGGAAGTCTTGAATTCCTTCCTGGAAGCCCTATTCCATTCTTTTCTCACAAATCTCACACGTGTTCTCGCAGACCTGAAGGCATGGAGGTTTTCTGTAGTCGAATGGTGTTTCAGGTTGTGCAAGCTGTTCGTCTGGGCCTGAGTACCAGTCAACAGTCATCATTCCACCAAGGTACATGCCGTCATCTGAGGTGGTTACTAGACCAGGGGATGGACTCTGTGGCAGCCCATTGGATCTCACAAGTAATATGGACCACTGTCTCCTGTGCACAATTCTTCTGTTCAAAAACAGCCTGTCAACTGCACTGCAGCAACCAATTTGCCCTTTGTATCACCCATCTTCATGGTCTCCTGTCAGCCACCATCCAAGTCGGCAGATGGTTACATACTGGGAGGTGGTCACTAGAATGCAAATCTGTAGCCACTTCCCTCTGTACTGAGCCTGCAACAGCTGCAGAACAAAAACAAAGGTGAGCGACCAATAAAAGACCCTATAGCTGTGGATAAGTGTGTCATCTGACCTGAGTTTAAAATGCAGATATTCTCAGAATGGACGAGTCGCTTGATCATCCAAATCCTGGAGCAAGTGGCAGCCAAGCCCCACAGCACAATGTGTGCACTGAAGTCCCCCACACAGAGGAATTGGTGTGGGAGTGCCCATAACGGTTCTGTCATGCATCTGCATCCAAGCACCATTAGGCAGAAAAAAAAATTCACACTGTGATGTTAAAGGGTGCTAGAACTTTCACATCAATTGCTCGTCTGGTCATGGTAAGAGGGACAGTAGAAGAATGGCATCTGTCATCAATGAAAATAGCTGCTTCACCTTTAGCACTGTCTCTGGTAATATTGTCCTTCCCGTAGAGGTGGTAACCCCATAATGCAGCTGTGTTGATGACTTTAAGATTAGTTTCTTGTAAGCAGATGCAGAATGGTATTTCTTGGACCAGGAGCTGTAATTCTTTCAAATGTGAGCGGTATCCATTTACACTCCACTGGAACACAGAAGTCCCTGTGGGAGCCATTGTTTAGCTATGGTTGGTCTTTTCTTTCTCCCTCGGAGGCAGTGATTTACCAGGGGGGGTCAGAGGAAACATTAGGCAATTCCTGGCTCTGTGGTTCCTCCGAATGGAAGTCCATATCCTGAAGAGCATAGTCCCCATCTGAGAGGGAGACAGCTTGTTGATCCAAAGGTTTAACTGTCACTTTCTTTGACTTGGAACTACTTTTTGAAGGATGTTTTTCCTTACTTACGTGAGGATTTGGTTGCTTGGGTTGAGGGAATGGCTTTAGATGGTGGGCAGTGGTATGTGGCTTAGGTGGGAAGCCCAGCACCAACAGCTTCCGAATGATTCTGTTTCTAGTGTAGCATTTTCCCCACAGGTAAACTTACAAGTGCATGTGCTCATACTTGAACCTGTGGTCTGGGTTTGTGCAGAGGCATCACACTTGGCGATTGGCTGATGCAAAAGAAGTAGCAAAAACAGGAGGTTGCATAGCTTTGAAATCTTTTTTAGCTTCACCGTAGGGTATGCATCTCTTGACTTCCAATTCCTGAATTTTCCTTTCCTTGTTGTAAACCTCATGCTTTCTGCTCCACACTGAGTGATCCCCGGAGCAGTTTACACATTTCAGAGGAAGTGTACAAGAACCTCCTGATTTGTGAGCTTAACCTACACAATTGCCACATGTAGCCCTCCCATTACAGCGCACAGTGTTAGGGCCAAATCTTTGACATTTGAAGCTTTGCATTGGGTTATGAACAAACAAGCAAAACTTAAGATGGATATAGTCTGCAAGGATATGTTCAGGTAATTCCGGAGTACTAAATGTTAGAAGAAATGTTGCAGATTTTTCCAATTTGCCATTGACTCTCCTCATATAGTTCTGCACTTACGTGACATCCATATTTTTCCACTCTTCATGTAAATCCATGGGATCCACCTCCATTACATCGTGGCAGGTAATCAAGCCCTTACTAAAGTTAATGGTGTTAGGCAACTCAGTCTCGACTGGGTAGTCACCTAGTGCCTTACATCACAGAAGCTTAGATATTTGGTTTGAATTACCAGTTTCAACTAGAAGTGTTCCATTACAAAATCATTTGATCCTTTTTAGGAACCCAGCAGTACCTTCCTATGCCTCGTGAATACAGAAAGGGGGACCTTATCAAAAGTCCCTCATGTTTTGATTACAATGAAAGTATTATGGCACACTAATGCCCTGTTCCTATGATCCTGAGACTTCTTTTTGGGAGGATTAAACCAACCAAGATCCCTTTGATGATTGGGTGTAGGTACTACCTGACCATTCCATAGGGATCCCACAAGACGCTAGGGAAACAACTATCAATGCAGGCAGAGCTCTGCATACTTGAGCAAGTCTCATACGATTTGGGGTGGCAGGTGCCCCACAGGTTGCCCACTAGAAACTGTTTTACCTCAACTGCCATTCATCTCATCAGCACATGGCACACCTTGATGTTGAGGTTTTTATGGAGGTGTGTACCTTTCTCACAGTTCAGGTGGTGAAACCAAGGCTCCCATTCTCTGAAACATACGACATTCCACTGCTGCGCCACACAGTGACACACAGCATTAACATATGCTGTGCATCTCAATGGGGGCATACTGAACACCTATGAAAATGTATCAAAAAAACTTCTTGAGTTTCTCATTCATCAAAAAACAAAATTAATTTTATACATTTATTAGTTTTAGATACAAATGTGCCAAACCAGACAATTCTTTTTGATACACCCTGTATTTGTCACAAATGTCATGAGAGATATTCCATACATTATAGTGATACGTGACATTAGCGGTTTAAACGAAAATTCTTATACAAGGCAATGTGTGATCTAATTCAGCAGTCTCAACTTAATACAAAATGGTAAACAGCTCAACAAGATTCAGTAACATTTCCAAGTCATTGGTTGATAATATTATTACAAACATTTACAAACATAATACACAATGTAGTGAATCTACAAGTTATATACATTGCAGTATCAGACCATTATTTATTTATTTGGGATGGGGGAGGGTGGCGTGTGTGCAAAAATGGCTAAGGTCACACTTGACCATGTCATAACCCTGCAACATTAATAAATAGAAGAAGTTAAAGCCAAGTAAACGTTAAGCCCAATCGACAGAAGGAAAGAGACATAACAACAAGGACTTCCCCTTGGAGCAACGGCCACAAAATACATCATGGAGACAGCAGAGGCCCCAAACCAATGATTAAATGCCCTTTGCCATATTTCTACAATGGACAAAAAGTAAAATGTGGTTGACAGCCTATGTGTCATTCACTAAAACAGTTGATAATTCAGATGGCAAACACATTGGAATGTAAGTGGTTAAAAAAGGGCATCTGGTCAGGAAAAGGTGAACTATCAAAGGCTGATGACAATGAGCATTAAGAGCATCTGGTCAGGAAAAGGTGAACTATCAAAGACTGATGACAATGAGCATAAAGTGGTGGGGGATGACCACTTAAAAAATGGCAATGGTTAGAAAGACAGTGTCCAATACGTAACCAAGCTGAATGATCTCCTCATTATGAGAGGGCTGAGAGGAGGTCGAATAGGCTACTGGGAAAGGTTTAATTCCCCACAGTTTGTTCCCATGAAGAAAAGACCAGTGGTGATGCCAAGGTGACACCAGAGGCTGACAGGGGGCAACATGGAGATCATCTGAAAGAATGGAAGAGCTAGCAGGCTTAGGTAGGATGGCTGCAGCCTTGGCAACAGTGTCAGTAGCCTCATTTCCCATCAGACCGATTTGATAAGGAACCCACAGAAACATCAAGGTCGCTCCCTCAACAGCGAGCAAGTGGACCTGTTGCACTAAGGGATGGACTGTGCACAGCACACAGAGGTTCTGAAGGGGCAATGATAGAATCGGTGCATATGACACAATTACAAAGCCTGTGCCATCAGATGTACTGGATGGCCTGACAGAGGGCAGACAGCTCTGCTGTAAAAACCGATCATTGTTCTGGAAACCAATACCAAAAATAGTCAGTGCCAATGACAAAAGCACATCCAACATCACGGTCAGTCTTAGAGCCATCAGTGTACACAAAAATGCTATCACTATGTTGTGTGCTGAGTACGAGAAACTTACTGTGATAGATCAAATCCGGAGTAGTGCCCCATGGAAGCAATTGAAGTCCAAGATGAAAACGGGCCACCACACAAAGCCAAGGTGGTGAAGGATTTACACACATTGGGAAAGTGGCAGGTAGCATGAACTTCATCCAGTGGAGCAGTAGCCGAATGCAAGCTATGGGAGGTAGCAAAGAAGAAAGTCTTGCTCCATACCAGAGGTCAAAGGAATCATCGAAAAAGAGGGCATAGCATGAGTGGCCAGGCATGGCAGACAAATGACATGTGTATCCGCTGAGGACGACATCATCCTGGTATGCAGCAGCAGTTCGGCAGCTTCTGCATAGAGACTCTCAATGGGGATAGTGTAAAAGGCACTAGCAGCCAAACATATTCCACAAGGGTAGATTGCGTAAGGTGGACAGACGTTCAGAGGAATATACGAAACACACAAAGTCCAATTTTGAAGGGACAAGAGAGTGGCACATACTAAGGAGGGTGGTCGAATCCACTCCCCCGGTCGTACCACTTAGGACACGTAGAACATTAACGGACCGCGAACAGCGTGCAGCTAAATAAGACACATGGGAGGACCAAGAAAGTTTCCTAACAAGCACGATCCCCAGGAATTTCATAGTTTCAGTGAACAGGAGAGCAAAAGACCCAAGATGTAAAGACAGTGGAAGAAACCCATTGTGCTGCCAAAAATTCATACAAAGTTTTGTCAATGGAAAAGTGAAAGCCATTATCAATGTTCCACGAGTTAAGGCAATCAAGACATTGTTTAGGACACCACTCAAAGACACAAGTCCTCCAGGAACTGCAACAGATTTCAAAGCCATCTATGGAAAGGGAGCCAGAGACACCTGGCGGGAAACAGTCCATAATAGTGTTAATGGCTATAGGAAAGAGAATGATGACCAGGACAGAGGCTTGAAATGCTGTTCTTCAAGATAAAGGTGTCCAACAAGGCTTGAAAACTCTTGTTTTTTAAAAATTCCTGAAGGAAATGGGGCAGCCGGCCTCAGAAGTCCCATATGTATAGAGTACGGAGGATACCAGTCCTCCATTAGGTGTCCTGGCTTTCTCCAAATATTGGTATTTCTACTGAAAATCATTCATAAAATGGTTTGACAAAGTGACGAAATGGTCAACTGCTGAATGGTGTGCTCCAAATTCACATTGCGCAGTGGTTTGTAGTCTGCAAGACTCAAGCCAGCATACCAGCCGGCCATGAATCAAAAGTTTCATCATCTTGCAAACACAGTAAGTTCCATCACATTGCAAACACAGTGATGAGAGAAATGGGGCAGTAGCTAGAAGGAAGATGTTTGTCCTTACCGGGCTTAGGTATGGATGTGACTGGGGCTTCACACCAACATATGGGAAATATGTCGTTTGCCCAAATGCAACTCTGCGTACGAAGGAGAAAGTGCTTGCCCACAAGAGAAAGGTGCTGCAACATCTGAATGTGATCATCATCTGACCATGGGACAGAAATCAGGATGAAGAGAGAGCATGATCGGGTAAGCCTGCTCTGGTGACCGCGAATGATGGAGGGGTGTAGACATTAGAAACAAAAAGGTGAAATGAGGAAGGTGACGTTATATTCACGATTCTGAAAGAATGGGGGGATATCCCCTGGCCTGCCTCCACTCCTTTCCGAAGGAGGGAGACAGGGTGATAGAGGGTGGAGCTCAAAATCTCTGCATAATAGTAGCACAAGTGTTGGAGATAGCAATAGGGTCCACAATGACATCATCTGTTACAGTCAGGTTGGAAATTGGGGAATGGATCTTGGTCCCAGAGAGCAAATGGAGGCTGCCTCACACAACAGAAGAGGGAGTGAAATTGTTAAAAGAACTAATAAATGAAATCCAGATAGCTTTTCTGCTATCCTGAAAAATGTGACGACACTGTGCATGCAACTGTTTATAACAAATATAGTCCCCCATCATAAGATGACGGTTAAAAATGCAGATAGCATCTCCACGTCTCAGTCGCATTGTGGCATGCCTCAGTCCACCAGTGGACAAGGACACGAAGTGGTAAAGATGAAGTGCAAGGTATGGAACATTTCATGGTGGCAAGGATAACGTTTGTAAGGTACTCCATCTGGTCATCACAACTGGGTAAATGTTGTTTGTCTAAAGTTACCAGGGAGGAGTAAAGCCTCCAGTTGGCCTTAGAAAGCTGTCAATTGGGTTTACACTCAGGTGGGGTAGGAGCTACATTGACACCTATGGTGGAAAAAACAATGACAATGGATCTCGGACTTACTCACGAAATGTCATGGACATTTAATACTGCCAAAGTTGCCAACCCTACACTCGGTGCAGACTTGGTGAATCGCTGCCTGATCAAGGTGCTGGTAGGTGGATAGGCAAATGAAACTGGATGGTGGGACAAGAACATCTTCCAGTCAACAGAAACAGTCACAGCAGTTTGGTATAGCATCCCTTCGATTGGCTGCTATGAGAGTTTCCTTCACTTACCCATCAGGCCACCATTGACAAGAAGAGGTATCACATGACAGTGCACCACATTCACACTACACTGAGACAACCCATGGTTGCTCAGCCAATGAGGCTCTTGCCATATGAGCTCCAGGCAACACAAGCAGCTTTCGATGAGATGCTGAACGCAGGTATTGTAAACAGATCTAATAGTTCATGGGCAGCTCCAGTCCACATGGTGTGCAAAAAATAAGGATCTTGGCAATTTTGCAGAGATTACAGGACACTTAATGCCCTTACAATTGCTGATTACTACCCCATACTTCTCTTGACAGATTTTAACTACATCATTGCTCAAGCTCAGGTATTTAGTGCTGTTGTCTGTAAAAAGCCTTATTTACTATTTCCAGTAGCGCCAGGAGGTGCACAGGAAACCACGGTAATAACAACTTTTGGCCTTTTTGAATACAACATGTGGTCTGCCTGGTCTTATTGTAGCTGTGGTTGTTCCCGCTTTACGGTCACATAACAAACAGTACATGTGGTGCACAGTTTCACATTTCTGTTTTCTTATGTAGATAATCACACTCATATTTCCTTTATTGTGGAAGAACATGTCGCACACTGAAGGCAACCTTTTCAGCACCTATAAGAGTATGGTATAGCTATTATTGCAGTTACTACTGGTGATACATTCCTAGACTACTGCTTAAGGTACTGCTTCCAGGCAAGGAAAGTGACTTGTACCCTGACTAGTGCAGAGGTGTTTCACAAAGTCAAACAAGGTTTAGCCCAAGCGGCATGGTTGGCTCATCCACAAATTAATGCACCACTATCTTTCAATGGTGAGAGCAGACCAATCCACAATTGGAGCAGCACTGAGACAGAAGGCGGATGGCCATTGGCAACAATCTTGTTTTATTCACAAAATCTTATGCCACTAAAAAGAAACTAGAGTGCTACTGATCGAGAGTTGCTGGTGATTTAAGAAACAATCGAGCATTTTTGGTCATCAGTGGAAGGCAGACATTTTACAGTCAATACCTATCACAAATCTTTTACTAGTTTCTTCCAATGTAAAACAGATCATGGATCACTGCATCAGTGAAGACAAGCACAATTTACAAGGCAGTCATAATGTTGTCACAGAGGGCTTGTTGTGAAATTGTGCCAGTCCACAGGCAGTGAGTGCCATGCAATGACTAGCAGCAAAACAACAGGAGAACACAACACTACAAGACCAGCTCAGGCGTGAACACACAGCTTTGCAAATGAATCAGCTTCCAGTGTCATACTGTATGATGGTTGTTTGACATGCAACAGCACATAACAAGCAATACCCACACATACTCTGATAATATCAACATTTAGTATTTCAAGTGTTACATAATCCTGGCTCATGCAAGTTTCAGGGCAATGGCCAAATTAGTAGCAAACAAGCTGGTGTGGCCATGAACACAGGAGGACTGTAAACAGTGGCATGCTCTTGTCTGGAATGTCAGCACAGCACAGTCAGCTGACATGCTTTCCCTCGAATGGCAAAATTCCCAGCACCCACAACAAGATTTACACATGTACATGTTGACATTATCGGGTCATTACCCTACTCGGACAGTCACCTCTCTTTACTCATAGCAGTTGATCGTTTCGTGAGGTGGCCTGCAGTTATTTCCATACCAGGCATCTCCACAGAGACTGTGGCAAAGGCATTGTTACTCACACACTTTTCAAGGTTTGGCATCCTTCGACCATAACAACTGATCATGGACAACAGTTCAAGACGCAGCTACTTTGGGAACTACTTCAGCTACGCAGTTACCACCACCTATGCACCATCAGCTACCTCCCAGCAAGTAATGGGATGCAGGAGAGGCTACACCACACACTACAGGTGGCCTGATGTGCTTCTTGTCAACATAGATAGACACTATCACTTGTATCCCGGGCCTGTGAACAGCTGTAAAGCAAAGCTTTTAGTGTTCACCAACCCAACTGGTCTTTTGAGAGCAGATAGGGTTACCAGGAGAACTTATTCTACTTGCAATATTTCAACCAATTCATCAGAAGTGAGTTCACCTGGCAGTTGAGCTCACGCACATCATGACTGCATACGGCACTTTCATTAGGCATAATGCAAGAAAGTCTTGATTCACAAAGATCTGGACATTGATGCATATATGACTCAAAGACAAAACCGTACGACTGCAATCACTGTTGCCTTTGACAGTTTCACTGATGAACTTGGTAAATGGTCAATGAAAGCAGTAACACACCAGCATCTGAAGAAATTGCAACACATTGTAGAAGTGAAAGGGTGTGTACAGGCTGAAGAACTATGTTTAGTACTTCAGTCGGATTTTGCTGAGAACTGGTCCATAATTCTTCCACAAGAAATACAAGGGTATCATTGGATTAATGACCAGGTTTCAATTTTTACAGGAGTGACATATTTTCAAAACAAGACCACAAGTGTTGCAGTTATAAGTGATGACACAGGACTTGACTCAGCACATGCTTTGCTAGCAATGCGCAAAATTCTTCAACTGCAAACAGGGGCAGAGAAGATCATGATTATTTCTGATAATGCTCCTAGTCATTTTAAAAATCGTTACCAGCTGTTTGGATTGAGTAAGTTGCTTGTGCCGACTGATTGGGTATACAGTGCTACTGGTCATGGGGAGGGGCCTTGTGATGGTGTAGGAGGCCTGCTGAAGCACCACACTACAAAACAATCTTTCCAGACCAAATACATCTGTGATTCAAAAAGCTTAGAATTTTATGAAAGTCATGAAATCTTACACATCCACAGCCCTCATTCTTTTATCCAAGAGGAAATCATAGAATTCTGTAAGCAGAAAAAAATAAGAATGGTCCAAACAAACTACTCCTCTGAAAGGAATTCAGAAGACATATTTTTGGACTCAAAGTGATGGGCAAACTCATATTGCACACACTTTAAAGAAGAAGAAAGAAGAAATTTCGTTCATTCGACCAACACCTCAGAAACAGCAGGATAATATTCAGATTCACAACCTGAGAAGGGGGATGTTTGTGGGGTTGTGTGTATGACTGTGTGACTGGTAGATTGCAGAGTCTTACTCATCTTTCAAAACTAAAATTATGTTAAACAAGGTTAGGTTTTCATTTTTATGGGCCTTTTATGTGATCATGTGGTAATAAAACAGGTTTTATCTATGGCAAAAATTTCAATTATTTATAAAATACATTCAGCCTAAAAGTGGAAGCTCTCCTTTTCAGTGAATGTAGAAGTATATGGTACTATTCAACAGAAAAAATCAAAACTTTGAGGATTGGCATTTTTGGGAAAAAAAAAGAAAAAAAGACCTTTTCCATAAATTATAAAAAAAGTTCAAAACGCTATAAAAGAACTTTGACAGATAAGACCAAATGGAGGACTTCTTGGTAATCATAAAGCAATTATCTTTCAAATAATAAAACAACAACAAAATATCTAGATCTGTTCTTGTGATACGCCAGTTATCTTTGGAGGGCTGTATCTCTGAGCACAATTTTTTTTGGAGAAAACAAAAAATACATGTTCCTTACTTAGTTCTTCATTTTAACACATGCAAAATTCAATAACTTCCAAGACTATGAAGGTAATATTTTTTCCTAGCCTGCCTGAATTGATATGGACTATGCCAGTAGCATGTAGAGCTGCATCAAACCAGTCTTTGGACTGAAGACTACAACAACATACAACTCAGTATTTAATGTATCATTAATTCATATATTTTGCCTTACAGTTGTCCAAGAATATGAGGTTATTACAGTCACATTTGCATATTCTAGTAAACATCTGTACCTAGGGCCATAAGTTTAGGTCGTAGACCACAGTAGAACTTATTGAGAAAGTGCATAATCTTCACAGCAATTAAGAAGCAAGGAAATGAACTTTCAGTTGATATGAAATTTTAGCTTAAAAATCTGGTTAGGTCTCAAATGCTTAAAAAAATTAATGGTATTTACAGTTCTCATGGTAGGCATGTTGGCACACCAGTCTCTATTTATGGTATTGAAGAGAACTTTGGCAGCGTTTATTTGAAGGCCTTTATACCAACTGTAATTTCAAAAGACAAGACGAACTATTCCACTAATCTCGAAAATAACTCCGACAATATAAACAATCAGGCATACAGCAATGAGGAAACAGAAATCAGGATGTATTAACTGATACTACGAATCATGTTGAGTTACAAAGTATACCCAAAAATTAAGGACTCGCAGAAATGGGTTTAATGAAGATTCACAGCTATCTGCTGCAAATTATGAAAGCCTTAACAAAGCACAGCCCCAGTGTGACAAAAGATGAAAATGTAACAAAGTTTATTGTCTTTGCTGACAGTCATGGCCGTGGGATTGCTACACGGATCAGCAAAGCAACAGCATTTTTTAAGCCTGGTGCTCCCATGTCTGAAATATGAAATCTCGTCCATCAGTCTGAAGTCGGCAAATTAACTCATAATGATTTTATTGTGTTGTTTGGAGGAGCAAATGACGTATTTAAAAATTAAATTCCAACAGCTACTGATGAATTAAAGACATGTTTAGGACACTTGACTCATACAAATGTCCTGTTAATGACTATTCTATACTGATACAACCTACCACCATGGTCGTGTGCAAACAGAGAGATAAGTGTTGCAAGCTTATTACTCTCGAAAATATGCACACGATATGAAAACAGAGAAGCCATTGATCTGAGTGGTATAGGGTGTAGATTCTATACTAGACATGGACTACACCTAAATGAGCTAGGGAAGCAGCTTGTTGTGGGAAAAATAAACCTATGTGTTGTCAAGGAATCAGAGATAAGACATACAGTATCAAAGAAAACGGATACATCATCACATCTTCTCCGTGTGCCAAAACAGCAATCATTTCTCTGTTATGCTGAAGTGGAGCACAGCACATTCGAAGAAAAGAAGCAGACTCCATCAATGTAGAAGAAGACTCCAGGCTCCCACACAGATAATTTTTTATGGACAGATTCTTACCAAGTAAAAATGAGGTCAGTGATATAATAAAAATGCCCTTACAAATCTCAATTACATTAATGCAAATCCCAGTACTGGTAATCAAATAAATTACAGCAACAAACATCTTTCTGTTTGCCATCAAAATATTCAGTCAATAATAAAGTTTGGGTCGACAGAAGCGTCCGATCCCACGCGTCTGCTTTGACCCGTGACGTAAGGGTGTTGTTGTGTGTGACGTCATGACGGCGCGGAGTTAGGTTTGTGAGTGTTTGTAGATTTCGTCGTGTTGTGGTTTGTTGTGCTCTCTGGTGGTATGTTCAGGGTTTTCGTTTGTGTGGTGTAATGGCCTCAGTTTGCTTTTGCTCATTATCCAGAATTGTTCGAGTGTCGGCTGTGTTTGTAGTGTAATTCATTTCAGTGAGTTAACAATTTTGTGTGAGGGTTAATTTGGTGTTGTTCGCTGTACATCGTGTGGTAATTTTAGTAAAATTAAGCTGTTGTTGTTTGTTCCCGAATGGATATGACGGATAAAATTAACAGTGCGCAGGTCAAGGGAAGTGTTCTATCCCAGTGTGTGGCTGTGTATGTTGATATTGGTATCGAGAGATGTTTTTGAGCTATATAGGCCAAGGGAAGTGTTTGATCCTAACTTGTGGGATCGGGAGCTGCTGTTGAGCTATATAGGTCAAGGGAAGTGTCCGATTCCATATGATATTGTGTTTAGTGGTATTTGTGGAGTTTTGTGATGATGGTTTTTTTCGTCGTTTTGTGTGGTTTGTATGGGGGTGGGTGTCTAAATTTGTTTATATTTAGTTTGCCCCCACCCAAAAACACCCCATTCCCCGCGCTTGTCCCATTAGTGTCATTAGGCTTTTTGTGGAAAGTGTGTGTGTTTGTTTTTCGATGTATTTTCGTTCTCATAATGTGTACGTACCGACTTTATATGTGCCATATTGGAATAGTGGTTTATGGTCGTTTCCGCCATATTTGTGACGATATGGGTCAAAGCAGACGGGCGGGATCGGACGCTTCCGTATTTCCCAAAGTTTTAGATATAGAGAGCTTACTAAATACAGAACTTAACTGTATTAATGCTCTGTGCATTACAGAATATTGGCTAAATAATGAACAAATTGACTCTTTTGCTATACCAGGATACACACTAGAAAATTATTTCTGTAGAAACAGCAATAAAAATGGAGGTACCACAATTTTCATCAAACATGAGTTAAAATATAAATAAATCAATCAATAAGTTTTAACATCTCAGTGCAGAAAGAGACTTTGCGCTTGCACTCATTGAAGTCAGTGAGGCAAATACAGTTGTAGCATGTATTTATGGCTCCTCAAATGGAAATTTTGACTCATTTCTAAATAAGCTTGAATATGTACTAAACAGGTTTCATCTAGATAAAAAATCAATAGTGCTTTGTGGGGACTTCAACATTTATTTTCTTGGAACCAGCAAAAGGAAAGAACTATTGCTCAACCTCACAGATACTTCCAACTTAAAACAGACTAGGCCTGTAACAATCCCAACAAGAATCAAAAAAACTACTGCTACTGCCCTGGATCACATATTTGTGAATAAAAATTGTACTGCAAAATGTATAAGTATTACTCATGCAAACAAAGTTGACACTCGGCGCAGTGGCCGATGGCTGAGACTGTAAATGGGAAATGCCTTTACAATCGCTCCCAGCAGCCACAGTGCTAAGTGTCAACTTTGATTTCACATGTAATACAAGCCTTAGTGATTACGAAGCTCAAGTTATCACCATCCAAAGCCACTTACTTCCCAACCAGAATTATAAAAGAACTATAACAGCAAGACAGTTTTGTACAAACAATAAGAAACATTCAACTCCCTGTTATCAGAAGAAAGGTGGGAAGAAGTTTTGCAAATAGATGACACCAACAAAATGTTTGAGAAATTCTATACCATCTTCATTGATTACATTGAAATTACATTCCCTCTCAAAACACAAGAAATAAGAGGCACAACTAAAAAAGCAAAGCTATGGATAACAACAGGGATCAAAATATCAAGCGTGAGGAAAAGGGAATTACTCAAATACAGGAAAAACACTAACATACCCCTCTTCTAAACAGTTACATACAGGAGTACATCCAAATCTACAGAAGAATGATACAACAGGCAAGAAATGGCCAATGATAAGTTCATAACAGAATCAGCAAATAAAAGCCAAGCAGTATGGACAGTCATAAAGACAGAAGCAAATAAAGTGTCTCATAAAATGGCAAATATCACTCTCAACCATGAGAACAAGAGTATAACTAATTCCCAACACATGACAAATCTTTTTAAATGCTGCTTTGCAGATATCACAAATAAGTTAATAGTCATTGATAAAAGATACTAGAAAGAAACAGAAAAACAAAGTGCACTCATGTTCCTCTTCAATCTACATTGATGGAACAATCCCAGATGAAATCATCAGTGTGGCATCAGCTCATACGAAAATGTCATCAGGGATTGATGGTATTCCTGATTACATCATAAAGCAATGTATTAAAAACATTTCACTTTCTCTTGCAGATATAGTAAATTCATCTTTTCTGACAGCCACATTTCCAGATAGTTTAAAAATTGCTAAAGTGGTCCCCATCCGTAAGAAATGAGACGAAACAAATATAGAAAACTATAGACGGTTGTGGCCTTAGGTACAAATATGTAAGGCCCTTCGTACAATCCACCTTGAACCTAGGGCTACATGCAAGGAAATGGGCGACTTTTTTTAAAAGAGACATTTTTAGTTAAGTAAAAATTTTTAACTCTGTACAGAAAAACTACTGTGAAGTAATACACTGTTTATTTTTTGTAACCGATCATAAAAAGTTGGCCCTAGGTACACTGGTCTCCCATACTTGATTCTTTTTAAATTAATTATAAATTAACTAACATAATAATATCTACCTAGAGAAAGTTTATCAGTGGTCTTCTAACCATTTGTTTAAAATGGTTCCTCTGTTGACACAACCCTGCAAGACACTGTAGTGACAATCAGCCCCCTCGCCTCCCAAACCCCACCTATTCCTCTTAATTCAGCTGTCCCATTGGAACTTCAAAGGTAGTATACCTTTGTAATAATATTTCCGTACAACGTGTTTCTGTAGTGTCAGCTGCTGTCCCATAACAATGAAAAATAAGTTTTTAAGACTCACCAGGTTTTGAATCTTCACTATGTGCAGATTTGCTGTAGGTCTTCAACACACCACTACTACTGCTACTACTTTCTACTTCTGTGGAAAGCTGTACAGGATATTCATCATTTGGAGCGTGTCCTGTATTACTTCCTTTGAGCGGTACAGAACTATTTGCTTTTTCGGTATTCCACAGTGAGACAACGTCTAATAACTTCGCTGATTTTCCTGTAAAAACTTGTCCCTCACAAGAAGTGTCAATAACTACCGGAATGTCTGCAGTATTTTTGGTGTTATCTGTAGAAATTGCAACTACTGTCTTCTTCCTGGGAAAACGTACATTTTCTGATAGCATTCTCTGTGATGAAATAGTGGCTTGCTTATGCGATTTTCGCTCCCGAGACGCTTGAGCTGTCGTACTAAAGGCAACAAAGTTCTCTCCACCTTCGACGGTGTCCAAATTCTTCGCGTGCTTTACCCGCGTATTGGAAATTTCATTACTTGACAATGAGGATGTGAGTATTGTAATCGGTTGTGCCTCACACGTTTCAGTTACTTCTGTTTCGACTTTCTGTAATGTTATGTTTTCATCTTCCTCGTGATCAGATGAAACGTGCAAATTGTTAACGTCATCATTAGCATCAATCTGAAATACTGAATCGACAGGAAACGTAAACAAATTAAATTCCGACAAATCTTCTATATCTTTAGAAGTATCAAATTCTGTTCCGTATTTCCTGCAAACAGGGCCATTTTGGCATTCGAGTTTGTCCTTCAACACGTCCTGGAAGGCAATTTTACAATTCAAGTCTTTAACTATGCTTTTCTCTTTCGCATAAGATTCCTCTGAACATTCGCTTCCTGTGTCGGATAATGAAAGGGCAACAATCTGCACAGATGAATTATCTAAGTCGCTTCTACGCTTTTTTCTGTCCGGTATTGTCAGTCTTCCCTGCTCCAAGTCATCGCCTCTTTCCAATAATGTCGTAACCGAGCCTGCATCATCTTCACGTAAAGTCAAAATTCTATCACTGTTGTTTTGGCTATTGCTAGGAGTTTCTGTATTTTCTGGTAAATCTGCAAGCAGATCGAATGACAAAAGTCCATCTGTTGAGGTCGTGACAACATACTTTTTACGAGTAAGGTCTGCATGAACAGTATTATTACTCTCTGCGCTTAATCTACAGCCGGTTTCTGTAGATTCACTCCTCAGAAGACAGTCAATATCATTCGCCACGTTCGATTTCAACCATACATCGCCAGAACAACTACCGGTATCCTGAACCAGTAATTCGGCGGTTTTACAATCAGAATTTTCCTGATCAGGCGAATTTGTCGGAATTAAACGCACATTCTGTATATTGATGAGTGGAGACGAGACATCTTGGTTATTAAAATCAACGTCCTGGCAAATATCTGCACACTTGTAATTCAAGTTTATTTGAAAGTATGCTTCACTGTCTTCTGTCTTTGCATTGGCGTCTTCAATTTGCCCGCTGTCTTTCTGAGACTGAATAATTCCTTCACACGACATTTGTTAGCCCCGTGTTGAAGGGGTCTACACAAGCACAACCACGAGAAGCAGACTTGCAGCAGACGTTGCAACTACTACGTCAAAGGTCTAGTGGAGGGAGAAATACCAATCGAGCGCTCGAGAGTGTCTTGTTTACGCTTTGAGATAACAACAAAAATTAAAAAAAAGAGTTGGTTTCTAATTAACAGGTGGTTTTTTGGTATCTACTAAGCAAAGAAAAAACGATTTTATGTGCATGCTTATTGTGTCTCGTGCGTGAGCCCCACACTCGACCAGCCGATTAGTTTGCAATTTGCATAAAATGTCATTGATAGCTGACGTAAATCGGCATGGATTCATATACAGTAAAACGGACGCATTTGCTTCTAGAAAACACTACTTCCGCGTAAAATCGTGATCATAATGATTATTACTGTATTTCAATTAGGGATGTTATTAATTATTACAACGGTGTAAAGTTAGTAATTTTTAGGTTAAGATAAGGAATAATGACACCGAAGTCGTAACATAGGATGGAAGTTGCATAGTTTACCCCTCTGATTTTTTTCGAACCGCTGTTTTGTGTACGATATATGTAAATAATATTCATCAAAGTACTTTCCAAGATGTGTGTTTAGAATTTATGTTGCAGTTTTACTTTTTATGAAGAAAACGTAAACACAGGCTGCGCTACTGGTCAATCTTTTACCACAACATTTATTTGTCATTCACATTTGTTTGTTTTTTCAACTCACACCAAGACTATCACCATATACATCCACATCCACATTCTACACTCAGCAGACCATTGTGAAGCACGTGGCGTAGGTGTATTAAGCCAGACCTCGTGCCACAGCACAGATCAGTCTGCCACTGTAACTCAGATTTCAAAGAGGCGGCCACTACCATACTCTAGCTAGTAACAAACCGCTTCCTGTAACGAAGTTAATTTTATGTCAAACCACATCTGACGAATCAAAACTCCCATCTCAAAGATAACAAAGTGAAACTGATGTACCTCTAAAACTTGAATATAGTATTGGAGAATTGACTTTTAACCACAATACTTGTAGAAACAGTAAATAAATATTGGATAAAGATAGTTTGTAATGATTAAATACTGTAGTTATTAAATATTATGTGAAGCTCACTGTGTTAGTGAGTTTAGTTGATATGGATAATTTAATTTTAAACATTTTGCTTCATGTTCCAATAGCACTTTACCATCGGGTGTTCTTCTCATCAATTTTGCATGAGTTTTTGAATTATAGAAGCAGGAAAAAAGCTCATCAACAAATACTTTTTTTTCTGGAAACTATTAAGCTTAAGTATAGAGACTAATGTGGATTAATATTTAAAAATCTCAGCATATTTCCCCCGCTTTGTTTTATATCATACTGGCCCCATGAATTGTAACAACACATCATATTTGAAAGAGATGCCAAAGTTACACATGTTTAATGTGAAATTGAAACAGTACTTGCTTGACCTCTGCTGTTCTGTTACTGTAGAAGTTGACTGTATAATGCAGCATTCCTCTCATTCACACAATTGCATAGCTGTAGTATGCAGATCTGTGTTCAAATTATTGGACAAATACTTTTCAAATGGTGTATTTCTCTGAAATGCATTTCATTTTAAGACATGCTAAAGCAATGTACAAATTATATTACAACATCTTATGTATTACAGTGTATAGTTTATTATTATTATTATATTAATTTTTTTAATATTTTTGACTTATTATTTTTTTAATGTTTCATCACAGATGTGACACATTAAAATTAGAAGATGCCTAGCTATATTTCTAGTAGGAGGGGAGGGGGGGGGGGGGAAGCAAGGGAGTGCAGAGACAGTGAGATAGTAACAAACCCTAGATCCATGCTTGCATGTACGTTAGTGGAGAAGTACTTCAGCAAAGAGAGAAGATAATGTATCTCAGTACGCTCATAGCCAGGTGTTAGAGGGAGGAGGATGCAAGTGGTGTAGTGGATGAAAAAGTCGCTATTGAGGAAAGAAGTAAAGCAGATGAGGAGTTGGTCAGCTGTAAGTGAAGACACAGTTAGGTGGGTAAAGTGGTGATGTAAGACCAAGCTCTTAGCGGTCGTACACCCGTGCCCATCTCCCCAGTCCCTTATCCTCCTTGTGAAGCCAATTTTTCGTGTATCCATGCCACAGAGAAACACACCACCTGATTGTGGTGTGTCACAATTCACAATGATGGGCCACACAGAACATTTGCAAGATGTGTTGACTTATATAACTGATCTTTCATCCAGAACTACCAAGAGATTAGTTAGGAGAGCATCCCACAGAAGAGGAAAAACAGCAGAATTTCAGCCCCTGCCCCATCTCCAGTCTCAGTGTTGAAGCACTAAGGAACACCTACTGAGTAGAAGAGAAGGCAGATAGATAACAATGATGCACATGCACCTACCTATATACACATTGGCCTTATAAGTTTGTTAATGCTCATTCCTGCAGAGTCGCCAAAATCAGCCATCAAGTTTGATGTTTGCTGTTTAAAATCAATATTTGGAACTGAAACTGCTGGCAAAGCATGGTCCTACTAATTCGACTGGGAGACTAATTAGAAATCTTAGGATTTGGTCTTTCTCACTGTTGCACCTTCATCAGAGGTGAAGAGAAGAATTAATGGTCCAAAGAAAGATGTTTTTCCTCTTAATTACAAGTGAGTAATTGCACATGAAGAAGGAAGTGTGGTTATCACAAATTGGTACAGGCTTCCATAAAATTCTTCGAAAAACTAAAGGAAATTGATTGAAGTTAGATGTGTATGGGATCTTATTTCATCAGGATAATGGTTGCAGCCACAGAACAGTCAAACTACTAGTGTCCTTGTCTTGAAGCAAAATATGTCTACCTCCCAGCTGAGATGTGATTTGTGAAACAAATTATCCACATGCATTGTTTTGATTTTCTGACAGTAATTTTATCTGCCTGCAAACTGTTCTTGCAGAATGTTCACAAAGCAATGTATCCTGGAGTCTTCATTTGCAGGTTTGAGAGGACGCATTTTGAATATCAAAGATTGTGGTTCAGTAAAGAGCTGCCCAAAGTTTCTCATTACAGACAATACTGTAAGACTGTACAAAATATTCTTAGACGAAGAAAGATAATTATGTATGCCAATAGGGAACATAATTCTCAAAACAAATTCAAAGTAATATTGGGCATAGTGTATCCCTTTTCAAGCAGACATGGAAGAGAGAGATATTGTCTCACTGAAATGGGAGAACAAGGATGTCAGTTAAATTTCAGGAATATCTAAAGTCATAATTTTTTACCAAATCAAATTTTTTTCTCACATTTTATATAGTAGGCATTTATTGCTACACTCTGCAAGTTGATTTAGGTGTGTGCTGGAGAGTACGTGTGTACCACAATCACTTCTCCCTTTTGTGTTCCAGTCATGAATAGTTCGACGAATAACAATTGTTGGTAAGTCTTTGAGTGTATTTGACTCTCTCCAATCTTGCCTGCATGGTCTTTTTCCAAAATTATATAGGAGGAAGAAGGATGTTAGTTGACTCTTCTCAGAACATACATTCTTGGAATTTTAACCATAAACTATGCAGTGATGCACACAGTGTCTGGCTGCTTGCTATAAAATGATTAAGTCACAACTGTTTATATAATGAATACAATACAATATTAGTCAGCTGGATACCTATTCACATTTATTGCCACTAATAATATTATTATGATCAGATTGTATTCATGGATTTATGTAGTTTATAGGTCACAAGTCAGCATATCCTTTATACTGTGATTTGACAGAGTGGCAACATATTTGCATTACATTTCGCTATTGAGTTTTATCTGACAACACAATGTTGATTTTGTTTACATAGTCACTGTGTATAATAATTTTTTAATTTGTGTTATGGACTGATTATATAATGTAAATGAAATAAATGACACAGAGGTGTTCACTTTTTGGATGACCTGCTGACTGACTGATAACAACAAGCAAATATTAATTTTATTAATGGCTACTGCAAACTTATAACATGTACTTTTTGACAACTGACCAAGGACTGCTTTTGGGATTGTGCATCACACCTTTGTAAACATGTATGAATAAAAAATAAAATTTGTTAAGCTTGCCCATTATGGATGTTTATTAACCTGTGACTCTTTATTCAAGATAAATACATAAAACTACAAGAAGTTACTTTTTTGAAATAGTTATTTACTTCATGAACCAGTTGTTGAACCTTTTCAGGATCATCTTCAATGGTGTACAGGATGTAGCGTAGCTATTTCAGAGTGTAATGCTGGGTGCTGACTCTGTGACAAGAAGATGGAACATGTTCCATCTTCTTGTTTCATCTTCTTGCCACAAAGCCAGCTCCCAGCATCACGATTTGAAACAGCTATGTAACCTCCTATACACTATCTGAAGATGAGCCTGAAAACGTCTGAAAACTGGTTCGTGGAATAAATAACTATTTAAAAAAAAAAAATGACTGGTTGCAGTTTTATGTATTTACAAAACATTTGTCATTATAATTTAATTATTAACACAAAGGATACCATAATTAAGAGTACAAAAATTATAATGGACAAAAGAGAAAGCTATGTTATAAGTATGAGCTGGATAACAAGAAAATTTACAAAACTATGGGAAGTATCTTGAGAAACCAATTTCTACTTCACTGGGGATTCACAGAGTCCACTAAAACTTGTTACAAATTGAAATTTTTCAAATTGAATAATCAGGAAACTAACAGATTCTTCTTTTAGAAGTGGGTATTTTTGGTACCAAAAAAAAATCAGGATTAGAAAACTAATGGATTGAATTTTGGGAACAATAACAAGTTAAGACCAGAACATTCTCGAATATAAGAACTTCGATTACAAATAATTTTTTAACAGGAAGTTATTGGAAAAAGATAAGATTCTTATGGAGAAAAGGAGAATGAGGACTTTTAAACAAACAGTTTTGATTTATGAGGGTGGTTTGAAAAGTTCTCGGAATGGAATAGAAAAAAAAGTACTTACATCACTTACTTACGGCACTTGGTCCAACGATGTTCCAGTGCCTTGATCCCACCTCAAAAATTAGTTTCTTCCAGCCCTGCAAAATAGTTGTCAACTCTGGCTATCAATTCCTCATTTGAAGTGAATCTTCATCCACCAAGGAAAATTTTCAGTTTTGGGAAGAGATGGAAGTCTGACGGAGCCATATCAGGTGACTAAGGTGGGTGTGGCAACAATTCATACCTTAGTTCATGTAATTTTGCCATGGTGATGGCACTTGTATGCAGGAACACATTGTCTTGATGGAAAATGACTTTCTTCCTTGCTAAACCTGGTCTTTTTTCGTGCATTGCACCCGAGTTTCATCTGTGGTCACAAACCAGCACAATAAATCTTGTTCATTTTTCCTAAAATGGGCCAAACATTGTCCTGATATGTCCGTTCTCATGCGTTATTGACCCAGTGTCAAGAGTCGTGGCACCCATCTTGCAGATAATTTTTTTTCATTTCTAGTTCTTCAATTAAAATGTGATATACCCTTTCATATGACATCTGGCAAGCATGAGAAATTTCATGCACTTTCAGTTGGTGATCCTCCATGACCATTTTGTGCACTTTTTCAATGATAAGCTCTCCTGACCAAATTTAAATTCATTTGTCCACTGGGCAACAGTTGAATGTGAAGGAGCAGAGTCCCCCAGTGTATTCTGGAAATTGGCATGAATGGCCTTTGATTTCATACCTTTCTTTACGAAGTAGTTAATCACTGCTCGAATCTCGATTTATTTTTTTTTTTTTTTTCCATCTTTGCAAATCACTGCACGGGAACAACAACAGAGACATGTCACCACTAGAGCTCTCTTTCAAGAGCTCTGATGTAGCACATGTTTACAGGCAACAGTCCAATGAATATCATATGATCAACTTATTGCACTAGCGCTGATCTCTCGTGGTGATTCCGAGAACTTTTCAAACCATCCTCATAGACACAAATACCTAATAGCTCTGTACATATTTCACTTCCATGTGTTCTTGATGAATCTTAAAGTATGAATTCTTTTTATGAAAATTGTTTTCAACCAATCTACACTGTTGTCATAAATCAGGAAATTACCCTGTGAATAATAATAATTTTATGAATACTTGCTTGAATAAGAAACTAGTCATTTTACATGACTCTTAGTATACAGTATGTATTACATACATAATAGAAATAAAGGGGAAAATTATCTTTAAGGAGTAGAATTGTAGCAAATGGAGCCATCCCACCTTGGTACATCTCATCACCCTCCTTTGGACTACACAGATAACTACCGTATTTACTCGAATCTAAGCCGCACTCAAATCTAAGCCGCACCTGAAAAATGAGACTTGAAATAAAGGAAAAAAAAAAAAAAAATCCCAAATCTAAGCCGCACCTGAAATTTGAGACTCGAAATTCAAGGGGAGAGAAAAGTTTTAGGCCGCACCTCCAAATCGAAACAAAGTTGATCCATTGTAATATGAGACACAATTTAGGTCGAACGAATGACGATACAGCTACTGTAGTTTGGTTCGAGTCGTAAGCTTAGCAGTTAAGTTTACCATGTAGCCATTGCTATGCGTCAGGCGCTCCGTCCGTATTTATACGGATACCCTTCCTTTTTCACGTACTTCGTCTGGTTTGAATCGATTGCTTATTTTGCTTTGATCTGATAAGTGCCGTTTTCTATGTTATAGGTGTTTACGTCAGTCAATTGAAGCTGAAAATGCATTACTATACTGTGTCATGCATTGTTTGTCGCATTCTGATAGTGCATGTTTACGGTCTGTCGCTGCTCGCGGCATGGCTTGCTTTTGTGCGCGCTACCGCCGCCTACAATTAAAAAAAGAGAGGAATCGTCTCATTAGCGAAACAATGGCAAGAGACTGCTATTTGTTGTTACTTACACTGCTGCTTTCTTTGATAATGATTAACAAGAACCAAATAATAGACTGCGTATGATAGAAGATGTTCTGAACGAGAGTTTGGCGAAAATTTTTCTCCGTTTGAAAATCTTTGCGGCCGCTTCTTTAGTACATCAAATTCTGCACAGAAATTAGTCATCTTAGATTTAAAAATCTAGTCAGTTGCCGTGCTTCATTTCTGACTGTATCACTATTAGACATAAGAGTAATACGAATATAAAAATGACACGATACGTATATTCTTCCGCGTTTGCTGTTGTCTCACTCTAGTTTCGTAGTTTATTAGGCAGACAGGATTTAAATGAGATAGAAGCAAACACGAAAGAATACATGGCAAAATGTTTATATTCGTATTATTCTTATGGTGAAGAGAATACTGCATGTGATTCACATTTCATCAGGTTCCTATTAGCAACCGTCTCTTCTCACAGGTAGGAAAAAATTCAGAACATAGAGTTGGCCATATAGACAAAAATCACAGTCTTGCCAGTCGGATTTTCGTAGTACATTGAAATTCTGCTACATTCGAAGAAGAACAATACGGAATTTGTATTTACTTCGTTGGATAATGTATGAAAATGCAGTGTTTGAAACTCGGGCGGAGAAAAAAAGCTCGTCTTCCCAATTTTTTTTTTTTAAATTTTATTTACTGACGCAGAGGTTTTGGCGCCAGTATTTATCTTTGTGCCTACAAAGGATGCCCGTGTAGCGCTACATATATTCGATGGCAGAAGTTAGTTGTGGCGGCACCTACCAACATTTTTCAGAACTTCCGCTTGCTTTGCACTCGATTCTAAGCCGCAGGCGGTTTTTTGGATAGCAAAAACCGGAAAAAAAGTGCGGCTTAGATTCGAGTAAATACGGTATTACCAGTAGGTAGCTGGATATACTAGTGGGAAAAAAAAGGACAGTGCATGGTCTGGGGACATGTAAGATAACAAGTCACACATGGCAGCATTAACAGTGGAGGGTATATAAAGCATTCAGGAGGGAAGTAGTTGTTGTAATGCAGAAATGGAGTGATTTATCTGATGTCTGAAAGATCTTCACTGGCTTCTGGGTTAAGGATGGAAGCATTTCTGAAATGGCTAAGTTTGTAAACTGTTTGTGTGTGACCATGGTTAAAGTATACAGTGCATGGCAAAATCACGATATCCAAAACCGGCGTCAAGGCAAGTGTGGTGCACCATGGGCCACAGATGACAGGGATGAGTGACAGCTGTGTACAGGTGAATAGACATGCCACTGTTGAGCAACTGACTGCCCAGATGAACCAAGGGGCTACCAATACTGTCTCCTCAGTGACGTTCATGAATATTGCTGCATATGGGCCTCTGCAGCAAGCATCTGGTTCATGCACCCATGCTAACTGCAGTTCATCAGCAATAAGGCTGGAATTTGCAAGCCAATATTGCTATCCAAAACCAGCACCAACGCAATTGTGGTGCATCATGGGCCATAGATGACAGGGGTGAATGACAGCTATGGAGCAGTTTACAGGTGATTAGATATGCAACTGTTGAGAAACTGACCACACAAATGAACCAAGGGGCTACCAACATTATCTCCTCAGTGATTGTTGGGTGGACGTTGCTGCATATGCACCTCCACAACAGGCACCTGGTTCATGCACCCATGTTGACTGTTGTTCATCAGCGATGAAGGCTGTTATTTGCATGCCAATGCCACTACTGTACAAGCACCAAGTGGCAAAAGGTAGCCTTTTGAGATGACTCACATTTTATGCTCCCTCAGACTGACTGCTGCTGGCCTTCACACCCCCTATCAACTGTTGGAAGGGTCCACGCCAGAGGAGGGAGCATTATGGTCTGGGGAATATTTTTGTGGCATTTCCTGGGTGTTGTCATCATTCTGGAAGGCACAGTGGATCAACACAAGGATGCATTTGTCCTTGGCAACCATGTTCACCCTTGCATGTAGTTTATTTTAATTGGATAGATGAAAAATCTACTCACCAAGCAACGACAGAACACACACATAAAAGATGTTTCTGATTAGGCAAGCTTTCGGAGCCAGTGGCTCCTTCTTCAGGCAGAAGGGTTGAAGGGGAAGGAAGAGGGGTGAAGGAAAAGTACTGAAGAGGTTTAGGAAAAGGGGCTGATTTTGGGAAAGTCACCCAGAACTGCGGGTCGGGGGTCTTACCACATGGAATGAGAAGGCAAGACTGATTGTTGGGTACTGTATTGAATGAGCTTTGAAAAGCTGAGAGCTTGAAGGTGGAAGACAGGGTAACAGAGATTACTGTTTAAACATCATGCATGTGTTAATAAGAGTGAAAAGCTAAGTGCATTATACATAACAGAGGTGGGGGGGGGGGGGGCAGTGAAAAATAGCTTGGTAAGACTATGAAAGATATAGAAAACTAAAACACAGTGAAGAAAAGAGTAGTTACTGTGAAGAAATGCTGAGACAGAAGAAATTAACATAAAGTAAGGTCAGGTGGGTGGCGAGAACCAAGGACATGCTGTAACGGTAGTTCCCACCTGCAGAGTGCTGAGAAACTGGTGTCTGTAGGAAGAATCCAGATGGCACGTGTGGTGAAACAGGTGCTGAAGTCACAACTGTAGAGCATGCTCTGCAACAGGATATTGCATGTTGCCAGTATACGCCCTCTGTGTATACCAATTCATTTTCATTGTTATGTTAGCCTATATGAATTTTGTTTTTCCTTGGCACAGTGGCATCTTCCTGCAGTACCATACAATATGTGACAAAGTTCACAATGCATGTGCATGGTGTGAAGAGTTTGCTGCACTGCTTTGGCCTCCACACTCCCTCAATTTAAACCCAATTGAGAATCTGTGGGGCCACCTCGATCATGCTGTTCATGCCTTGGATCTCAGCCAAGAAACCTAGCACAGCAGGCCACGGCACTGGAGTCAGCATGGCCCCACATTCCTGTTGGTGCTTTCCATAACCTCACTGACTCTCTTCCTGCCTCTCCACACTGCGAAAGATCATTATTCAGGCTTTTGACAGCAGGCCACTTTAATGTGAGTAGGCTGTGTATCTAACATCAGTTAGTAGGGAAGTTGCTGTTTTGAAAATTGTAGCTGTGAGAATTACATAACATACAATCTTTACATGGTCTGTAAGTTTCTTGGAAAAGATATTCAATTTTGAACCATATAGTGTAGCAATTTAGAATTCTAGCCAGTAGTCGTTTCGCATATTACACTTTAACACATAATACAGGGCCAAGCTGATCTTCATCATACAAGACAGAACTTAAAAAGTAATTAAAAATACATGTTATTTAGTTGTAGAAAGAAATTTAAATTTTTAAACCATTTTAATAATATGAGAGATTTACTTTTGATCATGAAACGCCTTTCATTGAGAAATTTAAACAAATATTATACAGTCTCTATCTGTCACAAGAAAAGACAATGCATCCTTTATTTATTTTTCACTCACTATACCTGTCTTCAGAAGTTCCAACTACCATTGTCCACAAGCTCTGGGTATAGCTCCTACTGCCCAGAATCCACTGTTCCATAGAACACCTTACATTTGTAGGTGTACACATATTTCAACTATCATCCCAATCATTTTCTCTTGCGTGTTAGTTGTTCATGTTACATTACAATTGAGCAAATATTTTACATAAAGTATATTAAAGCAAAAATGCATTCTTAATGTAAATTGCTTTTTATTAAAAAAGAAAATTAAACATACTTTGCATGTAATTAAATGTTTGTTATAAAATTTCATTAGTGTTTCTTGTCTAATCAGTCCATGTTCTTTCAGTGCAGTTTACAAGGGACTGTTTAAGAGAAAAAAATCTCAAACATTTCATAAAACATACATATAGAATACCCTAATACTCAAATTGCAAAGTTAATCATGTTTGTGACATGCCGTTATTCTGATAGAAACACGTATTATTAATGTCAATGAAAGAAAGTTAGTCATATCAAATAAAACCATAATACAAAACCTCCTAAAAGAAATCCTTGCATTACAAAGTGCTACAAACAGACCATGTTCTCCTAATCAAGTTGGTTCAAATGGCTCTGAGCACTATGGGACTTAACTGCTGAGGTCATCAGTCCCCTAGAACTTAGAACTACTTAAACCTAACTAACCTAAGGACATCACACACATCCATGCTCGAGGCAGGATTCGAACCTGCGACTGTAGCAGTTCCAAATCAGGTCTCAAAAATTCCTTCTCATCACAATATTATGAAAAGGATAGTTGCTACTCACCATTAGTGGAGATGCTGAGTCGCAGAAAGGCACAACTGGTGGGAAAGATCCATATGACACAGGCTGTGAAGCAGTCATTGAAATGAAGAATGTCGTGTTGGGCGGGATTCTCACCAACAGCGTGCTCCAGTTGTTTCTTGGCCACAGTTTGTTGGTGGCCATTCATGCAGACAGACAGCTTGTTGGTTGTCATACCCACATAGAATGCACCACAGTGGCTGCAGCTTAGCCTTTAGATCATATGACTGGTTTCACAGGTAGCCCTGCCTTTGATGGGATAGATGGTGCTTGTGACCAGACTGGGGACAGGTCTTGCATCTAGATCTATTACAGGGATATGAGCCATTAGGTAAGTTGTTGGGAGCAGGGGTTGTAGATGGATGGACGAGTATATTGTGTAGGTTCGGTGGATGGTGGAATACCTTTGTGGGAGGGGTTGGAAGAATAGTGGGCAGGACATTTTTCACTTCAGCGCACGACGAGAGGTAGTCGAAACCCTGGCAGAGAATGTAATTCAGTTACTCCAGTCCTGGGTGGTTCTGAGTTACGAGGTAATGCTCCTCTGTGGCTGGACCACAGACTTTGGGTGGTGGTGGGTGACTGGAAAGATAACGCATGGGAGATTTGTTTTTGTACAAGGTTGGCTACACTGTACGGAAGGGACTTCTTGGTATGGAATGGTTGGCAGCTGTCGAAGTAGAGATACTGTTGGTGGTTAGTAGGTTTGATATGAGTAGAGGTATTGATGTAGCCATCAGTGAGGTGAAGATCAACATCTAGGAAGGTGGCTTGTTGGGTTGAGTAGGACCAGGTGAAGTGAATGGAGGAGAAACTGTTGATGTTCTGTAGGAATGTGGGTAGGTTGTCCTCAGCCTCGATCCAGATCAGAAAGATGTCATCATTGAATCTGAACCAGGTAAGGGGTTTAGCATTCTGGGTATTTAGGAAGGATTTGTCTAGATTGTCCATGAATAGGTTGGCGTAGTATGATGCCATGCAGGTGCACATAGCCGTAACCCAGATTTGTTTGTAGGTAGTGCCTTCAAAGGAGTAATTGTGGGTGAAGATATAATTGGTCACAGCGACTGGGAAGGAGATTGTTGGTTTGGAATCCATTGGGCTTGGGAAAGGTAGAGGTCACTAGCATTAAGGCCTTGGGCATTAGAGATGTTAGTGTAAAGGGAAGTGGCACCAATAGCGACGAGCAGGGCACCATCTGGTAAAGGGACAGGAACTGTGAAGAGTCAATGGAGGAAATTGTTGGTATCTTTTATGAAGAAGGGTAGGTTCCACATAATAGGCTGAAGGTGTTGGTCTGCGAAAGCAGAGTTTCTCTCTGTGGGGTTACAATAACTGTTCACAATGGTATGTCCTGAGTGGTTGGATTTATGGACCTTAGGAAGCATGTAGAAGGTAGGAGTGTGGGGAGTGGTAGGGGTGAGGAGAGAGATGGACTCTAGGGAGAGGTTCTGGAATGTACTTGTGGATATGAGGAGAGTCTGGAGATCCTAATGGATTTCTGGAATGGGGTCATTGTGGCAAGGTTTCTAGGTGGATGTATATGGCAGCTGGCGGAGTCCTTCTGCCAGGTAATCCTTGCAGTTCAAAACAACAGTGGTGGAGCCTTTTGTCTGCATGTACGATTATAAATTTGGGATCAGTTTTTAGATGGAAGACTGTGGTTCTTTCTGTAAGGTTAGTTTGCATGTTGAGGTATTTAGGGATCGATGGTGAGGCAAGGTTCGAGATTAAGAAACTCTGGAAAGTTAACAGGGGCTGACTTGTGGACAGTGGGAGTGGATCACAATTGGATGGTGGAGTGAACTGAGTCAGGCATGGAAGAAGAGAAAGGCTGAGGGACATTGAGTATAGTAATGCATTAGAAAATAGTTATTTTGTGACAGTTGTTTTGTTGTCCCTATCTGCAACTCAGCATCTCTGCTGTATTATGACAGCAACTATCCTCTTCATAATATTGTTACATTCCGTCTTTGATATTCCATTGTTTGATTCTGCCTGATGGCATTTCTTCCATCCAAACCCAGTGCTGCTTTCCTTTGTTATTATTTTCTAGCACATTACTATTCTCAATGTCCATCCTTCTTTATCTTCTCTCGTGTGTTTTTCTTGTTGCCTTACAAACTGCATTGCATGCTCTATTTACGTGCCACACTATATCAGATGGCTACAAGACCACACTAATTGTTGGTGCAGCATCTTATATACCACATTCATCACGCCAATATCATTAATCCTAGATCTTCAAATTGATCACTCTCCCGTATTTTTGCATGTTATTTCCTGCACCATTCCGGTGCTACACAATCTAGTATCTCCCTCTACCAACCCCTCCCCATTGCCCACTCTTTCTCCATTCTGTCCGAGTTCTCACCTACTAATTTCATCTCATCCTGTCACATCTGCTGCCTCCCTTCTTCACACTTATCCACCATCAGACCTGCAACCCACAGTAAAATAATTTTTTTTATTTATATCTTTTCTTTTATCTCATTGTAACTTCCTCAGATTCGTCTTGTTTCCCCTTTTTCCTCCGTTTCATCCTTTTTGTAATGTTTCCCATGTATTTGCATGTATTTTTCCGGATGTAATTCTACGTTACTTACGTATTTTTTTGCTTTTATCCACCATGATGAATACTTGCTCCTCCCATCTGTGTTGATATAGAAAAGTTTCCTTATTCCTAGCCAGAACCCAGTCCCACATACTGTTCCTGAGTTGTTGCTTGGCTCATAGAATCCCCCCAAATGACCTTTCCATCAAATTACCCATCTCCGACTGCCACATTTCCTTCCAAATGACCCCCATCTGTTCAGATTCTGCCAATCTTTAGCCCTCACCAACATAGTCCTGGAAAACCATATCAACCAAGCCCAAAGCTCCTTGCAATACCTTCCCTCCATCCGTAAAATTCTCCTGCTGTGCAATCCCAAATTCCTGGAACCCATAACACACATTGAAACTCTTGTGCTCTAGGAACTAGACCAACATGCACAATCCCACCTCAAAAACTCTCCACCTTGCTACCCCCACCTTGGAGTACCAATGTCCACCACCTCAACAACAACCCCCAAACCTCTGCCATGTCCCCTTATAGCTGACAAACACTGTCTTGCAGACCTACTACATTAACCCAACCCTCCAAAACTCCCTCCCACCACCACACAGAATCCAGAACCTAAACAGATCTGAAACATAGTCATGAACCTTCCCTCCAAAAGCCTTAGCCCTGCAAAAAATCAGTGCTTTCCAAAGGCCTCACCTTTTGCCCCACTCCTAAATTCAATCATGCATGACTTGTTAAGGACCTTCTCTTCTTCTCCCAGTCCCTACAGTACAAAAAAGAAACACTTTTTTGCCAGCAGCCCTAGCAATCAGACTCAACCAAATACCAATGTTGAACCATGCCTGACTCATTTCACTTCTCCATCCAATTGTGACCCAGTCACACTGTCCACAAATCATCCCTCGTTAACATTCTAGAATTTCTTAACTTCAAACCTTGCCTCACCATCATTCCCCAAATCCCTCAACATACAAACTAACCTGACAGAAAGAAACGCAGTCTGCCATCTAAAAACTTATCCCAAACTTACAATCACACCTACAGACAAAGGCTTCACCACTGTTGTTTTGAACTGCAAGGATTACCTGGCAGAAGGACTTTGCCAGCTGTCATACACATCCATCTACAAACCTTGCCACAATGACGCCATTCCAGAAATCCATTAGGATCTCCAGTCTCTCCTCATATCCACAAGTCCATTCCAGAACCTCTCCCTAGAGCCCATCTCCCTCCTCACCCCTACCACTCCCTGCACTCCTACCTTCTACATGCTTCCTAAGGTCCATAAATCCAACCACTCAGGACACACCATTGTGGGCAGTTATTGTAACCTCACAGAGAGAATCTCTGCTTTCGTAGACCAACACCTTCAGCCTATTATGTGGAACCTACCTTTCTTTATAAAAGATACCCACAATTTCCTCCACTGACTCTCCACAGTTCCTGCCCCTTTACCACACGCTGCCCCACTCGTCGCTGTTGGTGCCACTTCCCTTTACACTAACATCTCTAATGCCCAAGGCCATAATGCTAGTGACCACTACCTTTCCCAAGCCCAATGGATTCCAAACCAACAATCTCCTTCCTAGTTACTGTGACCAACTGTATCTTCTCCCACATTTACTTCTCCTTTGAAGGGATTACCTGCAAACAAATCTGGGTTATGCTATGGGCACCTGCATGGCACCATACAATGCCAACCTATTCATGGACACCTAGAGGAACGATTCCTAAACACCCAGAATGTTAAACCCCTCACCTGGTTCAGACTCATTGATGACATCTTTAAGATCTGGGCCTAGACTGAGGACACTCTATCCACATTCCTCCAGAACTTCAACAGCTTCTCCTCCATACGCTTCACCTGGTCCTACTCAACCCAACAAGCCACCTTCCTAGATGTTGATCTCCACTGCAAAGATGGCTAAATCACTACCTCTGTCCATATCGAACCTACAAACCATCAGCAGTACCTCGACAGCTGCCACCCGTGTCATACCAAGAAGTCCCTTCCATACAGCATAGCCACCCATGGTCATAGCTTCTGTGGTGATGAATGATCCCTCTCAAAATATACCAATGGTCTCACTGAGGCCTTTACAGACTGTAATTATCCTCAAAATCTTGTACAAAAAATATCTCCCATGCCTTATCTTTCCAGTCACCACCACCTCCCAAAGTCTCACAGTCCAGCACAGAGATGCATTCTCACATAACTCAGTACCACCCAGGACTGCAGCAACAGAATGACATTCTCTGCCAGGGTTTCAACTACCTCTCGTCGTGCCCTGAAATGAGAAATGTCCTGCCTACTATTATTCCTACCCCTCCCACAGTGGTATTCGACCGTCTACTGAACCTACACAATATACTTGTCCATCCATACACAACCCCTGATCCCAACCACTTACCACATGGCTCATATCCCTGTAATAGTTCTAGATGCAAGACCTGTCCCATATATTCTATCACCACCACCTACTCCAGTCTGCTCACAAGCATCATCTATACCATCAAAGGCAGGGCTACCCATGAAACTAGTCATGTGATCTACAAGCTAAGCTGCAGCCACTGTGCTGCATTCTGTGTGGGCATGACAACCAACCAAAACAGTCTGTCCACATGAATGGCCACCAACAAACTGTGGCCAAGAAACAACTGGAGCACGCTGTTGCTGAGCATGTCGCCCAACACGACATTATTCATTTCAATGACTGCTTCACAGCCTGTGCCATATGGATCTTTCCCACCAACACCAGCTTTTCTGAATTGGGCAGGTGGGAACTGTCCCTGCAACATATACTACATAGCCGTAGCCCTTCTGGCGTCAACCATTGTTAGTTATTGTCCTCACCCATCTAGCCTCTTCCCTGTTCCCATTCCAGCACTACACAGCCCTATTCCACCAACACATCCAGTGTTTTAAATTCTCTCCTTTTCTGCCCTCCCCCAAAATCCCCCAACACTTCCCCGTCCCTCCATCTAACCTGCTGACTACACCTAGCTGCCCTACCATCTCTCCCTGCATGCTGCCCAGCAGCACATCACTGTCCCCTACCACTACCATGCTATCCTTCCCCTTCCC
Organism: Schistocerca cancellata; assembly: GCF_023864275.1. NCBI lineage: Eukaryota > Metazoa > Arthropoda > Insecta > Orthoptera > Acrididae > Schistocerca > Schistocerca cancellata. The sequence goes on from NC_064631.1 coordinate 217,422,882, forward strand.
CCTACCATGCTATCCTTCCCCGTCCCCCCACCAGCTGCCTCTTTACCCCCACCCAGTTGCGCCTCCCATCATGCACTGCTGCTGCTGCTCCTCATTGTGTGGTTTCAGCTGCCAGAGACTGTGGTCAAGTGTGTGTGTGTGTGTGTGTGTGTGTGTGTGTGTGTGTGTGGCCAAAGCTTATTTCGTGATGGTCTATTTGTTGTTCCTATCTGCAACTCCGCATCTCTGCTATAATGTGAGTAGTAACTATCCTTTTCATAATATTGTTACATTCTATCCTGGATTTTCCATTCTTTGTTTACTTCTCATCACAATCATTTTATTTCCATGGTCTACCTACTGCACACTTCTGACAAATGATTACTTACATTCAATGTTATTTAGTGTATGCATCCAATTCACTTTACTGGAATCCTTCATTTTTACCTTATTATTTGTTATTTATTTATTTAACAGATCAACAAAGATATATAGCTCATGCATTTATATTACACCCTTACTGTCCAAGTGCGAAATGTGAATGGGGAAAAATTTGGACTTAAATATCACATTTATATCTTACATGTACAGATCTGAGTATTCAAGGTATTTACATTTTAAATGAACAGTGAAGAATGGATGTGTAGAATTTGTTTTGTGAATCAATCTGTGTGTGTCAATGACTATATGAGTTATGTGTAAAAGTCTGTTAGCTTTGTAGCGTACTGTCGGGTTTTCACTGCACATGTAAAGTTATATTTGGTATCAAAGGAATGGCATACGATTTGAACTGTTGTGAATTTATGAACTAAGTCTTATGTATTGATGGACCTTTGTTCTCCTTTTTCAATTATTTGTTTCTTGGAAGTCTCTCTCTCTCTGTAGTTGAAGTACAGGATCTTAGAAACAGATGGTCAGTAGTTTGGTCTCTTCCATTACGTGTGCATTGTGCATCTTCGATTATTCTGAACTGTTGATAATAGGATTTCAGTTTTCCATGGCCTGTTAACGTAGCTGCAAAATTTGGTGATAGTGGTAGCTTTATCATTAAAAGTTGTCAGATCACAGCAAAACAAAGTGTCGTGTCTCCCCCATTTGTAGTTCATTGCCACATAAGCTCCTATTTGTTTGTAAACTCTACTCTTGGTTGTTTTCTTTACTGTACTTACAGGCATTTTGCTGTAGCTTACTGTACTGTGTGATCAGGCTGCTCTCTTAGCTACACTACTGGCCATTAAAATTGCTACACCAAGAAGAAATGCAGATGATAAACAGGTATTCATTGGACATATATATTATACTAGAACTGACATGTGATTACATTTGTCATGCAATTTGGGTGCATAGATCCTGAGAAATCAGTACCCAGAACAACCACCTTTGGCCATAATAACGGACTTGATAATAACGGAGGTGACTGAGATGTGTAACCAATGGCACCCCATACCATTACGCCAGGTGATACGCCAGTACGATAGGCTACAATCCGACCTTTACCAAAGTTGGAAATGTGATGGTACGCATTTCTCCTCCTTACATGAGACATCACAACAACGTTTCACCAGGCAACGCCGGTCAACTGCTGTTTGTGTATGAGAAATCGGTTGGAAACTTTTCTCATGTCAGCACATTGTAGGTGTCGCCACTGGTGCCAACCTTGTGTGAATGCTCTGAAAAGCTAAACATTTGCGTATCACAGCATCTTCTTCCTGTCTGTTAAATTTCACATCTGTAGCGCATCATCTATGTGGTGTAGCAATTTCAATGGCCAGTAGTGTTGACTATCAGCTAGTTCACTGCCCCATACCTAGTAAGAGCTTTCACCCAACCAAAATCTACATGCCACTTTTGCATCTTCAATCTTCTGATTTTGGGTCATATTTCTTCAATCTAGAAGTTATGATTCTTTGTATTACATAATGATTCCAGTGTCATCCTGCTGTTGGTGTGGGTTACTGCAACTCTGTCAGTATTCATTACATTGATCATTGACTCAAGTACAGGGTGTTTCAAAAATGACTGGTATATTTGAAACAGCAATAAAAACTAAACGAGCAGCGATAGAAATACACCGTTTGTTGCAATATGCTTGGGACAACAGTACATTTTCAGGCAGACAAACTTTCGAAATTACAGTAGTTACAATTTTCAACAACAGATGGCGCTGCAAGTGATGTGAAAGATATAGAAGACAACGCAGTCTGTGGGTGCGCCATTCTGTACGTCGTCTTTCTGCTGTAAGCATGTGCTGTTCACAACATGCAAGTGTGCTGTAGACAACATTGTTTATTCCTTAGAACAGAGGATTTTTCTGGTGTTGGAATTCCACCGCCTAGAACACAGTGTTGTTGCAACAAGACGAAGTTTTCAACGGAGGTTTAATGTAACCAAAGGACCGAAAAGCGATACAATAAAGGATCTGTTTGAAAAATTTCAACGGACTGGGAACATGACGGATGAACGTGCTGGAAAGGTAGGGCGACCGCGTATGGCAACCACAGAGGGCAACGCGCAGCTAGTGCAGCTGATGACAGCGATATGCATGTGGGCAGCATTTGGTTTACTGACGAAGTTTATTATTACCTGGACAGCTTCGTCAATAAACAGAACTGGCGCATATGGGGAACCGAAAAGCCCAATGTTGCAGTCCCATCGTCCCTGCATCCTCAAAAAGTACTGGTCTGGACCGCCATTTCTTCCAAAGGAATCATTGGCCCATTTTTCAGATCCGAAACGGTTACTGCATCACGCTATCTGGACATTCTTCATGAATTTGTGGAGGTACAAACTGCCTTAGACGACACTGCGAACTCCTCGTGGTTTATGCAAGATGGTGCCCGGCCACATCGCACGGCCGACGTCTTTAATTTCCTGAATGAATATTTTGATGATCATGTGATTGCTTTGGGCTATCCGAAACATACAAGAGGCAGTGTGGATTGGCCTCCCTATTCACCAGACATGAACCCCTGTGACTTCTTTCTGTGGGGACACTTGAAAGGCCAGGTGTACCGCCAGAATCCAGAAACAATTGAACAGCTGAAGCAGTATATCTCATCTGCATGTGAAGCCATTCCGCCAGACACGTTGTCAAAGGTTTCGGGTAATTTCATTCAGAGACTACGCCATATTATTGCTACGCATGGTGGATATGTGGAAAATATCGTACTATAGAGTTTCCCAGACCGCAGCACCATCTGTTGTTGAAAATTGTAACTACTGTAATTTCGAAAGTTTGTCTGCCTGAAAATGTACTGTTGTCCCAAGCATATTGCAACAAACGGTGTATTTCTATCGCTGCTCGTTTAGTTTGTATTGCCGTTTCAAATATACCGGTCATTTTTGAAACACCCTGTACATTTAGGATGGTATATTGTTCTGCTTGGTTATTTGAGGATTCAAGTTTATCACGGCAACCACAAGTCACAATCAATTAAACATACTGATTATGTCTTGTATCTGTCCTGATAAATTTAATTTCAACAGATGTTGTTACCCCTGTAACAATACCTTCTATAGCTAAATTTGAAGATTCATTATCCAATTTGGACTATGCCTTCCTTTTCAATTTGTCTGAAAAAGCCTGCTGGATGTGGTCAGCTTCTGCACTCAAGGACAAAATGCATTGCCTGTATGGTGTATTTAGATTTGTGTGTATCATAAAATGGCTATTTCTCATGTTTAAAAATTGTGGAAATGATGCCCACTAAAACACAAAGTGATTCACTGGATGTCATCCTGTATGCTTTCACTATTTTTAAGTTGATTAATCATTGTACTCTGTTAATTCTGATGCAGTTGTATTGTTGCCATAGTGCTTCTACCCACACTGGCAAGCAAGGTGTATTACAATGTTGATAAAATCACTCATTTATAAATAACCCATTTTGCCTCAGTTCACCCATACAAGTTTAGATAATCTTGAGGGAGCATTCATTAAAGCCATACATTTATTTTTACAGTTTAGATAATCTTGAGGGAGCATTAATTAAAGCCATACATTTATTTTTACAGTTTAGATAATATTGAGGGAGCATTAATTAAAGCCATACATTTATCTGTAGTGTATTGAATGTGTTTGTTGAATGTAAACTTACTGTCAGTTATGACTCCCAGATACCCACCTGCTGAAGTTGTGTGTTCTTAAAGTAATGCTAATAGTAGAGGGATATTAACCAGCAAGGTTGCCTTTCATGTCATTTTGTTCATTATCTACACATTTACATTTTCAGTTACATCCATGGTCTGCAAACCACTGTGAAGTGCACGGCAGAGGGTACTTCCCTTTGCAAAAAATGGTTCAAATGGCTCTGAGCACCATGGGACTTTTCTGAGGTCATCGGTCTCCTAAAACCTAGAACTACTTAAACCTAACTAACCTAAGGACATCACACACATCCATGCCCAAGGCAGGATTCGAACCTGCGACCACAGCGGTCGCGCGGTTGCAGACTGTAGTGCCTAGAACCGCTCGGCCACCCCGGCCGGCTTTCCCATTGCACCACTTACCATTTAGTGATGGTATTGTAATGGTATGGTATGGTATTGTATGGTATAGTATGGTATTGGTATGGATACTGATATTGTAGCCAGAGGATACTATGTTTTTTTCGTTTTGAGAAGTGCACAATTTTATCATTGTACCAATTATTACAGACAGAGGCTGGGAAGAATTATTGTTTAAAGGCTTCTGCCCATAATGTAATTAGTCTAATTTTGTACGTGTGATCCCTATATACTGAAATTTATGCAGTTGTAGATTCATCACTTGTTGATTCTAGAAACTTTCTAAGTAGGCTTCGTCAAGTTAGTTTGCATCTAACTTCAAAGAGTCTTTGTGATACTCTACGATGGATCAACAAACCTGTGACCAGTCATGATTCCCTTCTTTGTGTATGTTCAGTTCACCTATTAGTCCTATTTGGTGCAGGTGTCAAACACTTGAGCAATATTTTAGCATGGATCAAACAAGTAATTTGAAAGCAATCTCCTCTGTAGACTGATTACATTTTCCTAGTATTCTGCCAATCAACAAAATCTACTGCTTGCTTCACCCATTCTGAACCTGTGTGATCTTTGAATTGGACTGAATGAAATTTTATTGTCGTTTAGCTATTACAGCAATTGACAAAGTCAAGTTACATACATACAAGTTATACAGCATATATACATCAAGATCAGTATGTCTCTATTGGTTTTCCATAAAATACAATATTTAAAATCAAATAATAAGTAAACATTACATCATAAATTAATCAGTTAAAGAAATTATGCTGTACTCTCTAAACCGGTATCACTATGATATTTTACAGTCATAAAATTCCTGAAGTGAGTAGCAAGGATTTGCAGCTAACAAACTAAATAATTTGTCTTTAAATAAATCAAATGGAGCTTCTACCCATTCTAGTGACAGTTTGTTAAACATCTTCATACCCACCACTTCGTAGCTGTTCAGTGACTTGGATAATCTGTAGTAAGGTATGTCAAGATGGCTACTATTTTTGGTTCCATGAGAGTGTACATCTCTTCTATGTTGGTATTCTGGTAAGTTGCTCTTTATGTGAAGTATGGCAGTGTAAATATACAAGTTTATAACAGTTAATATTTTAAGTTGATAAACAGTGGTTTGCAGTGGGCCAGTTTATCACTGCTTGTGGTAATTTGAATTACTTTCTTCTGAAGTACCAAAATGTCCTGAAGGTGTGAGCTGTTGCCCCATATTAAAAGCCCATAAGATATAATGCTTTGAAAAAAAAAAGCAAAGTAGGTTGATCTTACATAGGCCGCAGGTACATGGTTTTTTAAGTTCCTTAACAAATACACCACTCTAGACAGCCTTGCACTAATGTATTTAATATGTGGCTCCCAAGTCAATTTACTATCTATAACAATACCTAAGAACTTAACACTATCCATGAAGTCTGCTACTGGCAGATCTCTTAAACTAAATACAATCTTTTGAGTTTTACTCTCATTACGCAGGAACCCATTAGTTCGAAACCAGACTGATGCTTGTAATATTGTGTCATTTGCCATGGTTTGGAGCATATCCATGTCTGAGCTGATATTGAAAAAAGTGGCATCATCTGCATAGAGCATGGAGTGAGTATTTATGTAAGATGGTAGATCTTTGTCATTAGGATAAATAGCAGGGGTCCTAATACTGAGCCCTGTAGCACACCACACTTAACTTCAGCTAGCTGTGATCTCTGTTTACCAATACAAACAATTTGTTTACAGTTGCTGAGGAAAGATTCAAAGATGTTGTCAACTTCACTGTTTGTGATTCCATAATAAACTAGTTTGTTGAGGAGTGAAATATGTTCCACACAATCAAAGGCTTTGCTAAGATCACAAAAGTTAGCCTTAGCAATTTTTTTTCCTTCATAAGCATTAAGCACTCTTTTAATCAGGGAGTCAATGGCACGGACTGTGGATCTGCCCTTCCTAAAGCCAAATTGTGCCGCAGTAATAATGTTATTACATGTCAGATAATCACACAACTGGGAGTTGATGATGGATTCCAAAACTTTAGATACAAAAGGTGTCAGAGATATTGGGTGATAGCTAGATGGGCAATTTTTGTCTCCTTTCTTGTAAATGGGCACTACCCTGGATAATTTTAATACATCTGGGAATACTCCTTCAATTAGACATCTGTTTATACATTTAGTAAGAGGATATACTATGTGCCCAATTATCTTTTTTAGCATATTACAAGAAATACCATATATATCTTCACTATCAGAGGGCCTAAAATTATTTACAATAGTTAAAACAACATCTGGTATGGCCTCTGTTAAAAAGAATCTGTCTTTCAGGGTGTAGTCTACATTATGATTTTTAATGAGAACAGCTACAGTTTCTTGCGGCCTCCCAATACTTTCCCTAATTTGGTGAACACATTTTGTACAGTAGTTATTAAATTCATCTGCTGATATTTCTACCTCAGCTTTCTGCTTGCTTTTGGTCACTGAATTTATTATAGTCCATGCTTTTTTGCATTTATTTTGTGATGACTCAATGCTGACTAGGTTATGTTGTTTTTTGGCCTCATTTAAAGCATACTTACATTCTTTTTGTGCTCTTGAGTACCTTTGTTTAGCCATATCAGTTTTCTGAAGCCTGTAAGAATCTCTATACAACAACAACCTCCGTTTCATATGGGCTAGTTGAGCAGTATACCATGGATTCTTATCCCTGTGTCTATTACTGTTACTTTTAGGGCTAACTTTACGTTTGTATTGAGGGCAGTTGGTTTCAAATATATTTAAGAAAGAATGAAAAAATCTATTGAACAATGTATTGGCAGAGCCCTGGGCATTACTGTTAAACATATGTGACCAGTCATAATTACTGAGTGAGACCATGAAATTAGACAATTTTTCTTGCATTATTGATCTTGTGATGACTATTTTAGGCTCTTTAAACTCCTTATAGTCCATATTAGGCCTGTCTGTACCTATTTTTACCCAAACTGAGTCATGGTCCAAGAAATCAAAGATAGCTACATCTGAAGACAGTAACTCTCTATTGACATTTGTAAGTATGTTGTCGAGACAAGCGGACTGTCTTGTGGGTTCGCAGTTCGTAAAAACAATTCCATTTCACATCTTTACAAAGTGTTACACCTAGGTATTTGTACGAGTTGGCTGATTTCAACTATCACTAACTGAGATTGTAGCCAGAGCATACTAAGTTTTTTCATTTTGAGAATGCACAGTTTTATATTTCTGAACATTTAAAGTTTCTGGTCTTTGCACCACTTTGAAATCTTATCAAGAACTGACTGAATATTTGTGCTGATTGTTTTCAGACAGTAATGCATTATAGATAACTGCATCATCTGCAAAAATTGTGAGGTTACTATTAATATTGTCTGCAAGGTCATTAATATACATTATGAACAGCAGGAGTCCCAACACACCTCCATGTTACTTCTACGTCTGTTGTGGCTTTCCATCCACCATAACATGCTGCATCCTCCATAACACAAGACTCCCAACTGAGTCCCAAATTTTGCTTCATGCCCCAGATGATCATACTTTCATAGAAAGCATAGGTTTGATGGTGAGGAAATGCTTTTCACATATCAAGAAATACTGCATTTACCTGACTGACCTAATCCATGGCTTTTAGGATGCCATTTGAGGCACACGTGAGTTGGGTTTCACATGATCAATGTTTTCAGAATCCATGTTAGTTGGCATGGAGGATGTCATTCTGTATGAGACACCTCACTACACTTGAGCTCAGAATGCACTCTAAGATTCTACAACAAATGGACATCAAGGATGTGAAATTTTTTTGTTCAGAAGATCTACAGTAGATTATGGTTTAAAGAGGTGCTAACTAGGCCACAAATTTGGTATAGCATCTGACAGAGACTCCACTAGGCCTTGAGCTTTTTCCAGTTTTACTTATTTCAGCTGTTTCTCAGCAGCACTGAGACAAATATTTATATCACCCATATTTGTAATGGCATGAGAATTAAATTTGGACAATATTCTGGAATTTTGCTTTTTAAAGAAACATTTGAAAATGAAATAAACATTTCTGCTTTTGCTTTGCTACCATCAATTTCAGCTTCTGTCTGATCTAAGAGAGTCCAGACTAATTTTTCATGCCACCAACGGCCTTTACATCCTTACAAATGAACAGATGCAGTTGTTTACAAAATTGTGGTACTGTCGAGTTTCATAAAGAATCACTATATTTTAAACTTGAAATCCAGTACAGTTTAGTTTTTTTGTGGAAATAAAGTATAAAGCCAATATTCCAAAACTTCAGGCATACAAAGCACTGTATCAGGACATGTGATTAGTTTAGAAAGAAGAAAATATCATGTTATCCAAGACAAATATCTGTGACATTTTGCTGTCCCTAAAGAGGGTTTGAAGACACAGGAACATTTTGTTAAAAATCATGACTGTCCTGGAAAAATCAGGACAAATGACAACTCCAATATGTGAATGCCTCTTTATCTAGATTAATGACTGTGCAAATCTTTCTGCTTGCTTTAGTTTCCTGTTGTTCTTGTTAATGCTACCTCTTAGTCACTGATACTAGTTTCAAAATGGACATCTCCAAAGAGGTCTGAACTGTTTGTTGCCATTGGATGTATCATATTTCATCATGAACTAGCCTACATGCTATTTATTCCATGTGGTTTTCAGAGAAGGAGTTTAATATATTTTCTCATGAAGTTTTATTTCACACTACACTTACAAAACTGTAACCACCTCAAGCAATTGTTGGATGATTTAATGTCTCATCCAATGATGACAGTATGATTGGAGGAAAATATATGTTAGCGAGCTGAGGTTTCCTCTAATGTTTTTTGACTGCATCTTGAGATGAATCTTGTGGTTGATAAAAGGATAAAATTATAAGTTTATGACCAGCCTTAATACTGTTTCTTGTCCAGATAATCTTACACACAGCCTAAATTTAAATCCCTGTTCCCTTTGACAAATGTGGCCATCTTCTTATTACCCTATACTTCTGGTATACACTTTGGCCTAGCCCAAACATCTCACTGCTGTTAATTTTGGGTTTTAGTTAGCTTTCTGTACATAGTATTGTAGGATATAGCTTACTTTACACATTAGTACACAGTTGTAAATACATGTTACATAAAAGTTACACTGATCAATAACACAAATAAGTTTAAGCACATAATACAGTACAGTAAATCATTGAAACATGGTACATTAAAAATAGTTTAAATTCATCTACAGTGTGATAACACATGGCTTGCAAATATATTTTTAGAGCCACTTTGAATTTTTGTATTTCTTTTATTATCTTGATTGGATGGGGAAATTTATTGTAAGGTGTTTTGTCAGTTTACTGTGGTCCATTTTGTCTGAGAGTTGTGCATGCATACTCAGTGTGAAGGTCCAATTCTTGCCTGGTGTGCTGCGCGGGGTAGCTGCGCAGTCTGAGGAACCTTGTCAAGGCCCGTGCGGCTCCCTCCCATCGGAGGTTCAAGTCCTCCCTCAGGCATGAGTGTGTGTTAGTTTAAGCTAGATTAGGTAGTGTGTAGGCTTAGGGACCAATGACCTAAGCAGTTTGGTCCCATAAGACACTACCACAAAATTTCCAAATTTGCCTGGTGTCATTTGTGTGGAGTGCTTGATTTGTACATACTCCACTGTTTTTAGTCTCTGAAATTTTCTTTATGTTAGTAGTTATGTCAAGAATTCGTGGGTATGGCAGTGGTAGCATCTGGAGTGCTTTATAAAGGAGTTTGCAAGAGTTTGCAGGTGTGGTATTTTCAATTACCCTAATGATCCCCTTCTGTGCTATAAAACAGCTTTTGCTTCTTGGTGAGTTTGCCAAAAAATTATCCCATATCACAGTAGTGATTCTACTTGGGCATAATACACATTTTTTTATGTTTCTTTTGTTTTCATCTAGCAAGTATTTTTATGCCATAGCATATCATGCTGAGCTTCTTGCTGATGTAGTAGCACATCATGTTGTTCTGAATCCATATTCTGAGAAATTTTGTTGAGTTTACAGTTTCTAATTGTTTATTAAACAATGGAAAATCCAGGATGGAATGTAACAATATTATGAGAAGGAAAGTTGCTAATCACCAAATATCAGAGGTGCACTCACGCAGACGCAACTCACATACACAACTGCAATCTCAGGCAACTGAAACCACACTGCCCGTGTGGTTTCAGTTGCCTGAGACTGCAGTCGTGTGCGTGAGTTGCATTTGAGTGAGTGTGTGTATGTATGCGTATGTGTGTCTATTGTTGATGAATGCCAATGGCTGAAAGCCTTAATTGTGAGAGCCTTTTTGTTGTGTCTATCTGCAACTCAGCATCTGCGCTATATAGTGAGTAGAAACTTTCCTTCTCATAATATAATTGTTTATTAAATAGATTTATGGTGGTGGTTAAAGGAAGTTTATTTTGTGGGATATGAAGGTTCATTGCAACAGGTTTCTGTGTGTTAACAACAAGATTGTCAGTGGTCAACCATTTTGCAATGTGTGTGGTGCAGTTCTGTGGCTCATATTGAAGCTCTGTAGCAGTTTTGCCTTTTATCAATATATTTGTGTCATCTGCAAATTTTATATGTTTTTGGGAGTTACTGGATGACTTTAGGTCATTGATAAATATCAAGAACAGCACTGGGCCCAAGATAGGACCTTGGGGTGCACGATACTTACTTTCTTTTCTTTTAGATTGGTAGATGTATACAATGTTTTCTTCCTGATGCACGATTTCTACCATCTGCTCTATTCTTTTCAGGTATGATTCACCCATTCATGTGCCAAGCCCCTAATTCTTACGTATTCCAAATTTTGAAGCAGTAAGTTGTGACCTATCACATAAAAATCTTCTGTGAGGTCCAGAATATTGCCGATAACATGTTCTTTCTGGACTATTGCAGCCAAGGCTTCATTACCAAAATCAAAAATGGCAGTTTCTGTCAACTTGAGTTTTCTGAATCCATGTTGGGTGGCTGATGCAAAATTATTTTGTTCTATGAACAAAATAAGTCATTGTAAAATACTTTTTCCAGTATTTTAGAAAACCCAGACAGCAAAGATATTGGTCTGCAGTTCTTTTAATTTTTCACATCTTCCTTCTTGAATAGAGGCCTTACCTGGGCCGTTATTAGTTTTTTTAGTTTTTCTTGAAAAAAAAAAACACTACTCAATGAATATAAGTTAGGGGCTTAGTCAATACTGTTATACATCATTTTAGTATGTAATTAGGAACATTGTTTTTTGTGTGAAAAAAATTTTGATTTTAATTCCTTGAAAATGTTCAGTATTTCCATTTCATCTCTTTGATACAAAAAGACTGTTTTTCATTTAAATAGATTTTTTGCTTCTCTCTTTTTGCAGAAGTTCTTTTTTTGCTTTTTTCCTATCAATTTGTTTGCTATTTTTCTGAAATATTCATTAAATACATCAGCTACTCTCTGTGGGTCTGTAATTTTGTCTCCATTTTCAACCAGATTAATGTTAAATGCTTTTCTAGTGCTTTCCCAGTTCCTCTCCTGATGATGGCCACATTGCTTTCATTCTATTTGCAGTTTTTTCCATTCAGTTGTCATTTGTTAGTTTCTTTGACCTTCTGGTAATGTTATTTGAGATCTGATGGTATGATTTAAAATAAGCATCAAATTCCGGAGATGTTGTGGTTTGCTTGGCTATGGAATAGAGAAATCTTTTTTATTCACTGACTCTTTTTAAATCTGGATTGATCCAACTACTTTTTTATATTTTTGTCTTCATGATTTTCCTTTTTAGGAGTGGGAAGCATAGCTCAAAACAATACTGGAAGGGCTTAAGAATTTATCATATTCTTGGAGTTCTTGGAGGTATGTACCATCCGTCTATGCAACCAATTGAATGCAGTTTGTTTGTTGCCATACACGTTTTGCTTCACTTATTTGGGAAGCATCGTCAGTGGCCTGTAATACATGTTTCCTCTTTTACATACAATAAACATATTATGTGGTAGATATAATATGCTGCCACATTACATTTTGTCATGTCTTTCTCTTGTTTTTTATCATATGTTTCGTTTGTGTCCCTGCAGTTATCGTGCATTTGCCAGTTATTACTTTCTTAAATATGAAAAAGATAGGGCTTTATATACATGCTTGAGAGAATGCCATTTGTGACTTTTTTGGTAATTATGAGCAGTTTGTTTTGAACTATTTACTCAAGTTGATAAGAGTTCCTGATAAACTGTTGATAATTCTCAGGATAACTACTCAATGATTCCATGAAATTTTGGACAAAGAACCAGATGTTGGTAACCTGCTGCCACTAAGTTTTTCACAACACTTAATACTTCTGACTTGACTTACCTTTCAGGATTTATAACCAACAGGGAGCAAAGTCTTCACCTACATCACTTCCTTTTCCCACAACCATTGTGTGTTTTGACATTCAAACTGTTGTCTTTCATCCACAGTCAGTGGTTGCAATGATGAATTCTCCTCTGTGCAGTATGCAAAGTGATGTCAAACAACTATTTTGGTAATCAAGATAATTACTATGAAGATTTCTGTAGTCTGTGCCAGCTTAAGTGGTATTTATTCCAAAGGAGGTCATGAAGAAGTTGAAGATGACAAAGGCTCCAAGGTCCAACAGAATCCCCATTAGGTTACATACTGAACTGTCAGCTGAGTTAGACACTCTTTTGTCTATAACCTGTCATAGAGCCCTCAAACAAAAATAATGCCTAGTAGTTGGAAAAAAGCACAGAACACACCCATTTAGAAGAAAAAATAGTAGAAGTGATCCACAAAACTACCATCAGGTACCCTTAACATTGATTTGTAGGAGAAATTTTGAACATATTCTGAGCTGGAACATAATAAGGCATCTTGAACAAAAGGATCTCCTCCATGCCAACCAGCATGTATTCTGAAAACATAGAGCATGTGTAACCCAACTTATACTGTCTCACATGACATACTGAACACTTTGGATCAAGCACTCAGGTAGTTGCAGTATTTTTTGATTTCCAAAAAGCATTAAGCATCTGACTCCTTACTACATCTACACTTATTGTCAAAAGTGTGATCATATGGGATATCTACTGAAATTTGTGAGTGGATTAATGATTTTTTGGTAGTGAGGAGGCAACATGTTATCTTGGATTAAGAGTCATTGTCAGATATAAAAGTGACTTTGGTTGTGCCTTAGGGAATTGTGTTGTGACCTTTGCTGTCCATATTGTCTGTTAATAATCTTGTGGACAATATTAATTATAACCTCAGACTTTTTGCATATGACACAGTTATCTATATTGAAGTACTCTCTGAAAGAAGCTGCATACATGTTCAGCCAGATCTTAATAAGACTTCAAAATTGAAAACTTGCCCTCAGTGTTCAGAAATGTAAAATTGTACATGTCACAAAAAGAAAAGAAAACTTAGTATCTTACTACTATAAATTGATGAGTCACTGTTGGAATTGGACAACTCATACAAGTACCTGGGTGTAACACTTTGTAGGGATGTGAAATGGAATGATCAAATAGATTCAGTCATGGGTAAAGCATGTGGCAGACTTCAGCTTATTGGTACAATACTAGGGAAATGCAATCAGTTTACAAAGGCGATTGCTTACAACAAATCACTCATACGACCCATTCTAGAATATTGCTCAAGTAAGTGGGATGCATACCAAATAGAACTAACAGGGGATGTTGAATGTGTACAAAGAAAGGCAGCACGAATGGTCACAGGTTTGTTTGACCTGTGGGAGTGTCTCATAGAGATATTGAAGAAACTGAAATGGTAGACTGTTGAAAATAAATTATCCTGAGAAAACCTTCTTACAAAGTTTCAACAGCCAGCTTTAAATATGACTGTAGGAATATACCCTAGCCCATTCAAAATCACCCAAAATCTTATTCAGGCAGTATTTCACTAGATTTCATTATTCACAGTATAGCTTATCAACTGATGATAACAGTACTATATTTACATCATATGAAAACATTTTATTTCAAGAAATACTCATATTTCGCAATACCTGTAATTCATGTGCATGTCAAAATTCAACCCATTACAAACTGTTGGTTTTAAGATTGACATAGCTTGTTCAATAGCCTTCATTTTCCACTTCCAAACAAACATTTTACTTTCTCCATAAACTTGTTATTTCAAAAGTTGTTCATATGAAACACATTGTGTTCCGGAATGTTCTAATCTTAATATTTAATTCTTTCCAAAATCCAGTGTTACAGTTTTGTATGCCTCATTTTTATGTTTCCAAAACTGTATACTTTCACAAAAATAAAATGTTAGCTTGTTAATTATTAAAATTAGAAATTTTCACTTTTGAGAAAATTCTTGTCACTTTGGAAGTCCCTGTGCACACTAAAACTTCTGCTTCATAAGATAGTACTGTACCTATCATTTTGTCATTTTCTAATTATACATTAAATGAATTTACTTCACTGCCTATTGTATTTTTGTATCTTTCATAATTATAAATCTTTTATGTTAATATCTAAAATGTAGCGGTCCTGTAATTCTGTAATGTATGCATCTGTAAATTGGTATCATACAAAAGCAGCAGGCAGTCACTCTCTGGTGATGATCTTGTGAGGTAACATTATCACTCACCATTGTTGCTGAGAATTGTTATCAGACAGCAGTCAAAATGTATACTTCCTTAGTGAGTGTGCACAGTATTATCAAGTCTGCATCCAGAAAGCACAATGTGCTGTTCTAAGCCAGTCACTGCTGCTTGCGAACTTTGTGACACCACTCCTAGTTTGTGTAGCATACCAATGAGTGTTACGATATTGACATTAATACAGTTCAAGAAAGCTGAGAAAATGTGGTGTTAATAAATATCTACGAAAAGTAAATGTAATATGTTTGATAACAATATTTGTTCTGAAGTGTTGAATCTAACATCAAGGTGTTGAACCACACATTACAACACGTAAAATGTAAAAGTCAACATTTAAAAGTAAATATGAATGAAAAATAAATTCTACAGTGTTGTTGATATTTATTCAAATAGCTATTCACCAAATGCTATAATCACAGGAGAAAAATTAAAGATGAATATCCAGGAAACTTACAAGAAACACAAAAACTGTTTGGTACAGCTTCAAAGTGTGGCCAAATGTAAAGGTTATGCTTTCTGCCTTCATCAATTTTAGGGTCAGCTGAAATGTAGAACACTAATCATCTGCTGTGACTTGTGACTAATGTGTTGCGTAATGTTTCATCATGAGTGGCATATTTAAATCTGATCATGTTAGAAAGAGGGAATTTATTAGTATGTTGTGACAGTCTCTAGTGTTGAATGTTGACGTTTTGAAGTTGTTATTGAGAGATGTTAGTCAGTCATCAGACTGGAGGACTGTTATATGTCAGCCTTTTTATGTTTGGTAGTTATTGGCTATAGATTTGGTTTGGAATTGTAATTTTTAATTTTTGTTTGTCATTTATTATAGATACAATGAGGAAATTTACCAACAGGTCATCACATGCTGCAGTGGGTGACAATATGACCATTGATGTGAAGTTTTTGTAGTTGTATGGGTTTCTGGCTGAATATATCAAGTCTCTCATGTGTGGCAAATTTATATGATTAACCAAAGTCGCTGTGTCTCAGACCAGGGAAGAGCATATGTGGTAGAGTTGTCATGATAATGTTTGGTGATCTATTTGGAAGAATTCCTGTTTTGCGAAGTCTTGGCTGAGTATTCATGATATTGTGTTGTTAAGGTGCTATCGTTGCTATTGATTGTCAATTGGGTATTGTGTTCTTGTTACAGGAATTAGCACTCATACAGCATTGGATTGGTTTTCTTGTTTTATGGAGGTTCTTTCCAGGTTTATTAAGTATACCTGATGGTTGGGGTGGGGTGGGGTGGGGGTGGGGGGTTGGAACCTGATGAAGTGGCATTTGGGAAGGTGAGGTATGGGAGGAGTAGTGGCATTGTGGGAACCTGGGTGTGAGGGGCTATTATTTCAGGGGCTGGATGTTCTGAGGTTGATTGTAGGGTGGTGGTTTGACTTATGAAATATATATTGGTTGGGTTAATTGAGGAATTGAGGGAGAGGTCTATGATTGTTTCAGATTCATTTTCATCTTAGAGGGATTTAGAGCTATGAAGTTTCAGCATTTAGTAGTGAATAAAGTATGTAATCTAAAAATTATAAGGTGGGGACTTGCACAAATACAGCAGATTAGTATAGTGGATGGTTAAATCTATGGTAGGGAGGGGGAAGAAGCACTCTCCCACTTTGATGAGTGTTCACTTTTTCTATTTACATTTATTGAGATTGGCACTACCAATTCAGTGGATTTCATTTGCTGATTTTTGTGTAAGTTTTGGTCTGCATTTAATATTATGAATGTTGCTTATTAGCTTGTTCCTTTCCAACACTCCCTAATTCCTGTGGTTGTCCTGTTAGTTCCGTGTTCTTTGATTTATTTTGATTATATTTAGTACAAACTTTTTGCATCTTGAATGTGCGATGTCATGGTTGCCATATTGTAAAAGGGCAAAATGGTGGCTCAAAGCTGATGGCTGGTACTGGATATTTTGGTATTTCCCAATTTTAACAGCATAGTGTTCCATGAATTCTTGCCACAAGGTCAAACAGTCAATAAGGAGTACTACTTACTAGTTCAACGTCATTTGCATAGAGCAATTGGAAACAATTCATGCCTTTTGCGCTACAATAATACACCTGATCACACTTCATTGCTTGTTCATAAGTTTTTGGGCAACAGCAATATTTTAATGATGCTCCAGCCTCCATATTTGCCAGATATGGCCCCATGTAACCTTTTTTTTTTGTTCCCAAAAATAAAGAAAACCTTAAAAGGCTGTGATTTTACAAGCATGGATGAGATAAAAAACACAGTGCAGAGTGAAAAGCTATCTCCAACATCAAGTTCCAGAACAGTGTAAGAAAATGAAAAAAGTGCTGGCATAAGCATATAATATCTAATGTGATTATTTTGAAGGAGATAGCATTGATATAGATGAAAAAATGAAATTCCATACAAGAACAAAAATTCCGATTATTTTTAACACACATTGTATTGCCATTTAATTATTTCTGTACTGAAATATGAAACTCTAATGTTGTCTTTTTATTGTGGTCACTTAAGGTTTTTGTGATCTGAGAGATTGGAGGTTACAAAAAATACAGGAGATTTTCCAGGGATTTTTCAGAAAGGAAATGAGCATAATAGATATTTTTTCATTTATATTTTATTTGCATGAATATGACTGTGTAGGAATAAAGTCTTAATCTAAATATTATACATTAATCTGTAAAAAATACATGACAAATTCTCAACTTTTGTTAAAGCATCAGGCTACTCCTTTTGCCTGCATATGAGATCATGTTTACTAATATTCTACTTTTGTAATATTTCAATCACATGTTTTTGTATTCAGTGTTATAACTTTCACTGACATGGGACTGTGATTTCATAATAAAACAATACTGAAGAAACATTAAATAATAATAGATCTCGTTCTTATTTGGTTCTGTAAAACTGACTCATGCGCACAGTTTCTGAAGATATTTCAGTCATTAGTTTAATTTATCATCTGCAGCAATTCTTTCCCATGTCTAAGGAAAACCGTAGCATTGCCTCCTCTAAATTAGTTATCCAACATACAGTGTGGACTTCCCACTGACAATGAGGAGGTTATTCAATTTCATGAATAATTAAACAGACTTCAGTTTGAGTAAGCTTTCATAAAATTGAATGCTGCGGCTTTCTTTAGAGAAACTATACATCTACAAAACTGAAAATTACATATTTAAGACATAAAACAGTTTTTTCAGATTTTTTTCAGTACAGCTGCATTAAAATCATAATCAGACCCACTTTGATTGATTCAGATACAGTTAACAATAAGACAAAATTACAGTTCCTAAAACTATATTTACAGTATAACACAAGAACTAACTCATGAAGGTATATATGAACTAAATACAGTTTTTTCTGGTACTGCATAACTTTACGAGTCATGTAATTGCCCAAGTGGTTCTCAACAAGCTGGTTTATGAAGTATATGCAGTTCTATGTTACAAATAAATTTCTGTAATTCATGACATCCAATAATGGAGATCCATGAGGGTATGATTTCTCTTTGAAAAAAGAAAAATCACTGCTATAGGACTTCGGGATCTCTAGACTCTAATCGTTTTACAACCACCAACATCAGAGGTGTCTTACCCTATCTGTCTTGTTCCAATGTATAAGAATTATCACACTTAAATCATCAAGTTGCTTGTTATGGTAGCTGTAATGTCCACTTTTGTTTCTGATTCAAATGGTGGTTATTGCATGTATTTTCCTTTTAAACACAAGCTGTACAACTGGAATACAAATAAAGTATCACAATCCTTTGAGTTAATTTGACCAGTTGCATTCTTTCTGAATGTGACATTAATTACACATGTTTTATCGAGTCTACCATAATTTTAATAATATATTGCTTGCTTTATCCAGCCATTAATCAATACCAGTAGCAGAAGCAATCAGAATATTGCTGTATTTGGCATTGTCTCAAACTTTTATGAAACATCTTATTTGGCTCTTATTATTTGCGGTGTATATTTATTTTCATCCATATTTACACCTGTCTTTGTTAATTTTCAGTTTAACTATTTCCAGTGCCTGGACTAAAAAAATACAGTATGTCTTTTGAAAATAATCACATCAGACTTGTACATCAGTGCCTGATAGGATACTGCACAACACTATGGCTCTCTTAAATAATTTCTGGTATACTGTGATGTGAATCACATTTCAAATTTTGTCAAAGTGCCAGGTATGGAGAAATTGCAGTAACTGCAGAGGAGATGCTGAAAAACTTGTGCTATGTGAAGTGCCAAAGAATTTAATTACACGTTAATTCAAATTTGGTTGATAGATTATCCGATTCTGAAATTTTTGTGTCTTTGGTTTCGGAGACTTTTTTTAAACATTTCAGACAGTTTACATTTATAAGGAAGCAAGTAAACTATGGACCTTATAAAGTAAACCATGTTGTTAGCACATATAATTTGTCTAGTCCTTTCATTGTCTTCTGGAAGTTATTTGAACAAAAGATCTACAGTTTTGTTATAAGCATTAACTAACTAAGAAAATTTTTGTGTGATACTGGTCATATGGTCAAACACTGTGGTTACATTCAGGTCCCTCATGCCATGTCAGCAACAGATCAATAAGGTTACACAAAACTTTGTGTGACCCTATCATCAGCAAGCCACAGGGGCTACTACCTGAGATCCCTTCTTACCTCTCTCACCATTACTCTTCTTTCTGAGCTGTCTGTATGCACTTAATTGTCTTGAAATACATATCTTGCAACACACAACTACTCAAAAGAGCTCTGTAACACATATACTGTTACCACTTCATAATAGCATGAAGATAAATACTCTAATACAACATTAACTATAAACAATACATTTGCATAATATATAGAAATTATGTACAGCAATACATACATGGGTTAATTATGTTACTCTATGAGTCATTCTATAAATACATTTACAATACTCCTGTACTGTGTGATAATTTTAGTTCAAACACCATAAATACATTATTCCCATGAACTGTTAATGGGAGACACAGATGACTGCAAATATCTATAAAACTGAACAGAATGGGGTGTTGAATCTGAAGTGAAGAGTGACCTACAGTCTATAACAATGGGCTAGATTTCACATCACAGGTAGCAGGCTGCATGAGCCTAAACTTTCTACAATCAAGTCATCGTCCTCATAAGTACCTGTTTGCTGTGGTGTCGCTATCTAGTACAGTGTTGGCAACAGCAGCTGAAACAAACAAAGAAAAGAATTTTTTTATTCCCCTTGTAACCTGTTATCACAAGATACCATGCTTGCTACCAATTCTTTTCTTTACTGTTCTGTGCTAACTTACAACTTAAATTACACTTATTTATAATGCCAAAGTGTAATTTTCATACCATTTATTCTTTATGATTGGAGCCCATATTTAAAAAAAAAATTTAATTATAAAATAATTTTTTGAAAGTACAGGGGTTGAAATAAATAGGTCCTGATGAAAGTGCTTCACATGGTGACTGATTCTTGATGGATAGTGCTCACTTTAAATGCTGAGTCGTATACAACTGTTGACAGAGATGCAAAGCTTGTTATTCTCATTGTTTGTTTCAAAGAATTTGTTTAGAGTTACTTACATATTAACTGGTGAACAACAGTGGGAGAATCACATATTTTATTATGGATACTGATGTCTTTTTCTACCTTGTGCCAATACAGTGAGTTATGGAAATGCTGCTGAAGTGATACTATCTAATTGCAGAATTTTGTTCTTTATATTCATCCTTTTGTTGAAAATGTCGTTATCAAATTATGGAAGTTTTATATTGAAAGAAACTCTCAGTAACATAGTTATGTTCATTTATCAGTTGCTTCTTATGCTAGCCAATGTATTACATATTGTGTGCCACATCATTCTTAATAACTTACTTTGTCAAAGCAACAGCTATCTAATGATTAATGGTATGTTATGAAATTTATGTGAATTGCGATTTATTTGTTTCTTATTGGGTATTTACTAATCATATGATTGGGGACAGGAGAGTAATAAATATGTCTAATATAATTTCAGTTATGCAAAACTAGTTTCATTGAGAGGCAGCAATTTATATACAGCCCCCCCCCCCCAGCTGATAGTATTAAAATCATAGAAGTTAATTAATTGCTGAAGCATTTGCAGCAAAATGCCAGAGTCTGAAGTGCTCCTGAAAAGCAGCGAATATCACATAATACTAGTTACAGAAAGATGTGTGAAACCTGAAACTGATAGCAGTAAGATTTTTGGGGATAACTGAAGTGTATATCAAAATGATAAGCTAATGCCAAATGGAGGTGTTGTATTTGTCAAAGTACACAAGAAATTCAAATCTACCAAGGTAGAAAGAAACAGAAGCTGTGTAATGAGACAGGAACTGAAGCTGAGGGTAGAAACACAAAAGCTGAAATGCTTAACTCCATTTTCAAATGTTCATTTAGAAAGGAAAACCCAGGAGAACTGCTCCAATTTAATCCTAATACCTCTAAAAAAATAAGTGAAATAATAGAATAGAATAGAATATGATATTTTTATTAGCCTTTCAGTATTTTTCATACAATTGGCTTCGTCAAAGTTTACAGAGAGTTTTAGTTTCTGTACAATATTCAAATAGTTACAGAAAGGGGAGAAAAGGAACTAAAGACCTTTTCTTCAGCATTATGTAAAACAATGTTTTATACAGTAATTAAATACACACATAAGAAAAGAATCACAGTAAATAACTAGCTTATATAATATCAAAACATTTTCTTCATAACTTAGGTAAAACATATATTTTGATGATTAGTTTCTAAGAATTCTTCAGTTGTATAGAATTAATTGTTTTTTAGCCAGGTTTGTAATGTATTCTTATATTTATTTAGTGGTACTGTACGAGCTGTGCATGGTGACTTATTGAAAAATTTTATGCTTAAGTACTTTTAGTTATTATGGACTACAGCAAGTCTTGTGGAAGGCAAGTCCAGCAGGTGACTGTTTCTTGTACTGTGTGCATGCACATCACATCTCATGTTCAATTTTTTCAGATTTTCTCTGGCATATATTAGACAGTTATATATGTACATGCTTGGCACTGTCATTACGCCAAGAGATTTAAAATAATTTCTGCAGGACTCTCTGGGTGCTAATCTTTCCATGCACCTGATTGCTTTCTTCTGCCATCTGAAAATACATTCAGCCCCTGGGGAGTTACCCCAAAGCAATATTCCATATTGCAGTTGGGAATGAAAAAAAGCATAGTGTGAGTGGAGTAGCAGTTGCTTGCTCACGCTGTTTCTCAATTTATATAATAAGAAAAGTACTTGTGCTAGTTTACTACATAGATAATTGGTGTGTCCTTCTCATGAGAGCTTTTGGTCTATGATTAGTCCAAGTAATTTCACTGTTTTGTTTTCATTTTTAGTTACTTTGAGATTAAATATAATTTCTTCTTTTTTTGTTTGATTTATGCACAGCTGGTTAGCCTGACACCAGTAATTAGCCATTTGCATCATTTCTCTATTTTTGTCCAATCACTCTGTAAGTTCTCTCCTGTACTTACTAATGTCATGTCGTCAGCATATAGTATGTTCTTACATGGTATGTAATTCGAGAAGTCATTAACATAGACAATGAACAGAAAAGGTCCAAGAACAGAGCCTTGGAGTATTCCTCTTTCTATAGGGAGTATTTCTGACCTCTGCTTATTTGCATATACAAGTTGTAACCTATTGCTTGGAAAAGATCTGAATAGTTGGAGTGTGTCATCTTCAATGCCATAGTATTTTAACTTTTTGACGAGTATGTCATGTGACACCGAGTCAAAAGCTTTACTTAGGTCAATAAGTGTTCCAGACATTGATACCCTTTTTTCATACCCTTCAGAAACATTGCTTACCAAAGCTTCTACTGCTTTTACAGTTTATAGGTGTGACCTGAAGCCAAACTGTTGTTCATTTAAAATTTTGTTGGTTTCAAAATACCTGTATATCTGCTTATGCACACAATTTTCTACCAACTTGGATATGATTGGTACTATGGAAATGGGTCTGTAGTTATTTTGGAGGTATCTTTCACCTTTTTTATACACAGGCAATGTAACTGTGAGCTTAATACAGTCGAGGAATATTCCTTCATCAAGTACTGTTTTATAGTGAGAGAAGCGGCATTTCAGTTTCTTTTGCTATACATTTAATGATGAGATTACTAAGTCCATAATAATCTTCTGTTTTGGAATTACTTAATTTGTTTATTGACTTATGAATATCATTTAATGTGATTCGGGTCCAAGTGAACTTCTCAGTTCTTGTCTGTTTTGCACAAGTGAGCAATGCTTGTGCATCAGAGGCAGAATTGATGGGTGGAGTGGTGACGCTATTTACAAAATATTCATTGAGAATATTGCAGTCAATAGGGGTACTCCATTCTTTATTGGTATTATTAATTTCCCTTTTAATGACAGTCCAGGCAGCTTTACATTTATTTTTAGAATTTAAAATATATTCATCATTTGCACAGCACTTAGCATTTTTTATTTATAAGTGTTGGTGTCAGTGGTGTTCACAAACAGCTGAAATCATTACAGTTGAACAAGGCTCTAAGGTCCAATGGAATCCCAAACAGGTTATATACTGAATTTTCAGCTGAGTTAGACACTCTTCTACCTATAACCTGTCATAGATCCCTCAAACAAAAACAATGCCCAGTAGTTGGAAAAAAAACACAGGTTACAATCGTTTACAAGAAAAGTAGCAGAAGTGATCCACAAAACTACCACCAGTTATCCTTGACATCAGCTTGTTGCAGAATCTTAGGACATATTCAGAGCTCGAACATAATAAGGTATCTCGAACAATCTGACCTTCTCCATTTTCTGAAAACATTGATCATGTGATACCCAATATACACTTTTCTCACATAACATGCTGAAAACTTTGCATCAAGGCAGTCAGGCAGATGTAGCATTTCTTGATTTCCAGAAATCATAAAGCATATGACTCAGTACCACATCTACACTTATTGTCAAAAGTATGATCATATGGGGTACCAAGAAATATTTGTGACTGAGGACTTTTTGGTAGAGAGCAGGCAGCATGTTATCGTGGATTAAGAATCTTTGTCAG
This sequence comes from Schistocerca cancellata, assembly GCF_023864275.1. Taxonomy (NCBI): domain Eukaryota; kingdom Metazoa; phylum Arthropoda; class Insecta; order Orthoptera; family Acrididae; genus Schistocerca; species Schistocerca cancellata. The sequence continues at coordinate 217,447,077 of NC_064631.1, forward strand.
ATGTAGACATAACTTTGGGTGTGCCCTGAGAATTGTCTTGGGACCCTTGCTGTTCATGTTGTATATTAACGACCTTGCAGGCAACATTAATAGTAATCTCCACCTTTTTGCAGATGATGCAGTTATCTTTAATGAAGTATTGTCTGAAAAAAGTAGTGTAAAAATTCAATTAGATCTTGATAAGATTTCAAAGTGGTGCCAATATTGGAAACTTGCTTTAAATGTTCAGAAATATAAAACTGCACATTTCCCAAAATGAAAAAAAATGTAATATCCTATGACTATAATATCAATGAGTGACAATTGGAATTGACTAACTTGTACAAATATTTGGATGTAGCACTTTGCAGGGATATGAAATGGAATGACCATGTTGGCTCAGTTGTGGGTAAAGCAGATAGCAGGTTTGATTTATTGGTAGAATACTGAGGAAATGCGATCAGTCTACAAGGGAGATTGCTTACAAATCACTTGTGCAACCCAGTCTTGAATATTCTTCAAGTGTATGGGATCCTACCAAATAGGTATAACAGGGGATATTTAATGTATACAGTGAAGTGAAGGACGAATGGTCACAGGTTTGTTTGACTTGTGGGAAAGAGTCACAGAGATGCTGAAGAATCTGAACTAGTGGACTCTTGAAGATAGATATAAATGATCCCAAGAAAGATGAGCTAAAAGGTTTCAATATATGACACTAGGAATATACTGCAACCCTCTATGTATTGCTTCCATAGTCACCATGAGAACAAGAATAGTTACAGCATGCACATAGGCATTTAGACAGTCATTCTTGCCGTGCTCCATGTGTGATTTAATTGGGAAGAAACCCTAATAAGTGGTACAATGTGACACACACTGTCTTGTATTTCACAGTGGTTTGGGTTTGCAGAGTATAGATGTCACTGTAGATATAGAGAAACTGCAATCTATATAAATTACCAGTCTGTCCTTCATGAACTCTCCCACTGAGTAGCAAAATTTGTGTACTTGAGTATCATTTGTTTACTTTTTTCCTTCTTCAATGCATCTAATTCCATATTCTGGATATTACTGCCTTTTAGATGATTCCTATTTTCAATCTCGTACATTGGGGAGACTGAGTGCCCAATTTTAATTGATGAACAGGTTGCATTAAATTATCTTTATTTTTTTGTTTATGTTAACAATCAAAATGAGTTTCTTTGAAAAAAAAATTGTTTTATACATAATAAGAAGAAGACTTCTTAAAAACTTACATAGAAGACTGTTTATAGTTTACAGAGAACAACTAGACATTAAGATGGACATACCTCAACAGTAATGGGGAAAATATATTTATAACTGGTGAGATTATACCCAAGACATTGTAATCACAAGTAAGCTGAAGGGTTCTATTTTCCAGAAGTACTGCTTCTCAGACCTTGTCACCATTCCAGGTGAAAAAAGGAAGGAAGATTAGAATTTAACATACCATCAAGATGACAAAGGAGAAATATTTCCATTTCTGTTTCCATTAATGATGATAGAGCTGCTTCTGCTCATTGTCATCCCACCCCTCCCTCTACCTCTACTTCTTAATTGAATTACTAATTTCTCTTCTTCTTAAACCTCTTATACTTCTCACTATGTCCTCATCATCTCTGGGCTGCAGTTGGTAAGTGCTTACCAATGTACAGTCTGTGATCACCTGCTCTTCCTGATGCCCTCCTCCTCCGTTTTCATCTTTGCCTCTTCTTGTCCTCGCAGTACAATAGGTTGGTCCCTCTTATCCTAGGGTCTGGGTAATCTGCCATTCCTTCCATTTGTTTTGAACCTTCCCTGGTCTATCCCTCTATACTCCCTGTGGAAGGAACTTTTAGTTCCAAAATCTTTGATTGTGTCAAGTATTTTTGACTATGCCTGCTGGCAGTATTGATGTTTCACCTCCTGGCCAACATACTTTTAAAAATCAGTAACGTTTCTTAAACAGAAACATTTTTTAAACCATTTTGATGTTCCAGATTTACATGACTGGTGTAATCCCACAAGTTAGTACCACACTTCCTCTAGAGAGTGGATGAATACAATCCATTTGAGTTCCTCTGTTTGAACAATGTGGCACTGTGATCAATGGTAGTTTTGTCCTTAAAATTTATTACATATCTCACCTTTGTGTGTAAATAACTTAATTACAAACCACTGCATGTGTCACGTCATTATACTTTTCTGTTGAATAGCTCTGTAATGCTGCTACTGAGAGACGTTCCCCAGTGGGCAGTGGAGGACAATGGTTTAAACTGCTTCTCCACCACCATAATTTCACTAAATCATTTAAGACACATGGTGAAATGATTCCTACGTAATTGACACAGCCAATTTGCTTCTCCATCTGTTTCTCTGAGTTTGTGCTCTATGTCTAATGGTTTCTGGACACTGTAGAAAAGCACAAAGTTCTTACAGTGTAGGTTTCATGGCCATTGTGTATGTCCTTGCTGATACATGGTTTCTGGTACTTAGGCTACCACGTTAAGTATAACTTTCAGTGTAAAATTTCATCTTCTGTTACATGAGATATTATCAGAGGCTATCCTGATAAGTTTTTAACTCTCTACTTTTAAGTGCTTTGAAAAACTGTAACTCAGAACAGTGTTAGAAACAATGGTTCAATCTGCTCATCTATAACAATCAAGTCACTCAGTTACTGAGGATGAGACACCTGGTCACACCTTCATGCAATGAATGAGACAGAAAACAATGAATTTTGACCCTACAAGTGAAAAAAGACAAACTCAGTTTCATTTATTGGAATGATTATGACCAGTATGCTATGGGATGCAAGAGAAAATAATCTTATCAGTTTCCTAGTACATGGTACAACAAGAACTTAAGTCTCCATGACCAAATGTATGATGAAATAAATAGAGTAGGTCTGCATTATAAAGGAAATAAACAATGCATCATCTCGCAGAAGTGTTTTGGCAAAGAGAAAACTGGTGAATTTGAAATATTATTTGTTGGAACATCCATCCTTTTCACAAAATTTGATACTGTCTGACTTTCACCTATCTAAAGAAATTTATGGTTGTGCTTTGAGTCCATTATGATTGGTATTTTGCAGACTTTTCAGAATCACACTTCAGAGATGGAATCATACAGTTAATCAGGAAAACTTTTTACCAGTCAGGATATCTTAGTACCGCTTAACCACTTTTGTTTTAAATGGCAGCTGCTCTGCCTAATTGCATTATTTCTTCCATGATTTCTAGCTAATATTTCATTTGTCTTTCCAACTTCCTGCCACCTCTGAGGTTTGTCATTATCCTTTAATTGCTATGTCTTTGAAGAGAGTTTCTGATGACAGTGATTTAAGTTGAACAATGCCAGGTTGATACAAATATCTTGATATTTCAGTACTGAATTAATGCTGTTTGTTTTTACTTCTTACTAACACATTATTTCCTTCTGGAATGATTTAAATTTAGCTAGAGCATTGGATATACGAAAAATTCTTTGTTTTTAAAGACTGCTCTACTGTCTACCTGAATGACACTGTAGCTTTGTACCAGCTTTAAAATTGAAGCTTTAGTCTAATAGGGCATAGTTAATATACATTTTCACTTTGCCAAGCACTCAGTAACTATAGATGTAAAATGCTCCACTGTCAGCTGCAATGTGTAATTTATTTTGTGTCCAGTATAAAAAAAAATGGTAAAAAGTGGTGCCAAGGTGCTCCAACTGACTGTAGTTACTGGGAAAATGTTAGACAAAGTGCACTGTACTAAAAGGAAGTGTTGTAGTTGTGGTCTTCAGATAAAGGACTGCAGCTCTCCATGCTAGTCTAACTTGTGTAAGCCTCTTTATATCTGCATAATTGCTGCAACCTACATCCATTTATAGCATACTTCTGTGAGACTGATGACCCCTTGATGCCTCAGGATGTTCACTATCAACCAATTCCTTCTTTGGTCAAGCTACCTTTAACACAGGATACTTTCCAATTGCTAGCCAGAGTGCTTGCCTACGTGTGTGGGTAGCCTGACTGCTACCACTCCAGACAGGTTTGGGAGCACATTCACAGGCTGACTACACCTGTTGGCAACAACAAATCTGATGTGGTTCATGATCCCAGAGGTGGAATCACCAAATCACAGAAAGTAGAGTAAGGTACAGCAGATAGGGAAAGGACCTCAACTAAGAAAGGCAAAATAACAGAAAGGCTGACTTCCTGACCATGGGCAGAAACAATGGAAAGAGACAGTGTTCTCATAATTTAGATGCTTGCATGTCCTTAGTCTACAAAATGGTTTTCATAATCATAGTGCTTAGTATACTGGATGAATCATCTTAAACTTGCGCCACAAATATTCTGGTAATGGAAAGTGCTATTGATGTGTGGTTTTCAAAGAATGGATTGGTAATCAGGGGGTTCATATTGTTAGCCAATAAACAGATTGTAATAATACTTAGAAAGTGTATTTTTTGTGTAAATAATACTCAGAAAGTCTATTTTTTGTGTAAACATACACTTTTTTAATGTAACAATACCTACTGACACCAACAAACTGAAAGTAGTGTAAATTAGAATGTCTGTGGTGTTTGTTGCAGGATTCTAGTGTGAGTCATTTATAAGATATCATATTTTGAAAAGTTTCCACACCAACACTTCTTTGTGCCATTCAGCGTGCGTAGTTGCTAGGTACTATGTTGTCTGCTTACAGTGTGCTTGAGTGTTCCTTGGTGCATTGAGACTATTTTACCATCTCTGATTTTAAATTGTTTGATTGATGTACAAGTTGTCCAACCTATAATGTTATTTGTGCCTTCCATTTCCGCAATATTTGCGCTGCAAGTTTTAGGTGGTTCACCCTGTATACTCAAAGCAGTGAGTGTATGCTTGGATTTTATGTTGTGAAAATTATGATGTCAAATTTGTGAGAGTTTGTAGCTATTGCATGACATATGATACAGTGATATTAGCAGTGACACATCAAAAATAAACTCTTTTGTAGGAAATTTAGTTTGAAGATTTCAATAGTCATTAAGTTTTCTGATAAGATAAAAAAATAAAAAAATTCATGGTTGCTATGTGCACTTTAAGTATTTATCTAAACCTTTGCAGAGAATATAATCATTTTAAACTATACTTATGTGTAATTCTTATTAATGATCCAAACAATTTGCAGGTATCACATTGCTCTATTAGCTCCTATGAACGTGGTTTTAACTTGTAGCTTTTTGTACTTGTTAAGCAGTGAAGTATGTATATAAAAATAAATCACGTTTCTGAATGTAATTATACAGTACAAGTAGCTGTCTGTGCATCATATGAACATAACTGTGATTTCATTTATAATAATTATCTAAAGTTCGAAATTTTAGAGGTTTTAACTGCCAACTACCAATGAAATTGATAAACTCGGCAGAATGAAGCTTTGAAACTTTCTAACCTATAATTATTGCAGTAAGATTTTTTATGATGGTGTAAAAGCTATAAGTGTTCTAACATGTGATTTTCCTAACTGACAAAAATACAGTTTCAAACAATTCTTGTTATTTTTCTGGCTACCATTGTGTTGTGAAAATAATTTGGTATCTCGATACCTTTACAACATTAAAATAGTAATGAATCATGAAAGAGGGCATCCAGGATTTGCAGAATGAGTGTTTAATGTAGTGAAATACCTGTTTGTTGTAAAATAAAAAAATAAAAAACAAAGAAAAACACAAATGTGACAGTACCATTGATTAATTTTGTCAATGTGTCATATGACAACAACAAGTAAATATAGTGAGAGTTGTTCAAAATTTATAATATTTATATAAAAGATATAGAAATTTTGTCAAATTTAAATAAGAAAAGACAGCATCACAATAAACATGTAAAACAAGAATGTTTGAAATACAAAAATTAGGTTTTTGGCCTGAGCAACCAGAGAAAGTAATCATGTATGTGTGAGGTCTGCTTGCTTGTGTGAAAGTGTATGTGCTTTTCTTTTCTAATGAAGGGTCTGGCCAAAAGCTTAACACATAACAGTCCTTTCATTGTGCATGTCAAAGGTTTTGAATGCTTGGCATATTTTTTTGATTTAACTAAGGCATTTGAAAGTGTTGATCACAAAATATTGCTCCAGAAGTTGGACCATTATGGAATACGGGGAGTAGCTCAAAATTGGTTCACCTCTTACTTTAACAACAGGCAGTAAAAGGTCATTATTCACAATGTTGATAACGGCTGTGATGTGGAGTCTGAGTGGGGTACTGTCAAGTGAGGGGTACCCCAGGGATCAGTGTTGGGCCCACTGCTGTTCCTTATTTATATAAATGATATGCCCTCTAGTATTACGGGTAACTCTAAAATATTTCTTTTTGCTGATGACACTTGCTTGGTAGTAAAGGATGTTGTGCGCAACATTGGCTCAGTTTCAAATAGTGCAGTACATGACCTAAGTTCATGGCTTGTAGAAAATAAACTAATGCTAAATCACAGTAAGACTCAGTTTTTACAGTCTCTAACACACAATTCAACAAAACCTGACATTTTAATTTCACAGAATGGGCATATGATTAGTGAAACTGAACAGTTCAAATTTCTAGGTGTTCAGGTGTGGAAAGCCCACATTCAGGATCTTGTTCAAAGACTTAATACAGCAATTTTTGCTATTTGAACGATACCAGAAGTGAGTGATCCCTTCGACATGAAAATTAGTCTACTTTGCTTATTTTCATTCGCTTATGTCATATGGTATTATATTCTGGGGTAACTCTTCTCATTCTAAAAGGATATTTTTGGCTCAGAAACGGGTGGTTTGGGCAATAAGTGGTGTAAGTTCACAAACCTCTTGTCAACCCCTGTTCACAAGTCTAGGTATTTTGACATTGGCCTCTCAATATACATATTCCTTAGTATCATTTCCTGTTAACAATATTAGCTTATTCCCCAGAATAAGCAGCTTTCACTTGGTTAATACTCAGCAGAAATCAAACATGCATTTGGATCGGACTTCCTTAACGTGCAAAAAGCTGTGCAGTATACTGCTGCATCCATTTTCAATAAGCTACCAATCAAATTAAAAAATCTTAGCAGTAATCCACACACTTTCAAATTGAAACTGAAGAGTTTCCTCATGGGTCACTCCTTCTGTCGAGGAGTTCCTTGAAAAATTAAGCTGATTCTTATTGTTGATTGTATTTACTTAAACTTATGGACTGACATTTTTCAGGTTCATAAACATTTATTTTTTTCTGTTATTACTTTTAAGTTGTAATTTCATGTACTGAAACGCTCCATGACCCAGGAGATTTGCTCCTCAATTTGGTCCTACAGAACTTGACGTATAAATAAAAAATAAATAAAATACAATTCAACATGTCATATTTACAGCGAGTATCAATATATCCTTCCCATAATTGTTGACATTCTGACCTAGACTTTCCATTTTTCAAAATCACAGTTCTTTTGCTAGCACTTGATGGAACTTCCTAATACAATTAGTAAGAAAGACTGGTCTTTGTTGACATTAAAAGGAGAATTTAAAAGTTAAAATAAAAAGTTGGGACATATTTTGCATTGACTAGAGGCATCAAGTCTTTCTTTTTTTTTTTTGGAGATTACCGATGGTGTTTTATAGGCCTGCATTTGTTTCCAGTCATTAATGATTTGTTTCCTTTTTTCTGGTGGATAGCATTTTTGTTTTTCGTGATGTGGATATCTTCTACCTTTCCTCACCCTTTCCTGATATGATGTGCTTTTTTCCTTCGATACAGACTTTACTTCACATATTTCCTCTGCTTCATAACTTACACTTTAAGATGTTTGGTAGAGCAACCTAAATAGGTATTTTTGAAAAATCAATACATTTCCAATAGAAAATCATTTAAGGTTTATGTTCACCATTAAATGTGTGCCTAGTTTATTCAAAATATCTTTGAAATCAATGAAATCGTTGTATGACAATTCAAAGTCATCATAAAATTGTGGCTTTTTCTTAACACTTCTAATGACGTGAACATATTGAAGTGCAATATATACTAGGCTTCACTTATTTGCTCTCCTTATCTCTTTTTCAATCATCAAATGTGTTCCATCACCTTCATTCTGTGTATTCCCTTTTGTGAAGTATTTATGGGTAATTTACTTAGTTTTCTGGAATTTGTGAAAGATGTACATGTACATGACAATTGTATATCTATTTTTTGTTGTTGTTGAGGGCAGCAATTGTCTTCCTTGTTTCGTTTTGTAGTCAAATATTGTCAAATTGTAAGTAGACAGTTTACCTTCTCCATAAAAATTGAGGTGTCTTTCATAGGTATAGGAAACCACATAAAAAAGAAACTGAATTCAGAGCTCAATATTTTTGAAGACATAAAGAGAGTACCATTAGGCTTGCCATTCTTTTTGTGATCTTCTGTGCAGTCTCTGTATAAACTCACAATAGTTATTCCTCCTTCTATAATCTTGTGGATGCTGGTAGGTAATGACTCTCAGTGCAAGGGATTGATTTAATGTGTGTCTGCATCCCAAAGATCCTCTAGTACAATTTCACCTTTAATTCATTCAGATCTAGTTGACACTGTTCATCTGATAATATACAAAGTAGGCAAAAAATATTAACAGACTCTCAACCATTGTCCATCCTTTACAGAATGGAACATATGCTGTATATCCTTCTTGGGATATCTATATTGTAGCTTTATTTCAGTGGTATGTTGTATGATATGTTCCCATTGCTTAGACAAATCCCCTATCTTCTAGTAGTTTGAAAAAATCACTCTCCTGTCATCTTCAATGAAATTTGAGGTACAAGTTTGAGAACAGTTTTGACATGGTAGCTTAGTACTCCTAAATGCTATATATTTTAAAGAAGTTACAAAGGGCTTGTGCTTTTCTGTGCTCCCATTTGGTAGGATGTGACTTTCTTCTTCCGTTTGGAGTTTATTTTATTTTTGGTAGCCTGGTTTTCTTCATTGCTAGTACTAGAATGAGAGAGAAGTTGATTGCAATCTAAGTGATTGTTCTTTTTCACTTGTTGATCCTCAGAAGTAAATGACTTCATGCTTTTGGTATTCTCAATTGGAATTTTCATAGGAGCTCAGCCTTTTTTCTGCTGTGTGTCCACTTGTTGTCAATGTGATCTTTAGATAACCATATAATTCTTCTGATGTCAAAGCATTGTTACATTCAAAGTCAAACTCAGGATTTTCTACACTGACATCACTGTTAAGAAGGCGTTCGTAGTTATCATTTTTTGGTTGGAACCACATGCTTCTGTGTGAGCATTTGACTGGAGGAGGAGATGGCGAAAATTCTCTTCTAAATGGAATCAAGTCATGCTCACTTTAAGACTGCAAGTATTCAGCACATTCATAGCCACACCGCACCCACACATTCCCACTATTAATCTGCTTCTTAAAATTAAAGCAAGCATGCTTACGACAAATTTCCTTCATGGTTTCATCTAGTTCTTTCATCTTAAGCAATCATTCTGGCTCTGAATGATCCTCAGTGTTTTGTGCCTTGGTGGTTAAAACATTCTGGAGAAATCAAGAAACATGCGAGGCGATACCCTGACTCTACAGCTTATCTCAGAAGATAGGTTGGAGAAAGGAAAACCTATGTTTATAGCATTTGTAGATATAGAGGAAGCTTTTGACAATGTTGATTGGAATACACCATTTGAAATCCTGAATTTAGCAAGGATAAAATACAGGGAGCAAAAGATTATCTACTACATGTGCAGAAACCAGTCTGTAGTCATAAGAGCCAAAGGACCCCATACGGACACAATAATTGAGGAGGAAATGAGGCAGGGTCAGGTGCAGCTACCGGTTCAGTTCTTGAACAGATGGTTAGGGCATTATCACAATGTGAAATGGGATTTATTCGTCTCGTAAAATACAATTTTCAAATCATTTGATTTGATGCGTAGGAGACGTGACAATATTTACAACAAGAATCAAGCTACGTGTTAAATATATTACTGCTTTTATTTTAATTTAAATTTTTAACTCCTTATAATATTCTGGTGGTTGGGCATAGAGTTTTAAACACTACATCAGAAGTTTAAATTCTCTCTGTGGTGAGTGCTACAGGTGCGGTGAAAATGGAAATTGTCAAGTCTATGTTGATTTTTTTTAATAAGAATAGCAGCTCCTCATAAATGTGTTGTTGTTGTTGTGGTCTTCAGTCCAAAGACTGGGTTTGATGCAGGTTTCCATACTACTCTATACTGTGCAAGCCTCTTCAGCTCTAACTACTACAACTTGCATCCTTTTGAATCTACTCACTGTATTCATGTTTGTCTCCCTCCCTTCTCTCAATACTAAATTTGTGATCTCTTGATGTCTCAGAATGTGTCCTATCAACTGATCCCTTCCTCTAGCCAAGTTGTGGCACAAATTTCTTTTCTCCCCAATTCTGTTCAGTACCTCCTCATTAGTTATGTGATCTACCCATCTAATCTTCAGCAGTCTTCCGTAATATTACTTTTCGAAAGTTTCTTTTCTCTTCCTACCTAAACTGCTTATTGTTCCTGTTTTGCTACCTATGTGGCTTCAATCCATATAAATACTTCCAGAAAAGCATTCCTAACAATTAAATCTACATTTGATGTTAACAGAACAGAGAGGAAACCTTTATGTCCTCTCCCTGTACTTTAATTCCTACTCCAAATTCTTCTTCGGGGTCATTCACTGCTTGCTCACTGTACAGTTTGAAAAACATAGGGATGGACTGCAACTCTGTTTCACTCCCTTCTCAGCCACTGCTTCCCATTCATGTTCCTTGGGCTTCTGTACAAGATGTAAAGAGCCTTTCATTCCCTCTATTTTATCCCTGCTGCTGTCAGAATTTCAAAGAGAGTGTTCCTGACAACATTGTGAAAAGCTTTCTCTAAGTCTATAAATAGTATACATATAGGTTTGCCTTTCCTTAATCTATCTTCTAAGATAAGTCGTAGAGCCAGTATTGCCTCCCGTGTTTCTACATTTCTCCGAAATCCAAACTTATCTTCCCGGAGGTCAGGCTCTACCAGTTTCACAATTCTTCTGTAAAGAATTAGTGTTAATATTTTGCAATCTTGTCTTATTAAATGGATAGTTCAGTAATATTCACATCTTTCAACACCTGCTTTCTTTCTAATTGGAATTATTGCATTCTTGTTGAAGTCTGTGGGTATGTTGCTTGTCTCGTACATCTTGCTCATAAGATGGAAAAGTTTTTGTCATGGCTGGCTCTCTTAAGGTTCAGTAGATCTGACAGGATATTGTCTACTCCCAGGGCCTTGTTTCAGCTGAGGTCTTTCAGTGATGTGTTAAATTCTTCTCACAATATCGTATCTCATCTTCATCTGTGCCCAATTCCATTTCTATACTACTGCATTCAAGTTCACCTCACGCCTATAGAATGCCTTCCACCTTTCAGCTTTCCCTTCTTTGCTTAAGACTTGATATTTTGTACAGCTGTTCTCCTCTCCAAAAGCCTTGCTTGTAACTTTGTGTGATATGAACAGCAATAAGTCTTTTTTAAAAAGCAGCCTAATTTTTTTATATTGTCATCCACTTCCTCTTCTCAAGACCAATTCAAATACATATTACAGTGAACAATTCATCTAAACATGCCATTCTTAAAAACATAGCACAAACCTGAGTTTGAGACTCCTGTACTAGCACACAGTGGATGTACCTAGGAAAACATAACTCGTCCACTTGCTGAAGTTAACAGTAAACAAATGGAAACATAAGGAAAATGCACACCAGCCATTTAGTCAACAATCTTCAGTTGGTGGTTTGTGTGAGTTCAATGTACACCAAAGAAGAAAAAAATAGAAGTGCTACTCATCTATGGAGAATGTGTGTTAGCAGAACAGCAATTGCAGTTATGTTTTCTTGTTTATAATATGGGTAGATGTAGCATAGTACTGTAGTAACTTTTTAAACAATATCTTGTTTACAGTAAAGGCAATAATGATGCTGCAGCTTTTAATCAGTGATTGACTTTACTATACACGACATGTCATGTAAAAGTAGAGTACAACATGTACCAATATTGTAAATAGAAAAACATTATTGCAGTTACTGTTCTGCCACCTTATGTTCTCCATAGATGAGTAGCATTGCTACCTTTTCTTCATTGGTGTACTTTGTACTTTAGCTATTAGATTGTTTTACAACATGTACAGTGTGAGTCTGTGATGATGTTACATACTTTCATGATGGTGGAGAAGGATAAATGTATCAATTTGAGGTAAATGACCCTATCCAAGATCATTTGAGTCAAAAGGTATAAGTAAAAACCTACACAAGTTTCACCTTAGCCTCATACAGTGCTCAAACCATGGGCCTTAACTTTGGAACCCTGATCATGATGTGCAGAGTTTCTGCTGAATACTCTTCAGTGCACTTTGATAATTTCTCCGGTTGATGGATTAGTAATGGTGAATTTAAGCTGATGTCAGGGGGGAGGGAGAGAGAGAGAGAGAGAGAGAGAGAGAGAGAGAGAGAGAGAGAGACTAAAAACAATAAAAAACTCAATACTCAATAACCATTTAAATTATCATAAAAATATAATTTGAATGGTTACTGAGTCTTTTTTGTTGTTATTCACAATGTCTCTGAGCCATGGTTGCCCTTTCCAGACAGCTGTTCGTAGAAACTGAAAAAACCTAAGTCTATGGTTCAGTAATAATAAATTTCATTTACCTGCTCATGTTTCACAAGCTGCTGCATTTACAACAGTTGTTCAAAACGGGGTCCCCCAACATCAGTGCAGTCTTGGCATCATAACACAAAATTCTGTCATACAAATTCTAATATCCCCAATGTCATTTGAACAATGTCGCAGACAGTGAGAACTCTTGCCAGGAGATGCTCTTCAGTCTCAACAGGCTTTCCACAAAGCCCCACAAGAAGAAATTAGGTTGGGTGATATCAGGTGAATATGCTGGCCACAAAACAGGACTTCCTCTGCCTATCCACTTTTCACAGAATGTCTGGTCCACATTTTCTTGAATCCTCAGTCCAAAATGAGGCGTGTCTCTATCATGTTGGAACCGATCTATTGATGGATAGCAAATAGACTATGTTCCCAGAACCAAGGTATCATACCTCTGATAAACACTGTGTACACTGGAGCATTTAAGTGGTGAGGAAGAAGAAAAGGGCCTAGTTACTGCCTATACCTTTCACTACATTGATAGATAATCTGTGTTGATGGCTCTTCACAACTGTAGTGCGGGGATTCTCATCGCCCAAAACATCATTGCTGCGACTATTTAGCATTTCGTCTCTGGCGATACCAGGCTTCATCCGTGAATAGTAACTATGCAGAAAAGTGGGGAATGACCGTAAGGCATTGCAAGAACTATTTACTGAACACAACATGATGTCCAAATTCAGCAGGAGTTAAAGCATGCACTTTCTATGGATGGTAGGAATGTAGCTGCGTCTTCTGTAATGGTCACCACACATTCATTTCACCTACGTGTGATCAATTACTGACTGCAGATGCCTCATCCACTGGAGCAATCACTGCATCTCCTAAGTCGAGAATCTATGTAGTTCATTGTCTCCCTCTATTGTTGTACTGAGGTACTAACTGCCCTGCTCACTTAATCATTAGAACAGTTTTGGAAACATGGTATGAGTCAGATGTCTTCTACATAGATATTTAATCCTGCAGAACCTTTCCACTTCTCTGGTGCTTCCATATGCTTGTTGCAAGTTCCATTACCAGGTACAACTCCATTTGGTTAGGGCTGATCGACATTAGTACTTCACTACCTACATAAACTGCAGTCTACTACAGTACAGACATTGTACACCAGGACTGCACATGTCACTACACAAAACGCCATCTGCATTGAATTAGTTGAGTCATTTTCCAAAGCTCTATGCCTTAGCACTTGTTGGTATTGCCTACCATACAGTCTTGGCAACAACAGTACTAGTACATGTACTCCAATGTCAGAAGTATAAAAACGATTTTCGCATATAAATTTCAACTCGATCCGATTCCTCAAATTGATACATTTTGGCCATGTTATCCAACTCTCCACCTTACACATTGTTTCGTGTGGGTACACGTCATGCTTCCCCACGAACACACACACGATGTTTGGACTTAAACTTGTCGAATGTTTCTTTCGTTTATTTTTATTGGGCTGGTGCATAACTTCGTAGTGTTTTTCCATAAGTTTAAAAAACACAATAGATACACATAACAGGGACTTTGGCCATCAATAATATTCCCTTCTTCACTGTTTACAACAGTCTGTCAATCCTGAGGTAAATTTAGATTCCGCGTCTGAAGAAATCATGTCGTTTTGAGGTGAAGAACTTCTTGAGCCATGTTCGAAGCGCATTTTCACCCAGAAAGGAAGTACCTTGAGTGTTGTTCGACAGAGAGCGGAAAAGTTGAAAATCTGAGGGTGCAAGATCAGCTGAATAAGGTGGGTGTGAAATGACTTCCCTACTCAACTCCTGTATAGCGTTTTTTGTCTTTCTAGCAAAATGTGGGAGGGCATTATCGGGGAGTAGCAGTGCTTCATACAATCTTCCTTGTAGTTGTTCTTGGACTATGTCTACAAGGCCTGTTGACAATAAATGTCAGCAGTGATGGTTAAACCTTGGGGAAGCAATTCGTAATACACCACACCGTCGCTGTTCCACCAAATTCTCAACATTATTTTTTTGGGTTAAGATCTTTGTAAGTGAAACTGCATTGTTTGGAGTCAACCATTTCCTTCTTTTGCTTACGTTAGCACAAAGACATCTTTTCTCGTCACCAATAACGATACAGAGTATGAATGGTTGGTGTTGTTCACGAACCAGTCGATAAAGAGCAAGTGGAGATGCTCATTTAGGCATCCGCAGATTTTTGTGATTTGGCGTAGAGCATGTGGTACTCGTACACCCGATTTCTGAACCTCCATCATTGCATACAAATGGTGGAATGATCACAGTTCATCACATTTGCCAGTTCTCCAGTTACAATGACTTGGATCAATGCGTTTAAATGATCTTCATAAAATCCCGAAGGTCTTCCTGAGTGAGGAGAGTCACCAATGTCAAAACGATCTTCCTTTGCCATGCTCTGTCCAACGGTATTGTCCCCATACATGGCCCACATGTTTCAGGCTCCCTCTGCAGCCGTCACCCCTCTGTTGAACTCAAAAAAGAAGAATATGTCGAGTGGCCGAGCGGTTCTAGGCGCTACAGTCTGAAATCGCGCGACCGCTACGGTCGCAGGTTCGAATCCTGCCTTGGGCATGAATGTGTGTGATGTTCTTAGGTTAGTTAGGTTTAAGTAGTTCTAAGTTCTAGGGGACTGATGACCTCAGAAGTTAAGTCCCATAGTGCTCAGAGCCATTTGAACCATTTTTTTTGAAGAATATGTCGGAAATGTTCTGATTTCTCCACTTGGCACTCCATTTTCCAGCGTCCACAGCTCCACTCACTACCTCTAAATGACAAAACGACAATATGTACAGTACAGTAACAGACAGTAACATTGAACTAATCCCACAGCATCCGGAATACCAACATGCAAACCATAAACACTTCGGATTTATGCACCAAGCTAGTATTTCCTGTTTCGCTTTAATATTTTAGAAAGCCAGAAAAGGAAATGAATGAATACCTCAGAACATCTATAACTTAATGTTTTTCGCGTACGATTGTGAAGTAGTTCGCTCACGCAGTGGCAGAAGTATCACATAGGATAGTGCTAGGGCACGGCTGGCGGGGCTCACCTCCGCTGGCTGCCTTGCAGTGCCCTGCGAACTGGGTCTCAATGACGAAGCCCGTGGCGCAGGCGTCCTTGAGCATGTGGCACCAGGTCTCGTACGTGTGGTTGTTGGTGCCACAGATGGGGCCGAAGGGCGCGGCGTCGGCGTGTCCGTGAGCCCTGCGGTGGCCGCCTCCCGCGCCCACCGCCGCCGCCGCCCCCGCTGCCCCCGCGCCTGCCCGGCCGGAACCTCGGGGGCGGGGGCGGGAGCGCGCCCGGGGGCAGCGGTAGCTGCACGTCACACAGCGGGGGGCGCCAGTGTCCGGCTCCGTGAGGCACGTCTGCCGGTCCCCGCAGCGCACGCTGCTGCAGCTAGCGCCCTCTGTAACAGCACACCAGCCGCTTGGGACGCCCGCCTCCACACTAGCGCGTCATAGCATGCACAGCCAGAACAAAACACATGGGGCGGCTACAGGGACTGCACAGAGCTATAGGAACACCGTACAAAAAAATTAGTCACCCCAGGAGACATCACGCTACTACCCACAGCGTCGATAATGGTCTTACGGTTCCTCCAGTATGCCATATTTTTGATGATTACATCATGTAGTGCCACCAAACTATGCGGATGTTCATTGTTTCGTTTCATTCGCTGTCCCAATCCTAGACATCGTCAGTGGGATTAAGATCGATAGAGACCTGAGTTTCTCCTGGCGTATACAACTTTCAAATAACTTCCGGGAATTCAGACAGGTAACACTTTCAGCGACCGCCGATATTTCGGCCGGAGAACACCCTGCCATTTTCAAGGCAAACTGCAACGGACAGGCGGCGTACATGCAAATTTAAAACCTCGGTTCTCGGACTGAACCAGGAAAGATAACGCACACACTGAACGCTAGTGCCACCAAAGACGACCAAAGTCAGAGCTATCGATATTGAGACTATGAATTCGCAGGTGAGGCAGCATTGACTCTGTCCCTCTGTTTTTTGACAAGGGAGAGAGCCGGATTCCAAACAGAGTGTAAACAGAAACCTCCATCCCTGTTAACGAGGTCGCTCGCTAATTTAATCTCGACTGCCTCCCTAATAACACTGTCCCAATAGCTGGACGTGCATGCCAATATCTCGGTGTTATTATATAACATGGGGTGACCAGTATCCAAGCAATGTTCGGCAATAGCGGGTTTACTTGGCTGCTGTAATCGTGTGTGCCGTTTATGCTCAGTACATCGGTCCTCCACGGTCCTGATAGTTTGACCGATATATGCCATGCCGCAGATGCAAGGAAAACGATATACATCCGCCTTACGCAGTCCAAGATCATCCTTAACGGAACTCAAAAGTGCTCTAATTATAGATGGAGGTCGGAAAACACATTTCACATCGTATTTCCGTAAAAAACGACCGATCTTGTTGGACGTGTTTCCTACGTAAGGCAAAAAGCTGTGAACATCATATCTGGAACTCTGCTGATTTTTTACGTCGTTTGGAGGGACTGCAGTTGAATGTCTCTGATATTTTAGTGAGTTTCGATGTGGTCTCTCTCTTCACTCGCGCCGGCAGTGGTGGCCGAGAGGTTCTAGGCGCTACAGTCTGGAACCGCGCGACCGCTACGGTCGTAGGTTCGAATCCTGCCTCGGGCATGGATGTATGTGATGTCCTTAGGTTAGTTAGGTTTAAGTAGTTCTAAGTTCTAGGCGACTAATCACCTCAGCAGTTAAGTCCCATAGTGCTCAGAGCCATTTGAACCATTTTTTCTTCACTCGTGTTCCTCTGTCTGATTCGTTACGGTTAATTGAGGCCAGGTTTGGTGCTGAATTAACTAATCTCTTTCGGCATGTGTTGACATCCACTTACTTTTTATTTAATGACCAGTATTACGAGCAGACAGATGGAGTTGCGATGGGTAGTCCGTTGTCTCCTGTGATCGCAAATTTGTTTATGGAAGACTTCGAGGAACGTGCATTGGAGTCGGCGCCTTTGAAACCCGTCTGTTTCTTTAGATATGTTGACGATACCTTTGTTGTTTGGCCTCATGGTAGGGAGAATTTGAATGTCTTTCTAGAACATCTGAACTCGATCCACCCGAACATTCGTTTTACGATGGAGGTGGAAGAGGATGGTTGCCTTCCCTTTCTTGACGTGTTGGTTAGGAGGAAGGATGATGGATCATTGGGACATGCAGTCTACAGGAAACGTACTCACACCGACTTGTACTTACAGGCTAATAGTTGTCACCATCCGGTTCAGCGTGAAGGGGTAATTCGTACCTTGGTACACAGAGCACATGTCGTTTCTGACGCTGAGACATTGCCAGCTGGGCTGTCCCATCATGAAGTTACATTTCGTCAAAATGGTTATAGTGATAGACAGATTGAACGTGCGTTGCGCTATCGACCAACTGTACATCGGGTGATTGATGATAATTCTGAGTCAACACCTAAGTCTACTGCCTTTTTGCCTTACGTAGGAAACACGTCCAACAAGATCAGTCATTTTTTACGGAAATACGATGTGAAATGTGTTTTCCGACCTCCATCTAAAATTAGAGCACTTTTGAGTTCCGTTAAGGATGGTCTTGGACTGCGTAAGGCGAATGTATATCGTATTCTTTGTAGCTGCGGCATGGCATATATCGGTCAAACTATCAGGACCGTGGAGGACCGATGTACTGAGCATAAACGGCACACACGATTACAGCAACCAAGTAGATCTGCTATTGCCGGACATTGCTTGGATACTGGTCACCCCATGTTACATAATAACACCGAGATATTGGCATGTACGTCCAGCTATTGGGACAGTGTTATTAGGGAGGCAGTCGAGATGAAATTAGCGAGCAACCTCGTTAACAGGGATGGAGGTTTCTGTTTACATTCTGTTTGGAATCCGGCTCTCTCCCTTGCCAAAAAACAGAGGGACAGAGTCAATGCTGCCTCACCTGCGAATTCATAGTCTCACTATCGATAGCTCTGACTTTGGTCGTCTTTGGTGGCACTAGCGTTCAGTGTGTGTGTTATCTTTCCTGGTTCAGTCCGAGAACCGAGGTTTTAAATTTGCATGTACGCCGCCTGTCCGTTGCAGTTTGCCTTGAAAATGGTGGGGGTGTTCTCCCGCCGAATTATCGGCGGTCGCTGAAAGTGTTACCTGGCTGAATTCCCGGAAGTTATTTGTAAGATCGATTGATTTAGCAGGTCAGTTGAGGAGCACTAGAACGGCTGAGGGTTTGCTCAACCAGGAACATATGCTTGCTGGCCTCGACCACGCTTTTTATCATCTTGGAAGACGGTAGTGTTCACAACAAATTCATCGTGAAGATTTAGGGGCAACACTTTTTCATCGAGAATGTTGAATAAACATTCTGCTTCATGCTTCAGTGGTTCACGAACGTCGCGACGGATTATGTTGTGAAACCTGCACAGTATTTCAAGGAGACAGATGCTCGTCATCTACAGGTGCTTACTGACGTGTTGCTGCAGTGGCTCGTCAATAAATGCGCTGGCTCACTAGAAGAGGGCGGTCACTGCGGACTGTAGCTATAACGTCATCGTAAACGAATCACAAAGGACGACGACAGCAGGGGGGCACTGCACGTCATCGTCCTCTAGGATTTGTTTACGATGATGTTACAGCCCATCCCTTGGTAACCGCGCTTTTCTAGCAAGCCAGCGCGTATAATGATGAGCCACTGCAGCTACACGTCAGTAAGCGCCCGAAGATGATGAGCAGCTGTCTCATTGAAATACTGTGCAGTTTTCACAATATTATGCGATGCGATCCCATGAACCACTGAAGCAGTTACTACGCCATAACCAACCATGATATGAAAAACGCTCGCAAAGCTTTACAAAACCATCTCCAGCCTGAACTACAGCATCTACGCACTGCAGGTTAAACGTATTTGGCCGTAGTGAAATCAACGCCTTGCATCGTTTGAAAAATTCGCGACTTGTCGAACCACAATACAGACTACAGTCAGCTAATGACCGAATTTTCTGTGTTGATTCGGCCAGTGAAGGGGTGCAGTTTTATCTTCCGCCGTGGGCAAAGGTCTTTTGCGAGGTATGTGACTAAATGTCCATTATACGTCACTTCACAATGTTTGCTCAAAAAGTGGTTCATATGGACCTCCATTCACGTAAAGTAGCAATCCCTGTCGTGTTTGAAACTGACTGTCATTGACAAGGCGTGACGCTCGTCTGCAGTCCCTGTTGGTTATTATCTTTTTGTGACCACTGCACTTACACCGCATTGTGCTGTTACGAATGGTACATCACTCCGTGCAGACAAGTTGGACAGTCCGTGTTGGTACATCAACAAATCGGGCGACTTCATTCATTGTGTGGTAATGGTACGACCAAACGCGAAAGCTCCTTTCTACCATCGTCTCGCATCTCCACATCGGCCCACCTTACTTTGCTAATCCCATACAAGCGACTGGCATATATAACGGGCAGTCAAAAAAATGGTTCAAATGGCTCTGAGCACTATGGGACTTAACATCGATGGTCATCAGTCCCCTAGAACTTAGAACTACTTAAACCTAACTAACCTAAGGACAGCACACAACACCCAGTCATCACGAGGCAGTGAAAATCCCTGACCCCGCCGGGAATCGAACAACGGGCAGTCGCTGCAGTGTATATGCACTGCATCACGACACCGATGCATGTGTATAAACACCGACATGTAGGCGAGGGCTAGTGTGGCATTCGTGTCTTTCGACATGCGTGTGATAAAACGTGAACTATGGGGATGTTATTGCCAAATGCGTCCAAAGAGGTCCAATGTGCTGTTATTATTTTCTTGAAAGCCGAAGGAAAAATATTGATAGACATTCATCAGAGAATGAAGAGTCTGTAAGGGGCAGTACGTGTATCGAAAAGCACCGTTGTGGAATGGTATACCAAGTTCGGTGTTGGTCGCAGTTCGACACAGGACACTGCGACCTGTGAGGCCAGCCTCATCCATTACAGACAACAATGAGGGGGCAGTTGATGATGCGATTAGGGTGGAATGGCGCACAACCATTTGTGCACTAGCAAAGGATCACGTCGTCTGCTTCGGTAGCGTGTAACACATCATCTCGTAGGAGTTAGGCACAGTAAGGTCAGTGGCCGAGCGGCTCTAGGCGCTACAGTCTGGAACCGCGCGACCGCTACGGTCGCAGGTCCGAATCCTGCCTCGGGCATGGATGTGTTTGATGTCCTTAGGTTAGTTAGGTTTAAGTAGTTCTAAGTTCTAGGGTACTGATGACGTCAGAAGTTAAGTCCCATAGTGCTCAGAGCCATTTGAACCATTTTTTGAACTGTAAGGTCTACAGCCAGTGGATACCCCGAGAGTTGAATGCCGAATAAAAAGTAAACCGGCTGTTTGCCTGAAGCACATGAGTTGTTTCAATGCTGAAGGCAATACGTTCCTTGGGCGCATCGTCACAGGCAATAAAAGATGGTGCCACTACTGGGAGCCGGAGTCAAAGGTGTCGGCTATGCAGTATCGTCATCCATCATCCCTTCGTCCCAGGAACTTCAAGACCAAGCCATCAGGTGCAAACGTGATGTTCACCATATTCTTCGATTACGTGAGCCTATTGCTTACTGATTTCAATGAACTTGGCGTCTCCATAATTGGGAAATGGTGCTGTAGAATGCGAGCAACTACGGCGAACGTCAGAGAAAATTGCGACAAGAGGTACCGGTGCTTTGTGATAACGCTGCCCCCATATCGCAAATGTCGTAATGCAGAACTTACACCAACTCAAGT
Organism: Schistocerca cancellata; assembly: GCF_023864275.1. Taxonomy (NCBI): domain Eukaryota; kingdom Metazoa; phylum Arthropoda; class Insecta; order Orthoptera; family Acrididae; genus Schistocerca; species Schistocerca cancellata. The sequence continues at coordinate 217,468,525 of NC_064631.1, forward strand.
GGAAGACACTTAAGCATCCTCCCTATGGTCCTGATCGCTCCGCATGCTCTTATCGCGCTTTCGGTCCCTTAAAAAGGGTTTGAAGGGTAGATAATTCCTGTCGGACGAGGATGTATAGCACTCAGCTTCGGACTTCTTCGTGGTTCAGGACACGGTGTTTTACCAAACGGGTATCTTCAAACTGATGCGTCGGTGATATGGCGGCCTCAATGATCATGACGATTCACTTCCATGACAAGCAGCAGTGTAGGGTCATATGACCAAGTACCAGTCGTACACCATCTACAGTGCTCCAAAGTGAATACTGTGCTGTGTTAAGAGGTGACTAATAATTTTTTTCTGGTGGGGTTATCACAACGCACAAAATGGCTTCTATTGTTTTCGAAGGTATTGCAGGCGCAGAAGTAACTGTCGCGACATGCAGCAAGACTTAGTTTGCTTATGTGTCCTACGCAAGTTGTGAAACATGTTTGTACAAGATGTTAAACGTAAACTTGCACAATCGCTCGTTCTGCTGAACGTCCGTTATCTCTGTATAATACAGCTTGAAACAAGTAGTGAAATCTTGTGACTATTAGAACCAACCAAGAATTCTTGCGTGCAGTAGATCTGCAACACATAGTTGGCGTTGTCAGTAATTCGTACACCCATTTAGAATGGTTGCTGCCAACCAAGTTAAGTTACCATTTAACGAATCTTTCACGACAGCACTCGTCTGCTCGTCCTCTGGCTACTGTGAATGTCAGGGACGGCTTCTAGTCTATGAGGGAAAGGGGGTTGTCCAGCCAGGAGATGATGCCAGGGTCTTTCCGTAATTCTAATAGAGTTGGTCAGGCATAATACTCTGATTTCAAGGGCGAATGAGTTTCTCTAGAAAGCAAATGTTTTCCAGCACCTATTGAAAATAAACTTTGAAGAGACCTGTCAGGAAGCAGACCTTTTCCTAAGAGTAAGCAGGAAATGACCAGTGAGAACGCATGGATTCTTTTCTTGAAGCTGTTTTGCTGAAATAACTAAATTTTAAAAATACTTTCGTGGCGCGGTTTGAAGCTAGCGAAATGGAAAGGAAAGAAGCTGTCACTCCTTTTGGGGTGGCGGAAGTAAGCGTGAACCCTGTGGGGCGGTGGTGGTCTGTGATGTAGGACGGCGTACTGAAAAGTAATTCCTCCAAAGTTTGTCTGAGATAACTCTTAAAGCTTTTTAAGTAAAACAAACTTTCTACTTCTTTATTCTTCATGTCCACGCATTTGCAATCCTCTGCCTCTAGAAATCTGAAAATTGTAGCGTGTAACATGGCGTTGCATAACGTAACTATGTCGTTCCGTGAGAAACAGCGTGCTGTGGTCGAGTTTCGAATTCGAGGAGTTCATCCACACGCGGAGCATCTTCTGCTTCAGGATGAAAATGCTAGACCACCTAACAGCGCTGCGAGAGCTGTAACAATCCTACGCTTTGGGTTCAGTGTAATTGATTATCCTCCATACAGTCCCGACTTGGCCCATCCGATTTTCGTCTATTTACAAAACTTAAAGAATACCTTCGAGGGCTTCACTTTGATAGTGGCGAAGTGGTGCAAGCAGAGGTAAGGTTGTGGCTTCGTCACCAAAATCAAACGTTCTACAGTGATGGTATTGACAAACTGGTCTCTCGTTGTGAGTAATGTGTTCGCCGCCGGGGTGACTAAGCTGAAAAACAAATATGTAGACACTAGAATAAAGAAGTAGAATGTTAATAAAGTTCGTTTTGTTTAAAAAGCGTAAAGAGTTTTCACGTAAAAAATTCAGAGGCACTACTTTTCAACACACCCTCGTATTTTCGAAGTCGGGAGTAGGTGATCATTCGTCAAATACCAAATATTTCTTCCATCAGGGAAAAGAGAAAGAAACTTCCTGGCAGATTAAAACTGTGTGCCCGACCGAGACTCGAACTCGGGACCTTTGCCTTTCGCGGGCAAGTGCTCTACCATCTGAGCTACCGAAGCACGACTCACGCCCGGTACTCACAGCTTTACTTCTGCCAGTATCTCGTCTCCTACCTTCCAAACTTTACAGAAGCTCTCCTGCGAACCTTGAAGAACTAGCACTCCTGAAAGAAAGGATATTGCGGAGACATGGCTTAGCCACAGCCTGGGAGGTTTCCAGAATGAGATTTTCACTCTGCAGCGGAGTGTGCGCTGATATGAAACTTCCTGCAAGGTTCGCAGGAGAGCTTCTGTAAAGTTTGGAAGGTAGGAGACGAGATACTGGCAGAAGTACAGCTGTGAGTACCGGGCGTGAGTCGTGCTTCGGTTGCTCAGATGGTAGAGCACTTGCCCGCGAAAGGCAAAGGTCCCGAGTTCGAGTCTCGGTCGGGCACACAGTTTTAATCTGCCAGGAAGTTTCATATCAGGCACACTCTGCTGCAGAGTGAAAATCTCATTCTGAAAAGAGAAAGAATACGAAACTACATTCCCATGTGATGGAGTGAATTTCGGATCTTTTTGGTTTTACAGGCCAATGTTGCTGTTTAGTGACTGTGCAAACGCTCCGCGGATAGAGACATCTAATTGAGTTCTGGAACCGAATAGCCAGCTAGACGATGGTGTTTAGTGAACAAAATGGACTTGAAGCCAATAAATTATATTTGTTTACATGGAGGCCTGAAGTGTAATGTTTTGGTGTGACTTTCTTTCCTACTGACTCTGACCTATTTTCTTTTTATCTTTGCTGTAGATTATCAGCGAGGGTTGAAGAACTAGCTTGAGGCGATATATGTATTGTTGGCAGTGCTTGTTTTCCATTCTAGCTATCGGATCGCGGAATGTTCTGAAAGTACTTGGATTGCTACAGGCCAGTTACTGTTGGCATGCGAGTAGTGAGAATTTTAATCCCATCTCGCAGGTAAAAGCGAGGCTGGTGACCCTTTTTCAGACTTGCTTAATAGTGTAGCAATGCTGAATATCAATCCGGGTCCTCGGTCTGTTCACACGTGTCCTCACCGTGTCCGTGCCCAGACACGTCCGAGTATCGGCCGTGACCCGGAGGACGAAATGTACCACCAAAATACACTACTGGCCATTAAAATTGCTACACCACGAAGATGACGTGCTACAGACGCAAAATTCAACCGACAGGAAGAAGATGCTGTGATATGAAAACGATTAGCTTTTCAGAGCATTCACACAAGGTTGGCGCCGGTAGCGACACCTACAACGTGCTGACATGAGGAAAGTTTCCAACCGATTTCTCGTACACAAACAACAGTTGACCGGCGTTGCCTGGTGAAACGTTGTTGTGATGCCTCGTGTAAGGAGGAGAAATGCGTACCATCACGTTTCCGACTTTGATAAAGGTCGGATTGTAGCCTACCGCGATTGCGGTTTATCGTATCGCGACATTGCTGCTCGCGTTGGTCGTGATCCAATGACTGTTAGCGGAATATGGAATCAGTGGGTTCAGGAGGGTAGTACGGAACGACGTGCTGGATCCCAACGGCCTCGTATCACTAGCAGTAGAGATGACAGGCATCTTATCCACATGGCTGTAACGGATCGTGCAGCCACGTCTCGATCCCCGAGTCAACAGATGGGGACGTTTGCAAGACAACAACCATCTGGACGAACAGTTCGACGACGTTTGCAGCAGCATGGACTACCATCTCGGAGACCATGGTTGCAGTTACCCTTGACGCTGCATCACAGACAGGAGCGCTTGCGATGGTGTATTCAACGACGAACCTGGGTGCACGAATGGCAAAACGTCATTTTTTCGGATGACTCCAGGTTCTGTTTACAGCATCATGATGGTCGCATCCGTGTTTGGCGACATCGCGGTGAACGCACAATGGAAGCGTGTATTCGTCGTCGCCATACTGGCGTATCACCCGGCGTGATGGTATGGGGTGCCACTGGTTACACGTTTCGGTCACCTCTTGTTCACATTGACGGCACTTTGAACAGTGGACATTAAATTTCAGATGTGTTACGACCCGTGACTCTACCCTTCATTCGATCCCTGCGAAACCTTACATTTCAGCAGGATAATGCACGACCGCATGTTGCAGGTCCTGTACGGGCCTTTCTGGATACAGAAAATGTTCGACTGGTGCCCTGGCCAGCACGTTCTCCAGATCTCTCACCAATTGAAAACGTCTGGTCAATGGTGGCCGAGCAACTGGCTCGTCACAATACTCCAGTCACTACTCTTGATGATCTGTGGTATGGTGCTGAAGCTGCATGGGCAGCTGCACCTGTATACGCCATCCAAGCCCTGTTTGACTCAATGCCCAGGCGTATGAAGGCCGTTATTACGGCCAGAGGTGGTTGTTCTGGGTACTGATTTCTCAGGATCTATGCACCCAAACTGCGTGAAAATGTAATCACATGTCAGTTCTAGTATAATATATTTGTCCAATGAATACCCGTTTATCATCTGCATTTCTTCTTGGTGTAGCGATTTTAATGGCCAATAGAGTAAACGTAGCCGTGTAGACATGACCATGTCAGTGTGCCGAGAGATTGCCGGGCGGAATTTGTTCTGTATAATTTTTCACGTGACGGACGACGCGACGGCAAAATTGTTTCGAAGGCTGTACAACTATGCAAGACTGTTTTGTGTACAAAATATGGATGTGGAAAACTTAAAAGAGAAGAAGTTCGTAAATTGTTTGTGCTCTAGGACCAGACAAATGAAAAATACCGGATTTCCGACTAGAAAGACTGAGTCTGGGAGAAAATAGATTTTCAAGCCAAAGGTAAGATGAGAATTATAGAAATTTTATTACAGAAAGATATTTATTTCCTTTTCATTTTGCAGATAAATAGAAAGTTTTGCTTTATTTCATCACTGTATCGCCAAGACGACGTGTTCTTATCATTCTGCACTCCCTTGTGAAGAATTCGGGAAGTTTTTTAATTGATCTCGTACAGCAAATGCAGCATCTGCTGATCTCCCACGAATTCGAAGTAGGTTTAGAAGATTTAATAATCTTTCGGATCTTCAGAAATGTCCTTTTGATCCATTCTCTGTTCGGGAATCCTATAACATTCCATTTTTCGAACAAAGTTGTACAATATACATGCCGCCGTCACAACCATTGTAAGATTTTTAGGACCTCCGGGAAGGATTCTTCTAAATATTCTAAATTATTGTTGCAAGATCCCGAATGCGTTGCGGATATCCTTCTTGCCCGACTCAAACGAAACAAAAGTTGACAGAAGATGTGCTGCATCGTCTTAAAACATTCATAAAACTTTGTGTCATCGTCCACGAGATAAGGAAATAATGTTAGAAATTCTCCCTGTATTGGTTTTTTTTTCCGGGCACTGTGGCCCCACGTATGTCTTCTTTTTTTGCCTTTGTTCTTTTTCTTCTTCCTCTAAACCGAGTGCTATAAGTCCCAATTAACTATTACGAAAATTAGCCAACGTGTTTATAACTTTCACAAACGGAAACACATACCACTGCTGTCGAGTCACAGAAACGCGGACGAGTTTCGGTTACGTGTGGTTACTAGAGGAATAGCCCGGAGCATCGGCGTCACTCGTCCGGCGCAGTGTGCTGACACGGACACGACAGGTGCGACCGCACCTTGCAAGGACCGTTTCAACGTGAATGCCGCCCTCTACGTCTATTTCTTCGATACTGTGTGTGCATGCACCCAAGTGCCTCGCATTACAAGTGTATGTCATTTCACCATAAAGTCTTACACTGTCTGATCAAAAGTGTGTGGACACCCACATGTAATGCGAAATCGACCACCACATGCCACCACAAGCGGACCCGCCGACATAAAAGGAGGCGGGGAGTATTGTGTCGTCAGTAGAGAAGCAGAAACGGCAGAATGGATGGGTCGGGAGAGCTCAGTGACTTCGAACCTATACTGGTCATTGGATGTCACCTGAGAAACGAATCCACCAAAGTCACTTAATCCTTCTAAACACGCCCCTAGTCGATTTTTGGTGACGCGATTATGAATTGGAAACGCGAAGCTAAACCAAGGCCAAACAGGCCGACAGGAAGTGTCGAGCATTGGGGAGGGTGGTTGTGAAACATAGCAAGAAATCAGCGGAAGGACTCACTCGTGATTTTCAAAGCGCTTCAATCAGACCGTCTAGTGCAATGATCGTGCGTAGGGAGTTAAAAAGAATTTGGTACAACCGTCGAGGAGCTCTTCACAAGCCACACGTTTCCGTAGTCAATACTAATCGACACTTGAGGTGCTGCAAAGAGAGATGCCACTGGACAGTGGGTAACTGGAAATGAGTGATGACTCAAGCTGTACTAAGTGGCAGTCTGATGGAAGGGTTTGGGTTTGGGGCATGTATGGAGAACTTTACCGTCATCTGTGTAGTGCCAACAGTGGAGTAAGGAGGAGTTAGTGTTACGGTATGGAGCTGTTTGTCGTGACAGGGTGCGGTTCCTCTTTGTGCTTAAGAAAACGCTGAATTTTATAGCACTGTGTGCTACATACAGTAGATGAACAGTTCGGAAACGATGATTGATTGTGTCAACGTGACAACGCACTCTGTTATAAAGCAGTATCTCTGAGGCAGTGATTTGTGGACAGTAACGTTTCTGAAATGGACTGACTGCTCCGAAGTCTCGCCTTGAACCCAGTGGAACACTTTCTAGCGAGTTAGAACGCTAACTTCTTTTCCCAATGCCCAGAGTCCATCTCTGGTTTCGACTTTTAAGGAATAATGGACTGACGTTCCTCCGCAGACATTCAGACACCTCACGGAAAGTGTCCCCATCGGAATTAAGCCATCATAAATGCAAGGGTTTGACACATTCCATATCAGTGTCCGCTAACAAGTGTCCGGACATTTTTGAACAGACTGTGTATCAAGTATTCTAGCTGTGCCCGTCCATAAAACAAAGACATTCACAGACATCTTATCCACTGCTGCTGTTCCCTTATGGAGCAAGTTACTCAGTAGGGCTACTCTGTGCGCAATTCGGTGTCCTGTTGCATTCGAGAGAAAGCTGAAGCACTTCCGTTTGTTGGTCTCACAACTTTTCCCAGAAATTAACAAGTATGGTCGTTTCTCTCTTTGGTTACGGTTAGTCACATTCAACATATAGTCTAAACTTCCCAATTACTACTATCTTTATTGATTTGATTCTTTTTCGAGAGAGGTGGCATAGTGGTTAAGTCTTTGGATTAATATTCGGAAGGCTCAGAGATCAAATCGACGTCTGTCCGTCCACATTTATGATTCTGGTCGCTTCCCTAAAAATCACTTTGAAGAGTCGCTGAGATGGTTAAGGCCACGACCATTTACCTGCAGCATGCTTCCCAAACCTGAGTTTGTGTACCGCCTCTAAGACCTTAGTGCTCGATGGGACATTAAACGGAACCCTCCTTCTTCCTTTTATTGTTTTTCCTGCATTTGTGAAAACCAGTGAACTCGTAACGAAGCTGGCGGGGAAGAGCGAAGTCGCTATCGTTTACTGGAGAGAGAAGTTAAATGGAACAGTATGTCAAACTTCGTTACCACTGTATTACCGCATCCTCTTATTTTGAATTGCTATTCACTGAATACAGAAGGTTGTATTCAATTTGAATTGCTATACAGAAAATCTGCGGAATAACTAGGTGTGTTAAAATCTGGATTACATTCTTCCTTTGTGTAACGGCCTTAGAAACATCCTTTTTTAATGCATTGTCTTTGTATGCCTTCTTTCCTTCATCTAATTGCTACGAGGCAGTACGCCATTTTTTCTCTGAAATCTCTGTGATTTACTAATTTCCTTTGTCAATGTGTAATTTCTGCGTCGATCTTCCATTGTATTATGCAAAACTTGAAAAGCTATAGAACATTTATTATCCAGACGTTTGCAGGTATTCTCTGACAGAAAATAGTACAAACATAAATTTTCACATTAAAAGAAATGTACTCCTTACGAGAGCAGCAGCAAGTTAAGTACTACATACAAAGATCTGCAAAGATATCATCTGAAATGGAACAAAAAGAAAAGAAAGCGCTTTATGTTGGCTGCATAACATTAAGCTCATTTTTCCAGAGACGATTAAACATTCCATACAAGAATTTATTAGAGAAGGAAGGGAAGTAAAGAATGATTGTGCACAGCTAATCACAACTACTTTGCTCTTGAAATAAAAATCGACAAATAGAGGCTATGGAGTTCAACGCATACCAACTGCAAAACACAGAATATACGAATGCAGCATATTAGCTCATGCAAAGCCGTCGTCGTAAATGTGCAAGAAACCAGGTGCTCACCCAGAACCAAGAGACTTGAACCTCAAAGAAGGACAAAGAGTGAGCAGCCCTTAACGCTCTGTGCAGGTTGAAAGGCAGCTCATACAGATATCTGGGTCTTTGAAATTTGATGACAGCAATGAGGTTTCCAGCAAGTGTAATAATATTCCATGCTGCGCTGTACCTATAAGAAACTGACTTTGCAGCCACTTAACGGCTAATTGAGGAAAAGAATCATCTGAATGCTATTCTGCATAAAAATACTCATATTCGGTAAAGTGTTGGTGTCAAATGAGTGAGGTTGCGCGGTGGGCACTGGACTTGCTTGCAGGAGGAGCGAAATTCAAATCCGCATCCGACCATCCAGGCATAGGTTTCCCTTGGTTCCCTTCGTGTGTTAAAACGAATGCCGGGATGGTTTGTCAAATTGGAACTTGTGTTTCGTTTCTAGTTGCCTACTCTATGTCTTTTAGGGAGGAATGACTGGAATTTATGTATACGCATATCGTTATTTCCATTGCGAAGTCGACTGCATTTTCAGTATCACAAAAACATGAACAATAATTGATAAAAGCGGAAAGTAACACAAATATTACTTTTGGAGATCGAGGCTTCGAGAAATAAATGTATTAATAGGCAATTAAAATTATTAGCCGTGAAAAGGGAAATATAAATTGACTGAAAAAGATCTCAATTTCTGGGTATATTCTTCGAAAACAGTAGGTTTTAGTTATACCAGTGAGAGTAATTACACCAACATGTGAGTAAGATTCGAAATTAAGAAGAAAGGGCGTTTAATTATTGGAGCCACGACTATTGCAAAGGTTTTCGCAGACAATACCACACAGAATTAGCCCTTTAGACAATGAACAGTAATCCCTGATTCCTTAAAGAATCAAACTTCTGATTACTTCACAAGTGAGTTATTGCGTTAAATATTTGACTTTAAGCGTGTAAGCGAGAAGAAGTTTGGGAAAATTTTGAAATTATGTTAAAAGTTTGTTGGAATTCGCTAAATGCTGTCATTATGAAACCCTGGATGAATGGAGTCTGGGTAGTATGCGCTCCGTTCTAGGAAAAAGCTAGATTTCTTACGAATGTCAGTGTTTATGACGTCATATCTCCTGAAGTACGTGGCGTACAACGATATAATTTTACACGCACTTTCACTGGTACATGTGGGTACTGTCTGCAAAATGTGTTGCGAATAGAGTTAACTGTAAAGAACTAATACATGAAAATGCCATGTTAACAGTAAAGAATTTATACATGAAAACGCTCTGCCTAATGCTGAAGTCTGCAAGAACAGTGAAAACGTAGTAAGCTATAAATTTCTTTCCTTTCATTATTTTGTGGGTGGTGTCAGCGAGCAACAGTTTCAGAATGGTGTCAAATTATGTATTAAGTGTATTGGAAGTCGCTAAGTGCTGTCATCCTCAAATGTTGGAAGAATATAGTCCTTCTATTTTAGCGCTGGCTCAAGACATGTTCACTGTTTCTAACTAGAATTCTTTTCTTATTATGTTAAACGTGTAACGTAAGATTACACCTCCTAATCAGTAGATTATGAAAGTATTTAAAAATTTTAAATTCGATCAATAATTATACGAAATACTGAAAATAAAATATTTGTTGCCCCTGGAAGCCATTAGATAAAAAAAAAAAACTTTCTACTGTGACTGGTTACTTTGTCCCGGGTTATTCGCTGAGTAATATATTAGGTTGGTGCATAAGTCCGTAGCGTTTCTGTTTTGCATATTGGTATTCCGATTACTATGGGTTTATTTATTGACTGTCATTTTTTATTTGTAGTTCACTGTTGCTATTTGAGTTTACATAGTGTCATTTTGTTATTTGGAGACAGTGAGTGGAGCTGTGGACACTAGGAAAGGAAGTTTAAAATGGAGGAATCAGAACGTTTCAGATATAGTCTCCTGTTTGACTTTAAGTGTATGGGTGGCAACAGCGGAGGCAGCTAGAAACATTTGCACCATGTATGGCGATAATGTTACTGAACAGAGCACGGAAAGAAAATGGTTTTCTCATTGTAAGGAGGATTTTCACATTAGTGACTCTCCACGGTCAGGAAGACCTTGGGGGGTTTGATGATGATCGTTTAAAAGCACGAATCCATACTGATCCACGTCAGTTACTCGATAACTAGCAAATTTGACGAACTGTGCTCATTCCACCACCGTGCAACATTTGCATGCATTCGGAAATGTTCAAAACTTGGGTGTGAGGAGACTGCGTGCTCTAAGCCAAAATTACATGGGAAATTGTGTCTTTATGCTGAAATAAAGAAAAAAAGGATTTTTTGAGCCTAAACAAAGCAGCAAATCGCCGTACAAAGACCTGCACACATCCACAAATAATAATATGTTATGCATCTGATGGAACTGCGACGATGTGGTGTGTTACAAATTGCTTCCCCGAGATTTAACCATCACTGTTAACATTTACTGTCAACAACTGAGACATCTTGCAGAAGCAAACCAAGAACAACAATCAAGAAGCCACGATAACGCCCGACCGCATTCTGATAGCCTGGCAGAAAATATTACATATGAGATGGTTTAAGAAATAATGCTGCACACCCCTTATTCACCTGATCTGTGCCCTCAGCTTTTCGCCTTTGCGGCTCTCTGTCGAACACAGCCTTCAAGGAATTTCCTTTCCGGATGAAAGTGGGCTCCGAACAGACTCGACGAGTTCTTTGTGATTTCTACAGTCACAGAATCGAAAAGTTACCGCACGGTTGGAAGTAGAAGTGAAGGAAAATATATTATTGATGACTAAAGTCTTTGTTATGTTTATCTGTTGTGTTTATTTAACTTATGGAAAAACGCTACGAACTTTTGCACCAACGTAATAGATATTTCAGACGCATTATGTGCTGCATATACTTTAATGTTAGCTAAAACACAACGCATGTCAAGTCAACTTGTGGTGACCACATTAACTGATGCAATATTGCAACATGTCTCTATATCTTTATTCTTCTCTGCACCACTGTATTTCCTAGATAAATACAATTCGTACACATACACAATTTTTCAATTCTGGAATAATTCTCTTTCCTAGCTGTCTAACACAACCTACGCACCAGACTACCAAACAGGAGTTCTCAGCTCATGACTTGCTTTTCATACCTTCTCGTTAAACTGTTTCTCAAAACTTACTTAAATACAAATAATCTCCCAGAACTGATTATCTCCAATAGGAGTTCTTTATATATTTTTTTCACGCATGACGCATTGTTGTTTAAAAAGCTTTACTAATATCGTTAGCAATTTTTAATGCCATCGATAAATATCTAGTTTCAGTGTGACACTAACCTTGTTAAATCTTATATTTGATTATGTGTATATAACAACTGTCATAATATAACTGTTATCGTTTCAGTTAGTTTGTTACTGCCCAACTAATAATTCTCACCATATTTTTTTCGGAGATTTCACAGTATTATGACTGCGATCAAGAGCTACCGATGGAATACATAATTTCTGTATATCAGTGTATCAGAAAATTTTGCTAGCATTACTTGCGTGTTTCAGTCATAACTAGCGAATGGCGTTATCAGAACATACAACGTTAATCATCCACAGTATTTAGTAGAAACCGGTCTACAACTACCGTCGTGAAAATGTTCGTAGCAAAATTATGTCATCGTGCTAAACTTTCAAATTACGAATTAAGTTCTTGTGACTATTACGCAACCAAAGAGAGCACAGAAAGCTTAAGGAGGTCGCAGCAGTTTGTCGCTAAAATTTGTGTAATGTTTACTTGCAAATCGAGGTTTATTCTTCAGAGATAGAGCAACTGTCAAAAATGAAAAAAAGTCATTCTTTACTGTCAGGACCCGTAACGCTGGCTACATGGTTATAGAGGGTCAAATTCGTGAGCGGTTTTCCGGTTCCTTTGTTTACCTCACAACATAGAAAAAATCTTTCAGACCGTAGGGTTTTTATGTTTACTTCAGTATTGGGAGAAGGTTATTCCATTCAATAAGTGAAAACTTTGGCGCATATGTGTGTGTGTGTGCTATGTGAATCGAAGTAAAAGTCGTTGTAGTATGAACAAACTATATATAATTTTCATTTTTTCATTTCCCAACCAAAACTGGCAGGACGAGTGTTGTAGAGGTGTGCTGTTGCCACCTCAGCTCAGGGTTCTGAGATGAGATGGGGATAGTTGTAATCGAGAGTGTAGCGGTAGCAGAGCGTTTCGGGCTGTCACTTTCAGTAGGAAGAGGAAAGGAAGCGGACGCCACACAGAACAAAACAGAAGAACGGCTGCTAACCTGAGATGTGCCTCGTTCGATTCTCGTCTGCTTCGACCGACGGCCCGTGGCTTCCTGGTGCCGAAAAGGAGGAATTAAAATTATACAGGTTCGCATGGTCACAGGTACGAATGCAAAGCTCTCATACATGCGCACAATACACATACATATTATATTGCTCGTTGCCCTTTCTCCTACCCTCCCTGCTTTTCTCTCTCTCTCTCTCTCTCTTTCACTCGTAAACATATGCACACATTCACATCCACAGACATACTGACACGTATATATATTTTAATATATTTTATGTATGTTTGAAGCTACGCTTCGTCAAGTGCCAGTATATATACAGTATATATCAAAGCAAAGTAGCGGCAGGTAGCAGGGAAGCTAATACTTGACACAACAGTTGATTATAATGTTTCCAGCGGTATCGATCAGTTCAGTGTAGGGCTTCCTGACTTGGTGACGGGCAGTTCAGTGTTGTTGTCGGAATGTCTGGTATCGGTCACTACACTGTGTTTGTGACGTGCGGTATCGGTTTTTTTATGCTTTTCGCGAGGCGAAGTGTCGTATATTTCTTATATCAGTGTAGTTTTGTTACTTCAAGTCAGTTTTGTAATAATGCGAATCTCAAACATGTTTTAATTTTTCTCTATTTGTGTTATGAACTTCGTAAACTGCAACGTTTACCATTATTAGACTGAAGTTCAAAATGTATTTTCTATAGTAGTTTTTCTTTCCTGCCTATTCTAGCAAATGTATGCTTTGTAAAGTTAGTTCTTCGTCAAACCTTTGCGTGAAAAGTCATAGTGAGCGGACGTAATCTGGCGGGTCACTGAACAATGTACACTTAGGTGACAAAGGTCATGGATGGATGGATGGAGAGGGTTTTAAGGGCGCACGACGGCAAGGTCTTCAGCGCCCGCTCAGTAACAGATTGAGATGGGTGTCAAGAAAAGACTCAGAACAATAAGATAAAACAGAACGTAAGACACAGGAAACTAGCTTCGAAAAATATGTGCCTACCCACACCGAAGCGTGGGACGAAGCATGCCGCCAGCAGTAAAACATGGACAACCCAGGAAGAAAGTGGTAGAGGGAGCAGAGTGGCTGGCTGACCGCAAGGAAAAAGTCACTTTGCAATAAACTAAAACCTCCAGCCTAAAAGTTTAGGCCAGAGTCCAGACACATCACAAAACTTTAAAACCCTAGACACACACATCTCATCATTAGCTAAAACACGGGGCAGATCCCCATCAACTTGTGCTTCTGCCCTTGCATCACGGTATAAAATGCAGTCTGTTAGAATGTGCTGGACAGAGATGTGCACACCACAAGCATCACAAATCGGGGGATCCTCCCGCCGTAATAGAAAACTATGTGTGAGAGGACAGTGCCCAGTCCGAAGACGCGCGAGGGTCACTTCTTCCCGCCTGAGCACCCGGCAGGAGGTACGCCACTGCCGAGTTGTTGACTTCACCAACCGCAGTTTATTGGCCGTCACCCCCAGCCATTCTTCCTCCCACAACTCCATGCACTTCTTATGGAGTGCAGAAATGACAGACTGCAAGGGAATAGGACACTGGACCACATCCTGCTCTCTGCATGCCTCCTTGGCAGCCCGATCGGACTGTTCATTGCCCCATATTCCTACGTGACCAGGCAGCCAGCAGAAGGACACCTCCTTACCCCGCCATTGGAGCAAGTACAATTCGTCATGAATCAGGTGGACCATCTCTTCAGTTGGGTACAGGTTCTACAATGAATGTAAGGCACTAAGAGAATCGGAGCAAAGCAGAAATCGATTGCCCCGAACACGATTCATCCGCTCCAGTGCCTTCAGGATCGCGTGGAGCTCCGCTGCGAAAACGGTATATTCATCAGAGAGGAGAAACCGGGTAACATGACCAGGGAACACTACAGAACAGCCAAGGAAATTCTAAAATGTTAAAAAACTGAGATTGGAATGTAAAATCTGGTGTACTATCTTTCTTAAAATTAGTCAAATCTAAAATAAGTTTGGGTCTCCGGAGGAGTCAAGGTGGAAATCTGCACCAACCGCGTCGGAAAACATGAAGACCAGCCATATCCATCGCAGAGAGGCAATCCTGTGCGCGAATCCCATAGGGCCGAGTCGCTCATTGCCGGTTATGAAACAGCCGTGCCAGAGGAAGCTGAGCAACGGTATGGTATGCAGGTGTGTATGGTGTCGACAAAGTTTTATACGCCTGGCGCACCGTAAGTAGCCGCCGCGGCATATGAAGTGGCGGTTCACCAGCCTCTGCACAGAGGCTTGGTATGGGGCTAGTTCTGAATACCCCAGTGGCCAACCGAAGCCGTTCGTGGTGCATAACGTCAAACATCTTTAAGTAAGAAAGCCTCGCAGACCCATACACTGTGCACCCATAATCGAGCCGAGATCGCACAAACGCCCTGTAAAACTGGAGCAGACAAGTCCTGTCGGCTCCCCATGTACTGTGGCTAAGACACTTTAAAATACTTAAAGCCTTAAGTGGCCGTCGTTTCAAGTCTTTAAGATGAGGTAACCACGTAAGCTTCGAATCAAAAATGAGCCCCAGAAATCTCATCGTGTCTTTAAAAGCCCGGACAGTGTCCCTTATCCTCAACTCAGGAAAGGTTAAAATGGGATAGCTATATGCACATATACAGATAGCGGTGGTACCCCCTACGTAAGGTATAAAAGGGCAGTGCATTGGCAGTGCTGTCATTTGTACTCATTTGATCCACGTGAAAAGATTGGCGATGTGATTATTGCAGTACGAAAGGAATTAGCAGACTTTGAACACGGAATGCTAGTTGGAACTAGTCACATGGGATGGTTACATTTCGGATATCGTTCGGGCTTCAATATTCCAAAATCCACTGTGTCAAGAGTGTGTCGAGAATACCAAATTTCAGGCATTTCCATTCATCACGAATAACGCAATGGCCGACGGACTTCACTTAACGACCGAGAGCGCAGCGTTTGCGTAGAGTTGTCAGTGCTAACAGACAAGAAACACTGCCTGAAATAATCACAGAAATCAATGTGGGACTTACGACGAACGTATCCGTTACGACAGTGGGGCGAAATTTGGCGTTAATGAGCTATGGTAGCAGACGACCGATGTGAGTGCCTTTTTCTAACAGCACGACATTGCCTGGAGCACCTCTCGTGGGCTCGTGACCATTTTGGTTGGTCACCACCTAGACGACTGGAAGACCGTGGACTGGGAGTCCGGATTTCAGTTGGCAAAACTGATGGTGGGGTTCGAGTGTGGCGCAGACACCACGAAGTCATGGACCCAGGTTGTCGACAAGGCACCTGTGCAAGCTGTTGGCTCCATTATGGTGTGGGCTTTGTTTTAGATACAATGGACTGGGTCCTCTGGTCCAAGTTAACCGATCATTGACTGGAAATGGTTATGTTCGGCTACTTGAAGACCATTTGCAGACATTCACGGATTTCATGTTCGCAAACAACGATGCACTATGTCGCCGGGCAAATTGTTTACGATTGGTTTGGAGAACTTTCTGGACAATTCGAGCGAATGATTCTGCCACGCAGATCGCTCGACATGAATCCCATCGAACATTTATGGGACATAATCGAGAGCTCAGTTGGTGCACAAAATCGTGCACCGGCAACTCATTTGCAACTGTGGACGGCTATAGAGGCAGCATGGCTCAATATTTCTGCAGGGCACTTCCAGCGACTTCTTGAATCCATGACACGTCAACCTGCTGCACTAAGCCGGGCAAAAGGAGGTCCAGCACGGTATAAGGAGGTATCCCACGACTCTTGTCAGTTCGATGTATATGATGTTCAGTTTTCAAAAACAAAAAAGCCATTTGTGATAACGATGTTAATGAAAATTCTTTTTTGAAATACCAATGACCATATAACGAATCTTTAAATTATCTGTCAAGGATCTGGAAGCGAATTATAGTGACATTTAAACAATGGACTCCGCGCTGGATAACTACAAAGGATGATTAATTTTTCTACTATATTCCTATTTTGCTTAGTTAATTTCTGTTACATAACGTCCAAAATGTCCGTTACCTTCTTCGATACAGAACCAAATTTAACTACCGAGCCGCTGATAGCAAAATTTGGAAGTTACAAGATGCATAGACTGAACTGGCGTGCTAAGCAAATGAATGTTGAGTGCCAGGAAATAGGACAACTTTGTAAATTGTTGAGAGAGGGCAGTTACGCCTTAGGATGCGTTCAGAATAAGCAGAACTGTGTCTCGATTCAGCTGTTGACAAACAGCCGAGGAGCTCGCTTGATGCGACCACAAGTTCGACTGTTGTTCATTTCCCTTGCCGTACAATCTAGTTCCTACTACACTAGTGTCGAAAACTTGCGCACAGGAAGAGAAACACACGGGAAGAGCAAAACTGGATAATCGCGGTGAATTGCTGTTAAGGTTTTCCCACAAATCACGGTTGTCCGTACGAAAAGAACATTCCCTGCTACAAACAGGCACATGTTTATACAATTTCCGAAAGTGCATTTCACAAATAATATGTGAAATTTCTTTGCATTCCTTTTTCAAATACGTGTGGCACTTTAGTGAAGTGGTTAACATAACGACACAAAGCCGCTATTGGGACACTTTTGTGCAAGGTTGAGTTTTCGAATGTCGTGCAGAAAAATCAGACACTGGCTGCAACCTCAGTGCTGTTGAATGTACCAAAACTGTAATTTGAAGGCCTTTACAAACGTTCCGAGACATAGGAAGCGCTTGATATGGGTCAGTACAAAGTAATCAGTACAGAGCAATCACCACAACATGACTGATATGCCTTTCACTGCACGACGAAGTCAGTGATGCCTGCAGAAACTTTCAACTGTCTCGGAAGTTCTGATTTCTCCACAATCTGTTTTAGGTGTTGGGAACAGCTGATCTGCATGGCACAGGTTCGGCAAAAAAGACGGATTCGAAAGATTGTGAATAGAGTTCTCTAGAATTCAAATGGAATTATTGTAATTTGTAACCTAGCGTAGGGTAAAAGAATAAGTGGCGAATATTACAAAAGTCCTCCGAACCAACAGAGCGACAAAAGGGGTACAAGAGACAGATTGATACAGAGACAAAAACTTATCATCCATCAGGACAATGCACATATCTCAGAGCACTGTTAGCCGTGGGAAAACAGGGAGATCTGAAATATAAATTATTTTAAAATGCCCCTCATTCATCATATTTGGTACAGTCTGACTTCTGGCTATTCCGAATTTTGGGTAGAAAAAGTTTTCAGTTCAATGAAGAGTTTATGACAGTCGTAGATGCGGATTTAGAGATCTTCCAGCGTCGCGCTTCAGAGATAGAATCTAAACATTGGAGAAATGTTGGACATATTAGCTGATCTAAAAAGGGATCACGTCAAAAGATTAGTGCTTCTTTTCGTTAAAAGATACAGCCCTTCACTGCCAGACCGAAATATTTTGACCTGATTCTAATAATTTGAAGACATTGATACCTAAATATGCCAGCGGCGATGGCAATTTCAGCGATAAGACCTTCTTTCGATTCAACTATGTTCTCCCAAACAACTAAATGAAGAAATTGGCGCCATATGGGTTCGGTGTCAAGGCTAGCTTAGTTGATCTATTGGCTGTGGAACCCAGCTGTTAGGGGCAATTCCCCTCACAAGCTGCTGAAGCAGAACCCTGCCCCCCTCCCCCCTCCCCACCCCCGCCACCCTCTCCAGTCTCCAGCTTCCCAGTAATATTTCACTTAACATTGAAAGATATATCCTTAAGAGTTTGGCTGCACAATTTCAGGGAATATGTGGTATGTCCTTCCATTAAGGCAGTCAAAGTGATTTTGTCGTCCAGTCGCTCTCTCATGGACGAACAAGTGTATGAACAGACATGCTGTCTTGAATAGCTGAAGTCAGTAGCCATATGTTTCTATTACAGTTACATATGTCTTGCAGTAATCTATCTCCTGTATAAATTTAGATGAATAGTCTGCAACACACGACATAGAGAGTGACTCTCCTAAGAGTCGTCAGACGCATTTACTCTGATATTTCGGCAAATATTGTTAATTTTGTTTTTGAAACTTGAAGCTGTATGCTGCTCATCAACGTTTTTCATGCGACGCCCAGCAACGATGGAAAGCGTAGGTTTGTTTCCCGTTACAAGCAAAATTATTTTTAAAGTGGAATTTTGCGTATCCATTCGATTAAGTGGTCCCAAATTAGTCTAGTGCGGTATTCGTTTTACCGATATGTACTCGTATTAAAAGGGACAGTAAAACATCGAGAACAACGAGTACTCCAGCAACGACATCACTGTCCTGGCCCGCGCTCACTGCTACCGCCATGCTGAAGCGTGCTGCTCAGTCGCTGCTGGAACACTGGTTGTTCTTCGTATTTTACTGTTTCTTTTAACACATATCGGCAAAACGAATATCGCATTCGACTAATATGGTAGGGCTCAGTCAAATGGGCACGTAAAATATCGATTTAAAAAACATTTTCTTTCGCACGGGAAACAAACCAATACATTCCGTCGACCCTGGGTCTCATGAAAGTCATGACGAGCAGAATTTGTCTGGGCTGACATCAGCTACAAGCTGCAAAAACGAAATTGCAATTAACTGCCGAAATGGTTCAAATGGCTCTGAGCACTATGGGACTTAACATCTATGGTCATCAGTCCCCTAGAACTTAGAACTACTTAAACCTAACTAACCTAAGGACATCACACAACACCCAGTCATCACGAGGCAGAGAAAATCCCTGACCCGGGAACCCGGGCGCGGGAAGCGGAAGCGAGAACGCTACCGCACGACCACGAGCTGCGGACTAACTGCCAGAGAAAATGCGCCTGGCTACCCACGGGAGAGACAAGCAGTACAGAAATAGGAATATACAG
Source organism: Schistocerca cancellata (assembly GCF_023864275.1). Taxonomy (NCBI): domain Eukaryota; kingdom Metazoa; phylum Arthropoda; class Insecta; order Orthoptera; family Acrididae; genus Schistocerca; species Schistocerca cancellata. The sequence continues at coordinate 217,487,911 of NC_064631.1, forward strand.
GATATCTCAAAACTTTAGGGTCAAAATTATGCAGATGGCAAAGGAAGCTATAATGACTACTATGATATAAGAAACTATTGGTGGGGAATGAATATATATGTTCTTCTTGTTGTGCCTAATAGATTGATAGACGCACTGACATGAATGAATATATATGTTCTTCTTGCTGTGCCTAATAGATTGATAGACGCACTGACATGGTGCGGTTAGAATACCCGGCTGTTTAAAAAGAGATTTACATTGAGCTCAGTTACTATTTTAGTTATTATTCGAACAGCCCTTTTCTGTTGTTTGAAGTGTCAATTGTTTATATGTATATATATATATATATATATATATATATATATTTTCTAACAGCCCTTTTCTGTTGTTTGAAGTGTCAATTGTTTATATATATATATTCTTCAAACAACAGCAAAGGGCTGTTCGAATAATAACTAAAATAGTAACTGAGCTCAATGTAAATCCCTTTTTAAACAGCCGGGGATTCTAATCGCACCATATCAGTGCGTCTGTCAATCTATTAGGCACAGCAAGAAGAACATAGCAACTGTTTCACAAACAGGACCATTCATGACTAGGGAGCAAGAGCTAGACTAAACTTACATTTACCAAGACTGAAAAAAAGACACAAAACTGCATTTTCTACAACGAAATAAATTGTAAGATTAAGAGCTGGCCGTTGTAGCCGAGCGGTTCTAGGCGCTTCAGTCCGGAACCGCGCTGTTTCTACTGTCTGGGTTCGAATCCTGCCTCGGTGGTGGTGGTGGTTAGTGGTGGTTAGTGTTTAACGTCCCGTCGACAACGAGGTCATTAGAGACGGAGCGCAAGCTCGGGTTAGGAAAGGATTGGGAAGGAAATCGGCCGTGCCCTTTCAAAGGAACCATCCCGGCATTTGCCTGAAACGATTTAGGGAAATCACGGAAAACCTAAATCAGGATGGCTGGAGACGGGATTGAACCGTCGTCCTCCCGAATGCGAGTCCAGTGTGCTAACCACTGCGCCACCTCGCTCTCTTGCCTCGGGCATGGATGTATGTGTTGTTCTTAGGTTAGTTAGGTTTAAGTAGTTCTAAGTCCAGGGGACTGATGACCTGAGATGTTAAGTCCCATAGTGCTTCGAGCCATTTTAACCATTTGGAAGATAAGAACCAATAAAAAAGCAAATATTTAAATCTATAGTTAAAGCATACCTCTTAAATAACTCATGCTACAAAATCAAGGGTTATTTACGAAACTCAGAACAAGAAGTGCAAATACGACAGTTATTCTGTAAGTCATAACAACTATGGTATATCTTGTGATAAAGCGACAGCATGAAAATTCCACGACGTGGACTGAACTGGTGCGGCAGTGTGTATATGAATGCCAACTTAAAATAGGGTTCCAGTAAAGGAGATCACGGTAAAGGTTGAAATGAAGCACATGCATTGGAACTCTGTGTAAATTTATTGTCAAAGAGTAAAAATGGAACAAAAATGAACAAAAATACTACTGTGCTTCAAGATAGTCCTCCAGTGCATACAGACGGCGTTGCCAACAATGGGGAGTGCACTGAATGCCATTGGCATTGCCATCAATGTGTGCCACCTATCGCCGAAATGCCCCGAGGACATTCACTCTACTGAAAAAGCGCCTCCCATGCAATGGTTTTCTCGGTTGTGGAATGAGGTCGAAATCGCGTGAACTGAGGTCTGGTGAATAGAGTGGCTGCGGGAAGGTCCATCTTTAAAACGGCCGACCACACACTGAACCTTTCAGGCGCTAGTGCCGAGCCATACTCGCGTGCGGCCGCAATGTCTCGGTTGATTTTGGTAATGTTTGCCAAGGGCTTTCGAATGTATTTACTGCGATTACGATTAAGCCACATGTTCGCACGATATACTGTAGTTGTCATGAATTATAGGATGACTGTTATATTAAAATTATTTAGTAATAAATAACACTCATTATCCAGTAAACTGCAATATTTTAATGAATATTACGGTAAAATCCTACGGCCAGGATCTCTTTCCATTTTCTTGGGCTTAAAATCTCATTCATTACGAAAGGGTGCTTTCTCATTTTTTCGCAGCAGGCTAAAAATACAACATGAAGAACTGAAAAGAATGGCTGAAGTACCTTGTAAAATTTCTGACACAATTTTGCAAATGCCTTATAGTAACTACCAAAGCTTGTGCAAGTTTTTTTAAAAAAAAAATGAGACCTTAGCATCAAAGCCCTTGTTTTGAAAGCTCGCTCACTCGCGAAATGTAAGAGATGATACACTAACAGCTAAGTGGTATACCTCGAATGACTGTGTCTCAATTCATGCACTACAACGGCGCATAAAATATTGCCATCCTCAAGTATCCCTGTTGTCTGTTTTACACTGATACAGGCAGGTAAGACCTTAAGAACCAATCCGTCTTCAGTTTGGTTTCAAACATCAACGACTTCAAGTAGCACCGTAGGGGAAAAATCATTAGGGAGAGATCTGGCGATCTCGCTGCCCAATGGGGCAGGATGTTCCCTTTCAATTTATGTATATGTATATGTATTTATATCAGGTAGATGTCTCGAATGAACACCCGGCAACGTTCATCAGTCAAATAGAGTTGCACCAAATAAGATCGGAATAGTTCACGTAACGTAATTTTAAACCAGAAGTTGCAGAGAATCGTTTTTGGAGATCTGAGAGAGGCTGTTTCGGTAGTTGGAAACAGCATCACAGTTAAAGGAGAACTTATCTGTAAACTATACGTGCTATAGGAAGTTCGGCACCGCATTACAACACTGGATAATTCGTTGACAAAAGTGTACACTTGGTTGAGAATCATTTGACCCAATTGCTTTCACATGTTTTGTATGACAGGGCTGTTTTTGCCGCTCCACCAACACTCTTCGCACCATATTCTTCGAATTTCACCGTGAAGCTGAAGGTGCCTTCATGAATTGTATCCTACACGATCTAGCTCTCCATCTGCTCAAATTCTCTCTTTGTAGAGAGTCTCGATCAGAACTCTGTCGTCTGAACGACGTGGTTCCTCCTAAGTTTTCATCCATGATGATAAATTTCTTCCAATTATGATGTTGCGTAACTTTTCTCTTCACATTAGTTTGGACCTTCGGGCACCATCCTGCAGCACCATTCGTTAAACGCGTGTCTGTTAGTTCCTACAACGAGTAATTCTCCATCTTTGACCAACTAATCATGAACTGTGAACAGTAGTACACTTCATCGTATCCATATCATGCAACTGTACATCGTTTTTCAAGGGAGTGTCACGAGTGTCAATGCGCCGAAAACTTGTTTGTTACATAACTGTAACTTTGCACATTCAGGACCTCGTATGGCCTGGAACACACGTTTTGAGTATTGATTCTTTATCTCAAAATACTCATCTTAGGATCGTGTAACGTCTATATAATTTCCACTCTAATGGTTCGCGACAACGAGCTCAAACAGTAGAGGCGAGAGACGAAGAGAGACAAACAGATGGTTGTAATACACTCTGCTTATGAAATATACACTGATGGAAAATAGAAGTGTTACATTATGAACACCTTGACATCGTCGTCGTCGGCTGATACTCGTATCCGAGTTTTCATTTCTCTCCTGAGATTTCCTTTGTCACGGTTCAGGCGTGGAAGTGTCGTTGATGGCTTAGCAATCTAATCCTAGCGTGGAACAGACGGCCACAAACATTACAGCTGATGGAAGGTGAAGGACGTGGCTGAGCCTGGAGGAGTTTACGTCTCCGGCGTTTGTCATTCTCCATTGTTCGACGTTCCAGCTCAAAGTTTTCAAGAGCATTTGAGGCAACTGAGTGCCAGTGACTTCGATCTTCTGCTATAGTGGACCAGTTACTCGGATCGATGTTCAAGTTTTTCAGATTTTTCTTGTACTGATCCTTATAACGTTTGAGAGGGGCAAAAAAATGGCTCTGAGCACTATGGGACTTAACATCTCAGGTCATCAGTCCTCTAGAACTTAGAACTACTTAAACCTAAGGACATCACACACATCCATGCCCGAGGCAGGACTTGAACCTGCGACCGTAGCGGTCGCGCGGTTCCAGACTGAAGCGCCTAGAACCGCTCGTCCACTCCGGCCGGCCTGAGAGGGGCACCTCGGTCCTTTTACCTGTGCTCACTTCGCTGTACAGCATTTGGCGTGGAAGTCTGCCATTTTTCATCCGCTGGACATGTCCGACCCATCTGAGTTGATGCCCAATGATAAGAGCTTCCATGCTATACATTTTTGCTTTCTCAAGAACAGCCGTGTTGGATACGAAGTCATCCCATTTCAGGTTCATGATATATCTTAGCTTCTGTTAGTTGAAGCGTTCTAGTTTCTTCAGATCACAGCACTATAACGTCCAGGTTTCGCAACCATATAGCAGGGTGAAAATGACTACAGCTTTGTACACCATCAGTTTGGTGTACAGTGTTAGGTCTTTATTCAGGAAGTCACGCTTTATAAGACGTCCAAATGCTACATGGGCAGCACGTAATCTATTCTCTACATCTTTTCCAGATGAGCAGTTAGATGTTAGTATGCTTCCTAGGTAGAGGAAATAGTCCACTTGTTCCAAGGGTGTATCATAAATGGATATGCTGAAATCAGGAACGGAGGAGCCAGGAGTTGTCTGCGCCTTCACCTTTGTCTTTGGAATATTGATGGAGAGACCAAATCGTTCGTACGCCCTGCTGAAGGAATCAACTGACAGTTGCAACTCTGCAGGTGAATGAGCTGAAGAAGCATTGTCATCAGCATACTGCAGCTCTGTCACACGAGTGGTACTGGTGAACCTTTTTGAATGGAGTCTGGACTGGTTGAATAATCCCCCATCGAACCTGTACTTTAGTTCTATTCCTGCATTGTTTACGGATGTCTCGTAAGGCAAAGCTGCCAGATACAATGCAAATAATGTTGGTGCAAGAACGCACCCTTGTTTAAGCTCACTTGTTATTGGGAATTCACCAGTTGTTTTATTCTGGCAGGGGACCTGTCCAGTCATATCATCGTGGAGAGCTTCAATCAAGTCAACAAAATGTTCAGGGCAGCCGAAGCGTTTTAAGGCCATCCACATGGCTTCTCTGGGAACTGTATCAAAGGCCTTTCCTAGATCGTAGAAAACAAGTAGCAAAGGCTTTTACTGTTCTCTGCACTTCTCCTGTAGTTGTCGTGCACAGAAAATCATGTCAATTGTCCCTCTTGAAGGTCGAAACCCGTATTAAGACTCAGGTAGTATAGTCTCTGAAAGTGTCTGGAGGCGATTTAAAAGTATTCTTGCAAAAATTTTGCCAGTGACAGAGAGTACAGATATTCCCCGGTAGTTACCACAGACGCTTCTGTTGCCCTTCTTGAAGATGGTGACAATTGTGGAGTTCTTCAAGTCAGCTGGTATCGCGGGTTTCCCACATTAATAGAATGAGTGAGAAGAGTCTAGTTTTTAGAGGCAAGCCGCCACCCTCAATAAGCTCTATCGGGATGCTGTCAGGTCCAGGAGCCTTCCCAGGTTTCACACTCTTGAGTGCCTTGCAAAATTTTTGAAAAGTTGGAGGATCAGCCATCCAGGGTTGTGGAGGGTATTGTGGGACATTTTTGAGAAAATCTCCAGTGGCAGTAGAAGGGCGGTTTAACAGTGAGCTGAAGTGCTCTTTCCAGCAATTTAAGATGTCCTGACTTTCAGTGAGAATGGTGGAGTTGTCAGCAGCTTTCAGTGTTCCTGATGAGGTGCGGATAGGTCCATACAGCTCTTTAATACCAGCGTAGAAGCCACGCAGGTTCCTTGCATCGGGAAGATTTTTGAGCTCTGTGGCTTTCTTTTGCCACCATTTGTTCTTGATTGCTCGTATTTCACTTTGACATTTCTGCTTGAGTTCTTGAAAGTGTGCTTTCTTTTAAACTTACAAAAAACTGATACGCAGTACTTTCGTATCTGTGGGAAATGTTTATTAAAATTTCATCGTCATAAGAGATTATTGTTAACAAGAAAGAAGCTATCCCACAGATGAAGAATGCTGTAAGCACAGCATGGCTGTTGGTCGTTTTAACGTTTCTGGAAGTTTCCACGTGGAGACCACAACACAGCGTACCCAGAGGACGTGCACTTGCAACTTATCGCCATCTTTATCATTTTCAGAGTCTGTATCTGAGAGTCTATATCTGCAGCTACATGACTACTCTGCAATCCACATTTAAGTGCCTGGTAGAGGATTCTTCGAACCACCTCCAGACTATTCCTCGACCGTTCCATTCACTAACAGCGCTCGGGAAAATTGAACACTTAAATCTTTCTGTTCGAGCTCCGATTTCTGTTATTTTATTGCGATGATCATTTCTACCTAAGCTGGTTAGCGACAGTAAAATATTTTCACATATGGTGATTGAAATTTCGTGAAAGGATCTCGCTGCAATGAAAAACGCCTTTGTTTTAATGATTGCCACCCCAACTCGCTCATCATATCCGTGACACCCTCTCCCCTATTTCCCGACACTACAAAACGAGCTGCCCTTCTGTGGACTTTTTCGATGTCCTCCGTCAATCCTACCTCGCAAGTATCCCGTCCCATACAGCATTACTCAAGAGGACGAACAATCGTAGCGTAGGCAATCTTTTTAATAGAGCTGTTGCATCTTCTAAATGTTCCACCAATAAAATATAGTCTTTGATTTGCCTTCCCCCACAATTTTATCTATGTGATCGTTCCAGTTTAAGTTCTTCGAAACTGTAATTCCTAGACATTTAGTTGAAATGACAGCCTTTAAATTCGCGAGGTTCATCATGTAACCAAAATTTAACGGATTTCTTTTCATACTCACATGGATTATCTGAGACTTTTCGTTATTCAGAAACATGTGCTGCTTTTTGCACGTCACAGATATTTTGTCTAAATTATTTTGCAATTGTTTTTGATCTTCCGTCGACTTTATTATGCGGCACATGACAGCATCATTTGCAGACAATCTAAGAGGGCTGCTCAGAGTGTCTCCTAAATCGTTTGTATAGACTGAGAACAACAGAGGGAGTATAACACTTCTATGGGGAACGCCAGATATCATATTACTACGTACTGTTACCTATCTGACAGGAGATCACGAGTCCAGTCGCACAACTGAAGTGATACTGGACAAGCATGCAATTTGATTAGAAGCGTCTTGCGAGGAACGGTGTCAAAAGCCTTCTGAAAACCTAGAAGTATAGAATCAATTTGAGATCCCCTGTCGATAGCACACATTATTTCATGTGAATAAAGAGCTAGTTGTATTTCACAAGAAAGATACTTTCTGAACCCGTGCTATGTGACAGTAGACCGTTTTCTCCAAGGTAAATCATAATATTCGAACACAATAAATGTTCCAAAATTCTACTGCAAATTGACACCAGTGATATAGGTCTGTAATTCATCGGATTACTCCTATTTCCTTCCTTCAGTCTTAGCGCTACCTCTGCAACTTACCAGTACCGATCTTCTGTCGAGCGAGCGGTTGTATATGATTGCTAAGTACGGAGCTATTGTACCAGGATACTCAGAAAGAAATCTAATTGGTCTACTATTTGGACGGAAGAGTTGCCTTTATTAAGAGATTTAAACTGCTTCGTTACACCGAGAATATCTACTCCCAAGTTGCTCATGTTGGCAGCCGGTTCTTGATTCGAATTCTGGAATATTTACTTCGTCCTCTTTGGTGAAGAACTTTTAGAAAACTAAGTTTAATAACTCCGTTTTAGTGACGCTGTCGCCGGTAATATTACCATTATTATCGCACAGTGAGAGTATTGATTGTGTCTTGCCACTGGTGTCTAATCATTGGCACGAGGGACATAGAAGCATCATACCTACTGATCGCACATGAAGTTGGCTCTAATGCAATCATTGTAGAGCAAATGACGAGGTGCTCTCAGGATAATAGTGTGGCAAGGAGAGCAGGCAAGAGTCCTTCCAGAAGGTCTACACCGCCAGAAGATCGTAGAACTGCTCATCTGGCTCTGACGAATAGACAGATGACGACAGCTGAAATCCGAGAACGGTCTGCAAGCATAGTGACAGCACAAACAGCCGGGAACAGGGCTACTGGAAGCTGGGTTGAGACCCTCATCTGCTATATTCGTCGTTTCTTGCAAACATCATATGATAGATAACGGTTACTTGCGTGGTGTAGAGCCACAATCAGCTGGGACATTGAGTGGCACTCTGTTGTGTTCAGTGACGAGTTTTATTTCTGTACGTGGCAGTCAGATCGGCACTGACGTGTCCATAGATGGCCTGGAAACAGGTCTGAATAAACGGTGATCCTAGAGACTCATACCTCTCCATTTCCTGGCATCATATTGTGGGGAGCTATTGGATATGACAACATGACTGATTTGGTAATTGTTAAATGGAGCCTGAATGGTCGCCAGCGTGCGGCAAGAATGTTAAACATTGTTGCCACATCCTTCATGATCATGGTCTCACTTGCCACATTCCAGGAGGATAATGCAAGACCCCCACTGCAATTCACACAAGAAACGCCTTGAGGAACGAACATATCCATGTCTGTCCTTTCCAGTCCCCTGATTTGTCACACAAAGAGACGTCTGTCATGCGATGGGAAGACGGCTACCGTTGTTCATGAACCAGCAGCATTTGTTTCAGGCATGGCAAGAAATCAATTAACTATACGGTTCCAGAGGTCTTTCCATGTCTCAAACAACTTTTCTGTATATATGCAGACAGCAGCGACGAATGAAAATTTGGATTCGAATGTGGTCTCCTGTTCACAACGCAGATGCGCTAACCTCCATGCCACCCTGCACAGTGACTTAGCACAGTTGATCAAATCCCGGCCTTGGCACAAATTTTCATTCGTCACTTCAGTCTACATACATACGTCATACATGTTTGAGACGTGAAAAGGTCTCTGGAACCATATACACTCATGCTCATAAAGTAAGGATAATTGCAGAATCACAACGTGATCAAGTGGTCGAGCAGCTGCTGGGCTACAGTCTCCCATTCTTGCACCAGTGCCTGTCGGAGCTCCTGAAGTGTCGTAGGGGTTCGAAGACGTGCAGCGATACGTCGACCGAGAGCATCCCAGACGCGCTGGATGGGATTTAGTTCTGGAGAACAGGCAGACCACTCCATTCGCCTGATATCTTCTGTTTCAAGGTACTCCTCCATGATGGCAGCTCAGTGGGGCCGTGCGTTATCATCCATCAGAAGGAAGGTGGGACCCACTGCACCACTGAAAAGTCGGACATACTGGTGCAAAATGATGTCCCGATACACCTGACCTGTTACAGTTCCTCTGTTAAAGACATGCAGGGGTGTACATGCACTAATCATAATCCCACCCCACACCATCAAACCACGACCTCCATACAGGTCCCTTTCAAGGACATTAAGGGGTTGGTATCTGGTTCCTGGTTCATGCCAGATGAAAACGCGGCGAGAATTACTGTTCAGACTATACCGGAACTCGTCTGTGAACATAACCACTATTCCAATGACCATGTACTGTGTTCTCGACACCAGGCTTTACGGGCTCTCCTGCGACCAGGGGTCAGTTGAATGCACCTTGCATGTCTCCGGGCGAAAAAACCATGTCTGTTCAGTCGTCTATAGACTGTGTGTCTGGAGACAACTGTTCCAGTGGCTGCGGTAAGGTCCCGAGCAAGGCTACCTGCTGTACTCCGTTGCCGTCTGCGGCAGTGATGGTGAGATATCGGTCTTCTGCCGGCCGGAATGGCCGAGCGGTTCTAGGCGCTACAGTCTGGAACAGCGCGACCGCTACGGTCGCAGGTTAGAATCCTGCCTCGGGCGTGGATGTGTGTGATGTCCTTAGGTTAGTTAGGTTTAAGTAGTTCTAAGTTCTAGGGGACTAATGACCACAGCAGTTAAGTCCCATAGTGCTCAGAGCCATTTGAACCATATCGGTCTTTTTGTGGTGTTTTACACTGTGGACGTCCCCTACTGTAGCGCCTGGACACGTTTCCTGTCTGTCTTGAGATCACACTTGGTGGCACACAGAGGGCCTGTGCTACATCCTGCCGTGTTTCAAATGGTTCAAATGGCTCTGAGCACTATGGGACTCAACTGCTGTGGTCATAAGTCCCCTAGAACTTAGAACTACTTAAACCTAACTAACCTAAGGACAGCACACAACACCCAGCCATCACGAGGCAGAGAAAATCCCTGACCCCGCCGGGAATCGAACCCGGGAACCCGGGCGTGGGAAGCGAGAACGCTACCTCACGACCACGAGATGCGGGCTGCCGTGTTTGACCAGCCTCCAGTCGTCCTAGTATTCTACCCCTCATAACATCATCAATATGTGTTCTTTGAGCCATTTTGAACACACAGTCACCATTAGCACGTCTGGAAACGTCTGCACACTTACTCGCTGTACCATACTCTGACATGCACCAACACACCTCTGGTTATGTGGACTGCTGCCAGCGCCACCTTGCGACGACCGCAGGTCAAATGCACCGCATGGTCATACCCCGAGGCGATTTAAACCCGCAAACCGCCCACCAGAGCGTTGTTTGGCCATGTATTAGCATTAACCTAAATTTATGAGCATGAGTGTAGTTTCGTTTGATTAAAGCACCTTTGCCTGGGTTTCAGGCAGGATCCCGCGTTTCGTTCTATGCTGAGGTACTATTCCAGTACAACTGAAGAGCCTCTGCACTGCTGTTCGAGTTAGGGGGAACACCAAGGGGCTGAGCGTGATTATTTATTTGAGGAGAGAGGTGTTCTAAGGTAGTCTGTGCAGTTGGCGCTAAGCCCCCATGCCAGGGTGGCGTAGTGGTTAGCGCATCTACCTCGTGTGCAGGAGAACCAAGTTCGAATCCCGGAGTTAGTACAAATTTTCATCCGTCGCTTTAGTCTGCAAATACACACAGCAAGAAATGTTTCAATATGACATTCGGATGGTACTTGCTTCCACTCTACGACGAATGCAGAAGTGTATTCGTGCCTGTAGCAGTCACACCTCATGTTGATGATGATGGACGTCAGTTCCGAATCGATTGAAAAGTTTAACATGTAATATCCGTTACGTCATGAATGTATCCACAAAGTGATTAGTATCGGACCGATATTTCATGATGTGTCACTTTCCTTTTTCTGTCAGTGTGTCTTCTTAACAGGTGGTGGCGTAAAGTTTCTCATCACCAGTCTTTGCGCCAATGTCCAGGCTATATTCCTAAACCTCTCCGTAGTGTCTCACGAACTGAGGGGAAGTGACACTGTCAATGGTGATTCGTCTGTCGGATAGCGATGTAAATCTCGGCGGTCCCCTTAGCAGTTTTCGAGAGGAGTTGGCTATGAGCCGGCACCGGGTATCACACTCTCGCTTCCCTTCATCCACAACATAAACGCAACGCTACACTGCAAAAGCACTCGTCCCAGTCACCCACACGACACAGATACACACTGGACACTTCGATGCAGGTCGGAGGAAGGCAACGGCAAACAACTTCCACTAAGACCTTGCCACGAGCAGTCATACAGAATTCCTGCACCTGCTCTCTCTACGCTCATTCCCTGAGTATGGGACTATTTATATATCTTGTTAACATGACAAAAAAAGGGTCAGAGATATTCGTGAAATTGCTTTCCTCGTAGATACACTCCTGGATGTATTCTATTTTTATTATCTGACTCGGTCGCTGGCAACAGATGTATGAGTGTGAAAAAAACGCTACCGTTTTATTACTCAGGGGATTTAGCTTACAGGAAGCTTCTGGCGGGCAGCCTTTGCTAATGGCTTAATGGCCGCGAAGAGACAGAGAGGACGGGGCAGGGGAAGGGAAACAGTAAAAAGGAAAGCGACCGGACAGGCCTCTCGGTACATCAGTTTATTACGTTTTACGTGTAGTTAAAAGCGGTCGTCAATGTCGTCGTGATGTGTCCTCCTCAGATGTTTGTCGCTTTAATTTACGGAACAGAGGGGGAGGGTGGGTTGGCGGGGATGGGGGAGGGGGTGCAAGAAGACTTTCTGCAGTGGTAATCTACAAGTTAAGCTAAAGCTCGGGGCAATTTCGGAAAGGTTGTATTTTGTCGGTAGGCCATAATATCGCCATAGCACGGGGACTTAGATAGTTAAATGGACTACATTAACAGCGTCTCTATATTTGTCTCTTGCCATTCGAGATACGTGAGCCAGCGGATTGTGTTCAATCAAACTTTACGAGAGACAAGTGAAAGCTTACTGCCGGGGCAGAGAGAACTTGCGCCGTTGCAGTGCAGCGACCCTCGGGGGAGGGGAGGGGTGGAACGTTCTCGGTGGCCTTTCGCTTCCTGTGATGCACTATTCGTCAAAAGTCTCTGGACGAGCCTCATCCGAGCTGTATAAGTGGATGCACCATTTGTCAGCATCACTGACGTGCTTTCCATCAACATGAGTGGACAGAGGGGACTAATTCATCTCGTCATCATTTTAGGTTAGAGAATCCCCTCCCTAGGCCCGACAAGACGCCTCCTGAGACGCGGCAAGATAGGAGTAGGGAAAATGCAACAGGGAATAACAATATTAATGTGCTAATAGTAAACTGCAGGAGCGTCTATAGAAAGGTCCCAGAACTGCTCTCATTAATAAACGATCACAACGCCCATATAGTACTAGGGACAGAAAGTTGGCTGAAACCAGACATAAACAGTAATGAAATCCTAAACTCAGATTGGAATGTATACCGCAGAGACAGGCTGAACAGTGAAGGGGGAGGCGTGTTTATAGCGATAAGAAGTTCAATAGTATCGAAGGAAATTGACGGAGACCCGAAATGTGAAATGATTTGGGTGAAGGTCGCGGTTAAAGCAGGCTCAGACATGGTAATTGGATGTCTCTATAGGCCCCCTGGCTCAGCAGCTGTTGTGGCTGAGCACCTGAAGGATAATTTGGAAAATATTTCGAGTAGATTTCCCCACCATGTTATAGTTCTGGGTGGAGATTTTAATTTGCCGGATATAGACTGGGAGACTCAGACGTTCATAACGGGTGGCAGGGACAAAGAATCCAGTGAAATTTTTTTAAGTGCTTTATCTGAAAACTACCTTGAGCAGTTAAACAGAGAACCGACTCGTGGCGATAACATATTAGACCTTCTGGTGACAAACAGACCCGAACTATTTGGAAAAGTTAACGCAGAACAGGGAATCAGCGATCTTAAAGCGGTTACGGCATCGATGATTTCAGCCGTAAATAGGAATATTAAAAAGGGTAGGAAGATTTTTCTGTTTAGAAAAAGTGACAAAAAGCAGATTTCAGAGTACCTGTTGGCTCAACACAAAAGTTTTGTCTCAAGTACTGATAGTGTTGAGGATCAGTGGACAAAGTTCAAAACCATCGTACAATATGCGTTAGATGAGTATGTGCCAAGCAAGATCGTAAGAGATGGAAAAGAGCCACCGTGGTACAACAACAGAGTTAGAAAACTGCTGCGGAAGCAAAGGGAACTTCACAGCAAACATAAACATAGCCAAAGCCTTGCAGACAAACAAAAATTACGCGAAGCGAAATGTAGTGTGAAGAGAGCTATGCGAGAGGCGTTCAATGAATTCGAAAGTAAAGTTCTATGTACTGACTTGGCAGAAAATCCTAAGAAATTTTGGTCTTATGTCAAAGCGGTAGGTGGATCAAAACAAAATGTCCAGACACTCTGTGACCAAAATGGTACTGAAACAGAGGATGACAGACTAAAGGCCGAAATACTAAATGTCTTTTTCCAAAGTTGTTTCACAGAGGAAGATTGCACTGTAGTTCCTTCTCTAGATTGTCGCACAGATGACAAAATGGTAGATATCGAAATAGACGACAGAGGGATAGAGAAACAATTAAAATCGCTCAAAAGAGGAAAGGCCTCTGGACCTGATGGGATACCAGTTCAATTTTACACAGAGTACGCGAAGGAACTTGCCCCCCTTCTTGCAGCGGTGTACCGTAGGTCTCTAGAAGAGAGTAGCGTTCCAAAGGATTGGAAAAGGGCACAGGTCATCCCCGTCTTCAAGAAGGGACGTCGAACAGATGTGCAGAACTATAGACCTATATCTCTAACGTCGATCAGTTGTAGAATTTTGGAACACGTATTGTGTTCGAGTATAATGACTTTTCCGGAGACTAGAAATCTACTCTGTAGGAATCAGCATGGGTTTCGAAAAAGACGGTCATGTGAAACCCAGCTCGCGCTATTCGTCCACGAGACTCAGAGGGCCATAGACACGGGTTCACAGGTAGATGCCGTGTTTCTTGACTTCCGCAAGGCGTTCGATACAGTTCCCCACAGTCGTTTAATGAACAAAGTAAGAGCATATGGACTATCAGACCAATTGTGTGATTGGATTGAGGAGTTCCTAGATAACAGGACGCAGCATGTTATTCTCAATGGAGAGAAGTCTTCCGAAGTAAGAGTAATTTCAGGTGTGCCGCAGGGGAGTGTCATAGGACCGTTGCTATTCACAATATACATAAATGACCTGGTGGATGACATCGGAAGTTCACTGAGGCTTTTTGCAGATGATGCTGTGGTGTATCGAGAGGTTGTAACAATGGAAAATTGTACTGAAATGCAGGAGGATCTGCAGCGAATTGACGCATGGTGCAGGGAATGGCAACTGAATCTCAATGTAGACAAGTGTAATGTGCTGCGAATACACAGAAAGATAGATCCTTTATCAATTAGCTACAAAATAGCAGGTCAGCAACAGGAAGCAGTTAATACCATAAATTATCTGGGAGTACGCATTAGGAGTGATTTAAAATGGAATGATCATATAATGTTGATTGTCGGTAAAGCAGATGCCAGACTGAGATTCATTGGAAGAATCCTAAGGAAATGCAATCCGAAAACAAAGGAAGTAGGTTACAGTACGCTTGTTCGCCCACTGCTTGAATACTGCTCAGCAGTGTGGGATCCGTACCAGATAGGGTTGATACAAGACATAGAGAAGATCCAACGGAGAGCAGCGCGCTTCGTTACAGGATCATTTAGTAATCGCGAAAGCGTTACGGAGATGATAGATAAACTCCAGTGGAAGACTCTGCAGGAGAGACGCTCAGTAGCTCGGTACGGGCTTTTGTCAAAGTTTCGAGAACATACCTTCACCGAAGAGTCAAGCAGTATATTGCTCCCTCCTACGTATATCTCGCGAAGAGACCATGAGGATAAAATCAGAGAGATTAGAGCCCACACAGAGGCATACCGACAATCCTTCTTTCCACGAACAATACGAGACTGGAATAGAAGGGAGAACCGATAGAGGTACTGAAGGTACCCTCCGCCACACACCGTCAGGTGACTTGCGGAGTATGGATGTAGATGTAGATGAACAGGATATGTTTGAAGTGCCGCACAAGTTCAGACATTCCATCAGCAAGATTTCCCAGAACCATTGTTAAAGAAGCTAATGTGAAGTAACAACGTCAAGGAAGTACTAAACTAATAATACAGTTCTGCAATGAAAAAAATTGTTTCAAATTTTTATAGTGATTCTTATATGTATCATTTCTGTGACACTCTCTCCCACATTTTGCGATAATACAAAACGTGCTGCCTTTCTTTGAACGTTTTAGATGAACTCCGTCAGTCCTATTTGGTAAGGATCCAACACCGCGCAGCAGTATTCTAAAAGAGGACGGACAAGCGTAGTGTAGGCAGGATCCTTAGTAGGTCTGTTACATTTTCTGAGTGTCCTGCCAATAAAACGCAGTCTTTGGTTAGCCTTCCCTTCTACATTTTCTATGTGTTCCTTCCAATTTAAGTTGTTCGTAATTGTAATACCTAGGTATTTAACTGAATTTACGGCTTTTAGATTCGACAGATTTATCGTGTAAACGAAGTTTATCGAGTTCCTTTTAGCACTCATGTGGATGACCTCACACTTTTCGTTATTTAAGGTCAACTGCCACTTTTCGCACCATTCCGATATTTCTTCTAAATCGTTTTGCAGTTTGTTTTGATCTTCTGATGACTATTAGTCGATAAACGACAGCGTCATCTACAAACAACCGAAGACGGCTGCTCATATTGTTTCCCAAATCGTTCATATAGATAAGGAAGAGCAAAGGGCCTATAACACTACCTTGGAGAACACCAGAAATCACTTCTATTTTACTCGATGACTTTCCGTCAATTACTACGAACTGTGACCTCTCTGACAGGAAATCACAAATCCAGTCACATAACTGATACGATATTCCATAAGCACGCAATTTCACTACGAGCCGCTTGTGTGGAACAGTGTCAAAAGCCTTCCGGAAATCCAGAAATACGGAATCGATCTGAAATCCTTTGTCAATAGCACTCAACACTTCATGTGAATAAAGAACGATGTTTTCTGAACCCATGTTGACTGTGTGTCAATAGACCGTTTTCTTCGAGGTAATTCATAATGTTCGAATACAATATATGTTCCAAAATCCTGCTGCATATCGACGTTAACGATATGGCCTGTAATTTTGTGGATTACTCCTACTACATTTCTTGAATATTGGTTTGACCTGTGCAACTTTCCAGTATTTGGGTACGGATGTTTCGTCCATTACCCTTTGTTGACTCACAAATCACAGATTGAATTTTTACTTTTAAGTTGTTTTTAATATACGTACAAACCAAAAACTTTCGGTAAAATCTAAATAATAACCTTAAAATATAACTTTTTGAGCCTAATAAATTAGCTTGCAAATGTAATCAGTCCAAATTTAAGTTGCAATCATGAGACAGCCTCTCTTTTGTTAAAAAATGATATGGTAAAACTTGTAGAATCCGGTTCATACTAGATTTGCTGCCAGTATGCTGTCTGTGTCAGTACCTCTTCAACTCTTCCTTCTTCCCCCTCCACCCTCTGTCTACTCTCCACTGCAAGGTCGAGCTACTGTCATTGTGGATGTAGTCACTCTGCTGACCACATTTCCATTATTTCTTCGCTGAAGTGAAATTTGGTTTTGTGTTTATAATGTATTCTACAGGTTGTGTGAACTCTCCTTATTGTTTCTGCTATATTTGTGGGTCTTATATTGTTGAAAAGCAACAGAGAAACATAACTTTTGTTAAAAAGGTATATTTTACCTACTTTGGTATGAAACTAGGCGATCAAGACAAATCATGTGCTCCTTACAAAGTGTGTTCTGTGTGTGTAGAAGAACTGAGACAATTGTTTCCAGGTAAGAAGATATCATTTCGTTTCGTAATGCCTATGATTTGAAGAGAACTGAAAAATCACTGAAAAGACTGTTTTTTGGTCTTGCTGTGTGCAACATTTTAATTTCAAAAATAAAAAGAAGATTTGTATCCAAACATTGCTTCAGCTATGCGCCTTCTTCCTCATGGGTTCCATTTACCTGTACCGTGTCGTGCAGCTACAACTGAAAACAGTTTAGATGATGTTGATCAGTTGTCCCAGGCAGTGATGACGATGACAATGTGGTAGTTATGAGCCCCTCAACAAAGAGCCAAAACTCTTCACATAGTAGGAACTAAATTATTTACTTAGAGACTAACGCCTTCCAAAGGATTCAGTCATGGTTTCAGGATTGAGGTTGAAACAAAAGGATTTTTTGGCTCCTGGAACATCCTTTTCTTGGTAAAGAAGTAGAGGAAAAGAGTTTGTGCCTTTTTTCTCTCGAGTGGGTGGCCCCGTTTTTTGTACTAATGTTCCTCAGTTGGTGGAGATATTCAGTATCAAATATGAACCTGATGAATGCAGAATTTTCACTAAGTCCTCCAAAAGAAGCCTAAAAACTGTTCTTGTGCACAACAGCGACTAGTATCCATCTGTACTAGTAGGACATTCAGTTCATTTGCAAGAATGTTATGAGAAACTTGAATTGGTCCTTAACAAGTTTAAGAACTCTGATCATAAGTGGACCATTTGTCCTTACAAATGGTCCATTTATGATCAGAGTTCTTAAACTTGTTAAGGACCAATTTGTCCTTACAAATGGTCCACTTATGAGCAGAGAATTCTCCATGCTACTAGGCCAACAGAGTGACTACAGAATGTTCCCCTGCTTCCTCTGTGAATGAGATAGCTGTGATCATAAACAACATTATGTTAAAACAGAATGGTTAGTAAGAAAAAGTTTGGTTCCTGGAGTTAAGAACGTTGGAGAATCTATTGGAATCTAAAAATATTTTACTTCCGCCACTTCACATCAAGTGGGGACTGATGAAACAATTTGTCAAGGCATTGCCTAAGAAGTAGAGTGTTTTAGATACCTTTGTGAGCAATTCCCTGACCTCTCTGAGGTGAAACTTAAAGAAGGGGTATTTGATGGGCCTGACATAAGATAGCTTATGAAGGATGAAAACTTCATGTTGAAAATGAAAGATCAGGAAAGGAAACAATGGAAGTCTTTTAAAGAAGTGGTGACCGGCTTCTTAGGAAATACGAGGGTTTTTTAAAAAGTTCTCGGAATCACCACGAGAGGTCTATGCTAGAGAAACAAGTTGTTCACGTGATATTCATTGGCCTGTTGCCTGTAAACACTTTGCCATGTCAGTGCTCATGGAAGAGAGCAGTGGCGGCAACGTGGCTCTCTTGTTGTTCCCGCGTAGTAATTTGCGAAAATGGAAAAAATCGAGACTCGAGCAGTGATTAAGTACTTCGTACAGAAAGGCATGAAAGCAAAGGAATTCATGCCGGTTTCCAGAATACAGTGGGTTACTCTGCTCCTTCATATTCATCTGTTTTCAAGTGGACAAATGAATTTAAAATTGGTCGGGAGAGCTTAGATGATGATCTGTGCAGTGGTCGACGAAAATGTTCACTACTCCAGAAATCATTGCAAAAGCGCACAAAATGGTCATGGAAGATTGCCGATTGAAAGTGCGTGAAATTGCTCACACTTGCCAGATGTCATCTCAAAGGGTATATCACACTTTAACTGAAAATTATAAATGAAAAAATTATCTGCAAGATGGGTGCCACGACTCTTGACGCGCGCTCGCATACATGTGCCGTCGCCATGGCAAAATTACACGAACTATGGTATGAATTGTTGCCACACTCACCTTATTCACCTGATATGGCTCCGTCAGACTTCTATCTCTTCCAAGAACTAAAAATTTTTCTTGGTGGACGAAGATTAATTTCAAACGAAAATTGATAGCCAGAGTTGACAACTATTTTCAAGGACTAGAGGAAACTCATTTTCGAGATGGGATCAAGGCACTGGAACATCGTTGGACCAAGTGCATTAATCTACAAGGAGATTACAATGAAAAATAAAAAAAAAAGTTTCAGTGATGTAAGTACTTTTTTTCTATTCCGTTCGAGAACTTTTCAAACCACCCTCATAGAAAAGACCCAAACTGCAAGACAATTGTAACTGATCTGGTAACTAACTACGAATTGTTGGGCTACAACATGAGTGTTAAATTTCATTTACTTCATTCTCATCTGAACTATTTTCCGAAAAATCTTGGAGCTGTCATTGAAGAACAAGAGAACGATTCCATCAGGACATAAAAGAAATGGAACGAAGATATCAAGGACACTGGGACGTGAACATGATGGCTGACTACCGTTGGAAGTTAAAAAGAGAAAATCCTCAACTCTACAGCGGGAAAAGTACAAAAAGAAGTTTGGAAGAAAAGGAAACGTCACTACAAAGACATGTAATAGTGTTTTAATAAAGCCTTATCAACTAATCTTGTATCAAAATGGTTCAAATAGGTCTGAGCACTATGGATCTTAACATCTGAGATCATCAGTCCCCTAGAACTTAGAACTACTTAAACCTAACTGACCTAAGAACATCACACACATCCATCCCCGAGGCAGGATTCGAACCTGCGACCGTAGCGGTCGCGCAGTTTCAGACTGAAGCGCCTAGAACCGCTCGGCCGCACCATCCGGCCAATCTTGTATGTTAACTGGGGGCCTAGAAATGACAGAGAGGCTCTGTCCACGCCACAGCTGCAGTGGTCCACAAGCCCACGACGACTACCGCAGTCCACTTCACCCCTCCGCCACCCCACACCGAACCACTCTTTCAGGGTTACTGTGCAGTTCGGCCCGCAGTGCCCCCCCCCCCCCCCCCCCAAGGAACGTCTCACGCCAGACGAGTGTAACCCCTATGTTTGCGTGTTAGAGTAATGGTGCTGTACGCGTACGTGGATAACTTGTTTGTGCAGCAATCGCCAACATAGTGTAGCTGAGGCAGAATAAGGGGAACCAGCCCGCATTCGCCGAGGCAGATGGAAAACCGCCTAAAAACCATCCACAGACTGGCCGGCTCACCGAACCTCGACACAAGTCTGCTGGGAGGATTCGTGCCGAGGACCAAGCGCTTCTTCCCAACCCGAGAAGCCGTGCGTTAGACCGAACAGCTAACCGGGCGGGGTATCAACTAATCTTACTCTATGTTTATGATTAACCTGCGTTTAATGTGGTTTAATAACATTGTACATAAATAACACTGATATAAAAAAATGGCCTTTTTAGGAATTCTCCTAAAAGTTTTACCTCTTTTTGTAGCCAAACCTTACATGATAGAAAAAAAATCATTTCTGAAATCAGCGCCAAAAACTACATTAAAATCAGCTATCAAAAATAAAAAAATTAAATTTTTTTCAGAATTGTTTAAGTATTCTGATTGATCTAAGAAACTGTCTAATAAGGACCTCCAAACACTGAAGCATGCAGTACGATCCAGTTTAGACCATATCTACATCTATATATCTATATTGCGCAAGCCTACCAACCTTACGGTGTGTGGCAGAAAGTATTTTGTATTCCACTCCCACTCATACCCCTTCCCCTTCTTCTCTGGATCTCATCCCACTCACGAATAGTGCTCGGGAAGAGGACAGTTAGCAAACCACCGTATGAACCTGACTCTTTCTAATTCTAGTTTCATAGCTTTTTCGAGAGATGTATGTAGGAAGAAGCAATATGTTGGTTAACTTTTCTAGGAAAGCGGGCTCCCTGTACTTAAACAGTAGAACACACTGTGCACATTCTTGCAAAATCTGTGATGGATTTGTATGAGCATCTTCATAGGAGTTATTGATACGAGTCACTGTGGGTCTAAAACATTTCACAGAAGGATATCTGAATGTAAATAAAACTATCTCGCTCCATCACATAGGCAACGTCCAACTACAGTCAAAAACGGTTACTATAAATAGCAAGCTTGTGGTTTTCATAATTTTAGCACATGAACATTAAAATTTCGATGGGTAAGTCCTTGCTCGTGGCTAACTGTGACACACAACCAGTGATTTTGTATGTCCCAACAGTAAATTCGGACAGGTGATATAGCTCTTTTTTGGCCAAAACATAGAACATAATGTTACCTGTTCACAGATATTGTGCTGAATTGGAGTAAGGTTCCAGTATACTTTGCAGCAGTATGTTTCACAGAACGGTTAGCTGAGGCAGCGCGTCTGGTATTGAACAGCAGGAGAAGCGGGTAGTCTGACGAGTAATGAGGCGCCTAGCTGCGCCGCTAGGTGCAGAATCGTAGTCCTTTTCTATTTGACTATTTTCTGCGCTAGTCGACGGTAGCACAATGCCCTAGGCGCGGTCGATGAGCATGAAGGGGAAAAAAGAAGCCGACGGGCAGGGACTGAATGCCTCCTATATAAAACTCCTCCACCTCCGTGATCCAGGTCTGCAAAACGACGTCTGTACGGCGTAAGGGTGCTGTCTGCCGATACACCGAGTCTCGCTGCTGGGAGAGTATATTCCTCAGGGAGAAGTGCATTCGTGTATTGAAGCAGGTAGCCGCAACCAATCTGACGTAGAGCTTTCCCGTTTCCTATCGTTTCCAGATAGATTCCATCTTCTCGTTGCTTGAAGCTACAATTTCCAATACAGGGGATCCAGAGCAAATGTGAGCTATTCTCTGTTGTTAGGGCATATCTGATTCATAAGTTTCTTGGCGATGGGTATCTTGCTAGTTTCTGTAGTCCTCCTACACAGGGTCAGAAGCAATGTTTGCAAAATTGAGACCAAGCAACAAGATAAATGTTATGGAATGGCTGTTGTAACATCGCAGAGACACTTTTGAACACAGTTTAAGAAACGCCTACCACGTACATTGCAGCCACTAAAACGAAACGAAATTTTGCTTATTGTTTGTATGTAGAAAAGTAGGAAGTATACATGATTAAATATGCAGATGATTTGGAGGTATACAAGATGCGAAATTTATTGCACACAGTTGCCACCTTCGGTAGTGACAAAGGCTCTAACTCTCGGATTACACTTCCCGCTGCGGTAACCACTCCTTGGAAACAACGCTAACATACATGGCTCATGCCTCGCCCGACCCGCCCTCAAAATGTTACTTTCTTCTACATACTTTGCCAGCTGGAACTCCCCGTTTTCTACTTTGATTTCTGGCCAAGTCCTGTATATACCATAAACTTGGACGGAGTCGGTGATGACGACTAGTGGCAGTCCCCTTGTGAGCAGATGAAGATCCCCGGAGTCGCTTCTCAGAATGAACAGTCAAGCTCTACCAGCGCAAGTCTACATACTAACTGGTGACCGTTGGAGGAGATCTTTGGAAGGCCAACGCCAAGGTAAGGCCGGCCGGAGTGGCCGCGCGGTTCTAGGCGCTACAGTCTGGAGCCGAGCGACCGCTACGGTCGCAGGTTCGAATCCTGCCTCGGGCATGGGTGTGTGTGATGTCCTTGGGTTAATTAGGTTTAATTAGTTCTGAGTTCTAGGCGACTGATGACCTCAGAAGTTATGTCGCATAGTGCTCAGAGCCATTTTGAGCCAAGGTAAGCATATCGCACACGTTTTCTGGAGCAGACCTCAAACCAACGTGCTTTCAAGAAAACGACAATAACGCTGCACGGAAGAACTCCTTAATCTGAATAAGATGGATCATTATTCCACTGGAATATCGTCCAAGGCACTGCTGAAGAAGTGATTGTAATACCTACTGGTAGGAGGGGGGCACTGTCTAAGAATGAACAGTAATATCTGTTGCAATGATCGCTCCTAATCTCGATGAAAAAGTTTCTGTTCGAAGACCGTAGAGTGCAGAATCGGTATGCCAATCAGGCAAAATTGCCGTGAGCACCTACACACCAAGTTGAAGATATCCGTTTGGCAGAACACGATGTCCTGCTGCGTGAAGTACGTAACTGCCTGCTGCCCAATCTCGTTCGACTGGTACCGTCGACCTTTCAATGCCTTTTTAAGGCAGAGCAAGCGTGATTATCCTTTGGGGAGAGCTCAGAACTGTAGGGCGACTGGCTGAGTGTCTCCCACTCGAGTTGGGGTAGCATTTGCCACGCGGGGGCGTGCGTTATCGTGAAGCAGCAGTACCCCTTGTTGCACCATTCCACAACGGTGCTTTTCGACAGGCATTCTGTCCTTCGGCAGCCAAAAACCAATAACAGCACGTTGGTCCTGTGTGGACGCAACGCATTTGGTAATAACGCCGCCATAGTTCACGTCTGCTACCGCACACACATAGGAAAGACAAAAAAAAAAAAAAATGGTTCAAATGGCTCTGAGCACTATGGGACTTAACATCTGTGGTCACCAGTCCCCTAGAACTTAGAACTACTTAAACCTAACTAACCTAAGGACATCACACACATCCATGCCCGAGGCAGGATTCGAACCTGCGACCGGAGCGGCCACGCGGTTCCAGACTGAAGCGCCTTTAACCGCACGGCCACACCGGCCGGCTAGGAAAGACACAAATGCCGCACTCACCCCTTGCGTACATGTCGGTCCTTAAGTAGCCGCATCGCAATCACGGTACATTGCATATACGCTACAGCAACGCCCTAAAACTGAAACTTTTTTATCGCCCCTTATAGATACCTCACAGTTCGTAGCATAGCACTGAGTTGCAGTCCACGCTCCATTCCGCTATATTCCACCTTAGTGCTACGTGTTGCGTAATAATCTGATTAGCTATATTAATTATGAAGATGTAAGGTGATGTAATAATAAGTTTTTCTTGGGTAATTTTATTTAAGTAACTACTGTTAGGAACTACAGTGGCCGGCCGAAGTGGCCGAGCGGTTCTAAGCGCTACAGTCTGGAAACGCGCGACCGCTACGGTCGCAGATTCGAATCCTGCCTCGGGCATGGATGTGTGTGATGTCCTTAGGTTAGTTAGGTTTAAGTAGTTCTAAGTTCTAGGGGACTGATGACCTCAGAAGTGAAGTCAAATAGTGCTCAGAGCCATTTGAACTACAGTGAGCTGGACATACGCACAGAAATATCCATAGGAACCAAAGCATTGTGAGCCAATATGGCCGACTTCACGGCATTCCTCGCTTGGAGAAAGCGCATGGCACTGATTGAAGGAATAAGGAGCCTCCGGATACAGTTTGGCTGATGACCCTGAGCACTAAGGGACTTAACTTCTGACGTCATCAGTCCCCTAGAATTTAGAAGTACTTAAACCTAACTAACCTAAGGACATCACACACCTCCATGCCCGAGGCAGGATTCGAAACTGCGACCGTAGCGGTCGCGCGGTTCCAGACTGTAGCGCCTAGAGCCGATCGACCACTCCGGCCGGCATACAGTTTGGGTTGGTAACCTCGAAGCTTCTAGAACAATGGCGCATTTATGTTCACCTGAGTTCTTATGTTAACGGCGTAGTTTCTCTCTGAGGTCACCCCTTCGCTAGAAGAAATGGGACCGCCCATTTACCAGAACAGGGGAAGACTGATTGCGCAAGTTTTTTTTATATATTTTAAACACTCTGCTAGCAGTTGGAGAACAGAAGGTATGACAAAATGCTTGAACTTTCACAATCGTGGGCTGATGAACACTTAGAACCTAGAAATTAGTGGTAATTTTGAGTAACTGTGTTCTGCAGGAGGGTTATTTTGTAATCATTTGATTAATCTGCTTATATTAGCTCTGAATATAACTCCTCGATTTGTAAACTGTGTGTAGGGGCGCCACAGTTGCTTTAGTGAGAAGGCACTGCGACGGAACACTCGAAATGAGTTTGTGAGCTGAAACGACTGACAGTCGAGCATGTTCTGGGGCATGCTACCAAGGTCTCCAGAGAAGCTTCGCTATTACCATTTTCTTTTCCCACAATGTATTCAGCTGAGAGCCGCTCAAGCGTCGTCAAAGAAATCCATCTAGTGGAGTTGAAGATGGATATGCAGTACAAAAATCTGCCGCACTTCTTAGATACTTCTCCAATGCGCTAGCACTTCGTGTGTGTCTTGACGATATTAACAAAAGACTAATGGCTGCATGGTCGCGATTAGTATCTTTTTCCTGTAAGTGCTCAGGTTTGTAGTGAGATTTTTCGATTCGTGAATTACAATGAGTTGTAGCTAAGAAAATATTGTTTTTGGTGTGTGTTAAGGTGTAAGACCCGCGTAGCAGAACACGGCATATTATGAGCAGTACTAATTTATCAACTGTTCATAAAGGCGAGGAATCTTATCTTACACTGCCGGCCAGTTCTCCAGTTACAATGACTTGGATAAATGCGTTTAAATGATCTTCATAAAATCCCGAAGGTCTTCCTGAGTGAGGAGAGTCACCAATGTCAAAACGATCTTCCTTTGCCACGCTCTGTCCAACGGTCCAACGGTATTGTCCCCATACATGGCCCACATGTTTCAGGCTCCCTCTGCAGCCGTCACCCCTCTGTTGAACTCAAAAAGAAGAATATTTCGAGTGGCCGAGCGGTTCTAGGCGCTACAGTCTGGAACCGCGAGACCGCTACGGTCGCAGGTTCGAATCCTGCCTCGGGCATGGATGTGTGACATGTCCTTAGGTTAGTTAGGTTTAAGTAGTTCTAAGTTCTAGGGGACTGATGACCTCAGAATTTGAGTCCCATAGTGCTCAGAGCCATTTGAACCATTTTTTAAAATTTTACACTATCTTAAAATAGTGGTAATAGACGCGTGTCTCGGGAGGTACATGCTCGGCAGTATTGAGGTCGGTTTTGCCCTTACTATGGCCAGGCAGAAATATATTTGAGGAAGAGCTATCTCGTGTAGGCACAAATGTATTTGAGGAACAGCTATCTCGTGTATGTATAGTTTTATGGGCCAAAGGCCTTGCTGCAGTGGTAACACCGGTTACCGTCATACCACCGAAGTTAAGCGCTGTCGGGCTTGGCTAGCACTTTGGTGGCTGACAGTCCGGTGTCCCGAGCGCAGCGGGCAAGCGAGATGCACTCAGCCCTTGTGGGGCAAATTGAGGAGCTACCTGACTGCGAAGTAGCGACTCCGATCTCGTAAATTGACATACGGCCGTGAGGGTGATGTGCTAACCGCATGACCCTCCACATCCGCATCCAATGACGCCTGTAGGCTGGGATGACACGGCGTTCGCCCAGTACTGTTAGGGTCTTCCGATACCTATTCGAACGGAGATTAGTTCCACTTCAAACTACACTATTGGCCATTAAAATTACTACACCAAGAAGAAATGATGATAAATGGGTATTCATTGTACAAATATATTATACTAGAACTGGTAAGTGATAACATTTTAACGCAATTTGGATGCTTAGATCCTGATAAATCAGTACCCAGAACTACCACCTTTGGCCATAATAACGGCCTTGATACGCCAGGGCATTGAGTTAAACAGATCTTGGATGGCACGTACAGGTACAGCTGCCCAAGCAGCTTCAACACGATACCACAGTTCATCAAGTGTAGTGACTGGCATATTGCGACGAGCCAGTTGCTCGGCCACCATTGACCAGACGTTTTCAATTGGTGAGAGATCGGAGAATGTGCTGGACAGGGCAGCAGTCGAACATTTTCTGTATCCAGAAAGGCCCGTACAGGACCTGCAACATGCGGTCGTGCATTATCCTGCTGAAACGTAGGGTTTCGCAGGGATCGAATGAAGGGTAGAGCCACGGTTCGTAACACATCTGAAATGTAACGTCCACTGTTCAAAGTGCCGTCAATGCGAACAAGAGGTGACCAGGTGACCGATACGTGTAACCAATGGCACCCCATACCATCACGCCGGGTGATACGCAGTATGGAGATGACGAATAAATGCTTCCAATGTGCGTTCACGCGATGTCGCCAAACACGTATGCGACCATTATGATGCTGTAAACAGAACCTGGATACATCCGAAAAAATGACGTTTTGCCAATCGTGCACCCAGATTCGTCGTTGAGTACACCATCGCAGGCGCTCATGTCTGTGATGCAGCGTCAAGGGTAACCGCAGCCATGCTCTCCGAGCTGATAGTCCATGCTGCTGCAAACGTCGTCGAACGTTCGTGCAGATGGTTGTTGTCTTGCAAACGTCCCCATCTGTTGACCCCGGGATCGAGACGTTGCTGCACGATCCGTTACAGCCATGCGGATGAGATGCCTGTCATCTCGACTGCTAGTGATACGGGGCCGTTGGGATCCAGCACGGCGTTCCCTATTACCCTACTGAACCCACCGATTCCATATTCTGCTAACAGTCATTGGATCTCGACCAACGCGAGCAGCAATGTCGCGATACGATGAATCGCAATCGCGATAGGCTACAATCCGACCTTTATCAAAGTCGGAAACGTGATGGTAAGCATTTCCCCTCCTTACACGAGGCATCACAACAACGTTTTACCAGGCAACGCCGGTCAACTGCTGTTTGTGTATGAGAAATCGGTTGGAAACTTTCCTTATGTCAGCACGTTGTAGGTGTCGCCACCGGCGCTAACCTTGTGTGAATGCTCTGGAGAGCTAATCATTTGCCTTCATAGCATCTTCTTCCTTTCGGTTAAATTTCGCGTCTGTAGCACGTCAACCTTCGTGGTGTAGCAATTTTAATGGCCAGTAGTGTAAATTCAGTTTCTTTTCAAATGGTATTTCTGATTTAATTGGCCGAAGGCAATATACCATTTCTCTATGGAACCACTCGTTACCCCTTAATCGTCTGTGTAATCAGTGGAGCTCGTTTAATGCGCATTTTGCTGTGATCCACAAGTAGGTAAGTGTTGCAGAGCGCCAACAATATTCAGGCCATCAGCAAAAATGTGAGCAGAGGTGTCTTCCTCACTCGGTCCTAATTAAAAAGCCAGTAGTACGCCACGCCGCAAGTTCGTAGAAGTAAGTCACTGGTAGAGCAGCTGTCAACAGTTTCAGTCATCCTACGAGCACTGACCCACTGACACAGCAGTATCGCTGTGAGACTTGCGTGGGACATGTGGGCGGTGCTCACTCTACTAGGAGCGGTGTGGCACAAAGCGAGTGCTCTCCTCTGTCCTCAGCTGTCCACCGTTGCTATGCGGTGATCATTTACTGAAGGGCTGTTCCGTAGCAGCTTTCCAACAGAGCTATCGCGCGATCAAACCTTTTCTATTGTTCGCACTGCGTCCTACGTTTGTCGCCGCTGGGACATAGCATGGCAGGAGAAACACTGTATCAGTCCGGACAATCGACTTTCACTGCTTGTAGTTTTCCCAATGCCCCATTAATCGTACTCTAGAGTGGATAGCTGAGCCAGTGTCGACGCACAGTAACTCTAAGCATGAGGGTGTGTGCGCAGCTATTCGGAGATAGCGTCACAGGTAAACGCTGTTGCGCGCAGAAAGGATCAGCTCAGGCCTTTCCACTGTTTAAAGTTTTCTTTAATGGCAGCGTATTTATTTAAAAAAAAAACTGAATAGCTGTTAATTTATTCACTTGCCGTCTCTTAGGGTTTTATGCAGGGTATCCAGAAGCAAAATAAAAGCAAATATTCCTTGCAAGAACAATCGGATTTTTGTAACTTTGTACATTTATGGTACGTGAAATTCACAACTCAAATATTAATTCCCCAAAACAGGTCGATGCAACTCAAAAGAATTCACGAGAAAATCGACTTTGAAACTTTTCAACCGTCTTTTATATGCTAAAGCAAGATCAATTTTTCTCGAAAGATCATATGGCTATGTGGTGGATAATTGTCTGCCACATAGGAGCTTTCTGTTCGATTCCTGACTGGTGCAAATTTTTGAACAAAGGTACATGTTCCACAGGCAATTCCGTGAAGTTTAAATTACATAATGACGGAAAAAAGCAGACTGGTAAAGGCTCGTTCGAGTCTTGTTCCGTTCATTATCTTTTTTGTTTTTCCCGTTGAGTTCGACTCCCTATGTCATTTAAATATAAAATTCGTCTACTGTATGCCAATTAACAGACATCTAATTGCTATTTTTACGAAAATGCACATATTCTTATTTCTAATCATATAATGTACACAAAACTCCAATTCTCGTTGCAAATGTAAATTCTTCTTTACTGATCGTCTATAAAAGAGTATTTAAATTAAAAGAAAAATTTACAAATGTATTTCTTTTCGTCCTTATGAATTTTACGCTTCATGGGAATGTTCATGCAACGTGCATCTTTGTTTAAAATTTTACCAGTGCTTGGACTCGAACCCGGGGCACACCCATGATTGGTAAACGTTCTACCATACACCAACACAACCTGTCGACAAAAATCGACTTTACTTAGCATCTTACACACAGTCCAAAACATGCAACTCGATTTTCTCGAGAATTTTTGAAGTTGCATCGAATTGCTTTTGATGATTAATGTCTGATTTCTGAGTTTCACGTACCATAAATACAAAATGATACAAAAGTCTGATTGCCATGTAGTAATCTTGTTAGCTGAGAAGCGAACGCAATATATCGTTTAAAGCAAGTATTGTACTGCACTGTATGTATCTTTGCAATTACTGCTCCGCTAACCTGCATTCTTCGTAGAGGAATAGAATTTTTGTCTTCGCCGGCCGCGGTGGTCTAGCGGTTCAGGCGCTCAGTCCGGAACCGCGCAACTGCTACGGTCGCAGGTTCGAATCCTGCCTCGGGCATGGATGTATGTGATGTCCTTAGGTTAGTTAGGTTTAAGTAGTTCTAAGTTTAGGGGACTGATGATCACAGAAGTTAAGTCCCATAGTGCTCAGAGCCATTTGAACCATTTTTTTGTCTTCGCTCTGTTGATTTACAAAGTACTCACACAAACCTTTAACTGAAGATGCTTGAACGAATAAGTGGTGCTCACTTTCCCTGTGTTTACAGTTTTTCCTGTCAGCTCCAGCAAGTGGACGTATTACGTACCCTAGGTACCTGCACCGTGTGGTAGTGCTTAAGAGTCAAACTCAGTTTTGTGTAACATTTCTGATAACGTCATGTTTACATCAGTGGGTACGGTGTGGCATGTTTTTCAGTAGGTCTCGAGGACAGGAATTGGATTACCGAATAAAAAATATAGGTTCTGTTTAAAAGAAGACATACTGGTGTTCATATCTTCGTAAACTTGCAAGAAAGCCAATCATGCTCCCAACGTCCCTCTGGTAGCTAAGCAATATTTACTTCATCCATTTCTTATTTTCCTTCTGAACAAAAAGTTATTTGAGGTGGTCAAGAAAAACCACTTATAACAGCGCCAAAAGAGACTGGGACTGGTTCCAGTTATACGGCAGGGCAAGGAATGTGGCACAACCTTGCATTAGGAACTGTCCCAGCTTTCGCCTCTAATCATCTGTAAAAGCAGAGAATACTTAAATGAAGATGCTCTGACTTGGATTTGAACTGAGGTCGTAACACTAATTTCGTGTTTCATCATTGCATCATGTCTAAAAACAATCGATAGTACGTAGACAATTTTTAATGTTTTAGTTTCTTCCTCGTACTTCACTGGACAGAATGATAGAGAATAATTTATATACAAGTTCCTATTTCTATCACGCATATTTCGGCATGATATTTTCGATTACATCGTACAGGCAACATAATATTTGCTTTTCATTGAAAGTTTTCGCTTTTCGCAAAAAAAAAGAAAAAAAAGCTCGAATGGACGATGGAATAGGAGGGGGAAGGGGGGGGGGGAACTGAGGTGAAAACTCAGATTATGTACGTCTGTATGTCTGGAAGTCAATCATGAGTTGTGGAAAAACCGGAAAAGAAAAGAATCGAAGCGTTTTAGATGTGGTGCTACAGAAGGATGTTGAAAAGTAGGGGGACTGATGAAATAAGAAATGAGAAGATTCTTCGCAGATATGGTGAGGAGAGGAACATGTGAAAAACATTGACAAGAAGAAGGGACAGAATGGTGGGACATGTGTTAAGACATCAAGGAATAGCTTTCATGGTACTAGGGGGAACTGTACTGTAGGGAAAGATAGAGATTGTAATACACCCAGCAAATAATAGAGTACGTAGGTTGCAAATGCTACTCTCGGATGAAGCGGTTGGTACGGCGGAGGAATTCGTAGTGGTCCGCATCAATAGCTGGAGTTGTTGTTGTTCTGGTCTTCAGTCCCGGGATTGGTTTGATGCAGCTCTCCATGCTACTCTATCCTGTGCAAGCTTCTTCATCTCCCAGCACCTACTGCAACCTACATCCTTCTGAATCTGCTTAGTGTATTTATCTCTTGGTCTCCCTCTACAATTTTTACCCTCCACGATGCCCTCCAATACTAAATTGGTGATCCCTTGATGCCTCATCACATGTCCTACCAACCGATCCCTTCTTCTAGTCAAGTTGTGCCACAAACTTCTCTTCTTCCCAATCCTATTCAATACCTCCTCATTAGTTATGTGATATACCCATCAAATCTTTAGCATTCTTCTGTAGCACCACATAGCTGGAGTAATGATAACAAAAAAAAAAAAAGTTCCACTTCGCTGCTAGTCACTATATTCTACATTACCCTGGTAACTTGAAACTCAGACGAATGTTGCATGTTTCCTCACAGAACGACTCCAGTTAAATTTTAGCAAGTTCATTTCACAAAGCAATTGCGCTACAGGAGAAAAATTGTACCTAAACAAAAAGAATAACATTTAGTGACAAGATAGCTCCCTAACTGGTAACCCACTTCCATTTATATATTCGCAGTTGTAAAACCTTCCCCGGGTTCCCGGGTTCGATTCCCGGCGGGGTCTCTGCCTCGTGATGACTGGGTGTTGTGTGATGTCCTTAGGTTAGTTAGGTTTAAGTAGTTCTAAGTTCTAGGGGACTGATGACCATAGATGTTAAATCCCATAGTGCTCAGAGCCATTTGAACCATTTTGAAAACCCTCTGAAAACAGACGAAATATTATACAAGTAATTCATATGTCATCAGATTGATGTTCACTGCGTTCGGAAACATCTTTCGCACTGTGTGGTTTACTCACGTTTACAACATTACTTCTAGTAATAAGTTTTATTTTAAACCGAAACTCTAACACAGAAAATTTCTCTTATAGATCTCAAATTGTCAAATACATTTGTTCGTAGAGAAATTTCGTAGAATAACTAGAAATCAACGATCCCAGTTAAGCAAATGAGTTATTTAGTTATGGTGGCCTTTACACGTGACGTGTACGTGGCGTAGGCTGCGCAAGAATCCACGCATCTTGCGTTGGCGCTACAGTGGCAGATCTTTATCAGGGAGTTGAGAAGACATGCGGTCTGGTACGAAGCGACGTTATATGATGATAACACTGATCACCACTGTGCCGCCACAATGCTATTTTGCAGCACATATTTGACACTATGGCAGATACTCAGAAGCCTTCGACAACGTAAGGTGGAACAAGGTGTGTGAGTTACTGTGACGAATGGGGAACTGTCGATGTTAGTAGCTGTCGATGTGGACTTTCTTCTTTACAAAAACTATTTGTACATAGTTATTACTGTAAAAAACTTTTACGTACTATGGTGGGCTCAAAAGAGCAAATTACTTTTGCTCAAATTATGGTATAACTTTCCTGCCGCGAATTGTGCAAAATAAAGGACAGCCGTAGGTTTCACCATGAGTTTTAACAATTATTTGGCGGCTGAATATCCCCACATGCAAACATACACAACCATCGTTATTTGACACTACAGAGATCTCGTTTAATTTAGATGCATTCGAGATAAACGTATCACTGATAGTTACGACGACAGATTTCACAGTGTACGCTGGTAACAAGGAAAGAATGAAATGACACCGATTTCATTTATTACATTCCAGATAGATTTTTAATTCTATTGGCTGCAGAACTATATAAAAGATGGAAAAAGAAATATCGACTTAGTTATAATTACGAGAACACATGACAATGTATAGGGTAGCGTACAACGAGGGAATACCCACAACAGGTCGTGCCTCGTTGATTCCCCCCCCTCCCTCCCTCCCCCCCCCCCCCCCACTCCACCATCCTTCTCCAACAGCTACAGTTCCGTCCCTATCGTGGTCGCCATCTGCGAGAAGTGAAATTCTGAACCTTTCTTCCTAAATTACCCTGACGTGCTTCAGAAGAAAACAAGCCGATGTTAAAATTCAAAATACCCCATCGAAATTAAGACTACATCATTCACCGCTGTACACTGTGGGAACATTCGCTCATTCAAAAGGCAAGAATCTTAGTTATATCTTTGAGACTGGTGTCAATTTTAGCTAATAATCTGGTTCTGCATGTGATAAGGATTCCTACGCGCACAAATTCTTGATATGCCTTGAGGGTAATAGATGGATATGTCCCGTATGAGCCGGCCGAAGTGGCCGTGCGGTTAAAGGCGCTACAGTCTGGAACTGCAAGACCGCTACGGTCGCAGGTTCGAATCCTGCCTCGGGCATGGATGTTTGTGATGTCCTTAGGTTAGTTAGGTTTAACTAGTTCTAAGTTCTAGGGGACTAATGACCTCAGCAGTTGAGTCCCATAGTGCTCAGAGCCATTTGAACCATTTTTTTGTCCCGTATGTTTTAAAGTGTGTATACGCAAATTCTTTGCAGATTCACTCACGAATTTTAAGCGTAATTTGTGTGCTCCGTAAAAGAAACTCATCTGTAATTTCAGACGAGACAGAAGAACTCAAGAAAGGGTAATTAGAATGATTCTGTATTTCCGCGGCGAGTGTTACTGCATGGGCCACCTATTGGTTGGAAGAATTTACTGCCGGGACGTCGACTACAGAAAGTAGCCCCCGGCTTCCGAAGGTATCAACTAGAGCCGGGCTGAGACGTCTAGACTCATCGATCGCCGTCCACACTGATGGCTGGATGAAGGCGGCTGCAACGGAACTAAGAATTTTAAGTCGCTCTCGGACAAGGAAAACGTCCGAAATGTTGCCGGCTGATGCTAATGAGCACACTACAGGCAATCATAAATAAAATTATGCACATATCTGAGCACGTGGAGCTGTACTGTCCTCGGGCGAAAAGTCCCGTAGTAATTGCCATGCAGTGCGGATAACGGTTGCTGAATGGCGTAAGCAATCAGAACAGATGTTCCGATCCGCAGGATGAAAACGGTCACTGTAATAAATCAGCACAATAATTTTGGTAATCAATCCCCAAGTTTCGTTACGCAGCGTACAAGAAGCTTTCTACCTCAAGTGTATAGAGACTGATTTTGTAAATATTGGAAGATTGAATTATGATGAAAATAGGGAAGTAGTTACACCAGTGCAGCGTAGTGGACAGCGACGCGAGACCTATTTTACAGTAGAAATATTAGGTTTTCAGAGCTGTGTGTCAATTCGGAGCGGTGCGGAAAGAACATACCGATTTATGCCTTGACCATGCCGGCTTTTCTACCGTACTTACAAAAGAGCGTTTGCGGTTAGTGTTACTCTTCTGTTTTCATCAACGAAATCTGCTGCGGAAAGTCATCGTCTGTGGAAGCGTATGGAGCACATGCTCTGTCGGAAAGAACATCCAGAGATTGAGTTCGACGATTCCAGGACAGCGTTTTTGAGGTACGTGACTAAATGCGTCCTGGTCGGTGTGGCCTACCGTGAACTGTTGCAACTTCGTCAGACGGCTTATGACGGACGCTAAGAAGCACAATCACACAATTTTAATCGCGGGTTTCAAGAGAAATTCCCGAAATATGCTCAGGGAGATGACAAAGTCATTCTGCTTCATGCCAATTCCAAGTCACATGTTGAAAACCGAGTGAAGAAAACCTTAAGGGACTTACAGGGGATGTTTCACCCCACCCGCCGTATTCACCAGACATCGTGCCTTCTCATTTCCATTTGTTTCGTTTCATACAGCAGGACCTTTCTGAACAACACTTCACATCCTTTGACGCTCTCGGAAACTGGCTCCATTAGCAGACCACCTCAAAAGAACCTGATTATTTTGTATCGCGGAATCCATTTGCCATCCGAAAAGTGGGAAAAGGTTGTAGCTGCCGAAGGAAACTGCTTTCAACAAGTCATCCATACCACTCTTCTAAATTAAACATGTGTTATCTGTCCAACAAAAGGCGCGAATTGTTAAAAATACCCAGTGACTCCAGATTAATTATGCCCTAATTTCTCATTCACTCCGTCTGTAACAACCTGTCGGAATCATCGTTTTCCAATGTGTCACACGTCTTCTACTTCTCATCGACTTTCTTTCGACATACAAAAAAAAAGATGAAATTTACATGCGAGGGACACAGGCTCTTGTGACGTGCGCACGTTGTCGATGGGTGTAGAATACACTAATGGCTTTAAATATCCTCTCAGTCAGAAACCTGACTAATTAATGTCAACTAAACGGGGAAGCCTTGCTATTGGATCGCGACGACCATTCTACCTCTCATCAAACGCGCGTGTTTGGTGATATAGTTCGTGTTTGCCTGTTGCATCACTGTGCATAAACCATATCGGATGTTTCCAGGAACGGTTACTTCATCCCGTGCATTCTAATACGCTTTTCCCAAACATGGCATGGTCTTCACACTGCCGGCGAGACACTGTTACCCAATCGGGTCCCATTCTTGGACGGCGGTTGTCCTGAAGTCAAGCATTGTGCGATGGGAGTTCAGCTACCAGAAGTTCAGCGCACCACAATTTTCTACTGACTCCTAGCATATGCAGTCGGGTTAACATCAGCAAATACTTAAGGATCTTCCATTCGGCTGGTTCCTGCCTCCTGCAGGAATTTGTCCACAGGGTGGACGTGATATGCCAGAACATTATCGTTTCGAGAGGTGACCCCGTCATTGAGAACCATAGACAGGAGGATCCTGTCTATAGTCTGCACAGTTCTCCAATTACTGCCATTCCCTCGATAGCGATGAGCGGAGATTGACACCCGACCTTCTTCTGCTTCTTCTCCTTGTCTTTTAGTTTGAGTCATCAGTCTTCTGACTAGTCTGATGCAGCCCACTATGAATTCCTCTCCTGGCTAACCTCTTCGTCTCAGAGGGCACTTGCACCCTGCGTCCTCAGTTGTTAGTTGGACGCATTCCAATCTCTGTCTTCCCCTACAGTTTTTACCCACTTAACTCCCCTTGAGCTCCCTCTAGTATGTAGGTGATTACTCCGTGATGTCTTGACACGTATCCTATCATCCTGTCCCTTCTTCTTCTTAGTGTTCTCCATGTCAGCTAAACGGGGAAGCGTTTTTCTAGGTCCCAGGCGGAGTAGAGATGTAGATGAAGATGTAAATTGGAGAGAGATCTAGCGATCTTGCTTGTTAGAGTAGTTGTTCCCGTATGTGGGCTTGCATAAACGCTAGGAAAGAGACTGAATAAATCAGCAGCTGGTAGTCGGCGGTTATAGAGTCGTGTAAAAAAATTATAGCAACTGTGGTCCCCGGCACGAATCCACCCGGCAGATTAGTGTCGAGGTCCGGTGTGCCGGCCAGTCTGTGGATGGTTTTAAAGGCGGTTGTCTGTCTGTCTCGGCGAATGCGGGCTGGTTCCCCTTATTCCGCCCCAGTTACACTATGTCGGCGATTGCTGCGCAAACACTTTCTCCACGCACGCGTACACCATAATTACTCTACCACGCAAACTTTGGGGTTACACTCGTCTGGTGTGAGACGTTCCCGAGAGGTCCACTGGGGGCCGAACCGCACAATAACCCTGGGATGGCGGTGGGGTGGGTGGACTGTCGTAGCCTGTTCTGGAGTTGTGAACCACTGGGGGCTGCGGCGGGGACGAAGCCTCTCCGTCATTTCTAGGTCCCCAGCACAATACAATACAATACAATACAAAATTATGACATTTATGAAGACCGTGAATCTCCTCAGTAGGAAGCAACACGGGTTCCGAAAACAACGATCCTATGAAAGCCAGCTCACTCTGCTCATCCTCGAGAGACACGAAGCTTTGGTAGAAACCGCGTTCCTTGACTTCCGAAAGGCAACCAGCACAGTTTCACAGTGCCACCTAACGAGCAAAATACGAGCGTCCGAATATCAGAACAACTGTGTGATTTGATTGAAGTGCTTCTAGCAAAGAGAACACAGCTTGTCATTTTGAACGGAAAGATGTCTTCAGATGTAAAAATAACTTAGGGCGCGCCCCAGGGGAGTGTTATAGGACCACAATATAACGTCGGAAATTCCATGAGGCTTTTAGGGGCTGGGTGCTGTTGTATGCAGAGAAGTCGCAGTACTATAAAATTGCAGCGAAATGCAGGAAGCTTGCAGAGGATCGACGTTCGGCGCAAGGAGTGGCAGTTGACAGTCATTGGAAACGAATGTAACGCATTGAGGACACGTAGACAGAAAGACGGTTTACAGTGTGATTACAAAACTGCAGAACGACCACTGGAAACATATAGCCTACTACATAAAATATCTAGGAGTATGCGTACGGAGCGATTTGAAGTGGAACGAACACATAAATTTAATCGTGAGTAAGGCAGATGCGAGACTCATATTTACTGGAAGAAACCTCAGAAAATATAGTCCATAAATGATGGATGTAGCTTATAAAACACTCGTTCGAATTGCTCCTCATTATGGGATCTGTATCAGATAGGACTGATAGAGGAAACAGAGAAAAAAGATACAAAGAAGAGCAGCACGTTACTTTATAGGTTCATTTAGTAAGCGTGAAAGTGTCACACACAGCCAATCCTAGTGGCAGACGCTGCAGGAGAGGCGTTACGATATACTGTTAAAGTTCCGAAAGAGCACATTCCTACATGAATTAACGAATATGTTGCTTCCTCCTGCTTATATCTCATGAAAAGACAATGAAGATAAAACTAGGGAGTGCGAGCCCGCACGAAGACTTACCAACAATCCTTCTTCCCGCGTACCATTCGCGACTGACATAGGAAAAGGAGGGCAGTGACACGGTAGACAAAGTACTCTCCACCACACGTTGTACGGTCCCATGCGGAGTACAGATGTAGATGAAGATGTAAATTGGAGAGAGATCTAGCGATCTTGCTGGTTAGAGTAGTTGTTCCCGTATGTGGGCTTGCATAAACGCTAGGAAAGAGACTGAATAAATCAGCAGCTGGTAGTCGGCGGATATAGAGCCGTTTAAAAAAAATTGTAGCGACTGCGGTCCCAAGTTCAAACAAAATTGTGCACTGTTGTTGTTGTTTAATTGTCAGGCCGGAAGGGCAAAGAAGGCTGACTGCATAGGTTCGCCGAAAGGGATCCTGGGGACTGTGCACGTGGACGGGAAGAAACTAGCATAGCCTTGAGGCGACCAAAAGAGCGGAGAGAAATGAAGGTCAGTGTGGCGGCGTTCCATTAATCACACCACATCGCAGTCACGGTGACTGGCAGATAATTGAGCTCACGCATACCACCGCCCACCTGACCTCGAAACGCCCGCCGACCCAGACAGACGGCTAGCATCCTAGCAGCCGCGCTCGTCTTTTCGCGGATACGGCCGCCGCGCAGGATCCATGTGCGCCGATCGGCAATTGCGAAGCAACAGTGAGATTTCCACGGCGGTCGATTGCGCTGTGAGCATGTATCCTCAAGTAGCTACTAGTAGGCGATGCCGACCTACAGTCTTTGTCCATCTAGAACAGTTCTATTGGAACTCTCTTATCACAATTTCCTACAGCCATTCCGAGAATCCAAGAGATTCTCAAAAGCGGAAGCAACTAACCGCAGAGTGATGTACATTGATGTAACAGAAGTCATGGGGCAGCAATGTACACATACATAGATGCTGTAGTAGCGCGTACACAACGTGTAAAAGAGTAGCGCATTTGTGGAGCTGTCATTTGTAAGCAGGTTATTCATATGGAAAGGTTTCTGACGTGATTATGGCCGCACGATACGAATTAACAGATTCTGAACGTGGAATGCTAGTTGGAGCTGAACGCAAGTGTCATAACTTTTCAGTAGTCGTTATGGAATTTAATATTCTGAGAGCCACAGTGACAAGAGTGGCCGAAAATACCAAATTTCAGGCATTACCTCTCAGCACAGGTAACGCAGTGGCCGACGGACTTCACTTAACGACCGAGAGCAGCAACGTTTGCGTGTAGAAGTCAGTGCTAACAGACAAGCAACAATGCGTGAAATAACCGCAGAAAATAATGTGGGACGTACGAAGTTCGTATCCATTAGGACAGTACTGCGAAATTTGGTGCTTTTGAGCCGCAGCAGCAGTCGACCGACGCGAGTGACTTTGCTAACGGCACGAAATCGCCTGCAGCGCCTCTCCTGGGCTCGTGACCATATCGGTTGGACCCCAGACGACTGTAAAACCTGGCCTGGTCAGATGAGTGCCGATTTCAGTTGGCAAGAGCTGATGGTACGGTTAGAGTGCGGTGAAGACTCCTTGAAACCATGGAACCGAGTTGTCACCAAAGCAGGGTGCAAGGTGGTGATGGCTACGTGATGGTGTGGGCTGTGTTCACATGGAATGGACTGGATCCTCTGAATGTACTGCTACTTGCAGACCATTTGCAGGCATTCATGGACTTCATTTTTCCAAACAACAATGGAATTTTTATAAAAGCCTATGTCACTGGGCCACAGTTATTCGAGATTGGTTAGAAGAACATTCTGGAGAATGTGAATGGTTTGGCCACCCAGACTGCCCGACATGAATACCATCGAACATTTATGAGGCTTAATGGAGAGGCCAGTTCGTGCACAGAATCGTGCACCGGCAATGCTTTCACAATTACGGACGACTATCGGAAGCAGTATGGCTCCATATCTCTGCAGGGAACTCCCAACGACTTGTGGAGTCTATGCCACGTCGAGTTGCTGCATTACACGAGGGTAATGGATGGGCGACACGATACTGGGAGGCTTACCATGGCTTTTGTCACCTCATTGCAAGTGGGTACAGTGAATAATCCTGTTGAAGTGCAACTACAAGGTGTCGTCTCTGTGATTGTAGTCGTAGAAGGGCAACTGATCGGCTTCAGGCAAATGAAAGTCTCAGAGATGTACCTAATTTAACAAACGACGTTGATTATTTGTTCATTGTTATTGCAGTTCCGGCCGTGTGGTCGTTATCAACAGAAGCACTGCGAATATTGTGCTTAAAAATATGACGCCAGTAATTCAGAACATTATGACAAATTTCCATGCGAGACTAAATGTCGTCTGGTGGTGTGACACCGTAAGGAAAGTATAAAAGTGGAGAAGCGACGAATGGGGAATCATTCTAGCGACTTGAGGAAATCTACTGACAGTGGCAACTTCGACAAAGGGCTGACTATTATGGCCCAGCGTCTGGAACCTTTGAAACGGCGAAGACGGTCCGCTGCTCACCTGCTACTGTCACGACCATCTGAGCAAAGTGGTTGAAGAAACCGGAAGCAGGCGACAAGGTTTTCTCAATCAACACCTCAGAACGTGGAGAATGGATACTTGCCCGCTCTGTAAAGTACGGTTAGCGGCGATCTTCCACAGATTTGACCGCAGAGCGCTGTGATGATGGAGGCACAAGTGTTCCAGAGAACACCGTTCTCTGCACATCGTTGAACATGGTGCTTCGCTACTGACGAGTTTTACGTGTCCCCATGTTGACCAAACGATGTTGCCAGTTACAATTGCACTGGGCACAGGATCATAACGATTAGACTGTAGATGAATAGGGATGTATTGTTGGTCAGTTTAATCATGTTTCTTCTTAGACCAAGTCGATGGTTGTGCCCGGACACATCTAGACGAACGGCTGCTCGAAAAATGCACCGCGTCACGGATCCATGCTAGTGGAGGCTGTACTATGCTATGAAGGACATACATTTGAGTTTCCATGGACCTGTGACAGTAATCGAAGACACTATGGCAGCAGTCGTCGACGTGAACATTAGTGCGAACAACCAGTGGCAATGGCAATGGCATCTTCCAGCAGAACAACTACGTCACAGGGCCAGAAACGTACTACAACGGTTTGAGTAGCATAATAGTAAACACACATGGACCTCTTGCCTACCTGAACCCGATGGGAATCACGTGGAACGATATCGGAAGCCACCTCCGCGTCTGCAAACTACAGTCCAGTAATTTAGGCGAAATGCGTGCCCCGTGCGTAAAAGTCCGGTGCCACATATCTCCTGAAACCTAACAATGACTTGTCGAATCCATGCCACGCGGAATCACTGTCATACTACATTGCAAAGGTGGACCAACACGCTTAGAAGGAGATATAACGTTTGGCCTAATCAGAATATCTACTCTACTGGCCATTAAAGTTGCTACACCAAGAAGAAATGAAGATGATAAACGGGTATTCATTGGACAAATATATTATACTAGAACTGACATGTGATTACATTTTCACGCAATTTGGGTGCATAGATCCCGAGAAATTAGTACCCAGAACAACCACCTCTGCCCGTAATAACGGCCCTGATACGTCTGGGTATTGAGTCAAACAGAGCTTGGATGGCGTGTACAGGTACAGTTGCCCATGCAGATTCAACACGATACCACAGTTAATCAAGAGTAGTGACTGGCGTATTGTGACGAGCCAGTTGCTCGGCCATCATTGACCAGACGTTTTCAATTTGTGAGAGATCTGGAGAATGTGCTGGCCAGGGCGGGAGTCAAACATTTTCTGTATCCAGAAAGCCCCTATAGGACCTGCAACAAGCGGTCGTGCATTATCCTGCTGAAATGTAGGGTTTCACAGCGATCGAATGAAGGGTAGAGCCACGGTTCGTAATACATCTGAAATGTAACGTCCACCGTTCAAAGTGCCATCAATGCGAACAAGAAGTGACCGAGACGTGTAACCAATGGCACCCCATACCACCACGCCGGGTGATACACCAGTATGGCGATGACGAACACACGCTTCCAATGTGCGTTCACCGCGATGTCGCCAAACACGGATGCGACCATCATGATGCTGTAAACAGAACCTGGATTCATCCGAAAAAATGACGTTTTGCCATTCGTGCACCCAGGTTCGTCGTCGAGTACACCACCGCAGGCGCTCCTGTCTCTGATGCAGCGTCAAGGGTAACCGCAGCCATGGTCTCCGAGCTGATAGTCCATGCTGCTGCAAACGTCGTCGAACTGTTCGTGCAGATGGTTGTTGTCTTGCAAACGTCCCCATCTGTTGACTCGGGGATCGAGACGTGGCGGCACGATCCGTTACAGCCATGCGGATAAGATGCCTGTCATCTCGACTGCTAGTGATACGAGGCCGTTGGGATCCAGCACGGCGTTCCGTACTACCCTCCTGAACCCACCGATTCCATATTCTGCTAACAGTCATTGGATCTCGACCAACGCGGGCAGCAATGTCGCGATACGATAAACCGCAATCGCGGTAGGCTACAATCCGACCTTTATCAAAGTCGGAAACGTGATGGTACGCATTTCTCCTCCTTACACGAGGCATCACAACAACGTTTCACCAGGCAACGCCGGTCAACTGCTGTTTGTGTATGAGAAATCGGTTGGAAAGTTTCCTCATGTCAGCACGTTGTAGGTGTCGCCACCGGCGCCAACCTTGTGTGAATGCTCTGAAAAGCTAATCATTTGCCTATCACAGCATCTTCTTCCTGTTGGTTAAATATCGCGTCTGTAGCACGTCATCTTCGTGGTGTAGCAATTTTAATGGTCAGTAGTGTATATAAAATGTCCCTTTTTTTTTTGAAAGTGGGATACTGCTAAAATTCTTCTTCAGAACGTGTCAATATTTTTAAAATACCGGATATTTTTTAACTACGAGGGCATGCTGAAATGTAATGCCTCCGAATTTTTTTGTGGACCCTCTTAAAGCTTTTTGGATACAACAAATGTTATTAACATTCTACATCTTTATTCGTCGCGTCTATACACTCGTGTTTGCAGCCGTCTGCCGTTAGGGAACCCCAAATCGAGCTTATTGCATGTAGTTGTATAATGTAATTACGTCGGTCCGTGAGAAACAGCCTGCTGTAATCGAGTTTGGAATTCGAAGATTTCGTCTACACGTGGAGCATCATCTCCATCAGCATGAAAATGCCAATCCACACACGAGCGCTGCGATATCTATAACAATCCGACTCCTTGGATTCACTGTCATCGATCATCCTCCGTACAGTCCCGATTTGGCCCCATTCGATTTTCGTCGGTTTTCAGAACTTAATGCAAACCTTCGACCACTTCATTTTGATAGTGATGAAACGGTGGAAGCAGAGGTGAGGTTGTGGCACCGTCAACCAAGTCAAACATGCTACAGTGACAGTGCCAACAAACTGGTCTCTCTATGGGAGAAATCTGTTCGTCGCCAGGGTGACTATGTTGAGAAATAATTATATAGATATGAAGAATATACAAGTGGAATGTAATACCGTACGCATTATTTAAAAAGCTTTAAGAGTTTTCACATTAAAAATTTGAATGATTTACTTTTCAGTACGCTCTCGTATTTTGAGATGTGATGGATCACAATTTTCGTAAGTTAATGAGATGAGCGTAACTATAGGTCCTCTTCGCTGGCATCAGTCAGTTGCAGAACTGCGAAACACACGTCACGCTCGGGTGTTACGATCTTCTCAGAGAACGAAAAATCTCCTCTGTGGGAATCAACAAGGACTGCATGGTTGGCTTATCTTTGCAAAACCTAAAGAACGAAACGAATGGAAAACTTAATAGTAAAATCTATCTACTGGCTTTTCAGCAGCGTTTCTTCTTCGCCATTGCCCATTTCTAAGCACAGCTCCATCATCAGGACTTCGACTTTTATCGGAGGACCTTCACAGACACGCGTTTCTGGCCGTTGACATCGCAGTGAAAGTCATCTGGTAACAACTGGAGCACTGATAATGAAGCTAAACTGCGAAATGTGCAATGGGGAAGTAGAAACACTCTTTGAAAGACTGTAGAGAGGTTCTACTATAAAGTCTCCGAGAAAAAATTTTGCAAATAGCCATCTTATAAATTTCAGCACGCAGTGAGAGATACATGTCGATGCCGTGAATCTTGGCCTCGTGAAGCTTTGGCAAAGTTCTTCTATATCGCGTTGTGAAGAAAATGAGAACCTACTTCGCCGTACATTGTATAGTGGTTTGTGGAGTTATAAGGTGACCAGAGAACTTGGCGGCAGATAAAATTCATCATGTCAGTCTGACCAGGGACTAATCACCAGGTACAAATGTGACTTCAGACGTACCTAACGCGTGTGTCGTGGGCCGTCACTGTTGACCACGTGTTTATGATCTCGTTGATAACATCGGAAGCTCTGTGAAGCATTTCGTCGATGACATTATTGTACACAGAATATTCGACACAAAGGAATTGTAGACTTTTGTTGCGAATGGTCACTGATTGAAATCAACGGGATCAGAAACCGGGTCGCCTGCTTATTAGGAAAATGTTATGACCACTGCGCCATCAGGACACAGTGGTGATCGCAACTGCAAGAACTATCCAAGCACGACTCCCGTCAGACTCAAATTCTCAACTTACCCACACATT
The DNA here is from genome assembly GCF_023864275.1 of Schistocerca cancellata. Taxonomy (NCBI): domain Eukaryota; kingdom Metazoa; phylum Arthropoda; class Insecta; order Orthoptera; family Acrididae; genus Schistocerca; species Schistocerca cancellata. The sequence goes on from NC_064631.1 coordinate 217,532,414, forward strand.
ACTGAAATAGTGCCCCTTTCCGATTATCCTCATTACTCGCAGTATTTAACCGATTCCCGTAAGAGTTCAAGCCTGTTGTGCATCTGCACTGAAGAGATCACTGGCCGCCTCGCCTTAGTTACCCCATATGCATACAGTGAAACTACAAAGAAACTGGTATAGGCATGTGTATTCAAATACAGAGATATGTAAATAGGCAGAATATGGCGCTGCGGCCGGCAACGCCTATATCTGACAACAAGTGTCTGGCGCAGTTGTTAGTCGGTTACTGCTGCTGCAATGGCAGGTTATCAAGATCTGAACTTGGCGTTATAGTCGGCGCACGAGCGACGGGACCCAGCATCTCCGAGATAGTGATGAATTGGAGAATTTCCCCCTACGACCATTTCACGAGTGTACCACGAATATCAGGAATCCGCTAAAACATCAGATTTCTGACATCGCTGCGGCCGGAAAAAGATCCTGCAAGAACGAGACCAACAACGACTGAAGAGAACCGTTCGACGTGACAGAAGTGCAATCCTTCCGGAAATTGCTGCAGATTTCAATGCTGGGCCATCAACGAGTGTCAGCGTTCGAACCATTCAAAGAAAACATAATCGAGATGGGCTTTCGGGGCCGAACGCCCAATCGTGTACCCATGATGAACGCGCGACACAAAGCTTTACGCCTCGTCTGGGCCCATCAACACCGAAATTGGACTGTTGATGACTGGAAACATGTTGCCTGATCGGACGATTCTCGTTTCAAATTGTATCGAGCGGATGGACGTGTACGGGTATGGAGACAACCTCATGAATCCATGGACCCTGCATGTCAGCAGGGGACTGTTCAAATTGGAGGAGACTCTGTAATGGTGTGGGGCGTATGCAGTTGCATTTGTATGGGCCCCTGATAAGCCTAAATCGGACTCTGACAGGTGACACGTACGTAAGCATCCCGTCTGATCACCTGCATCCATTCATGTTCACTGTGCATTCCGACGGACTTGGGTAATTCCTGCAGGGCAATGCGACACCCCACATTTCCAGAATTGCTACAGAGTGGCTCCAGGATCATTCTTCTGAGTTTAAACACTTCCACTGGCCACCAAACTCCCCAGAAACGAACATTATTGAACATATGTGGGAAGCCTTGCAACTTGTAGGGCCTCAGCGAGCACGCAGAAATGCCGTAACACTACGTGGCATGGACTATACTAATGTCTGAAGTAATACTGGAGGGAACTGACACCATGAATCCTGCAGGACTGTCCGTAAGAGTACGAGGTGGTGGAAGTCTCTTCTGAACAGCACGTGTATCAGTTTCTGAGGCACGGTTTGTTCTTTCGGACGGTCCAAAAGAAAAGGCTCCATTATTGATCCACCAGCCATTATTAATTAAGACACAAATGAATTGTAGACCTTCACTGCGAGAGGGTATTGACTGAAATCAATGGGGAAGGTTGAAAATTTTGCAGGACTGGGATTCGAATCCGGGTCTTCTGCTTATTTTCTGGATAAGTTGAGAATTTGGGTCTGATGGAGCGGGAGCGGGGCAGTCCATGCACTTGCAATGATCATTATGTCTGGGTGGTTCAGTGATCAGACAGTGCCTAGTGAGCAGGAGACCGGGGTTCGCATCCTGGACCATCACAAATTTTCAACTACCCTCAGTGATTTCAATCAACGGACATGTCGGAAATAACAGACACCACAAACATACAGTATATTCGCAATATCTATAAATTGTAAGGAATTTCTGGAAGATCTGAAGAGAATCGACTCTGAGTGCGGGGACTGTTGGTTGACCCTCAACACTAAGAGATGTATCGCACTGCGCATAAATAGTAGTAGGGAAGACGCATTATTGTTCTATTACGCGATTGGCGATAAATCACTGGAGACACTGAGAGACTAAAATGTCTACGTGTACACGACCTCAGAATCTAGAGAGAGACGGCTACGGCTACTTACCATAAAATATCTGGGTATAACCATCCCGTGACCTAAAACGTAATGGCCGGAATGACCATGTAAAGGGAAAGCAGATTCCAATCTGAGATTCATAAAGAGAACGTTATGCGCAGGTAATTCACTCACGAAAGATATATGTTCTAAAACGCTGCCGGCCGGAGTGGCCGAGCGGTTCTAGGCGCTACAGTCTGGAACTGCGCGCCCGCCACGGTCGCAGGTTCGAATCTTGCTTCGGGCATGGATGTGTGTGATGTCCTTAGGTTAGTTAGGTTTAAGTAATTCTAAGTTCTAGGGGACTGATGACCTCAGAAGTTATTCCCATAGTGCTCAGAGCCATTTGAACCATTTTTTTCTAAAACGTTTCTTCGCTCCTTCTTAAGTATTGTCTATCAGACGGGGGGCTCTTAACAAATAGTACTAACAGAACCGATGGAGAAGATCCAATGAAGAGCGGCGCATTTCAACGCGGGATCTTTTAGTAGGCGAAAGAACGTTACCGAGATGTTCAACAAACTCAAGTGACCGGTGCCACAAGAGAGGCGTTGTGTTTCACGTAGAGGATTAAGGTTGAAATTTCGAGAGTGTACGTTACAAGGAGATTCTATGGAAGCGTATTACTTCAGCACATTTTCCCGAAATGATCACGAGGAAAAAATCAGAGAACTTAGAGCTCATACGGAAGCTTAGCGACAGCCTTTCTTCCCATGCGGCATTTGCGAATGGAACACGGAAATAGCAAAGTGACAGTACTGACGGAAGTACCCTAATTCACAAGCCGTAAAGTGGCTCGCGGAGTATAGATGTAAACGTAGATAACGTCACACTCTCTGTGATGCTGTTCGCGGATCACGCTGTATACAGACAAATCGCAACGACAGAAATTTATACTGAAATGCCGAAAGACCTACAGAGGGTCGACTCTTGACGCAGTGACTGGTAGTTGAACCTCAACATAAACAAATGCAGCATACTGCTCATAATTAAGGGGACGGAACCAGTACTGTATGATTAAAAGACTGCAGCACAGTTACCAGAAGCAGTCATTTAAATATCTGGGTGTACACGTAAGGACATATGGACAGAACTAATCGCAAGAGAGGTAGATGCCAAGCTGAGATTGGCTGTAAGTATCCTCAGCAAGCAAAACTCGTCCGACAGATACTTAAGTATCACAGTCTCGGATCCGTTCAAGATAGAATTGAAACAGAAAACAGAGAAGATCTGAAGAAGAGCGGCACGTCCCGACGCAGCTTCGTTTATTAAGCGCGAAAACATCAAAGAGATGCCATCCAGTAGCAGGCGCTACAAGAGAGGTATTTTGCAATTCAAGATGCAGTTTACAATTAAAATTCCGAGAGCCTACGATTCCATAATATATTGCTCTCTCCTACGTTTATAAGATGCAATCAAATGAAAAGGAGACAGATGGAAAAAAGTAAGGGAACTGTTCATTAGTTCAAAAGTAATCGCCACATTTGTCCCACTGTGAGACAGGGTAGACAATGCGTTCATGGAAAAATGTTTGTGAATGCCAACGGAATCATGACTGCACTCAGGCGAGACTCTCTACGTCCTAAGCAAATCGACGGTCACGAAACATCCTTAGTAACATCCTTGGTAACTGGCACACGGGCATTTTTGTGGCAGATTGTTCCGAGTTCGCTGCAGGAGTTCTGTTGGGTAGCCCTTACACATACTCCATACAATCCCGACCTCTCCCCATGAGATTTCCAAATTTTTGGAACCCCGAAGAGAGATATTCGTGGCCGTCGGTTTGCTTCGGAAGAAGATATGCACGCCCGGGTACAATTAACAGCAAATTGTTTCTCACGAAGACGCTGACCGTCACGTCTCACATAAGATAAATGTATCAACAGTTATGGCGATTACCTTTGAAATAATGAAGAATTTACTTACTACGTTTCCATCTTTCTCGTTTTCATTTGACTGTGCCTTCCATTTCGCGGGAAAACCAAGAGGATGAATTAAGAGACAGGCATGCCCACACGAAAGCTTATCAAAAATCAGTCTTCCCGCCCTTCATCCCCACTGGAGCAGGAAATGGGGGAAGTGTTAATGGTACAAAAACTTCTCTCCGCCACATTCCCTAAGATGGCTTGCAAAGTACAGAGGTAGGCGTGCGTAATATAGATATTGGCTACAATTACTTGAGAAAGGAAGTGCAAAAGTTACTTCAGCTATGCCATAACAGTTGAAGTCACTTGTTGATTATTAGATTCCTTTAAACTACGAACTTTCGTTGTGTTTACTGCTACAATTTACTCGCTGTTCCAGTCAAAAAAAAAAAAAATGGCTCTGAGCACTATGGGACTTAACATCTATGGTCATCAGTCTCCTAGAACATAGAACTGCTTAAACCTAACTAACCTAAGGACAGCACACAACACCCAGTCATCACGAGGCAGAGAAAATCCCTGACCCCGCCGGGAATCGAACGCGGGAACCCGGCTGTGGGAAGCGAGAACGCTACCGCACGACCACGAGCTGCGGACGCTGTTCCAGTCAGCTCGAGCAGCTACAACTTAGCAAAATCAGTACCAGTACATTTACCGTTCTCTATTATCGCTGAAATTCTGTAACAGCATCGTGGAATCACTCTGTACGAGTGTATTGCATTCCGGTGTGCAAGCTACCAAAACACTTACACGGACTAGGTTACCGATTTAGCGAAACACAGTGACTTTCCCATACCCTTCTTTATTATATGTTTCAGCCTCAGGTCTCAAAATGGTTTCGTTACAGATTACCATGTCGTCATCTGAAAACAGACTGATGAAAAAAAATCTGATGACAACTTCGTAACAAGTCGGACCAGGTACTGATACCCAGTGTTTGACCTCAGGCTGAAATATACAATTTAAAAAAACTGCCAGGAGATTTGTGCTGTTTGTGGAACAAAACATGTATCGCATTCGCAACATTGGAAAGTTATCTCAAGGTCGTCTTGAACATCACAGTTCATTACTAGGCGCAGACGTACATTGAGATGACAAAAGTCGTGGGATACCCCCTAATATCGTGTCGGACCTCCTTTTGCCCAGCCTAGTGCAGCAACTCGACGTGGTATGGACTCAAGTCGCTGGAAATCCTTTTCAGAAATATTTAGGCATGCTGCCTCTATAACCGTCCTTAATTGCGAAAGTGTTGGCGGAGTATGATTTTGTGTACGAAATTACCTCTCGATTATGTTCCATAAACGTTCGATGGGATTCATGTCGGACGATCGGGATGGCTAAGTCATTCGCTCGAATTGTCCAGAACGTTCTCCAAACCAATCGCGAACAGTCGTGACCCAGTGACATGGTGCATCGTTGTTTGGGAACATGAAGTCCGTGAATGGCGGCAAATGGTCTCTAAACAGCAGAAAATAACAATTTCCAGTCAATGATCGGTTCAGTTGGACCAGAGGACCCAGTCCATTCCACATAAACACAGCCCATACCATTATTGAGCCACCACTAGGTTGCACAGCGCCTTGCTGACAACTTAGGTCCGTGGCTTTGTGGGATCTGCGTCACTACGATCGGATCTTACCAACTGAAATCGGGACCTATCTGACCAAGTCACTATTTCCCAGTCGTCTAGAGTCCAACCAATATGGTCACGAGACTAGGAGAGACACTGCAGGCAACGTCGGATGTTGGCAAAGGCACTCGCGTCGGTCGTCTGCTATCAAAGACAGTTAACGACAAATTTCGCCGCACTGTCGCAATGAATAGGTTAGTCGTACGTCCCACATTGATTTTTGCAGTTATTTCACCCATTGTTGCTTGTCTATTAGCACTGACAACTCTACGCAAACGTCGTCGCTCTCGGTCGTTAAGACCGTCAGACACCGCGTTGTTCGCTGTGAGAGACAATTTCTGAAATTTGATATTCTCGGCACACTCTTGACACTGTAAATCTCGGAATATTGCATTCCCTAACGTTTACGAAATGGTATGTCCCATGCATCTAGCTCCAACTACCATTCGTGTTAAAAGTATGTTAATTTCCGTCATGCGGTCAGAATCAAGTCAGAAACCTTTTCACACGAGTCACCTGAGCACAAATGACAGCTCCGCCAATGCACTGTCTTTTTATGTTTTGTGTGCGCAATACTTCCGCCATCTGTGTAAGTGCATATCGCTATCCGATGACTATTGTTATCTGAGCGTACTAATAGTGCTTTGCCTTTCCCCAACACAAGAACCGGCTTTCATAACCAGTTACATGGTAAACTGCAGATTAGTATGGAATCATGTTGCACGTCGATCTTTACACGTTAGTGTAGTAACGCCCCAAGTGCGTTATGTCAATGAACAAAGGAAAACTGAGAGATGGTTTGATCATTTGCTGCTTGAGAGCACTCAAGTTACACGCACGATCTTACGACGACCGAGTGAACAACTGCTACCTTCATTCCGCCCGGCGCATGCTATGCAGCGAGATGGGGAGAATTGGATCCTCATTACTGTGAATGTAAGGGCGCAAGACTGGCAAGCAGACTAGCGGAATCCATCTCCCACGGAGAACTCTGCTCGGTGATTCAACAGAGAAAAAACAGATAAGTAAGACAAAGGGAAGATCGGTTTCTCTGCAGCGGTCCCCCGGAGTCGTTCATATGCTGATAAGGAAAGGACGCTAGCGACAACAGTGGGTGATTTATTCCCCGATTGTGGGCAGCAGATATAAATCGTGCACCGTCTACCGCATATATTTAGAGGAGCGCGCCACGAGACGCGAAAACAGAGATAAATCTGGATGGGAGATAACGTCTTTAACAGACGACCTGCCCCCGCCCTCCTCCGCCCGCGGGCAGTTATTTAATGCTGTGTGCAACAAGCCACTGTTATTGACAGATCCCCTGTAACACGGCTCCGGCCAGTGGTCTCGTCCCTCCCTGACACTCGGTAGACGAGGAAAAGCATACTGGAAAAAGAAAGAGACACCAACGTACGCTAGGAATGCAGTGCACAGAATATCTCTGGTCAGGGTTTCCGCTCTCGCAACAAAGTGAATCACCGACTCGCGGATTCGTGCGGCTGTACGCTGACGGATAGAGCGTATGAAGAAGGAGTGCATTTAACGCAGTCAGTAAACATGGGCGACTCCGTCCCACGAGCCATCACAGTCTAGGATTAACGAGGAGCAGACGTAACGGCGTGTGACAGTAAGAAGAATATCCCGGAGCAAGTAGGCCTCTGGGGGGGGGGGGGGGGGGAGGTGGGGAAGGCGAAGCATCTGCCGCAGGAGTTTTGTCAGCATCCCCGTAACTTTCTCGCGCTTACTAAACGAACACGTGACAAAAGGCTCTGTTATTCTTTAGAGCTTGTCTACAAATCATAATTAGTAATCGTCCCATGCTGATGATCAATACTCGAGAATGTCGAACGTCGGTTTTGTATGTCGTATCCTGGGAACTCTTCCAGTTTCTCTCGGTACAGCCTCTGCTTTTCCTACAGCTTGTATTAGGGGAGAGGTATCTGCACTGGAACGACTTCAGATTTGTTTCACCATCATGAAACTCGTACTTTTTGTACTATCCGACATTCAGTGTGATCAGCCTGGACTACGTACTTCTTGGAGATGTAAGCTATAGATTCTGTGTGTTGAGGAACAGTTCAAGACAAAGTTAATTTTATGTATCTAGATAAGAGAAATGTTTTTACAAAGCGAGTGGCAACATAATGTGAAGGGCTTATTTCAATAGTGCTACAAGTCCATTTTTGTTCATATTGAGATACAGAGTCCTAAAGTTAAATGAGCGCTGAAAAATCTACAGTTGAGATACCAGAAATATTCAAGCATATGGCTTCTTGCTAGAGATGAACCTTTCTTTCTGTTTGTTTGGGTCATTAATTTCAGAAGCATTATAGACAGAAAAGTGGAGGTAATGGACTTGTACCACTATTGAAATAAGCCCTTCATGTTTAAAATGAAGTAGTGACTTCTGTTGTAACGTGTTTTTATCCTAAGTCATTAATTAAATAATAATATTGTGCTACAGTATGTCAACAAATAGGCATTACTCAAAATGGAGTATAGATGAAGTGCTTTTAGCTGTAACAGCGTATCTAAATAGGGATCACGGATTAACCTCAGCAGTACTACGGCATCCTCCAAGACGCGCAATACAGGGGAGGGGGGGGGGGGGGGTGCTTTATGTCCACCCAAAAAAAGTAAAAAACAAAACTCGTTAATTGTTATTAACTTGTGTAAACAACATAGTATTTACAGAGGTACTGACGTGATAAGCAGGGAGCAGAAAGTGAAAATATTTTTAACCACCTTATTTGGCATATCCGTGCATTATCAGTAACATATGCTACCAAGCTTGAACTACTTTATGACCACTACAAAAATAAAAAAAGGAAATTTTGTAATTGTTGTTGACTTTTACTCAGAACATGCTGTTTAAAGATAGATTAATGAGCAAATAAGGTCTTAAACTTGACAATCTTGAATGTGACAATCATTGTAGAATGTGACATCTAGGGGAGTTACCGAAATTGTACCAGCTCCAGATGTGTACAATTGGTATAAAATTTGTATCTCTTCCACTGTCCGACATTCAATACAGTCAGCGTGATCTACGTGCTTCTTAGGAACATACTCTCAGCTTTGAGTTCTGTTTTTTGAGGAACAGATCGCCTGAAGAAAACTTTCATTTTGCTGTAGTTTTCGTCTAACTTTTTGTGTACGTAGCGAAGAGATTTAGTGTTATGAGTTATGTGATAACATATTTATATGTGACTGTACAAGAAACAATCTTAGTTTACAGACAGTCATGAATCTGAATCCGTTGGGGTTCTTTTGTGCAAAGCTGACAAATGGGAAATGGAGACGTTGCCTGTAATGTACCCCTGTAAGTTTCCGCTATTGTATTTATGAAATTTAAGACACTTGCTCGTATAATGACCTTTAAAATATACATTTAGTATAATTAATGCATCATAACGTTTAGAAGTGACGCGGCGAATTTTCTAATGCCTTGTTTATCCCATTTAACAAATAAATAATTATTTTATAATGCAGGGTTGCAACAGGAAGGTATTACGGAAAATGGAACACGGATGAAATTCATTTATCTGTAACAGTATATTTAATGGGTTCATGGATTGGAGTAACGTGGACGTATGTGTAACATTCGTAAGACAGCAATTAAGGGGAACAGTGAAAATAATAACAAAAATGTAAACGGGTATATAAAAACTTTTGGTAGCAATAAAGCGTTCTCCAACGCAGCTGGAAACGAATTGGAAGAGCATATTCTTCGAAGTAAAAGGATAAGATAGGTTTAAGCATGTCGGTCGTAATAAAACTTCGGTATTGCAGAACGAAACGGACTGCCTCACAATTTCACTGCAGAAGAAGCCATGGCGGGCGAAACGTAGGTCGAAGGTGTCCATCCAACAAATATCGCTGAACCGAGGGAAATTATGAAAACTACAAGCAAACTTTTTTTAAAAACAAGAAAGAGCTGACCGACGCAAAGGAAAAGAAATCCAGAGCTACAGCCCAGAGTGTGGAAAGGAAGTGTTTTTGAGGCTTTATGTGGAAGGTACGATAGAAACTCATCAGTAAAACAGAGGAATGGTAGTGCGTATTGAGCGAGGAAGAAATGATCGGATGCATGAAATGCAAAACGTGGATTCGTGCAATGTTTGCAGGGGTGGGAAAGGCAGTGAGAAAGTTATAGTTGCAATGCCTATAGATAGTGATTTAAGAACTAAAATATGGAACATTCTCTTAAACTTAGACTAGTACAGATCTTTAAGCTCAGGGATATAGTCTAAAAGGGTGGTACAATTTATTCACCCACTGGTAAAAATTAGGGAACCAGATTCCTAAGTTTTATTACTTGAAGACGTTTAGAAAATTAAATGTCGCGTGTATTTCTCAGAATTTCCATTTTTCAATTAGATGCTAAGAACAACAACCTCCAGTTGAAGATGGCATTGTTAAAATAGTCTAAAAATAACCTACTGTTTAGGTTAAAATAAATAAAATCTGAAATGTGGTACAATTTAGGCAACCATCCGTACTGTTTCCACTGATCTGTTGTCAATCGAACAGTTATGGATGTCTTCGCTTGTTTATACGCAGTTCGTTACTTTAATTTACATTCAGAGTTAGCTGCCAGTCCCTCCACCAATGATCGATCCTCAGATCTTCCTGCACTTAGCTGCAGTCCTCTGGCGTTTCAACTTTCATACAGAGTACAGCAGCTTCTGCCGAGTGCCTCAAAGGGTTACTGATGTTATCCACTAGATGATCTATGTAGACGGTCCAGTCACATTAACATGACCAGGCCTAAGTTCGATGTCAACGTGTACCAACCACTCACAGATGGCCGGCAGGAGTGACCGAGCGGTTCTAGGCGCTGCAGTCTGGACCGCTACGGTCGCAGGTTCGAATAGTGCCTCGGGAATGTATGTCTGTGATGTCCTTAGGTTAGTTAGGTTTAAGTAGTTCTAAGTTCTAGGGGACTGATGACCTCAGATGTTAAGTCCCATAGTGCTCAGAGCCATTTGAACCATTTTGTTAAGTCCCATGGGGCTCAGAGCCATTTGAACCATTTGAACTCACAGATGACAACGGGCAGCACGAGCAGTGGAGGGTATAAACATGTTCGGAAATTCCCGTTTCGAACTTCTACGTGTTGTAGAGGGGTGTATTTTGAATGGGAACGCGTGCCCGGAAACACAGTTTCCATGCTACCACCTTTTGAATACATGTTTGCTACGTACGTATGCAACAGTGTAGTCTCGGTGGGCCGGTGCCTACGTCGGATTGGCTGATGTCATTTGACTCTGCCCTACCTCTCTGAACTGGTTCGAGCCTCATTCACGTTTCTGTTAGTGTTAACCCAACATGGTTGAGTACGCATTTGCAGAATATACCGATGATTCTTCTGTATGGCGATCGTTATACACAACGTATGACTCCATCCCATACGCTTTTTGCCACGATTACTCATCGGCTTCGAGAAAGGGTACTTTCAACGTCAGCAGGCGTGACTTTGGTGCTCTAAGGATACACCGCACACCCGAATTGGAAAAGGCCGTATTGCATCACGTTGAGGACAACAAGACAATGAGTAAACGAACAATTTCTTTGGCTGTTAATGAGTGGAATTGTAAAACAAGTGATGTACTGGATCACGCCCGATCAGTTACTTGTAAAAGTGGTTGCATTATCAACATGTTTTCAAATGGTTGTAGCACAGAAGCCGTACGTTTCCAGGCATGAGTTCCAGTTCAAAATATTATCTACTCATTCCACTCTACAAGTCCTGGAAGGCTGTAACGGGAATTTTCGAACACCCTGTAGAGTGCGTACCGGGGGGACGCGGAAAACAGTACAGTCGTCGACGTGACGCGGAAACGGAGAGATTTATTCGACGTCCAAAAGGGCGTGATCATTGGCTTTCGGGATAGGAGTGGAAGCGCCTCTGAAACGGTGAAGTTCGTAAACGGTTCGCATGCTGCCTTGTTAAAATATACCGTGCTGGACAAAATGGCGCTGTCCAGAAGTGACGCGGAGGCAACTAGGATGCAGCAAGCGCCATAGATGACAGGTGTTAACGACGGCTGCGGAGATATGTACGGGCGAATACACGTGTAACTGTTGGGCAATGACCGCCCAGATGAACCAAAGGCCTACCAACAGTGTCTCCTGGATGATCGTTCAGCGAACGTTGCTGCATTTGGCCCTCCGCAGAAGATGCCTGGTTCATGCTGACTGCTGTTCATCGATGACAAAGGCTGGAGTGTGAAAGCCCATACTGCAACTGGAAGTCCTCTGATTAGCTGCAGGTGACTGTTTCAGGTGATAGAGGGATAGATGGCCGTTGGCGTGTACAACGTGAAACATCTGAAAGCAAACGCCGTGCAGTAATTGTCGGAAGGAAAGTTTTGAGAAATTCTCTGTTATATTGTGATTCTGAAATACTAGTACGCGTCTACCCTTGGGGATGTAATGGTACTTGAGTTACGTAACCATTACGGCACCTTAACTAAACATCTCGATACCAGCAATGGCCGGAGTGGCCGTGCGGTTCTAGGCGCTTCAGTCCGGAACCGCGTGACCGCTACGGTCGCAGGTTCGAATCCTGGCTCGGGCATGGATGTGTGTGGTGTCCTTAGGTTAGTTAGGTTTAATTAGTTCTAAGTTCTAGGGGACTTATGACCTCAGCAGTTGAGTCCCATAGTGCTCCGAGCCATTTGAACCATACCAGCAATATTCTACTGTGTTTCTGTAAAGTAGTTGACATATTTCTGAGACAACATTCAGATTTGATTTCATTAATGTAGAGGTACTTTGATATATCAATATGTTTGTATTGCAATGATATTATTCTTATGTGTATTCTTTCTTTTGTCACTATGATCTTTGTCGTACTTGTAACTCTGGTTTTTGGGCGCGTAAGCGATTATTATTTAGTTAGAGTGTCGGACCTTGAGAAGGTCAAGTCTTGGACGTCATGTTGGAAAGACGCATAACGTAGTCAGCTTATAAAATGTGAACTTTAACAGTGAGGAAGATGTTTTCAAGTATGTTTTGTATTGTGAAGTGATGTTTTGTGTGTTACGTGATATTGCAAAAAAAGCAATAAAAAGGAAGTGTATCTTAAATTCGGAGTGCTGATTATTTTTTACATCACCATTGTGCTAACTTTCAAAGGTTTAATCTTCAAGAATGGTTTGTGAAACACATCTATAAAACTTTTAAATATAGCAGTATAAAACCTAGGCCTCTTTGCATCCGAGCTTGGAATCATCGCCACCTAGATTTTCGACGATTGAGCCATGATTATACAACAAGACCATCAACACGAAAAGATGAGTGCCTAGTTTATTCATTATTACACGAAATGACTTTATTAACTGTGCTCTAATGACACCTGCCACATAATAACTGTGTTGTTACCCGAAAATGCAGTATTTAGCAGCGTGAGCATCACCACATTAATTATTAAATTTTTGCCTTTGTTGTGGTAGGGTTGTTAGAGGGACCATGTCCAACCCTACATGCAGTTTGTTTTTCGTCGCCACAATGGCATCTACCAGCAGGAAAATGCAACATGTCACACAGCTCGTAGTGTACGTGCGTGGTTCGAAGAGCATCGGGATGAGTTTACCGTACTCGCCTGGCTACCAAACTCTCTTGATTTAAACCCAATCGAGAATTTATGGAACGACATCGATCGGGCTGCTCGCACCTGGGATTATGGACGGAGAAACCTAACCCACCTGGCCACCGCACTGCATGCAGCATGTCTCCGCATCCCTATCGGTACCTTCCAGAACTTCACTGACTCTCTTCTTCCACGTCTTGCAGCGACCTCCGTTGCAAAAGGCTTTAGGTAGGTGGTCATATTAATGTGACTGGACAGCGTATTAGCAAGCAGTAACGGCCCTAAAACACAGTCTACAGGTACTCCAGAAGTTGCCTTTACGACGGCCGATTTCGTCTCTTTAAGGTGGGTAGGACGTCAAACTGGCCGACTTGGAGCAGGAGAGGCACCACAGGACATTTTAATTTCCACTGTCTATACTTTCACAAATAAATTCATAAAACTCTGTCAGCATGACCAGGAAGGGTTCAGGATTCACGCTCATAGCAGTGGAAGTTCAAAAATATAACAAAATATATTTTTTTACATGTGAAATGTCATATCATTTTTTCACTTACTATTGGCTGCATTCGTTGCTATAGGTACACTTTTCTTCATAAGTAAGGGAGATTCTTCGATGAATTTTGCACAGCATACAAACCATACTTACAGGTGTATGAAACTCTAGAATTTTCCAAATATATTAAAAACTGTGCTAAAAATTGAGATAATTAACCATAAAATTTGAGTTTTTTCTAAACATGAAGTTTAAAATGTGCGAGCTCATTCATTTTTTCATTAATTAAATATATTCTAGAGTTTCATTCACCTGTAAGTATGGTTTGTGTGCTGTGCAAAATTCATCGAAGAATCTCTCTTACTTGTGAAGAAAAGTGTACCTATAGCAACAAATGCAGCCAATAGCAAGTGAAATTTCACACGTAAAAGAAATTTATTTTGTTATACTTTTGAACTTACATTGCTATGAGTTTGAATCCTGAATCCTTCCTGGTCGTGTTGACAAAGTTTTATGAATTTATTTGTAAAAGTATAGACAGTGAAAATTAAAATGTCGTGTGGTGCCTCTGCTGCTCCAAGTCGGCCCGTTTGACGTCCTACCCCCCTTAAGAATAAAGTATCGAGGTCTGTCTGCTAAAAATTCTTGACTCCAGTCATGACTTCAAATCTGATTCGATACCCCGTAAGCTCGAATTTTGTTCACGAAACAACGAGGCTGTAGCGATATTAGCGCGATGTCTCCTGGATCTGACCGATTTTTTAACCGGTGCTTAATTTGGTTGCACTTCCAGTGCTTGCAGCCCCTGTGAGTGCGAGAACACGGCGCACGGGCGCGCGGAGCGGGTTGCGGGCTTGGCAGGCGCCGGGCGGTGGACGGTGGGCAGAAGCATAGGCAGAGGCAGATGCAGGTGGTGCCAGCGCCACCGACGCCCGCGGCTGCAGCGTGACCGGCGCTCTCCTTGAGCGGTCTAGACGGCCGCTAGACGCGTGGGACCGAGCGCTCCCCTAGAGCCGGTTCCATAATTGCGGCTAGCGTATTCCTTCAGCCGCCTGATTGCCTCTCTTGAATGTATATGAACCTGCACCAAATTCTACCGTGCGGAGGCAGTAAACGCCACGCTTCTTAATTGATTCCCAGCTACTGGGACGAGTTGCAGGGCAGCCTCCAGCTCCGTTGACCGAGGCGCACTGTTATGAAAGAAAGATACTTTCGGTCGCTTTTATTTACATCCCTTTTATTTACATCCGCTGTATTTGAAGACTAGTAAGTTACAATGCGAAACATTCGCTATTTTATCCACAGTAGCATGATCAACGTACATAATGGGCATACATTGCTTCTAACGTAACTTACGGTAGGGACAACACACACACCCATGCCCGAGGGAGGATTCGAACCTCTGACGGCCGCGTGAACCGTGACAACACGCCCGAGACCGCGCGGCTACCCCGTTCGTGGAAAAACAGGTGCATAGATGAATAAATCTCTTAGGAATGAAATGGAAAATGGAAATGCCGTGTGGCGAAGGCCTCCCGTCGGGTAGAACGTTCGCCTGGTGCAACTCTTTCAAGTTGACGCCACTTCGGCGACCTGCGTGTCGATGGGGATGAAATGATGATAATAAGGACAACACAACACCCAGTCCCTGAACGGAGAAAATCTCCGACCCAGCCGGGAATCGAACCCGAGCCGTTAGGTATGACATTCCGTCGCGATGACCACTCAGCTACCAGGGGCGGACAGGAATGAAATAAATAGGTAGTCCAGGAAAGCCCAAGGCGAAATGGCTGCAGCACATGTATCAAGAAAAAAAAACTTCTGAAGGACTGATTCAGCATATAGAAACGATAAAACAACATTCGGTGAAATGAAAAGTGAGGGTGACAACATGAAGAGTGCATTGGGAAATCCACTGTTACACGCAGAGGAGAGAGCGGATAGGTGGAAAGAATGCACTGGAGCGATATGTGAGAAGGGATAATTGTTTGAGGACGTGATAGAAGAAGAAATGGAGTTTATATGGTAAAAATAAGAGGATCCAGTGTTTGTCAGAATCTGAAAGAGCTATGGAAGACTTAAAATCAAATAAGGCAGAACGGTCAGATAACATTCCATCGAATTTTCTGGAACCACTGGTGGAAGCGGCAACGTAATGACTATACAAGTTCGTGTGAATATGCGACAGGCACCACAGCATTGGACTTCTGGAAAAATTTCATCCACACAGTGCCGAAGACAGCGAGAGCGGATAAGTACGAGAACTATCGTACAGTCAGCTAAACAGCTTATGCATTCAAGCTGCTGACAAGGACAGTATACAGAATGATGGAAAGAAAACTGTGGATATCTTAGATGAAGATCAGTTTGGCCTTAGGAAAAATATGTCCTAATGCTGTGTTTGCTAGTGGAAGCAAAAATGAAGAAAAATCAAAATATGTTCATGAGTTTGTCGACTGGAAATAATGGAAAATTGGGCAGGATGTTCAAAATTCTCAGAAAAATAGGAGTAAGCTATAGAAAAGGCGGGTAATACACAATATGCATAAGAACAAAGAGGGGACAATAAGTCTGGAAGACCAAGAACGAAGTGCTCGGTTTAAGAAGGGTGTAAAATAAGGATGGAATCTTTCGCACCTGCTGTTCAATCTATACATCAAAGAAGCAATTACGGAAATAGAAGGAAGTTTCAAGAGTGCGGTTGAAATTCAGTGTGGAAGGATATCAATGATAAGATTCACTGATGACATTGCTATCCTCACTGAAGGTGAAGAAGAATTACAGACTCTGTTGAATGGATTGAACAGTCTAATGAGTATAGAATGTGAAATGAAAGTAAATCGAAGAAAGACAAAAGCAATTAGAAGCAGCAGACATGAGAGCAGCGAGAAACTTAACATTAGGACTGATGATCACGAAGTAGACGAAGTTAAGGGGCTCTGCTAACTTGGAAGCAAAGTAACCCTTGGCGGGAAAAGCAAAGAGGGTATAAAATGGAGACCAATATAGGCAAGGACAACGTTCCTGGCCAAAAGAAGACTATCAGTATCAAACATAGACCTTAATTTAAGGAAGAGATTTCTGAGGATGTACATTTGAAGCATAGCAATGTATGGCAGTGAATCATGGACTCTTGCGAAAACGGGAACAGAAGAGACTCGAAGCGTTTGAGAAATGGTGGACCGATAAAGTAAACAATGAGGAGCTTCTCCGCAGAACAACCGTAGAAAGGGACATATGTAGAAGACAATCACAAGGTACAGGATGATAGGACATGAGTTAGGACTGCAGGGAATAATTTCCGTGATACTGGAGGGAGCTGTAGAGAAAGACAGAGATTGGAGTACATCCAGCAAATGGGCCTAACTGAGGACGTTGGGTTCAAGATCGTCTCTGAGATGAGGAGGTTGGGACAGGAGATAAATTCGTGGCGGGCAGCATCAAACCAGTCAGTAAAATAATGACTTTTAAAATAAACTTGCAGAAATTGTAGTATAAACGTATGAACACTGTATTTAAGTTCGTGCCAAGATCCAAAGATTCCATTGTCACTGACACCAGCTACAGCCTGACTGCTGGTTACTAAAAATTAAAATGTTTAGGTAGAACCGAGTGAATCATCGCCGTGGCGTAGGGCTGCCATAAAATTTTTGTTTCAGAACTCGAGCAAATGAAGACCAAACGTTTCTGGTCGTTGTGGACTGTAATATTATCTGGCAGTTGGTTGAAAGAGATGGTTTTATGAAGATTTTCTCGTATCTCTCGTACTTTCCATTTCCAACATTATGACTTGCGCCATGAGAGAAATCTTCTAATCACTGTTATGTTATTGAAAACATAACCTAACAGTGATTAGAAGAGGTATCAATTATTCCTTGAAAGTTAGCAGTCGCATTCCCTCTTGACACTGGTTTTCTTTGCGAATGTCTCATGGCCATCTCCACTCATAGTATGTGTGTGTGTGTGTGTGTGTGTGAGTGCGATGCATATAATAAGTGTTCATATTTACGCATTGTAAGAAAATTCTCGCATTTGTCTTTTCGTTGGGTATGAGCTATAGCGCAGAAATTGTAGTCCATCAGGAAGTACAGACTAATGCGTTTTTACTATCTTTTAACGGGCACAACGCAATCGATTTGCGATTCTTGTCTCTTCAGCCATGGACTACTTCTTAGTTATCCTAGTGCATGGTACGAGACGCAGCCCTTTTGTTCCCATTTATTTTCATCCGTCCTTACTTCAACCGCAAGACAGCCAGACTGGAGGCGGCAAGGTCTTATTCGCGACGGCACCTCTCGTAGAACTAACTGACTATTAAGGATGCAAACGACATCCATTACCGATGGTGGTGTGTGGATAAAATATTCATTGACTTTTTTCTTTTCATTGCGTCTTAAGGCAGTATTGTTCTGCATACAGTTAAGGTGCACGTCTTTTGGGAAAAGGGAAACCGTCCCAGCTTAAGTGGCACAAGGCCACTGCCTTTTTTCGACACATTTTTTTAAGGGTTGCTACAAATCTTGCGAGCTATTCACTGTGTATTACGTTCGTTAATAAATGACTACATGTCGAAAAGAGAAGACGCCAGCGTCTTACCGCCATTGCGAGTGTGCATTTGTCTGGTGCAACATTTTCTAACTGACGTGCATACGGCTATTTTCCAGAGTCTAAATGACTTGCTTACATGGCATGGCGGGTCGACGTTCAGTGTGTGCTAAGTAGTGCTGCGTAAGAAACTGCACTCGTAACTAGAAGATCTATGATGCGAGTACCCTCTGACCGTCCTCAGATAAGTTTTAATCATTTTCAGTAACCACCCTAAATAAATTCTACCGTAATTTGTTACATAATGTCACACGAATCCTTCTAACTTGTGACGTTACCAATAATCCGCAGTCTTAAGTGATATGAAAGTTGATGAGGCGCTACATAAAATTGGCTTACAGTTGATTTTAAATGACATTGGTGTAGAGTTCCTATGCCTTTCGAAATTTGAAGCGATTCTTCGATATTTTTATTGGGCACTTGGCGCAACATATATTTACAAATGATGCAAATAATGCGGTAATAACTAATTTTGCCATTTGAACACATTATGTACTGCTGGGTAAGTAATTAAGTAAATAAATACTTACGGCATGTCAAACTGAATCGCTCATCGAGATACATTAAGTGTGTTGTTTAAACCGATTTTAATTCCTCATAATTACTCCCCAAAATATATGTGGCACACCATCGATTGGCCCCTG
This sequence comes from Schistocerca cancellata, assembly GCF_023864275.1. Classification (NCBI taxonomy): domain Eukaryota; kingdom Metazoa; phylum Arthropoda; class Insecta; order Orthoptera; family Acrididae; genus Schistocerca; species Schistocerca cancellata. Next base: position 217,551,257 of record NC_064631.1, read on the forward strand.
ATATTTAAGCAACATTGTGCCAACATCTCAGGAAAAAAAAACTTGGCTTAAAGTTGAATTTCCTGCAGAAGCTAGCAGGAAACGATGCAAGTATCCTGTACAGAGCACTGGCGAATATTGCGCTCTTAAGCAGGGAAAAAGTTACGTACAACAAAGATTGACATCCAACTGAACGAAGTAATGAGAACCAATAGCGGCATCTTCAGGTGTTACCAATGTTAGCAAAAACCGTGTAAGACGTCATGGTCTCCTGACCTTCATTGCTTGCATATTCCGCCCTCACAACCATATTCCGCACATCAAGACGCTTCATTCGAACCCAAACTCGATGTTGTATGAATTCATGTAAATGATACGCAAATAAGAAGTGCGCACCAGGGTTGAGATACTCGAGGCTGGCGTACACACACACATTCAAGACACAACGGTCACAAGAACTTTTAGTTCGGGAGAGGCGGACCGCACGCCAAGAGGCCAGTCCCTTCAGAGGACGATTCAACCTATCTACGTTGGATGGCGATCGCCTGTGGAGCGGACAGCGTTTGCCCAAGTGAAAGCGGAGAATTACCCCGTGTTCGGCTTAAAAGCAAATTCCGCTACATTGTGTGGGAATGCCCAGACTACACAGTCTTTACAAACACAGCACGCAGTTTTAGAGGTTTTCACAAGGAGACAGCAAACGCCAAACGCCGATCTTACAGATTTCCGGATTGGTCGTCATAAACGAAACGTCATTCTCCCGTTTTAGAAGAGCAATGCTGATTGGCAGACGATGTTCCTGATGCCTTGAGCTGAAGGAGTAATGGAAGAGACTGAAAGATATACCACTTCACGTCTGGCGTGGAGAGGGGCTGTTCTGTTGTCGCTCTTGGAGCGAGAACACGTAACCAAAGCGTGTGCGCTCGTGTACTCAAAGAGCAAGGAACAAGTCTCTCCTCAGTACTTCACTGGGAGAGCACCTCTGTCGAGAGCGAATTGGAGTGCGACTCTATATTGAGTCCTTGCGATTAAGCGTTGTTCACTGTGTTGGCCGTCACACTTATTGTGTGGTGTGAACGGACAGAGTTATAGTTAAACGCCTGCGAGTGAATTTTTGAGTGGCATCGCGGTGGACTGGTTATCTGACCAGTGTACCATGCCAATAGTTAGACTAGGGGCGAATAGGAGTCCTTGACTTCATCAAGGAGTAGGGAGAGTTTGATTGGCAAAGGTCAATCCAGATAGAACGAGAGTTATCTTATTTGTCAGCAGCGAGCGTCGCAGACAGCAGTCATGGCAGCTTACGGTATTGTGCGCTACAGCTCTTGCGAGCCCCATATTTCCTCCACAACAATACACTTCACTGCATTTCACACGCGACCGCGTCGACCGTACCTAGCAACATTCTAACGGATAATTATTCAAGCTGAGTAGGTGTGGCTCTCAGCCATTCTTCCAAGTCAATAACAATCTTTACTTTGTATAGAAATTTCATTAGCGAATCCTATCCTTAAGAGGTAACTTCACATTCCGAAAAGAACCCGGAAATAACTTGTTCAGTTCATAACTAAAAGTGCAATTGTGATTTCTCAGAATTTTTGCAAAATAAGTAATAATTTTCGTTAGTTTCATGTTTTTCTTACACTAAATAGCACTACTCCAGTACCCAAGTATCCCACTAGATACGTAAAAAATTTTGTGAACTTTTGTGTCATTTCCTTAAAGCGGACGACTCCAGAAGATATTTATTGCTGAAAGTTTTTCAGGCATTTCTCTTTAGAACGTTAGGAGCGTCTGTCTGACTTCTGCAGTAGTGTGGGGATGGAAATTGCATCTTGCAGGAGCCACAGGGTAAAGGGTACATCTCATATTAATCCGTTGCGCAGAATGACAGAATAGCACCCACACACTCACAACCGCTTCTGAAGCTGTGAAAGTGAAAACTGTCAAGAGACGAATGTTAGAGAAGAAAATATCCCATGCATAAAACACTACAATACCTGTCAATATTCCACCCAAAATCTCTAACAACATTTGGCTGATTTAAACATCAATATTAGTATAATCAACAACAGACAGAATACAGAAAAAATATACGTTTGTTTGTGTCCACTTGATTTAGGAATCACTGGAGTAACTTAAATCTTTTAAACTTCCGTGTAGTACGCGATAGAGTCTCAACTTGATCCATACTCGTCTGCATTAAAGGAATCAAAGGGGCTAAACATTGATCCACGTTGTCCATGAGTATTCACTCCATGCGATGAAGTGATTCGAATAATGTATGTGAAGGTAATATAAAAGCTATGACATAAGTATCAAGTTTAAATAGTATATTTTCATTATTATATGACAGATTTGCAATATTATTTATAACACATTCTTGTATACTGAACCATCCCTGTATCTATATCTCCGCTAACTATAAAACTGTAAAATCGTCATGTCTGTGTTTTTGTCTGTTTGGACACGCTGATTGCCAGAACTATTACATTACTTCTCAAGTGGCTCTCACAGGTAATTTGAGCGTAGCTTGGGGCAACATATTTCATAAAAACCTGAACATGGAAAAAAATATCGTAATTTAAAGTCTCATCTAAAATCGTCTGCTCGGCTTAGTAGTTCGTGTATTTTATCATCATGGTTTAGTGTACCAAAGAGGCAATGGATAAACTGTTAGTTTTTTAATTCAGTGACAGAAGTATTTTTGGAAGTTTACGTCAGGTAGAGAATTAAGCGCCGCTATCTTATCTTTAAGAATATAAACTAACAGCGAATCTATTAGGCTAGATTTAGGAACTTACTGATTTCACTTTGCTTCTTACGATAGTTTTTATTTATTTTGTTTTGCGATTTGGGTACTTCTACCATTACATTTTCATTTCGTTTTGATTACAAGTGAAAATGTATAGGAAACGGTCGAGTCTTTCTGCATTAAACAGAACGGCTAAGTAGCTGAGGACTATGAGGTATTAAAAATCAAATGACAATGGCGAGGCGAGACTTGCTGCGGCTCGAGAACATCAAGCTTTAACTAGCTCTTTGGAAACTCCTTCCGTAAGCGAGGTGCAAAGTAACTCTGATCAAGAGCATCATGCATTTCTCGCTCCTCAGAACCCGTCACTAACAGATACTTAAAGGTACTTCTCTCTAACGTTACATCATACAAGCGGACATTTTGACGGGAAGCAGGGCAGTCGTGAGAGATTTTATATCCTGAATCCCATTTATTCCTAATATTTCCCCATTTCGCTTTAAACGTATATAATTCCCTGTGAGCTTATGTTATGCGATGACCATAAACAAAGCACAAGGTTAGACGCTAAGTGCTGTGGGCATAGACATTAATGGCAGCTGCTTTTCGCACAACCACCTCTATGTGGTTCTCTCTTCTGTTGGTGATGCAAAAAAGTTCTTCGTTCATGTCCCCAATCATACTACTTCAAACTTTGTATACAAAGAAGGTTTAATAAGCGAAAAATAAATTCCACGTGAACGAAATCTCGCATACAGCTATAAGTAAATACCTGGGCAACACCAGTTTTCTCAGCTAGTACGACAATAATAATAAAAATGAAATTAACAATAAAACAATAATACGACTAATAATGCAATATTTCGTCTTTAGATGGGCACTTAAGTTGGTGTGGTGACGTTATGGATTTGAACCCAATTTATCTGAGTTCAACAGGAAAGAAATTAGACCACCCTATGTTGAACAAAAATTGGCCGTTATTACAAGTAAAGTGATTTATTGTAACGGAAGTTCCTTCCGCAAAGTGCTGAGGCCATAGTTTTCTTATGTATGTAAGAGGTTCTCTGTGAAAGTGTTGTGATAGTGAGAGTAATCTGCTACGAAAGGCTGCTATTTGTAAGTAAAGAACTGGTTTTTCATGATAAACGTCTCATAGTTATTGCTGCATACTGCGGTAACCGACGCTAGGATAATATGAAGTCCATTACGTTTTTTGTGTCTGGAGCGCGTCCGGAAGCTACCTAGTTTGATTTTTTCATTCGTGTTTCGATCTCTAAAACAGCTCCAGTACGAGACGGAAATCTCCTCAGCGTATACGTAATGCACGTAATTACACTTTTGAACAAACATTTTATCCTTCTCGCATCAGAAGGGTCGAAGCTAAGAAGCATTTCGGCAGGCGTGTAGTATTGCTTAAATTATAGCAATAACACCTCATTAAAATTTCATTGGCCGTAAATAATTTACCGAGTAGGTAGCAGATTAGATTCAAATTGCTGGCTGCTCGATCGTTTCCACGGTAATAGGGGTTACACACTTTGCAGTACGCGTCTTCCCGGACGCATGAATCTCTGAAGCGAACCTTCCTCTGCTTCCTAAGTAGATATGATCTGTTCAGAACAGTGGATTACACAGAGACTCTTCGTATCCCCTCGCGGCGAGGAACAGTAATACCTAAACTCGTAACACATGTCATGTAGACCTTGCTGTGTCCCAGAAATATGACGAATGCATTTGTATCTACTCGTATTAACGACTGCTGATAAAGTAATTTTTGATGTTATTGTATTAAACACGTAATAAAATTTTACTACGCGAATCTGATATTTGATTCGTAGTTTAATACCTCTTACACCGTCGTAAGAGCGATGCTGTGGGACATAGGTGGAAACAGTTCCTCTGTGTAGGTCGTTGGAGGTCGTGGGAGGAAGGACATCCGGTGCGAGTACATCGACGAGGTGAGGTCAGCGATCTCTTCATCTACATCTACGTCCCGCAAACCACCTTGTGGTATATGGCGGAAGATCCTTTGAAAATAATTTTAATTATACGGCACAATAGCATTTAATCCGCCTCCGCAGCTGGGTGGTCAACGCAGGTGAAGGATCGGGTTCGATTCCCAGTACTGCCAAGGATGTTTCCCAGGTGGGAGGAATGGTACAGGGGTGCAGTCAGCCTCGTGATACTTCTGACCGACTAGTAGCGGCTCCAAGGACGGGAAAATGTGCAAAACGGCCGAGAGTGGCTCAAATGGCTCTGAGCACTTATGGGACTTAACTTCTGAGGTCATCAGTCCCCTAGAACTTAGAACTACTTAAACCTAACTCACTTAAGGACATCACACACATCCATGCCCGAGGCAGGATTCGAACCTGCGACCGTTACGGTCGCGCGGTTCCAGACTGTAGCGCCTAGAACCGCTCGGCCACTACTGTCGGCCGCCGGGAGTGTATGTCCTTCCATACCGCGTCCACACGACGCCGCAAAGCAGAGGATGACACGGTGACCGGGGCTTTGCTGCGTGGATGAAGAGCTCGTTTTACAGTAACATTTATTTTTAACGAGATGACTAGTATCAGCCATTAGCATAAACCCCTGTATTACAATGTACCTTGTAATATGTAAGAAATATGTGTGGACTAACGGATGGCCGGCTGGTGTGGCTGAGCGGTTGTAGGCGCTTCAGTCTGGAACCGCGCAACCGCTGCGGCCGCAGGTTCGAATCCCGTCTCGGGCATGGATGGGTGTGATGCCCTTAGGTTAGTTAGGTTTAAGTAGTTCTAAGTTCTAGGGGACTGATGACCTCAGATGTTAAGTCCCATAGTGCTCAGAGCCATTTGAACCATTTTTTTGACTGATGGATTCTAGTGATTTATCCTGCATTTGGTACTTCCGTGTTACTTGGATCTTTTGTAAACAGTGTTAAATTTCTAGGTGTTACCATCTCCTTCTGAAAAAGGTAATTTTATAATTATCGAAACCTAGGTAATTTTATAATTATCGAAACCTAGGTCAAGTGTTCTAATAAACCTGTCTTACGCAACTGGCTGACTGATTATTTCATCCTTTCTGAGTCTTCTGCGAAGGCATGCTCTCGGCATTTTAACAGTAGATCACCCCGTGATGCGCGCCCCTCTCTTGCAGTATAAGCCACTGGAGTTGGTTGAGTAACTTCGTGACACTTTCGCGTTTTTTAAATGCAACTGTGACGAAACGCGCTGCTCTTCTTTGGATCTTCTCTGTTCCCTCTACCAATCCCATCTGGTAAAGGTCACGAACTGACGAGCGACCTCAAACATCTGCCGAGGGAGGTTTCTATAAGTCACGTCCTTTGACGGGCTGTACACCTCCTGAGGATTTTTTCCAATAAATCTCATTTTGCTATCTGCCTTTTTTATTGCTCGTCGTGTGAGGTCTTTTCATTTTAAATCGCTCAGTACGTATACATCTAGATGTTTAATGAATGTGAATGCGTCCAGTGATTGTTTGGCAATAACGGGCCTGTCCACTTATTTAGAATACGTCGCATCAGTTTAGGTTGAGGGTCAGTTTCCATAGCCTACGCCAAATGTTTACACCCTCAGGTCTTTCCGCATTTCACTAAATTTCTAGCGTTGCGAATTTTGTATGAACAACATCTCCTCGGAGCTCGCGACTTTTTTCGGATAGCACATTTTCGATGATCAGTGACGAAGTCTACTACGACGTTTTTATCTCAAAAAACTCTCATAAGACGAAGTCGAATTCCAGAAACCGTTTCTAGCTCTTTTCTTTACAAGTTAAGTCAAAATCAATTTTGCTTTCCGTTGAAATATCGGTTTTCCGAACATAATTTTGTTTTACACTAACGGTCTCTCTAAAACCGGTTCCGAGAGTTCCAGAACCTGTACAGAAAATAGGAATGGGGATCAACATAAACATCATTTCCGCCCTTTTTATTGCCCATGAAAACCACACGTTGCATAATAAGATTTTCACTCTGCAGCGGAGTGTGCGCCGATATGAAACTTCCTGGCAGATTAAAACTGTGTGCCGGACCAAGACCCGATCTCGGGATCTTTGCCGTGGTAGAGCACTTGCCCGCGAAAGGCAAAGGTCCCGAGTTCGAGTCTCGGTCCGGCATACAGTTTTAATCCGCCAGGAAGTTTCATATCAGCGCACACTCCACTGCAGAGTGAAAATCTCATTTTGGAAACATCCCCAGGCTGTGGCTAAGCCATGTCTCCGCAATATCCTTTCTCTCAGGAGTGCTAGTTCTGCTAGGTTCGCAGGAGAGCTTCTGTGAAGTTTGGAAAGTAGGAGATGAGGTACTGGCGGAAGTAAAGCTGTGAGGACGGGGCGTGGGTCGTGCTTGGGTAGCTCTGATGGTAGAGCACTTGCCCGCGAAAGGCAAAGATCCCGAGTTCGAGTCTCTGTCCGGAACAGTTTAATCTGCCAGGAAGTTTCACATGTTGCATGTTGCACCACCATACAGCGAGACCTTCAGAAGTGGTGATCCAGATTGCTGTACACACCTGTACCTCTAATACCCAGTAGCAGTCCTCTTGCACTGATGCATGCCTGCATTCGTCATGGCACTATCCACAAGTTCATCAAGGCACTGTTGGTTCAGATTGTCCCACTCCTCAACGCCGATTCGGCGTAGATCCCTCAGAGTGGTTGGTGGGTCATGTCGTCCGTAAACAGCCCTTTTAAATCTATCCCAGGCATGTTCGATAGGGTTCATGTCTGGAGAACATGCTGGCCACTCTAGTCGAGCGATGTTATCCTGAAGGAAGTCATTGACAAGATGTGCACGAAGGGAGCGCGAATTGGCGTCCATGAAGACGAATGCCTCGCCAATATGCTGCCGATTGGTGGCAGTATGGGTAGGAGGATGGCATTCACGTATCGTACAGCCGTTACGGAGTCTTCCTTAACCATCAGCGGCGTACTTCGGTCTCACATAACGCCACCCCAAAACAGCAAGGAACCTCTACCTCGCTGCACTCGCTGGACGGTGTGTCTAAGGCGTTCAGCCTGACTGGGTTGCCTCCAAACACGTCTCCGACGATTGTCTTGTCGAAGGCATATGCGACAGTCGTCGGTGAAGAGTACGTGATGTCATTCCTGAGCGGTCTATTCGGCATGTTGTTGGGCCCATCTGTACCGCGCTGCATGGTGTCGTCGTCGCAAAGACGGATCTCGCTATGGACATCGGGAGTGAAGCAGCGCATCATGCAGCCTATTGCGCACAGTTTGAGTCATAACACGACGTCCTGTGGCTGCACGAAACGCATTATTCAACATGGTGGCGTTGCTGTCAGGGTTCCTCCGAGCCATAATCCATAGGTAGCGGTAGCACAGTAGCCCTTGGGCGGCCTGAGCGAGGCATGTCATCGACAGTTCCTGTCTCTCTGTATCTCCTCCACGTCCGTAAAACATAGTTTTGGTTCACTCCGAGACGCCTGGACAGTTCCCTTATTGAGAGCCCTTCCTGGCACAATGTAACAATGTGGACGCGATCGAACTACGGCACTGACCGTCTAGGCATGGCTGAGCTATAGACAACACGAGCCGTGTACCTCCTTCCTGGTGGAATGACTGGAACTGTCGGACACCCTCCGTCTAATAGTCGCTGCTCATTCATGGTTGTTTATATCTTTGGGCCGATTTAGTGACATCTCTGAACAGTTAAGAGGGCTGTGTGCGATACAATATCCACAGTCAACGTCTATCTGCAGGAGTTGTAGGAACCGGGGTGATGCAAAACTTTTTTGATGTGTGTATTATGACCATTGCCCAGCGGGAGACTGACGACATCTGTTGGCGTTGTGACCACCTGGCACGGTAATAAAGGTGTGTGGGGAATCATTCTAGCCACGATACATGTCGTAAGCGGGGGAATCCACTGACATACGCGACTTTGAAAAAGAGCTGATTGCTATGGCTCAGCACCTGGAAACGGTTCGCGTGCCACTGTCTCCAGCTTCGATGTAAAATGGTTGAAGGGCGGTGAATGCAAAAGTAGGCGACAAGGGGTTAGACGCCTCTTGCCCCATTACAAAATGTGGAGGCCGGAGGTTTCTCCGCTCTGTAAAGCAGAACAGGTGTTGATCTGTGGCGGACCTGACGACAGAGTACAGTGCTGGTACAGGTACAAATGTCCCGTAGAACACTGTTCGCTGAACAGTGTTGAACGTGGGGCTCCGCAGCAGACGAAACTTACGTGAACATTATTGCTGACCAACACACGTCGGTCTGGAATCTGGAGTACAGAGTTTTTTACTCGTTATAGAATTCTCACACACTTCTAAGGTTCTCTGGGATGTACTACTTTTTCGTATCATCTATAAAAGTTGGTTCTGAGTAAGACACACAAACACTCACACACACACGCACACATCACCCAATTTTTTTGAAACTGCAATCATTTGTTTCTCTGAGCATGTACGTCACACCTACTGATTTCCGTCCCATTCGGATAATTCATTCATGGCGCGTAATTATTATTTTTTTTGACTTCAAGTGTACCTGTCATTCAGTTTAAGAGCTCGTTCTGAGCACACTTGATCTTTCATTTAACTGTGGTTTACTGTATTATTTGGTTAATGCGCACCCGATAATAAATATAACTTTGTTTTCACATGATGTTCTCATTTTGACTTGTATCCCAGTGGCGTCCTTGATAACAATCGACTACGTATATTTTCATTGTTCCAGCACCTTTCCCCACATGACAGCCCCACCTTACAGCTACCATACATTTTATATTGGGGAAGTTGCCGCAACGTAAGCGCATCCTTAAAGTCCGTAAATCACGATCTTGCAAGCCAGTCTGGTTTCAGACTGTGGTGCTGAAGGTCTCTGTTCCACTCTTTTTTCCACATATTAAATGCCCTCACTTTTAGTTGGATGGTCGGATGCACTGTAATCGACGAGAAGCTAGTGACAGTTGTGCTTTGCGCATTGCAGAGGACTCGTTTTATAGAACGCCTAGATGCGCTAGCATCCAGGTGGTTAAACACGTTTATGCGCTCCTACAGAGTGGGAAATAGGCCTTCGCCTTCTGTTTACCTTCCGCTTCTCCGTCCTCAATTTGCTTATCTACCTCGTTACTCCCTTATTACCCCTTTCTTTCTATAACTGCTAAAGCTGATGGAGCAAATAACAAATTCCAAGCGAATTGCGTGGTGCACAGCAGTTTCCAGGCATCATCTCCGAGATCATTAACTGAGGTTGGTTGTACTACGTCTCGCGTCGCCGATGAGTGCCTTAAGCTACTACACCAGATGTGAGGCGAGATAACATAATGTTCAATTCTTTAACAAAGAAGTTTTTCCTCCGTGAGCAGCTCGTAATGGTCGGAGGAGGTTGTAAGAACGAGGATCGGTGGAAAATTGTAGCACAGCGGGCGCGCCATGGTGCAAAACTGTAATTTCGCGGCAAAGTGATTTATCAGCGCAGGCCATGCAACCGAGCTAGGGCTTCGAGCGGAAAATATGAGTATTGCGTGTTCAGCGGCCGGACACGGAAAACTGCACTCGAGAAAATTAAGCGCGTCTCACAACATCGTTACCGTTCATCATTTGTTGTTCACAGAAAAAAGGGTAATGCTGAGATAGAACATTCCTAGGAGCACATTCCTGAGCATACACTTGACTGAGGCTGGGTGGTTCGAGAATACCAGAGTCGACTAGGGGACAATGTCTTTTACTATCTCAGCTGTTTAATTGCAGGCAAACTTTTAGACATTTCAAACAAGAAACAGTATTATTATTGATATTCGTCCTAGAGATTTCGTTGTAATATATTTCATAATTCTAAAATCAGTTCGTCGTTAATACGATTGGCAATTGTGCGATTACTGCACATTGTGTAAGAAACATGCTTAATCGAAATTTACAGACAAGTTACTACAGCAGACCAAACACGACATGTCAAGTGAACATACGTTTTGAAATGCTTCGCTTTTCTAATTATTATTGAGAGCACATTTCGTTTAATGTTTTCCGCAGATACATTAGAGCGCTATGAAACTCCCTGGAAGACTAAAACTGTGTGCTGCACCTGAAATCGACCCCGGAACATAAAGAGGTGAAGAAATTTCGATTAAATAGGCTTTTTAACAGTGAAAACGTCGCTCTATTGAAATGAAAAAATAGTTGTATTTGACATTATTTAAGAAAAACACAATGGGTAAGTTAAAAAGACTCTATGTACTGTTTTGTAAATATTGTTCGATGTGTTTTATGTATATATTTTCTCTACCACACGAAATATCGATGTTATGAAATATTTGGTCGATCACTCCTCCTTTGTCATGAATATGCGTTATGAATTTTGCTGCGCCCATTAATAAACATTATCCTTATGTGTGATAGCATACAATGTATGTACAAAAAGTAATGAGTCATATTCTGCAAAAAGATATTTAAGATATTGTTACTAACAAATAAAACTCTTCAAAATATAACCATTGGAGTCGACTCACAACTGCCAAAGGAGGCTGTCTTCGCTCAGGCAAATACAATGGGGTGACAAAAGTCATGCGATAGCGATATGCACATATACAGATGGCGGTAGTATCGCGCACACAAGCTATAAAAGGGCAGTCCGTTGGCATAGCTGTCATTTGCACACAGGTGATTCAAGAGAATCTGTTTACGACGTGACTATTTTCTACCACGGGAATTAACAGACGTTGAATCCATAATGGTAGTGGTGCTAGATGAGTGGGACAGTCCATTTCGGAAATCGTTAGGGAATCCAATTTTTCGAGATCCACAATGTCAAGAGTGTGCCGAGAAACCAAATTTCACCAAGGACCACGCAGTGTACGACAGCCTTCACTTAAGGAGCGAGAGCAGCGGCGTTTGGGTAGTGGTTTCAATGCTAACAGATAAGCAACACTGCATGAAATAAACGCAGAAATCGCCACGCTGAGTGGCCGCTCGGTTTGAGGCGCCATGTCACGGACTGCGCGGCCCCTCCCGCCGGAGGTTCGAGTCCTCCCTCGGGCATGGGTGTGTGTGTTTGTCTTAGCATAAGTTAGTTTAAGTAGTGTGTAAGTCTAGGGACCGATGAACTCAGCAGTTTGGTCCCTTAAGAATTCACACACGTTTGAAAGTTTTTTAAACGTAGAAATCAATGTGGGACGTAAGACGAACGTATCCGTTAGGACAGTGCAACGAAATTTAGCGTCATTGGGTATGGCAGCAGACGTCCGACGCGAGTGCCTTTGCTAACAGCACCACATCGCCTACAGCGCCTCTCCCAGGCTTGTGACCCCTATCGGTTGGGCTCTGGACGACTGAAAAATCGAGGCCTGGTCAGATGAGTGCCGATTTCAGTTGCTGATGATGGGGTTCGAGTGTGGCGCAGACTCCACGACGTCTTGAACCCAGATTGTCAACAAGGCGCTTTGTAGGATGGTGGTAGCTCCATAATGGTGTGGGATGTGTTTACATCGAATGAACTGGGTCGTATGGTCCAACTGAACCGGTCACTGACTGGAAACGGTTATGCTTGGCTACTTGGAGACCATTTGCAGCTATTACATGATGGAATTTTTATGGATGACAGTGCGCCATGTCACAGGTCACAATTATTTGAGATTGCTTTGAAGAACAGTCTAGACAATGTCGAGTCAATGGTATGGCCATCCAGATCACCCGAACTGAATCCTATCGAACGTTTGTTTGTGCTACATAATAAAAAAGTTAGCTCGTGAACAAACTCCAGCACTGACAACACTCTCGCAATTATGCAGCCGCACAAAAGTAGGACCGGGAAGATATCAGAAGGTATCCTATTCGTCCCTCCGAGAGGAGGGACTTAACTGGAGTTGGGGAAGCACTGCGATGATGTATCAGGCCATGTCGTCTTTGTCCTTTGAATGTTATTGAACGTTATATTCACTCGGGGGAACAGGATGAAGTCCCTCGGGATTACATGAGAACGTAGGCGAGCTGGGTATGTGTTGCAACGCTGCTCGAGACCACGCAGTCATTGACCACGAAGCAGCTGTGGCTTGGTTCGTTGTCATGACGCAGCTTCGAATTGGCGACAGTGCCTGGCCCCACTCGATCGACGGTTGCGTGCAGTCTTTTCATCATTTTCATATAGATCGACAATACAAACTACAAGGAAACTCTAGACAAAAGATACAAGCTGCATTTCGAAGATGTGCCTCCCCCCCCCACCCCAACACACGGTTTCTGGCGAGTTGCTAGTTAACACGTAGCTGTACAGAACTGTATTGATCAATTTGTCGCGAGTGTAAAAAGACACAACAGAGACGAAGGTGACTAGACCATGGACAAAAAGTTGCACTTCATTGTATGGATAAAGAAGAATTGTGGAGAAACGCTGCTACTGAATCTGGTGGTGGAGTCTCAGGCTGTCAGATTGGAAGAATAATCTACTGGGCAGTTTTTTGTGAGTCTTTTGGGGCACTTTGCATATTTTGCACCCGTCGAAGCTCGTTAAAGCATTCGTAATCATTCCAGGATCCTCAGATGTAGGAGTTCATGACGTTAAGACTAACTGAGGAACGAGAATGACGCTAACTACAGTTTTTTGTTTGTTCATTTCTAGACACGAAGAATGTGATGATGGATTAGCTGAAGTTGATATGACACATGCAGATACAACAAAATAGCCGGACAAAGTAATGATTTATTTAGGACACAAGATGGAAATAACTTCGGCCGAACTAGTGCTGGTGAAACGCATGTTTGACCGTGCAGCCCATAAATGAGGTAATAAACTGGCTCCAAAGAAACTTGTTATTTTAATGTATAAAACTCGATTTTTCAATATCTACTCAAATTTTGTGGGAAGATAATGTATAATTCATATGATTGCGTGTAAGTAACCATGACGTATATGTTTATGGCATTCAAGCAATGTCATTCCAATTTTTTTCTCAACTTCCAAGTTGTTAATCTTCCGGGTAATACAGATGACCTGGGGTCCCATCTAGTCTAGGAAAACGAGATTCCACTGTATGTCGTAACATCACTTTCACCGTTTAGTATTAGGCTAAATCACGTGACACTGCATTGTCACAGCTACGTGACGTCTACCGTTTCTTTTGCGTCCAGCCTGTGTCGACGTCGAGGGAACCATCTAATTCAGTGAAATGAGGTTCACTTTCACCATTCAGTATTGGACAAAGCAAAGTGTTGTTGTGTAGGAGCCACAATTATGTGAAAGGCTTATTTCAATAGTGGTACAAGTCCATTACCTCCACTTTTATGTCTATAATGCTTCTGAAATTAATGAGCCAAACAAAGAGAAAGAAAGGTTCATCTCTAGCAAGAAGCCATATGCTTGAATGTTTCTGGTATCCCAACTGCAGATTTTTTTAAAAAAAATGGCTCTGAGCACTATGGGACTTAACTGCTGTGGTCATCAGTCCCCTACAACTTAGAACTGCTTAAACCTAACCAACCTAAGGACATCACACACATCCATGCCCGAGGCAGGATTCGAACCTGCGACCGTAGCAGTCGCGCGGCTCCAGACTGTAGCGCCTAGAACCGCTCGGTCACTCCGGCCGGCGCAGATGTTTCAGCGCTCATTTAACTTTAGGACTCTGTATCTCAGTATGAACAAAAATGGACTTGTACGACTATTAAAATAAGCCCTTCATGTGTTGTCTTCGTTTCTGTTTGTATCCGATGTGTATCGACTGAGTGGGGCTGAACCGTGCGAAAAGTGCTGAACAAGAGCAGTTTATGCCACTAGCCACAGCAATTCAGTACCCCAGCTAGGACACCCAGCAACGGTGAGGAACACGAGCGGCTGACGTTACTACGTCGTGGGAATGCAGTGCTCCAGTTAAAACCGCCAGCAGTGGTAAGGAACGAGAGCAGGAGACATGACTGCGCCGTGGGAATGCAGTGCTCCAGTTAGGATCCCCGGCAATGGTGAGGAATGAGAGCGGCTAATGCGACTACTCTGCGGGGATGTAGTGCTCCAGTTATGAACCGCAGCAGCAGGCTGCAGCCGAGAGAGAGAGGTTTGGCTTGACTTTGCGAGGCAGCAGAGCAGAGCAGAGCAAGGTGCTGGAGATACTCACGCTTGCAGCGGCCCTTGTAGGCCTCAGGGATGGCGCGGCCCTTGAGGCAGGCGGCCTCGCGCAGGTGGCAGGCGCTGGGGTAGGTGACGCCGTCGGCGCCGCACACCTGCCGGCTGGCGGGCTGCGCCGAGGCGGCGGCGGCGGCCGCGCTGGGGCACCGCTGCGCGCATCGCACGCAGTGCGGCCGCAGGTTCTGGTCGAGCAGGCAGTGCCGGCCGGCGCCGCACTGTACGCGCTCGCACGAGCCTGCGCACCAAAGCATACGCCCACTTGTACCGCAGTCGAGCTGTCGCGACAGTGGTGAGCGCGTGGCAGTTGCAGCGACGCCAGCGCACCAAGCGGCGAGAAGCCAAACGTCTCTTAACATCAGACACGACTAGAAACAACAGCCATTGTATTAAAACATCAAAATGAATAAAAAAGTAGGTGGCTTACAAAACACTCATTCGACCTATACTTGAGTATTGCTCATTAGTGTGGGTTCCGTACCAGGTTGGGTTGACAGAGGAGATAGGGAAGATCCAAAGAAGAGCGGCGCGTTTCGTCACAGGGTTATTTGGTAAGCGTGATAGCATTACGGAGATGTTTAGCAAACTCCAGTGGCAGACTTTGCAAGAGAGGCGCTCTGCATCGCGGTGTAGCTTGCTCGCCAGGTTTCGAGAGGGTGCGTTTCTGGATGAGGTACCGAATATACTGCTTCCCCCTACTTATACCTCCCGAGGAGATCACGAATGTAAAATTAGAGAGATTCGATAGCGCACGGAGGCTTTCCGGCAGTCGTTCTTGCCGCGAACCATACGCGACTGGAACAAGAAAGGGAGGTAACGACAGTGGCACGTAAACTGCCCTCCGCCACACACTGTTGGGTGGCTTGCGGATTATAAATGTAGATGTAGATGTAGAATTCAACAATTGTTGCTACAGTGAAGTCTTTCGCGACCTGTTACCGTATTTGCTGACGATGCTTCCAGGTGGTATGGTCGTGGACCATGACACTTTCGTGTATTCTGTTTCGCCCAGAGCTCTGAACGAGAGGTACTCCTGCTAAGTCGGCAAGTTTCAGCGTGACCAGGGAAACCTCTGAAGGTATCCAACATAGCTCTAGACGAGATGTATTCCTGAACAATCAAAAATTGTTCAAATGGCTCTGAGCACTATGAGACTTAACATCTGTGGTGTCACCGCCAGACACCACACTTGCTAGGTGGTAGCTTTAAATCGGCCGCGGTCCATTAGTACATGTCGGACCCGCGTGTCGCCACTGTCAGTAATTGCAGACTGAGCGCCACCACACGGCAGGTCTAGAGAGACGTACTAGGACTCGCCCCAGTTGTACGACGACTTTGCTAGCGACTACACTGACGAAGCCTTTCTCTCATTTGCCGAGAGACAGTTAGAATAGCCTTCAGCTAAGTCCATGGCTACGACCTAGCAAGGCGCCATTAACCATTTCTAGAGAGAGTCTCACTTGTATCATCAAGAATGCTGTATACAAATGATGGATTAAAGTTAAGTATTCCAGCAGCTACGTACTTTTCTTTATAGCATTCATTACGTATCCTGTTTCAGACCTAGCGCCACCTGCGTGGGTTGACGCGTGCATTTCGGCCTTCTCTTGCAACACAGTGTTGGCTCTTCTGCCAACACTACAACATCTATGGTCATCAGTCCCCTAGAACTTAGAACTACTTAAACCTAACTAACCTAAGGACAGCACACAACACCCAGTCATCACGAGGCAGAGAAAATCCCTGACCCCGCCGGGAATCGAACTCGGGAACCCGGGCATGGGAAGCGAGAACGCTACCGCACGACCACGAGCTGCGGACTCCTGAACAATCGACAAAACGTAACCAGGAGCACCTCTGAAGTTGTCCAACACAGCTATGGACGAAAGATGTTACTGACCAGACAACAAGACTGAATATGAAGTTATCTTCAAATGAAAATTAAATGAAGTAATTGGGAGGGCGTGCTGAAAAGTAATGCCTCCCAATTTCTCAAGTGAAAACTCTTAAAGCTCTTTAGCTCTTTAAATAAAAGAAACATTACTAACTTTCTACATCTCTATTCTTCATGTCTACGAATTTGCAGCCCTCTACCGCTAAAAGACTCCCAATGGTAGCGTGTAACATGGCGGTGGGTAATGTAACTACGTCGGTGCTTGAGAAACAGTGTGCTGTAATCGAATTTCCAATCCGAAGAGTTTGTCCACACAGGGAGCACCCTCACCTTCAGCATAACAATGCCAGACCACACACGAGAGCTCCGACATCTTGGGTTCATTCTGTCATCAATCATCCTCCATACAGACCCAACTTGGCCGAACCCGATTTTCATCAAACATAAAGTACACCTTCCATTTGGTAATGATGAAGCGGTGTAAGCCGAGGCAAGCTTGTGGTTCCCTCAACAAAATCAAACATTCGTCAGTGACGGACCGGCCTGGGTGGCCGAGGCTTCTAGGCGTTACAGTCTGGAACCGCGCGACCACTACGGTCACAGGTTCCTATCCTGCCTCGCTCATAGACGTGTGTGATGTCCTTAGGTTAGTCAGGTTTAAGTAGTTCTACGTTCTAGGGGACTGATGACCTCAGACGTTATGTCCCATAGTGCTCAGAGCCATTTGAACCAATTTTTGACAGTGACGGTGTCAGCAAACTGGTCTCTCGTGAGGAGAAACGTCGCCAGGTTGACTATGTTGAGAAATAAATTTGTAGACATAGAGAATAAGGATGCAGAGTGGTAATGACGTTTGTTTTATTTAAAAACCTTTAAGAGTTACCACACAAAAAATTCGTAGGTATTACTTTTCAGCACGCCCACGTAGATTGAACAAAATTATTCATGTGTTGTAATATCGAGTGAAGCCTAAGAATGCGCAAGTCATCAGGCTCCGTTATTATATGACAAGATAAGAGACTAACATAGCAAAAATAGCCAGGCACAGAAATTTCGCAGAAACCGAGGTATGAAAGTCAACCATATTTTTAATAAATACTCGATCCAGTGTCTTAAGAAAAAAGACCCTCTTATCTTATTCTTAAACCAGATCAGGAAGCCGGCAGGTGTGGCCGTGCGGTTCTAGGCGCTTCAGTCTGGAACCGTGTGACCGCTACGGTCGTAGGTTCGAATCCTGCCTCGGGCATGGATGTGTGTGATGTCCTTAGGTTAGTTAGGTTTAAGTAGTTCTAAGTTGTAGGGGGCTGATGACCACAGATGTTAAGTCCCATAGTGCTCAGAGCCAGATCAGGACGCCGATGAAGTGAAAGTATCGGGCGAGATGGGAAGATACGTTTGAAAATATTTCCTTAGGAATATATAGTACATTATGTAATTTTACTTATGAGGTTTGACTCTGTTTGGATTTATTTTGCACTTGCTCATGTCTCTTAATATTTTACTGGTATGATAATATAAATACTCTATGGTAAATCATCTGACACCGTTATTATGTGATGAGGAAAGTGACGGTCGTATTAAAAATAGACTGGCAGATAAGTATCATAGAAACCATGTGAAGAAAATGAATTTTATTTTTAATAAATATTGGGTCCAGGTTCTAAAAAAAGACAGTCTTGAATTATTGTTAAGCCAGATCAGAATTCCACTGAAGCGAAAATATTGGGTATAATGGAAAGATCTGTTTGAAAATATTTCGTGAGGAACATACTGAGTGAGGCGGCGCAGTGGTTATCACACTGGACTCGCATTCGAGAGAGCGACTGTTCAAATATCCGTTCAGCCATCCCGATTCCGGTTTTCCGTGATCTACCAAATTTGCTCCAGGAAAATGTCAAGATGGTTCCATTGAAAAGGGCACGAATGATTTCCTTCCCCATTCTTTTCTAACCAGAGCTTGTGCCCCATCTCTAATGACCACACTGTCGACAGAACATTAAACTCTAATCTTCCGCCGGCCGCTGTGACTAAGCGGAGGAGCGGTTCCAGGCACTTCAGTCCGGAACCGCACTACTGCTACGGTCGCAGGTTCGAATCCTGCCTCGGCCAAGGACGTGTGTGATGTCCTTAGGTTAGTAAGGTTTAAGTAGTTCTCAGTCTAGGGGACTGATGACCTCAGATGTTAAGTCCCATAGTGCTTAGAGCCATTGGAAACATTTTTCTAACCTTCCCTGTCCGCAGCTCGTGGTCGTGCGGTAGCGTTCTCGCTTCCCGCGCCCGGGTTCCCGGGTTCGATTCCCGGCGGGGTCAGGGATTTTTCTCTGCCTCGTGATGACTGGATGTTGTGTGATGTCCTTACGTTAGTTAGGTTTAAGTAGTTCTAAGTTCTAGGGGACTGATGACCATAGATGTTAAGTCCCATAGTGCTCAGAGCCATTTTTTCCCTCCTTATTTCCTTCAGAAATTCGATGTAGCTTTTATGAGTTTATTTATTTTATTATTGTGCATTGTGTTGTGTATTGAATCGGTGACCCAGCACTGACAGAGAGGCTTTGTCCCGCCGTAGCCCTCAGTGGTTCACAACCCCGCAACAGGCCACAGCAGTCCACCCACCCCACCGCCGCCCCACACCAAACCCAGGGATAATGTGCGGTTCGGCCCTCAGTGGATAACCCCTCCCCTCCCCCTTCCTGGAACGTCTCATACCAGACGAGTGTAACCCCAAATGTTTGCGTGGTAGAGTAATTATGGCGTACGCATATGTGGAGACAGTGTTTGCACAGAAATCGCCGAATAGTATTTTATCATTATTCATGTCTCTTAACATTTTATTAATATTTCAGATGCAATAATATAAAAACACATACACTACTGTTTTTAAAAAGTGAAACAATGGTCTGCAACACGCCACAATAAGAAGACGTGTAGAACAGCTGAACAATAATAAGCGATTTAAACGACAGAGAGTTGGCGTGCACGTAGGCTCAACGGTACCCTCTTTTGTGTGACCGGACATCTCAGTGTTACGCAAAGTTCAGCCGGTGCGTAGCCGCCATACGACGTGTTCCACTATGCCTCGCCGACATCACAATGTGGAATATCAGCATGTGAGTGCATTCGAAGGGGGCAGAATAATTGGTCTCCGGGAGGCGGCTCTCTCGTTCCGTGACACCGCGGCTCGTACGGGACATGCTGCTTCAACTTGTAACCAGGTAGAGGGTCGTATACAGTGCTGACAAGATACTGGACGATACAATGTGATCACAGTGCGAGATGATCGCCAACTTGTCAGCTTGGCCCTAATGTACAGAACAGCTTCGTCCACAGTGTTGGCACGAATGGGATGCACTGAAACAGTTGTGGACATCTCTGCGTCGACGGTTCTACATTGTCTTCTGCCGGCTGGACTGGCGGCATCCATGCCATTGCGTCGGCATCCATTGACTAGAACCCACCAACGCTGTAGACTACAATGGGCACGGGAACCCCGGCACTGGCGTGCCGAGAGGCAAAATTTAGTGGTTTCGGACGGGGCCCACTTCAACTTGTCATACAGTGATGGCCGTACATGCATTTGACGCCACCATGGTGAACGAAATCATGCAGACTATATTGTTAAACGGAATAACGCTCAAATGCCAAGTTTGATGGTTTGGGATGCCGTAGCGTATAACACGCAGTCTCGCTTCCTACCTCTTGAAGGCTATCTGAACCACTACCTCTGGCAATGCTCGAGACAATGCCCCTTTTGCAGGCCGTTCCACATGCTATATTCCAGCATGACAACGGCTGGCAGCATTTGGAGAGGAATGTGCAAGCTTTCTTCAAAGAACGACGGGCACCAGTGCTTCCCTGGCCTGCCTGTGCGTCTGAGACGTCGCCCGTCGAACATGTATGGTATATGGTCGGTTGGTATATGGTCGGTCGGCAGATTGTTCGTTCAGGTCCTGCAGCAGCCATAGTTAATGCTTTGTGGACGCTCCTACAAACCGCGTGACAAAGTATTCCCCAGCAGGATATTCAGGCGTTTCTTGATCCATGACAGGACGTCTAGCGGTTCTGATTGCAGCACTCGTTGGCGCTACTCCGTTCTGAATTTCCAGTCACATTGCATATACTGGTCTGTAACGCTAATCATTTGGATAGTATCATGTCCCAAATCGGTTGAATAAATTTCATTGTGATCGCATCTCTCGGTCTTGATTTTCACTTTTTCCAAGCAGCAGTGTATAAAAATATCGGTCATTTGGGGAAAGACGTATTCTGTCAACATGTCACACAGTAAATGTCCCCGTTAACTGTTTTTTCTACAAAAATGAAAGGACCTATCACACGATCTTCCATCAAACCGCACCAGACATCAACTTTGGGAAAGTCACGTTGATGCTGAACAGCTTCCTCTGGAAGCTCTGCACCCCGTATTCGGCAGTTATGACGATTAACTGTTTCATCGACATGAAATGTAGCCTCATCAGAAAAGAGAATCTGCACACACGCCTGGTCTGAAGTGAGTGATTTGGGTTGCATTCAAAAAGTATTGATATAATCAATCAACCTTAAATAAAATAAGAAGCGAAAAAAAACAGCACTGATGACGTCTCAAGGTCAAGCAGACGTGCCAACTGCAGGGGAGTCAAACTTGGAGAGTCGATGAATCACCACAAACTAGAGTAGTGTGTGTCACTTTGTACAGATTCTACGACACATAAAAACTAAGGAGTTCTTTTTCAAACACACTCTACTCTTTAGGCTCTGTGTTGACAGAATAATGGTGGGACAAACGAGTGACACATCCTAAAAGGGGTATTCAAAATGTTAGCCATCCATCTCAGTGCGTTGGAGGGCGGGTAGGGGCGCGCCATTTACATTTACATTTTTACATGCACATTTACGCGATTACTCTGCTATTCACAATAACGTGCCTAGCAGAGGGTTCAATGAACCACCTTCAAGCTGTCTCTCTACCGTCACACTCTCGAACGGCACGCGGGAAAAACGAGCATTTAAAGTTTACTGTGCGAGCCCTTATTTTATCGTGATGATCATTTCTCCCTATGTAGGTGGGTGCCAAGAGAATGTTTTCGCAATCGGAGGAGAAAACTGGTGATTGAAATTTCATGATAAGATCCCGTCGCAACGAAAAACGCCTTTGTTTTAATGATGGCCGCTCCAAATCACGTATCATGTCTGTGACACTGTCTCCCCTATTTCACGATAATACAATATGAGCTGCCATTCTTTGTACTTTTTCGATGTCATTCGTCAGTCCCACCTGATGCGGATCCCACACCACACAGCAATACTCCAGAATAGGGCGGACAAGCGTGGTGCAAGCAGTCTCTTTAGTAGACGTGTTGCACCTTCTAAGTGTTCTACCAATGAATCGCGGTCATTGGTTTGCTCTACCCAAAATATTATCCATATGATCGTTCCAATTTAGATTATTTGTAATTGTAATCCCTAAGAATTTAGTTGAATTTAGAATTCAGATTTGTATGACATCGTGTAATCGAAATTTAGCTGATTCCTTTTAGTACTCATGTGAATAACTTCACACTTTTCCTTATTCATTTCCATATGAAGTAATATTTAGCCAGCCAGATGGTATGGTATGTATTCAGGGGGGAGGAATGTCACATAATTTGTGAGATGATTCCACATGTGAAAATAAGCCGAAGAAGTCCGATGAACATGTTTCCGATTTTAGATCGTTAGGGAACTGAATACAGTGTTGACTGGAATACTCTCTTTCAAATTCTGAAGGTGGCAGGGGTAAAATACAGGGAGCGAAAGGCTATTTACAATTTGTACAGTAACCAGATGGCAGTTAAAAGAGTCGAGGGGCATGAGAGGGAAGCAGTGGTTGGGAAGATAGTGAGACAGGGTTGTAGCCTATCCCTGATGTTATTCAATCTGTATATTGAGCAAGCAGTAAAGGAAACAAACGAAAAATTCAGAGTAGGAATTAAAACGCGTGAAGAAGAAATAAAAACGTTGAGGTTCGCCGATGACATTGTAATTCTGTCAAAGACAGCAAAGGACCTGCAAGAGCAGCTGAACGGAATGGACAGTGTCTTGAAAGGAGGATATAAGACGAACATCAGCAAAAGCAAAACGAGAATAATGGAATGTTGTCGAATTAAATCGGGCGATGCTGCGGGAATTAGATTAGGAAATGAGACGCTTAAAGTAGTAAATGAGTTCTGCTACTTGGGGAGCAAAACAACTGACGATGGTCAAAGCAGAGAGGATATAAAATGTAGACTGGCAATGGCAAGGAAAGCATTTCTGAAGAAGAGAAATTTGTTAACATCGAGTATAGATTTAAGTGTCAGGAAGTCGTTTCTGAAAGCATTTGTATGGAGTGTAGCCATGTATGGAAGTGAAACATGGACGATAAATAGTTTGGACAAGAGGGGAATAGAAGCTTTCGAAATGTGGTGCTACAGAAGAATGCTGAGAATTAGATGGGTAGATCACATAACTAATGAAGAGGTTGTTGTTGTTGTTGTGGTCTTCAGTCATGAGACTGGTTTATGCAGCTCTCCATGCTACTCTATCCTCTGCAAGCTTCTTCATCTCCCAGTACCTACTGCAGCCCACATCCTTCTGAATCTGCTTAGTGTATTCATCTCTTGGTCTCCCTTTACGATTTTTACCCTCCACGCTGTCCTCCAATACTAAATTGGTCATGCCTCAGAATATGCCCTACCAACCGATCCCTTCTTCTAGTCAAGTTGTGCCACGAACTCCTCTTCTCCCCAATTCTATTCAATACCTCCTCATTAGTTATGTGATCTACCCATCTAATCTTCAGCATTCTTCTGTATCACCACATTTCGAAAGCTTCTATTCTCTTCTGTCTACACTATTTATCGTCCATGTTTCATTTCCATACGTGGCCACACTCCATACAAATACTTTCAGAAACGACTTCCTGACACTTAGGAAATATAGTAGGTAAATATGGATTAGGGCTAAGAAATGAAAAAGGAAGCTGCCTGTTAGAATTTTGCACAGAGCATAACTTAATCATAGCTAACACTTGGTTCAAGAATCATGAAAGAAGGCTGTGTACATGGAAGAACCCTGGAGATACTAGAAGGTTTCAGATAGGTTATATAATGGTAGGAGAGAGATTTAGGAACCAGGTTTTAAATTGTAAGACATTTCCAGGGGCAGATGTGGATGTGGACTCTGACCACATTCTATTGGTTATGAACTGTAGATTAAAACTGAAGACACTACAAAAAGGTGGGAATTTAAAGAGATGGGACCTGGATAAACTGAAAGAACCAGAGGTTGTATAGAGTTTCAGGGAGAGCATAAGGGAACAATTGACAGGAATGGGGGAAAGAAATACAGTAGAAGAAGAATGGGCAGCTTTGAGGGATGAAGTAGTGAAGGCAGCAGAGGATCAGGTAGGTATAAAGACGAGGGCTAGTAGAAATCCTTGGGTAACAGAAGAGATGCTGAATTTAATTGATGAAAGGAGAAAATACAAAAATGAAGCAGGCAAAAAGGAATACAAACGTCTCAAAAATGAGATCGACAGGAAGTGCAAAAAGGCTAAGCAGTTATGGCTAGAGGACAAATGTAAGGCTGTAGAGGGTTATCTCACGAGGGGTAGGATAGATACTGCCTACAGGAAAATTATAGAGACCTTTGGAGAAAAGAGAATCACTTGCATGAATATCTACATCTACATCTACATTTATACTCCGCAAGCCACCCAACGGTGTGTGGCGGAGGGCACTTTACGTGCCACTGTCATTATCTCCCTTTCCTGTTCCAGTCGCGTATGGTTCGCGGGAAGAACGACTGTCTGAAAGCCTCTGTGCGCGCTCTAATCTCTCTAATTTTACATTCGTGATCTCCTCGGGAGGTATAAGTAGGGGGAAGCAATATATTCGATACCTCATCCAGAAACGCACCCTCTCGAAACCTGGCGAGCAAGCTACACCGCGATGCAGAGCGCCTCTCTTGCAGAGTCTGCCACTTGAGTTTGTTAAACATCTCCGTAACGCTATCACGGTTACCAAATAACCCTGTGACGAAACGCGCCGCTCTTCTTTGGATCTTCTCTATCTCCTCCGTCAACCCGATCTGGTACGGATCCCACACTGATGAGCAATACTCAAGTATAGGTCGAACGAGTGTTTTGTAAGCCACCTCCTTTGTTGATGGACTACATTTTCTAAGGACTCTCCCAATGAATCTCAACCTGGTACCCGCCTTACCAACAATTAATTTTATATGATCATTCCACTTCAAATCGTTCCGCACGCATACTCCCAGATATTTTACAGAAGTAACTGCTACCAGTGTTTGTTCCGCTATCATATAATCATACAATAAAGGATCCTTCTTTCTATGTATTCGCAATACATTACAATTGTCTATGTTAAGGGTCAGTTGCCACTCCCTGCACCAAGTGCCTATCCGCTGCAGATCTTCCTGCATTTCGCTACAATTTTCTAATGCTGCAACTTCTCTGTATACTACAGCATCATCCGCGAAAAGCCGCATGGAACTTCCGACACTATCTACTAGGTCATTTATATATATTGTGAAAAGCAATGGTCCCATAACACTCCCCTGTGGCACGCCAGAGGTTACTTTAACGTCTGTAGATGTCTCTCCATTGAGAACAACATGCTGTGTTCTGTTTGCTAAAAACTCTTCAATCCAGCCACACAGCTGGTCTGATATTCCGTAGGCTCTTACTTTGTTTATCAGACGACAGTGCGGAACTGTATCGAACGCCTTCCGGAAGTCAAGGAAAATGGCATCTACCTGGGAGCCTGTATCTAATATTTTCTGGGTTTCATGAACAAATAATGCGAGTTGGGTTTCACACGATCGCTGTTTCCGGAATCCATGTTGATTCCTACATAGTAGATTCTGAGTTTCCAAAAACGACATGATACTCGAGCAAAAGACATGTTCTAAAATTCTACAACAGATCGACGTCAGAGAGATAGGTCTATAGTTTTGCGCATCTGCTCGACGACCCTTCTTGAAGACTGGGACTACCTGTGCTCTTTTCCAATCATTTGGAACCTTCTGTTCCTCTAGAGACTTGCGGTACACGGCTGTTAGAAGGGGGGCAAGTTCTTTCGCGTACTCTGTGTAGAATCGAATTGGTATCCCGTCAGGTCCAGTGGACTTTCCTCTGTTGAGTGATTCCAGTTGCTTTTCTATTCCTTGGACACTTATTTCAATGTCAGCCATTTTTTCGTTGGTGCGAGGATTTAGAGAAGGAACTGCAGTGCGGTCTTCCTCTGTGAAACAGCTTTGGAAAAAGGTGTTTAGTATTTCAGCTTTACGCTTGTCATCCTCTGTTTCAATGCCATCATCATCCCAGAGTGTCTGGACATGATGTTTCGAGCCACTTACTGATTTAACGTAAGACCAGAACTTCCTAGGATTTTCTGTCAAGTCGGTACCTAGTATTTTACTTTCGAATTCACTGAACGCTTCACGCATAGCCCTCCTTACGCTAACTTTGACATCGTTTAGCTTCTGTTTGTCTGAGAGGTTTTGGCTGCGTTTAAACTTGGAGTGAAGCTCTCTTTGCTTTCGCAGTAGTTTCCTAACTTTGTTGTTGTACCACGGTGGGTTTTTCCCGTCCCTCACAGTTTTGCTCGGCACGTACCTGTCTAAAACGCATTTAACGGTTGCCTTGAACTTTTTCCATAAACACTCAACATTGTCAGTGTCGGAACAGAAATTTTCGTTTTGATCTGTTAGGTAGTCTGAAATCTGCCTTCTATTACTCTTGCTAAACAGATAAACCTTCCTCCCTTTTTTTATATTCCTATTAACTTCCATATTCAGGGATGCTGCAACGGCCTTATGATCACTGATTCCCTGTTCTGCACTTACAGAGTCGAAAAGTTCGGGTCTGTTTGTTATCAGTAGGTCCAAGATGTTATCTCCACGAGTCGGTTCTCTGTTTAATTGCTCGAGGTAATTTTCGGATAGTGCACTCAGTATAATGTCACTCGATGCTCTGTCCCTACCACCCGTCCTAAACATCTGAGTGTCCCAGTCTATATCTGGTAAATTGAAATCTCCACCTAAGACCATAACATGCTGAGAAAATTTATGTGAAATGTATTCCAAATTTTCTCTCAGTTGTTCTGCCACTAATGCTGCTGAGTCGGGGGGTCGGTAAAAGGAGCCAATTATTAACCTTGCTCGGTTGTTGAGTGTAACCTCCACCCATAATAATTCACAGGAACTATTCACTTCTACTTCACTACAGGATAAACTACTACTAACAGCGACGAACACTCCGCCACCGGTTGCATGCAATCTATCCTTTCTAAACACCGTCTGTGCCTTTGTAAAAATTTCGGCAGAATTTATCTCTGGCTTCAGCCAGCTTTCTGTACCTATAACGATTTCAGCTTCGGTGCTTTCTATCAGCGCTTGAAGTTCCGGTACTTTACCAACGCAGCTTCGACAGTTTACAATTACAATACCGATTGCTGCTTGGTCCCCGCATGTCCTGACTTTGCCCCGCACCCGTTGAGGCTGTTGCCCTTTCTGCACTTGCCCGAGGCCATCTAACCTAAAAAACCGCCCAGCCCACGCCACACAACCCCTGCTACCCGTGTAGCCGCTTGTTGCGTGTAGTGGACTCCTGACCTATCCAGCGGAACCCGAAACCCCACCACCCTATGGCGCAAGTCGAGGAATCTGCAGCCCACATGGTCGCAGAACCGTCTCAACCTCTGATTCAGACCCTCCACTCGGCTCTGTACCAAAGGTCCGCAGTCAGTCCTGTCGACGATGCTGCAGATGGTGAGCTCTGCTTTCATCCCGCTAGCGAGACTGGCAGTCTTCACCAAATCAGATAGCCGCCGGAAGCCAGAGAGGATTTCCTCCGATCCATAGCGACACACATCATTGGTGCCGACATGAGCGACCACCTGCAGATGGGTGCACCCTGTACCCTTCATGGCATCCGGAAGGACCCTTTCCACATCTGGAATGACTCCCCCCGGTATGCACACGGAGTGCACTTTGGTTTTCTTCCCCTCCCTTGCTGCCATATCCCTAAGGGGCCCCATTACGCGCCTGACGTTGGAGCTCCCAACTACCAGTAAGCCCACCCTCTGCGACTGCCCGGATCTTGCAGACTGAGGGGCAACCTCTGGAACAGGACAAGCAGCCATGTCAGGCTGAAGATCAGTATCAGCCTGAGACAGAGCCTGAAACCGGTTCGTCAGACAAACTGGAGAGGCCTTCCGTTCAGCCCTCCGGAATGTCTTTCGCCCCCTGCCACACCTTGAGACGACCTCCCACTCTACCACAGGTGAGGGATCAGCCTCAATGCGGGCAGTATCCCGGGCAACCACAGTCGTAGTCCGATCGGGGGATGCGTGGGACGAGCTGGCCGTCCCCGACAAACCCCCATCCGGACCCCCACAGTGATGCCCATTGGCAACAGCCTCAAGCTGTGTGACCGAAGCCAACACTGCCTGAAGCTGGGAGCGAAGGGATGCCAACTCAGCCTGCATCCGAACACAGCAGTTGCAGTCCCTATCCATGCTAAAAACTGTGCAAAGAACGTCTGAACTAATCTACAGAGAGCGCAAACAAAACGACACAAAATTGAAGCGGTTATTAAAATACAAGATTGCCTAGTAAATTCAGTAATGCTGCCACTTGTGCACTGCTGACACACTGCAAGAGCTCAGATGGAAACCCAGTTCTAAGCAAAGAAGGGAAAGCAAAAAGGAGGAAGGAGAATAGAGTGTCTATACAGGGGCGATGTTCTTGAGGACAATATTATGGAAATGGAAGAAGATGTAGATGAAGATGAAATGGGAGATATGATACTGCGTGGAGGTATTGAATAGAATTTGGGAGAAGAGAAATTTTTGGCACAACTTGACTAGAAGATGGGATCGGTTGGTAGGATATATTCTGAGGCATCAAGGGATCACCAATTTAGTATTGGAGGGCAGCGTGGAGGGTAAAAATCGTAGAGGGAGACCAAGAGATGAATACACTAAACAGACTCAGAAGGATGTAGGTTGCAGTAATTACTGGGAGATGAAGAAGCTTGCACAGGATAGAGTAGCGTGGAGAGCTGCATCAAACCAGTTTCTGGATTGAAGACCACAACAACAACAACGGAACAACTACTCGTAGTGAAGTTTGAATATTACTTACAGAAATGCTGTATAGGCGTTATGTTGGCAGAATGATGCTCGAACAGACGACAGATCCATCCTACAAGAGGTGTTCAAAAAGTTTCGCCATCCATCTGACTGCGTCGGAGGGCTTGTTGTGTGTGTTGCACATCATCTTGGGGGGCTTTAATGCGGACTGGGATATCACAAAGGGGCGTCCGAGAGATGATTGAGAGATCAAAGTTGGTGACGTAACAGAAGAAGGTGAAGGTCAGAGTGGCAGGAGTGGCCGCGGCAGGGGCGCGAGCGGGAGTTGGGAGGCCGGCAGTGGGCGGAGCGGCTCGCGGCAGAGCGAGGAGGCCGGCCGGCTCGCGCACGCGCAGGCGGGCCAGGATTGCCCGAGGTTCAAGGCCGGCGCCGCCGCGTCACAGGCAGCGTCACTGCCACCGCCGGCGTCATTCCCGCAGGCCTGCCCGGTGCCCAGCGCTGTCCCTGAGGCCCCCCCCCCCCCTCCACCTGCCCTCCCCCTACCATGTCGACCCAGTCAGCGCCGAGTTCCGCTTACTCGGCCTCGCCCTCACAGGAAGTACTCGTTACAGTGGAATGTACCTTGAACTGATGCTCGGGGTTCTCACCCCGTCCGTTCTCTGCGATCTACCTCCAAGACGATTTAGGCTACAATGATCTGGAGATTTTGCCTTTTCTTCTTTGCAGGTTCGAATCCTGCCGCGGGCATGGATGTTTGTGATGTCCTTAGGTTAGTTAGGTTTAAGTAGTTCTAAGTCTAGGGGACTGATGACCTCAGATGTTAAGTCCCATAGTGCTCAGAGCCATCTGAACCATCAAGCGTTTCACAACTGTATACCATACGGCAGCGCCACCCGTCTCTAAGGCGCATACTGCGTTCGAGTCGAGTCTTTTTTATCGCTCCAGTGAATCATCTTTCTTTGGAAAGGAACAATAATAATAATAATAGGCATTCTGGCGAGATACGAGGGTTTTTCGGAAAGTAAGGAACGATCGGTCGCGAAATGGAAACCACAGTGAAAATCCGATGAAGTTTGGCACATGTGTGTTGGGCAGTGTCTCTAGTATGCCCGTCGATCATGTTACGTCGCTCTTTTTAGTTCTGAGCGCACGG
This sequence comes from Schistocerca cancellata, assembly GCF_023864275.1. Taxonomy (NCBI): domain Eukaryota; kingdom Metazoa; phylum Arthropoda; class Insecta; order Orthoptera; family Acrididae; genus Schistocerca; species Schistocerca cancellata. The sequence continues at coordinate 217,581,250 of NC_064631.1, forward strand.
GGGGCACATAAAGATACCTAGAGCAATAGTGTCTCACGCCAAGAACAAGGGCCTGGTGAGAAATTTCGCTTGAAGTTATGCAGCCAACATTACATAACTGCCGTGCGGTTTCTTCTTCAAGAGAATTCTCAGCCACATTATGCAGGGGCAATGCAGATGTTCCTGCGTCGTTTTCAATTGGAAATGTTTGATTACCAACAATACAGCACGTAATTGTCTCCTTCTGAGTTTCATCTCTGCTCACATGAACGGCTGACTATGAAAACAACATTTTGGCGCAGACAACGACCGGTAGGCCAGCGTAGAGAACTGGCGGAAAGCACTGGCGGCTACCTTCTGTAATGAGGGTATTGGAAAGTTGGTACACAGCTACCACAAACGTCTAAGTCGGATCGGCGACAATGGAGATAAGTAGCTGGAAGTTGTAGCTAACTGTTGCAAATAAAAGAGTTTTAATTTTCACTGTGGTTTCCATTTCGCGACCTATCGTTCCTTACTTTCCGAATAGCCCTAGTATAATACACTCCTGGAAATGGAAAAAAGAACACATTGACACCGATGTGTCAGACCCACCATACTTGCTCCGGACACTGCGAGAGGGCTGTACAAGCAATGATCACACGCACGGCACAGCGGACACACCAGGAACCGCGGTGTTGGCCGTCGAATGGCGCTAGCTGCGCAGCATTTGTGCACCGCCGCCGTCAGTGTCAGCCAGTTTGCCGTGGCATACGTAGCTCCATCGCAGTCTTTAACACTGGTAGCATGCCGGGACAGCGTGGACGTGAACCGTATGTGCAGTTGACGGACTTTGAGCGAGGGCGTATAGTGGGCATGCGGGAGGACGGGTGGACGTACCGCCGTATTGCTCAACACGTGGGGCGTGAGGTCTCCACAGTACAGCGATGTTGTCGCCAGTGGTCGGCGGAAGGTGCTCGTGCCCGTCGACCTGCGACCGGACCGCAGCGACGCACGGATGCACGCCAAGACCGTAGGATCCTACGCAGTGCCGTAGGGGACCGCACCGCCACTTCCCAGCAAATTAGGGACACTGTTGCTCCTGGGGTATCGGCGAGGACCATTCGCAACCGTCTCCATGAAGCTGGGCTACGGTCCCGCACACCGTTAGGCCGTCTTCCGCTCACGCCCCAAGATCGTGCAGCCCACCTGCAGTGGTGTCGCGACAGGCGTGAATGGAGGGACGAATGGAGACGTGTCGTCTTCAGCGATGAGAGTCGCTTCTGCCTTGGTGCCAATGATGGTCGTATGCGTGTTTGGCGCCGTGCAGGTGAGCGCCACAATCAGGACTGCATACGACCGAGGCACACAGGGTCAACACCCGGTATCATGGTGTGGGGAGCGATCTCCTACACTAGCCGTACACCACTGGTGATCGTCGAGGGGACACTGAATAGTGCACGGTACATCCAAACCGTCATCGAACCCATCGTTCTACCATTCCTAGACCGGCATGGGTACTTGCTGTTCCAACAGGACAATGCACGTCCGCATGTATCCCGTGCCACCCAACGTGCTCTAGAAGGTGTAAGTCAACTACCCTGGCCAGCAAGATCTCCGGATCTGTCCCCCATTGAGCATGTTTGGGACTGGATGAAGCGTCGTCTCACGCGATCTGCACGTCCAGCACGAACGCTGGTCCAACTGAGGCGCCAGGTGGAAATGGCATGGCAAGCCGTTCCACAGGACTACATCCAGCATCTCTACGATCGTCTCCATGGGAGAATAGCAGCCTGCATTGCTGCGAAAGGTGGATATACACTGTACTAGTGCCGACATTGTGCATGCTATGTTGCCTGTGTCTATGTGCCTGTGGTTCTGTCAGTGTGATCATGTGATGTATCTGACCCCAGGAATGTGTCAATAAAGTTTCCCCTTCCTGGGACAATGAATTCACGGTGTTCTTATTTCAATTTCCAGGAGTGTATGAAATCGTGATGAAATGAAGCTTTTAAAAATTTAAACAAACGTTCTTTTAAATTTTTAATATGTCAGTATTTCTCCAAATGCCGACGGCATATTCCATAAACGAACATTTATTTATTCTTATTCATCAACGTATCTCAAGTACTGTGTACATTATTCAGAGCAGGTATATCCCTCTGCGATACGTGCATGAATGTGTCCATAACCAAATGTTCACTTTTAGTATACACTGCCGGAAATAAATTAGTACACCTGGAAAGCCGACGTCGATTTTGCCACCTCGGGACTAGTAGATGACATATACTGATAATTGTTTAAACATCGTCCGCTAACAACAGCGTAGGGGCATAGCCAAAGAGCCCCGTCTGTGACTACCCTTTAATGTAGAATATTTGCAGCCGGAAGACTCAGTGTGATGCAGACATATGAAGCAAGCAGGCAACAATGCACTCGTGCTTCTACAGCGTACTAAGCGAGTTTGAGAAAGAGTCAAATTTTGGCCTTCCGATTGGCCGAACGGTTCTCTTGGAGAACTGTCACACAAGCTGAACGTGCTGCGGCAGTTGTGCTACGATTCTGGTATCAGTGCTCACGGGATCACTCTCACAAAGGTAGGCGAGGTTGTGGACGTCCACGCAGCACAGAAGCCCGACAGGATCGTCTTATTGTAAGGGCAACAGTGGAAGATCGTACAGCTACAGATAAGAGGGCTTGTGAGGCACGATGTGTCAACATGGACTGTTGCGAACCAGTTATTAGCAATGCGACTGCGGGCATGCACACCTCTAGACCGCCTTCCACTCACGTCACAGAGTCGTGCTCGGCTTGACTGGCACCGTCAGAGCATCACTCGGAAGAGGGAATGGCGCGCCGTGGTCTCCAGTGATGAAAGCAGATTCTGCCTGCACGCAAGTGATGGTGAGTGCTGCCTCGTACAGTGCATTCGTCCTAGACACACTGTCCCCATCCCACGCTTTATGATCTGGGTTGCAATAAGCTAAAAATTCTCTTTCTCCTTTGGCTTTTCTGGACGGGACGATAACCAGCACTCGCTACACGCAAAATGTTGTTGCTCCTGTTCTTTTGCCGTTCTTGCAACAGGAAGTTGATTTGTTGCTCCAACAGGATAATACTCACCCAAACACTGCCCATGAAAACGTGTCATGCAAAACGTGCAGCTTCCTTGGGCAGTATGATTTCCGGACTTTTCTCCTATCGAGAAAGTGGGATATGATGGCCCGAGAAGTGACTCGTGCGAGTCGTCAACCAACAACTCTTACAGAACTACGTGAAAAGGTCGAGTAGGCTATCTCTGAACAGGATTCGCTATCTGTACAATAGACTGTACGCCAGCGTCAGCACCAGCATTACCACCCATGAAAGCTACACCGTGTCTGTGGTGTCACCGCCAGACACCACACTTGCTAGGTGGTAGCTTTAAATCGGCCGCGGTCCATTAGTACATGTCGGACCCGCGTGTCGCCACTGTCAGTAATTGCAGACCGAGCGCCACCACACGGCAGGTCTAGAGAGACGTACTAGCACTCGCCTCAGTTGTACGACGACTTTGCTAGCGACTACACTGACGAAGCCTTTCTCTCATTTGCCGAGAGATAGTTAGAATAGCCTTCAGCTAAGTCCATGGCTACGACCTAGCAAGGCGCCATTAACCATTTCTAGAGAGAGTCTCACTTGTATCATCAAGAATGCTGTATACAAATGATGGATTAAAGTTAAGTATTCCAGGAGCTACGTACTTTTCTTTATAGCATTCATTACGTATCCTGTTTCAGACCTAAGCAAGCCTGCGTGAGTTGACGCGTGCATTTCGGCCTCCTCTCTAAATTAGTGCGTTGTGTTGGCTAATCTGCCGACAGAACAGTGTCAATATAGGTGCTTAAGCACGAGTCGAAACCTCAGAACCGCTTGATCTGTAAATGTGATCATTTCATGCTCTCCATATGCACAACTGGAAACCCCTAAAGTGGTGTAGTATTTTTTTCTGGAGTGCATTTTTATTACAGTATATTGTCGCAACTTGTCTTTTTAATGATTACCGGCTTCGTTCAAATTTTGAAGATCTGTTGAAACAAGTAAAAGACAGGCCAAGTTTCAGCTTAGTAATCTCAAACACACACATGATAAAAATAAAAATGTATACGATTATATACTATTATTTAAGAGCAACCTACCAGTTTTATGTGCTATGTGCAGCCTCCGTGAGTTATTAATCTGCAGACACTACAAGTCGTGACTCGTGCTTTGGTATCTCTGTCGGTAGAGCACTTGCCCGCGAAAGGCGAGGTCCCGAGTTCGAGTCTCGGTCCGGCACACAGTTTTAATATTCCAGGAAGTTTCATATAAGCGCACACTCCGCTGCAGAGTGAAAATTTTATTCATGAATGCTACGAAATTTACTTCTCCTTTCTCAGATCTCTGCTTTCAAAAAACTATACATGGAGGTGATCAGGGCTATTGCCTACATGACAGACGAGAATATTACTTCATTCGTGGAAAAACAGTGGAATGCAGCAGAAACCTCATTCTTAGTGTACAAAAAGCACTTTAACGAGCACGTGGTTGTAACTGGGCTAAAGCAGTGTCTCCTCGATTGTCTTGCCTCTTTGGGCCAAGCGCGGTGGCCGGACAACTCACTTCGATTGAATAACCAAAAGCCGACCGGGGTGGCCGAGCGGTTCTAGCCGCTTCAGTCTGGAATCGCGCGACCGCTACGGTCGCAGGTTCGAATCCTGCCTCGGGCATGGATGTGTGTGATGTCCTTAGGTTAGTTAGGTTTAAGTAGTTCTAAGTTCTAGGGACTGATGACCTCAGATGTTAAGTCCCATATTTGAATACCCAAAACTTCTGAAGTGAAAGCAACCGTCTTTCTCACGATGGCCGGGTGGCGCCGCAACGTCTCGCCTTTGATATTCGTGCAGAAACGTCAAATTCAATTATTCTTCGGGGACGGCAGTGAAAGCATAGTGGCCCCTGCCCTCAGCTAGGCCAGGCACTGGCTGTGATCGCAAAAGCAACAAGCAGGCTGCAGTCATGAAAACTGTTGACGCTTGCTTCTCCTAATGAGATACATTGACTGCCTTCTCCCGACATGAGGACCCTGAGACGACAGCGTGAGTACACCATCCCAGTGTGAAAATCGCAAAGCCTTCCTCCCAAACCCAGAAATCCAGTACTTTCAATAAAATAACCATCAAGTAGGGGCAGAAAATGAAACAATATCGCTCTATGATATGTGACAGTAATGTCACCGTCTGATTAAATGTACTGACACCGTGAACAGCAGTGACGATCGCGGATGCACTACAACTTGATACCTGTTGTTGGACAGGGGAGTATAATAACGGCTGTTAATCATGTTCGATATTCCATCATCGACGTACTGGTGAAGTTGATTTGCGACGCCCCACATTCCACAGTGAAATGTTACTCCCTTACACTCAGCCACAACAAATATTCAAACATTCACACATCCGCTTGGTCTCAAACTTCACGGCGAAAAAACATGAAAGAAAGAGTGGCACCAGCATAGTCTAGCACAACTTGTGGTTTTCGGCACTCATGTAGCGGCTAATGCTTGGAGAGTCACAACTGCCACTAAAACGAGGACTGTCGGTCTTTATGAGACGAAAAGTTAGAGATACAATTCGAGTGTAACTTGCCTAACTGTTTGTACTCTTTACTGTAGACAGTATCTGTCTCCTTCCGAATGCCAGTGAAAACGACCCGGTTTCGGGAGCTTCTCCATGGTCTCTCTCTTTAGGACAGGAGATGTCACGACCCAGAAGGGCATTAATGTTGGAAGGCTGGCCTGTCTTAAATATGACAACACTAAGCATGGTAGTATGTGTGAACATAACTTATTATTATCTGTGGATCGGCTTGTCTTCCTTTTTATTGGTACTATCCTATGCTGTATCGGTTTTATCACCAAACAAGTAAAACATCATTCAACTATTAGCCTTAGGGGCTAAGCATAAGGCAATGTGTTATAGCGTTCTTTGCAAGCAGCGCTCCGTAATTGGAGCTAAATCGTATGTTATGTAAGAAAATTGCATCAATAGAGGGCGTTAGTAGGTTTTTATTAATTTTACCAGTTTAAAGTAGACCTGTCGTGTTGATCTTCAGTATTTTATTATGATGTTAACAGATGTTTAAAAAATGATTTGTAAGAACTTTTATATATTTTTTAAATTACTTGTTTAGTGGATTACTTAACCACCATGACACTAGCGACTACCCTAGATTTTGGCTGTTGACGAATTCCAATAGGTATGTAATTATACTGTATTTTATCAAGGCAATTTTCAAAGAATTTGTAATTTTTAGGTCGAATGTGATGTAATATTTTGTAGGGGACTGCTGTATGAACTAATTAATGATCTATCGCATACGATTTGGTAGATAGTTTACTGCTAACATATGAATAAATACATTGTAAATCGGCTTTTCCTGATGCATTTTAAAGGTGATATGCAAATAAGCTTACTGATTTTATTTAATAAAATTGGTTTTTAACTAATATGTCAGAAAGAAAATGGGTTAGTTAGTTTTTGGAATACAGAGGGCCTTCCTTACACTACGTGACGCAGACTGAGTCTGTAGCACTTGTTGTAAAGGACAACCTCAGTTTCCTTCTGACAGTACACCAGTTAACTCATATGATGACATATATTGCTGGGAGTTATAATTCACTCAAATGGTGTATTGACTGAAATGGGTCGGTTTTATTGGATAATATAATGTTTTACTTATTGTTCTGTGCAAATTAATTCTGATTATGTAATTCTCTTGTATTTTAGCACAGAAGATCATTACTTATAGCTGAAAGCTAGATACGAAAGAATAATAAAGGAAATCCAGTGGAATTGCGACTGAATGCTGTTTTCCTATCTTTCCATATATTACCAAAAGTTGTCAGAGTAATAGTCGCTTGAAGTTAATATCCATAAATTAGAATTCTGATGGTTTAAACTGATTTAGAGTTAGATTTAAAAAATCACAACCCCAAAGACTTTTGAGTGAAACAAATCTGACTGCGATATTTCAGCCCACAAAACATCTGCTGGTTGGAGGACGGGTATTTTATTTAGAGGCAAATCCGATAAACCATGCACTTACCTGTTCGTTCTCAGCGAAAGACAAATGCGTTTTACGGTAGAGGCGAAGTTAGTTCTTTTAGAGCATTCTCTGGGGAGAGCAAATAGTTCCTGACATTGAAATCGTACCGTTCCTATCTACCGCTATGTGGTCGAAAGGAAATAGGGCGTGCCCGTGAAGTGGGAAAGGCCGCAGGGACATGGGCAGGGTGGGCAAATTACTATTTCCTACTGGTCTATTTGCAGGGCGCTGCGGCCGCGACAGGAGATTGGTCCGCTGATTGGCACGTGCGGACGAGCCAGGGGCGCGGCGAGCGGCTCGCTCATTAGCGCTCTTCAATTGTCCGCGTCCACACGTGGCGCGAGCCGCGCCAGACATTTGGACACGACCGCCGGCCGCAGACGGAATCCATTTGCTCGTGCCTGTCTGGCGCAATCGCTTCACTGTCGGCGCTGTCCTTTTGGGACCATTTTTGCACCTACGGGGCCAAGGTCGGCTGCATTGTTCATCGGTCTACCTGTACTCTCAAAAAGGACCGTATACCATTTAATTATTGAATTTTTTCCATTTTATTTAGTGCTTCTTGCGTATTCGTTTCGTGCTAGAAACTAAGGCGTGGTGTACGAAAGCGTGGTCTCGTGGTCGTAGAGTTTAATAAAATTTACTCGGAGTTCGAGCCTCAGAGCCAGCCGCGGTGGTCGAGCGGTTCTAGACGCTTCAGTCTGGAACCGCGCAGCTCCTACGGTCGCAGGTTTGAATCCTGCCTCGGGCATGGATGTGTGTGATGTCCTTAGGTTAGTTAGGTTTAAGTAGTTCTAAGTTCTAGGGGACTGATGATCTCAGATGTTTAAGTCCCGTAGTGTTCAGAACCATTTAGAACCTGATCACAATCCAGGAACTCTCTGGACGAGTACACTCTGCTCATTACACCACGGTTACTACTGACTGCAGGGCGAATGACGGCGTTGTTCCTATGCAGTTGCGCTGCCTGTTCAAAAATGGTTCAAATGGCCCTGAGCACTATGGGACTTAACATCTTAGGTCATCAGTCCCCTAGAACTTAGAACTACTTAAACCTAACTAACCTAAGGACATCACACACATCCATGCCCGAGGCAGGATTCGAACCTGCGACCGTAGCAGTCCTGCGGTTCCGGACTGCTGCGCCAGAACCGCACGGCCACCGCAGCCGGCTGCGCTGCCTGTCTTGGCGTCACTGGTGCCTAGCTGCAATTCTGGATAACCTCGAACTAGAGAGGTATACGTCGCCGAAAGCAAGTACGACCTATGATAAGTACAGCGTTTCGCTAATTACTCACGACACCTCCCAGAGAGCCGACAAGATATCTGAGGCGCACAACAACAATGTTGCATTCCGAACGTTTTGTCTCGATTATGAGAACATTTAACTGATTTTTGAAGCAGCAGGTTTTCAAACGCTCAAATATCGGGCAATTTTTGAGGCCAGTGAACGACGTGATACTCAGAACGCCCAGTGCATTTACAGTACCGTTCGAGTGAGCACAACCAGGAATGAATTCTTATTTCAAGGAAAACCTCTGAGCTGCGTTAAAAACTTTTCGTTCGGATGGTTTGACGACTAGCCTATCTATATGAAAAAGAAAACAAATTTCTTATGTGTCTGGTACGCATTTTCGATACTCAAACAATACTGCAGGATTCATCCACGTCATGGACTTATAAGCAATGCATATACACGGTCCACTCACATTAATGTAATCCCGCATGTGTTCGACGTGCAATGACCACTCATAGACGGCACGTGGCGACACTAGCAGTAGAGAATATATAAAACGTGTCGCGGAAACGCGGAAAAACAGTATGTGTTGTCATGATGCGGAAACTGAGCGATTTATCTGCAATACAAAAGAGCATGGTCATTGAATTTCAGGTTAAGGATGAAAGCATTTCAGAAAAGGCTAAGTTTTAAACTCTTCACATGTCGCCTTGGTTAAAGTCTACCGTACATGGCAAAATGGCGCTACCAAAAACCAGCGCCGAGGAAACTGTTGAGTACCACAAGCCATATACGAGATGCGACAATAAAGTAATGACACTGATCTGTTAGAGCGAACAGCAATCAATCCAGAATTGTTGAGCCGTGTTATCACTGGTGATGAAAGTTGGTTTTTTCAGTACGATCCAGAGACAAAACGCCCAAGTTCGCAATGGTGTTCAAAGGATCACCAAGACCAAAAAAAGCTCGCATGTCAAAGGCAAAAGTGAAATGCATGCTTGTGTGCTTCTTTGATTCCAAGGGAATTGTTCATAAAGAGTGGGTGCCTCCTGGACAAATAGTTTGTAAGAGGTCCATGACTAAGGAATTTATTGCTAGCGCACTCGAGCAGATGTAATTTCGATGGATTGCTCACGCGCTGCCTGCAATATGTAAGGTATAAGAGAATCTCAGACCAGAGAGCAGTGTTGTATGCAGTAGGAGCAGTGTGTCAGTAGTAGTAAGTAGTAGCTAGGAGTCTGGTGTATCGAATTGGCTGGGCCGGTCGTGGGGAGCGATGGCGGAATGTATTGCTAGCGCACTCGAGCAGATGTAATTTCGATGGATTGCTCACGCGCTGCCTGCGATATGTAAGGTATAAGAGAATCTCAGACCAGAGAGCAGTGTTGTATGCAGTAGGAGCAGTGTGTCAGTAGTAGTAAGTAGTAGCTAGGAGTCTGGTGTATCGAGTTGGCTGGGCTGGTCGTGGGGAGCGATGGCGGTGCCTGAGCGATGTAGCATAAGGTAAAAGCAGCCTCGCGCATATGTACTATTGTTATATCAAGTCCCATGTAAATGTTTTAAAAAAAATCTCTTAATAATAATCTTCCTTGTAAAAATTAACTTTTGACAGTCATTCATCTCAATTTAAAGAATTTACTAATTTCTCCAATCCATGGTCATCTCGATTATCGTAAAGAAAAATCAGTTGTTTCTTTTTATACATGACAAATCTATCGGCCAGCATTGCACTTGGCTGTGCCAGAAAAATTTCTTATAGGAGCAGATATATACGCGTTATCCGGCGACCTTATTGAGGTAAGAATTTTCAATTCATTCAGAATGATCTTTCAGGGCCATGACGCAGCACTGCTGACGTCCAAATTTGCCAGTTTAGATTCACAGTCAATTATTGAAAGGTTATAAGTGAGACACAATTTTATTGAGAGATTAGTCACATTTTTATTATTGGTAGGTCACGGAATTTATCTGTTGGTAGGTTATACTGAATGTGAATGAATGATATAATTATATATTTTTAAATGTTGGGAGGTTACACTAAATGTGAATATACTTAATATTTTTTATGAGGGGAGGTTACAAGTTAACCAATATTACTACAAAGAAACTTTAGAAAGACTTCGTAAAAGAGTTCTTCGTGTCCGTGCCAACATTGCTGACAACTGGATTCTCACGATAATGCGCCGTCCAATACTTCTCTGTCAGTAAAGCAATTTTTAACCTCAAAACAAATTTCAGTACTACCACAGCCACCTTATTCACCAGATATAGCTCCGTGCGACTTTTTTCTATTTCCAATAGTCAAAACGGCGGTCAAGGAACACTATTTTCAAACAACACAAGGTGTCCAAAAAGCTGTGGCGAGGATCTTGGAGGATATTACAGAAGATGAGTTCCAGAAATGTTACTATCAATGGCAGAAGCGCTGGAAAAAGTGCTTGCAATCAGAAGGGAACTACTTGGAAGGAGACAACACTAAACTTGACTAAAACGGTAAGGAACATTTTTTTCACATCAGTCTCATTACTTTATTGTCGCACCTCGTATGACAGGGGTGACCGACGATTGTGGAGATGTGTGCGGGCGAATCAGTGTGCAACTGTTGAGCGTCTGACCACACAATAAACCAAGGTACTACCAACGGTGTCTCCTCAAAGACCTTTCAGCGAACGTTGCTGTTTTTAGGCCTCCACAGCAGGTGTCTGTTTGACGCCATCATACAGACTGCTGTTCATTGGCAATGATGGCTGGAATTTGCACGCCAGTCCCGGAGCTGGACGTCTACTGAGTGTCGACAGGTGGCCTTTTCAAATGAATCACGTTTTATCCTCTTTTGGACAGATCGCCTTTGGCGTGTACGACCCTACACCATTCGTCGCAAAGATTCAGGCCGGAGGAGGTAGCATTATGGTCGAATATTTTCGTGTCATCCCCTGGGTGATCTCGTCATTCTGGAAGGCACAACGGATCAACACAAGTGAGTATCTTCCATTGGTGACCATGTCCACCCCTATGTACAATTCGGTTTTTCCTCGGCATGATGGCACCTAACAGCAGGATAGTGCGCAGTGCACATGGGGCTTCGAAGAGTACCAGAATGAGTTTACTGTACTCCCACGGCCACTAAAACCCCAGATTGAAGCCGAAACGTTAATATGACGGTCCACTTCGATCGGCCTGCTCCTGCAATGTATCCTCAACAGAGAAACCTAGCACAACTGGCAATGGCACTCGGGTCGGCAAGGCTACACGTCTCTGTCGGTAGCTTTTTGGAAATCTCACAGACTCTCTTCCTGCACGTCCGTGCCGCAAAAGGTGGATATCCAGGCTTTTGAGAGGTGGTCACTTTAATGTGGCCGGACCGTTTACGATACACCTAGGAGTAATATTATCGTAGTAGTAACAGCATGTTACAAGTCAATTACAACCCAAACCTCGGTCTCCGTAAATATATCCTCCGATAGCCAGATCATGCCTACATACTATGTAACTCGTAAACACTTAGCTAAGAGCTATTTATAAGCAATAACCAATTGAGGACCGGCTACCCGAACACTGCATGGAACCTAGTCTTCAAGAAGCTTAAGAGAGCAGAGTGGGCGACGAATGGAAACATTCTCTCGTACAACAATCGATCAGGTACTGGCCACGTACCGATCGATATCGCGTATATTTAGCGAAAACGCCATCAACTGCACGACTGACAATGGGAAGGAGTAGTAATAATAAATCCCGTGGAGTCTGAAACACTTGATACGTACGGAAGCACAGGAAATTTTCTTTGTAAATGTAACGGTATGTGCCTGTAAGTCGCCCGAATGTTGCAGTTGAAGCGAACAATGTGTAGCGTGGATCTCCAATACCCCAGAGACTGTTGCCACACGCGTAAACTACCGCGCAGAACGACTAGAAGTGTTCGACAGACGAGCGTCATGTCGTTTTCGCAAAGCCATATCAGGCAACTGACGGTGTACAGTGAGATCGCCGCCGATTTGGATGAAGGGTGCCAGTAACCCGTTTCTACCGCGACTGTAAGGTAAGACTTCAGCAGACGACGGTCAACGAGAGTCCCTTTGCTGAAACGTCGAAACAGACCTCGACGACTGGCGTGATACCGTAAACAACACCAGTGCACCATGAGACAGTGGAGGCGTGTAGCTCGGCCTGATGAATCACGGTTCCAATTGTATTGAGCTGATGGGCGGGAAAGAGTGTGCCGTACGTCCCATGAGGCTATGGATCGTGCGTGTCCAGGAGGTGGCTCAGTTATTCACATGTTCGCAATTATCCCCCATTGTCCACTGCAGGAACCAGTTGGATTTCTCCGTTATGTACACACTCTTGCAGGCCTTCTGCAATAATTTCTAGCATCTGAGTACGCTGAAGGACATACCATATTCCAACAGGATAATGCAACCCTTCACCACTCTTCGTTTGCATGCAGGTTACTTGATGAAAACTCCAACGGATTCGAGACCTCGGGTCGATTTCGTCAAATCAACCAAGCAAACATTTATGTAGCGCTGTCGATATGTGTTTTCGTTCGATGAACCCTGTGCCAAATTTTACGTAGCAATGCAAGATGCGGGGCTCAATACCTTTCCGGAACAATACCAACGTGACGTAAGTTCTATGCTTCTTAATGCAGTTTTGGGGGCTCGCGGAAGAGCAGCTCGGTATGAATATGACACTCAGTGCCTAATCCATGACTTTTTCCCACACGTGGTACGGGAAGGGCGGTAATAATGATCGTAACAGCCATTTGAATCTGTGAGTCTATGTAGTGCTGCAGTTGTACGGCAACTGCATAAAGGTGTTACTCGAAACGCCCTCCGTTACGCATAGTCATCTGAAGGAGCCGCAGATTATTAAGTTGTCTAACAGTGAGATTTTGTATCGTTTTGTGACCATGTGATGTATGGTACATTCTCACCTCATGTAATTATTACAAATTTACGTAACACGTTAGGTTTTACCAGCATAATAGTGTTGAAAGAGTGGTTACTTAGTGACAAATTACTATGTCGACGATTGCTTCATCGGAGGCCGTCGCCAACAACTTCTGTGGAATGGTTTCTAGACTGGTACATTGGCCACCCAGTGGCCAATATGACCGCCGCTTTCTTCCTTCCATTTTTACTGTTATTTGCGATAACAGTTATTGAATGTAACTACAATTAATTATAAATAATAATATATAATAATAATTTTAGTAATAAATAATAAATGTAATATTTACGCAACAATAATTATTACAAAATAATAAAAATAATTAATTGTTCCCATACAGCGATGACGTACACAAACAAGCACAAAGTAAAACGTCAGTCATGGGATCCATGCGACGTGGAGATATCAATAGTGAGTGAAGGACGACATCGCTTTCAAAACTATTGCAATTACCTATCGAGATCCAAGGAATAAGCTGAAGAGGAAAGGTATTGGGGGAATTTCAGTCCGTTTTTACTTCAAAACAAGAGAAGGAAATTTAGAACCATCTCCTTCTGTTGGAAAGATTTTTCGGAATGACAGTTAATGATATGTTATGTTCAGTAATTCAACTGGCCTAGGGGAATAACCTTCCTCATGGTTTTAGTAAGACGACCAGAATGATCGGAAAGAGGTGGATTGCTGGTTTCAAGAAAAGGTCTCCATCGTTGAGGTTGAGGCCAAGTGCCCAGGATGTGCGATGTGAGCACACGAACATGAGCTGCTATTAGTGAAGACGAAAATGCCTCTATATATAAAAACTGTGCCTAAAATTTTTAGAACCACTTTAGTTTTCCTTTATAGAGATAACGAATTTGTTTCTTTTAAAAAGTGGCCATGACTCGACAAATTAATTATGTATATAGACAATTTATCCATTCCGGGAATTGAGGATATTTACGATTTTTACCTGTTACCGGCATTGATGCTAGTACGATATCAGTCCCAAGGATTCCAGAACTTCAGAGAATGTTTTAATTTCAGGTTTGATGTCGAATAACAAATGACAAGAGAAATATTTTTCGTATTATATAATTACAAATTAAGAATTTCCGAATTTTTTCCTTTACTTGTACTGCGATAAGTTGCTTCTTGTCAAATTTCATGATTATAGGTCAACGGGACGTACCCTGTAGGTTTTGCTGAGTGAGTTTTCGAGTATCAAAATATGGACGTATATAGTCGTATCTTTTGATTGAATTGGCTTAGAAGTTAAAACTTTTCACACCGCCAAGCGACCATCGGCCTTAATGTGCGATAGAAATTTAAACTTGATACATCAACTCTCTCCTGAGAAAAAGGGTTAAGAGTCGGGCAGGCAGATTGGCGGCCAACATGGAGAACCTATATAAGGGGTCTGCTTTTACAGAATGAGGCAGGGAACCCTAAAAAACGAATGATAATTATAGTGCGCAGTTAATATTTTACTATCAACATGTAATAAATAAGTTCCATTTTCTTTCAATACATATTTTAAAAATTAAAACCTTTTTTTCTCAGTTTATTTAACTCTTTTTTAGCTGTGTGTCCACTATGCCCTACCCATCCGGGCACAATGGACATTTGGTTTATTTGTAGGATTATTGATTATTTAGGTGCTTTACTTTCGTCCAAATAGAGTGCAAAAAATCAGGCCGATAGGAGGTTAGTCTAATAAGTACACCCCGCGAATTTGGAATTACTAGATCGATTAAAAGTTAGTAGAAATATTACCAAACCTTAGGGTGGCTGTTGTATCCGTCCTTCTCCTACATCTGTACTCATTCCCTGCGATTGGGAATAAAGTTGCTATGAAAAATCTTCGTTACACTCTATTTTACATTTTCGCGAAGTTCCCTAATTACCCACTGTCTAAGGCACACAATAACAACAGGGCGAGCCACTGCACTCATTGCCAAGCAGCCACTTCTCTTGGCAGACCTTCGTAGGTAGCCTTTCCGCAGCGTTTGTAGTGATCAGTCGATACAAACAAATGAATGACACAGGCATGCACTACAGTCCGCACAAAGAAGCTATAATTCCACGCAAACACGGCTTGCTATGAGGTGTGTTGAATACGCCAGAGATATTAAATACGATCTTTACTCGGGCGAAGGCTGGGCAACCGACCGGAGGAACGATAGGAATGGGACCAGACATTTTATTGGGGGATTATTCGGAAAACAGTCAAACAGAGGGCCGCAGCGATTCGAGGAATTCCTGGGGCGAAAGCGGCCGGCGGCGGCGGCAGGAATGCCGTGTTTTTGTTGCCTACGTGTCTCAGGTCTATTTATACCGGCCCTATACATATCGCGCGGCGGTGCAAGCAGCGGCGATGATAAACAGCGAAAAATCTCAAAGCGGGGACCCACGTGCCCGGCGCGCAGGTCCACTGCATTGCTCTTCCCACCAATCGACACCACGCACCACCGCCTTGTCGTAACAGAAACAACTAATACGTAGTGGTGGTACTAGGGCATAAATGCATAAATTATCCGGCTTAAACAGGTTTTTATGATTAGAGTCGTAGTAACAATGACTCTTCTGTCCATGTGTAGGTTTGTTCTCATAAACTGACGACCGTGATTCCTTTTGAAGTGAAATTACGTGGGCAGTACAGGATGTAACGACGTACTGCGCAGTCCAGGGAGCTCCTATTAATTTTGTTTCCATCTTGTCTGAGGGGCAGTCGAAATGAGTTGTCAGCGAGCATTCCGTGAATGTTTAAATTAAACTGTGTTGAGTCATAGCGAATTGCCTCAGTGGGAGAGGGTGAGACGGTTTCTAAATTCCTGGGACACAAATATTAGTCTTCAGTCGTCTTTATGCGCGGTGTTGGCAGGTTTCGAGGTTGGGAACAAAGCTTGGCGTGAAACGCCAATTACATTTATATATGTAATATACTTGGTGATCGACCTAGAAATGAACCTACCATAATCCGTCCCAACAGACAGTGAATGAACGAATGAGCGAATGGCATTGTTGGCCGCGAGGTCCTATCGGGGGAAGTTCGGCCGCCGAGTGCAAGTCTTATTTCACTCGACACCTTATTGGGCCACATGCGTGTCGGCGATGAAGATGGGATGATGATGATAACACAACACCCAGTCCACGAGCGGAGAAAATCCCAAACTCGACCCGGAATAGAACCCGAGCTCGCTGCGTGGGAGGCAAGCACGTAACCATCCAGCTAAGCAGACGGACCCAACAGACAGTGAATCGATTATATAGGGTGTAAGGGGTATAAGTGTAGATATTTCTGTACTGGACAATATTACACCAGTATTTACGTCATTTGCAGCTAATAATTATAGCTATTACGAGTCGTATGTTGTTAGGTTGGTTAGTATCTCGAAGTACAGACGGCAAGAGCAAGCCGTTACCGCTTATTTTCCCCTGGGCAGCAGGTCTGGAGTGTGGACGAGTGGATGGCAAATAATTAGTCTGTACTGACAGGCGCAGTCCATTGAGTGGTGCAGTTACGACCGTGGAGAAAACATCAGGAAGTAAATTACGTGACGTATTTGCTAGAAGATCGTTAGATATAGAGCAAAAACAACTACCAGAGTGACGTGTGTAATGTATTAAGTCACTACATGCAAAAATAGCTGCACTTGTATGCGACAAATCCTGTATATTTATACTTATTTTTACTCTTCAACAGTTGCCCTATTCTCTTATCCACCCGCAGTCACGACCACTGCAGTCTTTCTCTTTCAGGTCTGTCTTCTTCACTATTCCAACTACTTCCGCTCTCCATGTTATTTTCAGCCCTCCGCGCTTCCTCCTTCCCGGCGGCGGCCATTCCAGATTGCTTTTGTCCATTTCCTTGCTCCATTCACCATACCTGGCAATAACATTGAAGAGACCTGTTCTCAACTCCTTGCACGACTGGTTGCTGCATATCGAATCTTTTCCGAATCTCCTCGTTTCTTCTTCCTTTGTCTTGGATATCGTGGTTGCCCTCCTTATTCCATCCGTCTCTACTGACTGTGCTGTACTTGTCTGCTGCTCCCCCTGGCTCCATTCTTCTGCACAGTATGTTAGTATACTTCCCATCACTCTTCGCAGGATTCTCTTCTTTGTTTCTTTCGATATTGTCCTGCTCCACAAAACGATTATGTCGCATCTCTATTTTCAGTTCTGACCTCACAGTGAGCACGTAAAGATTCTTAGAAAATAAAATTTCCCGCCAAGTAGAGCCGGCCGAAGTGGCCGTGCGGTTAAAGGCGCTGCAGTCTGGAACCGGAAGACCGCTACGGTCGCAGGTTCGAATCCTGCCTCGGGCATGGATGTTTGTGATGTCCTTAGGTTAGTTCGGTTTAACTAGTTCTAAGTTCTAGGGGACTAATGACCTCGGCAGTTGAGTCCCATTGTGCTCAGAGCCATTTTTGAACCGCCAAGTAGGCTGGGCCTGTGAGAAAATTCGCCTGAAGCTATGCAGCCCACATAACATAACTGTCATGCGTTTCCTTCTTCATGACAATTCTTGGCTGCGCTCTGTAGGAGCAATGAAGGTGCTGGTGCAGCTTTTTTGATAGGAAGTGTTTGATGACCTGCCATACAGCCTGTAGTTGGCTGCCCCGGGTTTCATCAATGCTCACATGAACCACTGGCTATGAAGGCAGGATTTTGGCGCAGACAACGAGCTGTAGACCAGCGTAGAGAATTGTCGGAAAGCCTTCTGTGATGAGGCTGCTGGGAAGTTTGTACAACGCTACGACAGCTGCCTAAGTGAATATGTAGAGAGTAGGTGGAAGGTGTTGCTAACTGTTGTAAATAAAACAATTTTGATTTTCATAGTGGTTTCCATTTTGCGAGCAATCGGGCCTCACTTTCTGAATAGCCGTCGTAATAGGTGTACTCCCTGGCCATTAGGATACACCTTCTCATTTATTTGTATAAGGCTAATAATACGATTCTTACAAGATCGTCCAACCGTGAAACCTGCCTGATACTCTCGCAATTTTCTCTCAATTTCATTCTTCAACGAGTTTTTCAGTATAGCGCTAAAACGTCTGCTGACAGATGTCATAACACCATTCCCCCTATAATTGCTCAGGTGATTCTTGTATCCTTTTTTACAGGTAGCAAATATGTATGACGCACACCACTGTTGATATTTCTTCTCGCCTCACAAACCGATTGAACAATTTACATGTTAAGTTCAAATGGCTCTGAGCACTATGGGACTTGCCGGCCGCGGTGGTCTAGCGGTTCTAGGCGCGCAGTCCGGAACCGCGCGACTGCTACGGTCGCGGGTTCGAATCCTGCCTCGGGCATGGATGTGTGTGATGTCCTTAGGTTAGTTAGGTTTAAGTAGTTCTAAGTTCTAGGGGACTGATCACCACAGTAGTTAAGTCCCATAGTGCTCAGAGCCATTTGAACCAACTATGGGACTTAACTTCTGAGGTCATCAGTCCCCTAGAACTTAGAACTACTTGAACCTAACTAACCTAAGGATATCATACACACCCATGCCCGAGGCAGGATTCGAACGTGAGACCGTAGCGGTCGCGCGATTCCAGACTGTAGCGCCTAGAACCGCTCGGCCACTCCGGCCGGCACATGTTAAGTACCACCCTTTGAGGGAGCCCCAATTTTCACAAGTCTATCATAGCTCTCCACGTCCCGCTTGCCTTTTTTGAGTATCTGTTTTACTTCCTCTTCTAATGTTACATAATGTAATGCTTTTGTTGTAGACTTCTGTCACCTCATTTCATTCTTTTTCTACAAGAGCTGCTTTAAAGTGCTTTTTCCGCTGCCCAATAGATACAGATTGTCTTGTGGATGCAGAAGGAAAACTTAATGTTGATTGAGCAGTGGCCTTCTGAGAGAAGGCGAATTTCACGAACGCCGATTGGCTGCACTTCAAAACTGAGCTGTTACACATCGGCGGACATGAAATCTTACGGAGTATTTGTAATCCTAAGCTACTTCTAGAGGTGGTTCCGGTGAGGCAGGACGTGTCCTACGCACGAAGATACTGGGTGACGTATCGCTTGTGCGCCGACACACAAACACACACACACACACAAGCGCACACACACACACACACACACACACACACAGACACACACATACATAGCAGGAACGGTGCTGGACTCCATAAACTGGTGCTGTGCCTTGTGGTGGCTCATCAAGAGTAATGGTTAAGCCAATTAATTGTTAGTATTTACAGTGAGAGCAGTTGAAATAAATTATCGATATTATTTAACTTGCATCGTGAGTTTTAATGTGCCTCTAATATGCAGGCTTAATAAGTTCAGGCAAGGTATTGACTAAAACGTTTAAGCAACAAGTTTTGTATTGAGATGTTGTGAGCATCTGATTCAACACGCAGTAAGTTTCTAGGTTTTACCGCCTAGCAGCGACCAGTTTGATTTATGAACGTGTTGGTGTGATACATTCCAGAGTCACTTCGCGGCCTTAGAATAGCCCCCCCCCCCCAAAAAAAAAGAGAAGACAGCATAAACAGATGCGGTAAAAGAACGGGGGTACAGCAGCAGCGACTATACACAGCGAGGAATAACCCGTACTACGGCAAGGTATGTACGCATGCGTTTGTGATTCTTTCAGGAACACTGAAGAATGTGTGGGACTGAGTGTTAACCACATTGAGGACTTTCTGTAGTGTCAACAGTATGCTCAATGTGTTTGTATGATCCATGTGGCTACAAGTATTTGTTTCTGTACACACTTTTAAAGGAGCTTGACCAGAACTATCTCCTCTTAAAATACAAGACACTTCTTTTCAGTTACCCAGTATAGCTATCTATGTCTCACCTGCTGCTAATAGTAATAATAAAAATAACAATAATTCTTCGTTCTACATCTACAGGGTAATTCAAAAAATCTGTACACACTTCGTGGTGTAATGTATGCTTCAAAACAAGAGTAAAACGTTAAATAAAGTTTTTCTGAATTTACTTTATTTCAGAGTTATACAGTAGAGTAGGGATCACAGGTACAACATAAAATTAATACTTCTCCGAAAGCAACGACGCGAAGGTCATGGTTCAAACGATGTCCACGTAGATGAAAACAATGACTTGCTCGACATCTTACAGCTCTCGGAATGTTGGAGGCGACACAGCCATTTTCAGTTCGCTGCTGTAGTTGTACTACACTGTCTCAATTGCAACACCTTACACGAGCCCTATGAGACAGCACCAAAGGTAGAAATCCAGGGGTTGAGATCCGGAGATCTGGCCGAGTAAGGAACTGGTCTTGCACGAGCTGTCCACTTACCGGGATAAACAGCTCTGGGGTACTCCCTTGCGTCCCTACTGAAACGTGCAGGGTTCAAAATGGTTCAAATGGCTCGGAGCACTATGGGACTCAACTGCTGAGGTTCCGGAACCGCGGGACTACTACGGTCGCAGGTTCGAATCCTGCGTCAGGCATGGGTGTGTGTGATGTCCTTAGGTTAGTTAGGTTTAAGTAGTTCTAAGTTCTAGGGGACTTATGACCTAAGATGTTGAGTCCCATAGTGCTCAGAGCCATTTGAACCAAATCAACTGCTGAGGTCATTAGTCCCCTAGAACTTGGAACTAGTTAAACCTAACTAACCTAAGGACATCACAAACATCCATGCCCGAGGCAGGATTCGAACCTGCGACCGTAGCGGAATGTCTCTTATCTTACATTCGTGACCCATGTGAGATGTACGTTGGCGGCAGTAGAATCATTCTGCAGTCAGCTTCTAATGCCGGTTCTCCAAATTTTCTTAATACTGCTTCGCGTAAAGAGCGTCGTCTTCCCTCCAAGGAATCCGAGTTGAATTCATGAAACTTGTTGGTCGAACCTAAAAGTAACAAATCTCGCAAACCGCCTCTGAACTGCTTCTATATCTTGGCCCCAAACACTCTAGCAGTACTCAGTAATGGGTCGCACTACTGTTCTATACGCTGTCTCCTTTATAGCTGAGCTCCACGTTCCTAGAATTCTCCCAGTAAACGAAAGTCGACCGTTCGGCTTCCCTAACGGCGTTATGCAAAATATGGTTCAAATGGCTCTAAGCACTATGGGACTTAACATCTGAGGTCATCAGTCCCCTAGACTCAGAACTACTTAAACCTAACTAACCTAACGACAGCACACATATCCACGCCCGAGGCTGGATTCGAACCTGCGACCGTAGCAGCAGCGTGGTTCCGGACTGAAGCGCCTAGAACCGCTCGGCCACAACGGCCGGCGCGGTGTTATGCGCTCGTTTCATGACATATCGCCTTGTAAGGTTACGCCTGCATACTTAATCGACGTGACTGCCAAGAAACACACCACTAATGCCGTATCCGAACAGGATTGTTTTTCCTACTCGTCTACGTTTTACTGCATTTGGGAAAGCTGCCGTTTGTCGCACCAGAAATTAGTCTAAATCGTCCTGTATACTTTCACATTCTCGACAACGACACTTTCCCGTAGACTATAACGTTATCAGCGACAGTCGCAGATTATCACACAGATAGTTATGTGTACGCTATATTATAAATTCAAACCCACATGCTGTTTACATTGAAATATGCAGCTACTATCTTTTACTCTGTATTTCGCCATACGGTTGAAACACACTACAGTAAGTGAAAGGCAATATTATAACCACCGCTACTGTCGCAGGTTCGAATCCTGCCTCGGGCATGGATGTGTGTGATGTCCTTAGGTTAGTTAGGTTTAAGTAGTTCTAAGTTCTAGGGGACTGATGACCTCAGAAGTTAAGTCCCATAGCGCTCAGAGCCATTTTTGAACTATTATAACCTGTTTGACGTACGGCACGATTGATGAGCGCTCGATTTGACATATTCTTCACATTATTATAACCAAAGATTTTGTGCATTTGTTAGTACCTCTGATATTAAAGACTTGGTTCCTTGCACATGATTATATCTGTGAAAGCTATACCTGGTCGGAATAACAAAGTGATTGACAGCTAGCTTTTTACATGACAGTTGCCATAGCAATAACTAATCAGAAAATGAGCTTGGCCACGCCTTCCGTTGTGTTCCCGCTCTTATGTTGTTCTACTACCTCAGGTACCAGTTGCCACAGTCAGTAAGAGACGACGTTCCCCTCCGGTAACGTGAGAATTGGGATCCGTTTTCTCTGTTTCGGCTGAACAATGTTACTATGCAACCCTCACAAAAAAAATACAATTTCGAAAAAGCTTACGTGTCCGATACTACATGACCTTCCCCTACCACGTGAAACGTTTCCTATTCGTGTATCTTCTTACAGAAAATTTATGGGAACCTCTACAAATATACCTCGATATTCAGAGTTTCCATTATATAAATATGAACGTGCTTAAGGAATTAAACTAATCGGACAAAATATTAGTCAACCCCTCAAAAGAGCAGAACGGTTGCTCTGGAGAGATGCAGATACTAAAGAACTACTACCAGACCGTCATATGGCCCTCCATTTACGACGCACGTCCTGTGAGTGAAGTTTTGTTTACGTAGCAGTCAACTGAGTGCATTCGTGTCAGTCAAATGGGTCGACGTGAAGACGCGACAGAATGGAAAAATGGTGCCGTGCAACACACCTTAAGAAAAGTGGTCGCAAAAATATTTTAAATGACAGGGAGCGCAAATGAGTATCACGCTTTGTCAACAGCAGTCGGTTTCAGACACAACAGATATTGCTACTGACAGCGAATGGCGGTTCCTCTCGACTAGTCAGTGAGCGACCACTGAGAACGGAACTTCACGGGACTGACATTTGGTGACGGGTACATCGTAGAATGTTGTAGCCCACATTGGCACACAAATCTGCATTTCTTCTATAGGTTAACCAATATAGAAATTGGACGGTAACTGACTGGAAGCGTGTAGTGTTGTCCATTGAATTGCGATTTTGTGTCTTTTCAAATGATGCAACGTGTCGACGGCATCAACGTCTCAATGAGGCATTTAACCCGCAGTGCCTGGATGGTGCAGTTCATTCTGCGGGTGGTTCTGTGTTGTTTTAGGGATGTTTTTTCGCATTATGATGTGCGCCCACTCATTCAGGATACCGCGAACATGAACCAGGATGTATATTTCAGCATATTCGGTGACCCGCTGTTCCTCTTTCTTCTAGAACTTGCTATGGGAACTCCTGTGTTCCCAGACGCCAAAACTGTTCACAGAGTTGCACACATGCTGCTCTGTAGAAGACTCAGGCACCCTACAGCAAATTGACAGACCTGTTAAAGAACGCGATCTTAACTCGATAGAATAAGTCTGGGACCATTTGCAGCAGCGTGTGAATGTAGCAATCAGCATCTCGTGCTCCAAGAATTCTAATCATCAGTATCTAGACCTCACGCAAAATAACGTGGAAACCGCACAGAAAGCCATTCTCGTCGTGAACTTTGAGCAATTCCATCCCATTGTTCTGAACGTGTGGCCGCCTCCGTTGGCTGTGTTCTCGTTGCTGTATTTTCACTATATAGCCTGCCACTTCAGTCTTTGCGCATTACAGGTGCAGGGAAAGTTGATCATGATCAGGTGCGTGTGACTATTTGTAAAGAGCATCATATTTTTGTTGGGAAGCAAACGGGTCTGACGTGACATGACTGTCGCCTGTCGCTAAACAATATTGTTTCATTTTTCTGGCACTACGGTGTGGTTGTTTCATTGTGAGTTCTGGGCTTGTTTGCGTGGGAGGAAAAATTTTCATTTTTCTCGCTGGGCAGGTGTGCTTCCGGTATAGTCACTAGTTTCTGTTTGCCGGCAGGAGGCGGCCAGTGAGTTTCAGTAGGGGGGACGAGCATACCCAGGGAGTTCAGCTGTTTCGCAGAACTGGGGCCACGACCCACTCTATGTTTTTGTTGGCTACAGCCAGCGCCTGTCCGCCTGCCGTCCCATGAGAATAACTGAGCATGAGCATGACATTTTTGTCTTTCCTGGATTGACATCAAAGCGCTGGATGACGTAATGCTGCCCTAGGAGCATGAGAAATTCGGTTGCTTTCGGTCCAGATTTTTCGTATATCCAACCGAATTAGCCACCCCCGCCACTGCGCATGGTGTGGAGAGGTTAATCAACTCGTGAGACGCTGGTATAGGCCAGTACCAACCTCTTGTTTTGAGAATGAAAACATGGTCCAAGTAGGCCATATTTTTTTGGCCCAAGTAGGCTGTATCCTTTTCATTATCTGTGCAATTGCCAGTTTTAACTGTGGGTCATTTTCAAACACCTATTTTAAGCTTCACGCTTCATTTGATTCTCATACATTACCTGTGGACAGGTACACATCGTATTTCTGTGCGTATGTGGCACAAAAACAATACAATAGCGTACATGATTACGTCTTGTTTCTTAAGGTGCTTTCCGTATGCAATGAGTGGGAAGTTTCTGCTGCGTAATCCCGTTTTGTCGTTAAGTAAGTAATATGCTGGTTCTTCACTTTGGCAATAGCACTGAATCGTCCCCTATCTGTGGAGTATTTTTACTGTTGAGAGTCGATAGTGGACAAGGACGTCCATGGGATATTCACCTCATGGCATCCGTCTGGTGCTGAATGGAGTATCCTAGCTGATTTTTAGGGAATTGTGAGTGTCGCAATTGCAGTAGGGCGATCTGTATGCTGAGAAACTCACAGCTTACCTGTACTGGCCTGCAACTTGTGTTGCATATTTGATTACAATTTTTAATCTCTTATGTTTCGTTAATTCTGAATTCGTGAGCTGCGCAGGTGAGGATATCTTACTGCAATTTCTCCACGCAGTCTTCCACACAGTTTAGTACTCTCCACAGTGCCAGTGACACTTTGTGTAGTTTCTATTGAGAATTTACAGAAATTTGCTCTCTCTCAGTTCCGTGTGAACTGTGTGCATCATAAAGAGAAAATAAAAATCTGTTACACTCAAACTTGACCTAGATTTCAACATCCCTCGACTGCTCTGCACTTTTTCCATGGTTAGGAGCCGCACAAATTGGTATAAAGGAGTTGTTGTTCTCACAATGACGGTATTGTCGTTCTGTACAATGGCCAAACACAAGCAACAGCTGTTTGAAGTTAAAGAGAGACACCACCGAGATTCATTGACACAATATTTCCCTGTGACGTATGCTCTTTATTCTACATTGCCAATATCGCAGTAAGTGGCATCAGCTGCTACACTACATTTTTCATTTTTTTTTTTTTTTTTGTTTCATGAAATTTTATTCTGGCGGGACGTGGTCGATCTTGTTTTGCTTTCGTTGATTTTTGTTTATACAACTACTTCGGACTGGTTCAAATGGCTCTGAGCACTACGAGACTTAACATCTGAGGTCATCAGTCCCCTAGAACTTAGAGCTACTTAAACCTAACTAACCGAAGGACATCACACACATCCATGCCCGAGGCAGGATTCGAACCTGCGACCGTAGCGGTTGCGCGGTTCCAGCCTGAAGCGCCTAGAACCGCTCGGACAGAACGGCCGGCTACTTCGGACTCTAGTGAGAAAATATTGAATTTGAATGTCCATATTTGTCATATTATTGGACTTACTCACATAACATACTAATACAGTAGTTTGCAGGCAGCATAGGTGCAGCTTACAAGCTACGCGAGAAATACAGGTTTTCACTGGCTGAAGCTACCGAACTGCACCTTCCCTACCGCGCCTTGGCCGTACGCGACTGAGCTCCACTCAGCATTGCTTTGTCTCTTCCTGTGCCGCACCTTTTGCGTGGGTACGGGCCGAGTCATATCGTGCGCACTCTACCTACGTGTGGGTAAGGCATGACTGAAGAAATCTGACTTCGTTACAAGGCCAGAGGCGGTGTTACATGGTATTAGTACGATATCTATTGTAGATTAGTATTCTGTTGTCGCACGTGCTCATTTAGGGAATTATTATTGGCTAACAGCCCGGGAAGCGAGGACCAGACCAGAGGGACAGAGAACATATGGAGATACTGCGAAGGGTTGTTGAGCACCCCCTGCCGTTCCACGACGTACTATCAGCCGAAATATTTTATGTGGTCAATGTGCAGTTGTTCTGAAAGCAATAAAGTTTGGTTTTATATGCGACACGGTTTCTGGATTTGTGTCTGGAATCGACGCAGCGTAAAAAATGCAGGCACATACCTGCACATTGAATATAGGTTCATATAAATTTTAGATACATTGTGTAACTACGCACAGCATTCCGTTCGCATCAGTGTATTTGTTTACGTGTGTAATAAAGCTTATTTCATTCAAATTCTCCTTGTATACCGTACGCTGTATGACACTGCAGAAAATTTATGACGCTAAGGAATCTTGATAAAAGCTTGTAGAATTGTAAGATTTCCAAAACATAAGACCACGACAGTTTATTGCGATTGAAAATTTCGTTGCTGGTGAATTAACTATTTTTTGTGCCAGAATTGTAAAGCAGCTGGTTCATTCTTTTGCCTTAGGCACCACACAGCTATTTTTTGCAGCTTTCTTCTAAATTTTGAATATTTTCACATTAGAAACTACGAATATGGATGACAGTAAGGCAGGTAATTCATTGTGAACAGATGAGTATGAGTTTTAAACCATAACTTCAAATCTTAATGGAACCACTTTGCACATAAAGGAAAAACTGCAAAGTGTCAGTTATTCTCTGAAACGTAATCTTGGTATCTATTTGTGCATAGGTAGTGTTTTGCAAAACTTTCATACATATAACAAGCAAATGATCAACTGATTCAGGAGAGAGACGGTTTAGGTAGACGATATATTGACTATTAATGTCATTAACTTCCTATCTGACAACAAGTTCGTTGCATATTTAACTGAGTGCGTTAGATCGTATTGTAGTTGATGTGTGAGGCGATGTTTTTGTATTTTACCCGTGTAATTCAATTTCAAGGGGAAGTTAACCACATACTACATACAATTTATACAGAGTGTTAAAAAAGGATTCCATTCTTTGAGAGATGGTAGTACGGATCAAAACAAGACAAAAATGTTCAGAAACGTTGGCTCTAAAATGCATCCCTTAAGACTTATGAGCAGTTGTTCATCTTCGCTACTATGAAACACATATCTTCTACTGGAAGGTCTTTGCTATGAAAAACAACCTACGCAATGTAGTAAACAAATGTGGACATATTCATCTGTTATTGTTCGTGATACAGCAAGCAGTAAACATCTGTTAGTGTTGTTATTGCAAACCGCGTTCATAGTTCTGCGTATGTGCAGTGCTTATATTAGTTCTAAAGGAACCAGTGTGTATTCTAATTAGTTAGAAACATGCTTACGTCGTACTTTTATCTTTGCGCATACCAGCCTAGTGGAAGACTTATTTCACATGGGAAACGGCAGACAGTATTGAGCACCTCCTTCAGCAGTGGCTCACAGTGTAGGTTTCGTGTGTAATAGCAAGCAGATGACGTTAGAAGCTCCGTTGTTTCACACTAACAGAATAGCGAGTTCTCGTTTGTTTGGTTATTTGTTTACTGCATTTTGTAGGTCGCTCATAATAGCAAAGAGCTTGCAGCAGAAGAAATGTGTTTCATAGTAGCGAAGATGCAGAAGTATTCACAGCTATTAAAGTATAAAGTTTGCAACCGATTTCTCATACACAAACAGCAGTTGACCGGCGTTGCCTGGTGACGCGTTGTTGTGATGTCTCTTGTGAGGAGGAGAAATGCGTACCATCACGTTTCCGACTTTGATAAAGGTCGGATTGAAGCCTATCGCGATTTCGGTTTATCGTATCGCGACATTGCTGCTCGCGTTGGTCGAGACACAATGACTGTTCAGGAGGGTACTACGGAACGCCGTGCTCGATCCCAACGACCTCGTATCACTAGCAGTCGAGATGACAGGCATCTTGTCCGCTTGGCGGGTAACGGATCGTGCAGCCACGTCTCGATCCCTGAGTCAACAGATGGGGACGTTTGCAAGACAACAACCATCTGGACGAACAGTTCGACGACGTTTGCAGCAGCACGGACTATCAGCTCGGAGACCATGGCAGCGGTTACCCTTGACGCTGCATTACAGACAGGAGCGCCTGCGATGGTGTACTCAACGACGAATCTGGGTGCACGAATGGCAAAACGTCATTTTTTCGGATGAATTCAGGTTCTGTTTACAGCATCATGACGGTCGCATCCGTGTTTGGCGACATCGCGGTGAACTCACATTGGAAGCGTGTATTCGTCATCGCCATAATGGCGTATCACCGGGCGTGATGGTATAGGGTGCCATTGGTTACACCTCTCGGTCACCTATTGTTCGCATTTGCGGCACTTAGAATAGTGGACGTTACATTTCAGACGTGTTACGACCCGTGGCTCTACCCTTCATTCGATCACTGTGAAACCCTACATTTCAACAGGATAATGCACGACCGCATGTTGCAGGTCCTGAACGGGCCTTTCTCGATACAGAAAATGCTCGACAGTTGCCCTGGCCTGCACATTCTCCAGATTTCTCACGAGTTGAAAACGTCTGGTCAATGGTGGCCGAGCAACTGGCTCGTCACAATACGCCAGGCACTACTCTTGAAGAACTGTGGTATCGTGTTGAAGCTGCATGGGCAGCTGTACCTGTACACGCCATCCAAGCCCTGTTTGACTCAATGCCAGGCGTATCAAGGCAGTTATTACGGCCAGAGACGGTTGTTCTGGGTACTGATTTCTCAGGATCTATGCACCCAAATTGCGTGAGAATGTAATGACATGTCAGTTCTAGTATAATATATTTGTCCAATGAGTACCCGTTTATCATCTGCATTTCTTCTTGGTGTAGCAACTTTAATGGCCAGTAATGTAATTTCTTTCCTAGTT
Organism: Schistocerca cancellata; assembly: GCF_023864275.1. Lineage (NCBI taxonomy): Eukaryota > Metazoa > Arthropoda > Insecta > Orthoptera > Acrididae > Schistocerca > Schistocerca cancellata. Next base: position 217,610,281 of record NC_064631.1, read on the forward strand.
GTAGCTGCTGAATATTAACAGTTAGAGATTATTTCATAGTTACTTGACACGTTATCTAGTCCTGCCGTACACCACGCCCGTTTGTTTTGAGAACATAAAAGACGGTGGTGGTGCGGGAGGGGGTTCTCAATTCGCTTCAATGTCGCAGCGGTGGAGCTGCGGTGCGGACGCCGTGCGACTGCCGGAGCGACAGCGGGGCAGGCTGGGTTGCCTGGGTGCAGGGGTGCGCAGGTACTCACTCTGACACTTGCCGGGGTAGTCGACGGCGAGCGCGGGCACCTTGCGGCGGCAGGCGCGCCGGCGCAGGCGGCACACGGAGGTGTAGGAGCGGCCGTCGGTGCCGCAGACCGGGCCCCGCAGGCGCGCGCGCGCCTTGCAGTCTGCGGCGCACACGCAGCGCGGCGCGCCCCGCCGCAGCACGCAGCGCCGGCCCTCGCCGCACTGCACGCCCGCGCACGACTCTGCAACACCGCACCACCGCCCGGTCACTCGTCCGCTCCGCTCCCGACCTCCACCTGTTGCACGAGCCTACGGCTGGAACACTGCGGCTTCTCTCGAGGAATCGCCACCGATGCAGGAAAAACCACACGTATCAAAGTTAGCTCGCTTTCATCTATACTATACTCTCCTGTTCACATAAAATTGTTCAAAGAGCGACTTTCAGAGAACGGATTGACAAAAATATGCAAACACCAAGAACTATTTACCGTATCTAATAAGCAGGCGAAATACCCTCAGACTTCAAGAAGAATATAATAATTCCAATCCCAAAGAAAGCAGGTGTTGACAGATGTGAAAATTACCGAACTATCGGTTTAATAAGTCACAGCTGCAAAATACTAACGCGAATTATTTACAGACGAATGGAAAAACTGATAGAAGCCGACGTCGGGGAAGATCAGTTTGGATTCCGTAGAAATATTGGGACACGTGAGGCAGTACTGACCCTATGACTTATCTTAGAAGAAAGATTAAGGAAAAGCAAACTTACGTTTCTATCATTCGTGGACTTAGAGAAAGCTTTTGACAATGTTGATTGGAATACTCTCTTTCAAACTCTGAAGGTGGCAGGGGTAAAATACAGGGAGCGAAAGGCTATTTACAATTTGTACAGAAACCAGATGGCAGTTATAAGAGTCGAGGGGCATGAGAGGGAAGCAGCGGTTGGGAAGGGAGTGAGACAGGGTTGCAACCTCTCCCCAATGTTATTCAATCTGTATATTGAGCAAGCAGTAAAGGAAACAAAAGAAAAATTCGGAGTAGGTATTAAAATCCATGGAGAAGAAATAAAAACATTGAGCTTCGCCGATGACATTGTAATTCTGTCAGAGACAGCAAAGGACTTGGAAGAACAGTTGAACGGAATGGACAGTGTCTTGAAAGGAGGATATAAGATGAACATCAACAAAAGCAAAACGAGGATAATGGAATTTAGTCAAATTAAGTCGGATGATGCCGAGGGACTTAGATTAGGAAATGAGATACTTAATGTAGTAAAGGAGTTTTGCTATTTGGGGAGCAAAATAACTGATGATGGTCGAAGTAGAGAGGATATAAAATGTAGACTGGCAATGACAAGGAAAGCGTTTCTGAAGAAGAAAAATTTGTTAATATCGAGTATAGATTTAAGTGTCAGGAAGTCGTTTCTGAAGGTATTTGTATGGGGTGTAGCCATGTATGGAAGTGAAACGTGGACGATAAATAGTTTAGACAAGAAGAGAATACAAGCTTTCTAAATATGGTGCTACAGAAGAATGCTGAAGATTAGATGGGTAGGTCACATAACTAATGAGGAGGTATTGAATAGAATTGGGGAGAAGAGGAGCTTGTGGCACAACTTGACTAGAAGAAGGGATCGGTTGGTAGGACATGTTCTGAGACATCGAGGGATCACCAATTTAGTATTGGAGGGCAGCGTGGAGGGTAAAAATCGTACAGGGAGACCAGAGATGAATACACTAAGCAGATTCAGAAGGATGTAGGCTGTGCTAGGAACTGGGAGATGAAGAAGCTTGCACAGGATAGAGTAGCATGGAGAGCTGCATCAAACCAGTCTCAGGACTGAAGACCACAACAACAATAAGCTGTAGCAAAAAATGTTTGCATTCAAAAGAGCTTCCAGGCGGCTGTTTCGGAACGGATAAATACCGATCCCGTATGGTTTCCAAGGGAATCGTATACCATTTGAGCCGTGGCGTTCGTTACTGGCGCTCCAGTCTCTTGGATGTCCATTATCGATCCTTCGATGTTTCTTATCTTTGCTTGCCTTGTTGTTTTTCGCATTCGCGGGGCGAGTGGAGTTGACGTTTGCTCGGGCTACCTGCTGAGACGCCGCGAGGTACGAGGTGGGAAGCAACCACGTATATGTGGAATTGATTGTACGCGGTCTGCGGGTTCAGGATGGATGATATGTGTTGGCTGCCTGCCTGTCTGCTCTCCCGATTTTACTCGCCGTGCCTTGCGACCGTCTAGCTTGGGTTGCTGCTTGGTGTACCCTACACGAGCCAGCAGAAGTTAAGCAGCCTTGTGTTTCTTTTAAAGAAAAGGAGCAAATGTATAAGATTTTTTGCAACCAATTTTGGTGGCCTCTTAAGTGTGGCCTTCGCCTTTACACTGCCTTCGGGGAGTACTTAATTTTGGATTGGCCATTTGAATTAATATTTTGGAGCGCAGTATAGCACTAAGGCAACCTCATTGTATGCCACCTTGTGCCCCTGTCTACTACCTTAATTTTCAGTGGCACGAGTTAGCTCCACTACTGGTTTTACTGATGTGCTCCATTCAAAATCTTGTCTTGTATAAGTTTGCCCCATGTGGAACACAGAGATGAGCTTTAGTGTGACTTCAGTGCTAGTCAGTTAATGGAATCTTCATTTTGGCTTGGCTTCCCCTGAAGAGTTTGTGTGGAGCGTAGTGTGTTTGATTTGTTATTCATTTAATTACTGTAAGTTTGTTTATTTAATGGGGAGCAAGGCATTTAAAGACTGTTGGTTTAACTCCCCTAGTTTCTGGGTGTTGCTAATTCGTTCCAGATGGCCTACTACTTATTCAATGCGAAGGCTGTTGATTACTTGATTACTGTGAGTACAAATTCACGCTATTCATTTGTTGCCGAAATTGTTTAAGTGTCTGTGTCGTGATTCAGTCACTAGCTACGTGTTTGAGCTAAATTGATATAAACCTTACATTGCCTCCTTAAAAGTTGTTGCCAGTAGAAACCCTTAAGAGAACCAAGTTTTGTCACTGCATATGTTAACCTTTACCGGGAGCAATATTTCATGTAGTTAATTTTGTCTTAAAATGTGTAACACGTATCACCATTCTTCCTGCAAAACAGTGCCAAGTTTCGGTAACGACGATGGTGATGGATAGCGAAAACGCTCCCTTCTCTCCAAAGCAGATCAAATGGTTCAAATGGCTCTGAGCACTATGGGACTTAACTTCTGACGTCATCAGTCCCCTAGAATTTAGAACTACTTAAACCTAACTAACCTAAGGACATCACACACATCCATGCCCGAGGCAGGATTCGAATATGCGACCGTAGCGGTCGCGCGGCTCCAGACTGTAGCGCCTAGAACCGCTCGGCCACCCCGGCCGGCCTCCAAAGCAGACCACAAAGGCTCAGTAGAACTGACATCTTGTCTCTAGGCCAGAGAAGATACGAAAATTCATCCTCGTGGAGACAAAACCAGTCCTGGACAATGCGAGATGTAAGAACAACTGCTTTGTCCAGAATAGGATTTTCACTCTGCAGCGGAGTGTGCGCTGATATGAAACTTCCTGGCAGGTTAAAACCATGTGTCTGACCGAGACTCGAATTCGGGACCTTTGCCTTTCGTGAGCAAGTGCTCTACCATCAGAGCTAAATCTGGTACATCCCCCAGGCTGTGGCTAAACGACGTCTCCGCAATATCCTTTCCTTTAGGAGCGCTAGTTCTGCAAGGTTCGCAGGAGAGCTTCTGTAAAGTTTGGAAGGTAGGAGACGAGATACTGGCAGAAGTAAAGCTGTGAGACGGGGTGTGAGTCGTGCTTGGGTAGCTCAGATGGTAGAGCACTTGCCCGCGAAAAGCAAAGGTCCCGAGTTCGAGTCTCGGTCCGGCACACAGTTCTACTCTGCCAGGAAGTTTGAACTGCTTTGTCGTCTTGGAACACAGCATCATTATTGGGAAACAAATACTTGATTAGCCAAAATGGTCACTTAAATCTTGGCAGTAATACGATCTTGCAGAACCGTGGGGTCCGTGGAATACCACGATATGGCTGTCCAAATCATATTGGAACCCCCTCCCTCTTTTCCACTCTTGGGATGTAAACTCGGCGAGAAGTTGGAGGCAGTAGCAAAAAGACTCATTCGACCAAATGACATTCTTCCGTTGCTACTTTCCCGGTTTTATGGTTTGATTACCACGTTTCCCTGTTACGTGCATTTTCATCACCCATGAGTGGTTTTGGAATTACAGTTCACCCTGTAACACTATACTTATAGAGCTTCCTTCGTGTTGTTTTGGTGCTGAAAGGGTTAGCGAGTGTGACATTCAGTTCTGCAGTGGCTATTGCAACTGTCATTCCCTTGTTTTTCGTCACAATCCTCTTCAGTAACTCAACACACACTTGCGGCCGCGTTGTGGCTAAGTGGATGACGTTTTCTGCTTTCCCTGTATGCGGTATAATGCTTCGATATGGTGCCTCTTGAAAAACCAATCACTTCCTTCCTTAGTTACGGAAACACCCACCAGACGAGCACCAACAATTCACTTAGCTGCGACTCAGTGGAGTCACAACTACACAGAACACTGTTCTGACCACGACTGAAACTCTCAACGTATTGATGACGTTTCACAAGTGCCAAACACAACAGCGCAATCTTCAGGCTTAACTAGTATTTGTATCTATGTTCAAGCATCAATTTCTCGCAGTGTTTACATATTTTTGTGCAACCTTTGTTTTTCTCGATCGTTCACTCTTGAGAGCTCTTATTTCTCTTTATTTTATTACGATAGTCATTTCTCTGTATGTAGATGATAATTAACAAAATTTTGTAGCATATTACAGAGAAAGGTAATGATTGCAATGTTCTGAAAACATCTCGCCTTTGTTTTAATGATTGGCACTACAACTCGCTTTCCTCGGCTTGTTTTGCTTACTGCTGAATTTGTTTTTCTTTTTGGTGTTAAAGTAGGATCATCCCCGTTGCGACTTGCCATGCACATTTGGAACAGGGTAGATAGGTTTTCAACGTTCTTTATTCATTTATTTACTTATTCGCAGGAAGGGACAGGCTTTGCAGGCCTCGAGGGCCCGTAGCCGACCTTCATGGGTGGCGAGTCAGCTTAGGCCTAGTCTGAGCTAGGTATCAACGTTTACACCAAGTTGGCGATGAGGCAGAGAGGGACTTTGAACCAGTGTGTTGGCTGTGGGTGCGCGATCGCCAATTCCCGGTGCTGCGGCAAAGTGTCTCGTAGCTGGTCGAATTTCCTAAAGAGGCTGACTCTTTCTTCAGGATGGCTTCCTGATCGTGTCCGTTTGCGTAGCATTGTGCATGTCGCGAATTCGTTCCCAGGGGGCTGGGGAGATGGGGCGGGGGTGGGGGAGAGGGTGGAAGATTCAACGAAGAACCAATTTCTTATTTGTTGAGTTGCGTGTCTGATGCGATTTACCAGGCAGTGCTGCCTAGGAGGAGGGCAGGTAGAATCGTTGCGTGGTGTAACCGTATCTTAGTGCGTTGACGCATATCAAGGCTAGTGAAGGAGGGAGTGAGGCCATGCGCCATTTGTAGTCATCTTCACTGGTTGCCCTAGATGTGTTTACTGGAGTATAGTTGGGATTCTAAAGTGACACCCACGTAATTAACGCTGGAGGACCAAGCTGAGTGAGAAAAACTTTATACTAGTGGAGGACGGTATTTCCGCAATCTCATAGGGTATTGAGGATGAGGAGGAGTGGTGTTAGATGTCCTTTGAAGGTGTTTGCTTTATTTCTCGTTATTGGTGGAAACAGATGACTTGATCGGTGTTTTGCTGTATTTCCTACCACTGGTGGAACAGGCGAGTGAGAAACGCGCGACAGTTGTGGCTAGTGCCGGCTGAGGCGTGCCAGTACTCTGTGTGTTCAAGGCCAACGCCACTGTGGTCTCCAGTGCGCCAATTTGGGTTGCTTTCCGAGGGCTGTCGTAGCTCTGTTACTGCTGGCAACCAAGACGCTTGAAGTCTGTACTCGTCTACTTGTTCATGTTCCCGAACCGTCGGAGAATTTTACAGACTGACAATGCTGTCACATACGGTGAAGGATTTTACCGACAACCCTTAAATTTGTTTGATGTTTCATATAACAGAAATTCAAAGAGTTTTTTTTAGATGTGGAGGACCTCACAAGTTTTATCTTTTAGGGCCATCTCTCACTTTTCGAAGCGCGGATGTCCTGCCTAAAACATTCTGGAATTCGTTTTGATCATCTGACGACATTACTAGGCGGTAAATGACCGCATCAGCTGCAAACAATCTGAAAGGGCTGCTTATATTATGTGCTTAAGCGTTTACATTACTGAGGAGCCTATGATATCAATGCGGTAAGGAATCCAGACATACAACTGAGACGATGTTGCACAGACACGCAATCTGATTACAATCTGCTTGTTAGGAACAGAGTCAAAAGCCTTCTGGAGATCTAGAAGTGTGAAATATACTTGATCACACAGCACAGGCTTTCACCATCGATATTTAAATCCTCGATGTCTGCTGACGTGTGGACATTAGTTGGTGGTCTTAGGCATGTTTCCGTGCGTATCATTTCGTCTGCTAATACTGGAGATAACATTCTGGGGCTATAATGACGTAGTCCACTAGGGCTATTTTTTTAACTTCCGATCTCTTGCTAAATTAAAACCACAGTGGAAATCCGGCGAAGCTTTGCGCAGATGTGTTGCACATTGTCTCTAGCATGCCCGCCTATGGCATCACATCGCACATTTCAGTTCTAAGCGCTCAGTAGCACGTAAAGATGCCTAGACAGTAGTGTTTCAGGCCAAGGGTGAAGTGCTTGCTGAGATGTTCTGCCTGATTTCATGCAGCCCACATAAAATTGTCAAGCATTTCGGTTTTCACGACAATATTTTCTCGGCTGTAGGTGCAGGAGCAGCGTCTGCGATGGGACGTGTTTGATCACCTACCATACAGCCCCTACTTGGCTACCTCTAATTTTCGTCTCTTCGCTCACAGGAACCGTTGACTACGAGGACAGCATTTTCGCGCACACAGCCAGCTGCAGACCAAAGTAGAGAATTTTTGGAAATCACAGATGATTGCCTTCTGTCACGAGAGTATTGGAATTGGTACCACGCTACGACAAATGACGGAGCGGCGACAATTTAGGAAAGTAGCTGCAAGGTGTAGCTGAACGTTGCAAATGAAACATTTTTTATTTTCATTTTGATTTACATTTTGCGAATGATCGGAGACTGCAAAAAAAAGCCCTTGTATTTTCGAACTTAAAGCAGCTCGTCAAACTTAACCATCTGCACATATAAACAGTTCGGCTGAATATCGCCAAGACGATGTTTCCACGTGAGTTCAAATGGTTCAAATGGCTCTGAGCACTATGGAACTTAACTTCTAAGGTCATCAGTCCCCTAGAACTTAGAACTACTTAAATCTAACTAACCTAAGGACATCACACACATCCATGCCCGAAGCAGGATTCGAACTTGCGACCGTAGCGGTCGCGTCGTTCCAGACTGTAGCGCCTTTAACCGCTTGGCCACCCCGGCCGGCTCCACGTGAGTAAACCGCCGCACAGGATGACCCAAAGGGTGACATCACTCCGGCTATAGAAGGTCTACTGTGAGATCGCTGCCGGTTTTATTGTGGTTCATCAGAGGTCCATTTCTACCAGGACTAAACAAACACAGGCTTCAACAACCGGCAACTGACTTGTCTCCTAGTGCCTTCCCGTAACGTTTGGCCCCTCAGCGAAGATCCGCCCTTTATGGCAGCGACCAAACAAACAGGAGTACGTGTATGGTCTCCTGGAAGCTTGCAGAAGGCAAGAAGTGTCGCATTCAACGTCGGGATTTTTGAAAGAAAATCAGGGCGTCATTTAGTCCTCAGTTGGGTGACATCTACCTTGGCCCAACTGCCGTTGATTCACGAGCATTTTTAGTATTACCTTATTTTCCGCGATTACACACCAATTTCGAGTCAACTTTGCTTAGTAGTGTTAAAGACAGCACGCAGTATCTTATGCTTAAGATGTAGTTATTGATATGTAGGATAGGATCCAATAGGGACATACAGCCGTATGAAGTCAAGACATTACGCTTCAAATCACGTATAGGTATCTAAAATCGAAGTCCAGGTTTGTTTCAAACAGTAGAGGTTGAAATAGTAACAAATAGTTAGAAAACTAGAGCTTTAAGAAACTAGTTGAAAGTCAGACAAAGAGGCCATTCAGTTCAGAAGTTTTTATTGGTTAGAATGCAATGAAAAACGAATTTAGAGCCTAATTAAAAAATACGATTGTGACGACATTTAACAACACTTAAAGTAGCTTATAACTGTCAATATGGGTTCATAGAGAGTCACAGTGTGTCGTATTGTCCAGTCACAGCAGTGTTTAGGTGACTGAATGATACAAATCGTGCTATACCGTTTCTATCCAACAGTTTTTGGCACTGTAGTCAAGGAAACCTTTACTGAATGCAATGGAAAAGACTGTCAAGAATCTCGTACATGAGCGGACGGCCGAGGGCGTATCGCACCAGTATTATCCGTTTCCTCTCTGATTCAGTTCGTGTGTTAGTGAAGGAAATATGACTGTCTGTATGCTTCCCTAATCCTCTTACTCTATTCTCATGGTACCGGATGGTTGCAGTTAGAGTGCAGCTACTCATACAGGTCCAAAGTGGGCTGTAATTATCGTACGGCAGCGAAACTTGTTAGATATTACAACGCATTAATGCGAAACCGATTTACGTTGGAAAAAAATTAGTTCCAGTTTCGCCAACAGGTCCAAATCTGGCGCTTTGAGTGCACGAAAGGTTTATAGAAATGTTTCTATATGTAATTGATTAGAAATGGGACGTGGGTAGAAAAGGTCTAACAAGTGAGAAAGTAATAACATTGATTTTATTATTAACAGCCACTCACACAATTTGTTCAGTATGAGCACTGGATACGTCGAGGAGATGCTGCGTCCGTAAAACGACGTGATCGATAGTTGCTCGCAACAGTTCCGGTGGCGTCAGAGCAACGTGTGATTGTATACTGGCCTCCAGATTAGGCAGAGAACCAACGTGTCACTGGTAAACGCGTTCTTTTAGATATTCCCAAAACCAGAAGTCACATGGATACAGATCAGGTGATCTTGCAGGCCATGAGTCCGGAAAACGTCTGGAGATAACACGTTCGTGGAATGTTGCATTAAGCAGATCTTTCACCGGGAGAGCGACATGAGATGTTGCCCCATCTTGCATGAAAGCAGTGGTTTCCATACAGTTGCGCGCTTCCAAAGCAGGAAGTACAAGCTGTACAAGGAGGTCTCGATAACGCGGAGACGTTGCGGTACGCCTGACAATCCGTCTGGGTGTTTTCTCTACAAAGAAAAACCAACCGGTAACAAAGGTGCTTGTGAATCCACACCACACAGACACATATGGCGACTACAATGGCTCTTAGTGCACAACACACGCTTTTAACAGCACCCGAAATTCGGCAGTTCTGTGAATTCACTGCACCTTCTAGTATAAAATGTGTCTCGTCCGTCCATAGAATATTGCCCAACCAGATGTCATCAACTTCGATCCGTGCCAGAAACCGAAGAGCAAATCCAGAACGTTGCTGCAGATTGTGAAGTTTAAATTGCTGTACCGTCAGGATCTTCTAGGAATAACAGTGTAATATACACTACCGGCCATTACAATTGCTACACCAAGAAGAAATGCAGATGATAAACGGGTGTTCATTGGACAAATACATTATACTAGAATTGACATGTGATTACATTTTCACGCAATTTGGGTGCATAGATCCTGAGAAATCAGTACACAGAACAACCACCTCTGGTCGTAATAACGGCCTTGACGCGCCTGGGCATTGAGTCAAACAGAGCTTGGATGGCGCGTACAAGTACAGCTGCCCATGCAGCTTCAACACGATACCACAGTCCATAACTGACGTATTGTGACGAGCCAGTTGCTCGGCCACCATTGACCAGACGTTTTCAATTGGTGAGAGATCTGGAGAATGTGCTGGCCAGGGCAGCACAGCAGTCGAATATTTTCTGTATCCAGTATTTTCTGTATAGGACCTGCAACATGCGGTCGTGCATTATCCTGCTGAAATGTAGGGTTTCGCAGGGATCGAATGAAGGGTAGAGCCACGAGTCATAACACATCTGAAATGTAATGTGCACTGTTCAAAGTGCCGTCAATGCGAACGAGAGGTGACCGAGACGTGTAACCAATGGCACCTCATACCATCACGCCGGGTGATACGCCAGTATGGCGATGACGAATACACGCTTCCAATGTGTGTTCACCGCGATGTCGCCAAACATAGGTGCGACCATCATGATGCTGTAAACAGAACCTGGATTCATCCGAAAAAAATGACGTTTTGCCATTCGTGCACCCAGGTTCGTCGTTGAGTACACCATCACAGGCGCTCCTGTCTGTAATGCAGCGTCAAGGGTAACCGCAGCCATGGTCTCCGAGCTGATAGTCCATGCTGCTGCAAACGTCGTCGAACTGTTCGTGCAGATGGTTGTTGTCTTGCAAACTTCCACATCTGTTGACTCAGGGATCGAGACGTGGCAACACGATCCGTTACAGCCATACGGATAAGATGCCTGTCATCTCGACTGCTAGTGATACGAGGCCGTTGGGATCCAGCACGGCTTTCCGTATTACCCTCCTGATCCCACCGATTCCATATTCTGCTATCAGTCATTGGATCTCGACCAACGCGAGCAGCAATGTCGCGTTACGATAAAACCGCAATCGCGATAGGCTACAATCCGCCCTTTATCAAAGTCGGGAACGTGATGGTACGCATTTCTGCTCCTTACACGAGGCATCACGACAACGTTTCACCAGGCAACGCCGGTCAACTGCTGTTTGTGTATGAGAAATCGGCTGGAAACTTTTCACATGTCAGCACGTTGTAGGTGTCGCCACCGGCGCCAACCTTGTGTGAATGCTCTGAAAAGCTAATCATTTGCATATCACAACATCTTCCTGTCGGTGAAATTTCGCGTCTGTAGCACGTCATCTTCGTGGTGTAGCAATATTAATGGCCAGTAGTGTATATCGCAAAAATTTCAGTTCTGTTTACCATGCGATGGACAGTTCTCGTGACACTGCACTAGCACTAGCGCTACCCGGGGCACGTGCTGCATGGGCAGTTACAGCAACAGCAACGTCTTCAACAGCTGTCACTGGAATAAGAGGCTTCCTCTTCCAGGTGCCACACCAAGCTCACCCGTGTTTTAGAATTTCACTATCACCTTATTTAAAGCATTTAATGACATGGCGCCTCTCCGCAGACCTTTCAGTCGGCGATACTCTCTCCATGCATCACTATCATTGCTGCCATTCACATAAAACGGTTTCACTAACTACGCGTGTATGGTCTCCTTTTCGCTATACATACTGCTCATTCGCGTTATCGCTTGTAAAATAGTGCTAATGTCATACCGTCATACAGTATACAGCGTCAGATTTACATCTGGGGGCTGCAATGCGAAATAATTTATTTTCCAGCGTAAATCGGTTCCTCAAAAATAACGTATTAGCATGTCTATCAATTTTCTCTGCCACACGACAATTACAGCCCGAACTGGACCTCCGTGAGTAGATGCACTTTAATTGTAACTACCTGGTATTTATGCGAGAAGGTTGAAGCAGAACGGTCGCAGTCTCCTTGAATACAGATTTGCGAGAGCAAGCTATCTTTAAGCTCCCGAGCATTTCTGTTACAGTAGGTGCCCGTTAGGATCCTAGCGAATACTGAAACTATACTCTCGAACTGGTCAAACTAGCATTGCGTATGCGATTTCGCTTATGCATGCTCTCACTTTGCCAATACGCTTCTAATACATACAAGCCATACATTCTACTTCCCTACCACTTCGTTTATGTGAACATTGCATTTCAAGTCACTTCTTAGCACTATCTCAGGATACTTATGTGGCGTTACATGCTCAAGATGTTCACCTCTAATTGTTCAGTCGGATACTATACGGTTTCTCAATGTCATATGAGTTGCCTCAATGATATTCACATTTTTAAGAGATCTGTCTTTCACTATAATAGCTGGAAATTGTCCAGATTTTTCTACACTTCCTTACAATGGTCCAGTGACGATCCTTTCTGTACTCAACAATGTCGTCAAGGAACAACCGTCGATGATGTGGTAAAACAGAATAGAGTGGTGGAGGGGGAAAATAGCTGGTCAGAGCCAGACTGTGGTTACCGACCTTCGCAAACGCAAGACGGCAGAACTAGCAACTGCGCATCTCTCCGAGCGCAGCGGCTTGAGAAACGACATTCATCGATTTAATTGTTCCCCACTAGTATCGGATCCGCTGTAGGAGCGAAGAAAAACGCGAACCTTCTCTCAATAACCAACTCAAATAGTTACGCAAACGCATACAGCATGTCACCACTACAAGTTGTTGTCACAGTGACGGTTGTGGGAATGGTGAGGAGCTGTATACTTTGTGGGCTGTAGCAAAAGGGAAGAGGCGCTCATCCAGAAATTTGCGTTAATGAAATTCGGTGACTGGAAGCCAACGTAGCTAACGACAGCAGAGGACCATTTAAAATACACTGTCTGGCAAAAAACAAACAAACAAAAAAGCAAAGCGTCCAGAAGGAAGGATGAAACGAAACGAAATTTCACGGGTCACATGGTATGTGATGTTATTTCAGTGATTACAATATCGAATTAAATTTTGAAACAACTGGGCGATATGAGCCCACTTATCAGCATGGCGTTGCACCATCTCTGACTTGCGTGCGTGCACTGATTCGGTAGGGAAGGAAGTCATAAAACAGTTGCATGCACTCTTGAGGCGTGCTGGCCCACATCTATTGCAACTGGCCCTTGACACCCTTGGATACTGACAATGGGGCAGCGTTAACGTCCGAGATGGTGCCACACACGTTCCATGGCAGACGGATCTGGTGATCTTGCTTGCCATAGGAGTACCTCAACATCACGGAGACAGTTCATTGAGACACCAGGTGTGGAAGAGTGTCCTGTTGAAAAATGATACCATAATATTGTTGGAACGAAGGTAATACACGAGGACGCAGAATGTACGTGACGTACAGTTGGTCCGTCAGAATTTCCTCGCTGTACCTCTACAAAACATTGGAAGATTGGGACCTCTCCCCAGTTCCCCACCATACTCGCCGACGATGGTCATCCTGGGGTAGTGCAGACCTGTGATTCATCGCTGAGTACTACGAAACGCTATTCATCAGCAGTTAATGCTTCCCGGTCACGACGTCACTTCAAAGCAACCGTATCTGTTGTGGCGTTAAAGGCAGCCTCCGCAAGCGAAGGTAATTTCCTAGCGGAGCTGCTGCTGGTCTCCGACCAATGATGCGGGATCACACACAGTGTATCTGAAGCTTCATTACTTGTTCTCGAATGGCAGGCGCTGATGTGAAGGATTTACGATTTGCTTATTGCACAATACGGCGACCCTCTCTTGTGGTACTCAGACATAGTCGATCGGCTCCTTCAGGAGTATGACTGTCCTCACGTTTCCTTTCAGTCCAACAACGGACCGCTGCTCCACAAATCCGGATACTGCACGATTACACCAGCTGTCCAAATGGAGACCGTAAACAAGGTCCCTTTCAATCTCGGTGAGGTGTTGATAACGCTGTGTCACATGAGTACGTGGCATTTCTGTGTACTTAACATTGATCATGCCCGTCATATACCCTACTAGGCCTGGTAATAGAACCAAACGCGAAAAAACTGATGCCATCTAGTGGCCGCAGCGCCAGTCGCGGGAAATTGCAGCTTAATCTGTATAGCATTGACACACGTGCCGATGGTGTGTGTGTGTACGAAGTTACATTGACATCCCCCTATGACTTCTGGGTCCTTCACTATTTTTGTCAAGGAGTGTACACTGACGTGTCAGAAGTCATGGGTTACTTTCTAATACCATGTCAGACCTCATTTTGCAACTCGACGTGGCATGGAAGCCCCCTGCAGAAATATTGAGTCATGCTGCCTCTATAGCTGTCCTAATTGCCGAAGTGTTGCCGGTTCGGAATTTTGTGCACCAATAGACCTCTCAATTATGTCTAACAAATGTTCGCTGGGATTTATGTTGGGCGATACGGGAGGCCATATCATTCGCCTGAACTGTCCAGAATGTTCTTCAAACGAATTGTGTCCCGGTGACATTCCACATTGCCACCCATGAAAATTCCATCGTTGTCTGGGAACATGAAGTCCATGAAAGCACGCAAATGGTTTGCAACATAATTATTTCCAGTCAATGATGGCTGTAGCTGGACCAGATGACCCGGGCCATTCCATCTAAACGCAGCCCACACCATTGTAGAGCCACCACCAGCTTGCACAGTAGCTTGTTGACAATTTGGGTCAAGGGCTTCGTGAGGTCTGCGCCACACTATCATCTGCTCTTACCAACTAAAATCGGGACTCATCTGTCCAGGCCATGATTTTCCAGTCGTCTAGGGTCCAAACGATGTGGTCACAAGCCCAGACAGGCGCTGCAGGCGATGCCGTGCTGTTAACAGAGATACTCACATCGGTCCACTGCTGCCAGGGCCAGCCTTCGCTGCACTGTTCTAACGGTTACGTTCGTTCTGCGGTTATTTCACACAGTGTCTCTTGTCTTTTAGCGCTGACAACTCGACGCAAACGCCGATGGTCTCGGTCGTTACGTGAAGGCCATCGGCCACTGCGTTGTCCATGGTGAGAAGTAATGCCGAACATCTCATATTCTCTACACACTCTTGACGCTGTGGGTCCTTGAATTCCCTAACGATTTCCGAAATGGAATTTTCCATGCGTCTAGCTTCAACGACAATTTCGCTATCAAAGTCTGTTAATTCCCGTCGTGTGTCATTAATCACGCCGGACACTTTTCACATGAATACAAACTATACCTCCACCATTGCACTGCCCTTTGATATCTTGTGTTCGCGATACTACCGCTATCTGTATATGTGCGCCGGCCGGAGTGGCCGTGCGGTTCTAGGCGCTACAGTCTGGAACCGACCGACCGCTACGGTCGCAGGTTCGAATCCTGCCTCTGGCATGGATGTGTGTGATGTCCTTAGGTTAGTTAGGTTTAATTAGTTCTAAGTTCTAGGCGACTGATGACCTCAGAAGTTAAGTCGCATAGTGCTCAGAGCCATTTGAACCATTTTTTTGTATATGTGCATATCGTATAGTATATGTGACTTTTGTCACCTCAGTGTAAAGAGATCTTGCACCGTTAGACTTCCACCTGTCTGATCCACTCGAAGCTCGTCGAGAGCATCACATTAATGATGCGGAGACGTTTAAAAATTCTGTGGATAAATCACGTGGACAAAGATGGTGATTATATCGAAAAGTGACAAACTGATCGTGAATGATGTAGCTGTTACTCTTGTGTATGTTATTTATTTTCTGGCTGATCCTCGTAATAAGGTGACCGGCAAGAGGGCAACGGAGAGGCGGCCGGCACGCCAAGCGCGTGCGCACCACCCTATAGGACCGTGGGCAACCACTGGGAATTCCTGGCGACGGCGATTTAAAGGTGGCCAGGAGTATAAGGTGGGCTCAAGAGCACACAGCAAAACAACTCGCAAAACGGAGCGCGTCCGTTTAGAAAAAGAGAAAGCAGCAATGTGAGAGGGACAAGCACGAGATACGTTTAGCTAGGTTGGTACCAACATTAACACTGACGTTTCAAAACCAGCCCCACTGGAAACAGTAACACTGTGAAGAAATTCTAAGTTCGCCAATGTTCTCACAAATCGTTTGTATATTGAGAACATTGGTCCTGTTATGATTCTCTGGGGCACATCAGTCATTACTTTCGCCGCCCAATATCACAGATTAATTGCCGGCCGAAGTGGCCGTGCGGTTAAAGGCGCTGCAGTTTGGAACCGCAAGACCGCTACGGTCGCAGGTTCGAATCCTGCCTCGGGCATGGATGTTTGTGATGTCCTTAGGTTAGTTAGGTTTAACTAGTTCTAAGTTCTAGGGGAGTAATGACCTCAGCAGTTGAGTCCCATAGTGCTCAGAGCCATTTGAACCATTTGAACAGATTAATTACATACTCATCAATCCAGTCACACATTTGCGAAGATAATTAATGCGTGTGATCGTACACAGGTGTCTAGAGCAACAAACGAAATTTTTGCAAGTTTACTTTTATTTTGCCACAACACAATGTAAACAGGTGGTAGTAAAGTAGAAACACCGCACGTAAACAACTGCAATATGCATAACAGCAGACAAAAATGTTCTTCGTTTTCACCAGTTTAACGGATTTGTACATACATTCAGACAACTGGTTGATGTGCTCACTTTGGGGTGTGACCACCTCTGGCAGCAGTACAGGTCTGACAATGACGGGGCATGCTGTGAATAATGTCACCACTTCCATGTTGGGGCAATAACGCCCATTCTTCCTGCAGAGCTCCTCGTAAGTCTTGGAGCGTGGTTGGTGGATGCTGACGTGATGCAACCTGTCTCCCTAGTGCATCCCACACATGCTCTATGCGATTCACATCGGGAGAGCGAGCAGGCCACGCCATGAAGGCAATATCTTCCGTTTCCAATAAAACATCAACCACCTCTGCTCTATAGGGTCGAGCATTACCGTCCATCAGTACAAAATGTGGGCCTACACTTCCTCTCATACGGTCGCAGGTTCGAATCCTGCCTCGGGCAAGGATGTGTGTAACGTTAGTTAGCTTTAAGTAGTTTTAAGTTCTAGGGGACTGATGACCTCAGCAGTCGCATACTGCTCAGAGCCATTTTTGAACTTCCTCTCAACAACTGCACATGAGGTCGCGAGATCTCGTCGCGATACCTGACATCAATTAAACCTTGACGATTCACCTGTACAGTTTCATGAATAGGTGTTCTAGTGGTCAATATAATCCCTGCCCAAACCATTAAGGACCCTCCTCGCTATAGGTCTCTTTCCACAATGTTTGGATGCCGAAATCATGTTCCACGAACCCTCCAGATGCGAATGCGTCGAGAATTACTCTCCAGACCAAATCGGGACTCACCTGCAAAAAGAACATTGGCACACTGCTCGACCGTTCAGGTGTCATGTTGACGACTCCATTCTAGACGTTCCCTTCTGTGGAGACACATGATAAGTACACATACGGAAGGCTTCCCACAATACAGGCTACTCTGCCGAAGCCTTCTGTACACCGTTTGTCTCGATATGACACGTCAAGTGGATGCTACGAGGTCAGATGCCGTGCAGTACTAAGGCGGTACCATCGAGCCCTTGCGGCCAAATAACAGTCCTCTCTTTTTGATATCCCTGGTCTTCGGGATACTGTTTCGGTCTCTATAAATTGTCGCCACATCCGAGAAACAACAGAACGATTCACATTAAGCCTTCTGGTCACATCAGTTTGCAACTGTCCTGCTTCCATTCTTCTTATGGCCCTCCATCGCAGAGAATCCGGTAGGCGTCTTCTTCGTGCCATACTGCACCGTCTGGGGCTGTATACACAGCGATTATGGACCTGGGACTGCACGGCATACACTACCAGGTTTGGCAAGTGCCCTGACGTCATCGTTGACGTGGTTTTTCATTGACCGGAATGTCATCTTCCATGCAGAACACGATTGTACGGACATCTGTTGACATTATGTTTGATTATACCGCGAATTAGACACAACACGGGGAAAAAGTGGTTTGTTGCTGTAATTTTGGACATCGTATAAGGGGTGATCAAAAAGCTTCCATTCGAAAGCTGCGGTTCCATAATCTGCATGAGATTCAGGCAAAATCCCCTTGAGCGTTGGGGCGATCATTCCACAGATGCACGAGGCTTGTCCGCCGCTCGTGGTCTCGCGGTAGCGTTCTCGCTTCCTGAGCCCGGGGTCCCGGGTTCGATTCCCGGCGGGGTCAGTGATTTTCACCTGCCTCGAGATGACTGGGTGTTTGTGTTGTCCTCATCATTTCATCATCATCCAGGAAAGTGGCGAAATTGGACTGAGCAAAGGTTGGGAAATTGTACGGGCGCTGATAACCACGCAGTTGAGCGCCCCACAAACCAAACATCATCATCATCATCATCAGATGCACGAGGCTGAAGACACCCGTTTACGAAATCACCATACCTTACTGCGTTATGGAAGCTGTAACTGCCTGCTGTACATCCTCGTCCGAGAGGAAAATTCGACCATTCGAGGACTTTTTTTAGGGATCGAAGGCGTGAAAATCGCACTGGGAGAGATAAGGATTGCAATGCGGCTCCTGAGGGTTTCTCACTTGAGTTGGAGTGTCGATACGGGGACGTGCGTTATCATGTTATCACGAAGCAGCAGCACACCTTGTTGCAGTTTTCCCGGTGTTTCGCTTTAATTGCAGCGTTATGCAGTTTCCCAGTGATGGAGACACCAGGTTCCTTGAAATCAATAAAGAATTGACCTCGATAAGCAAAGATCTGGGTGTGCATTACCTTTCCAATAGATGGCTGGTTCAAAAATGGCCCCAAGCACTATGGGTCACCTGAGGTCATCAGTCCCCTAGACTTAAACCTAACTAACCTAAGGACATCACACATATCCATGCCCGAGGCAGGATTCGAACCTGCAACCGTAGCAGCAGCGCGGAAGCGCCTAGAACCGCTCGGCCACAGCGGCCGGCCAGATGACTGGCTCTTGAACTTCTTAGGACGAGGGGACGATGAATGACCGGACTGTATCGTCGATGCTTTCGATCTGTTTCCGGTTCCCAATAGTGACACCAGCTTCTGTCGTATGCAACAATGCGCTCAAGGAACGTGTTTGACTTCACTATTGAAACACATCAGGTGCTTCAGGTAAACAGCCATCCGCTTTGGATTTTGTTCATGATTTAACGCCCAGAGTATCTATTGACCGCAGACCTTACGGTAGACTAACTACCGCTGGATGATGTGTTGCACGCTACCAAAGTTGATGTGGAGATCCTTTACTAGCATAAAAATGGCTACGCGCCGGTCCGTCCTAATCACATCATCAACCGCTCTCTTGTTCTTGCTACCGAGCTCGACCAGTATCTCGTGTCGAATCGTGACTAGCACGGAACCTGGCACACCATTCCACAGTAGTGGTTTTCGACAGATATGCTGCCCCATACTCATTCATTGTTAGAAATAATTTCAACACTGGGGAAACCACAACTAAAATAGGTATACATGACTGATTGACATTTCGTAGAGTAAAGAGTTTTTTAATAGAGGTGTTAAAATTATTAAATATGAAATTGAATGAACAGTCTAGTATCCACTGTAGCTGTATTTATTCAAGTCAATTATAGACCCACGTAACGGTTTCGAAACTTTTGATTCTGCTGGTGTATATAACTGCTATGTCATATGGTGTGAGGAGTAGTTACAGAATGCTGCAGAGTAACTGTTGGCGTGACTAGCAAAAGTTCTCTGCCCTCCTAAATTGATAAAAAGAAACCATCATCTATCTCCAGTGGACGTCTACCGATGTTTGTCCTTCGGCATCCATGAAAAGTATAACAGCACGTTGGTCCTGTTTGGACGCGTTTGGTAATAGCGTTGCCGCAAGACTCATCCCTTGCTTACATGTCGGTGCTTACACGCGCGCATCGGAGTCGCATATATGAGCAGAAACGCCCACAGACTGAAACTTTTTGATCGTCCCTTATGTCTTGGTAAGTAGTCGCTGATGTGGTGCAGTGTCGAAAGAGTTTCGAAAATGTAGGAACGTGGAGTCTATATGTTCAGCAGCATCTATTGTTTGCAAAATATGATGTGTGAATAAGCTGTTTCACACGAGTAGTTTTTTTTTTTTCTGCGAATGAAGAGCAGGAGTTTCATTTGATGACAGCCAGCTGCATTTGTTCTAGAAGACCAATTTTTTAAAAGGCAACTGAGCCGTGGTAAAATTTGCTGTTTTGAAGAGCGCGCCGCAGCGCGTAGTGCAAAGCGGTTGCCTTCCGTTTCTGGCGGTCGCGCCGCTGTAGCAGTCGCAGCTTTGGTGTCTCCCTCTGGTGCGAAAGGGGAAAAGTTGCCTGTTCACGTGCATTTAAGGGGCGCTATAAGCTCAGCCTGATCCCTCCCCCTCCTTTCCTCTGTCCTTTCCCTGGGCTCCCTCTTCCCCCCCCCCCTTCCGTCCTGTTTCCTCCCCACTACACCTCTCCCTACCTCCCTTCTCCCCCCCAGTCCTTTTGTATTCCCCTCCTCTGCCTACCCCCCACTGCCCCCCACCACTCTTATGGGTCCTCATCCTCCATCAGCTCCTTTCCCGGTTCCCCCCCCCCTTCGCTTTTACTCTCCTTTCCCCCCATTTTTGTTTTCCCATCTCCTGTCCAGTTTCCCCCCACCTGCTCTCGACTGTGGTGTCACCTTTGCCGACTTTTTCGTGCTGTGTTCTAGTGACTATTCAGTGTTGTGTTGCAAACAGAAACCATGCTGTCGCTGGGTGTGCATTTTATATACTTTGCGAACAGAATCCAGACGACTGTCGCCGTGTTTTATTTTGAATTGTCTATTGTTTCCCCTGTCTGCTCCGTATGTATTTTTATTCGCTTCATCATCCCTCTGTTGTTTGTTTTAATTTCCCCATTTTCTTTTCACCTTGTTACTCACTAAGTCCCCGATTTTATCGCCTGTTTTTTATTATTATTTCTCCTGCTCTTTGCAGAAAATCTGTAGGCTGCAGAGCGGCGTCCTAAGCTGCTGCCAGCCCGCCCCCTTCGGGGGGGAATTGAAATTCAATAAAGGAAAAAAAAAAAACTCAGCCTGAGTTAGTCAGTCGGAGGCAGTTGGTCAGCCAGGGAGTCTCGGAGAGTCTGGTCAGTTGGTCAGTCTGGGTCTGTCTCTCGTCCGCATTGGTGAGGCGGTTAGTGTCTGTCTGTCGTCCGGAGTGCTAGTATGTGTTAGGCCGCCAGTCTGCTCGAGTTTGCTCAGGCAATGGTCATTGGTGGTTGGATCGATCGGTTTGTCGGTCGCGCACTGGGACACAAGATGACTTGCCCGCCTTGAGCGTCGGCGCATGTGAGGTCGCCACGTGAGTCCAGTGGCCGCGCCGTATAGCGAGGGATAGTGGCTTCGCGGCCGACACGAGAGCAACAGGAGTCATAGGGCTGGCCGGGGCGAGCTGCGACACCGTGTGACGGGAGATCGGCGCGCCTTCCTGCGTCAGTTGAAGAAGCTGGCAGCGGACGGTTCGGGAAAGTGTTTTGGGGGTGCTGCGCCCGGTCTTCGCCAGAAATCTCAGTTATTAAAAGTTAAGTGATTCGTGATATGTTGTTTCAGTTACTTGTTAAATTCTACTTTTCTTGGTTAGTCTCTCGTCCCCAGCTTGCTCGTCGGTCTCCCCCCGCATTTGTAAGGCAGGTAGTGTCTGTCTGTCTGTCTGTCGGTCGGTCTGTCATGCGTTAATAGCTGCCTCCGTCATGTTTGTCGGATTCGGTGTTAACGAATTTATTGCTTAAAGGCCGACTTCTTGAAATATGTTTTTATCTTGCCTATCATCTTGCGAGGTGGTATATGTGTGATGTAGAGCATGTTGTACATTTTAAGTAAGTCTGCATTTTATTGGTTTTATTTAAATAGTCATTTTAGGTTATAAGGTTGCCACCCTTCCACCGTAAGAGTCATTTAAAAAAAACGATAAAAAACAAAACAAATTGCACTTTCGGTGGCAAATAATTTGAGTGTTGTACCATTTCCATCGCTCTTATGGGGTGCATAGTTTACGTGTTTGTGTGAATTGTTAAAAATTTTTTTAGTTTAAAGTAATCTGGTGTGTTGCAGATTTGCGCCAGGGTACTCTTTCAGAGGTTGTGAGCGGTCATGACTACGGACGTGTTGAAAGGGAGCAGGCAAGCTTCTCAGCCCGAAGGCTCAGACTGTTAATATTGTTCCTTCAGCCTCTAAATAAAATTGTAACCTGATATCTCGAGGATGCTTTTCTGCTTATAATTTTAAATCTTTTTTTGAAAAAGCTTTTAGGAATAAAATTCACATTTGTTAAAAGTAATTTCATTTTCCATCAGTTACTTCCTGGCAACTACTTCCACGCTCACCTAGTGTGATTAAATGTGTTAATCTTCTTGATGAATCGCCAGTAAAAAAGGTAAATTCCTTAAGAAAAGATTTTGAAAGTAAATTTACGGTTCAGCAACTACAGGGTGGACAAAATCAAAGTAGCCCGGAAAATATTTCCCGCACCTTTAGATAGGTAACCCCACTTATATTATCCGTACTGGGTGTGGCCGATGTAAGTTGGGTTGCCTGTCTAATGGCGCGGGAAATATTTTCCGGGCCAGTTTCATTTTGCTCACCTTGTAGTTGTCTCGAAAATACTTGCAGAGCAATAGCTGTGTGAGATTACCGACGCGCGGAAATAACACACGTCATGACTCTCAACGGCAATATCGCTGCAGGCGCCGCTCCTCGGAGTGTGGTTGTGATTGCCGTTAGGTGGTGGTTGACGGAGCCGTAGCAGAAGCAACAGGACGCCGTGCTCCGGCAGTGGAGCGGTCACGTACGGAATAACTAGAATTAGATTGCCCGTGCTGCGCTTCCTGCAACAGGATGCATCGCCGCAGGCGTCCCGCGCCGAGGAAACTTGCGCTGCAGCTGCGCAGCCCCTGATTGCTGCTGGGACTTTCTGGAAACAGGGCGGAGAGCCACTTAACTTCATCAGCGCGTCGTGCGGTGCGGCTCCTGCTGGCGAGGTGCTCCGATCCCTGACCCCTAAGCTCGAGCTGTTTCCGTTGCAGGTCTGCATCGTCTGTAGCTGCGGACGCCTTTCTGAGAATTTCGCACGGATATATGAAAACAGTGTCCGGTGAAAAGCAGTGCTCACGGTCGCGGACTATCTGCTCCCTGGGAGACTGTGAGATAAGGCCTTCACGCATCCCGAAAGTCCTCGTCCGTCCACAGTGGCTGAACCATCAGACAATCTCCCTCAGTAGGACTTTAGTAGTAGTCATTTCGTGCGCCTTGTGTGTTTCTGTGCTTATAGGCACGAGAGAAACAATAAGGCTTCCGGTAGTAAGAGGTTTACGTTGCTGGTCATTTGCTTGGCGCCACTGGTGACCGACATTACGTTCTACAATATTTCCCTCTTACATATTCGTTGTTGTTGTTGTTGTGGTCTTCAGTCCTGAGACTGGTTTGATGCAGCTCTCCATGCTACTCTATCCTGTGCAAGCTTCATCTCCCAGTACCTACTGCAACCTACATCCTTCTGAATCTGCTTAGTGTATTCATATCTTGGTCTCCCTCTACGATTTTTACCCTCTACGGTGCCCTCCAGTACTAAATTGGTGATCCATTGATGCCTCAGAACATGTCCTACCAATCGATCCCTTCTTCTAGTCAAGTTGTGCCACAGTCTCCTCTTCTTCCCAATTCTATTCCTCATTAATTCCCACTATAGCTAACTTTAACCTATCCATTTCCCTTTTTCAATTTTCTAACCTACCAGCCCGATTAAGGGATCTAACATTCCACGCTCCGATCTATAGAACGCAAGTTTTCTTTCTCCTGATAACGAAGTCCTCTTGAGTAGTCCCCGCCCGGAGATACGAATGGGAGCCTATTTTACCTCCGGAATATTTTACCCAAGAGGACGCCATCATCATTTAATCAAACAGTAAAGCTGCATGCCCTCGGGAAAAATTACGGCTGTAGTTTCCCCTTGCTTTCAGCCGTTCGCAGTATCCGCACAGCAAGGCCGTTTTGGTTAGTGTTACAAGGCAAGATCAGTCAATCATCCAGACTGTTGCCCGTGCAACTACTGAAAAGACTGCTGCCCCTCTTCAGGAACCACACGTTTGTCTGGCCTCTCAACAGATACCCCTCCGTTGTGGGTATTCGTATTGCACTGATATTGTTTCAACAATTAAATCCTACTTCTCCTTCTTTTGTGACGATTACTAGGTCCTAATACGACAAAACCATGTAATTCATTGCCACCTTAAATAATGTTTTCTTTTTTATTATAAAATTAGTTTTGGTGTGTAGTCTGTTCTTTAAACAAACGGGTGTCCGACAAATATTGTGACAAACTTCGAGGGATTGTAGTGGGTGTCTTGCGGAAAAAATAGAGGATAGGAATTCTTATCCGGAAACGTAATGCAAAGACGCTACAGAGCGTTAAAGTTACAAACTCCAGCACCTGCAATTAGGCCACCCCTTAGGTAAAAACGTGAATTGGATATGCTGACAGACCACAGTCGAAACTTCTCGCAATGTTGTTTCTTATTCGGTGATCACCACTGATTGTCACGTTCGTTAGTGGAGGAGATGTACGAGTAACTAGCTGCTGCGTAGAAAGGCCTTGTCTCCTGTGAATGTGATGCTCTGTTGTCCTGGTGGATGAATACTGAAAAACAATGGATAAATTACAGGGTTCCGAGAGAAAAATAAACTAAATAAACTGGCGATGGAAACCTGCCAAAAGTGCGAAAGTTTGGCCTAGTGGCAGGAGCTCTGTAGTGTTGTCGGGTGACGTTTCGAGACAAGATTTCCTATCAATGAACTGCAGTCCGGAACGTCGCTGTTGCTACGGTCGCAGGTTCGTATCCTGCCTCGGGTATGGATATGTGTGATGTTCTTAGTTTAGTTAGGTTTAAGTAGTTCTAAGTCTAGGGGACTGATGACTTCAGATGTTAAGTCCAATAGTGCTTAGAACCATTTGAACCTATCAATGATTTGTTCCTCGCGACACCCACTACAACCCCTCAGACACCCTGTGTGTCTTACTTAATACGCAATTTTATAATGATCGTCTATCTGGCTTTTCGCAATCCTGACAATGATATGCAAAATTATAATTATTTAGAAAACTGTCCCCCTGTTTTGAAAACATGTAGCTCTATGAGTGGAAGGAGAACCTATGTGGGCCTACAGGTCATTTCACCCATAAATCTACATTAGTTTGTACGACAGCGAATCTTATGTAAGTTACACGTGCCATGCTCTGATCTACGGGCGTGAAACATATTTTATCTTATATTTATTTTAAAGTATGCTTTGTCAAGCAGAAGACATGCGAATTAGAAATTCTATGTTTGAAATAGGTTTTTATGTTTACCATTGTCGTGTTTCTGAAAAAAAAATCGTCAGACTGAAGAAAATTGTTATATCCGATTGTAAAAGTTTTGGCATTACATCTTGTTGAGCATCTCCAGTCGCCTGTCTCAGCACAGCACGTCGAGGGCCACCCAGGGCCATAAAAGCTGCACACTCCCGACAGTATAGGCCGGCAGTGCTGTCCAACAGTGTTGCGGCCGCACGGATTGCAGCCACATGTACGGCAAGATCGCCGGCCGCTGCTGACCCGAAATTTTTACGGTGAAACATTTCCGGAACAGGAGTGTTTACACGAGCCACAATATGACAATGGAAAATTGAGCTATTAAAGAGGAATCGGGCTTAGTAAGATTTTTTTATCTAGGCAAACTGCCTCCGAAATTTTAACTCACGTATCTCTCCCATAATGCTGAAAAATAGTTTGAAGTAATTCGTCCGAGAACTGGTAAAACCATTACAAATATCAAATACTGTATATCAAGTGGAATCCGTTAGTTTATGGGTAGTTGTGATTCATACAGAAGTTTTATGTAACTATTAAAGTTCACATCTCCGAAATATGCTTCTTGGTACAATCCGGTTACAATGCTTTGGTGGAAGAAATCGGCGAATTAAATAAAGCAGTCTGAAGTAACAATAAAATATTTACGTTAATAGTTCTCTTACATAGTAAGAGAACTCTTAATTTAATAAAGCGATACATCTACGATCAAAGTAATATATACGAGAACTAAAATTTAAAAAAAAAAGTCGGCGAATTGCTGCCCATGAAGCACGCGTACTGAAGCTTTAAAAGCATTCAGATGTCTTAATAACCTTGAAACAAGTCGATTAGTTAGAATCTGTTAGTTAACTGACCGAGGGTTTTCGTATTGCGCTTCATACGCAACCCTGGTAGCGAAACGATAAGATTAGTTATGAGTAATGACACAAACAACTGGACG
Organism: Schistocerca cancellata; assembly: GCF_023864275.1. Lineage (NCBI taxonomy): Eukaryota > Metazoa > Arthropoda > Insecta > Orthoptera > Acrididae > Schistocerca > Schistocerca cancellata. The sequence continues at coordinate 217,636,531 of NC_064631.1, forward strand.
TGTTCTATGAGTAACCCCTTACAACACCCCATTTTCAGTGTTCAGATACATCTCTGTGAAGCAATGATTGAGCAATTTCAGTTGTTCATAAATTAAATTATCTCTTGCTCTCATGTTAGATATTCGCATGAACACGTCCCGTCTGTGTGGAGTCGTTTTCCCTCGTTTCAGCTCAGCCTTTTGTCGCTTATTCAGAATGGTTACTCCTGCAAGGTAGGTGGGGTTGATCGCTTTGAAATACAGCGGCTTTTGCTTCGTGTGTGGCGCATCGGTGCCACAAGGGCGCGGGACGCTACGGCGAGACGTGTCTTCACGTTTTATCTGCACGGGAAAGAGTCAGTTGCAACTATAGGACCTGTTTCCGTAGTACAGCCGGTGCGACGTGCTTGCTTGGTCACGCGCTTGTCCGAAGAGTAGTAAACTGTCGACCTTAAGCGAAATACCTGTAATTTTATTTCACAGGACTCAGCACAGCAGCGCTGTCGGCGTGAGAAAGAACAAGCAAGGCTGAGAGAGAGAGTGAAGGATTTACAGACCAGGACAGAGACTGATATGATCCGCCCATAACAAATACTCTCCACTTTTGTAGACAATAAGGACAACACCTCGGCAGTGCGATGGCAACTACCTACAACAGCGTGTTCCATGCACGAGTATTGTCACGTATTGCAGTAAAGACGTGAAATGGAAACAGGATTTCATATAATTCTAGATGGACGTTCGTTCGTCAAACAATTGCGATCGTCCTGTACGGTGGTATATGAGTGTGGAAACATCGTCTCTGCGATATTGAAGACCCTCCCTACACACTTTTGATTTCGGAAAACCGAATTTTTTATAATCTCTGGTAGTGGCGTAGCGTGGCATTTTTGTAGAGTAGCCCCAGAATTACGAATTTCGAAAAAAGAAAAAATCTTAAAATAAATCCTTTAAAACAGAAACACTGCAAAAGTAACTGTTATAAACAAATGCAAAAAAATATTAAACAGCTACACATTCATAGAATTATAACACATAGTAATACACCGTTACATCTTTTTTTTTTTAATTTGTTCTATCCTTCTGTCCTTCTTCTGGGCATAAACATCGCTGACATGAGTTATGAGATCCTGTAGATTCGTCGAAGATTTTCAGTTCCCCTCTCTATAGCCAAAATCGCCAGCTATGACAGTCTATCATTTGTCATTGTGGGCATTTACGCGTTTCCATTTACTCATGCTTCTTCTGCAAGACGCAGTGGTTGCTGGAATAGCAAGAATCAACGACTGTAATTTCACACATTCAGAGAACACATTTTTTAATACATTGTTTATAATGGATTTCAGGAGGTCCTGAGGCTCTAGACGTTTATCCTCACTACTGTAAATAAACGTAAGTTCCCTTTTTTCGGTTTTTCTTTGTCATTAAAGGATATATTTTAAGTATTTTTTCAACCTCACATATAGGGAAATTGTTGGGCCAGCTATAATGTAACAACTTCTTCTCAAATGTTTCAAATGGCTCTGAGCATTATGGGACTTAACTTCTGATTTCATCAGTCGCCTAGAACTTAGAACTACTTAAACCTAACTAACCTAAGGACATCACACACATCCATGCCCGAGGCAGGTTTCGAACCTGCGACCGTAGCAGTCGCGCGGTTCCGGACTGAAGCACCTACAACCGCACGGCCACCGCGGCTGGCTAACTTCTTCTCATTTACAAGTTCTGCAAAATCTGTTTCACGGAAGTCCTGGAATCTAGTTTCGATGTTTACTACTATTGTGTCAATTATTTCGAATACTAACCTTCTCAAGTTCCAAATACTTACTTCTGTTTCGTTTAAATTATTTGAGATACTCCTGCTGAATTTATAAGGCTCTTAACTTCCACTGCGCATTTCAGAATAACTTCCTCACATCTTAGTCGCCGGCCGTGGTGGCCGAGCGGTTCTAGGCGCTTCAGTCTGGAACTGCGCGACCGCTACGGTCGCAGGTTTGGATCCTGCCTCGGGCATGGATGTGTGTGATGTCCTTAGGTTAGTTAGGTTTAAGTAGTTCTAAGTTCTAGGGGACTGATGACCTCAGAAGTTAAGTCCCATAGTGCTCAGAGCCATTTTTTGAACATCTTTGTCTTTCACCAGCCTTAATACAATTTTCAATTTCAAGCTCACAGCGTCTCAGGTTCATAGTTTTACTTCCCAAGATGTCAAACAAGATCTCTGCATGAAGCAAAATCGAATTGTACAGCAGCAGCAGAAAAAGGAAAGTCTGGTCATCCTATTAAGCCCAGTTACTTGATGTAACGAATTATCATCTCACCCTTCATTGTATATCACATCATTAAATGCTGCTCTCAGGTCTGTATAGTGAAGAATAATAATTTGTAAAGAGCCTGAATGAATATTCCACCTCGTTTGACAAGGACCTGGTAGTTTAAATTCCCTTTCCCTCAGAAGTTCACTTCTTTTACTGAAACGACAAAAAATAGCGTGAAATCCTGATATATTTGCCATAAAATTTTAAACTGCGTTATTTCTTTACAAGCGTACAGGAGGACTAGTTTCAACTTATGCGCATAGCAGTGGATAGAGGGAGGATAAGAATAAACTTGTTTCACAATAGAGTGGCCATCATAGTTTTTCCGTGCCATTGCACGGGAGCCGTCGTATGTTTGCGATACTAATTTGTTTTTGTCAATATTCCAACTGCTTTGCACTGGCAACGAAACAGTGGCTACGCCTTGGCACTCCGGTCTTTAGATACGTCATAAAACCCTACGAATCACTCTATTTCTCCCGATTCGTTATTTTCAAAACGAAAATTACACTCACTTCTAATTGAGACATCCGTTGTTTCGTCGGCTGTAAAAGGACTATTTTTAACTTCATCTGAAATTTGTTCTTTATGAACTTCCGTAATAAAAGCTATTAAATCATTCTGTGCGTCAAAGGCAGTGCCTTTAAATACTCCATCGGATGCTAAACAATCTTTCATGCATTGTTCTTCTTGTGAGAAGAAATCCAAAAGTTCTAATTAATTTCCTTACCGCAGGTTCGTCTTGACTTCGGACAGCTAACTGTTACGATACTAAAAAACAGTCTGTCCAAACAAGTCTCTTTATTACACTTCTGTTTCGATCAACCTTCTCGTTGTGTTTCAAAACTTGCAAGAGTATTTCTTTTGAAAAGGCCTGGTCAATTCTTACTGTGCCTAGCTGATTGTATTTAACAGTTGCTGTGATATGTGAAGTGGAACATTCATGCTTTTTAGCTTTGGAAAGGAAATTTTGAAGATTATCTTCGCCTACTCCCCACTTACGCTATTCAAAACTGTCATCACCCATGCCAAATACTACACAGTAAAAGCAAAAATATTTGTTCCTTACAACGCTGCCACTTAGCCACCTATTTGAATTGTATCATTGCGTTTGGAAACGTCGTAAAAATTATCCATAAGATTTTTTAATAGACAGACTTGACTTCGGCTTTCGTTCTTTCAAAGGGAGTTTATCTTCCGAAGAAAGACGAGAGTAGAATGCAGGGTTTTCAATTAAAATATTCAGTGGGTCATGCGGTGAAATAAACGCTGCCTTGGGAGTTTCAGACAGTCAGCAATACCATGCTTTACAACATAATGATTTAAATATTAGACAACTCACAGTTTTCCTTTCAACAGCACACTATCAAGACAGATTGGCGATGACACCTCACACGTGACAAGGCATACCGAAATATACTTCACTGATCAGTTAATCACTACCACTAAGTACTACATTTCTGCTCGCAAATTCATGTTCAGGGTTTCACCAAAAGCACGTCTAGTACTGTTGATTTGAAAACCTACAGACACGCTACAGAACTACCAACGTTTGAAATAAGTAAGGTAAATGTTAATCTGAGGAACAGTGAACATACATCAGCTTTTTCCTGTCATTTTGCAACAACATCCAATGACGCATTCCCATTTATTTTCTGTGAATTATGAACATCTTCTTGTTATTTGTTTTTTGAGTAAACACTTAAATGAAGAGTTAATGGTTTCTCATTCTGCCCGTCTTGCTACTGGCGTGCTAGACGATGCGAAATAGAGCTATCTGTTAGGGAACTGCTGAAAGACTTGCAATTACACTTAGGCGTTTATCCATCTGCTGGCAAGAAGTAGAAACAAATCAAAGGCCAGCTTTCAAAAAACCCTATCCACGCTGTAGAAACCGCCGTCCGCCACGTAAAAGAAAAAAAACAAAAACGGGCTTACTGCTGTAAGTAGGCTGTTTATGTGTTTGTATGTTGGCAGCGCTATGCAGTGCTCTGCATTAATAACTCTGACAGCGCTGTGTGCACTCTGTAAGAGACTTTCTGTGGCTGGTCGGACGCAGTTGGAGGTGAACAGCCAGCAGTGAAAGAAGTTGGGAGTGAGAAGTCAGCCGTGAGAGGTTAGTAATTAGCAGTGTTGGAGGTTTGCAGCATTAGCGCGAGCGGACGGTCTAAATGTGTATCCGTCATGGACATTTATTACTGATGATTATATAATTTTTTTGAATTGGTTGTCACATGATTAAGGTAAAATCCGCTAAATACATTGTTTGCTCTGCAACAAAATCTTTCCTTTGCTAGCCACATGCCTATTAGTAGTTAGAGCCTACAGTAGTTAAAATCTTTTATTTAGCTGGCTTTATTGGTGTTCGCTGCATTGCAGTAGTTCGTGTAATGAAGATTTTCTGCGAGGTAAGTGACTTATGTATGGATTATTGTTAGGATTTCTTCTAATTCAGGGCCATTCTTTTGTATTAATTATTTGAAGTCAGGTTATCAATTTTTTGAGCAGTCAGATAGCGTTGCCCTAGAATATTGTGGGTCAGTGTTGACATGATAAAGACAAGCAATGAGACAGTGCGTTCAGTTTCACTCGGCAGTTTAAGCAGGTTCATTTGCATTCAATTTCACTCAGCAGTTGAAGTAAAAATCTTTATTAAGAAGTTTCACTGCGCATGCTCGGAACAAGCACAGAATTCCGAGCTGGTATTGGTAACAGAGCCAGAGGAATGATGCATACTGTCGGGTGCACATACGAAGTTCAAAAGTAAAATACTTGAAAACATTTACTAGGGTACGTGATCAGATCGGATTAAATTCAGTGTGGACGAATAATTTTGAAATGTCTTGGGTAGGCTCGGCCTTAGAGCCTTAATGGACACTTCACCACTGATCTCCGGTTTGCTGTGACTGGAGACAGGTAAATTTCGTTTAAACTATAGATCGACGAACATCGAGAAAGCGACAGTTTTTAACGAAATATTGCGGAAAATACAGCGGTCTGCAAAACCCAAGGACGAAAGAAACTTTCGCATAATGTGACACTGCCAAGTGACATAGCTCGATGGAACTTGGACCGTACACAGTATGGTGCAGAAAGTGACTGAAAGAAATACGCAATTAGACGAACAGAAACGACACTTTTTTTTCAAAGATAATAATGGCACTGAAATCACCGCGATTTGTGACTATCCCCAGGAAATTAAAGAAGTCGGGACGTGGTTTTTAATAGGATATCTGATTGCCACGGACGGCAACATGCTCCCATACTAGCCACAAGGTTGATAAAGAAGTTCTTCTAGCAGGGCGTTCCATTCGTCCACTAACGCGGCTGACAACTGCCGGGAGGTCGCTGGTGCATGTGGACTACCTGCAATACTTTTCAATTCAATAAACTTTACCGACAGCCCTACACTTTAAGATATTTTATTTCGAACGCAGCCAGTTTCGTCAATTCATTTTGCCATCTTCAGGCCCCATAAGCTCTTTTCGAATCAACAAGCTTATTGTATAGCGCCATAAAACTAGATATCGTGAATCCCAATCGCTGCGCAGCTGTTTCATACGAAAGCGTGACAGCAACTGCTGTATGGGGCCTGAAGATGGCAAAATGAATTGCCGAAACTGGTTGCGAATGTATTGAACGGGATGGCGGTTACATGGTGGACAGTCTACATGTGTGTCGACAATATCCTGTAATTCTTTTTCTAATACACTTTTTATGAAAAAAAAGTATAAAAATCTAGTGCACACACTTTTTGAACATGTCTCGAGGGCAAAGTTTAAACTGACTTTGAAATGCGCTTTGGAGACGTATGTGCCAATAAATGGATTAAAGATGAGAAAGACTCTCCGTGGTTTAGTAATCAGATTCAGAAAACGCTGAGGAAACATAGATTGTTGGACTCTCGGTTCAAGAAAGAGTGCGCTAATGTCGACTAGCAAAATTTAGTAGAAATTTACGCGTCCCTAAGAAGATGCACGAAGCATACACCAACTTCCACAGTCATACCTACGCGAAAGAACCCTAAAAAATTCGGGTCGTGCGAGAAGTCACCAAGCGGGTCGAAGCTTCTATCCATACACTTTTTGACCAATCTGAGGTGTCAACAGAAGACTGCAAAAGGAGCTGATGGTTTAAATTTTACGTTTAAGAAATCATATATGCAGGAGAATCGTACAAACATTTCGTCGTTTGCCTGTAGCACAGATCCCCGCTTGGCGGACATAGAAGTAGCCACCTGCGGAGTAGAGAAGCTACTGAAAGAGCCGAAAACGAATATGTCGTCGGATCCAGATGGAATCCGTTCCATTTTACAGTGATTGTTCTGCGGCTTTAGCCCCTTAACTAGCTATCATTTGTGGCCGAGCGGTTCTAGGCGCTTCAGTCTGGAACCGAGCTGCTGCTACGGTCGCAGGTTCGAATCCTGCCTCGGGCTGGGATGTTGTGATGTCCTTAGGTTAGTTACGTTTAAGTACTTCTAAGTCTAGGGGACTGATGCCCTCAGATGTTAAGTCCCATAGTGCTTAGAGCCATTTGAACCATTTTGTACCTTTCATTTCTCCTAGCGCAGGTAACTTCTGTACGTATGTAAGGAAGGCAAAAGAGCCGACCCGCATTATTACAGACCAATATCGTTAACATCGGTTTGCTGCAGCATTCTCGAACACATTCAAAGTTCAAATGTAAAAAATTTTCTCGAGACAGAACAGCCTTTGTCCACAGGCCAGAACGGGCTGAGAAAGCAGCGTTCGTGAGAAACACAACTTGTCCTTCTCTGACATGATATCCTTCAAACCATGGATGGATGGTAACAGGCAGATTCCGTATTCCTAGATTTCCAGAAAACAGTTGATGCGGTGCCCCACTGAAGACTGTTGCTGACGGTCTGAGCATACAATTTAGGCTCCAAGATATGTGAGTTACTCCAAGAATTGTTACGTACCAGAACCCACTACTTTGTCATCTACAGGCAGTCTTCATGACAGGCTAGGGAGTCGTCAGTAGTGCCCCAGCGAAGTGTGATAGGACCCCTCTTAATCTCTACATACGGAAATGATACGACAGACAGGGTGAATATCAATTTCCGGTTGTTTGCTGATGGCGCTGTAGCGTACGGGAAGGTGTCGTTATTGAATGTGTGTAGTAGTATACAAAATGATTTAGACAGAATTTCTACTTGTGTGGTGAATGGCAGCTTCCGCTAAATGTAGAAAAAATGTTAACGCGGATGAGTAGGAAAAAGAATCCTGTAAAGTTCGAATGCTGCATTGGTACGACGCTGATTGACGCAGTCACATCGATTAAATATCTAGGTGTAGCGTTGCAAAGCGATATGAAATGGAATGAGCACTTCAGATTGGTGATACGGAAGGCGAATATTCGACTTCCTTTTATTGAGAGAATTTTGGGGAGCTGTAGCTCACCTACACTCCTGGAAATGGAAAAAAGAACACATTGACACCGGTGTGTCAGACCCACCATACTTGCTCCGGACACTGCGAGAGGGCTGTACAAACAATGATCACACGCACGGCACAGCGGACACACCAGGAACCGCGGTGTTGGCCGTCGAATGGCGCTAGCTGCGCAGCATTTGTGCACCGCCGCCGTCAGTGTCAGCCAGTTTGCCGTGGCATACGGAGCTCCATCGCAGTCTTTAACACTGGTAGCATGCCGCGACAGCGTGGACGTGAACCGTATGTGCAGTTGACGGACTTTGAGCGAGGGCGTATAGTGGGCATGCGGGAGGCCGGTTGGACGTACCGCCGAATTGCTCAACACGTGGGGCGTGAGGTCTCCACAGTACATCGATGTTGTCGCCAGTGGTCGGCGGAAGGTGCACGTGCCCGTCGACCTGGGACCGGACCGCAGCGACGCACGGATGCACGCCAAGACCGTAGGATCCTACGCAGTGCCGTAGGGGACCACACCGCCACTTCCCAGCAAATTAGGGACACTGTTGCTCCTGGGGTATCGGCGAGGACCATTCGCAACCGTCTCCATGAAGCTGGGCTACGGTCCCGTACACCGTTAGGCCGTCTTCCGCTCACGCCCCAACATCGTGCAGCCCGCCTTCAGTGGTGTCGCGACAGGCGTGAATGGAGGGACGAATGGAGACGTGTCGTCTTCAGCGATGAGAGTCGCTTCTGCCTTGGTGCCAATGATGGTCGTATGCGTGTTTGGCGCCGTGCAGGTGAGCGCCACAATCAGGACTGCATACGACCGAGGCACACAGGGCCAACACCCGGCATCATGGTGTGGGGAGCGATCTCCTACACTGGCCGTACACCACTGGTGATCGTCGAGGGGACACTGAATAGTGCACGGTACATCCAAACCGTCATCGAACCCATCGTTCTACCATTCCTAGACCGGCAAGGGAACTTGCTGTTCCAACAGGACAATGCACGTCCGCATGTATCCCGTGCCACCCAACGTGCTCTAGAAGGTGTAAGTCAACTACCCTGGCCAGCAAGATCTCCGGATCTGTCCCCCATTGAGCATGTTTGGGACTGGATGAAGCGTCGTCTCACGCGGTCTGCACGTCCAGCACGAACGCTGGTCCAACTGAGGCGCCAGGTGGAAATGGCATGGCAAGCCGTTCCACAGGACTACATCCAGCATCTCTACGATCGTCTCCATGGGAGAATAGCAGCCTGCATTGCTGCGAAAGGTGGATATACACTGTACTAGTGCCGACATTGTGCATGCTCTGTTGCCTGTGTCTATGTGCCTGTGGTTCTGTCAGTGTGATCATGTGATGTATCTGACCCCAGGAATGTGTCAATAAAGTTTCCCCTTCCTGGGACAATGTATTCACGGTGGTCTTATTTCAATTTCCAGGAGTGTGTAAAGGAGACGGCACATAGAACGCTAGTGCGACCCGTTCTTGAGTGCTGTTAGAGAGTTTGGTATACCCACCTGTTCGGATTAAAGGAATATATTGAAGCAGTTCAGAGACATGCTGCTAGATTTGTTACTGGTAAGTTCGATCAGTACGAAAGTATTGCGGAGATGCTTTGTGAACCCAAATGGGAATCCGTGGAGGGAAGACGACGCTCTTTTCGCAAGGCACTATTGCCAGAATTTAGAGAACTTGTATTTGAGGCTGGCTGCAGAAGGATTCTACTGCCCCAACATATATTGCGCGTGCAGCTCATACGGAGGCTTTTAGAGTGACGTTTTTCCCTAGCTCTATGTGCAAGTGGAACAGGAAAGGAAATGACCAGTAGTGCTATCCGCTACTCTCTGCCATGCAGAGAGCGGTGGCTTGGGAGTACGTGTATACTTTGAGGTGACAGAAGTCATGGGATATGTGCTAATATCATGTCAGGCCTCCTTTTGTCCGGCGTACTGCAGCAACTCGACGTGGCATGGACTCAGCAATTCGTTGGAAGCCCCTGCAGAAATATAGAGCCCTGCTCTCTCTCTAGACGTCCATAATTGCCAAAATGTTGCCGGTGCAGAATTTTGTGCACGAACTGACCTCTCGACTACGTCCCACAAATGTTCAATGGGATTCATGTCGGGTGATCTGGATAGACAAATCATTCGCTCCAACTGTTCGGAATGTTCTCCAAACCAATCTGGAACAATTGTGGCCGGGTAGCACGACGCACTGTCATCCATGCAAATTCCATTGTTGCTTGAGAACATGAAGTCCGAGAATGGCTGCAAATGGTAAATGATAGGTTCGGTTGGACCCAAAGACCTTGTAAAATATTACTAGACTCACTGATGGCGCTGCAGTCGCGGGATAATTTGAACCTTCGGCTGGACGCCATTATAGTGGTTGTAGTCTGATGTGTTGTGTAGTATTGTTGTTTATGAAGACCCTGATTCAACGTTGTATATTTGTTGGGGCGTACATACAGTATTTGTTACTCTTAATTCTACTGTCTGTACGTTCCAATCAAAAGATGTACAATGGTGAAGAGTTGTGCAGCGATTAATTGTACAAATAAATTCGAGAAAGGAACGAATATTACATTTCACAGGTATGTGAATATTTTATGTTGTTTTGTATGTGAGTGCACTTTCTTAGTAAATGTTTTTGTAACACGGTATTAGCATAATGTCTGTGCATCTATTTGTAGGTTTCTTTTCTCAACACCACAGTTAATACAAAAATGGTTACACGCTGCCAGGAGGCAAGATTTCCGACCGACAGAATACCATTTTATATGTTCTGATCATTTTGAAGAAAGTTGGCTGATCGGTAGTGTTTTCATGGTCTAGGTTAGGTTGAAACTTGATAATTTGGTCGTGAGTTGCCAAAGCACTATGCCATATATAACGCACTTCTCGTCATAAAATCTAAAGCAAGGTAGAGTTAGAAAATATCTACTAATATAGTGGGCAAATCTTCGACTATTTTGATGCATTTTGCGTACATCTATCGTAAATGAACTACGAAAAATGCTAGGGGTCCATTACATAACTTTTAGCTACGGCAGATTCCATGTAGTACGTAAGATAAATTCATAAACAGTGACTAGTTTGTGTTTGTTCATAAATTAAAAAGTATATTGTAGTAACGTATTTAAATGAGGCATTATGTTTGTGACCTAACTCAAGGGAAGGCATTTTGTAACCAAAAGCGATGTATAAACATTCGAACTCCGCGCGTCAGTTTACCACTCTAATGGCCGCCGCCCAGCTGTTCAATTTGTCCGCTCTTCACAGTTGAGCACCCGTGCGGTTGTGGGGGCCTGGTTGGACCAGAGGACCCAGTCCATCCCATGCAAACACAGTCCACACCATTGTGGAGCCACCGCCAGCTTGCACAGTGCCTTGTTAACAACTTGGGTCCATGGCTTAGAGGAGTCTGCGTCACACTCGAATGCCACCTCAGCTCTTAAGAACTGAAATCTGGGCTCATCTGACAAGACCACGATTTGCCAGTCGTCTAAGTTCCGAACGATATCGTCGTGAGCCCAGAAGACGCCCTATAGGCGATATCGTACTCTTAGCAAAGGCACTCGCGTCGATCGTCTGCTGCCACAGCCCAATAACGCCAATTTTGCTGCACTGTCCTAAGGAATGCGCTCGTTATACGTCCCACATTGGTTTTTGTTTTATGCAATGATACCGCTGCTCTGTCAAGTGAAGGCCTTCGGCCACTGCGTTGACCGTGGTGCGAAGTAATGACTGAAATTTGGTATTCTTGCACGCTCTTGACACTGTGGATCGCGGAATATTGAATTCGCTAGCGATTTCCGAAATAGAATGTCCCATGCTTCTAGTTCCATCTACCATTCTGTTCATTGCCGTCGCGTGGCCATAATCACGTGGAAAGCCTCATAGGAATCACCTGAGTACAAAAGACAGCTCCGTCAAGGCACTGCCCTTTTATACTTTGTGTACGAGATACTTTTTCCATCTGTATATGTGCATATCGCTATCCCATGACTCCTGTCATGCCAGTGCAGCTGCGGATATAGATACAGTAGAGATTCTCTGGAAAATGCTGCTTCCTGCAAGAAATTTCTTTGCAGTGCGTGCTGTAAAACACTTACCACCCAGTGAAAGTCACAAATACTTAAGTCAGCCTATCGGGCCTTGACCGCAACGCATTTTGTTGGATTACTGAAATACGTACTTACTACTTCCAAGCCGAACGAAAGCCCCCATCTCGCAGTGCACACTCCCCCCTCCCCCCCCCCCCAGTAGCCAAGAGGACGAGGACATAGACGCAACAAGGAAGTCATTTATTCTGTGCTTGATGAAACAATGTTATCCACACTGGTTTAATAAACAAGTCACTTGGCACTTGATTATATAAGTGGTCTAGTGTGAAACTGTCTTAAGCGAAATCTAGAATAGGAAGAAAGGCAGATAATTATTGGAGGGGCGTTCAATAAGTAATGCAACACTTTGTTTTCTCTCGGCTAGTTTCTGTGCAAAAAATGCGGAGTTTGTTGTGGGACATCGTGGAATAATATCGCTTCAACTCCTATAGTTTCACAAAGCTCTTATAGGTGCCAGTGCTATACGCAGCCTTAAAAATAGAATCTACAAAGGAGGTCCGTTCCAGGCAGGGAGCCGCCGTTGAGTTTCTTTTGGCAGAAAACGAGAGCATCGCGTAAGTGCTTGCAGAGTGTCTGCGGAGACACGGCAGAGAAGAAGAGGATGGTGAGTTGTTGGGCTGTGCGCCCGGTCCCGGCGGAGGTTCGGGTCCTCCCTCGGGCATGCGTGCGTGTGTTTGTCCTTAGGATAATTTAGGTTAAGTAGTGTGTAAGCTTAGGGACTGATGACCGTAGCAGTTAAGTCTCATAAGATTTCACACTCATTTGAACATTTGAAGTTGTTGGGCGAGGTGTTTGTAGTCATCGCAACATGGTCCCACAAACCTATCCAAAGTACCCCGTGCCGGCCGGCCGGACTCGGCTGACTCCTGCAGTGTTGGAGCGGACGAATACTCTCATTCGGGATGATCGACAGGTCACAATGAAACACCTCTCTGTTGAATTGGACGTCTCTGTGAGCAGTGCTGACACACTCGTCCACCAGTTGGGGTACTCAAATGTGTGTGCCGGTTGGGTTGCTCTCTGGCTAACAGAAGACTGTAAAGAGCAACGAAGGGCCATCTGCGCGAAATTTATTGCGCTTTACGAAGCTCATCGTAACAATTATTTTTTTAAAATATGGGTTCATCATTTCGAGCCGGAAACAAAACGGCGATCCACGGAGTGGTGTCACACCGCTTCTCCTCCGAAGAAATCCACAGGGACTCTGAAGGGGTTGTTCTGTTTGATGTCTAACCTCACGGGGCAACCATGAGCTCTGAAGATACCCGCAGGAAATAAAAGAACTTCAGCGTATACGTCGCCACAAAAATGCCTTCTCCATGACAACGCTAGGCCTCACACAAGTATGCGCACCCTAGAGGAGCTCACAAAACTTTATTGGTTGTTCTTCCTGATCTACCCTACAGCCTGGATCTCGCACCTTCCGATTTCCATCTGTTTGACCCACTCCGCGGGAAGCACTACGTGGATAATGTGGAGATTGATGCAGCAAGACGCTGGCTCCGACATCGACCAGTAGAGCGGCACCGTGCGGCACCGCCAGTGAGGCCGTCACATTGGACGGAGGTTATGATGATGGCTTTGTAGCCAAAAGAGAGGGGAATAATATGGTGTATAGGAATCCTGAATAAAACGAATCTGCTTTCAGAAAAGAATGTGTTGCATTAGTTATTGAACGTTCCTCGTACAACTGCACCAGGAGAATGAGTGGGCGACTGCATTCACGCCGAACGTTGCCTGGACAGAGCGCAGTCCGCGGGTCACCTCCCGCGGTTCAATGGAAAGACGGCAATAGCAGAGCGCCAGCGCGCTGAAGGTGACCTAGAGCGAGCCGAGACGCAGGTGTTTGGCGGATTTCGAAAGAGGCGGCGCGGCGGCTGTTTACGCTGAGGCGTTCCCACGCCCCGGCCACAGAATCCGACACCCCGCGGGCGCACCTGCGGCCGATCTCTTTGTGAGAGGCGGCGAGCACGTGGGAGCCGCAGACGCGGCAGGAACTGGGCCGCCGCCGCCGCGGGCCACCTGCGGGTGACGCGGCCCGCTCGCGACTGTCACGCGCAGCGAGCGCGCCGTGCCAGGCCTTTCCGAGAACGCCGCCTGACGCGGAAACGTGTGCGATTGGCACGTAGCACCTATCCCACGCCAGCCGCCGCGCTCCAGTCGCTGCGCTGACAAACGCAAACGCTCCACAACAGACTCGATGGTAGGCAGTGAAAACCTCGTAACTCCATCTGTCTCTGAAAACCTCGTAATTGCAGTTACCAGTAACTCCATTATCAAAGAGACATTTGGAAGCGCGTGATTTCTCTAATCGTAATTACACTATACAGACTTCTAGGACTTGTAGACGGCAGTGATTACATAAAATTTTGAACAGGGATACTGGTAGCCACACGGGATTAGCTGAGCGGTCTGAGGCGCTGCAGTCATGGGCTCTGCGGCTGGTCCCGGCGGAGGTTCGACTTCTCCCTCGGGCATGGGTGTGTTTTCGTCCTTAGGATAATTTAATTTAAGTAGTGTGTAAGGTTAGGGGCTGATGACCTCGGCAGTTAAGTTCAAAAATGGTTCAAATGGCTCTGAGCACTATGCGACTTAACTTCTGAGGTCATCAGTCTCCTAGAACTTAGAACTAATTAAACCTAACTAACCTAAGGACATCACACACATCCATGCCCGAGGAAGGATTCTAACCTGCGACAGTAGCGGTCGCTCGGCTCCAGACTGTAGCGCCTAGAACCGCACGGCCACTCCGGCCGGCTGGCAGTTAAGTCCCACAAGATTTCACATCCATTTCCCATCCAAATCCTTGTATGGAAACGTATCATTTCCGTAATACAGCCGTTCGGCAACATGTTTGCTAAGTAGGTGTGCAACAGGTTGGTATTGGTGATGGGGGGGGGGGGGTTGGTTCTGTCCGATCGGCTGATGTCATTTGACGTGTATTCTACCTCTCTGACCTGGTTCATTCAAGCATCTGTGAGTGCTAGAGAAACAAGGTTGACTACACGTTTGCAGAATACGCTGACATAATCCTCCTGAATGGCGAAGCTCACGGTATCGGAAGAGCTGCTCGTCGCCTTTTCGATATCGCTCTGCACAACGTCCGACTTCATTGCATACTCTTTTCACCACAATTACGCAACAGCTTCGAGAAAGTATAACTGTACCGTCAGCAAGCGTGACCGTGGTGCTACAAGGATACGCCGCGCATCCGAACTGGAAAAGGCCGTACTGCATCACGTTAAACAGAACCTGTCAACGCGTACACGAGCATTACCTGTAAAACTGTCGCGTTACTAAGATACTTTCAAACGGTTGTATTACGGAAACAGTACGTTTCTGCACGTGGGTTTCTATTCAGTATCTTCTCTACTCACTCCCCTCTACAAGGCGGCCGCTGTAGCAGAGCGGTTGTAGACGCCTCAGTCCGGAACCGCGCTACTGCTACGGTTGCAGGTTCGAATCCTGCCTCGGGCATGGATGTGTGTGATGTCCTTAGGTTAGTTAGGTTTAAGTAGTTCTAAGCTTAGCGGACCACCTCAGATGTTAAGACCCATAGGGCTTAGAGCCATTTGAACCCCTCTACAGCTTCTAGAAATCTGGAACGGGAATTCCCGAACCCCCTACATGGTTACACATGTAGCAACTTTATCAGTATCGCTTTATATTATTTTTTATGAAACCGTTTTCGCTTCTCCCGTAAAATTTAACAAAATGGAGTTACGCGGTTTCCTTCGCCTACCATCGCGATGTTGCCAAATGGCAACATTGTAGAAAAAAAAGAGGAAGTGTATGTAGATAAGGTAGGTGAAGCGATACTGTCAGAGGAGTCTGAGAAAGCACTGGAAGACCCAGATCGAAAACGTGGCACCTGAAGAAGACGACATTTCTCCAGAATCATTAACGTCTGGGAGAACCACTCAAGACAAAACTGTTTCGCTTAACATGCAGGTTATACTGACAGGCCACTCAATGTGTATAAAAAAAATTATCACACTTTGCTACAGGAGGTAGTATTCGTCAAAAATAGAAGCCAATTTCCTAAAAAAAAAAAAATGTGATTTTGTGACGAAGCTTCTATGGCTGTTTAATGTGATTGTACCATCTATACGCAACGATATTATGTAGTATACTGTATTTACTCGGGTACGAAAGTGCTGTCAGGTTTGCTTATAATGAGTTCTGATTCTGTATTTTATGTAACTGGGAAAAATTGTACTAGGGTTATTCGGAAAGTAAGGTACGATCGGTCGCAAAATGGAAACCACTGTGAAAATCAAAATTGTTTTATTTGCAACAGTTAGCTACACCTTCCAGCTACTTCTGTACAAAGTCACCGCTCCGATTTAGACACCTGTGGTAGCGTTATACCTACTCTCCAGTACCTTCGTCATGAAAGGCAGCCATCTGTGCTTTCTGCGAATTCTCTAAGCTGGTCTACAGCTCGTTGTCTGTGGCAATAGGTTGTCTTCATAGCCAGCGGTTCTTCTGAGGAGAAATGAAACTGAGGGGGAGTCAGTTACGGGCTGTACTGTGGGTGATCAAACACTTGCCATCGTAAACGCTGCAGAAGCATCTTCATTGTCCCTGCAGAGTGCGGCCGACAATTTTCATGAAGAAGGAAACGCATGATAGTTATGGTTCGTGGGCTGCACGACATCAGGCGAAATCTTCGGCTCTCATATCTGGCAGAAGACACTACTTCCTAGACATATTTACGTGTTTGCTGCACCCTGAGAACTGAAAAAAGCGACGTGATGCGATCGGCGGGCATACTGTAAACACTGCCCAACACAAGTGTGCAAAACTTTGTCGGATTTTCACTGTGGCTTCTATTTCGCGCCCGATCGGACATTGCTTTCTAAATAGCTCTCGTATATCAAGCTACCTTTGTACATTTATTATTTTTAGGTCTGAATATGGTCATTGTTGACCGAAATCAATTACCTGATCAAGAAACTTGTGCAATCCGTGACTGTGTTTATATAAAGAATTGTTTCAGAAGCAAGTAATGTATCGGGGGTCATTACAGGATGAGCAAGGATGTAGCAACAAACTTCCAGTGGTTGATTCCAGTTGTCTACTGAGAGCTTTGATACAAGAAACACTTCGCCTCCAGTTTCATCGTAAATCGTTTCGTTGCTTACCCAGTTATCTTAGCAAGTGTACTCTAACGTATCAACATACTAGTGCAAATTCGTTTAATACAATACGAGAGGGTTTTTGTAAAAAAACATGTTCATTTACTCATGAAACTTCTTGTTGACAACGCTGTTAAATGCCCACTTGGCTTCATAACATTAAATAGCTCGTATTAACGTTCGTGTGGATTTAAGATTTTCATGAGCGCGTTTTGACACTAGTACTGCCACTAATCTAAGTTACGGTAAGAATGTCTGACCATCAACGATTCTATGATGAACACCACACTGAGTGGTCACAGTGCTAGTCTGAAAGACATTCTGTTCTAACAATTTACCAAGACGGTAGCATCCAGGCCACGAACAACAATGCACACGAGTTATCAGTTTCAACGATACGCGTAATGTTCATGACGAACTTGACTCTCGCAAACAAATAAAAAAATCGAGGACGTGATGTAGTTTCGGGGTGATTGGTTAATGTAGTAGTTCAAATGATTCGACGGCCGAGCCAGTCATCTTCTTCAGGTGCTCCAGCTGTGTTGTGTGTTCTCGTTGCCTGGACTCCAACCAGACTGAAGTACTCTTACAGCTGAGTTCGGCTCTCGGGGCCCGCTACGCTGTTTGATGCTCTTTTGTTTTACAGAGCCCACAACGTTTTCCATGAAATACAAACTCTCTTCGCGTTTTACAGCTCTTACGAACGAAAAGGCTGGCGAGATTTTAATAGATTTACTGCCGGATCCCAAGCCCTTCTTAAATTGTAAATCTAAATGTCGTGTGACTAGGGCCTCCCGTCGGGTAGACCGTTCGTCGGGTGTAAGTCTTTCGATTTGACGCCGCTTTGGCTACTTGCGCGTCGATGGGGATGAGACGATGATGATCAGGACAATACAACACCCAGTCCCTGGGTGGAGAAAATCTCCGACCCAGCCCGGAATCGAACGCGGGCTCTTAGGATTGGCATCCTGTCGCGCTGACCATTCAGCTACCGGGGGCGGACTTCCTTAAATTGAAATCTCTGTACAGGTTTGTTAGCTTTATTTCAATAGCCTCCTTTTTTACCCTCCTTTTTACGCTATCCCTGAAACTTGGTGATAGCATCGCGATCCTGGCTTCGTCATATTTCTTGACTGCAGTCGAAGCAGAGTTCGGCCACAAATGTTTCACTTGCTTGTTTCAGTTGCGTCCACGCAGTACACACTCGGCTTTCGGAGACATAGAGAGTCTTTAAAATTACAAAGGTGATGTTTTACCTTTGTTGACGGGAGCGAAATACAATGTGACCCAAAAGTCCGTTAACATTTCAAAATTCAATACTTCACGGAATAACGTAGTTAGAGAGTTCAAAATTGAGACACATGCCTGAAATGACAGGGCTTAATGAAACCAAATAAAAGTGCACAAAACGACCAATAGATGGCGCTTCACATGAAAAATGAGGAGTAATAAGCATAGCAATTTATTTTTAGCAAAGACGATCTTTTTATAACAAGTGCTCAATATGATGGCCGTCATTCGTCAACAATACCTGTGATCGAGGGACAATGTTGTGGACAGCACTGTACGACATATCAGCAGGTATGGTAAGAAATTGCACTCAGATGTTGTCTTTTAGCATTTCTAATGAGGTCGGACAACTGCGGTAGACTTGCGACTCCAGGTAATCCCACAACCAATAATCGCACTGACTGAGGTCTGGGTACCTTGAGGTGAAGCGTGAAGGGCGTGGCGTCTCAGCACGCGATCCTCACCGAACGACGCGCGCGAGAGATCTTTTACTATTGTGGCTATATGGGTGGATCGCCATCCTGCATAAATGTCATACCTTCCAGCTGGTCTTTATCAGTCAGGCTACGGATGATCTGACTCCCTCTCTCACTACATCCCATTTTATACGCGATTGTGTCCAGTGTCATCTGCTGGCCAAACCTCATGTCATTTCAGACACATATGTCAGTTTTTACCTCTGTACCTACATTATTCCACGAATCAGTGAATTTTCAAATGTTAACCGATTTTTGGCGATCACCGACGTTAAGCGCTGTTGGGCGTGGCCGGTACTTGGATGGGTGACAATCCAGCGGCCATGCGCTGTTGCCATTTTTTCGGGGTGCACTCAGCCTCGTGATGCCAATTGAGGAGCTACTCGACCGAATAGTTGCGGCTTCGGTCAAGAATACCATCATAACGACCGGGAGAGCCGTGTGCTGACCCCACGCCCCTCCTATCCGCATCCTCCTCTGAGGATGACACGGCGGTCAGATGGTCCCGGTAGGTCACTCGTGGCCTGAAGACGGAGTGCTTAACCGACTTTTGGACCACCCTGTACACTGGATGTCATGTTTCCGTAAGCGTCTACCGATCTTTCCGCAGATTAGACCAACAAAAAGCAGATAAGCAATTCTTGACTTTTCTATTTCATTCTCAGTCTTAATCTACATCTCAGGTCCATTTTGAATTTGACAGCAACGCACGCTTAATTTGCCAATCTGAGTACCAATTCCTCCAGAAATTCGTAAGTATTTGGTGGCGCTCTCCCCGTCTTGCTGCGTTAGAGAATTATGGGCTAGAGTTTTTTAGCTGGAAATTTCATTATGACAGCAGTCGAACTCGGCTGTAAATAGCGGCGCAACAGCACAGTCAAGTTGGAGTCCAGTCCGCCGCTCGTGGTCTCGCGGTAGCGTTCTCGCTTCCCGAGCACGGGGTCCCGGGTTCGATTCCCGGCGGGGTCAGGGATTTTCACCTGCCTCGAGATGACTGGGTGTTTGTGTTGTCCTCATCCTTTCATCATCATCCAGGAAATTGGCGAAATTGGACTGAGCAAAGATTGTACGGGCGCTGATAACCACGCAGTTGAGCGCCCCACAAACCAAACATCATCATCATCATCAAGTTGGAGTCCAGGCAGCGAGTTCACATAACCGCATGCAGCACTCGAAGAAGGCGACTGGGCTGGTCACCAAAGTATCGTGCAGAGAAATGGAAACAAAACACGCGAGAGAGAGGGTGGCTCACCCTTGCAGGCGGTGCAGGGCACGCCCCCTCCGAGGACCCTCCAGAAGAAGAGCGTGCCGGCGTCCAGGTCCTCCTCACTCCAGGCGGTCGCCACGCTCGACGACGTGCAGCACTCCTCCTTGGACACCTTCTGACTCAGCAGGTCGGTGCAGCGGCCGTTGCGCACTCGCAGCGACCAGCAGTTCCCTCCTGAAACAACGCCATGCCGCCCCCTCCGTCAGCCACCCATCTTCCACCTCTTTTATGCTACTGCTAGCTGCTGCTGTTACACAGCTAAATGTGCATCCGATTGTACGGGGTACCCAAGATGTAACTCTTAAGCATACCGCAGAAGCAAGGAAAGCGACTGTCGAGAAAACGTATCAGTTTCAATTATTTTATATTGGAACTCTTCCATTTGGTCCGTGTTTGCATAGAAAAACAGTAATATTAGAAAATTGAGTCGGCCTTGATGCAAAACACCTTGTTATTCGTTTATTTCTTTATTCTCCCAAAATAGTTTCGGCGACAAATATCGCCATCATCAGTGGTTTTTTTAAATCTAAGACATGCAGAAAATAGCATGGTTATACAAACACAGTAGCATGTTATTTCATTTTTACTATTCGTGTTTTTAAATATAGTTTTCTATGGACACTCTTATACTACCTTATTTATTGTATGTTACAGCATGTTTTAAGCAATTATTGTCGCTGTCTGCGACATATTTTCTGTGCGCTTTTTGTTTCTGTTGCCGTTTCTTACTTAGCGAAATCATGTCATCTGCAAACATGTGAGCGGCTGTTAGTAAAGAAAATACTAAAAGGTCAACTTCGTATGTCAGCAGTATATACTTGGGGTTGTGGCAGTGTTGTGTATAACCAGTTATTTGGTGTGTACTGAGCTGTTACTTAGCTATTCGTGTACTCACGTTCGTTGGATGGTATATGGCTGCTTTTGTACACAGAAAAACAAAACTTTCGCACTGTTTCTGATCCAGAACATTACACAATCTTGCTGTCCGCGTGTGCCGCGTGAGGTGTATCCCATGTGGCGAGAAAGGCTGTGAAAAACTGTAATGATCGCGTAATGTTCTGGATCAGAAACAGAGTGCGAAAGTTTGGTTTTCTGTGTATAAAAGCAGTCACATACCATCCAACGAACGTGAGTACACGAATAGCTAAGTAACAGAGAAAATATGTCGCAGACAGCGACAATAATTGCTTAAAACATGCCGTAACATACAATAAATAAGGTAGTATAAAAGTGTCCATAGAAAACTATATTTAAAAACACGAATAGTAAAAATGTAATAACGTGCTACTGTGTTTGTATAACCATGCTATTTTCTGCATGTCTTAGATTAAAAAAACCCACTGATGATGGTGATATTTGTCGCCGAAACTATTTTGGGAGAATAAAGAAATAAACGAATAACAAGGTGTTTTGCATCAAGGCGGACTCAATTTTCTGATATTACTGTATCAGTTTCCCACATTCCTCCACGCGAGTGACAGTCTTGTTCTCAATTTACGCCTCAGATAAATAACAGGCGACCAATTAAAACGTGATGAGAAACAGAACGACATATACGTAATTCATAACTTTCCCTCTCGCCTTAAATTGCCGACTGGTGACAGGAATAGGCTCCGGTCAAGCACGGAATAAAGAGAGAAAAAATATCGCCAGGAGGGGGAAAGAGTGAAAGTGAGTAAGTGTGTAATTGAGAGAGAATGAAAGAGAGAGAGAGAGAGAGAGAGAAAGAGAAAGGGAGGAGACCAATTCATTTTAACGTGCCTTTCGTATCAGTGCGAATAATCTTCTGAAGAGTTTGTTGACTGCAGCGGTGATACCACAGGGTAGCGAAAGTTGCAAAAGTTGCGTCGAATACTTTCTTTTGTGTACATTATACTGAAACTATCTTCAGTTTTCCACTGTTATGTTGCAACAAGTTTCCGACCTTTCGCCCTAGAGAATATGAGTCAGCCAAAATTCGATTCTTCTCGTTAACTGCTCTCGGTGTAACAGTGCAGAATATTTATAAGATTAAAATATTTAACACCGGGATGCAGAGGCTGATTTTCAGTAGACTGGCCAACAAACGCTGTTGTTCTAAGAAGTCTTTCAAGGAGGTCAGGACCAACGTCGCCGACAAGTGCGTAAGCGCCTCACAAAGTGGAGAGCACTCTGTTACGAATCTCGAGAGAACTGCAACGCGAGGTGTGTGGTGCAAAACCACACTGGAAAATTAGTGAGGACAAGGGAACCAACAAAACTGAAATCGTATTATACTTAATGATAGAGAAATAGCAGCAGCTACTAAGGACTTCAGACGTACGACGTATGAAAACTGGATATTTATTTAAAAAAAGGGTAATACGTAAAAGCATAAAAAGCAAGCACCGAGCGGGAGGGTTGCCCTGCGACTGGGTGTCGTTTCTCATCAGTGTGCTGCCGCTGGCAGACCTCGTGTGCTCTGTCCGTGGGCACGTTCAAGGATATATGCTTCCTTCCTCTGGGATCAGACTGGTAACGGACTAGCTGGGATAGGACTTGCTTCTAACCGCAATAACTAATCTTAATTTCTTTTCAATATAAGTTGTTAGATATGTCAATTTCACAGCGAACACATAGTGCGTAGTGAGGCGATCACTCTGTTGTAGAAATAATTCAAAGGCCAAGATCGCTTAAATTCTGTTTACTGGGTAACCGGTTTCAACGCAGTAAAGGTGCCATCATCGTATCTGAATGTAGCTTAACATTTATAAACCATTTCGATATAACGATACATGAGGCAGATCAGCTGATAGAAAATTATCGTCACAAAAACAAAAAAATAACTGCTCTCATGGTCATTCTTTTCCATCAGTTATGTAAAACCGAAGCCACAAGATAAAACTATTTTGTACATGACTGCTGCTCGACTAACAACGGTAGGCATCACACTCCAGTGTGCAGCGTTAGTCGAGCTGCGGTCATGTACCAAATAGTTTCATCTTGTGACTTCGGTTTTGCATATCTGATGGAAAAGAATGACCATGAGAGCAGTTGTTTTTTAGTTTCTGTGACGATAATTTTCTATCAGCTGCTCTGCCTCATGTATCGTTATATCCAAATGGTTTATAAATGTTTAGCTACATTCAGATCCGATGATGGCACCTTTAGTGCGTTGAAACCGGTTATCCAGTAAACCGTATTTAAGCGATCTTGGCCTTTGAATTATTTCTATGTTAAATCTAGCTATCCGTATAGCTGATGTTATCAGCTAATATTTTAGCACAGTTTAATAAGTCTTGGTTACAAAATACTGACACAAATTATTAACAAACTAGTGGAAGAAAGTGGTAGAAGTCGATCTCAGGGAAGACCGTTTGAGTGCTGGAGAAACGTAGATACACGTGTGCCCATACTGCCGTTACGTCTTATCTTAGAAGATAGACTGTAGAAAGCCAAACCTACGTTTATAGCATCTATAGACTTATAGAAAACAATTTAAAGTGTTGAAATGAGTACACTATTCAAGTTCTGGAGGTCGCAGGGATAAAATACAGGGAACGAGAGGTTACACATAACTTGTACAGAAAGCATACGGCATTCACAAGAGTCGAAAGACATGAAAGCGAAGCAGTTGGTGAACGGAGACAGGCTTATAACCTATCACCGATGTTGCTCAGTCTGTAAAGGAAACCAAGGGAAGAGAATTAAAGTACAAGGAGAAGAAATAAAACTTTTCGACTTGTCGACGACAATGTAATTCCGTTAGAGATGGCAAAGGACTTGGGAGAGGTTTGTTGAACGGGATGCATAATGCCTTAAAATAGGTTATCGTCATCAAGAAAAGTAAAAGAAGGTAATGGAATCTACTGAGCAGCAAAATAACTGACGAAGACCGAAGTAGAAAGGATGTCAACTGTGCACAAGAAGTACTCGTAGTAGTAAATGCGACAACAGAAGCTTCTGAAATGCGGTGCTGCAGAAGAATGCTACAGAATAGCAGGGTAGATCGTATAAATCATGGCCTACTGAATGGAGAGAAAAAAATTGTGGCACAATAAGGCGACCAAAGTTTGACTATAGTAAGCAGGAGAAGTGCACTTGCATCTTGCAGCAGTTATACAGAGATGAGAAGGCTTGCACAGGACAGACTAGCATGGAGAACTGATTCGAACCCGTCTTTGGATTGAACGAGACAACAATAGTCTCTACTCTGAAGGTTCACTTTGCAGTGGGGTTCACGAACTGATCTGAAACGCCCTCCCACATTAAAACTGCGTACCGGACTGGGCTCCGACGTGGGAGCTTTGCCTTTCACCGGCCCTACCAACTGAACTACCCAATCACGACTCACGTCCCGCCATCACATCTTCACTCGTGACAGTATCACTTCTGATCTATAAATTTCATATGTCCCAGGTTGGAGTGCCGGTCCGACACACGGCTTTAATCTGCCAGGAAGTTTCAACAACAACACTGTGTTACTGGAGTTTCCACGCTCTTGGCGAAACTATTTAGAGTGTGTATGAGTAATGCAAAACAAAACTCCGTCCGAACAGGTACTAACCGATAACCATGTCGCCTTCAGCCCATATCTGCTACTGAATGCGGATATGGAGGGGTATGTGATCAGCACAGTGCTCTCCCAGCCATTGTTGGTTTTAATGACTGGAGTATGAGTTAATGCAGTCGTTACGATCCCAGCCGAAACCATTTCACTGTGTGGCAAGCTGTAACCAACAGAGGCTAAAACATCGATATATGGGAACGGTTTACGCATGGCGTCCGTATCCGGAACAAAACCCCACCGCCCCCCCCCCCCCCCTTCCTTCCCTAGCTCTCAGAGAAAGCAAAAGCCGCGCGGGATTAGCCGAGCCGGACCTGCACTCAGCCGGCACGGTAACTCAGCGTGTTAGGTCAGAGGGTTAGCAGCCCTTAGTATTAAAAAAAAAAAAAAAAGGATCAACGACGAACTGAAACGGGTGTTTTGCGACGTACGCACCGATTAGATGAAAGGAACAAAACCGAACAAAATGACATAAAAAAAAGCTGTCTAAGGCGCTGCAGTCATGGACTGTGCGGCTGATCCCGGCAGAGGTTCGAGTCCTTCCTCAGGCATGGGTGTGTGTGTTTGTCCTTAGGATAATTTAGTTTAAGTAGTGTATAAGCTTAGGGACTGATGACCTTAGCAGTCCCATAAGATTTCACACACATTTGAACATTTTTAGAAAGGAAAAAAAAAATGGTGTAGTCAGGTGTTTTTCTTTCTCGGAAATGATTTTATGGCTACTGACAAGATTTCATTTGTGTTGCGAAATATTAAAAATATTCCATACCCCCAGGTCCAACTCACCGCCTAAGGGCATTGTGGAGGCGCCACTGGCTTGACGTAATACTTCACGTATGCCGCACGTGGCCTGCATCTGCCGAGATTACCACAAACGCTGTTCCAGGGAGCCGTATACCGTCGGCTGCCTGTTGGTTGGCGTCATTTCTTTGTACCTGCACCGCAGAGTGAGGCGCCCGCGACAACGGATTTCCCCGAACGTCACCGACACGTCCTGCGGCGGGCGGGCGTTCCCACGCGCTGCGCTGCGCCGCGGCGCGCCGTCAGACAGTGGCTTTCCTTGAGTGGCGGACTCGTGTTTCGCCGGCGCGGCGTCGCGCGCGGTCTGCGCAGGCGCGGGGACAGGTCCCAGACTGCGCGGTCCCGGCCTTGTGGAGAGGCTGCCCCGTCAATGGGCAGGCGCCGGCACGGCTTACGACACCGGCCCGTCCTCGGGATGGCCGTGGGGCCGCTCACCCACTTACCGCTCAACATTTAAATACAGGACTGACCCTCAATTAACTTCGCCTGTACACACGTAAACGAAGAGAACGTGGAGCGTGCGCCCTGACGCAGCGGCATCCTCAGCTCTGTTGTTCTCCGATGATGGTCTCTGGCGCGTAGCTGTTCGAAGTCCACAGGATCTGTAAGTATCAGTCCTAGCAGCTGCTCCTCTCGTTCTATTGGCTATTTCTAATGCCAGAGTTAGTATCCAGGTCAGCTGAGAGCGCTAATGCGCTGCTTCCTGGACTCGGGTAGGCGCGCCGGCCCTGGATCGAATTCGCCCGGTGGATTAACGAGGACGGCCGTTTCCCGGTCAGTCTGGATGTGGTTTTCAGGTGGTTTTCCACATCCCCCTAGGTGAATACCGGGATGGTCCCCACATCATGCCTCAGCTACACGGCTCGCAGACATTCGAACACTTTCGCACTACTCCATGGATTACACTAGTCGCAGACAGTTGGGGTACACAAATTCTGTCGCGGGGGCGCACGGGGTGGTGGCAGGAAGGGCATCCGGCCACCCCTTAAACTAACATTGCCAAATCCGATTAAGCATTACGACCCTGCCTAACTGCAGGAAAAGGCACAAGTGAAAGAAAGAAAGAAAAGTTAGTATCTGTATGCGGCGCAACGAGTCTTTTTCAGCTTTCTTTTTCAGCCTGGGTCTGTCTTTTCGTGATTTGTCAAAATGGTTTGTGGTCGCAATCTACTAGGCTGGCTTAAGGAGGTGCGTAAACTAGGGGAGGAGTGGAGAGGGGGGGGGGGTCATAAACACACACACACACAAAAAAAGAAAAAACGATTACCCTTACAGCGTGGGAGCGCTGTTGCCAGTTTTTGGTACAGCCCGGGGGAGCAGCCATTTCTATAGTCATTCGAACATGTCTTCCTGTAACTAAACCACAATATATTAAGCGAAGAGTGAACGACGAACCAGAGCTGGCGCCCAAGTAAATTCTACGAATCGATTAATTCCTCTTGCAAAAGATTTTAACTGAGCTGAAATCAGAGTTCAGCTAACGGCTCCATTCGCATGTTCACTATTTGAATTGTACTTGCAAAATCAGTCTCCCTTAAATAACTCCGAACTACAGCGAGACTGATGATTCAAATTTCGTGCGCAAGCGTATCGGTCCTCGGTCTAAGACAAAAAAAGATCTTTCTTCGTTTAGGTTTTACATGGAAAAAAGAAACACGTTTCAGTGGGAGATTTTCGAAGCACACCATTTCTATATTTTGAACTTGACCTAATCGGTTCAAATTTTGCTCGAAGATACATTAATGTCAAAACGAATATTAAACTTCCTGGCAGATTAAAACTGTGTGCCGGACCGAGACTCGAACTCGGAACCTTTGCCTTTCGCGGGCAAGTGCTCTACCAACTGAGCTACCCGAACACGACTCACGCCCCGTCCTCACAGCTTTACTTCTGCCAGTACCTCGTCTCTTATCTTCCAAACTTTACAGAAGCTCTGAAAACGAATATTATTTATCCAATAATCTCAATCCTTCGTCAAGATAACGATGATTTAAAGTCGAGCTAAATGTAACACGTAAAATCAGTTCTTACGTAAGCTGAATGCACGGAAACTGTTTAAAGTGAATAAAACAGATAAAAATATGCATTCTTACGATGAAACTGAAAGCTCACTTTCAAAAATCTAGCTTCTTTCAGAATTCACGTGCCAAATACACATTTTATGAGACTTTTGCGCACACCACTTCTATGTTTCAAACTTGTGTGAATCGGTTTAAATTTTGTAATAAGGTACAGAAATAGGCTACGTGTAATTAATGGTAGTTGTCTTTTTTATGAAAGCTTTACCCGTTGCCACGATATGAGCAACATGGTTCGAAAGACAATAAAAAAACCTATACCGGATCAGTCGTCATCCGAGTCAACAAAAATCTATGTCGGTTGCCAAGCTAAGGCAGTCTAATGTCAAAATTACGGTAGAGTAAAAGTTGGGAAACAGAATGAAAGTTGCGCCTATCGCAGCACAAAAAAGGCGAATATGTCCTGGGCAGAGTTAGGGATCTAAAGGAAGGGAACTAGCTTTTCGACTTACCTGGCAGTTCCAAAGACAATTAAATGAAAACACTTTGATATATTCGCACTTCGTTACGAGTTAACAGTACTTTTACAGAGTAGTGAGCTCTCTTAAACCCACCCCATGTTACACGTATGGTATAGACCTAAATTTATGTGCTTCTAGAGAATGGGGGGCATCTGCCATAGAAAGTATCTGAGAGAGGCTGTGCATATATAATACGAAGTATTCCAGAGTGAGGATGCATGCATCCTAAACTTTATTGACACGTTGTGTCGCACTCCATGACGAGACAGATGCAAAGTTCGAAGAGAATATGGCCTCCGTCATGTTGTACGACATGACATCATATATTATGTTACTTTTCTTGACGCGATGTTTTATACTGCACAACCTGGGTGCTAATACTAACGAGTAAAAAAGCGCGAATATATCAGAATGTTTTGATTGAAATTCTTTAAAGTTCCCCAGGACATAGTCCTTTTTATGTGTTACAATAGTAGCATTTTGTTCTTCTGGTAGTTTTAGATATATCTGTTTCCAAATTTTTCGGGTAACTTACGGGGAATAAAGTACGAGGGCGTGATAAAAAGTAATGCCTCCGAATTTTTTATTCTGTACTCAATATCTTTCAGGTATTACATGTCATGAGTATTACTCGATCGATTCCCCCTTTTCGCTGACGCAAGTTGCAACCCTCTGCCGTTAGAGTACTCCCAATTGCAGCATGTGACTTGGCGGTGTATAACGTATCTATGTCAGTGCATGATAAACCCTCAGAAAACTAAAAGCATGAATTCGAAACACACATGGAGCATGTGGTGTCACCGCCAGACACCACACTTGCTAGGTGGTAGCCTTTAAATCGGCCGCGGTCTGTTAGTATACGTCGGACCCGCGTGTCGCCACTACCAGTGATTGCAGACCGAGCGCCGCCACACGGCAGGTCTAGAGAGACTTCCTAGCATTCGCCCCAGTTGTACAACCGACTTTGCTAGCGATGGTTCACTGACAAAATACGTTCTCATTTGCTGAGACGATAGTTAGGATAGCCTTCAGCTACGTCATTTGCTACGACCTAGCAAGGCGCCAGTACTAGTTACTATTGATACTGGAATCATGTACAGTCAAGAGCGACGCTCATCATTTATGGATTAAAGTTAAGTATTCCACCAGCTACGTCCGTTTTTCTAAAGTCTAAATTCATTGTCCTGTTCCAGACCTCACGCCAGCCTGCGTGAGCTAAAACGCGTACCTTTCGGCTTCCTCTAGTACCCGGTGTTGGATCTCCTGCCAACCCACAACAAACACGGTGTTGGCTCTTCTGCCAACACAACAGAGCAAACACTCCTTCATCATGAAAACTCCAGACCACACACGAATGCTGTGACATATGCAAGAATCCGACACCTTGGGTTCACTGTCATCGGTCATCCTGCATATAGTCCTAACTTAGCCCCATCCAATTTTGGTCTGTTTCCAAAACTTGAAGAACCTTCGAAGGCCTCGCTTTGAAAGTGATGAAGCAGCGGAAACAGAGGTTAGCTTGTGGCTCTGTCAACAAAGTCAAACATTCTACAATGACGGTTACCAACAAACTGGTCTCTCGTTGGGAGAAATATGTTCGTCCTAAATAATGCAGAATAAAGATTTATAATGTTGATAAAGTTTGTCTTATTTTAAAAGATTTAAGAGTTTTCTCGTAAAATATTCCGAGGCAGTACTTCTCAGCATGCTCTCGTAGTACGAAGACAGGGTTTCCAAACTCAAAATTCTACAAACCTAGAAGAATAGTGTGGCATCGTCCAGAGACCGCGGCGCCACACCAAAGTCGGCAACGCATATCGATACGACAGACGTTAGCCAGGATTCGGTGCAATCCGCAACGATGCGCTCGTGTAGAACACGGCGCTCCGCACCACTGCAGGTGCCCCCACGCTGAGGCCAGTATAGTATCGAGCATGCAGCAGTTCTGTCGAGTTCGCTACAGCTCAGCTACAGCAGCCAGCATCGTGTCTAGCACCTAGTTAAAGTTTCAGATGAACTTGTACCGTTGTTAATGATGAACCTTATACTTCAAGAAAGAGCTTTTTTTTAATTAGTGCATCAAGTGTTGCTTTGCTACTTTATGACAATTGCAAATCATCCAGTATGTCTGTGACAAAGATGTATGTCAACGTCAAGCAAATCTTCAATCCATTAATATAATAAAGTGAACTAATATTTCATGTGTTTTAGTTTGATGAACCTTCTCCCAGAGCGAGCAAAGAAGCCACAGTTATGGCCGGACGAAAATAGTTTCTTCTGGTGTCAACATATACTTTTCCATCCCTTGTCCACGTGGATGCGCGTGTGGTAGAAAACATTCCGGTCAGGTAGGCAGCCATTCATCAGCTGACTGCACCTGCTGCCGATAACAAATCCGACACAGTTCAAGAATCTACAGGTTTATCCGGAAAACAAGAAGAAATTGAGTAAGTTATGAGGGAACGGAAAAGTACATCGCCCCTCCCCCCTCTTACGGTTCCAATGAGAACAAAAATAATAAAAAGACCTGTTTTCCAGACGTAAGTGGAATTATCGAAAGAAACAGCGTTTTCCTCGTTTATTGCTCGCATAGCCATAGTGCACAGACCTGCGTTCATAGTCGCAGAGCTAAGTTGAATACAGCTAATGGTGATTACACACTTAAGTTTCGCATTATGTAAATTCTGATATTCTCAAAGATGTGGGAATCTGTTGCTATAATCGTTCTGAACTCGAATTACAGTTTTAAGGTGAATAATTTTCAGATACTGTAGGTTGTTTTTCTGAAATTCAGTTTCTTGGAAGTTACGCTGCAGTCATGTACGAAGCATTGATGTTAACAAATTGTTATGATTGTTGTATTCCTTAAAAATATTGACGTACTGGTCACACGTGCAATGAGAGGCGCTCAGGGATGGACAGACCATCGACTCGTGAGGTCCAAATTAAAGATAACTTTGAAGGCACCACGTCGAGCTTCACACAAAATACCAACAAAATTGTCCTGCAAAATCTTGGCCAATGGTCAGACTATGAGAGTAAAACTGGATGAAAAATTTGGTGTCGATGGCCTTTTGATATCTGAATCTGCTCCTGTGGAGGAACAGTGGAGTGCATACGCTAGCAGACTGCGTGGCTGTGCTTCAGAAGTCTTGGGAAAGCCTCAGAAGAAGCATCAGGACTGGTTTGACGACTCAGATCCAGAGATCAGAAAGCTAATTAATGATTTCAGAACCTCTCTTCGCACCCCTGATGATAACAAGCGTAGAGCAGCGCATTACAATCTGAAAGTGAAGGTACGTGCTCTCAAAGACAGTTGGTGGGCAAATAAAGCAAATGAAATACAGTTATATGCCGACACACACCAAACTGGCATATTCTTTGAGTCCCTGAAAACTATCTTTGGTCCAAGAGTTGGGAAGATAGCACCAGTCTATAACAAAGATAAAAGTTGTCGGCTGACGCAACAGAGTGACATCCTGTCTCAGTGGGCGGAACATTTTAATGACGTTCTTAATCCCGACCATCAGACAACCGATATTCCATACATAGAAGCACTTGAAGACCTGCCAGTTGAGGAACAACTTGCAGATGCCCCTTCCTACGATGAATTCATTTCAGCACTGGCTAAGCTGAAAAATGACAAAACAGCAGGATTAGATAACTTGCCATCAGAGCTATATAAATATGGGGGGCCAAACATCAAGAAACCATTGTTTGCTCTGATCTTAAGGATTTGGGAGCATTAAATGATTCCACAACACTCGAAGGATGCTTGTATTTCCAAGATCTATAAAGGCAAGGGTGACATATAAGACTGCAGCTCCCACAGGGGCATTTCTCTTCTCTCAGCAGCGGGAAAAGTGCTTGCCCACATAATTAACACCCGGTTAACACACTTTGCAGAAAAACTGCTACCAGAGATCCAGTGTGGCTTTCGCCCAAACAGAGGCACAGTGGATGCAATATTTGTTGTCAAACAAATGCAAGAGAAAAGCTTAGAGCAACATCGGCCTTTGTTCATGTGCTTTGTAGACCTGGAAAAAGCTTTTGATCGTGTCCCACGGGAAGCTCTCTGGATCATACTAAAGAAAACTGGGTGCACTGACAAAATTGTCAGTTTGATTCGGCAGTTTCATGAAAACATGATGGCAAAAATCCGCCATGAGGACAAGCTCTCAGAACAGTTTCCCGTGACATGTGGTGTAAAACAAGGCTGTGTTCTGGCTCCCACACTCTTCTCACTTTACTTCGCAGTTGTTATGAGAGACGCGACCAAATCCTGTAGTAATCAAATTAGTCTCGACACAAGGACAGACAAAAGTGTCTTCACCATCTCTCGCCTCAGAACAAAAAGTTGCGTAACCAAACTATCCATCTTAGAGATTCTCTACGCGGATGATGTATGCATGATGGCTAATTCTTGCGAAACTCTTCAGACTTACATAAATCTGCTAAATGCCTCCTGCAGAAGATTTGGCTAGCCATTAGCATCACTAAGACGCAAGTTCTCAAACAGCCACTTAGAGGTCTTAAAGCAGATGACTCCAGTATTGAGATAAATAACAAACCCTTCCAAAATGTGTCAAATTTCAAATACTTGGGAAGCCAAATTAGAAGTGACAACAGCCTGACAACGGAAATCGCAGCGCGTATAGCCAGCGCAGCCTCAGCCTTCGATAAGCTTAATGACCGAGTATGGAAATCACATGATCTCAAACTACAAACAAAAATTGCAGTCTACAAAGCAGTAGTATTATCCACCTTACTCTATGCCTCGGAAACCTGGTGCTGTTACAAAGCTGACATTAAGAAGCTAGATAAATTTCATCTTCGATGTCTGAGATCAATTCTGCGCATCAAATGGGAAGAGCGTGTCCCAAACACGGAGATTTTGCGCCGCTTGAAACTGGCTGGTATTGAAGCTTTAATAATGAAACATCAACTGAGATGGAGTGGTCACATAGTACGCATGGATGACAGTAGGCTACCTAAAGCGGTGTTCTACTCGCAGCTCTCGTGCGGGAAGAGGAGGAAAGATGGTCAACACCTGCGATATAAAGACACCATTAAACGCCACCTTGCAGCCTGTGGCATTCCAAGCAACCGTTGGAAGGAGCTAGCATTGCGCCGATCGGAGTGGCGATCAACTGTACATAAGAGCATCGAACAATTCGAGCAAAAGCGTCTAATGAACCTGGATGCTAAAAGAGAGCTCCGAAAATCTCAGCTCAAGCCTGTCTACACGTATACTTACAACTCTGCTGGTCAACTTCACTGTGCTTCATGCAACAGGATAATCAAAGCGAAATTCGGATTCGCGAGCCACATCCGAGCCTACCACAACAAGGACAGAGAAGACTGACGGAGTCGCTGTCACCGGACACGGCGAGGAGGACATCATCATCATCACTATTGCACGCGTAAACACACCTTAAAATGATGCCGAGAAAAAATTAGATTGGTTAGAGAGGGGTAGGGGGATAGAGATGAGGGGGAGGGTTAGGAGATAGAGAGGGGGGAGGGAGGGAAGACTGTAACAAATTGTGATCTCGAGCCACAAAATTAAATTTTGGATCCGAACAATGATTTAACAGACAGTGAATTGCCCATATTGGCAGGCTTTTTCCAGCACCTACTGGTTTCAAACCTCTACCTGACCTTATAGTGTAACGCACACTGCACTAACTTGTGGGACAGGAAGGTGAGTCAGTTGTTGTTGTTGTGGTCTTCAGTCCTGAGACTGGTTTGATGCAGCTCTCCATGCTACTCTATCCTGTGCAAGCTTCTTCATCTCCCAGTACCTACTGCAACCTACATCCTTCTGAATCTGCTTAGTGTATTGATCTCTTGGTCTCCCTCTACGATTTTTACCCTCCACGCTGCCCTCCAATGCTAAATTTGTGATCCCTCGATGCCTCAGAACATGTCCTACCAACCGATCCCTTCTTCTAGTCAAGTTGTGCCACAAACTTCTCTTCTCCCCAATCCTATTCAATACCTCCTCATTAGTTACGTGATCTACCCACCTTATCTTCAGCATTCTTCTGTAGCACCACATTTCGAAAGCTTCTATTCTCTTCTTGTCCAAACTAGTTATCGTCCATGTCTCACTTCCATACATGGCTACACTCCATACAAATACTTTCAGAAACGACTTCCTGACACCTAAATCTATATTCGATGTTAACAAATTTCTCTTCTTGAGAAACGCTTTCCTTGCCTTTGCCAGTCTACATTTTATATCCTCTCTACTTCGACCATCATCGGTTATTTTACTCCCTAAATAGCAAAACTCCTTTACTACTTTAAGTGTCTCATTTCCTAATCTAATTCCCTCAGCATCACCCGACTTAATTTGACTACATTCCATTATCCTCGTTTTGCTTTTGTTGATGTTCATCTTATATCCTCCTTTCAAGACACTGTCCATTCCGTTCAACTGCGCTTCCAAGTCCTTTGCTGTCTCTGACAGAATTACAATGTCATCGGCGAACCTCAAAGTTTTTACTTCTTCTCCATGAATTTTAATACCTACTTCGAATTTTTCTTTTGTTTCCTTTACTGCTTGCTCAATATACAGATTGAATAACATCGGGGAGAGGCTACAACCCTGTCTCACTCCTTTCCCAACCACTGCTTCCCTTTCATGCCCCTCGACTCTTATAACTGCCATCTGGTTTCTGTACAAATTGTAAATAGCCTTTCGCTCCCTGTATTTTACCCCTGCCACCTTCAGAATTTGAAAGAGAGTATTCCAGTCAACATTGTCAAAAGCTTTCTCTAAGTCTACAAATGCTAGAAATGTAGGTTTGCCTTTTCTTAATCTTTCTTCCAAGATAAGTCGTAAGGTCAGTATTGCCTCACGTGTTCCAACATTTCTACGGAATCCAAACTGATCTTCCCCGAGGTCGGCTTCTACCAGTTTTTCCATTCGTCTGTAAAGAATTCGCGTTAGTATTTTGCAGCTGTGACCTATTAAACTGATAGTTCGGTAACTTTCACATCTGTCAACACCTGCTTTCTTTGGGATTGGAATTATTATATTCTTCTTAAAGTCTGAGGGTATTTCGCCTGTCTCATACATCTTGCTCACCAGATGGTAGAGTTTTGTCATGACTGGCTCTCCCGAGGCCATCAGTAGTTCTAATGGAATGTTGTCTACTCCCGGGGCCTTGTTTTGACTCAGGTCTTTCAGTGCTCTGTCAAACTCTTCACGCAGTATCTTATCTCCCATTTCATCTTCATCTACATCCTCTTCCATTTCCATAATATTGTCCTCAAGTACATCGCCCTTGTATAAACCCTCTATATACTCCTTCCACCTTTCTGCTTTCCCTTCTTTGCTTAGAACTGGGTTGCCATCTGAGCTCTTGATATTCATACAAGTGGTTCTCTTCTCTCCAAAGGTATCTTTAATTTTCCTGTAGGCAGTATCTATCTTACCCCTAGTGAGACAAGCCTCTACATCCTTACATTTGTCCGCTAGCCATCCCTGCTTAGCCATTTTGCACTTCCTGTCGATTTCATTTTTGAGACGTTTGTATTCCTTTTTGCCTGCTTCATTTACTGCATTTTTATATTTTCTCCTTTCATCAATTAAATTCAATATTTCTTCTGTTACCCAAGGATTTCTACTAGCCCTCGTCTTTTTACCTACTTGATCCTCTGCTGCCTTCACCACTTCATCCCTCAGAGCTACCCATTCTTCTTCTACTGTATTTCTTTCCCCCATTCCAGTCAATTGTTCCCTAATGCTCTCCCTGAAACTCTCTACAACCTCTGGTTCTTTCAGTTTATCCAGGTCTCATCTCCTTAAATTCCCACCTTTTTGCAGTTTCTTCAGAGAGTCAGATCAGGATAAAATCCGCGCGGCTGATTAATGGTATACTTGCCAATCTGGCTGTGATTTTGTCAGTTTCCCGCGTTCGTTTATGTAAATGCTGGACTGGTCCTCAATTTACGCTTCACAAAACATGTTTCGCAAAGAGTTACAATACGATCCAACGCAGAACAAAGTTTCCACAATTCACAGACGCAGAGCGCACACATTTTCTGTCCATTAGGTAACTGAGCCATTGGAACGGCAACCGGCCACAAAGTTAGATGCAGTACATTGCCACAACCTGTGTATTGCAGAGCCCTTCTTAGTTGGGGAAAAAGTAACCGAAAAGATAGAGAGTAAGACTGATTGTAAACCTTTGAAAAGCCCCGGCAGGAAAAAGCACATTGCAGGGGAGTGCTATTAGTGGCAGGAGGAAATCGCCAATTATAGCGCCTGCCTGAATTCTGTTATGGTGACATTAGCTGGAAAGGCCCAATAGTAAAACTAGTTTGGGAAACCGTTTGGAGATCGCAAAAATTCGAAGAGTCGATTGAGAACTTCCTGGGTGTTGGAGTCGTGGTCCCTTTTTAGTGAAGATGCTCACTTGACTGATTTCTCAGTTAGTAACACAACGTGATCCACTAAGGGACAGGTTACCTCCTCCCTCCGCAGTTACTCAACACAGAAGTCATGTTTATCAGAGAATAACAAATAAAAGGAGTTTGCTGATACATTTAGCAGTAGAACATACATTAAATTTGCGTACCACAACAGTGTTCATTACATTACAGAATGCTCCTAGATTTGGGCAAAGCGTGCCTTAAAAATAAATATTCTTACATCGGAGCAGTTGCAAATGTTTCCTCATGAACAAAAACGTACGGCGTAACTACACTCCTGGAAATTGAAATAAGAACACCGTGAATTCATTGTCCCAGGAAGGGGAAACTTTATTGACACATTCCTGGGGTCAGATACATCACATGATCACACTGACAGAACCACAGGCACATAGACACAGGCAACAGAGCATGCACAATGTCGGCACTAGTACAGTGTATATCCACCTTTCGCAGCAATGCAGGCTGCTATTCTCCCATGGAGACGATCGTAGAGATGCTGGATGTAGTCCTGTGGAACGGCTTGCCATGCCATTTCCACCTGGCGCCTCAGTTGGACCAGCGTTCGTGCTGGACGTGCAGACCGCGTGAGACGACGCTTCATCCAGTCCCAAACATGCTCAATGGGGGACAGATCCGGAGATCTTGCTGGCCAGGGTAGTTGACTTACACCTTCTAGAGAACGTTGGGTGCCACGGGATACATGCGGACGTGCATTGTCCTGTTGGAACAGCAAGTTCTCTTGCCGGTCTAGGAATGGTAGAACGATGGGTTCGATGACGGTTTGGATGTACCGTGCACTATTCAGTGTCCCCTCGACGATCACCAGTGGTGTACAGCCAGTGTAGGAGATCGCTCCCTACACCATGATGCCGGGTGTTGGCCCTGTGTGCCTCGGTCGTATGCAGTCCTGATTGTGGCGCTCACCTGCACGGCGCCAGACACGCATACGACCATCATTGGCACCAAGGCAGAAGCGACTCTCATCGCTGAAGACGACACGTCTCCATTCGTCCCTCCATTCACGCCTGTCGCGACACCACTGGAGGCGGGCTGCACGATGTTGGGGCGTGAGCGGAAGACGGCCTAACGGTGTGCGGGACCGTAGCCCAGCTTCATGGAGACGGTTGCGAATGGTCCTCGCCGATACCCCAGGAGCAACAGTGTCCCTAATGTGCCTGGAAGTGGCGGTGCGGTTCCCTACGGCACTGCGTAGGATTCTACGGTCTTGGCGTGCATCCGTGCGTCGCTGCGGTCCGGTCCCAGGTCGACGGGCACGTGCACCTTCCGCCGACCACTGGCGACAACATCGATGTACTGTGGAGACCTCACGCCCCACGTGTTGAGCAATTCGGCGGTACGTCCACCCGGCCTCCCGCATGCCCACTATACGCCCTCGCTCAAAGTCCGTCAACTGCACATACGGTTCACGTCCACGCTGTCGCGGCATGCTACCAGTGTTAAAGACTGCGATGGAACTCCGTATGCCACGGCAAACTGGCTGACACTGACGGCGGCGGTGCACAAATGCTGCGCAGCTAGCGCCATTCGACGGCCAACACCGCGGTTCCTGGTGTGTCCGCTGTGCCGTGCGTGTGATCATTGCTTGTGCAGCCCTCTCGCAGTGTCCGGAGCAAGTATGGTGGGTCTGACACACCGGTGTCAATGTGTTCTTTTTTCCATTTCCAGGAGTGTATCTCTCTCGCATTTGGTAAGCCAGAGGGTCCTGGTACATAAAACGTATTTTCATTCACATGATTCCACAATTATTTTTTAACCACTGTTCAGCCTGAATCCTTTCCAACGGGTCAATTTCGACAGAAAATTATCTGTAATCTGAGTCGGCCAAAGCTGAGAGAACAATCGAGAAGTACTGCTTATAATTGTAAAAGATCGACCCACTCGCCTTCGGCTTCACCAGCCGTATGTGTGTGCCATCGATTCCTCCTACGCAGTTTAGGTCTTTCGCACGGGTTTGGAATCCGTTTGCAATGCCCATTATCAAATTGCGATGTCAGACTATAAGAAGAGTAAAAAAGTTTATTTTATCGAATAGTTTTCTAACAGTCGAATGAGAAAGATTGCATAGCGCAAAAGACAAGCAGATCTGGAAAGAGTGCGTTTTAACTTTTTACGCGAATGAAGCATTGCATCTTTTTCAGGAAGCAATTTTTTTAGAGGCACAGCAGGTGACTCGATAATTAGCCCTCCGCATTTGTTCCGAAACAGACAGCCGCATGGCTACCAGGACTCTTGCGCCTCTCCGCCCGTTGGCGGAAATACTCCACTCGTGTGGCTCCGGCCTAAAGGTGCGATCCCAGTGCGGCGGCTGTGGCCACGCAAGTGACGCGGGACTGAAGTCGCGAGAGACCAACGCGGCCCTCGACGGACTTGATCGGCCTAGCACATGGACAGAATCTTCCACACGCTGAACTGCGCTTAGTAAACGAGTTGTTTGCTCTTAGTCATCCTGTACGACATTTGTAGCGTTCTTTCTCCTCTACCACGATCGCTGCTCGCTCTTTGATTTACAAAGAGACTACAGTGTGACCCACTTATAATGACCGCCCCAAATAATTTTTCGTCCAGAACTAAAATGAAAAATGTATCAAGCGAATGTTGTTTAACTACCACTTCGGCTGTTGCGCTTTGATGGTGATGAGGTGAAATGACAACACAAACGCCCAGTCTCCGATCGGAGAAACCCCCCGACGGTGCCGGCAATCGGGCTATAGAACCTGGGAAGTAGAGAAAGCAACGCTAACCATTAGACCGAGAGCTACGAACAACTTTTAACTGAAGACCGCTGACTGAGTGACTGGTGTCTTTTTCCTTGTATTTACATTTTCGTTTACTGTCAACTCCTGCCAAGTTGACGAGTTACGTACGTACACTGTGCGCTGTTACAGGCGTGACAAAGTCAGTTCTGTGTAACGTTGTTAATAACTTCAAGTTTACATGTTTAGTACAATGAGATACGTTTTCGAAAAGATATTCAGCAGAGGAAGTTGATTATCAGAATGAAAAAGGTTCTATTTTAAAAAATACGTGCTGCTGAAACTTCCTGGCAGATTAAAACTGTGTGCCAGGCCGAGACTCGAGCTCGGGACCTTTGCCTTTCGCGGGCAAGTGCTCGCAGATGGTAGAGCACTTGCCCCCTAAAGCCAAAGGTTCCGAGTTCGAGTCTCGGCCTGGCACACAGTTTTAATCTGCTACGAAGTTTCATATCAGCGCACACTCCACTGCAGAGTGAAAATCTCATCATAACGAACAGCCGTACCAGAAAGGCAATTATGCTGGTTACTTATGCTGATTACTGTCACCTTGGTAACTAAACAGCATTTGCTTGATAAATTTTTTATTGTGCTTCTGGACAAAAAGTTATTTGGGACGATCAAGACTAATACGACACGCTCGTTTTGCCCGTCAAATCTCGGCAAGGAAAATATGTTCAGGCACAGGTACCAGCTACCTTAGGTTCGAACGAGCGCCACTGTAACAGCGAGCGATAACGACCTCGGATACGGAGGCGGATGCTGTTGTAAGGAGACCACGTCAGGCGGTTACGTAGACGACGAGTCAAGGATGGCGGAACGTGTTACAGTGTATAGGTGTCCCGTCCCGCCACGACCGCAGTGGCAGTGCGATCGCCAGGAGCTGGCCAGACGGCGTCTAGTCTTCCGCGGCGGCGGCGGCGGCGGCGGCGGATCGGGTGGTAGTTGTCTGCGGCGCGGGCAGGCCGGCCGGGCACCGCTGCACGCTCAAGGTTACGTCACCGCGGCCGCCGTTCATTCATGGCGCGGCCGCGCGCAGGCGGTCTGCGCAGGCGCGGCCGCCGGCCCGCTGTTCACGCCGGCCACATATTTTATACGCCACCCACTCCCGCTCAGCCGGGCAGCAGGTTGGTCGTTCCGTGACAAGCTCTTTAATAAGTCTCCACAATCTGCGATCCCTTACACGCGTCATTACTGTGCTGGAAAGCACTCGTCGATATTCCGATCGTAGCAAGGATAAAATACGCGGCCACTTGTACAGAAACACTATATAATCGAAAGTATCCGGACACCCCCAAAAACATACGTTTTTCATATTAAGTGCATTGTGCTGTCACCTACTGCCAGGTACTCCATATCACGACCTCAGTAGTCATTAGACATCGCGAGAGGGCAGAATGGGGCGCTTCGCGGAACTCACGGACTTCTTTCGTCGTCAGGTGATTGCGTGTCATTGTATCATACGTCTGTACGCGACATTTCCGCACTCCTAAACACTCCTAAGTCCACTGTTTCCGATGTTATAGTGAAGTGGAAACGTGAAGGAACACGTACAGTACAAAATCGTGCAGTAGCCCGGTATCGTCTGTTGACTGACAGAGACCGCCGAAAACTGAAGAGGGTAGAAATATGTAATACGCGGACATATTTCCAGACCATCACACAGGAATTCCAAACTGCATCAAGATCCACTGCAAGTACTATGACAGTTACACGGGAGATGAGAAAACTTGGATTTCATGGTCGAGCGGCTGCTCTTAAGCCACACATCATGCCGGTAAATGCCAAACGACTCCGGGCTTGGCGTAAGGAGCGTAAACATTGGACGATTGAACAGTGGGAAAACTTTGTGTGGCGATCTGATGGCAGAGTGTGGGTATGGCGAATGCCCGGTGAACGTCATCTGCAAGCGTGTGTAGTGCCAACAGTCAAATTCGGAGGCGGTGGAGTTATGATGTGGTTGTGTTTTTCATGGAGGGGCCTCGCACCCCTTGTTGTTTTGCGTGGCACTATCACAGCACGGGCCTACATTGATGTTTTAAGCACCTTCTTGCTTCCCAATGTTGAAGAGCAATTGGGGGATGGCAATTGCATCTTTCGACACGATCGAGCATCTGTTCATTATGCACGGCCTGTGGTGGAGAGGTTAGACGACAACAACGTCCCTGTGATGGAGTGGGCTGCACAGAGTCATAACTTGAATCCTATAGAACACCTTTGGGATGTTTTGGAACGCCGACTTCGTGCCAGGCCTCACCGACCGACTTCGATACATCTCCCCAGCACAGCAGTCCGAGAAGAACGGACTGCCATTCCCCAAGAAACCTTCCAGCACCTAATTGAACGTATGTCTGCGAGAGTGGAAGCTGTCATCAAGGTTAAGGGTGAGCCAACACCATACTAAATTTCAGCATTACCTAAGGAGGGCGCCACGAACTTGTACGTCATTTTCAGCCAGGTGTCCGGATACTTTTGATCACATAGTGTACGTGACTGCTCTTTCATGTGTCGAGGACCACGAAACGGAAGCGGTGGCTGAACACGAAATGAGGCAGAGTTGTACTCTATCTTAGAAAATACACTCCTGGAAATTGAAATAAGAACACCGTGAATTCATTGTCTCAGGAAGGGGAAACTTTATTGACACATTCCTGGGGTCAGATACATCACATGATCACACTGACAGAACCACAGGCACATAGACACAGGCAACAGAGCATGCACAATGTCGGCACTAGTACAGTGTATATCCACCTTTCGCAGCAATGCAGGCTGCTATTCTCCCATGGAGACGATCGTAGAGATGCTGGATGTAGTCCTGTGGAACGGCTTGCCATGCCAATTCCACCTGGCGCCTCAGTTGGACCAGCGTTCGTGCTGGACGTGCAGACCGCGTGAGACGATGCTTCATCCAGTCCCAAACATGCTCAATGAGGGACAGATCCGGAGATCTTGCTGGCCAGGGTAGTTGACTTACACCTTCTAGAGCACTTTGGGTGGCACGGGATACATGCGGACGTGCATTGTCCTGTTGGAACAGCAAGTTCCCTTGCCGGTCTAGGAATGGTAGAACGATGGGTTCGATGACGGTTTGGATGTACCGTGCACTATTCAGTGTCCCCTCGACGATCACCAGTGGTGTACGGCCAGTGTAGGAGATCGCTCCCCACACCATGATGCCGGGTGTTGGCCCTGTGTGCCTCGGTCGTATGCAGTCCTGATTGTGGCGCTCACCTGCACGGCGCCAGACACGCATACGACCATCATTGGCACCAAGGCAGAAGCGACTCTCATCGCTGAAGACGACACGTCTCCATTCGTCCCTCCATTCACGCCTGTCGCGACACCACTGGAGGCGGGCTGCACGATGTTGGGGCGTGAGCGGAAGACGGCCTAACGGTGTGCGGGACGGTAGCCCAGCTTCATGGAGACGGTTGCGAATGGTCCTCGCCGATACCCCAGGAGCAACAGTGTCCCTAATGTGCTGGAAAGTGGCGGTGCGGTCCCCTACGGCACTGCGTAGGATCCTACGGTCTTGGCGTGCATCCGTGCGTCGCTGCGGTCCGGTCCCAGGTCGACGGGCACGTGCACCTTCCGCCGACCACTGGCGACAACATCGATGTACTGTGGAGACCTCACGCCCCACGTGTTGAGCAATTCGGCGGTACGTCCACCCGGCCTCCCGCATGCCCACTATACGCCCTCGCTCAAAGTCCGTCAACTGCAGATACGGTTCACGTCCACGCTGTCGCGGCATGCTACCAGTGTTAAAGACTGCTATGGAGCTCCGAATGCCACGGCAAACTGGCTGACACTGACGGCGGCGGTGCACAAATGCTGCGCAGCTAGCGCCATTCGACGGCCAACACCGCGGTTCCTGGTGTGTCCGCTGTGCCGTGCGTGTGATCATTGCTTGTACAGCCCTCTCGCAGTGTCCGGAGCAAGTATGGTGGGTCTGACACACCGGTGTCAATGTGTTCTTTTTTCCATTTCCAGGAGTGTATAACAGGCAGAGAAAACACCCAACACAAAGAAATATACTACACAGTAGTAATCGAATCGTTTCCTGCCGCGCTGGATTAGCCGACCGGTCTACGACGCTGCAGTCATGGACTGTGCGGCTGGTCCCGGTTGAGGTTAGAATCCTCCCTCGGACATGGGTGTGTGTGTTTGTCCTTAGGATAATTTAGGTTAAGTAGTGTGTAAGCTTAGGGACTGATGACCTTAGCACTTAAGTCCCATAAGATTTCACACACATTTGAACATTTGAATCGTTTCCCACACGACACAACCACCAAAGATCTTCTGGCAGTAACAATATGTAATTATAAAACAACAGACAAATCCGCAGACTGCCACAAAGTGACT
Source organism: Schistocerca cancellata (assembly GCF_023864275.1). NCBI lineage: Eukaryota > Metazoa > Arthropoda > Insecta > Orthoptera > Acrididae > Schistocerca > Schistocerca cancellata. The sequence continues at coordinate 217,679,984 of NC_064631.1, forward strand.
TTTGGAACACGTAAAAAAGATCGAATTTCTCATTCTTACATTGACAGTATGCTACAATGCGTAAAGTGATAGAGAAAGTGTTTAAAAATTACACCGACAAACTTCGAGGGGATGTAGAAGGTGTCTTGAGGAACAAAATGAGGATACGAATCCGTGTCTGGGAACACATCCTGCGATATTGGGGAGCGTCGAACTTACAGACGCTGGCGCGTGTATTTGTATGTATACAGGGCGATACCGCGATGATGCTACAAACTTTCAGGAATGATGGAACAGGATAAACGACAAAACCATGTCCAATATGTATGGGCTCCAAAGTGCATGCCTGAGGAGCTATGAGCACTTGTTCATCTTCGTACTGTGAAACACATCCCTCTTCTGAACAACTGCTCTTAACTCTTAAGGTATGCATTTTAATATCCATGATAGCCAGATATTTTCTTCTCATTTTCGTCCATACTGCCACCTCTGAAAGTCGCCTACCTTACTGTCTTAGCAACAACAATACCTGCAACATCATACCTGAAACTTTGTAACATCATCATGGAATCACATTACATACACATACTCGTGCCATGGTGTAGGGATAGCGTCTTTCATTTGTAATCAAAACGTCATTGGGCCCGGGTTAGAATCCTGCCACGGCTCAAATTTTGATTAATGGTTCAAAAAATGGTTCAAATGGCTCTGAGCACTACGGGACTTAACATTTATGGTCATCAGTTCAAAATGGTTCAAATGGCTCTGAGCACTATGGGACTCAACATCTTAGGTCATAAGTCCCCTAGAACTTAGAACTACTTAAACCTAACTAACCTAAGGACATCACACAACACTCAGTCATCACGAGGCAGAGAAAATCCCTGACCCCGCCGGGAATCTAACCCGGGAACCCGCGCGTGGGAAACGAGAACGCTACCGCACGACCACAAGCTGCGGATATTAATGGTTAAAATGGCTCTGAGCACTATGCGACTTAACTTCTGAGGTCATCAGTCGCCTAGAACTTAGAACTAATTAAACCTAACTAACCTAAGGACGTCACACACATCCATGCCCGAGGCAGGATTCGAACCTGCGACCGTAGCGGTCGCTCGGTTCCAGACTGTAGCGCCTAGAACCGCACGGCCACTGCGGCCGGCTTTTGATTAATGATCAGCATTGGTGTCCGAAGACTTCCGGCATAAGAAGTCACCTTCTTTCTGCCAACGGTCTTGTCAAAGAGGGCGGAGGGCTGGACAGGGGTTCAGGGTTCTTTCTTGTCCTTCGGGTGGGAAACTGCCCCTGGAGGCGGAATAATCAGCAATTATCAATGGCATGAGGATGCAGAAGGCAATGGAAACCACTGCATTAAAGACACATAACGTGTATCCACAGGAAATGCGGCCTTAATTGAATGAGTGCCATCATGGTCTCTCCATTGGCAAAAGATTCCGAAATGTGCCCCATTCGAATCTCAAGTAGCGGACTGCCAAAGGCGAGGTGACCATGAGAGAAAGATTGATAACCATCGAAAGGATAACGTTTCTACGAGTCGAGGCGCAGAACGTCAGAAGCTTGAACGGCGCAGGGAAGCCAGAAAATCTGAAAAGGGAATGCAAAGGCTCAATCTAGATACAATAGGGGTTAGTGAAGTGAAGTGGAAATAAGACAGGGATTTCTGGCGAGATGAGTATAGAGTAATATCAGCGTAGTGGAAAATGGTATAATGGGAGTAGGATTCGTTATGTATAAGAAGGTAGGGCAGAGAGTGAATTACTGTGAACAGTGCAGTGATAGAATTGTTCTGATCAGAATCGACAGCAAACAAACACGACAACGATAGTACAGGCATACATGCCATCGTAGAAATATGAAGATGAAGAGACAGAGAAAGTATACGAGAATACTGAAAAAGTGATACAACACGTAAAAGGAGATGAAAATCTAAGTCATGGGCGACTATACTACAGTTGTAGGGTAAGGAGTTGAAAGGAAGCTACAGGAGAATATGGGCTTGTGACAAGGAATGAGAGAGGAGGAAGACTATTTGAATTCTGCAATAAATTTCAGTTGTAAAATGTAAATGTCGTGTGACTAGGGACTCCCGTCGGGTAGACCGTTCGTCTTTCGATTTGACGCCACTTGTCTTTTGGCGCGCGCCGGATGTACGGTGCCGATCACTGGGCGCCTTGACGTGCAAAATTATGGTCGGTTTTTCGTCTAACGCTGAACAGCTTCTAAGCTCGTAATTTGCAAGCTCTAAGTTACGTATGACTTTTTTTCTGTGTTTAACTAAGGAGATTGTTGAAACTTATTGTGGCATGGATAGCTGCCGGACATGATTCTGAACTTGGTTCGACGGTGGCTATTTTAAGAAGGCTGATGTTCCTCATTCCGTTTTTGATCATACGTGGAGAGTGTGTTTTAAGCGATTTTCAAGCAAATTTTAACTTATTTTACGACATATTGTCCGCTTTGGGACTGGCCGCTGTTGTGCCCGGCAGCCAGAGTTAATCATTTGTCACGGCAGCATTTGGTATGTTTATTTGCCTTAAGACAACTGGAAGTGATCTCTAAGTTTCCTGCTAATTCACTAGGAGACGGGTAATGTTAGAGTATTGCTCCTTAAGAATTTGGGGGCGTGCTTATTATATATTCCAGTGTCGCTGTGATTTTACCTTGTTTTCATTGCAATCTATTTGTGCTGCAGTTCATTTGTTAAGACTGCTCGTTCCCTGGCGTCGACGCGGTTATGGATTCTTGTCAGGCCCGCTCATTGTGGGGCCGGTCGGACTATATACAGGGTGTTTCAAAAATGACCGGTATATTTGAAACGGCAATAAAAACTAAACGAGCAGCGATAGAAATTCACCGTTTGTTGCAATATGCTTGGGACAACAGTACATTTTCAGGCGGACAAACTTTCGAAATTACAGTAGTTACAATTTTCAACAACAGATGGCGCTGCAAGTGATGTGAAAGATATAGAAGACAACGCAGACTGTGGGTGCACCATTCTGTACGTCGTCTTTCTGCTGTAAGCGTGTGCTGTTCACAACGTGCAAGTGTGCTGTGGACAACATGGTTTATTCCTTAGAACAGAGGATTTTTCTGGTGTTGGAATTCCACCGCCTAGAACACAGTGTTGTTGCAACAAGACGAAGTTTTCAACGGAGGTTTAATCTAACCAAAGGACCGAAAAGCGATACAATAAAGGATCTGTTTGAAAAATTTCAACGGACTGGGAACGTGACGGATGAACGTGCTGGAAAGATAGGGCGACCGCGTACGGCAACCACAGAGGGCAACGCGCAGCTAGTGCAGCAGGTGATCCAACAGCGGCCTCGGGTTTCCGTTCGCCGTGTTGCAGCTGCGGTCCAAATGACGCCAACGTCCACGTATCGTCTCATGCGCCAGAGTTTACACCTCTATCCACACAAAATTCAAACGCGGCAACCCCTCAGCGCCGCTACCATTGCTGCACGAGAGACATTCGCTAACGATATAGTGCACAGGATTGATGCCGGCGATATGCATGTGGGCAGCATTTGGTTTACTGACGAAGCTTATTTTTACCTGGACGGCTTCGTCAATAAACAGAACTGGCGCATATGGGGAACCGAAAAGCCCCATGTTGCAGTCCCATCGTCCCTGCATCCTCAAAAAGTACTGGTCTGGGCCGCCATTTCTTCCAAAGGAATCATTGGCCCATTTTTCAGATCCGAAACGATTACTGCGTCACGCTATCTGGACATTCTTCGTGAATTTGTGGCGGTACAAACTGCCTTAGACGACACTGCGAACATCACGTGGTTTATGCAAGATGGTGCCCGGCCACATCGCACGGCCGACGTCTTTAATTTCCTGAATGAATATTTCGATGATCGTGTGATTGCTTTGGGCTATCCGAAACATACAGGAGGCGGCGTGGATTGGCCTCCCTATTCGCCAGACGTGAACCCCTGTGACTTCTTTCTGTGGGGACACTTGAAAGACCAGGTGTACCGCCAGAATCCAGAAACAATTGAACAGCTGAAGCAGTACATCTCATCTGCATGTGAAGCCATTCCGCCAGACACGTTGTCAAAGGTTTCGGGTAATTTCATTCAGAGACTACGCCATATTATTGCTGCGCATGGCGGATATGTGGAAAATATCGTACTATAGAGTTTCCCAGACCGCAGCGCCATCTGTTGTTGAAAATTGTAACTACTGTAATTTCGAAAGTTTGTCTGCCTGAAAATGTACTGTTGTCCCAAGCATATTGCAACAAACGGTGTATTTCTATCGCTGCTCGTTTAGTTTTTATTGCCGTTTCAAATATACCGGTCATTTTTGAAACACCCTGTATAAATATATACCACCTGCTATGAGATTCTGTGCACAAGCCGTGGGGAGTGAACGCTCGTATTGCCTGCCGGTCGTACCGTTATTGCTTCCAAACACTGCTATGGGCCTTAACGCTGTTCTCTAAAGTTAAGTGCAACTTGGGAATCTTTCTGAGTCATTATGTCAGTTAATTTAGTGAGGCTACCTTGTTAATATTGGCGTTTCTGTAAGTCATTTTATTGCTAGCCCTTCTTGTTTAACACTTATGTTAATCATTTGTGTATCTGTATTGAACGTGCAACGTGTTATTATTCCTATGTGTAAGTTTTTAGTTGGCTCATTTTGTATTTTTGGTATAAGCATGTTTCACTGTGCCCACTATCAATGATTTTGGTTGCGGACGCAGAATAATGATTCTTATTCGTGTTTATGTAATTCAATCAAAGTAAAGGTTTGTATATTGTATCAGTAAGAGGGTAAATGTCCGAAAGGAAGTATTATAAAGTCTGTTTTGAGTCAAATTAAAAATGTAAAACAATCCAGACTGTAACGCCTAGAACCGCTCGGCCACTCCGGCCGGCCATGAAGATCTCATGTCTTCTTTTTAATTAGAGAGTGGATATTATTATGATGGGTTACATTTGGTTGCATAAAATTAATGCGTAGCATAGACAGTAATAAAGTGCCCACCAGTTTTTATAGCCCCTCTGAACTGAACGGAATGCTTTACACTTGGTGTACAGCCGGAATTTCCCTATTTGAAACAAGCGCCGCACTAGTGTCAGATTTCACTCGGGGAGTTCACTACAGTGCAGGTCGAAATTACTGCTTGTGACTGGGTCAGTTGTGCTATTCTCCAACGCATTTAAAGCATTGTGCTCCGCACGAATTTTGTGTCAAAATTTTTACAATGCGAATGTTAAGCGACGGGCCGGCAAGGCGTAACAAAAGTGCCAGCAAGAAGTTAATCGTTTGTGGAGGGAAACTAAGCCGAAATTCATGGACAGGAACTGTTTTAGTGATCAAGTAAATCAAGAAATTGAAAAGCTACGTAATCATACTGTTCAAAAGTACGAGCAATGTTGTCTTTCATCTCCAAAGGAAGTGAAGTATCAATGACATGAATGCATATAATGTATCGATATAAAGTCAGTCTCATAGGGATACGTCAAAACGATTAACACTACCTTTTTTGTTCGTTTGCCTGTTCGTCCGATTACTAATCAGGGTTGACATGTTAAAATAAAGTGCTTTCCATCACGCGTTGAAAACACTTTTTAGTGCACTTTTAAGAAAGCATGTTTTTAATCAAGTGTTTTAATCAATGTTTAAAACAAATAAAAGCTTTCCATTCCAACATAGCTTCAACGGGCTACGACAGAGCTGGGGAGGGCATACAATTCATTCAAGTCTCTTGTAACTAGTGTAATAAAGCGTTTTGGCAAGAGTGTCATTCGATGCGTCACTTGGAGTGTTATATGACGGATTTTTTAAATTAAATTTCACATCTCTAAAAAATCAAAATGGAATTAAACATGTAATATTGATATCGAATGAAAGGTCTAAAAATGAGGGCGTTCTCAGTGTCTACTAAGGAGAAAAGGGGGTCCAAATAAAAGAAAAAAACCGCAAGTAATTAATAGCTGTCACCTTACTTTTTAATGGGTGGAGTGCTGCAATCTCACCTCACAGTTATGACTGAACAGCGCCTGTTGAAACGGAAGACGCAAGACGCCATTGCTGTGTTATCGACATTTCGATTCGACGCGCATTGGGTGGACGAACGTGTGAGCTAGCTGCACCAGGGAGATCCCACTGACAACCACACAAACTGGCAGCTTACAACTGGTGACAAGACGAACTTTTAGTTTCGATATTTAAGTTACAATTTACCGAGAATTTCTATTTTCATTCGTGTGGCAGGTACAGATTTGTGAACCTGGACGAATGTGTTTCAGATACCCTCTAGGTTACCAAGATTTGCCCAGCAGGGTTTCGCGAGAACTACGTCGTCTTTCTTCTAAGAATTGCCATTCAAGGTCCCTGAGCATTCCTGTCACGCTTTCATACATTTTGTACCGTCCTGTTGCGATCCTAGCAGCGAGTCTCTAAATTCGTTCAATTCTGTTGTCATGCTTACTTGAAAATGAATAAAAATACTCTTGAACTGCTCTCACTACACTCGTGTATTTCTTTACAACATACTTCAGATAAATCGAAGTCTTACATTCGACTTCCCTAACACTATCCGTAAATACTTGTGCGATGTGACTGCTCGACATGTTCACTACTAATCTTGTAATCGAGCACTATCGGTTTCTTCCCATTTGTTGTAGGAATCGTTCTGCATTTAGCCACATACAAAGAGAGCTGCAATTCATTATACCAAGTGGAAATTTTGTGAAAGTCTTTCTGAATTTTCTTACGATCGGCCAACGACAATACGTGGGCTATTCGGAAAGTAAGGAACGATACATCGCGAAATGGAAACCACAGTGAAAATCAAAACTGTTTTATTTGCAACAGTTAATTACAACTTACAGCTACTTATCTCCATAGTTGCCGATCCGACTTAGACGTTTGTCGTAGAGTTGTACCAACTTTCCAGTACCCTCGTTATAGAAGGCAGCCACCAGTGTTTTCTGCCAATTCTCTTAGCAAGCCTACAGCTCGTTGTCTGTGCCAAAATGTTGTCTTCATAGCCAGCGGTTCATGTGAGCAGAGATGAAACTCAGAGGGAGACAATTACGGGCTGTATTGTGGGTAATCAAACATTTCCAGTTGAAAACGATGCAGGAGCATCTTCATTGCCCCTGCAGAATGCGGCTGAGAATTGGCTTGAAGAAGAAACTGCACGACAGTTATGTAACGTTGGTTGCATATCTTCAGGCGAAATTTCTCATGAGGCCCTCGTACTTGGAGGGGCACACTACTGTTCTAGATATCTTTATGTGCTCCCTGTCTGCTCAGAACTAAAAAGAACGGCGTAACGCGATCGACGGGCATACTAGACAATGCCCAACACACCTGTGCAAAACTTCATCGGATTTTCACTGTGATTTCCATTTCGCGACCGATCATTCCTTACTTTTCGAATAACCCTCGTACTTTCCTGTTCTCAACAGCGTGGCCTCCGAGCATTTTATAGTACTGCTGAGCCTAAGTGACAGATCGCTTAATTATGTACTGTAATTGACAACATATGAGTTCCCGTTGAGCATCCTTGCGTAACATCCTTCGTTACTTTCGTTTCTGTTGAATGCTCGTTGTCTAGTACAAAGTACTAGGATCTGTTAGCAATATATTAATCGATTTACATCCATATTTGCAAAGATGCTTCGTATGATCTTATCTTTGTTGGTGTAGGGTCGAAGGCCTTTTGGAAATCTAGGAAGACAGAATCTGTCCGCCTATCTGTACGTTGCAGGATATCGTGCGTGAACGATAGCCGACGTGTATCACATAAGTGGTTTTTACGAATCCGTGCTAATTATTTGAGAACGCAGACCAATATTAGTGACATCGGTTAGTAACGCTATTCATCCGATCTGTTATCCTTTTCGTAAAGAGGAGTGACGTTCGCTGTTTTACAAATTAATCTGCATGTATTCTTCCTACGTTCTTTTTGTGTTCTTATCTTGTTGCTTTAGTGTTGGTCAAGCCGAGAACAAGGAAGTGATAAGTTCTCGATTCCCACTAGTTCTCGGAGCTCTCTGGAACCGAGGACAAGTAGTCTAATACCACACCGTGGATCAAGACCTGTCGTTTCACGCTGAGACAACAACGAGAACGTATGGTGGCTGTTCTTGTGATAGTTATCGGCTCTCGGATATCTGTTCATTTTAGTTTTTTTCTGTTCATTTTCATTTTTTGTCTGTTGATTTTCATTTTGTCCAACTATCTCTTGCTACTGGAGTACTCTGACGGGAGTCATGACCCCAAGCACCCCTTCCTCTGGTATCCTAGCCTGTACATTATAAATGTAGAGGCAATGCCATTATGAAAACCGGGTTTCCTTCTAATAATATAACAATTTATGTCCTCTGCAGCGCCGTTTAAAAGCCACATCACCGTGATTCAAAAAAATGTTGGCCATATCTTAGGGAAAAATTTGCAGATAACATAGCTTTTAACCAATAGCTATAGCTGTATCAAAGATATTTCTGTGTAATAAATCGCAGGAAGCCGCACGGCCAGCACGTATTCGAAACTCGCTAATGCTTTAACTAACCGTGTGGCAAACGCTAGAGTTGTCGAATTAGATGCAGAGTAGGAACTTCCTATCAAAATAAATACGTGTGCGGGTCCGGGATTCGATTCGTGAAATCATAACTTTTGCAGGCGATGCTCTTGCCGAGTGAGCAAATCAGGTGCAACTCACAGCTTTACTCAAGACTCGAAGTTCTTCGGCGTCAGCTACCATAACACGAAATAGTAACGCAACATTAAGAGCTATGTCAACGGTTCAACCACTTCACGATTACATAATGTTCTGGTGTATTTCATATGGTGTAAGGTGTTCTCAAATCTGTCTTATGGTCTGTCTTTGTTTTTATAGCTATATTTTCTGTAAGATGCTTTGCAGTTACTTTTTATTATAAGATGAGATGAAAAAGTTACCGTTTGAGTACGTTGCTGCAGTGTGTATGCAATGTAGCGCGAATCCGATGCGGGTATACAAGCACTGACAGGTTGTGCGCGCGGTAAATGCGGAAACGTGAACTAAGGCAACGTTTTTACCAAATGCGCCTAAAAAGGATCAACGTGCTGTTATTCTTTTCTTGCGTGCTGAAGGACAAACACCGTTAAGACATCCATCGGAGAATGAAGAATTAGTATGGGGCAGCACGTCTGTCGAAACCACTGTTGTGAAACGGTACGCCAAGTTCCGTGGTGGTCGCGAATCCATGCCTCGATATGGGAGGTCGGCAGAGGTAACGTCAACTCAAGAGGGAGACACTCCAGTATCCGATCCATAGTCTTGGTCTCTCATCATGTGATTATGACGCCTTCGGTTCCTTAAAAATGCCTTGGAGCGTCAACAGGTCCTTCCGCACGAGGATGTGCACCAGTCTTTACGCAGCAGGACACGGTGTTTCACCAAACCGGTATGAAACTTCCTGGCAGATTAAAACTGTGTGCCCGACCGAGACTCGAACTCGGGACCTTTGCCTTTCGCGGGCAAGTGCTCTACCAACTGAGCTACCGAAGCACGACTCACGCCCGGTGCTCACAGCTTTACTTCTGCCAGTATCTCGTCTCCTACCTTCCAAACTTTACAGAAGCTCTCCTGCGAACCTTGCAGAACTAGCACTCCTGAAAGAAAGGATATTGCGGAGACATGGCTTAGCCACAGCCTGGGGGATGTTTCCAGAATGAGATTTTCACTCTGCAGCGGAGTGTGCGCTGATATGAAACTTCCTGGCAGATTAAAACTGTGTGCCCGACCGAGACTCGAACTCGGGACCTTTGCCTTTCGCGGGCAAGTGCTCTACCAACTGAGCTACCGAAGCACGACGGTATCTTCAACTTGATACGTGGATGGAACGATTGGCTCAATGCTCACGGTGATTTTGGGTAATCGGCATACCGATTCTGGACTGTGTGGCCTTCGAAGGGAAACTTTTTGCTTCTTATATGTGCAAAAACTTTATGTATATTATATGTAGTGAAAGCAAACATTGTGCAATTAACGATCGGCTATTTTAGTCATAAGAGCGAGTCAGCCAGCCATGTAGCAAGTCAAAATAAATTTAAATAGCATGAAAAGTGTTAAACAGGTAACTATGTACCTAGCGACCTCTGTATCCACAAAATAAGCGTTGCCGTAGATTTACTGAATAACTAACAAACTGTCTGGAGATGGCTGATTAGATTGCAGTAAAGAACGAAATAACGTGCTAAATATTGATGTAGAGAGGAATGAATTCATTCTTCACAGTTGTTCTTCATTCATCGGAAGCGACGGATCGCAGCGACCCGTCACATGCGACTCCGGCTGCAATCGGTCACTCCTTTCGACACCCCACGCACGACCGACAAGCCAAGCAAGTTCAGTCAGCATTACGAACACCACTGTGTCGAGAAGTTCTGCATTGGAAAATGAACTACCACGTACATCAGCAGTTGCAGTGAATTTACGAATCTCACGAGTGCTTGCAAAAAATAAATTTACAACACACGAGAATTGTAACTTATCGAACTTATTTGAAATGCTTTTCTCAGGAACTCTACGTTACTTTGCAGAATATATTACATTTTGCACTTACGCCAAGTGGGTTGTATACGTGTTTCCAATGTGCTAATAGAATTCATTTTTATACATTAACTTTACACTATTATGTTGGGATCAGTTAATCAATCAGTCAATACCCGAATCACAGAACATAAGCAGCATTGGAGTTGCGGCAGGGGGGCAATCGGCTGTGGTAAAGCATGGGCTATGTGAGGCCGACCACATTGTAAAATCTGCCGAAACGAAAGTTCTGACCCGCTTGTTCAGAGGAGCCACAAAAGTACACAAACACGAGAATAGCTTCAACAAGAAAGAAGAAAACCTCAAGATAAGCGAATCCTGGATTCCCGTTCTGCAGCGAACGATCGTTGCAGGTAACAAATGGAGAATAGCACCGAAAATGACCGAGGAAAAGCACTTGGGCGCTCCTCTGCGACCGCGAGCTCGGTTACGGTCCACCATCAGCTTTGATAATGCCAGCCACTCGTGCTGGTAAAACGTCAGAAAAATCATCAGACAAACTACGGCCTAATAACCCGAGATAGAAGCCCAACGATAGTTTGTCATTTATACAATTAGTTTAAAATCTCGAAGTGTCTGTATATAGCGAAGATGTCAATAGCAGCACTACTGATTACCATAGCTCTTGATATAAACTGCTGGAGAATTAGATTATATGAAATGACAGGGGACTTGAATATAACTGTTAATAGAATTGCCTGAGCATTAAAATTAAACTGTCCTCTTCACATTACAGTACATATGTGATTTTCTTTACAAGTTAAAAACTTTAACAGCGTAATCACCTCATCAGCAACTCAAAATCATCAGGCGGAGCCCATTGTATCGCGACAATTACTATGAACTTTCCATCAATTCTACTTCTATAGCACAAGGTACAACAGTGCTAATCGCTGCAAAAACGAAGCGTGTATTTTGATTTATTTGTTGTATAAATGACAATTCCAGTCACCACTTCACTTCTCCAAGTAGCTCGTGGTCCCTGAAGAACTACAAATTCTTAACATAAAGTTCTTAACTCAAACAAAACTGCAGAATCACGCTTAATAACAAGAGAAAAGAGTCGCAGCCACACACCACTGCTAACCAGGTAGGCAGCCATACTGTGAGCACCAATTGCTTGCAGTCCTACAAACTGCCTGGGATATCCATGCGATCAGCAACCTATCGCTGCGATTTGCCCACACACGGATGAGCAATAAGCGATCGATCGTCCATGCGAGATATAGCTGCGATCTGTCACTCGCGTGTGGGGACCTTTACTCAAAACAAAAGCACGGTCGGCGATTGGTCTACAGCCGTAGTGCATGTCCACTGGGCGTTATAGCACCCCTGGAAATAGTCCCCGCTTATCCATCAGTTATTTCGACATAATTCTATCGAAAATAGTAGAATGATGCACGCTAAAGCGCTGAAAGTTACCAGAGTTCTTGCTAATCACCATGCTAACTATTTAGCCGACATAATGCTTATTTCAAGCCTCATTCGACAGTCACTACCGCTACGTCGCCCGTCGTGCCCATGTGCCCATGTGCTCCTTGAGTGTGGACTTGTTCGTGTGGCACAGTGGAACATAGGCGCGGAAGACAGTTAAAAAGCGCCCAGAAACAGATGGTGTGTGAGTAGAGTAAAACGATGTACCGTACGTTTTCAGGAAATAGAACGGCGCATTATAAAAGAAGAATGGAAACTGTGGGGCTCCGATTGGTTCGTGGATGCTGTTTCTGATCGGCTGCTCATCAGAGTGACATATAACAAGGTCCGGCTCTGCTCTGGAATCCTGGAATTCGTTAAGGAAAGAGATGAGGGCTACGACTGATAACCCTAAGTTTTGCATTCATTGACTTTGCAGCCAGGCACGGATCCCAGCTGCTCTCTGTGACTGCAGCACAGCTGCAGGTCGAAGTGCGAGCCGCAAGGCTAGATCATAAAGGTGCCCTAATGAGTACGCAGCTCTACTCAACAGAAAATGGTTTACATTTCCCAGAAAGGAGAATATAACGACAGAAAAGCAAACGACTGTTAATGAATAACGCAGTGTTGATTTCCTTCTTAAACTACAATGAACAGAATGTTATGCAGAATGTTATTGCAATAAAATGCATTTATACCAATTTTGTTAACACAAAATTCTGTTCGCACTGGCGTTCAGCTGGAGAACACCAGTTTTCTGGGACTGACAAGGGGACCGACCCTGCTCATCCAAATTTTTGGTATATGCAGGACTTCGTCAGAAATCACTATGACAGATATGGGAGCTCCAGATGGCCAAACGCATTTTTGGGGCGGCATGAGACATTTACGGCTTAGAGTGGTATCCAGTTAGCGGTTGGCGCAACGGATTACGGAACGTTAATCCTAGGCTCATGGGATTGTATCACCACTATGGGGGATCTTTTTATTTTCAGTTTTTAGTTATTTAAACCGCAAATAAATCAAAATAATGCTCAGTATATTGTATTTATTAATATTTTCATAAAAGGCGTGAAAAGGAAAGGGTAAGAAAATTTGGAACAGCAAATAAATTACCAAGTAAGGGTTGTTCTTATAGCATCCATGAGGACTCTGCAAATAAATTTCGAGGAAAGACGTACACGAGTTCGTACACAAAATAAAATCCTCGTCTTCCTCTACAGATGATTTACGCGTCCTGGGGTTAGACCCGTCGTAAAACAAAGCAGCAATCTTCTCAGCATCTCGTACACGTTATAAACTCTTCCTTTTTACAACTATATGGTTGTCTTAAAGCTTTTGTAGGGAAACAAACTATGTTTACATTCATCAAAGCTTCTCTATCATCGCGCAATCTGCAGCAAAAACACGCGTTTCGTCACTTCCATTATCGTCTGTGTAGTCACTAGAACTGCAGTCAGAATTTAATGATACATCATATAAAAATGTTCTGTGTTATTTACCATTACGCACTCACTCTGCCATGCTTTCATTATTACTTCCTTCGTGAGTTTTACAACATTATGCGCACCTGACGACGAAGTGTGGTTTATAGCGTCCTTTCTCAATCTTTCCATTTCTATCAGTGTACATTTTTTGTTGTTCTTTGCCACATAAGCCTTAATTTGAGCGCATACGAGTCCAGTGGAGTTGAAATGGTAGTGGTATGATAGCACTCTGAAGACGTTATGACCATATTTTTTTCAGTTGATATACAACACATAGAGGTAAAGGTCGTTTATTCTGAGCCGTGAGGCCCAGCAGTTCACGCTTTCTGCTATCTTCGGGTATGGTAATATCAACAAGAGCTACAGAACGATTCACGGATTCCATCTGCATGTCTTTATCTGAGACAAAACTCCATTGCATTTTAATACATCGATAGATACCAGAAACCAAAGGATAATGATTAATATAAATTCTCAGCTTTTTGCGTTCATAGATGTATTAGTTCGGTGCATAAGTTCATTAAGTTTTTCCATAAGTCCTATAAACACAACAGATACATATAACAAAGACTTTGTTCATCACCAGTATGTTCCCATCACTATTTACGACCATGCCGATGCTGGGGTAACTTCTCGATTCCGCTAGTGTAGAAATGACGTGGTTTTGAGGCGAAGAATGCGTCAAGCCATGTTTCAACTCAACTCCTGTATACCGTTTTTCTCTCAGTCTAGGACAATGCGGGTGGGGTCGTCGCGGAGTAGCATCACTTCACGCAGTCTTCCTGGTCGTTGTTCTTGGAATGCGTACGCAAGACATTCCAGCTGTTGACAATAAATGTCAGCAGTGATGGTTACACTTTGAGGAAGTAATTCGTTCTACACCACACTATCGCTGTTCTTCCAGATGCATTTCATTATCTTTGGTAGCCTCATTCAGATCTTTGTACAGGAAGTTGATGATTTGTTTGGGCTCAATCATTCCTTTCTTTTCCATATGTTAGCATAAAGATACCATTTGCCATCACCAGTAACATTCCAGGATACGATTGGTCGGTATTGTTCACGAGCCACTTCATGACGGGCAATCAAAGATGCACTTATGGCCATGTTTTTATCATTTTCGCTTAGAGCGTGCAGTACCGAAACACACGATTTTTGAACTTCCACACTGCATACAAATGTCTCAAGATGGTGGAATTACCAGTTCATCTCATGTGCCAGTTCTCGAGTACAGTGGAGTAGATTATCGTGGTTTAATGCCTCTGAACGATATTCATTAAGCCCCGAATGTCTTCTTGAATGTGGAGAGTCGCTAGTGTCAGACAGATCCTCCTTAGAAAGAGAAAACCATTTTCTTGCCGTGATCTGTCCAATATCATTATCCCTATACACGGCACAAATATTCCTGGCTGCCTCCGCTGCTGTCACCATTCTACTGAACTCAAAAAATGGCTCTGAGCTCTATGGGTCATCAGTCCCCTAGAACTTAGAACTACTTAAACCTAACTAACCTAAGGACATCACACACATCCATGCCCGAGGCAGGATTCGAACCTGCGACCGTAGCGGTCGCACGGTTCCAGACTGAAGCGCCTAGAACCGCTCGGCCACACCGGCCGGCTACTGAATTCAGACAGGGGAATATGTCGCAAGTGTTCCGGTTTCTCTACCTGGCATTTCATTTTATAGGGTCCACAGCAGCAGTCACTATCTCCAAATGACAAAATGACTATTATGTAAACTCAAACAGCAACAGTGAACTACAAATAAAAAATGACGATCGATAAATAAACCCATAGGAACAGGGCTATCAACATGCAAAACGAAAACACTGCGAACTTGTGCACCGACGTAATAGAAATAAAATAACAAAACAATTTATTACATTGATAGAAGTGTTATACCGACTAAAACAGGAGCTACCACGTTAGCATAGGCTATTTTCTTAGAGAAAAGTAACAATAAGCTTAATAAAAGGTTAAATGTGTATTTGAACTCACAATACTCCGATTAACAGTCCAGTGCTTTGCTTTTACCCTAATATGTCAAAAAGACAATTAGTTAAATTTAATATTGTTACAGTACATTGTAACTGCAATGTCAACTTCGACTAAAGAGGTGATTGCATCATTAATTGCATAAGAAACAGGAACACAAAACACGAGCATAGTGGACGGAGACAACTTTGGCTGCACAGTGGCGTTATGCAAGTGTATAAGTTATAATTATTCCTCATTTTAGTGAGAGATGGCGCTAGTTCCATTCTTAAAAACGATTTCGGTGTGAATGCTGCATTTCGCGTACAGTAACATATGATCTAAGTTCCCGTGAGCGTAAAAATTTTTCACTGTGAGCGCTCCGAATTAATTGCTGTAGGTTTCTTAATTTCAGAACATCGTAATAATAATAATCACCAAGGGCAGGCTATGACGTGAGCCTACAAGTTGCGAAATAATCGAAGCTTTTAACCAAATTCACTGACGGAAAAGAAATCGGAACACTAAGAAGGAACTGTGCGACATGGTAGGCATGTCTCTACATCTGAAAGGTGGTGTCCATTGATAGTCACGCATAAGAGTGGCGATAGTAGAACCACTATGAGGACACGCCGTGAAGCTCGTGAGCGTTACTTTCTTTGAGACTGGACGAGATGTGTTGATGTTGGTCAAGAATGCCTATGAGGCGACAGAGACGCCATTACCAACACCACACTAAGGCCGTGTAACAGGGCTACGAGAAGCTGGATGTTCCTTCTGCGATATTGCAGAAATGTAACCAGTGCCCATGACTGCTGGCAGCGATGACCACGAGAATGTACCGGGTGATAAAAAGTCAGCATAAATTTGAAAACTTAATAAACCACGGAATAATGTAGATAGAGAGGTAAAAATTGATACACATGCTTGGAATGACATGGGGTTTTATTAGAATAAAAAAAAACAAGCTCACAAAATGTCCATCAGATGCGCCAGCAGTCGCAGCATGTTAACGTTACCTGAAAAGGTGCTTTTAGTGAAGCTGTATTATCAGAATGGGTAATGTGCTAGTTCAGCGTTACGATCCTATCGCCATAGGAAGGGGATTCGAACGGGCAAAGGTCCGTTGACAAATGCAGCTGTGGCGGGAATGATTTAGAAGTTCGAAGCCACGAGTTGTTTAGACGATAGACCCCGTAGTGGCCGACCGAGCACAATCGCACGTCGCACCGGCATTCCATACACTACTGTTTGGTTGGCACTTAGGCGTATCCTCCGATGCTATCTGTACAAAATCCATCGGCATCATGAACTGTTACCTGGCGATTTAGTGAAACGGAGGGCATTTGCGGTGTGGGCGTTTCAAAAGATGGCGGAAGATGACGATTGGTTGAGTAACGTGTTGTGGACCGACGAAGCTCATTTCACGCTCCGAGGGTCTGTCAACGCCCACAACTGCAGAATTTGGGCTACCGAAAATCCTAGAACTGTCGTGGAAACTCCATTGCAAGACGAGAAAGTCACGGTATGGGTTGGATTTACCACATCTACCGTTATCGGGCCTTTTTTCTTCGAGGAAATGCGTGATTCTGGTTTTGTAACTGCTACCGTGACGGGTGAGAGGTACGCCGATATCTTACAGATTCGCATCCTCCTCAGCCTGGCTGATAAACACCTGCTGGAACGTACGATGTTTATGCAGGATGGCGCTCCACTCCATCGTGATCGACCGACATCTCTAGGGATGCTGAAAGACAACATCCGACGCCAATGCCCCACCACAACTACGGACATGCTTTACAGTGGTGTTCACAAGATTATTCCTCGACTACAGCTAAATGTTGAGGAATGATTGTGGACATATTGAGCGTTTCCTGTAAAGAACATGATCTTTGCTTTGTCTTACTTTGTTATGCTATTTATTGCTGTTCTGATCAGATGAAGCGCCATCTGTCGGAAATTTTTTCAACTTCTGTATTTTTTTGGTTCTAATAAAACCGCATGTCATTCCAAGCATGTGTGTCAATTTGTACCTCTCTATCTACATTATTCCGTGATTTATTCAATTTTCAAATTTATACTGACTTTTGATCACCCGGTACAATAGATAGAAGACCTTGCTCCGGACGGCCGTATGGCTCTACCGAGAGGGAAGACCATCATGTTTCGGCGTATGGCTCTGACGCATCGCACAGCGTCTGCAACATCAATTTAAGCAGCAGTTGGCACCACGGTGACACAACGAACTGTTACATATCGGTTGCTTCACTGGCAATTCCGAGCCAGACGCCCAGTAACGTGCATTCCACTGACCCCCAACCACCGCCATTTGCGACTTCAGTGGCGTCAAGCGAGAGCTCGTTGTAAAGTAGGGTGGAGGTCTGATGCGTTTTCTGATACAAGCTGGTTCTGCCTCCGTGCCAGTGATGGCCGTGTCTTGGTTAGAAGGTGGCCAGTTGAGGGCCTGCAACCTACCTGTCTGCGTGTTAGACGTGGTTATCCCAAAGTTTCGCTGCCGCTCGTGAACAGCATTCCAGGGGGCGTTTTCCAATGGGATAACGCTCACTCACATATCACTGTTGTAACCCAACGCGATCTGCAGAGTGTCGATATGTCACCTCACCCTGCTTGACCACCAGATCTGTCTGCAGTCTACCACATACGATATACCATCGGTGACAAGTCCAGCGACCTCTACAAATAGCATTAACTGCCCTTTATTGACCACCCAAGTGCAGCAGGCATCGAGCTCCATTCCACAGACAGACATCTGGCACCTGTGCAATACAATGCGTGCACGATGGCATGGTTGTGTTCAACATTCTGGTGGTTACACCGGTTATTAATGTACCAGCATTTCACATTCGAGTATCTAGCACTTACATTAACCTGTGATTTTGTAATATTATTCACATAAGTATGTTACCTAGACAAAGCCGGCCGGTGTGGCCATGCGGTTCTAGGCGCTTCAGTCTGGAACCGCGCGACCGCTACGGTCGCAGGTTCGAATCCTGCCTCGGGCATGGATGTATGTGATGTCCTTAGGTTAGTTAGGTTTAAATAGTTCTAAGTTCTAGGGGACTGATGACCTCAGATGTTAAGTCCCATAGTGCTCAGAGCCATTTGAACGATTTTTACCTAGACAAATGTATCGTCGAATTTTAATTACTCTACATTAATTATTTTTTGGTGTTGCTATTTATTTTTCTGTCAATGTAGTTCATTTATGATCGTGGGTTAACGACTGTGAATCTGACAGTTTTCTTTTCAATATTTTTGTGCAAAAACTAAAACGTTTACCAAAGACTAACTTCAGCAGCAGGTATACAGTGCTTTGCTTTATCTGGATAAAATATTTTTATAGTGAGAACAGAATACGCAGAAATTTCTGCGTACTGGCGCTCCTTCACCTACTGGCGCTTCCTTACCTACCGTACCGCCTGCTACGACTGGCCTTCTCCCATCCCTGGGAAAGCTTGTGTCCGCAGAACAGGCAACCCAGCGAGCGCGAAACAGCTGCGATTGGCTGACGTCTGGCACCTATCAGTAATCACACTGAAACGTCAATTGCAAAGCAATTTTAATTCTGATACTATATTTCGTTTTTTTAAAAAAATCTCGAGTGGTATCTCATTACCTCACTTTCACAGTTCGGTACTCGGCTTAGCGAAGCGATAGTGTATTGACATTGCATCGAGTGCAGTGGTCGTCAAACTACAGCCCGCGGGCCACATGTGGCCCCAATCAAGTATTCTGCGACTCTCCTCAGTATTTTATACTAATATGAATCTAGTAATTAACAAGGAAAATTCAAAAAGTCAGCTAACATTAAAAACTTTTTTTAGAATGTAGTTCTCCTGCTCAGTAATAAACAAAATTAGTTGCAGAGCTAGGAACATTATTTTCACGTTCATTTCCGAAAAAGAGTTTAGAATCTACACATCGATAAGAATTTAGTTGCTGTCAAAACGGCGCGCGTCATCCCTCGACTTCTGTTTTCTACATGTCTGGAAATCCAGTTGTCGGCAAACCAGCACATGGCAATTGAATATTCATATTCGCTATATTGGAGGACTTTAATATCATAAACATAGTCGATCACTGTCAGCAACTGCACAATAATTTCATTCGACGAGAGAGTCAAGCACAGACGACAGTTACTGACAGCAAGTACTTGTTCTTTTACCGGTATCGAATAAACATTTCCATTTGTAACAGACGCTAATGTTTAATCGTTCGTGAAAGAGAAAACTTATAAACCAGCAAAGAATACATACTATCTGCAATAGTTGGTTGTACCTGACTCCTTCGCCGAATCAAAAATAGACTGGAGGAATTACAATAGAGTGCAAAAGTTGACCGGTCATCTCATAGGCGAAGCTGCTGCAGGGACCGCTGTGTTTGCTGTTGCGAGATGAGTGGGAATGTTTTCTCGTTCGTCTTCCAGTGCTGACAAGTCATGAGCGTGTGTGTTCGTTGTACCGATCAGCTGCCACGGTATAAATTTCAACCGAAAGTAACACGGATTTGTGAATGCACATTATAGAGACTATAACTTCAAACCCGTACATATTTGTTGCAAGCACTATGATATTAAATTAAGGATGCTGTAATAAAACTCAACGAGTAGAAGAAAAGCGACTTTCAAAACATATAGTAAGCATTTGTGATCATATCTCATATTGCATAGTGCATCTAAATATAAGAAACAATTACCGTTATCATAAATTAATCATCTGCTCCCACAGATAATAGAGGAACACACTGTCAGGCAATTGCAGTGTTACAACTTTGGAGTCGGTGAGAGTGGCAGCATTCTGAAGCAGAAGATAGTCGACACGCAGTCTTCCGAATGTTGTCGACTTCTGTTGACCAGTACTTTGTGGCTGGCAGCCAGCTCATTACGCTCTTAACCCTTCGGTGGGCGCGGCTTTTATACTTCCATGAGTGGGCGCGTTGCGGCTTTTGCACCGCAATTAGTTTTACATTTTTAACCTAAGGAAAAATTATCATCCCATCAGTAATAAATGGGTAAAATGCTTCAATTTCTTTTTCCGTAATTTCAGCACTTGCCTTTGGACCTGGCAAAACTTTTAGGAAGTTCTTGGCCTTAATTTTAGGAGAAGGAAGCGGTTTATTTATCCAAATAGCTTCTTTATCTTTTCCTACGTAAAATCGGTAACCCTCTGTTTGTTGTCTCCCCTCTTCAACCAGGTGGTCACCTGTTTCCTCTGTTGATTGTTCGGAGTCACTGCTGTGCTTTTCTTCTTCAATAACTTCCTCTTCCGACTCAGATTCACATGAATCTGACAATTCTTGTAATTCTTCTTCTGACAATTCTCGCAGTACTTTCTCATAGTCATCAGGACGTGCAATTAGACGGTGCCTGTCAAATTCCTTCTTTTTCTCCATTTCCACGCTTTTATGAGATCTAATGAAACACATATTTTGTAAAAGTAATATATTGTAGCAAATCAATATCCAAGATTGCAAAAAGTAATGAAAATTGCATATGGGAACTTTTATTCTATTTGAATATTCATTACATACTAATATAAAAGAGACACTGCTTTGAAGCGAAAGAGAAACACAAGTATAGAAAAAACTTACATCACAAGTGGCATAGCGGGAAACACACCGCTAACGCAACACTCACGTTTCAAACAACAATAGCGACCAAAGTGGTAAACGCATGAATAGCGCAAATGTAGCATGTGGTGACATCCGTTGAGAACAAGAAATACGTATCTGGACGTGGACGCAACTGTAACGCTATCTGTAATATTAATAGAAATTAAATCTTGCGGCTATCTGTCGCAGGCGCGCCCACCGAAGGGTTAATATACCTAGTCTGTTGCGTACCCATAACATACTGATTCATGTAGGTTTCTAATTAATAATAAGGTCGGTGCATTTGTGGCCCAAGAAGCCGCCCAACAATGCCAGGATTGGTTCTTGAGTACTAAAGTTTGACGACGACTGGTCCAGTGCGAACACACCTCCACTTGACGATGACGTCAATACACGTTCCTTTCCGTCGACGTTTAGGGTGACCGGACCTCGGAGAACAGCAGTAGTCTGTGAGGTACGGTCTGAAGGGTTTCAGAGTAGACGCGACCAGCGCGCTTCCGATCGGCGGCGGCGCTCGAGACGCGGCCTTCGCGGCGCAGTGGTGCGGCGCAGCGCTACGGCAGGACGCCTCTTCGCCGAAATCCTTGACCGTCGGCGCGCTGCCGTTGAATGCCGGCTTTATTCCGCGCGCCGACAGGCGGCAAGGTCAGGGGGAGCGATACGGCGGCGCAGGCGGCGCGATAGGCGACAGCCGACGGGCGCGCGCAGCAAACCTGGCCGCGGTCCCCGTCCCAGCCGCGAAACGGCCTCTGTCTCCACGGGTCGCGGAGATGCACGGCGTCCCGTCACTGTTGCCGTGATATTCGTTACGAGTCCCTTGCGGGCTGTCACGTGGGACGCTGGACGGTCCTGAGTAGGCGTCAGGTGTAGGAGCGCTCCCTGCCGTACGACGCGCAATGGCCGAGATAGCCGCGCAAACAATTGGGCCGTGAAACTTCCTGGCAGATTAAAACTGCGTGCCGGACCGAGACTCTACATCCACATCTACATACATGCTCCGCAACCCATCATGCGGTGCGTGGTGGAGGGTACCTCGTACCACAACTAGCATCTTCTCCCCCTGTTCCACTCCAAAACGGAACGAGGGAAAAATGACTGCCTATACGCCTCTGTACGTGCCCTAATCTCTCTTATCTTATCTTTGTGGTCTTTCCGCTAAATATAAGTTGGCGGTAGTAAAACTGTACTGCAGTCTGCCTCAAATGCTGGATCTCTAAATTTCCTCAGTAGCGATTCACGAAAAGAACGCCGCCTTTCCTCCAGAGACTCCAACCCGAGTTCCTGAAGCATTTCCGTAACACTCGCGTGATGATCAAACCTACCAGTAACAAATCTAACAGCCCGCCTCTGAATTGCTTTTATGTCCTCCCTCAATTCGACCTGATAGGGATCCGAAACGCCCGAGCAGTACTCAAGAATAGGCCGTATTAGTGTTTTATAAGCGGTCTCCTTTACAGATGAACCACATCTTCCCAAAATTCTACCAATGAACCGATGACGACTATCCGGCTTACCCACAACTGCCATTACATGCTTGTCCCACTTCATTTCGCTCTGCAATGTTACGCCTATATATTTAATCGACGTGACTGTGTCAGGCGCTACACTACTAATGGAGTATTCAAACATTACGGGATTCTTTTTCCTATTTATCTGCATTAATTTTCATTTATCTATATTTAGAGTTAGCTGCCCTTCTTTACACCAATCACAAATCCTGTCCAAGTCATCTTGTATTCTCCTACAGTCACTCAACGACAACACCTTCCCGTACACCACAGCATCATCATCAAACAGTCGCACATTGCTATCCACCATATCCAAAAGATCATTTATGTAGATAGAAAACAACAGCGGACCTACCACACTTCCCTGAGGTACTCCAGATGATACTCTCACCTCTGATGAACACTCACCATCGAGGACAACGTACTGGTTTCTATTACTTAAGAAGTCTTCGAGCTACTCACATATTTGGGAACCAATCCCATATGCTCGTACCTTAGTTAGGAGTCTGCAGTTGGGCACCGAGTCAAGGAATATGGCATCCGTCTGATACCCTTCATCCATGGTTCGCAAGATATCATGTGAAAAAAGGGCGAGTTGCGTTTCGCAGGAGCGATGCTTTCTAAAACCGTGCTGATGCATGGACAGCAACTTCTCTGTCTCAAGGAAATTCATTATATTTGAACTGAGAATATGTTCGAAAATCCTGCGACAAACCGTTGGTAAGGATGTTGGCCTGTAATTTTAAGGATCTGTCCTTCTACCCTTCTTATATACAGGCGTCACCTGCGCTTTTTTCCAGTCGCTCGGGACTTTACGTTGGGCGAGAGATTCGCAATAAATGCAAGCTAAGTAACTCGAACTCTGGACCTTTGCGTTTCGCTGGCAAGTGCTCTAGAAACATCCCCCAGGCTGTGGCTAAGCCGTGTCTCCGCAATATCCTTTCTTGCAGGAGCGCTAGTTCTGCAAGGTTCGCAGGAGAGCTTCTGTGAAGTTTGGAAGGTAGGAGACGAGGTACTGGCGGAATTAAAGCTGTGAGGAAGGTGCGTGAGTCGTGCTTGGGTAGCTCAGGTGGTAGAGCACTTGCCCGCGAAAGGCAAAGGTCCCGAGTTCGAGTCTCGGTCCGGCACACAGTTTTAATCTGCCAGGAAGTTTCATATCAGCGCACATTCCGCTGTAGAGTGAAAATTTCATTCTAATTCGGCCGTGTCTCACTGCGCGTGGGCTGCGCGCTTCGCCATTCGCCTGTAAATACACACTGCAGCGGCTGCTATCTGTTCGCGAATCGTATGTTCTGAGGCGTAGCCATCTTTATGCAATAATCGCTGCTCAGGAACAACAATCGACGGAAGAACAGTCAACGCTCCGTGGACAATGCTCGAAAGATTTTGCTACAGTATGTAAAATGGTGTGTGTCTCTTCTTAGAATAGTCAGGAGCTTTTTCTATGATGCCGCGCCAGATTACTTCTTCTTGCTCAGTGAGGTATAAAACTTGACCTTCCGGAACAAACTGAAATCTTCAGCAACAAACATATAGCGCCATACCACCTTAGTGGTTAGACTGAACTGGGAAATAAAGTTTTGTACAGAGCTTCCGAGACAGAACAGCTAATCAGCCAGTCCTCCCATCCTTATCTCTCCTTCCCCTTACTTCCTAACAGTACCTGTATTATCAGTCAGTATTCTATCAGAGAATATTTAACATGCTAGGTTAGCCGAGAGCGCTAATGCGCTGCTTCCTGCACTCGGGTAGGCGCGCCGGCCGCGGATCGAATCCGCCCGCCGGATTAACTACGAGGGCCGGTGTGCCGGCCAGACTGGATGTGGTTTTTAGGCGGTTGTTCACATCCCTCTAGGTGAATACCGGGCTGGTCCCCACGTCCCGCCTCAGTTATACGACTGACAGACATTTGACACACATCCGCACTTTTCCATGTTTTGCACTAGACGCTGACAGATGGGGTACTCTGATTCCGTCCTGGGGGGTACGGCGTGGCGGTAGGAAGGGCATCCGGCCACCCCTTCAAATTACCATGCCAAATCCGATTTAACCCCGTCAACCCCGCGCACAATGCGGGACAAAGGCGCAAGCGATAGATAGATCCTGTCAGAGAATATTTCTTGTGCTCTGTAGCTAAGTATCTTCTACTGTAAATATTTTTATAAAAATGGCCAATGACATAACAGATACGCTAAAAAAATGCTCATCAGAAAATGTAGTACTCAAATGCGTGAATTTCTAAGGGATCAAACTGCTGAGGTCATCGGTCCCTACACTTACACACTACTTAAACTAATTTATACAAACTTAGCTAAGAACAACACCTCCGGCGGGAGGGGCCGCGCACTCAGTGACATCTACATCTACATTTATACTCCGCAAGCCACCCAACGGTGTGTGGCGGAGGGCACTTTACGTGCCACTCATTACCTCCCATTTCTGTTCCAGTCGCGTATGGTTCGCAGCAGAAAATGGTATAACAGGTGTAGGATTCGTTATGAATAGGAAGGTAGGGCAGAGGGTGTGTTACTGTGAACAGTTCTGTGACCGGGTTGTTCTAATCAGAATCGACAGCAGACCAACACCGACAACGATAGTTCAGGTATACATGCCGACGTCGCAAGCTGAAGATGAACAGATAGAGAAAGTGGATGAGGATATTGAAAGGGTAATGCAGTATGTAAAGGAGGACGAAAATCTAATAGTCATGGGCGACTGGAATGCAGTTGTAGGGGAAGGAGTAGAAGAAAAGGTTACAGAAGAATATGGGCTTGGGAAAAGGAATGAAAGAGGAGAAAGACTAATTGAGTTCTGTAACAAGTTTCAGCTAGTAATAGCGAATACCCTGTTCAAGAATCACAAAAGGAGGAGGTATACTTGGAAAAGGCCGGTAGATACGGGAAGATTTCAATTAGATTACATCATGGTCAGACAGAGATTCCGAAATCAGATACTGGATTGTAAGGCATACCCACGAGCAGATATAGACTCAGATCACAATATAGTAGTGATGAAGAGTAGGCTGAAGTTCAAGACATTAGTCAGGAAGAATCAATACGCAAAGAAGTGGGATACGGAAGTACTGAGGAATGACGAGATACGTTTGAAGTTCTCTAACGCTATAGATACAGCAATAAGGAATAGCGCAGTAGGCAATACAGTTGAAGAGGAATGGACATCTCTAAAAAGGGCTATCACAGAAGTTGGGAAGGAAAACATAGGTACAAAGAAGGTAGCTGCGAAGAAACCATGGGTAACAGAAGAAATACTTCAGTTGATTGATGAAAGGAGGAAGTACAAACATGTTCCGGGAAAATCAGGAATACAGAAATGAAACAAATAGGAAGTGCAGGGAAGCTAAAACGAAATGGCTGCAGGAAAAATGTGAAGACATCGAAAAAGATATGATTGTCGGAAGGACAGACTCTGCATACAGGAAAGTCAAAACAACCTTTGGTGACATTAAAAGCAACGGTGGTAACATTAAGAGTGCAACGGGAATTCCACTGTTAAATGCAGAGGAGTGCTCGTATGAAGAAGGGTGTAAGACAAGGCTGTAGCCTTTCCCCCTACTCTTCAATCTGTACATCGAGGAAGCAATGATGGAAATAAAAGAAAGGTTCAGGAGTGGAATTAAAATACAAGATGAAAGGATATCAATGATACGATTCGGTGATGACATTGCTATCCCGAGTGAAAGTGAATAAGAATTAAATGATCTGCTGAACGGAATGAACAGTCTAATGAGTACACAGTATGGTTTGAGAGTAAATAGGAGAAAGACGAAGGTAATGAGAAGTAGTAGAAATGAGAACAGCGAGAAACTTAACATCAGGATTGGTGGTCACGAAGTCAATGAAGTTAAGAATTTCTGCTACCTAGGCAGTAAAATAACCAATGACGGACGGAGCAAGGAGGACATCAAAAGCAGACTCGCTATGGCAAAAAAGGCATTTCTGGTCAAGAGAAGTCTACTAATACCAAATACCGGCCTTAATCTGAGGAAGTAATTTCTGAGGATGTACATCTGGAGCACAGCATTGTATGATAGTGAAACATGGACTGTGGGAAAACCGGAACAGAAGAGAATCGAAGCATTTGAGATGTGGTGCTATAGACGAATGTTGAAAATTAGGTGGACTGATAAGGTAAGGAATGAGGAGGTTCTAAGCAGAATCGGAGAGGAAAGGAATATGTGGAAAACACTGATAAGGAGAAGGGACAGAATGATAGGACATCTGCTAAGATATGAGGGAATGACTTCCATGGTACTAGAGGGAGCTGTAGAGGGCAAAAACTGTAGAGGAAGACAGAGATTGGAATACGTCAAGCAAATAATTGAGGACGCAGGTTGCAAGTGCTACTCTGAGATGAAGAGGTTAGCACAGGAAAGGAATTTGTGGCGGGCCGCATCAATCCAGTCAGTAGACTGATGACCAAAAAAAAAAAAAAAAATGGTTCGCGGGAAGAACGACTGTCTGAAAGCCTCCGTGCGCGTTCGAATCTCTCTAATTTTACATTCGTGATCTCCTCGGGAGGTATAAGTAGGGGGAAGCAATATATTCGATACCTCATCCAGAAACGCACCCTCTCGAAACCTGGACAGCAAGCTACACCGCGATGCAGAGTGCCTCTCTTGCAGAGTCTGCCACTTGAGTTGGCTAAACATCTCCGTAGCGCTATCACGGTTACCAAATAACCCTGTGACGAAACGCGACGGTCTTCTTTGGATCTCCTCTATCTCTTCCGTCAACCCGATCTGGTACGGATCCCACACTGATGAGCAATACTCAAGTATAGGTCGAATGAGTGATTTGTAAGCCACCTCCTTTGTTGATGGACTACATTTTCTAAGGACTCTCCAATGAATCTCAACCTGGTACCCACCTTACCAACAATTAATTTTATATGATCATTCCACTTCAAATCGTTCCGTACGCATACTCCCAGATATTTTACACAAGTAACTGCTACCAGTGTTTGTTCCGCTATCATGTAATCATACAATAAAGGATCCTTCTTTCTATGTATTCGCAATACATTACATTTGTCAATGTTAAGGGTCAGTTGCCACTCCCTGCATCAAGTGCCTATCTGCTGTAGATCTTCCTGCATTTCGCTGCAATTTTCTAATGCTGCACCTTCTCTGTATACTACAGCATCATCCGCGAAAAGCCGCATGGAACTTCCGACACTATCTACTAGGTCATTTATATATATTGTGAAAAGTAATGGTCCCATAACACTCCCCTGTGGCACGCCAGAGGTTACTTTAACGTCTGTAGACGTCTCTCCATTGATAACAACATGCTGTGTTATGTTTGCTAAAAATTCTTCAATCCAGCCACACAGCTGGTCTGATATTCCGTAGGCTCTTACTTTGTTTATCAGGCGACACTGCGGAACTGTATCGAATGCCTTCCGGAAGTCTAGGAAAATGGCATCTACCTGGGAGCGTGTATCTAATATTTTCTGCGTCTCATGAACAAATAAAGCGAGTTGGGTCTCACATGATCGCTGTTTCCGGAATCCATGTTGATTCCTACAGAGTAGATTCCGGGTTTCCAAAAACGACATGATACTCGAGCAAAAAACATGTTCCAAAATTCTACAACAGATCGATGTCAGAGGTATAGGTCTATAGTTTTGCGCATCTGCTCGACGACCCTTCTTGAAGACTGGGACTACCTGTGCTCTTTTCCAATCATTTGGAACCTTCCGCTCCTCTAGAGACTTGCGGTACACGGCTGTTAAAAGGGGGGCAAGGGGGGCGGTGCCTCTAACCGCGCGACCAGTCAGCGCGGCTGTAGTACCACATCGATATTATCATAGTAGCTGCAATAAACTGAATCTGTATTTGCCATGAGCCTTTAATTAGAGGCCATGTTATTAAAAGAAAAGAAACAGTGCAGAACTTCACTTCGAAGTTTTATTCAGTAAATTTATTGTTAATACAACACGGTCCAGTCACATTAATGTTACCACCACCTACGTTCGACGTAATAACCACTCACAGACGGCCTGTGACAGCACTATCAGTGGAGGGTGTATAAAGCGTGTCGTGGGGAACGTGGAGAGCAATGCAATCGTTGTCGCAACCTGGAAACGGAGCGATTTATCTGGTGTCCAAAAAGCAATGCTCATCGGCTTTCTGGGCAAAGGGTGTAAGCATTTCGGAAATCTCTAAGTCTGTAAACTTTTTGCGTGGCGCCGTGGTTAAAGTATACCGTGCATGGTGAACTGGCGCTATCCAAAAGCCGGCCGCGGTGGTCTAGCGGTTAAGGCGCTCAGTCTGGAACCGCGCGACTACTACGGTCGCAGGTTCGAATCCTGCCTCGGGCATGGATGTGTGTGATGTCCTTAGGTTAGTTAGGTTTAAGTAGTTCTAAGATGTTAAGTCCCATAGTGCTCAGAGCCATTTCTGCTATCCAAAACTGGCGCCGAGGTAACTGTGTTGCACCACGGGATGCATATGGCAGGGGTGAACGACAGAAGCGGAAATGTGTACTGGCGAATAGACGCAGAGCCGTTGAGAAGCTGACTGCCCAGATGAACGAAAGGGCTGTCAACAGCATCCCCTCAACGACCGTTCAGCGAACGTTGCTGCGTATGTGCCTCCGCAGCAGGTGCGTGGTTCCTGCATCCGTGCTGACTGCTGTTCATCGGCGACGAAGGCTGGAATTTGCACACCAGTACTGCTACTTGACGTCCACTGAGTAGCGACAGCCGGACAGCTGGCCTTTTCAGACGAATCACGTCGGCCGTTGGCGTGAATGGCGTGAAACGTCTGAAAACAAACACCTTGCAACAGTCATCGGAACGATCCAGTCCGGAGGAAGGAGTATTATGGTACACGGGACATAAAATCCCGTCTGAGGCCTGCGATCAATTTTATGTTAATAATTGACAACCAAGGCTATACAGTCGCAATAAAGATGTTCAATTGACTCTTTTATTAGAGCGTTTCGGGATTACACCCATCTTCAGACATCACAAACTTCAACTCCTTCCTAACAAACCAGGCGTACAGCCTTGACAACTCAAAGAAAAGTTTGAGTTGTCAAGGCTGTACGCCTGGTTGGTTAGGAAGGAGTTGAAGTCTGTGATGTCTGAAGATGGGTGTAATCCCGGAACACATAACATGTTCTAATAAAAGAGTCAATTGACCATATCATGACTTTATTGCGATTGTACAGCATTGGTTGCCAACTATTAAGAAGTATTATGGTCTTGGCAATGTTTTCGCGGCATTCCCTGGGTTATCTTGTCATTCTTGGAGGCATAATTGATCAATACAAGTATCAATCCATCAGTTGGATTCATGTCCACCCCTACATGCGGTTTGTTTTCCTCGGCACGATGGCATCTACCAAACAATGAAACGCGTCACACAGCCCGAAGGGTATGTGCGTAGTTCTAAGAGCATCAAGACGAGTTTACCGTACTCCTCTGGCGACCAAACTCCCCAGATTAAAACCCAATCGATATGGCTGTTCGTGCCCTGGATACTCAGCCGAGAAACCTAGCACAACTGGCCTTGCCACTGGCGTCGGCATTGCCATACATCTCTATCCGTCCCTTCGAGAACCTTACCACTGACTCTCTTTCTGCACATGTTGCAGCGGTCCGCTCTGAAAAAGTGGATATTTAGGCTTTTGTCAGGTGGTCAAATGGCTCTGGTTCAAATGGCCCTGAGCACTATGGGAGTTAACGTCTGAGATCATCAGTCCCCTAGACTTACAACTACTTAAACCTAACTAACCTAAGGACATCACACACATCCATGCCCGAGGCAGGATTCGAACCTGCAATCGTAGCAGCAGCGCGTTTCCGGACTTAATCGCCTGGAACCGCTCGGCCACAGTAGTCGCCGTCAGGTGATCACGTGACTGTGACTGCACAGAGTACAAACAGCTGCAAGTTTCTGAACATGTAACTACTATAACACTATTTTCTGGCATTCAGTGTTAACACCAGTTTAGATCGATGTATTTCCCCACACATCGATTGTATAATATGTACAAAAACTGACGAATTGTTTGTGTCGAAGAATATTACATCTTTGAGTGGATTTCTTTCTAATATGCATCACTCCACAGCATATGCTGGATGCTGCTGGATTTATGGTAAAAATATTTATATTTATAGTAAAAAGAGAGTAATCTATGGCCAATAGGCAATTGAAATGGAAGCTAACTACGGGTGTAACATCATAATAGGTGTCGTTACATGATTAAAAAATGAGTGATGCAACTAATTAATCTCAGCCCCAACAACCGCATGCCTGTATAAGCAATATGGGTCTACACATTTCTATTTTCATTCTTATGTGCACGTCCTGTGTCCTGATTTCATTTTTCACCCTTCCTGAAAGTGTGTGGACAAATGTGAATGATTTGAATGCCGTAGCAGACGAACCAGAGAAGTTTCTGGATGCAATAATATACCAACAGCCGTTGGTATTGTAGAAATTTATTTTATAAACTTCTTATGTGCTAATAGTTGCGGCATTACATTGATGCCATCTTCAGACCCCACACGTTATAGTCGTAAAATCGCTATACATGGACGGAGGCACATAACTGGATCTGTGAATCATGTCGCCTGGCCACCAAGAGCTGTTGCATAGCGATTTGATTCACGGATCCAGTTATATGGCTCCTTCCGTGTATAGCGATTTTACACTAAGACGTGTGGGACCTCAAGATAGCATCAATGTAATACCGAAATTGGTACCACATAATAAGTTTATAAAATAAATTTCTACAATACACACAGCTGTTGGTAAATTATTGCATCAAGAAATACATGAGAGCCGTTGTCCCACGGTCTATAATGGATCAACGAAGAAGAACCAGAGAAGTGGTGGGTTTCTTAATCTTCTGCCAACCTAAACGGTGTTGGTGGGAGTCAGAGAGCAGGAACAGAAGGGCTTGGCCAAAGATTAGTAAAGCAAAGCGTTTTCCTAGCAGAGGTTGGTCATGAGTCTCCCCCACCACCTCAGGCGGTTCGGAGAGAGCTCCGCGCGGCGGTTATAGGTGGAGTTGTTTCTGAAGGCAGGTAAGCGACCAGACGATCACTCAGAACGTATGTGTCGAACAACGGACAAAAGGTATTTGAAACTGTTAATAATAATTTGTTAGTCTCAACAATTTCTTTTCCTAGCTATTTTTGAATTACCATTTAGGTTCTGGTTACAATTTTTGGTTCAGTTAATCAGTGTCATAATAGTGTGATTTTCGTTAGGCGCGACCACGCGGTCTACAGATTCAAAGCGCAACCCAAGCCTTAAAAGTTACTGTCTGCCATATTATTTTATTTGTGCCGGACATTTTAAATTATCAATAAAACTGTACCGAGCGTATATTCGTCAAGATGAATCGATTTGATTACAAGCGCTTCACGCAAAGATGTGCAGTCACCAAAATCCTGGTCGATGCCAGCCACGAGGTGCATACAATTCTTACCACTAATAAATGCTGTCGAGATTTTATTTGCCGTGTGAATTAGTGCATGTGAATGTCTGCGTTACAAACGTGAGCAGTGACCACGTGCTCCCCAGATTTTCTCACCCCACAGGACTCTACAGATTAAGGCCAACGTGGCTTGTTATTCTCGTGTGAGAAAGCCATAGGATCGTATATAAACTTACCAGGAATGTTTTGTCCATCTATTAAATACAAAAAAATACTGTTGACATGAAAAATATTAGTCAAAAATAAATATTTTATCATTGTTGTTAATTTATTTTTAATACATCTGAAAATAATGTCACATTTGTAGTATTGATGATTTACGCTCCTCAAATCCAAAGTGCTTGGCTCGAGTTTAGCTAGCGTTACATAGCTTTCTCTGACTGCCCCATAGAATACCATAGCTTTATCCGTGGCGACCTTAATAAATTCAATCAGCGAAGGAATCATTCGTCAAATTTAGATGGGCCTAAATCTATTTCAAATAACGGGCAAAACTATTCAGAGAAGGTTACGTCGCCAAACAAAAATAAGAGCGAATGTGGATAGGATATGCCTTCATAGCAGGCTGGAACAAAAGAAATAATAATAATCAAAAGGAGCTCCTGCTAGTGAAAGTAAGTACCCCTCCAAGGCTGCCACTCAGTGAATAGCAAGAAGCCAGTGGTGAGTTACAAGGGAGGACGTCAAAAAGTAAGTTACGTCGTCTCATGTTAAGACTATTGCACAATATTGGCACATTGTCAGAAGAAGGTACATGTTCTTGGTTTTTGCAGTTCTCTTGTGGTTCGGGTAACATAATTTACATATCACAGTGCGGGTGTGGAATTACCTGGCAACTGGAAGCGTACTCCAGATTTGAAGTACGCAGCACAATACTATTCTTGTGGGCAAAACGTGTAATTCTGAAATTCTGGCGGTATATGGACCAAACGCAGTGTCGCGTCCAGCTGTAGTGGTAATTGTAGTGACCAAGGCCATGTGTGCGGGCGTGATGCTGTTCGGGAAGGTAGGCCGTCGACATCGATCACAGACGACAGTGCCCAGGCGGTAAAGGAACTGACTGGCAGCAGTCGCAGATTTTTCGACGACGAAGGCGTTTACATACTACTTCTCGAACGGGTTTGTGATTAAGGAGCAGAATGCTATCACCAAGGAGTTGAGCGCTTGGTGGAACGTCCCGATCGCAGTTTACAGAGACTTGGTGGCCAAGTTGGAAAATAATGTCAGGTATCTGTGTGACTTTGAAGTGCAGTGTAGCATTCAGTAAAAGTCACTTAGACTGTCACAACCGTGTGAAGGTTACTCTCTGAAGCCCCCTCTCACAATGACAGCCACACTGCCCCAGTAAATAAGTTTTTGTATACGACCCGCTATATAACTATCACTCAAGGTGATCCATTAAGCCTTTATATCTGTGTTCTTGCCACAGAGCCGTAACTAGCACCACGCTACGGACAGATGTAAGTTTCATGTGCCCGATCCGAAGAACAGTCTGAAATACAGAGAAACTCGTTGCAGTTTTGTGTATATTTATGTTCAGCACTCAGTCACGGGTTAGAGAACATCAAAAATAGCTAAGATTAATCTCCACTTTCGTTTCTGCAATGCGTCAACAGAACCAGCTCAAAAAGTACTGCCCGTCACTGTCGGCAACAGTAACACCACCTCACTCGTCGCCCTCAAGCTTGCGTTTCGTGCTACTCGGCTCGTCTCGGCGTTGTTTCTGCGGCCGTGTTAGTTGTGTGTCAGCTGGCCGCTATGAACGTCGTGTTTGCCATGCTATGTTGAGGTAATTTCACAGCGACGGCAACAACAGCGCAGTGCATTTGTTGCATCTTGAATGTAGACAACATTGTCCGTTGAGGGTATCAATCTGGTGCTATACCCTGGTTAAGACAACAGTCGAGATCGCAATAACATTTGTTTATTACAACAGGTTTCGGGCTATGTTAAAACCATCCTCAGGTTTTTTGGGCCCCCTATGGCTTGTGGCAACGGCCTTGCCGCAGTGGATACACCGGTTCCCGTCAGATCACCGAAGTTAAGCGCTGTCGGGCGTGGCCGGCACTTGGATGGGTGACCCAACAGGGCCGCGGCGCGCTGTTGTCATTTTTCGGGGTGCACTCAGCCTCGTGATGCCAATTGAGGAGCTACTCGACCGATTAGTAGCGGTTCCCCAAAGAAAATCATCGTAACGACGGGGAGAGCGGTGTGCTGACCACACGCCCCTCCTATCCGAATCCTTATCTGAGGATGACACGGCGGTCGGATGGTCCTGATGGGCCACTTGTGGCCTGAAGACTGAGTGCTATGGCTGGTGCTGGCGGCTCCTCGGTTTTTCGCAGTGTACGATCATGGTATCACGTGAAAAACCGAGGAGCACCAGCTATAGGAGGCGCAAAAAGTCAGAGAATGGCTTTAACATAACCCGAAACCGATCGTAATAAACGAACGTTATTGCGATCTCGGATGTTGTTTTAACAAAAAAAGGTTCAAATGGCTCTGAGCACTATGGGACTCAACATCTTAGGTCATAAGTCCCCTAGAACTTAGAACTACTTAAACCTAACTAACCTAAGGACATCACACACACCCATGCCCGAGGCAGGATTCGAACCTGCGACCGTAGCAGTCCCGCGGTTCCAGACTGCAGCGCCAGAACCGCTAGACCACCGCGGCCGGCTGTTGTTTT
Source organism: Schistocerca cancellata (assembly GCF_023864275.1). Lineage (NCBI taxonomy): Eukaryota > Metazoa > Arthropoda > Insecta > Orthoptera > Acrididae > Schistocerca > Schistocerca cancellata. The sequence goes on from NC_064631.1 coordinate 217,714,734, forward strand.
AACCAAAGCATTTGCATCCGTACATAGGCGCATTATTTTCTGTCTTATGTTGTGGATTGTGCTATTGCTGACTGCGTGTTACAGACTGTTCCGCTACTCTGAAGGTATTTTCACAGAAAGAGAGGTAACTGGGATAGCAAACAAATCATAATCACAGTATAATTCTGTAAGGAAGTATTGGAGACCAAGGACTATTACATCAAAATACATAGAAAATATTGCTGAACATCTTCGAAATTAGTACAGATGTTTCCTACACAACGATTTCCTATTATCAACTAACAGTTTTGAGTTTCTCATCTTGAATTAAACAAATTCGATGAGTTAAAAGTAGATGGGCAGTAAAGTGAAGTACCTTAGCACATTCTGGGTACGATTATCGACTAGATACCACGTGAAGACCAAAATCGAACCGATATGATTTTCTATAGACAATAGTAGTGTGGTTACTGTCCTTGAACTAATATCCAAACAGTATTATTTGGGGACACCCTCTATAACGCGCACCTGATAATTTGGAGGCGAGTGTCCAACAGATCAAGCTTGTATCTTCGAATTCATGAGGTCTTGTGTTTTGTTCTTCAATTTTCGGTGTGTTCTCGACGCAACTGTCCATTTTCCCAGAAGCATAGTAGACTTCTAGGAAAGTAGTTCACTTAGGATACCTTCTATTCGGATGGTGTTGTTATTGTCTTCAGTCTGAAGTCTCTTCTTATGTCTGAAGCAGCTCTCCATGATAGTCTATCGTTCGAAAGCCCCCTTCATTTCTGCATAACTAATGAAACCTGCACTAATAACGAGCTTAATGTAGTCAAGACTTGATCTCCCTCCCACACTTCACTCAGTAACCAATTTTTGGATTCTTTGATGACACAGGATGAGCTCTACCAACCTGTCCACCATTTTAGTCAAGTTATGACACAAATTTTTCATATCGATTCAGTATTTCGTCAATAATTATCTTATGTACCCATATAATATCGAGCATCTTCTAATATTGAGTATTCTTCTGTAGTAGAACGTTCCAGAAACTTCTATTCTCTTCTTGTCCAACCGGTTTATCGTCCACGTTTCATTTCCGTACAAGGCTACGCTACAGATATCTTCAGAAAAGACTTTCTAACATATAAATTTACGGGATTGTTACAACTAAATGTTCGCTGTTTGAGCCAGCTTAGACGGAAAACTGTTTACTGTATGTGTGCTCAACTTAATACGAGTAATGTTCAGACTGTGCGCTGCAGTATTTGGGTTCTTAGTAGTGCTAATATCATGACGTGCCATTAGGCGCCGTTAGTGGTACGGCGACGTAGGGTTGAAACACAAACACCTGTGTGCATTACAGTTGCAGACCGTCTGCATGCGTCTGGACAAGGCGAACAGAGCATTACTCGTAAAGCTGTTTGATCAAAACAACAGCAATAGTGCAGCTGTTCGTAGCGAGTATGAACGCATTAAAGGAATACGGAGATATCTTCTTTCCGCACTGGCGTTGAAGAATTTGATTCGAATTGTTTGGTGATTCGGGAATTGGTCCTGGGATACACCGACGGCCGAATGCGTCACAAATTGTTGAAAATGTTACTGCTGCCGTGGCTGAGACTGCTGCACGCAAAGTGCTATCTTCAAGCAGTGCCACGAGCTCCCACGACAGCTGAACATTCAGTGGTCCACCGTTCGAAAATAGCTGCGTGCTATTGTGAAATCGTATCTCTAGAGCGGTTCCACGCTCGCGTGGAAGCAGATGGTCTTAATACTGAGCCACGTTTATAACCTGGGACCGAAACGCGGTACGAAAGTAACAAATATCGCTTTTTCATGCCGAAATTAAAATGTGATTCTTTCAACAGTTCATTCGTTATTTCTTGTTCGCAAGTCCTTGGAAATATCTCCAAGATTTGTTGTCCTACGCCGGTCTACAGTCTGGAACCGCGCGACGGCTACGGTAGCAGGTTCGAATCCTGCCTCGGGCATGGACGTGTGTGATGTCCTTAGGATAGTAAGGTTTAAGTAGTTCTACGTTCTAGGGGACTGATGACCTCAAAAGTTAAGTCCCATAGTGCTCAGAGCCATTTGAACCATTTTTTTGTTGTCCTACGATCATTTGATTTTTTGTGCTGGCCTTCTCGAGTAGTGGAAGTTTAATTATAACTACCTCTCTGTGTTAGCAAATTATTTTTTTCCCGAAAGGCTTCTCTCACTGTTGCTAGTCTGAATTTTCTAGGCTTTGTATTTTGACCATATTTAGGTATTTTGCCAACAAAGTAACAAAACTCATCTACCATATAAGGGGGGTACGACGTGAACGGGACGACTTGGAGCAGGAGAGGCATCACAGGACATTTTAATTTACACTGTCTATACTTTTACAAAGAAATTCATAGAACTTTGTTAGCATGAACAGGAAGGACTCAGGATTCACACCCATAGCAGAGGAAGTTCAAAAACATAACAAAACAAATGTTTTTTACATGTGAAATTTCATCATTTTTTCACTTGGAATTAGCTGCACTTGTTGCTGTAGGTACACTTTTCTTCATAAGTAAGAGAGATTCTTCGATGGATTTTGCACAGCATACAAACCATACTTACAGGTGTATCAAACTCTATAATTTCCCAAATCTGTTAAAAACTGTGATAAAAATTGAGATAATTAACTATAAAATTCGAGTTTTCTCTAAACACGAAGTTTAAAAAGTAACAGCCCATTCTTTTTTCCACAGATTAAATAAATTCTGGAGTTTCATACACCTGTAAGTATGGTTTGTAAGCTGTGCAAAATTCATCGAAGAATCTCTCTTACTTATGAAGAAAAGTGTACCTATAGCAACAAATGCAGCCAACAGTAAGTGAAAAAAATCATGAAATTTCACATTTAAAAAATATTATTTTTTCGTGTTTTTGAACTTCCACTGCTATAAGCGTGAATCCTGAATAATTTCTGGTCATACTGACGAACATTTATGAATTTATTTGTAAAAGTATAGACAGTGCAGATTAAAATGTCCTGTGGTGCCTCTCCTTCTCGAAGTCGGCCAATTTGACGTCCTACCCCCTGAAGCGTCAAATTTCCTAATCTAATTCTCTCAGCATTCGCCAATTTAATTAGAGTTCATTTCATTATTTCCCGTTTCCTTGACGTTCGTCTTAAATCTCTTTTCAAGACTCTATTCATACTGTTCAAACGCTTTTTCAAGTGATATGCCGTCTCTGACAAAATTGTAAGGTCTGCTCCGTGAACTTAAATTATCTTTCCAAATTTCTATTTGGTTTTCTTTATGGCCTGCTCAATATACTCGTACATATTTAATAACATCTGGGGTAGACTACAACCGCGTCTGACTCCTTTCTAAACTACTAGTTCACTTTCATGTCCGCCTCTTGTAACTCAAGTCTTAGTTTCTGTACAAGATGAAGAAAACTTTTGGTTCCCCGTATTTTATCCCCGGTAACTTATTGAATTTCATAGAGAGTAGTCCAGTCTCTAAATTCTCAAGCGCTGTAAACATCTATTTTTCTTTCTTCAGTCTATCTACTAAGGTACCAGTTGGGTATTTTCAGCAATATGTGATTCTGATGTTTATTCTGTTTTCACTAAGTCGCGTAAGCACGTTAACATCCACAGTACGCCATTTCAGGCGATGGCGCTTTTTGTTGATGCAGATCTCGAAAACGTATTGGGACCAGTGGTGCGCGGGTGTTGCGTTTCTGCGTTTGCGGCGACAGGTGCACGGCGGGCAGTGGTGGTGGTGGTGGGTTGGGGCGCTGCACGCCGCCGCCGCCGCCGCCGCCGCCGGCTGGTGACGGAGCAGGTTCTGCCGTCAGACGGCGCCCTTCTTCTCGGGCATCGAACCCCGGTCCGCCGGTCCACGGCCCGGCTACCTGCACGTCGGCCACCGCCCGTCCGACACACGCGCCGCCAAGGAATGCGCTGCGTGCAGCCTTGAGAAATGGCCCCATGTCGCGCTGGAAAACTAAATGCGCTACCTGTGCCGTTCGTAGGTTTAAAGGCAAAAAAAAAAAAAAAAAAAAAAGAGGGAGAGACGTTAGAAAGCCTACCTTTGTGTACGTGGAAACTTGAAACATTTCAACTTAACTGTGGAATAAGTGTTAAACAATTAGATCGTGTGTAAAAACAATGACAGTGTCTGCTCCATAAGTACCTCTCTGTTCCTCAAAAACCGTGAACTTTGTGGTTAGGTTTTACTGTTCATAGATGTTCAACAGGAAACTATTGTAGCAGTATGTGGAGGTTCACCTGCAAACTGTTAATGAGACTTATCGAAATTAAACAATAGTGCACTGACCATGTAACTGTGTATTACTGGGGAGGGGGGGGGGGGGGTTGTGAAAAGTGAAATTTAAAGTACTGTGAAACGCAACTGTGCACCAGTCGGCTACATTATTTACAGTAGTCAGTGTCGGAATCCACAATCCAATGTTCAGCCAGTGTGGCAACGCAGTACGTCGACACCGAGGACAAAGATAAATGAAGCAGGTGGAACAGCTACATTGTCTAACTACATGATAGAAGAAGAAATTGGAGTCGAAAAGAAAGACATAGGAAATCCAGTATTAGATTCAGAATTAAAAAAAAAAAAGCTGGAAAACTTGGGAACGAAGAAGGCAGAAAGAATAGATAACATTCAATCGGAATTTCTGAAATTGTTGGGAAAAATGGCAACCAAACGACTATTCAAGTTGGTATGTAAAATCTATGAAAATGACGACGTACCATCAGATTTTCGGATAAACGTCATCCATAAAATTTGGAGAGTAGCAAGGGACGATAATTGAGAAAACTATCGTACAATCAGCTTAACAGCTCATGCATTCAAGCTGATGGCAAGAATAATATGCAGAAGAAAGGAAAAGAAAACTGAGGATCTGTTAGATGACGATCAGTTTGGCTTCAGGAAAGGTAAAGGCACCAGAGAGGCAGTTCTGACGTTGCTCTGGATAATTGAAGGAAGGTTGAAGAAAAATGAAGACACACTCGTAGCATTCGTAGACCTAGGAAAAACGTTCGACAATGTGAAATGGTGCAACATCTTCGCAATATTGAGAAAAAAAAGGGTAAGCTATAGGGAAAAACGAGCAATGTATTGTATGTACAAGACCCAAGACGGAACAATAAGACTGGAAGGTCAAAAGCGAAGTGCTCGGAATAAAAGTGATGTAAGACAGGGATACAGTCTTTCGCCCTCCTCTTCAGTCTATAACGAAGAACCAATGACGGAAAGAAAGAAAAGTTCAAGAGTGGAATTAATATTCAGGGTGATAGAATATCAATGAGAAGATTCGCTGATGATACTGGTATCCTCACTGAGAGGTATTATACAGTAGTATCTGTTGAACGGAGCCGGCCATTGTGGCCGAGCGGTTCTAGGCGCTTCAGTCCGGAACCGCGATGCTGCTACGGTCGCAGGTTCGAATCCTGCCTCGGGCATGGATGTGTGTGATGTCCTTAGGTTAGTTAGGTTTAAGTAGTTCTAAGTTCCAGGGGACTGATGACCTCAGAAGTTAAATCCCATAGTGCTTAGAGCCATTTGAACCATTTTCAAATCATTAATATCTTTGGCCTTTTCTGCTCTTTCAGTTGATCAGGCAGACAGACTGGATTTTATCTGTGTAGTTGACACCTGCCGGAGAGCACAAAATATTCCCGATCCTCGCAAACTAGGGAAAAAAAAGAAACGAGGCGCTTCTTTTCTGACTGTGTTGCTGCATGGACGCAAGAACGTCAGAAAACACATTTCCGAACGTTTCGGTCAATATTCCTTATGGCAGACACTTTAGTCCAAATCACAATATGAAGAGGTGGTCACATACCGCCATTTTTTTTTTACTGGAACTGGCAGCCTACTCTTGCATAGATACGCCTCGATTTAAACAGTGTTACCCCACCGTGGCGACTATGTCCCCCCACAGGAGAAATATGAGAGAAGTGTACGGACAGTTGGTAAATGAGACAGCACCCAGACGTAACGACTACTGAATGAAATAAACTTCTTGTGCCGATTCCGAGGTGAGTACATTTTAATGTGTAATACTGTATCTCTGAATGAAATAAACTTCTTGTGCCGATTCCGTGGTGAGTACATTTTAATGTATAATACTGTATCTCTCATTCTTAAATTTAGGATTAAAACATTTAACCTGCAATTACAGCGATTTATTGAGATTATGTTTACAAAAAACTGTGGGTTAATTTTGATTTAGCGTTCATAATAAAATATTCAGTTAACGGCAGGTGATTTCCCGCTCGAAACAGCCTTGAATAACTTACTTCTGAGTTTTTACTTCTATGCTTGAGATTCTACAATTTTATTACGGATGTAAAATGAAATTGGCCAAAAGTTTCACAAAAAATCTGCAAATCGTTACAGTTAAGGGCGACATAATTTAACTACAAATACTCGGCAGACAGTAATTATGGAGTGTTTAAGAAAAACTATACTGCCTAATTAAGGGTGATAAAATTTAAAAAAGTGTCATTATCATATAATGTTTCGTTGCACACAGGTACACTGGTGGTTTCTCGTTATGGATATGCTACTGACACCAGTCACTAATTTTGTGTCATAAAGTTACACAAAAACAACTCAGGTCACTTCTGAAAATTACGTAGCTTGCAAATTCCACGATCGAGACTAAGTCGGAAAAGAAAGACACCGTGCGTTCGAACCAGAGCCGATGAACAGTCAGAATCGTCTTAAACAGCAATATACGCTGTAAGAGTTTGAAACTCGAAGTACAGGTCCAGAAAGGGAAGAAACAGATGTATTCGGAAATCAGCATACCGTAGGCTCCAGTGGCGAGATACGAGCTGCCGACCTAACTGCTGTGATGGATCTTAATTTCTTGCAGTGGACCAACAGTCATACACACGTAACGCATCTGCCGCAACCCCTGGAGTCTTCTATACGAAAACTGTTGCCATCGCTCTCTGAGTCGGTTTCAGTATAGCTAGAGTGGCGGGATATCAGAAGCAACATACTAGTTTAAGATTGCTCCTGAGAGCAGCGTGTGAACATAAGAGGCACGCATTCTGAACTTTTGCGTTACTGCTGCTGACTGCGTACTCAGGCCAAACAATAAGCTACGGGAATGTTTCTACGGAAGGTAGAATGTTAAAGCAGATTTTACGACTGATTACAGTTGACGCTCAGTGAAAAAGACAATTACGTTCCTACAGGAGGGTTACTTGCTATCTACGTTTTACACTTCTATGTTACTGTATCTTGGTGTCTATAACATCAGCAGTTCATTGCGGTTCACAGAGACTAAGAGTGGCGATCTGGCGATCTGTGACTTTTGAAATGTTTCATAGGATTGACATCGGTCGACTTTGGGAAATGGGAAAAAAGGGAGGGGGGGAGGAAGCTCATTAACGTCATGTTCTTAAAAACAGTCTAATGAGCACAGGTAACAGAATGAGTGAAATTGAAAAAGAATAACAGAAGGTGCTGAATGAATTTACAATCTAGTGAATACAGATTACGAACTGAGAGTAAACGATGGAACACTAAAGTAATGTAGACTATCAGAAATGACATTAGCGGTAAACAGAACGTCAAAACTGGAACCACGAAGCAGAGCGAAGGAAATTTGCTATATCGCAAGCCAAATAACACGAGAAGGGGAAGAACGGAGGACATAAAAAGTAAACTAGCAGAAGCCAAAAGAAAGCTACTAATGTCAAACATCAGTCTTTCGAGCACGGATTGTAAGGATATTAATCATGGATTGTGAGGAAACCGGGGAAAAGATATGGTGCCATAGCCCGATGTTAAAAATGGGATGTAGTGATAAATGAAAGGATTCTACGGTGAAACGCCGAGGAGAGGAGCACGTAGAAAATGTTGACATGAAGAACGGACAGGGTGATAGGACATGTATTAAGAATCGAGGAGATACTTCCACGGTGCCTGACGGGGCCGTAAAGGGTGAAAACTGTACGGGAAGGCAGAGACTGATATATATCCATCAGATAACTGACGACATTGATCGTTGGATGCGAGTGCTGCTCTGACGTCAAGATTTTGACACGGGGAAGTCAGTTGGTGGTGGGCCATATTAAACCAGTCATAAAACTGATGAAGAAACATAATTGTTTGTGACTACCGTCAGGAAATCTCCCGGAAGGCCGGCCGCAGTGGTCTCGCGGTTCTAGGCGCGCAGTCCGGAACCGCGCGACTGCTACGGTCGCAGGTTCGAATCCTGCCTCGGGCATGGATGTGTGTGATGTCCTTAGGTTAGTTAGGTTTAAGTAGTTCTAAGTTCTAGGGGACTGATGACCACAGCTGTTAAGTCCCATAGTGCTCAGAGCCATTTGAACCAGCCATTTTCTCCCGGAAGATGGTAATGAAAAATGGTTCAAAAGGCTCTGAGCACTATGGGACTTACCTTCTGAGGTCGTCAGTCCCCTAGAACTTAGAACTACTTAAACCTAACTAACCTAAGGACATCACACACACCCATGCCCGAGGCAGGATTCGAACCTGCGACCGTAGCGGTCGCGCGGTTCCAGACTGTAGAAGAAGATGGGCATCGAATTGGTGTGAAGGAGAAGATCATTAACCCCACCAGGTGATTTGTTTCTGTTATTCCAGCATTAAGGTAAGTTGTTATGCTGACCGTAGTAGTATCATTTTCAAGTAATAGCTTGTTAACGATATGATTGGGATGGCAAGTGTCTATTACAAGGTTTCAAGTAGTGATGAAGCTCCAACCGATCATTTATAAAGTGTAGTGTGCATCTGAGACTGTATATTACGTACTTTATTAAGACCGGTTGTTAATGCTCTATGCCACCTGCGAACGTTCTTGTGGAATGCTGATGAAGATGTAGCTGCAGTTTCGTTTCTGATATTGACATCTTTACCCATTTTTGTTACAACAATGGTGGTTTCTCTGTTTGCAGCTTGGACATGAAACTTATTCCAGAATATGATAGGATAAGTATCCCGTCTCTTCGAGATTAGGACGTTGAACATTCTTTAGAACAAGTCATAGAGAAAGAATACCGATGCGAACAATGATCTCATGTCCACATTATTATCACACGAGGATGGATACTTACTTGAAAGAAACTCTGTGCGAAGTCCTTTATACTGAAATTTATCACTGCGAAGAAGAGAAAACTGAGTTCAAGGTTACTCTTCATTATCAATATTGCGGTCTATCTCAGTTTTATTAGGTTGGTGTATAAGTTTGTAGCGTTTTTACTTTTGCATGTTGGTGTTCTGGTTGCTATTGGTTTATTTATCGTTATCATTTTTCATTTATAGTTCCTGTTGCCATTCGAGTTTGCATATTGTCATTTTGTCATTTGGAGATAGTAAGTGGAGCTGTGTATGCTAGAAAATGGAGTGTCAAGCGCAGAAATCAGAAAATTTCCGACATGTTTTTCTGTTTGAGTTTGATAGAGGGGTGACAGCAGCTGAGGCAACCAGAAACATTTGCGCTGTGTATGGGCATAATTCCGTCGGACAGAGCACTACAAGAAGATGTTTTACTCGTATTAAGAAAGATAATTTTGGCATTAGTGACTCTCTAAGTTCAGGAAGACATTCGGGGTTTGGTGAAGATCGTTTAAACGCATTAATGTACAGTTATCCGCGTCAGTGTATTCAAGAACTGGCAAACGTGATGTACTCTGATTATTCCACCATCGAATGACATTTGCATGCAATGGGAAAGGTTCAAAAATCGGGTGTACGGGTACCGCAATCTCTACGCCAAAATCACACAAATCAGTGGGTGGCAAAATGTGCATCTCTGCTTGCTTGTCATCAATTAGCTCGTGAACAGCACCGATTACATCTTTTCCCGTTTCGTTACTGGTGGCGAGAAATGGTGTCTTTATGCTAACATAAGGATAAAGAGGGGAGTGGTTGAACCCAAACAAAAAAGCAACTAAGGGACTGATGACCGTAGCAGTCTGGTCCCTTTAATCCCACAAACCAACCAACCAAAGAAGCAACTCCCCTTACAAAGAGCTGCGCGCATCCGTAAAAGATAATGTTATGCATCTGGCGGAAGGTATGGTGTAGTACGAATTGCTTCCCAGAGGTGTAACCATTGTAAGAAGGATGTTTAGGTTTTTATGTTGATAACGCCACGTTACGCTCTGTATGAAAATCACTGACTGTGCTGTGTGCAGTCTGTGGCTGGTTCGACTCATTGTTGGAATATTCGCTTGTGTAGTGTTGGGTAGTTGGATGTGAACAACGCGTAGCATTCTGCAACTGGAAGTGAGCCGCCAGTAGTGGTGGATGTGGGGAGAGAAATGGCAGAGTTTTGAGAGCGGACGATCTGGACGTGTGTCAGTAAGAAAAAGGAAATTTGTAAAACTGGATGTCATGAACTGATATATATATATATATATATATATATATATATATATATATATATATATATATATATATATATATATATGATCAGAATAAGTAAAGAGAGAAATGCCTGAGTACGTTCAGTTTTGCTCAGCTGTTTGAAAATCAAATAACGTAAGAGGTTTATCAGCACAGTCATTCATAATTTTTCAAAGGTGACGTTTCACCATCACTGCTGACATTTGTCGTCAGCAACTGAAATGTCTTGCTGTTGCACTCCTAAAGCAACGACCAGGAAGACTGCGTGAAGGATGACACCCCCCTCCATTCTGCTAGGTTGAGAAAAAAAAAAAAGTATACAGGAATTTGGTTGGGAAGTCATTTCATACTCACTTCACCCTTTCCGCTCTCTAATGAACAACCTTCCAGGAACTTCCTTTCTGGATGAAAATGCGCTACGAACAAGGCTCGACGAGTTCTTCGTCTCGAAACCACGTGAATTCTACAGTCATTGAATCGAAAATATACCCCAGCGTTGGTATATTTTTGTAAATAGTAAAGGAGAATATATTTTTGAAGACTAAAGTCTCTGTTAGGTGTATGTGTAGTGTTCATTAATCTTATGGAAAAACGCTGCGAATTTATTCACCAGTCTAATACAAGTACGAGGAGAAAACAGCCATGGTCTGATTGAAGAATCACCACAGTCATTAGCCTATATCAGACAGGCTACCTAAATCAGAGAGCCTAGATGGGAATTTCTGACAACTTGTAATTGCGTGACTGGCAATACGTATGTAAACTTACACTACTGGCCATTAATGTTGCTACACCAAGAAGAAATGCAGATGATAACCGGGTATTCATTGGTCAAATATATTATACTAGAACTGACATGTGATTACATTTTCAAGCTATTTGGGGGCATAGATCCTGAGAAATCAGTACCCAGAACAACCATCTCTGACCGTAATAACGGCCTTGATACGCCTGGGCATTGAATCAAACAGAGCTTGGATGGCGTGTACAGGTACAGCTAGCCCATGGAGCTTCAACACGTTATCACAGTTCATCAAGAGTAGGCGTTTTGTGACGAACCAGTTGCTCGGTCACCATTGAGCAGACGTTTTTAATTGGTGAGAGATCTGGAGAGCGTGCTGGCCAGGGCAGCAGTCGAACATTTTCTGTATCCAGAAAGGCCCGTACAGCACCTGCAAGATACGGTCGTGCATTATCCTGCCGAAAAGTAGGGTTCGGCAGGGATCGAATGAAGGGTAGAGCCATGGGACGTAACACATCTGAAATGTAAAGTCCACTGTTCAAAGTGCCGTCAATGCGAACAACAGGCGACCGAGACGAGTAACCAATGGCACCCCATACCATCACGCCGGGTGATACGCCAGTATGGCGATATCGAATATACGCTTGCAATGTGCGTTCACTGCGATCTCACCAAACACGGATGCGACCATCATGATGCTGTAAACAGAACCTGGATTCATCCGAAAAAATGACGTTTTGCCATTCGTGCATCCAGGTTCGTCGTTGAGTACACCATCGCAGTCGCTCCTGTCTGTGATGCAGCGTCAAGGGTAACCGCAGCCATGGTCTCCGAGCTGATAGTCCATGCTGTTGCAAATGTCGTCGAACTGTTCGTGCAGATAGTTGTTGTCTTGGAAACGTCTTCATGTGTTTACTCAGGGGTTGAGACGTGGCTGCACGATCCGTTACAGTCATGCGAATAAGATGCCTTCATCTCGACTGCTAGTGATACGAGGCCGCTGGGATCCAGCAAGGCGTTCCTTATTACCATCCTGAACCCACCGATTCCATATTCTGCTAACAGTCATTGGATCTCTACCAACTCGAGCAGCAATGTCGCGATACGATAAACCGCAATCGCGATAGGCTACAGTCCGACCTTTATCAAAGTCGGAAACGTAATGGTACGCATTTCTCCTCCTTACACGAGGCATCACAACAACGTTTCACCACGCAACGCCGGTCAACTGCTGTTTGTGTAGGAGAAATCGGATGGACACTTTCCTCATGTCAGCACGTTATAGGTGTCGCCACCGGCGCCAACCTTGTGTGAATGCTCTGAAAAGCTAATCATTTGCATATCACAGCATCTTCTTGCTGTCGGTTAAATTTCGCGTCTGTAGCACGTCATCTTTGTGGTGCAGTAATTTTAATGGCCAGTAGTGTACTGACGACAATGCGATTGTAAACGAAAACACTGGGCAGCTCTTAGAATATATGAGACTACTGATTTCAGCGCATTGAGATGAGCAGAGAACATTGATGGTTGAATATTGCCCCTGGAGCGGTAACCGTTCGCTGCTCAGGTAGAATACACCGCGTGTGCAATAGCACAGTAGCTAGAGAGAGAGACAGAGGTGCCGGCGTGCGCCGAGACCGCTGGCGGACCGGAAGCGCGGCTGCCGTGAAGCTGGCGGCCGCAGGCGGCGCAGCGCGGGGCAGGGTGGGGCCGCCTGCCAGACGCGCCCTGACCTTCACGTCTGGTCGCCCGGAAATCGATCTGGATCGCCGGCCGCCACCCACACAGCCAGCGGGTGCGACCCAGGTGTTCATTAGCATAAAGTCGCTCCGGCCCCCACTGGCTCGCCAGACGCGACCGCTGGTCACTTGCTTCGGTTACCTCGCCTTCAAGAAATTTCCATCTCCTGCCCAGAAATGTTGCAATAGCAACTTGAACTATTTTGTCTTGGTCTCGTTCATAGACTCGTCCTCAGACTATTGTAGACGCCACAGCGGGGGAGAATGAATTTGTCCAGGTTGGAGATGATGGGTGGGAATTTTCGTTAGTAAATGTGTAAGACGTCGTGGTCTCCTGACCTTCATTGCTTACATATTCTGCCCTCACAATCATATTCCGCACATCAAAACGCTTCATTCGAATCCAAACTCGATAAGATAAAGTCAATGTTCAACAAATTCATGTAAATGATACGCAAATAACAAATGTGCACTGGGGTTGAGATACTCGAAGCTGGCGTACACACAGACATTCAAAACACGACGGACACAAGAGCTATTAGTTCGGGAGAGGCGGACCGCACGCCGAGAGGCCGGTCCCTTCAGAGGACGATTCAGCCTATCTACGTCGGACGGCGACTGCCCGTGGAGTGGACAGCGTTTGCCCGAGTCAAAGGGGAGAACGACCCTGTGTTCGGCTTAAAAGCAAATTCCGCTACATTGTGTGGGAGCGCCCAGCCTACGCATTCTTTACAAACACAGCATGCAAAATGGTTCAAATGGCTCTGAGCACTATGCGACTTAACTTCTAAGGTCATCAGTCGCCTAGAACTTAGAACTAATTAAACCTAACTAACCTAAGGACATCACACACATCCATGCCTGAGGCAGGATTCGAACCTGCGACCGTAGCGGTCACTCGGTTCCAGACTGTAGCGCCCAGAACCGCACGGCCACTCCGGCCGGCCACAGCATGCAGTTCCAGATGTTTTCACGGGGAGACAGCAAACGCCAAACGCCGATGATACACATTTCCGGATTGGTTACCTTAAACGAAACGTCATTCTCCCATTTTAGAAGAGCAATGCTGATTGGCAGACGATGTTCCTGACACCTTGAGCTGAAGGAGTAATGGAAGAGACCGAAAGATATACCACTTCATGTGTGGCGTGGAGAGGGGCCGTTCTGTTGTCACTCTTGGAGCGAGAACACGTAACCAGAGCGTGTGCACTTGTACGTGTACTAAAAGAGTGAGGAACAAGTCTCTCCTCAGTACTTCACTAGGAGAGCACCTCTGTCAAGTAAGAATCGGAGTGTGACGCTATATTGAGTCCTTGCGATTAAGCTTTGTTCACTGTGTTGGCCGCCACACTTATTGTGCAGTGTGAACAGACAGAGTTATAGTTAAACGCCTGCGAGCTAATTTTTGAGTGGCATCGCAGTGGACTGGTTATATGACCGGTGTACCACGCCAATAGTTAGACTAGGGGCGAATAAGAGTCCTTGACTTCATCAAGGCGTAGGGAGAGTTTGATTGGCAAAGGTCAATCCAGATAGAACGAGAGTTATCTTATTTGTCAGCCGCGAGCGGCGCAGACAGCAGTCATGGCAGCTTACGGTATTGTGCACTACAGCTCTTGCGAGCCCCATATTTCCACCACAACAATACACTTCACTGCCTCGACCGTACCTAGCAATATTCTGACGGATAATTATTCAAGTTGAGCAGGCCATTCTGCCAAGTCAATAACATAGAAATTTCATTAGCGAATCCTATCCTTAAGAGGTAACTTCACATTCCGAATAGAACCCGGAAATAACTTGTTCAGTTCATAACTAAAAGTGCCATTGTGATTTCTCAGAATTTTTGCAAAATAAATAATAATTTTCGTTAGTTTCATGTTTTTCTTACACTAAATAACACTACTCCAGTACCCAAGTATCCCACTAGCTACGTAAAAAATTTTGTGAATTTTTGTGTCATTTCCTTACGGCGGACGACTCCAGAAGATATTTATTGCCTAAAGTTTTTCAGGCGTTTCTCTTTAGAATGTTAGGAGCGTCTGTCTGACTTCTGTAGTAGTGTGGGGGTGGAAATTGCATCTTGCAGGAGCCACAGGGTAAAGGGTATATCTCAGATTAATCCGTTGCGCAGAATGACAGAATAGCACCCACACGCTCACAAATGGTCTGGCCAACGGTCCTTCCTCAGTCGTAACAACGATTCCCATAAGATCATCTAAGTTAAGCGCTGTCGGACTTGGCTAGCACTTGGATGGGTGACGGTCAGAGCCTGCCGAGCGCTGTTGGCAAGCAGGGTGCGCTCAGCCCTTGTGAGGCCAATTGAGGCACTAATTCATTGAAAAGTAGCGACAGTGGCCAGGAGAGCGATTTGTTGACCACATGCCCCTCCACATCCGCATTATTTATCGCCAATCGTCTGAGGATGACACGGCGGTCGGTCGGTACCGTTGGGCTTTCCGAGGGCTATTCGGACGTGGTTCAGCTTTTTTAGCAAACTGTGTGTTTACGTCCGATTAGGTTCCCTTAGATGCCGGCGACTTTCTGTGACGGTAGGTGATTTATACCACTTCTTGGAGATAATAGGTGCGATGCTAAGAGGGTAGGACGTCAAACGGGCCGACTGGAGCAAGAGAGGCACCACGGGACATTTTAATTTCCACTGTCTATAATTTTACAAATAATTCGTAAAGCCTTGAAAGCATGACCAGGAAGGATACATGTGTATGAAACTCTAGAGTTTATTCAATTTATGAAAAAATGAATGAACTGTTACATTTTAAACTTCTTGTTTAGAAAAAACTCAAATTTTATAGTTAATTACCTCAATTTTTACCACAGTTTTAAATAGATTTGGAAAATTCTGGAGTTTCATACACCTGTACGTACAGCTTGTATGCTGTGCAAAATTCATCGAAGAATCTCTTACTTAGGAAGAAAAGTGTACCTACAGAAACAAATGCAGCCAGTAGTAAGTGAAAAAATGATAAGTTTCACATGTAAAAAAAAGGTATTTTGCTACGTTTTTGAACTTCCACTGCTATAAGTGTGAGTCCTCAATCTTTCCTGGTCATGCTGACAAAGTTTTATGAATTTACTTGTAAAAGTATAGACAGTAGAAATTAAAATGTCCTGTGGTGCCTCTCCTGCTCCACGTCGGCCCGTTTGACGTCCTATCCCCCTTAATATCGAGTCACTCCCCCACGAGTAATCTCCGATATAGAAAGATCCATACGTCTTGCACCGATTATCATTCCACGTTGAAAATCGCTTGACTCGTGACGTGCTCTCGTATACATTATACACAAGTCTGTTACAGACGGCTCAGATAACATTTCTAAACTCATGCAGTGCACCGCATGCAGCTGCAACATTTCGACGTCATTAACTGCACATCTTCAAATCGGACAACGTTTCCCATGACTGTCTAGCACCCAGTTTGAAAACTCACTGTGGGAGTCATACGCAGTGTTTTGCATAAAGCTTGATCTAAAAATTCTATCTCTTTATCGTTTAAATTACTGTTATGAGCAATTTTTTCTCTGTTTTTTTCTTTTTTGTGCCTTTAGTCTTTCGATTGGGTAATGCGGGCAGTCACGAATTCCTCTCCTGTGGCAACCTTTCCACCTCAGATTAGCACTAACTGTTGAATACATTCCAATCTGTGTGTTCTCCTAGAATTTTTACCCTCAATAGCTCCCGCAACCATGATGCGAGTTGTTACTTGCTGTCTTAACACATGTCTTGTCATACTGTCCAGTCTTCTTGTCAGTGTTCACCATATGTTCCCCTACTCGCCGATTATAAAGAGAACTTCACTTCTTTCCAGTTCATCCAGTTTTCAAGATCCGTGTATAATACCACACCTGAAACGCTTCGATTCTCTTCTTCTCGTGTTTTCCACAATCCATGATTCCCTTCCATAGAATGATGTGCTCCAAACGTGCAATTTCGGAAGTTGCTCCATCAAATTAAGACTGACATTTGAAACTAGTAGACTCAATGATCTTTAGTTCGTGGGGGACGACGTCATTTACTCGCAGAGCTTTTTGATAGAAATTTCTGCCATTTGACTTATCCGTAAAAAACCCGTTTTTATGCGAAGTGCTTTGGAACATCTTGGGTAGCTGTCGCATGTATACCGATATCCCCTCATTTTTCTCATCTA
The DNA here is from genome assembly GCF_023864275.1 of Schistocerca cancellata. Taxonomy (NCBI): domain Eukaryota; kingdom Metazoa; phylum Arthropoda; class Insecta; order Orthoptera; family Acrididae; genus Schistocerca; species Schistocerca cancellata. Next base: position 217,731,762 of record NC_064631.1, read on the forward strand.
GGGCAAAGCCAGAAGTCAAACGGGCAAACGCTCTATGGACAGAATTTCAGAAGTACCGTAGGTGACAGCAGAGTACGGACGTTTCCCTAGTAGCTTTAGTCAGTAAAGGTAATACCCCCGCTACCTCTACGTTCGGTGTGTAGCGTACGCAGTGGGCTTTACCTTATAACGATCGCATTCTTTACGTACGCCATCAGGGTCTTACTAGAACCGCTAAAAATCCGAAGTGGTGAAATGTCACCCCGCTTCCCAGAACTCCTGAAGATAGCCGTTGACTGTGGATATTGTACCACAGACATAGTCCCTTTGACTGTTCAGAGATGTCACTAACCCTCCCAAAGATATAAACAACGATGCATGAGCAGCGCCTATTAGACGGAGGGGGTCCGACAGCCGGTCAGTTCCAATCATTCCACCAGGAAGGAGGTACGGGTGTTATCTGTAGTTCAATCGTGCCTAGACGGTCAATACGTCGGTTCGATCGCGTCCGCATTGTTACTTTGTGGCAGAAGGGGCTCTCAACAAGGGTCCAGGCGTCTCGGAGTGAACCAAAGCGATGTTGTAAGGACATGGAGGAGATGCAAACAGGGGCTGTCGATGAGATGCCTCGCTCAGGCCGCCCAAGGGCTACGAGTGCAGTGGATGACCGCTACCCACGGTTTATGGCTCGGAGGAACGCTGACAGCGACGCCACCATGATGAATAATGCTTTTCGTGCAGCCACAGGACGTCGCGTTACGACTCAAACTGTGCGCAATAGGCTGCACTCCCGGCGTCCATCTTTGCAACCATGACACCATGCAGCGCGGTACAGATGGGCCGAACAACATCCCGAATGGACAGCTCAGGATTGGAATCACGTTCTCTTCACTGAGTTTTGCATATGCCTTCAACCAGACAATCGTCAGAGACGTGTTTGGAAGCTACTCGAGTCAGGTTGAACGCCTTAGACATACTGTTCAGCGGGAGGTTCCCTGCTGTTTTGGGGTGGCAATATGTGGGGCTAACGAACCGCCGTTGGTGGTCATGGAACGCGGCGTAATGGTTGTACGATGCGTGAATGCCATCCTCCGACCGATAGTGCAACCTCATCGACAGCACATTGGCGAGGCATTCGTCTTCATGGACGATAATTCGCGCCCCCATCATGCACATGTTGTGAATGACGTCCTTCAGGGTAACGACATCGCTCGATTAGAGTGGCTAGCATGTTCTCCAGACATGAACCCTGTTGATCATGCCTGGGATAGATTGAAAAGGGCTGTTTATGGACGACGTGACCCACCAACCACTCTGAGGGCTCTACGCCTAATCGCCGTTGAGGAGCGGGTCAATCTGGACCAACAGTGCCTCGATGAACTTGTGGATAGTATGCCACGACGAATACAGGCATGCATCAATGCAAGAGGACGTGCTACAGGGTAATAAAGGTGCCAGTGTGTACCGTGATCTGGAGCACCACTTCTGGAACTCTCGCTGTATGGTGGCAAAACATACAATGTGTGGTTTTCATGAGCAATAAAAAGGGCGGAAATGATGTTTATGTTGACCTCTATTTTAATTTTCTGTACAAGTTCCGGAACTCTGGGAACCGAGGTAATGCAAAACTTTTTTTTATGTGTGTATAAATGGCTGGGTAGCCTACGGAACATTATCCGTAAATTATTGAATTTTAACGTGTGACAGAGAGATGTTGTGGTAAAAATGATGGAAACAGTAGAGATTTAGAATGAGATTTTCACTCCGCAGCGGAGTGTGCGCTGATACGAAACTTCCTGGTGGATTAAAACTGTGTGCCGGAGCGAGACTCGAACTCGGAACCTTTGCCTTTCGCTGGCAAGTGCTCTACCAACTTTTTATTTCTTCATTTTGTTCGTTGTTGATCGTTGTGTTTGGTCGTTGCGGGCGTCACATAACATTCGTTCATGTTCTTTGTTGATCCTTTCACTCAGTTTTTTATTACAGAGGCCAACCAGCTCTCTGACCGAACACGCTGAGCTACCGTGCCGGCTTAACTGAGCTACCCAAGCACGACTCACCCCCCGTCCTCACAGCTGTACTTCCGCCAGTACCTCGTCTCCTACTTTCCAAACTGGTAGGAGACGAGGTACTGGCGGAAGTAAAGCTGTGAGGAGGGGGCGTGAGTCGTGCATGGGTAGCTCAGTTCGTAGAGCACTTGCCCGCGAAAGGCAAAGGTCCCGAGTTCGAGTCTCGGCCCGGCACACAGTTTTAATCTGCCAGGAATTTTCAGTAGAGATTAATCATATAGTGCTGGGAAACATAGTTACCTCAACAAAAAAGGAGAATGAAAAAAAAAACACGAAAATATATCAAACATCGCTTCAGTAGTTCAAGGAACTCGTATTAAACACGTTTCAGTTATTCATAAACAACTTCCGCATTTACCAATAAATACAGGAAACTCTTACCTTTGATCACGATGGAGAAGGTTCTACTGATTACAAAATGTGGTGAGTTATGTATATTTTATGTTTGTGCATTTCAACTGTACTTGCAAAAAAAAAAAAAAAATGCTTTGGGTACATAATAGGGGAGAAGTTACGTGGTCAAATAATTTTTTATAATTATAAAAAGCAATTTATGTTCTGTAAGGATATAAAGAATGAAAGGTCTCTGTTGGACTCCAATCATGTTAATTTCTTAAATCTGTTGTCATTTATGGCATAAATTCCACTTCTAAATTTACTGTGGGGTGTACTTACCCCACGTGGGTTGAACGTAAAGAAAAGTTGCTATACTGAAAAATATTGTCAAGACGAGACGTTATAATCTCACGCACATTCGCATTTAAGATTGATGATCTTTCTTAGAGTTACGGGTCATCAACACATGGTTCCACTTTACTCACAAAGTAGTGACAAAGCAACTGCTGGAAGATATTCTGAACTTCACACTCGAATTACACTGCATTGCAATTTAAGATAAAATTAGATATTTTAGATCTAAACCTGAAATAAAGGTGATTAAATTTTCAGTTAGGCTGAACTTAAGAAATCCATTGTCCTACGGACTTACCGGAGACGCGCTTAGCCAGAGATCTTACCACTTCAGACGCTCGCCACGGACGGACTGGCCGTGGGCCCCTACCGAGGGTGCTTCACAGATACAAACGGAAGTGACCAGAGAGGCAGCTTCCTATGCCAACATGACATGGGACAGACAGGACTGTAACAAGAATAGAAACGTCTTTGCTTTTAGAAAGGGTAGCTACCTGTTCCGATGTTGGTCCTACTGTTCTCTAGCAGACAGGCTTGTCTGCTACCATCAAGCATGCAACTAGACATACATTTGCTCATTCATCCTTTCACACAGACGGGAAGGGGGATGACAGTATCTTATCATATACAGTATATAAAAAGAAAAAGCGGATGTAGGTACCGTATGAGACTGTGTGACATGAATAACATATAAACTGTGTTTTAAAGTGTATTAGTGTGACAGATCGTTCTTGTCTATGTGTAAAAGTAACGCGTTCCACTGCTCAGTCCCCTCCCCGATAGAGTCAGAAACACCACAGTAAATGTAGAAGTGGAATTTATGCCGTAAATGACAACAGATTTAAGAGATAAACATGAAAGGAATCCAACAGAGACCTTTCAAGCATAGAATGGACGAATACTGAATAATGTTCGATTCAATTTATGTGCGAAACAATCAACCAAACAAATAAAAAAACAAAGAGAAATGGCTGGCTCCCAATTTCTCTCTTTCACACTCATTTATGTGTCTTTCCTGCCGATGCTACCAACACTGTCTTTCCCTACCAATGCTACAAATACTACCGTTAATCTCAGATTTACTACGTCATTTATCCAGTGTACCAAAACTACCGTGCCGTAGTTTTGGCAGAGCGCAGCTCTACCTACGGGGCTTCTGCTTGCCCGTGTGGGCAGTACGCGTAAGTTGAATTTGCTTAAGCAGCAAGGCTTTGATAAGGTCATTAGTAATATCAGATGAGGAAATTGTAAGAACGTGGAAAACGCGAATGTGGGCGGGGAGCGGGGAGCGGCGTGCGGCCCAGCCGGTGCAGGTGCCGGCTGCCGAGTGGCCCCGGGCGCGCAGCCGGAGTTCGCATTGTTCGCGGCCCTCCACGACAGCCGGGAGTGCTCGCGAGGGGCGGTTCTTTGATCGCGGCCACCGCCACCCAGCTCTCCACAATGCGTTTCGCGAGAGAAGAGGAGAGGGGCAATGAAGGCCGGCGTGCAGGCAGCAGCCAGCAGCCAGCCACTCACCCAGCCTCGCCGCAGTTCGTGTTGTTTGCCGCGACCACCGCTCTCGAGGCAGCCGGCTAAAGCGCGGCGCCAGCTGCGGCCCTCCCACGTACGTCCCTGCTCGGCAGCGGAACTCGCACAGTTCTCTTGTTTCATTTTAATATTTAAACTGTTTACCCTTATAAACCTGAAGTTTTAACTGTTCCCATTTAAGAAATCGTTCGCGCAGGAGAACCGTGAAAGATACTGTCGTTTGACCATTGCACAAACTCCCGTATGGTGGACGTAGTAATAAGCATCGCCGATCTGGAGAAACAACTGAAAGAACTGAAAGCAACAGGTCCTCATGGAATCCCAGTTCGCTTTTACAAAGAACACTCTATTGCGCTGACCCCTTTCTGAGCTTGCACTTATGGCAGGTTCGAATCCTGCCTCGGGCATGGATGTGTGCGATGTCCTTAGGTTAGTTAGGTTTAAGTAGTTCTAAGTTCTAGGGGACTGATGACCTCAGATGTTAAGTCCCATAGTGCTCAGAGCCATTTGAACCCTTTGGAGTTATCGCAAATCTCCGCCTAGCGTAGAGTCATATGCGAATGCAAAAAAGGATGAAACAACGGATTTGCAAAATTACATACCAATATCTTTAACATCGGTTTGCTGCAGAATCCTTGAACATATTCTCATTTCAAATCTAAAACATTTCCTCGAGCGTCACATGAGATACTGCGAACCATGGACGAAAAACAACAGACGGATTCGATATTCCTAGATTTCCGTAAAGCATTTGACACGGTACCACTCTGCCGACTGCTAAGGAAGGTACACCATATGGTGTAGGTCCTCAGGTATGTGAGTGGCCCGAAGACTTCTTTTACCTTTTCCTCGCTGGCGAATTTTCATCAGAGACAAGGGTTTCGTCAGGAGTGCCCCAGGGAACTGTAATGGGACAGTTGTTATTTTCTGTATACATAAATGATCTAGCGGGCAGTGTAAGCAGCAGTCTGTCTGCTTACGATACTGTGCAGTATGAGGAGTTGCAGTCGTTGACTGATTGTAGGAGGATACAAGATGCCTTAGACAAATTTTCTAGTAGCTCCGATGAATAGCAGCGTCTCTAAAGATAGAAAAATGTAAATTAATGCAGATAAGTGGGAATAACAAATCACTCATGTTCGAATGCGTATTAGTAGTGTGTTGATTGACAGTCACGTTGATTACAAAACAACATGAAACGGAATGTGCATGTAAGGACTGTAGTAGACATGACGAATGGTCGACTTCGGAAAGCTGGGAGAATTTCAGGAGAGTGTGGCTCATCTGCAAAGGACACCGTATGTAGGACACTAGTGCGATCCGTTGTTGAGCACTGTTCCAATGTTTGGGATCCGCAAAGCACGTCCGATTAAGGAAGACATCAAAGCAATCCAGACGCGGCTGTTAGGTTTCTTACCTGTAGGTTCGATCAACACACAAGTATTACGGAGATGTTTCGAGAACTCAAATATGTTCTTTTCGAGCAGCGTTTCTAAGAAAATCAGGAAGACCGACCTTTGAGACTGACTGCAGACCGATTCTACTGGCGCCAACGTACATTTCAGCTGTGGACCATGAAGATAATATTAGAGATTAGGGCTCGTACAGAGGCATAAAGGCAGTCGTTTCTCCCTCGCTGTATCTGCGAGTGGAACGGAAAAGGAAAATACTATTAATAGTAGTGGTACAGAGTATCCTCTCCCAGACACCATGCAATGGCTCGTGGAGTATGTATGCACACGAAGATGATTAGGGATCTGACACTTACTCCGACTGATATCATAAAACGTGACAGACAAGTCTCGAATTTCTTGTACAAAGTCTCTGCTGTCCATTGCTGAGAACAATGCGCGCGCTAGGAATGCTGCATTGTCACGTGTTATAGAGCAGAATATTACACACGCTGTTTTAACAACATTTATGAATATAGTCCCGTGAATTTTGTAACTGTGAATGACTTGACGACATTCGAAAAAGGTAAATACATTATATCGTCTCTCGAACGAATTTTCAGGTTTTAGTTTAGTGAGCGCTGACTTGCTCCTAAAGCTATTCAAACATTCACAATGTACACGACAATCGATAAAGTCATTGTCAATGAGAGCAGCGGTGCAGTTGCATGCTGAAGAGTACCCAGACCTGGCCAAGCACTCACGTGCATCATAAAAAAAAGTTCTAGAAATTGCAAGTGTGGAGGATAATACGCCAAAAAAAAAAAAAAAGAAGAGCAGCTGGTGAAACAAATGAAACAAACATTTTAGCAGCAGTAATTCACTTTTCAAATCTCACTAAAAGGCACCTCGGACGTACGAGAGGGATCAACCAAACGTTATTCTACGAACACTACATCCGTCACATTTCCTTCTCTTCATATTTCATTGCATCTACAATTTCATGGCAATGCGTTCTCCGAATGTTATCTACAGAAAGTGCAAAGTGCTGCGACACATCTATGCAGAATTTTGTTTACGGAAGAAGTATCGTTTACAAACCAAGAGCAAATCAATTTTCACAGTATGCACTAATCGTCAGTCTAAAAACAACGTTGATTCAAAAAAGCGGGTGAAATCGACACTCTTCGTCTATCGGCGTCTGGTGCGTCTTTCTTTTTTTTTTTCTTTTCTTTTTTTTTTTTTTTTTAAAGACCCGTGTCACTGGTCACTGTTTTAATTAATGGGAAGCTAAATCAAGTATCTCGAGTTTCCAATATATGCTGCTGCCACAGTTGTCGAAAGATACCCCACTGAACGTAAGGTAGTCAGTGTGATAGCAAAATGACGGATGTACGTCCGTTTCCGCACATTTAATGACAGGCCCCCTTAGGAGGCCATTTCGAGAAAATTGGAACGGTCGTTTAGGAAACGCAAAATGGTCGTCACATTAATCAAACTTAACACTTTTATACTTTCATCTCTGGTGAAAAATAAGACAAGAAGTCTATTAGGGAAGACTGACGCGTCCGAAAGACATGAAATAGCTTACAATACAGTCCTGTGCTACCGTTAACTACAGATGAAATTCAACGTGCAGTTTTGTTTCTCCACTGTAAGCACCTGGTATGACAGATGTGATAATAAACATACGTACCGTATCTGAGTTATCTTTCTGCTTAAATCTAATATAATAAGGCAGACGTTCCTAATAGCGCAACAGTGGTTAGCGGATCCGTTATCTAGATGCTGTTTTTATCATGTCACATATATGTTATGCCGTTGACCGTCTCTTAGAAACTTCTTCCAAAGGAACAGAAAAAATTATGTAGTTCCATTAGAAATTAAGTCGGTGTGATAATTCGGCCACTATAAACAACAAAAATTTCTTGCGAACCTCAGGAAATTCGCCATGCTGTCCGCTATAACTTGGTGAAAACCGCAACTCGATACATTTATTCATTCTTGGTATATTTGTTGTGGCCTGTCTTAGCTACCTTACTTTGTACACGTAGGTGGCACAATGTCGTGAGTTAGTCATGTAGTTCATAACAATATATTTTGGAACATGTACTGTGTCCCAACATTGTGAAACTCCTCGAAGAAAACCATCTATTCAGACATTACTACCTCGAGTTAAGAAACTATCGTTATTATGAAACACAACTGGCTCTTTATTCTGATGAAGTAATGAGTGCTATCGACAGAATATCTCAAGATGATTCAATATTTCTAGATTCCCAATAGGCTGTGGACGCTGTGCGCTATGCTTACTATCCTCCGCTCACTGTTCTTCGTCGGGTAGCCCCACTCATACATGTCACCAGAAAAATCGATATGACCTCACTTCTGTGACTCTGATTGAGCGGCGCATCTTTTTCAGCATCTGCACACAGAGAAACATCCTCAGGTCCAGTGCATCTACAGATTTATCAAAATTAGTATGGGTGACTATAGTGAGGACATTACACCAACGCAGCACGATGCTACTATATATTACTGTGTGTCAGCAACAAATATAAGGGTACCAGCATTCAAGACGGTTTGTTACAATCAAGAACTCTACTCTGTTTTTATTCGTATATCAGTACCGCAGAAGAAACCACCGCATTAGAAGTTATGTATAGCTCAATTATGAAGTGTACGTAATATAAATGAACTTATTAATGTGTTACCTTGTTGTACATGTCTGGCTGTTTTTATTGGCGCCGGCTGGTGTGGCCGTGCGGTTCTAGGCGCTTCAGTCTCCGGAACCGAGCTGCTGCTACGGTTGCAGGCTCGAATCGTGCCTCGGACATGGATGTGTGTGGTGTCCTTAGGTTAGTTAGGTTTAATTAGTTCTAAGTTCTAGGCGACTGATGATCTCAGAAGTTAAGTCGCATAGTGCTCAGAGCCATTTGAACCATTTTTATTGGCCAGCTCCATTACCGACCCAACACACTGGATTCGTGATGTCTGCCTGAAATATCACAGTTCGTAGCAATTGATGGAAAATCATCTAATGAAACCGAAGTGATATCTGGGGATCCCCAAGGAGATGTCACAGGCCCCCTGCTGGTATAATCTATACAAACGAGTTATGAATCTCAACAGCCGTATTAGATTGTTTGCAGATGATGCTGTCGTTTACCGTCTAGTAAAATAGCCAGAAAATCGAAAAGAATTGCAGTTTTGTTTTTCAGCAAGATATTTGCATAGTGTGATATATAGCAACTCGCAAAAGTGTGAGGTTCTCCATATGAGTACCAACAAAGCTGCATTAAATTTCGGTTGCTGGCTATTCCATTTCAAGTCGGACGAGAAATGAGGAAACTGACTTGGTATTTTTTTAATTGATTAATAATTTAAACATATCAATTGTTGTAAAAGAAAACAACTTTCACAAAGTCATCTCTTAAATGTTTACTAGTTTTAGAGCAAAAATTGGGTAAATTTTGCGTAATTTTTCCGACTGGGACAATTTGTCTGCCTTGTAACTCAGAGCCTTATATTGGATTTCAGTGAACTGGAATTCATTTTGAAGCTGAATATCTGTTCTTGATGGAGGTGTATAACAATAATGTAACAATCAATATAATTTTAAAAAGGTTCTATTCGTACATTGAGCATAAACACCATTTTCATAAAGACTGAACTTAATTGTCTTGAATCTTTTTTATTACACACTGATTTCAGTTTCAAGAGTTATGGAGCCCCTGTGTCTGGAACTTGGAAAAAATAATTAAATAATAAATATTGAGGCTCACGGTGTACTTAGGTTGCGATGGGTCGCCGTGAAACACAAGCAGCAGGCGATCGACAACGGCCTCGTCGTGACTCAGGGGTGTCGCCGTTGCTTCTGTTCACTTTTTATTTTTTCTACAGCTCTCCATTGACGACACCATAAAAAGTTTACTAATATTGTTTTTAAATAAAATGATGAACGATATGGCACAACTTTTATTCCACGTTAAAATGGTATTCAAAAATACCGCATGAATACCACCTCAAGCTATACAATAGTATCTAAATATTGATTTTTATGTGAGAATTTTAATTTTGATAGTTTCTTAGCTACGAGGCTCAAACCCGTAGGATTTTAATTGAACTACTATAACTCAGACCTTTAAAAACACAGAAGCACGTGTTTATTACAGCTGAGAGTTTGGAAAAGATGACAGAAAAATTAACTCCCACGAAACTGCAAGTTTTTCTGTTTTCCGAAATGAGATGGAACTGCACTTACACGGTAGTTCATAAATTGAAAGGTTGTTGCTGCGACTAAATAGTTAGGGATGACAATCACGAACAACTTAAATTAGATCCACTACTGGAAAAGTCATCAATGATAAAATCTGCTACAGCTGTAAAAATTATTTCTTTTTAAAAAGAGAAACAAGAGCAGTTCCAAGACCTGTGTCCCATTTTCACGTGCACAAAGGATACCTTACTGAGCTCAAAATAGATGAAAATATGTTAAAATAGTACATCCTTGGTACAAAGCATGAAACAGGATATCCTCTTCAATGCTACGTCTGCCACAAAGTCTTTTGCAGAGGAAGACCAGTAATACAAGCACACCCACCAGACCCGCAGGAAGCACTGCCCAAAGTTGAAAATCGAAATCCTCTTCCGCGAAAGGCGTTCTGGGAGACCTACGATTAAAGAGGATATCCTGTTTCGTACTGTGTACGAGGAGTGTACTATTTTAACATATTTTAAACTCATTGATGCATCCTTTATGGACACACTTTTTAATGTCATCTGGAGATGGGACACAAACACTGAAACCGGGCTGTGCTTTCCCTTTTTGGAAATAAATAATTATTACAAGTGTGGCAGATTTTATCATTGATGGCGAACATTACTTGTGGATGTTCCGTCAAGAGAAGCATCTAAAGATTGCGTTTTATTGACAGAACGCTTGAAAGATGTAACAACAGTATCAGAGAGATTGCCTACACTACGCTTCTCCGGCCCCTTCTGGAGTATTCCTGCGCAGGACAGGATCGTTACCACACAGATCTGGCGTAGGACATCGCAAAAGTTCGAAGACGGGCCGCTCGTTTTGGATTATTGCGAAATAGGGAAGAGAGTATCACGCATACGATACGCAAGTTGGAGTGGCAATAATTAAAATAAAAGGCGTTTTTCACTGCAGCGAAATATTTTCACGAAATTTCAATCATGAATTTTCTTCTCCGATTGAGATAATATTTTTTGACTCCCACCTACAGATGGAGAGATGACCATTTTGATGAAGTTAGAGCGGAATCAAAGCTCACGTAGAAAGATTGAGCCATTCTTTTTTCACATGTGTCATTCGCGAGTGGAACGCTCGAGAAAGTGATTGTATGAACCCTGTGCCAAGAAATGAAGTGTGAATCACGTGTATGTACACTACTTGCCATTAAAATTGCTACACCGCGAAGATGACGTACTACAGACGCGAAATTTAACCGACAGGAAGACGATGCTGTGATATGCAAATGATTATCTTTTCAGAGCATTCACACAAGGTTGGCGCCGGTGGCGACACCTACAACGTGCTGACATGACGGAAGTTTACAACCGATTTCTGATACACAAACAGCAGTTGACCGGAGTTGCCTGCTGAAACGTTGTTGTGATGCCTCGTGTAAGGAGGAGAAATGCGTACCATCACGTTTCAGACTTTGATAAAGGACGGACTGTAGCCAATCGCGACTGCGGTTTATCGTATCGCGACATCGCTGCTCGCGTTGGTCGAGATCCAATGACTGTTAGCAGAATAGAATCGGTGGGTTCAGGAGAGTAATACGGAACGCCGTGCTGGATCCCAACGGCCTCGTACCACTAGCAGTCGAAATGACAGGCATCTTATCCGCATGACTGTAACGGATCGTGCAGCAACGTCTCGATCCCTGAGTCAACAAATGGGGACGTTTGCAAGACAACAACCATCTGCACGAACAGTTCGACGACGTTTGCAGCAGCATCGACTATCAGCTCGGAGACCATGGCTGCGGCTACCCTTGGCGCTGCATCACAGACAGGTGCGCCAGCGTTGGTGTACTCAACGACGAACCTGGGTGCACGAATGGCAAAACGTCATTTTTTCGGATGAATTCAGGTTCTGTTTAAAGCATCATGATGGTTGCACCCGTGTTTGGCGTCATCGTTGTGAACACACATTGGAAGCGTGTATTCGTCGTCGCCATACTGGCGTATCACCCGGAGTGGCCGAGTGGTTCTAGGCGCTACAGTCTGGAACCGCGACACCGCTACGGTCGCAGGTTCGAATCCTGCCTCGGGCATGGATGTGTGTGATGTCCTTAGGTTAGTTAGGTTTAAGCAGTTCTAAGTTCTAGGGGACTGATGACCTTAGAAGTCCCATAGTGCTTAGAGCCAACCTCCCGGCGTGATGGTATGGGGTGCCATTGGTTGCACGTCTCGGTCACGTCTTCTTCGCGTTGACGGCACTTTGAACGGTGGACGTTACATTTCAGATGTGTTACGACCCGTGGCTCCACCCTTCAGTCGATCCCTGCAAAACCCTACATTTCAGCAGGATAATGCACGACCACATGTTGAAGGTCCTGAACGGATCTTCCTGGATACAGAAAATGATCCACTGCTGCCCTGGCCAGCACATTCTCCAGATCTCTCACCAATTGAAAACGTCTGGTCAATGGTGGCCGAGCAACTGGCTCATCACAATACGCCAGTCACTACTCTTGATGGACTGTGGTATCGTGTTGAAGCTGCATGGGCAGCTGTACATGTACAAGCCATCCAAGCTCTGCTTTACTCAATGCCCAGGCGTATCAAGGCCGTTATTATGGCCAGAGGTGTTGTTCTGGGTACTGATTTCTCAGGATCTATGCACCCAAATTGCGTGAAAATGTAATCACATGTCAGCTGTAGTATAATATATTTGTCCAATAAATACCCGTTTATTATCTTCATTTCTTCTCGGTGTAGCAATTTTAATGGCCAGTAGTGTAGGTTTACGGTCGGTGTCGGTGAACAATCTTCATTAGCCGTGTAGAATAATTTCTTCTTTGGTAGTAGCTACAGTGACGGTACACGAGTGGGGAACTCGTAGTGACTGGGCAGTCCACGCAGATGCGACTGAGAGACGGGTAGCGGCGGCCGACTCACCTCGCGATCCGGAAACAGTTCCGCGCGGCAGGGCGGCAGGGCAGTCCGGCGGCGTACCCGGTGTGAGGCAGGAAGCGGCTGGCGGCCTCGGCGTGGCTGGTCTTTTTAGCGCCGCGCCGGCACACGCCCGCCGCCACCTTTCGCGAGCTGCCTACGACACGCCGAGGCGAGGCCCCGCTGTTGCGCAACTGCCGGCGCGCAGATAGCTTCCTGCAGCAGACTAGCTATGCACACACGGCTACACCTGTGCAAAGTGCGCGCGCCACTGGCCTTCCCTTTTATTTTTAGTACTTTTCATTCCCTCCTGTTACAGATAAGAGTGGGCTGTTCGAAGACTACGATTATGCCCTTTCCAGACGTGGTATTATGTTATTCTGTTTGCATCTTTGTATTAATATCTCTGTATTGCTGGGTGCGTTCTTGTATCTTCCAGTTGGAAATTAATTTGGAGGGTCTTGTTGTGGGCTGTCTTGGTATTCATCTTACAGCCATGGAAAACCTCCTAAGAACTCTGCCGGTGTTGACATCATCTGTACAGCTGCTGTCGTCTCACGCATACGCATCTTGTCTCCATTAGCGCAGTTGATTTTTATCTTAATTTCTTCATCGGTGGCAAGTTTCTCTGAAGGTCTATTTCGTCTGTTTGAGACCTTCGGTTAATCGCTCCACGTACATACGCCCCTTACTGCAAGGTGCTCCATTTTGTTCCAAGTCTTTTATAGTGGCATATCTACCAGAGTACAGAAGAATGATGAAGATTAGATGGGTAGATCACATAACTAATGAGGAGGTATTGAATAAAATTGGGGAGAAGAGGAGCTTGTTGCACAACTTGACTAGAAGAAGGGATCGGTTGGTAGGACATGTTCTGAGACATCGAGGGATCACCAATTTAGTATTGGAGGGCAGCGTGGAGGGTAAAAATCGTAGAGGCAGAACAAGAGATGAACACACTAAGCAGATTCAGAAGGATGTTGGCTGCAGTAGGTACAAGGGGATGAAGAAGCTTGCACAGGATAGAGTAGCATGGAGAGCTGCATCAAATCAGCCTCAGGGCTGAAGACCACAACAACAACAACAACAACATCTACCAGAGGTTAGCGTTCAGTTTCATTTTAAACGTCCGGAAAAAAAGAAAAAAATTTCTCTGTGGACTGTCCATTCTCTGTGTTTATTATGGCCGCTTATCTACAGACGTTCGCGGTTTCAATGTATAATGATAATCGATAATACAGTGGTATTTTGCTGCTAAGAAACCAACCTGGAACGTGTTCCGCAGTAAACCGTAAGTATTTGCACGCAAAATTCCAACTGGTCAGGCTTTGTTAATGCTTTCTATACCTGTCATGTATCGTTGAGCAGGCATAGGTTGAAGAAAACTTTTGGAGTTTACAAGCAAGGCAACCAGATATAATCTCTAGTTCATTGTACACTTCGGGCTTAAACAGGCTGGTCGAGGAAATGCTTAAGGTCTGTTGTGAGTATCTGTAGCGCAACGTTATCCAAACCTATGTTCTGATCTGTCGCTATTTTCCTTTTATATTTTTCGTATGTCTCTGAAGCGTGATAAAAATTAGAGTGCTCATGATAGCGTGATAAAGTTTGTGAATCAGGCACGCTCGAACGACATCTTAATGGAGATGTGCTTACCCCAGGTGCTTTTCACTCATCTGTTGTGTTTGTTTCGAATGGTTCAAATGGTTCAAATGGCTCTGAGCACTATGGGACTTAAAATCTGTGGTCATCAGTCCCCTAGAACTTAGAACTACTTAAACCTAACTAACCTAAGGACATCACATACATCCATGCCCGAGGCAGGATTCGAATCTGCGACCGTAGCAGTCGCGCGGGTCCGGACTGAGCGCCTAGAACCGCTAGACCACCGCGGCCGGCTTTTTGTTTCGAATCATCGGTTTAGATATACTAAGCAAATGCTCTTGAACTAAAAAATACTTTTCAGCCTCAGTTGAAAATAACATCAACATTACCTCTTTCTGACTTGTTTGATCTTTTCTACCCGCGTCCCGTTCGTAACTCGTTACATATGGAAATATTTCTGTGCTGCCACAGCGACAGCTTTGCACCTGGTGGCCAAAAAGGAACTACTTATTTCCAGCGTAAAATGGTTCCGCATTGACGCATTAAATGATGTAACAAGTTTTGCTGCCATGTAATATTCACAGCCCACATTGCATCTCTGCTAGTAGCTGCACTTTAATTTTCACTAACCCGTACATGCACTTGAGTGATACTGTCTGTAGGACTTGTGGTTAAAAATGTAGTTTCCAAAATCTGTTTACAAGACGGTCACTACGTCCTATGGCAGTATGCCTAGTCTCTGGTAAATACATGAGGTAGCAGAAATACATACAAGGCAAATGACTTATCCTTTACTGTTGTCTCTGTTTAGTACCGCCAAATTACTTACGAATTATGGCAAGACAGTCCACAATTTCTACATCTATATTTTACCAGCCATTGTGCGTCTGTGACAGAGGACGCTTTGTGTACTACTGTCACTTCCAACCCCCCCCCTCCCCCTCCCTATTCCATTTGCGGAAGAACGATGTCGATGCACTTCTGCTCTATATGAACTCCAATTTGTGTACTTTTTTATGTCGTCATTTCGTGATATGCGCATGAAGGAAGAAGCCACATACAGATACATTTAACTGCCCCTACCACTGGGTTTTATGAAACACAAAACGCCTTCAAAATGGTTCAAATGGCTCTGAGCACTATGGGACTTAACATCTGAGGTCATCAGTCCCCTAGAACTTAGAACTACGTAAACCTAACTAACCTGAGGACATCACACACTTCCATGCCCGAGGCAGGATTCGAACCTGCGACCGTAGCAATCGCATGGTTCCGGACTGAAGTGCCTAGAACCGCTCGGCCACCGCGACGGCGCATAATGGAAGATGATCTGCAGAGATAACGAACTGTTAGTACGAGGACTGTTGGTTGCAAAACAGTCTAATGGAGCTAAAGCTTTGTTCAGTTGATGTCAGCAGGTCACAATAATGATCACCTAACTGCAATGAGAGTCACTATGAATAAGGCTCTTCCGACGTCGTATGTTCAAAAACATAAAAAATAATTTACGTCAAGTCGAATAAATATCTCGTGCTAACTATAACCATGATCATGATAATAGACATAACGTGATTTGGGCGTTTTCCTTTTGCGCCATATGTGAACTGAATAGGAAGAACTTGAATGATGCTCGTACGATATGTACCCGACGATACACTGCCTATGGTGTTTATAAACTACAGATTTAGGTGCAGACGTGTGGAGGAACATCTAGGATGTATTAAAAGGTGAACATCCAGGATGGTCACTTCTCAGCTTAATTGACTGCTGGATAGATAGACAGTTTTTATCTCAACTATTCTGTCTCGAAGCTGTCGTCGGTATGCTACTCGTCATGGTATTTTATACATTTCTACGTGTTTGGAACAAAGACAGGTATTCACTCTGATACCAATGTGTCCAGCTCTGTGCCTGTCTATTGCATCCACAGCATGTAGATCTCTACACATAGACGTACCATTAAGTAAATCCTTAACGATACTGGCAGGAAAGCTTGTTGGTACTGGTTCAGTAATCTTTGTAAGCTGTGCAGCTATTGAGATCAACCTTACAAAGTTATAAAAATTGACTTTTTGGCCAAAGCCGCGTGGAGGGAAGTGAACGGCACTTGTTCCCGCTCGATTCGCAGCGCGGACGGAGATGGCGGCCCCAGACAAGTGTTGCGCAGCGACCTCGCTGTTGACGGAACGATAAACTAGGATAAGAAAAGAGAACTGAGTGCCTGCGCCGTGCAGCCGCGTGAGCCAAGCGACCTTGCTCCGTCTGTGTTTACGTCTGGCGGTTGGGCTCAGCTCCGAGAGGCGCCAAGTGCACCGGAGCAAAACACGGCGGCCGGCAGGTGCGCTGCCGACGTTGCCTGCAGCGTGGCTCAGGCGAGGATTCCTCCAAAAGTAAGGTAACGGGTCCTCTGCGAGAAAAAGTTTATTCAGGAAATCAGCAGTATACAATGAAATGACGAAGGTCATGGGGTTGCTCCTGATGTCGTGTCGGACCTTCTTCTGCCCCTCGTAGCGCTGCAACCGGACATGGACTCAACAAGTCGTTGCAGAAATACTGAGCCGTGCTGGATCTGCAGGCGTCCATAATTGCTGTTCTGTGCAATATATTCTCTTCCGTTGTTATTGTGTATAATTTTCGTTCACTGCGGTGTGCACGAAAAAGGGTCGACGAGTGTTTCTTGTGCTCAACTACGCAAGAACAGTGTCTGTGTGAATTGTTGTCTCGCCTTCATACAAAATATATTGGTGCACACGCTCCCGGTGATTCGATGATATACAGACCAGTACGTTAACATGAAGAGACTGGATTTGTCTCAGACAAAAACGTCTAGAAAATGAAATGATATAAGTGAGAATAAGAGGAGCGCCAGAACAAAACCCGATAAATCCACTTTTGCTGTATTCGTGTGTTTGAGCTGCAGGGGGGACATACGGGGGTAATGCATGCTGCCACAAAAGAATTTTCAGCACAACGCGACGTCACGTGTTTATGTCGTCAACTGAAAAACGCAACTGAATCAAAATCCGATAACTCCCGGGAAGCACTTATTTGACGCTCGGAAAACAACGTTTAACTCTGCGGTTGCACAAGTGCTGAAAGTGGTATAATACTAAAATATAGGAGCAGAAAGTACGATGTAGAACATTGTAGTCCCTTCAATAGATGTTTATGCAACACGCAGGGCATTCACTGAAAACGTATGGAGACGTCTGGTTTTGATCCAACCGCTCTGAATTATCGGACTTACATCCGACCGCCCTAGAGTACTCCAGCAAGGAACACACTATTGAGACCACAAGGCAGGTTTTATTGGCAACAAACACGTTTTATAATTACATAATGCAATATAGTTCTTATATTATCAATGTCAGTTCATCTTCCAAACAATCACACTGTTCATCTGCGGGTACTTTTTCTTCATCAGCGTCTTCTTCGTGGATTTCACTATCATTAGGCAGGTTCTTGTACCACAGGAAACGGGCATCCATTGCCCAGTTCCTTCCAAATTGCTTGACCAGCAAACCTCGCAAATCATGTTTCTTGGCCGCCGTGAGACTATGCCATACATGTACAGTCTCCAATGTCTGTGGATGGTTTCTGCGGCCCTTCAAAATACAGAACCGCTTCCTTTCCGCAGTTTCATGCTTGTAATTACTGTAGCATTTTAACTGGACTAATGTTTTTGCCTGTCTGTCCTGTCCTTTTCCCTGAATGACGATGTATTTCTTGAAGTTACATTGTTTTATGTCTCTTAATCCAGAGACCTTTCTGTAGGATTCTCCAAGGGATTTAATATTTTGTAAGACAGTCCTGTCCTAAGGTTCGTACAGTACCACGCTCCTTGTATATAGTTTGATATTCGTCAATTTGTGTTATAACCGGCGTTGTCCTAACGTGCTTTTCAACTCAACCGAACACAAGGTCTGCCGGGAGAAAGCTATGGCTTCTTACGGAAATGTCCAATTTATTTCCTCTAATTGTGCAGGTGATTTGTTGACAAGCCAGAACATGATTGTGTGTATGATGTGGGAATTTTTGTTTTGACCCTCACACCCATCACAGAATAATCTCAACATTCTTGTTCCGTCCAGTGCCAACGATTCCAAGTAATGGAGGAGTACTGAACCAACCTCCGTAGCCCCTCTGCCGCCTACGTCCTTGGTCCATTGATAAAACGTTGGGTTCCACGAGTCAATTTCGACGAAACAAAGAGTATAGAAACTGATTTGTGGAATAAAATGATTCTTGGATAGGTGTTCGTGGCAGGGGTTGGACTTGTAAGTCAAAACAGAATGACACTGAATCAGTATCACTGGTTTTACACAAGTTATAAAATGCCTTTGTACATAAGGTATGTACTCGTTTCTCCGTCATCAAGACACTCTGCCTATCTGTTGCATCCTTTATTTTTTGTGCTGGTACTGCAAGCATCGGACGAAGGTGACCGAAAACCAGTATTAAACGAGCGCGTAAATACGTCGTGAAACACAGACATCTTGATCTGCAAATGCAGACGAACCGAAACGTTGTATAGTTTCTTTAGTTTCCTTTGACTTAGTTTACAGGACAAATAAATACGTTTGGATTTACTTCTGTTATAGTGGCTCTCAGTTGCCGGAAGTTTACCTGAAAATTCTCTCAATTTTACCTTCTTCTCAGCTGATTTTACGAGCTTCCGGTCCCCACTTCGTCGTTCTTTAGGAATCCGTCCCTCAAACACTGTCTTAGCTGTTGCATGCATCCTATCCTTTGACATAAAACACCTTCATAAACAATTCTTTACATACAGGTCTATTTTTTCTTACATCCGTTAGGTAATATGTTGTACTAAATGTACGTCCTCTCCTTTCCTTTCCTGGTGATACGCTACTTTCTATTCGCCGCCGTGGTGCATGTATTGCAATTAAGCGGGTAAGGAACACGTCCTGTGCCACTTCCGAATGATTATTATTAAACCTTTGCCTGTTTCAAAGAAGATATTTCATCGATATTCTTGAACATTGTAACTTTGCTGAATTACGTTTTGCTAGGCAATGCAAGGTCTAATCCTAGAGGATCAGCACCACAATACTTACAAAAAGCAAGCAACCCTTATAAACCATGAAGGCCAAATGCCCCAATAATTACCATACATACCGGTTTGCTCATTCCACTGCTGCTTCCCTTTCTCGTCTTCTGGATCACCAAACGCCTATGTTAATTATCTTTCACTATGCGTCCTTCATCCATTTTACACCCCACAATACCACAATCACAACTTGTTGTATGTAGCTATGGCGGAGCCATATTACTGTCTGGATGTTTGCCCCACTTGACTGGCAGCAAGTGACCAGTGTCGAAACACTCCGATAGTCGCAGTACGACAGTATCGAACTACGCTGCCTAAACATAACCCGATATATCCAATGCGGTCGGAGCATGATCCGATAACTCCAAGCGGTCGGATCACAACCAGATATCTCCCTTTTGTTGCGTTTAATATCTGGGAAACAGAAAGAGAAATCTGGTAATCGACTGGACACACTGAATTATGTTTCCTGTTACTGCATTTTGGTGTGTTTCTTCTTTTCATAGCTTGTGCAGCCACTCAGAGATCACTATTTGTTACTTTCTGCATTAACAGCAAATGTGGATTTATCGGTTTTTGTTACGGCGCTCCTCAACCGAAACCATACAAATTGACGGTAGTTATTGCCTGACCAATTCAGATACTGCTGCTCGTCAGTACTGCAACTGGCCGGTGCAGTCTCTGCATGATGGAGAGAGCGATTCTGCAATGTTCTTTTTCTCTCTCTCATGAAATGTAGATTCATTTATCGGGATACTTAAACTCACAGAGCAAACGCCGATGGAGTTCCGAAAATCCCCACCAGCTACATGAAGAGTCTCTGTGTGTTGTAAAGTGCAAGAGTACACACTTGGAAATTCGTCAATGACAGTATTATGAAGTGGTGTTGATGACAGCATCAGTTACTAGCCTCATATTACAGACTTCCACCTACCTTCGAATTGACTTAAGCAACATTTCCTTAAGTAAGGTAGAAAAGTCAGTGCAAAATAATTCTGTTTCGTTGTCTAGGTAAAGGAGATCAGGTGGGAAGAATAAGAGTCGATGAGATATTTAGAGACGTGTCACAAACGCGGATTGCCGAAGGATGGTGAAGGAAATCGGGCCGTCTCCTTTTCAGAGAAACCACTCCAGCCTTTGCCGCAGTCGATTTATGGAAACTAAGGAGAATCTAAATCTGTGTGGTGAGGCGGTGATATGAACCGACGTCCTCCCGAATGCACCCCTAGCGTCTTTCTTAACTACTGCGCCACATTGCTTGGAACTTTCTTCTTTATATTTTATTATTGCTTGGAACATTGGAAAGTATGAAACCTCGGTTTCGTCGGTGCTGTGAGTTTGTGGCAGAAGTTTATTGGGATTCAAGTTTATAACGGCTGTGGAACCTAAAGTACTTTCTTTTCAAAAGCTTTCAGCTCAAGCTAAACTATGTATCTGCGAGGAAGGTTAAGTCTGTTCCCTCCCTATCGTTTGTGTAAATAGGTGACTGATTCCCAAGTGACAAAGTAAACATCGGAACTTTAGTCAGTACTAAGCTATGACACCGCAAAATACAGAGTTCTACCTCGTGTAAACAGCATTTGGACAGACAACGGGCGACATGGTGGCAGCGTGCAACACGTGCGCAGTGAGTCCCGATCTTCGTGATATGATCGTTGCCGTGCAGGCACTTAGCGTAATACGAGCGTCTTCCAGGCGAACTAGCTACGAGCCCTGGAGGACGCCCGTATCCTGTGGATCGAAACTGTTACAGCCAACACTACTGAATACAATTTAACCATACCTAAATATACAGCTTTGACAATATCCCCAAAGAAAAAAAAATCGTCGGACGGAACAAATATTTTTAAATGCAGATTGGCTGTTTCTATATAACAAATCTTTTCTGTATCGAAAAGAAATTCCTTTATAAAATCATCAACTAAATACTGTCATGTTGATATACAGAATGTAGCTACACAAATAACTTTTTTTAGAATTATTTGGAAACTCACTTTTATCGATAGGCTACCCGTAACACTTATCATGAACGTGGTCTCTGAAAGATATTACTAGCTAAATTAACTTCGTCTACGAAACGTTATAAAGAAATTTTCATTTCTTTCTCTACCCTCTCTGCACTTAATGCAGCGTAAGGTGTACTGCGTATGGTAATGGCAAATTGATTACGCAACTTGTTTTCGCCGCAGCAAACTGCATTGCATCTGGCTTGCAATGATCTTACCGCAGTTCATAGTTTTTGTTACATAAGCTGCGTGCTTGGTAATGACGTGTTAGTCGAAACGGGCCAACGACACAGAAAATAAACGATGTAAATATACAGCCTACAACGGAAAATGTTTTCCTTTGCGAAATACGTGGACACTGTGGACCCGCATATAAACAAGAATATCAAGGAATAATACGAAAAACGTTGCGCTTGATAGAAACAGTGTTGCACAAATTCAATATATTTATAACGGCGCCGATGATGCCGCTTTTTAGAAACACGTTATCGTTATCGGAGAATTCAATTTTTTGCAGAGTGAAAATGCACACTTGCTGTGATCTTGAGAAAGTTGTGGATTTTACGCCCCTTTCCATTTTTCCGATCACATCTGTATGTGCTACAAGCTGCGTTTCGTATTACGCCAGCAACTGCACTTGGGCAACGTCGCAGAAGCATTACGAGCTGAGTTATAAACTGTTTTATTCTTATTTAACGTGACTTTTACGTCCTGCGGCTCGTATCACTTTCTACACTTGCGAAACTTTCACTTTTCCTGGGACGGACTGGCTCAGGTTTTCATGTTTTCACGCTGTCCTCTGTGCGTGCTACGCTGTTATAGTACAAGGACAGCTGAACTTTTTTCATGATCACATGAAAGAAATTGTAGTTTTTACGTTTCCAGAAAAAAGCGATGCTGCTATAGTCATTCATTTATGAGGGCAAGTTTTGAACTGACTTCGGTGCACGGGCTAGGGGGTTGAGGAAGGGGGAAGGGACAAACTGCCAGGCTTGGATGAAAGAGGCGGCGGCACGACCTGGCTCTGCTCATCCCTCCCCGCCACGCAGAAATAAAACTTTACAAAAAGCGTTTATATTTTCACGGATATCAATTTCCAAATTACTTAGATAACTTTGGAAAATGAAAAATATCAAACTAACGAGGTGTTTTAGAAAAATGTTAACTATACATAAAACAATACATTTTGAATTGCTCGCTTGAGGGACGCGCTTGCAGGCTGACCAACTCCTGAGAGCATTTGATCCAGGCCGTGCGGTCTGAGGCGCTGCAGTCACGGACTGCGCGACTGGTCCCGGCGGAGGTTCGAGTCCTCCCTCGGGCATGGGTGTGTGTGTGTTTGTCCTTAGGATGATTTAGGCTAAGTAGTGTGTGACTGATGACCTTAGCAGTTAAGTCCCATAAGTTTTCACACACATTTGAACATTTTATCCAGAAAAAGGCGTCTGCGCATGCGCTGGTCACATCTGCTGCCAACACCGAAACCGGCACTATTCTGGAGATCACAGGCAGTGCCGGCAAACAACAGGCAGCTGGTAATCGACGAAAGAAAGGGTAAGACGCTGCACTGAGGAAAGATAAACACAGAAACACTGAATTTCCAGAAAGTAGGCGGAGAGGACTGAAGGAACATTCCTCTCATTTTCACGCTCGTATAACCATAGTCTGCAGACTTGTTTTCACAGTCGTAGTGCTACTTAAATACTGATACAGTTGAGTGTACAAAATGGTTCAAATGGCTCTGAGCACTAAGGGAGTTATCATCTGAGGTCATCAGTCCGCTAGAACTTAGAACTACTTAAACCTAACTAATCTAAGGACATCACACACATACATGACCGAGGCAGGATTCGAACCTGCGATAGTAGCTGTCACGCTGTTCCAGACTGAAGCGCCTAGAACCGCTCGGCCACACCGGCCGGCGTTGAGTGGTGATGATGATGTTTTGTTTGTGGGGCGCTCAACTGCGTGGTTATCAGCGCCCGTACAATTACCCAGTCTTTGCTCAGTCCAATTTCGCCACTTTCCTGGATGATGATGAAATGATGAGGACAACACAAACACCCAGTCATCTTGAGGCAGGTGAAAATCCCTGACCCCGCCGGGAATCAAACCCGGGACCCCGTGCTCGGGAAGCGAGAACGCTACCGCGAGCGGCGGACACCCGCCGGCGTTGAGTGTACACATCGATTTTATAATGTGTACATTATTATTATTGTTAGTCATGTTAAAGCGATGAATTAAGCATTAATGTAAGCAAATTATAATATCAAAATATTTTATATGTTTTACTATTATTATTATTAAATATTAGGAAACTGTGGTACATTAGAAGTGGGGGAGACAAATAATTGTATTGAGAGAGTGAGAGGCAGGGTGGTATAAGAAACTGTGATCCCTCCCTCCCGCAAACCAAAGCCTTGATCCATGCCTGACTAATGCAGAGGAATCGAGGAGCATCGATTAAAAATAATCGATTAAAAATTTAGATGGCGCAGGATTTAAACTGTGGAGTTACTAGCAAATGCTTTGTCTGAACTCCTGGCGATACGGATTCATTTATTACTACATGCAAGCCAATGACCGAGTCAGTAATGATTACAAAGAGTGTGTCGTTATCTCATGTCACGAATGTCCATACCTATGGCACCCGACTTCCACTATGAATAACACAATGATGAACAAAACTTAAGGACGAAAGTAACTTTCGCGTGATTTGTCCAAGAAACATAGCGTGGTGAAACTTGGACCATACACAGAAAGAGCTGCTACAGTATAGTAAAAAAGTTAACTAATAGAAAATAAGCAGTGAGACAAACAGAGATGACACTTCTGTTCAATGACAGTAAGAAGTTCGAAATATTGCGCGTACGTCAATGCGAGATGCTTTTAATAATTTCCACAACGAAATTCTGTCTCGAAATTGGTTCAAATGGCTCTGAGCACTATGGGACTCAACTGCTGAGGTCATTAGTCCCCTAGAACTTAGAACTAGTTAAACCTAACTAACCTACGGACATCACAAACATCCATGGCCGAGGCAGGATTCGAACCTGCGACCGTAGCGGTCTTACGGTTCCAGACTGCAGCTCCTTTAACCGCACCGCCACTTCGGCCGGCTTCTGTCTCGAAATCTGGCAGAAAACCCAAAGAAAATCTGGTCAGACATAAAGCACATCTGTGGCAAGACGCAATCAATACCTTCACTGCGCGATAACAACAGTGAAGTCACTGATGTCAGTGCCACTAAAGCAGAGTTATTAATCTCGGGTGCCGGCCGGGGTGGCCGAGCGGTTCTAGGCGCTACAGTCTGGAACCGCGCGACTGCTACAGTCCCTACACTACGGTCGCAGGTTCGAATCCTGCCTCGGGCATGGATGTGTGTGATGTCCTTAGGTTAGTTAGGTTTAAGTAGTTCTAAGTTCTAGGGGACTGACGACCACAGATGTTAAGTCCCATAGTGCTCAGACCCATTTGAACCATCTTAACCAAACTGCGTGCCTACGGAGTATCGCCTCATTAGTGCGACTGGATTCGTGATTTCCTGTCAGAAAGGTCACAGATCGTAGTAATAGACGGAAAGTCATCGAGTAAAACAGAAGTAATATCCGGCGTTCCCCACGGAAGTATTATGGGCCCTCTATTGTTCCTGATCTATATTGACGACATAGGAGGCAATCCGAGTAGCTGTCTTAGATTGTTTGCGGATGATGCTGTCATTTACCGTCTTGTAAAGTCATCAGATGATCAAAACGATTTGCAAAATGATTTACATAAGATATCTGTATGGTGCGAAAATTCGCACCCTGAACAAAGAAAAGTATGAAGTCATTCACGTGAGTACTAAAACAAATCCGCTAAATTTCGATTACGCGATAAGTCACACATATCTGAAGGCTGTAAATTCAACTAAATAGTTAGGGCTTACAATTACAAATAACCTAAATTGGAATGATAACATAGATAATATTGTGGGTAGAGCAAATCAAAGACTGCTATTCATTGGCAGAACACTTAGAAGATGCAACAGGTCTACTAGAGAGACTGCTTATACCACGCTTGTCCGCCCTATTCTGGAGTATTGCTGTGCGGTTTGGGATCCGCATCAGGTGGGACTGACGAATGACATCGAAAAAGTAGAAATAAGGGCAGCTCGTTTTGTATTATCGCGAAATAGTGGAGATAGTGCCACAGACATGATACGTGAATTGGAGTGGCAGTCATTAAAACAAAGGCGTTTTTCTTTGCGACGGGATCTTCTCATGAAATTTCAATCACCAGTTAACTTCTCCAATTGCGAAAACATTCTGTTGCCACCCACCTACATAGGGATAAATGATCATCACGATAAAATAATTGAAATCAGGGTTCGCAGAGAAAAATTTAAGTGTTCGTTTTTTCCGCGTGCCGTTCGAGAGTGGAATGGTAGAGAGTCAGCTTGAAGGTGGTTCATTGAACCTTCTGCCAGGCACTTTATTGTGAATAGCAGAATAATCACGTAGATGTAGAATTACACTGAAGTCATCGCGATTCATGATAGTACCCTAGACATTAGAGCAGACGGGCAATGGTTCTTAATATGCTGTTTGATCGCCACGGACGGCAGTGAATGCTCTGCTCCCACGCTGGCCACAACGTTGGTAAGCAGTTCCATTCCTCGGTTGACTTCTGCTGGATGATAATTGGTACAATTGGATGTGCTGGAGTACTCTACCCAACGCATTCCTCACGTGCTCGATGGGACTTAAGTCGGTGGACAGTCCATTCACTGAATAGCCTCTCGTTCCGAGAGCACCTCCCCCCTGCGCTTTTTAATACGGTGGCGCATTTTCAGCCACAAAAATGAAGTCAGGGCCGTACGCAGCCCTGAAAAGACGCACTTGGGGAAGGACTGCAGTATGACAATGACCTCCGGTGTACCGCGATTTGGAGGTGGGTACATCCTTGCAATGTTATGCATCTCCTCATATGGCGAGAGGTGTCAAAACGTAATGCACCCAGGGACGTTATCGAACGTTGTGACGTTGTTGCTGTAGTGGTGTTGTGGTACTTGTGTGAATGTGTTATTCTGTGTGCCACCTTTCAACACTGCCGTGCATACTGATGTTTTAAACGCCCTTCCAAAAGGGGCGGTCTCCCGTTGCATTTGAGCCTTGAAAACGATATGTGCACCTGTCGAAACAGGCAGTTCTCCAAGATGTCACCCAGTCGGATGCATTGCCATGAAGTGTTTGAACATTTTCCGCGCCAGGAAGAACTCGAGTTTCACATTGTAACACTGATAGCAAATTGGTACAGAGTAAAAAAAAATGGAAATGAGCGTATAGCATCATTTGCCGGGAGACCCCATTCGGGGAAGTTCGGCCGACAAGTGCAACTCTTATTTCATTTGACGCCACATTGGGCGACTTACCCACCGGCAATGAGGATGAAATGATGACACAACACCCAGTCCATGAGCGGAGAAAATCGCCAACCCGGCCGGGAATCGGACCGGGGCCCGCTTGCATCGGAGGCAAGCACGTTTCCAGCGAGCTAAGCAGGCGGACTGGTACCGAGTAAATCGTAGTTTTGTGCAGTATGCTGCAACCCCTGTTGTGTGGGTAGAATATTGCGATGTTGTTGCGCTTGGTCGCGGGATAAGGCGCTACAATCCACTTGGAAAAAGCGTCTTAACTTTTCATTGGCTGACCTAAGCATGACCATATAAAGCAGCTGTGGACTTTTTTGGCCTGTGGTTGGTTGAAACGTTCGAGGTAGAGGCTCCATTGTTGTTGCGAGCGTAGTTGACTAGCGGGTACGCGGGTGTTTGGTGACGGCGGCCGAAGTGAGCGGTCGCGAGATTGAGGTCACGGAACTGAAAGTCTGAAAGGTGTTTTAGTTTTTCAGAGATCCCAGTGTAAAGAAGGACAGCAGTTAATTACAAAATAAGTAATTTATTGTAGATCTAGATTTCGACTCTTAACATAATCATCATCAGTGCATTATCAGATGAGTCATATAGGCATAACCACGTCAGAGCTTAAACTTGTGACGATTGATGTTAGTATTTACACTCAAAACATATTCTAGGAAGTATTAATTGCAATACGAGGCTATAAAGTGTGATCAATATCATTAATCAAAAGAGTTAAATAGTGATTTACGTAGTTGGAGAGTTGTGTAACATTTTATGTGTAATGTTAACAGTGCTGTGGTAAGTCGTGCAGCACTAAATAAATGGTAGGCATCATCCCTTAACACAAATTTACTTGCTTTTTGCTGAGAAGCAGCCCCTTATTCTCCTACACTCGCAACAGTTGCAGCACCAGTTGATAAACGGAGCCACGACCTGATGTTCCGCAGCGAGAGGGACTTAAGAAGACGACAGGTGAGATATGTATCTCCGCAGTGTGTACCTGAAGCTGTACACAATCAAACAGAGCGCTATCGTGTACCTCAGCCACTGGGGTATAGCTTTTAGAGCAGAATAGTTGTAAGATCCACATGTAATTGCTGTGAATGGCAGTTCTCGCATGTTGTGTACGACTTCGAACAAAACGGTAAGGAGAGATGGGCTACAGAGCGGTGAGGCAACTGTCGTCTTAAGAAAGGTGAACAGGAGCAGAAATGATTACCGAATAAATTAACAAAACAAACAGAAGATTTACGTAACCAATATTTTTCCAAATGTACAAAAACTCATTACAAATGATGCAACAAGAAATAGAGTCCAGCTATCACAATGTCAATGGGAAGAGAATCTCTCAACAAAAGCACGAACTATGGTGTCGAAAAGTAGTGGCTCAAAGCGCAAGTTGAGATGAGTGGCTGCCGCCAGTCGCCTTGTAGGGGGGGGGGGGGGGGCAGCAGAGGGCACTCGAAGTACAGAGCTGCTGGAGGCTGGAGGCGTACCTCAGCGGGTACGGACGACTGGTCCTGCCAGCTCCAGCGCGACTGCTGTCGCTGTCAGTTCAGTTGCTATGATCCCCGAGAGCTACGCAGCACAGTAATTACATGTTAACGCTAAGGGTGGCTTGTAACAAATATCGAAACTGGTATGCCAAATAACCATAAAAAGTTATGAACATGGTATCTCTCTGTTTCTCTCCATTAATCGATCCGATAGCCACTGAGGCACATGTGTCGAGTACAACACCAGAGGAAAGTTTCACTGACATTAAGCCTGCCGGAAAGGTTAAAAGCCCCTGAGGCAAGAGCAGAAAATCGAGGCAAAGAAGGTGCGATCCTCAGGCAGCCGTCGGCAGCCCGCTCCCTGGGAAGATACACGAGGGAGGGCGAGCGATCGTAGCCGGCAATTTATTGCCGATTATATTTCAGAGCGCTCCTTTGGCTGCCGCCACCCCAGAGCCTCTCCATCCAACCCCTCGTTTCACGACGCCCCCTAATACACACTTTCGTGACCCCTCCGCGCGGTATTCGTTGCTAAAGCGGCAGCGTAAATGGAAATAGTCGTTACTGTGGGTGAGGTATCGGGCCGGCTAGCGCACGAATTATACTGGAAACGGGCCCGAGAGTTTAATAGCGTTTTAAGAGACGCCGGTCGGAGCGCGGCGGCCGCCCACACGCAGCCAGCCTCTCTCCAAATGAGGAACAGGTTTTAAGTGAGGCTGGCCGCCCCGGCGCGGCGGAGGCGATGGCGCTGGCGACGGCGATGGTGGGCCCAGATCGTCACGCCCTAATGGGCCGCCACGCACCCTCGTGATTTGTGGCCGGCGGTACCTGGCCGCGGGACGGCCCGGGGTGCAGCACACGCGCCGCGCCGCGCCGCACCACACCGCAACGCGCATCTCCCCGGCACCTGCACCTGCCGCGACCATTCGTCGCGTCAGTTTCACCGCTGAAGGGAAAGCGCCGCTACGTCCTCATTACGTCTGCCGACCGCCTGCACTCGCCTCTGAATCGTCTCGTCCAGTGTCAGCCCCCGTGAAACACCTTGTAAGTAGGCTGTTTAGGATTTAATGTTGGTAACGTCACGTAGCGCTCTGTATGAAAATCACTGACTGTGCTGTGTGCAGTCTGTGGCTGGTTTGCATTGTTGGAATTTTTACCATTGTAGTGTTGGGCAGTTGGCTGTGACGTTACCAACATAAAAACCTACACAACCTACTTACAACCTAATCAGGCATACTTCTCGTTCTTTCGTATGGAGTACAAGGGCGGTGACTGGAGGGGGGGGGGTGTTCAATAAGTAAGGAATGCAACACTTTTTTTCTGAAAGCAGGTTGATTTATTCATGATTTTGAACATAACCTTCATTCAGTGCGACGTCCTTCCGCCACCTTACTGGGAGGACCTGTATTGCCTCGTGGGATCACTCTACTGGTCGACATCGGAGCCACCGTCTTCATGCATCAGTAGCTTCCCCATTATCCACTTACTATTTCCCGCGGAGTGCATCCCTCATAGGGTCATATAAATGTCAGTCGGAAGGCGACGAAACCAGAGAGCACAAACTTTTCACAGACGAAGGGCGTTTCTAGTAGTCATCTGGGTCTTAAGTGGCATAGTCGTGAATACACTGTTGGCCGTTAAAACTGCAACGCCATGAAAATGACAAGTAACGATGGTGAAACTGACACGAATTGTGAAATGTCCTTTTCTGCGTCCTCGAATTTTCCGTGGCGTCGACTGAAATCGCACTCCCTGTCGCGGCCAGAATCGACCCACTCCAGGCGACGTGCAGCGCGCCACACCACTACATGCAACACAAATATCTCTCCTGTGACATTGTCTGTGATATGCCTATGCGACGAAGGTAGGTGGTGGGGTGAAGACCTGGATCTTACTGGGCCGGTGCTGCTAGCGCGTGACGGCTGACGTGCTGCTGGTGAGAACCACAATGAAGTGGGTTGGGTCTGCCAGTGTGCAGCGCTGAGAAGACTGCTGGTGCTGCCCAACTTGTAGCGCCGAGACTGAACTGCTGAAGCGGCCAGACGGAGCTGCGGGTACTGCTGACTTGAGACCTAAGGCGCAACTGCCTTCACATAGTCCGGCAGGGGCCACTGGATATCCGCGAGGAGCTGCGAAGGCACGTGACCTGTCGTAGCAGAATAGTGCGCTGCCGACAGCGCTCTCTGCTGCGAGAGGCACGCTGTCTACCGGCGAGGCTGGCGCCCCCAGACTCTGTGGAGGCGACGTGTTTACTCTGTGGTATACAGCCCAGGCCATGGCCCACCAGGTTAGCCGAGAGCTCAGTCCGGCTTTCGCCGCCGTGCAGTGCGGACGTGTTGTTGTTTCCGCCTGCGGAGCGCGCGCGCTCGCTGTTGTTTACATTTCAGCGGCCGTCACTTACGTGTCGCTTACGTGCACTAGAACCATGGCCAACCGTTTTCGAAAATCAGCTTTACGATTCAACTTCTGCAACGACTACGCACGACCAAAGGCCTTGGAAGTAGAACGCTTGCTACGCGACGTTGCTGACATCTTGGGCATCCATTTGTCCATATTAAGCAGTACTGTGTACGTAAAAGTCGTCAATGACGCGGTATGTGATGGAATACTTCGTGACACCAACCATGGATTACGCTTTTGCCACGCCGACGGCAATGTCGGAGCGGTCACTATCGACCATGCCGGCTTAGGAATGCGCACCATACGAGTTTTCGAACTCCCGTTCGAGCTTCCGGCGGAAGACGTTATCGCGGCTTTCCACCTCTATGGCACTGTACATGGCCACACTGCCGAACGCTGGGCGCAATTCCAAACGTACCCCGTTCTTAACGGTGTACGGCAGATCACCATCGACCTCCATCGCCACGTGCCATCTTACCTGCAAATTAGCGGGTGCCGCGCGGTTGTCATATACGACGGCCAACCCAAGACCAGTTCCGGGTGCGGCAAAGAAGGCCACCTCAGATCTGAGTGTCTTCAGCGACGAATCACCCAATTGCCAGCCGCTACCGTGGCACTTCCGGCTCCGACGACGGTTTTACCGATCATCTACGCATCGGCGCTCTCTTCTCCTCCCACCGGCCGCCGCCCATCGGACCATGTACCGGTGACCCTTCCAGCTGCTACCGATACCGTTGGGGCCGACGCGTCGCGCTCAAAGCCTGACGCTACTCCGGTGCCACTACCAACAGCGACGACTTCCGACACCCACCCGCCGGAACATATGGACGCCCCTTCATTTGACGTTCCCGTGACGGCCTTCCTCTCAGAGCGACGCGACTCCCTTCCTTCTTCCGACACGGAGGGACGAACCCGCAAACAACGTTCACCTAAGAGGCGCAAGAGGAGGCGCCGTACGGTCTCGGAACGAGACGGATCACCTCCCTCTGATGCTCCAGAGGCCGTCCGACCCGACGAGGCCTCGGAGAACCTACACGACGATACGAATGACAACATGACGCCGACTGTGGATACGTCGATGCCTACTCTACTGGCTCGCTCAGGTGCTCCTGAACCAATGGACTCCACCGATGCGACTGCCGCCGAGACGTCCTCCGCCCCTACGACCGAAGTGGAACGTACGACCATCACAACGACAACGCCTTCAATGGTGTGGAGTGAGGACGTCGATGAGGACCCGGACCACACGCTGGGGACAGAGTTACCCCAGACGGAAGCATCGTTACGCCGCTGATAATGCCGTCAGGTGGCGTACGGCACAACTCACCGTTGCCTCGCCCCTCTTCGTTCTCCGCCGGTGGAGTTCCCCTCCACGGCGGGGTACGGCTCCAAACCTACCGAATAGCGACGATCAACACTAACACCATTAGCTCACCCGTGAAACTTCAACTGCTGCGAGAGATGATATGGGCGTCGGACGTCGATATCGCACTACTACAGGAAGTACACCTGGCCACACTTCCGGACGTCGCGGGATATAACACTTATCCTTCTCCTGGTGACCACCTGGGACGCGGCGTAGCCATCTACGCCAGAGAAGGCATTCCTGTGGCTGATATCACATACCTTCCATCTGCCAGAGGCATGGCCGTCACCGTCATGGGGACGCGTATCGTCAACATTTACGCTCCGTCAGGCTCCACCCGCAGACGCGACAGGGCACTCTTCTATTCAGAAGAAATCGCTCCTTTGTTTCTTGGACGCTGCGACCATTACTTGCTTGGGGGTGATTTTAATTGTGTCTTGCCCCACTACAACACCTGTCAAGAACTGCGTCTTGTCGTCCGAGAACTGTTGCTCCGCGACACTTGGGAAGTTCGACACGCCGACGCGCCTGGACATACTTACCAGACGCGTCACTCCGCGAGCCGCCTTGATAGAATTTACGTCTCTCGGGAATTCACACCTGCAGTCCAAGGCGCAGAACTTTGGCCCCTGGCCTTTTCGGACCACTGTGCCTACATCTGCAACATTCTCTTCCCCAAGCAAGTGGTCTGGCGCAGTCGTGCACCGTGGAAACTAAACACCTCCCATCTTCATGATCCCGAATGTCTTCAACGTGTTACCGAGACATGGGCCACCTGTGAACGTCGCTTACCTAAATACTGCACGACCTTGACCTGGTGGCTGGAATGTGCCAAACCTGCCATTCGACGTAATTTGATTCAGTATGGAAAGGAAGTTACTAAGTGGCGCCGGCACACTACCGACTATTTCTACACCGTTCTCCGCTACCTGGACGCCCAACCGCCCACCCCCGACACCCAGAGGGAACGCAGCAGGATTAAGGCGCAAATTGTAACTTTGACACGCCGTAGACTGCAGGGGGCTATGGTGCGAACCCGATGTCAAGATTCGGCGGAACAAGAACATCCGACCATGCATCATATCGCCTCCGATAGGAAACATCGACGACAACAACTCATCACCGAGATCACCACCTGTTGCGGCCAGCACGTCACTTGCCAGGCCGAAATCGTCAGTGCCTTTGTCGACCACTACCGCACAATGTACCAGGAGGAGACTACCAACAACCACGCTGAGGAGTCTGTGTAACCACACGTAACTCGCACCCACACCAGCGACGAAGCGGACGAGCTGATGGAGCCCATTACGCGTGACGAAATCCACGATGCAATCAAAAAAGGTGCTCTGAATAAGTCACCTGGTGTCGACGGATTGCCGATAGAATTTTATCGCGCTTTCTTCACACTAATGGCGTCACGGTGGACAATGATGTTTCACGAACTGCTGAGATGGGGAACGCCGTACCGCCATCCTTCGTCACGGGAATTATTATACCCATCCACAAACCGACACCAGGTGTGACGACAGCACATTACCGTCCCCTGACTCTGCTTAACGCAGACTGTAAAATTTTTACACGCCTACTGGCAATGCGATGCCGCAAGATCCTGCCTAGCATTCTATCCCCGGAACAGGCAACTTCGGGCGGCTCAGTTAATATACAAACGGCCACAGGAGAATGTCGCGATTTAACTGCACTGGCAGCAGCGTGCAGACTCCGCGCCGCAGTGGTTGCCATTGATTTCGACAGCGCATTCGACAAAGTGCGGCATCTTTTTCAGTTCTCAGTGATGAACCGCATGGGTTTTCCACCAGCCTTTATCGACGTGATCCGGCGCCTGTACGGCACCGCCGAATCGCTGATTTAAGTTAACGGCCGTGTGGCGGGACCGGTGGCGATCCGGCGTTCCGTACGGCAAGGCTGCCCACTTTCGACCCTACTCTATGCCATAAGCCTGGAGCCACTCATCGGGAGTCTGACGAGACACCTTTCTGGTCTCACTTTGCGACAGCACAGTTTTCGATGTCGTGCGTATGCGGACGACCTCCTCCTCTTGATCCGCTCACGGAGTGAAACACACACGGTACTTGATTTGATATCAACGTATGGCACTGCAGCGGGCAGTAACATGAATGTGGCTAAATCCGCGGCGATGCCCATTGGACGCGGCCTTTCACACGACGACTTAGCACCTCTCCCGTGTGTACAAAAACTACGATACCTTGGTATCATTTTCACCTCCACCGTGCGCCGCTCCGCTGCCATCAATTTTCGGCGTGCACTCCAAACTATCCGCACGACGGTGCGACAAAATCTTCTCCGACGACTCGATTCTTTACAACGTGTCCAATACCTCAATCAACATGTGGCGGCCAGAATGGTCCACATCGCACAGGTCCTCCCGCTGCCATCAAGTATTGGACGCAGCCTCCAGGCTGCCTTCGGATACTTCCTTACGGCCGGTACGCTACGACACGCTCACCCTTCCCCCGCGAGCGGGGGGCCTCGGCCTTGTCAATGTGCGACTCCGCGCGGCGTCCTTGTACATGTCCACCATGCACAAGCAGTGGCACGGGGGCACCTCCTTACGCGCAGCTTGCTGGAAATTCTTGTGCCCGCGACCATAACACCACCAGTACCAGTCGGACACATCAAGCACCATCTGACGCACATTTCTGATTTCATCGTCGACTTCAGCTATGCTCACACACATTTACCGACCACGTGTTCTCCTCGACCTAAAGATTTTTACACCCCACTCCTTCGTTCCATATCCAGCAACAATATCGAACTGAGACATCCGCCCACGCGGTGGCCAACGGTTTGGCGTCACATCCACCAGCCTTTTCTTCCCTCCAACGTCCGGGCAACATGGTACCAAGTCGCAAATGAAAAATTCGCCACAAATCATCGTCTTCACGCCATCGGACTAAAGGACTCTCCACTTTGTTCCATTTGCCACCTCGTGGATGACGATGTCCATCAACTGGCTTGTGCTGCCACCAGTGACGTCTGGAAACTTGCCCGACAGTTCGTTGCCTGTTACCTCCGCGTTCCGCCGGACTCGATTGACCCATGGACTTTATCCATCCTGAGAATACTTATTTCCCCGCCTCCAAAAATCATGCGATTGTATGGGTCAAGGGATGGACGATCACCTACATGTATAATGATGGCGACAAATCACGCCTTGATTTCTGGCAGTACTTACAAACCGCCCACAGTGAAGTCGAACACCGACCGCGCTACCGCACCTTCTTCGCCAATTACCAACATGCGATCTTTACTTCACCCCCGCTCAGTTGGATGGTGCCACACGCCGACAGCACTCCCGCCCCCCCCCCCCCCCCCTGCTGACATGTGAGACTCCCTGCGCTACTTTCTACATTGTAACCCACAGTGGAGTAGGCGCATGGACACGCGCCTCCTTTGTTTTATGCACTACACCAGAAAACACTGGTCTTTCCCTCACTCCACTGTATATTGCTTCGCACCTCTTAGATTACATCAGAATTATTATTCTTTTTTTTCCTACACCTTGTTCATAACAAACAAAAAATTGCTCGCCTTGTACGAATATAATGTCTTGTGTTATTTTCGCCGGAAGGATGGCATTTCTGTTGTATTTAAGTTTGTACCAATAAAGATCTTCTTTCATTTCCCCTTTTCCTGGTAACAAAAAATAATAAAAATAAAACAAAAAAAAAGGTAGCTGAGTGGTCAGCGCAACAGACTGTCAATACTAAGGGCCCGGGTTCGATTCCCGGCTGGGTCGGAGATTTAAAAATAATTAAAAAAAAAAAAGTGCTCTAATGCGCTGCTTCCCGGACCCAGGTAGGCGCGCTGGCCTGGGTCGAATCCGCCCGTAGGATTTACGACTAGGGTCGGTGTGTGACCAGCCTGGATATGGTTTTTAAGCGGTTATCCACATCACTCTAGGTGAATACCGGGCTGGTCCTCACGTCCCACCTCAGTTACACAGGTCGCAGACATTTGAAACACATTCGCACTATTTCATGGTTTACACTAGACGCAGACAGCTGGGATACAGTAATTCCGTCCCGAAGGGTATGGGGTGGCGGCAGGAAGAGCATCCGGCCACCCTGTAAAATTCACCATGCCAAGTTCGTACTTAACCCTGCCGACCCTGTGCAGATGCAGGACAAAGGCAGTAGCGAAAGAAGAAGAAGAAGAATACAGCCCAGGCCATACAATGCAGATAGTTTAGATGAGAGCCGTTTAAACACATCCTCCCAGCAGGCTGGCTGGCCGTATAGCCTGCCTGATGTGTGGAGGAAACGACTAACAGGCGGATACAACAATGCGTACCTCATTAAATACAAAATTCTTACCGAACAGAAAGTCTTAATTTTTTTTCCTGATGCGTTTCAGAATGTATTTGATGTGTTGAAATGTAAATGAATATACTGCAGTCAATTATCAGCACGCAATACACGTGCCTCACTTACTGAAAACAACAGGCAATTCTTTGTACTTCACACTTCATGGTGTGTAAAAATTTATTGTTTCCATTTCTTTCCCGTCACTCGTTGAAAACTTTTCTGTTGTCTTAGGTTCTCTGAGCTTCGTCTGTTGTCTCTGTTCTTTCTATATTACTGCTTTTTACGTGTCCTTTTCTTATGTACCTATCTTAAACTTTTAGGTGCCAAGTTGTGAAATCCAAATCGAACTGACCTTTTCTTCTCGAATGTTACAGTGATCTGCAGCATTTGGGCCGCTGAAATGCAGACTGCTCGCCAAGAACTCAGATACTCGATAAAAATCTTATGCCGTTCATTTTAATTAATGCATTTAATTAAAAAGTGTTGGCCATAGTACTGAGTATTGAGTATCAACACTTCCATAATTGAGTATTTATAAACTGTGTGAAAAGGAATCACTAATAAAGATAAAATCAAAGGCTTGGCGCAAGTGTAAAAACATTCAGTGTACAGGGAAATTTCATAGAAATTAGTTGAACACATGACAAAAAACATCTGATTGAAACAAGAAAATAAGTCATAATATAATGAACACAAATAGGTCTGCGAACGTTATCTGACAAGGAATGAGGTACTTAATAACCAGTTCCTAACATATTAATTTGGCATACTTCGACGTAGGTGGACAAGTCACTGTGCCGAAATAGAAAGGGAATAACAAATACAAATACGAGTGTCCCCCTGGTCGTGGAGAGTCTGCATGAATTTACTGAAGTACTGGAAAACTACTAACTTCGTACTGTCCTAACCAGCTGTTGCCGCCAGATGTTCTCATCATAATTGTTCAAATGGCTCCAAGCACTATAGGACTTAATGTCTGAGGTCATCAGTCGCCTAGACTTAGAAATACTTAAGCCTAACTAACCTAAGGATATCACACACATCCATGCTCGAGGCAGGATTCGAACCTGAAACGGCAGCAGCTGCGTTTTATTGACAAGTAGGCTATCTACGGTGCAGATGAACACCTTAAGAACTCATCTGCAATTCAGGCTGTCTCACAAGAAGCGAGACGTCTAAATGCAAGTACCATCTCCTGTCACGTCAAGAGTATCTGTCGCTCTACCGCTAAGTCTGTCAGCTGCGAAGTGTGTAATCAGAAGAGCTGTATACAAATGCATCCGCTAGCTGCGTCTACAGTAACTGCTCTACAACGAGTTTGCTTCCTAAAAATCATACACAAATGAAAAAAAGTTCGTCCAGGTCTAGTCAGTGGTGTAACTGTCAAGTAAGGAAAAACTGTGTAAAACTTATTCTCCAATCGGCCGGCTTTCC
Organism: Schistocerca cancellata; assembly: GCF_023864275.1. Taxonomy (NCBI): domain Eukaryota; kingdom Metazoa; phylum Arthropoda; class Insecta; order Orthoptera; family Acrididae; genus Schistocerca; species Schistocerca cancellata. Next base: position 217,769,692 of record NC_064631.1, read on the forward strand.
GCTTGTGCTGTTCCAAAAATTCAGACTCGTGAGATTGCATCATTTCCTTTATTTCGCCGCTCCAAGATCGTTTCGCACAATTTCAAAAAACGGTTCGTGGCCTCCCACTCCAACTATTTTTTAAGAAAATCCAGTGCGTTTCACCTGTCCCATTTCACCAGGTCTCGAAACTTTTAACTAACGGTGAAAAAAAAAGTACAGAATCTGAATCGTTAAGCTGCTTCTGGGAGTGCAGGTGGATAGTGATCTGTTCAAATGCTTGTTCTTTTCACCTGCTTTCTTAGAATTCACTGTGCAAGATACATTTCCCTCTGCAGAAAGAGTTTTGATGGAAGGGCCTAGCTGCAAAAACATTTATTTACAGGGGCGAATCTCCAAGGGCCACCCTTTCTTGCATGTTTTCTAGAGCACGTGGAAAACGTTGGCTGCGAGCTCTAGACCGACGCCTGAGCTGGAAAACTACTAGCTGGGCCCATGCCTGCCATCACCTGCTGGGTCAATTCAGCCTACCACTGGGTTGCCAGTTCTTCTCAAGTCATCGACGCTGCCTAGAAAATAATACAGCGGTACGTCTCGGGTCGCGTCCCCTACTCTGTCTAACTGCTGTCTTCCCAATACCTCGGGTTACACAGGCGAAAATTCTAACATTACATGCACATAAATCCAATTAGAATATAGAGAAGGATTAAAAGCTGCCTCGACCTTTACTATCACTGCTATTAAACTTGAATAAAAAAGATGTTGATAGGTCGAAACATTATTTTAGCGGATGATTAAATGAATCTGCTTATTAAAAAATCTGAGAAGGGCCAGGTTGAGACTGGACTGATGCTATTCATTGAGATTCTGTATTTTATTTTAAAGCATTGTACTTCCGTCATTATTATTTGCCTCCCTCTGTTCACCTTCCGTACTCTGTATAAGCCCACCCTGCAACCTGCCACTCCCCTATTTAAGTACTGCCATTTCACATGTCTCGTCAGTTTGGTTGACCACCCTGACCACGACAGTATTGTAAGTTCTCGTTATAGGTATTATTTTCTTAAATTGGAGACTAGTTGTTGTACAACATTATTTATTTACTTTGATGTTGTTCGTTGTTATTTTCTTTGTCATACAACTTATTCGATCGTACTTTGTTTGTCAATATTGTTTAGACAGCCAGTGGACGACGGTCCGGGGGGCCGAAACCGGTCGTGGCGTGTAAAGGAAAACTACATTACTGGCCATTAAAATTGCTACACCAAGAAGACATGCAGATGATAAACGGGTATTCAATGGACAAATATATTATACTAGAACTGACATGTGATTACATTTTCACTCAATATGGATGCATAGATCCTGAGAAATCAGTACCCAGGACAACCACCTCTGGCAGTAATAACGGCCTTGATACGCCTGGGCATTGAGTCAAACAGAGCTTGGATGGCGTGCACAGGTACAGCTGCCCATGCAGCTTCAACATGATACCACAGTTCATCAAGAGTAGTGACTGGCGTATTGTGACGAGCCAGTTGCTCGGCCACCATTGACCAGACGTTTCCAATTGGTGAGAAATCTGGAGAATGTGGTGGCCAGGGCAACAGTCGAACATTTTCTGTATCCAGAAAGGCCTGTACAGGACCTGTAACATAGGTCGTGCATGATCCTGCTGAAATGTATGGTTTCGCAGGGGTCGAATGAAGGGTAGAGCCACGGGTCGTAACAAATCTGAAATGTAACGTCCAGTGTTCAAAGTGCCGTCAATACGAACAAGAGGTGACCGAGACGTGTAACCATTGGCAACCCATACCATCACGCCGGGTGATACGCCAGTATGGCGATGACAAATACACGCTTCCTATGTGCGTTCACCGCGATGTCACCAAACACGGATGCAACCATCATGATGCTGTAAACAGAACCTGCATTCATCCACAAACATGACGTTTTCCCATTCGTGCACCCAGGTTCGTCGTTGGGTACACCATCGCAGGCGCTCCTGTCTATGATGCAGCGTCAAGGGTAACCGCAGCCATGCTGATGGTCCATGCTGCTGCAATTGTCGCCGAACTGTTCGTGCAGATTGTTGTTGTCTTGCAAACGTCCGCATGAGTTGACTCAGGGATCGAGACGTGGCTGCACGATCCGTTACAGCCATGCGGATAAGATGCCTGTCATCTCGACTGCTAGTGATACGAGACCGTTGGGATCCAGCACGGCGTTTCGTATTACCCTCCTGAACCCACCGACTCCATATTTTGCTAACAGTCATTGGATCTCGACTAGCGCCAGCAGCAATGTCGCGATACGATAAACCGCAATCGCGATAGGCTACAATCCGACCTTTATCAAAGTCGGAAACGTGTTGGTACGCATTTCTCCTCCTTGCACGAGGCATCACAACAACGTTTCACCAGGCAACGCCTGTCAGCTACTGTTTGTGTATGAGAAATCGGTTGGAAACTTTCCTCATGTCAGCACGTTGTAGGTGTAGTGTGTGAATGCTCTGAAAAGCTAATCATTTGCATATCACAGCATCTTCTTCCTGTCGGTTAAATTTCGCGTCTGTAGCACGTCATCTTCGTGTTGTAGCAGTTTTAATGGCCAGTAGTGTAAAAGTGCACCTGGTGCGCTTTTCGATTGCAGATCAATATTACTGTTGTTGAGCCTGCCGCACAAGGCTCCGTAAACTGTGCAGTAAACTATAAAACCAGGCTAAATAACGGACGCCAGCCTCGCTTCGACCAATGAGACAGAGATAAATTTCTCACTACTTCAATATTATAAACAAAGCCCTACTCTTTTCAGAAAGATTTCGAGCTCCGACCACTGGGCTGGAATATGTTCATCTCTTACAGTCCTACGCCGCCTCTAATTTCTTCCTGATAACTTCCGCCGATAATGCCCACGTAACAATACCAGAACACACTTCAATGTCAATAGGAAAAAGTCATACAGAAGCAGGAGTCTCAAATTTCCATGGAAGGAAATATGGTTCCTTGACTTCAATGAAAACCTCGTGCAGTAAACACTACCGTCCAACTGAGTAGTTGGCTGCACAGCCTAATTGCGCGTTTGCACTTTCGCTAAACGGCCATTATCGCCAAGAAAAACTGCATGACTCAACTTGAATTCAACGTCCGCAAGCAGGAACGCTTCCGGAGTCCCTCAGTGTTCCGTTCTGCAAGAAATAACTCGGTTGACCGTGAAGGCTCGCCTTCTCCCGACTTCTGAAACACTCTTCGAAAACACCAGACCTTTCCCAAAAGACACACGTCATCGACACCTCACAAAGGCTAACGGCCGAACCCTTGATCTTGCGAGCTCCAAGCTACTCGACTAAATTATTATACATTTACACCTTCTAGCCAATCAGGATAAGCAACAGAATGTAGGCATTATCAGTGGACACTTCTTGCTTCCGCTTGTAGCGCTTCTGTAAGGTGCCCTTTATGGGCAGAACATCTTAAAGATTCTCCGCCACGGATACTGGAAAACACGAGCCGTCAAGTGGAAAACACTCGCCCTTGCGTCGGCTACTTATACCCAGACTATTATCAGTTTAGGAGGGGTAGGGGAAGACCGATCTATCATTTAAAGACAGAAGAAAGCCTCCTTCCCCCCCCCCCCCCCTCAAAAAAAAACCTACCCTGTCGTAGACAATATCCACAGAAAGAGGCCAGAGGCGTGGTCAGGAAAATATATTTTGCAAGTTTACGGCATGTTTGGAAATTCAATAGTTGGTAGATCAGCTGTGGTGTCACCGCCAGACACCACACTTGCTAGGTGGTAGCTTTAAATCGGCCGCGGTCCATTAGTACATGTCGGACCCGCGTGTCGCCACTGTCAGTGATCGCAGACCGAGCGCCACCACACGGCAGGTCTAGAGAGACGTACGAGCACTCGTCCCAGTTGTACGACGACTTTGCTAGCGACTACACTGACGAAGCCTTTCTCTCATTTGCCGAGAGATAGAATAGCCTTCAGCTAAGTCCATGGCTACGACCTAGCAAGGCGCCATTAACCATATCTAGAGAGAGTCTCACTTGTATCATCAAGAACGCTGTATACAAATGATGGATTAAAAGTTAAGTATTCCAGCAGCTACGTACTTTTCTTTATAGCATTCATTACGTATCCTGTTCCAGACCTCACGCCCGTCTGCGTTAGATTATAGCTTGCATTTCGGCCTCCTCTATCTACAAGGTGTTGGCACATTTGCCAACACATCAGTAGCGCCATCTAAATTCTGTATTATCTCATTCAGAAATAGCATGTGAATGATGCCTGTTTGTGAGAAGTTCGCGTTATGCCTTCTACAAGATGGAGAAACGTGTACCTGCGTGTGTTGTAATTCTACAGCGTCGGGATATTAGCCAGCACACGTAGTGGTTTACCGTCTGCGACATTGCTACTCGAGATAGTTGGAATCGTGGGAATGCGTAATTGACGGGTTCGAGACGGCCATGCTCATCGCCATGCAGGATCTGAATGGACCCACGCGACATTGAATCAGGAAACGAGTTTGTTCCTAGCACATCAAGTACCATCAAAGACAGTGCGACGATATCTGGAACATTATAGAGGATAGTGAGCATTGTTGCAGATTCACTTGGTATTATTTTCTTTGTCCAACACGTCTTTTAAGGATGTAGTAAATGAAGTTTGCATATTAGCCTCTAATATCTTATAATTTACGGAGGCATTCTAGTCCAGAAGTTCGTCGCTCTTTGTGTTTCTTAGATTTTTGTCGATTTACAGAAATTGCTGTATTCTTCATTTCAATTTTCTTCGATTATTGCGTTTTCCATCAGGCCATCACTTATTGAAACGTTACACACGTTCTGTTTAGTCTATCACAAAATGGTTCAAATGGCTCTAAGCACTATGGGACTTAACTTCTGAGGTCATCAGTCCCCTAAACTTAGAACTACTGAAACCTAACTAAACTAAGGACGTCACACACATCCATGCCCGAGGCAGGATTCGAACCTGCAACGGTAGCAGCAATGCGGTTACGGACTGAAGCGCCTAGAAGCGCTCGACCACAGCGGCTGGCCAGTCTATCACATTTAGACATGCTTTTTCCTTTCTCATGTTATTTAGCTTCGAATCAGTTTTGGAAGAGACAAAAACAAACGAAAAATAAGGTGGCACCGTGGCAAGACATCGAGCTATCATTCTGAAGATGTTGGTTCTGTAGATTGTTCGACCATCCAGATTCAGATTTTACGTGATTTGCCTAAAACGCGTACGGTAAATGTGGAGATGATTTCTCTGAAAAGCCTATTTCCTTACCCCATCTTCCGTCAATTATAAATTGTGTTCCATCTCTAATGACTTCGTCGCCGACTAGTCGTTAAACCCTAAACTATCTTTTTGCATGCCAAATCTTGTTTCCAAATACCAAGTTATATGTCAGCAAAAAAGGCTTCCAGCTCTCTTGAGGTATCTTCCATATGGAAAATTACCCAGCTTTACTCTTGCTAATATGTTATGCCATCGTTCAGTTAACATGAAAACGATGTCCAGTACTAAGGTAAATACAAAACAAATAGTTAAAGTACGTGTCGCATCATGGAGACGTCGTCTCTTTATCTTCTGGCAGCTGGAACCCAGTTCCATAACTACAACTATGGATTAATGATATTTAACATTGTAAAACTGGATCAACGGTCTATTCTGAAAACTACTTTTTTTTTATTCACAACTGTCTTGATTGCGTTTGGTGGACTTACGACAGTTTACCGATTTCGATTCTTATGAGTCATTTTGAGAACCAGTGCCTTGATCCGAAAGTAAAAGTGAAGATGATTTCAAGTAATAACGATGTGAACTATTTAACTACTGAACGTGTTGATTTCTTAACAAGATATCGGTCCAAGATACCGCTCCCGTTGATATGTCGTATAGGCCAAAATCTACCAGCTGTCGTAACTTCTCCAAATATAATCGAGACAGTTGTGAATAAAAAGGTACAACTGCGGTTGGCGCTGGACATCGTTACAACATTAGTTAGCTGGTTCTAAACGTAATGAGAGTTACAGTAAATTACTATCGCTTGTTGTAAATGTTGTTTTACACATGTGGTTCAATATGTATCTGAGTTCTCAGACAAACCACTCTCTGCCCAGGATCTCTCATCTCTACGAGATGTAGCTGAGTTCATAAAAATAATTTAGAAACACCCTGTGCGTGTATTGTAACAACGATTCTTGAAGTCTCAGGTCTACCTTTGTATGTCACCTGCGTCGTTAGGTATCCTTTAAAGCTTGGAAATCTCGGATAATACTGTTTCTGCGTAGAAGTGATCACAATCGGAAAACTTAACAATAGCCTCTGTTTATCCATCGTGTACCAAAGAAAACTCTCCAAATAGGCGTATGTTTTCAAAAGTTGTTATTTTATTCCCACAAAAGATAGTAACTTATGAAAACATACGGCTGTTCGGTGGTTTTTCTTTGGTAGGCTTAGCAACAGGGTTGCTATATTTTCGTTTAATGATTCTTGTGAAAAGAAACCGATGATTGTTTTCTCAAGGATGGGTGGTCACTGCGAGGGTGACTCGTGTGGCTAACCACTTTAAGATGCAGTTTATATTATTAGCACACTGGAATAACGCCTTTCAGAATACTACCGAAATGAGCAACAAATTTTTCTACAGATGCGACATACGCGTCGGCCAAGTTATTAATTTACAAAGTTAATTAGCGCATATTCCACTTCAAGATCCGGAACCGGTTATGACTTACAACGTACGTCTGACGAAAGTGTGGAGTGGGGAACAGGTGTGTGAGTGAACCAAGGGCGTCACCGCGTTACTGGAGCGTAACTGCGCATAGTGGCCCGAAATGGACGTCAATGTATTCCTTGGCACGGATACAGTTAAGTGGAGTCACGGACTCGAGTTCATTAAAAGTGAGGCAGGAAACAATGTCGTACGGGAGAAGGAAACAGGAACTAGCAGTACCGGTTCTAGGACACAGTCCTGTCGCGTTGCATGGCGAGGATCCAAAGTGCCGAGGAGAGCAGTGCGTTTTAAGACGATTTATAGCGGTTGTCTTGCAGATTACACTCTTGGAAATTCGCACACTCAGGTTTATGGTCTACCCAGCACCCTCTTGGAGACTCCTGACTCCATTACTGGCATGACATCTGCCACTCATCTTCGATGCAGTCAACCTATTTAATCCACTACTGCCACTCATCTTCGATGCAGTCAGCCTATTTCCTATTTCCCTTTAGGATCCACCTCCATATTTTCTTTGACCGTCTATTGTTGTCATCATCTATTCGTTCTAAGTGGCTATGCTGTAGCAACCTCTTCATCTCAATGACTTTCACTACGTTTCCTTTTACTCCCATAATTTCTCTGATTCCTCCATTTCTGGTGTGGTCTAGCCCTCGTCTCCAGTAACCCATTTCAATAACATGTATTTTATTTTTTCCTGTCTTTTTTATTTCCCAAATTTCTAAGTGTTCTACAATAGCCTGTACGTAATCATTTTCGTTTTGTTTGTGATCTAAGTACTCCGAAAGATTGTTTAACTGTCGAATAACACGATTACCTTGTCCTATCCTGTTTTTAATATATTCTAAAATTTTTACATTTAATACTAAAATTTTCGCATCTAAATCATGTTGCTCGTCACATCCCAATGTCACGCATTTTTTTTTTGAAATTTTTGATTCCCCTTGTTTTCCTCAAACAGCTTCCGGTGCCTATAGCTAGAGTCCTCACTACCTTCGGCAATTATCATCTGGTTATCAGTGAGTAGGTGAGAGTATAGTTTACCATTCCCAACAGATATTCCCCTGGGGCTACATTTATGTATTGCTTTAGGTCTTGAACACTTATTATAAATTTAGTACTTAGAAATTGACCCCGTCTTGATACCTGTTGTAGTAATCCGCAGTTACGAGTAAACAGCAGTACCTTTATGCTAGAAGAACAAGAGGGAAAGAGAACTGCAAAGGGACAAAAATGGAGTTACTTTCTGGTAGTGTGGCGCTGGGGAAACGTAATGTTCGTCAAGTTACAAAACTTGATACACCGGCTACACTACTCGTATTCCCTGTTAATTAGCTATAACCGGTTTCCTCATGTATTTATGTTTTACCAGGCTCTTGCCGACATGAGAGTAGCACTTGTCTTTCCTTTTCCGGCTTCGTGTTCCCAAGTAATAAACTATCACGAGTGCAAGGTCAAATAGAAAACAGTATTAAAAAGAAATAGTTTTCTTAGGGGAAGCTATAAACTTAGAACTTGGTGCTTTTCGCGTGTTTTTTATCTTCGTAAAAGCAAAATGCTTAGCAAAGGAAAGTGGCAGCTCGACGTAGAAAAACGCTCTAGTCCCATAATGTCTCAAATGAATTTTCATTCTCCTTGTGAACGGAGTGTAATCTTTTGATGCAGTTCACAACGCAGTCTCATAAAGATGACATCTGAAACTTTTTTTTTCAGACTGGAATCCTGTATCACTATGAAAGCTCAGTGCTTAGACGGGTCGCAATAAACACGGTGCCGAATGCGCAACGCAGTGTCATTTCAAGTCTTTGGTGAGGATTCTTAGCCGCAGGCAAAGATAGAACATCACAATCGGCAAAAAGTAAACACTGCCCAAGGGCAACAACTGTCCACTAGTGCACGACCAACTATTGCGTGCACAGATTAGAAGAATGTGATGTTGCGGGGAAGTGGGAAAGGGCTCGGTATCAGGAGAGGAATGGAGGAAAACTGTTTAGCAGACAGCCAGCTTCTCTTTGTTTTCGAAGTCAAGCTGTCTTTGCACCCGTAATGTAGTCTGAAATAGAGACAGGATCTTCAATACCTCTGTAAATGGACAATACTCCGGTACACCGTATACTAACTCCTAACCGTCGTGTGAAAAGGAAACAGGATGTAGAGTATCCCAGTTACTGAAATTAAAATTGCGTACGATCTTGTCTTAGTAGCTACTTGTCGGCGCTTCCAAGTATATTTTTTAAATATAAATTTCTGTCTTCCTTCCGCCTTTCTATTAATCTTTCTATTCCTTCTCTCCCACATTTTGTTGTCATTAGCTCTCTCTCAACATTATTTTAGTTTTTTCTGTAGCCTTCTGTAGTGTGTGGGTTTAACGGTAGCTGCAATGGATGACTTTGTAATAGATATTTATAGCTAGTTTTTAGTAGAAACAAATGCAGATGAACGCACCCATAGGGATAACTATCGTCCACCAACAGGTTATGAGGTCACTAGTACAGTATGTATTAGGTACTCTAAGAAATTAAGAAAAAAACAAGTGGAATACATGTGTTCTAATTTTTCCTTCAACTTGTTTCAAAATGAAATATACAGTATAAAAACAGTATATTTAGTTAGCTGTAAAAAAAAAAGTACACGTTAATTTATAAGTACCTCTGGAATTTCAGCAGACTCTCATCAAAATAACACTTATCAGTGGACAGAGCATCTTTCCAAGCTTAGATTCGTAATTTGTGCCGTGTCGTAAGTCAACTAGGTGACAACATTTCAGATCATACAGACAAATCATCTGCTCCCCACTGTCGCTTCAAACTACACACATTAAAAAAAGTTTTGCATCACTCTGGTTCCCAAAACTCCTGAAGGGAAGACATTGACTGTGGTTATTATATCATGGATACAGTCTCTTTGACTGTTCAGAGTTGTCACTAAACCCGCCCACAGACGTAAACAACCATGCATGAGCAGCGCCTATTAGACAGAGGGCGTTCGACAGACGATCAGTTTCAGTCATTCCGCCAGGAAAGGTGTATACGGCTCGTGTTGTCTGTAGTTCAACCATGCCTAGACGGTCAGTACCGCAGTTCGATCGCGTCCGCATTGTTAGTTTGTGCCAGGAAGGGCTCTCAACAAGTCAAGTGTCCAGGCGTTTCGGAGTGAACCACAGCGACGTTGTTCGGACGTGGAGAATATACAGAGAGACGGGAGCTGTCGGTGACATGACTCGTGCAGGCTGCCCAAGGGCTACTATTGCAGTGGATGACAGCTACCAGTATTGGGACAACCTATGTACCACCCCACTCTCCATTGTTGCCAGATATATCCAAGATGGCGGCTATAACGTCATGCAGGATGGCGGCGTGTAGATTTGGCAACAGCGCATGACGTCATCCAAGATGGTGGCGATGACGTAATTCCAGATGGCGGAATTTGGCGGGAAGATAGGTCAATTGGGCTACCTCCACTACCCTAACCCCCCTCCCCTCCCCCAGAAAAATGGTGGGACCTTCAAATCATTTTTTCGCACTTCTATCGATTTGCTTATGTTGTAACTCTCTTTTATTTAAAATCATCCAGTGTTTACGTGTGTGTGGCGTGTTATGGCAGCCTCAGAAATACACTCCTGGAAATTGAAATAAGAACACCGTGAATTCATTGTCCCAGGAAGGGGAAACTTTATTGACACATTCCTGGGGTCAGATACATCACATGATCACACTGACAGAACCACAGGCACATAGACACAGGCAACAGAGCATGCACAATGTCGGCACTAGTACAGTGTATATCCACCTTTCGCAGCAATGCAGGCTGCTATTCTCCAATGGAGACGATCGTAGAGATGCTGGATGTAGTCCTGTGGAACGGCTTGCCATGCCATTTCCACCTGGCGCCTCAGTTGGACCAGCGTTCGTGCTGGACGTGCAGACCGCGTGAGACGACGCTTCATCCAGTCCCAAACATGCTCAATGGGGGACAGATCCGGAGATCTTGCTGGCCAGGGTAGTTGACTTACACCTTCTAGAGCACGTTGGGTGGCACGGGATACATGCGGACGTGCATTGTCCTGTTGGAACAGCAAGTTCCCTTGCCGGTCTAGGAATGGTAGAACGATGGGTTCGATGACGGTTTGGATGTACCGTGCACTATTCAGTGTCCCCTCGACGATCACCAGTGGTGTACGGCCAGTGTAGGAGATCGCTCCCCACACCATGATGCCGGGTGTTGGCCCTGTGTGCCTCGGTCGTATGCAGTCCTGATTGTGGCGCTCACCTGCACGGCGCCAAACACGCATACGACCATCATTGGCACCAAGGCAGAAGCGACTCTCATCGCTGAAGACGACACGTCTCCATTCGTCCCTCCATTCACGCCTGTCGCGACACCACTGGAGGCGGGCTGCACGATGTTGGGGCGTGAGCGGAAGACGGCCTAAGGGTGTGCGGGACCGTAGCCCAGCTTCATGGAGACGGTTGCGAATGGTCCTCGCCGATACCCCAGGAGCAACAGTGTCCCTAATTTGCTGGGAAGTGGCGGTGCGGTCCCCTACGGCACTGCGTAGGATCCTACGGTCTTGGCGTGCATCCGTGCGTCTCTGCGGTCCGGTCCCAGGTCGACGGGCACGTGCACCTTCCGCCGACCACTGGCGACAACATCGATGTACTGTGGAGACCTCACGCCCCACGTGTTGAGCAATTCGGCGGTACGTCCACCCGGCCTCCCGCATGCCCACTATACGCCCTCGCTCAAAGTCCGTCAACTGCACATACGGTTCACGTCCACGCTGTCGCGGCATGCTACCAGTGTTAAAGACTGCGATGGAGCTCCGTATGCCACGGCAAACTGGCTGACACTGACGGCGGCGGTGCACAAATGCTGCGCAGCTAGCGCCATTCGACGGCCAACACCGCGGTTCCTGGTGTGTCCGCTGTGCCGTGCGTGTGATCATTGCTTGTACAGCCCTCTCGCAGTATCCGGAGCAAGTATGGTGGGTCTGACACACCGGTGTCAATGTGTTCTTTTTTCCATTTCCAGGAGTGTAGCTGGTGGGCCAGTGACCTTTTAAATACTGAAAACGTGTATGTTTTAGTCTACAATCACAGTTTATTTATTTTTCCGATTAGCTACCGGTATCGGTTCGCAGTTCCATCTTGAGGCCATCCTACGATCAAAAGATTAAAAAAAATGGCTCTAAGCACTATGGGACTTAACAAAATGGTTCAAATGGCTCTGAGCACCGTGGGACTTAACATCTGAGGTCATCAGTCCCTAGAACTTAGAACTACTTAAACCTAACTAACCTCAGGACATCACACACATCCATGCCCGAGACAGGATTCGAACCTGCGACTGTAGCAGCAGCGCGGTTACAGACTGAAGAGCCTGGAATCGCTCGGCCACAGTGGCCGGCAAAAAATTTCCATTACATAGTTTTAGCCCCGCCGTGGTGACAAGGTGATATACTGGATTTCTACCTGGTTATTAGCAAAAAATTAAAAAAAAAATAGCCTCGAACAACCAAACACCCAAAAATACCGATTATTCAGATTTAAAATACCGGAATAGATTTTAACCAGTCGGTTTCTCTCATCCCTATTTCAAGATAGAGAAGCGAAAAAAAAGCTGGTCTGAAGTGGTCAGAAGACAGGAAGACAAAAGATTAGAGATGGGAAAAATCACTGATTAAAACCGATTCCAGTTCTGAATACCCGGTATTTTTCAGTATTTTTTGGTCCCGCTTATAGCTGTTGTTTTTCATTTTTTACTCATAACAGTGTAGAAAAGTCCACATATCAGTTAACCATAGCAGGAGTCCTAAAAGATGTGGTTTTTAAATAAACCCTTTTAAAAAAGGTAGTTGTTAAACGTTAAATTTCTATTGCTTTGAAGTATTGCGTTACTATAGAAAATGGGGAAAGCGATCAATGCTGTTTTAATAAACGAGCAACTCACAAACAGCATAAGAATTGGTGCAGCATTTATGAGACGATAATGCACCTGTTATCATGTGGCGTGGACTATTAGATGGTACGCACATATGTGGACGACGCGAGACTTGCCCCATGTGATCTATATGGTAGCTCCTCGCTGTCAACGTCACACATTAGTTGTACCGCAGAATGGTACCATGTCTAGTCTGGAAGTATTTAACGAAGTGCGATATCAATGAAGTACAATGCTCCATTTGCTTTCAAAGATTAAGAATGGGAGAGCCACAACAAACTTGTGACATTATATAAGGAGAAAACTTAAAAGTTAACAGTTCGTTCACAACTTACAATAAAGATAGGAAGTAGCTGATTTGCTACCTGTGCCTACATAATGTGCCTTTATCTGCTTGTACCCCTTGAAAACGGACAAATTAACACGAAAAATCACGTTCTTCGACCTCAGTTTTCACCCTGTAGCACTCACTTTTCGCAATAACTAAACAGTGGTATGATACTCGATTACAACAAGATTTTTGAGCAGAGTTACAAAAAATTAGAATCACTGGCGTTTTTTTTTCTTTTTTTTTTGTACTATTCAACCACTTCTCGAGGAAAGCAGTGAATGGTGGATGGACTAATCTTTCTTTTACTTGCCCATTTAATTTAATATTTTGAGTCTGTCTATCTTGAAATTGCGCGAGTTAAAATTTTTCAGCCGTTATTCGATTTCTGCGTTTATTACAGGAAGTAACAGATATAAAAACGGAAAATCTTTTTTTTTCAGAAACCGGAATTTTGAGCTGTTTTAACACTCGGGTTAAACTAGCGTTGAGAATAAAAACCGCGATATAACCGAAAACTGGTTAAGCGATAACCGCTCTCTCTGCAAAATATAGTGGACAGATGCAAGAGCATTGGAAGAAAAGAAGAGATCAACGAATATGGGACTGAAATTGGCACGTCGTCCTTGGATGGCCTGCCCGAAAAGGAAATACCTATAATGATGGTGATGATAATAATAATAACAATAATAATTTATTCATCCTTTAATAGTGTATTGTTTTATCATATTGTCCACGAAATTGCAGTTCAGAAAGTTGTAGATTTTGAAGAGTGTACTGTACATCCAAGCTTGCTTGCGGTGTATGTACAGTGAGTCCAAAAAATATTCGTCTAGCTGCATATCTTTTAGAAAACAAAGTCTGTGTAACATGAAAAGAAATGCATACAAAATCTAAAAAGCCAGTCATTTAAGAAGTACCCCAGAAAGTCATTTTTGTTGAAAGGCAAGGAAATAAATACATCCAGATCGACAGCAAGGTTAACTAAATAGAAAATGTAATACAAGAGCTAGTTCATAAAGTATTCGTCCACCATCTGAACATGCCGAAATTCTGCTCGCAATGATTAAACTATAACGCTGACCCACGGCACACACTAGAGTCAACCGTGCGCGGCCCCACTCTTATCGCCTGTCGTGGTTCTGAACGGCGCCGATACAGTGCAGTTAGCGCCAGGGGCCGTAAGGGTAGTGGGACGACGCTGATCGAAAGGAAACTGATTCTGCGCCTACGTAATGAGTGCAAAACTTCTTACGAGATTGCTAAAATAGTCGATAGTACTAGATCGACGATCAGTCGGTAATAGATCGATTTTGCGCAACAAAGTCATGAAGAAACCAACCACGTACCGGACGCCCAGTGCCAACACAATCAGAAATACCTTCAAAATGTATGGGTATTACGGCCGGGTAGCGGGCAAGAAATTTTGGGTCAGTGAACAGAATCGAAAGAAACGTCTTCATTTTGCAATGGAACATAGATTCGAAAAGGAAGACTTCTGAAATAGAGTAATATTTTCTGATGAGAGTAAATATAACGTATCCGAGTCGGATGGCAGGCGAATGGTGTGGAGTAAGAAGACTGCGGAGATGTTGCCACGCAATCTTGTGCTAACGCCTAAACACATCTCCCTAATAGTGTGGGGCTGTATCAGTGCTGCAGGTGTTGGAAAATTACATTTCGTAGAAGGTACAATGGGTCATAGGTATATCAACATTTTAAAGGACAACCTGAATCCTAGCGCAGAAACATTAGGTCAGCAAGGAAATTATATTTTTCAACAAGATAACGACCCAAAGCATACGGCTCTAAACACAAGGCTGTGGCTCCTGTACAAATTAACACCCCCCCTCAGAGCCCAGACATTAATCCAATTGAATACTATTGGAAAGTACTGGAAGATAGCATCAGGAGAAGACACATTTCTAACAAGAGAGACCTAAAAGAAGCACTTCAAGACGAATGGGACGAAATTCCAGCCTCGCTGACGACAAACTTGGTCAAGTCGATGCCCAGACGACTACAAGCAGTAATAGCTGCCAAGGGAAAGCCAACTAAGTATTAATTTTTGTAATTGAAATGATATTTTCAGATTGTAAATTTAAGAAGAAATGAGTGAAGTAGCCCTTGAATTAATTCTCCAATTTGTCAAATTTGTTATCGCTGTGGATGCCCATCAATAAAAATGACTTACCAAGGTTTGTTGCATATGACGGGATGTTCACATTTTATGTTCCCTTCCTTTCACGTGACATATACTTAGTTTTTAAAAAAAATTACAACTAGACGAATACTTTTTGGACTCACTGTGTGTAGATGCAGATGTCTACTGGCAGATGACCACAAAAACCCTACTTACCGGTGAATGGGAGTGCAGTGTATGTGAATGTCAATTTGTGTGTGTGTGTGTGTGTGTGTGTGTGTGTGTGTGTCAGTGAGAGAGAGGAGGGCTCGAACCTCCTGCGGGAGGGGTCGCGAAGTCAGTGACATGGCGCCTCTAACCGCGCGGCCACTCCGCGCGGTCCGAAGGTATTCCCACAAGAGGGTCAGAAGCCTGTAGGGCACCATCTAGGACTATGACAGCTGTGTGTGTGTGTGTGTGTGTGTGTGTGTGTGTGTGTGGTCGGGTCGCTTCGCAGTGTCTTTTTTCTTGTGGGCGCCAAAGCAGCGTCCTTCCTCAACGGCAAAATGCGGCCCAGTGTAGCGGCAGCTAATGGCAGTGACGCAATGTTGTTGGGAGGTACGGCTGGGCCCGGAGCGCTCGCAGGGTGTGCTGGGGGCGTGTCCGCTATGCGGCGATGATTGATGCCCGGCGCGCGGCGCGGCCTTGGGCAGCGGCGCGCTACTCCGGCCCAGTGCGCCACCTCCTGGCAACCGCCGGAGGTACGACGGGCTCGCAGGTGCTCAATCACTGCGCTCTGCCCACTGCATCCTCCTGACAGCGCGCCCGGCTCCGGCAGCGCTCGCGCAGATGCACACGTGCACAACTAAGCAGCAGAGTAGCTAGCAGATCAGCGGCTCTACCTTCTAGGCTCCTTGAGTGTGGATTAAATTACTTCAAGAAAGACAGCAAACGGTGTCCGGACATTTGCCACACCGGACATTTGCCACGCCGGACTTTTGCCACGATTTTACCTGCTCCGAAGGGTCGGCTCCCTTGCCTCCTCCTCCTCCTCCTCCTCCTTCTCCTCCTCCTCCTCCTCACCCGCCGCCCAACCCCTGAAATTCCCGTGGACGGTCACCGAACCCGCACACTGGTCGCAACAAAAGTCCTTACACTCAGTTTGCTTTCGAAGTTCCTAACGTGACCATCAGTACTGAAGTTATTACAACGAACAAGGGCACGCTTTCTGCTCATTACAATGGTTACGCGTATCTGAAACACAGGGAATCTAAAGAAGGTGTTGTTAAGTGGATGTGCTTACGCTGAAAAGCGGATCATTGCAAGGGAAAGCTGCTTTCGAAGAACGGAGAAGTGTTGAACGTATCAGAACATCTCTGTGGACCACCTGACGATATGGCTCTGGAAATGAGAAAGCAAGTGGAAAGGGCGAAGAGAAGGTCTCAAGAAGAAACTACACAGATATCGGAGATATACGCGGATGAAATGGGAAATCTTCATAATAAAGGTTATGACTTTGTTACAGTGATGCCTAATTCAGAATCTATGAAGAGAACCGTGCGTCGTCGACAGAGTCGAGCGCGGGGGAACCAGCAAGAGCCTGCGAACTCTTATGAAATTGATCTTCATGAAGATCTATTAAAATGGGAGATGGCACTAGTTTTCTTCTAGAAGACGATACATTAGAGTAGAGAATAATGATTTTTAGTGGAAGCAAGGGAAAAGAAAGTTTAAAAACATGTTCCCATTTTTTTATGGATGGAACATTTAAGAGCTGCAGCAAGTAGTTCGCACAAATCTACACCATACACGTAGACTTAGGAGGCCCGAATAAACAAACACTCTTCCTATTGTATTTGCACTGCTCCCAAATAAGAAGAAAGACACATACGTTCGTCTGTTCCGTCTGATAAAACAGGCAGTCCCTGAGTGGTGTCCTAAAGAAGTGAATGTCGATTATGAGGCAGCTGCGATATCGGGTATTCGTCAAGTTTTTCCCACAATTGAAATAAATGGATGCTATTTCCACATGAAGAAGAGTTTATGGAGGAGAATTCAAGTTCTTGGTCTAACTGAGGATTTAAGACTTCACGTCAGCATCTGTGCAGCGCTGGCATTTGTAAAACCGGAGGACGTAAGCAATGGATGGATTGAGATTCATGCAGAAGCTCCTGATAACGGAAGGCTCTCTCAATTTTTTGACTACTTTGTGGACAACTGGCTAGACAGTGAAGATATCCCAATAGAAATGTGGAACTGCTATGGAAAAAGGCACCGAACGACGAATGCTGTTGAAGGGTGGCACAACAAAATAAATAGTATTATTGGAAACCCTCACCCTAGAATCACCTATTTGGTGGAGTGCTTGAAAAAGGAAGCAGAGCTCACAAACTGCATGTACATGAAATTGGAAATGAATCTTGAAGGTAAGAAAAGGAAGAAGAAGTACTTGAAGCTGGACGACGGGATAGAGAGAATCGTAAAGAATTATGAAGACTGGCAACATTAGGCCTTGCTTGAAAGCCATTGCCCATATTCAGAAACTGGACTAGAAAACGTTAAAAATAATGCATTAAAACTATGAATGCCACTGAGACCTCGCAGCTTACTGAGTTAAAATTACTAAAACATTGAAGCAGCATTATCGGCGCTAATATTAAGTTGTAATTGTAAATAGAGTGTACATTAGTTCAGCCTGTTTAGGCTGATTTTAAACACGTCAAAATGGTAAATGGTCATTTATCATTTTGACAGTCCAAAGCCTGTGCAAAGTGGGATGGGAATCAGCCTTTATTGTAAAAATTAAAGAGTGTTTCAGCCTCACAAAAGTATCCCTAAATAGCTTAACGATGTAACTAGCTGTTCCCTGCTAGGTTTACTAGCGCGTAATCAAGAAGCAGTGAATTAGGGAAGCCAACATTAAACATCACTCAAATGATCCTCCTGTAACCAGAATTTACAGTTACATCTATTTTCAATAGCAATTTAATTTTTAAGTAAGAGCTCCTATTGTTGTCACGTTAAGATAAATTTTTTCTACCTTATAATATTATGGCCATACTATTAAATAATTGTGAGTTCTAAAATTATTTTCTTAAGCTTCAGAGTCGCAACTATCACCTAAAATATCATGCTTTGTTAAACTGATAGTATAAGCTTTTGTAAAAGAAAATGGGAACTGAACCTTTGAATTGAGCCTAAAATTGACATCCCAAATATGATCTGATTCTAAGGTTGACAATTTTGGCATCTCAAATATTTTTTTTATTTATGTTTAGCTACAAACATTTATAGCAGATGTAAATCTATTTAAGTACATTTAGATATAGTCCTTTAAAAATTAAAATTCCTTACTAAATTGTTGATTATCTTTAAAAAGGCCAGTAAAAGCAACTGAAACTAGGCAAGGAGCTACTACTGAAAATTAATTGTTATTGAAGAACATCAGAAACGTATTAGACCTACTTTTCGTGTACATTAGGGACTTTTTGAAAAGATATTTGATGATTTCCTCTGTCACTGACAGTTCAGGCACCTCTGTAACATCAGTATAGTGTAATTTGATTTGCTTCGCAACACCAGGCATATCTACTTCTATATTATGTTTGCAGCTTTTCTCATTTCGAATTCTGGAATATTTACTTCGTCTTCTTCGGTGAAGGAACTTCGGAAAACTGCATTTAGTAACTCCACTTCATCAGTAACATTACCGTCACTGTCGCGCAGTAAAGGTACTTACTGAGCCTTTCCGCTGGTTTATTTAACATAGAACCAGAATCGCTTTGGATTTTCCGCCACATCTCTAGAGAGAGTTTCATTGTGGAAACTATTAAATGCATCTCGCATTGAAATGCCCACCAAATTTCGAGCCTCGGTAAAACTTCGCCAATAGTGGAGATTTTGCGTTCGTCTAAATTATACGTGCCTTTTTCGTTGCTCCTGCAGCAGCTTCCTGTCGTGTTTTGTGTACCATGGGGGATCAGTTCCGTCTCTTATTAATTTATTCGGTATGAATCTCTCGAGTGCTGTTGATACTATTTCTTTGAACTTAAGCCACATATGGTCTTCACTTACATAGTTTTGAAGGATTGGAGACTGTCTCTTAGAAAGAAGTCAACCGAATTTTTAGCTGCTTTTATAAATAGGTATATTTCGCATTTAGTTTTCGTGGATTTCTTTGTTACGGAGTTGAGCCTCGTTACGACTGTGTTCACTAACCCCTGTATCCGTCGTGATTTGTGGCTAAGAGGTCAAGTGTGTTTTCGTAACCATTTACAATTTGAATGGACTCGTTAACTAATTGTTCAAAATAATTTAAAAAAAGTATTTAGAACAATTACAGAAGTTTTTTCCTATCTACAATAGGGTCTGGTTATGTCTTTTTGTCAACATACGGAAGGTAGGTTGAAGTCACTGCCAACTATAATTGTAGAATAGGGTTCCTATTTGTGATGAGACTCAAGTTTTCTTTGATCTGTTCAGCAACTGTTTCATCTGAGACTGGGGGTCAGTAAAGGGAGCCAGTTATTAATTTATTCCGGTTGTCGAATGTAACCTCTGCCTGTACTAAGTCACAGGAACTATCTGCTTCAATGTCGCTTGTGAGCTGGAATACACATAACATTATTTTTCCTTAAGTTGTGCTTCTTGTTTCTGTTGTAGTGCCGACCATTACAATTACGGCTTTTCGCTCCAAAACGTAGGATGCTTTCTCTGTGACCCTGTAAATACCAGAGCTAAACAATGTAGAACAACAACGTACGTTACGAGCATAGCACTCTGTATTACTTCATTTGCTTATTTCTCACATTTTAAAATTGCGCGTCGACTTCAGATGACATGTCAATCATAGATGTTCTTATCTCTATTTAGTGAACGTACGAGTATTTTCAGTCCCGCTACACTGTGTTAACTAATGTTTCACCACAAGGGATTTCGCATTTTAGAGAGTAAATTAATATAGAGTGTGTCGTTCTTCTTTTCAAACATTCACATACACATTTCTTCTTTCCTTGTTGTGTTTTGGGCATGCAGTTGTAGTAATTAAAGTAGGCACAAATGCAGTGATCAAAAAGAAATGATTAGCGTACATTCGAATTCTCTTTACATCGTTCCTTTCTTGTTGCTCCCATGGCGATGGACTGTTTCTATCGCAATCAGTAAGCGTGAAAGGAAGCTACCGTAGAGACTGAGGAATCTATATTTATACTTGGCAGAACTAATTACATACTGACATAATCGTCGGTATTGCTTTCGTTTCCCAGAAGCTATAAATATTTCGATTTCGGAAAAGAAGCTTTGTATTTCGCCAAGATGTCGAAGAAGAAGGTCCCTTACGTACTGGTTGTATCGAGTAAGATGTGGAGACGGTGGCTTGAAAGCGGACAGAAGTAGTACGAGGAAGGGGTCCCTTACCTGAGGGATCGCTACTCAAGCTACCTGGCGAAGGGGCAAGCGTGGCAAATGTCCGGCGTGGCAAATGTCCGGCATTCCAGCAAACAGCCACCCTGTTTATTGCTCGATTCAGCCGGCCTGGGTGGCCGAGCGGTTCTAGGCGCTGCAGTCGGAACCGCGCGACCGCTGCGGTCGCAGGTTCGAATCCTGCCTCGGGCATGGATGTGTGTGAAGTCCTTAAGTTAGTTAGGTTTACGTAGTTCTAAGTTCTAGGGGACTCATGAACTCATAAGTTAAATCCCATAGTGCTCAGAGTCATTTGAACCATATTGCTCGATTTACGCCAAAAATCATTCAAGATTTTCACCCATTCTTTTACCGTAAAGCACTTATACATTCATCTTTTGCCAACGGTCGCTTAAAATGATTATGGTTGACGAACTTAACCCAAGACCGATGCCTTTTTTTAAATATATTTCTGGCAGTAGCTATGTGGTACGAGTTCTGGAATCGAAACACTCCAACAGCACTCAAGAAAGGGTCACTGATGACGCTGTAACTAACAAGCAGTAGATGAGCAGGGGGGTTTGAGTTAAGTTCCTGTGGGACCAAACTGTTGAGGTCATCGGTCCCTATGTTTACACACTACTTAATCTGACTTAAAGTAACTTACGCTAAGGACAACACAGACACCCATGCTCGAGAGAGGAATCGAACCTCCGATGGGGGGAGCCGCGCGAGTCGTGGCAAGGCGCCCCCGAGACCGCGCGGCTACCCCGCGCGGCGTACATCATATGTGAGAGATTTCACCTCTGGAGAAAATTATGTATTTGTCACCAAGGAAACAGTATTTAACTTGAATGAAATTTTCACTGTACAGCGGAGTGTACGCTGATATGAAACTTCCTGGCAGATTGAAACTGTGTGACGGACCGAGACTCGAACTCGGGATCTTTGCCTTTCACGTGCACGTGCTCTGCCAACTGAGCTACCCAAGCACGACTCACGCCCCGTGCTCACAGCTTTAATTCCGCAAGTACCTCGTCTCCTACCTTCCAAACTTCACACAAGCTCTCCTGCAAACCTTCCACAACTAGCACTCCTGGAAGAAAGTATATTGCGGAGACGTGGCTTAGCCACAGCCTATGGGATCTTTCTAGAATGAAATTTTCACTCTACAGCGGAATGTGCGCTGATATGAAACTTCCTGGCAGATTAAAACTGTGTGACTGACCGAGACTCGAACTACGGTCCTTTGCCTTTCGCGGGCAAGTGCTCTACCGAGCTACCCAAGCACGACTCACGCCCCTTCCTCACAGCTTTAATTCCACTATTACCTCGTCTCCTACCTTCCAAACTTCACAGAAGCTCTCCTGCGATTAATCGTGTATGAGAAAATATACAAGGGGCGTTCAATAAGTAATGTATCACTTTCCTTTCTCGGCATATTTTAATTGGAAAAGTGCGGAATTTTTGTGAAAAATCGTGGAATATTCCCGGTTCAGCCCCTATTGTTTCATGAAGTTCCGAATATTGGCGGTCTATACGAAGCCTTCAAAATGGTTTTGCAACGAAGTGCGTTCCAAGCAGAGAGCTGTCATTTAGTTTCTTTTGGTGGAAAACCGGACGATCGCAGATATTCATAAGCACTTACAGAATGTCTACGGAACCTGGCAGTGGACAAAAGCCCTGCGAGGCGTTGGGGGAGTCGTCAGTCATTATCGCAACAAGGTCGCTCAAACCTACCCAATCTCCCGCGAGCCGGCTGGCTGCACACAGCTATGATTCCTGCAATGGTTGAACGTGCGGACACTCTCATTCGAGGTGATCGACGGATCACATTGAAACACCTCGCTGCACAACTGAACGTCTCTGTTAGTAGTGATGACTCACTTGTCCACCAGTTGGGGCCGTCAAACGTGTATGCCAACTGGGTCTCTCGCCTTCGGGCTTCCTTCTCTTTGGCCCAATGAAGGATGTACTTCGCGGAAAACAGTTGTGGATGGTGGGAGGCTGTTATGCAACAAGACGCTGGCTCCGACGTAAACTAGTATAGTGGTACCATGCAGGCATACAAGCCTTTTTAATAAGGTGGAGTAAGGCCGTCGTATTGAACGGAGATCATGTTGGCAAATCGGGTTTTGTAGCCAAAAGAGTGGGGTACAATATAATGTATTAGAATCCTGAATAAAATCAACCTGCTTTCAAAAAAAAGTGTTACATGTGCATAACAGCAACTTTTGGTGATGCCACGGTGCTGTTTTTGAAATTCGTCAAAGCTGTGCATACTGTTTACAGAAAATGTACGCTGCGGTATTGAAACAGTCGACGATGCAGTTCAGTTCTGCGTAAGCAGTGTCATTTTACGAGAACTAAAATTAACAGATGTACACTACTGGCCATTAAAATTGCTACACCAAAAAGATGACGTTCTACAGACGCGAAATTTAACCAATAGGAAGAAGATGCTGTGATATGCAAATGATTAGCTTTTCAGAGCATTCACACAAGGTTGGCGCTGGTGGCGACACCTATAACGTGCTGACATTAGGATTTTTTCAACCGATTTCTCATACACAATCAGCAGTTGACCGGCGTTGCCTGGTGAAACGTTGTTGTGATGCCTCGTGTAAGGAGGAGAAATGCCTTCCATCACGTTTCCGACATTGATGAAGGTCGGATTGTAGCCGATCGCGATTGCGCTTTATCGTATCGCGACATTGCTGCTCGCGTTGGTCGAGATCCAATGACTGTTAGCAAAATATGGAATCGGTGGGTTCAGGAGGATGATACGGAACGCCGTGTTGGATCCCAACGGCCTCGTATCACTAGCAGTCGAGATGACAGACACTTCATCCGTATGGCTGTAACGGATCGTGCAGTCACGTCTCGATCCCTGAGTCAACAGATGGGGACATTTGCAAGACAACAACCATCTACACGAACAGTTCGACGACGTTTGCAGCAGCATGGACTATCAGCTCGGAGTAAATGGCTGCCGTTACTCTTGACGCTCCATCACAGACAGGAGCGCGTGCACTGGTGTACTCAACACCGAACCTGGGTGCACGAATGGCAAAACGTCATTTTTTTTGGATGAATCCAAGTTCTGTTTACAGCATCATAATGCTCGCATCCGTGTTTGGCGACATCGCGGTGAACGCATATTGGAAGCGTGTATTCGTCATCGCCATACTGGCGTATCACCCGGCGTTATGGTGTAGGGTGCCATTGGTTACAAGTATCAGTGACCTCTTGTTCGCATTGACGGCACTTTGAACAGTGGACGTTACATTTCAGATGTGTTACGACCCGTGGCTCAAAAATGGCTCTGAGCAGTATGGGGCTTAACATCTTAGGTCATCAGTCCCCTAGAACTTAGAACTACTTAAACCTAACTAACCTAAGGACATCACACACATCTATGTTCGAGGCAGGATTCGAACCTGCGACCGTAGCGGTCCCGCGATTCCGAACTGCAGCGCCTAGAACCGCACGGCCACCGCGGCTGGCCGACCCGTGGCTCTATCCTTCATTCGATCCCTGCGAAACCATACATTTCAGCAGGATAATGCACGGCCGCATGTTGCAGGTCCTGTACGGGCCTTTCTGGATACAGAAAATGTTCGACTGCTGCCCTGGCCAGCACATTCTCCAGATCTCTCACCAACTGAAAACGTTTGGTCAATGGTGGCCGAGTAACTGGCTCGTCGCAATACGGCAGTCACTACTCATGATGAACTGTGGTATCGTGTTGAACCTGCATGGGCATCTGTACCTGTACACGCCATCCAAGCTCTGTTTAACTCAATGCCCAGGTATATCAAGGCCGTTATTACGGCCAGAGGTGGTTGTTCTGGGTACTGATTTCTCAGGATCTTGCGTGAAAATGTAATCACATGTCAGTTCTAGTATAATATATTTGTCCAATGAATACCCGTATATCATCTGCATTTGTCCTTGGTGTAGCAATTTTAGTGGCCCGTATTGTACATACCGACCGTTTCAGAATTTATTGCAATTAGTATATTGCAGTTTCTACAAGCATTTTCTGATTTTAGATAAAAATAACACAGGGACACTTTTATCTTGGAGGACTGTACAACATTTACATAGTGACTGACAACTGTTGTTCAGGAATACCTTATGGCTGGTTGTGCTTTACTCTTGTTCGTCGAGTACCTAGGCAAGCATGCGTTTAAAGCTACATTTCTTCGTGTGGCCAATTTTCTTGTTTTCATGCGAAGAACAAAACGAATTTTCTAGAAGGTATTCTCGTCGCGTAGTGAACATGCTACCTCGATTCGAAGCTTCGCTCCATTTCTTGTAAGGAATCTGATTTCATCACGATCTCAGTAGAAAAACGCTGAAGAAACAGATATATCTGCGCTAGCATAAGGCAGCGCTTTAAATGCAGCTGCGACTGGTTCTTTGCGGCACGAGAAGCACGTACGAGCCGCAGGCGCGCCGCCCTCTCCCACGGTAGTTCAGTTACACCGATCACTATTTGTAACGGCAAATTGGAGCTTGTAAGAGCCAGAGGACGCGCCGGCCGACCGCAGAGCATCGCACGCCCACCCGGCTCGGTTCGCTTTTTCCGTGGCCTCCCCTGCAGCGACGGCTGTGGCTCTCACTCGCATCGGGAGTGCAGTGGGATCGGCTGCCGCCGCGGGCGAGGCGGGTGCAGCTCGCCGGCCGCTGCGTCCGCCGCCGGCTGCATACGTGCGCGCCAGCAGGGCCGGCCGCGCGAGACCACAACTGGAGGGCGCCCGTCTCGCCTGATGCAATTTACACTTACGTACATTCTCTGCACACCACTGTGATGTGCGTGGCGTGGTACCACTCACTAGGGTCTCTCCCCATTCCAACCGCGTGTGGTACACGGAAAGAATGCCTCTGTTAACACAACAACTCCTACGGGTCGTTGAACACATAACACATGGCTTCAACATAAACAAAGCTACAGGGGCAGTGTTCCTGGACATCGAAAAGGCTTTCGACCGTCTATGGCACAACGGCCTCATCCGCAAACTCAGCGACGCGGGATTCCCCGACGGGCTGCTGCGTCTAATACACTCATACCTCACAGACAGGAGTTTCAACACTGACGTGCAGGGAAAACAGTCAACACGACACGGTATACACGCGGGAGTACCCCAGGGAAGCATCCTAGGGCCCCTACTGTTTAACCTCTACATAAACGATCTCCCAACCACACACAACACAATGATGGCAATCTACGCGGATGACACAGCCATCCTTGCGCAAGATTGGAAACCATCAAACATTACGTCACGCCTACAGACTGCACTCAGAGTGGCCGAGCCTTGGTTGGAGAAATGGCGTGTTAGAGTAAACGTCGACAAGTGCGAAGCCGTTCTGTTCACGAGAAGACCGAAGCAACTGCGCAAACATCGCAACTGCAGACCAATAACTCTACATGCACGTCCAATACGTTTCCGCGAGAAAGTCAAATACCTCGGTGTCTGGCTGGACCGGAAATTACTCTGGGGGGACCACATACAACACATGACCAACCGAGCTAGCGCGAGGCTCAAACAGCTCTATCCTATGCTCAACAGGCGTAGCACACTGAACAGAAGGGTGTCGAGGTCCATGTACATGACACTTATCCGACCCCTGATGACGTACGCAGCTCCCGTCTGGGGATACGCTGCGCCTACACGCCTGCGCCGTCTGCAGCTCATACAAAACAAGGCACTCAAAATCATAAGCAATGCTCCACGATACACACGCATCGCGGACCTTCACCGGGAATACCGACTTGAGACTCTCACGGAGGTAATCCACAAACTAACCACAAGACTATACAGAAACTCCAGACATTCGCAGAACCCGTTTATTCTGAATCTGGGGAACTACGACCACAACCATAGATGGAAACATAAAAGACCAAAAGACATACTTGCAAGGACATAACATCTATGCCCAACTTACGCAAACATAACGGCACAGGCGAGCCCCTGTTAATCAGACGCATTTACTGGATATCCAGCTGAAATACACTGCCGAATAACTGGCACCATACAGGGAAGCCGTACCGTACACTGCATGCAAACAAGCTCCACACATCCCCCACACAGTGAGATGATCTATGGCCGATCTCCCACTACTGTATAACGATATTGATTGTTCCAGGAAAGTAGCAGCCGCAGCAACTGGGACACATCGCCATCGCCTGTCACGGTAATGATGCATGATACCTATACTAACAAATCCAACCTTGCATGAACTATCGCAGCTAGTAAGCCACTACTGCTCTTACTACCCATCCCACTGTCGCAGAGGTTTTTTTCCCACGGCACGAGCCATGGCACTTTTTTCCCTCTGCTCTTCAAATCGCTACCCTCACTCGCGTTTCGTCCACTATCTATCACCTGATGGACCGTGTTAATGCGTAGCCTTACCCAGACGCACGGACAACATCACAGCCCAGCATCCTGTGATCCAGCCACTAGATAACTAACATGTTTACGGAGGTGACAGTAGAACTTTTGGTTTGGTCACCACGTTGGTGCGGGCGTGGAGGGGCCCCATCTCTTTTTTTTACTCACGTTTTAGGCCTTAAAGCGTCCTCTCACGGGATGTGAAAACGAACGTGAACTAGAAACTGCTGACGTTTTATAACGCGAACGTGAAATAAAGAATCTCACATGTTAGATTTTTGCCTCATTGAGAGGAACGTGGGCAATGAGATACGACATAGAAACTTCCTGGCAGATTAAAAATGTGTGCTGGACCGAGACTCGAGCTCGGGGCAGGAGAGCTTCTGTAAAGTTTGGAAGGTAGGAGACGAGATACTGGCGGAAGTAATCAAAACTAGACATGATTGTCTTAATGGGATTTCCGCGATCGTTCATTAAATAAAAATATGGCATTTCAGTCTTTTGATCGCTATTTTTTATTTTCAATGACCGGTTTTAGGCTAGCTGCCCATCTTCAGATCATATATTGCAGTTACAGAGTAACTTGTCACTACAGAAGAGAACCGATAGTTCTGTAGTGACAAGTTACTCTGTAACTGCAATATATGATCTGAAGATGGGCAGCTAGCCTGAAACCGGTCATTGAAAATAAAAAATAGCGATAAAAAGACTGAAATGCCATATTTTTGTGCCAGAAGTAAACCTGTGAGGATGGGGCGTGAGTCGTGCTTGGGTAGCTCAGTTGCTACAGTTTTAATCTTCCAGGAAGTTTTCAATTTAATGCCCTCTGTAAAATAAAAAAAAATCTGAGTTAATGGATCAATGATGAACTTCAAGGGGCGGTACAGGACGTCCGCCAAGAACAATTGCAACGAAATATAAAAAAAAAATGGTGGAGCTCGTGGAGCACTTGACCACGAAAGGCAAAGGTCCCGACTTCGAGTCTATCCGGCACGCAGTTTTAATCTGCCAGGATGTTTCATATCAGCGCACACTCCACTGCAGAGTGAAAATCCCATTCTGGAAACAACCCCCAAGGCTGTGGCTAAGTCATGTCTCCGCAATATCCTTTCTTTCAGGAGTGCTAGTTCTGCAGGTCCGCAGCAGAACTTGTGTAAAGTTTGGAAGGTAGGAGAGACTGGGAGAAGTAAAGCTGTGAGGACGGGGCGTGAGTCGTGCTTTGGTACTTCAGTTGGTAGAACACTTGCCCGCGAAAGACATAGATCCCGAGTTCGAGTCTCGGTCCGTCACACAGTTTTAATCTGCCAGGAAGTTTCATATCAGCGCACACTCCGCTGCAGAGTGAAAAGCTCATTGTAGATACGACATCGTTTAACGTCACAAGCAGAAAAGAGGAGCCGCCGTATTTTATGGAGTTAAACATCGTATTTGGTGGATTTTCTTTCTCACAGAGTATGAATCCCTCGAAAAAGCGTCGTTTTAACTACGATTAGTTTAATGAAATAGCGGAAAACTACGCATCTGTAGGTTGGCAAGTAACGGCTTCCTATAGTTGATGTTTTTAAGTTATAACTTGTGTGCTACAAAGGCATAGGGTTTCAGTGCTACAGTATAATGATAATCTATCAAAAGAGTGTCTTTTTGGTACAGTTTGCATATTAAATAATGGTGGTTGTAGATACAATTTTTAGACGGTGAATATCATATACAGAGATGTGGAAACTGTGTTGAAACTGTAGCACAGCTGATAGCGTCGTCAGCTGCAAAGTGTGAAGAAAAAGGTTGCAGGTTCAACCTAACTTTCTCCAAAAAAATTTTTTTCAACATTTCTTTTGTAGAAGAGTCTGGGTCTTTCTTATTCATCTAATAGAGGTATCACCTCAAAAGTCGATGTTATACATTATAAATAATGTATTTGCTGCAATTCTTGTTGCACAGGCCAACGACTGGAATGTTTCCCCAGTGGCGAAAAATCTTAACGTGGTAGGCAGTCTACGTCAGAAATAATTTTTTCTTAAGTGCAACTGCAGCTGAAATTGAGCTATGTTTCTGAAATAACCAGCTTTCAGTCGTATGTGACCTTTTACAGGAACACGACCGGTTTCGTGATGTCAAATCACATCTTCAAGTGTACACACATCAGTAAAACATTTTAATCCTGATACTGGAAGGAGAAAGACACTGGAAACTTTCCGGTAAATATCATTTCAGCGATGGTGACCAGCTTCAAAAAACTCTCCTCTTCCATTCGATTGTAATTACGAAACGAATCTCGATCTTTGAATCTAGGGTGACGTTGTTTCAGAGCGTTGCTAGTGAATGTAATATCGAGAATACGGATACTATGGATACGCAAACTCGCATTATACACTGCACTTCGACTATATTCAATACAAAACCGAAAATGGCATACAAATGCCAGTGAGTTAACGAATAACTTCTGATAGTATACATCTCGGACCGTTGTACAGCATCATGTAGTGTTCCTGTACAAGCAATTCGCTGTTCAAGCCATCGAAGAGTTAAAAATCTTCTTTGCGATTTTCTCCGGTCTTCTTCGACAGTCGCTAACAGAGTTAACGCACTTATTTTAAGCGCCTGCATTTCCGTAAGGAAATTGTGAGGCTCACAAGCCAAATAAAGGTAATAATGACCGACGGAGAGCGCAATTCACGTTAACTAGCTCGTCCTGTGTGCAGCTAGGGCTGACTATCGTCAACGTTAGCTGCCTGGTCTCTTGTGACGATAACTTTAGGCCCTTTCCGACTGGCCGACTACTGCCTACAAGGCAGTACGAGAAGAGATATATGGCCGTTGAGATGTGACCAACATGTCACCAATCCCTCCAGCCGTTATAGCCAGTAGACGAATCCTGGTGATGCCGCTGCTCCTATGTTCAAGTGGCTCCTCATTTGATCTCACGAAGCTGAACGGACCACGTTCCAGACCTACCAACCTCAAAAAAATCCGAGCAGGTACCGCTAATCGAGCCCGAGTGCTTCCGCAGCAGAGGTAGCGACGCAATCCAGTCGACTACGGTGGCGGCCGACATGTGTGTGTGTGTGTGTGTGTGTGTGTGTGTGTGTGTGTGTCCACATAACACGAAAGAAACATTTTTAAATGTTTCACCAACTGCGACCATAAACAGTAATCCAATACTGTCAAATGTTTTTTATTCCAGTCTTTGATCAGAATATGAATTCTTTAGACGATGACCGGTTTCAGTCCGTAATGACCATCCTCAGATCTATAATAACAAATATATAGACCTATTGAGCAGAGTGTCTTTCAACATAATACAGCAATAAGTATCACAATATACTATCATACAACCAGGGAAATGTATAGAAAATGCGGTAAAATGTACCTTTTTTACACCATGTCCTAAAGTGATAAGGCCATAATGGCATCGTCAAAACATATAAATATAATGAGCATAGCATCGTCATATAGATCTAAAATAAATAGATCTAAAATAAACATCGTCCACACAGTCAGTATTGCAACTGGCTACTGAAGTACAGTAGCGACCAGAAATCTGTTTGCCTATATCCCCCTTAGATGTCGCTACTGTCGGCTTAGAAGTAGTCATCATTTACGGAAAAAAACATAATCTGATAAAATAAATGATTCACGGAAAAAACATAATCTGATAAAATACATGATGACTACATCTAGGCCGACAGTAGCGACATCTAGGGAGGATATAGGCAAACAGATTTCCGGTAGCTACTGTACTTGAGTAGCCAGTTGCAATAATGACTGTGTGGACGATGTGGCCTATTCTACACCTTATTTTAGATCTATATGACGATGCTATGCTCATTATATTTATATGTTTTGACGATGCCATGATGGCCTTATCACTTTAGGACATGGTGTAAAAAAAGGTACGTATTGCCGTATTTTCTGTAAGTTTCCCTGGTTGTATGATAGTATATTGTGATACGTATTGCTGTATTATGTCGAAAGACACACTGCTCACTAGGTGTATATATTTGTGTATTATGGATCTGAGGATGGTCATTACGGACTGAAACCGGTCATCGGCAAAAGAATTCATATTGTGATCAAAGACTGGAATAAAAAATATTTTTAAATGTGACACACACATTACCAATGTCATGTAAGTAATTTTAACAACAATTGAATACGCAAGCATAATATTATCCACTAATATGTCTTACCTATTTGCTGTTTGTGGTGTCACCGCCAGACACCACACTTGCGAGGTGGTAGCCTTTAAATAGGCCGCGGTCCGTTAGTATACGTCGGACCCGCGTGTCGCCACGTTCAGTGATCGCAGACCGAGCGCCGCCACACGGCAGGGCTAGTCTAGAGAGACTCCCTAGCACTCGCCCAGTTGTACAGCCGACTTTGCTAGCGATGGTTCACTGACTACATTTGCAGAGACGACAGTTAAGCATAGCCTTCAGCTACGTCATTTGCAACGACCTAGCAAGGCGCCATATTAAGTTACTACGAATGTATTCTGAGCAGATAATATTGTGAATCATGTACCGTCAAGAGCGACGTTCATCATTAATGGATTAAAGTTTAGTATCAAACTAATTACGTCCGCTTTCTGAATTCTAATTCCTTGTCATGTTCCAGACCTGACGTCAGTATAGTTCTTCCCTCCTCACGCCAGCCTGCGTGAGCTAAAACGCGTGCATTTCGGCCTCCACTAGCAACATAGTGTTGGCTCATCTGCCAACACAACACTGTATTTTTTGTGTTAC
Organism: Schistocerca cancellata; assembly: GCF_023864275.1. Lineage (NCBI taxonomy): Eukaryota > Metazoa > Arthropoda > Insecta > Orthoptera > Acrididae > Schistocerca > Schistocerca cancellata. The sequence continues at coordinate 217,801,361 of NC_064631.1, forward strand.
GTTGCAAACTTTGATAATGTCGTAAGGCCGAAACTAGCTAGTGATCTAAATTATATGCAAAGCGCATTGAATGATTAAAACTGGCAGCCTATGGTGGTTAAATGGATCCATCATTTAGAAGAAAATAATTTAAAAAATCGGGACTTGGATTTAGTTGTGTTGACCACGGCGGCAAGCCGTGCCTCGCGGCAGGAGTGACAACAGACGCGGCGGCGGCGGCGGCGGCGCGCTCTGCGGGCAGCGGACCACGGTGCGCCTAGCGCGGCCGCAGACGGGGCGTGGCGGTGATTCAGGCCGGGCGGGCGAGCGGCCGGCGCTCGGACACCGGCCTTGAGCGCACCAGCCGATCTTATCAGCGCCGGCCGAGCCGCGGCCGCCGATTGGCTGTGGCGCCTCAATGAGCGCCGCGGCGGCACGCAGCCGCCCGTGTACTCACGGCCGCGGCGTCCACCAGGCCGCCCCTGTGCTGTCCATAATATCGTGCAATAGTTCATACTGTAGAACATTGACAGTCTGTCGATAAGACTGACGACTGTGCAACATAATGACGGCTCTACCGAAATTATATATTTTGTGCGACTGCTTTGATTGGATAGTCTCTGGCTTGTATCGTATACACTACTGGCCATTAAAATTGCTACACCAAGAAGAAATGCAGCTGATAAACGGGTATTTATTGGAAAAATATATTATACTGGAACTGACATGTGATTTCATTTTCACGTAATTTGGGTGCATAGATCCTGAGAAATCAGTACCCAGAACAACCATCTCTGCCAGTAATAACGGCCTTGATACGCCTAGGCATGGAGTCAAACAGAGCTTGGATGGTGTGTACAGGTACAGCTGCCCATGCAGCTTCAACGCATTACCACAGTTCATCAAGAATAGTGACTGGCGTGTTGTGACGAGCCAGGTGCTCGGCCACCATTGACCAGACGTCTTCAATTGGTGAGAGATCTGGAGAATGTGCTGGCTAGGGCAGCAGTCGAACGTTTTCTGTATCCAGCAAGACTCGTACAGGGCCTGCAACATGCGGTCGTGCGTTATCCTCCTGAAATGTAGGGTTTCGCAGACATCGAATGAAGGGTAGAGCCATGGGTCATAACACATTTTAAATGTAACGTCCACTGTTCAAAGTGCCATCAATGCGAACAAGAGGTGACCGAGACGTGTCACCAATGGCACTCCATACCATCACGCTGGGTGATACGCCAGTATGGCGATGACGAATACACGCTTCCAATGTGCGTTCACCGCGATGTCGCCAAACACGGATACGACCATCATGATGCTGTAAACAGAACCTGGATTCAACCGAAAAAATGACGTTTTGCCATTCGTGCACCCATGTTCGTCTTTGAGTACACCATCGCTGGCGCTCCTGTCTGTGATGCAGCGTCAAGGGTAACCACAGCCATGGTCTCCGACCTGATAGTCCACGCTGATGCAAACGTCGTCGAACTGTTCGTCCAGATGGTTGTTGTCTTGCAAACGTCCCCATCTGTTGACACAGGGATCAAGACGTGGCTGCACGATCCGTTACAGACATGCGGATAAGATGCCTGTCATCTCGACTGCTAGTGATACGAGGCCGTCGGGATCCAGCACGGTGTTCCGTATTACCCTCCTGAACCCACAGACTCCATATTCTGCTAACAGTCATTGGATCTCGACCAACGCGAGCAGCAATGTTGCGATACGATAAACCGCAATCGCGATAGGCTACAATCCGACCTTTATCAAAGTCGGAAACGTGATGGTACGCATTTCTCCTCCTTACACGAGGCATCACATCAACGTTTCACCAGGCAACGCCGCTCAACTGCTGTTTGTGTATGAGAAATCTGTTGGAAACTTTCCGCATGTCAGCACGTTTTAGGTGTCGCCACTGGCGCCAAAATTGTGTGAATGCTCTGAAAAGCTAATTATATGCATATCACAGCATCTTCTTCCTGTCGGTTAAATTTCGCGTCTGTAGCACGTCATCTTCGTAGTGTAGCAATTGTAATGTCCAGTAGTGTATCTTTGTCAGCTCAATCTGCTGTGCTAAACTGTTTATGTTGCACAATTGTGTTGTGAATTGCAAATGTCAGTAGGAGGGCAAGGTGTCTTCTGGCCAGAAAATCGTTGACATCAGCTTTTTTTTCCGAAGTCATCATTCGGTGTCAGATTACAGCTGTTTGTTATATTCGTGGTAAACTCCTCACCTCCTGTCCCCATCCCTCCAACCCATACACTCTCTTCTCATCCCCCACTTTATTCTCAGCCGACAGGAGTCATTCGAAGTCTGTGAGGGGAATAATTTGGCCAGCAGTATGGGGTCATATCATGTGAGGTCCGTGGTCTGTAATGGAAAGACCGCCATACCTTTCTCCACTCTGTAGTGGAACCATAACCTTGCTTTGGGTACTTTTTATCAATAATAACAGCATATTTTGTGTGCTAAAAATAATTTCTATTCCAACTACATGAGCCTAATTACCAGAGTGAGAGGATCAAGGCCTTCTTTCTAAATAATTTAAAAATTATTAACAATAACTTTCCCTCTCTAGAGCAATTCGTCATTTGTGTAGGCCTATAGTAGAGAGAGAGGATTAGGATGGTCAATAGGAATCATTCAAGGTCGGTGCCCTGTACTCAAGTTTGGTCATTTCTATAGTTCCAAACACGAAGACTTGTGTGATGGCTCTAAAATAGCAAATTGGCACTAAGATTGACAAATTGCCAGGATAAGGTTTAAAATTGGAAAACTACCAGGATAGAGTGTAAAAGTGGTAAAAAAAAATGTCGTGTGACTAGGGTCTCCCGACGGGTAGACCGTTCGCCGGGTGCAAATCTTTCGATTTGACTCCACTTGCACGTCGATGGGGATGAAGTGATGATGAGTAGGACAACACAACACCCAGTCCCTGAGCGGAGAAAATCTCCGGACCAGCCGGGAATCGAACGCGGGCCCTTAGGATTGACATTCTATCGCGCTGACCACTTTTTTTTCGTTTTTTTTTCTTTTTGTAGTGGACCGGTGGGGGCTCGGGGGGCAAAGTGGGCAGGGGTCACTGAGCTACTGGTAAAGTGGTAGGATAGGCCTTAACATTTGCTAGGATAGCCCGACTGTCTTGTGTGAATAATGGTTTATGCCTGGGAAGGACTTGTCTTTCGTTGTTGCATGAGATCACAGGCGCCAAGGTCTGTCAATGGCGGCGGCCAGCTCACTCCTGAGCTCCACCCACACACGTGCTAGCCAGCCTAATTATCCTACGAGGCAGCAGCGCACCACACCGTCCCACCTCATACCAGCCAGATGAGATAATGCAACGTTATTCATTTCCCAGAAATGTAAACCATATAAACTACACTGGAGCGCCAACGAAACTGGTATAGGCATGCGTATTAAATATAGAGATATGTAAACAGGAAGAATACGGCGCTGCGGTCGGCAACGCCTATACAAAACAACAAGTGACCGGCGAAGTTGTTAGATCGGTTGCTGCTGCTACAACGGCAGGTCATCAAGATTCAAGTGTGTTTCAACGTGGTGCTATAGTCGGCGCACGAGCGATGGGACATAGCATCTCCGAGGTACCGATGAAGTGGGGATTTCCATTTCACGAGTGTACCGTGAATACCAGGAATCCGATAAAACATCAAACCCCGACATCGCTGCGGTCGGAAAAGATCCTGCAAGAATGGGGAAAACGACTTCTGAAGAGAATCGTTCAACGTGACAAAAGTGCAGCCTTTCCGCAAATTGCTGCAGTTTTCAGTGCTGGACCATCAACAAGTGTCAGCGTGCGAACCACTCAACGAAACATCACCGACGTCTTTGGTCAGCCGAAAGCCATCTTGTGTTCCCTTGATGACTTCACGATACAAAGCTTTTTACGCCTCACCTGCGCCCGTCAACACCGATATTGGACTGTTGATGACTGGGAACATATTGCCTGGTCGGACGAGTATTGTCTCCAATTGTATGGAGCGGATGGACATGTACGGGCATGGAGACAACCTCATCAATCCATGGACCTTGTATGTCAGCAGCGGACTAATCAAGCTGGTGGTGGTTCTGTAATGGTGTGGAGCGTGTGCAGTTGAAGTGATATGGGACCCCTGAAAGATCTAGATACGACTTTGACATGTGACACGTACGTAAGCATCCTATCTGATCATTTGCACCCAGTCATGTCCATTGTGCATTCCGACGCACTTGGTTACTTCTTGCTACAGAATTGCTACAGAGTGGCTCCAGGAACACTGTTCTGAATTTAAACCCTTCCGCTGGCCACCAAACTCCCCAGACAAGAACATTATTGAGCATTTCTGGGATGCCTTGCAACGTGCTGTTCAGAAGAGATGTCCACCTCCTCGTTCTCCTATGGATTTATGGACAGCCCTGCAGGATCCATGGTGTCAGTTCCCTCCATCACTACTTCAGACATTAGTCGAGTCCATGCCACATCATGTTGCGGCACTTCTGCGTGCTCGCGGGGGCCCTACACGGTATTAGGTAGGTGTACCAGGTTTTTGGCTCTTCAGTGTATATACCATTGAACGTATCCAGACATTAATATGAGATCTGTTGACAGAAACAGCGTAAAAGTTTTTAGATGGAATAATACGATAATTTCGCATGTTTAGTGGCACATTAAACTCCAGTCTTCCATAAGCACAAAGCGATCTAATATGTAGGCTAGCATCAAGTTAGCAAGTCAGCTATAGTGACCCCGACCTGCCAGTCACACCAGTGCGGTTAAGTGGGTCAAGTTACAAACAATGTGGTACACAGGGATTCAAGGAGGAGGCGGCGACTACACGTCGTTGACCATTTGCGAGGAACTGGACTTGGAATCTGCATATGTACATACCGGTTGTCCTGTTACTTTGTTCGTTACACGGCCCAGTGACTTAACAACGGTGGAATCGGATACCATTTGCAGACGACTTGAATATGTCAAATGCAATTCATGACAGTATTTGTTTATGAATGTTTGCAATCAGGGAAAGACTTCTGAAACACCCTTTATATCGGACTTGACATAGCATTGCAGTCATTCAGAATAAGAAAAATTAGCAATCAATCACCCACCATAGAGCTACTCCGACGATGAGCCCAATGAAATAATTGAACGATTACAGGTAATTATATCTTCGACCACCGAATGAAATATTTTTAATAATTTCAGAGCTTCGAGAAATACGTACTATCGAATAATTATGGCGCATCTGTTTCATTTCCAGTTCCCCACGTTAACTACTATACTTAAAGGAGTGATTCCTCTAATAAGGATCAACATTATTGAGATTCATGATCAATCTGTTGCGTGACGTTTCGCCAAACCTTTATTTGCAACATACGCTAAATAGACATTACAGCGTTTTAATACGCTCGTATTATCCTTTGCCAGAATCATTCACATATTCATGGAGAACCACACAACATGTTCAACCCGTGGATTGTACGTTTGTTCCCAGCCTTTCAAGCATGGAAGCACATGGTTTGCCCTGCATCACTGGTATAAAAATATTCAACTTCACTTACAGGAAACCCCTTGAGTACGACGTCTCGAAAGGCCAATCATGTTTACGGCATTCGGCGCTTCACATATTGTCTACCATGCAACCACAATATTGGCTGCTCATGGCAACAGGGGGCGGGCTGGAGGTATCTAATGGTGAGCACAGCATGAGGCTGTGGGGTGTAGTTGAACTGCTTAGTCGACGAGTAATTCACAATTGTGCTACAGTGCCAGTGGTGTTGATACAAAGCAGAACAATGGAAACGATAAATAAGCAAACACTGTATTATATGTACAACAAACCGGGTGCTGAAATCGACGTTTTGTCAGAAAGGAACCCAAGCACTTTCGCGGAATAAGAAAGAAGTGGCAAATGAAATATTGGATTCTCTGTAAGATGAGTCATTGGAATGTGCAGTGTGGTATACGGTCGACTGTGCAGACGATGTACATGAGGAATCCATTGATGGCTATACGTGCTTAACAAGTGAAAGTGTCAGGAAACAGGTGTTGAGCCATATAGTTCATCATCCTTATTGGACAGAGAGCCAATTATCCCGTCTCCAGCGAAACATAGTAAAGGACAATTGTTGTCCAAAGAGCGGGTACTAAATATAATTACGTACATGGAAGATCAACTGCTGCACAGTCAAAGGCCAATTATGAACAGATTTAGAACAAGACCGCAGAAATGTTCGATGCATTTTACAGGATGTGCGTGATAGTGACCTACTATGTTATGCACTTCAAACTGCGCAAGACATAGATTACAGTGCCTTCAAGCATGGTTGTATAACGTCAAACAGTGCTACAGGAGTGGCAGGAATTTGCTCTGACCAATCTGGATTTAAAGGGAAAAGGCATATCTGTGCGTGATACTGCAAGGGCAGTAGGGAATATTTTCGTCACAGCAAGCAAGAATGGGAAAATGCGTGTAAGAGGACTATGGTATGAGCACTGATTCTGGACAATAATTGGTACAAATTTCCTGTTTTTGCTTGATTACTGGCCTTTGTTTATAGCAAATAACCTCTCCTGAATATTGTGTGAATTGCAGTTCATACTACCTGCAACCACTGGACGATTTCAGGTTCTGGATGTTTGTTTTTTCCGAACCTTTTTCCGAAACTATCTGTAGTTACGCCTTAAGGATAGCCAGTTTCACGATGAGCTCCACGACAGACTGTTTCGCATTCGGCTGCACGCCATCACATTCTATCTGTTCTCACCACCCCGTTACACCAATACGACTGTATCGCATTCATCCAGCTTGTGGACAACCCGCTGAATTTACTGCAGGTTTTTAACCCCCAAGGAGTTCGAGCTAGATGGATGATGATGATGATGTTTGGTTTGTGGGGCGCTCAACTGCGTGGTTATCAGCGCCCGTACAATTTCCCAACCTTTGCTCAGTCCAATTTGGCCACTTTCCTGGATGATGATGAAATGATGAGGACAACACAAACACCCAGTCATATCGAGGCAGGTGAAAATCCCTGACCCCGCCGGGAATCGAACCCGGGACCCCGTGCTCGGGAGCTAGATGGTGTGAACCTTAGCGATCACTGTGGCGCGCCATTTTTCATTCGGTGTTCATGGTGCAAATTAATGTTTTTGTTGTTATATTTTATTTTTTTTTAACTTTTCTTGAATGTCGACGATGTCTATTTTGTGAAATGTAATACATATATCCCATAGAAGGTTGAACTCTAAACATTCCGGACACTCATTTTCTGTCGCCCTCCTGCTGCATATGGTGAGTAATTAGCAGATAATAACCGAGCGAGGTGGCGCAGTAGTAGCACACTGGACTCGCATTCGGGAGGACGACGGTTCAATCCCGCGTCCGGCCATCCTGATTTAGGTCTTCCGTGATTTCCCTAAATCGCTCCACGCAAATGCTGGAATGGTTCCTTTGAAAGGCCACGGCCGATTTCCTTCCCCATTCTTCCCTAATCCGATGAGACCGATGACATCGCTGTTTCGTCTCTTCTGCCCAAACAATCCAATCCTAGCAGATAAAATTTTCCTGTCATAACTGTCAGCTCAATACTAGCAAAAGAGCCTCACTAAAGACAGAACTTGCGCGCTCGCACTCAAGGGGTAACTTACTAGTTTGTCGGGCTCTTGCCTAATACTTATCCATCAGCCATCAATGGACATTATCTGCACTTCGTATGTACTACATTTAGCGTCAGAGAACCCAAAGTATAGAACATTGTACGTTGATCCGTTCAGTGACGCTGATTCAGGACATCTAGATGAAGGTAGAACTAGTTCCATTCTGGTCAGGCAGTAGGTGCCGTCCAAAAATCAGTCTGAGACATAACACGTCTATCGGAAACCACCATTGAGGAATGGTGCTCCTAGTTCCGTAGTGGACGAGCTTCAATACAATGCACGTCTCCTTATCGCAAATGTTGTAACGCAGAAGTTACGGCACATCAAGAGCACCAGCGGTACAGTTCTGACTTCTCCCCATTCGATTATCACGTCTTAGTTCTCTTAAAAAAGGCGTTGAAGGGTCGACGATTCCTGTCGGACGAGGAAGTGCGGCAGGCAGTTTCGGACTTCTTCAGGCTGCATGACACTGTGTGCGTCGGTGCAAATGAAATGAAATGATTGTATGGCATTGTTGGACGGGAGGGCCCTGCGGGGGAGTTCGGCCGCCGTATTGCAAGTCCTTTTCAGTTGACACCACTTCGGCGACTTGCGAGTCAATGATGATGAAATGATGATGAAAGACTCACAACACCCAGTCATCACGAGGCATAGAAAATCCCTGACCCCGCCGGGAATCGAATCCGCGACCCCGTGCGCGGGAAGCGAGAAGCTACCGCAAGACCACGAACTGCGTCGGAGGAGTGATCGGCTCACTGCTCACAGCCATTTTGCCTGATTGGCGTCCCGATTGTGGACTGTACGACCTTCGAATGGAGACTTTTTGATATCTCTTTATGCAATCAGCATGGGGTAAAAGAAAAAGTAAAATGCAGACTTTCTTTTAGGGGACAGCCAGGAAAGTACGTAGTCGAGAATCATATTCAGACAGAGGAGGATCCACAACAAACTTAAAAAAAGTCTTAAAGAAACATCGATATATCTACGATAGTTAATTTCCATTAGAGTTCAGTATCTACTACAGCTTTCTACACCATCATTTCCCTCGTCTACAAGTCGACAGTGTTCAAGAGCTGAGGAAAGTGATACCTGTCCGTGGTTAGTATCTATCGATATAGTGGAGATTCTCAAAGATATCCAGCTCTATTCATCATGTGGTAGCCGTATTCGCAGACAAAATTAATGGATATCGGGTCCTCCTGTTATGCAAACAACCGTTTTTTTAACCCAAATATGTTTCAGCACCTTTGTGACATAGTCGGTCGTTCTGCAGTTCTGTAAAAAGTAAACAGGTTTCAATGAAACATGTAAACTGAATGGAAAAAACCCACTTATGACGGCACAAAGGTGCTGAAACATTATTGGATTTATATATTCATATATGACACAGTTGTCTGCGTAATAGATGATCCTGATATCCAGTAAAAATCCAGCTTTTTTTTGCTGTGGAAGATTCATATTTTGTTGAATTATTGCATTACCCTAAATCGTAGCAAATCGTTCCATCGTGGTATTTGCTGAGAAATGGTTTACTTGATGAGCAATATTTATGTCGACATTTCATTTTACGCCTCTTTATTTTAGTAAATCTTACAAAATCGACTCATTTTTGACCGCTCTTCGGTACGGTGGCCGTTAGAAGCAGGTTTTTTTGGTCGCACATTATCTATGATACGAAAACCACCTAACATAGAATTTTACATTGAGAAGTATGCAGTCATGTCTGACAAAGAAAAATAGTTTTAATTAAGATATTTGTTATGGCAGAATAACCGTCTGACTTATATCGATCTACAATTCCCCGTTCCACCGTTGTCGCGCCACGTATCTTTCAACAAATTCCAGCGCGCTGGTTGCTCATCGGTAACGGCGTTTCAGACGCGGTACACTTAATGATATTCCCTGAATAACCAATGTTTTTAACGGGATTGTTTCTTGACAATACCGAATACGCACGGTACAAAATTACTTTTGCAGCTCCTCCTCAGCGTGCTGTCGTTCCAAGACTAAATGCGTCATTCGAATTTGTCTTGATGGCAGACAACAACGTCGTACGGCAGCGGTTGAGTCACACTGGGCGTCATAATAATGTCACGCTTAAGGCGTCGACACACAGGACGAAGCAGCTAACGTGGACATTCATGCTGACAGGATGTCCCACGTCACGTGACAGCGCAGTCGGGGTCACGGCAAGAGCTGGTTGACGTGATTTTGCTCTCTCAGCGCTATCCAACGGGGCTTGTTGGCTTCATTTGGCTCGCAAACCACACTGTTCACATAAATGGACATGCGTAGATTTGCTACGTTAGCTCTATTAAAACGAACATTTTCTTTCCCGACCATATACTAGTCATGTTGTTCTCTCTGTGGTATTCATAAATAAAAACTTTAACATCCGTGAATGTGTAATAAGACAAAAATGAAAGATACATGTCCATCAGCTTATAAAAGTTCCCCAAATCAAAGAAATTCACTCCTGTCACAGAGCGCACTTATATTTATATAGCATCAAATATTACATAAATTATTTCTATTAATTTCATACTAATCTCCCACAATCTTTTAGGAAACGTGCAAATGAAAAATAAATAAATAAATAAAATGGATACAGCAGGACGAAAATCCTCCGCCCATCTATTTTCGGCTCCGTATGGCGGTGCAACTGTGGATTTCGTTTTCTTTACTTTACCCACCTAACGTTATTGACACTGAATTATAACAAATCATAACAAGAACGAAACGTTTTCACGAATTTGAAATGGGTCGTTGCTGTAAAACGGCTTTCTCTTATAACACGCGAATTATAGCACGAAAATAACTAAACACCAAAATTCCTTAAGCACCAATATGACGTTTCCCGCAATTTTATTACAACAAATCGTACCAATAATGATTCGTTCTCGAGCCATTCAACGTGCTGGTGCTTAGAAACAGCATATATTCATAGTGTGTAACGTATAACATAAAACCCACCGAATGTGGGCTTCTGCTGCACACGACAAATAGAGTATGGCGCCTTCTTTCTGCATGCCATGTGGGGGCGTGAATGCTTCCTAATGCTTCTACTGTACGTAGCACGTTGCCGTAATATGGCAAAACTGATTTTGTGTTTCACGTGACGAAGTGGCTTCTCAACGAGATATAACACTGTTCCTACTAACATTAGTGTTCCAGCAAGGGTCGCCGGCCGCTGTGGCCGAGCGGTTCTAGGCGCTTCAGTCCTGAACCGCTCTGCTGCTACGGTCGCAGGTTCGAATCCTGCCTCGGGCATGGATGTGTGTAATGAAATTAGTTAAGTTAGGTTTACGTTGTTATAAGTCTAGGGGACTGATGACCTCAGATGTTAAATCCCAGAGGGCTTAGAGCCATTTGAGCCAGGAAGGATCGATAGCTGGTACCTCAGAACCGCTTGTGCTATTGAGCTGTAAATGTAATCATTTCATGTACTCCATATGCATTGTTGCAACAATAAATCTTGAGTGATTGAAACTGTTGTGTACACAGTTCCGCGTAATCAGCGCGTACACAACTTTCCCACTAGAGCGCGCCCCGCTAAGCACAACAGCGCAGGTGCAGCGATCATCCGTCTCCGCACTACCAGATGGCGCTGTCTTAGAGATGGACCACATTCTGCTTCCGCCGATCCGCGTATTAATATGTAACGCACCCAATGAGATTGCTGCTAACGTAGAACCTTTTCTCCTGGCGGATCACACTCGCGCAGTGATACCTGAACGCTCGAGGTATTATAACGAGTGTACAGACCTCCGATTAGTCAGTCTGCATTAGTCTATAGTAAAGTTTCAGTCTGCGCCTAATAAGATTACCATATTCCTGTACATAGCCATGAAGATAACTGAATAGACACTTTGTCAAGTATCAGAGATATGTGAGAATAAGATTAACGTACCAAGACCAAAGGAACTTCAAATTGTCAATTGTAAATAACCTTCACAATCAAGTTAAGTAAGGTTTATGATTGTTATTATTTTAATAAATCTGTGTAAAAATTAATCAAGTTCTGTTTAAAGTTGGTCACCGTCAATCTGCTACTCTAAGCGTACAAGTGGCAGTTCTATCGTCTGACCTAACGGCAGAAGATAAACACGCCACGATAAGACCACGAGACATATTGCTGACACTCGCCTACTTCGTTAGAGCGACAAGTCAAATAATCTGATGGTGTGTGTACCGAAGGTCTTACAGTACGCACACCACAGAAACCTCTAAAAAGGTGTAGTATTTCTTTTCGGCAGTGCCATAACAGATTGTTTTGTGGTATGGATTCACCCACAACACGTATTTTCTGATGACGATGATGAAGTCCAATACTTCGGGGAGAGTAGGGGACGATGCGGGTGGCCCGCACCGCTGACTAGCAAGGTCGTAGCGGAGGTGGTTTGCCGTTGCCTTCCTCCGACCGTGATGGGGGTTAATGATGATGATGAAGACAACACAACAACACCCAGTCATCTCGAGGCAGTGAAAATCCCTGACCCCTCCGGGAATCGAACCCGGGACCCGGTGCCCGGGAAGCGAGAACGCTACCACAGGACCACGAGCTGTGGACATTTTTCTGATGGAGCAAGGTACATTTTTTCATCAGCGTTTGTCGACCCTGGAGACAGCACTAAAACCGCTATCCAACCGTAGCGCGAAATGCGCTAAGTGTGAAGGCCAAGGCTGCTGGCACGGCGCAGTTTGTGCCACGCTGTGTCATTTATACGCGACAGTCTAATGCTGCACATTAAGCGCATTCTCCGCCTGCTATTCCAGACAGTTCTCCTGAAACATTACGGATCTTTATATCACTATGCATCGCATTTCAAAAGCTCTTGAATGCCACTACAGAAATAGCCTCTGCCCGTGGATAAAAGAAACTGTTGTTACCTATACAAAAAATTTCTCTCCGTTTGCTTACTTTACAAGGTGAAATTTTACTTAGATGCACTGAAATGTTTATGAAACATTATGAGTGTCTGTGTTACAAGAAAGAACGTATGCATTGATGAGTTTCAAGATAAACAGATAACACAAATATGAAAACAGTTATCAATCATAAATTGGTACAGGCATGTTGGCGTCACCTTTTGTCTCTTTGACGAATCATAGCAGCAAAGATGATTTAAAAGTATTGGAGAAAATGTAGCAGCAAATGATATATTGGTTCATTCACGCTGTTCGCTTCAGACATTTCCTGAACCATTTAAGATATCGTAATTCTGTTTTCACTCAAATAAATTGTGGAGAAGTCCTTACAAAATGACAAAAATGGTTAATGGCTCTGAGGACTATGGGACTTAACATTTGTGGTCATCAGTCCCCTAGAACTTAGAACTACTTAAATACTTAAACCTAACTAACCTAAGGACATCACACACATACATGCCCGAGGCAGGATTCGAACCTGCGACCGTAGCGGTCACGCGGTTCCAGACTGAAGCGCCTAGAACCGCACGGCCACACCCGCCGGCAAACAAAATGTCTCTTTTAAAAGCTGTATTAATTACAGAGAAATCGATATCAAGTTCGCTTTTTCAGTATTTTCGTATGTTAGTATCGTAGTTCATTCTCCAAAGCTCGATTCGCAGTTTCAGTGAAATCACAGTATTTATAACATAAGATTTATCTGCTTTGAACAAAATACCGATTGGTGCCTTTGATGAAGTTCGTGTTGTTGTCCATGCATGACGCAGGCTGATGAATCGCTCCAATTTTACTTAGCTAAGACTACGTAGTTCTTACAAAAGACGAATGGTGGAGAAATAGTGTAATTTAACACAGATACTAATTACACTTTCTTACGTGTGGCTGGATCGACCTACCAACTGCAAGGCGAAGGAAATGGCACCTAAGGACGACTCACTATCAACCGCGGCAACCGTTCTTCTCTTCTTTCTGCATGAGCCTTGAAAGAAAGAGGCACGCATCTTTGACGATGTGAGAATCTACCACAGGGTGTCCAATAATTGCGCTCCAAACTTTCACACTCCATTGCCTCTGATTTTCAAAGTCCCACAGCCAGTGCGAATTCTCGGTGGGGCAATAACGCATATTTATTACGTTCAGCTTACCTTGATTTGTAAAGGTACTTTCATTTGTGCAGAGAATTCTTTGAAGAAAGAACCTGTCTTATAACACTTGCGTGTGCTACCGTTAAGAGATGAAATTCAACGTACATTATTACTTTTCCGCAGTCACTTTATAACGTGTAGCAATGCTCAAGGTAAACATTTGGAGCACTTGGTATGGTAGTCGTGATAAGCACACGAACTGCGTCTGAGTTGCGTATTAACCTCTTCTCTCGGCGAGACAGTGGTTTGCGGCGCTGTTATCTTGAAACTATTTGATCATGTCCCATACTTGTTATGTCGTTGAAGTTCTCTTAGAAGTTTGTTTGAAATGCCGCATAAAAAGGGATGTAGTTCCATTAGGAACCCAAGTCGATGTCGTAATTCGGTTACGATAAATGATAAAAATTACTGAGAAATGTCAGGAAATTTGCACCATGTTGTCCGCTGTAGGTTAGCGAAAAACCGCGCCTCATATATATATATATATATATATATATATATATTATTAGCCGAGCGGTCTAAGGCGCTGTAGTCATGGACTGTGCGGCTGGTCCCGGCGGTGGTTCGAGTCCTCCCTCGGGCATGGGTACGTGTGTTTATCCTTAGGATAATTCAGGTTAAGTAATGTGTAAGCTTATGGACTGACGACCTGAGCTGTTAAGTCCCATAAGATTTCACACAGATTTGAACATTTTTTTGAGTACGAGTGACAGACAGACGGACAGTATTTTCTGGTAATGCTAGGAACAAGTTTTTCATCAGACCAAAAGAGGTGAAAAGGCTAGTATATAATGTCTGAATATCAAGCGACTAACAAGCGAACCGAGCTACTGCGCCAAAACACAGTGTGTTTCGAATGGCAATATGTGTGACAGAGGTCTGGACTGAGCAGTCAGTAAATCGGAGTACCGCAGCCCGGTGGAATCCGCTCAGCCGGTTCGCAGTGCCATAAGCAGGAAAGCCGTCGAGTGCACGCTATTCCTGGAGGATATTAATGTTCTTCCTACCTACGCCGCTACTGCCGTTAGCGCTGCATAGTTGAGAGACTGCCGTTCGTAAAGATGTTCCGGAATTATACCGGACTGAATGTGCTAGCCGGCCGGAGTGGCCGAGCGGTTAAAGGCGCTACAGTCTGGAACCGCAAGACCGCTACGGTCGCAGGTTCGAATCCTGCCTCGGGCATGGATGTGTGTGATGTCCTTAGGTTAGTTAGGTTTCAGTAGTTCTAAGTTCTAGGGGACTTATGACCACAGCAGTTGAGTCCCATAGTGCTCAGAGCCATTTGAACCATTTTTGAACTGAATGTGCTGAAACAGCTGTAGTGTCAACCTGACCTTCCTCCTCACCAGCTGCTTTCGCCAGTATGAAGTGTGGTGGGAGACTTGCACTAGCCTCAGATCGCTGCTAAAGCTAAACTTTTAAGTCAAGCTATTCACCGGAACTTGTCAAACAAGGATCTAACTTAAAGTAGAAAAAAAAAAACAATTTGCGGATAGATAAACTGCTAGAGCCTATCTTGTATGAAAAGAAGATAGGAAGGCGGAAGATTATGGCGTAATGTACGACTGACGTCAAGACGTTCGACACTGTACCGCATCGGAGCCGACTGACCAAGAGTCGAGGATAAGAAGTATCCGACTACTCAGCAGGGTATCTGACTAAAAGAACCCGGTACGTTATAAGGCATGGCGAATGTTACACAGAAACGGAAGTAACATCGGGTGTGCCTGAATGAAGTGTAACAAGATCTCTAATGTTTTAAATCCACATAAACGAATTATCAGACAGGATCATCAGCACAACATGTTCGCTTATAGTGCATATGTGTACAGGAATGTACCGTCGCCGGACGGTCGCTAGGATTTGCAGAAAGATCTCTCATCAATTGAAAACGTCTGGTCAATGGTGGCCGAGCAACTGGCTCGTCACAATAGGCCAGTCACTACTATTGATGAACTGTGCTATCGTGTTGAAGCTGCATGGGCAGCTGTAACTGTACACGCCATCCAAGCTCTGTTTGACTCAATGCCCAGGCGTATCAAGGCCGTTATTACGGCCAGAGGTGTTTGTTCTGGGTACTGATTTCTCAGGATCTATGCACCCAAATTGCGTGAAAATGTAATCACATGTCAATTCTAGTATAATATATTTGTGCAATGAATATTCGTTTATCATCTGCATTTCTTCTTGGTGTAGCAATTTTAAATGCCAGTAGTGTAGCTCGTAGCTAGATTGAAACACCGACATGGAAACATCATGTGTTCCTAGGTGCCCTATCCTGCAGATACAGCACTTTTCACATCGTTTAACAACAGGTGCGCTGCTACTGTCGTGATGGGTTAGTGTAATCCATACGAAAGTGTAACATAAAGGCTCGGAGAATACGTGTTAGGAGGACGACGTAGTTCTCGCGAAACGGTTTTGGGTAAATTTAGAGAACTTGTATTCCGAGATGACTGTGCGACCATTATGCTACACCAACATACATTGCACATAAGGACCACGAGGAAAAGATAAGAGAGATTAGTTGAGAGGCGTACAGGAGTCATTTTTCTCTCTCTCATTAAGCGAATGGAAATTCCTGAGTTCTCAGTCAAGTTCAGTTACTTTTGCTCTTCGTATAATTGCTAATCTGGGGAAATGACGAATCAACCTCTTCACCTTTTTTATATATTTCCACTCAGTAATGTGTTATGGAATAATTTTCTGGGGTAACTCAACACGTAGAAAGAGATTATTGATTCTACAAAAGCGAGCAGTAAGAATATGTGGTGTTCACCCACGAACGTCTTGTACGTAACTCTTCAAGGAGATAGGAATCTTAACTACGCCATCACAATACGTATATTCGATAATGAAATTCATAAATAATCCATGATGATCTGAGAAGGACAGTGATGTCCATATCTACAACAGTAGAGGGAAATGACCTTTTTATCCATTATTAAAGCTGTCAGTGGCTTAGAAAGAAGTTCAATATTTAGCAACAAAAATCTTTACCAATAACGTAAAATTTCTGACAAGTAGCAAAGCAAGTTTTAAATCTAACTTTAAGCCATTTCTCCTGGACGACTCCTATTCTACTGATGAATTTTTGCTTTAAAAACTGGTAGCCCGTAAAAAATAAAAAAAATCTTGTTTTTTAGTGTAGTTTCATTAGCAGGACTAAAAAAGGTTAATACTAAACACGTGTACATATCCTGTAAAGTGATTCGTCCCACATCATTTCGCTAAAAGAATCATTCAAATGATCTATGGAACGTGTAACTAACTAAAAGTTCAGGAAATAGGTACCCCTGTGGTGGCTTGCGGGATATTAATGTAAATGTACGTCTCAACTGTCTACCTTTGTTGACAATGACACTGAACGTGGGTGATATATTTTCCATTGTATTCTTTGGAGTTATTACTAAACATGTGATTTTTGTTGTCTCCTAGTCAGCTAGGGCCATTCTTTAGGATGATTCCTTTGTATTGGGTCGTGTGTTATTGTAAAACCAAGATGTTGCTATTTAAGGTCATGATACATAATCGCTGGGCATGTACAGTCATTGTAAATTTGAGGATTTTCGAAACATGTAACAGGAAGATGAGCCGCTTTTCCATCTAGTATATTTGCTTTTGTAAGTACTTATATATTTCTCTTCAACCTTTATGTTAACGTTCTTTGCTGGACGTAATGAATACGTTTCTTTTTTCATTCTTCTGTTGATAGTCTCCCAGTGGCGATGGTCTGAGTGACAGAAATCGGCAGCGAATAAAGGTTTATTTATACAGCTGATGATGATGACTCTAATTCTTTAAGTATATGACGACTGTAGAAAGTCACCTCAGTAAAATATTAGAAACGTTGACATGCACTGTGGACTGTCAGCTGTGTGAGTGGTGTGTAACATGTTCGAGTTCCTATTTAAGAGGACAACGAGAAATTCCTAAATGTGCCAGAATAATGCAGCAGCTTACACGAAGCAAACACCATGCGTAAAAAGTCATGATACACGAAGAGTGCTTGGGGAGATACAGGCTTTATCTTTGTTAACAGTGGCCGGCCGGAGTGACCGAGCGGTTCTAGGCGCTACAGTCTGGAACCGCGCGTCCGCCGCGGTCGCAGGTTAGAATCCTGCCTCGGGCATGGATGTGTGTGATGTCCCTAGGTTAGTTAGGTTTAAGTAGTTCTAAGTTCTAGGGGACTGATGACCTCAGAAGTTAAGTCCCATAGTGCCAGACCCATTTTTTTGTTAACGGTGATAACTGTAACAGGTGAAAGAATACGGAAAAAGGAGCGAAGACGCCCCAGTGAAAGTGCGTCTGCACACAATTGCAAGATAATGTCTATGTGTGGTTACGAGACACCATTAATTTTCGTACGGAAAATTGTCGTAGTTAATACGAATGTAAATTTTTCGATTAAGTACCTATGAAATTTGGCTGAAATTTCACCCATGGTCCACCGTTCGGGAATATGATACTTTTTTGATGGGGCATCGGCACATGTTTCTGCTGGCGTAAGATGACAGCTAACTCACCAGTATGTTCAAGATGAGCAGGGCCTTGACCTTGATGCTTGAGATCATATGCCCTCTTTCCTTTGGATTTTTCTTTTTGGGGCCATCTAAATATGAAGTGTACGACGCTGTCGTTGATAAGAGTGAAGAGCTGGAGCAGTGAACCGTACAGCCTTGTCAACATTTACGAGATGATTTAAGGGAGTTTGAAAGAATTCGTGGTTCTCCGCGGAGACGAATGCAGTATCGCATCAAAATGCATGGACCTCTTTTAACAGGGATGAGCATTTTATTTCTTGTTTCTGCAGGTCACGGGTAAAATTTGAGACAGATTATGTGGGGAATTAACAGAAAATATTTCCAATACAGCCGTGCTAAGGATAACGTTTCAGACTGATGTCAGTGGCAGCTCATAGCCGTACATTAGCAATTATCTCGCAAACGCCACTTTTGCGGATATATTTTCACAGCAACGTTTTTGTTTCTGACCTCGTATACATTCACCCGCGTCAGTTTTCGCTATTAGTTATTATACATGGTGTCCCACATAAAATGATACCCCTCACGCACTGGTTTATCATCTCTAGTGAATTACTTATGAGGTGGTAAAATTGTCTCGGAAGTTGGCTACGCTTCATTTTATCGGATAGTGGAGCGCAGCTGTGTGTTCGTGCGTCAGTTGTTTTGAGAAGGTCTTATTGTCGAGTTGTAGAAGAAATGGGGCGGTTTGCATTAGAACAGAGAATTGAAATTCTGGAGTGTTACATGAAGGCAGCCTCCATCACAGAAAGTCGAGAAATGTTTCATGCGAAGTATCCTGGTAGCAAATTCACCACGACCAGCTCTATTCAAAATCTTCACAAGGAATGGAGGGCTACAGGAGCGGTTCAGAATGTGCAATGGAATAGGCGACCAACAGTGAAGGCCTCTGAAAAGATAGACAGAGTTCGCATTGACATTAAGAGAAGCCCGCGGAAGTCGGTAAAGAGGTTATCGCAGCAGGCTGGTGTATCTCGTACATCGTGTCATCGTCTTCTAAATATATGAAATTAAAAGCCTATCGTATGAGAGTGGTGCAACATCGTTTGCTAACGGTTACTTGACCTCCTTGCTTCACTTCATGTCAGTTGAGGCCTGGTTTCGTTTGTAAGGTTACGTAAACACCCAGAATTGCACATACTGGTCGCAGGACAACCCACATATTCTGCAGGAAGAACCTGTCCACTCAGTGAAGGTAGGAGTTTGGTATGAATTGTCCAGTAAGCGCATTATTGGCCTGTTATTCTTCAGTTACTCATTAAACAGTGCAAAATATCTAGAGATCTTAGACTCCTTCTGTATACAGCTAAGACAAGCAGAGATGTTGTATGCCGTATTCTAACAAGATGGAACAACCGCTCACACATCCAATCAAAGTATGGCCCACAAGACCAATGTGGTCCCTGAAGATAGACTTGTCAGTAAAGGCTTCTTGCCCCCAAGGTCCCCAGACTTAACATCGTGTGACTTTTGTTTATGAGGCACATTAAAATTCAGATGGTTCAAATGACTCTGAGCACTATGGGACTTACCATCTGATGTCATCAGTCCCTTAGAACTTAGAACTACTTAAACTTGACTGACCTAAGGACATCACATACATCCATGCCCGAGGCAGGATTCGAACATTCGACCGTAGCGGTAGCGTGGTTCCAGACTGAAGCGCCTAGAACCGCTCGGCCACAACGGCCGGCGCACATTAAAGGACAAAGTGTGTGGTGACAATCTTTGTACAATTGACGATCTGAAACGGAACATTACCAGAGAAATTAACATCACGCCTGCAGAATTACAGCATGTTCTTGGTAACGTCATGACATGAAGTCAGCAGGGCCTGGATGCCCATGGTCACCACTTCCAGCATCTCTCATAAACAGGTAACTACATGCAATTTTGTCATATGATGACACGATGGAGACCGTGGCTGTTGTTTGAAGACAAATGTTAATGGTTTTAGGACAGCAACCAGCCACAAATTTACTTTCAGTTCCTTTATTCAAAGGGTACCGTTACCGGTTTCGAATCGTTGTGATTCATCCTCAGACGGTTTACATGCTTTCTTTATGACATGTGGTGTGTTTTTTACGGATTAATTGTCGTGAGACGTCGGTTTCGAGTGTCGACGTTGACGTCGACGTCGACGTGGTGGTGCGTGGTAGAAATCGTCTCAGTGACAACTCTTAAGTGTTCAGTGAGAACAATTTACGTGTGCAACAATAAGAATACAGTGGGAATGCATTTACATCTGTTGGACGAATTTTATGAAAACAAACACTCGAAACCGACGTTTCACGACAGTTAATCTGTAAAAAACACACCACATGTCATAAAGAAAGCATGTAAACCGTCTGAGGATGAATCACAACGATTCGAAACCGGTAACGGTACCCTTTGAATAAAGGAACTGAAAGTAAATTTTTGGCTGGTTGCTGTCCTAACACCATTAACATTTGTCTAGGTAACTATATGTTTTTTGACGTTACTACTGTATTTTCTTTCTCAAATAGTTCATTGTTACATGAATCTCGGGCGTGAGGCATACCGGTTTTATGTGGGACACCCTGTACAACAGGTACATCGGGAGAAAACAAAAACAAAAAATTGTACTTGTCAAATAGAGAACGTTCAGCGTGATGGTAATCTGTTGGCGCGAAGGAAGATTTATTGCTCTACAAAAAGAAACAAGACGCAGCAGAAGAGAAGTAATTAGCAGTTCACCGAGGTAGATGAATAGGCAAGGAACAGAAGGTGTTCAAGGATGACGTGTGGGACAAGGCACAGAGACTGGTTCCAGTACGATCGGAGCTCCCAGCGTTTCGCCATATGAAAGCCGCTTTTGAGACGGCTTCGCAGAAAACGCGGGTTGCACCACGGGCGACTTACGTCAGGCCTGGCAGCTAACGCGAGCTCCCACGTAAATAAACGGTGCCAGGGAGGGCGTCCTTTACCCGCTGGCCGGCGATAACGCAAGCGAGCCGAGTCGTCGACCGGCGGCAGCGGCTGCGGCGGCGGCGGCGGCGGCGGCGGCATCCGCGCCTGCGCGCGCTTGTTTGCGGTGGGCCGGGCAGCGCAACCGCCGGCGCGTTGCGAAGGTCAGGAAATCTGCCGGGCAGAGGCGGCTCGGCGGCGCGCGGTGGCGGCGGCCGGCCGCTGCTCACCGCGCGCCAAACACCGCCTGTGCGAACCGCAAACGTTTGCCAGCCGCCGCTGCACCTACTGTATGTACACCCTCGCTCACACGGACGCGCACGCACACTACACACGCGCCCCAGCTGCAACTGCGCAAACAGTGGCCGGTTCGCGTCATACTGCTTCGCAGAACGACGCGCCGACTTATGCGTTCCTGCACTTCGAGCGGCTCCGAGCGAGGACGCGCGTCGCTTCAGTCGACATTTGTCCTAGGAACGGCCGGTCGAAACGGATACCGGTATTTTCGTTCTGAATAACCAGTATTTTTCGGTATACAGAGGGGTCCAAAAAATTGTATCCACTGTTTAAAAGTCCATAACTTGCAAACTAATTGACGGAGTTGTCTCATGTTTGGTGAATGTGTATCTTAAACTCCAACTTAAAGATATCACTGTAGGTGTTCGAAATGGTCACCATTAACATCCACACACAAACGATGCCCCCGAACTGCAGCACGAACTACTGACTGCAACGTGTTCAGTTGGATATTTGCACGTGAATGATTCTCGAATTTCATCCAATGTGCGCGGCTTTTGTCGATAAACGACGTCCTTTAGTGTTCCCCACAGGTCAAAGTCCAGAGGAGTTAGGTCTGCGGAACGTGGTGTGCCACAGGGGAGTGTCGTAGGACCGTTGCATTTCGCATTATATGCAAATGACCTTGTGGATAACATCGGAAGTTCACTGAGGCTTTTTGCGGATGATGCTGTGGCATATCGAGACGTTGTAACAATGGAAAATTGTATTGAAATGCAGGAGGATCTGCAACGAATTGACGCATGGTGCAGGGAATGACAATTGAATCTCAATGTAGACAAGATCCTTTATGTTGTAGCTACAATATAGCAGGTCAGCAACTGGAAGCCGTTAATTCCATAAATTACCTGGGAGTAGGCTTTAGGAGTGATTTAAAATGGAATGATCATATAAAGTTGATCGTCGGTAAAGCAGATGCCAGACTTTCATTGGAAGAATCCTAAGGAAATGCAATCCGAAAACAAAGGAAGTAGGTTACAGTACACTTGTTCGCCCACTGCTTGAGTATTGCTCACCAATGTGGGATCCGTACCAGATAGGGTTGATAGAGGAGATAGAGAAGATCCAACGCAGAGCAGCGCGCTTCGTTACAGGATCATTTGGTAATAGCGAAAGCTTTACGGAGATTATAGATAAACTCCAGTGGAAGACTCTGCAGGAGAGACGCTCAGTAGCTCGGTACGGGCTTTTGTTGAAGTTTCGGGAACATACCTTCACCGAGGAGTCAAGCAGTACATTGCTCCCTCCTACGTATATCTCACGAAGAGACCATGAGGATAAAATCAGAGAGATTAGAGCCCACACAGAGGCATACCGACAATCTTTCTTTCCACGAACAATAGAAGGGAGAACCGATAGATGTACTCAAAGTACCCTCCGCCACACACCGCGAGGTGGCTTGCGGAGTATGGATGTAGATGTAGACGTAGATACTCCATACCACCTCTACGGCCTATCCATCTTCCTGGAAGATTTTCGTCGAGATACGTCCTAACACGATTTTGGTAGTGGGCTGGGGCACCATCTTGTTGAAAGTAAACTCTTCTGTCTCCGTACAAGTCTCGGATGGCAGGTTAAATGGATGTCTGAAGCTTCTGAAGACACACCTCACCGGTAACTGTGCCGTCAAAGATGAATGGCCCAATAAAGCCCCGGTAAGACAACCCACACCACACATTTACTCCTGGAAAATTCACAGCTTTGTCTACCTGTAACTTCGGATTTTCGGCGGCCCAGTAGATGCAACTGTGGCGATTTACTGTACCATTGAGTTTGAACTGTGCCTCATCAGACTACACAATCATCTCTGCAAACTCTTCATCGCTGCGCACCATGTTAGTAAAAAACTCGCAGTACTGCATTCTACGATCTGGGTCGTCCTCGTTCATTGCGTGTAGCAATCGTGGGATGTAGCACTTCCACTTTGCTGTCTTCAAAATTCGCCAAACACTTGAGCGACTCACTCCAATTTCTCGGGCACACTGTCTCACAGTAACTAGGTGCAACTAAGAACAAAACACTGACTGTCTGGCGACTGTCATCTGACAAAACAAAACAACGGAATACAACGTTTGTGTGGCGATAGCCGGAACTACAAACTATTACACTACCAAAGATGAGACAACTCCGTCAATTAGTTTGCCAGTTATGGACTTTTAAACAGTGGATACATTTTCTTTGACCTCTCTGTATTTTTCGTCTCGCTTACAACAGGTGTTTTTATTTTTTTACTCATAACCGGGTAAAAAAACCTAAATATTAATTAGCCATACCAGCAGTGCAAATTTTTTTTCCTTTTTATATAAAACTTTTTTAAAGAACGAGTAATTTTCATTCGTAAAATTTGCATTGCTATGAAATGTTGCGTTATTATAGAAAATAGGAAAAGCGAATAACATACACATTGAATACGAAATGGTACAGTATTGGCGGGACAATATATACCTGCTACCATGTGGCATGGCCTATTACATGGTATTTGTGTTACGTTGTATGCGTGTACATGCAGTGTGTAAGACTTGCCATATTGGTCTATATGGTAGTATCTCACTGTCGGCGTCGTACACCAGTTGCATTACAAAATGGCACCATCTGTAATCCGTAAGCGATTTTATAACACGCGGAATCAATGAAGTAGCGTGCTCCATTTGCTTTAAAAGATTAAAAGCGGCAGGAGCCACAACCAGTTTGTTACACAATAAAAGAGAAAACCTAAAACTTAACAGTTCATTCGTAGATAAACATAAAAATGCAAAGTAGCAGTATCTGCTGCCTGTGTTTACATAACATGCCTTTATATGCTTGTAGCCCTTGAAAACGGACAAATTACTACAAAAAATAGAGTTGTTCAAACACAGTTTTCACTCATTAGCACCGCATATTCATGATGTCCAAACTATGGTGTGATGCCTAATTATAACATGCTTTCTGAGCAGAGAATCAAAAAATTAGAATCAGTAAGAGAATACTGGTGATTTTTTTGTACTATCCAACCACTTATCACTTTTAGAGAAAATCAGCAGGACGGACTACGTTTTCTTTATTTACTTATTTAATTTAATGTTTTCATTCTACGTATCCTGATACTGATGGAGTCTAAATTTTCCAATCTTTGTTCGATTTCTACGTTTATTACAGGAAGTAACTGGAATAAAAGAACCTGAAAATCGATAATTTCAGAAACCGGTTATTCTTAGCGGTTTCCAGTAGTCCGGTTAAATTTGTGTTAGAAAAGATCGGTACAACCGAAAGCCGGTTGCTTCAGCGATAACCGTTATCCCTAATCTGTTCTCCGAAAGCCATGTTACGGTGCGTGCGGAGGGGATTTGCAGCACAACGATCATTTCTCCTCCCCTCTCGGTCCACTTGTCAATGGTGCCTTGCAGGAAATACTGTCGATAAAGTCTGCTTACGCGAGCCACATGTGGGAGGAAGTAATAAAATGGCTCTGAGCACTATGGGACTCAACTGCTGTGGTCATTAGTCCCCTAGAACATAGAACTACTTAAACCTAACTAACCTAAGGACATCACACACACCCATGCCCGAGGCAGGATTCGAACCTGCGACCGTAGCAGCAGCGCGGCTCCGGACTGGAGCGCCTAGAACCGCACGGCCACCGCGGCCGGCGAGGAAGTAATACGTTGCCCTAGTCTTACGTACGCGTCGTCGAAGCTTCCGTGGCGTTGAGATAAACTACATATGCGCCCGCCTCCACACACTCCTGACGATTTGCGTACCTATTCGAAATTTTAACAGGAAAACTTTAGTGGAACCAGATAATACCTGCTGTCTTACACTACCAGTCACTCTGAATAAGTCACCAGCCTCGCTTAGATCCACGAGAAAGGGTTATCCTTCTCAAAACTCCAAAGTCAGTAATAAAAGCGCTGTAGCTATCAAACTCCTTTCAGGAACGCTTCTGAGCCCCGATCATTTGACTGGAGTACGTTTACCTACAACGTTTTAGTAGGTGTCTCCAACGGACTACAAGCAACTCCCGTGGGTTACAACAATCCAGTGAAAATCATCAAGGAAAAGTCACACAAAAACATCTCTCTCAACTTTCTACGCGAGCAACTATAATTTATTGGCTTCTCCTAAACTTCGCCAAGTGTTTCCCATTCATAAAAGCGTCCGACCATCCTGATTTAGGTTTTCCGTGATTTCCCTAAATCTCTCCAGGCAAATGCCGGGATGGTTCATTTGAAAGGACACGGCCGACTTCCTTCCCCATCCTTCCCTAATCCGATGAGACCGATGGCCTCGCTGTTTGGTCTCCTCCGCCAAACAACCCGACTCATTCATAAAATACTACTGTCCAGCTGGCTACTGGCTCAGCGGCCGCGTGTAACACCTTTGCCTACCGACCATGTACACGCTCGCGCAGCCGGCCGGAGTGGCCGAGCGGTCGTAGGCGCTACAGTCTGGAACCGCGCGACCATTATGGTCGCAGGTTCGAATCCTGCCTCGGGCATGGATGTGTGTGATGATCTTAAGTTAGTTAGGTTTAAGTAGTTCTGAGTTCTAGAGGACTGCAGTTAAGTCCCATAGTGCTCAGAGCCACACTCGCGCACGGGAAAGCACTTTCGTATTCTCTCAATTTTTCGTACTGCAAGAAATAACTCGGTTGAACATGAAGGTTTATCCTCTCTCGGCATCTGAAATGCACTGCGAAACAGCCCTAGAGGGCACATGACTTCTCCATTCCAATGAGGGCGGCCGGCAGACTAACTTCATTTCTACGAAATTATTTAACGTTTAGGCCTTTCTACAACTACGTCTACATCTACATGAGTACAACTCACACTTAAATGCCTGATGGACCGTTCATTGAAAAACCTTCCTTTCCTGCACGAGTGCTAGTTCTGGAAGGTCTGCAGGAGGGCTTCTGTGAAGTTTGGAAGGTAGGAGAGGAGGTACTGCCGGAATTAAAGCTGTGAGAAGGGCTTGTGATTCGTGCTTGGGTAACTCAGATGGTAGAGCACTTGACCACGAAGGTGAAGGTCCCGAGTTCGAGCCTCGGTCCAGCACATAGTTTAAACCTACCAGGAAGTTTCAACGTTCAGACTGTTTTTCTACCTTTCCACTCTAGTACAATCGTGGAAAAAAACGAAGACTTAAATCTCTTCAGGCGAGCTCTGATTATTACGATAATCATGTCTCCCTATGCAGGTGGACGCACAAAAAAAAAAAAAAGTTTGGCATTCGGAGGGGAAATTTTGCCATTGAAATTTCATGAAAAGACCTCACCGCAGCGGAAAACACCTTTATTTTTAATGATTTCCACTCCAACTCGCGTACGTATCCGTGACACTCTCTTCCTAATATCGCGATAGTACGAAACGTGCTATCCTTTTTGGACTTTTGTGATGTTTCTCGTCAGCCCTATCTGATTTGGATCCCACACCACTGGCAGTAGTGCAGAAGAGGACTGCCAAGCGAGGCGTCGGCAGTCACTTTGGTAGACCTGTTGCTTATTCTTAATATTCTGCCGCCGCGCGGGGTAGCCGTGCGGTCTAAGGGCGTCCTGTCACGGTTCGTTGTCGCGGCTACCCCTGTCGGAGGTTCGAGTCCTCCCTCGGGCATCGGTGTGTGTGTGTTGTCCGTAGCATAAGTTAGTTTAATTTAAGTAGTGTGTAAGTGGTTCAAGTGGCTCTGAGCACTATGGGACTTAACATCTGAGGTCATCAGTCCCGTAGAACTTACAACTACTTGAACCTAACAAACCTAAGGACGTCACACACACACCCATGCCTGAAGCAGGATTCGAACATGTAGTGTGTAAGTCTAGGGACCGATGACCTTCCCAGTTTCGTCCCATAGAAGCTTACCACAAATTTCCAAATTATCCAATATTCTGCCAATAAAACGCTGTCTTTGGTTCGCTTTACTCGCAAAATTTTCTATGTGATCGTTCCGGTTTAACTTATTTGTAATTGTAATCCCTACGTATCTATCTCAAATGACATCCTTTAGAATTCTGTGATTTATCGTATAACCGAAATTTAAAGGATTCCTTTTAGTACTCATGTGGATGACTTCACACTTTTCATTATTTAGAGCTAATTGTCTCTTTTCACACCATACACATATCTTGCCTAAATCTTTTTGCAACTGGTTTTGATATTCTGATGACTTTACCTGACGAATAATGACAGCATTATCTGCAAACAGTGTAAGACGGCTGCTCAGATTGTCTCCTAAATCGTTTATAAACTCGTAGATTAGGAACAACAGAGAGACTATAGATTATAACACTTCTTAAGGAACTTTCTGTCAATTACTACGAACGGTGACGTTTCTGACAGGAAATCACAAATCCATTTCACAAATGAGACGATACTCCGTGGCCACGGTATCTGATTAGAAGTCGCTTGTGGGGGACTGTGTCAAAATCCTTCTGGAAATAAAGAAATATGGATCATTTTGACATCCCCTGTCGAGAGGACAGTCATACTTCGTGTGACTAGAGATAGCTATGTTTCACAACAACGATAATTTCTGAACCTGTGCTGACTGTTTGTCAATAGATCGTTTTCTTCTACGTAATTCATGATGTTCGAACACATTGTATGTTTCAGAGCCTGCTTCAAATCAACGTCTGTGATATGGGTCCATAATTCAGCGGATTACTCCTGTTTCCTCTCTTTAGTATTGGTGCATTGGTGCGACCTGTGTAACTTTCCAGTCTTTACGTACGGATCTTAAGTCAAGCGAGCAGTTAAATATGATTGCTAAGTATGGAGCTATTATATCAGCATACTACGAAAGAAATTTCATTGATATACGCTCCTGACTGGAAGACTTCCCTAAATGATTTGAGCTGCTTCGCTTCACCGAGAATATTTGCTTCTAAGTTGCTTACGTTGTCAGCTGTTGTAGATTCGAATTCTGGAATATTTACTTCGTTTTCTGTGGTGAAAAAAATTCGGTTTATCAGAATAAGGAGGAGAATAAAGACACTTTCATTAGCCATTTTCCGCACCGACTTACAGCGTTTCTGTGAGGATCGGCTTCTTGCGAGAGGTTTCAGAGGCCTCCCGCCAATGAGTGTTAGACAACACTGGCCGTCATGGGGACATCACTCGACGAAGGCAGCACCATTCTGGAAGATTAGCGAAAGACCGGCCCATTACCTCCAGGCTGGAGAATCATCTTTCACTCACTTAAGCAGCAAACAAGTGTCCTACACGCTCCTGCAGTTTGAGTAGTAAACCCCTTCGTGATACACAACCCCTTTCTTGTAGTGCCTACCACTGAAAGTCGTTGAGCGTCACTTCAATGCTCTCCCATTTACTAAACTATAACGTGACAAAACGTAGCACTCTTCGTTGAACCTCTCCCTTCCTCCCTCCCTCCCCCCTCTCCCTCCCCTCCTCTCTTTCATCTATAAACCCAACCTCATAAGAAACCGTGAATGATAAGCAATATTGAGGGATCGATTAAAGTAAAACACTAAATGAAACTAAAGCGAATTATTTACTGCGTAACTTCAAAATTTTCAGTTACGTTTCCACTGAACTGTCCAAGATGAACATTACCTTGTTTTTCCTCGTCGCTGTCCATGGGTAATATCTTTTGCAACGGTGTCCATCAGAATTGTTTCCTCTTTGGTGACTATAGTTTAAGTCTGATGATGACCTTGTAAGCCGAAAACCGTTTAACGAAATTTCATTTGTAAGTACTATCACCGCTTACAGCAAGTAACAGCAAGTCACTTTCATGTTTACGATGTTATTGACCAGCGATGATCGATATTTTATTCTTTCGTGTTTGCAAATTTGCAGCCATATGAATTTTAATCGTGTATCACTGCCCAGATCACGGTTTGTAAATGTCTGGAAGTATCCATTATTGTGAATGTTTCGTATCAAATGTTCACACACGTGTACTGGGTGGTAATAATTAAACCGACGGTGTTCCGAATGCTGCAGTGCGGGCTGTATACATCGCAGGACGCTGAAACATCGTAGGCATGTTCATTAATCGATGTGCTCTCGCAGTATACTGAAAAAATAATCATTCCACTAGGTGAAAATATATGGCGCTGTAAGGAGTCAGAATGTGGTGTGGGTGCAGGAAAACGGGAGGAACGGTCAGACACATGATAACGGTGGTTCTAGTACGTTTATTAGGATATCGTCACAAACTGAAAATACGTTCAATATGATCTCCTGACTCAGAAACGTGCTGAATTCGTAACACGGCGTGATCAACAGCTGCTCGCAGCACATCCGATGTAAACAGCGCGATATGTTGTCGTATGCTATCCTTGGATCAGGAAGACTCCGGATACATCCCTGAAAGACACGATCTTTCAGATATCTCCACAACAAGAATTCACATGGACTTAAGTCGGGTGATCTGGAAGGCTACACATCTTGAAATTGCCTAGAGGTGATTAGGTCGTTACCGAAGGTTTCTCGAAGCAAATCTTTCATCTGGCAAGTGATATGTGATGTTACTACATCTTGAGTGAAAATAGTGGTGTAGACACACTCGCGTTCTTGCAAAGCTGGTATCATCAGTTGCATAAGGAGGTCTTTTATAAAGTGAAGATGTCGCTGTACATCTAACAGGTTCACGAATGCTATCTCCTCGAACAAAAATGAACCGAGAATGAAGGAGCTCGTGAAACCAAACCGCACGCTCACATAAGCTTAGTTGAGTGGATGTTACCGCACAGCATATGGCTGAGGAGAATCCCATAAGAGACAGTTCTTTGCATTCGCGGCACCATGAAGAGTAAAAAGTGCCTTGTGCGTCCAAAGAATATTCCCCGGTCACATGTCATCCATTTCTATGTGCACGAAAAAACGAAGGGCAGCACTGGCTGTAGAATTTGAGCCATGCACCGCACGGTCGGCTACAGCTACAGAAACTTTATTAACAACTACTGGGGGAATGGGCCGCCTTCCTCTCCCTGCTGCACCATCTAATTCACTAGTTTCTTCATATTTATTGATAATATTATACAGCCCATTTACTGACATGGGGCCTCTTCGCACCTGTTCCTCTTGGCGATATTCCCTTAATGCAGCACTGCTATTACGGTCGTTCAGATAAAGGAACTTCACCAGCAGTGCACGGCCTTTCTTCTCAACAGACATCCCGTTTCGTATGAGAAACTTCAACCTTCTTAACACTTTACGCCAACAGTCACTTCACAAAAGAAATCAACACGTGTCGCCAAGCGGCAAAAGGCATACTGACATCAGAACAGGAAACATTTCACACTCTGATTGTTTACAGCGCCACATTTTCACCTGGTGACAGAAAGTGGAACTATTATTTTTTAGCACACTCCACGAATGCTCCGACTGATGATTATACCTACGATGTCATAGTGTCCTATAGACAGCCAGTAATGCAGCACTCCGAACACCCTTAGTTTAACTGTGCCACCCAGTATAGTGCACGACCGGTATGGTGTCCCTATTCAACTTTCAGCCAAGATACGATGAATTCTGCCTGTAGTTTGTGATCCAGTGGTCAGTTAGGCTGCCTTTAGATGACCGGGTCCCAGGTTCGAGTCCCTGGCTGGTTAGAAATATCTTTCGCTTGGGTGCTGGGTTTTAATCTCACCTTCAGTAAACTCACAAGTCACCAAAGTAGAAATACTTGCGCCAGGCAGATAGACTACCCCAACCGTGGTCTCCCGATCAATAATGCCAGACGAATATTCCATTTCATTACCGATTATCTTCTCAGATACCAGATACACGAATGAAGGGCTTAAGTCATAGACCTCTGTACGTAACGAAGTACTGCATTCAACATTAGCGACGATGGCCCCGTCCCGTGAACGCGTAT
The DNA here is from genome assembly GCF_023864275.1 of Schistocerca cancellata. Taxonomy (NCBI): domain Eukaryota; kingdom Metazoa; phylum Arthropoda; class Insecta; order Orthoptera; family Acrididae; genus Schistocerca; species Schistocerca cancellata. The sequence goes on from NC_064631.1 coordinate 217,832,657, forward strand.
CATATTTTCCGCTTGTTAACACCACATCCACTAAGGTGACCAGTAGTGATCACTTTACATGATAATGCTCTGGGGCATATGGCGCAAGTTGTGACTGATTTATTCAATCGCTGGGCTTGGGAACTGCCGTACTACCCACCACACTCCCCGTACTCGAGTCCTTGTGATTTCAACTTATTTCCTAAGATGAAAGAATCACTTCATGGCATTCAGTTCAGAACCGTTAGAGAGATTCGTCGGAAAATAGACTGTTACACTCGAACTGGCGACACAAATGGCGCTGCTAAGATTATCTTACGACTTCCACATTGCTGCAATATGTTATACACGATACTGGTGAGTAATGTAAAGGATCCTCTGGAGCCATGGCTGACTACGAGAATGTTCCCTAGAGCATAATGGAGCCGCCGCCTGCTTATATCCGTTCCGCAGTACAGGTGTCAAAGAGCTGTTCCCCTGGATGACGACGAATTCATCAGACCATGCAACACTGTACCACTGCGCCAACGTCCAGTGTCGATGGTCACGTGGCCATTTTAGTCGTAGCTGTGGAAGACCTGGTGTTAACATTGGTGCAAGCACGAGTCGTCGGATGCGGAGCCTCGGATGGAGATGTTAGGAACGTTCGCTGCATCGTTAAAGTCTTATGTTAGTTCCGGCACAGTTCACGGCCTGTCTGTATTACCAGTTTTCCCAGCCTACGAGGTCCAACATCAGAAACCACGACGTCTAGTTGTGGTTTTCACCTTGGTTTTGCCACATCTTGAAGACACTCACCGCAGCACTCCTCGAACACCTCACAAGTCGTGCAGTTTGCGAAATGCTCGTGCCGAGCCTCCGGGCCATCACAATCTGCCCTCTGTCAAATTCAGATGGATCGTGCGCCTTCCCCATTCTACACACGAACAGCACAGCGCGCTCACTGATACTACCTACACCGTGCATGTTTCTGACTAGCAGTCATTCCTCGCCAGGTGACGTTGCTATCACCTGGCCGGGTTTATACAGATAGTGCGTCGGTGGTCATAATGTTCTGGATGATCAGTGTATCATCGTTTCTCCTGAAAGCGTTCGGGGTGGACACGCCTACGTGTTGACAGTGGCGACTGATGCCCTTAATTGTCCGCCCATTTTGTAATAAAATAATATGGGATGATTTCGCATAAATATGTGTGTGATACTACATTTGTTTATGTTGATAATCGCCTGCCAGATAGTGTTGTATTTCTGCAGGTTCGGTATTTCAAAAAGCAAGTGATGCTGTGCGAGTAGTCTCGGATAAGTTTTGGGTTCCTTTTGCATAACTGTTGCCGCCGCTCCTTTCTCGTTTGAAGATACCGCGAGGTCCTGAGGTACATTTGAAAAGAAAGATCCATTTAACAAATTAACTGGTCTGATCTGTATTTTTCACAGTTTTGTTACCAAAATACTAAAGCGTCTATAAACACTGTGCTGATCTGAGTATCCCGCTTCTTACGGCTATTTTTTCCCGCTGTCGGGTGTCCACTTAGCTCTGGTGCTATGCCTGATGCTTTATGCAGCTAGTACGATAGTCAGTGAACCTGCGACACGTGCGACGGTGCTCGGGGACTCCCCGAACTGATTGTCTCCCAGGTAGTCATTTGTATAATCGGCGAGCAATGACGCGTCTGCGTCTGTGGATGAGGAAAAGATAGGCAGATAGGAGTAATGCCACTGGTCTGCGTGCAACCGGGAGCCGTTCCTCTACCACAGAAAATACCCTCTCGCATTACGCTTTGTCTACTTTAAATCAATTCGTGCACATCAGAGTGTCAACAGACAGGCATAGGATAGAATAATATTGGCACACAGAATGATGTGTGCATGTTTCATAAGAACAGAAAAGAAGAAAGCAACCTGAAGACTACGATCTAACGCAACGAATGTCGAGTCTTTCCATCAGTCATACAGTAGAAGTCCGAAGAGCGGATTCGTATTCTAAACTTAGTCTTCCGCCAAATTGTAAGAGATGTTGACGCTGTGCTCCTTGACGTCCAGATCGCTCTCGATACAGTGCCGCACTGCCGCTTAATGAACAATATAGGAGTGTACAGGATATCGGAATAGAGAGACGAATTTGTAGCAAATAGGACACAGCGGGTCGCTCTCAACGAAGACAAACCTTCAGACGTCAGAGTAGCTTGGGAGTACCCCACATGAGTGTTACAGAAGCATAACTTTGCACAAGATACATAAATGGATTAGTGCATAAAACAAGAGGTTCAGTGTGGCTTCATCCGAATGGTGCCGTCGCAAAGAGGTCGCAGCGCTAGAAAACCGTAGCGAAATGCAGGAAGACCTGCAGGAGATGACCACTTGGTGAAGATTTTGGCTGTTGACCGTCAACTTAGGAAAAATGTAGCTTATTACACGTTCATTTGAAATAGGACTGGAACTTCTTATTCTAACAGGTACTCTACCAGGATATGGTTGGATTGTGACAGTTACTTTACGTTCACTCGTATCCCTTCAAGTGGCATTCTGTAGAACCGTTAATTCATGCGGAACCCATTCTTGGCAGATTCGTGTAAGAAATCCACCTCGGAAAAATATGATTGTCTTCCGTGAGTAAGATTGGATGTTTCATGAAAATAACACGTCTTGCTACACGACTGGACGAATCTACGAATTTGACGAAGCGCACGGACACATGACTCTCTGACCCCCCCCCCCTCTTCCCCACTCTATTACCAATTCCACAAAGATCAGCCAAGTCCGCGGACCTTAACCTACTAATAACATCAACAATCATCTTATGAACGTCTCCGCAAGGAAGTAGGAATTTCGACCACTTCTTCACAGCTGATGAAAATAGTTATTAACAATCCATTACAATTTCAGGATAATAATGATGCCGACATTCACAACACTATAAGAAAATTGACCTTTATTGCTTATTATTAAAGCTGTTAATGGCTCAGAAAGAAGTTCAGTATGTAGCTGCAAGTCATTTCCTCAATAATATAAAGTGTCCTAATAATATAAAGTATCCTACGAGTAGTAAAGAAAAATTTCAATCTAACCGAAAATACTGACAATTCCTTCTAGCGCATAGACAAATTTCTCATTAGAAACTGGTAACATGTGTAGCTAATAAAAATAAATGTAAATATTTTACGGGTTACATGAATAGAGCTGAAGATTAGTATAAACATTCACATTAAACTTAAGTCAGTGTGCTGTTTCGTGTCACGTAAACTGCCACCGTGTTGCTCGGTGTTTCAGCGGTAAAATGCTACACTACGGATTCGAACGTCTCGGAATCGATTCCCTGACACTCCAAGGATTTTTGTATGTAAGGTTTCACTTCTCTTCCCACTGAAAAAGTCAATGTGAAAATCCCCAGTTGCCTTGTGGTTCGCATTCAGAGGTAAACTAAGGTCCCGCTATAACTGGCAGGGTAAGTAAGTTCAAAGGCAACTACATCACATCATCTCAAACAGGGCCGTGCCTAGTAAAGATCTGTGAGAAAAACATTTGAGGTTTGAAAATTATCTTACTTTTAAACTTATTTTACATCCAAATTATATATTTTCGGATGTGGGTGCCCTATCACAGCTATATCTACTAAGTCCCCTCTACAGTTCCTATGAGCCTGCAGCAGGAATGTGAAATACCCTATTCACGTGTTAGCGAACTTACTCGATTCACACTGTTTTCATAAAAAGCGGGAACTTATGTACTGAACATCCAACTAACTAAATGGGATCTTAAATGTCGTCGTGCCTTCTGTGCGGATTATCCATCACGGAACTTTTCTAACATCTCTCGTAGCAATAGGACAGAGATCATGTCCCCATATATCATTAGATGTAACACCCAGTTGTATAGTGCACCACACTTATCAATCAAGTCATCCACTCTCTGTTCACGTAAACAATTGCACCTATACATGGACTAGGTTTTTCACATTTTCTGTCTGCGATAAAATGTCCCATAATTATAATAAAAACAAATACCATCCCTCGGTTATGAACAGTTTTCGGAAGGATTCCCTTGGTTGTAAGGCAAATGCTGGAAATGGTAATCCATCCAAAGTTATTCCCGATTGGGACTCCCTCTGGCCCATAACTAGTTCGTCTGGGGTTTGACTGACACCTATACATGGACTAGATTTTCATATATTTGCGATAAAATGTCCCATGATTAAAATAAAAATAGTTCCCATTCCTCGGTTCTGACGAAAGTTTCCGGGAGGTTTCCCTTGGTTATAAAGCAAATGCTGGAAATGGTAATCTCGCAAATATTCCCGACTGGGACTCCCTCTGCCCCATACCATCTAGTGTGGGATTTGGCTTGAAACTCCCTGGCCCTGCAGTGAGTCTTTACCTGAACAGCCCCCTCTCCCTGTAGGGACAGGAAAAGAACAGTTAAAAAAAACACACACAATTGAGACACAAGTTTTTGATTTCCGTCTGGGACAATGGATCACATTGTCTCAAGAGGTTTCCCTTGATCATGAGGCAAATGGCGGATCTGGCAACGCTTACCAAATATTTCCAATTGCGACCCCTCTGTCTGACTCCCAGCCAACTAGGTATTTTGCTCGTCTGGGATTTGGCTGACACCTATACCTGGACTAGGTTTTCATATTTTTCTATCTGCGATAAACTGTCCCAGAATAAAAATAAAAATAGTTCCCTTCCCTCAGTTCTGACCAAAGTTTTCGGGAAGTTTCTCTTGTCTGTAAGGGAAATGCTGGAAATTGTAATCACTCTCAAATATTCCAGACTGGAGCTCCCTCTGCCACCTTACATCTCATCTGAGATTTGGCTGAAAACTCCATGACTCTGCAATGGACCATTACTCGAACAGCCCTACCCTCAAGAGTAGGAAATGAACAGTTCAGAAAACCACACAATTGAGAGAAAAGTTTTTGATTCCCGTCTGGGACACTGGTTCATATTGTCCCAGAAATAAAAATAGGCTCAGTTCTCCGAATTCGATCAAGGTTTCCGGGAAGTTTCCCTTCGTCTCGAGGTGAATGGCGGTACTGACAATGTCTTGCCAAATATTTAGATTTGAGACCCCTCTGCACGACTTACAACCAACTATATATTTTGCTGAAAAGAACGATATTCCACAACAACCTGTCAAACTCTCATGATAAGTGTTGTGACCAGGCGAAACTACTTTCGTCTGGCTAGAACTGTGGGTTCTTTGATTGCTGTAGGAGAAGACTCATCATACTAGAAGACATGAAATATCAGTTCCGTTTATTACGTAAATGACTAAAGGATTTACCGAGCGAGGTGGCGCAGTTGTTAGCACATTGAACTCGAATTCGGGAGGACGACGGTTCAATCCCGCGTCTGGCCATCCTGATTTAAGTTTTTCGTGATTTTCCTAAATTGCTCCAGGCAAATGCCGGGATGGTTTCTCTGAAAGGGCACGGCCAACTTCGTTCCTCGTCGTTCCCTAATCCGATGAGACTGATGACCTCACTGATTGGTCTCTTCCCCCAAACAAGCCAACCCAACCCAACTAAAGGATTTACTTGACTTTGACACACATCTTTGACAAAGGAGCACTGGATGATTTAGAACTGTAATGGACTAGCATAACAATACTTGATGGACGTATTAAGAAACTGTTTTATTGATGTACAATATCCAACATTGACGAAGTGCAGTTCATCAGAAACTTTAACTGTCACTGTCATATTCGATGATGTTGACTGCCGTAGCTGAGGTCTCTAACTGGGGCGGAACTCTTCGCTAACTCGACACTATATTGCCCTCCGCGTGAGGAAGCTACTCCGTTGAGAGGGAGGAGAAGTGGTGTTTAGAAACGCCTCCAATACGTCGTAGCGGATTGCAGCGAGCCTCGTTAACGTCTGTGGTATCGATTGGCGTTGCCAAGTTTGGTGTGGCCACGAGACCTCTGTACGATAGCGCAATAAAAAAAGGGAAGGCGTAAAAAAATGTAAAGAAAGCTCGTGACTCTATAATGGGTCGCTCCGGTCCTTGGAGAAGAGAGTGCAAGAAAAATAAATTCATTGTCCGAGTGAATCACTTCCAGGTGGTGTAGCTGCTTTGAGTACTGCGAACGGCCATTGCTCTGGGTACCGATCTAAGGCGATAATAAAGTGACTGTATACGTTATGCCAGTGTTTGTAGAAACATAGAACTTTCAGCAAGCGCACAATAGCAAGTTGTCACGCCGTCTAGTGTAGTCGTAACCCTGCAAGCGAGACGCCATTGGTATGACGGGCACGTGAGGCCCCTGCTCTGCGTAGCGCGTGCAGCGGCCCCTGCTCTGCGTAGCGCGTGCAGCGGTGGCGGTCTGATGAGAGCCGGCGATAAGGGCTGCACGTAGGCAGGCCGAAGCGGGCCGCAGGGCCGCTCCTCTGCCACAAGGTCGCCGCAAAGTCAGTCGAGCGTCAACATGCGCCTCTATAAACGGGTCCCTGCGGTGTCGTCCGCAGAACAAGGTCTGATGCAAAAGTGGTCGTGCGGTTCTAGGCGCTTCAGTCTGGAACCGAGCGACCGCTACAGTCACAGGTTCGAATCCTGCCTCGGGCATGGATGTGTGTGATGTCCTTAGGTTAGTTAGGTTTAATAGTTCTTAGTTCTAGGCGACTGATGACCTCAGAAGTTAAGTCGCATAGTGCTCAGAGCCATTTGATGCAAAAGTTAGTACCTCAAGGTTGCACCACAAACACAGCAACGAGTCGGAAACATCGGCATAGACACGCCCCCTAGTGTTTCCTCATGCCGTCACTGCCAGAAAATTATTTGTTCCGCGCACAGCGATCAATTGTAATTGTCGCCTGCGATGACAGTATAGCTGTGATACAGATTCGGCTGCGTGTGAATAGAACAGTTATTCTGAACATTATATCTGTCAAAGAATTGAACGCTGATGTGAAATTATTATTCTGAAATGAAGCACCTGCTTCATGTCATATGTGCGAACACTACTTATTTCCAAAGTTAAGTATTTACCATGTTCAAGTTTTAATAAATTAGTAGTAATTTGTGTGCGTATCGTAAGATCCGCTCGACCGCCTCCTGAACTAGACTTGCTACAATACGCCACAACGCATATCCGCGAAGGACACTGCAGAAGAAAATTTAAACTCCACCTGAACTTTTATCATTTGCCTTCGAAGAGGAAAGTTTTCAGTGTCGAACTAATAGGTAAATTGAAACTTCCTGGCAGATTTAAACTGTGTGCCGGACCGAGACTCGAAGACGGGACCTTTGCCTTTCGCTGGAAAGTGTTCTACCAACTGAGCTACCCAAGCACGACTCATGCCCCGTCCTCACAGCTTTAATTCCGCCAGTAACTCGTCTCCTACCTTTCAAACTTCACAGAAGCTCCCCTGCGAACGTTGCAGAACTAGCACTCCTGGAAGAAAGGATATTACGGAGACATGCCTTAGCCACACCTTGGGGGATGTTTCTAGAATAAAATTTTCACTCTACAGCGGTGTGTGCGCTGATATAAAACTGCAAGGTTCGCAGGAGAGCTTCAGTGAAGTTTGGAAGGTAGGAGACGAAGTACTGGCGGAATTAAAGCTATGAGGACAGGGCGTGAGTCGTGCTTTGGTAGCTCAGTTGGTAGAGAACTTCCCCGCGAAAGGCAAAGATCCCGAGTTCGAGTCTCGGTCCGGCACACAATCTGCCAGGAAGTTTCATATCAGCGCACATTCCGCTGTAGAGTGAAAATTTCATCCTAGATAATAGGTACTCTATTTGCTTACAAGAGTTAGAAGATTTGGAATTCGGAAATGCGATTTCCGTCTACTCAACGACGCATCCTGGGCGATGGTTGTGAAATCAGACGAAAAGTTGTTGGATGGTAGCGTCGAGTCCTCTCAGTGCTCGTGCTCCATATTCACAGGTTAAGAGAAAAGAAAAATTGTAAAACTGGACGTTGGTTGTGAACTAGCGTATGTGCTTCTCGCCAAAGAAAAACTAAAAAATTACGTTCCGCATACCCGCTGCAAATATTTCTAATCATGTTTATATCTTTAGAGATGAGTAATGGATAATACACGGTCCAGTTGTGCGCTGGCCCTTAAAAGCCCTCCAGGGCGAACGTCCGTATCTGCGGATCTCGAGGGTTGGAGCCAGCGTGGCAGTATACGCAGATCAGTCGCTGCGCCTCCCCTTTAGAGAGATAGTTTACTGTTGAGTTTACAAAAGACTTTATTCAGAGATTGGAAATGCTTATTAGGTTCTTCATGACTGCTTCTCAAAGGATAAGTAAATGTGTTAGATTATTCAATTATTGTTGTGTATTGTGCCTAGGTACACTAGTCTGTCGCCTGCTTCATAGTCTACGAATTACTGTTGTGAACTGTAATTTTCACGCCAATACCGCACCTGGACATCCACTGATGGGTGACAGGTGGCCACTTCAGATGAATCACGTTATATGCTCCATCGGATAAAAGGCCTTTGCGGGTATAGCGTGAAATGTCTGAAAACACATCCTGCACGCGTTGTGGTCTGGGGAATGTTTGTGGCATTTCCTGGGTGATCTCATCAATCTGTAAGGCACAGCGGATCAACACAAGTATGAGTCTATCCCTGGGAACCATTCCCACCCTACATGCAGTTGGAGCGAGAGAATGGAGTCAAGGGGTGGGTAGGTGGAGAAAAAAGAGGATAGAAGGGGGGAGAGGGAGCCTGGGAAAAGGACAGATGGAAGGAGGGGCGTTGAGGATCATAGTTGATACGAGGGATAAATGGTGGGAGAGAGGGCATCATCCAGGAGAGGGAGTTGATTGAAGCCACCTCGGGAAAGGAGATGAAGGGTGTAGAGATGGAGGGTAGGGGGGACACAACAGTGAAGGCGAGACAGCGCGCAGGAGTTGGAGAAGAGAGGGGCAACCAGGGGATGAGAGGGACCAAGTCAGCGGGAGGCGTAGAGGACGCGGACATGTTTGAGGAAAAGGAGCAAATGGCGGAAAGGAGTCAGGTCATAGAGGATCCGCATGGGGGATGGGAGGTGTATATGGAAGGCAAGGGAGAGTGTATGGCTCTCGTGGATCTGGAGGGATTTGTAGAATTTGAATGGGGGGGGGGGCGGATATCCCGGTGGGACTGGCATAAAAGAGGATGGGACGGATTAAGGATTTGTAGGTGTGGAGGATGGCAGAGGGGTTCAACCCCAATGTCCGGCCAGAGACGAATTTAAGGAGACGCAGGTGGTTGTGAGCTTTGGATTAGATAGAGTGGAGATGAGGGATCCAGGTGAGGTGACGCTCAATGGTGAGTCCAAGGTAGGTGAGGGTGGGGGAGAGGCGGACAGGACGGGTGCAGATGGTAAGGGAAAAATCAAGGAGCCGGAAGGAGCGAGTGGTACGACCTACGATGATTGCCTGGCTATTACCTTTTTTTCCTTTATTGGATTTCGATTCCACCCCCCACCCCCTGCCCCCAGAGGGGGGGAGGGGGGGGGCGCTGTCAGCAACACATTACGCCGCTCTGCAGCCTACAGAAAGTTAAAAAAAAAAAAAACAGAATTAGGAGATATGAGAACAAGAAAAGCAGGCGATAAAGTGGGGACTGTAAAAAACTGAAACATGGAGAAAAAGATGCGAAGAAAATATAAAAACAAACGATCGGTGATGCTGATTAAAGCAGATCGTAAATAGAGAGGCACAATTAAAGAAACACGGCGACAGTCTGGTTTCTGTTCGCACGACGCACAACACTGATCACTCACTTAAAACAGCACTATAGAGGCGACACGACGGCAGATGGCGCGAAGGGGGGAGGGAGGGAGGAACCGGACCGATGAGGGCAAGCTCTATTACCTTGAACATTTCGAGTTTAAATAACGACAGATGTAGAAACTGAGTTCGTCGCAAGCTGCTGCAGACTACTACGGCTCATTAATAAACGAAGTGAAATGAAATAGTTGAACGTAAGGAATGACTTTCTACTACGTAAAAGTAGATTTTAATGTCCTTACGGTAACGGCTCTCTCGGTAGAGGTTAAACGCCATTAGGAGTTCGAACGTAAAGGAAGTTGGCAACGATAAACAAGGGCGTGGTTGCGCCTCTTCCGGGTGATGTACAAACTACCGTTTCGAATCGTCCGAGATGTCGCGACTCTTTCGGAAGATAAATGATTTATGTGGGACGTGGTGTATTACATCGGAAAAAAACTTTTGATTTGCAGTGAGACGTTATTAAATGATGCAGGGCGCACGGTTTTTTCACATTTTGTAGCAATTTCTGAGATTAAGTTTGGATATACTGACACAGCTTAAATTACTGTGCGTGGAACGAGCAGCAATTACTTTACAGTCATCACTGTCGTACACTTTTAGCGGTTGTTTCAAAATATGTCACGTCCTCCAAGATAATGGTTGAGATTCAAGAGAACAACTCAAATGTAATTGTACATTTAGTTCTGTATCATGTCGTACATATTTATAATCCATGTTTATAACATATATATAGATGTTTTGTAATCAGTTACAGACGTCTACAACTGAATCGCTTGAATTCGAATGTATATAATACACTCCTGGAAATTGAAATAAGAACACCGTGAATTCATTGTCCCAGGAAGGGGAAACTTTATTGACACATTCCTGGGGTCAGATACATCACATGATCACACTGACAGAACCACAGGCACATAGACACAGGCAACAGAGCATGCACAATGTCGGCACTAGTACAGTGTATATCCACCTTTCGCAGCAATGCAGGCTGCTATTCTCCCATGGAGACGATCGTAGAGATGCTGGATGTAGTCCTGTGGAACGGCTTGCCATGCCATTTCCACCTGGCGCCTCAGTTGGACCAGCGTTCGTGCTGGACGTGCAGACCGCGTGAGACGACGCTTCATCCAGTCCCAAACATGCTCAATGGGGGACAGATCCGGAGATCTTGCTGGCCAGGGTAGTTGACTTACACCTTCTAGAGCACGTTGGGTGGCACGGGATACATGCGGACGTGCATTGTCCTGTTGGAACAGCAAGTTCCCTTGCCGGTCTAGGAATGGTAGAACGATGGGTTCGATGACGGTTTGGATGTACCGTGCACTATTCAGTGTCTCCTCGACGATCACCAGTGGTGTACGGCCAGTGTAGGAGATCGCTCCCCACACCATGATGCCGGGTGTTGGCCCTGTGTGCCTCGGTCGTATGCAGTCCTGATTGTGGCGCTCACCTGCACGGCGCCGACACGCATACGACCATCATTGGCACCAAGGCAGAAGCGACTCTCATCGCTGAAGACGACACGTCTCCATTCGTCCCTCCATTCACGCCTGTCGCGACACCACTGGAGGCGGGCTGCACGATGTTGGGGCGTGAGCGGAAGACGGCCTAACGGTGTGCGGGACCGTAGCCCAGCTTCATGGAGACGGTTGCGAATGGTCCTCGCCGATACCCCAGGAGCAACAGTGTCCGTAATTTGCTGGGAAGTGGCGGTGCGGTCCCCTACGGCACTGCGTAGGATCCTACGGTCTTGGCGTGCATCCGTGCGTCGCTGCGGTCTGGTCCCAGGTCGATGGGCACGTGCACCTTCCGCCGACCACTGGCGACAACATCGATGTACTGTGGAGACCTCACACCCCATGTGTTGAGCACATGTATGTCCACCCGGCCTCCCGCATGCCCACTATACGCCCTCGCTCAAAGTCCGTCAACTGCACATACGGTTCACGTCCACGCTGTCGCGGCATGCTACCAGTGTTAAAGACTGCGATGGAGCTCCGTATGCCACGGCAAACTGGCTGACACTGACGGCGGCGGTGCACAAATGCTGCGCAGCTAGCGCCATTCGACGGCCAACACCGCGGTTCCTGGTGTGTCCGCTGTGCCGTGCGTGTGATCATTGCTTGTACAGCCCTCTCGCAGTGTCCGGAGCAAGTATGGTGGGTCTGACACACCGGTGTCAATGTGTTCTTTTTTCCATTTCCAGGAGTGTATGTTCTCTAAGGCACGCGTGGACAGCTGATTTAATGTGTTTGTTGGATGTACGACAAATTACGTCGTCAGACGAAGTATACATTTCCCGTGGACGCTTTGTGTAAAAATCAAAACTCGAAATTTTTTAACACTACGTTAAACTGAACATAAATCACCAACACAAAACAAAAAAAATCAAGCTGTGTGTTAAAACTACAGTAACCTAAACATTAACCACCAACACAGGAAAGCTCAGTTATAGTTCCATAATTTTCGTCTGGCAACCACATATAAAACTACAGTAAGAGCATTTGAAATAATTTGATTATTATATTTTTGAATTAAGCAGCAACGTACCGTATAAAATGTATTGCCTCTATAATACGGAAATTTATTACACGTTTTTCAACGAACTGTTGCGTTTATCAGTTGTGTCGATTTGAGTTTTATGTTTCAAGCGTTTTAAAGAACTTAGTGAATAATAACTCGAAAGCAATTAGTTTTAATCTTATTGCGTAGTGTTTCTGTCTATGTAGGCTGTGCAATGCAACCTGAAAGATCGTATTTCGTTTCTTTTCATCCTAAAAGGTTATCTGCCCGCGTTTGCTCTGATTTTTTTTTTTTTTTTTTTTTTTGTAGTTGTTCTGATTGACTGAACATGTATAATGAAGTTTTTCATTTCTTCACTTACTTTCCAGGAATGTGCCTTTCTGAATATTTTCTTAGGTGTATCAGGGTGGCACCAAGAAATAAGAAAAATGTATGTTTCTCAAAAGAAAGGCTCTGAGAGAACTTAACTTTAGAACTTAAAATTATGACAATGACTTACGAACTAGAGGGAAAAAAGAAGGTATCTGTATTGCCAGCAGGAAAGAAGGATGCGCTCAAAGAATATTAGCTCATTTCGTGTTCTAGTTTCGAAGATTCCACAGTTTGAAGGAGTGTTCATCGGTTTCAGGTTCGCGTTGATGATCTATCCATTATTCATACCAGTCCCAATGTTACTGTTACAATCTCGTAGGTGCCGATTGAAGACTATTTTAACTATGGAAATGTCTGATTAAAAGACATCTTAAATACGCTTCTGAAGAATTCTGCATAGTTTCTAGGCCTCATCTCAGATTATCAATATAACCATTAAAGAAATGGACGCAGGCGTTAATTACTCAAACAACAACCAGCGGTATCAATAAATTGTTTTGGCATCTTGTTTGCCGGGCATAAAATTACATGTCATAAATGATTTTTGTAAATAAGTGCTGTCTCTGTCACTAACTGCAATTCTCAAAATGTAGTTGTTAACGCCTTACTTTACCATTGTCTGACTCTTGTCTATTGTTCTTGTATTTTAATGTTTATGTTATTTTAATATTTATGGTCAAAGCGTGACTCTTGGAAACATAGCCACGTTCATTACGGTAAAGTGAGATTTGTACCTAAAACTAAACGCTGAAACCTGTTTTATGGGTGACCTAGATGTCTTAAATATAAAGACGTAAGTATTTATATGGATGTTACGATACAATATTTGCACCACACGTCACCCTAACAAGGCTAGTGAAAAGGTTGTTCTGATAATTCAAACCAAAGTTTTCCATTAGCCACAGTAATTTTTATTTTCCTTGCTGATTATAATGTTTTTCTTTCATTTTCCAACGTTCATATTCATATCTTTCGCTCAGAAAAATTGCATAGCATTTGTAATTATTGTTTCGTCCTTTTGAACATTAATCAACAAAAGAATTCCTTTTTCATCCCGGAATCATACCTTTTAGACCAAAACTGAATTCACCTTTCTTTGATTCAGGATAGTTGGCTTGCAACCAATTGCTTTTGACTGCTGCTTCGTTTCTGGCAGGACCGAGTGCACCAAAGTTTCATTTCAGTAACAAGTTAGCCCACACAGTTAGCTGGGTTCTTTCGAAAATGGCTAAAGCTTGCTTAAAAAAAAGTTTTTTGGGTCTGAATTTAACGACTGGGGAAATCATATAGTCTCTTTATCGATGATTTCGTCTGTTGTTGCATATTTTCTGGTGTCGGAATGGTGTCAGTAAACTTTATGATTTTTTTTTCAATATCGGAGCGATGCTTATTTGCGGAAGATGGAGAAAGGAGACGAGTGGACAGAACATGCAGTTTTCTTTAGGCTGTAACTCTTCTGTGGAGGAAATCTTCCTTGCCAGTAAGAAGGGAGGGTTTTCTTTTCATTTGTCTTGCAACAGGCTGCAAACATTCGATTCGATATCAGCAACTGCGCGCACTCACATAAGAAAAGGGGAAAAAAATATTCTCCTGATGAAATGAGGACATAGTGAAAGATTTGCATCTACATCTATATCTACATCTGTGCTCTGCAAGCCAGTATACGATGAGTGGCGGAGTATACGTTCAGTACATACCAGTCACATTTTGCCCTCGCCTATCCATTCGCAACTGGTACGCGGCGAGAGAGAAAATCGGTACCCTTCCAATAGACAGATGGTCGACGTGTACTCAAATGCTATCAGTTTTTCCCTCTATGTCCATTACATTGATTTTGTTTATCTCTATATCTGGCATTGATCGTCTGATCATCTGACAGTTCCTTTGCAGTGTGTAAGAAATTTCTAACGGTGTCATCTTCCTATACATAAAACCGGTTCAAATGGCTGTGAACACTATGGGACTTAACTTCTGAGGTCATCAGTCCCCTAGAACTTAGAACTACTTAAACCTAACTAACCTAAGGACATCACGCACATCCATGCCCGAGGCAGGATTCGAACCTGCGACCGTAGCGGTCGCGTGGTTCCAGACTGTAGCGCCTAGAACCGCTCGGCCACCCCGGCCGGCTCCTATGCATAACTGTGACGTCTTCGAGCTGCGTTGTAGACTTACATGCATTGCCCAACATGTTCATGCATACCGTAAACACCAGCGGCTGCTCTATAGGTATTGAAGACATATTCGTCGTTGGTCTTTCTAGATGGCACGACATGGATCTGCGAGCAAGGTAGAAATATATAGTATTTTTAATTAGCATAAACTCACCTTCTGCCGGCCGGAGTGGCCGAGCGATTCTAGGCGCTACAGTCTGGAACCGCGCGACCGCTGCGGTCGCAGGTTCGAATCCTGCCTCGGGCATGGATGTGTGTGATGTCCTTAGGTTAGTTAGGTTTAAGTAGTTCTAAGTTCTAGGGGACTGATGACCTCAGATGTTAAGTCCCACAGTGCTCAGAGCCATTTGAACTCACCTTCTCAGGGGACCACAGTAATTTCCGTGAGTTAGTTATTTGTTCCATACATTATATTCACGATAAACTTTACGATGGAACGTGTCGACGGAACAAAACTAGATCACAACCATGCATCTAATAAAAATAAAATAACATTTACATGGCTACATATTGGCCATTTACATGTTTTTCTTTAAAAATGACCAATTATTTCTATTCAAGAATTCCTCTGTAGTGTAGAACGAGTTGTTAAGGAGAAACATCAATAATCTACTTTCAAAAACAAAAAATGGCTCTGAGCACTATGGGACTCAACTGCTGAGGTCATTAGTCCCCTAGAGCTTAGAACTAGTTAAACCTAACTAACCTAAGAACATCACAAACATCCATGCCCGAGGCAGGATTCGAACCTGCGACCGTAGCGGTCTTGCGGTTCCAGACTGCAGCGCCTTTAACCGCACGGCCACTTCGGCCGGCTCTTTCAAAAACACAACTGTTATCTGTCAGACATCTTATTTCCATGTGTAGATTGTGAAAGAGCTTTATAGCTGCACATTTCACATCTTTCTGAGTCAAAATTAGATTTATTAAAAGGTAACACAGATCGTTTTTCTTTCAAGTGTTTTGGATATATCTCTTACTGTCAAACTCATATGGGTTATTGATAACAAATTTCATGTGAATAAGTGTACTGTGAGGATGTGATCAATATTCGGAGCTGATTAAAGAGATGCCTGTAAAACGTGAGTGTGTGAACCGCAGATATAATTAATTTCTTTTATGGAATGAATAATTTTTGCTTAACTGAGAAGTTACCCCCGTTACCGCAGAAAAGACATCATTGAATGAAAATATGCAAACTATGTCAACTTACTGAGTTTTATATCCTCAACGAGTACATTTCACTCCAAAGAAAACTGCTGTGATCTAAAGTGTGTTCAAGATTAACGTCTGTGGCAGCCATGAATTAAAAACGTAGCTGAAGCAGCAATGAAATTTAGCTTCAATATTAGTGAAATCTTTCTTCAGCCCTTCGCAGTAGTTTTACCGTTTTGTAGTGTACTGAAGTAGATAATTAAGGAGTAATTATGTGAATGGGTATGTCAGTGAGTTAAGGTAAAGTGGTGAATCCCTAATAAGCTTATATTACGGGGAAATTTTCTGGTAGGTTTTAAATTCATCCACTGCCGGTTTATCAGGTTTTGAGGTGTTTGGCGAAAAAATTGACAGTGTGTCATATTGTACTGTGGCTCCCACCTGGACTGACTTTCTATATTAATAGAGAAAAATCAATCAGCATTGTTGTGTTTCGATTTGAGCCTCTCCACTCTCGAATGTAACTCCACTGACTGACAAGTAGATGCTGCCAAGTCTCAATGGTGTGTAGTTTGGAAGAAAGTAATACTGGAAGGATGGAGATTTGTGCCGGACTAAGAGCTCTGTTGGCATACTCAGGCGGTAGAGATTTGCTCGCCACAGGCAAAGGACCGAAAAGGTGAATATGAATTCTTATCAAACATACCGTTCAAATGCGTGAAGACGCAGAAAAAACGATTCAGGTCGTGTGTATGTAGCTACCACCATAGCGTTCTAAAATTGTTACACATTCAGATCGTGTGTACGTAGTTTACACTACATCGTTCTAAAATTATTACACATCTGTATAATACACATACATATACAGAATGTTTCACAATTCATATTAGAAGTATCTAGAGGTTGTAGAGGGGACTTAGTAGATAAAGTTTTGATAAGGGACCCATAAGTTTCAAGTTCCGATTTTCAAACTTATTTTAGATCCAAACACTACATTTCTGGACATTGGTTCCTTTATCAAAACTTTATCTTAAGCCCTACCCCCTTCTCCAAGAACGCCTAGAAGGCTGTAATAGGAATTGTGAAACATCCTGTGTGTGTGTGTGTGTGTGTGTGTGTGTGTGTGTGTGTGTGTGTGTGTGTGTGTGTGTGTGTGTGGACGAGAGAGAGAGAGAGAGAGAGAGAGAACAACACTCATTGATCAGTATATATGTTTCAGTCACTCTGAATGTGATATTAACTTCATGAGATGCAGCTCACTTTTTTGTCGACGTGCGATCCTCTACCAACGGCTAGAATCAGCAAGAACTGCGTATGTTACAAGATAGATCTCGGAATGCCAAGCCATAATATGGCGGGAAAGTTTCCCAATTTAATATGACTTTAGATCAAATATGAATTCGATGCACCAGATTTATGAATCTGTTAAAGGGCTCATTTTCTGCATCGTATGCCTCTTGGGACTGATGTAACTGGAATATTAACGGCATGCTTTACGGTTTACTAAACAGTGTTATGCTAAATAAACTCTCAGTTGCCAAAGCGGACGATCAGGATGATTTATTGTGTTGCTGACTGACACAAGCAGTGATAAATGGGGTGGAGAGACTCCGTGAGCCAGATACCTGTCTTGCAATCTCTGCTTGTTCTGAAAGACCGAAAGAACAGTGGACGTTCTTGCTTTTGATGGTAAACGCTTATTGCTAGTGACAGTTAAGCACAGTTTGCACGTACGTAGTGACTACAGCATATAAATGTTCTCCCGTGTAATTGTCACAAAATCTTTTTTGAAAATACCAAATCCAGGCAGCTCTGGATTTGTTCCAACGTCCAAATTCTAAATTTCTTCACAACATGAGATTTGTGCTGACAGCGTTCAGTTCCCCTGGTCCCCTCACCAAGACCGCTGCTTTTCAGTTGATGCCCCTGTTGCAAATGTCACAAGTAGCGTTCCTGAGAGGTGGCTCTTGAACTGAGTGATCTTCAGCCACAATGTACCACGATACTAATCAAAACCGCTATATAATCAAAGCCTCTGATCATTATACAGTTGCATTCACTACATGAGACCATTCTGCCTATTTGGTTTCGTCGGTTGCTCTGCTGAGTACCGAAGTCGACTCTGAACAATAACTACCATCTCACCGACTGACGAGTGATCCAGTCCCACCAATCAGACCTCTACAGCAGATAACAACGATATTCAATAATTGGTCAACCGTCCAGGGTGGCCGAGCGGTTCTAGGCTCTGCAGTCTGGAACCGCGTGACTGCTACGGTCGCAGGTTCAAATCCTGCCTCGGGCATGGATGTGTGTTACGTCCTTAGGTTAGTTGGGTTTACGTAGTTCTAAGTTCAAGGGGACTGATGACCTCAGAAGTTAAGTCCCACAGTGCTCAGAGCCATTTGAACCTTTTTTTTTTTTTTTTTTTGATAATTGGTCATAAAGCACGCTTTATGTTTCATCAGTCGACTTTTTAAAATTCAGGAACCGTGAAGCGGCGCTGATCTGAACTGAGTAGTATAGACAGAAAGAAACGGTGCTACTGCATCTGCATGATAACAGTGGCACCGAAAGTGGAGCGATGCGGAAGTGAGTGCCTCACAGGGATGTCAAAGTGACCAAAATTGCTTGTTCACATAGCAGAACCGACGCATTTGAGCAAATCCGATGATGTTCTGCTATTGGCGAACTGCAGCTAGCATCTTCAGCGACATCTTCCAACGCTGGAAGACCTCTTTTTGCTCGTAGCACTATTTTCGGAAATATGTACCACGAAATGCCGCGCCGGTCTTCGGCTGCACTACTACAGTACTGCAGCAAAAACACAACTTCAGCTTTCCTTCGCATTCTGCGTGTTGTTCCACTGTATGCAGGCCAAAGTGATAGGTGCAATTAGCACTTCACGTTACAGGTATCCTGCAAACAGCGGAATTAGGGCATGTAAGTCCTGTAAAATACCTATGATGGAACTACGCTGTTTATGGGTTCCTAAAGTCAACTAATAGTAAATAGTCAATTAAAGTCAATTAAAGTCAATTAATGACGTGTTCCGTAGATTACTTGCACAACTTCTGTCAAAGTGATGAGGAACCTTATCAGTTTACATGACTTATTTTTGTGCTGGCTGTACGCAGGCCATTTAGAGATTACGGTATATCACAATCATCCTGTAAAAGAAACTACTGTAGTGAAGCATTTCATGAAACCTACACAAAATTAAAATCTTGGCATCCAGTATGACGTTCTCCCAGAATTTGTTATGTGGTTGAGTAGAAACTGCTGGTGTCCCGGAGTCACTCGCTTACTTTGGAAGGCATTTCTTTCTCTAAACTAGTACTAAAGCACTAGACTCTCACTGGGGAGAACTGAGTTTCAAACCCCCGTCCGAGCAACACTGATCAGATTTTTCATCGTTCCTCTAAACTGATTTGGCCCTATACCACAATGGTTTCTTGGAAAATGGCTTGGCTGATATCCTTCCTCATTCTTATCAAATGGTTCAAATGGATCTGAGAACTATGGGACTTAACTGCTGAGGTCATCAGTCCCCTAGAACTTAGAACTACTCAAACCTAACTAACCTAAGGACATCACACACATCCAGGCCCGAGGCAGGGTTTGAACCTGCGACCATAGCGGTCGCGCGGTTCCTGACTGTAGCGCCTAGAACCGCTCGGCCACCCCGGCCAGCCCCTGAGTCAACAGATGAGGACGTTTGCAAGACAACAAGCATCTGTACCAACAGTTCGACGACGTTTGCAGCAGCATCAATGTCGCGATAGGCTACAATCCGACCTTTATCAAAGTCGAAAACGTGATGGTACGCATTTCTCCTCCTTACACGAGGCATCACAACAACGTTTCACCAGGCAGCGCCGGTCAACTGCTGCTTGTGTATGAGAAATCGGCTGGAAAGTTAGCTCATGTCAGCACGTTCTAGGTGTCGCCACCGGCGCAAATCTTGTGTGAATGCTCTGAAAAGCTAATCATTTGCACATCACAGCATCTTCCCTCTGTCGGTTAAATTTCGCGTCTGTAGCACGTCATCTTCGTGGTGTAGCAATTTTAATGGACAGTAGTGTATGTGCTCGTTGGGTAGCACGTCAACAGACAAAAACTAACCGGGACGTTCGGAAACGGTTAAAGCACATATAAGGCAATTTGAAACAATCAAGTGCATGCATGCTGCAGCATCACCGTATCGTCCTGACTCAGTTCCAAGTGATTTTCTTCAAAAAATGGTTCAAATGGCTCTGAGCACTATGGGACTTAACTGCTGTGGTCATCAGTCCCCTAGAACGTAAACCTAACTAACCTAAGGACGTCACACACATCCATGCCCGAGGCAGAATTCGAACCTGCGACCGTAGCGGTCGCGCGGTTCCAGAGTGTAGCGCCTAGAACCGCTCGGCCACTCTAGCCGGCAGCGATTTTCTTCTTTTAGGTCCGACGAAGGCGCACCCTTGTGAATGTCAATTTTCGTCAAGAAATGGAAGAAGTGCACTGAGGTTGAGGGAGACTACGTAGAGACATGGTGGTACTTGCAATGATGTTCCGCTAGTGAAACGTCTCTTTTTTTTTAGAAAATGCCTTTACTTTTTGACTTGACCAGGCATTCATAAAACGGACGGTCATAGGGGAACTGAGTCTAATAAAGTTACCATATGAAAGAGGAGCGCGCACGAAAGCTTTTGTCGGAGACGGGGTGACTGCCAGCAGGAACTAGAGAAGTGGCAGACCCGAGAGACTAGAGCGTCCAGCTCTGCTCTTGCGTAAGCGTCGGATGCCTGGTGTCTCCATTCGCTAGACTGTTATTTTGACAAGGTGCTTACGCAACGGCCATAACAGTGAGAATAATCCGCGAGCGCCTCCGCGGTACGGGCCGAGTGGCAGATAAGCCGGCGGACAGGCCGTGATATGTGGGGCGGCCGGCGCGTAAACCCGGAGTGGAACTGCACGGCCAGCGCTGATTGCGCCGCCCCGGTTTACGAGCGCCCGCCGACTGACGCCGGGGACCCGGCCGCTGCAGCGGCAGCCGCCGCCTCGTCACGCCTGCCAAATTACTCAGCGATACCGCGGCCGACCGCGTCACGTTTACTGCGGCCACTTACCTCCTCCGGAGTTCTTGGGCTTTGATGCCGCCCACCACGACTGCCTCTCTCGTGACAGCCTCTTCATCTGCCACGCACACTTCATCCTCAAAGGGTTCGGAGACCGCCTCCGTAGCCAAATTTTTAGCATCGCAGCCTCCTGTGCAGAAGACTAGGGTTCGATTGCCGGCAACTCCTCGGCTTCCTTCTGAGGTATGGAGATCGGGGTCCACTCAACCTCGTGAGGTCAAATGAGCAACTGCTCGAATAAAGAAGCAGTGGCATCATCGGGATTCATCTACCGGCAATAATGGCTGGAGGGTTTGGCGATATGCCGATCACATGTGCCACGAACATAGGTCGCTCCCGTGCTATCTTGTAAGCAATAATCGGCTGGGAAAAGGCCTCAGGCCTATTCCGTGAGTGGGATTTACGTTTAAAGGGTTTAAAGATTAGTGCCTGGACATCAGTTACCCAAAGCAATACGACGCAATTGCCAAAAAAGCCTCAAAAAACCGCCTTCGAAGGTTTGAAAACATTCGAGAATTGTCAAGTACAAAAAAACGTCGTGATTAGACGGTACTTTAATCATCCAACAATCAGTCAGTAAAATTACAGTTCTGTAAGCGATGGACCTCCTGCGAAACATTACTAAATACATTATCAGGGAACTAATTAGGACCGATTCTCCGGAGGCCCACTCATGATGGAAATATATTGGATCCAGCAGCAACAAACAGACCTGTTTGAGGATGTCAGCTTAAAAATCTGGTATCAGTGATTATGAGGCAGTCGTAGCAACAATGATTATTACAGAACAAAGTGCGACTGAAACAAATAGAAGGATTTATACGTTCAACAAATTAAATAAAGAGGCAGTAATGTCGCCTCTCTCAATGAGGAAGTCCGAAACATTTAGCTCTGAAGGGAAGGATACAGAAGAACTGTGGCTCCGATTTAGAAGAACAGTTGACCATGCACTTGACAGATATACATGCCCAGTAAAACAGTCCACGATGGGATGGACCCTCCACGTTATACAGTCACTGTAAAGAAACCTTTAAAGAAACAGAGATTATTCCATAATAGTGAAACGTCCCCTTAGAAAATTAACAATGACAGTGCTGGAGCGACCGCTACGATCGCAGGTTAGAATCCTGCCTCGGGCATGGATGTGTGTGATGTCCTTAGGTTAGCTAGGTTTAATTAGTTCTAAGTTCTAGGGGACTGATGATCTCAGAAGTTAAGTCCCATAGTGCTCAGAGCCATTTGAACCATCTGACAGTGCTGGAAAACTTCTTACATTATTTGATTTTCAAACAGCTGAGCAAAACTGAACGTACTCAGACATTTCTCTCTTCTCTTATTCAGATCATCAGTAAACTGACACACAATATTTTTAGCGCAACGCAATCTGACTTTCAGCTATCCCTACAAAAGAATGGCCCTGACTAACAATAACCTATACCTTTCATGAATCACTTACCTCACAAAAATCTTCGTTACTCGAACAACTGCAATACAGAGACGCCAACACTACCAGCTAAATAAAAGATTCTAACTACTGAAGGCACTAACTACTGATAGGCATAGTTAGCAAATAAAAGATTTTGATAGAGAACAAACAATGCCTTTACCTTAATAATGTTCAAAAGTCATTCAGTTCATGACATCCAGTCTTACAAATTTCCTTTTTCTGACGGACACCCGTCCAGATCGTCCGCTCTCAAAACTCTGGCATCTCTCTCCCCACATCCACCACTGCTAGCGGCTCACCTCCAACTGCCCAACGTTACACTAACGAATATTCCAACAATGAGTCCAACCAGCCAGGGACTGCATACAGCAAAGTCAGTGATTTTCATACAGTGCGCTACGTGGCGTTACCAACATAAAAACCTAAACAGCCTACTTACAATATGTGTAAATCAAAGCATAGGACTATAGACAGGGAGATACTACATGAACGAGTTTGGCTGTCGATAGGCCAGTGCGTGAAGCCTTTAACGGCTACCGTAGTAGGATATTACAATCTCTCAAAAAACCCAAAGAAATTCTGGTCGTATGTAAAGCCTTTTGTACGGACGTTAGTGTCCAGACACTCCTGGACGAGACAGGGTCTGAAAGTAAGGGTAGCAAAGCAAAAGCAGAAAAGCTGAAGTCAGTTTTCAAATGTTCCTTTACAATAGAAGATCGAGGGGTATTATCCCAATTTAATTGTCTTACCACTGCAAAGATAAGTGACAAAGATATTAGTGTCAATGGTACTGAGAAGCAGCTGACATCGTAAAATTGAACCGAGCGCTATGGCCCGATGGAATTCCTGTCAGATTCTAAACCGATATTGCGGCCCCGTTAGCTCCTCTTTTAAGTGTAATCTGTAGATCCCTCGAATAAAAAACTGTGACCAGTAGCTGGTCACATTCGTCCACAAGATTAGATTAATTATAGCGCACACAATGACATTTAAAGTTATTCTCCACCGTTTCACAATAGAATGGAACGAAAAAAGGTCCCAATAACTGGTACAATGGAAAGTACTCTCTGCCCCTGCCGTGCACATCACAGAGGCTTGCAGAGTATGAACATAGATCAACTTACACTACCGGTCATAAAAATTGCTACACCACGAAGATGACGTGCTACAGATGCTAAATTTAACCGAGGAGGAGGAGGAGGAGATTAGTGTTTAACGTCCCGTCGACAACGAGGTCATTTGAGACGGAGCGCAAGCTCGGGTGAGGAAAGGAAATCGGCCGTGTCCTTTCACAGGAACTATCCCGGCATTTGCCTGAAGCGATTTAGGGAAATCACGGAAAACCTAAATCAGGATGGCCGGAGACGGGATTGAACCGTCGTCCTCCCGAATGCGAGTCCAGTGTGCTCACCACTGCGCCACCTCGCTCGGTAAATTTAACCGACAGGAAGAAGATGCTGTGATATGCAAATGATTAGCTTTTCAGAGCATTCACACAAGGTTGGCGCTGGTGTCGACACCCACAACGTGTTGACATAAGGGAAGTTTCCAACCGATTTCTCATACACAAACAGCAGTTGACCGGCGTTGCCTGGTGAAACGTTGTTGTGATGCCTCGTGTAAGGAGGAGAAATGCGTACCATCACGTTTCCGACTTTGATAAAGGTCGGATTGGAGCCCATCGCGATTGCGGTTTATCGTATCGCGACATTGCTGCTCGCGTTGTTCGAGATCCAATGACTGTTAGCAGAGTATGGAATTGGTGGGTCCAGGAGGGTAATACGGAACGCCGTGCTGGATCCCAACGGCCTCGTATGGCTAGCAGTCGAGATGACAGGTATCTTGTCCGCATGGCTGTAACGGATCGTGCAGCCACGTCTCGATCCTTGAGTCAACAGATGGGGACGTTTGCAACAATCATCTGCACAAACAGTTCGACGACGTTTCCAGCAGCATGGACTATCAGCTCGGAGACCATGGCTGCGGTTACCCTTAACGCTGCACATAGACAGGAGCGCCTGCGATGGTGTACTGAACGACGAACCTGGGTGCACGAATGGAAAACGTCATTTTTTCGGATGAATCCAGATTCTGTTTACAGCATCATGATGGTCGCATCCGTGTTTGGTGACATCGCGGTGAACGCACATTGGAAGCGTGTATTCGTCATCGCCATACTGGCGTATCACTCGGCGTGATGGTATAGGGTGCCATTGGTTACACGTCTCGGTCACCTCTTGTTCTCATTGACGGCATTTTGAACAGTGGACGTTACATTTCAGATGTGTTACAACCCGTGGCTCTACCCTTCAGTCGATCCTTGCGAAACCCTACATTTCAGCAGGATAATGCACGACCGCATGTTGCAAGTCCTGTACGGGCCTTTCTGGATACAGAAAATGTTCGACTGCTGCCCTGACTAGCATATTCTCCAGATCTCTCATCAACTGAAAACGTCTGGTCAATGATGGCCGAGCAACTGGCTCGTCACAATACGCCAGTCACTACTCTTGATGAACTGTGGTATCGTGTTGAAGCTGCATGGGCAGCTGTACCTGTACACGCCATCCAAGCTCCGTTTGACTCAATGCCCAGGCGTATCAAGTCCGTTATTATGGCCAGAGGTGGTTGTTCTGGGTACTGATTTCTCAGGATCTATTTACCCAAATTGCGTGAAAATGTAATCACATGTCAGTTGTAGTATAATTTATTTGTCCAATGAATACTCGTTTATCATCTGCATTTCTTCATGGTGTAGCAATTTTTATGGCTAGGAGTGTATGTTAATTGTTCACTGAATTATCAGCTTGAATGAAAAAAAACTGACGTTTCTGTTGGCATCTTTTCTACGTAGACTGTAAACTCAATGTTACTTGTTGGATTCGAGCGTTGTAAGCTCGTTCATGCTACACCCACGGAGTACTCAAGTCAGTCTGTCCGAACACGTTGTTGACGTATGCTCGTATCTCTAAATCTATATCTACATCATACTCTGCAAACGGCTGTTAAGTGTATGGCTGAGGGTACTTCCCACTGCACCAGTCAGTAAAGCTTCTTCCCATTCCACTGGCGTGTGGGGCGCGGGAAAAATATTTTAATGCCCCTGTGTGTGCTGTAATTGTTTAATTTTGTCCTCACGATCGCTACCAATGCAATACGTAGTGGGTTGTGGCATATTCCTACGTTCACCATTTAAAGCTCTTTCTTGAAACTTTGTAAGTAGGCATCCTCGCAATAGTTGGCGTGTGTATTCAAACATTTGCCAGTTCAGTTTCTTCAGCGTCCCCGAGACACTTGCACATGGATCAAACAAATCTGATTCCTGATTGATCTGCTGGTTAAAGTAGTACAAACACTAAATCTTTCACATAATTAATACAACATACGAAAAATCGCTTGGGGTTAATTCTAGAATCACGAAGTGCTACACGAAATTTCCCCACGGTTACATGTGCCTGTATCTAATAATGAGTTTCCCATGTTTTCTCTTCGAGACAGCCTCTACTCTCGCAGGAATAGTTGAAAAGTGTGAACAAATTTTTCTTAAGAAATAGCTCTCTACATTTTGTGTAAAGCAGCAATGAGGTCAGTTATCTTTGAGAGCCCAGTTCGTCTTGTGTTAAGTTGAAAATCCAAAA
Source organism: Schistocerca cancellata (assembly GCF_023864275.1). Lineage (NCBI taxonomy): Eukaryota > Metazoa > Arthropoda > Insecta > Orthoptera > Acrididae > Schistocerca > Schistocerca cancellata. Next base: position 217,858,801 of record NC_064631.1, read on the forward strand.
GGATGCTGTTGAGAAGTTTAGTCGAGACCAAACGTGACTCTGAGCCTTCCAGTCGACTAGTAGTGTGCCGTTATTGCGAAACCAATCCGAGAGACGAAAATGGTGCTGCTCGTGTTAGTGAATAGAGCGGTCACCTGCTGTTTAGTCCTCGATGGCACGGAGCAAATAATAGATAAGAAAATCTTCGTAGGCCGCAGCCGTGACTTCGCTATAAAGATCAACAGTAAATCCCTGCTCTCTGATCGATAGAAAGCACGTAAGGAGGTGTAGTTCGGATAATAACAGGTATTTAAATGTCGATGTTTGTTAAAAATGTCCATGGAGCGATTTCTCGAAAAGCGTTTGTGTATCCTACTACCAGTGAGTGTGAAGACTCGTGCAACAACCGAATGATGCAACGCATGTAAATTATTTCTTTTTACGTATAACTAAAAATACAACACAGACGCACACGATTTCGGTAAAAGAGTACAGAATAGAAATAGTAAGCAGAAAATGTGTTTACAAATTTTATATCGCTTTTAAGAATGAGAGGAAATATGTCGGAAACACATTCAGGTCGACTGTCAACAAAAGTAACCGCTGATAGCTTTAAGAAAACGAAACAGATCCTTTGACAAAAATCGGTGGCTGTCTTTGAAAGTGATATAGGAGGTATAGCAACGACAGTATTAATGTTTTATCCAGCACCTGGAACATGACGGTGCAGGAGTCCGAAAGTGTAGTAATTACTTGGAATCAAACAATAGCTCCGTCTGCCCTTTTATTTCCGATCACCACAACCGGGTTCGGCCACTAAGGTCTTTTCAAGACGCTCTCCAAAAACTATTGGAAAACAAGGGACAATAGAATAAGTTATACGAAAAAAAGTAACAAAAAGCAACGTCAAAAGAAGCGTAGTAAAATAAATAATGTTGTATGATGTGATTTCTGGGCGAGTTGTTACACTTAATTTATTTTACTTTGCTTGTTTTGACATTTTTTGTTTTCACTTTCATTTTATTACCTATAAATTATTCTAATGCACGTTGTTTTCAAGATTATTTAGATAAGCACCTGAACATGGCCTTGGTTGCCGAAACCAGTCGTTGTGATCGATAATGAAAAGTGTAGTTGGTACAGTTACTTTAGTCCGAGAAAATATTACTGCCATTCTTCACAAAAGAAAACTGTGCTTCCGTTTTCATGCTCCACAAATTGCAGCAGACAATATGTATGGAGACAATTCAAATTTCGCTGCAAACCATTATGACAACGGATGATGTGATTTTATCAGTTATAGCGATCATACGTTAAACAGACATCGAGGTTACAATGAACACCACATTTAAATGGTCGGTCTGAACTGCACCCGCCTCACACGTTGCTGTTGTCAGCGAATGCAGGACCATCTCACCCGTTTCGGAGCGAACATCGCGCAGGAGACTACATGCAACGGACATCCAGTTTCCATTGTTAAGTTCTGTCAGTGTTAGGTTATCGTATCTTATTACTGCTACTGTTTTGTTTAACTTGATGTTTTTCCAGACGATTTTCGACGTACTTGTCAAAGTTTTATTTAACTTTTTTTTTAATGTCATCTGAAGATGCGGACAGCCCCAAACTTGTAATGACGAATAAAATTAATGGGTCTACAAAACATCTAACACCTACTTTTCGCCGGCCGGTGTGGCCGAGCGGTTCTAGGTGCTTCAGTCTGGAACCACGAGACCGCTACGATCGCAGGTTCGAATCCTGCCTCGGGCATGGATGCGTGTGATGTCCTTAGGTTAGTTCGGTCTAAGTAGTTCTAGGTTCTAGGGGACTGATGACCTGAGATGTTAAGTCCCATAGTGCTCAGAACCATTTGAACCTACTTTTCCGCGGTCATCCAACTTTTTTAAAACCCTTAGCTTTTGTATTTATGATGGTCACACACCTCTTCCAAGCCTTTTAGTCAAATTTACGATAGTCGGACCACACCACACGCCTCCAGTCAGCTACTTTCCAATTTCTGTTTACTTCGCCCATTGGTGAAGTGCAGCTTTATGCGCCGCTGTCAACAATGGTCTTTTGCGAGGTACCCTTTCTAAATGTCCATTGCATGCCGTTTCCTGCACAGCAACCGACTGGCAAAAACACACCATGGCCTAAATCAGCGGTGAAGCCTCGCATGACCGCCTGATACCAGTTTACACTACCTACAGCCCACCAAAGCGACCATTGCGCTGTCCGTCCTCTGAGTTTACACACGATTAGTAAATTCCCATCTCAGTCTTGCCAACTATTTATGATTGCAGATGATCCGTAACACATGGATTGTGGCGAAGAGAATTTGTAGACCGTGCAGGACAAGAGGCGGGGGATTTCACGCATCGCGGAAGCGTGTGGCCCGGTCCGCCCACACGCTCCGCCTCCCTCAGCGCCCCCAGCTATTCCTGGAGCCAACGCCGCACCGAAGCGAGACTTCCGCGTATCCCAGCATACGATTGCTCCACTGATTTCACTTGACACTGCCTCCAGAAATTCTTCTTCTTTGCATCGTCTTTGCACCACGGGTGATTCCTTAGACTTTTCAATTTCCGATGGTAATTTTGCTGGGAAATGCATTAGGGATAACCTCACACTCGGAATTTTAGAGCAGTTATTGCCTGTTTCACTTCAACAAATTTTCAGAATAATATTACCCGTTCAGACGGAAGTTGGTCCAACTACGAGGGTAATGCAGGAAGTCACGACCTACTGCCCATTCCCATTGACAACATGTTCTGTCTACTGTCGAATGGTTCAAATGGATCTGAGCACTATGGGACTTAACTTCTGAGGTCATCAGTCCCCTAGAACTTAGAACTACTTAAACCTAACTAACCTAAGGACACCACACACATCCACGCTCGAGGCAGGATTCGAACCTGCGACCGTAGCGGTCGCGCGGCTCCAGACTGTAGCGCCTAGAACCGCTTGGCCACTCTGGCCGGCTTACTGTCGAATGCCTCGACATCTTAACTCGGTGTTTTGAAAGTACCGGCCTCAAGATATAATTAGTGCGCATTTGTGATTGTTTAAAACAAATTGTGTGGTACCAAATCCTGCGAACTGTGAGGTCAGAGGTATTAAGTATTCGCATTTTGAATGCTTGGAAGTTTAAACCTCCAGAAATATACCCTTAAATAAGACGCGTTTATGATGCGTAAGTGAACCAAAGAAATGTGATAAAGTGCTATGAAATGTTCAACAATGCATGAACAAATGTTTATAAAGAAATTCGACATAGAAGTGCGTCACTAATTGCAGATGATTTGAAAACTCAGGTGCATCGTGGAAAAAATGTTTCTGAACGGGAACGTTTTGGAAATCGTGATGAAATGAAGACTGCACTGAACAATTGGCTTACTATAATTCTGGCAGCCTAACACAACACGGATATTCTACAGTTCGTGGATAGACATGAAAATTGACTTTATCTAGAGTTTTTGTAAATAACACTGTTTTTTGTTGGTAATAAATATTTCTTGAATTTCGTTAAGCCAAACGAGCTTAACTTTCCCGATTACTCATTACTCTCGTGTATTTTTGCTTCGCAAACCAATGTATGCTGTGTGGCGGAGGGTGCATAGCATTAGCATTAGCAGATCGTTTGTGGGAAGAAGAATTTTTGGTGCCCATAGAGACAAGCCAAATTTCCTCTATTTTTCCCCTCCAGGTCACTGTGCGAGATGCGTACTGGAGGAAGCATTCCATTTCTTGGCTCGCGGAATTTTGACTCTCCATGGAGCAAAAATCGTGTTCTTTAGCGTATTCCACTGGTGTATGCTGATTACTTCTGTGGTGCTGTCGCGCTAACCGGACAAATCCGCGACCAACTGCGCAGCTTTTCCTTTATTTTTATGTGTCTTTTCCGTTAATCCAACTTAGTAGATAGCTCACTACTGTAACAGTAGTCGAGTATTGGTCGAACGAGGGTTACGTAAAAGTATTCTTTCTGTGGATAAATAACACTCCTTCAGCATTCTCCCTGTAAGGCATACATCTACCTTTCTCACAACTAGATTTATGGAGAGCTGCATCAAACCAGTCTCAGGCCTGAAGACCATAACAACAACAACAAAAACAACAACATGCGTTTAAAAACTCTCTGGACAGATAATGCTAAGCACTTCAACGGTTTTACTAATTCTGAGATTTGATCACTGAATTACTGCCACAGTTTAAAGACTTGTTTATTTTTCGTCGCTGGTACCCCACGCAGTTTTTATATATTCGTTGAGCGTCTTATCGGCAGTAAAATCTGCTGTGTCACTGTTTCAATCATATTAAAGTCAAACAATCTGAGCATTGCAAGTTTGTGAAAATAATTATTTTTACGTGAGATAATTAATTTTCTGGTCAACGAACATCGATATGTTGTGGTTGTAACACACAAAATTATTAAGTCTTGAAGCTGTTTGAGCCAGATGACGACCTTATGTGACTGTAATTAGCAGCAGATAAAGTATTTGCCAAAGCAGCTTTGAGTGTCAATATGACATTCAATAAAAATGGTCTGTCATTTGGTTCAAAAAATGGTTCAAATGGCTCTGCGCACTATGGGACTTAACTTCTAAGGTCATCAGTCCCCTAGAACTTAGAACTACTTAAACCTAACTAACCTAAGGACATCACACACATCCATGCCCGAGGCAGGATTCGAACCTGCGACCGTAGCGGCCGCGCGGTTCCAGACTGTAGCGCCTTTAACCGCTTGGTCACCACGGCCGGCTATCTCTGTCATTTGGTTACAAACTTTAGATTACATTACATTTAATATGTTATGAGTCAGCTGCCAGTCGTTGAACAAGGTGCTGACCATCTGCAGGTGACCTCCATAAAAAGGTTGATTTAGCTGCTCTGACCCATGGGTTTTGTGCAACCCACAATACTATCAAAAACCACGTACGAGATTTTCATATTCTCCCACTCGCTACAAGGAAACTATTAGTCCCACAGAAAAAAATGAACAGAACCTTTATGTAGGAAATTTAATATAGTTAACAGAATGAGACTTTCACTTTGGAGTGTGCGCTGATATGAAACTTCCTAGCAGATTAAAACTGTGTGCCGGACCGAGACTCGAACTCGGGAACTTCGCCTTTCGCGGGCAAGTGCTCTACCAACTGAGCTACCCAAGCACGACTCCCGCCCCGTCCTCACAGCTTTACTTCCGTCAGTACGTCGTCTCCTACCTTCCAAACTTTACAGAAGCTCTCCTGCGAACCATGCAGGACTAGCACTCTTGAAAGATAGGATATTGCGGAGACATGGCTTAGCCACAGCCTAGGGGATGTTTCCCGAATGAGATTTTCACTCTGCAGCGGAGTGTGTGCTGATATGAAACTTCCTGGCAGATTAAAACTCTGTGCTGGACCGAGACTCAAACTCGGGACCTTTGCCTTTCGCGGGCAAGTGCTCTACCAACTAGTCCTGCTAGGTTCGCAGGAGAGCTTCTGTAAAGTTTGGAAGGTAGGAGACGAGGTACTGGCGGTAGTAAAGCTGTAAGGAAGGGTCGTGAGTCGTGCTTGTGTAGCTCAGTTGGCAGTTAGCTGCCCTCTGTAATAAAAAACTGCGTTAATAGATCAACAACGAACTTAAACGGATGTCTTACGACGTCCGCCCGGAACAGATGCAACGAACAAAAGCGAACAAAATGAGATTAAAAAGAAAAAAAAAGTAAAAAAAAAGTTGGTAGAGCACTTGCCCACAAAAGGCAAAGGTCCCGAGTTCGAGTCTCGGTCCGGCACACAGTTTTAATCTGCCAGGAAGTTTAATGTAGTTAAGTTTTGGACTGGGATACACTTTCGCTATAGGCCATGGTTTTCGAGTTATTAAAAAAAACGCATTTGAGTGATTCGAAAACTCCTGCGTCTAGTGAAAACTTATCCTAGAACAAAATTTAAGGACGTTAAATTTCGTACAGAAAGGTCATGTTCATTTTTCCTGTAGGACTAATAGTTTCACGAGCAAGGGAGAGATTAAGAAAATCTTGCTTGCAGTATTTGAGGGCGTTGCAGATTGCACAAAACCAATTGGCAGGGGTAGCTGAATCACCCTGCATAAAAACGCGTTGCAAGCGAATGTCCTCAGAGGGATACAAACGTTGTCTACCAAGCAGTTTGTACATGCCCTACCTAGTAGTTTTCCTATCACAACTGAGGTACGCCAGATGCTACTGTCACTTCTGATGTGTATCTGTTGAGGAAACAGGGAATTCTATTTGGTAATAAGATAGGGAAAGTTCTATGATATTTCGTAAGAACCTCTTATGTTTCCTAGATTTACCGTCTTACAACATAATCTCTGCGTAGTGAGCTAACATGTCCTATTTGTGAAGTTCAGTAATTAATACCGAAGACCTGCTCATGTAATGTGCAGCGCGCTAACTTGGGAGGCAGGGAGGATAGCCAGACCCCAATCAGATGTACACGCCGGATTAACGACGGTGGCCTGGTACATCGGCCAGCATGAGTGAGCTTTTTAGACAATCTCCCACCCTCGTTTTGGGAAATACATGACCGGTCGTCAAATTCCGCCTCAGAGAATACGATATAAGAACAGTCAAAATACGATAACATACCAAACAATGTGTAAACGATTCACAGAAGTCGTGCACACAACCTCCCTCTCTTAGGTTACCTTGACGACTGCGCTGTGGCGTCAGGAAGAGCATCCAGCCACAGAGAGAGAGAGAGAGAGAGAGAGAGAGACTGAAACTGGTGCTGGCATATAGTCTTCTGTTCTTGTGTAACAACGTGGGGCTCAGGAAGATTAACCCCACATTTAACAGACAGATCAGACAGATCACCTACAACAGTGTCTCCTGGTTCACTCAACGAGACAGTAAAGACAGGTTACTGAGCCTGGATAATGATGTATATTCTGATGCTCCATCACTCTCCTTTCTTATCCAAATGTCCAATTTGAGGGGTGGCGAGAAGAAGGACACAGAGGGGGCGGGGGGGGGGGGGAAGGACATAGCGAGGGGGAAGAAGGAAAGAGAGGGGTAGGAGGAGGCGGGGGGGAGAAGGAGATTAGGCCACATATCCGACTCCCATATTTATTTAGCAGTTGCAAGGAACTGCCGAGTTCGTCAGTACATTATATGTTCAGAAAAAAAAAAAATGTATTTAGATCCCGATGGTTTTAGCGGTATTCTGTCCTTCTTCCAACACTATAAATGAAATTTTCACCGCTCTCAATTTTTGATATTGTGTATTTCAACAGTGACACGCTAGTAGCTATACACATCATTACATGAGCTCTACTGTGACTATTATGTAACTAGTGGGACAAGCACGCGCGATATTAGACTGAGATCACAGAAAAAATTAGTCTATGCCACGAAAATATCGCATAAATAAAATTTAAGCAAGATGTCAAAAACGATTTTAGAATACTTATATGTTTATTTTAATTAGAAGACGCAGGCGAAAAGCAGAAAGTGATAACAGTAAGCGCAGGTGAAAACTGCAGTGGCTGAAACGAAAAGCGTTACAATACGAAGACCTTACCCGCACGATACCATCCGATAAGCATATAGTTAACTATGGTGCAAACACTACAGAATGAGAGGTGCAGAGATGGTGAACTCTGAACAACAGCGTGGCAAGAAGGGCAGGCACGCATCCATCTTAAAGGATTACAGCAGGAGAAGATGAAATGATTTCTCAACTGTCTCTGACAAATAGACAGGTGGCAACAGTTGAAATCCGAGCATAGGTTACAGGCAGACTATCACCACGAACAGTCGGGAACAGATTATTAGAAGCTGGATTAAGATATCGTATTGCCATGCGCCGATTGCCAAATGACATATACCACAGTTATTGCCACGAGGCCTTTACGGATCCTTGAGTGACTGGCCCAGTTCTCTGATTTGTCACCATAGAACACCTCTGGGATGCGACGAGAAGATGCATTCACTCATGCCAGCCACCAGTGAGCCCTATTCTTGAGGTGACACAACATGTGTTTCAGACAAGGAAGAACTTCCTCAAGATTTCATTGGGAGGCTGTTTGCTTCCATGCAACTACGAATACAGAAGTGAATGTTAATAAAACCAGCATAGCTATTATCTCACGCGCGTTTAGTAGACCATTTCCTCTGTTGGAAGTGAATATCTTCGTGTGAGAAAGTGGCATAAATATGCTGCCGTCAGGGCTCAAAAATTCCTAGTCGCCAGACAAAACACTGTCAAAATTGATAAGTTCTCTGCAGGTACTGTTAGCTGGGCTTGTGCCAGGTGGTCAGCCTGTTCCTTGTCTTCCAGCAGGTGTTTTTGCGGCACGGTACCGGTACATTTCTGTCACTTCATCACATCGGTACATTTCTGTCACTTCATCACCTGAAAATTTTCGGTTAGAACAAAACACGTTGTGGCGGAAAGAAATGCACTCACATAATGCCTGTTGTGGTTTTATTAACATTCAGCTTATTAACCTGTGGCGGCACAAAATGAAGACAAATTAGCGTTTAAACTTCGGTCGCGATAAAACACATACTCGAATTGTTTCGAGAATGCAGGAGGAAATTGACTGTGCCCTTTGAAAGAAGCCTTTGCCTAGAGCGATTTAGGGAAATCATGGAGAAACATACACTACTGACCATTAAAATTGCTACACCAAGAAGAAATGCAGATGATAAACGGGTATTCATTGGACAAATGTACTATACTAGAATTGACATGTGATTACATTTTCACCCAATTTGGGGGCATAGATAGTGAGAAAAAGTACCCAGAACAACCACCTCTGACCGTAATAACGGCCTTGATACGCCTGGGCCATCAGTCAAACAGAGCTTGGATGGCGTCTACAGGTACAGCTGCCCATGCAGCTTCAACACGATACCACAGTTCATCAAGAGTAGTGACTGGCGTATTGTGATGAGCCAGTTGCTCGGCCACCATTGACCAGACGTTTCCCATTGTTGAGACATCTGGAGAATGTGCTGGCCAGGGCACCACGAACATTTTCTGTATCCAGAAAGGCCCGTACAGGACTTGCAACATGCGGTCGTGAATTATCCTGCTGAAATGTAGGGTTTCGTAGGGATCGAATGGAGGGTAGAGCCACTGGTCGTAACACATCTGAAATGTAACGTCCACTGTTCAAGGCGCCGTCAATGTGATCAAGAGGTGACCGCGACGTGTAACCAATAACACCCCATACCATCACGCCGGCTGATACGCCAGTATGGCGAGGACGAATACACGTTTCCAACGTGCGTTCACCGCGATGTCCCCACACACGGATGCGAACATCCTGATGCTGTAAACAGAACCTGAATTCATCCGAAAAAGTTACGTTTTGCCATTCGTGCACCCAGGTTCGTCGTTGAGTACACCATGGCAGCCGCTCCTGTTTGTGAAGCAGCGTCAAGGGTAACCGCAGCCACGGTCTCAGAGATAATAGTCCATGCCGTTGGAAACGTCATCGAACCGTTCGTGCAGATGGTTGTTGTCTTGCAAACATCCCCGTATGCTGACTTAGGGATCGAGACGTGGCTGCACGATCCGTTACAGCCATGCGAATAAGATGCCTGTCATCTCGACTGCTAGGAATACGAGGCCGTTGGGATTCAGGACGGCGTCCCGTATTACTCTCCTGGAACCACCGGTTCCATATTCTGCTAACAGTCATTGGATCTCGACCAACGCGAGCAGCAATGTCGCGATACGATAAACCGCAATCGCGACAGGCTACAATCCGACCTTTATCAAAGTCGGAAACGTGATGGTACGCATTTCTCCTCCTTACACGAGGCATGACAACAGCGTTTCACCAGGCAACGCCGGTCAACTGCTGTTTGTGTATGAGAAATCTGTTGGAAACTTTCCTCATGTCAGCACGTTGTAGGTGTCACCACCGGCGCCAACCTTGTGCGAATGCTCTGAAAAGCTAATCATTTGCATATCACAGCATCTTCTTCCTGTCGGTTAAATTTCGAGTCTGTAGCACGTCATCTTCGTGGTGTACCAATTTTAATGGCCAGTAGTGTAATCTGAATGAACGGACGCGGATTTGAACGGCACAAAATAATCAAGAATATTCGTATCGGTGGTGTGATGTTGATGACAAACATCGTTTCATCGTTTCGAAATGGAATGAAAGTTGAATCTTTTAATAGCATTAATGCGATGAACATCTACACGAAAAATGTCTCTGAGCACTATGGGACTGAGGTGATCAGTGCCCTAGAACTTAGAACTACTTAAACCTAACTAACCTAAAGACATCATACACATCCATGCCCGAGGCAGGATTCGAACCTGCGACCGAAGCAGTCGCGTGTGAACATCTACACAAAATTCGATAAATATTGAATTTGTGCTCTATGGTGTGTCACTTCCCATTTCCGCCAGTCTGTACTCCCCTTAATATTCTGTCAACATTGGCCAACGCGAAAGGGGGGTTATTGCAGCTGTAGGCACCAGCTGTTGACGGAACAGAGCGACAGCGACGGAGTACGAAGAGGTGGGGGCGGACATGACCAGCACTCGGCGCCTCGAAGAGCACGGAGACGCCGGAGGAAGAGCGGGAGGATTCGTCGCTCAGTAGGCACTTCTTGCATGCTATGAATAGAACGGACGCAAAGGAAAACAGGCGGCAAAAAGAGGCGCGGCGTGCGCAGGAGGCCACGTGGGAACGCGGGAGGACCGGATGCCGGCCGGGCCGCGCCGGGCACGGCCCCCACAAAAGGAAGGCCCGGCCTGCCAAAAAACGGCACCACGGAGTCGCGCCGCGCGCCCGCTTTTTGCGTCGCAGAGGCAGAGGAACACCGAGGCCGAAGACCCACCGCACCCGGCCCGCGGGGACCGCCGGGTCCCGACCTGGCCTCGCGCGGTGACCTGCCGGGCTGCGCAACCGTGCCTTTAATGACGGCTGCCACGCATCTCCGGCATGACTCTGTAGCAGGTGTGGGTAACTGACAAGTAAGATCGGTTCACACTGGTCGTCAACGAAACGGAACGCGACATAAACTTAGAGACGACTAGAGGGGTTCACATTACACCCCAAACTTTTGCAAATTGACAGCTGCCACCTGGGCCACGGAGAAGAAATAAAAACCCTGAGGTTCGCCGATGACATTGTAATTCTGTGAGAGACAGCAAAGGACTTGGAGGAGCAGTTGAACGGAATGGACAGTGTCTTGAAAGGAGGATATAAGATGAACATCAACAAAAGCAAAACGAGGATAATGGAATGTAGTCGAATTAAGTCGGGTGATGCTGAGGGAATTAGATTAGAAAATGAGACACTTAAAGTAGTAAAGGAGTTTTGCTATTTGGGGAGCAAAATAACTGATGATGGTCGAAGTAGAGAGGATATAAAATGTAGACTGGCAATGGCAAGGAAATCGTTTCTGAAGAAGAGAAATTTGTTAACATCGAGTAATGATTTAAGTGTCAGGAAGTCGTTTCTGATAGTATTTGTATTGAGTGTAGCCATGTATGGAAGTGAAACATGTACGATAAACAGTTTGGACAAGAAGAGAATAGAAGCTTTCGAAATGTGGTGCTACAGAAGAATGATGAAGATTAGATGGGTAGATCACATAACTAATGAGGAGATATTGAATAGAATTGGGGAGATGAGGAGTTTGTGGCACAACATGACAAGAAGAAGGGACCGGTTGGTAGGACACGTTCTGAGGCATCAAGGGATCACAAATTTAGCATTGGAGGGCAGCGTGGAGGGTAAAAATCGTAGAGGGAGACCAAGAGATGAATACACTAAGCTGATTCAGAAGGCTGTAGGTTGCACTAGGTATTGGGAGATGAAGAATCTTGCACAGGATAGAGTAGCATGGAGAGCTGCATCAAACCAGTCTCTGGACTGAAGACCACAACAACAACAACAACCTGGGCCAAGGTCTGTCTCCAGTAGGGCTGTTCAGAATATGCGTTTAACTGATGGCTGGAGGTCGATTCATCACTGTACGTCAACGCAATCGAACGTGAGGCAACGCCACAATCAAATGGAGGTGTTCAATGGGGTTTCGGGATTACAGCCAGGCGACTTTGACGTCATTTTAGGTAATTACCTTACCTTCTGATGAAATCACCCTCAGAGGTGACGAAACCTGGTCAAGGTATATAGAAAACCTATGCAACCGGTTGGCAGATTTTTGCATATTTTTCAAATTTTCAGGTGAGTTCTTACCCTGATGAGATTTCTGGTGCACATCGTTAAGAACAACCAAATTTTGGCGCGGTGGTGCATGGTGCATGCGCATAGGTTACTGCTGTCTGACCGCCCTCTGTTGCGAATTATTCCATGAGCGGCACCCAGGAGCGTGCGTAACGGAGATACCGTATGCACGACCTTTGTCGAATTGCATGCCAGTGGAGCTAAAATTCAGCAGTCGAAATATAAGTAAAATGTTGTCTTGCCGAAGATATTAATGAAATCAGTGGGGTCTACGGTTTATTATGTTGAAAACCGCATTCACGATTAATAAGATCTTCCGGCAATAGTATTTACACAGATTCCTTAATAAATAAATCACAGTAGTACCTTGCATTGCCAAGGTCTTCGTGGCAGAATAATCCACAGAATCTCCTGTAGAGTACAATGGCAGGCTGCGGCCGACAGCGGACGGTCATGCAGCAGTAATCTACGCGCCAAAACTCCGTATGAACTTAACGATGTGCAGCAGCAGTCGCCAGTTAACAACTAACCTAAAGAGGGCTGGATTGCTGTTAGCCAAAATATCATGGAAAGATTAGCCGAAATATCGTGGTAAGGTGTTGAGGTCATCTGGCTGAAAAAAAAATGACTCTGAGCACTATGGGACTTAACATCTGAGGTCATCGGTCCCCTAGATTTAGAACTACTTAAACCTATCTAATCTAAGGACATCATACACATCCATGCCCGAGGCAGGATTCGAACATGCGACCGTAACAGTCGCGCGGTTCCGGACTGAAGCGCCTAGCGCGGCTCGGCCACCGTGGCCGACCATTGCGTTGCAGTCCTGAAGCGTTCAAAGATCACAACTGGAGTTGCGTTCACGCCAGACTTCTCTTAGCTCAGAGCTGAAAAATGAAGATTAAGTTCTGAGACACTATCCGTGATGCAAAAAATCGGATTATAGCATCAGAAAGAAAGATCTAACAAAGATGTTGCTGTGGTCTTCAGTCCGAAGGCTGGTTTGATGCAGCTTTCCATGATAATCTGCACTGTGCAAACCTCTTTATCTCTGCATAACTACTGTAACCTTCACCCCTATGAACCTGGTTGCTGTATACAGTCACTGGTATCCTTCTGCCGTTTTTATCCCCACACATCCCTCTGTCACCATACTGACGGCTGCCATCTGCACCAAGCTCTGATGCCAGTTGGGCTGTTTTGTGGATGCGGTTAACTGGTGTGTAAAGGCCGATTCACACTGGGCGACAACGAAACGGAAGGAAACGTCACAGTCAATTGGTTAATGTTGGCACTAGATGGAAGTCGTCACTTAGCCTAATACTACACGCTAAAACGAGGTTATGAGACACTATCCATAAGGCAAAAAGTCGGAATATTCGAGTAGTATCAGCAGTGATGGTGTCTTCAGTCCGAAGACCGGTTTGAAGGAACTCTCCAAGCTGGTCTATCTTATGTAAGTCTCTTCATTTCTACATAACCACTGCAATCTACGTCCATTTCAATTCCCAGAGCTGTAGTCAAGTATTGGTCTCCCTCTACAATTTTTACCCTTTACATCCCCCCCCCCCCCAAATTACCAAACTGACGACTCCTTGACGCCTCCAGATTTGTCTCACCAACCGACCCCTTGTTTTAGTGATGCTAAGGCACAATTTTTCCCCGATGCGATTCAGCACCTCGTCACTACGCTTTCGATCTCCTCATCTATTCATCTTTCTTCTCTATTACCGCATCTCTTAGCTGCTATTCTTTTCTTGTCTGATCTGTTTATTTACGTTTCACCTCTACACAAGACTATACTCTAGAAAAATTCCTTAGAAAAGGCTTCCTAAAATTTTAATTTATGCCTAGGTGTATACCATATTATTCTTTTCAGAAATGCTTTTCATGCAATGACCAGTCTGTATTTTATATGCTTTCTGCTTAGGGAATCATCAGTCATTTTGCCGCCCAAATAACAAAAGCTTATCTACTGTTTGTGTCTCATTTTTCAACCGAATTCTATCAGCATCGCCTGATTTGATTCGACTACATTCTATTAACCTCATTTTACTTTTGTTGATGTTCATTTTATAATGTCTTTTCGATACAATGTCCATTCAGTTCAACTGCTCTCCCAGGTCCTTTGCCGCCTGAGATATAACTTCACTGTCATTGGCAAACCTCAATTTTTTAATTACTTCTTCCTGAACTTTAATCCCATTGCAAATTTATGATAGTGGTATTTATTAATGGGCAAATGAAAGCTCGTAACGGATGTTCTTGATTAAGGTTGTATGGTAAATTTAGCACGCAGATGAGAACTGAAAAACAGGAAAAAAACTACAAAACACTGACATTTGGCCAGCCGAGGTGGCCGAGCAGTTCTTGGCGCTACAGTCTGGAACCGCGCGACCTCTACGGTCGCAGGTTCGAATCCTGCCTCGGGCATGGATGTGTGTGTTATCCTTAGGTTAGTTAGATTTAAGTAGTTCTAAGTTCTACGGGACTGATGACCTCAGAAGTTAAGTCCCATAGTGCTCAGAGCCATTTCAACCATTTGAACTGACATTTGTTTGTTCGAGAAGAGATATACATGCAAACACACCGAAAATTATTTAGAAGGCAATTCGTAGTGCCTTTTTGTAACACTTTATATTTTGTTTCTTCTCTATGTTCGAAATAACGTCAAAATCCACTATATTTTTTCAGTAGAGCCTTTTTTACTAATTAAAGTTTTTTATTTATTTATATTCCTAATTATTCACAACGTAGGTTTTTCTTCGTCCAATTTCAATTAAACTTAACTTTTTTCGCTTTCTATTGTTTGGTTTCTTTTGTGGGAGAACAGTCCTATGACACATACCCGAACTCTCAATTGGGCAGTAGCTTTAAAAAGCGGAGGACTGAAAGCTAAACACAGAGGACAAAATACAAGCCATCTCGTTTAAAGAGCAAATTGATTTCTCGGGGAATCTGTAGATGTTGTAGGACTGCTACAAGACGGTTATGGAACGCTCCACCACTAACATAAATCATGTTAGTGAGGTGGGAAGTATGTGCCAGTCGGCTGTACGGAGACTACTCATGAAAGTATGTTATGTCAAAAATAAAGTTATCTAATTAATTTTTTAGTTTGTTTGCAGGCACACTGAAATCCCCGCGCTAGAGAAGCCAGACTAAGATAGCTGGCCCACTGATGTAGTGGAGATGGGCTGCTACGTTTTGTTGTGGCTCCTCTAGTGGTACTATGGTGGTGGGATTTCACTGTATAACGGTAAATCAACTAAAAAAAGTAATTAACTAACCACATTTTTTTGAGGTGACGATTAAAACTTTATCAGTACAATTTATTGTAACCAGCGCAACAGCAGTCGACGTTGAGATCTGACAAAATGACAGACAGGAGATATCGTGTTTCGACGTCCCTGCGAGCGTACTGTGATTGAAGTAACCAGATCTATCGGTGTATGAAGGCGCACTGTTCAGCGAGTCTGCAAGGCATCTGGTACCCCTCGTACCATGTAATGCGATCTGAGAACAGTGGTCGTAAAAAGATCTTAATCGACATGGACCGAAATCGAGTGTCACATTTTGTCAAACACGACAGCGATCGCTGCTGTCAGTGAATGCAGGTCCAGCTCAGCCAGCTTCCGAACTAACTTTGCGAGGTGAACTGTGTGCAGTGGAGGGTTGGAATCGGCTATCTCGGAAAACGACAGTGGCACTTAAAGCTGACTTCAGTATGCCAAACAACAACAAAAACTGGACACTAACTGGATGGAGCCTTGTAATGTCGTCCGATGAGTCGCGATTTTGCCTCTTTTAAAATGATGTAAAGTGTCGAGTGCGCCGACGTTCGAATAAGGATTATAAGCCTCAATGCGTGGAGGGCGTACCTAAAGTCGGAAGCGATTTTCTGCTGTTTTCGGTAGTGATTTTCATAGCGTGACATGGGCCCACTCGTTCAAGATAGCGTGAACATGAACCAGGCTTTTTGTTTCAAAATTTTAGTGTGCAAATGTTGGGCATGCTTTACATATACATGATGTGTATGTTGTTAACTTTCCCGTCTTCCAGGATGACAACAGCCGTGTTTACAGGATTGCACGCAGAGGTTCCTGATTTGATGAACTCTGAGGCAGTCACCTTATTGCAGCTCTATTGTATCGCTAAATGGCTCAATATTTGTGTCATAGAAAACACCTGGTACTATTTGGAATGACGAATGAAACGTAGCAACCAACGTGTCCACAATCTGATAGTTCTGCGGATTCTGTGTGGTGTGTATAAAATGTGGTGTGTATAAAATTCCATGTACCTGTGGCAAAGTTTACATTGGTACTACCAAAAGAAGCGTAAACACGCGACTGAAAGAGCATAAAAGTCTTTGTCGACTTGGAAAAATAGAAAAGTCAGCTGTAGCGGAACATGCTCTTCAACCAGGCAACCACCAAGTGAAGTTTTCGGATACCGAAGTTTTATCTACAACGTTAAATTACTACCCACGGCTTTATAGAGAAGCTATCGAAATTTATAAACATAACGATAATTTTAATAGGAAAGAGGAGGCTATGAAACTTAGCGATATATGGACAGTGGCTCTACAAAACTGCTAACAATTTTTATCTTTGACAAGGTGGTAATCGATAGTCGAAGTCGGTACTTTGCTATGGATTATCACTGCTCATCACGTGTCACCTGAACCACGCCCCTCTTTCTTACAATATATAAGTCGCTCTCAGACACCCGACCAGTCAGTCGGCAAGACTCAGCGGAGCAGCACCTCTGAGGAAGTCCAGCGCAGTCCTGGACGAAACGTAAGGAGCAGAAAAGTTCTTGGACCACGACCTCGCATCCCGGAAAGTATATAAACAGCCATGTCAACCGGTCGTGAAAGCCTTCATTCTACAATCAGAAGACTCTACGGGGAGGATTTCTCAAAATCAGTTAGACGCCTGGAATTTTTACGTAAGAAGAGAGCACATTTAATTTGTACTTTAACTTTTTTGTTACGTTGTAGAGACTCGTCTTCTATACCGAACTTCTTAAAGCTGAAGAGGATGTTCCAGACAGCTCGTGTACACCGGATTTATGATTATACAGAAAGAGCATTACTTCGAGAAAGGATACATTACACAAGACGAGAAATGGATTCTGTTGACTGTGAGTTACTGAAGCTTCATTTATTCTTAGCTTGTAAGATACAGATAGACCTGTGGAATAAAATTGCTTATCTTACGTTTACAACTATGGAAGCTACGATAGAAATGACTACTAGTAGACATAAGAAAAAGTTTGGAAAGTTACAAGCTAATGTAACAACTACAAGTAATACGATGATGACTGATACTGTTATAAACAAGTCAAAGAAAGTGTTATCTCAAGACGAGATTTCTGTCCTTGCAAAAGGAGGAAATTACGCTATAACACCTGTAAAAGTACCACTTGAAGATATTATCGCGAATATAGAAGCAGGTATACGGAATCTCCCTAAGGCAACCGCGAATGCAATTCGAATCGAAACTACTAGAGTTTTAAGCCACAGCAGACCTTTAGAAAGTAATTTAACAAAAGGTGAGAGGAAGGCTCTTAAGGATTTGAATACAGATGAAGAAATAGTCGTTCTTCCCGCAGATAAAGGGAACGCTACTGTTGTTATGAATACAGAAGATTACCGAAGGAAAATTTTGAACCTTTTAACGTCAGGACAGTATAAAAAACTTGCGAGGGATCCTACAGCCAGTGTACTTAGGAAAACAAATAATTTGATTAAGTCATCTACCTCTATCCGAAAGGAAGATAAAAGAACGTTATTGAAAAGTGAAGCTATGTGTCCTCGATTGTATGGTGTACCTAAAATTCATAAAATAGATTTTCCTTTAAGACCCATAGTCAGTGCCATTAATTCTCCCACTCATGAAATAGCAAGATATTTAACAACTTGTTTACAACCATTGATTGGAAAAACTGACTCTTATATAAAAGACTCGCGTCATTTTATTACAAAACTAGAGGGACTAACTCTGGCCCCTGAAGATATTCTTGTAAGTTTTGACATTGTGTCCTTATTCACAATGATTCCTGTTAACGAAGTTATGATTTTCATAGCGGATATTTTTCCAGAAGATTTGACCGTTCTTTTCAAACATTGCCTTACATCAAGTCAGTTCCAGTGGGATAATGAATTTTATGAACAAATTGATGGAGTAGCAATGGGTAATCCATTAGGCCCTGCGATTGCCAATCAGCCCTAGACAAAGCTAATAACAAACCATCTCGTTGGTATCGATATGTAGATGACACATTTGTGGTTTGGTCCCATGGCAGAAAGGCCTTGGACGATTTCTTTGATTATCTAAATAAAATTCACCCAAAAATACAGTTTACCATGGAAATAGAAAAGGAAAACAGAATATCTTTCTTGGATGTCTTAGTTATGAGACGGCACGATAGAAGCTTGGAATATAAAGTTTTTCGGAAGGCAACACATACGGATAGATATTTACATAAAAATTCTAATCATCATCCTCAACAAAAAAGAGGTGTCATAAAAAGTCTCGTCGATCGAGCGGAACGGATATGTACACCTGAACATTTGGATGCTGAAGTGAAACATCTGAAGCAGGCTTTTGAAAAAAACGGCTACTCAAGAAAAGAGATAGATAGAATTTTGCGTCCAAGGAACAGAAACCCAAAAGATAAGAATGAACCACAACAACAGAAAAATACAGTAGTCCTCCCTTTTATTAAAAAAGTAACAGATCGGATCGGTAAGATTTTACGAAAACATGACATAAAACCGATCTTTAAACCAACTAAGAAAATAAGTCAAGTACTACGATCTGTGAAGGATAAGCGCCCTCCTCTGTCGACATGTGGTGTGTATAAAATTCCATGTACCTGTGGCAAAGTTTACATTGGTACTACCAAAAGAAGCGTAAACACGCGACTGAAAGAGCATAAAAGTCTTTGTCGACTTGGAAAAATAGAAAAGTCAGCTGTAGCGGAACATGCTCTTCAACCAGGCAACCACCAAGTGAAGTTTTCGGATACCGAAGTTTTATCTACAACGTTAAATTACTACCCACGGCTTTATAGAGAAGCTATCGAAATTTATAAACATAACGATAATTTTAATAGGAAAGAGGAGGCTATGAAACTTAGCGATATATGGACAGTGGCTCTACAAAACTGCTAACAATTTTTATCTTTGACAAGGTGGTAATCGATAGTCGAAGTCGGTACTTTGCTATGGATTATCACTGCTCATCACGTGTCACCTGAACCACGCCCCTCTTTCTTACAATATATAAGTCGCTCTCAGACACCCGACCAGTCAGTCGGCAAGACTCAGCGGAGCAGCACCTCTGAGGAAGTCCAGCGCAGTCCTGGACGAAACGTAAGGAGCAGAAAAGTTCTTGGACCACGACCTCGCATCCCGGAAAGTATATAAACAGCCATGTCAACCGGTCGTGAAAGCCTTCATTCTACAATTAGAACTACTTAAACCTAACTAACCTATGGACACCACACACATCCATGCCCGAGGCAGGATTCGAACCTGCGACCGTAGCGGTCACGCGGTTCCAAACTGAAGCGCTTAGAACCGCACGGCCACACTGGCCGGCTAGTTGTGAATATCATTTTTTTTAATAAAAGGAGAAGAACTGCGATTTAACGTTTTGTCGACCTCGAGATCATTAGAGACTCTAACCACCCTACCACAACAAAGGTCAAAAATTAATTATGATTGTAGTGATGCTCACGCTGCTAAATATTGCAAAAAAAAGGGGTCAAATTGCTCTGAGCACTATGGGACTCAACATCTATGGTCATGAGTCCCCTAGAACTTAGAACTACTTAAACCCAACTAACCTAAGGACATCACACAACACCCAGTCATCACGAGGCAGAGAAAACCCCTGACCCCGCCGGGAATCGAACCCGGGAACCCGGGCGCGGGAAGCGCTAAATATTGCATTTTCGGGCAACAACAAAGTTATATTATGTGGCAGGTGTCATTAGAGCACAGTTATTAAAGTCGTTTCATGAAATAATGGAAAAACTAGGCACTCATCTTTTTGTGTTTCCCACGCTGGTCTCGTTGTGAACTCATGGCTCAATCGTCGAAAATCTAGGTAGTGATGATTCCAAGCTCAGATGCAAAGAGGCCTAGGTGTTAGTTCAAATGGTTCAAATGGCTCTGAGCACTATGGGATTCAACATCTGAGGTCATAAGACCCCTAGAACTTAGAACTACTTAAACCTAACTAACCTAAGGACATGACACACACCCATGCCCGAGGCAGGATTCGAACCTGCGACCGTAGCAGTCCCGCGGTTCCGGACTGCAGCGCCAGAACCGCTAGACCACCGCGGCCGGCCTAGGTGTTAGTCTGCGATATTCAAAAGTTTTATAGATGTGTTTCATAAACCATTCTTGAAGATTAAACTTTTGCAAGTTAGGACAATGGTGGTGTAAAAAAGAAATCAGCACTCCGAATTTAAGTTACGCTTCTTTTTTATTACTTTTGTTGCAACAACACTTCACATTATAAAACATACTTGAAAATATCTTCCTCACTGTTAAAGTTCAAATTTCATAAACTGACTACAATTTGCGTCTTTTCAACGTGACTACCAAGACTTGACTCTCCATAACCGCTTACGCGCCCAAAAATCAGAGTTACTACAAGTACGATAAAGATCATAGTGACAAAAGAAAGAATACACATAAGAATAATATCATTGCAATATAAACATATCGATGTATCAAAGTACCTCTACATTAATGAAATCAAAACTGAATGTTGTCTCAGAAATATGTTAACTACTTTACAGAAACACAGTAGAATATTGATGGTATCGAGAGGTTGAGGTGAGGTGCCGCAATGGTTACGTAAATCAAGTACCATTACAAGACGAAGCACCAGCTCGCACTGGGGAAGAATCCACGTAAAACCGAACCTGAACAGAATGAGGAATAAACCTGGTTCACTTGAACGCGAGGTACTTGTCATATCACTGTGTTATCTCGCTAGGTAACGAGTAGTATCTGTTATCATCTGTTCAGCCCCCCTCCTGCTGGTCTGAAATATATGCCTACCACTCCTTCACAGGAAAACCTTTCACTGAGTGGAGGAAATGATAGAGAAAATGGCATTTCCATTTCGTCAGATTCAGACTCTATGAGACGGGCTCAGGGTTCTACTCATCTCAAGTGAGGGTTAGGACAGTTCTTATGAGTTGGCATGTGCGCTGCGATCTGCGGCTTGAAGGGCTCGTTCTGGCCCCGTGAGCAGCACACATTGAGACTCGTCTCATCTGTTCACCTGACATTATTTATTTAAATGAGCGGTCACGAGTGTAGCTCGGAGTTTGCCCGGGGGGAGGCGGGGGCGTCTGCAGGAAGCAGGGCGCGCAATCCGTCAGTGGCCAGCAGGAACAGGCCGGCGCCGACAGCCGCGGTAATGATACCGCCCTACTGTAATTACTGCCGCGGCGCAAAAAGCCGTGTACCATGGCGCTGCAGAGCCAGTTGAAATTACAAGGCACGGCAACACGCAACGATTCTCTCTGGCATTGACAGCTCGGAACGAAAGTGAAACTAAACACGGCCGTCCACCAGAAATGCACTATGCAGATACAGTGTTGTCCAGCGGGAGCTTGCAGTTTTATAGAGATTCATTAGCGGTCACACGCTGCCCGACCCGATGCGTGTGGCTCCAGGAAGAATCTTTCTGTAAATGCTTTCATTCCTTTGCTAAAACCTCAATATGTCTACACGCACACTGGGCAAACCACTATACACTGCTTGTTCTTTATTCCAGTGCTAGTGTTTCCCTTCCCTGTTCCACTCCCGAATGAAGCAATATAACATCTTTACGGTCTGTACTCTACCGTATCTTTTCGTTGCGCGAATGAATGCTGGAGGTAGTTGTCACATATGCTGGTTCTCTAAACATCTTCAGTAGCGCTTCACGAAAAGATGTTTGGTTTCCTTCTTTCCAAAGGTCCCAACTAAGCTCACGAGCATTTTTGTTTTATTCTCATAACCATGTAACCGTTCGCTAACATTACAAACAACGTGCCTGTAAATAGATTCGATGTCTTCCCTTAATCCGATTTGGTGGAGACCACAAACGCTCGAGGTGTACTGAAGAACTAGTCGTCTAATCGATTAGTATCAATTAACACTTTCCCAGAATTCTCTCAATAAGCATAAATGGCCATTTGTCTTCCCTACAACTCACGTATGTATTCATGCCGTTTCATGTCTTTTCACAACGATACCCGTAGATATTTAATCGACGCGACCAAGTCAACCAATATAACATTAATACTGTATCTTAACATTGCTGGAATGTTTTTCCTATCTTTTCACATTAAATTTTTTCCACATTTAAAGAATCTGCCGGCACACCACCCGCGAACGTTATATTTGAGGGAATACACGATGAACCTTGGTGTATACAGGGAAGCACACAGAGCTGCCACTTAAGGCAACAATAATGGCTCTAAGCCAACTAGACATCGAGTGTAACCGAGCTTGTATGACAGATACCGGTATGTCAATCCAGTTTGCTTCAACTCTGTGCCAGTCAAATGGTTCAAATGGCTCTGAGCTCTAAAAGACTTAACATCTGAGGTCATCTGTCCCCTAGAACTTAGAACTACTTAAATCTAACTAACCTAAGGACATCACACACACCCATGCCCAAGGCAGGATTCGAACCTGCTACCGCAGGTGCCAGTCACTCGAAATGACTGGTCAGTGGTGCCGTACCAGTCGCTCGGCAACCCATGGCCAAATATCTTTCGTGGGTGAGATCTTGAGAATGCGTTGGGCAAGGCAACAGTCGAACACCTTCTGTATTGAGGTAACGGGAACATGCGGTCAACCGAGCGAGGTGGCGCAGTGGTTAGACACTGGACTCGAATTCGGGAGGACGACGGTTCAATCCCGCGTTCGACCACCCTGATTTAGGTTTTCCGTGATTTCCCTAAATCGCTCCAGGCAAATGCCGGGATGGTTCCTTTGAAAGGGCACAGCCGACTTCCTTCCCTAATCCGATGAGACCGATGACCTCGCTGTCTGGTCTCCTTCCCCAAACAACCAACGTTCCGCATCACTTCGATGATAGAATTGTTCCAATGATCTGTGGAACATGTAGCTAAGTGTAAACATTGGTACCCACACCATAGTCAGTATGATGATGATGAATGCAATCTGACAACGCTCGTTTTCTAGAAGCTTCCACGGGAGGATACGGCCATCGTGATGCTGTACGCAGAGCCGAAACTGAACCGAAAATACAATATGGTGCCACTCCTGTGTCTAGTGTTGTTGTTGGGCGCTCTACTCTTGACGATCCTCGCTCTGCTGCCGTTCCTAGGAAGGCACAACAATGGCCGTCATCCTGACAGCCCGTGGTACTCCGCATGAAGTCACAACGCTCGTGTGGATACATGTCTTGCTGCAAAAAAAGCCTATTTCCTGCCTCCAGATACGTGATATAGATGTACGATCGTGCACTGCTGGGCGAACTGTATGTCTGTCTTCTCGGGCGCTATTTGCGCGGTGCCGCCGAGATCATGCATGGCGCTGAGTGTGAGCCTCCTGAACCCACAGT
This sequence comes from Schistocerca cancellata, assembly GCF_023864275.1. Taxonomy (NCBI): domain Eukaryota; kingdom Metazoa; phylum Arthropoda; class Insecta; order Orthoptera; family Acrididae; genus Schistocerca; species Schistocerca cancellata. Next base: position 217,882,584 of record NC_064631.1, read on the forward strand.
TTTAATATTCGTGTGGGATCGAAACCAGTGCGAGCAGCAATAACTCGGAATAATAAACCGTTGTCTCGATGGGCCACAACCCTACCAGTGTCGAATTTTAACAAGTGCTGCTAGACATTTTTCCTACTTACGCGAGGTATAACATTATCTTCTCATAAACGAACGTCACTCAAATACTATTTTTGACTGAGAAACCTATTGGTTAGCGTAACTAGATCCTGGAATCCCAGATGTGATTCCCGGTGGGGTCGTAGGTCTTCTTCGCTCAGGGACTGGGCGTGTGTGTTGTCACGGTCATTTCGTCTGGTCTTCGTTGACGCGCAAGTCGTCGAAGTGGCGTCAAGTAGTTTTGCAGTAGGCGACCGTACTACCCCAGATAGGGCCTCCTGGCCAATAATGCCATACGATCATTTCTTCAATTTCCTTACATAGATAATCTGATAAAGATCTGTCTGAACGAAACAGGTGCAAATGTGAAGATGGGAAATCGCGTAACTGAGGAGTCTGAAATTGTGACAGGACTCAGGCAAGGAGATGGGCTGTCCTCTATCCTGTTCAATTTTGCCCTCGAGAAAATCGTACGCGAGACCTTTCAAGAGAACGAAGGGATTGAAATCGAAGGAAGGAGACTGGCATACTTAGCCTATGCAGACGACATCTGTTTACTCTCTAGGTCGGAGAGGAGCTGGATCAAATGGCCAAAGCACTAAAGGAGGCTGCCAGCAAATTTGGGCTAAACATAAACGAAGCCAAGACAGAGTACCTTGTTATGACGCGTGGTCATTGTCAGACTGCTGATCATCTACAATCACTGCAGGTTGGGGACCAGTCCTATAAGAGAGTGCAAGAATTCAAATACCTAGGGGCACTTTTCACTGAGAACTCGTCATGTGAAGCAGAGATCAATGCCAGAATACAAGCAGGAAACCGATCTTACCACAGCTTAGCACAACTGCTTCGGTCCAGCTATCTCTCCAGACAGTTCAAGATTCGACTGCACAAAACCCTGATCCAGCCTGTTGTTCTATATGGCTGTGAGACATGGACTATCGGGAAACAGGACTTCCATAAGCTCCTTGTTTTTGAGAGAAAAGTGCTTCGGAAGATCTTCGGTCCAATTATGGATGCAGATACAGGGGAATGGAGGATCAGATACAACCAAGAGATTGAGGAACTATACCAGCAGCCCAACATAGCAGGAACTGTCGAAGCCAAACGAATGCAGTGGGCCGGCCATGTAGCCCGGATGGAGGATCACAGATGGCCTCGGAAGCTCCTGGATTTCACACCTACAGGAAAGAGACCGCCAGGGAGACCCAAGAAGCGCTGGAGGGATGGACGCCATGAAGATTTAAACCAAGTGTCAATAGATGTGAACGGATGGCGGATAGCAGCAATGGACAGAATTCAGTGGAGGAAACTTTTAGATGTGTGCGGTCCACTGGGCCTGATCACGTAGTAGTAGTAGTAGTAGTAGTAGATAATGTAGATGGCATTGCTCCTGTCTGCTTTGTGCTGTTGTATTCAAATGCTGTTCATTTGCATATCGAAGCGTATAGTATACTTTAAATAAATTTGGCGTTCGTTGTGTTGCAGTTTTTATATCCAACAGTGTAAATGTAGGATTATAAAACCTGTCTTTCCAGCAAATTAATAATCCACACAATCTATGTTTGGCATAACAAGGTAATAAACATATACAACAAATCACGTGAAATTACAACGGATAGTTGTCTTTGACGACGGTGTGGATATAAAAAGCGAGCTGCGTAAGTTGTAAATACATATTTCTCAGCCGCAGAAATTGCGAGACAAATTATGAAACAGAAAGTCGAAAAATGCAAAAGGATGGAGCCATTACCTCGCCAACGAATAAAGAACTACGATCGAAAGCAACTGAGCTGCTGGTCAAAACGAAATAGAGACCAGCAACACGAGTAATGGCGACCTTCAGGCGGGCAGTAAACAGTGATTTTCGGGGCACAGGTGGAGTGTGCTGGAGGCTGTGACCTTGACTTCCGCAGGTGTGGCACTGCGTGGGGCAGAGCAACAAACGCCTTGGAAATTCGAGAGGAAAATTGCCGACTGTGGTGATCATAAGAGTGATGCCACGAATGTTTGTGTTTGTGTTTGTGTGTGTGTGTGTGTGTGTGTGTGTGTGTTTGTGTGGGTAGGTGGGTGGGTGGATGTGTGGGGTCGTGGTGGGTAGGACGCGGAGAGATGTGTGACAACAAAAAGGTGCACACGCAGCTCGGCGCGGCGGAGTGGGTAATGACCGCTTCCTAATGCAGCGGCAGCGGCAGCGGCTGGACTCTCCCCACCACAGCACGGGCCGCGACCAGCAGTGCACTGGCGAAACGTGGGCCGGGCCGCACGATTTATTGCCTTGCAAGCAGTGCCGCGTGCCATCACGGCCCGCCCGGCGTGCGTTACATATTTTCTTGTGTACCGCCCCGCTCATGTCGCCGGAGGTCGCCGGAGGGTTTTTCCGCGGGCTCCGCGCTGTTACGTGACCGCAATGTCAAAGCCTGCGTGTAAATGCCGGCCCGCTGCCGAGCCGGAGTGGGAACGCACGTAGTCTGCCGGCGTTACAGCTGTCTCCGCGCCGCGCTCCTCCCTCCTGGGATTTCTTCATCGCGGCCGTCATTTGCAGAGCTCAGATCTCTTCCTCGCCTACAGTGCCTCGCTTTCATATTCAGCCACCCTATCCGTCATAGTTCCTTCAGAATGCAGGATTATTACAAATGACTGAAACAATGTACTGCAAGTGTGAGCACTGCATCCATGGAAAGTCTAAGTACTTGTTCATTATCATCATGATCGTCCGGCAGTTGGAATTTTTTCAGAGTGTGAAAGTTGGTTGCGTTGCCTCTATGAACGGCAACAAACATTCATCACACTACCTATCCCAAGACGCTTCTACTCTACTGGGCATTAAAATCGCTACACCATGAAGATGACGTGCTACAAACGCGAAATTGAACCGACAGGAAGAAGATGCTGTGATATGCAAATGATTAGCTTTTCAGAGCATTCACACAAGGTTGGAGCCGGTGGCGACACCTACAACGTACTGACATGAGGAAAGTTTCCAACAGATTTCTCATACACAAACAGCAGTTGACCGGCGTTACCTGGTGAGACGTTGTTGTGATGCCCCGTGCAAGGAGGAGAAATGCGTACCATCACGTGTCCGGCTCTGATAAAGGTTGGATTGTAGCCTATGGCGATAGCGGTTTATCGTATCGCGACATTGCTGCTCGCGTTGGTCGAGATCCAATGACTGTTAACAGAATATGGAATCGGTGGGTCCAGGAGAGTAATACGGGACGCCGTGCTGAATCCCAACGGCCTCGTATCACTAGCAGTCGGGATGACAGGCATCTTATTCGCATGGCTGTAACGGATCGTGCTGCCACGTCTCGATCCCTGAGTCAACAGAGGGAGACGTTTGCAAGACAACAACCATCTGCACGAACAGTTCGACGACATTTGCAACGGCATGGACTATCATCTCGGAGACCGTGGCTGCGGTTACCCTTGACGCTGCATCACAAACAGGAGCGCCTGCGATGGTGTACTCAACAACGAATCTGGGTGCACGAATGGCAAACCGTCATTTTTTCGGATGAACCAGGTTCTGTTTACACCATCATGATGGTCTCATCTCTGTTTGGCGACATCGCGGTGAACGCATATTGGAAGCGTGTATTCGTCATCGTCATACTGGCGTGATGGTATGGGGTGCCATAGGTTACACGTCTCGGTCACCTCTTGTTCGCATTGATGGCACTTTGAACAGTGGACGTTACATTTAAAATGTGTTACGACCCATGGCTCTACCCTTCATTCGATGTCTGCGAAACCCTACATTTCAGGAGGATAACGCACGACCGCACGTTGCAGGCCCTGTACGAGCCTTGCTGGATACAGAAAACGTTCGACTGCTGTCCTGGCCAGCACATTCTCCAGATCTCTCACCAATTGAAAACGTCTGGTCAATGGTGGCCGAGCAACTGCCTCGTCACAATAAGCCAGTCACTACTCTTGATGAGCTGTGGTATCGTGTTGAAGCTGAATCGGCAGCTGTACCTGTACACGCCATCCAAGTTCTGTTTGACTGAATGCCCAGGCGTATCAAGGCATTATTATGGCCAGAGGTGTTTGTTCTGGGTACTGATTTCTCAGGATCTATGCACCCAAATCTGGTGAAAATGTAATCACGAGTCAGTTCTAGTATAATATATTTGTCAAGTGAATACCCGTTTATCATCTGCATTTCTTCTTGGTGTAGCAATTTTAATGGCCAGTAGTGTATTACTTCGTCAGGCTTCAGCAGACGCAGTAAATATATGCTAATGCTTTGGACGCCAAACAAGCACGTTAATTTATTTTCCTTAAGTTGGTGAGAGAATGTAACGATAACCTCCTGTTGCACGGAGTTGCACTTTGGTGTTAGCGGCCACTTTCCAAGTGACCACGAGACAGGAAGGAAGGACTCACTCCTAATGAGTCAAGTTGCGAGCTGTGGGTAATGAAACCTCCTTTATTTTTATACATGATTCGCGAAAGGCTTTTGATCATTCCTATTGAACGTAAGTCGCCTTCTGAACGTATCATGGATACAGATTTTCGTTTAGTTGGTTTATGAGAATCTTAATGTGCATAACGGCCAATGGATGATTCGACACGTGTTCTGGCCCACATCGATGTTCTCGCTTGCCGTACTCGTTCTCTATATTCACTTATGTTCTCAATATGTTACATCAACAAAAGGAAAACGAGGATAATGGAATGTAGTCGAATTAAATCGGGTGATGCTGCGGGAATTAGATTAGGAAATGAGACGCTTAAAGTAGTAAACGAGTTTTGCTATTTGGGGAGCAAAATAACTGATGATGGTCGAAGTAGAGAGGATATAAAATGTAGACTGGTAATGGCAAGGAAAGCGTTTCTGAAGAAGAGTGTAGATTTAAGTGTCAGGAAGTCGTTTCTGAAAGTACTTGTATGGAGTGTAGCCATGTATGGAAGTGAAATATGGGCGATAAGTAGTTTGGACAAGAAGAGAATAGAAGCTTTCGAAATGTGGTGCTACAGAAGAATATAGAAGATTAGATGGGTAGATCACATAACTAATGAGGAGGTATTGCATAGAATTGGGGAGAAGAGGAGTTTGTGACACAACTTCACGAGAAGAAGGGATCGGTTGGTAGGACATGTTCCGAGGCCTCAAGGGATCACCAATTTAGTATTGGAGGGCAGCGTGGAGGGTAATTATCGTAGAGGGAGACCAAGAGATGAATACACTAAGCAGGTTCAGAAGGATGAAGGCTGCAGTACGTACTGGTAGATGAAGCACCTTGCACAGGATAGAATAGCATGGAGAGCTGCATCAAACCAGTCTCTGGACTGAAGACCACAACAACAACTCAATGTGTTTTCCAGTGCCTTTTTATAATCATAATTATTGTAAGAGTACATGAAGCTTGCTCTCTCGGTAAAATGTGGTTATGCATTGTGTGCCTTCGCATTTACCCGTGTCTATACTTACATCGTGATTGGAACCACCATTCTCTTTGCTATTCTCGTTATTGATTTACTCTAAATTGTTGCTACTGATTTCACACAGCTCTGCATAATATTCCATTATTCTCGACCTGTCTTTCCCATGGTCACGGGTAGACTTGTGCTCCCTTTCAGCGTATGAGATAAGTTTGTCGTTGCATGAGTCTACGAGCTGCGGGACAGGTGCGCAGAGAGATTCCGTTGCGCTAATTGTTATTGATTGTTGATTCATTTCAGGGCTCGCTCAGCAGTAGAGGTATTGTCTACTCTCAATAAGATAGATTGCTAAGTGACAGTAATAAACTAACCATAAGCATAATCATACGAAAGTTTCGGTCAGAAACTACGCAAGGAAATAAAAACCCTATAATTTCAACTTCTCCATAAATGATAATCTTCATCTTTCCGTATCCACATCGGTCCTGCTTGTTTCTTTAAGTCTTTACTCTGTCTTCCATTCAGGTCTTTCACATCACGAGGAATCCAACAGCTACATCTACATCTACATCTACGTGATTACTCTGTTATTCACAATTAAGTGTCTGGCAGAGGGTTCAATGAACCACCTTCAAGCTGTCTCTACTGTTCTACTCTCGAACGGCGCGCGAGAGAAACGAGCACTTAAATTTTTCTGTGCCAGACCTGATTTCTCTTATTTTATCGTGATGATCATCTCTTCCTATGTAGGTAGGTGCCAAAAGAATGTTTTCGCAATCGGAGGAGAAAATTGGTGATTGAAATTTTATGTGAAGACCCCGTCGCAACGAAAGACGCCTTTGTTTTAATGATTGCCACGACAATTCACGTATCATGTCTGTGACACTATCTCCCCTATTTCGCGATAGTACTAAACGAGCCGCCCTTCTTTGAGCTTTTTCGATGTCATCCGTCAGTCCCACCATGCGGATGCCACACCGCACAGCAATACTCCAGAATAGGGCGGACAAGTGTGGTGTAAGCAGTCTCTTTAGTAGATATGTTGCACCTTCTAAGTGTTCTTCCAATGAATTGCAGTCTTTGATATCCAATACCCGCAACATTATGTGATCGTTCGATTTAGGGTACTTGTAATTGTAATCCCTAAGTATTTAGTTGGGGTGGCTTATCGCGTAATTGACATTTAGCGGATTTCTTTCAGTACTCATGTGAATAACTTCACACTTTTCTTTATTCAGGGTCAATAGCCACTTTTCGCACTACACAGATATCTGATCTAAATCATTTTGCAATTAGTTTTGGTCATCTGATGACTCTACAAGATGGTAAATGATAGCATCATCTGCAAACAATCTAAGAGGGCTACTCACATTGTCTCCTATGTCGTTAATGTAGACCAGGAACAATAAGGGGCTAAAACAGTTCCTTGGGGAACGCCGGATATTACTTCTGTTTTACTCGATGACTTTCCGTCTTACTACGAACTGTGACCTTTCTGACAGGAAATCACGAAAACAGTCCCACAACAGAGGCGATATTCCAAAGGCACGCAGTTTGGTTAGAAGATGCTTGTGAGGAACGGTGTCGAAAGCTTTCTGGAAATTTAAAAATGCATTCTATGAAAGTGATTAACACCGTATGGGAAAGCAGGAAATGAAAAAAATCGAAGTGTTTCAGATGTGGTGTTACAGGAGGACGTTGAAAACTATGTGGACTTTCTAGATATGCAATGAGAAGGGTCTCCATAGAATCGGCGAGGAAAGAAATATCCTTGGTAAACATTTGCTAGACCGAAGGAAAGAATTATGGGACATGTATTAAGACATTAGGGAATATTTTCCGTGGTATTATAGGGGAAAAACTGTGGGAGGACAGAGCTTGGATTATAACCAACAAATAATTAAGGCTTTTGAGTGTAACTGCTACTCGGAGGTGAAGAGGTTAGCACAGAAGAGGAAATCTTGCGGATCACATCAATACAACACGGAGACTGACGGCAAGGGAAAAAAAAAAACAGTGCAGCAGCCTTTGGTCTGTCAACGAACTTACTCTCAACATTAGGCAACAGTGACAAGTAAGCAAGAAAAATGTTAAGATTTTCTGTGGCGTCACAACTCCTACCTAATATGATTGCGAAGACATTTTGTGTAATTCCGGATGACTAGTTCATCCTGTTACCAGCGCCATGAATCACGCTATTTGTGTGTTAAAGTGTATTATCAGTACTTCGCATATATCGAAAACAGCATAGTCAGAGATACTGGTAAATGCATGCACAGTATTATAACGATTGGGTTTTGTAGATATGTAGTCCTTAATTTCAGTGTTAACAGTTGTGATTGAGGACGGACGCTAATGATATCACTGTTTAGTGCACAAAATTTAACACGATCAAGCGTGAAGATCCTGGGTGGTGGGAGGTGTAGAAGGAACTAAATTTTATGTCTGTAGATCAAGTTACGTCGCGCATAAGCAAGGATAACGAACATTTGCCAAAAAAATATATAGACCGCTGTACAGTGTCATAAGGGAATTATAGTAGTCTAGGAATGTGTGTGTACGAATGGTATGGATGAACTTACGTTTATTGATGATGTTATGAATAAAGACAATTACTTAATTACGCTAGTGAAAAATTATTACAGAGAATACTGGAAAACTGGGTGTCAGCCGACGTTCATATTGTAACTAGAAAATGAGTGTAACCAAAGTGCACTTACTGTACTACTCCTATGCTTACGTTACAACTGTCCATAAGTAACTGAAATTTTCGACAACTTCCGCATCTCAGGTCTGTTGATAGCTTAAGTGGAACTCTAGATAGAAGAATGAAGGGAAAGACTATTTTCGTTAAGAGAAGTGTCAAAGACGATACCTGAAAAGGAATGGCTTTATATGTTGCTCCACACTATCATACAGTTGTTTTAAACATAAGTATGTGAAAACTGTTTTGAAATCTCTGATTGTATGAACTGCGGAGTATTAAAGAGACGTATGATAATTGCTTCCTGATAGATCTCTCTCATTCCACTTCCACCGTCATCGTTTTTGTCAAATCGTATTAATCACATTGCAAAATTTGCGAACTGAGGTGCTTCACCATTTCAGTTATTTGCCATACTTTTTTTTTTTTTTTGCTTTTCACTTTTCTTTTCGTTTGTTTGTAAAGAACGTACGTTCCGTCCATGACGACCTCTTTAACGAAGCAGCTCTGATGAAGCAGGCTGATGAATAGATTATCTTAACGCCGACCGTTGTGACAGAGCGGTTCTGGGCGCTTCAGTCCAGAACCGCGCTGCTGCTACGGTCGCAGGTTCGAATCCTGCCTCGGGCATGTATGTGTGTGATGTCCCTAGGTTAGTTAGGCTTAAGTACTTCTAAGTCTAGGGGACTGATGACCTCAGATGTTAAGTCCCATAGTGGTTGGAGCCATTTGAACCATTTGATTATCTTAACATTCGGCTGGTGTTATTTACGAAAAGTAAAAAAAAAAATGGTCAAATTTGTGTGAAATCTTATGGGACTTAACTGCTAAGGTCATCAGTCCCTAAGCGTAGGCCGCAGGTTCGAATCCTGCCTCGGGCATGGATGTGTGTGATGTCCTTAGGTTAGTTAGGTTTAAGTAGTTATAAGTTCTAGGGGACTGATGACTTCAGCTGTTAAGTCCCATAGTGCTCAGAGCCATTTGATTTGAACCCTAAGCTTACACACTACTTAACCTAAATTATCCTAAGGACAAACACAGACACCTATGCCCGAGGGAGGACTCGAACCTCCGCCGGACCAGCCGCTACGAAAAGTACAAACCTAAATTGTAGCTTATGAATGATAGCTTGGGTCTTCTTTTCTTGATGGAGATTAAGATAAATGTTTGTCAGATACCCTATTAACACGACCGAAAGTAATCTGGGTTGAAGAAATACCTCAGCTGCTACGTTGGACAAAATGGTTGTCGATTACTGTAGGGGTATATTACAACACATGGTAGAGAAAACGAACTAAAGTAACAGCAAGCTCTTCACGAACTTTGTAGCTAATATTTAAACAGAAATAGTCGGAAAATGTTGGAAACCGTTTCAAGACTTCGCAATAGAGAATCGACCACTAAATGAAAGGAAACATGACGCGTTTGTTGTGAATTACAGATCCTGAGTTACAAGGCTTAATGAACCAGTTTTCTCACGTTTCCGCTGATACGAGCATTTCCTAGTGCGATACCTTAGATAATGTTTGCTACGCTGACGCTGGACATTCCAAGACCTTTCATTGGTAATACTATACAGGAATCAGGATGGATATAGTTGTGTGTATGTAGATAACGAAGAAACTTTCAAGACGACAATTCGCGAATACGCCAGCTGTACTGTGAAAAGTGTAACAGTTGCGCGACTGTTTTTTTCGTATAATGGTCTCTCTATGAAGAATAGTGTTCCCTTGTGCTGATACTCTGTTTTTCCTTCATGTGCATTACCAGTATCTCACATAATAATGGTGAAGATGATAAATGACTAAATCTTTTGTTAAAGCTGGTAAAATTTGTGATTCTACATCACTTAAGTGTGATACGCGCAAGGGATTTGAGAGGAAAATGACTGACGAGGAAAGCCCTCTGTATCTATTTCATTACACGGCACTATAGAGCACCGGCCGAGAACAGCCTTCACGAAGCCTGCAACAGCGCCCGGTGAAGGCCGACGTGTTCTTCAAAGGCGTCCGTTACGACCGAACGGAACGCACCTGAATGAAATTTTAATGTCTGTCTCGACCTTGCCGATACCCAATCTTTATGTTCCAGCTGAGTGATGCATTCATAACGGACAGCGGCTGCGCCTCACTGGGAAGCGGAATGTCGGCAGGTCACCTCCACGCTCGCTTGCTTGCACTGGGGTACTCGCGGCTTATGCATTCTTCAGATGGAAATTACTCTCTGTGCGGTCGGTGAGAGACCGTTAAAGTCTAATATATTATGTAAATACCGTAACTGACTTCCGAGTACACTGAGTGTGTGTAGTTCGTGTTCCAATTCATGACACAAGAGGATCTGTAGTTTCTGGGAGAGTTTACATGTTCACCTGAGTGAGTTGTAAATCGACTTTCAAATTATACTTTATTTGCTGTAAAAGATAAATACCTATATTTCCATTTAACATAAATTAGACATACTTAGATTCAAGTTCATAAAATTCATCAGCGAGGTCTCCATTTTACGAAGCAGTAACGAGAAATGTCACGAAAACCTTTCTAATACCTGGAAGAGGCACTCCTTTGTGAGATAGTATTGTGGAAAATGACGTTCCTACAGCCGAAGAGATCTTTGCGGATGAAATTTCATATTGTACTGAGTATTGCTTGTAACGAATCTTCCTAGCAAATTTATTCTCTGTGCCAAATCACTACTCAAGTCCTAGTTTTGCGTTCTGCGTGCAACTCTTTGGCCTCCGGGACCCTGGCTTTGATGCAAAATAATTGAAATTCATTCCATGTTTGATATACACTGAGACTAAATTTGAAATGTACTATACAATAAAGTAAACTGATATGTTCAAAAGCAGTGCGTCGAATTAAATAAGCTCTGAATGTCTCGCGGAAAAATTGTGCACCGGAAAACTTTTATCGTCTTATAAATTTGGTTCTATGGCAAAGTCCATGAGAGTCTCTTCGAGCTACGAAATCGAAGACCTAACTAAATGCAGTGATAAGGAAATACTGTACATCCACTAAACAGATAAGGAATCTCGCGAACTGCTACCAACATGCGGATAAGTACAGCCCTATTGGGATCCAGTTATTAGACTTTGTTGATGGAAAGGACCCTTCTCAGAAGTAAGGCTCCCTCTGGCCAATACCCGCAAATCTTGCGTAGCACTGGTATTCACGATATACATAAATGACCTTGTGGATGATATCGGAAGTTCACTGAGGCTTTTTGCAGATGATGCTGTGGTGTATCGAGAGGTTGTAACAATGGAAATTTGTACTGAAATGCAGGAGGATCTGTAGCGAATTGATGCATGGTGCAGGGAATGGCAATTGAATCTCAGTGTAGGCAAGTGAAATGTGCTGCGAATATATAGAAAGATAGTTCCCTTATCATTTAGCTACAAAATAGCCGGTCAGCAACTGGAAGCCGTTAATTCCATAAATTATCTGGGAGTACGCATTAGGAGTGATTTAAAATGGAATGATCATATAAAGTTGATCGTCGGTAAAGCAGATGCCAGACTGAGATTCATTAGAAGAATCCTAAGGAAATGCAATCCGAAAACAAAGGAAGTAGGTTACAGTACGCTTGTTCGCCCACTGCTTGAATACTGCTCGGCAGTGTGGGATCCGTACCAGATGGGGTCGATAGAAGAGATAGAGAAGATCCAACGGAGAGCAGCGCGCTTCGTTACAGGATCATTTAGTAATCGCGAAAGCGTTACGGAGATGACAGATAAACTCCAGTGGAAGACTCTACTGGAGAGACGCTCAGTAGCTCGGTACGGGCTTTTGTTGAAGTTTCGAGAACATACCTTCACCGAAGAGTCAAGCAGTATATTGCTCCCTCCTCTCGCGAAGAGACCATGAGGATAAAATCAGAGAGATTAGAGCCCACACAAAAGCATACCGACAATCCTTCTTTCCACGAACAACACGAGACTGGAATAGAAGGGAGAACCGATAGAGGTACTCAGGGTATCCTCCGCCACACACCGTCAGGTGGCTTGCGGAGTATGGATGTAGATCTAGATGTAGATGTAGAATTCCTTTGGAACACACACGGCCCATTTCCTTCCTCGCTTCTCCCTGAGTTTGCACTCCATCTATACGACAATGTAGCCGACGGGTTGTTAGAACGTATCTTCTTTCCTTCAAGGTCTTCAAAGGATGAGGAAAAGATAAAACATTTAGCAACACTCCTCTTGGAAGTCAAGCGCACAATATAAACACGTCATGAAGTTAGACTGACTGATAGCCAAGTGCATGGCTCGGCGGTATCACCTGTGATTTAGGTTCTTCCGGGAAATACTTTGAAAAAAAAAAATAGTGGTAGTAGGAGAGAGCGCAGGAAACAATTTGGAAAAGAAAGTAAAGCCCCGCCGCTCTGCCCTCGGACGAGCCGATCGGGACATACTTCCAAGTTGGCATCCCGAGACTAAGTGGACTCGTTTCAGTCCCCCCCCCCCCCCCCCCCCAACCAAGGAAACGTCCGGGATTTGAAACCGGGTCCTCGACAAGGCAGTCATATGCACTGACCACTCACCTATGGATGCGGATGGGGACATGAAATATTATTAGTGTAACTATAGAACGTTATCTCCCAGAGAAAATTCATCACAGTCTAGTGTTTGTTAAAGTGTAATTGTTGATGTGTAAACGGTGTAGAGTCGATGACTTGTTCGACATACGTAATGTACCAGATATAGGTGCGCAACGACGAGTCATCTCCAGCGCAATGTCTTAGTCTAGTAGCTCTCAGGCTACAGCATTTAGCATGCCTTGGGACTCTTCCCTTCAATACAGTTTATACTGGCAAGGGGAAACCAGACCATCAGCTTCCGTTTGCAAACAAAAGTGAGCAACTTTAACCGATGGGGCTTTACTGACAGTTAAGATCGTGTTTCAAGACATGGTGATTGTTCATGATACAGTCAAATGAAGTTAAAATTGCTGCTTTAATTTGAGATTTTGCTACTATGGACACTCACCGCTTCAAGCTCGTAATTTTCTAATGGTTAGTGTAGGAAGATCCATGACGCTATTCGCGGACGATACTGTTCGAAGAGATTTCGGGATTGCAGCCGGTCGTCGTCAACTCCACTCCACGATATTTCAACTGGGCACCTGCCAATCATGTTCAGGTGGGTCATATAAGGCGATGCTCCTGTATGTAGTGAAGTCACAAGGCCAAAAATTGTCTCGAAATGCAGATACCAGTTGCACGGACTGGCAGTGGGCCCTGCACAGTCACAAGTAGCATATTTCGGGCAAATTGGCGGAAAGTGTGACAATTATTATATTGGATTATTTACTGAAAAGTGACAATTATAGAATATAAAGTATGAGTACTAAGAATCTAACGTGGAACGACAACATAAAATTAGTTGTAGGAAAATTAGATGCCAAAGTTATATACAGCGTGAACCAAAACTCCACCGGCAAAATTTTGGAGGTTGTTCGGGGGTATTTTCTGAGTAATTTGATACACACTGTCTAGTCAAAAGTATCCGAACACCTACTAGATTTAACATTGATGGGGGAACGTTCATTCTTCGTCTTTATGACTTGAACACTCCCGGGGACACTTTGAATGAGATGTCTGTGGAGGAATGGCAATTCATTCTCCCTCAGGAGCAGAAACCAGAGAAGATAGTGAAGTTGGACTCTGGGGTCCAGAGCGAAGCCGACGTTTTGATTCGCCCCAGAGGTGTTCCACTAGCTTCAGGCTGGAACTCTGGGCACGAGCGCCCATTTGAGGAACGTTATTGTCTACCAACTCTTGCACGCAGATGCTGCTTTATGACACGGTGCATTGTCGTGCTGATACCGTAAGTTATCGTCTCCGAACCTACTGTATGCAGTAAACAATGTTGTAAAATAATGTGTTCATAAGGGAACGTTTAGCGTTTCCGTAAGCGCAACAAGGGGACCACACAGTAACCACGAGAAACACACCCATACCATAACACCACCTGCTCTGTACTTCACTGTCGGCATTATACATGATGGCAGATAAAGTTATTCAGTAATTCGCCAAATCCAGACACGTCAGTCGGATTGCCACAGATTATAGCGTGATTCTTCACTACAAACCAAACGTTTTCAGTCATCCACTGTCCATTCTCGTCGCTCTTTACACCACCTCAAGTGTTTCTTAGCACTGATTAGAGAATATGTGGATTATGAGGAACTACTCGACCATTGTGCGAGCGCCGGATCTACGATATTTTCGAACCGGGGCAAAAGCCTGATAGTGGCGCCCCCTTCCCCTCGAGCATTTGAGATAGGATGTCAAAAATTAAAAAAAAAAGATTTAAAAAAATATGTTTATTTTGTGGCGCACATCTTTCTGAAGAGTTTGACATATAAAACATATACGTACGAGGAAATGTGAGAAATGTTATTTGGTCTTAAGTGTGCCAAGGTGCAGTGCCGCGCCTCTTCATACGGCATTCTTCTATGATAGATCAGGCCGGTGTGACATCCTGCCCGTATTAAAAAAAAAAGGCTTATAATTAATACTGGGTCGATTTTCTGTGACTGGGAAAATAAGAACTCTTCAGAAAATTTGGATTCTTTATTGCCTATTAGTTAATAACTTTCTCTTTTGTATGACATAAAATTTAATATGGAAAACATAAAACCAGTAAAGACAAGAGTCTTCAAGTCTTAAGTCCCAGCATTTTTTCCTCTCTAATCCTGCTACGGATGCACACGGCATGCTTTCCTTTCTGCGAAAAAAATCTACTAACTCATCAAAGTTCGTCAAAAGTCTTGCGATATGGAAAATCAAAATGTCGTTGTCTAATACTGAAAAAGCTGTTAATACAGGTAATATACCAGACTGATGTGGTTTCACGATTTGATTACGTTTATTTTGTCACTGTCTGTTAGATAAAACAAAATAGGCCTTTCTAATATTGCAGCAATTGTAACACACGCCAAATAAGCGAGCCTGCTTTGGCACAAATGGTCATTTTTATGTTCCTCATTTACATAAATAACATGACAGAATATAACTAACGAAGTACCAATATTAAATGCCTATTAGGCCTACTACATGCAAAAAGTTTTGCTAAGAAATAGTTTCACGTTTCATTCGTGTGCTCCAGTTTCTCAAACATGAGATCGGAAAGCAGTAATACTAGGACGAAAATTTTATATAATTTGGAATCGTCATATTCTTCCATATGATTTGTGTGATGTCTCCTTTTCTTCTCCTTCCTCATTCTAACAAACAATATTGTCATCACTAATTCTGTAACTATTCCTGCCATTATCAAAACTTATTTCCCGGTTAATTTCACTAAGCCTGCAAGAATCATCGGTTCAGTTATCCTGCGTTTATTCTCAAGTTAGCTGTTATTGTGTGTTCGAACAACGTGTTTTCCGCGCTATTACGAGAATAAAACTTAAGCGATTGCTAACCACGGACTGTACAACTGGTTCTTAGTAGTGTAGCGATCTGGAAAAAAATTTCTGTCAAAATTTCATTTTCTTGGACACACCGAGAAGTTGATATGTAATCTTTCTTACCTGTTATTTCTGTTAATCGTTTATTTCCACTCTGGTAGTAGGGATTCCGCTAATAATTATAATAATGCTTAGTATTCGCACACCGAATCAACCACACAAACAGTGATTGGCATTCATCCGTTCGGGTCTATTCGGCGCAGCTCGTATAGCCCCGTCCCCTTTTTTCTAGGTGCGACGGGGATTCCCCTGGCAGAGACATCAAGTACACAATCCACGCATTCAAAAATCAACTTATGATTCGTGCAGAAATGAACTTAGAATGTGTTCAAAAATGTTCAACAACAAACAGGAATGCGTTTCAAAATCATGTGAGTTATCGATGGATCAACGTGCACTGGATACTAGGCGCTTTATGAAACAAAGTCTTTTTCTTCAAGAATATGAATTTGGCGCTCCCTGAAATTGACGCCCGGGGGAGATACCCCGGTTCAATTGGCTCGTGAACAACACGACCGTGTCCATTATGCGTCGTTACTGATGACGAGAAGTGATGCCTTTATGCTAACGTAAGAGAAAGAAGGAAGGAACTGTTGAGCCCAAACAAAGCAGCAACTTCCCGTGCATCCACAAAAGATAAAGTTATGCATCTGGTGTAACAGCGACGGTGTGATGTACTTCGAGTTGCTTCCCTGAGGTGTAACGATCACTGCTGACATTTATTGTCAATTACTGAGACATCTTGCAGGCGCATTCCAAGAAAACCGACCAGGAACACAGCGTGAAGTGATGCTACTCCATGATAACGCCCGCCAGCATTCTGCTAGACTGACAAAAAACAGGAACTGGGTGCGAAGCCATTCCGCATCCACCTGATTCACATGATCTTGCCCCCTCAGATTTTCACCTTTCCCGCTGTCTGTTGAATAACCTTCAAGGAATGTCCTTTTGCGGATGAAAACGGGATCCGAACATGGCTCCACGAGTTCTTCGCCTCAAAACCATGTGACTTCTATCTACCTTCTCAGCGATCACAGGCCCTGTAGACCTCGCGCTGCATCAACGATCTGCTTCCATCGCCTTCTATCTGTCGCAGCCTCTCTCCACCCTGCGGAAATTCCTAATGCTGCGATGTCCTTCTCTATGTCATCTTTCCACATTGTACGAGGTCGGCCCAATGGTCTTGATGCCTGGAGAGTTCCTTCAAATGCTTTCTTGGTGATTCTGTCGTTTTTTTATTCTGGACACATGTCCAGCCCCTTGCAGTCTCCTACTTTTTAATTTCTGGATGATAGTGGGTTGCTTCATTAACTGATAAATTTCATTGTTCTTTCGAATTCTCCATGCGCCATTCTCCAACACAGGTCCCCAGATTTTTCTCATTACTTTTCTTTCGAAAACATTCAGTTTTTCTCTTTCATTCTTTGTAAGTGTCCAGATTTCTGAACCGTATAGTACTATGGGGCAGATAATAGTGTTGTATATCTTCATCTTTGTGGTGATTGACAAAACTTTACTTTTGAATGGATTGGTTAGTGAGTACAGACATCTTGATCCTGAGGCTATTCTTTCATTTATATCTATTGTTATGATAATTTTACTGTTGAAACGTGATCCAAGGTATTTAAACTGGACACTTTTCTGAATTTAGAATGTTGGTCAATTTCAAAGTAAGGATTTGGGTTTATGGCTCGACCCGTTTCCATATATTCGTTTTTCTCTTGGTTAATCAAAAGCTCGATTTTGCTGGCACTGCTCCTGAGAGATTTGTACATGTCTTTCAGTTCTTCCTCAGTTTCACTCAGCAACAGTATATCATCTGCGTAAGCCAGGAGTTTTATTTCACTGTGTTCGAATCAGAGACCATTGTATAGATGTAAATTACTCTCCCGAACCACTTTATCTAATGCAAGGTTGAAGAGGACACATGCCCGCATCTCGTGGTCGTGCGGTAGCGTTCTCGCTTCCCACGCCCGGGTTCCCGGGTTCGATTCCCGGCGGGGTCAGGGATTTTCTCTGCCTCGTGATGGCTGGGTGTTGTGTGCTGTCCTTAGGTTAGTTAGGTTTAAGTAGTTCTAAGTTCTAGGGGACTGATGACCGTGGATGTTAAGTCCCATAGTGCTCGGAGCCATTTTTTTGAAGAGGACACATGAAAAAGCGTCTCCCTGTCGTAAGCCTGTTTCAATTGGAAAGGTGGGGGATGTGGATCCTCTGAACTTCACTGCTTCCTGGGAGCCATCCATGCACAGTTGTATCATCCTAATGATTTTACTGGGTATACTCAATTCTCGTAGTGTGTTGTAGAGGCTACTTCTGCGGATGCTCTCGTAGGCTCGCTGGATGTGATTTCTGCAATCGCGAAATCAAAAACTTACTCCAACGTTAGCACACTTACGTAAATAATGAAGGAGAATATATTATTCGTGACTAAAGTTTCTGTTGAGTATATTTGTTGCGTTTGTTAAACGCACGGAAAAACTCTACGAACTTATGCACCAACCTGAACACGACATTTGAGACGTTGTGGATCCTGGAGAGGCTTACTGCTATCAAATGCGCGACTCTCCCACCAACATGAGTCAAACAATATATTACTTCTTAACATCGACAACTCACAAAAAGATCATTTTTGTAAAAACAGATGAATTCCACCTAATATACAGGGTGATCCACTGATCGTGACAGGGCCAAATATCGCACGAAATAAGCGTCAAACGAAGAAACTACAAAGAATGAAACTCGTCTAGCTTGAAGGGGGAAACGAGATGCCGCTATGGCTGGCCCGCTAGATGGCGCTTCCATAGATCAAACGGATATCAACTGCGTCTTTTTAACTAGGCACCTCCATTTTTTATTACATATTCGTGTAGTACGTAAAGAAATATGAATGTTTTAGTTGTACCACTTTTTTAGACGAACATTTGGTAACAGGTAGGTTTTTTAAAATTAAAATACATAACGTAATTACGTTTGAACATTTTATTTCGGTTGTTCCAATGTGATACATGAACCTTTGTGAACTTATTTCTGAGAACGCATGCTGTTACAGCGTGATTACCTGTAAATACCACATTAATGCAATAAATGCTCAAAATGATGTCCGTCAACCTCAATGCATTTGCCAATATGTGTAACGACATTCCTCTCAACAGCGAGCAGTTCGCCTTCAGTAATGTTCGCACATGCATTGACAATGCGCTGACGAATGTTGTCAGGCGTTGTCGGTGGATCACGATAGCAAACATCCTTCAACTTTCCCCACAGAAAGAAATCGGGGACGTGTTTCGACGACCAATCCACCTGTCATGAAATATGCTATTCAATACCGCTTCAACCGCACGCGAGCTATGTGCCGGACATCCATCGTACATTGCCATTCTGTCATGCAGTGAAACATGTTGTAGTAACATAGGTAGAACATTACGTAGGAAATCAGCTTAAATTGCGCCATTTAGATTGCCATTGATAAAATGGGGGCCAATTTTCCTTCCTCCCATAATGCCCATAATGCCGCACCATACATTAACCCGCCAAGGTCGCTGATGTTCCACTTGTCGCAGCCATCGTGGATTTTCCGTTGCTCAATAGTGCATATTATGCCGGTTTACGTTACCGCTGTTGGCGAATGACACTTCGTCGCTAAATAGAACGCGTGCAAAAAATCTGTCATGGTCCCGTAATTTCTCTTGTGCCCAGTGGCAGAAATGTACACGACGACCAAAGTTGTCGCCATGCAATTTCTGGTGCATAGAAATACGGCACGGGAGCAATCGATGTTGATGTAGCATTCTCAATACCGACGTTTTTGAGATTCCCGATTCTCGCGCAGTATGTCTGCTACTGATGTGCGGATTAGCCGCGACATCAGCTAAAACACCTACTTGGGCATCATCATTTGTTGCAGTCGCTGTTGACGTTTCACATGTAGCTGAACACTTCCTGTTTCCTTAAATAACGTAACTATCCGGCGAACGGTCCGGGCACTTGGATGATGTCGTCCAGGATACCGAGCAGCATGCACAGCACACGCCCGTTGGGCATTTTGATCACAATAGCCATACATCAACACGATATCGCCCTTTTCCGCAATTTGATAAACGGTCCATTTTAACACTGGTAATGTATCACGAAGCAAATACCGTCGGCACTGGCGGAGTGTTACGTGATACCACGTACTTACACGTTTGTGACTATTACAGTGCCATTTATCACAAAGCGAAAAAGTGGTCCAACTAAAACATTGATATTTCTTTACGTAGTACAGGAATATGTAATAAAACATGGGGGTTGCTATTAAAAAAAACGCAGTTGATATCCGTTTGACCTATGGCAGTGGCATCTAGCGGGCCAACCGTAGCGCCATCTGGTTTCCCTCTTCAAGCTAGACGAGTTTCGTTCTTTGTAGTTTTTTCGTTTGATATTTGGCCCGGTCACTATCAATGGACCACCCTGTATATGCTTCTGTATTCAGAAGGATGTAGGTTGCAGTAGGTACTGGGAGCTGAAGAAGCTAGCACAGGATAGAGTATCATGGAGAGCTGCATCAAACCAGTCTCTGGACTGAAGACCACAACAACAACAACAGTATATGCTTACCAATATTCGTTATTCGCACAAACCATTTGCGAATGGTGGTGTGATTGGGGAAAAAGAAATAGTAGTGAGAAACCAGGTACCGTGTCCCGCCACAAGTACGTATGTAGTTGTGGATGTGGATATTACGTAGCCCGCTATAGTGGTCCGGTGCTGTGTGGTTATTCACGGGCGGGAGCCGCAGCTGCGCAGTCGGCAGGTCGCCGGCCTGCTCGGCGCGGCTCCTCCAGTGCAGCGCAGCGCGGTGCAGCGGCGCCGCGTGTCACCGGCGGGCGGCGGCGGCGGCGGCGGCGGCGGCGGCGGCGGCCGGGCGCTCAGCTGGTCCCGCGGCCAGCTGGCTGGAATGTGACCTTGCAGAAGGTCACCGACTCGACTCCGGGCCGGGCCGGTGCCAGCGGCCCCACACCGCCGCTGCCGCCGCCGCCGCCGCTGCCGCACCACCTCTGCTGCCGACCTTCCGCCTCCTTCCCTACCCCCACACCTGCCTTCCGAAGTAGCATCCAAATACGTCATGAATACGGTTGTACCGGGTGATCAAAAAGTCAGTATAAATTTGAAAACTGAATAAATCACGGAATATTGTAGATAGAGAAGTACAAATTGAGACACATGCTTGGAATGACATAGGGTTTTATTAGAACAAAAAAAAATACAAAAGTTCAATAAATGTCCGACAGATGGCGCTTCATCTGATCAGAATAGCAATAATTAGCATAACAGAGTATGACAAAGCAAAGATGATGTTCTTTACAGGAAATGCTCAATATGTCCACCATCATTCCTCAACAATAGCTGTAGTCGAGGAATAATGTTGTGAACAGCACTGTAAAGCATGTCCGGAGTTGTGGTGAGCCATTGGCGTCGGATGTTGTCTTTCAGCATCCCTAGAGATGTCGATCGATCACGATACTCTTGCGACTTCAGGTAACCCCAAAGCCAATAATCGCACGGACTGAGGTCTGGGGACCTGGGATGCCACGCAAGACGAAAGTGGCGGCTGAGCACACGATCATCACCAAACGACGCGCGCAAGAGATCTTTCACTCGTCTAGCAATATGGGGTGGATCGCCATCCGACATAAACATCGTACGTTCCAGCAGGTGTTTCTGATTCTCTCTCTCATTACAGCTCCTTTTATACACGATTGTTATGCGCAGTCACTGACGTTTTGCTGTCCAGCGCCATCTGTCGGAAATTTTGTGAACTCTTTGTTTTCTTTTTTTTCTAATAAAACCCCATGTCATTCCAAGCATGTGTGTCAATTTTTACCTGTCTATCTACATTATTCCGTGGTTTATTAAGTTTTCAAATTTATACTGACTTTTTCATCACCCGGTATATAGTCGAATAGGTGCGTCTTTTCTTGTTTAATTTTTGAATATACACTAAATTTCGCGAGTCATCTTTCGGTGTGCGACGGAGGGTGCATCGTGTACCACCCTTTCTCCCTCTCTTGTGCCATTACCGTTTGGTAAGCGGGAAGAACGATTATCTGTTGGCCTGTGTATAAGTGTTTGCTACATGGTCCAAATGGCTCTGAGCACTATTGGACTTAACTGCTGAGGTCATCAGTCCCCTAGAACTCAGAACTACTTAGACCTACCTAACCTAAGGGCATCATGCACATCTATGCCCGAGACGATACGAACCTGCGACCGTAGCGGTCGCGCGGTTCTAGACTGTAGCGCCTAGAACCGCTCGGCCACACCGGGCGGCTAAGTGATTGCTAGTTCAAAAGTTCCCGGAGGGCTGTTCACACTATAGAATACAAATATTCTGCATGAGGATGATATTTGTAGGTAATACACAGATGACTGTGTAGATTATCTTCCCGCTGGTGCACGCAAAACTCGAAGACATATTGAGGTAACCGCAAACTGAAAGCTAACTAGAGAAACCCACTTTAGCATCACCTTAACATAATAATTTTCGTTGTTCTTTCGTTTTAATTTCTATTTAATTATCATTTTTTAATACCTACATATGGATGGAATACTTAGAAGGAGAAACAGCATTCGTCGTATTTTTTTGTTTTATTATCCGCAAAATCGATTTTCGGGCACTTAGTGACCATCCTCAGTGCTGTAATATACAATTTAAATTGGTAGGCACTGGTGTCAACAGGCTTAGAGCGATCACATAAACTGAGCTCAGTTAACATAACAAGCCGTTGTGAATATAGTGTTGATTCGTGTACGTTGTTGTGTATACCGATTGTTATTATTATTTACAAAAATGAGCGCCAAGCTCTATATACCTCTTCCATCATGCGAGTCACCATTGCCGTATATGTTCGTTTATTCTATAACCTGGCTGCTAAGGAAAAAGGAGGTGGGGCTTGTCTCAGCAGCCAGTGTGTTAAGAGCTGATCGTTAGCTTCCGCTCCCAACGTCCTCCGCACAGGGGCCAAGAAAAAGTGCGCCACCAGTAAAATGTTCCTGGATTCTTCATGCAATAAGCATACTCAGAAGCGCACAATGAGACTCTCTGTGATAAACAAATCCTCTGTTGTTGCATCACTCATTGCTACCAAACTTGGACGAACATTTCTATGGCGTCCTCGAGCATACTACATAAACCCACGACGGGACGTAATGCTCTTACTGTCTATGTCCTGTATTAATCCTCCATTGTATGAGTCGCAGACTGAAGAGTAACATATAAGAATCGGTCATTCGAGGGTTTTATAAACTACCTCCTACAAGAAATAAGTCATTTCCTTTGCATTATTTCTGTCTAGCTTTTGCCTTCCAAATAATTACACTACTGGCCTTTAAAATTGCTACACCAAGATGAAATGCAGATGATAAACGGGTATTCATTGAACAAATATATTACACTAGAACTGACATGTGATTATATTTTCACGCAGTTTGGGTGCATAGATCCTGAGAAATCAGTACTCAGAACAACAATCTCTGGCAGTAATAATGGCCACGATACGCCTGTGCATTGAGTCAAACAGATCTTGGATGGCGTGTACAGGTACAGCTACCCACGCAGCTTCAACACGATACCACAATTCATCAAGGGTTGTGACTGGCGTATTGTGACGAGCCAGTTGCTCGGCCACCATTGACCAGACGTTTTCAATTGGTGAGAGATCTGGAAAATGTGCTGGCCAGGGCAGCAGTCGAACATTTTCTGTATCCAGAAAGAGCTGCAACATGTAGTCGTGCATTATCCTGCTGAAATGTAGGGTTTCGCAGGGATCGAATGAAGGGTAGAGCCACGGGTCGTAACACATCTGAAAAGTAACGTCCACTGTTCAAAGTGCCGTCAATGCGAACAAGAGGTGACCGAGACGCACGCCGGGTGATACGCCAGTATGGCGATAACGAATACACGCTTCCAATGTGCGTTCACAGCGATGACGCCAAACACGCATGCGACCATCATGATGCTGTAAACAGAACCTAGATTCATTCGAAAAAATGACGTTTTGCCATTCGTGCACCCAGGTTCGTCGTTGAGTACACCATCGCAGGCGCTCCTGTCTGTGATGCAGCGTCAAGGGTAGCCGCAGCCATGATCTCCGAGTTGATAGTCCATGCTGCTGCAATCGTCGTCGAACTGTTCGTGCAGATGGTTGTTATCTTGGAAACGTCCCCATCTGTTAATTCAGGGATCGAGACGTGGCTGCACGATCCGTTACAGCCATCTCGACTAACGCGAGCGGCAATGTCGCGATACTATAAACCGCAATCGCGATAGGCTACAATCTGACCTTTATCAAAGTCGGAAACGTGTTGGTACGCATTTCTCCTCCTTACACGAGGGATCACAACAGCGTTTCACCAGGCAACGCCGGTCAACTGTTGTTTGTGTATGAGAAATCGGTTGGAAACTTTCCTCAGGTCAGCACGTTGTAGGTGTCGCCACCAGCGCCAACCTTGTGTGTATGATCTGAAAAGCTAATCATTTGCATATCACAGCATCTTCTTCCTGTCGGTTAAATTTGGCGTCTGTAGCACGTCATCTTCATGGTGTAGCAATATTAATGTAGTTGAATGTGATCGCTGTAACTTAAATCGCTCCGGACTTATATCCCTTGGACTGACTCCAGAGTTTGATTGTCGTGAAATCAAATTCCAAAGAATGCTGACGTCTATTACTAGCATTATGTTACAATTCTCTAGGGTGAGAGTGCATTTCTGGTCATTTCCGCGAGTGAATGCTGCCTAGCGGAGTTGCGGGGACGTGATAAGTGACATCTTGGAGTTGTAGAGGGGACATAGTAGATAATATTTTGATAGTGGTCCCATGTCCGCAAACGTACCCTTTATGTCAAAAGTAAGTTTGAAGACTGGATCAGTTTCAAATTTCCCGCTTCACGCTGTGGTACATAATAGCAGAGCTCACATGTGTCGAGAACGTTTTCCGCGTCTCGGCATTACTTTCAGCACAGCCCTCGCAGTATCGTCCTGTACCACCAAAATGCCTATGAGCACTATGCAACTTAGCATCTTAGGTCATCAGTCCACTAGAACTTAGAACTAATTAAACCTAACTAACCTAAGGACATCACACACATCCATGCCCGAGGCAGGATTCGAACCTGCGACCGTTGCGGTCGCGCGGTTCCAGACTGAAGCGCCTAGAACCGCTCGGCCACACCGGCCGGCACCTGTACCACCAGAAGAAACGAAGTTAGGCTATATCGCTATACACGCTATGGTGCCTAATTCCAATACAGTTTTCGCCTGTATTGGTGGGAAATTCTGGACCTGTTGTTCTCTGTTTAGCCGTCAGTTGATACTTTACACACTCGACACATTACAGATGGATAACTAAGGAATACTTAAGATCTAAACCGGTTGAGCATGTACTGTGTTAGCAGAGTGCTACTGATGAGCCTCTTCATCGTCAGGAGCGTTCTCCTTCTGACTACTGAGAAGAATATTGACACTTAAAAGGCAAGCATTCTAAACTTGTCCCTCCTATGGTCAAGGAAGCGCAACGAGGCATTCCAGTTTTCCGCTTTAAACAGACGGCGCCTACGCCGTGGCCTGGTGTGGCATTCGCCTTAGTGGCAGGTCGTCCGTACAGCCACCTCGGCAGTGATAAGATCGTACCTGTCGGCGCACGCGTGTTCCGCACAATTGCTGGACGCCGGCCAGCGCATTTGTTCCTCGACGGTATCTCCAACGTCGACTGCGGCTAAGAGCGCCATTGTACGGGGCTGCCTTCGTTACTGGCATATAGCCTCAATTAACGAGTCACTCACTGCGCCAGCAACCCTTCCTCTAACAGATAATGGGCACCTTTAGGTGCAGCACGTTTTGTCCTCCGATAGCAGTTGCTCACTTCATCAACCCACAATTTTCTTTTGTCGACGTATTGTCCCCCCCCCCCCCCCCCCATGGTTGTCACTTCATTTTACAGAAAGAGGACAGACGTAATGTGGCATCTCAAAAAGTCAACACCGTCCAACAGTTCGACAGAGTGCAGACGTATCACAGTCGTTCGTACATATCCAGCAAAAACTTACTTCTCTTTTTGTAGTAAGATAGGATTACAGTCTACATGACAGCGCGTATTCACACTATGATAATTCCCAAGACTATCTAGCCTTACAACATTCCTCGATCCATGAGACCTTGTAAAACAATGTACGGGACAGGGTTAGCATCCAACGTGGATGGCAAACTATAGTCACTCGTTACTAACAACTGTCACATTCAGGTATGAACCAGTCGACAAGTGTCACTGCCTTAGGTCGTATTGGACTTAATAGAAATGTTAATGGACGGTTTTTCAACGCGGCAATGCAGTATCCGTCTGATACAGGAGTAGAAGTCCGTACAGAATCACGTAGAGTTCTTTATCTCGAGAAACATTGGCCCACATGAGCTTGAAAAGTTGCAAATTGCATCATATCCGACCGTATAAATATTCGGAGGAGCAAGCATCCAATTAGGATTTTAGTTGTAGCAGGGACTTTTATAAGTTCTTCTGAGTCTCACCCAGGAAACTATAGAGAGAGACTTTTGGACAATTACGAGGCGGGAATGTAGCAATAGCCGCTCCTGAAAGAGTTTATAAGGGTCCCATGAGCTCTACGTTTCCGATTTTGACTGCTGTCTGGACTTCAGTTTGACTGCTGTCTGGGTAAGTTTACCCTAATTCACATAAACTCAGCTGCAGAGGAAATTCACAGTACGGCCAGCCGGAGTGGCCGAGCGGTTCTACGCGCTTCAGTCTGGAATCGCGTGACCGCTACGGTCGCAGGTTCGAATCCTGCCTCGGGCACGGTTTGGTTAGGTTTAAGTAGTTCTAAGTTCTAGGGGACTGATGACCTCAGATGTTAAGTCACATAGTGCTCAGAGCCATTTGAACCACTTGAACCATTTTGAACCATTCACAGTACGCTTCTTATATTGTGGCCGAGACTGCTAAACTCACATAAAAGTGAGAACTGTTCTGATAATTTCTGCTCTCTTCCCTATATCATGTAGCCGCAATTAATAGTATAAGAATTCCTGGTAGGAGGAAGCACTTACGAACGAGAGGTGACCGAGACGTGTAACCAATGGCACCCCATACCATCACACTGGGTGATACGCCAGTATGGCGATGACGAATACACGCTTCCAATGTGCGTTCACCGCGATGTCACCAAACGCGGATGCGACCATCATGATGCTGTAAGCAGAACCTGGATTCATCCGAAAAAATGACGTTTTTCCATTCGTGCACCCAGGTACGTCGTTGAGTACACCATCGGAGGCGCTCCTGTCTGTGATGCAGCGTCAAGGGTAACCGCAGCCATGGTCTCCGAGCTGATAGTCCATGCTGCTGGAAACGTCGTCGAACTGTTCGTGCAGATGGTTGTTGTCTTTCAAACGTCCCCATCTGTTGACTCAGGGTTCGAGACGCGGCTTCACGATTCGTTACAGCCATGCGGGTAAGATGCCTGTCATCTCGACTGCTACGAGGCCATTGGGATCCAGCACAGCGTTCCGTATTACCCTCCTGAACCCAGCTGTTCCATATTCTGCTAACAGTCATTGGATTTCGACCAACACGAGCAGCAATGTCGCGATACGATAAACCGCAATCGTGATAGGCTACAATCCGACCTTTATCAAAATCTGAAACGTGGTGGAACGCATTTCTCCTCCTTACACGATGCATCACAACAACGTTTCACCAGGCAACGCTGGTAAACTACTGTTTGTGTATGAGAAATCGGGTGGAAACTTTCCTCTAGTCAGCAAGTTGTAGGTTTCCCCACAGGCGCCAACCTTGTGTGAATGCTCTGAAAAGTTAATCATTTGCATATCACAGCATCTTCTTCCTGTCGGTTAAATTTCACGTCTGTAGCACATCCTCTTCGTGGTGTAGCAATTTTAATAGCCTGTAGTGTAATGTCAATGACGTTTCGCTCTGCTGGAGCAACATCGGATTGTCTACAAAAACAAGAAACCAACAGATGCGGGGAAATATGGCTCCCTGGGAAAATCATTCGCCCTTGAAAACAGCCTTGGAGGCCCTGACCACAACCAATTTAGAAGGATAGCAGGAAGGTCAGCCCATCATCTCTAGATCTGACAAAGCGTTCTGCACCTTATAGCGGAAACTGGCTGTGGTGTACACAACAGCAAGTGATTCAGCCCACTGATGTGGCCAGAAAAGATTTATTACACAACTTCTTTGTCGTCCAAACCTATTCCCCTTTACACTGTTCTTCAAGAGTACCTTGTAACACCCTACTTGCTGGTACTTCGCACACAGAAAATCTGAAAAAAAACTGAATTTGATATTACACAAAGGATTATAACCAGCTATTAAAACCCCCACTGACTTCTAGAACGGTGCGGGAGCAGCACTTAATGCTCGGCAGTTCCGAAACCGCACTGTTTACGATAATGTTTCAAGTACGTGTCAGTGTGCAGAGTGTAAGAAGCTGGGTGCCAGCGGGTCCGGACCTGCACGGCGCTCCGCCGACGCCGCAGAGCTTTGGCGACGGCGCAGTCGCTTCTGCAGGCGGTAACACTTCACAGCTGCCCGCGTTTACGTTCGCTTCTTGTGTTCCAGCATTGCCAGACTCTGTGCTACGTACATCTCAACTTCAAGCCCGCATCTCGGTGGAACACCCTACACACGGCTGCAAAAATCGAGCAACCGTCGCGCAACAAGTTTTCGTTGTCGTCACTTTTGGTGAAGGTCACTAACGGTAAGTTCAAAAGCTAGCGCATTTCAACAGTTCGGCTAATTATTCTTGTGGTTTCACGGCGCCGCTCGTGTTATGCTTGCTCACAACAAGCTGTTGGAGAATAGATTGCCTGAATATTTATTATGCTTTCAATACGTGTACCTGAATGTAACGCCCTTCTTTTAACAGCAGGAGCATGTTTGCCACGAGGGCCACAGAGGGCCATATGTTGGCTGCACTGAAAAAGCCATGGCTCCTGCTACTCCTCAGTATATGGGTTGCTTGTTAGAGACAGTGCCAGATCCTGTTTCGTTACGCATTGTGGTTTTCTTAACACATGTCACATCGCAGTTTACCATGATGTAAACATATTTGACGTCTTAGGTCAGCTAGCAGTCATAAACTGCTATATATAACATTTTATACACCTTTTATTCGTAGCCCTGGGAGTCTTTCCTAGATATTGCATACATTGAGTCAGTTTTCAGCCTAAGTAAGACTGTCGCTACTTATTAGTTATTAATTAAGGGTAGCGTTCAGGCACTGCGATACTGCGTATTTATCTACTTATGCTGCCACGCATGCGGAAGAAATACCGGAATTTAACTGTATGCACAGTGATTTTAGGTGTGTAAAGCAGATTTATGCGCTGCCACTTTTCAAGTGCGCTAATGCAGATGGAAACAAAAGCGCATGCGCCAAAATTGGGTAAAGGCATATGCGTTCTGACATTGCTCAATATCCTGCAATTCACATCAAATCGCACAGCAACATTTTAGTATTTTGCTTGAAAAACGGATAACGTGTGTATCTAGGAGAGGTAAAGTTACGCCTAATGAAATTTCTGTAGGATTTAGGGTTGTACAACGCTTCGTTTCTTGAAAACCGGCTACTGCTGTCCAAGAGATTGAGCCAGTAATTTAGTGCCTGAGAGCAAAACATTTTTCTGATTGTTTCTGAAAGTACAAAATTCACGAGGGAGATCTTAGTGACCATGAAGTGTAGTGCTTTCTCATTACACTTCTAATGAAATGAATATTTTTCAACGGTGTTTTGAGATGCACGAAAATAATAGAATAGATAACAGAATGGCATCACTTATTAACTTATTTGTTACTGAAAATGGTTCGGCAATTGTTGGCATGTCGTAGACAGCTTCACAGAAGCCGTAAACGAACTTCAGTCAGTGTAACGAAGTGAAATGTCAAAGATTGTACTTAAAACTGCAGTTATATTGGTTTTGGGAGTATTTAGCTGCTTGCTACCGCATTTTTCTTATATTACTCGGATGATGTTCTGGACTGAACTTCCAGAAAGAACTTTTAATTCTTGTGAATCGCAGCGTGTTTTCATTTTCAGTTTTTCTTCAACGTTAGTAGACGTCGCGGTAAAACACTACTAAATATTCCAGGTGTTCTTAAACAGGCTGATCATTCTTGGCTGTTTTCCAGTCAAACAGCGCACGAAAGGCAAAGCTCTTTCAAACTTGGTTTCTAATACCAGATCTCCTACTTATTCCAAATCGAAACCCTTTTGTTCTTCTATCTCTTCAATAGACAGTTCCATCCTCAACGTGCTTTTTCCACTTACCATCTATCTCATCAGCGTCATTCTTTTTGCTCTCTTAATGTTGAGGTGCTGTGGATTCATTTTCCTAATTTTTTTTGTATTTTATTATTTCATAGATCAATTTAAGAATTTCTTCTCCGGCCAAGGTTTCTTCACAATTGGCTTCCTTCTCGTAATATTTGTCTGACCAACTTCTGTGATTATTGTTTTTAAGTATGTTCACTCCTATTCAACTGAACTGCCAACTGTGGCATTCATTTTCGCAGTACTACAGCCTCAAAGAACTTCAAATATATATTATTACCGCTCAACACTTACATATACCACTTGCTTGAACGTTGATTGTTCGTAAAGATCTTTTTGAACTACAGCTTACTGTTATCAGCGCCTGTCGAAAACTTCAGATAAGAGACAGTCATTTCGTAGTAGGAACTAGAGTCAGAGTTATGAACTCCTTTAAGTTAGCACTTATACATCAGCTGTATACGACATTCTTCCCTACTGATCTCTCCTCGACCTTAACGCACTTATCTGAACAACATGACAAAAACACCCTGTCCCATCAGAGCAAAATCCTATCTGCCCCACTCCATTGTTCAGCCACTTTCTAAGTCTTCAGTAGCAGAAACCCGACTCTGGAATGACCTCTCGCA
Organism: Schistocerca cancellata; assembly: GCF_023864275.1. Lineage (NCBI taxonomy): Eukaryota > Metazoa > Arthropoda > Insecta > Orthoptera > Acrididae > Schistocerca > Schistocerca cancellata. Next base: position 217,913,236 of record NC_064631.1, read on the forward strand.
TTATATTAGAGAACTGCATAACATCTCCATCCTCAGAGGACGGTTAACGACGTATCTGTTAAAGTAACAATAATGACTACCATCGCCCCTGTATGCATTCGTTACTGCTGTACATACATCTCTTCCAAGAAGATCTTCCTCATTTCCCAGTACTGTTAGATCCTGCAGTCTCCTTAAATTTCCTTTCCGCAGAGCCTGCTGTTCAAGAAAACATATATTTTGTACATCTGTAAATTCTTTTTATATCTGTCACTAACGTAATTGTTAGTGCTGTCATTATTAGTATCATTATCAGTGGCAGCAGCAATAATAGAAGTACTGCCAGTATTATTAGTTCATGTCCGTATTATTTCCCCATATCGTCTCTACAGACATTCAAATCATTTTAATACTTTTTGTTGTTGTTGTTGTGGTCTTCAGTCCCGAGACTGGTTTGATGCAGCCTACCTCATACATTTTGCTCACCAGATGGTAGAGTTTTGTCAGGACTGGCTCTCCCAAGGCTGTCAGTAGTTCTAATGGAATGTTGTCTACTCCTGGGGCCTTGTTACGACTTAGGTCTTTCAGTGCTCTGCCAAACTCTTCACGCAGTATCATATCTCCCATTTAATCTTCACCTACATCCTCTTCCATTTCCATAATATTGCCCTGAAGTACATCGCCCTTGTATAGACACTCTATATACTCCTTCCACCTTTCTGCTTTCCCTTCTTTGCTTAGAACCGGGTTTCCATCTGAGCTCTTGATACTCATAAAAGTGGCTCTTTTTTCTCCAAAGGTCTCTTTAATTTTCCTGTAGGCAGTATCTATCTTACCCCTAGTGAGATAAGCCTCTACATCCTTACATTTGTCCTCTAGCTATCCCTGCTTAGCCATTTTGCACTTCCTGTCGATCTCATTTTTGAGACGTTTGTATTCCTTTTTACCTGCTTCATTTACTGCATTTTTATATTTTCTCCTTTAATCAATTAAATTCAATATTTCATCTGTTACCCAAGGATTTCTACTGGCCCTCGTCTTTTTACCTACTTGATCCTCTGCTGCCTTCACTACTTCATCCCTCAGAGCTACCCATTCTTCTTCTACTGTATTTCTTTCCCCCATTTGTGACAATTGTTTCCTCATGCTCTCCCTGAAACTCTGTACAACCTCCGGTTCTTTCAGTTTGTCCAGGTCCCATCTCCTTAAATTCCCTGCTTTTTGCAGTTTCTTCAGTTTTAATCTACAGTTCATAACCAATAGATTGTGGTCAGAGTCCACATCTGCCCCTGGAAATGTCGTACAATTTAAAACCTGGTTCCTAAATCTCTGTCTTGCCATTATATAATCTATCTCAAACCTGTCAGTATCTTCAGGCTTCTTCCACGTATACAATCTTCTTTTATGAATCTTGAACTAAGTGTTAGCTATGATAAATGTAAACGTTTCCGAGAGAAAAGCGAGCAATGTGATTATCTGGCATTAAGTCATCACGAAGACAAATGACAAAAAAGGGAGGTTTTCTTAGGTTTTTACTACATATTAACACTTTTCGCATTTTCTCATGTAATGTGGCTGCCAGACCTCGGTTCATGCAGAATTTTAAGGACCTAGGTCAACTGCAAGGCACAAAAACCGGCCAATAATTGAATTTTCGATAACTAAAACAAGACCTGTAATACGTCTTCCTTGTCGATTGCATCATCTTAGAAGCTTCTATTTTGTCCAGAGTGGTACGACTGCATACCTCAGTACGTGACATAAATTTCCAGACGATAATTGTAAACGTTACCGTGAGAAAAGCGAGTAATGTGAGTATCTGGCATTACGTCATTACGAAGACTTTCTATCATATTAAAATTATTTCTTAGGTGACAATGACGTGAAAAAATGCTGTATGTCTCAAATACTGGTCCGATGCAAGAGAGGGCAGAAGGCTCTAATCAGATCAGGTTAAATAGATAAATAGTGAAGAACGACAAAATAAGGTTCAAATGGCTCTGAGCACTATGGGACTTAACTTCTGAGGTCATCATTCGCCTAGAACTTAGGACTACTTGAACCTAACTAACCTAAGGACATCACACACATCCATGCCCGAGGCAGGATTCGAACCTGCGACTGTAGCGGTCGCTCGGTTCCAGACTAGCGCATAGAACCGCTCGGCCACTCCGACCGGCGACAAAATAAGTTTACATTCCTGTGTGACAAAAGAATGTCTGTACAGTTAACTGTTTCGGAACACTCATAATTATGTAAGGCTGACGTCTGAGAGAGACTACTTTAATCTCATGGGAAGTGCATGACGTTGTGACGCAGGATACTGTACCAGCTCCACCACTGTGGATTCTCCTCGCGTATCGTCCGGAACGAGTTACTCACTTTTCAGACGCCTGTGTACACACTCATCACCTGCGCGTGAACAGCCTCTTCTCTCCACGCAGCTCGTTCGTTCACCGGCGGACACGTGGCACTGTTCAAACAAACTGAGGTTACCGTCTTTAAAGGACGCCACCTCAAGTGTCCAAAGCGATCACCGTTAGCTGTTTCTGTTTCCAGCTTGATGTACTTCCTACTATCACAGTTCCTAACACTGTATTTAAATATTCGACAATTACTCAGTTTTTGTTAAAATATGCTTTTATATTAATTACAGTGGAGGAGATAGGGCTGTTGATAAAATATCGATGTGTCGAATTATTTCTAAATAATATCGATAAATACTGGCAACAGTTTACTCCTCGCTATATTGATATATCGAATTAAAAAAAAAAAGGTCCAAAATGGTTCAAATGGCTCTGAGCACTATGGGACTTAACATCTGTGGTCATCAGTCCCCTAGAACGTAGAAATACTTAAACCAAACTCAGTTTTTGTTAAAATATGCTTTTATATTAATTACAGTGCAGGAGATAGGGCTGTTGATAAAATATCGATGTGTCGAATTATTTCTAAATAATATCGATAAATACTGGCAACAGTTTACTCCTCGCTATATTGATATATCGAATTAAAAAAAAAAGGTCCAAAATGGTTCAAATGGTTCTGAGCACTATGGGACTTAACATCTGTGGTCATCAGTCCCCTAGAACGTAGAACTACTTAAACCAAACGAACTAAGGACATCACACACATCCATGCCCGAGCAGGATTCGAACCTGCGACCGTAGCGGCCGCGCGGTTCCAGACTGAAGCGCCCAGAACCGGTCGGCTGCAGCTGCCGGCCGAATTCAAATATCGAAATGCTGATATTTTTACTTCATATTGTATTTTTTCACAATTTTCAGTACCTATTTGAATTTGTTCTTTTGAAATTGTAATAGAACATTGATTTAGTTTCACTCTGTGACGGAGTCTTACTATTTATTGAGCTTTCATCACGTCCAGTCCTTATCTTTGACTGTGTGAAGCAAGTATATGTGGCACAAGAGAAGGAGTCGACTGCACTGGGGGAGGGGGGAGAGGTCGCGGTGTGAATGGAATATAGTTTTCGGAGGTGAAGAAATAGCTAGCCGAGCGGTCTAAGGCGCTGCAGTCATGGACTGTGCGGCTGGTCCCCGCGGAGGTTCGAGTCCTCCCTCGGGCATGGGTGGGTGTGTTCGTCCTTAGGATAATTTAGGTTAAGTAGTGTGTAAGCTTAGGGACTGATGACCTTAGCAGTAAAGTCCCATAAGATTTCACACACATTTGAACATTTGAAGAAATAGTACTTCAGTTGCATTAAAAAATAAAATTTTAACGGAGCTAGAATGCATTTCCTGACATCTTCGTTCTTCAAAAACAGTTGCTGAAAATGCTGAACAAAAGTCTAAATGACAAGGTTGTTCTTTGCGGTGAACGGAGACGTATGACGGGAAATGCTGACGTAATCGGCGCTTGGCGGTACCAACAGAAACTGCAACGTTTAGCTTCACCACGCAATTTTGACGTTACACTGCTAGATCACTGGCGTTGGCAGAGATGAAAAAAAAAACAGGGAAGTCGACACGAAGTGTTCCGAACAAATCTGGTATGTGACGAAACCGAGCTACGGACCCATCGGACACATATTATTATGCTACTTACACGCGGGTACCATTGTTAGCAAAGTGGTTACCGCAATGCGTGAAAGTGCATAGTTTTCCCTTCAATTCTTGCTTTAAGGGGAACAGGCAGGCTGCTAGTTTGTTGATGTACAGAATATCTAATAATAAATCAGTACTTAAATACACAACTCTAAAACCAGCAGTATATTTACAATGTGGCCTGTAAGACGATATTTTTAAGTTGATATATCGACTCATCGATACCAACACACGTTATATCGGCCGCCTATGATGTTATAATGTTTTTTTTTTTTTTTGAAATATCGATCTATCGGGCGCACGATATTTTTAAAAATATCAACAGTCCTAGTAGGATTTGTTGATATAATTAAAGCTCGAAAAGCACAAAAGGACACCATGTTTCACGCATCACTGAAATATTCTACAGTATCAAAACTGCGGATAAATTTCAGACAAAACAAAACGTTGCTTTACAATACTTCTCCGCTGACACATTAAAACAGCAAAATATAGAAACATTCAAAAGAAGCATCTAATCAGAAAGACAACATAAACAATCGTAACAACTGTAAAATTAATGCTGATTGTGTCAACAATATCGTTTCTTATTATCTTGATTGGTACCATTGGATTATTATTTATAAGTCCCACGTACACCCCTTAATTTTTCTGACGTTTTCAAGTTGAACACTGTATCCCTTAATCTCCTGTCGTGCTACACTGGAGTCCCACTCGGAAGAAGTGAGCTCCAAATCTTTTTTTTTTTTTTTGACGATTTTCTGACGATTCTCTATATCGGTAAAGTAAATGCCGAAACGCTGCAGTAGTTCCTTTGAAAAGGACACGTCCAGTTTCTCGTGCTTTCCCAGTTCATTATGGTGCTCTGTTCATTATTGACTTCGTTGGCTATGGGGCATTAAACCTTAATCTTTCTCTCACGAACCCTCTGCCACGTACTTAGTGTGAATTGCAGAGCAGTCATGTAGATCTTTTCTCTTTTGTTTCTCCCTTGTTGTAATTGGGCTTACTTTACACTCCTGTTCAGCCTTAGGCGTAAATTCTCAATAACACTGTGATGTGGAAGTAGTTGTCTTGCAAGACAAAGTACTCAGAGGTACACCAGAAAGGAGGATCTGGCTGACAGACACCAACGGGTAGGTTAAGCCTCCTAATCGAAAGAAATTTTCTTCCTCTTCGCACTGTGGCCCCTTCCCTTGCTGTATATGAGCGGTGTGTCTTTAAGTGTGTCTGTGAGCGGATGCTTGCAGGGTGTTGTGCCACGTATGTGTTGTCTGATGATGAGATAAGGGAGAGAGTGAAACCCAGTACAAACACACAGTCTACTCCTCTCGAACAGCAAAATGGGAGCCATCGAGATCAACGCCCCATCCGACGAAAGGATCATGATCAACAGTGTCATATGTCCTCACTCCACGAAACACTGCGAAGAGGTTCAGAAGGATCTTTGTAAGTAGGCTGTTTAGGTTTTTATGTTGGTAACGCCACGTAGTGCTCTGTATGAAAATCGCTGACTGCGCTGTGTGCAGTCTGTGGCTGGTTGGACTCATTGTTGGAATATTTGCTGTGTAGCGTTGGGCAGTTGGATGTGAACAGCGCGTAGCGTTGGGCAGTTGGAGATGAGCCGCCAGCAGTGGTGGATGTGGGGAGACAGATGCCAGAGTTTTGAGAGCCGACGATCTGGACGGGTGTCCGTCAGAAAAAGGAAATTTGAAGGACTGGATGTCATGAACACTATTAAGGTAAATACATTGTTTGTTCCCTATCAAAATCTTTTACTTGCTAACTATGCTTATCAGTAGTTAGTGCCTTCAGTAGTTAGAATATTTTATTTAGCTGGTAGTGTTGGCGCTCGCTGTGATGCAGTAGTTCGAGTAACGAAGATTTTTATAAGTGATTCATGAAAGGTATAGGTTATTGTTAGGGCAATTCTTTTCTAGGGATTATTGAAAGTCAGATTGCGTTGCGCTGAAAATATTGTGTCAATTTAGTGATGATCAGAATAAGTAAAGAGAGAATTGTCTGAGTACGTTCAGTTTTACTCGGCTGTTTGAAAATCAAATAACGTAAAAGTTTTTCCAGCACCGTCATTCTTTATATACAAAGGGGCAGTTTCACCTTGTGCCACCATCTCTTCTACCTGAGCCGGCTAAATACTGACTGTAAAAATTCCTTCCAACAGTGGGATTTGAACCAGCTACCTCCGAGTCGAGAGCAGCCGAGGACAGGATGCGATGTTAATACAGTATTTTGGATGGAACGCCGTACATTTACGACTTGTATGTTATAAATGAACATGAATTATATCTAAGCTGGCCCTGTACGCAACGACCGACATGCAACGAGAGGAAGCTGGCTGAAAACATGACAGTTACATTAAAATTCATATTATGGCCGGATCGCCGAGTGTGCGAGTACTCCAGTAAAGCATGTGATTACGTACATTAAAATTTATTGCATCCAAGTTACTAACTTCTTTAGAAAAGTTTCTCTTCAGCTTTGCAGGTGTCAGTAAATGTAATACGCTGCTGGTTTTAACGCGTGACTCACAGTAATTCTATCCACAAATATCCCACAAGTGTCGCAGAGACATAAATGTATTAAGTTTTGCTGGCAGAAACGAGTTTCAGTACCGCTACTACCTACTTAGACAGCACATGACTCCACCTTACCATGTCTACCAAGCCTACATGTTGTCAAATCCGTCAAACATACGCTGAGCTTAACCGTGTCTCCTGGGGTAATGAGTGAGAATACTGGGTAGATGGCACTTTCATCTATATAAGCACTTCTTAAAAATCGCAGCCAATCACAGAGCCCATTCCCCCTCCCTATCTACACTCCTGGAAATGGAAAAAAGAACACATTGACACCGGTGTGTCAGACCCACCATACTTGCTCCGGACACTGCGAGAGGGCTGTACAAGCAATGATCACACGCACGGCACAGCGGACACACCAGGAACCGCGGTGTTGGCCGTCGAATGGCGCTAGCTGAGCAGCATTTGTGCACCGCCGCCGTCAGTGTCAGCCAGTTTGCCGTGGCATACGGAGCTCCATCGTAGTCTTTAACACTGGTAGCATGCCGCGACAGCGTGGACGTGAACCGTATGTGCAGTTGACGGACTTTGAGCGAGGGCGTATAGTGGGCATGCGGGAGGCCGGGTGGACGTACCGCCGAATTGCTCAACACGTGGGGCGTGAGGTCTCCACAGTACATCGATGTTGCCGCCAGTGGTCGGCGGAAGGTGCACGTGCCCGTCGACCTGGGACCGGACCGCAGCGACGCACGGATGCACGCCAAGACCGTAGGATCCTACGCAATGCCGTAGGGGACCGCACCGCCACTTCCCAGCAAATTAGGAACACTGTTGCTCCTGGGATATCGGTGAGGACCATTCGCAACCGTCTCCATGAAGCTGGGCTACGGTCCCGCACACCGTTAGGCCGTCTTCCGCTCACGCCCCAACATCGTGCAGCCCGCCTCCAGTGGTGTCGCGACAGGCGTGAATGGAGGGACGAATGGAGACGTGTCGTCTTCAGCGATGAGAGTCGCTTCTGCCTTGGTGCCAATGATGGTCGTATGCGTGTTTGGCGCCGTGCAGGTGAGCGCCACAATCAGGACTGCATACGACCGAGGCACACAGGGCCAACACCCGGCATCATGGTGTGGGGAGCGATCTCCTACACTGGCCGTACACCACTGGTGATCGTCGAGGGGACACTGAATAGTGCACGGTACATCCAAACCGTCATCGAACCCATCGTTCTACCATTCCTAGACCGGCAAGGTAACTTGCTGTTCCAACAGGACAATGCACGTCCGCATGTATCCCGTGCCACCCAACGTGCTCTAGAAGGTGTAAGTCAACTACCCTGGCCAGCAATATCTCCGGATCTGTCCCCCATTGAGCATGTTTGGGACTGGATGAAGCGTCGTCTCACGCGGTCTGCACGTCCAGCACGAACGCTGGTCCTACTGAGGCGCCAGGTGTAAATGGCATGGCAAGCCGTTCCACAGGACTACATCCAGCATCTCTACGATCGTCTCCATGGGGGAATAGCAGCCTGCATTGCTGCGAAAGGTGGATATACACTGTACTAGTGCCGACATTGTGCATGCTCTGTTGCCTGTGTCTATGTGCCGGTGGTTCTGTCAGTGTGATCATGTGATGTATCTGACCCGAGGAATGTGTCAATAAAGTTTCCCCTTCCAGGGACAATGAATTCACGGTGTTCTTATTTCAATTTCCAGGAGTGTATATCAGCACTTCTTAAAAATCGCAGCCAATCGCAGAGCCCATTCCCCCTCTCTATCTACTTTTGCCATTACTTTTTAATATTTGCATACATTAAACTCTGATTTTCTTGTCTGCCAGACTTACCTCTACCGCAACTGTTTTCCTGTTGTAAACACTAGTTTTAAAACTGTTAACGTCGGACTAGTGTTCTACCAGTGGCGACCGCAGGAGAGGCGTAACGAGCTAACAGCGCTCTCCGCGGTGCACTCAGCGCGGGAGACAGCTCACGAGCGATAAAATGAATACCGCGAGCCGGCCGCGTGATAAATCTGCAGCGCAGCCCGCGACCGGAGCAGATAATGGCCGACAGATCCATCACTGTAGCTGCGTCTAAGTGCGCCTGGGTTTCCCGCCACCCACTGCCAATGAACTGCCAGCACACGCGCAGGAAAAGACTGCGTTACTTATTTGCACAGTACAGCTAGTTCTTACCCACCGTTGGCGTACTAGGTATGCAGAAAAATGTCAGTGGAAGGACAGCTAGCTAAATGGAAATGTGTGCTTGAAATGCATGCACTTGTGCATGGGCTTTCACGGAAATGCCACGTGTCTCTGAAGATGCTACACTAATTTCTTGCGACATTTCTTTCCCTCTTCTGTCTTTCTAAGGATACTCTATTCTTTTGGAAGTTGCTATTCATTCTTGTTCCTAAATTTGGACCTTTGTTTCTGCTGCCTAATATGCTTATTAACCTAGTGTTTGGCACGTAAAGTTTCTGTCAGCTAGAGGAATCGCATTCCCACTGTTTCTATATTAGCAGCTCTCTATTTTGGACCTTTTGTAGCTCTTCTGTCATCGATTTGGCCGTCTAGCCCCATACAGGAGAATGATATTTCCGTATCGATCTTACCAGGCTTCGATAGAGCCCTACAAAAATGGTTCAAATGGCTCTGCGCACTTTGGGACTCAACAGCTGAGGTCATCAGTCCCCTAGAACTACTTAAACCTAACTAACCTAAGGACATTACAAACATCCATGCCCGAAGCAGGATTCGAACCTGCGACCGTAGTGGCCGCGCGGTTCCAGACTGAAGCGCCTAGAACCGCTCGGCCACACCGGCCGGCGAGCTCTACACTAATAATGGCAGCTAGCACACTGTTGCCAATGAGGTCAGGATATGGAAGTTTCAACCCGCCGCTGGCCTTTTTGCGAAGTTCTTCGATGTGACACCTACAAGTCAGGCGTTTGTCTAGTGTAATTCTGAGGTACGCCCGTTTTAAAACTAGAACAAATGAGGATATGAGAAAAATAACACACTAGAAAGATGAAATAGAGCGCAGACAACATTTGGTTTGCACACTTAATGAGAATGGAACAGTAAAGAATACCCAACAATATGTTTGAATATGGACTGACAAACAGAAGGTGCAGAGAAAGACCGCGATTGAACGGATTCAAGGGAAAGAAAGGAGTACGACCAATTTGACGGTGCGCAGGGAAATTTATTATGGAGGCGGAGATGCGAGATGCGGCAAGAGTTGTAGGACCTCTTCCAGTACTCGAATGCACACAGGCTCTACACCCGTCAGACGCATTTTCTATGGTGTTTCGGCAGATGTCTGCAGTTTCGTTTTAGCAATGTGTATACGAAATCAGGGGAAACGAATACTGCTCAAACATGTTTTATGCGACACAGCATTTGGGTTTGTTTCCCTAAAAAAAAAAAGAAAAAAAACCTGATCCTTTGATAGAACGGTCCCAAATTAGTCACGTGCGATATTCAGTTTTGCGACATGTGTTTACAGGGACAGTAAAACACAAAGATAGCGGACAGCACGGGGCAGGGCTGCATACGACACGGGTTTAGTTGGGCAATGTATGTTGCTGGATTGCCGGTTTTTCTTTGTATTTTACAGTCACTGTTAACAAATATCAATAAAACGAACATCACGCTAGATTAATTTGGGGTGGCTCTGTCCAATGACCACGTAAAATTCCGCTTTAAAAATAATTCTGTTTGTAATACAAAACAAACCAATACTTCCCGCAGGCACTGCTACTTGCATGAAAAAGTGATGAGTAATATTTGTTTTGTATAACTCCACGTGCACATTGCAAACACGAACGACATAAACACCAGAGAGATTGCACCTGACGGCTCTTTGGAGAGAAACCCGTTGTACGAGGGTGAGTCAAATTAAAACCTTAAATACTTTTTAAAAATATTATTTATGGTGCAGAAGTGGTAAAAATCTGTATCACTTTTCAACATAATCTCCCCCACGCTCAATGCAAGTCCTCCAACGCTTACAAAGTGCATACATTTCTTTAGAAAAAAATTCTTTTGGTAGCCCGCTAACCACTCATGCACCGCGTGACGTACCTCTTCATCAGAACAGAACTTCTTTCCTTCCATTTCGTCTTTGAGTGGTCCAAACATATGGAAATCACTTGGTGATGAGGAATGGCGCCATTCCTTGCCCACTCTCTTCGTTTCCGGTTAGTGGAAGTGAACCCAGGTTTCGTCCCCAGTAACGATTCTGACAAGGAAGCCATCACCTTCTCGTTCAAAGCGCCGAAGAAGTTCTTCAAAAGCATCAACACGTCGTTCTCTCATTTTAGGGGTCAGCTGCCGTGGCATCCATCTTGCAACACTTTGTGAAACTGGAGCACATCATGCACAATGTGATGTGCTGACCCTTGACTTATCTGTAAACATGTTGCAATGTCATTCAGTGTCACTCGGCGGTTTTCCTTCACTATGGCTTCAACTGCTGCAATGTTCTGTGGAGTCACAACTGGTTGTGCCTGACCTGGACGAGGAGCATCTACCACTGAAGTCACACCATTTGACAACTTCCTACTCCATTTGTAGACTTGCTGCTGTGACAAGAAAGCATAACCGTACTGAACCTTCATTTGTCGCTAAATTTCAATAGGTTTCACACCTTCACTACGCAAAAGCCGAATAATAGAACGCTGTCCTTCCCTGGTGCAAATCGCAGGTGGGGCAGCCATCTTTATACTGATACTGCGACGGTATGTGTGCACCTGCACTATGCTGCCACCCACAGGCCATTCTGCACGCTGTTTGTAGCACGCTTACCAACTTGCAGGATAACTGCGCGAAATTTCGATTTGTTATTACAAATTTAAGGTTTTCATTTGACTCACCCTCGTATATAAACAAGAAATAATTATTATCTCACAGCCGGCCGTGGTGGCCGAGCGATTCTAGGCGCTACAGTCTGGAACCACACGACCGTTACGGTCGCAGGTTGGAATCCTGCCTCGGGCATGGATGTGTGTGATGTCCTTAGGTTAGTTAGCTCTAAGTAGTTCTAAGTTCTAGGGGACTAATGACCTCAGAAGTTAAGTCCCATAGTGCTCAGAGCCATTCGAAAAATTTTTGTTATCTCACATGATGGGATACCATTTTTTTTTGTCTTTCTATACCGAAGGACTCCTACTGAAAACTAAGACTTTCATTTGCTGTTTGGGCAACGCCAGGTCGAATGAAAAACTGTGTATCGGGCGTGGAATCTTCACACCGTCACTTGATGAGACGGTTGAAATTCGTTCTCTATGGTTTAATCAGGTACTTTTGACATCTTTACATCATTAAATGTGTGCTCCACACGTACACTTCTAATCTGAGTATTGCTTCATATCCTAACTGACAGCGAAATAAAATAAAATGTTACGTCCATTACCGGAATCATTTCTAGTGAGCTGTGAAGACAGAGAAGCCCGTCAAAATGTCATCTGGCCATGAGAAAGCCTTGGTGCTGTATTTGACGACTTTGGAATAAAATAGGAGTGCCGAGGAACACTTCACTGAATATTATGACCAAGTCTGAGCACGACCAGCTCGTCATTCTGCGCAGACAAGTGACTGTGCATGGAATATCGCTTCGCCATAAAGTCCTGTTGGTAAACAATACCATGAACAAAAGTTGGAGCCCTAAAGAAGACGAAGACGACTGTTTTCGCTCGGGAGTTGACTTTTGGTATTCCCAGGATGTAATATTGATTGATTATTCTAACAGAGCCACTGCTTTAAATACCTCCTGTTATACCTCATCAATAAAATATTTGGGTTGACTGGAAAGTCACCAAAATTGGTATTCATGAAGTTGTTCTTTCACTACGATAACTCACCAGCCCGTGAAAGGACAATCACAATTGCGGAAGAGTAACTTTTTTGTTTATAAGTGCATAATTACGCACAATATCCTCCTTATGTAACTCCAAATGATTTATGCTTAATCCTCACTTGAAACTATAAGCTAAATCGATGATGTTTTAACTAAACAGAGAAGTGACGCCTTCGTAAAGGAATGCTTCATCGAATTTGATAAAATGGAATAAAAGTTGTCACCTTGCTGGGCCAACAGTCTATAGGTCGTAGAAGACAATGTTCAGAAATAGAATAATAAAAATACTCAGCAGTTTGTTAACCGCATTTATCAATGTGCCCTCGTACTGTTCGTTTTAATTCGGCGCTGTGCTACATTGGATGCAACAACGGCACAAAATTTCGAAAAAGGACAACAAAGCAAACAATATATTGCACATTATTGTTAATGCACGTCTAGCTGCGGCTCTGGAATTATGTAAGAGACTGGATTTCAAAGAAAAAGAGCGTGTGTTGGATTTCAGGTGAGAGCCGATGAAGTAATAACAGCCGTTACATCCAATTTAGGTAATAAATCTTACGATACTTTAGCTACGCGTGTGCTGTAATTACTGTTTTCAAAACTTTGTTACTCAAGGTCTGCTTCGTTTTTAACGTATTTCACGCGTTATGAATAATGATAGGTTTGTCCGGCGATCATTAATTTATGATAGCACGTAGCTCGGCAATTATAATGTTATCAGTTTTCTCTTGCTGATGAGCTTTAAGATAGGATCTTACAACAATGTTGAATCCAGTTTTGAGAGAATGTGTCTTCTTCGACAGAAAGAAATTACTTCTTGTGACAGTGGAGAGGCACTCATCGTTGAGAATTATGAATGAAAATTAAGTAACGTGTTTTGATACATTCGTTTCCTCCGAATAGTACTTTGGCTAATATAACATATTTCAAAATACAATTCCTACGTTGTACCTTTTAATTTACATTAAATCAGAAAAACTAAATTGCCTGTATTATAAAAGCAAGCCAGTTCGAAACTGGAAACCAAATTGACAAAACTGATGGTAATATTTCAGAAGTTTTTCGGAAAGTATTTTCCTGGTACCAATGCAACAACGATAAAAATAATTCTACAAGATAAGGCTCATGAATATTTATTTCAGCCTTTTTAGCTGTCGTCAGAGACAATGGATTTTTCCAGACGAAACGTTTCGTGATATTCACTTAAATGTTAAAATAGAGGAAATAAGTAAAATACTCTAGTTTATCGAAACGAAATTTTATTCACGCCCCTCAACTCGTCAGATACATTGTCACAATCTAGCACCGCAGGAAATAAGTCATTGATCAAACAAGGAAAGTCAATGAACTACTTCCACGTTCACAGATTTTGTTTGTCATTCAGCTCTATGCAAAAAGATACGAACCTACCATTTGAAATTATTGCGTAACATTTTTTTAGAGTCGAAGATCCTTAGGATGCATCGAAAACATTTGCACAAACTTTGGGGGTGGATTCGTTACACCAAAAGAAGTGATGTAGTCATACGTCCGGATATACGGTAGTTGTTTTTGATTTACTGTAAGAAAATTTAAGAACCGGTCTCGATACAAGGTTGCCTGTTCATGAGTTGGTTTATTCGAGATGTTAGTGCATTACTATGGATAATTTTATTGATTTTTCACTGATGCACATTTGTGATCAGTAGGGTAACGTGCTACATACGTTGCTACATTCCTTTATATATGAATTTTATAAACCGGGAGGCATTATTTTTTTCAAACTGGCACAACGAACGTTTGTGCGATGTCTTATTCTGACGATACAATTCAGCCTAGACAGGAGCAACAATTTAAAAGCAAAGTTTGCCAGGTGATATAGATGACTGTCAGATAGACCGATGCGTCATACCAAAAAGCTCACCAACAGTGGTTATAGGTGTCATAATATTTTGTTGACTGTCTGCTGCTGCATGTAAGAAGAATCACGTGGGATGATGGTGCTGTGGTACATTTTGTTTGCATTTTCCGAGATCCACGGGCGGGTACCTACCACCTAAGATGAATAGCTAAGGGAGAATTATTTTCACGTTCTGCACGTTCGACAGACCTAAATTTTGGAGAGCCTGATGTTAGTTGAAATCCCAATTACGGAGACGCCTTTCAAATATGTCATGGTTGCCTGCCAAACGATTAGACAGTTATGGAGAGTTTCCAGGCAGCAACAATCCTTGAACCGATGAGTTCAAGCGCGTGCAAAAGCAGGTAAACCTTGGAACATGTTGAAGGCATTATCAAATAATTCTTATGACACGACAAATATGAACAGATAATGTGTCACAGCAGACTGATCTGTCAATGATAACTAAAAAGCACAGCAATTTTGGTGATATTGTTCACACAACTAATTTTTTTGCTGCTGAGGACTCTAGCTGTGTACTTGTATATGACCATTGAAGTACATTAAGCATCTCGATTTTCTTTGAGGATACAGGGTTTAAAATAATTGGAGAAAAAGAGACTAAACTGAGTGCATCCGTAGAATATAGTGTGCACCTGACTGGAATTCGGGCTTCACATGGCTGCCTCTACTTTCATGTGTGTGCTAAACTGAGATACAGTTTTCGGAGAGCGAGAGCGCGGTGTACTGAAATAGTCCTTTCTTCACTCTGTGACCAGAAATTATTTATCGCAGGATATAAAATTAAATAAATGGCTCTGAGCACTATGGGACTTAACTGCTGAGATCATCAGTCCCCTAGAACTTAGAACTACTTGAACCTAACTAACCTAAGGACATCACACACATGCATGCCCGAGGCAGGATTCGAACCTGCGACCGTAGCGGTCACGCGGTTCTAGACTTTAGCACCTAGAACCGCTCGTCCACTCTGGCCGGCAAAAATTAAATAGTTAATTTACTATTTATTTCCGTAGATTCCTTTTTGTTCAAGGTGACTGCAAAAATCCACTGTTATGAGCCCACATGACTAATAAACAGCATAGACAGTAGGTGGCCAGTTACTAAGGAGAAAAAAGTTTTGGATGCCCATTAGGGCATTAATGTAGGATATTTTGTGGTTTCCCTGCTACAGTACAGAAAGCCGGTTGCATCTGTGGTTATTATGCGATGCGGGCCATATTGTAATTTCGAATGATTTCTATTACATTGAAATTTTCTATTGCTCATTCTAATCAACTTAAAACGGAGGACAACATGGAATAAATCGCCAGATACAGCATGTAAAGTTTCTCAACACTCTTACTTTGAAGAAGATTGCTAACATAAATGGTATCTCATAAAATAAGCAGGTCCAATGTAATTTAAAGTTCAGTTTTTGGAAAACTATGGCTTTGAAGAGTCATATAGCTTCAGAGGTAAACGCAAAGACGGAATCTTTCGAGAAGTTGCAATACGCCGTTGCGCTTCAACTAATTTACTTGGCATGGCTGAATAAAGATTCCACCACGAGTAACACAAAAGCCTCGTGGAAACGGGGCAGACTAGAGTTGGCCAGGAGCTTACGTCTGTCCTCTCAGTAATCCGGCTCACATCCAGCCTTTAGTCGTGACGCAGAAAATAATGAATTGCCGTGTGCGAAAATGCTTTGTTAATTACATTGTTGAACAATGTTATTCGTGTTTGAAATTGTGGCTTTCTTTACGGTTCAATATCATGGCTCCTAAAAATGGTTCAAATGGCTCTGAGCACTGTGGGACTCAACATCGAGGTCATAAGTCCCCTAGAACTTAAAACTACTTAAACCTAACTAACCTAAGGACATCACACACACCTATGCCCGAGGCAGGATTCGAACCTGCGACCGTAGCGGTCGCGCGGCTCCAGACTGAAGCGCCTAGAACCTCTCGGCCACACCGGCTGGCATGGCTCCTAAAGGGGAACACCTCGGCTAAGGTTCGAGGTACGTTGAGCTGAGGTTCTTCACAGATAGTCATTGCTGCTCAATAAAATGTTGCACGAGCAATTGTTTATGACCAAACTTTAACAGACGAAGAGATGATCAAAAGCGTACAGGAAAGTTACGATAGAAGTGATGAAGAAGAGGACATCGGAGGAAAAAACATGCAGATATCTCACACTGCTGGTGTTGAAACTCCAGATATCTTCCTGGAGTGCATTGTGCATGCAGTACCGATGTAATACTTGTAAAGCCGTTGTGTGATAAAGCATACTGCCTTTGCATATCATTACTACGACAAATAAAAATTTAGGACATGTATCATAGCGAGCGATAATAGTGTATATGTACACATTCAAGGACTAAGTTTTCCATGAAAATGAATGTATCTTTGAATTTAATAAAATGATGTCCTTATGTGTTTAAATTAAATTTAAAACACTCTCAATAATCCTGCACTTCTGCTAATCCGGCATCCATATGGCCGTATTAACAAGAGTACAGTGTATTTGTTTTTCGTTTAAAGTTTCCTCGTACGTAGATCCACATTAAAAACACATAAAAGCAAATTGTTTTCTAGTAATAAAAGACAATTCCTGTATTTAGTTTGCAGCCCAACCATCGACGGAAAACCCTTTACACAGAGATATTATACACCGAAAGGGATTAATATTTTCTTCTGTAATTAAATTTACATATTCATTCTGACAAGCAAGCCAAACCATATTTAAATCTTCATATGTAAATTGCAGTTGTAGCGCTTTGCCAGCTGACATTTGAACCTCAACTGGTGACTTAAGTAGCGGCAACAACGCTTCCACTAAACGGATTCCGAACCCATCTCTTCTAGAAATAATGTTTATCTTCCGGGAAATACTCCGTCAACTGAGTTTTTAACTCAGGCAGATGCATCTTTATACAACCAAACTCTGGTGAATAACAGCGTCTTATTCATTCAATGTTTTCTCAATATTATCCGAAGTGAGACGAAACATATTCAATAATCGAGATATTAAGTTGAAAGCATGAACTTTGCCTGTTATTAATAAAATGTTGTCATGTCCTTGTAAATTCACATTCAAGTCCTTTAAATGCGAAAATACGTTACCTAAGTATGCCAACAACAACATACACACATTATTCAGCAAAATAAATGAGAACGGCATTTGTTTATCCTGGAAAAATATCAATTCCACTCGCAATTGCAATACCCAGACTAATACATTCGCTTGCGACAACTACCTACAAGGTGCAGTCGAATAAAAACATCCACCACAACGGGACCGGCGAACGGTCTTATTCAAAAGTAATCAGTCCCCTAGAACTTAGAACTACTTAAACCTAACTAACCTAACGACATCACACACATATATGCCCGAGGTAGGATTCGAACCTGCGACCGTAGTGGTCGCGCAGTTCCAGACTGAAGCGCCTAGAACCGCTCGGCCACATCAGCCGGCTATGTTTAGTTAGTAGCAGCTTTGGAAAGAACGCACACGAAGTTTCAGCCATATTGGTCTATTTGTTTCTGTTTGGCATTCGTGTGGATCAAGGAAGTCGAGTGATGGTCAAAAAATGGACGAAAAATAGATTCTTGTGGTGATTAAACATTACTTTATGAAAGGCAAAACGTCTCAGGAGACGAAAGAGAAGCTTGATTAACATTACGGTGACTCTGCACCTTCGATCATAAAATTTTATAAGTGGTTTGAAAATTTTCGGAGTGGCCATGCGGGCACAAGTGATACTGAACTTTCTGGACGCCCTGTGGAGGTTACGACTCCAGAAATCATTGATAAAATCCATGATATGATGATGGATGACAGAAGAGTTAAGGTGCCTGAGATTGCTAGTGCTGTGAGCATGTCGAATGAACGGATTCATAATATTTTGTAAACATTTGGACAAGAGAAAGCCATCCGTAAGATGGGATCCGCGATTGCTCACACCTGATCAAAAACGGACTGGTGTGAATTGTTGCAAGGATGGTTTGCAGTTGTTCAGGAACAATCCGCAGGACTTAAAGCATCGTTACGTCACTGTGGAAGAAACTTGGATACATTACTATACTCCTGAGACGAATAGTCAATCTAAACAATGGGTTACCAAGGGAGAATCTGCACCAAAAAAGGCGAAGACCATTCTTTTGGCCGGAAAGGTTATGGCGAGGGTCTTTTGGGATTTGCAAGGGATAATCCTCATCGACTCTCTGGAAAAGAGTAAAACTATTACAGGTGCATATTATTCATCGTTATTGGACCGTATGAAAACCGAGCTGCAAGAAAAACGCCGGAGTTTGGACCGCAAAAGGTCCTTCTCCATCATTACAATGCACCAGCTCACATCTCAGCAGTTGTGGTCGCAAAATTAATGGAAATATGATTCCAACTCGTTTCACATACCTCCTGTTCTCCAGAATTGGCTCTCTCGGACTACTATTTGTTTCCTAATTTGAAGAAATAGCTGGCGGGACAAGGATTTTATTCAAACGAGGTGGTGATTGCAGCAACTAATAGCTATTTTGCAGACTTGGACAATTCCTATTATTCCGAAGGGATCAACAAATTAGAACAGCGCTGGACGAAGTGTACAAGTCTAAAAGGAGACTGTCGAAACATAAAAAAAAGGTTTACCCCAAACACGTAAGTAGTTTTTATTTTTGCACGGACTTTCCAAACGCCCCTCGTACAGATTTATTTATCAGCGGCTCTTGGCAGTTCTGAAACGTGACTTTAGAAATCTCATTTTTGTTGTGAAATTCACCTGACGGAATGCTGGACTATGTAGAAAGAAGTCAATAGTGTGCGTAACGAAGTGAAGCGAGTGACGCCGCGTCACGCGAGCGCTGCATCACCTCGGCTCGACGTGATTGCCAACTCTCGCCTGTTGTGTCGCATTTCGGAGCTGGCGCCCCGGCACGGTCCGTCTGCAGCCACTTTCTGCTGTCCGCTGGCACCGGTCAGCTCCTCTGGCGGCGCATTAGCAAACGCACAAACTGACACAAAGAAAAGTACCAGCTGTCGCGTGCAGTTGGCTGCGGCTGTGAGCCACGGGCAACTGTCCACGTTTACGAAAGCAACGATATTTTGGAAGCTACGCTGTACAAGCTTCAACTACACTACTGGCCATTAAAACCGCTGCACCACGAAGACGACGTGCTACAGACGCGAAATTTAACCGACAGGAAGAAGATGCTGTGATATGCAAATTATTAGCTTATCAAAGCATTCATACAAGGTTGGCGACACCTAGACGTGCTCACATGAGGAAAGTTTCCAACCGATTTCTCATACACAAACAGCAGTTGACCGGCGTTGCCTAGTGAAACGTTGTTGTGACGCCTAGTGTAAGGAGGAAAAATGCGTACCATCACGTTTCCGACTTTGATAAAGGTCGGATTGTAGCCTATCGCGATTGCAGTTTAACGTATCGCGACATTGCTGCTCGCGTTGGTCGAGATCCAATGACTGTTAGCAGAATATGGAATCGGTGGGTTCAGGAGGGTAATACGGAAACCCGTGCTGGATCCCAACGGCAGTCGAGATGACAGACATCTTATCCGCATAGCTGTAACGGATCGTGCAGCCACGTCTCGATCCCTGGGTCAACAGATGGGGACGTTTGCAAGACAACAACCATCTGCACGAACAGTTCGACGACGTTTGCAGCAGCATGGACTATCAGCTCGGAGACCATGGCTGCGGTTACCCTTGACGCTGCATCACAGACAGGAGCGCCTGCGATGGTGTACTTAACGACGAACCTGGTTGCACGAATGGCAAAACGTCATTTTTTCAGATGAATCCCGGTTCTGTTTACAGCATCATGATGGTTGCATCCGTGTTTGGTGACATCGCGGTGAACGCACATTGGAAGCCTGTATTCGTCATCGCCACACTTGCGTATCACCCGGCGTGATGATATGGAGCGCCATTGGTTACACGTCTCGGTCACCTCTTGTTCTCATTGACGGCACTTTGAACAGTGAACATTACATTTCAGATGTGTTACGACCCGTGGCTCTACCCTTCATTCGATATCTAACCCTACATTTCAGCAGGATAATGTACGATGCATGTTGCAGGTCGTGTGCGGGCCTTTCTGGATACAGAAAATGTTCGACTGCTGCCCTGGCCAGCACATTCTCCAGATCTCTAACCAATTGAAAACGTCTGGTCAATGGTGACCGAACAACTGGCTCGTCACAATACGCCAGTCAGTACTCTTGATGAGCTGTGGTATCGTGTTGAAGCTGCATGGGCAGCTGTACCTGTGCACGCCATCCAAGCTGTGTTTGACTCAATGCGCAGGCGTATCATGGCCGTTATTACGGCCAGAGGTTGTTGGTTCAAATGGCGCTGCGCACTATCGGACTTAACATCTATGGTCATCAGTCCCCTAGAACATAGAACTACTTAAACCTAACTAACCTAAGGAGATCACACAACACCCAGTCATCACGAGGCAGAGAAAATTCCTGACCCCGCCGGGAATCGAACCCGGGAACCCGGGCGTGGAGAGGTTGTTGTTCTGGGTACTGATTTCTCAGGATCTATGCACCCAAATTGCGTGAAAATGTAATCACATGTCAGTTCTAGTATAATATATTTGTCCAATGAATACCCGTTTATCATCTGCATTTCTTCTTGGTGTAGCAATTTTAGTGGCCAGTAGTGTACAAAATTTTATTCGTTGCTTCAGTCTGCATATATACACAAAAAATGCTTGAGACCTGAAAAAGTCTCTGTAATTACATAGTTTCATTTAAATGAACTTTGTTTTGTAACTTCACCTTGTGCAGACGCCAAATCCAAACTGGCTACATTACCCCTGTAACAAACTCGGTGTGTGTCGCTTTGATTCTATAGTAGAATGTGTTAAGGGTTTGACTGATTTTCAGTGTTATTATTTTAGTAGTAAATAGTACTAAAAGCTAATACGTGCGTCTACTTTTGACGTAATTACTCCCTTTCAAGCTAACATTTATGGCTTCGATTTAACTATGGTTAATAGTGCTGGTAATGTCACATATCCTTTTTCGTGTCTCGCTATTAGATCATTTGGTCTGTCATTGCAGACTAACGCAACGAACTAACAGTTACGTTATAAAAAGTGTGGTGAAAATGGCGCTTACAGGAAATAGCAAATAATACACCGAAGACTCACAATATGGCAATAAAAAACTTAATTTTCAGCAAATGTATTGTTGATACAATCGGTAGTAAACTCTGGAAGTATAATTACTTTTGAGCACCAGAGATCTGACTATTTCTCGATAGTTCGTAAATGACAGGAAAGGTCATAAAATATATAACAACATGTCATCTTGTTAAATTGAAGAATCGCATGAAAATGAGCAATTGTATCAAAAGTAGACGCACATATTAGTTTTGATACCTAAAATATTAGGACTGAAACCAAAAAAATCTGACCACATTTTCCAGAACAAACAAAGCGAGACCCATTGGTGATGGTACCTAGTTGCTGAAACCTGTCTCACAAAAAATATCTGGTGGCTTTCAAATGGTGGAGTCAAGGAATAATTTACAATCTGCCGTGAATCTTGGTCGACGTTTGTCATATTTATGGCGGTTCTCGTTTCTCACCCGTTTCTAAATATTAGCATAGATACTGTATATAAATATTTACATACATATATTTTTACGATATTCGCTTCAACATTAAACACTTCGCTTGGAATACAATGGGATCGGTTTAGTTTCATATTTCTTAGAAACAGTTATTGAGATTTCGGTAATTACACCTAGCCAAATAGCTGTAATGCTAAGGTAATGTCTTCGCCTGGACATTTGTTCAGACTTGTGACCAATATATGCGAGGATATTTGTCATACGATGATTATGAATGTGTTAGATTAGTTGCTCATAGCCTATTGTTGATGACTGCTTTGATGTGTACTCTCCTGGGTACCTATTTTCTGTATAGCAGATGCGGACGTAATAGGCTATTTAACTGCTTTTTAGAAACTGTCTTAAGTGATTAATTATATCATTTTATGCTCCTAGCATGCATTTCTTCCTCTTGAATTTCAGTATTCTTTTATAAACACGGAAATGAAATTTAAATAATTTGAAATACTGCTCCATTCGATTCACGTGATGCCTGAGACGTTACTGGTTAGCTCTCTGCTCCTGCCTTCATAATACTTATTCACAGTGACGTTTTGTTTTGGAATTTACGTTTCAGACAACGGGTTGCTCTTGGTGGATGGTGCCATACGGTACAAATACACCTAAAAAAACATCTGAAAAATTGGTTTTGAATGTTCCAGAGAATGAGAAGATGCGTAAAATATAGTTCCATTGTGCCGTCAAATTGCCACCACGTGGACGCACGAGTTCACAACTTGATTAAAGATGTGTTTGCAGTGTGAAGTTAACATTAACTTACCTCCGAGGTACGCTCTCCCACTGTTACGAAATTAAACTCTTCGTGAAACTTGTCATTTTATCTAATTACACTTCAATTACTTGGTAACTTAGTTCTTAGAGCGGTAGACGGTCGAATTTCGTGAGATAATGTCCATAGATCGCTGATTCCAATCTAAACCGAAAGAAAATTTTGACTTATTAGTAAAACGACTCGACAGTCCTCTCATATGAAAACAATATCGCAATTAAAAAACTTTACAACGTTCAGAAACAGAATATTATTGTGCTTTCCTTGTTGCTTGCATGCGCTTACAGTTGCAATAGCTGTTGACACATGTCATGTTCAAAAAGATATTTTCTATCTGTAAATTTATAAATTATAGAACGCAACAATCAGTCGTCCTTTTTTTGCGGGTTTTATTACGCAAACGCAGATTTCGGCTAGTGCCTAGCCATTATCAATGCACTATTTTCTAATCTCGATGCATGTTAGTTCCCTGTTGTTCGGGCGTCAGTCACAGTTGAATACTATTCAAAGAACTGTATGCGGACGCACATTATCTTACTGAAACGTAAGACCAGGATAGTTTACCATGAAGGGCAACGAAACGAGACGCAGAATGTCGTCGACGTAGCAACGAACCGTAAGAGTGCCGCAGATGACAACCAATAAAGTGAATGAAATAACACCCCAGACCACCACTCGTGGTTTGCAATTATTGGCGTACTGTGGTCGATGGCAGTCTGCACGAGGGGAGTCGTGAGCTCAGTCCCCTTTTTGTGAGCCGCCCCTATTCGTGGTCCTTGTGGCACTGAAGCACCAGCTGGACATCGATGATAATGACGAATCCAGGGTTCTGAGTGCCTTTCTGACGATTGCACTGTTCTAACTTTCAGTCGTCTTCCTAGGTCGATCACTTCCTTTTTGACCCTGTGTTCGGCCACGGTTCACCCATTCCTATCAACATCGTCGAGTAGTGGCATAGCTCATGTTCAAGTGTCGAGCGATTCGTCGATTACCTCAACCGGCGTCTTTGAGCCCAATTACACAAGAAGACATCTACTAAAATTGTTCACGCTCCTCTTGAAGCCCCAAGATAGGCTACAACGCCCTAACTTTGCCCTTAGTTTTTTGGCATGCATGGAAATAGATGACATGTGGCCGGGGAATATTGTTTGGACGGACGAGGCACAGTTTAATCTGCACGATGCCGTGAATGCGCGGAACTGTCGCATTTGGGGTTCTACTCCGTCACATGTTGTGCAGAAACATCCATTGTATTCAGCACATTCATTCTCGGACCATGTTTCTTCAAGGAGCTGACACCTCGATGGCCTGTTAGATGTAAAGTGACATCTGAACGTTATACAACCTCCTTGTGAAACATGTGATGCCAGCTTTGGGGGAACGTAATTTTCGTACAAGGTGGGATGACACCACACGCCACTTGCTAGGTGACAGATTTGCTTCGAGAAACCATCGGTAACGATCTTATCGTGTCTAGTCAATTTCAAGGTGTGTGGCCTTCCATATGCCCAAACCTAAATCCATGTGCTGTTATTAGGAATATATTCGGACTCTTCCTAATTTTAAGTATAGCATATCGCTCTGGTTACAACGGACATGGTGCGAGCAACTGTCGGCCATGTCGTGTTAAGAGTGCAGCATGTTGCTAAGTGGAGAACCATATTGAACACATGTTATAACTTGTGGCCAAATTCTAACAAACGTTCCAGAACCACTGTTGTCATGTGTTTGATCGTTCCTGCCCCTTTCCCGCACCCACATCAACATTCTGACTGTCATTTTGTCACCTTGTGGAAGAAAGTGGAACTATTATTTTTTTCATCATACTCCACGAGAGCACCGATTAGTGAACGTACCTACGATGTTCGAGCGTCCTGCAGTGTATGCAGCCTGCATTGCAGCACTCAGAGCACTGTCAATTTAATTACTGCCATCTGGTATATATGATTGTAAAATATACGCTTGCTATTTTTTTAAAATGTAAAAACGATGTATTCGTTGTAGAACAATGCCATATTTGTACGCTAGGTGCTATCTGGCGGAGCTGATTTCCTTATCATTCCATGCCAGTGCACTTGTACTTTGTCTGATGAACTTTGGCATGATACTTAGTAAGATTTTGGTAATTGCAAGTTTTGCTGTCTTCATATTGTATTGCATTGATGTTGCTCATATATTTCTCAATGTATACTTTTTCGTTTAGTTCCTTTGAATATGTCTTAATGTCGAAACGTGAAGGGATTTAAAAAAATGTTATAAATGCGTGTGGTGAAGACGAGTGTTTTATTATTAGTTCAGATTTCATACCACTAAGTGTCAGAAAACTTTTATGCAGTTTGTATCTAAAATAATAAAAAGAAAGCATGAAACGACGTGGGTGAAGCAGAGACACGCATCAGTGAGGATTGGATAAGCGATTTCTTGATGTAATAATTAACCAACAGCCGTATGTATTGCAGAAATTTATTTTATGAACTTCTTATGTGCTACCAGTTTCGGCATTACATTGATACCACCTGTTGCATAAAGATTTTATTCACGGATGCAGTTATATGGCTCCTTCCGTGTAGATAGATTTTACGACTATACGCGTGGGGCCTGAAGATGGCATCAATGTAATGCCGAAACTGGTAGCACATAAGAAGTTCATAAAATAAATTTCTACAATACATACGGCTGTTGGCAAATTATTGCATCAAGAATTACATGCCAGCCGTTGTCCCATGGTCCATAATGGATCAACGAAGATTGGATAAGCGATATTAAAGTGTTTGAAGGAAACCGAAGAGGGCCGGTCTTTAACCCCAGCAATACTAGGCATCTTCGATAATGTGCATTACCAAGCATTAAGTAGGGTCCAAAACCTGAAAATACCTTTTAGCACATTCTTAGCCATATCAGCGCACTTTCAATAACGTATACTACCGACTTTACCATCACCAAATAAAATTTCAAAAATACAAACTTCGTTCATCGCTATTGACTTTTAGTCTCAACATACTTATTAAAGGGACACTGATGTGTAAGTAAGATGCTGAATCTAGAAAATTGAATACAACATTCACTGGGGAAAGTGACAGCTACTACTGAGACCTAGATGTTTGGGTCAAGTCTAACTGAAAAATTTCTAATAGAATAATTCATTAAAAACAATAAATACTTTATCATTATCTAAAAAAAACTAATTTAAGGGGGGGAGGGGGGGTAGGACGTCAAACGCGCCAACTTCGAGAAGCAGAGGCACCACAGGACATTTTAATTTGCACTGTCTATACTTTTACAAATAAATTCATAAAACTTTGTCAGCATGACCAGGAAGGATCCAGGATTCACACTTACAGCAGTGGAAGTTAAAAAACATGAAAAAATAATATTTTTTAAAAGAGAAATTTCATGATTTTTTTTCACTTGCTGTTGGCTGCATTTGTTGCTATAGGTACACTTTTCTTCATAAGTAAGAGAGATTCCTCGATGAATTTTGCACAGCTTACAAACCATACTTACAGGTATATGAAACTCTAGAATTTATTTAATCTATGAAAAAATGAATGGGCTGTTACATTTTAAACTTCGTGTTTAGAGAAAGCTCGAATTTTATAGTTAATTATCTACATTTTTACCACAGTTTTTAACAGATTTCGGAAATTCTAGAGTTTCATACACCTGTAAGTATGGTTTGTATGCTGTGCGAATTTCATCGAAGAATCTCTCTTACTTATGAAGAAAAGTGTACCTACAGCAACAAATGCAGCCAATACTAAGTGAAAAAAATATGAAATTTCACATGTAGAAAAATTTGTTTTGCTATGTGTTGTGTTGGCAGAAGAGCCAACACCGTGTTACTAGTGGAGGCCGAAATGCACGCGATTTAGCTTTTAGCTCACGCAGGCTGGCGTGAGGAGGGAAGGACTATACTGACGTGAGGTCTGGAACATGACAAGGAATGAGAATTCAGAATGCGGACGTAATTAGTTTGATACTTAACTTTAATCCATTAATGATGGCCTCGTGATGACTGGGTGTTGTGTGCTGTCCTTAGGTTAGTTAGGTTTAAGTAGTTCTAAGTTCTAGGGGACTGATGACC
Organism: Schistocerca cancellata; assembly: GCF_023864275.1. Taxonomy (NCBI): domain Eukaryota; kingdom Metazoa; phylum Arthropoda; class Insecta; order Orthoptera; family Acrididae; genus Schistocerca; species Schistocerca cancellata. The sequence goes on from NC_064631.1 coordinate 217,940,085, forward strand.
ATAGATGTTAAGTCGCATAGTGCTCAGAGCCATTTTGAACCATTAATGATGAACGTCGCTGTTGACAGTACATGATTCACAATATTATCTGTTCAGAATACATTCTTGAAGATATGACTTACAGTAACTGAATATGGCGCCTTGCTAGGTCTTAGAAAATGACGTAGCTGAAGGCTATGCTAAACAGTCGTCTCTGCAAATGAGAGCGTATGTATACAGGGTGAGTCACCTAACGTTACCGCTGGATATATTTCGTAAACCACATCAAATACTGACGAACCAATTCCACAGACCGAACGTGAGGAGAGGGGCTAGTGTAATTGTTTAATACAAACCATACAAAAATGCACAGAAGTATGTTTTTTAACACAAACCTAGGTTTTTTTAAAATTGAACCCCGTTAGTTTTGTTAGCACATCTGAACATATAAACAAATACGTAATCAGTGCCGTTTGTTGCATTGTAAAATGTTAATTACATCCGGAGATATAGTAACCTAAAGTTGACGCTTGAAACCCCCGACGTTCAGCTACGTGTTGTAACAAACACGGGCCACGGTCGGCGAGCAGCATCTGCAGGGACATGTTTACGATGACGACCGTGTTTACGAGTGTGGCTGTAGTGCACTGTTGTGGTTTGGTCTAGCTGTCGCAGTGTCCACATGTGGCGCTTGCTGCTATTGTTATTCTGCATTCGTCTCCGCACGCAGACCAACTGTAGTACACCGTGTTACCAGACGTCTGTGATAGTGTAGTGTTGTAGGAACTGTGACCATGTATTCGAACTCTGAAAAGGCGGAGATGATACTCATCTATTGCGAGTGTCGACGAAATGCATCTGAAGCCAGTAGGGTGTATGCAGAACGGTACCCGGTTGAAAATGGTTCAAATGGCTCTGAGCACTATGGGATTTAACGTCTAAGGTCATCAGTCCCCTAGAATTTAGAACTACTTAAACCTAACCTACCTAAGGACATCACACACATCCATGCCCGAGGCAGGATTCGAACCTGCAACCGTAGCGGTCGCGCGGTTCCAGACTGAAGCGCCTAGAAGCGCTCGGCCACACTGACCGGCAACGGTACCCGGATAGAGAGCATCCAACGTGCCGCACGTTGCAAAACATCTACCGCCAACTGTATGCAACAGGTATGGTCGTAGCACGCAAACGGGTCCGTAACAGGCCCGTCACAGGAGAAGCGGGTGCAGTTGGTGTGTTAGCTGCTGTTGCCATGAACCCACACATGAGTACACGGGACAGTGCGAGAGCCGGTGGACTGAGTCAAAGTAGTGTCATGCGCATACTGCATCGTCACCGCTTTCACCCATTTCATGTGTCGCTACATCAGCAATTACATGGTGATGACTTTAATCATCGAGTGCAATTCTGTCAATGGGCATTGATAGAGAATGCGTTGCAGTTCTACCTGTTTACCGATGAAGCGGGTTTCACAAACCACGGGGCAGTGAATCTACGGAACATGCATTTCTGGTCCGTGGACAATCCTCGCTGGCTCAGACAGGTAGAGCGACAGCGACCGTGGACAGTAAATGTATGGTGCGGAATCATTGGCGACCACCTCATTGGTCCTCACTTCATTGCAGGGGCCCAAACAGCTGCAACATAGATCGCGTTTCTACAGAATGATCTGCCAACGTTGCTCGAAAATGTCCCACTGGAAACGCGTCGACGTATGTGGTATCAGCATGATGGTGCACCTGCACATTCCGCAATTAACACTAGGCTGATCCTTGACAGGATGTTCGACGGGCGTTTCATAGGACGTGGAGGACGCATAAATTGGCCAGCCCGTTCTCCTGATCTTACACTTCTGGACTTCTTTCTGTCGGGTACGTTAAAGGAGAATGTGTACCGTGATGTGACTACAACCCCAGAGGATATGAAACAACGTATTGTGGCAGCCTGCGGCGACATTACACCAGATGTAATGCGGCGTGTACGACATTCATTACGCCAGAGATTGCAACTGTGTGCAGCAAATGATGGCCACCACATTGAACATCTAATGGCCTGACATGTCGGGACACACTCTATTGCACTCCGTAATTGAAAACGGAAACCACGTGTGTACGTGTACCTCACCCCTCATGGTAATGTACATGTGCGTCAGTGAAAAAGACCAATAAAAAGGTGTTAGCATGTGGACGTAATGTGCTGTTCCAGTCTCTTCTGTACCTAAGGTCCATCACCGTTCCCTTTGGATCCCTACGTAATTCGGTGCTCTCCGATACACACGATCGAACAGCGGAGGAGTGGTACTCAAGCGTCAACTTTAGGTTACAATATCTCCGGATGTCATTAACATTTTACAATGCAACAAACGGCACTGATTACGTATTTGTTTATATGTTCAGATGTGCTAACAAAACTAACGGGGTTCAATTTAAAAAAAAACGTAGGTTTGTTTTAAAAAACATACTTCCGTGCATTTTTGTATGGTTTGTATTAAACAATTACACTAGCCCCTCTCCTCACGTTCGGTCTGTGGAATCGATTCGTCAGTATTTGATGTGGTTTACGAAATATATACAGCGGTAATGTTAGGTGACTCACCCTGTATAGTGAACCATCGCTAGCAAAGTCGGCTGTACAACTGAGACGAGTGCTAGAGAGTCTCTCTAGACTAGACCAAGCCCCTACCACGCCGTAGCGGAGAAGCGAGGCAACTGTCCCTCAATTGAAGCAACTGATCGCCGCCATTTGCATTGATGAATCCTAGTACTCGGGTTGTGATTTGACGTATATGAGACGCAACAAGAGCAAATTGAAGCACAAATTAAACACGTTTGTTTAAAAAAGTACTGAGTATTCGAGTCTATTTTGAAAGTATACTTAAGTGAATGAAGTATCCTAATTTCCGAAATAAGTCTGCATAGAGACGCGAAATTTAAGAATGTACGGCTCTTTCCTGACAAGGTGGAGCGAGTTTACATTGAGGTATTTGCACTAGATAATTACATGAAACTTTTAAAGTAGCAGACAGTATGATTATTATTTAATTCATGTAATTTTCCTGCCAGGTCCTGTTCGCTTTTTGCCGACTACTGTGTACATTTTGCACGCTCACTTTTGTTTAGCACTCGGATTTTGGTATGATTAATTGTAATTGTAATAACCCATATCAATTTAAATACGGTAGGACTTTCATTCGCACATTCGCACATTAGCACCTCTAAAACTGGTTGAGTTTGCGACATTTGATCAAATATTTGGCCAATTAGGAAGTATACCACCTGACAACACATGTTAAGTATCTAAACGCAATTATTCGACCTACCTCTGATTCATACTTAATATATATTTGATTGCCTTGGTAACCTGGAAAAGGAACGTTCAAAATTGTACACACTGACAGTATTTACACACTATTTAACCTAGGCCTATATTGCACGATTTCCAGGACATTATACCCTCTTCAAATGAGTTGGAAATCCAGATACTGTCGGTATAGCTTCGTCCTTCAGTTGACGTCTATTTACATAATTTTCCATGTAACAATTCTCTTCAAAATGAAGAGAGCACAGCAAATGATTTGCTGTCGGTTGGAAGTTCTCTCTCCGAGTAGCAACTATCCATTTCCGATTTAGAAAATCGTTTGTAAGCGGAAACCTAAACAAAAACAAACACTCATGATGTATTACTTCTCCATGAAAATACTATATACAAGTAATAGAAAGTGACAAACAACCAGAAGTGACTGACCTGTTGTAATGTCTCTTGCATCGGTCTCTCCGCGATATTTTCAGAAGTTTTATAAATAATGTAACTCAGTACATATCTCGAAATATCTCTTCTTATCTTGTCGATTCCTAAACTTTAATATACGATGATTATCAGTGCAAAGTAGTTTCAAGCCCTATTGTTCCTTGGAGCGTCCATTTACTCCATGGAATAGCTTCTCTACTATCTGTTTTCTCTTATGAAAAGAATGAATGAGATCTTGCCGATTATCCGCGAAAGAAGGAGGATGTATATGCATGTATTGTTGAGCTAGCCGCCATCTTGATGAGATTCTGTATAAGAAGGAATTTAATACATGAACTAAACTAAAGTAAGTGTGTTTGCGTATTATTTAACTGATTATTATTGACAGTGTCTGCTTACTACGCTGTGTTGCACGGGATCAGTGGGGAACGTCTGATTTACACTGGACGAACCTGCCTTTTGTATGCTCAAGATATCCAGTTTATTACTTCAAATAAATAGGCTAACACGGTCTTACCAGCAGATCTCCGGTCTTCCCCATGTGATCACCGAAAGTTTATAATTATTACAAATGTTTTCAGGAGATCGACTGACAATTTTCGTCGCACCGAGACTTCGAAATTGCTTCACTGCTTTATGGAATTTAAGTTAAGCTCAATTTAATCATGATAGAACAGTATTGAACTGTGTGAATGTGATAAACCTGCTTAGTGAATGAAAATTCCCTTAATATACGCATGTTTTTAAATATCCTGATCAGTGAAGCTAAATCAGGCCGGTGTGAGAAAGGTTTTTTTAATTTTAGATCCCACAAAAAATTATTAAACTGTGAAATGTAACATTGTTTCTGTCTTCGTCTTTGCTTCCACTATACTGTTACAATTAAAAACAGCACACGAACGAACCCTGTTTACGCACTGTTTCCCTGCAAATGGCGACTTCTACCACGTTCAATGTGGGGACGCGACACTAGCGCCAATGCGTGGTCTAGTTTTTATATAGTAAGTCTGTGGACTAGACCAGCCGTGTGGCAGCGCTCGGTCTGCAATCACTGATAGCGGCGACACGCGGGTCCGACGTATACTAACGGACTGCGGCCGATTTAAAGGCTACCACCTAGCAAGTGTGGTGTCTAGCGGTGACACCACACTATGTTTTTGAACTTCCACTGCTATGAGTGTGAATCCTGAATCCTTCCTGGTCATGCTGACAAAGTTTTATGAATTTATTTGTAAAAGTATAGACAGTGCAAATTAATATGTTCTGTGGTGCCTCTCCTGCTCCAAGGCCGCCCGTTTCACGTCCCCCCTTAAATAGGTTAGAATATTGTAAAAAGTGCGCATGATGTACCCCTCCCATCCCCACAACTTCCTCGCCAGCTGGTATTGCGAGGGTTACGGTCTTCTCTTGCGGTGAGGAGGGGAATACAAAATTCAGTCTCGAAGGCGATCTCAGGCTGAAAGCGCCGACCTCTAAAGCCGAAGGTCAGAGCGCAGTGTTTACACATTTCGTTAGACGGGTCGCTTTCTGCAGACGCGCGCGTGTGCAGCGGCGCAGCGGCGCGGCGCTGAGCAAGTGGCACACGTCAACCGCCACTATTGGAATTGGCCGCAGAGAGCCGAGCGTGCCACGAGGCAAGGACGCGCAGGTTGGAGGCTGGCGGCAAATTGAGCGGAGCTGCAGCTGCAACAAAGTGGGCACAGGCCGGCTGGCAGCGCCGTGTGACGACTGCCGCCCGCCCGCCGCCGCCGCGGCCGCCGCTGTCCTGGCCTGGCAGCCACGAGGATTATTTTTATGAGTATCGCTGCAAAAAGACACGTGTGCACGCCCGCTGGCGGACAGGCCCCGCCCGCCCGATTGGGCAACAGGTTATATTTGTGGCGGCTGAAACCGGAGTTACCCCAGCGTGCGTCGCCGGTCTCTTCACTCTGCATCTCAATCTACATTTATACTTCACAGGGCACCTTACGGTGTGAGTCGTAAGGTAGTACTTTGTGTGCAGGGAGTACTGTGTGTGTCATTGTCACCTTTCCCATTTCCTTTTATAGTCGCTAATGATGTGCCGGAACCGTTCATTCGAAGAAGAATCGACCGACATCTGAGTTCCTCTCACACATAAGTAGCAAAAAATACCATAACGGATTAGGAGCCGCAGACTGGCCTGATGCACCACTTTACCTACGCTAGTTTACTCTCTGCGTAACTACTGAAGTCTAAATCCACTTAAACTTGTTTAATACACTACTGGCCATTAAAATTGCTACACCAAGAAGAAATGCAGATGATAAACGGGTATTTATTGGACAAATATATTAAACTAGAACTGACGTGTGACTACATTATCACGCAATTTGGGTGCATAGATCCTGATAAATCAGTACCCAGAACAATCACCTCTGGCTGCAATAACGGCCTAGATACGCCTGGGCATTGAGTCAAACAGAGCTTGGAAGCGTGTACAGGTACAGCTGCCCATGCAGCTTCAACACGATACCACAGTTCATCAAGAGTAGTGACTGACGTATTGTGACGAGCCAGTTGCTCGGCCACCATCGACCAGACGTTTTCAATTGGTGAGAGATCTGGAGAATGTGCTGGCCAGAGCAGAAGTCGAACATTTTCTGTATCCAGAAAGGCCCGTACAGGACCTGCAACATGCGGTCGTGCATTATCCTGCTGAAATGTAGGGTTTCGCAGGGATCGAATGAAGGTTAGAGCCACGGGTCTTAGCACATCTGAAATGTAACGTCCACTGTTCAAAGTGCCGTCAATGCGCACAAAAGGTGATCGAGACGTATAACCAATGCCACCTCATACCATCACGCCGGATGATACGCCAGTATGGCGATGATGACGAATACACGCTTTCATTGTGCGTTCACCGCGATGTCGCCAAACACCGATGCGACCATCATGATGCTGTAAACAGAACCTCGATTCATCCAAAGAAACGACGTTTTGCCATTCGTGCACCCAGGTTCGTCGTTGAGTACACCATCGCAGACGCTCCTGTCTGTTATGCAGCGTCAAGGGTGACCGCAGTCATGGTCTCCGAGCTGATAGTCCATGCTGCTGCAAACGTCGTCGAACTGTTCGTGCAGATGGTTGTTGTCTTGCAAACGTCCCAATCTGTTGAGTCAGGGATCGAGACGTGGCTGCACGATCCATTACAGCCATGCGGATAAGATGCCTGTCATCTCGACTGCTAGTGATACGAGGCCGTTGGAATCCAGCACGGGTTTCCGTATTACCCTCCTGATTCCATATTCTGCTAACAGTCATTGGATCTCTACCAACGCGAGCAGCAATGTCGCGATACGATAAACCGCAATCGCGATAGGCTACAATCCGACCTTTATCAAAGTCGGAAACGTGATGGTACGCATTTCTCCTGCTTACACGAGGCATTACAACAACATTTCACCAGGCAACGCCGGTCAACTGCTGTTTGTGTATGAGAAATCGGTTGGAAACTTTCCTCATTGGAGCACATTGTAGGGATCGCCACCGGCGCCAACCTTGTGTGAATGCTCTGAAAAGCTGATCATTTGCGTATCAGAGCATCTTCTTCCTGTCGGTTAAATTTCGCGTCTGTAGCACGTCATCTTCGTGGTGTAGCAATTTTAATGGCCATTAGTGTATAATCGAGCCTTGGTCTCCATCTATAGTTTAATCCCCTCCACCTCCCATAGCTACCTCAATTACCTGAATGACTATTCCTTGATGCCTCAATATTTCTATCAGCCGACCCCTTCATTTCCCACGTAGTGTTATCACTTTCTTTCTCCCCATTTCTCTTCAGTACCACCTCATTAAATACAAGGAACGGCGGAACGATACTTAGAGCTTGTTTAGAAACCAGGTGGCAGTTGTGAGTCGGAAGGCATGAAAGGGTAACGGTGGTTGAGATGGGAATGGGACAGGGTTGTAACTTAATCTCGACGTTGTTCATTCTGTTCACTCAGCAGGTGGTAAAGGATGGTTCAAATGGCTCTAAGCACTATGGGACTTAACATCTGAGGTCATCAGTCCCCTAGACTACTTAAATCAATCTAACGTAAGGACATCACACCTGCGACGGCAGCAGCAGCGCATTTCCAGACTTAAGCGCCTACAACTGCTCAGCCATAGCCGCCGGCGGTGGTAAAGGAAACCAAGGAGAAATTTGGAAAGGGAGAAAAAGTGAAAGTCTGAGGTTTGTCGACGACATTGTAATTCTGTCAGAGACAGCAAAGGATTTAGCAGAGCAATTGAACCGAGTAAGTAGGGTTCTGAAAATAGGTTTAAGATGAACATCAACAAAATTAAAACAAGTGTCATCGAATCACACGATGCTGATTGACACCAAAAACAGTAGATTAGTTTTACTATTTGGGCAGCAAAATAACTGATGATGGCGAAAGCCGAGAGGATGTAGTGACCAAAGCGCTTCTCAAGAAGAGGATTTTTCTTAACATGTAATATAAATTTGCGATCTAGAAAATCTTTTCTGATGGTATTGCCTGGAGTGTGGCCTTATGCAGAAGTGAAACGTGGACGATTGGCAGTTCAGACAAGAACAGCCTGAAGCTTTCGCCATTTGGTGCTACAGAGGAATCCTGAAGACTAGATCGGTAGATTGAGTAACTAATGAGGAGCTACTGAATCGAATTGGCGAGGAAATAAAAATTTGTGGTTCACAAATGGTTCAAAAGGCTCTGAGCACTATGGGACTTAACATCTGAGGTCATCAGTCCCCTAGAACTACGTAAACCTAACTAACCTAAAGACATCACACACATCCATACCCGAGGCGGGATTCGAACCTGCGATCGTAGCGGTCACGCTGTTCCAGACTGAATGCCTAGAACTGCTCGGCCACTGCGGCCGGCAAAAATTTATGGCAAAACGTGGCTAAAAGAAAGGGGGATTGATAGGACATATCCTGAGGAATAAAAGAACAGTTTGGTAATGGAAGGACATGGGGAATAAGAGTCGTAGAGGCAGACGACGGGATGATACGGTAGGCAGGTTCAACTGCGTGAAGGTTGCCGTAATTATTCAGAGCTGAAGAGTTTTGTGAAGGCTAGAGTGTCATGGACAGCTGCATCACAACGGTCTTTGGAGTGAAGATCACAATAATAACCACCTAATTAGTTATTAGATCTACCCATCTAATCTTCAACATTCTACTGTAACACTATGTTTCAAAATCTTCTATTCTCTTTTTGTCTACGCTGTTTATCGTCCTCATTTGCCTGTCGTGAAAGGCTACACTCCAGGCAAAAACCTCGATAAAAGATTCCAAAAATTGTATTAAATTTTATCAAATTACTCTTTTTTCAGGACTGCTTTTTATGCTATTATATGTCTGAAGTTTATATCCTCTCTATCTCAGCCATCGTCAGTTATTTCGCTGCCCAAAGAACACAACTCATGTACTACTTCTAGAGTATACCACATAACTTGTAACCATGTCAGATAAAGCACGTTCTTATTGAAAACAGCCTTCGCTTAATGACAGATTTAATTTTATTAACTCTATTTAGTGCTATAAAAAATAATTTCAAAGGGCTCAGGACACAGTCAAATTTCTGCTGAGGATGTCATATCTTCATCTTAGAGGTTGTAACGGAACATATTAAAGGCTTTACTGTACCGAAGTATGTGATACCCTCCAAATTCAACCAGTTTAACGAGTATTTATGATTATAGAAAAGTTATTGTGTATGTTAACAATGATTGCATAACATGTCTGCATGAACAGTCAACCCATTAAATTATACTGAATAACTGACCCACACAAAAGTTTATATCACTTGATCACTGATACAGCAAATGTCATCATGTAAAAACACTAAGTTCATCTAAAATAATTAATATGAAGTACGAAAATTAGTGGACAACTTAGGTATTTTGGATCTCCTTAAATAAAAATCACCCAGTGAAACCTATTTGTTCACTAGGAGCGGTTTCACTCAGTATTCACGAAATCAATCCTGTTTTAGACGAAAACCAATGTAATTCTTAATAATTCGTGTTAATTACTTAATTATGCAAATTAGAGAAGTCAATTGACAAACTTCTAAAAAACGGCCTTTTTGTAACAAAGAATTATTCTGTCAAGTCAACAAATCTGTCTGTCATTTAAATAACATGTTAAATTATGTCACTCGATGCAAATTAATAACTTTTCTGCACAAATTATGATAACAGATGTACATGTGACTTGTAAACTATATCTCTTTTTAGTAGTTCTTTGACAATGTTATAAATACAAGCAGCAAGAACGGTCGAGAGGCAGTCGGAATGTCACTTTGGTAAAGTGTGTTTGTGTGTTATTGTTTGAGGTGGATAAACAATGCAAAGAACATGTAACGGAAGTACTACTTTGTGTTGAGTCATGGTCTTTGGTGGACAGTGGAATTAAGATGGCCACCAGAATAATAAATATTTGAAGTTTACATATTTGTTGGTTTCGCTCGTTCTTTATCATCAAAAGCACATAAAAAACACGGGACCTCATGTTTTTAACCCTAGACAACCAGATGTAGAGCCAGCATCAGCATCGAGAGACAGCAGCGATCCAGCAAGTAGCAGCGATTACTACAACACAATGCATTTTAATGGCGCCAACCTAACATCAAGTGCTAACAAGCTCCGTAAATGGGAGTGAAATAGTGCGATTATAGCAATTAGCAATATCTACGACCAGGCGACCATTACAAGGTCTTTGTTATTCTTACAGAGTAAAGCAGTCAGTCCTAAGATTTTGATCTGTCACTTATCATTTATTTTGCCTCTGACAATTTTTGTTAATATGAAAAACCGATTTGCACCATGTTTCGCAGTGAACTTCGAACTATAGTTCCCTCTGTAAAAGTTGGGTTAGACAGTTCCAACTTCGGAGGAAAGGAACGGCATACCCCTAATAGTTACATCATGCCTAGTAAAGCACTGGCGTGTTCAATTCAACCTTTGAGTTCATGACACCTTTACATTTACCTTGCTTTATCCATCATCACACAGCACGACCACAAAACGTTATGGTTTGTTGTTCGTTTTGCTGACTTGAAAGAGATCAGAGGTGACGTTCTTTACCCTTCAAAGCTCCAAGACCTTGAGATGTGACCTATTTCTTGTGATGTATTTATTGATGACTGTTGGTATTGATGAAGATTATCTGACGAAATTGCAAGGGAACAGCTCGAGGTGGTTATTAACTATTAGTAATGTACGTTATCCATTCCAGTGGTCGGATCTCGAAATATTTCGGAACCCAGTGAGACTGTTTGTCTTTACCTCACATTAGTGATATTTTACCCTGTCTCGCGAATGAAATCGAGCCAGGCGAGCTTTATTAAGGTCGTAAGTAAGTGAAGCACTGATATAAATGATCTGGATCCATCGACAACAGTTTTCTTGAAATGTCAATCTTTCTCCCTGAAATTACCCAACGGAATATATAATTGTCTTCAAAACCCATGTGTCATCATTCTCGTACACATTGTGCTGAATTTTTGGCCTTAATGATGCTGACTGATTGTATGTATTATGTTTTAGGGTCCACATTGATGTATAAAATTGAAAAATAAATAATATTTCATAATTAGTACATAGCACTTCTTGCTTTGAAAATTTGAAGCATCACTTTAATAAAAACACAGCAGGATTGTTGATTTTGATAGCCATTTTAACTTGCTATCACACAAAGAGAGAGAAGATGCAGCAGTGTGGGGAAGTAACTCTATTGGCGCTTGGAATATCTGATAAAGCTGCCGCACAGGCCCATGAAAGTCAAGTAAACGTTTTAACAAATGTGTCTTACTAGCTGCAAAGCGTGCTACCAAAGCAGTACGAATCTTGTTACTTGGCACTCATAAATGAGTTGCGAGATTTGTCATGTCATTAATTACTGGTTGTTACAGTATAATTGTGTACCACCTAACAGACTCCTTGAGTAGGGATTCTCCACACCGATTAGGACATAATTCCTAAACGGTACTGAGTTTTGTGGGAACTACTATAAGCCTCGTTATCGAACTGGTCCTTTTTCCGAAGGTTACCGCAGCCAAGCTGCGTCCGGTAAAATCTGAGTATCTAGATGTCTTTCTTGCATAATGATATTGTTCATTTTATTGGTAAGTACGTTGATATTTGTTTCTGAGTAATAATTGAAAGAAAGTTTTACGTACTGTTACCTGTAAAGAACGAGCAGTTGAATAATTCATCTAGCCTTCCCACAGAATGTGACAATATTTAATCACATTACTAGAGATTTACTGGATTACATACAGCATAGCAGATTTCTGAGTGCGAATGAGCAGTACCATGGCTTGCACGTTCGCCCAATATCAATGCTTCGCGCTTGGATTTGTGAGAAATGTGCAAGAATTAGTTTATGCTGATCTGGTTTCTCAACAAGTTATGGGAAACCGCCAAACCTTTCAACAAAGTTCTCTGATCTTTGAAAGACTGTAATAATCTTCATGGGCATGCTCTCGTGTGTGTATAAGCAAGAGAGTGATATTTCAAATATTTTCCATGTGTTCTGTGAGTTGATGACTCGTAACAAATCTCAAGAGCTGACAACGGTATGCAGATAATATACCATATTAAAATTTTATTTCGATAAGAATGCGAAGCAATTACGGGCACGTGGTTACGCGAAATTTTTTCCATTGTTTTCGTGAAAATAATCTGCTCCCCGATTGCCTAAAAGATTTTGACTCTCCTGTACAAAGATTGAAGGTCTCGAGAGATCGTCTTGACTGTGACTGCAAGAAGTCATAGGTCTCAACGAAATCCCTTCCTTAAAAGACCTGCAATCAAAACCTCTACTGGATGGCTGTATCACTCTCAGGTCAATCGGGGCGACTATTTGGGGAAGCAATTATTTGATTTGGACTGTAATTGGTGCAATGATTTCATATTAATTTGAGTTTCATCCGCTTTACGATTGCGCGTTGCGACTTGAACTCAGCAGTCAGCGAGGCAAACCCACGTTATGCCAGATTTTTTGCAAGAGCATTTCTTGTCTGCAACCGGATGGTTTTTCCTATTCGGTACAAGTGGGTTCTTGTCGAGATTGACAATGCATACTTATTACTCTTATTGAAATTTGCTAAGCTCGCGTAGGTGTTAGAAACTTTCTGGTGCCTCAGGTATTCCCACAGCAATATTAAGTGAGAAATAATAATGTGAGAAGTTTTGTGGTGAGTCATCATTAACCAGAGAACTTCCAGTAGGGGCAGAAAGGACTCCAAAACCAATCTTACTGCACCTCCGAGCAAATAGGTTGAAAAGCTTGTACAATTTCGTAACTTACTTGGAGTCGATCGGTAGGCCTTCAGAGTGTAGGAAGTGAATTGTGAGCTCTCTGGCCTAGAGGTGATGTTCGAAAGTGTACATGATACAGAGTTAGTGGTCCATAGTGACTGATGAAGCTATTCTTTCTGTACGGAATGCATACTTTCTCAAGGGCGTTTTCGGTATGCCGGCTCAGAGTTCTGATCAGTAATTTACAGTTTTTGTAGGCGAGTGTTGCCGGTTAGTGCATGCGTCCGAGATCAGTAGAGGCCTAGTGTTAGGCCGTAGCTGGAAGAAAAGGAAGATTTGTGTTAAACGTCCCGGTGACAGCGCGGTATTTAGTGACGGAACACAAGTTAGTGGAACGAAAGAACGAGGAAAGGAATAGGCCATGCTCTTTTGAAAAGAACTGTCCCGGCATTTACCTATAGCGATTTAGGGAAATCACGGAAAACACAGATCTCGATGGCCGAACGGGGTTTTGGATCGCTGTCCATCTGAATGCGAGTCCAGTGTGATAACCATTGCGCCACTTCCCTCGATCGTTGGAAGCTGGAAGTGATGGTGACGGAAGCGCAAAACACCTTATTTGTTTCCGTTGAAACTTGAAGCATTTTGATCTGGTGGGACTCTTGGCTTACGTTATTTTGCACTGTAATGCTACTTCGACTGCGGATATTTCTGAGTTAGTTGGAAAGAACCAGTTAGAGGTGGGACGTTCACTGTTACGGTGCTCATTTTCCTGTTCACTGGTCGGATCCTGAAATATTTATGAGAGTTGTTAAATTGTTATATGGGATGTAAACTCACTGGACAAATTTTAGTTACTCCATTGGTCGCTTTGGAGCGTTGTAGCTGGCTTAGCACTGGTACGAAGTGGCCATGTGGCCCTCTGCCACTGAAGTAAGCCATGCCACTGAAGTTTTGTGTATGGGCCGGTCAATTGTAAGGAATCAACGCAGTGAGATGGATAGAAGTGGAGAAGTAAGTGCTCTTTTGGCACATCCGCGTAACTAAAACGTGAATGAAATTGCCTGATTTGTTGGAGTATTAAAGTGGAATGTCCGACATGTTCACAACGAATGATTTACTACTCGCAGCCTTGTAACATGGCGTAAGAACAGCGATTGTAACAAGGTCTTAACCGACAGAGAACGATGCCTGGAGTCATGCTTTGTGAATTACAATCGGTTCCAAACCCGACAGGAACTGCTGTTGTCAGTGAATACAGGTTCAACCAAACCAGTTCCGAAAGAAAGTTGCGAAGGGAACTGCATGCAGTGGACATTATGAGCCGGGAAACTCACAAAAGACCATTGCTCGCAGCAGCACATAAAGCTACACGTCTTCAGTGGGACAAACAATACAAAAACTGGACAGTAGTTGAGTGACGCGTGTATTGTGGCCCGACGAGTAGCGATTCTGCTCTTTTCAAATGATGCGAGGCGTCGAGTGCATTGACGGCCCAATTACGCCTTTAAACCACAATTTATGGAGGACGTACTTTTGGCCAGATTTGATTTTCTGATCTTTTGTAAGTGTTTCTCATCCTGTGACTTCGGGCTACTCATTCAGGTTATCACGAACGTGAACCAAGATATTTCTTCCAACATTCTGAAGACGAACTGTTGACTGTCTTCTTTATGTTCTTATGAGTGCGCTGTGAACACTCCCGTCTTCCAAGACACGACAGCGGTGTTCATGCGTACGTTCCTGGTTTGACGAACGCTCAGGTACACCTGTCGCATCTCGACTGGCCCTTTAAATCAATGGAACTTAATCACACAGAACATGTCCGGAACCAATCTCAACGTCGGGTGAAACGCAATTTGATACCACTAAGAGGTTTAATCATCAATACCAGATATGATATTCATGAAGGAAACTGTCGATTCTCTTCCTTATCAATAGAAAATAGAGGCGTCGTTACATGGTGTTAACGCAATTTTTCCTCTCAATAAGTGATTTTGTTGTTTAATTTGCTTATAATTAGTGCAGAAATGGTGATTGCTCTAACCTTACTCGCTGGGTCAAAGCGACCCTTGTCAAAACTGCATTACAAGTGTAGCATAATTAGGAATCGATCCGGGTCCATTGGTAAACGTTTCCTTTTCTAATCAGTGGAGTGATACGTCGCTTAATTTGCTTCACTTGTAGTACATCACTAGAAGCTCATCGATCCTGGCCACGGAGGCCGTGAAAAATCATGTGGCCAAGTGACGGAAGGAGATGGGAAGAGTACAAGACAGAAAACGTATTTGTGATTTATCCAGATAAAACAAGGTCCGATAAATGATTCACCTTCGACACTTTACTTACGAGATTATGGAAATAATACTCCATAAAAAACGGCCTTTCATAAGCACTTTCCCTTCTGGTTGTAAATCTCCCCCTGCAAGCCGATACAAAAAATTCAGTCGTAATTGTGCTTTAAGAAATTCCCCGTACCCACTAGGGAAGACAAAGGAACTCGCATGTCAGACGCTATACAAGATTTCACAGGGTATCAGGCCTAACAGTTCGCGATGATTTACACGTAACCAAAACGTTTTTTCCAGTAAAAGAAAGATAAAATGCTAACAGAGCCATTAATTCTGAAAAATTCACTCGTACGTAGCTGCATGCATTTGCATAACGGCTGCAGCTTGCAGGCACTCTAGCATAATTCGTGAGTGTAAGGCCAGGGTTCCTGGAACATTTCCAGTGCTTATGGATCACAAACAGCAGACACAGACGTAAACATTTGCATCTCGGACAGGACATCGTGCCTCACAAAGGTAACGACGGAGTGGAGTGCAAGCGCTGCCCTTTGGTTAACTGCGGCTAGTACAACGTTTTTCTACGTCGAAAAGGTAATGTTCATAAAGATGCCACCTTGAAAAAAGCCAATAAAGTGGGCTGTAAGCCTTGCGTAATTACTGGGAAAGGCAGCACAGTAGTGTGAAAACGGCAAATGCATTTTGGTCTTGAATGTTTTTTGTGCGTTAGTACGACTTGTTCTTTTCCTGCTTCATTTGAAGTCAGTGGAAACTCGTCCTCCTATATTTTAGTGAGGTGCTTACAGTATTATTGGGAAGGTTTGTATCTCGGAAATGGTTTTTCATAATTCTACACTTCGTCATTTAAGTTGGATGAAGGCCCTATTACGCAGAAAGATAACGATATTTTAATTTAAATTGAGTGCGCTCTGGAAGTCACATGGTCTGTATACAGATGGAGTGTGTATCGGCCCAATTGATAGTATTCACAGCCGCCCGCTGTGACCAAGCGGTTCTAGGCGCTACAGTCTGGAACCGCGCGACCGCTTCGGTCGCAGGTTCGAATCCTGCCTCGGGCATGGATGTGTGCTTAGGTTAGTTAGGTTTAAGTAGTTCTAAGTTCTAGGGGACTGATGACCTCAGATGTTAAGTTCCATAGTGCTCAGAGCCATTTGAACCTTTTTTGATAGTATTCACCTCTCTCTCTCTCTCTCTCTCTCTGTGTGTGTGTGTGTGTGTGTGTGTGTGTGTGTGGGCGCGGGCAGGTGGGTGGGTACGTACGTTTATTCTCAGATGAATAAAAGACACAGTACGTGATTTGTCTAGGTAGATGTGAAAAAGCACCTTAAACCACACACCCAGTTCACCAAAGTTCATTATTCTGGGGTATAGGGTAGATACTGTCTGGCTAGCTTCCTCGTCTCTCAGACAAGCGCGCTGAGAGTTGAGTGAGCCAATCAGATAACACTGAGGTCTCTTCTCGATCACTACTGCGGCGATCGTTCGAAAAGATCTTTATATGGAGCTGATGTTATGTGAGATACCAGAAGCATAAGAAATCCAGATATATTACTTAAATATCGCGCTGAAGCTGACTTCCGAGCTTCCCTGTTACTGGAAATTTAATAATAGTTTTACTTTCGACGACAAACCACCATCTACTTACGTAGTGCTCGAAATATAGTGCTGCTGAATTCATTCATAATGGATTAAGGCAGTAAATACTGCAGATGTTAATGCTACACTACCAGTACTCTTACTGGCATCAGACCGAAGGAGACAGCGAAACCTGTAAGAACTCGTAAATAAACTGGCGACTTTCCAACAAATTTTGGAGAGAATGTAAGTATCACGCTTCCTAAGAAAGACAGAGCGGGTAGATGTGATAATTACTGCACAAAAAATCTAATGCTACAAGCAATAAAAATTCCCAGATGAGTATTTTTTGGAAGATTGATGGAGAAAAGTGAAACTGTATTAGGAGGTGATCAGTTTTGGTATTAGCTGCAGTAGGAGCACCAGAGAAGCTAATGATTTATGAAAAATAGCAACAGTGGAACAGACGTTGTTTTCATAGATTTAGGGAAACGTTTTGAAAAAGTGAAATAAAACAAAATGTTTTTCATTTTAGGCAGTTTAGTATCAATGATAGGGATAGGACGGTAATTCATTCTCTTGATGCGATGCAGACTGGAAAAGTCATCATTTACGGAAAGACACAAGAGGCTAAAATAAGGAAAGGCTAAGCGATGCTCATTGTTAACACTGATGTTTCATTCGTATACTGAAGAAAAAAATGAGCGAAGCAAACGTCTGTCTCGATGTTGGAATCATTTGTCACGAACAGAGTGTTTGTGTGATGACGTAACAGTGGTCGTCGAAAATAAACAGTAATTAATCCGTGTAAGATAGAATGTAACGTATGCTATAGCCGGCCGCGGTGGTCTAGCGGTTCTAGGCGCGCAGACCGGAACCGCGCGGCTGCTACGGTTGCAGGTTCGAATCCTGCCTCGGGCATGGATGTGTGTGATGTCCTTAGGTTAGTTAGGTTTAAGTAGTTCTAAGTTCTAGGGGACTGATGACCATAGATGTTAAGTCCCATAGTGCTCAGAGCCATTTGAACCATTTTCGTATGCTATAATACGCACATAAACAAAAAGAGAACTATGTGATAATGGAGTGCGCAGCTGGTGAAAGTGCTAAATGGAAGAATGTTAAATTTAGAGAAAGGGACTTTGAAGAGGTGGATGAACTTTGACAACTAGGAAGTAGAAAAAATGTAAAAGAATATGCAAGAAAGATATACCAGGAAGAGCTTTCTATAGCAGAAACGGCTACTATCATCCAAAAATATAAACTTTGGGACAAAAAAAATTCGTAGTAAGCTGTATTTGGAGCACAATTATGTATGGATGCAAAACAAGGACAGTGAAGTAGACAGAAACAAAACGATTCAAAGTCTGTGAAACATTGTGGTGCAGAAGATTGCCGAAGATCAGTTTGGTTGATCAATTAATGAAACGTGCCGCAACAACTAAACGAGACAACAATGATCGGGCACAAATTGCGACTTAACGAAAACTAATCGAAGGGATTGGGGAAAGAAGGTATTGCAGTGGCAGACCTAGATATGAGGCCAAAAGGGAGGTCGTTATTGTAGAATGCAGCAGTTACCCTGACATGAACTGCTAACAAGCGCCAGGAAGGTAGAGGTGCAAATGTCAGCCGTAAGCTTGATGACCGGAACAACAGCAATGATTCATCACTTTTGTTCCCATTGACGTCGATTACTTTTTTACCGACGAGCAGCACGTTACTCCCCCGTCTCGCTCCACACAGCCACGCCCTTTCCCCACCAGTTTAGTGGCTGATTCGTGATACCTTCCTACTCTAGATCAAGACTGCCGCAAATTTCACTCGCATGGAAGCAGCTACGAGAGCTGGTTGTGATCCTGGGAGACGTCAGTATGATCTCACTTTTCTTTCACAAATCCTCTGCTGTCACCATAATGGACAATATAGCTGGGAAAAAAGAGTGGTATTTGATAAACACCTGTCTACGAGAGTAATATTCTCCATCGTGAATTGTTGGTAATACGCTCTCCGTCATGTGCAGCTTCTCTGTGGATACCATGGAGTTATAATAACGTGAGCTGGCGCTACAGACTTAGACGCTGTACATTCTTTTGAAGTCGCCGCCGCCATGTTAGTAACGGACTACTGTTTACAGTTGATTATTGTTCTTAATTTCTGACGCGTCCGCGCAACAGTTGTTTTAAATTATAACTATTACAGTGCTTTCGTGAATAACACAGCGTCAGGGAGGCATTTTCCGGTGTTTTACTGATCTTAAAGGGGTATGTACTCCAGTAATATGACGCCTTTGGTCTCGTAAATGGAAGTAAATGTTACACATTTAAACAGCAAAAAAGCGAAGTAAGTGATATGAAAAAGCTGCTTTCGTAATATAGCATTTTCCTTAATAAGGAATGATGAAACTGATGTTGCGTCTGTGTCCTCCTCCCGAAAATACCAAAACATATTTTGCTACGTCTAGACGGTTTTCAATATTTCCTTCTCACAGCGTTCAACCAGAGCGCTCGAGTCCTATTGATATTAAATATAAAGACGAGTTACGGAAAAAACCAGCGCAACTAAAACCCATGTATGTAAAGAAGATATTGCTTGAACGAGTCCACTTGCGAATGAGATCGATTTGTTTGTAATTTAGTCTACAATGTAAATGATGCAAGCTAGAATTACTTTATCAAAACGCCCCCATCAGAAGCAAATGTTTGACCGTACTAACAGCAGTCGTGGGCTTCAAGTTTGTGCCATTATGACGACTCCCCTTATCATACCTCCGTGGTGAAAACTCACTGCTGCCCTTCGAATCTCCGACTGAGTTGACCAGACTGCCGGCAAGGCTATGGACCGATCGTCTGTGACTGCACTCCCACGCAAATGATCACTTTACTTCCCTGATTTAAGAGTGCTTCATCATTTATTAGATTACAAACTTAAAAGTAATTTATAACTCATACTCCAAAATAACCTACCGCTTGAGTGCCACATTTTATTGCCGATATTTCCATACGTTGAACCATGTATGAGAATGAGTTACGATGAGGTACTTGTGGTTCATGTACTTAGAAACGTGTTTTCTACCAATAGCGTAGGACTGTTAAAAAGGAAATTGATTTGATGGTTTTAAAAAAGTGTTAATAATTTTCATAGCCTTTAAATCCAATTAAATTTGTAGAGCTCTTTTATTATACTGAAGCTATATTAATGCAGATTTCAGAGAGAAAATAGTTCGCACAACTAGACCAATAGAAGGAACAGGTTGTAAGACGTGTATATGTTTCAAGGTTTATAGGACACTTCCTGAAACTTCAAGGAATAGTTAATTTGGTAATGGAGAGAAATTGGGAAGATGTGTTTAGGGAAACTAAGGCTGAAATACAGTAAACAAGTTCAAATAGAAGTCGATTATGGTAGTTATGGAAAGATGAAAATACGAGTACTTTCACAGGACGGACCAAGGTGGAGAGCTTTATCAAACCAATCTTCCGACTGAAGACGGCAACAGCCTCATTTTACAGCTTCCAGAATCAGTCTTACTCTCTGCAGCGAAGAGGGCGCTGGTTTGAAACTTCCTGACAGGTTACAACTGTGTGCTGCTCCAGGACTCTAATCCGGAATCAAAACTTTCGCTGGCAATGCTCTTACCTACTGAGATATCCAGGTGCAACTCACGACCCGCTCTCACAGCTTTACTTTTCTTATATCTTTAGAAGGTAAGACAGAGGTAGAGGTACTGGTGTGAGTAAAGCTGCGGGCATGGGTTCTGAGTCGCGCGGATCAGGGTTGGTGGTTGTCGCTGAAGCAACCTGTTTTCGGTTATGTCTTTTTTTTCACTTTGCAAAAACAGACATAATGTTTGTAGGATAGCAGCAATCAGTGATTTTACAATGTAAATTTTAATCCGTCTTGATTGCAAAATGTTTATTCATATGATCGGTTTCGGTTCCTTTAGAACCATCTTCAGATCTGACATCTCAGTTACATGAGTAACCCGTCCAAATAAGCAATTTTCACATGCTGCGTCAGGTATTGCTGTATTTGGACGAGTTACTCCTGTAACCGAAATATCAGATCTGAAGATGGTTCCAAAGGAACCGAAACCGATCATATGATTAAACATTTTGCAATCAAGACGGTTTAAAAGTTACATTGTTGTTTTTTTCCACGCCAGTTTAACCTGACTCTTAAAACTACTCAAAATAACCGGATAACCAATTTTCAGTGTTTTATTCCTATTACCTGCACTAATAAACATAGAAACTGGAGAGAGATTAAAAATTTTTGACTGTGTCAATTTCAGATACATAGACTGAAAGTATTAAACACACAAATAAGAGAAAGCATGGTTCGTCCACCGTTCCCTGCTTGTTTGGAAACGTGATATGTTACGGCGTAAAGCCAAGCGCCGGCAAGCCAGTCGGGAACGAAAGGGCTGTGAGAATATGCCAGCCAATTGCACACTATTAGACTCCTCTCCAGGACGACAACACGACAGCAGCGGCCCCTATGCGAAGAGGACATAAGCACCGCACCCGACTGGTCGCGGCTCAGTTGAAGAGCAGCTTCAAGATTACTCACTTGTTTAGCAGCGACTACTGTATTCACTTCTATGTAACACGGACTTGGGAATTGTTATACTGAAGAACACTGCTTATTTTGCATGTCGCTCTTTGTTTGCGACTCATCTTTGTAACACAAAGTTAATTACTGCATTTCTCATTTTGTAATAAAATTCATTAATACAATTTGTTTGAGTGTTGTCTAGCGATACGAGAAAGCGGGTTTCCTAGACACCCCATATATGACGACTGGGCAGGGTTTGACATGATAAGTGGTTAAACATCACGTAAAAAAAATCAGCTGTATTCTCTTATTGATTCTAATCTTTTGAAATTATGCTCAAGAACCAATTTGGTAATCGGGATCATGCCACTATCTGGGCATTACCAATAGTAAATGCTAAATTTGAACTGAGGTTGAAGAACTACTCTGTTTTTTTCGGGTTAATTTGTCCGCTTTCAAGGGCTACAAGCAGATAAAGGCATATTATGTAGACACAGGCAGGGGATCAGCTACTTTCTGCTTTTGTTGTGTATTACGAATGAACTGTTAAGTTTTAAATTTATGTCTGTTACCATAATTTCCTTCCTCTTGTATTATTTCATAGAAATGGCATACAAATCTTTAATCTTTTAAAGCAAATGAAGCATTGTACTTCATGTCCGTATTATTTCGTAAATATATTTCAAGACTAGGGTTGGTGCCATTGAGCAATACAACGGGTGACCCGTGAAGACAGCAAGAAACTACCATACAGACCAGGTGAGGGCGAGCCTTGCACACACCACGTGCACACGTACCTAGGCCACGACACGTGGCTACAGCGACATTATTGTCTCAGCAATGCTGTTCCAATTCTTATGCTATGTGGTTCCTTGTGAGCAGAGCCTCGACAGACTTGAGGAAAAGCTGGAGGATTGGAGGAAGGCACTAGAAGAAAGAGGGATGAAAATTAGCAGGACAAAGAGTATTTAGCACTAAGGGATGTGCGTATGAGGTCTTGCAAGATCCAGGATGATCAGCTGAAATCGGTCTGCAAATTTAAATACCTGGGGTGTACATACAGAGGGACGGAGGACTGGAAAGCGAGATACAACACCGAATAAATTGCGGAGGAAAATGAGTGGAGTGTTGTGTGACAAGAAGGTGAGCATAGGGTTGAAAGGGGAAGTGTACAAGTCGGTGGTAAGGCCTGCTATGATATACGGGGCAGAGACATGGCCAATCACAGTAGCCCAGGAAAGGAAGATGGAAGTGGCGGAAATGAGGATGCTGAGGTGGATGTGTGGGGTAACAAGGAAGGACAGGATTAGAAATGAATTTGTTAGAGGAGCTGTGAAAGTGGGACCCATGGGGAAAGATACAAGAGAGCAGACTACGGTGGTATGGACACTTACAGAGAAAAGGGGAAGAGTATATCGGAAACAAAGATATAAAGATTGAAGGAACGAGACGGAGAGGAAGACCGAAGATGAGGTGGAAGGAAAAGATATCCGGGGCCTAAGGGAGAAAGGATGGAAGAAGGAAGAGGCAATGGTTAGAGTACCATGGAGGAGAAGGATCCAGAAGAGCAACGGCGACCCTACGTGACGTGGGACAAGGCGACGATAAAGAAGAAGAAGTGTTTGTCGCTCATTTATGGCGGCATCGTTATTAAAATAGTATGATCGCATTTCTCATTTTCTATAATAACGTAATACTTAAAACTAATGCAAATGCTCCACAAAGTCCAATGGCAGACGCTAAATGAAAGGCATTGCATAAGGTTTACTATTGAAATTCCGAGAGTGTACCTTGCAAGAAAGGTCGGGCAATGTACTACTCCCTCGCAAATACGCTTCGGAAAATGACGAGAGGTGTTAGAGCTGATGTAGTAGTTTATCGATAGTAATTCTCCCCAAGAATCATTCGTGAATGGATAATGGTACGAGAAGCAAGCTCTGACACACACCGCAGCGTGCCTTGCGGGGTAAGGTGTAGATGCACAACGCACCTGCCGGCGCACTATGTGCGTTGTCTAGCAGAGCAGCGAAGCACCTGAAGACACTTTTCTCTCGTGGTATCCTTGCCCCCCTCCCCTAGCTGACAGTAGGCCTACACTCTTTGCTCGCTTTGGTGAGTTAATGTGCGTGCGCTGCTGAGGCGGCCGTTTGCCTGATGGGCTAGCCACCTGCGCGGCTGCATCTTGACCTAGGTCCGAGCGTCAGGCACTGTGGCGGCGGTGGCGGCAGCGGCGGCGGCGGCCAGGAATAGCCTGGCTGCAGCCGCAGCGGACACACCACACCACGCCACACCACACCGCAGCACAGCACGGCACGGCACGGCGTGTTTGCTGCCCAGGAATGCCGTCACCGCTGCCTGGCGCAATGCCGCCGCACGGCCTCACGTTTACTGGCCGGGTATTTTCTTCACCTGGCCTGCTTGCGCAGTCGACCGTCAACCTTTCCCGCCCCTCGCCCAAGCAAAATAAGAAATGAAGAGGTCGTCCGTAGAATCGGAGACGGGACGAACATGTGGAGAACACCGACAAAAAGGAGGGACAGAATAGTAGGACGCGTATTAATACAGCAAGGGATATGTTCCATGGTACTTGAGGAATCTGTAAATGGTAAGAACTGTAGCGGAGGACTGATATTGGAATATATCGCACAAATAACTGAGGTTGGTGCAGGAGAGGAATTCTGAAACTATTCAGAAGACTGTGACTTCCCCCCCCCCCCCCCCCCCTGCACCGCACAAGAAACTGTAGATCCTGAGGCGTCAATGCGTTGTCAGTTTGGGAATGGAGATAAGTGTGGGGAGTATATACTGATATACTGTAGAGGGAGACGAAGGTCTGGTTTATTTATTTATGTTTTTTATGTCGTTCCTCTAAAGCACAATTTTCAGATCCCTTTCAAAATGGCCTAATGTAAAGGCCGAAACTAGTCGTGGATTTATTAAGGTTCTCATTAACAGCTGGAGCGACTTCTCATTAATATAGTAACTTGGTTCAAACGGCTGGAGGTTGAAGTAATTATGCAGCAGAGATGAAGAGGCTTGCACAACATTCACTAGCGTGGAGAGCTCCACCAAGTCCATCTTCGGACTGAGAACCACAATAACAACAATAACGTACATTCGACTGGGTATCAGTGTCAATGGCACTGTGTCATAGAAGTTTTAGAAACGTAATTACAACTGAAGTAATGCTAGCTAACGTCCAACACTGAATAAAAATGATTTTAAACTAAGTAGATGTGTTCTGTCACCCATCGAGGCTATCTATGAATAAAACTCTGCAATTGTGGTACAATCAATGGTTGATTATTTTCCCAGCAAGGAAATTAAGTTAAAGGCATTGCCAGCGAAGACAACCAAATACTGCCAACGTCTAGGTGTATATACTCACATATTTTTAGACAGTGGAAATTTCATGCCGGATACCTTGGTTTTGTATTCTTACAAATTGAGAAACCACAGGTCACGTTGTATAATCTATATTTCTTCATCCATCTTCACTATGTTAATTGCAAGTAACAC
This sequence comes from Schistocerca cancellata, assembly GCF_023864275.1. Classification (NCBI taxonomy): domain Eukaryota; kingdom Metazoa; phylum Arthropoda; class Insecta; order Orthoptera; family Acrididae; genus Schistocerca; species Schistocerca cancellata. The sequence goes on from NC_064631.1 coordinate 217,965,026, forward strand.
CGCGTTACAGAGCTATGATAACATATGCGTTACGGAGGTGATATTCCTGCTGCATCTGTCGATAATGAGTCTCTGTCACTTCTCATATGTGACTACTAACCCGCATGTACACCTTAAATGTAGCATAAGCACTTGTTGCCCTAGCCAAGTGTGCATTGTGTCCCCGTCCGCTATGCTTTTATCACTTCACCGACATACCATGTTTGGACTTCGATGACGAATAAAGGGAGAATGTACGACAACGCAGCAATTTCTATTTTGAGAAAAATGGCTGTGCAAGTACTGCGTGTTTTGAGCACAATATAGCATTTTGCCAAATTATTCCTCATTTATGACTCTTCTGAATCTGATGGTGACTGTTTCTGTTACACGGTACTGATTTTGCAGCAACTTTGTGCTACTGAACTTTTTAGATCAGTTAACCTTCCAAAATCGTTTGCGCCCAGATGCAGATGTACGGGTACATGACCTTGATGAGTGGTAGAATATACACATCTCCCGTCTCTTAAAACGTTTTTATTCTGTTTTAGCAGTTTCAGGTGGGGTACTAACCTTGTTACATGTAATGCTCGAATGAAAGTAATAAGCCACCAATAATAATAACACCAAGAAAAGGCAAATGAATTATTTTTACATCAGCGGCAGCAGTATAACCGAATGTGCCTTCAGTCTGGTTCGCAATCTTTCCATCTTCAGACATCTCTATTTCAGGAGTCATATATTTTCATTACTTAATTTTATTTGGTTCAGTTTAACAGAGCACGTAAGAAGAAGCCTACAGCGCAATGAGTAAAATGTAATTAAAAAACGCGAATACGACGGCTCTGCAGGAACAGGACTTCTTTCGTTCACACACGAGACGAGGGCATGTGGTTCAGTTCACGACAAGTAGCTAGCCAGAAGCTAACAGTTGAGTGTATTAGTTGAAAAGTGAGAACGAATATCCGTAATTATCTGGCAAAACAATGAGAAATTCAAATTGGGATAACTGGATTATTTAAACCAGCTTTTATCATCCTTATATGAACCTCTTTCGTATTTACCAAACCATTTTAGCGACTCACGATTGTTATAGCGTAGCCAAAGAGGCATGGAAGTAGTTAATATTCTATTCCGTTTATTATGAATTACATTTTCATAACATAATAATGTGGATCTCAGGCATGTCTATAAAGAATGGAAGTTTGCCAGGAAAAATAGCAATGTGTGCCAAGGTGGTGTGATGGTTAGTGCATCTGTCTAGTGAGCAGGAGATCCGAGTTCGAATCCCAGCCTTGGTGCAAATTTTCATTCTTCATTTCGGTCTGCATATATCCATCACATATGTTTGAGACTTGAAAATATCTCTGGAACCAAATAGTTTCATTTGCTTCATTAGATTAAAGCGCCTATGCCTGGGTTTCAGGCAGGATCCCTCGTTTCGTTCCACGTTGAGGTGCTATTCCAGTACAGTTGGAAGAGCCTCTACAATGCTTTAGAGTTCAGGGGAATACCTTGTGGGATGAGGCGTGATTGGAAATTTAGGTCAACGAGGGAGGCGTGCTATATTAGTCCGTGCAATTGTGCAAAGGCACTGTGCTAGGGTGGTGTAGTGGTTAACGCATCTGCCTCGTGATCAGGAGATCTAGGTTCGAAGCCCAGCCTTGATACAATTCTCATTCATCGCTTCAATTTGCATATATACATCATCTACTTAAGTTTGTGAACCATCGGTTCCTGGCGGTAAGTCTTCAAGTCTTGTGGAAATCTTGGAAGTGTTACATACTTTTTTGTCACTACTTAAGGATATCGTTGTAGTATGAAATTGGTTTATCTGAGTTGAGTTCACTGCTGTTCTGTTCGAATAAATACCTGTCGTCAGCTGTAAACTTCATGAGGGAGCAGATTTACTGTGAAATCATGTTAAGAACCCTCTTACTTAAATATAGGCCTAAAAGATCTTCGTGGATGAACATCCGACATGGTTCTGTCGAAGACGCTTATAGAAAGACGTTGTTCATCACTGATAGTCTCTACCTCACAACAAACACCTCGTGTAACTACCTTGGCGATAAAATTAGAGAAATTTATGAAACAAATTCAAGTCAGACGTAACCAGGAGAATGATGGAACACTTTTAGAACTGGCTTCCAACAAACAGCGTAACTTTCAATCTTATGAAGGCTCATATTACGCAACTCCGGCCAGTGTCCGATTGGTTCTAGGCACTACAGTCTGGAACCGCGCGACTGTTACGGTCGCAGGTCCGAATCCTGCCTCGGACATGGATGTGTGTGATGTCCTTAAGTTAGTTAGGTTTAAGTAGTTCTGAGTTCTAGGGGACTGATGACCTCAGAAGTTAAGTCCCATAGTGCTCAGAGCCATTTGACGCAACTCCAAACATATAAAAATGACTTTCAGACAGTAGAAGTAGAAATCAGTGTGAAAACTGTCAACGAAAGTTAGTAGTGAAATTCGTAGCCATCCACATGCATAAAGAACTGAAATGTCACCATAATAAGTTAAATCTCAGTCCTGCCTACTTTGTAGTTAAAAATCTTTCTCATAGTGTTTACCTGTAGACGCGTTTGTTTACATACTTACGCTAAGTATTGTCGTAAGGTAGGATTTATGGGGCAATGGAGCTATGTTCGAAGGAGTATTCATTCTACAGAAGTGTGCACTAAGAATGTCATGTAAATAAAACCGATAACCAAAAATTTTGAAAAAACCTCTTCCGGGACCTTGGGATTCTGTCACTTTACGCGGCAATACATTTTCTTCCCAATGGTGTTTGTAATTAATAATAAGAGTGAAATTAGAATGAAAAGTGTATTTCAAAACCGCAGTACTAAAACTAAAAATAATTTCGATATAGACTGTATGTCACTGTCTAGCGTTCAGCATGGAGTTGTCTTTTTATTTGCGAAAGTCAATTGCAGGTTACTAATCGACATTCATAGAAATTAATAGTGTGCTTCCGGGTGTTCAGATCGCCCGAACACCAGTAACCTATCATACCGAGAAAACATAAGAGATTAAATCACCCAGAAAATTGAAAACCCCAGATTAAAAAATAATCATGTAAAAAAACTACCTTAATATCCACTCCATCAAAAAAAAAAAATTCCAGTTTGCTTGTCTCGACCCGCCACTCCACACCGAGCGTTGGTGGTGGGGGACAACTTTGAAATCTTCTGTGGGACCCTCAATTTTTTATTGCAGATTACGATTTCACCGCAGAAACTACATACTTTTGTCTGATGCATTTTCTTCGTTTCGCCTTAGATGGCGCTGTAATCAGAAGAATAGAAATGGGTACGAGATGCTTCTCAATGGCCCTTGCATGTACAATGTCACGTGGGACCCCACCTCCATGCTGAGAGGGTAGAACAGGCCAGTATTTCAGAATTTCTAATTGGAAACCCCATTCACAACATTGTATTTCTCTGACATATTGGACAGGGGATTACATGACAACCCACCGTATAGCGAACTACGAAGTACAGTGCGATCGGAGCTCAGGTATAGTGCAGACGGAGAACTTACAGCGGCTGTAAACATTAGAATACATGCACAGTGTTTATTGCCTGCACACCTACTTATTATTTGGAGGACAAACGTGCAAGTGGACAATGACTGTTGCAACCACAGAAGAAAAGTTGAAATGATCCTGGTTTAGGGAGAATGAAGGAGAAATATTGAAGTTGCTCTTGCCTTTTATGCCGAGCGTTTTCCAGAGAAAGTTCGCTCTCGTTCATTCTTTTACAAGGTTGTGAACGCTTTTACGTCTCATGGCAGCATACAGACCTGCAAAAGAAACAAAGCAAACGTGTTACAAGAGAAGCTTATGAAACAACCCGCGTATAAGCATCCAGCAATTTCACCGCGATTCCGGTATGTCCGTAGGTAGTACTGTCACAGTGCTGCATGGTCATAAGCATCATCCGTACTACATATCACTGCATCAAGAACTCCGTGGCCCCAATGTCCATAAACGGGTAGTGTTTAGTGAATGGGCACGTCAACAAATGCAAACGACTCTAGGGTTTTTGCCGAGGCACTATTTTCCCATGAGGCTACATTCACAAATCATGGTAGCGTTAACTGGAATAATAGACATTACTGGAGTGTAGACGACGCCCACTGGTTACAGGTTGACCATCAGCACCCTCGGTCGGTTAACGTGTGGTGTGGCATCATGGGGAACAAACTCATTGGTCCGTATTTTATCGACAGCACGTTGAATGGACGCAAATATTGAACATTGTTGAAACAGGAACTATCGGTAGTACTACAGGATGTTGCCCTGAACGTTCTAGAATGTATGTGGTTTCAGCATGACGGTTACACAGCGAATTACACAATTGAAGCCGGCGAGTGTGGCCGAGCGGTTCTAGGCGCTTCAGTCTGGCACCGCGCGACCGCTACGCTCGCAGGTTCGAATCCTGCCTCGGGCATGGATGTGTGTGATGTCCTTAGGTTAGTTAGGTTTAAGTAGTTCTAAGTTCTAGGGGACTGATGACCTCAGATGTTGAGTCCCATAGTGCTCAGAGCAATTTGAGCCACACAATTGAAGCACTGAAGCACTGTGCGGCTGGTCCCGGCGGAGGTTCGAGTCCTCCCTCGGGCATGGTTGTGTGTGTTTGTCCTTGGATACTTTAGGTTACGTAGTGTGTAAGCTTATGGACTGATGACCTTTGCAGTTAAGTCCCATAAGATTTCACACATATTTGAACATTTTGAACACTGAAGGTATTAGTCCGTGTTTACACTGGACGGTGGATCGACAGAGATGGCCGTATTAATTGGCGGTATTGAAGTTGGCGGTACTTCATTGCAACACCTACTCTAATTGGAAAAGTAGAATAGCGTTCGCCTGGAGCGACGGCTATAGTGACGCATCGAATAGTCGCCTGTTCGATATGTCGGAGGAATACGACGTTTCGCCTGTTCGATATGTCGGAGGAATACGACGTTGCGAACGGGATTTCCGATTAGAAGTTATGAGATACTGGCCTGCCCTAGCTCGCAGCATGGAGGTGGGGTCACATGTGCCATTGGATATTCAACGGCAATTGAGTAGCATGTCGTAAATTAAAATTGTGTACCCATTTATATCCCTCCGATTACAGCGCCATCTGTGGCGAAACGAAGGAAATGCTTAAGACAAAACGTATGTAGAATTTGCCGTGAAATCGTAATCTGCCATAAAAGAAAACGGGGTTCCACTGAAGATTTCGAAGTTGTCCCCTGCCACCGAAGCAAGGGGTGGGGTGGGGGGTTGGGGGGTCGAGTGTGGTATTATTGCACGTCCCCTTCCGAAACAAACAAATTGAAATTATAACATTTTTTGATAGACGTGTAGTTTTCGAGATATTTCAATGTCTTCTGTTAAAATGAAGACCCTGTATGTCAGGATATTTCGAACCCATGATGAGAATTCCCCTTAACACAAATGTTTTAAACTCTCCTGTAAAATGACAGCTGATTATAGTCGATAGTATTAGTAAAGTCACATAAATCCTTAGTATTAAATTATAGATGAAACAGCAGCTGCCGGCCGGAGTGGCAGAGCGGTTAAAGGCGCTACAGTCTGGAACCGCACGACCGCTACGGTCGCAGGTTCGAATCCTGCCTCGGGCATGGATGTGTGAGATGTCCTTAGGTTAGTTAGGTTTAAGTAGTTCTAAGTTCTAGGGGACTTATGACCACAGCAGTTGAGTCCCATAGGGCTCAGAGCCATTTTTGAAACAGCAGCTGATTAGTGTAAAAGGAACGGGTGTGGTTATTCAGAATATTTGCTTTTCTCCTAATTTTTTTGTATATACATGATGAGCTAGCTAACATCCCTTTTACTTCGTAAACGGTTCATATACAGAAACAAGATTTACGGCAATGATACTACCAATATCCTTAATTCTTGTTTCAACAGTGACACTGAACCATATTCAAGCGCGGTTTTTAAATTGAACGGCATACTTTTATTTGCGGAACTCAGAAACTTTAGAGAAGATCAGTTCAGTGACGTAACGCTTATTACTGCTGCCGCTGAAACTTTTCGCTGAAGTACCTGAAAAATTTACTACAATATGTGGCCGAGCGGTTCTAGGCGCTTCAGTCCGGAACCACGCTGCTGCTACGGTCGCAGGTTCGAATCCTGCCTCGGGTATGGATGTGTGTGCTGTCCTTAGGTTAGTTAGGTTTAAGTATTCCTAAGTCTAGGGGACTGATGACCTCAGATGTTAAGTCCTATAGTACTCAGAGCCATTTGAACCATTTTTTGGCACTACAATAGAGAGACACTGCGGTCGGTATCTGTTATTGCGATCTAAACATCCACAAAGGGGACTTTCATGTCAGCCTCCGCGGTTATTTGTAGGAAGCGCAATAGTGTATAACGGCAGCTTTGATTCTCAATTTTAGCACGTTTCCAGATGCCTTAGCGAAAAGTTTCAGCGTCAACATTAATAAGCGCTGAATCACTACACCCTTCTTTTCAAGTCATTCGTAATGCCGTTAAAGAAAATACATCTTCTGGACTACAGTATTAATATAAATGTCGTTGTTAGAATGCCCATTAATTTAGCTATCGTCAACCCGTAGGAGAGAACTGTAGAATTTTAAGGGACATGCTACTGTTGCGGGTGGTATGGTCTTCTTTTCTCCGTCCTTAAAACTCACGTACCCAGACAGTTATATTGGTATTAACAGTTTTACATGAACGACGCGGCGCAACTCGACATTTTTTGTGTGCACAAATCACTGCCAAAAGTGAAAGAAACGATACATTTCAGAAACAATCCCAGAATCAACTGTCGGATGATCCCTGGGCCTTTGTATTCGCAACCTGAAGTGTATTCCCACTATCACCGAGCCACATGTCGTTTAAGGAAAACCATTTTTTGTAATTCCATTTTTTATGTAAGTGAGCTTCCTGAAATTAGCATTTCTTTGTAAATGGAAAATAGTCCACAATATTCAATACACGGGGTGTAAACGATAACTGTTTACAACACATCACAGTTGTGTAGCAAAAGTCCATACGACCAGTTTGATAAAGGACACTTGAAATCTATGAAGCCTGGAAATAGCCTAAAATTGGCCAAGCTACAGCGCCCGTGCGCCGCGTCGGATTTTCAATATTCTCTAGCTGTCTTACGCCACAGGCTTACTCAGCTGTTTTATTAACATTATTTAAATTATCCTGTGTGCGCAGTGCAAAAAAGACGTTTGTAAATGTTATGCAAAAGCTAATTACGTTTACAATTCTGTCTAAACTTAGCCCTTCTAAGAACAGTAGTTTTGTATTAAGAAGACCCGACATATAAAATGATTTAACTGTTAATTTTACACTGTTGAATTTCACAATATTATGGGGTCAAATTTAGACAAACCTCAATTTTACAATTTATAACTGCAGGAACTACAGGCTTTTAATATTCAAGGACGATTTTTTTTTCAAAATATCTCGCAACGTGCGTGCCCTGTTGTTTAGGTTGTTTTTGTAGACCAATTTGAAGTTGTTTCCCTGCTTGATGGAACACAAGTGTCCTATATCAAATTGTTCGTCTCGACTTCACGTACACCAGGGTGGTACGTTGCAAACAGTTATTCTTAACACACTGTAAGTGCAAATGGTGTGGTCAATATTATTTGAATCTCGGCAGAACTTTATCCGGTTTAGTTCTTCATAATTTACCTATTCTATCGATTCTGCAATCAATCAGTTTGAATCAGTCTTGCACCACACACTTTGGTCCGCCCCGGTAGCTGAGTGGTCAGCGTGACAGACTGTCAATCCTAAGGGCCCGGGTTCGATTCCCGGCTGGGTCGGAGATTTTCTCCGCTCAGGGACTGGGTGTTGTGTTGTCCTAATCATCATCATTTCATCCCCATCGACGCGCAGGTCGCCGAAGTGGCGTCAAATCGAAAGACCTGCACCAGGCGAACGGTCTACCCGACGGGAGGCCCTAGCCACACGACATTTCCATTTACCACACACTTTGAACAGCGCGTAGAGCAGTGCACATAAAATGCTGTCATTATCAAATCTGTATCTGTCGCAGTACGGAAAAGGGGCGAACAAGAAATCTGCTGTTCTGACAGCGGAAAAAGAAGGCAGAGGGGACTCGAAAAAAGAAATAAGGAAAGGTAGTTCTGAGTAAGCTGATAGCATCACTAGACTACCAGCTGCGAAGGTCGGCAGAAAGTCAGTTAGGAAGAATGAGGAAGTGTTTCAAGGGGAAAAAAGTTGCAAAAATGAAAGCTACGCTACTCAGCAACGAAGTCAGAATCATAGAGACAAGGATAACTCTGTTTTGCCGCGACCAAGGGTAACTGTCGATGCCGTCTTGGGTTACGTCACCAGCATTCGAGGAACTCCTTAGTGCAAGCTCTTTACCTATGTTGGGCACGATCTATGTCCTACAATCTCAGAGTAAGGGAAAGATTCAGGGATCCTTGTATGCGACGAAAGAAGGAAGATTAAGGTTAACGTCCAATTCAAGAAGAAGTCATTAGAGACGAGACCGATCAAAAACTGGGGTTGGAGAAAGATGGCGATAGAATTCGGCCGATTCCTTCAAAAAGGAACTAGCTCGGCATTTACTGTAAGCAATTTAGGAGAACCATCGAGAAGCTAAATCCGAATGGCCGGACGGGGACATGAATTGCCAACGTGCGAATACGAGTCTAGTGTCTTAATACTGAATAGCCGCACTATTTAGTTGCTTAACCCCTCTCCCCCCACCCCTCCCAAACACATCAACAGACCAACCACTGTCATAATCACCGAACAATCTGGTTCGAAATAACCATTTAGGATTTGAAAGAGCTGAGTAGACTGCTCACAGGCAGCATTTAATGAAAAACGGTTTCTGTCAACAGTTATAAAGAACTTTATTTAAATGAACGACAAAAAATTTAAAACTGAATGACGCTTTATCTTTCAGTGTTCGTAGCGATACTGTTTCTACGAGAGTGCACTCGAGCCATAAGGCTTATTGTGCATCAGTCATAGCGGTTTGTGATTATGGTTCGCACCGATCTGAACATGTTTGTTGAGAGATGGCTGGAATATTTTAATGATGTGATTAATGATCAGTTTGCGTCGCTGGAACTTATGTTTACTCTATTCCATGAACATGCTTGTTTAAAAATAGGAATTTAGAGCTACATCGTTCATGTGAAACGCATTGCGCTCTCGCTATTTTCATTCAGAGTATTTCGCAAAAATGGACGCATACAAAAGGGGATGTTCCGTTGACTCCGACAACAGATTTTAAAAAAAGCGACCATATGGAGCATCTTCACTAATATATCAGCCAACTGAATATTTTTAATTGGTAGATGCAATATGCGAGTTTTGATGGCAAAATATATCCTACTGCACAAATGGGCACAAAATAGCGAAGTAGCCACATCATAAAGGCAGAGAGGACAAAGATAGAGCATCAGTTTGTTGGGAGGATTTATGGACAGAGTAATACAGCAGTACGAGGCAACCTCCGTTATGCATTGCACGGTGAACACAGTATGTATATATATTTAAGAAAGTAACGACAAACTTGAAAGTGCAGAGCTCAAGGGTGTCGTTTTCGTGTTAGACCATAAAGAGGGTAGTGACCTGTGTTAACATCCCGTGGTGTACTACTCCCATACGCACAGCTAACTTAGCTTCAAAGTTACGAAAAAAAAGAGGACGGTTTTCATCAAGGTCAGAATCATGTATCTTGTGTACTAGAGTCCACGATAACTATAATCACTTTGGTCTAACCACGTAAGTGTAATCATCGCCCACTACAGACAACGCCTTAGTCATGTGGTCATCTTTCTTTGCCTCTCGTCATCCGCACCACTCGACTGCAAATATTGCTGTCCATTACACTTTGCAATACGAATGTTCTGAGTGTTCCTTTTAATTTTCTTCCTGGGGTTTCTTTAAGAAATTGTCCAGTTTAATTTTTATTTTTGTTATTGCTTTAACCAGTGGTTTTTAAATAGTTGGTCAGTGGAGGTTTTTATAAACCAGGATGTTTCTTTCGGTCTAGGGTGGTTCTTCTCGATGTTTACATATCCACAGTTTCAAATGAATTCCCTTTCCTGTTTCCTAACAATCTCCGCTTCACAGCCGTGCATAATAAAAAGATCTTGATAATATTTTCCACATTTTATAATCGGAGGATTTTTTTTTTTTTTGACAATTGTTACGCTTTCATTCTGTCCAGACTTATTTGGTCGTCGCTCAATTGATAGTTCATATCCATGAACCCTGTGTTGCCTCAAATCACTGTGCTATTCAAGTGGCAGAAATCACTTACTTGATTTGGGGTTATACTCCCTATTTTAATGTTTAGTCTCGATGTATCTACCACTATCGTGCTGGTTTCGTTTGTGCTCAGCTTATGCTAGAGCAGCAATCAAAATTCTTAGCACATAGTTCATATAATTTTCTGGGGATGCTACGACCACAATATTGTCAGACAATCTCGCGCGATATATTTCTTTAATATATTTTTTTTCTCTTGCGTTGTTTTTCATCCAAGTCATCTAAAAGTTATGCCTTGTCACTTCATCCATTGTCTTCTACCTCGTGCTTTCTTCTTCATTTCTTGATAATTTTGGCAGTTAGTTACTTCTAATAGACCTTACACTGAAACTTCCTGGCAGATTAAAACTGTATGCCGGACCGAGACTCGAACTCGGGACCTTTGCCTTTCGCGAGCAAGTGCTCTACCATTCTTTTTTCCTTTTTTAATTTTTTTTATATATAAAAGAAGTGTAGTAGGTCAGGGATCAGAGTGGGCAGGGGTCGTACTTGGAGGCCTGGCCACGGTGTCCCCGTCTCCTGACAGGATAAGGGGAGGAAACATTGTACAATTATGTAATTTGTTTATTAGTAACAATAATATTTTATTTATTCATTTAATTTTAATGTCCCAAAACAAAAATCACATATGAAAAAGAAAGGAAAGAAATATAGGGACGAAGTGACATCCTCGACACTCACTGGGAGTAAATCCGATCCCTCGAAACAACGTAAACCTGGGACTCCCCACCGCTTCGGGGGGTTATGAAACATGCTGCCTAGAAAGTTCGCAAAATGCGTTTTATATTTAGAGTGGCGTCGGATGATTTCGTGTTGTTCTAGTAGATAATGCCAATAGTCCATGCCCGATATCAAGGTCAGCGAGAGCACGTAGTGCGGTGCGTGTCCTCCAATCCATCGGATTGCCGATGTTTTTTGTGAGGGGAAAAAGACAGCGTTAGGGAAAAATAAAGCGTCCGTCATGATCGTGGATTCGTCGGTGCGTCGGAGGAGGGCCATGATGCGTTGCGTCTGCTGCCAAACATCCTTTGCCTCACCGCACTGCAGAGAATGTTCGTCGGTGTCCTGCATGCCACATATAAGGCAGAGTGGGGAATCTACCATGCGAATGTCGTACAATCGTTGGCGGTTGACTGTCTTGCGGTTAATGAATGTATACCATGACGACCTCCATGCCATGGTGAGGAGAGGCGTATGGACAGCTCGCCAAATCTGTCGCCAGTCTCGCGTTGGGTATTTAAGTTCGACAACATTGCTGCCATGATGACGTCGCAAGTATCGATATATCTCACTGGTAGTGAGGACTCTTGTAGAAGGTATCTGTAACTGAATATAACTAAATTCAACAAAGAATCGCGCGACGTGAGAAAAAGAGGGCGAAATTGTTCCTACCGCCACCGGCGGTTCAAAGGACGTGGGAAGAAGCACATCCAGGATGGCCGATGTGATGGCGTGTTGCTGTTGGTTCCAAGTTCGTAGCGTCGCTCGCCGGTATAGAGCTAGAGCCTTTTTCCGCACATCCGTGAGGTTAAGTCCTCCAGAATGGTGTGGGAGAGTTAAAGTCTCGTATGGCATTGGCAGTACCTGTGCCAGGTGCGGCAGTCGCGAGGCCAGGTGAACATTAGTGTAGTCCAGCCTTTGGATCAGGTCGTGCGTCCGGAGTGAATTGTTGCGTATGTGCAGTCGGACGTGCTGGAGGAGACGTCGATAGCTCGCCGCCGCTGATTTCCGTAGCGATCGGGTGAATAATACACCTAAGCATCTCAAGATGGTTCAAATGGCTCTGAGCACTATGCGACTTAACTTCTGAGGTCATCAGTCGCCTAGAACTTCGAGCTAATTAAACCTAACTAACCTAAGGACATCACACACATCCATGCCCGAGGCAGGATTTGACCTGCGACCGTAGCGGTCACGCGGTTCCGGACTGAAGCGTCTAGAACCGCACGGCCACACTGGCCGGCCATCTCAATATGTCCACCGTCGTAAACAGACTGTGCAAAGCGTCCAGCCCTCGACCAATGTGCATGGTCTTAGTTTTATTCATGTTGACCCTGCTTCCCGCAGCTACTCCGTACGTAGTGTGAAGGGTAACCACCTTACTTACTTCGTTCTCCGACCGGACGAGTATCATCAAGTCGTCGGCATGTGCACGACACGTGAAGGAGCTCGCACGGAGTCGGACGCCTGTTAGAGTCCGTCTAAGAGTCTGCATAAATGGTTCGAGCGCTATTGTAAACAGTATCATCGACAAGGGACATGCTTGCCTAACTGAGCTGCAAACAGGAATCGTTCCTACCTCCCTGCCATTGACTCTCACCGTGGAAGAAGCGCCGCGAAGTAGGCGCATGAGGACGGTAATAAAATCCTGTGGTATCGCCATGCGTCACCATCTGAGCTACCCAAGCACGACTCACGTCCCGTCCTCTCAGCTTTATTTCTGCCAGTACCTCGTCTCCTACCTTCCAAACTTTACAGAAGCTCTCCTGCGAACCTCGCAGAACTAGCACTCCTGAAAGAAAGGATACTGCGGAGACATGGCTTAGCCACAGCCTGGGGAATGTTTCCAGAATGCCAGGAAGTTTCATATCAGCGCACACTCCGCTGCAGAGTGAAAATCTCATTCTGGTGACACACTGTTTTCGTCCTTGCCCTGTTCTTGGTTTTCTTTCGGAAAATTCTTCCTTCCAGTATGTTAAAAACTTAGTGCATATCAATAAATGTCCAAAAAGTTTTGTTTTCCTTATTCAGAAAGTCGCTGTGAAGTCTGTATGCCCATGGATCTCTTTGAGAACACCTTAATTTGTTATCGCTTCTGTTCACTTCGTTCTCGTAAGCTTCCTCGAGGGCCACAATTCCAACGCTTGTACTCGATATCTGTCCGTCTTTAACTATGTTCAGCTTTCACCGATATGTAGCACCACTTGCCAGTTGAACGTCATGATACTTTTTCTTGCTATGCTAAGCTTATTTATGAGTGATTATATTCGTTCATTGAAACGACGTTTAGCTATGGCAAACTTTTTGAGATTTTCATGAGGCATCCTGTAATTATGGCTCCTAGATAATAAAATTTCTCAACCTTTTCTATTTTACTTTGAATTTAGATCACAGGTTTGTATTGATTTCTGATTTGGTTAGCGTCATAATTTTTTATTGTTGATTTTAAATTCAAACTTTGTCATAATTGCTGAAAATTTAGAAAATATATTTTGCATATTTTTCGCTATCAGCTATTGAGGTACAGTTCAAACTCGTGTATGTGGCCCTCATCAAGGCAGATCTCCGGCTCATCCGGATCGTTTTGAATTGAAGTGCAGCCAACCTCTATACACAAATCCTGGCAGAGTGTCAGTTATCTAGTTGACACTGAGGCCTACTGTACTATAGTGCCTCCGTTGGTTGCGAGTGTAGAATGAGGAAGAAGGAAGTAGCTGTTACAGCCCACACACAAAAAGTGATCCGCCCAGCATGCATAAATGAGAATTTTTGAAAAACATTGCTGCTGAACTTGGTGCTGAGGCATTTTCAAAAATTCCAGAATACTCAGACATAAATGACTGGCTACGGAATAAGACTGCTAGCTGACAAGGACAATAATGATGGTGGATTAGCTGACGAAATTCGGGCTTCGGAAGACGATTTGGATACACATAGACAACAACGGAGCTGTGCAAAATAATGGTTTACTTTACGCGAAGGAACTTCGGCCGAACTAGTGCTGGTGAAACGCTTAGGTGATCGTGCTGCACCTACGAATCTGGATCGAAAGAAACTTACTGATTACTGCAATGTATACAACTCATTGTCTTCTTTTTTTCAATATCAGATCATCATTTATATGGAAATAACATATAATTTGTGTATTTACTTCAAAACCAATGTAACCTGTGTCACTCTAATTTTTCCTGACTTCGCCGGCCGGTGTTTCCGAGCGGTTCTAGGCGCTACAGTCTGGAACCGCGTGACCGCTACGGTCGCAAGTTCGAATCCTGCCTTGTGCATGGATGTGTGTGATGTCCTTAGGTTAGTTAGGTTTAAGTAGTTCTAAGTTCTAGGGGACTGATGACCTCAGAAGTTAACTCCCATAGTGCTCAGAGCCATTAGAGCCATTTTTTTCCTGACTTCCCGGAATATGCGAATTTTCGATTGTCAGGATAAACTACGGTCCCAACTAATCCGGATAAAACGACTTTCCACTCCAATAGCATCTCAAATTATCGTACTTACATAAATAAATTAAATAGGTATAGAGAGATGAAAGAAGTGAGCCACGCAGGAATGCTTGTGCCGTCTGAGAACAGACGGGTCGTATCTCACGGAGGGAGAGGTAATGGTGCAGCGGAGAGTGAGAGTGAGCGTGGCCGCCTTAAATTTAGCCGGGCAGCGGCAGCGGCGGCGGCGGCGGCGGCGGCGGCGCACCGGCCGATGTGACGTCGGCCAGCTATGCAGCGCGCCCGGCCGAGCGCTGGCCTCGATATTTCATCCACGCTTTTAGACCGCGGCCTCTCCGCCAATATGAAGTGCTCTTGTCGGCGGGGTTTGAAATATCTCGACGTTATTTTCGCTGCGCCGACGGGTAGAGATCTCTCAAGTGGCTGCCCGGGGAGAGGGCTTTGGCGGCGGGCGCGCCTGTCACCAGGGTTGGCGTTAACAAATGCACCGGTTAGCCGCCGCTTTGTCGGTGTCGCGCCCATCGCTCCGCACCCCCTGTCTGCCGTGCCCTGAGGATTCCACAGCCGCGAATCTTTCAGTCAAAAGCAGATAGGTATTTTCTGTCACGGTACAGACGCCGAACCGTGGTTTCTATAGATGGACTCTTCGCTAGAAAGTACATTTTTGCTTTTTGCCCTTAATATTGGTCAAACTATCCATTACCGCCTATAGAAGTTGGGAAGTAAAATAATTGACCATAAATGGCGTCAACTGCCAAAATTACAGGAAGAACTTCAATTAGTATTTCTTGGCTGAAAGGCCATGGTCGACAATTAAAACTACCACCCGACCGTTTCGTCTCCGACAGTGGGAACACATCTCCAGAGGTAAAGCGGTAACTGCATCAACCACCGAAATTAGAGATGTTAAAGGGCACCACCATTCGTGCCTCTACATATACACTATTGGCCATTAAATTTGCTACACCACGAAAATGACGTGCTACAGACGCGAAATTTAAACGACAGGCAGGAGATGCTGTGATTTGCAAATGATTAGCTTTTCAGAGCATTCACACGAGGTTGGCGCCGGTGGCGATACCTACAACGTGCTGACATGAAGAAAGTTTCCAACCGATTTCTCATACACAAACAACACTTGACCGGCTTTGCCTGGTGAAACGTTGTTGTGATGACTCATGTGAGGAGAAGAAATGCGTAGCATCGCGTTTCCGACTCTGATAAAGGTCAGATTGTAGCCTATCGCGATTGCGGTTTATCGTATCGCGTCATTGCTGTTCGCGTTGGTCGAGATCCAATGACTGTTAGCAGAATATGGAATCGGTGGGTTCAGGAGGGTAATACGGGACGCCGTGCTGGGTCCCAATGGCCTCGTATCACTAGCAGTCGACATGACAGGCATCATATCCGCATAGCTGTAACGGATCGTGCAGCCACGTCTCGATCCCTGAGTCAACAGATCGGGACGTTTGCAAGACAACAACCATCTGCACGAACAGTTCGACGACGTTTGCAGCAGCATGGACTATCAGCTCGGAGACCATGGCTGCGGTTACCCTTGACGCTGCATCACAGACACGAGCGCCTGCGATGGTGTACTCAACGACGAACCCGGGTGCACGAATGGCAAAACGTCATTTTTTCGTATGAATCCAGGTTCTGTTCACAGCATAATCATGGTCGCATCCGTGTTTGGTGACATCGCGGTGAACGCACATTGGAAGCGTGTATTCGTCATCGCCATACTGGCGTATCAACCGGCGTGATGGTATGGGGTGCCATTGGTTACACGTCGCTGTCACCTCTTGTTCGCATTGACGGCACGTTGAACAGTGGACGTTACATTCCAGATGCGTTACGACCCGTGGCTCTACCCTTCATTCGATCCCTGCGAAACCCTACATTTCAGCAGGATAATGCACGACCGTATGTTGCAGGTCCTGTACGGGCCTTTCTGGATACAGAAAATGTTCGACAGCACATTCTCCAGATCTCTCACCAATTGAAAACGTCTGGTCAATGGTGGCCGAGCAACTGGCTCGTCACGAAACGCCAGTCACTACTCTTGATGAACTGTGGTGTCGTGTTGAAGCTGCATGGGCAGCTGTACCTGTACACGCCATCCAAGCTCTGTTTGACTCAATGCCCAGGCGTATCAAGGCCGTTATTACGGCCAGAGGTGGGTGTTCTGGGTACTGATTTCTCAGGATCTATGCACCGAAATTGCGTGAAAATGTAATCAGATGTCAGTTCTAGTTTAATATATTTGTCCAATAAATACCCGTTTATCACCTGCATTTCTTCTTGGTGTAGCTATTTTAATTGCCAGTAGTGTACATCTATATTCTGCAAACCACTGATGTGCATGGGGGAGGATATGTCCGACTGTACCAGTTTAAGGGCTTCTTCCCGCACTATTCAAGTATGTAGCCCGGGAAGAATGACTGTTTAAATGCCTCCTTGCGCGCTGAAATTTATGTGATCTTCTCCTGACGAATCCTTCGGGTGCGATATGTAGAGGGTTATAGTACACTGCCCCATCACATTAATTTGACTACGTGTCAAAAGCTCGAATAACCACCTTCTGCTGCGCGGACCGCTGCGAGACGGGTAAGAACACTGTCAGGTGAGGTTCTAGAAGGTAGCGACAGGGATGTGTAACCATGCCGACTCCAATGACGGCCAGCAGCATTTCTCGGTTGATGATGCATGGCGCGAACAGTTCGATCAAGATTGTCTCACAGATTCTCAGCTGGGTTTAAATACGGGGAGTTGGCTGGCCAGGGGAGTGCGGTAAATTCCTCCTGGTGCTCCTCGAATCAACCACGTACACTGCGAGCTGTGTGACACGTTGCATTATCCTGCTGATGGATGCTAACGTGGCGAAGAAAATAAACTACATGTGGAGGTGGAAATGGCCGCCAAGAATATATGCATGCTTGTGTTGGTCCATCGTGCCTTCTAGAATGACTAGATCACTCTGGGAATACCACGAAAACTCTCCGAAGACCATAACGCTCCCCCCTCCGCCCTTGACCCCTTTGCTTACACACATTTTATGCCGTCCACGCCAAGTGGCATCCGTCCGATGGAGCACAAAACGTGACTAATCTGAAAAGGCTGGTGGCTCTCGATCTTTCACCATAAACGAGTCCATCAACAAGAGGTAGCAAATATGAGGTAGCCAAGGAGGTGGAAACGTGGATTCTACTATGTCAAGACTGCTTGGTAGCTACAACAGGAAAACACAATTAATTAGCAGGAGTACAAAATAAGAAAGTATTTATTACTTTGTTGTAGTCCATGATCCGTTGGTTGACAGTTATAGAAGACCCGACTAGACTAAGCGTCTGTAGAATGACATAATTTACAAATCACAGATCTTGTAGCGACGAATTATTCTCTCGTAATGTTGAATGTTGAATCCGGTGGGTTTGAAGGCTTACTTGGCTGTCGACATGACAGAACGTAGAATTTTTTATGACTGCCAACTTAGTACTGTTGACTTTACAGAACTTTACAACTGGGCTACAAAGGCTTGACGGCAGCAATGACTGAGCTGCAGACCATGACTGACTAAAATCGGCGCTGACTGCCCACTGAGGGCGGTTACGAACTGTAGACTGGCACAACTGCACTACACTCCTGCTACACGTGATGTGGCCTCACGGCGAGCATAAGTACTGCGACTGGCTGTGTATTCTTTGGTTAGCACAGCCGCTCTTCTGTTCCGTTTATCGAGAGAATCGCATCCGGCGGATCTATCTCTTAGGCGGCGGTTTGGTCGTATGACTGACGACATCACAAAGCCCACTTGCCGCCACTTAGTGAACGTGCAGTTTTGATATTGCAAATTCCAGCCTTCGTCGCCGGCGAACAGCAGCCAGTCAGGGTGCGTGAAACGGCGCCTGCTGCAGAGGCCAGACCCGTGCGCAGTAACATTCGCCGTATGGTCGTTCAACAGACACTGCAGATAGCCCCTTGCTTCATCTGGGCGGTCAGTTGCTCAACAGTTTGCCCGTACTCATTTCCGCAGCTTGTCGCCCACCCCTGTCATCTATGGTGCAAAATGGTTCAAATGGCTCTGAGCACTATGGGACTTAACATCTGAGGTCATCAGTCCCCTAGAACTTAGAACTACTTAAACCTAACTAGCCTAACGACATCACACACATCCATGCCCGAGGCAGGATTCGAACCTGCGACCGTAGCAGTCGCGCGGTTCCGGACTGCGCGCCTAGAACCGCTCGGCCAAAGCGGCCGGCATATATGGTGCACCAGAGTAGCCTCCGCACTGGCTTTATATAGCACCACTTTGCCATGCACGGTATACTTTAACCACGGCGGGACGTGAACAGTTTAGTAACTTAACTGTTTCGGCAATTCTTCCACCCTTGGTCCGAAAGCCAATGACTGAGCTCTTCCTGAAGTAAGATAAATCGCGTTGTCTCCGCATTACGACAACGACTGCACTGTTTTGCGCGTCCCCCAACACGCATTATATACACTCCACTGCTAGTGCTATCACCTGCCGCCTGCGAGTGCTTATTGCACGTTGACGTTGAACATACGATGGTCACATTAATGTTACCGGACCGTGTATATTCTATGATTCATCATTTAAAGCTGCTTCTTGGAATACGTAAACGCACAAATTAAAATAACAACAAACAATGTGACACTGCTTCCTCACACAACATCCAAAAACCCATGTACATAGCCGGCCGCGGTGGTCGTGCGGTTCTAGGCGCTCCAGTCCGGAGCCGCGCTGCTGCTACGGTCGCAGGTTCGAATCCTGCCTCGGGCATGGGTGTGTGTGATGTCCTTAGGTTAGTTAGGTTTAAGTAGTTCTAAGTTCTAGGGGACTGATGACCACAGCAGTTGAGTCCCATAGTGCTCAGAGCCATTTTTGAACCATGTACATAACGTTACCATATTTAGGTGTGATATCAGACAAAATAGCCAAGCTGTTTAAAAAAACAGACATCAGGATCACCTTTGCCACCAACAACAGCTTAAAAAAGAAATTGATACATGACATCTCACACCCTACAGAGAAATTGAACAAAGCAGGAATTTGCAAAATTACATGCAGCCATCGCTACAAATATTACATTGGTCAAACGGGAAGAAGTTTTAAAGCCCGATTTAAAGAACACATTGACTATTTCAGACTTGTCAAGCCGAATAAATCAGCTATAGCGAAACATATAAATGGAACAGGACACAGTGTTACAAAAGGCAACGATCTCAAAATACTACATAATTTAGAAAAGAACTGGAAAATGGACATCTTGGAAGAAATGGAAATATTCATCCATGGTCACATGGGAAATAACGAGATCCTGAATGAAATGACTGACTTAAAAAATTCACAATTCTTTTCCAATTTCACTACAGTACTACTAGCATAAAAGATATATAACATGACAGTCGTTTGACTCTAGCCCCAACAATAGCTTAGAAATATGTAAATTAAATAGTTTATATCATGATATGTTCAATAATATTGTAATGCATTTCGTCAACCTACATCTGTAATACGATAACAAGACGTGCAGAAGACATGTAAACATCTGACACCACAATTGGACAAATCGATAGTCAAATCGAAATCAGCTGTATATCGATAGCCGTCTCGTCCACTGCACTACAGAACTGTTTGTGATCGTGTTTCCAAGTTACTGCTATGTTAGTGACAATTTGTGAACAGTGACCAAGAGAGCCACGGAAATGGAAACACCTCAGCGCATCACAACGAGACTGCCACGCCAGAAGAACAAAGATGAACACAGTATTTACAAAAAGACTATGTAACATCAGTCTGACCTTATTGTAAAATTGTTATTGTAATGCCATTTAGCCTGTAGTTGAGATATTTCCTCGAAACGTGTCGCTAAATAAATGAGTAATACAATAGTTGACAAAGTTTGTGACTGGTAGCGGTAATTAAAAAAAAACCTTTACATATTTCTTGACACAGTCACGCTCGAAAAATAGTCAAAATGGCTTCAAACTGGTTCTTGAAGCTTTGGAAGTAGGCATTCTCGGCATAATATACCTCTATTTTCAAGAGTCTGCCAGTTCAGTTTCTTTTATGTTTCTGTGACACTCTCCCGCGGATCAATAAAACTTGTGATTCGCGCTGCCCTTCTCTGTTGGTTGGTTGGTTGGTTTGGGGGAAGAGACCAAACAGCGAGGTCATCGGTCTCATCGGATTAGGGAAGGACGGAGAAGGAAGTCGGCCGTGCCCTTTCAAAGGAACCATCCCGGCATTTGCCTGGAGTGATTTAGGGAAATCACCCTTCTCTGTAATACGTTAAATAACACCTATTAGTCCTGTTTGGTAGCGGACCCACACACTTGAGCATTACTCTAGGATGGATGACACGAGTGATTTGTAAGCTATCTCTTTTTTAAACTGATTGAATTACCCTAGTATTCTATCAATCAACCAAGTGTGCCTTCTGGTTTACCTACGACTGATCTCATGTGATCTTTCCATTTCATATCAAAAACGGTTCAAATGGCTCTAATCACTATGGGCTTAACAGCTGAGCTAGACGTAGAACTACTTAAACCTAACTAACCTAAGGACATCACATACATCCATGCTCGAAGATCGTTTCAACCTCATACTTGTCCAACACTCCCTGCTTGGTATATTATGTGTGTAGATTCAGGATATATCATCCTTAATAGTTAATACTGACACAGGGGAAAATATATGTCAAGGAGAAGCAAAAAAGTTCCAGTGAACGTGGGTCTGCAAACGAGACATTTGCGAGCCATTAGCGAATGTTTGGGTACGAGCCGACACTAATTTCAATATCAAGTATTATCGTAGTTAGTAGAAATGCTTTGGAAATCTAAACCTGTCGATTAAGTCCCACTTTAATTAGGTTCACATTTTCACTATGGCCTAGGGTAAGCGAATGTAGTACATGCTTGGCGGGGCATCGGCATATGTTTCAGCTAATGTAAAGCGACAGCTAGCGCGCCAAAATCATCCTAGACGGACCGGTCGAACTATGCCTGTACGCTTGGCCTTTCGAGATCAGACTTCCACCATCTGGATTTTTCTGAAGAGTACAGCATTCTTGTTGACAAGGTTGAAGGGTTGAACAACCAGTCAGGGAATTGTTCGGCCTTGTCAAGGTTACTATATTATCCGGGGATATTTGAAAGAACTTGTAAGTCACTGTGGAGAACAGTGCAATATTGCACTGATGTAATAGTTCAAGACGTAGAACAGGTGGGACGGTACAGTAAACTATAAAATGTTATGTGCAAATGTAGTACTGTATTCCTTGTTAATGTAGGTCATGAGTGAAATTTGAGCCCAGTTAGATGGACATTTTGTTAGACATTTTATTTCTAAACTGTATTTGTACTAACTGGGTCAGCATTTCATACTGGTGTGTATGGCGGCTTGTAACCAGACATGCGAACCTTTTCGGGAACGGCTCGTTTGTGGACTAGGTTTGTTGGTACGCTTTTGTTTCTATTATCGTATACTTCCACCCATGCCGTTGTACGCAGTTAATAATTATACAAAAAGAGTTCAAAAAAGTGTCGAATACTTTGAGAGGTGGTAATACTCATCGAAACAAGAAAAATGTGTCCCACAAACATGGGTCGGAAACGCATACTTGCTGAGATAAGCACGTGTTTATAGGAAGGGTTGCGGACATTAGCCCAATAGTTTGCATTAGCGCTCCGTCAAAAATGTCTGCAAGGTATTATAATGTCTTAATCACAGTACTCTACCCGCCATTAAGTGGTCTGCAGTCAGTTGTATTTAGTTCGAGTTGTGTTGTAGGCTACGTTAGTTTCCCTCGTGTTTGTGTACCTTATTGTACATTGCTATTAATCCTGGGTACCCATCATGGTGTTTTACCTTACCCCAAACGCGGATTCACTTATGAGTTTACTGTAATTACGCTGTTTGTATGTACGAATGGCGTAATATATTTCTCTCTTCCACCACTTGTTAACAATGCAATCCTGCTACTTGATAAATGAAATAGCGGATATGATATTCTGCTATGGTTTAGCAAATGGACGTAGCCTGCCAGCCCATTCCCTCTACGCTGAAAAATATCCACTGCACAGATGCCCTCTGATAAGGTGTTCGGCAGACTTCTCCAGCGTCTGAGGGAAACAGGTACCGTTGCGCCTCAGAAAACTGACAGTAGAAGAACCCACACAGTCCGCACGCACGACATGGAGGAGCATGTGGCGCTTTCGGTGGAAGAAACCTATGGGACCAATGTGCTACGATTAGCAGCAGCAGAAGGCGTGACTCACTCTCTTATCTGGGAGATACTTCATGAACAATTACTGTGCCCATATCATCTACAGCGCGTTCAGGTCTTAGGGCCACAGGGTCATCATGGCAGGCGGCAGTTCTGTTAATGGCTGCTGCACAAGTGTGCCGCAGATCCACTGTTAACATTCAAGGTATTATTTACATTTTGTGTTGTGAATTTCCATAATCAGCATGAACGGGCAGATGTAAATCACCAAGCATTTCAGGAAAGAGGGCACAACACCGATTCTCAGCCGGCCGGTGTGGCCGAGCGGTTCTAGGCGCTTCAGTCCTATACCGTGCGACTGCTACGGTCGCAGGTTCGAATCCTGCCTCGGGCACGGATGTGTGTGATGTCTTTAGGTTAGTTAGGTTTAAGTAGTTTTAAGTTCTAGGGGACTGATGACCTCAGATGTTAAGTCGCATAGTGCACAGAGCCATTTGAACCAATTTTGAACCGACTCTTAATCAATTCATTGGCTGGCGTACTTGGCGATAGATTAATAGAGCCACAGTGCTGCCACAATGATTAATTGGGGCGCATTATCTGGACTTTCTCATTATTGTCTACCTTGCTGGAGACTGTGCCATTGCAACGACGAATACAAATGTGGTTCATGCATGATGGCGCATCAGCACACTTTCGTCAAATGAGCGTGAACATCTGACGCAGACATTTCAGGGCCACTGGATCGGTCGGAGAGGGGGGGGGGGGGAAGGGGTGCACACCTTGGCCTGCTCGTTCCCCAGACCTCAACCCCCTAGACTTTTGGCTATGGGGCACTTGAAGGAATTGGTATATGCCACGCCAATCAACGATTTGCAGGCACTAGAGGGTCGCGTCTTCAATGCGTGCCAGCAAGTACAATAACAAATGGGTATGCTTCAAAGGGTGCGTCATTCCTTACTCCTGAGAGCAGAGGGGTGCACTGACATGAATGGACGCCACGTTAAACACTTTCTGTAAACATGTGTTTATCGCCGAAAGTATGCATTTCCTGATCCATACTTATTGGACTAATCTCAGAAAATATGCATTTCCGGAACATGTTTATTTTTCTTCAAGGTGTTGTCCTAAGAGTCTTTAAGCTCATTTTATCTGGTGTTTCGGCAGATATTTGCAATTTCGTTTTACCAATGTGCAGATGAAGTCAGGCCAAACAAAAACTGCTGATCATATGTTTCATCGACGCTCGCTGTAAACAGAAAGCACCGGTTTTTCCCGTTACAAAAACAGTGATTTTTAAATCGTAAAATTACGTGCCTGTTCGATAAGGCAGTCCCAAGCTAATCCGATGCGATAATCGTTTTATCGATATGTACTAAAAGGAACAGTAAAATAAGGAATACTAAGCACTATTCAAGCAGCGACTGACTGGCGCTGACACATGGTGGTAGGACACAGCGCGGCGCACGGCGCCAGTCACTGCTGGAGTACTGGTTATTCTTCGTGTTTTATTGTTCCTTTTAACCGATATCGATAAGCTGAAAATCGCAATGAGTTAATATGTGACCGTCCTATGGAATGGCACGTAAAATTTAGCTTTCAAAATGATTCTCTTTGCAGTGGGAAACAAATCGACCCTCCCATGTGACACTCGGCATCGCAAGAAACATGCGATGAGCAGTATTTCTTTGGGCTGCCTCCGTCTTCACGCTGCACAAACAAAAGCACCGGAGAAAATGCGCCTGACGACTCTTCAGAGGGACTCCCGGTATACACTGAGGTGAGAAAAGCCATGGAAGAGCGATATGCACATACACAAATGGCGACGGCATTGCGTACCCGAGATATAAAAGGGCAGTGCATTCGCGGAGCTGTCATTTGTACTCAGGCAGTTTCTGTGAAAAGGTTTCCGACGTAATACTGGCCGCACGACGGGAGTTAACAGACTTTTAGCGTGGAATGGTAGTTGGAGCTAGACGAATGGAACATTCAGTTTCATAAATCAATAGAGAATTTAACATTCCGAAATCCACCGTGTCGAGAGTGTGCCGAGAATATCAAATTTCGGACATTACCCCCCAACACAGTGGCCGACGGCCTTCACTTAACGACCGAGATCAGTGGCGTCTCCGTAGAGTTGTCAGTGCTAACAGAGAAGCAGCACTGCGTGGAATAAACGCATAAATCAATGTGGGACATAAGACGAACGTATCGGTTAGGATAGTGCTGCGAAATCTGGTGTTAATGGCATATGGCAGCAGACGACCAAATGTGTCTTTGTTAATAGTACAACATCGCCTGCAGCGCCTCTCCTGAATTGTGGATGAAATCTTCGGATTCATGCTTTTAGTTCTGTGAGGGTCCCTCACGAACCTACCTAATTAAATTACTCACAACCATGTTACGTGCTTTTATGTGGGTCTAACAATATGTCGTGGCGTTTATGTTGCAGCCTTTAGGCGTGAATTAGAAATGCACCACGCCTCGAACGTTTTGGAACACTGTGGGCATGACATTACATTCTGATCATGTCATGGTCTTGACCTTTTTTGTCGTCAGTAAGCCTCTGTGGCGGAACTTAATTGATGCTCACAATGGTGACTCTAGCTTTCATCCCCTGTTACTATGCCGTTAAGGAACCCATCACCCTCGCGCTCTAAAGACAAAGAAATTGATAACAGATGTCCTGTCTCCTCTGTACCATGCACAGAGATTTCTGGATCGCAGTTCTGCCACGATGGCCTTTACACGCTCTAGTGAAAGACGCACCTCCCTGAGAGCTGTGTCTGTATTAACCGACGCTTTTCCGTGATCAGTTCGTCAACATGATTTCGGTGAGTCTCGTCGGTTGCTGTGCGCGATAGTCTACTCTGAGCTCTGTCACACATCTTGAGTTTAGCACCACTGTTCCTTTCATGACAAGCAGGAATGTACCAACGTCGCACATTACTGATGTCGATACCATCGTCGCCGTAATCAGCTTTCATTCTCCTAAGGATTTCAATTGGAGGCAGGTTTTCTGTGGTCAGAAACTCGATTAAAGCATACTGTTTCTCACGCGACGACATAGTCACGTTACTCACTACAATTCGGAGTCCTCTAGCGGTAGATGATTGCAATTTGCGGCAGCGAAACGGGAATGTCTACCTAATAATATGTAATATCTCAATCCGCATCGAGAACAGAATAAAAAATTCGGTCTCATTACTTTTTAGCACGCCCTAAACACTTACAGCTTTTTAATTAGAACAAACTTCATTAGCATTCTACATCGTTATTCTTCATGACTACATATTGGCAGTCCTCTGCCGCTAGAAACTCCGAATTGTAGCGTGTAACATTTCAGTGTGTGGGCCTCCCTAATGCGCGTGAAA
Source organism: Schistocerca cancellata (assembly GCF_023864275.1). NCBI lineage: Eukaryota > Metazoa > Arthropoda > Insecta > Orthoptera > Acrididae > Schistocerca > Schistocerca cancellata. The sequence goes on from NC_064631.1 coordinate 217,991,142, forward strand.
AATAGCGTGCCGTAATCCAGTTTCTAATGGTTCAAATGGCTCTGAGCACTAAGGGACTTAACATCTGTGGTCATCAGTCCCCTACAACTTAGAACTACTTAAACCTAACTAACCTAAGGACATCACACACATCCATGCCCGAGGCAGGATTCGAACCTGCGACCGTAGCAGTCACGCGGTTCCGGACTGAGCGCCTAGAAACGCTAGACCACCGCGGCCGGCCCAGTTTCTAATTCGAAGAGCTCAGCTGTACATGGACACCCTCCCCATCAGTATGAGAATGCATGACTACACACGAGAGGTGCGACATCTGCAACAACCCGACGCCTTGGGTTCGCTGTCATCGATCATCCTCCGTATTGTCCAGTCCCCCATCTGATTTTCATCTGATCCCAAAGTTAAAAAGAACAATATCGAGGACTTTACTTTGACATTGATGAAGCAGTTCAAAAAGAAGAGAGACTGCGACTCCGTTAACAAAGTCAAACATTCTACAGCGACAATAGAAACAAACTGGAGTCTCACTGGGAGGAAATGTATTTGTCGCCAGCGTGACTATGTTGAAAAATATATATGTAGACATGAAGAATAAAGATATAGATTATAAATAACGTTTGTTATTTGAAACGCTTTAAGAGTTTTTACGTAAAAATATCAACAGTATTACTTTTCAGCACGTCCTCGTTCTAATCTTTCCCCTGCAGCTTTGCTTGCGTACGTGTTTGACATACATAAATTACACATCTCCTCCTCCTGCCTCTGTGTAGACCTCTTTTTACTCCCCTTCTCTGTCCATCTCCTCTTTCTCTTTTCCATGACCATCTCCTCATCCCCTTCTGTTTGTGTCTGTCCCCCACTTATCCATCTCTTCAGAATTTGTCTGTCCACCTCTCCCTCCTTCCTTCTCTGCCCATCCTTTCTTCCCCCGCTCTCTGTTCCTCCTGCTTCTTTTCTGTATGACCACTGTCTCCTTCAAGATTTCTCTGTCCTCCCTCATCCTCCCCCTCTCTCACTATCCATCTCACCTGACACGTCTTTCTGCTCACCCATGGACATGTAGTCCCTGCATATTATGTCGATACTATCAGCACAACAGGTGTCTTCCAGTTCCTTCCTGTCCATCTCGTCCTCTCCTCTCTGTCTGTCCAATTCTTCCTCTGCCTCTCTCTTTGTCCAGCTCCTCCTCCCCTTTCTATCTTTCCATCTCCCCCTCCCCTCTTTCTGTGTCCACTTCATCCTCTACATCCTCTCTACTGAGTCATACCCATTTGCATATGTGACCACTACAAGGTACGCCAATATTACCCTCACAATATGTCTGTCAGGCAGGGATGCCAATATGCCAGGGGTGGAAAAAGCTTTTTTTGCCCATATCTACGCTCCTACAGGTGCTAAGAGGTTCTAAATCCAAATGCTAATTCTCATTCAACACGCTGTATGTGTACCAAATTTGGTTGAAATCTACCTAGTTGTGATGCTGCACATACACACTTACATATAAGGAAAATGAACACTCGACAATACAAAAAAAGCAATTAAACTGTTTATTATTTTAAAAAATAATCACTATAACTGTTAATAGATTTATCCCACTGTGAGAGAACATGGTCAATGCGATCATGGAAAATGTTTGTTGTCTATAGAACTGTGACTGGTGCCCACCTCTTGATATGAAGAAAACTGATGGCCATAAATGTTTTTTTTTTCAGGGCTCCATAAATATGGAAATCGTGTTGTGAGACATCGAAATTGTATGGAGGATGTGTAACAGCTTCCCAGCAAAACTTCTGCAGTGTGGGGCTACGAATATGTTGCCAAGGTTGTTTCGAATATGCTTAGAAGTTTCGCTGTGATGCCCTTCCACGTCCTTCATACGACCCCCAGGCGTTTCGTGGCCATCGATTTGCCTTCAAGAGGTGTACAACTAGTACAGTCATGGTTCCACAGGCAACCGGAAACATTTTTCCATGAAGGCACTGACTGTCTTTTCTCACAGTGGGATAAATGTATTAACAGTAATGGCAATAACCTTTGAAATAATAGATACTTTACTTAATTTTTTCCATCTATCTCGTTTTCATTTGATTGCCCCTTGTGTGTTTTTCCTAAATTTTTGAAGAAAGGACGCAGCCAAACTTTTTGTCCAATGAGAACGTGTGGTATTTTATCTCTAATGGCTTGTCGATAGGACATCCAACTCTAATCTGCCATATGGTCTCCAGATCTGATTAACAGTTACATTAAAATTTATTTAATGTTCAATGTTCCACAGAACTGTAGGGGGTATTAAGTAGCACTAGTAGAGCGCAACAGGTGCTTGAGCACAATTTATTAGTGCAGGTTGCCTCAATCAGGGGCAAGTACATATTCAGGGGGAAACCTGTTGTTCTCTTTTGATTGACACGTCCTTAACCTATTGTTCTGTGAAGTGGTTTACGACCCCCTGGGGATGATTCTTCCTTTCGAAGTTAAAATCTTCTGGGTTATTAGGCCACGTCATGCTTCTTCTAAAATATTCGACGTTTCGACCCCTCTGCTGGGATCTTCCTCAGCATCTTTTGGTGTCCACTACTGCTAGAGCACTGTCAGAGACGAGTGTCGCGTCCACTTATAAAGAGGCACTTTTTTGGCGTTCGTGGTGTAGAAGTGATAGTATTGGTTAAAATTCATATGGCTACCACTGTTGGGCCATAGTCATAGGCTAATATTCCCGCTCTGATGTAGAAGAAGGGGCGTTGGTAGCTCATCTCCTGTGGGTACCAGTGGCGGTCCATCGTCATTGGATAGAAAGGCACTATTCCACACTTATGCTGGAGAAGGATTACTGGTTGAAATGCCTGCTACAGCTATTGGTTGGTCGTCATCAGTGGCTAGATTCGAAACGGATAGAGCAAGAGAGGGGCAATGTTTACCCAAAATATTATTGTCCACCGAAATGACTTGCAGCGCGTTGTTTATGCCGCTCACACACCGCGGCCGCGTATTTACTTCCTTGATGTCGAGGAGCCACGGTGCCGGAAGCCTACAGCCGTCCCCTCTATTGAAATTAGATGCATTCTTACACGTACGTTATTAAAATAGATGTCAGAGTCACAGTTGTGATGTTCAGCTACTGCCGATTTTGCACTTTGTTTCAGCCACATGTGCCGTTCGTGTTCGTGTTCCTATATAAACTTAGCCGCAGCCACATGACACTTGATAGACGCCTGCATTGTGGAGGTAATCAGGTGCATCCGTTTTCCGTCGGAAAAAGTCTTTTATTTTGTTTTGACTACAGAAAGATGTCTGAATACCATTTTTCTTTAAAATTCTGCTTATGCGGTCACTGACCCCAGAAACGAACGGTAACCTGACGGAGTGAGAAGGCGGTTCCTCGTCATTCTAATTAGCGGTATAAATATTCCGCCTAAAAGTCCTGTCGATTGAGTAACTATCATACCCATTTGCCTTCAATGTCCTCTTTAAAAACTTTAACTCCGATTCCAAGTTGTCGTCATCGCTGATACGGAAGACCACGTGAAGACAGAGTGTTGGGTACTGCTTGTATCTGGACTGGGTGGTGGTGCAAAGTGGCATCTAAATACCTGTTTGTGTTAGTCGGCTTTCTGTACACTCAGTGACCTAGAGTATTATCAAATCTTCTGTATACCAACACATCTAGGAACGGGAGACCGACCTCACTCTCAACCTTCAAGGTGAATTTGATTTTGGGGTGAATTCCATTTAAGAAATTGTGGAACGCTTGAAGTTCTTCTTCGCCATGTGGCCATATAACAAATGTATCGTCCACATAGTGGAGCCAGCAAGAAGGCTTCAAAGGAGCACTACTTAACGCTTGTTGCTCAAAATGTTCCATAAAAACGTCAGCTGCAACTGGCTAAATGGGTGAGCCCATAGCAAGGCCGTCAGCCTGTTCACAGAATTCACCATTGTACCTGTTCACAGAATTCACCATTGTATTAAAAATAGCTCGAACGAAGACATAATTCAATTAAGTCACTAACATCTAGAGCAACATTGTATCCCCATTGTATCTGAGGCTTCAGCAAGACATATAAGGCATTCACTTTACGTTTTCCTCTCAAATAGTTTATTAGCTATTTGTAATGCAAAATAAGAGAGATGGAAGCAGAAATATATCCGTAATTTTGTGGCAGATTAAAAAATATGTGGCAGAAGGTGACTCGAATGCTTACCTTAGTCTTTCACATGCAATAATCAAATGAATTTAGCTGTCCAAGCACGATCAGGCTTCATAGTTTTAACACTGCTAGTATCTCCCTTATACGTTCCATACTTCATGGACGATCTCTCGTTTATTTTCCTGAACTATCCATCCGCTGTTGAAAGATTCATTTTGGAAACAAATCATGTAGATGAAACATTTCTTCACAATGTGTTTCCTTCCAGAAATGCTAGTCCAACAAGGCACGCAAAATGTCTTTGGAGTTTTATGAATAGTTGGGAGGTACTGCTGGAACTAAGAAGTGAAGGCGAGTTGCACACTGGAAGCGCAATTGATGAGGCAATTCCCGCAAATGGCGACGGTCCAGGACCGTGTCTCGACCTGACACTCAGTTGTAACCTCCTCGACGTGTCACAGCAAACCACATCCTACTGCAGAATGGAAGATGCATTTCAAACAGGATTTCGTAGGAGTTACACAAATTTTCTTGAGTTTATTAACCACAATTATATATTATGTACTGGTGAAACGTCCGCGTCTACAAAGATGCTACGTCAGAGACATGGTGATCTTTTTCTCCAGCTATACTCTGACGGGCCGAAACTTTATGATTGTTTGCTTAAAAGTGTGTTGGTCCTACTTTGGATCCCAATACGGCACCGATTCTTTGTGGCGTTTGTTCGACGAGTTCTTGGAAGGCTTCCACGGCTGTGTGCTATGAGATCTCTACAAAGAGGCTACGCAATTCCCGTAAACTACGGACCGGTGGTTTGCGGGTGCCGATCAGGCGTCCGGTAGCGTCCTAGATATGTGCTGTCGGATTCAAATTAGGGGAATTTTGTGTCCAAGATATTAACGAGGGTTCACTATCATGCTGCCCAAACCACTGTAGCAAGATCCTGGCTTATGGCGCAGACAGTTATCCTGTCGGAAGACGCCATTGCCGCTGGAGGAGACATGAAGTATGAAAGGATGCAGGTGATCCACATGAGTGGTCACGTAGTCCAAATCTGTCATCGTACCTTTGATTACTCTCACACCTCCCAAAGAAGCCCAGGTGAATGTCCCTCTTGGCATAACACTGCTTCCATCGGTCTGCATCAGTCATGCGGTGCAAGTTTCGAGCAGGATTCGCCTGGATGATGGTGTGTCCAGTTCGACCATAGATCTAGTCTAACGAGCAACGTGATTGATCTGGCCAGGTGACTCGTTCCAATTGATCCGCAGCCGGACCTTTATGATCCTGTGCACTCTGAAATCGTAATTGATAATGCCGGTGGGTCAACATGGGAACACTTAGCGGTCGTTTGCAGCGGAGCCACAGATTCACCAATGAACACTGAACGGTGTGCTCTGAAACACTTGAAACTACAACAGGTCATTAGATCTGCCACAGGTCGCCGCCAATCCTGGCTTTATAGACGAGCATGGCTTCAGTCTACACGTTCTGTGATTAGAAGCAGATGTCCAACAATTTGTCGCCTGTTTGTGGTTACACCGTCCTTCAAGCTTCAAGGACTATCAAGAGATGCTTGCGATAATAGCAGCCGACCTGCTTCGATGTTTCTCAGATGCTCGTTCCTACTTGGTAAATCATAGCAAGTCCTCCTTTGTCACGTCGTTTATGGCAGTGGACTTCCCATTTGCGGCTCATTTTGTCGCAAGAATGACTCCCCATTTGTCTCTGCTCCCCTTCTACAGTGTCATTCAGATGCCCCTACCGATAGGTTTTATGGGACCCATAACGCCTTCAAATACCACACCCAGGATTTTCATACTTTCTCGCTCACTACGTGTAAGCTATTAGTCCTACAGAAAAAATGAAGAGGATCTTTTTGTAGCAAATTTAATGTAGCTGGATTTTTTACTGGGGTACGTTTTTGCTAGAGGCAGTAGATTTCGAATTATTCAAGGAAAATGTACAAAAGTGACTTTCAAACGAGTTTTTCTTGAATAATTCGAAAATCGTGACCTCGGCAAAAACGTGTCTCGGTACAAAATTCAACAACATTAAATTTCCTGCAAAATGTTCTTATTCATTATTTTTGGTAAGGCTAATAATTCCCGCATCGCAAGCGAGGGAATATGAAAAACTTGCACGTGGTACTTGAAGGCGTTGTATGTTGGGTAAATATCTATGGTTAAGGGACAGATGAATCACCTTGTATACTTTCCTTACTGTGTCACGTGACCACAGCGCCACCTGGCTGCATTTGGTCTCACAATGGGCACTGGTCATAATATTTTAACTCATCAGTGTATAACCTTTACTGTGAACTCTTTGCAACAAAACGTAGATGAAAACAGATATCAACTGTACTTATCGTGTCATCTTCACACTCAAGGATGTTCTACCAGGACCTTGCACAAAACGCGATTAAATCTTCGTGGAGCCGTGTTACACACTGCATTCTTCCGCATTTGATACGGGAAAGGGCATTTTACCGGAACAGTTCCGTAACTTGTTTCAAAAAGGTGCGAATACAGCGGCATCCGGGAACGTGATGCCGCACTTTATTCATTAAGATGCGGATGTAAGAGCGCCTTCAGAGAGCGGGTTTCCCACGACGGCAGGGAAACTCACTGCAGAGTCTAATGAGGATGGAGACAACGCTCTTATTTTTACTCCCTGATAATCATCGCCGTCGACAGGTTGACCCGCGGTACCCACGCAGCCGGAAGAGCCTCTGGCGAGCTTCCCCTGCCGTTGGGCAGGTCCGGGTTCGCGACCAGCGAGCGTTCCGAGAGACCGTGTCCTGTCGCCCGGACAGGCATGGGACTTCGTTAAGAAAGATGTCCGCTAGGGCTCCCGTCAACAGCGCGCTCTAGAGGTCAACAACTGCGTGAGCAAGATGCTACGTTCCTTTCCTAAAAAGTAAAAAAGTATATAAAAGTATATTCTAACTGTTAGGTTTCTTCAAATGGTAATGGCGTTCTTCAACTGCTCAGATTTTTTACGTGATCGTGATTTTAAACATGTGGACCAAATGCTGATTCGTCTCCCGCTAAAAAAGCTTAATTGCAAACACTGACATAAATTAAAACAGTTCACTAACGCAGTTACCAAAATGTTATTCATCATTCGCGACAGCTGAAAATCTGTGACCGAGTGCAATTTCAACCCAGATCTCCTTTCCATCAAGAGCTGTCGCCTTAGGCAATTTAGTCACCCCTTCAAGCCTCCAGGATGGTGACTGCGTAAATGAATCGATGTCAATGATTTACGTTGAAGGAAATGTTTACATTGATATTAAAATTCTTGGGATTCTAGTACAACCCGATCATTACACCATATCTGCTTCTGCAGCGCTAATATAATCTGTGGCAGAACATATAACTGTAGCGCTCGGAAGAATTAACGTTAAAGATGGCTCTGAGCACTATTAGACTTAACAACTGAGGTCATCAGTCCCCTAGAACTTAGAACTATTTAAACCTAACTAACCGAAGCACATCACACACATCCATGCCCGAGGCGGGATTCGAACCTGCGACCGTAGCAGTCACGCTGTTCCGGACTGAAGCGCCTAGAACCGCACGGCCACCGCGGCTGGCGCATTAACGTCGTTGAAGTGTAATTCGGACCTGGAGGCGAGCTTGGTTAGCCTGATAGGCTAAGACGAGTGCTGATGATAAGCTGGCGGCCCGAGTCTGTGATACAGATTTTAAATTGGTGCGATAGATAAAAATTGTAAATGTTGTTCAAGTGGTGACGACTCCATAAACTGTGTGCTGTTTGAGTGGATACTTTTCACACGAGAATAAGGTCTGCGCTTTGAATTTCACGTAATGTTCTTCACCTACTTTCTAGAACAATACCCAGTTCTTTCCGTATTTATGTGTCGCACTCTCCCAAAAAAGAAAATTGTACACCATAATGTTTTTGCTCATTTAAGACTGATGTATAGTCTGCGAGGAGTTATACAGTAAATGGTAGAAGGTACTGTTTGTCAATATAAACAGCATCTTGGTCTAAAACATTCGATTGTGTGGAACATGGAAACGTTTTTTGTATGTCTTAATACGTGCTAATCTCTCGTCTTAATTGTAGTATACAGATGACAGAGAAGTCGAAGTGGTGTCTATTCTATCTCGAACATCGAGTTTCTAAATTTATTCAGTGTAGTTTTGCTACAGAAAAGTCACTTTTCTTACAAAAATAACCATTTAAGTTCGTTTCACCGTTAATACCAATGATACTATAATTCAGTGTATCTTTACAGAAATGCGACTGACTTATTTTTTTTTAAATTAAATACAATAAGATCTTCTGGGGGGTGAATGTTCGACATGAACGAAACTAACGTCAGGTGTGTGCCAAAAAAGCGAAATAGAACGACTAGTGTTCTTAATACCCTCTTTCTTTCGGATGGTAGAGTTACAGTATTTGAGAAGGCCACGTTAGGTCCATAGTGCAGATTGTACATCTTCCTGGTGCCACATCCCATATAATTGGTGACTGCTGACTTATCATATGCCATGTTGATGTACTTATTCGTGTTAAAAACCTAAACATTCGTGATTAATCCTAAGAAACCGTACCGTTTAATGAATGACGATGTGCCAGAGTTGGAATTTAATTTACCGTAGAAAGTTCGTCTGTAGATCCCTCATACTCGACAGGGCAGTATGCGCCAGGCTACTTCGGCATAACCTCATTAAATCTCTCGGTACAGAATTAAGCTTTTGGAGATAGCGTCCAAAATTTTGAAACCTTCCTTACGCCCGTCCTGACAGCATCCCAGATGCGGCCACAGCCAAAATCCACCGACGTGCGGCGCGCTAGACAAATTACACGACTTATAGTTCCGCAGATTTACATAGAAAATAAAGCCTTGCTTTGATCCTCGTGATAGTATTAAACTTTTCTCTTCCCCAAACACAATAATTAAAGCCCTATAGCTTTCTAACTACTTTCAGAAATGATGTATATATGCAGAATGAGGCGGCGGGTTAAATTTTGTACCAAGGACGCGATTTGAACCCAGGTCTCCTCTTCACTTGGCAGAAGCGCTAACCACTACGCATACCATTTCCGGTCTTAATACAAATTTTCATTCGTCACTTCGATCTACATATATACATCATAGATGTATTAGATTTGAAAAGGTGTCTGGATTCAGTTGATTACTTTCAGAAAGATTCCGAGACCTCATCACTGGACAGGGCACCCATTCTCTTCATCTGGTTCATAGCAACCTCCACTGATAATCTGCGTAACGAGGAAAACAGGCATAGAGTTTGAAGTCAATACGGAAAAAGTCACGTACACTGACACTGTGACGTTCCCAGTACTTGAGGTCAACAATAAATTAAATTCTAAGTCCCCATAGTATTAAGACACAAATCCATTCTTATGGATTTTTATCCATAAAAAGTGATGAATTACACCGGCTGGCACTCTGATTCATGTACCAGGCAACAGGTCAGAACGTTTCTTCATATAATTTTAAATATTACGCAAACACAGCTGACAAACAGAGTCACTACATCGACAACCGCCGGTCATGTTTCCCCAGTGATGGAAACCTAACTTTGGTAGGTAACCACAAAAATACACACATTGTCGGTCACAGAACCTGCCGGAATGTTTACTCACCCGGAACCGCCTGTTGACCTCCCTCAAAAATCTGTTTATAGACTTGCAACCAAAATCGAAAGTGAACATAATTCAGAATCAGAACAGTGTGAAAGCGAAGACGAAATTGTTTTGCCACACACGAATTCCTTGAGTGAAACGTTATCAGACTGACGAGGACAGAACTGTGGGGACTAAACTTTTAGCTAAATATTCTGCTAGAAATATATTTGGTCGAAACAAATATCGGTGATGGTCAAAGCCCCTTCTCAAACGATCTCGTATTTTGCAGCACAACATCATTCGTTTACCGACAGTGCGACCAACTGCTCGAGTAGGTAATAATCCAAACCCTCTTACTATTTGGAATTTCCTTATGACTGATTATATTTTGAATATCATATTGAAATGGAATAATGTAAAAACAAACAAAGAAAGCCTGAAAATGATTCCAATATTTGGTATGAAGCTGATGTGTGTGAACTAATCATTTTACGGCTTACTTTTTTAATCAGCTATTTTCAAATCCAGGAGCGAAAATTACAATCTCGTTTTATGCCACAGATATGTTATATCCAAAAACCCGTTTGGTTTACTCATGACATGCCTGTGATTCGATGACTCTGCAATCCGTTATGAATGCAACCAAAACGATCCTTTGGTCCGAGTGTCAGGAAATTTCACAATTTTTTTGAAAACTGTCGCATGTTGTACAGTATTGAAGAATAAGGATATACCGAAGAAATGCTGGTATTATTTCATGGGAAACGCAGATTCAAAGTGTACATTCCGAACAAACCATGCAATTATGGCTTGAAAGACACGTGTCTTACTGATGCCCGCACTGTTTATCTGTTTAATGGTTCAAATGGCTCTGAGCACTATGGGACTTAACATCTGAGGTCATCAGTCCCCTAGAACTTAGAACTACTTAAACCTAACTAACCTAAGGACATCGCACACATCCATGCCCGAGGCAGGATTCGAACCTGCGGCCGTAGCGGTCGCGCGGTTCCAGACTGAAGTGCCTAGAACCGCTCGGCCACTTCGGCCGGCTATCTGTTTAATGCATATGTTTACACAGGAAGGGAATGAGAGGGACTACATCTAAGGGCATGTTGGAAGTGGAGTGAATGCATTTGTACATCGCAACTCCTACAAAGACACTACTCAGACCACCCGTATAATTTTTCGAAGAAGCTTGCATACACGTTGGTGATACCACAAATGGAAAAGCGAGCCAACAACTCTCAAAGACGTCATGAACTTCGTGCATCCATTCGCCATGTTTTGGGTGTAGCAGAACGAAGAGCAGAAGTCGTCATAGAATGATTGGAAAAACGCAAAACATGCTACGCCTGTGACCCAACAAAGAAGAGGGAGACTTCTTATGTTTGGCTTTATTGGAAGTAGCCAATCTGCCTTGAATGCTCTATAAAAATTTGCAAAGCATGCAAAGAAAACTACTGAGAAGGAAACTAAAAACCAAAACAGTGCTAGTGTAATTTTTATTTTTTAAAAATATTGCATGGGAGTATCTTATGTTTTTATTATCACTTGTATAAAAACAATAAAAATGTAGCAAAAAGTAAAATTTAGAGTGCAGGACGTTTGAGTTTTTATAGCTTTAACATTATCATGTAATGTTACATTCATTTTGTGCAGTTTTTTTCGTAAAAATAAATTTTAAAATTTATTTGAATATGTTTTCTGGGTGGTATTAACGTAACATTTCACATTAAAAGCTGAATTGTCTCACTGTCATTTCTGAATGCAATTTTTATGGAAATTTAAGCACAGCGGTCTGCCAGACCGCATGTGGACATCGTGTAAAAAAAATATGTTAAAAAAAATCCTGCGAAGCTAAGGATTACATAGCGCCCGACACTCTCTGCTAGATTCCAACAGAAGGTTTGGGACGGAGGGTTATTCCTCTGTAAGACTAAGACAATGTGGACGGAGAAGACATTATGCTGAAGTCGCCACCCACCATGAAATAATTTGCACATTAGACGTATAGATGGAGGCGTGCGATATCAAAAACCGATTACACTTCATTTGCATACTTACGTAAACAGCAAGGACGGGAAGTCACTTTCGCGGTGCGTGGGTGAGCCGGCTGGCTGGTTAGCGTGAAGAGGTTGTGGAAGAGGCGCGGGAGGATGGGGCGGAGGCCCCATCTGTGTTTGTCAACGGTCGCGCCCGGCCGCCCGGCATTAGCCTTCATTGTTACTGGGACGAGACGCAGGCGCTGGCCCGATTGGGCCGCGTCGCCTCCGCGTAACTACCAGCAATTACCGGCGTGCGAGAACAATTCACCTATTGTTAGTCAAGGTCAGGGGGAGGCGTGGCGCGGCTTGCCGGGCCCCGCTGTCGTCCGGCTCAAGGAGACGGCCGAAACAGCCTGCTGCGAGACGCTCGCCGCTAGGGGCGCTCGGCTGACGCAAGCGTAAGAGCTATCGGGCGCTGATGCGATTCAGGCTGATCTTGTCGCGCTCGCAGTAAAAATGTGTGTGCTTTAACCCACTGTGTGCGAATCAGTAATACTTTTATTCCCAGTGCACACTGGCGGAAATGGAAAGCATTATACTATGAGGCACCATTCCGTTTATTGAAGTTTATGGGGGTCATCACATAAGAGGTATTACATAAATTACCATAAATTAGCTTTCATTCCTTTCGGAACTGATGTGCATCAACATTATGAGCAGTACGAGGTGTGACCCCGACAGGCACGAATATTCTCTTATATTCGTTATGGCATAAGACCAAACAGTTCATGAAAATTGCTGGCTGGAGGTAGGCATGAAAGTATACTTCTTACCGTCGCATCCCAGAAATGCTCTATGGGTAACACATCACTGAATAGGACAGGGTAATGAAGGATCCGTACATTCCACAAGACAATTGTGATGTAAACTGCAATATGAGGTCATTATCCTGCTGGACTGTGAAATTCGATATCCTGGTCACGAGGGGTATGAAAACGAGGATTACCATTCTGGACACATAGTGACAAGCAACCAGCCTCTCTTCAGAAAATACCAACAGTTCCATACATTATGGTCTAGGAGTTGGAGTGGTACGGTTTCTAGAATAACAGTGTCCTGTGACTTTTCGACAAATACTTTACGAACATGTTGGTGTCAGTCTGACCGGCACAAACGGAAGCGAGACTCACCGCTGGACTCGACAGAATGCCTGCAGTATTCCACTTGACTCTGGCTCCATAGCAGGCCATTCTCTGTTGTATGATGTCACTGTCAAACTACGCATGGAATTCTAGATCTCAGTACAGTTTCCAGTAACCGTTTCCGACGGTTCGTGGTGACACTACGTGTGAGCCTTGACCGGGTTTCATCTGTTGTAATTCGTCTATTCGTTAAAGCCAGTCGAACAATCCTACGGTCTTCTAGTGCTGTAGCCTTTCTGGAAGAACCCAAGCATATTTCTCCTGCCACACTGTTGTCCTGAATTCATTTCGTCACCACTCGTTCCGCAGTCATCACATTGCAGCCAACTGTCTGTGCGATATGTCGGTGTGGTGCTTCCATCCATTTTCCAAATGCCAATGATTCGACCTTACTCAAAATGTGGAAGATGGTAATAAGCTACACGTATACAGCCTGTGGGCATGCTGTGTTGTGATTTCCACCTGACGGGTTCCAGGATCGTTAGATACACCCAATAGACGACATACATTCACAACGCTCTTCATCTGTGGGAATTTTTTTTCTGTATTGAAAAATTGTAAGCAAGTTCGCATGAGGATGAAATTTGAATCATCATACCCTACAACAATGAAATATTGGTACCGTTCTACCAGGATGTTCATGCGATAACTCCATTTCCGTCAGTGTATGTAAACTCACAAATGCGAATCATTACAATAAAATCGGAACTATCACGTAGTGATCGGTCGTCTAGGACTGTAAAGTAATTTAACTTAAATTAAAAAACGAAAGACACTATGATTCTACTGCCATATTTATTTATTTATTTATTTATTTTGGAGGAGGGGATTGTGGTGCTGTTGAGTCTGGCATTAGTGTAAGCAGTAATAGATCCACCTATTACTATAATAGATAAAAAGATATACCTTTTCTGTTATAGGAAATTGGACGCTACAAGAAAGTAATTGTAAAAAAAAGCTAGACTGACTAATGCAATTTAAGAAGAATGGATATTAAAACTAGGATAGCGCGCTTACGGTGCAAAAGCTATGAGTGGCAAATGTTGATTAAGTGGATTTGTTACTTATCGTTAGCTAACTGTTGTTCCAAAAGGTGCCAAAACAGCCACTAAAATTAGCTGGATCACGTCTTAGTAAACGCGCTGACATCTTTTAATCCTTTTGGTGAATGACTGACTTACGTTGAATTATTGTTATTTAAACATCTTGTTCTTCTTGGAAAACTTTTTAGTTACATATTCGTATGTATTGGACATACTTGGATACGTGGAAATATAATTTGTTAATTTCTCTTCGAGCGCAATCTAACTGAACCATACCGTAGTTTAACAGCCCATCAAGGATAAACTACAGAAGGTTCAACAACTGACCACAGCTGTATAAGATACGAGATATTGTGTCTTAGACATGCTGTTAGCAGATGCACGATTTTCTCACACCGAAGTAGTTCGTATCTTGCAGGTAAAAAATGAGTCTTTTGACTTAATAAACAATTAATTCCTATTCAACTACAATACATTTCACTTCTGTCTGACTTTCCTAACGCACTAATACTAAACTGTAATTCTACTACTATGTAATGACGTCACAGTGTGCTTCAAATGACTAGCTAGCACTTTAATATTGTGAAGTGGTACGCAGTTGTTATAGAATCCCCCCCCCCTCCTCGCCCCTCCCTTTCTCATGATAATGCAGAGCCACTAAAACAGAGTTATCATTGCATCTCATTGTGCATTCTTGAAAGCGAGGTTTTACATGAGATTGTGTATGATGTTTGTCAAGAATGTAACGCTTCTACCTAGGTTGTATTACACTAGAACCATTACGAATTTGTCCGAGAGCCATTTATGCAACGGTGTCGCGAACACTGAGCCACTTATGCAATGGTATCGCGAACGCTGAGCCATCCATATATGTAATGGTGTCGCAAACACTTTAAAAGCTGAGAAAGTATTCTGAATTGCAAACGTAACGTGAATGTTACGTCCTTCTCAATGTTAAGTGAATGTACGATGAGTTGGCAGACCTTTGATAAAGGCTTGTCTGTGAGCACGTACAGAAAGTAGCGAGCAGTGAGAACAATCTGTTAAAACATGCGCTGAACATCCGGTAAGAAACACTAGGCGTACCTCGACCAGTTGAGTAGAACCTTACCTCTGGTAGTGAAGAATATTTTATTTTTCTGTGCGAACCACGTTCGATACAATTGGTGCCACCTTCGTGTTTTGTCACCGGTGACAGTGGTGCTATGAGATACGGAGCACAACCTTACGTTTTATTAAGCGGAACCATCTGCGACATTTTTCTGCAGTTGTTTAGGGAAATGACAGAAAACCTAATCTTTTTCCTTAGAGCAGGATCTGAGATAAGAGGCAGTCTGTACTGCGATACGCAACTTTGTACTGTTGTGAATCACACCTAGTTTTTACAGAGTTTCACTGTATCCCCACCAAGATACTGTCAGTGTCGCATTCTTTCCGCGGGACGTGTTAGCACTTTTCCTGCCCATTAAACAAGAAACCCTATTGTGTCATTACATGTGCTTTATGTTTCTTGAACAGAGACAAAATTTTCGCAGCGCGTAGAACTGACAACGTGTTCCGACTGTGGTGTCACCGCCAGACACCACACTTGCTAGGTGGTAGCCTTTAAATCGGCCGCGGTCCGTTTGTATACGTCGGACCCGCGTGTCGCCACTATCAGTGATTGCAGACCGAGCGCCGCAATACGGCAGGTCTAGAGACACTTCCTAGCACTCGCCCCAGTTGTACAGCCGACTTTGCTAGCGATGGTTCACTGACAAATTACGCTCTCATTTGCCGAGACGATAGTTAGCATAGCCTTCAGCTACGTCATTTGCTACGACCTAGCAAGGCGCCATTACCAGTTACTACTGATGCTGTAAAACATGTACCGTCAAGAGCGATGTTCACCAATTATGGATTAAAGTTAAGTATTCCAGAAGCTACGTACCTTTTTTGCTAGTCTCTATTCCTTTAACTGTTCCAGACCTCACGCCAGCCTGCGTGAGCTTAAACGCGTGCCTTTCGGCTTCCTCCTAGTGGCTTGGCTGTCCTGCCAAGCCACAACACCGACCACACGCTAGAGTGGCCATGTGTTTGAAGCACTGTGTCAAGGAGAACAGCCGTACTGCAGGTGAGCGTTTAGGGCTTGCGTCAAACACAGATGTTGCCCGCACATTCCTGCAGCTCTAACTTATAACACACAAAAATTTTACTTACTGATTTAGACTCTTGCTATAATGTATCTTTCACTCCTGCAGCGAACTTCCTCAAGATTGGAATTGGTTATCTGACTAGGAGTCGAAGCTGTACGACGTTTTCATCACAGTGCAGGTTGCTCTCCAAAGTTAAAGATTCTATCTAGAAATAACCCATAAGTTAACAACTATTTCTGTAATCTATCCTTACTCCCAAGCATCCTAATTCTAAAGGATATGCTCGAGAGCCCGTCGAATTTGGAAGTATGGGGAAGGCAGGTAGGGGCAAATTTAACCAGTGAAGCGGGCAGCGGGGTATGCGCGGCGAAGTGCTTAGCGCGCTAATAGCGAGAATGGGGATTTGAGTTTTGTTCTACTTATAATCTTATTCTCTTCAGAGTGATAAGACTATATCCGAAAAATAAAGGACTGTTAAAAACTCTACTCGCAGAACTCGTCAGGTAGACCTTCAATTTTTTTCAGTCTTTTCCGTGCTTCTTTCTACAGTGATGAAGATTGTGTCCTTTCATACTAACAAGATGGGCTGAAATTTTGTGTATTCTGGAAAGGAACAAAGGTTAGTCTGACATTTAGCTGTCAACGTGATCGATTGCTCTGTTGGAGTAAACAGCTATCACAAAATGCACATCAAGAGACTTACAAAAAATACACGATAAACTTTAATGGGAATGGGTGATCGTATGCTTTAGCCTCCTAGTTCCGAATATGTGTTCAGAGCGTTGTCCACGAGGTCACCTCGTCCAGTAATAACGCTCGAGAGTTACCTAGTAACCGTGGTAAACCAAGCGTTCAGAAATATCAGTAACATTTGCCGTAAACAGTGGCGTAAATTTTTATAGATGTTCATGTGGGAACAGTCTTTTCAACCGAGCAGTCTGTGGATGTGTCTGACTTCCGTAACAGTAGGGCTACGTCATCCTCCAGACGGACCGAGAACGTCACGGTACCACGACGATATTGTTTTCTTTTGGAAAACTGGTGTTGGATTGCTGCTCGTAATAATTTAAATATCCAATGTACAATTTCATTCAGAGGTAACCTACATCTATTCGCAGATTTATGTCTTTTAGGTTAGTTATTGATTAGTTTTCGTTTCCAAAGACCTCGTACCTTTCGTATACTCATGAAATTATTCTGTGTCTATCTTGGTTTCCTGAAGAGCTTTAGTCTTTCACTGCTTTCCTCAATATCACCATATAGATATTTCGCATTTTATTCCCATACTCTAGCCTATGATATTCAATATTTTCAAGTGATTCGTCAAAGAAGCTACATTTCCAGTTCGATATCTCCTTCCCCTTCTACTATGGGCGATTAATTTCACTGATATATTTCGTACTAACAGCGTGGATGACCATCTCAAGCCGGCCGGAGTGGCCGAGCGGTTCTAGGCACTACAGTTTGGAACCGCGCGACCGCTACGGTCGTAGGTTCGAATCCTACCTCGGACATGGATGTGTGTGATGTCGTTAGGTTAGTTAGGTTTAAGTAGTTCTAAGTTCTAGGGGACTGATGACCTCAGAAGCTAAGTCCCATAGTGCTCAGAGCCGTTTGAACAATCTCAAGCGCGTTTTGTGTGGTTTTTCTCGACATCTGTCGGCACACTGGTCCATCTAATGGGGAGAATGTTTGTAGAAGCTCTTGTCTGCGTTATTTTTCCCTGATGACCTTTGGAACCTCTGCGACGGAAGTATAACTAGCACCTCCGGATGAATGTTATACGATAATCACGACATCCAGATTCCCATATAAGCATCCTTCGAAAGGCAATAACACAGTTAGCGAGCATTCCACCACATATCAGGTTCGATCCGTCGGTAATGCTCCCGTACTCTCCAGCAACAGTAAGGTATACGACGGCCACGACATGCCAATTCCAAATCAACATAGAAGCTTAAAACATCTTTGTGTCAGATGATATTAAGATCGTGCCTTCATCCTATCTGATTTCTTGAAACAGCGATAATTTTCATCAAGAACCAATGTTAGAAAACAAAATTGTCCTTTTCTGTATTTAAATTTAACATCGATTAGTACAGCAATGAAAATTCAAATAATGCCCAATAACTTGATTGAACAGTCGCGATCGCAATTCACGTACCATTGCTTTGCAGTTTTCAACATCAACATGACATCGATACCCCAATTTTTATATCACTGTTTGTTCCTAAAATTCGCCGACGACAAATAAGATATAACCCTTTCAGACGGATATGTAGGGTGTATCATAATTAATGCAAAAACAGACAGGGGTGAAAGTTACGATAGTAGAAGCTTAAACCTTTCAGTAAACATGGTTCCACAAACTAACCGTTCGCAGGATATTTGCAAATGTGTGGCTACGAACCACCACTGACTTCAGTCTGAAATGTTGCCCTAGTGGGTTGCTCGTTAGTACGAATGTATTTGAATTTTAAACTTTTAGATTAAGACCTCATGCAATTCACCTCGAATTTTACTCAATACTACTTCATCACATTACATCGTCTAACTTATTGTAAACACGTACCTGTTAAAAGATGTGTTGCTAGTGCAGTTGGGTTGGGTTGTTTGGAGGAAGAGACAAAACAGCGAGGTCATCGGTCTTATCGGATTAAAGAAGGACGGGGAAGGACGTCGGCCGTGCCCTTTCGAAGGAACCATCCCGGCATTTGTCGGGAGCGATTTAGGGAAATCACGGGAAACCTAAATCAAGATGGCCGGACGCGGAATTGAACCGTCGTCCTCCCGAATGGGAGTCCAGTGTGCAAATCACTGCGCCACCTCGCTCGTTCCTAGTGTCGTCCTTGTGATTGGAATGCCATACTGCACTTCTCCCTGCAGTGAGACAGGGGAAAAGAAGAATATTGTCACTTAAATCTTGATGAACATAATTACTACTCGAAAAACGAATCTTAGATGTGGCCGTAGTGGGAACAATCTAGGTCACGTGACTAATACAGTCGCGCTCCAGTTCAGAGCAGAGAGCATTGTTACTTCGATAAGCAAGTGTAGAAAATCATACGAAAATGCCTTGAGCGGCAGCCACAAAGCCTAACTTTTAACATCATTAAATTTATTAAAGGTGAGAATGTGTCGGAAGAGCTCCTTTCATACACTGCAGGACTGCTCCACGCTCGACGCATGTCGTTTGTTTTTATCACCGGCATTTAGTCACGAGTCGCCGTTTTCTTGATAGTACTAGGTATCGTTTCCGACAAATTTCGCTACACAAAACTTAACAGGAGTTAGACAAAAATATGCAAAGACACCGCAAGAAAGGAATGTAAATGCAATTTGTAGCCAAGCCTGCAGGCTACGCTATTGTATTTGAGCATGAACAGCACCTCAACTCTGTCCTAAATACGTTGCAAGTGTCAGTTGTGGTTAGAACAGCATTGCATGTAGTTGTGAGTGAATTATGTCGGAGCTAAGTGAATTCGAACGTGGGCAAATAGTTGATGCTCGTGTTGTGGACGCTTCCGTAACCAAGGTAGGCAAAGTGTTTGGTATTTCAAGAGGCACCTATCGAAGATTTGTACCGCATACAGGGAAAGCAGTAAAACATCAATCTCTAAGTCATAACGCGGACGAAAGTGTGTGTCGCGTAATCTTGACAGACGGACACTGAAGATAATTGTGACGAAAAATAAGAGAATAAGAGGACTACCGGTGCAAACGCTACCGCAGAACTAAAAGTCGCACTCGCGAAAAAAAAAAAGCGATGGAAGAAAGTAGTTTGGGTGGATGAGTCTTGTTTCACCCTGTTTCCAACTTCTGACCGAGACAACGTCGTCCCAAGCCTACGCTGCAGACTGTTTGCTACAACTAGTGAAACATGGCGGGGGTTCGGTGATGATTTGGACAGCCACATAGTGGTATTCGATTGGCCCCATGGTTGCTCTATAAGGTCGCATAATTGTCAAGAACTGAGTAACCATTTTGGCTGGTCAGGCGCATCCCATGGTACAGTGTGTTTGTCCTTAGGATAATTTAGGTTAAGTAGTGTGTAAACTTAGGGACTGATGACTTTAGCCGCACAGTCCCATTAGATTTCACACACATTTGAACATTTTTGAACCCACGTTTTCCGGGGATATGTAATATATTTCCCTTGCGAATTTCAGATGTTGCTTCGGAGGGAGTGTTAACTATTACTACTCTGTGTTCGTCCATCGTCACTATTGCGAAAACTGTATAGTCCGTCTACCAGTAAGTTACATGACTTAACGTAGTGTATTTAGATCTCGTGGATTCGTTAACGTGTACCTTTCAGGGTATTAGCTGTTTCAGCTACGAGTATTCGCATCCATACTGGAATTTTCATGTACTTTAATAGGGTGGTATGCTTCTTGTTGACGGATGAAATTGTATTCAGGGTCAAAATGCACATACATTCCTTCTTAACCTTTTGCATGATAAACAATTTTCACCATCCAAAATAAATTGCAGCTGATACTGCTGCTCAGAGATCTCTGAGCACAGAGATTATGTGATTGTTAATCACTGCATTCATTACACAGGATAAATGTTATAGGTTATTAGTTAAAGTAGGTGACGGTTGACACAGACATTTGTCCTTGCACGTCGTTACTGGCGCTCTAACTTGTTCCTCAGTTCGCTTTGTTCAAATGTGTGTGAAATCTTATGGGACTTAACTGCTAAGGTCATCAGTCCCTAAGTTTGTATGTATTGTATTGTATGTTAACCGGGGACCTAGAACCGACTGAGAGGCTCCGTCCTCGCCGTGGTCCACAACCCGACGACGACTACCGCAGTCCACTTCACCCCTCCGCCGCCCCACACCGAACCCAGGGTTATTGTGCGGTTCGGCCCACGGTGGACACCCCCCCCCCCCCCCCAGGGAACTTCTCACAGCAGACGAGTGTAACCCCTATGTGGTAGAGTAATGGCGATGTACGCGTACGTGGAGAACTTGATTGCGCAGCAATCGCCGACATAGTGTAACTGAGGCGGAATAAGGGGAACCAGCCCGCATTCGCCGAGGCAGATGGAAAACCGCCTAAAAGCCATCCACAGAGTGGCCGGTTCACCGGACCTCGACACAAATCCGCCGGACGGATTCGTGCCGGGGACCAGGCGCTCCCATTCGGGAGGACGACGGTTCAATCCCGCGTCCGGCCATCCTGATTTAGGTTTTCCGTGATTTCCCTAAATCGCTCCAGGCAAATGCCGGGACGGTTCTTTTGAAAGGGCACGGCCGAATTCCTTCCCCGTCCTTCCCTAACCCGATAAGACCGGTGACCTCGCTGTCTGGTCTCCTTTCCCCAAAACAACCCAACAACCAGGCGCTCCTCCCCGCCCGGAAATCCCTAAGCTTACACACTACTTAAACTAAATTATCCTAAGGACAAACACACACACACACACACACCCATGCCCGAGGGAGGACTCGAACCTCCGCCGGGATCAGCGGCACAGTCCATGACTGCAGCGCCTAACACCGCTCGGCTAATCGAGAGCGGCTCAGTTCACTTTGCCGAGCAACACCTATACTGTCTGGTATCGATTGTTATGCAACCAAGGTGCATTACAGAGTTAAAGACGAGGTATTTACCTCTCTTCGTTGCCACATCCGTATTGGGAGCGAATAGGAAACGTGACTACATTCAGTGGCTGTTGTCGGCGGTGAGCGCCGGCCGCAGGCTGCTTCAGGTGAACGGCCGCTGCTGCAGATGGTGGCGCGTGGCCCAGGCGCCTCCGCGCCGCGCCGCGCCGCGACCTACGCCAAGAGGCGCCGCCATAATTGCGGTGGCCGGCGGCAAGGTCAGCGCGGAGCTGGGTTCGAGCCCCGGCCGCGGCAGCTGCAGCGGCTTCACGAAGTGAGCGGCCCTGACTGGCTCGCTGATAGGTATCAACGACGCGCCCCGCCACGACAAATTGGTCTAGAGGCACGCAAGCCAACTCCCTGCGCGCCGCCTTCCAGACGCCACTTACTGTCCCAGCTAGCTGGGGGCGTGCCCGCACGAGGACGTGCTCGCTGCCACGTCTGTAATTGCGAGGCATTCGTTACCGTTCTAAAGCTCCCCACAGCTATGCGCGAGGAGCCCGCTTTTTCATTTTACGCCCTACTTCCCCCTAGCATTCCTGCAGCAGCCCATTCGAATGAAACTTCGGAATTGCGGTGGGGATGAGAGGAAATCTACCTCTAACACAACTGGGAAGACAGACTATAACTTTTTACCTTATGTTGAGCACCTGCTGTGAACTATCTAGCTTATTCTTTAGAGACTTCCGTGTTACGATTTATTTATTTATTTATTTATTTATTTTTTATTTTTTTTTTTTGTGGTGGGTAACCAGCCCATCGCACAACCCTCACCCTGGGAACCGAGTACCTTCTCCTGGTAAAATGGTGACCAGGGCTTAAGAGTTCTACCTCCCCTTTTATTCTCTGCTAATTAAACCGCAGCTGAGAGGATTGCTGCTTCTGCTCTTCGAGTCACTGTAGGGAGCGCCTATAATTGTACAGGAACGGAATTTACAAAGAGCAGTATGTACATTGAGCCAAATACAATGTATTACAACTTAACTACGTCTGCAAATCAGACAAAATAATGGCTTTTAAAGGAGAGAATCCAGTCAGATCTAAAATAATAATGGATGAGAAAATTTACAACAAATCACAGTACAGTGATATTGTATTGTATTGTATTGTATATTAACCGGGGACCGAGAAACGACGGAGAGGCTCCGTCCCCGCCGCAGCCGCAGTGGTCCACAACCCCACGACGACTACCGCAGTCCACTTCACCCCTCCGCCGCTCCACACCGAACCCAGGGCTATTGTGCGGTTCGGCTCCCGGTGGACCCCCAGGGAACGTCTCACACCAGACGAGTGTAACCCCTATGTTTGCGTGGTAGAGTAATGATGGTGTACGCGTACGTGGAGAACTTGTTTGCGCAGCAATCGCCGACATAGTGCAACTGAGGCGGAATAAAGGGAACCAGCCCGCATTCGCCGAGGCAGATGGAAAACCGCCTAAAAACCATCCACAGACTCGCCGGTTCACCGGACCTCGACACAAATCCGCCGGACGGATTCGTGCCGGGGACCAGGCGCTCCTTCCGTCCGGAAAGCCGTGCGTTAGACCGCACGGCCAACCGGGCGGGCTCAGTGATATTAGTTTTAACGATGACACATTTAGAAAAAGGTTAATAAATATAAATTTATATGCGGAACAATTGGAAGAACTATGTAAAGAAACGGCCGGAGTGACCGTGCGGTTCTAGGCGCTAAAGTCTGCAGCCGAGCGACCGCTATGGTCGCAGGTTCGAATCCTGCCTCGGGCATGGATATGTGGTTAGTTAGGTTCAATTAGTTCTAAGTTCTAGGCGACTGATGACCTCAGAAGTTCAGTCGCATAGTGCTCAGAGCCATTTGAGCCATTTATGTGAGGAAAAATAAGAAAAGGTACACAAATGAAATTGTATAAAGTTATGGCTGTACCTATTCCTGTATGTGGTCCAGAATCATAGACAGTAACAAAAAAAGAAAAATCACGTATACAAGCAGCAGAGATGTTCACGAGATACGTAAGAATCTGCAACGAAATGGATAAAATAACGAACGAAACAATATCACATTAAAAATCTTTTCACTTAATGACAAGACAGAAAGGAACAGAATGAAGTGGAAGGATCATGTAGATAGAATGACAGAAAACAGATTGCCAAAAAAGATAAAGAACTACAGGCGGACTGGAAAGTGATATCAAGTAGGCGTAATGGATAGAAGAATGTTAGACACCCGAACAGGTGATTACAACACCTAATCCTTGGAAGGAGATGATTATGATGACGATGATGATGATGGTCATGATGATGAGTACTCGTTTTTAAATAAATACATAGAAAAAGAGGAAGGAAGGAACATTAGCATTTGAATCTTCGTTGACGATGGGATCTTTAAAGCCGGAAACTAGGTTGGAGAAGGAAGAGAGAAAAAAGACGCAGTTGTGGACAGTCTGAGGAACCATGCCGGCACCTGTTGATTGCCACGGAAAAGTGGCCAGACGAGACTTGAACTCCGCTCTTCCAAAATGAGCGTTCAGGATCTTAACTACCGCGCTTGGTCTCGTTTACTTCTCAGGTATATATTTATGTATGTTTTGAATTGGGGACTTAGAAACGACGGAGAAGCCCCGTCACCGCCGAAGCACTTAGTCGTACACAACGGCACAAATTGCTACAGCAGTCCACTCACCCCACCGCCGGCCCACACAGAACCCACGGTTATTGTGCGGTTCGGACCCCATTGAATCCCCCCGGGAACGTCCCATTCCAGACGAGTGTAACCACAATGTTTGCGCGGTAGAGTAATGATGGTGTATGCGCACGTGGAGACAGTGTTTGCGGAGCAATCGCCGACATATTGTAACTGAGGCGGAATAAGGGAAACCAGCTCGCATTCGCCGAGGCCGATGGAAAATCGCCTTAAAAACCATCCACAGGCTGGTCGGCACACCGGACCTCGACACTAATACGCCGAGCGGATGCGTGCCGGGGACCGGAACTCCTTCCCGCTCGGGAAGCAGTGCGTTAAGACCGCACGGCTAGCCGGGCGGGCTTACTTCTCAGGTAAGTACTAGTAGAATAGCAAATAATAAATAAGGAGAGTCAACAATATACGTAAGTACATAAAACTGAAGTGATACATAGCGTGCATACGTTTCAAACGTGCTGGGGAAGTGTTGGTTTTCTGTATGTCTTCACCTTTAATTTTGACGCTTTGCGGGCTAAGATTTTCTCGTTTTTTACATTGAACGAATTGGCACTGTGGTTATCTTATATTCAGCCTGGAATCTCGATGACGGGAGTAGAATTGTCTGTAGGAATGAGTCCCTCTTCGAACTGAGCCCCGATTACCAGTGAAGATGTGTCTGGGGTTGCCATGGACAGCAATGAGATACAGGCCTGGCTGTCGCCTACTATACAGCCCGGCAGTCAAGAGTAATGGCAGGGGTACGTCGACGATATTCTACGTCCCTTTTTTTGCCCTTCATGGCAAGCGAGTCTGGGCTTACAATTCAGCAAAATAATGGCCACCTGCACACGACGAAGGTTTCTACTGCCTGTCTTCGTGCTTGCCAAACCCCCACTTTGGCTACCAAAGGTCACTGGAGCTCTCCCCAGTTGAGAAAGTTTGGGCGTTATGGACAGGGCCCTCCAACCATCTAGGGATTTTGACGATCTAAAGCTCCAGTTAGATAGAATTTGGCACGATATCCCTCATGAGGACATCCAACAACTCTACCAATCAATGACAAGTCAAATAATTCCTTGCCTAAGGGTCAGGGGTAGACGAACGCTGTAGTGACTTGCTCAGTTTGTTAAGGTCTTTCTCTTGAATAAATCAAAAAAATCTTCGTGTTTGTGTTGCACGTAAAATACATGTATTTAAGTGGAAATGTCGAGGGTCTGCATTCTCTGTCATATTTGTAGGTGAAGAGCCTAGTTTATGAGACTTTGGCCGATACTCGGGAAGATCTGATTGTTAGGATTGTTACAGCCTCCGAAGTAGTGCTCCAAACTCGTTGGATGCTTGAGCTCCGCTTTATACTCTGTCGCGATCCTGACGGTCGACATTTCGAACAACACCCGTAAGGGAACAGTTCTGCACACTGACAGAATAGACAACACAATTCGATGACAGTGCACATATTTTGTGAGTGTTTTGATTTGTACGTTTGGGTGATCACGTATTCATCTACATCTACATGGATACTCTGCAAATCACATTTAAGTGCCTGGCAGAGTGTTCATCGAACCACCTTCACAATTCTCTATTATTTCAATCTTGTACAGCGCGCGGAAAGAATGAACACCTATTTCTTTCCATAAGAGCTCTGATTTCCCTTATTTTATCTTGGTGATCGTTTCTCCCTATGTAAGTCGGTGTCAACAAAATATTTTCGCATTCGGAGGAGAAAGTTTCTGAATGGAATTTCGTGAGAAGATTCCGTCGCAACGAAAAACGCCTTTCTTTTAATGATGTCCATCCCAATTCCTGTATCATATTTCGCGATAATACAAAACGTGCTGCCTTTCTTTGAAGTTTTTCGATGTACTCCGTCAGTCCTACCGAGTAAGGATCCCACACCACGCAGCAGTATTCTAAAAGAGGACGGACAAGCGTAGTGCAGGCAGTCTCCTTAGTAGGTCTGTTACATTTTCTAAGCGTCCTGCCCATAAAACGGAGCCTTTGGTTAGCCTTCCCCACAACATTTTCAATGTGTTCTTTCCAATTTAAGTTGTTCGTAATAGTAATACCTAGGTATGTAGTTGAATTTACGGCTTTTAGATTAGACTGATTTATCGTGTAACCGAAGTTTAACGAGTTCCTTTTCGCACTCATGTGGATGACCTCACACTTTTCGTTATTTAGGGTCAACTGCTACTTTGCGCACCATTCAGATATTTTTTCTAAATCGTTTTGCAGTTTGTTTTGATCTTCTGATGACTTTATTAGTCGATAAACGACAGCGTCATCTGCAAACAACCGAAGACGGTTCCTGCTTCCTCACTGTCGTGGCGGCATTTTTAAAGAAACAAAGGCATTTGGGGCAATAAACTGAATAAACTTAATTTACATTATTTTTCTGTAACTGGCCACCGGAAACCACGGATACCGCGTAGCAAAACACTCAGAAAATATCCCTGGTCAACTTCCGAAATTTGTCAGTCGAGTTAGGGTTCACTCTGTTCGTGGAGAAAGGATCAGTCTTCAAACTATAAAACATAACAGAAGGTAGATGTACAATTAGCGATCATATTGTGGGTTTCAGTGAGTCTTATGACCATGCTAAAAGGGGTATCTGCCTAGTAAGATATAAGTAACTAATTTAGAAGGAAGAAAGTCAGTTTTGAGAAATCAGTAAGCTGCTTTATGAAGACAACGTTCGTTGACGACTCGTTTCGGTCATAATACCATTGTCTAGTCGACTTAAATATGATTACAGTACAATAGCTTATTAGTTCACAACATTTCTACGTCGTATCGTTTTTCTTGCAATATAATGAACCTGTGCAACACTGTCTATAAAAACTATTTTAGACGATTACGGTCATTCAGTGACGCAGACATTGTCTCCAAGTCGCTGGGAAGATGGGTTGGCCGAGACAGCTGCGAATGTCCAAGTTCGAACATAAGCGTGCTAGATACACCACCGCAATGCAAAAGGGAGGTCACCTCCCGTCGATGACGGTGTAATTACGAGTAGAGACGGAGACCAAGCTCGCCTAGTATTTGGGTGGAAATGAAATCGACCGTGATCATGTTTAAGGAAACAATACGACAAATATTTCAGGAGATTTAGTGAAGCTCGGAGGAGCTAAACCATTGTGGCTCGATAGGATCTTGAACGTCACTGTCTCCAAATTTGAGTCTATCGTCTCGTCGCTCGCTGTGCATTACTCCAGCCTTTGCCGCAGGGCCTATTAATTGACGGGACAAGGTGTTATTGGTGACTGTCCGACTGTGAGAAGTAGCCTTAAGCAGCCGTCATGAACCGTCCCATTGGTGACTGTCCGACTATGAGATGTAACCCTAAGCAGCCGCCATGGGCAGTCTAGCGAGCCGTAGGTTAGGTACAAGATTTCCACACTCCTCTAACATGGTGTCAGGCAACTAAACAGACAAACATTCCTCTGGATCAACGAATAAATATCAAGAATGAGGATCTATACTACCTGTTAATATTCGTCACAATGGAACTGTTTGTTGAGAGGCATACGGAAGCTTACTTTTTCCTCGATACAGGCGGTAATCTCCTCACAGTATTCAGATCAGGGAATTGTGGAAGCCCTGAGTGATGTGCAGTTTTAACTGCAGATCTGTCAAATCAATTCTGGATGCATGCAGTCTTAAAAGTAGGAGCATTTTCATCTCCAAAAATGGAATTCCCTACGCCACTGAATGAGCGTTGTCAAGCTGGCCGGCGTGGCCGAGCGGTTCTAGGCGCTTCAGCCGCAGGTTCGAATCCTGCCCCGGGCATGGATAAGTGTGATGTCCTTAGGTTTGTTAGGTTTAAGTAGTTCTAAGTTCTATGGGACTGATGACCTCAGCTGTTAAGTCCCATAGTGCTCAGAGCCATTTGAACCATTTGACCGTGGTCATGCACAGTGCTCACTTCGAACTTGGCAGCTACCAAAACCACTTGCGGCGATTGTCAGGATGTTCCTTAAACCCTTCAACTACCATTTTTTTAGAGACAGTATTTTAATTAATGTCGTAATCAGAAGTAACAATATGAAACGAATATATCCCGCCCTTTCATTTTCGAAGACGGGGAGCCCGTAGGATATACGTCTATCAACTTGGTTTCAGAGGGCGACTGAGCAAAAGCCACAAGATTTACAGACATTAGACGTACAAAAGTGGATAGAGCATCTCTCCATGTTTGTAACTCATATTACAGGTGGACAGTAAAGGCTTTGGTTGTGACGTGATAAAAGGCTGTATGTGTGTGCAATTCGTTGACACGATATTCCTGGGAAGGCGAGACGGCAGTCCACTTTGCAAATCTCTTATATGCAGGCACGAACTAATTCAGTGCGACAAATCAGGGACTATGGTCAATAATGAAACTTGGGAACAGCTCAACCCGCAAGTGCAAATCGTAACTGTAAGAATTCTGCATACCAACAGCAGGCTTTCGTTTAACACTGATGCACAGCAATAACATGCAGAAAATTTCCTCTTATTCTCTGGAAAGCTACCGTAGGACACATGTGTCGTTTTGGCAGTCAAATGGTAAAACATGACCGTGGTCAGTTACCTTTGCTGGCTTTACCCACTCCAAGATTGTGCTCAGTCTCTAATAACCTGGACGTCGGCGGACACTAATTCTAATTGACGTTGCCGCACTATTTTTTGTTATTGAGGTATTAAAACCTGAACGTTCACGTGCATTCGAGTGAACGCCATCTTTCCTACGCTTGTCGTCCAAACGGATTGTGAGAATTGGTTTCACCAGCAGTATTCAAACTTGCCAACTGCGCGTTGGTAATGTTGCGTTGCGTCACTTAGGTCATCTCGACGCGGGGACGAAGTAAGTGCGTTCGTCTTGCGGCAATAAATTTTTTACGATAGCCGCATCAAGTAAAATTCTGTAGCAGGTAGTTAAAGAAATGTAGAGAGCTGGCTGACAGCCGTGCGACACTGCGGAATGTTAAATTAGCCTTCGTAGAATGGTATTGCATGGACAGTTGTATTACTTTTGCAGCAATAAACTGAGAGGTACCAGATAACTACCCAACTAGAAGACGCCCAGAGTGCGTCTCTGAAGAGGAGGTCTTAAACGACGCGCTGCAAAAAGGCAGGAGTCGACCATAAAAGTTTGCAACTTTGTGGCGGATTACTGGCTGCGTGCTATTGCACGTAGATGTCGTAATGGCGGTGGTGAGAGCCGCGGACCATTTATGAGTGGACAATACCCGCCGTATTAATTGAAGCCACGCCACGCCACGCGACGCCGTGCCGCGCCGCTCTGTACACGGCACGCGAGACCTGGCCCCCGGCGCGACGGCTGACGAGAAACCTGCATATCCGCCGGCAGCACGGTCACGCCAGCAGTCCGTCTACGGAAACCTTGCACAGCTGGCCATTAAAACTGCAACACCTTGAAGCCTCGAAGTCGGCTAGCAACAGAGGACGAACTGGCAAGTCTACTATATACTTCGATATGCAAGTGATCATTTCAGTGGAACCGTACAAAGTAGAGTAAGGCCATCTACACTACTGGTCATTAAAAATGCTACACCACGAAGATGACGTGCTACAAACGCGAAATTTAACCGACAGGAAGAAGATGCTGTCATATGCAAATGATTAGCTTTTCAGAGCGTTCACACAAGGTTGCCGCCTATGGCGACACCTACAACGTGCTGACATGAGGAAACTTTCGAGCCGATTTCTCATACACAAACAGCACTTGCCCGGCGTTGCCTGGTGAAACGTTGTTGTGATGTCTCGTGTAAGGAGGAGAAATGCCTACCATCACGTTTCCGACTTTGATGGATTGTAGCGTATCGCTACCGCGGTTTATCGTATCGCGACATTGCTGGTCGCGTTGGTCGAGATCCAATGACTGTTAGCTGAATATGGAATCGGTGAGTTCAGGAGGGTAATACGGAACGCAGTCCTGGATCCCAACGGCCTCCTATCACTAGCAATCGAGATGACAGGCATCGGATCCGCATGGCTGTAACGGATCGTGCAGCCATGTTTCGATCCCTGAGTCAACAGATGGGGACGTTTGCAAGACAACCATCTGCACGAACAGTTCGACAACGTTTGCAGCAGCAAGGACGATCAGTTCGGAGACCATGACTGCGGTTACACTTGACGCTGCATCACAGACAGGAGCGCCTGCGTTGGTGTACCTAACGACGAACCTGGGTGCACGAATGGCGCCGGCCGGTGTGACCGAATGGCTCTAGGCGCTACAGTCTGGAACCACGCGACCGCTACGGTCGCAGATTCGAATCCTGCCTCGGGTATAGATGTGTGTGATGTCCTTAGGTTAGTTAGGTTTAAGTAGTTCTAAGTTCTAGGGGACTGATGACCTCAGATGTTAAGCCCCATAGTGCTCAGAGCCATTTCAACCCTTTTTGCACGAATGGCAAAACGTCACTTTCTCGGATGAATCCAGGTTCTGTTTACAACATCATGATGGTCGCATCTGTGTTTGCCGACATCGCGGTGAACGCACATTGGAAGCGTGCATTCGTCATCGCCAAATTGGCGTATCACCTGGTGTGATGGTATGGGGTGCCATTGGTGACACGTCTCGGTCACATCTTGTTCGCATTGAAGGCAGTTTGAACAGTGGACGTTACATTTCACATGTGTTACGACCCGTGGCTCTGCCCTTCATTCGATCCCTGCGAAACCCTACATTTCAGCAGGATTATGCACGACGACATGTTGGAGGTCCTGTACGGGCCGTTCTGGATACAGAAAACGTTCGACTGCTGCCCTGGTCAGCACATTCTCCGGATCTCTCACCAATTGAAAACGTCTGGTCAATGGTGGCCGAGCAACTGGCTCGTCACGATACGCCAGTCGCTACTCTTGATGAACTGTGGTATCGTGTTGAAGCTGCATGGGCAGCTGTACCTCTACACGCAATTCATGCTCTGTTTGACTCAATGCCCAGGCGTATCGAGGCCGTTATTACGGCCAGAGGTGGTTGTTCTGCTTACTGATTTCTCAGGATCTATGCACCCAAATTGTGTGAAAATATAATCACATGTGAGTTTTATTATAATATATTTGTCCAATGAATACCGGTTTTAGCCCGCATCTCGTGGTCGTGCGGTAGCGTTCTCGCTTCCCACGCCCGGGTTCCCGGGTTCGATTCCCGGCGGGGTCAGGGAGTTTCTCTGCCTCGTGATGGCTGGGTGTTGTGTGCTGTCCTTAGGTTAGTTAGGTTTAAGTAGTTCTAAGTTCTAGGGGACTTATGACCACAGCAGTTGAGTCCCATAGTGCTCAGAGCCATTTGAACCATTTTTGAATACCGGTTTATCTTCTGCATTTCTTCTTGGTGTAGCAATTTTAATGGCCAGTAGTGTACATTCTGTGTGTAGGGAAAGATTGCGCTGCATTTCAAGCATAAATCTCCCATGAATGTTGTTTGTGGATAGTTCGTGTTATGCTTCGAGGTAGAAGGAGAAACGACTGCCAGCGTGTGTTGCAGTTAGATAGAGGCTTGGTCGCGGCCTGTCTAGGAAGCACTTTATAGTTTTGAAACTTCCTGGTAGATTAAAACTATGTGCCGGACCGAGACTCGTCCCGAGTTCGAGTCTCGGTCTGGCACACAGTTTTAATCTGCCAGGAAGCTTCATATCAGCGCACACTCCGCTGCAAAGTGAAAATCTCATTCTGGTGTTTATCGTTTTGCTATATTCTTGCTTGACTTGGTTTGAATCCATCGACTGCTATGTGAAGACGGAATCGATGGGTTCAGCACGGCCATACACAAGCCATGAAGGACGTGTCTAGCACCCCCAGACGACAGACACAGTGCTCGACGCAGAGACAGGAGCACTACAGAAGCGCCCCCCCCCCCCCCCCTCGAAATCACTGTCCGTCTTGAGCGTCGGCGCATGTGAGGTCGACACGTCAGTCCAGTGTCCCGCGCCGTATAGCGAGGGATAGTGGCTTCGCGGCCGCCACGAGAGCAACAGGAGTCAACCCACGACATCTGTCTGGCCGGCGTGAGCTGCAATGCCGTGAGACGGGAGATCAGCGCGCCTTCCTGCGTCCGTTGAAGCGGCTGGCAGCGGACGGTTCGGGAGAGCGTTTTGGGGGGTGCTGCGCCAGGTCTTCACCAGACATCGCAGTTTGTTAGAAGTTAAGTGATTCGTGATATGTTGTTTCATTTACTTGTTAAATTCTACTTGTTTTCTTGGTCAGTCTCTCGTCCCCAGCTTGCCCGTCTGTCTCCCGTCCGCATTTGTTAGGCAGTTAGTGTCTGTCTGTCTGTCGGTCGGTCCGGTCTGCAGTACGTTAATAGCTGCCTCTGTCATGTTTGTCGGATTCGGTGCTAACGAATTTATAAAATTAAGTTAAAGGTCGAATTCCTGAAATACACTCCTGGAAATGGAAATAAAACACATTGACACTGGTGTGTCAGACCCACCATACTTGCTCCGGACACTGCGAGAGGGCTGTACAAGCAATGATCACACGCACGGCACAGCGGACACACCAGGAACCGCGGTGTTGGCCGTCGAATGGCGCTAGCTGCGCAGCATTTGTGCACCGCCGCCGTCAGTGTCAGCCAGTTTGCCGTGGCATACGGAGCTCCATCGCAGTCTTTAACACTAGTAGCATGCCGCGACAGCGTGGACGTGAACCGTATGTGCAGTTGACGGACTTTGAGCGAGGGCGTATAGTGGGCATGCGGGAGGCCGAGTGGACGTACCGCCGAATTGCTCAACACGTGGGGCGTGAGGTCTCCACAGTACATAGATGTTGTCGCCAGTGGTCGGCGGAAGGTGCACGTGCCCGTCGACCTGGGACCGGACCGCAGCGACGCACGGATGCACGCCAAGACCGTAGGATCCTACGCAGTGCCGTAGGGGACCGCACCGCCACTTCCCAGCAAATTAGGGACACTGTTGCTCCTGGGGTATCGGCGAGGACCATTCGCAACCGTCTCCATGAAGCTGGGCTACGGTCCCGCAC
Source organism: Schistocerca cancellata (assembly GCF_023864275.1). Classification (NCBI taxonomy): domain Eukaryota; kingdom Metazoa; phylum Arthropoda; class Insecta; order Orthoptera; family Acrididae; genus Schistocerca; species Schistocerca cancellata. Next base: position 218,024,534 of record NC_064631.1, read on the forward strand.
ACCGTTAGGCCGTCTTCCGCTCACGCCCCAACATCGTGCAGCCCGCCTCCAGTGGTGTCGCGACAGGCGTGAATGGAGGGACGAATGGAGACGTGTCGTCTTCAGCGATGAGAGTCGCTTCTGCCTTGGTGCCAATGATGGTCGTATGTGTGTTTGGCGCCGTGCAGGTGAGCGCCACAATCAGGACTGCATACGACCGAGGCACACAGGGCCAACACCCGGCATCATGGTGTGGGGAGCGATCTCCTACACTGGCCGTACACCACTGATGATCGTCGAGGGGACATTGAATAGGGCACGGTACATCCAAACCGTCATCGAACCCATAGTTCTACCATTCCTAGACCGGCAAGGGAACTTGCTGTTCCAACAGGACAATGCACGTCCGCATGTATCCCGTGCCACCCAACGTGCTCTAGAAGGTGTAAGTCAACTACCCTGGCCAGCAAGATCTCCGGAACTGTCCCCCATTGAGCATGTTTGGGACTGGATGAAGCGTCGTCTCACGCGGTCTGCACGTCCAGCACGAACGCTGGTCCAACTGAGGCGCCAGGTGGAAATGGCATGGCAAGCCGTTCCACAGGACTACATCCAGCATCTCTACGATCGTCTCCATGGGAGAATAGCAGCCTGCATTGCTGCGAAAGGTGGATATACACTGTACTAGTGCCGACATTGTGCATGCTCTGTTGCCTGTGTCTATGTGCCTGTGGTTCTGTCAGTGTGATCATGTGATGTATCTGACCCCAGGAATGTGTCAATAAAGTTTCCCCTTCCTGGGACAATGAATTCACGGTGTTCTTATTTCAATTTCCAGGAGTGTATGTTTTTATCTTGCCTATCATCTTGAGAGGCGGTATACGTGTAATGTAGAGCATGTTTGCACATTTTATGTAAGACTACATTTCCTGGGTTTTTATTTAAATGCTTATTTTAGTATATTAGGCTGCCACCCTTCCACCGTACGAGATTTTTTTTTAATCATGTTGCACCTTCGGTGGCAAGTTAAATCTTTTACTGTTAGTGTCTTTTACCATTGCCATCCCTCCTACGGGGTGCATAGTTTATGTGCTTGTGTGAGTTGTTAAAATTTTTAGTTTAAAGTAAAATGGTTCAAATGGCTCTGAGCACTATGGGACGTAACTTCGGAGGTCATCAGTCCCCTAGAACTTAGAACTACTTAAACCTAACTAACCTAAGGACATCAGACACATCCATGCCCGAGGTAGGATTCGAACCTGCGACCGTAGCGATCACGCGGTTCCAGACTGAAGCGCCTAGAGACGCACGGCCACACCGGCCGGCGTAAACTGATGTCTTGCAGATTTGCACTAATATAGTCTTTCAGAGGTTGTCACATGGTTCAAATGGCTCTGAGCACTATGGGACGTAACACCTGAGGTCATCAGTCTCCTAGAACTTAGAACTACTTAAACCTAACTAACCTAAGGACATCACACACATCCATTCGAACCTGCGACCGTAGCGGTCGCGCGGTTCCAGACTGACGCGCCTAGAATCGCTCGGCCACAACGGCCGGCTTCAGAGGTTGCTGTGAGCGGTCGTGACTACGGCCGTGTCAAAAAGGAGCAGCAAGATTCTGAGCCCGAAAGCTCGTAGTGTCAAAAATTTGTTCTTTCTGCCTCTGAATAACTTGTAACTTGATATTTAGTGAGTGCCTTCTGATTATAATTTTAAATCTGTTAAAAAAAAGCTTTTAGGAATAAAATTTTCCATTTTTTGAAAGAAATTTGATTTGTTTTCATCAGTTACCCACTGGCAACTACTTTCACTCTCACATACTGTGATTAAATGTGTTAATGTTGTTGATGAATCGCCAGTAAATGAAGTAAATTCTTAAGAAAATGTTTTGAAAGTAAATTCATGGTTTACGTAACACCCTTAAAAATCGGGACAGCACGCAAAAATCGGAAGATCTGTCGACACTAGCGGTAACCGTGCAACCGCCGTTCGCGTGACGTCGTGTCACGTCGCGGTGCGGCCGCCGCTGATGACGGCTGTGACGTCGCCTCGCGCTGCCGGCCGCTCCGCATACCGGCGGCGTTCCCATTCCTCGGGCCGTACTTCATGTGGACGTGTTGCACCCGCGCGGGCACGTGCACCGTGCCGCGATTAATTGGCTGCGAGCTGCGCCGCGGTGAGGTGAGGCAACGGGCCCGGCGCGGCGTGCGGCCAAGCCGCCGCCGCCGCAGCCACACACTCGGGCGCGGACCTGCAGCGCCGCTGGCCAGGCACGTCCCACGCCGTGCTCATTTTCTCTTCTCCGCGCGGCGATCAGGCTCGACAATCCGCGTAATTGGCATCCACCGCCTCTAACTCGACACGACCTGTAAGTTTGTGCAACTCTGTTGCAAAGCCCGAAAACTCTGCCAGGGCGGACAACAGTGTTATTTTCAGCGGCGTTTGAACCTCTGCGACTTTATTCGCTTCCAGGCATTGTCTTCTTAAAATACGTAGCGACGTCAGCAGTTTATTAATGTTTGCGATCAGTTTTGGTACTCCCACTGTGTAAACAAGTGCCTGGGAGCAACGACTGTGCCACTGAAATACACTACTGGCCATTAAAACTGCTACACCAAGAAGAAATGCAGATGATAAACGGGTATTCATTGGACAAATGAAGACATGTGATTACATTTTCACGCAATTTGGGTGCATAGATCCTGAGAAATCAGTACCCAGTACCTCTGACCGTAATAACGGCCTTGATACGCCTGGGCCTTGAGTCAGACAGAGCTAGGATGGCGTGTACAGGTACAGCTGCCTATGCAGCTTCAACACGATACCACAATTCATCAACAGTAGTGACTGACGTATTGTGACGGGCCAGTTGCTCGGCCACTATTAACCAGACGTTTTCAATTGGTTAGAGATCTGGAGAATGTGCTGGCCAGGGCAACAGTCGAACATTTTCTGGATCCAGAAAGGCCCGTACAGGACGTGTAACATGCGGTCGTGCATTATCCTGCTGAAATGTAGGGTTTCGCAGTGATCGAATGAAGGGTAGACCCATAGGTCGTAACAAATCTGAAATGTTACGTCCACTGTTCAAAGTGCCGTCAATGCGAACAAGAGGTGGCCGAGACGTGTAACCAATGGCACCTCATACCATCACGCCGGGTGATACGCCAGTATGGCGATGACGAATACACGCTTCCAATGTGCGTTCACCGCGATGTCGCAAAACACGAATGCGACCATCATGATGCTGTAAACAGAACCTGGATTCATCCGAAAAAATGACGTTTTGCCATTCGTGCACCCAGGTTCGTCATTCAGTACACCATCGCAGGCGATCCTGTCTGTGATGCATCGTCAAGGGTAACGGCAGCCATGGTCTCCGAGCTGACAGTCTATGCTGCTGCAAACGTCATCGAACTGTTCGTGCAGATGGTTGTTGTCTTGCTAACGTCCCCATCTGTTGACTCAGGGATCGAGACGTGGTTGTACGATCCGTTACAGCCATGCGGATAAAATGCCTGTCATCTCGACTGCTAGTGATACGAGGCCGATGGGATCCAGAACGGGGTTCCGTATTACCCTTCTGAACCCACCGATTCCATATTCTGCTAACCGCAATCGCGATAGGCTCCAATCCGACCTTTATCAAAGTCCAAAACGTAATGGTACGCATTTCTCCTCCTGAGACGAGACATCAAGCAACGTTTCACCAGGCAACGCCGGTCAACTGCTGTTTGCGTATGAGAAATCGGTTGGAAACTTTCCTCATGTTAGCACGTTGTAGGTGTCGCCATCGGCGACAACCTTGTGTGAACGCTCTGAAAAGCTAATCATTTGCATATCACAGCATCTTCTTCCTGTCGGTTACATTTCGTGTCTGTAGCACATCATCTTCGTGGTGTAGCAATTTTAATGGCCAGTAGTGTATCTTCCACTGACGCAAATATGATATCACGGACTGTCTGTAGCCCATAAGGTGTCTGGACGTGGATCTGCACACTGATCTGTGAAATGAAACGTTTTCATCAAAATATCGGGGAAACTGTTTAGACGTGGAAAATCTATACGTTCGCTACAGTGATAGACAGTCGAACTTTCTTGTATGACAAATTACGTTCAGATTTGAATTGGTAATGACTAGAGGCTAATAATGCGTAAACAGTGACTGAACCCACAACGGACAGACCACGTCTGTACGTCGTCCACTAGTTGTTTTGTCAAAAATTGTAATCGGTGTAGCGTGGAAATCCATTTACCTAGGACATTTATTCAGGTGTCACTATGAAGACCTTTCGGAGCATTAATAGAACACAACGTGTGACTCTAAATCATTGCCGGAATATAAGTGAAAATCGATATTAAATTGAAAACAACACAATAATTAAACAAGTCGTCTCGTACGAATCGTGAATATGCTTGGGCATAAAAAAAACGAATTTAATAGGAATGATCGATTCGACATGAGACCAAAAATCGCAAAATGTCCAGTGCCGAGCGTATGCGAAAGAGCTTATTGCAGCGTCGAGAAGGAAATCAAACGACGGCGCAAAGCAATTACGCAGCTGGTCAGTATGTTATATAGCGGGCAGCGACATTTCAAACGTCTATGGATTACGTGAAGGCGTCGTTGGAATGCAGTACACGAAACAGTGATGATACAGACATCGACGCAAGGTGAGAGCGCCAGAGGAATATGTATCGCGACCACCAAATATCGTCGGTTTGTAAACCGACGCTCCGTTGTGATAAACTTTGATTTATCTATTTTGTAAACATCCATTGTATTGAAGATACTGATAAATTAAATTAAATATTAATACGAAAGATTTGGTGTGACTTTATACCGACGTTTTCACGAAAAATTTACGGCGCGGGCCCAAACTGCACACATAATATTTTTTTTCCTTATGTATGACGCTACCCGCCGGATTACACCTTCTTAGCCGGCTGCTGTGACCGAGCGGTTCTAGGCGCTTCAGTCCGGAACCGCACTTCTGCTGTGCTCGCAGGTTCGAATCCTGCCTCGGGCATGGATGTGTGTGATGTCCTTAGGTTAGTTAGGTTTAAGTAGTTCTTAGTCTAGGGGACTGATGACCTCAGATTTGAGTCCGATAGTGCTTAGAGCCAATTGAACCACCTTCATATTACGGTACAAGCTAAGTTGCATCATATTACTACTCCGTACGGCTGCCGATAACATAGTCCCACTTCCACTTCTCTTTTATTTTTATGTATTTGTTGGTTATGTGACTGGATAGTTTCTGACTGAGAATCGCTGATACGAACAACGAACTGTGACATTTATTCACAGCTATGTTAGCAGCAAAATAAAGAACTACGTGTTTACACGCTTCCAATAACCACTCAAACACCACGTCACTCATCTTCAAAAATGGCTCTGAGCACTATGGGACTTAACTTCTGAGGTCATCAGTCCCCTAGAACTTAGAACTACTTAAACCTAACCAACCTAAGGACATCACACACATCCATGCCCGAGGGAGGATTCGAACCTGCGACTGTAGCGGTCGCGCGGTTCCAGACTGTAGCGCCTAGAACCGCTCGGCCACCCGGCCGAGCCACTCATCTTCATTACTCCATTGTGATAAGGGAGTTAACTGCCCGTTACGATACTTGGTAAGTAGCTCATTTATTCTGACTCCACTCCACCGGATCTAACACTTTTTCTTAGCTTCTTTCACCACCGGCTGCGTACACTCAGAATCGATCTTCACCGCTCCCTTGCCATGTTAGTACTACTAAAATTCCCGTAAAAATTAGACGTGGGAAGATACTACAACCTCATAGGTCATGCAGTACACAGTACGCTGGCCGAATCTTTATATTCCTCTGTGTTTTGTATCTGGACGACATCATCAAACACCAAGCCGTATGTGTTTTTGTTTTTTACATGTTGTCTTTTTTGTTTTCCGATCTCTTTTTTCCGAAGTTGCAGTTGTACAAGTTGTATAGGTTAATTACCGTCTACTGCAACTGTAATGAAAATCTTACTAATACCAGACGCGTTTCGCTTTATTCTGAAGCATCTTCAGTGGTCAGGTTTTTTTGTTGTTTTACGTCATTATTACTGTTCTTCCACTTTGTTGGATTTTAGCACACAGTGCTTTCACTCCACTAAACACATTCACATTTCTGTGTTGTGAAGAATAGCACTTGTTTATGTGATGTGAGGAATAACAGTTGTTTCTGTGATGTTAAGAACAACAGTTGTTCTGGACAAAACAGAAACGTGTATATATTTAGCGCTGTGTGCTGAAATCCAGCACATACACTTGGAAGAACAGCAAGGACGTAAAACAACAAAAACCTGAGCACTGAAAATGCTTTAGAATAAAGCGAAACGCTTCTGGTCATAATAAGACTTTCATCACAGGTGCAAAATACGGTAATTAACTACACAACTTGTTTTTGTATTTTTTTTATTTTATTTTATTTTGATATGCAGTGTAGTATGTGTGTGGACTGATACGTGTTTTTGTTTAGGATGAGCGAACGGGACACGTTACAAAATGTAGTTCAATCACACGAATTTGAGTTACAGTTCAGTTGCAGTGTGTCTGGATCCACCTAACAATTTCTACTTAAAAATACAAGCTATTACATTTGCCACACATATTTTTCTATTATATTTAGTTACTGAGTGCGTACTGCTGCAATTTTTACGGATATGTGACTGAAAAGATGTACAGAGTAAAATATCCGCTCTTTTGCGTGTTATAACTTATTGAAAATTGAGAGACACCACCACGATCCGTTTATAAAACATTAGAGTAGCCTTGTTACGTAGTGCTCTATGTAGATAATGTAACAAATTTTAATTTATGGTGTCTGACAATACAATGTACCTTAAAACGGAAAAGTCGTCCAGTAACCTAATCAGTGAAAATAGTATCTCAACAAGAATATATGCCATTTAGTGAAACAAAGACTAATATTGTTGGAATCATACGCCTTTTTCCGCCCGAACGAGCGAGGCTGCACAGTGACTGAGATAAATGACTCATCCGAGAGGAGACGAGGTTCAAATCTAAGCCCGGCCACTCAAAACTACGATGGTCACTCCAAAAGAAATGCACACTATTTTTTTTAAAATCCATCTTTTATTCCACATGTTTGAAAGTTTTACAGTGTTTAGATACATCCTTTAGGAACGATATTTTCATTTCTCCACATAATTTCCATCCCTCTCAAACGCCTTACGCCATCTTGGAACCAGCGCCTGTATACCCGCACGGTAAAATTCTGGACCAACCGGTTGGAGCCACTGTTTGGCAGCGTGCACAAGGGAGTCATCATCTTCAAACCTTGTTCCACGAAGAGAGTCTTTCAGTTTCACAAAGAGATGATAGTCACATGGAGCCAGGTCAGGACTGTAACGCGGGTGTTTCAGTGTTGTCCATCCGACTTTTGTGATCGCTTCCGTGTCTTTTTAACTGTCATGTGGCTGTGCATTGTCGTGCAACAGCAAAGCATCCTGCTTTTGCCGATGTGATCGAACATGACTCAGTCTGGCTTGAAGTTTCTTCAGTGTCGTCGCATATGCATCAGAATTTATGGTGGTTCCACTTGGCATGATGTCCACAACAAGAGTCCTTCGAAATCGAAAAACACCGTAGCCATAACTTTTCCAGCAGAAGGTGTGGTTTTGAATTTTTTTTATTGGGTGAATTTGCATGATGCCACTCCATTGAGTGCCTTTTCGTCTCTGGTGAAAAATGATGGAGCCATGTTTCATCACCTGTCACAATTCTTCCAAGAAACTCATCTCCACCATTCTCGTACTGTTCCAAAAGATCGCCGCATACCGTTTTTCTTGTTTCTTTGTGAGCCACTCTCAATATCCTAGGAGCCCACCTGGCACAAACCTTTTTTAACGCCAACACTTTCAGTATTCTGCAAACAATTCCTTTCCCTATCCCAACGTAGCGTGACAATTCGTTCACTGTGATGCGTCTGTCAGCAGTCCCATTTCGTTAACACCCTGCACATTGTCTGGAGTGTGTGCAGTACGAGGCATGCCGCTGCGAGGAGAACCTCAATATTGCCGTGCCCGCTTTCATCACGTAACCTGCTTGCCCACCGACTAACTGTACTGCGATCGACAGCAGCATCTCCATAAACCTTTTTCGAGCTCTTGTGGATGTTTCCCACTATCTCGTTTTCACAGCACCGGAATTCTATGACAGCACGTTGCTTCTGACGAACGTCAAGTGTAGCAGCCATCTTGAAGACATGCTGTGACGGCGCCGCCGGCCGCGGTGGTCTAGCGGTTCTGGCGCTGCAGTCCGGAACCGCGGGACTGCTACGGTCGCAGGTTCGAATCCTGCCTCGGGCATGGGTGTGTGTGATGTCGTTAGGTTAGTTAGGTTTAAGTAGTTCTAAGTTCTAGGGGACTTATGACTTAAGATGTTGAGTCCCATAGTGCTCAGAGCCATTTGAACCATTTTTTTTGTGACGGCGCCACTCACGGGAACAGGTTGAACTAAGTTTGAAAACAAGCGGGAAGGATGTATCTACATACTGTAAAACTTGCACACATGCAGAATGAAAACTGTATTTTTACAAAAATAGTGTGCATTTCTTTTGGAGTGATCCTCGTGTGTTACTCTAAGTAACTTCACGTGTTCATTGTCTTAGCTGATTACATCAGTGACAAAACGTATTATAGCCTTCTTTGCGAAGACAGTTCTATTTAAATGAAACATTTGTGGGACAGCGAGGAATCATACGGTTTCTTTCTATTCTCATCTGACTCTTTTGCCTTCATGAGACATGTCGCAAGGGTAGCTCTCTGGAGCTTTCCGCGGAGCGTACCGCGCGTTGCGCTACCATTCTGCACATGTTTTGAGTTGGCTTATCTTATCATTGCGACCGTGGAGGATCTGCACGTGGCGTATTTTGAGGTGCTTGCGCACTCGTCACAGACGCACCTGTACCAGACTATCGCCGCAGCGCGTGTGGCGAGAACAAATTCTCACGCTGTCAGAGGCGGCGGGTGTGTCGGTTTGTTCTGTAATGCGCCTCGAAGTAGAGAACAGTATCTCTTCACCCTGAAAATGAAGCAGACCACTGAATTTTACCACGAGTAACTGAAACTATGCAGCCTACAAGCAAAATATATCAGACAGGTAAAATACCCTCAGACTTCGAGAAGAATACTAATTGCTATTCCAAAGGCGGCTGAGAATGGCGGGAATATCATCGAACTATGTTTAATGAGTTATGGTTGCAAAATACTGGTACGAGTTATTTGCAGAAGAATGGAAAAACTCGTAGAAGCCAACCTCGGGGAATATCAGTTTGGGGTCTGGAAAAATACAGGAACACGCGAGGCAATACTGATCCAACGACTTATCTTAGAATATACAGTGATGAACGGCAAACACGTTTATAGCATTTATAGATATAGAGAAAACTTTTAACAATGTTAACTGGATTTCACAATCTGAAATTCTAAAGGTAGCAGGGACCAAAATAGCAAGCGGAAGGTCACCATTCGGAAGAATGTCATGAGAACAAAGCAGTAGTTGAGAAGGAAGAGACACAGGTTTTTAGGCTCTCCCCGATGTTATTCAATTTGTACATTGAACAAGCAATAGAGGAAAGCAAGAAGAAATTTGGAAAATTAATTGAAGCTCAGGAAGAAGAAATATAAAGATTGTTGTTAGCCTATGACATTGTAGTTCAGAGACGACAAAGTACATGCAAGAGCAGTTGAACCGAATTGATTGTTTCTTGAAAAGAGTAGGTTATATGACGAAAGTTAACGAAAGTAAAACAGGAGTAATGGAACGTACAGAATTACGTAAATTAGACGAGGCTGATAGAATTAGGAAATGAGAAAGAAAAAGTAATCTATGAGTTTTGCTGTTTGGGCAGCGAAATAACTGACACGGCCGAAGCAGAGGGAATATAAAATTGGGACTGGAAACAGCAAGAAAAGCATTTCTGAGAGAGTGAAATTTTTTACATCGAATACAAATTTGAGGGTTAGCCAGTGCTTTATGAAATTATTTGGAGGTTGTGCAGTCTTGTACGGCAAAGAATCGAGGACGACAAGCAGTTCAGACAAGAAGAGAAGTTTTTGAAATGTGGTGCTGCAGAAGAATGTTGAAAATTATACGAATAAGTCAGATAAACAACGGGAACTACTTACTCGAACTGGAGAGACGAGGAATGTATGACACAGCTTGTCTAAAAGGAGGGCTCAATCGACAGGGCACAGCACAGTTGACAGGGCACATTGTGAGTCGTCAAAAAATCGTCAATGTGATGATAGAACGAAGTACAGGTGAGTGAGGGTGATAATCGTAGAGGGAGACCAAGGCTCGAATAAAGCAAGCAGGTTCAAATAGATGTAGGCCAAAGTAATCGTGCAGAAATGAAGAGGCTTGCACAACATACACTAGCGTGGAGACGTGCATCAATTTTCTGACTGAAGACCACAAGCACAACAACAAATGAAAGCACTGTATGATTTCTGCTTTTATGAATAAAGAAAGTTCGTCGAGAAAGATAATGGAAATGTTATCAGACAAAGATACGTCCACATCGTAAAACCAAAATAATAAATTTGTGGAAACTGTTGTTCTTAATTGCCTGCAGTTTCTTTGTGCGATCGATGAGAGAAGCGAAAAACTGGCCACTTTTTCACAGAAGCTGCTGTAACAGCTTTTTGCTACGAGTCAGCGAAGTACTTTCTCCTGACACGCGTGTCCTATCTGTATTTCAATAACAGATGGCAAAGGTCGATGCTAGGCGGCAGTTCTTTTAGGCTGAGGCTGCAAAAAGTGCTTTATTCAACATTATCTGCCAGTGTCTAGTAAACATTTTCAAGAGTAACTTATGGGAATCAGTCTTATCATTTAGTTTCAACAAATTAATTTTTGCCTTTGATGTAGCATGAATGTACAGAAAGCATTTTCAAGCGAATCTATATTACTAAACGGTTAAATACGATTTTCAGTATTTCGGATAGTTATTGACTGGATTTAAAAATTTAAAACTCTGTCATAATATACTCATTACGGGGTATAATCTTATGTTAAAGGCTTAAAACAATAAAAGAACTATTGCATTTGGAAAGTATGTCCATGTCTCGAGGCAGCATAAGTTTCCGTATACAAATACCCATACTTTATTCTCCCAGTATTTGACAGTGAGAGCACTTACTGACTTGCAATAAACTTGACAAATAATTTCGAACCTTTCAAAAAAATGGTTCAAATGGCTCTGACCACTATGGGACTTAACATCTATGGTCATCAGTCCCCTAGAACTTAGAACTACTTAAACCTAACTAACCTAAGGACAGCACACAACACCCAGCCATCACGAGGCAGAGAAAATCCCTGACCACGCCGGGAATCGAACCCGGGAACCCGGGCGTGGGAAGCGAGAACGCTACCGCATGACCACGAGATGCGGGCTTCGAACCTTTATGAAACTCTTTCTCGCTGACACTCCCTGTAAAATGATGAAAGGAAAAAATGTTTATCGCTTAACATTTTTTTGCTGTTCATGCAGTAACACAGAATCAGGCACAACGATTTATTACTTCTATACTACTAACTGTATTCGCAACTCATTTTTCAGTCATTCTCCACACATATAACTGAATGCACCTGCAAAGTTATGTCACTGTACGACAGATAATTCAGGAGATATGATGTCATAAACGTTGAGATGCATGAAAAATAATTTTTGCTTATAACAGAGTGCACGTTACCGAAACTGTACTCATCCAGTGTTTCCTAATGAGAGCAATTAGCAAATTCGAACAAAGTCTAAACAAAATTTCAAGCCTTTTTTAAACTTTTTGTCGCCTACATTCATAATGTCAAATATTTAACACATTAACTCGCGTGTAAAGGGAACAGTGGTTGAAGCTGTTTTCTACATGCGAGTTGGATTCTTTAAGGAATCGGGGTTTACTGGTGTTGAAGCTAACTGAGAACAGTCGTTTCAAAAAGGTGTTTTTCACCATGTCTGTTAATTTGGAATTTGCCAATAGGTATGAACAGAGCGTCTTACTCAAATGATATAAAACCTCAACGAAAGCATGACTCACTTTCAACAGAAAGTAAATGCTAAATGCAAAGCGTGTAGCCCGGAGCTCATGGTACGAACAGAATCAGCGGAACATCGCCGTTGTGCTGTCTGTCACGAGACACTTTTCTTCTCTGTTCCGTTTCCACTAGGGATGGTGGTTACCGCTGAAACAACCGGTTGTCAGTTATGTTGTTAACCTGAATGTTAAAACCGCTCAAAACAACCGGTTTATGAAATGACCGATTTTCGGTTTTTGTTCCTATTATTTCCTGTAATAGATGCAGAAATCGAACGAAGATTGAAACATTTTGAGTCTTTCAGTTTCAAAATACATAGAATTAAAATATTAAATTAAGTAGGCAAATAAAAGAAAGTCCATCCACCGGCCGCTACTTTCCTCGTAAAGTGATAGGTGGTAAAATACTTGGTATTCTCCTACTTATTCTAATTTTATGAAACTCTGCTCAGAGATCATGTTTTAATTTGGTGTCATACCACTATTTAGGCATTATGAATAGCCAGTGCTAAGGGGTGAAAATTTGAAGAACTCTGTTTTTCGTGTTAATTTGTCATTTTTCAAGGGCTACAAGCAGATAAAGGCATGCTATGTAGATACAGACAGCAGGTCAGCTACTTTCTATTTTTATTGCTTGCTGTAAATTGTTGTTAAGTTTATAATGTATTGCTGTCACCAAAATTTCTTTCCCGTGTTATTATTTCACAGAATGCAGACAAATCTTTAATCATTTAAGGAAAATAAAGCAGAGTAGCAGTGGTGCCATTCAGCAATACAACGGATTGGAGGGAGGGGGGGGGGGGACGGGGGGCAGTCTTGCACACGTGTACATTAAGCCACGACACATGGTAACAGCGACATTATTGTCTTAGAAATGCTGTACCAATTATAGTGTCATGTTTTTGTTGTAGTTCCTGTCGGCATGCTTTGTAAAATAGCACTGATCGCTTTCGATATTTTCGTATTTCAAACCAATGTAATTATTACGAGTAAAAATTACTTTGAAAAAGTGTTTATGTGAAACGAAAAATTTTAGCACTGCTGCTGTGGCTAATTGGTATTTTGCTTTTATTACTCGGTCGTTAGGAAAAAATAAAAAAAAAAAACACCCATTACAACCGGATACCGAATATACTGGTTATTCAGGACTAAAATACCGGAGTCGGTTTTACCCATCCCAAATTCCACCTCTCTGTCACTGTGCGGAGGAAATACACACATCAAAAAAAGTTTTGCGTCACCCTGGTTCCCAGAACTCCTGAAGATAGACGTTGACTGTGGATGTTGTATCACAGACACAGTCCCTCTGACTGTTCAGAGATGTCACTAAACCCGCCCATGTGGCCGAGTGGTTCTAGGCGCTACAGGCTGGAACCACGCGACCGCTACGGTCGCAGGTTCGAAATCTGCCTCGGACATGGGTGTGTGTGCTGTCCTTAGGTTAGCAGGTTTAAGTAGTTCTAGGTTCTAGGGGACTGATGACCTCAGAAGTTAAGTCCCATAGTGCTCAGAGACATTTGAACCAAACCCGCCCAAAGATGTGAACAACCATGCAGGAGCAGCGCCTATTACACAGGGGGGAGGGGGGGGGGGGGTCCGGCAGCCCATCAGTGCGTCACTCCACCACGAAGGAGGTGCACGCCTCTTGTAGTTTGTAGTTCAGCCATGCCTACACGGGCAATACCGTGGTTCGATCGCGACCGCCGTGTTACTTTGTGCCAGGAAGGGCTCTCAACAAGGGAAGTGTCCAGGCGTCTCGGAGTGAACCAAAGCAATGTTGTTCGGACACGGAGGAGATACAGACAGGAACCGCCGATGACATGCCTCGCTCAGGCCGCCCAAGGGCTGCTAGGTGGATGACCGCTGGCTACGAATTATGGGTCGGAGGAACCCTGACAGCAACGCCACCATGTTGCAGCCGCAGGTGTTACGAATCATACTGTGCGCAATAGGTTGCAAGATGTGCAACTTCACTCCCGACGTCCATGACGAGGTCTATCTTTGCAACCACAACACCATGCAGCGTGGTACAGATGAGTCCAACAACATGCTGAATGGAGCAGTCGGGTTTGGCATCGCGTTCTCTTCACCGGTGAGTGTCGCATATGCCTTAAACCAGACAATCGTCGGAGACGTGTTTGAAGCAGACCCGGTCAGGGTGAACGCCTTAGACACACTTTCCAGCGAATGCAGCAACGTGGCGGTTCCCTGCTCTTTTGGGGTGGCATTATGTGAGGCCGACGTACGCCGCTGGTAGTCATGGAAGGCGCCGTAACGGCTGTACGAGACGTGAATGCCATCCTCCGACCGATAGTGCAACCGTATTGGCAACATATTGGCGAGGCATTCGTCTTCATGGACGACAATTTGCACCGCATCGTGCACATCTTGTGAAAGACTTCCTTCAGGATAACGACATCGCTTGAGTGGTCAGCATGTTATTCAGACCTGAACTCTATCGAACATGCCTGGGATCGATTGAAAAGGGCTGTTTTTTTACGACGTGACCCACCAACCACTCTGAGGGTTATATGCCGAAACGCCATCGAGATGAGAGTCAATCTGGACCAACAATGCCTTGATGAACTTGAGGACAGTATGCCACGACGGATACAGGCATGCATGAGTGCAAGAGGACATGCTACTGCCGGAGTGGCCGTGCGGTTCTAGGCGCTAAAGTCTGGAACCGCGCGGCCGCTACGGTCGCAGGTTCGAATCCTGCCTCGGGCATGGATGTGTGTGATGTCCTTAGGTTAGTTAGGTTTAAGTAGTTCTAAGTTCTAGGGGACTGATGACCTCAGATGTTAAGTCTCATAGTGCTCAGAGCCATTTGAACCATTTTTAACATGCTACTGAGTATCAGAGGTACCCGTGTGTACAGCAACCTGGACCATCACATCTGAAGGTTTCGCTGTGTGGTTTCCATGAGCAATAAAAAGGGCGGAAATGATGTTTATGTTGATCTCTATTCCAATTTTCTGTACAGGTTCCGGAACTCTCAGAACCGGGGTGATGCAAAACTTTTTTGGATTGTGTAAGATGTCGGCCTGTTCCGAAGACAGACTGCGCGCTTCGCTCACCTACTGGCCACTGAGTGCGGTCGCGCGCAGGCCAGCGCCGGAAACGATGCGAGATTAGTGGCTCCAGGAAGCGGCCCTGCCTGCCATATGGTCTGGGGTTTATGTGAGTCAGAAGCTGCTTCCGCCGTGCGCACTTCCTTCGGCGGAGAGAGGCTGCATGCCAAGCAGGCGCCACGGCCCGTGGCACGCGGCCTGCTCCCGCTGCCAAAAGGGCGCTTCGTAAATCACGTCGCACTTAGTTATCTGTTCTCCGGCTTCCGCGCTGAAACACTGTGCGCACCGAGTCTCAGCCTGTGACCGCTTGAACATTTGCCCATTCAGCTTGGCACCTCGAAAAATACACACTCTTCTCTTCTACCTGCAGACCTGCAGTGGCCAAATCCCTTCGTATTGTTTACATTCTTCACTCTGTTAACAGGCAAAGAATTCGAACCAGAAAATTTTTACGTTTGACCTGCAAATAGCATCATTTGTTGCAATGAGAATCTTCTGGGATTGTTGCGAAGGGCACGTTTTCTTATGTTGTCCGATCTAGGTTCTGAACACTCTGGCTATCGTATAAGAACAGTTCATTTGGTTGAAATGTATATATTCTGGAATGGTTTATGCTCCCACTAAGCAGCTTCACAACCACTAATCACTAGATGGTGGGCATTCGCAGAAACTTTTCTGTGGAGCCAGTGGGTATAGCTGAAGATGTGTAAGTAACTGGATAATCGTATTTAGTCTTGTTGTGCATGTTTCCAGTAACTCAACCTAAATTCATTTTCATCAGTACCGCAGCCAAAGGGATTAGCTGCACATGGCCTTAAAAGTGAACCTTCTGTGAATGACTACCAACTAGTGATGAAATTGCATAGGCTCGATAACTGGATAGTGTGGTGTCACCGCCAGACATCACACTTGCTGGGTGGTAGCCTTTAAATCGGCCGCGGTCCGTTAGTATACGTCGGACCCGCGTGTCGCCACTATCAGTGATTGCAGACCGAGCGCCGCCACACGGCAGGTCTAGCCTAGAGAGACTCACTAGCACTCGCCCCAGTTGGACAGCCGACTTCGCTAGCGAGGGTTCACTGTCTACATACGCTCTCATTTGCCGAGACGACAGTTTAGCATAGCCTTCAGCTACATCATTTGCGACGACCTAGCAAGGCGCCATATTCAGTTTCTATTCTGAACAGATAATATTGTGAATCATGTACCGTCAAGAGCGACGTTCATCATTAATGGATTAAAGTTAAGTATCAAACTAATTTCATCCGCTTTCTGAATTCTCATTCCTTGTCATGTTCCAGACCTCACGTCAGTATAGTTCATCCCTCCTCACGCCAGCCTGCGTGAGCTAAAACGCGTTCATTTCTGCCTCAACTAATAACACGGTGTTGGCTCTTCAGCCAACACAACAGATAATTCAATAAAAAGTCATTTTAGCTGTATCACACAAATGAAAATTAAAAGACTAAAAGACAGTGGTTCAGGCAGAGGTAACATACGCAAGTGGAACTGTCTTTAAAGTCAATCAGAAAACCAGAATCGACAAAATCCTAGAAGCAGAGAGAAGATAGCTTGAACACATGTAAATAAAAAATGTCAAAACAGGACAATGGAGCATAGTGCCAAATGTTGTTGTGTAGCCTATTACACTATTGTACGCAAGAGAAGGATTTCTTTCTTTGGCCTTATCATGAGGATACCAAAAACCGGATTTACAAGATGAGTTGTAGAGAAAATCTGGAATCTGAAACAACGATAGAGTGGATCGACGAAATTAGAAAGTGTGTGGAAGGATTAGAAATAAGCCTGGATGAAACAATAGATAAAAAACTGCAAGAAAATAAGATTTAGACCAAAATCAACAGACCACATACAGATAAAGGATATGTACTGATGCGAAAAGAAGGAAAAGATCAGAAGGAATGAAAAGATGTTGGGCTATTCGGAAGGAATGAAACACACACTAATCAAAGAATATGACCAACAAACGATTGACTATTGTGGACCAATGAGGTCATAAAAGTATATAATGATGATGATAATAATAATGTATTTTCAAAATTTCTCATTATTTAGGGAATAAGGATTACTTAAAATTACATCCATTCATTGACAAAGACATGAACGATAGCACTTCTAAAAACAGGGTTTTTGCGTACCTACAAAATAATCCAACCTTTCACTTGTTTTGAAAGAATTTATTTTTCCACCTAATAACGCACATATTGATTTTCACATCGCCAGGATGTAAGCGTTTTATGAATAATCCAGTCAACCCCAATCCTCTAAAGAATCGAACCACCATGTATAAAACAGCTTCAAACATCTGATTACGTAGCAAATGACTTAATGTGTTAAATATTTGACGTTTAACATGTAAGGGAGAAAAAGTCTAAAAAATCAGTAGAACAAAAACAGTGTACTTGTTATTGTACTTTAAAAAAGGTTTAGAAAAGTTGAAATTATCCTTGAAGTTAGTGCTCTTATTTTGAAACACTGGATGAATAGTCGAGGTAATTTGCACCCCGTTTTAATAAAAAGCTTGATTTTCACGCACCACCATGTTTTTGACATATCTCCTGAACTATGTGTCGCACAGTGACATAATTTTGCAGGTACAGTCAGTGGTATATGTGTGTACCGTTTGCAAACTGTGTTGCAAATAATGTCGATCTTAAAGAAATGATAAATTAAAACATAAGGTCTTATGCTGAAGTTTTACTGCATGTACAACGAAAATGTAGAAAGCGACAAAATTTTTCCCTTTCACCATTTTTTGGCGAGTGTCAGCGAGAAAAAGTTTCGTTGAGGTTTGAAATTATATGTAAAGTTTGTTGTAAGCCACTAACTGCACTCATTCTCAAACACTCGATGAATAAATTTTGCGTATTTGCACGCCGTCAATTACACTGCCTCAAAACAAACACACTTTTTCTATGTGCAATACGTCTTTTGTGTTAAGCTTTTAAAGCAAAATTGTACCTGTTAATGAGTAGATTATGGCAATATTTTAAATTTGTAAGCCTATCAATATCTACGGAAAATATTTAAAATCAATTTTGTTGCCCATGGAAGTCGTTAGATAAGCAACCTGCAACTGGTATTCGGTTCCGGACTCCGGGAAAGTGACTTAGTAATACAGATAAGCTCTCACTCACAACTGCAGAGCTACACACACCATCAGTTGGATTGAGATTTTTATTCACTTTATGGTGAAACAAAAATTAATGGTAGAAATGCAAGGAAAAGAAAGGAAGATTAAGACTTAACTTCCCGACGACG
This sequence comes from Schistocerca cancellata, assembly GCF_023864275.1. NCBI lineage: Eukaryota > Metazoa > Arthropoda > Insecta > Orthoptera > Acrididae > Schistocerca > Schistocerca cancellata. The sequence continues at coordinate 218,042,960 of NC_064631.1, forward strand.
AGGTCATTAGAGGCGAAGCACGACTCCGAATGGAGAAGAATGGAGAGGGAATTCGGACGTGTCATTTTCAAAGGAACTACCCCGGCATTTCCTGTAAGCGATGTATGGAAATCTCAGGAGACCTAAGTGCGGATGGTCGACGGCGATTTTAACTGATTCCAATTCCAGTGTCTCTCTATGGCGCTGCTTCGGTGGTAAAAGTGCAGAGATTCAGTTGGAAGCAACCGTCATCGAACGTTGTAACAGTGTACAGTTTCCATACCTAAAAATATGAGATTAATTTGTCGAAACGCTAAATAGTTAGCACAATAAACGAAAATAAGAAAATGGTTAGTAACGAAAGACTTTATTGTCAATAATGTATCTTTTATTTTATTTCAGTAATAGGTTGTTTAAAAAATATTGTCAACTTTGAGTAGATCTGCCTGTCAGACAACTCCTAAACAGCAACAATAAACCTTCCTAAGAGCTTTGCTTTACTCCTGTGCGGACAATCATTTACTTATATACGTTAGTAGGTTGCTCCTGGAAATATACCGTACTTCTGATACAAAGCTAGCCTTAATTTCAAGTCTAGGATGCTGTTATTTCTTACTAAAGGTCACTGTGTAGATCATGCTATACCTACTGTTTTCGTAGTCTAAATTGTGGTACAAGTTGTCGATAAAATGACGTTATAACTTAAACAAATCATAACTTGGAAAGTATTAGAGACAGAGTATGGTGGTTTGTTGTAAAACGTTAAGCAGCTATCAAAATTTTCTTTTCTGTCATGTCAGAATTTCTGTGCGTACTCCAGACGGCGCTCGTAGAACATCAAGGCCATACTGAAGTTCTGTGTTGCAGCATCAAGAGTTCCGATTACTTCCCTGATTCGTACACGAAGGGTAGCAAAGTCATTGACTGGTTTTGTATACCCTTGATCTTGACGTAACACCACAAAAAGAATCTGTTGGCGTGACATCGGGAGAGCACGAGGGCCATGCGATGGGGCCATCACGACTCATCCACCTCCCAGAAAAAGCGTCATTCTGCACATCCCGTACGTTCATGCTCCAATGTGGGGTGCACCAGAACATCATACTGCAAGATGATGGACAGCTGCAGCTCTTCGATCTGTGGTAGCAGGAACAGTTCAAGCATGTACAGGTAAACATTTCCCGTTATTGTTTTCTCTGTGAAGAAAGAAGCCACTTCAAACGTTAAGGTTTGGGATATGACGCATGTGACAGTCCACATCTCCAGTAATGTTATTTGAAAACAGACTCTTTTTCAGGTAGTCATTGTCAGTATCTATGGAGGTCAGAATGGAACACTTGAAGGTATAATGAAGGGGGATCGTTTGGCTGGAATGCTTGAACCATGTGTACAGTTGCAGTTGGTGCGCAAAAATTCATACTCGCCTATTTACCGCTTTATGAGTAGTCGGTCTTGCTTCCTGCAGTTCGTGTGATTCACGACGAACTGATTTCTGCGGAGACTGCGGTGAAATGCAGCTTGCACTCTGTCAACACATGCTTGAGTCACGGGGAGACGTTCGCTTCGAGAAATGTCTTTGATATTGCCTGCCTATTTAAAGTTTCTGAACTGCCTCATTACGCTTTTTTCTTTCGATGGTGCCTTGCCACACTGGCGTCGATAATTCCGCAGGACCTTTGTGACTTGCTTATAGCCGGCCGCAGTGGCCGAGCGGTTAAAGGCGCTGCAGTCTGGAGCCGCACGACCGCTACGGTCGCAGGTTCGAATCCTGCCTCAGGCATGGATGTGTGTGATGTCCTTAGGTTAGTTAGGTTTAAGTAGTTCTAAGTTCTAGGGGACTTATGACCACGGCAGTTGAGTCCCATAGTGCTCAGAGCCATTTTTTGAACCTTTGTGACAGACGTGGATTCTGTATACCAAATGACGCACAGCGCCTTTTCCTGGTCTGTAGCCACTTTGATGCACTTAAGGTCTGCAACAAATATCAAAGGAAAAAAATCTTTGATGGCTTCTAAATGCTTTATAATAAACCACGATTATCTGTCTCCAATATTTTCCAAGTTATGTTTTTTGAAAAGATAGTGGGAGTTCATGGACGTCCTATACATCGTCAATTCAATAGTGTCAGACTAACTACACATATCTGTCCTTCCGTTGAGCGACCATTCAACAATATCTGATGTATTCATAGCGTTTCTCTCTATTTAATTGTTCAAAACATGTAATACTATTATTTCGTCTAAGAAGAATACGGTTGCTTCCTTTTATTCTTCATTCTTTCTGCTTGAAAGCTCTTTGAAACAACAGTATTGTGTGGACTCTGAGGCGTTCGAAAGTCATTAATTAATTTGCTTAGCTCAAAGTTCTCATTAATGGGCTGAGTCGATCGCCATCACAATCCGTTTTCCGTTAGTAGACGCACAATACTTAACTTGCTGTTTAGCTCCCATTTTCGTTGGGCGGAGATGCTGGTCCATAGTTTTACAAGATTAATTTTAGTGGTTGGTAATATGTAAAACGAAAAATAGGAAGAATCTGTCGATTTTATGCGCTTATTTCACTACGGAAGCAAACGTAATTAAACGTCAGAATCGTTGCAATCCATGTCAAAACTGTGGACAGCTGTACTTACGACCTGAAAACAATGTATAGTATGTCCAATACGCGATTACAACAGTCAACCATCAGTTTCATACAGAATACCAGCTCAACTATCATTCGTCGCCTGGGATGTTACTATTTAATAAGACAGCGCAACTACATTGTCAGTTACAGGTCAGCTGATATGATAAGTAAAATTTTGCTACATGAAGACTGTGTTAGGAAATCAATATACAAATTAGAGTTATTATGGGTGTCTTCAGAGTTGTTCATTTGGTGTAGTAACACTGTTTAAAGCTTTTTTATTAAAATGAGTTTACTTGAATAATGTAGCATGCTTGACATTACCAAAACAACAATTACGAAATTTCCCCTAAAATCCAGACTTTTAGAATTACTGCCGTTTTATTTGTCAGTCACTTGCATTATGCGTTCAGAGAAACTTTCTGCTGTTGAAATTCTCCCTGTTGGAAAGACGGTATTAATGTTTTAATGAGATAATTCAGTATTAATAATACAATATAATATTTTCGTTACCTCCAACTGCCTATGCTGAGATAGTTTTATACATTGTGTTCCCTGCAATAGCAGTTCTCTTTCATAAACAGTGTAATCAAAATTATTTATTGCAAATAACTACATTTCCGGCGAGATGAAAGTGTCGCCATAAATGACTAAAAAGCATATTACGACACTGTTGACGTCGAAAGAATCAACCACCAAATAAAAATTAGTATTTTTCGTTTTGTCTGAAATATTATGTTTTACCTGTATCTAACTTCAAATATCTCGTAAATATAGGTCACAAACCAAAGAGATTCCAGAATGTAGGGATTGATTAGCGGATCAGTGATGTAATTACTATGGTTGGGTAGGCTACAGCGGCCAGAATCAGTTGACGTAAAACTTCTCTGGATATGGTACAATGTCACATTATAAAAAACTATAACTGTTGAATCTAACTTCCGGGCGCTGTACAGTGGTCTTCATGCGGTAACACACTCAAAAATGTCGACTAATGCGATTACATCACAAATTATCGTATTTGTTTGTATAGTCCTCGTTTCATTAGGTATTTCGTCATCTAGACCTTACTCGTTAATTGTAATGGTTGTTACGCTACAAACTTTTGGAATATGAAAAATATATTTTCTTTCGATGGAGCTTCTTCCGATGAATCACAGCCGAAAAATAGTTTTGACCGAGTTCCGATACAGCCATACACTATTTGACTTTCATAAACAAAGCTTTAGTGCTGCGACCATGTTATGCAGTCACAGGGTGACTGTGATGCATGTGACCATGCAGAAACGGGGAAATAAGTATTACATGGTTTCGTGAAACCTGTGTCAATTTCCAGAGTGTTAACTGGGCCTGCCAAAGTGCCTTCAGAGCCGCAAAGTTTTGACACAATAATCTTCTAAAAACCTCGTATTGCGGCAGCGGCTTGAAAACTTCTACTGGAAACACACGAAATATTCACTGGCGCAACAAACTTTGGAAGCTTCCCCTTGTACTCAAACGCAGGTGGAGGTGCAAGTGTTTATCTGTTGCGTCTGGAAACAACGATGAAGTGTTTGCAGCTGTCGCACCTGTGCTAGCAGTCAGTGGCCCCTCAACTCTTCACACACATTTCAAAAAGCTGTGGAGCAACTGCTAGAGAGAGAAACGCTGCACCAGCAGCCTTAGGATTTAAAATAAAAGGCGACTGATACGATCGTATGTCTTAAACCGAGACAAAGTAGAGTTGTTGAGCAAGTTAACCTTAGCAGTCGTATTATCTTTCAAATACTGGGTAAAAATAACAAGGACAGAATTTAGGTCTTTTTCAACAGAAGTATCTTGTTGTTAGTGACTAATTGGTTATAGAAAATGCACATGCACACATCGAGTGAATAACATTGACATACTTCCGTCGTGGTGCCTGACTGCTATCGTAGAAACGATGATAATTGCTATTCAGATACATAGCTGAAATTTACATTTTTATTAAATTTCCTTCGATGTATTTTGTAGTGCTCCAGTCGTATCATTCTTTTGCATATCAAACAAGCTTCCCTCAGGCACTCGTTGAACACGTTCACGTGGTGCATCTCACATCTATTCTAAAAGGCATTAAGTACATCTTTCACCCTCGTATTCAAAGATAACTTAAAAGCTGTTGGTTATATTCTATTCAAGCTAGCAATTAATTTGTTAGAAGAGATAATTTTTATTTAGAAAATGAGAATCCTATGAAACTAATTCATTTTATTCAGAAACATGTTCCCTCAAGAAATACATTATTTTCGTCAGGTTTTTCATTCAGTACGTTATGTTTGTTTCAACATTTATCATCAAATTACACTAACGACAGGGGAGCCTAAGCTTCGTACTTTGAGGTGAGGAACTAATGATCGGAAATAACTAACTAGTGTTTTTTACACAAACAATTTGCACTCGACAGCAAAAAATGAAGTTCTCAGCAACTCTTCGAGGTTACGACTGCCAAGTTGACGGGCGCTGCATTGAATAATCTTCGTCCACGCTCCTTCAGCTGCGCGAACTATTCTTTGTCAGAACCTCTTTGCGGCTTGAATGACCCAGTTTCTCGTACGTTGCTGTCAATGGCTGTAAATTTCTTCTAATAAAGGTGACGCCTCTTGCAAAATGTTTCTCTTGTTCGGTTTTCAGAATACTATACCATGCTGCACCATACATTGCATCTGTGTGTGCAAATTCCTGTAACGAAATCATTCACCGCGTTCGACAACCTGCCATGAACTCTAAACAATGGTTAATTCGGCCTTGGAAGTATCACAGGTGACTGTGTCTTGTTATTCAAGGTGACTCGGCATGCAGTTATTATTTTTTTTTAAAACATAAGCCGTTTATAAACATATGCTTCACACACATTGCTGTTTCAAGGTCTCGTATCACCTGAAACATTCATTTGCGACCATGAGTTCTTTATCTCAAAATACTCACTTCAGGATCCTTCATACTCTGCATAATATTTAACGTTAATGCTTTGAGATATCATGTATAGACATGGTGTTTCAAAATAAATAGTGTTTTTTAATTGAAAGTGTTCTCCAACATTGAGTATGTAAACATTTGATTGAATGTAAGCCACCGGAAGAAGGGAACAAGCTCGAAACCGGTTGTGCGTTAAATAAAAGCACTTCCGTTGTGACTGGTAGCGGTTGTTACCCCACACCCTATAAAGGAACAGTCACTGGATTCAGCTGCATCCACTACAGATAAAATTCACAGGATAGAAAATACTTTAGGAGATGGAAGTATAAACACATTCGTATAAAACGATTCGTATATCTTGGTCCAGCTTTTACTCGTTACAGATATACAACTGTTTGAATGTAACCCAAGCAAATACTTCCATATCCAAGCAAAGAAAAATGATTAGGTTCAAAGTTGACGTTAATGCATTGTACGTCTAGTAGATCTTCTGAGGTAGTCTTGGCGCTCTTTTATGAGGGCAGCACTATTCGTAATCCGAAGGATCAGTTTATCTCTTGTGTTTAATTTTATTTGCAGACTTCGTCTTTCAACCATCTCCTAGTCAGGAATCTAAAGGAGTAAGGTCTGAGAACCCGATGGCCTAGAATCATCATTTCTTCCTACCCATCTTCCGTAGAGTGTTAGGTTTCGATGATGTATCACCCGGTGCAGCGGCCCAGTCATGCTAGACGGACGTACACATCGTTTTAGTCAAAGAAATCTCTTCTAGTAATGCTGGAAGCTCTTTTTCAAGACAGTACAGATAACGAGGCCCCGTAAGACTGCACTAGTCTCGCATAGTTTAGTGAAAACACGACTGAACTCTCCTAAGTCTCGTAAACTGCAGTTAGAAAATCGTCTACCGCATTCTGTACAACTAGCAACTTTCATTACAAAACTCATACAGAAATACTGTATCGAAATACTCGTGCGTCATACTTAAACGATACGTTGGAACTGGCTGACAGATCAATCATAGCCACAACAAGACAAATGCAGTAGTGAAGATTCAACCACAACTTTAACTTCGAAGTAAAAAAGACAAGGATAGTGGAATGTAGTCGAATTAGATTAGGAAATGAGACGCTTCAAGCAGAAGTAGCGTTTTGCAATCTGGGCAGCAAAATGACTGAGGATGGTCGAAGTAGAGAGGATATAAACTGTAGACTGGCAATGGCAAGGAAAGCGTTTCTTAAGAAAAGAAATTTGTTAACAGCAAGTATAGATTAAATTGTCAGGAAGTCTTTACTGAAAGTATTTGTATGACGTGTAGCCATGTAAGGGTGTGAAACATGGGCGACAAACACTTTAGACAAGAAGAGAATATAAATTTTTGAAATGTGTTGCTAGGAAGAATGCTGAAGATTAAATGCGTGGATCACGTAACTAATGAGGGGGTACTGAATAGAATTTGGGAGAAGAGAAACTTGTGGTACAACTTGACTAGAAGAAGGGATCGGTTGGTAGGACACGTTCTGAGGCATCAAGGCATCACCAACGTAGTACTGGAGGGAAGCGTGGGGGGTACGAAACACAGAGAGGAACCAAGAGATGAATACGCTAAGCAGATTCAGAAGGATGTAGGTTGCAGTAGTTACTCGGAGATGAAGAGGCTTTCACAGTGTAGAGTAGCAAGAAGAACTGCATCAAACATGTATTTGGAATGAGGACAACAGCTCCAAATAATTTGGTAACAACTGGAGTAATAACACATGTAACGAAAACTTTGTAAGCACCTGTATCTATGTAACAAAAAAAAAGGACACTTGTTACACAGAATCTTTTATTCCAATTAGTCTATACAGCACTTCCTAAATATTTACTGTTCCTTCTGAAACATCCTGTATAGGTCATTGTATGGGCTCATTATCTGGTTTTCATTCATTTGTTTGCGACGTCAGATTCAGTGTGGCTGTCAAATTTGAAAAGATTTAATTGTTCGACATATGTTGTTTTGAAGTATATTGTGTGCTTTCGTGATTATTTGGGTGATGCATATCGGAGTGGAGCTGTGAAGCCAGCTTACATTGATAAGCTAAGCGTGACAACCCACCGAAGATGTGCACAGACCAACGGGACTCCGGCATGCGAACTCGATCTCAGTCTGACCCACTTCCTTATTCCGTAGCGTTACCTGTTAAGTTACAGAAGCAGGTAGAATAATCATAGTTATATCAATGTCCTTCCAAAAACAACGAAACATTACAATGAACCGAGAGAAACTGGTGAAACTCTATGCCATGTGATGTAGCGTAAATCGGAATATGCTGCGCTACACGAGTAAAGGGCCACTTTTTAGGAACGCCGTAATTGTCTTTCATTGCGACGGGTAAGTTTGAAATTTGGTGCAAAGGTGCCTACAACCCTCTCTGTAATGGTGCAAAAGGCTGTTTTCCTGTGACGTCACCCTCGGGTTCGGCATTGCTTGAAACAGAAAGATGTCAACGCATGAGAAATAAAGGCTACAGCTCATAAATTCATGTGAGCTCTAAGGTGTATTAATGATATCACATTGGAACCAAATTTCACCACAATTCTGCCTAACGCCACCGTGGGTAACCCCTTCAAAACCATTCGACGAAGTTTGAACATAAGCCGAAGCAGCAAAGGATGTTTATGCATTGTCGGCCGTTCTGTGGCGTGATCAGGGGTGGAGGGTAGGGATGTGCAACGTTGACTTGTGCATGAATAAAACTGCAATTCAATAACACCCACTGTCCCACCCGCGCACCTTATTTCAGCACGTTAAGAATATACCTGCCAGAAACTTCGACACCCGTTCAGGTTCGCGGCTGCTGAAGCGCCTGAAGGCTGACAAACCCCATCTAAGGGGTGTGCTGTGGTCATGTCCCAGGAGTGCACAAAACAGGAAGATTGAAAAAGTGTAATACCCTTTGCTGGTTCGGATCGCCTTCAAACGTCCCGTAGAGTGGTTTCGAACGGTCCCTAGAGGTTTCACGGAGTTTGTCTCGGCTCGGCCCTAGTGGAACTAGCGCAGAAATATTTGCTCTGGTGCACGGAGAGAAACCGTGCACCAGAGCAAAAATTTCGGTTGCACTACCCTCCAAAGTGATCACGCTCAGTGCGTCTGCAGCCCCACGCTGTCCTTAGAGCATGGCTGAAACGCCGAAGGGGTAGCAGCTGTGTCTAACGTTGCCAAGAACGGAGTCCTATTGCGTATCAAAACGCCAACTGTCGTTTTAGATCGCGAAATCTACATCTACATCTACATTTATACTCTGCAAGCCACCCAACGGTGTGTCGCGGAGGGCACTTTACGTGCCACTGTCATTACCCCCCCTTTCCTGTTCCAGTCGCGTATGGTTCGCGGGAAGAACGACTGCCGGAAAGCCTCCGTGTGTGCTCGAATCTCTCTGATTTTACATTCGTGATCTCCTCGGGAGGTATAAGTAGGGGGAAGCAATATGTTCGATACCTCATCCAGAAACGCACCCTCTCGAAACCTGGACAGCAAGCTACACCGCGATGCAGAGCGCCTCTCTTGCAGAGTCTGCCACTTGAGTTTGCTAAACATCTCCGTAACGCTATCACGCTTACCAAATAACCCTGTGACGAAACGCGCCGCTCTCCTTTGGATCTTCTCTATCTCCACCGTCAACCCGATCTGGTACGGATCCCACACTGATGAGCAATACACAAGTATAGGTCGAACGAGTGTTTTGTAAGCCACCCCCTTTGTTGATGGACTACATTTTCTAAGGACTCTCCCAATGAATCTCAACCTGGTACCCGCCTTACCAACAATTAAATTTATATGATCATTCCACTTCAAATCGTTCCGCACGCATACTCCCAGATATTTTACAGAAGTAACTGCTTCCAGTATTTGTACCGCTATCATATAATCATACAATAAAGGATCCTTCTTTCTATGTATTCGCAATACAGTACATTTGTCTATTTTAAGGGTCAGTTGCTACTCCCTGCACCAAGTGCCTATCCGCTGCAGATCTTCCTGCATTTCGCTACAATTTTCTAATGCTGCAACTTCTCTGTATACTACAGCATCATCCGCGAAAAGCCGCATGGAACTTCCGACACTATCTACTAGGTCATTTATGTATATTGTGTCTTAATGATATCACATTGGCAACAAATGTCTCCACAATTCTGCCTAACACCACCGTGGGTTTGTGCTGTAGGGGGCCAGCCTGCATAAACGTAAATTCGTACGGTTTGGTAATCAGCGCTGCAAGGGAAGCTGCAGTTCCGTTGACTCCCTTTGTGCCACCCCCTGAGCCGTTTTCGTGGCGATACTGAGAGGCAGTGTGTCTGAAACGTTCTTCTCACCCACTGATTAGAAAACCGCTTGATTTTAACTTACTGTCAAGGTTCTGGCCTCCATCGCAGAGGCGTCAAAATAAGGGGTAAAATTTGGTTAAAAGCGGGCGTGAAGTCCTTCCCATCCACGATGATGTTAGACAGATTTGCGGTGAAATTTCCTGACATCGTGACGTCATTAACCCGCTTCATAGCTCATATGAACTTCAGAGCTATGGCCTTTTTTTGGCACATGTTGCACCTCACTGATGAAGCGTTGAAGAGCCAGACGGTGACGTCGTAGGGCGCCACGCTTTAGCCCCGTAACGGAGGGAGGCTATAGGCACCTCACAATAGAAGAATATTACGCGTTTCGAAAAACTGTTTTAACTGCGTTGCACAGTGTTCTTGAAAACTAAAATTTACAACAAAAAACTGGTTTTCTTGTTAACAATGTTTTTAAGGTAGATACTTGTAGGGGGCCAGCCTGCATAAACGTAAGGTCGTATGGTATTATTGTCTAGGAGACTGCCGAGTGGTTTGTGAAACCGCCTTATTGGAAATGGAGCAGAGGTTCTTCGTTCCACCAATATAATAAGTTGTCTCTACGTGCTTTTTACGCAGTTTTTGTCTGATCAGTAATTCTACAGAAAATATCGAGGCCAGCAAGTACTTGATGTTCCGTGGAGACCCCAAGCTGTAAAGCAGAAACTGCGCAAAAGGCACGTAGAAACAACGTATGAAAAAGAAAGCTGCGGTGGAATGAAAGCAGCCCCGCCATGCAGTTGTACTCGTAGACGCGGTAGCGCAGCTGCCGGTGCGGCGTTGCACTGAATGAAGCAATCGCGCCAGTTCCACTAGGGCCGAGCCGAGACAACCTCCGTTCCCTCGGCCTCGCCGCAGCAACAGCGCAGGCGGCCACAATAGAAACCTGTCTGCACGGAAGCTGCAGCTACGACCTTCTAGGCGCAGGTGAGGCCAGATGCTAGGAGAAACGGCTCTTCTTAAGTCGCCACTCTCTAACGTTTCCAGATGCATCTGCACATTGGTGTATAACGTGTTTTGTATTATCACGTAATAGGGGAGAGAGTGTGGCAGATATGATACGCGAATTGGGATGGAAGTCATTAAAACAAAGACGTTTTTCGTCGCGGCGAGATCTATTTACAAAATTTCAGTCACCAACTTTCTCTTCCGAATGCGAAACTATTTTGTTGAGCCCAACCTACATAGGTAGGAATGATCATCAAAATAAAATAAGAAAAATCAGAGCTCGAACAGAAAGGTTTAGGAGTTCGTTTTTCCCGCGCGCTGTTCGGGAGAGGAATGGTAGAGAGATAGTATGATTGTGGTTCGATGAAGCCTCTGCCAAGCACTTAAATGTGAATTGCAGAGTAGTCATGTAGATGTAGATGTAGATGTACATGAGGGCTGTAGGTACAGCTCACGCCCTGGCAAGGATGTGTTCTTTAATAAATGTGTCCTTATAGCAGTTGTCCATAACAGCGATGGAATTAAAGAAGAGTGAACATATGTGCGTCCAGTTCCATAAGATGACTACTTTAACTAACCTTAATATTGACATCAAAATGTCGACAGGTATGAGGGATAAACGTAAAGTTTTCATAATCGCCTCCAAAAAATAGTTACGTAATTAATTTTTTGTTTGTTTTTATGAGCTTGTGTACTGTTCTGGCTACGCAACAGAACCATAGCACGCCCTAGAGGAGCCAAATCTACGTGGCGTAACCAACCGAAGCAGAAATCTGACAGAAAGTGTGATCTGCTACCTCCAGCTGTTAGCTGACGGCGCTGTAATGTACGGGAAGTGTGGTCGTTGGGTGGCTGTAGGACGATACAAGAAGATTTGTATAGAATTTCAGCTTAGATTATAAAAGGCAGTATCGTCATCACATGCTACTTTATTAAAACCTGATAGCCGGTTTCGGCTTTGCAACGATAATCACAGCTAAAAATTACACTAGTGACACGTAGATGCAGAGTCGGTACTGAATTTTATAGTCTAATCCGATACAAATGCCGCCATTCTCTACTGCCTCATTTCACAACGAAAGAGTGCTGTAAACGTGGAAAACCCCAATTTAATGCAGATGAATAGGGAAAACAATCATGTATCGAATGCACTATTAGGGGTATGTACCTTGATACAGTCACATTGATTAAGCATCCAAGCGTAACGTTACAAAGTGACATGAAATGGGACGAGCACCTAAGAACTGTAACAGGGAAGGCGAATGGTGTATTGGAAGAATTTTACGGATCTGTATCTCACCTATAAAGGAGACCGTGTACAGAATACTTGTTCGACGCACTCTTGAGTACTTCTCGGATGTTTGGGATCCCACCAGGCCGGATTAAAGGAAGACAGTGAAATAACCCAAATGAGAATCCCAAGAGGTAAGTAGACGTCCTATTCACAAAGCACCATTAAGAAGGTCTGGAGAAACAGCAGGTGCGAAAAACTGCAGAACGATTTCCGGACGATTTCCTTGACTTTCGGGAAGTATTAGATGCTTTTCTATATTGCAAGAAGATTGTTTCCGATCAAAGATGGTGTACTGTTTTTTTATCAGTTGACACTTTGCGGATGCCTGCTTCATTTTCAACAAATCCTCAGTATTATTTCTAATGGCCATCCCGTAATACTGCTGTAGTTCATCAGTCATTTTGTCTGTCAGCCTGCCTCTTATGGTTTTACCATTAGAAACTTTCTTGTCCCTCAAACTTTGTTTCAGCTTTCTCAGCCTGGACATGACCAACGCATTCCAGTTTTTTTTATAATCTTCTCACCATAAGGCAGAGCGACTACTGCACTGTTATATGCTTTTGAGTCTCCATCACCTAAGAACGTGTGTACACACTCCCCTTTCGTTCACAGATCGACTAAAAATTTAAATAGCTGCAGAGGCCTCCGTACTACCACTTGTTCCTTCATAATATTCTGTCACAGTATGCCCTTCTTCATTCCCTGATGTACAGATACAACAAAGTTTGGTTAAAATCTGGAAATTTATTATCTTTCCAGTATCCACATTGGTCACTGTAACAACAGAATTCTTAGAACTGTAGCCGCGTTTCTCCCAATTGCCATCAAAAGCTACTGGTATGTCAGTCATACTATCATTTATTTCAACAGCTTCGTTTGCAGCACCCTTCATTGACTCACAAGCAACAGAATCCGTAGCAGCACCAATAAATCCTGCATACTTGTCGATTTTACAAGGTGGGCGTAGCATATTCATCATTGCACACATTGTTTCTACTGCAGTGTGTCCTTTGCCAATAGCTCTCAATCCATAAAACCACCTAACATTTATTTCAAAATAATTATCTTTACACTTATCAGTATTCCAAAATGAATGAGTATATTTACAATGGCACAAATAATGATAAGTTTCCTGGCTAGTCCATTTGATACCTCACTGTCTCCACATATTTTACAACTCACACATTCACCTTTGTTAGGATGTATAAATCTATCAGAATATAACCTAATCTACCATTTACATCACTTTCGTTTTGAGAAAACTGTGTATCATAGCGTTTTATTTTCATCTACGAAGCACTAATGGCTGTTCCTGTACATACTGACGAGTTTGCCTGTATTTCATTGTCTGTAACTTCACATGCCACATGTTGAACAAAATGTTTCCCTTTATTAGAAAATCTATTACCATGAAATCCACGTTTCTTAAGAACACTTCGTTTTGGCGTCATACTTTACTTTTTGAGAGATTTACTAATCTAATTGTCAGTTTTTCCCAGAAGAACGTTAGCATTTCGACATGCAATGCGTGTTTATACTATGAAACGATGCGGTACTGTCTTTGACAGTGCTACCAATACAGTTTAACCTCTATAGCACAGCAATCCAGAGCCTTCTATATAAAAAAAATGCCGATTTTATTAGATCTTGAAGAAAGGCACGTAAAAATTTTAACATTTTCAACCGGTGTAGATTATATTTAAAAAAAAAAGAAATACTTCCCATGTGAGTTTATAAGTGATACATACAGGGTGAGTCACTAACTGTTGCCGCCTATAATAACTCCGTAAGTATGATAGTAGCTGCAAAGTTTGTGGGATGAATGTTGCATGGGACAACAGGCGCCATAACATGACAGTTTTTTCTTGCTAGGTGGGGTCGCTTCATCGATATGGTCAACTTCGTTTTTTGATTGGGACGCTATCGTTTGGTACTTATTTTCTGATAGCGGCTATCGAGACGAATCCAGTGATGTGTAACAGTAAGGTCTTTGAAGATCAGTGAAGGTCAAAAACGTGGCCTGAACGTCCATTTACAGAAGGTGTTCGAAGTGATGACCATTGGTATCAATGCAGTGCTGCAATCTTCTTATCATGGATTGAGTGGTATTCCGTATCACTTCGGCACTTAACGAAGCACATGCTCCGACAATTCTCTCTCGTATGTAGCGAAAATAGTAAATATTCGCCGAATATGGCGTATCCATCTAATGTGTCTTTGACATGTAAACACCATTTGTTGGTTTCGGAATGCAACACTAATAGGAACGGTAAGGCTAGTATCGTCGAATCAAGCGAATGTGATTGATGTATTCCTTCGAAGAACAAGTCGACATGCTTCTCATTAATGGAGAATGCCAACGAAATTCAGTAGGGGCTAGAGACTTATACGCTGAAAGATATCCTCAACGTACTCACCCTACACGTCGTACATTTAAATATGTGTATGATAAATTGAGAACAACTGGATCATTAACGCATCGGAAACATATCCGGTAAAGGAAAGTTACTAACGAGGAAACGGAAATTGGTGCTGTTGCCACTGCGGTTCGAGATCCCTGTGTTAGTTCGCGTCAAATCACAAGGGAATGTGGCATGAGCCAGAGTAGTGTTGTTCGTGTTCTGCATCGCCATAAATATCATCCTTACCATATATCTCCTCCAAGAATTAACTGGTAGGGATTGTATGCATCGCAGTGAATTCTGCTGATGGGCTCAACTTCAGTTTCAGAGGGATGACACATTTATTAATTTGATTTTATTTTCTGACGAGGCTACATTCACGAACAATTGAAATGTTAATTTGCATAACATGCATTGCTGGGCAACTGATAATTCATGTTGGCTGTTGCAAAATGCACACCAAAAACCGTGGTCGGTGAACGATTGGTGTGGGATTCTGGAGGACAGAATTATAAGCCTTATTTCATCGAAGTAAATCTTAATAGTAAGAATTACATCACATTCCTGCAAGAAACGTAGGTAGGTCTGTTATTGGAAGAAATACCTATAGGAACAAGGAACAAAATGTATCAACACGATGGGTGTCCGGCACATTTTTCGCTGATGGCTAGAAATGACTTGCAGAGACAATCCAAAATCGTTGGATTGGACGCGGAGGAGATGTGTCGTGGCCAGACTTGACGCCGCTGGATTTTCTCTTGTGGGGATTCGTAAAAGACATTGTTTATAAAGACGTTCCAACTACACTTGAAGATATGCGAGAGAGAATCGTCAGAGCATGTGCTTCGATAAGTGCCGATGTGATAAGGAATACCACCCAGTCCATGATAAGAAGATTTCAGCACTGCATTGATGCCAATGGTCATCACTTCTAACACCTTCTGTAATTGGACGTTCATGCCACGTTTTTGACCTTCGTTGACCTTCAAAGACCTTACTGTTACACATCACTGGATTCGCCTCGATAGCCGCTATCAGAAAATAAATACCAAACTATAGCACCCCAGTAAATGAAGCAGGCAAAAAGGAATACAGACGTCTCAAAAACGAGATCGACAGGAAGTGCAAAATGGCTAAGCAGGCATGGATAGAGGACAAATGTAAGGATGTAGAGGCTTATCTCACTATGGTTAAGATAGATACTGCCTACAGGAAAATTAAAGAGACCTTTGGTGAAAAGAGAACCACTTGTATGAATATCAAGAGCTCAGATGGAAACCCAGTTCTAAGCAAAGAAGGGAAAGCAGAAAGGTGGAGGGAGTATATAGAGGGTCTGTACAAGGGCAATGTACTTGAGGACAATATTATGGAAATGGAAGAGGATGTAGATGAAGATGAAATGGGAGATACGATACTGCGTGAAGAGTTTGACAGAGCACTAAAAGACCTGAGTCGAAATAAGGCCCCGGGAGTAGACAGCATTTCATTAGAACTACTGGTGGCCTTGGGAGAGCCAATCCTGACAAAACTCTACCATCTGGTGAGCAATATGTATCAGACAGGCGAAATACCCTCAGACTTCAAGAAGAATATAGTAATTCCGATCCCAAAGAAATCAGGTGCTGACAGATGTGAAAATTACCGAACAATCAGTTTAATAAGTCACGGATGCAAAATACTAACGCGTATTCTCTACAGATGAATGGAAAAACTGGTAGAAGCTGACCTCGGGGAAGATCAGTTTGGATTCCGTAGAAATATTGGAACACGTGAGGCAATACTGACCCTACGACTTATCTTAGAATCTAGATTAAGGAAAGGCAAACCTACATTTCTAGCATTTGTAGACTTAGAGAAAGCTTTTGATAATGTTGACTGGAATACTCTCTTTAAAATCCTGAAGGTGGCAGGGGTAAAATACAGGGAGCGAAAGGCTATTTACAATTTGTACAGAAACCAGATGGCAGTTATAAGACTCGAGGGGCACGAAAGGGAAGCAGTGGTTGGGAAGGGAGTGAGACAGGGTTGTAGCCTCTCCCCAATGTTATTCAATCTGTATATTGCGCAAGCAGTGAAGGAAACAAAAGAAAAATTTGGAGTAGGTATTAAAACCCATGGAGAAGAAATAAAAACTTTGAGGTTCGCCGATGACATTGTAATTCTGTCAGAGACAGCAAAGGACTTGGAAGAGCAGTTGAACGGAATGGACAGTGTCATGAAAGGAGGGTATAAGATGAACATTAACAAAAGCAAAACGAAGATAATGGAATGTAGTCGAATTAAGTCGGGTGATGCTGAGGGAATTAGATTAGGATATGAGACACTTAAAGTAGTAAAGGAGTTCTGCTATTTGGGGAGCAACATAACTGATGATGGTCGAAGTAGAGAGGATATAAAATGTAGACTGGCATTGGCAAGGAAAGCGTTTCTGAAGAAGAGAAATTTGTTAACATCGAGTATTGATTTAAGTGTCAGGAAGTCGTTTCTGAAAGTATTTGTATGGAGTGTAGCCATGTATGGAAGTGAAACATGGACGATAACTAGTTTGGACAAGAAGAGAATAGAAGCTTTCGAAATGTGGTGCTACAGAAGAATGCTGAAGATTACATGGGTAGATCATATAACTAATGAGGAGGTACTGAATAGGATTGGGGAGAAGAGAAGTTTGTGGCACAATTTGACTAGAAGAAGGGATCGGTTGGTAGGACATGTTCTGAGGCATCAAGGGATCACCAATTTAGTATTGGAGGGCAGCGTGGAGGGTAAAAATCGTGGAGGGAGACCAAGAGATGAATACACTAAACAGATTCAGAAGCATGTAGGTTGCAGTAGGTACTGGTATATGAAGAAGGTTGCACAGGATAGAGTAGCATGGAGAGCTGCATCAAGCCAGTCTCAGGACTGAAGACCACAACAACTATGCCACCCCATTAAAAAAAAACAAAGTTGACCTTCATATCGTTGAAGCGACCCCACTTAGCAACAAAAAGCCAAAGACATATTATGGCCCCCTTGTCCCATGAAACTTTTGTCTCAAAAACTTTTCAACTGCTATCATACTTTCGGAGTTATTCTTGGTGACAGTAGTTAGTGAGTCACCCTGTATATCATTTTATTCGGAAAATTCCAAATTTTACAATGACATAAAAATCCGAAAATGTGAAAAATAGTCCGTTCTAGCTCTCTTTAATAGAGGTAATATCAAGGAATTCGCAGTCCTCGAATTAATTTCGAAGTATTTCGTACAGCTGTGGATCATCAACGGTGTCTGTCCTTTCAGCATTCGTGTAAGAATTCATTTACGGCGCTGTTCGCCATCCCAGTTCACCCAAAGTTGTTGCAAGTTGTTATGCTACATCCCACTTCATAGAAGTAATGTGTATGTCTATGTATTCTTATCGTTCAATGACAGTCTCGAAGGAAAACCACAAAACAATTTATGGTAGAGCAGACCGTAGGTACTGTGCAGCTTTGTTATTTTATTTGCTTGTGGAAATCCATACCGAAGGGAGACAAATGTCTTCAAGATGAATGGCGATTGCAGTAACTTCGCGAGGGGATGTCCCCGTGCGAATGGGAATATGGAAGCTCCTAGCATCGCCGACCTACGCTGTACAAGCACGAACTCCTCAGAAAATATTCATGTTTTTGACAATGTTAATGTTTACTCAGACAAATGAAATGTTTATGAAATGAGAAATGACATTAAGATTCATTCTCTCTTTGGATAGACTTCTGTGTAGACGTTTGTACTGGACGTCATGATCTGACGGAAGTTTGGCGTTATCCAGTTAATGTCGTCTATGTTTATGGACAATATAGGGATTACATGTATGGAAGGTGTTCTTATATTATTCAAGAGGGTAGCAGTACTAAATTTCCTCAGAGCAATAACAATGGAAGCAGAAGACAAAGTCTGTCGTAGCAGTATACAACACCACAGTCGAGCAACTAAAAAGTAACGAAGAACAATGTTAAATCATTATTGAATAAGTTAGGTCCAACAAAAATGAAACGCTATAAAGGGAAGGCACATAGACCGTGAGATAGGACGAAATTGGAGGTCAGTGGTACAGTGGGATATACGTACACTCCTTACTGCCGACGCATGGTTGGGGCAAGTCGTTGTTAAAAAGTGGTCTGACAGGTAGATGCCACTGCGGTGGCGTTCCATCCTGCTGGAAAATGAAATTTTCACCATATTCTCACAGCTGGGTAATAAACGAGCGAGGTAGCGTGCTAACTGTAGCAAGGGGAGACTCGTACCAGGAACTCACAAATTTGTAAGTCCGGAACCGCGCTGCTTCTACGGCCGCAAGTTCGAATCCTGCCTCGGGCATTGATATGTGTGGTGTCCTTAGGCTAGTTACGTTTAAGTAGTTCTAAGTCTAGGGGACTGATGACGTCAGATTTTAAGTCCCATAGTGCTTTGAGCCATTTTATTTGATTTGTAAACTAAAATTCACAAGTTCCTTTCTAGTAGTTGAAGTATTGTGAAATGGGCAGAATCGTTCGGAACACCCTCTGTTGTTCCAGAGATGCGCTACTAGGATGGTAACAGGTCGGTGTAGTACCTTACGACAGTGTTTCAGAAATGATCGGAGAACTTAAATGGGAATACGCGAAAGAAAGACTACGTAAATCTAGCCAAATCCAGTTGGTGAATTTAAAGAACCTGTATTGGTGAAAGACTAGGCTTACAGTCTGCTGCCACCATCACATATCCCGCATACACATCTTGAGAATAAGTTAGGGTAGATTAGGGCAAGTACAGAAACAGAGAGACAGCTCATTTTCTCTTCGCTGTATGACAGAAACTCGTTTATATTGTCACGAAGTAGCCGTCACTATGCATCGAAGAGTAATTCGTGGAGTATATATTTAGATATAGATGTGAATGCGTGCGCTGATATTTCTGTCAGCGTCGACAGCGGAGTTGAATGTACTTGCCAGCTCAACGGAACTCTCATTTATGTATCAACAAACACGAGCACTCTAAGTGCGAGGACCCTCAGACGAGTAAAGATCTATTATTCACACTGGACGTCACGGAACGGAATGCCAAAACATTGCATAATGTGTTTCAAATGGCGACAATCACATGGAGAGCCGACGGAACGCATTGGAATGGGGCCGTCAACATCGAGGATTTTCGGGAAGATGTTCTTGTGTTTAGAAAGGTGTCGTCGTCATCTACTGATATCGGAACTTATTCTCGCCGCTTTCAATCATGATATAGCCTAATAGCGGATTTCGTACTTTCGGGTCCTCTTAATCTTTACTTTATACTTTGATTTGTTTTTCTGTAACTTTGTGAGGTTTTCGTTAGTCGTTCTATAGTTGGTTTGATTTAGGGGAAGCGACCAAACAGCGCGATCATCAGTCCCATCGGATTAGGGAATTAAGTCGGCCGCGCCCTGTCAAAGGAACCATCCCGGCATTTGCCTGAAGCGATGTAGGGAAATCATGGAAAACCTAAATCACGATGCCTGGACGTGACATTGAACCGTCGTTCTCCCGAGTGCGAGTCCAGTGTGCTAACCACTGCGCCACCTCGCTCGGTGTTCTATTGTATTCTTCCAAGTATCCGAAAGCGAAAAATGATTTAGATTTTCAGTACTTGGATAAACAATAAGTCAACTCTGTGCATAAATAAGAAAATAAATAGAGGAAACTATTTACATTAAAAAAATCTTTTTATAGCAGCAAGTGTTTTGGCTCTATAGAAAGAGAAAAGTAGCTCTTTCGACGTTATTTACCAATTAGAAAGAAAACATAACGCAGTGGATGAGGTGAAGACAGTGTCTGTGTTGCCTTCCAAATATTGTTTGATGTATTTGTATGCATGTATTTTTCTGAGAAAATATATGTTGAAGTCTTGGAGTACTTAAATGACGCTTTTCCTATTCTTTCATTTCTCTGCAGTGCAGAAAATTCGCGATAAAACTTTTGTCAGGACACGCGTTATGAATGTTGCTTTCGCCAGTAATAAACTATTTCGTATTGCGCTAAGTGAAGTGAGGTGTCTACGTTCCACTGAGGGTGAAGACTTCACCATTGAGCGTTGAAGTTGCCCTCCCTTGAGGTCCAGTACGTATCGACCTTTAGAACCAGGGTCGTCAGCGATCCCATACAGTGGGCATTTGAGGATTGAATAAATTATCCCATATGGACCTTGTACGAGGCGCTAAAATCCCGTATTTAATATTTTCCTTTAATTTATCATATTCGTGTACCTTATTCGTCGAAATCACTTCAATGTTAGGCCCCGATGTCGCTGATCAATATAATGAGGTATGAATTTGTCTTACAACACGTTTGCCGAAATTACGGAACGGAACGTCAGATTACTTCTTTATTATTGGACGACTCATTTTAAGTCTAAATTTGCTTTCCTTTTAAAGTGTAGCCTAACTCAGTTCTCACAGTGATTTAAATTTTACAATCTAAGTACCTGTGTTTGTAAACAATACTTCGTAATGCGAATAGCTGCGACAACAATGATCGGTGCATTATTTAAACGGACCAGTACTAACTGCAGCTACGAAACTACGGCAATTAGTCGTAGACAATAGACGTCAACTGTTAATGGCCCAAATTCGACATTAGTTGTGAGAATTGATGTTACCACTTTCAGATGCGTTTTTTTAAAAATTCCTTCATTTAATACAACCGGTTTCGGTCACCACGCCGGTTGCGTTGAATAAAGGAATTTTGAAAACACATAGCTGAAGATGGTACCACCAGTCCTCATATACTGACCAGCCGTCGTCCCGTTTCTCATAGAAGAAGGATACAAGTAACGACATTAATTGTTTCTTGTACGAGTGTGGTTAACATCGAAGTAATAATAATTAGTTCACCTCCTGAGCAAGTGGCTATGCGTTTATCCAGAAAGATGAACAAATACACATGGCTAGCATGCGTCAGTAAAATTTCTGCAACACGAAATGCGTAAATTATAACTTACACTGAGGTGACAAAAGCCATAGTATACCTCCAAATATCTTATCGGACCTGCTTCTGCCCGGCGTAATGCAGCTAATGGACGTGGCGTGGACTCAAGTCATTGGAAGTCCCATGCAGAAATACTGAACCACGATGCGTCTATAGTCGTTCATCACTGTGAAAGTGTTGTCGGTACAGGATTTGGTGTACTAACTGTGCTCTCGATTACGTCCCAAAAATGTTAGATGGGATTCATGTTGGGCGATCTGGGTGGCCAAACCACTTGGTCGAACTGTCTAGAATGTTCTTCAAACCAGTCACGAACAACTGTTTCCCAGTGACATGGCTCATCGTTGTTTGGGAACATGAAGTTGACGAACAGTTCCAAGTCGTCTGCAGGTAGCTCAACACAGCCATTTTCAATCCATGATCAGTTCAGTTGAACCAGAATACCCAGTCCATTCCATGTACACATCCCAAGCCACTATGAAACCACCACCATCTTGCACAGTGCTTTGTTGACAATTTGGGTCCACGATGTCGTGATGTCTGCGCCACAATCGAACCTAACACCAGCTTTTACAAACTGAAATCGGGGCTCATCAGACCAGGCCAAGGTTTTTCAGACGCCTAGGGTCCAAGCAATGTGGTCACGAGCCCAGGAGAGACGCTACAGGCTACTGTGCTGTTAGCAAAGCACTCGCGTCGGTCGTTTGCTGCCTCAGCTCATTAACGTCTAATTTCACAACACCGTCCTAACGGATACGTTCGTCATATGTCCCACGCTGATTTCTGCGGTTATTCCAAGCAGAGTTGCTTGTCTGTTAGCACTGGCACAAGCGTCTGTGCTCTCAGTCGTTAAGTGAAGGCCGTCGGCCACTGCATTGTCCGTGGTAAGACGTAATGCATGAAATTTGGTATTATCGGCATACTTTTGACACTGTGAATTTCGGAATATTGACTTCCCCAGCGATTTCAGAAATGGAATGTTTCGTGTGGCCTTAATCACGTCGTAAGCACAAATGACAGCTCCACCACCGCACTGTCCTTTCGTAACTTGTGCACGTGATAATACCGCCATTTGTATACGTGCATATCGGTATCCCTAGACTTTTGTCATCTCAGTGTATAGTTAGTGTTACTAGTATTGTTTGTTTAATGGCTAAGATTTGTAATAAATTGACGACGAAAGCAAAATAAATAGGTAGACACGAATTTGTCAGAGATGACCTTCATGATGGACTGATATACACTACTGGCCATTAAAATTGCTACAACACCAAGATGACGTGCTACAGACGCCAAATTTAACCGACAGGAAGAAGATGCTGTGATATGCAAATGATTAGCTTTTCAGAGCATTCACACAATGTTGGCGCCGGTGGCTACACCTACAACGTACTAACATGAGGAAAGTTTCCAACCAATTTCTCATACACAAACAGTAGTTGCCTGGTCAAACGTTGTGATGCCTCGTGTAAGGAGGAGAAATGCGTACCATCACGTTTCCGACTTTGATAAAGGTCGGATTGAGACTATCACGATTGCGGTTTATCGTATGGCGACTCACGTTGGTCGAGGTCCAATGACTGTCAGCAGAATATGGAATCGGTGGGTTCAGGAGGGTAATACGGAACGTCGTGTTGGATCCAACGGCCTCGTACCACTAGCAGTCGAGATGACAAGCATCTTATCCGCATGGCTGTAACGGATCGTGCAGCCACGTCTCGATCGCTGAGTCAACAGACGGGGACGTTTGCAAGACAACAACCATCTGCACGAACAGTTCGACGACGTTTGCAGCAACATGGACTCTCAGCTCGGAGACCATGGATGCGGTTACCCTTGACGCTGCATCACAGACAGGAGCGCCTGCGATGGTATACTCAACGACGAACCAGGGTGCACGAATGGCAATACTTCATTTTTTCGGATGAATCCAGCATCATGATGGTCGCATCCGCGTTTGCGGTGAACGCACATTGGAAGCGTGTTTTCGTCCTCGCCATACTGGCGTATCACCCAGCGTGATGATAAGGAGTGCCATTGGTAATACGTCTCGGTCACCTCTTGTTGCTTTGACGGCACTTTGAACAGTGGACGTTACATTTCAGGTGTGTTATCACCCTTGGCTCTACCCTTCATTCGATCCCTGCGAAACCCTACATTTTAGCAGGATAATGCACGACCGCATGTTGCAGGTCCTGTACGGGCCTTTCTGGATACAGAAAATGTTCGACTGCTGCCCTGGCCAGCACATTCTCCAGATCTCTCACCAACTGAAAACGTCTGGTCAATGGTGGCCGAGCAACTGGCTGGTCAAAATACGCCAGTCACTACTCTTGATGAACTATGGAATCGGCCGTTCGGTGTGGCCGTGCGGTTAAAGGCACTTCAGTCTGGAACCGCGTGACCGCTACGGTCGCAGGTTCGAATCCTGCCTCGGGCATGGATGTGTGTGATGTCCTTAGGTTAGTTAGGTTTAATTAGTTCTAAGTTCTAGGCGACTGATGACCTCAGAAGTTAAGTCGCATAGTGCTCAGAGCCATTTGAACCATTTTGAACTATGGAATCGTGTTGGAGCTGCATGGTCAGCTGAACCTGTACATGCCATCCAAACTCTATTTGACTCAATGCCCAGGCGTGTCAAGGCCGTTATTACGGCCAGAGGTGGTTGTTCTGGGTACTGATTTCTCAGGATCTATGCACCCAAATTGCGTGAAAATGTAATCACATATCAGTTGTAGTATAATATATTTGTCCAATGAATACCCGTTTATCATCTACATTTCTTCTTGGTGTAGCAATTTTAATGGCCAATAGTGTAAAAAGGAGCTAATCGGCGTAAGAGTTTCGAGTTATCATTAGTGACTCGTTTTGGTGTGTCGTAGAAGCAGACAGTCGTATTTAGAACTTGGGTGCTGTGGTTGCGACTGTCGCAGATCCTCAGTGGGTACTCGGCACTCGGCACTGGGCGCTGCTTCACGGGGCAGCCAGCACGCCGGCACGTCCGCGCTACACGGCGGCTGCGTGCAGACGAGTGCGGCCGCCGCTGCCACAGGGCCTGTTGCACAACGCGGTCGGACCTGGCGCGCGGCTAATTTTAAATGATCAGTACGGGCAGATTCCAGCGTCACCGCCTCCGAGTGCATCCGAGGGTGACACGACGCGCCGGCACGCATTCACAAACGGTGCGCTCCTCTGCCGCACCGGCACTGCTTCTTACGCGAGTGCTGTACGAACCGTAGCTAGAGGACCAAACTCTTCCACCCCGTCCCCAGAGCAAACACGTAGTTCTGCAGTTTCCGAGTGTGGTCTTTGTGATTCGCGACGTTAACGTGGTGTTCATCACCATCATCGTCATTTAAGACTGATTATGCCTTTCAGCGTTCAGTCTGGAGCATAGCCCTCCTTATACAGTTCCTCCATGATCCCCTAATCAGTGCTAACATTGGTGCCTCTTCTGATGTTAAACCTATTACTTCAAAATCATTCTTAACTGAATCCAGGTACCTCCTCCTCGGTCTGCCCTGACTCCTCCTACCCTCTACTGCTGAATCCATGTCTCTTGGGTAACATTGCTTCTTCCATGCGTGTAACATGACCCCACCATCTAAGCCTGTTCGCCCTGACTGCTACATCTATAGAGTTCATTCCCAGTTTTTCTTTGATTTCCTCATTGTGGACACCCTCCTGCCATTGTTCCCATCTACTAGTACCTGCAATCACCCTAGCTACTTTCATATCCGTAACCTCAACCTTGTTGATAAGGTAACCTGAATCCACCCAGCTTTCGCTCCCATACAACAAAGTTGGTCGAAAGATTGAACGGTGCACAGATAACTTAGTCTTGGTACTGACTTCCTTCTTGCAGAAGAGAGTAGATCGTAGCTGAGCGCTCGCTGCATTAGCTTTGCTACACCTCGCTTCCAGTTCTTTCACTATGTTGCCATCCTGTGAGAATATGCACCCTAAGTACTTGAAACCGTCCACCTGTTCTAACTTTGTTCCTCCTATTTGGCACTCAATCCGTTTATATTTCTTTCCCACTGACATTACTTTCGTTTTGGAGATGCTAATCTTCATACCATTGTCCTTACATTTCTGATCTAGCTCTGAAATATTACTTTGCAAACTTTCAATCGAATCTGCCATCACAACTAAGTCATCCGCATATGAAAGACTGCTTATTTTGTGTTCACATATCTTAATCTCACCCAGCCAGTCTATTGTTTTCAACATATGATCCATAAATAATATGAACAACAGTGGAGACAGGTTGCAGCCTTGTCTTACCCCTGAAACTACTCTGAACCATGAACTCAATTTACCGTCAACTCTAACTGCTGCCTGACTATCCATGTAAAGACCTTTAATTGCTTGCAAAAGTTTGCCTCCTATTCCATAATCTTGTAGAACAGACAATAACTTCCTCCTAGGAACCCGGTCATATGCCTTTTCTAGATCTATAAAGCATAGATACAATTCCCTGTTCCACTCATAACACTTCTCCATTATTTGCCGTAAGCTAAAGATCTGGTCCTCACAACCTCTAAGAGGCCTAAACCCACACTGATTTTCATCCAATTGGTCCTCAACTAATACTCGCACTTTCCTTTCAACAATACCTGCGAAGATTTTACCCACAACGCTGATTAAAGAGATACCTCTGTAGTTGTTACAATCTTTTCTGTTTCCATGTTTAAAGATTGGTGTGATTACTGCTTTTGTCCAGTCTGATGGAACCTGTCCCGACTCCCAGGCCATTTCAATTATCCTGTGTAGCCATTTAAGACCTGACATTCCACTGTATTTGATGAGTTCCGACTTAATTTCATCCACCCCAGCCGCTTTATTGCACTGCAATATATTGACCATTTTTTCCACTTCCTCAAATGTGATCCTATTTCCATAATCATTCCTATCCCATTCTACCTCGAAATCTGAAACATTACTGATTGCATTTTCACCTACATTGAGCAACTCTTCAAAATATTCCCTCCATCTGCCCAAGGCATCCACAGGATTCACCAGCAGTTTTCCTGACCTGTCCAAAATACTTGTCATTTCCTTCTTACCTCCCTTTCGAAGACTGCTAATTACACTCCAGAATGGTTTTCCAGCAGCTTCACCCATAGTCTCCAACCTGTTTCCAAAGTCTTCCCACGATTTCTTCTTCGATGCTGCAATTATCTGTTTGGCTTTGTTTCTTTCTTCAACATAACTTTCTCTGTCTACCTGGGTTCTGGTATGTAGCCATTTTTGATACGCCTTCTTATTCCTTTTACAGGCTGCCTTGACTGTATCATTCCACCAAGCTGTTTGCTTCATCCTACTTTTACACACTACTGTTCCAAGACATTCTTTAGCCACTTCTAGTACTGTGTCCCTGTACCTTGTCCATTCCTTTTCCAATGACTGTAATTGACTACATTCAACTAACTGGTACCTTTCTGAGATCGCTGATATGTACTTGTGCCTGATTTCCTTATCCTGAAGTTTCTCTACTCTTATCCTCCTACATATGCACCTGACCTCCTGCACTTTCGGCCTCACAATCCCAATTTCACTGCAGATTAAATAATGATCAGTGTCATCAAAGAATCCCCTGAATACACGTGTGTCCCTCACAGCCTTCCTGAATTCCTGATCTGTTATTATATAGTCAATGACAGATCTGGTTCCCCTGCCTTCCCAAGTATACCGGTGAATGTTCTTATGTTTAAAAAAGGAGTTTGTGATTACTAAGCCCATACTGGCACAGAAATCCTAGAGTTGTTTCCCGTTCCTGTTGGCCTCCATATCCTCTCCAAATTTACCCATAAACTTTTCATGCCCTTCTGTTCGATTTCCAATCCTGGCGTTAAAATCACCCATGAGCAGAACACTGTCCTTGTCCTTTACTCTAACAACTACATCACTGAGTGCCTCATAAAAACTATCCATCTTATCTTGATCTGTCCCTTCACAATGCGAATATACTGACACATTCCTAATTTTCTTGCTAGACACTGTCAAATCCATCCACATCAGTCGTTCGTTTACATACCTTATTGCAACTACGCTGGATTCCATTTCTTTCCTGATGTAAAGCCCTACACCCCATTGTGCTATTCCTGCTTTGACTCCTGACAGGTAGACTTTGTATTCTCCCACTTCCTCTTCTTTCTCACCCCTTACCCGAATGTCGCTAACAGGTAAAACGCCCAGCCCCAAATCCATCCACATCAGTCGTTCGTTTACATACCTTATTGCAACTACGCTGGATTCCATTTCTTTCCTGATGTAAAGCCCTACACCCCATTGTGCTATTCCTGCTTTGACTCCTGACAGGTAGACTTTGTATTCTCCCACTTCCTCTTCTTTCTCACCCCTTACCCGAATGTCGCTAACAGGTAAAACGCCCAGCCCCATCTTACTTGTAGCCTCTGCCAACTCTACCTTCTTCCCAGAGTAGCCCGCATTGATATTAATAGCTCCCCATCTCATTACCATTTGTTTGCCAAGTCGTATCTTAGGAGTCCCTGGTTTGTCAGTTAGAGGTGGGACTCCGTCACCTCCAAAGGTCCGAGGCATTTTGCTCTGATTATTGCCAGCATCATATTTAGAGTACCAGGGAAGCAGGTTGCTAGCCTTACTTGCCCCGAGTCCCATTGGGTTTTACCCCTAACGGCTGAGGGACTAACCGGTGGATTTGGTAGTCTTTGCCGTATGAGCACAAAGGTGACCACGACTCAGAATATGTCCGACATGCCCAGCCTTATTCGAAAGTAACTGGTATCCCGACTGTCGGGACCACTTACTTGGCCACTCATACGTTGCCCGTGGTTCATGAACTAGGACATGACTACAGGAACCCACACCATGAACCACGTGGTGTTTCCGCCCACAAATATTTTAGACGTGGATTTTCCGACCGGTTTACTAACAAGAACATCCCTTGAACGAGATTTTCACTCTGCAGTGGAGTGTGCGCTGATATGAAACTTCCTACAGATTAAAACTGTGTGCCGGACCGAGACTCGAACTCGGGACCTTTGCCTTTCGCCGGTAAGTGCTCTACCAACTGAGCTACCCAAGCACGACTCACGCCCCGTCCTCACAGCTTTACTTCTGCCAGTACCTCGTCTCCTACCTTCCAAACTTAACGGAAGCTCTCCTGCGAACCTTGCAGAACTAGCACTCCTGAAAGAAAGGATGTTGCGGAGACATGGCTTAGCCACAGCCTGGGGGATGTTTCCAGAATGAGATTTTCGCTCTGCAGCGGAGTGTGCGCTGATATGAAACTTTCTGGCAGATTAAAACTGTGTGCCGGACCGAGACTCGATCTCGGGACCTTTGCCTTTCGCGGGCAAGTTAAGAACATCCCTTCACGTATTATCCAGGCTTAGGACTGGCTGTGCATGTAGTACTTAGACGTGTTTAAAACTCTTTTATTTTATTAATATCAAAACGTCATCGTTAAATTCACTATCCTAACTACAACAAGGATTCTGAGTCGTCCCTATAGCTCCTGTTCCAGCTCTATAAAACCCAGTCTTGGAGTTCTCATAATTTGACGTATTTGCGGCGGAATCTGAACTTTAATTTTTCAGATCCTGAAATTCCTCTTCAAAAATTTGGAAAAAAGGCATTGCCTTCCTTGACGGTCTGCTTCTTGGCAGTTTTGCGTTGGTTTTTTAGTATGCACATTTGTTTCGTCAGATTGTTGAACCATGCCACATCGAGTTGCTGCGCTACGTCCGGTAAAAGAAGGTCCACCACGATGATAGGAGGTATCCTTGTTGTCATACTTGTTTTATCACCATAATCGACCTGCCCTTGTGGCTTACTACTTTGCAGTTTAGCTTGGAAGTGAGGGAGATGAACCCGAATCTGCTAAACCTGCTACTCTAGCCAGTCTTTCGCCTTTTTTGAGTGGTGGGTGTTGTTGGGGCGGAAGAGAAGGGCGGCTATGCCTGCAACATTGACGCACGCTCTCTTAACCACCAGATGCGCCCCGTCATCGCTCCTCTGCTTACAAGCTAATCTCTAGTAATGAGGGTTAGCGATACCAGCGGGATTCAAAGATGAAGTCTACGAGTCGATTACTATCGCATTATTATACTTCTCCCCTTTTCTTCTGACTGGGAATCATTATCTAGGCCTTCGGTTGACAGAAAGGCACTGTGATATTTATGGGGCGTACTTCACACTGTAGACGAACAGTTATTCATCTGGTAACACCTAGAGCTGTTGGACCATGCTCTTACTCACTCAAATCGCATTTAGCAACATCAGCTTTATTCAGTCGTGATAATCCTATCTCCTTATGAGACTACTTTCACTCTGACGTGACTAGTTGCCTTTCCATGAGCATCTATATTGAAGCGCCAAAGAAACTGGTATAGGTACGTGTAATCAAATACAGGGATATTTAAACAGGCAGAATGCGGTGTTGCGGTCGGCAGCGCCAATATAAGACAAGACATGTCTGGCGCAGTTGTTAGATCGGTTACTGCTCTACAGTGGCAGGTTATCAAGATTTAAGTGAGATTGAAAGTCATGCTACAGTCGGCGCACGAGCCATGAGACACACCATACCCGAGGTAGCGATGAAGTGGGGATTTTCCTGTCCCACCATTACACGAGTGTACCGTGAATGTCAGGAATACGGTAAAACATAAAAGCTCCGGCGTCGCTGCAGCCGGAAAAAGAACCTCCACGAACGGGACAAACGACGACTGACGAGAATCGTTCAACGTGACAGAAGCGCAACCCTTCCGAAAATTGCTGCAGATTTCAGTGCTAGGCCACCAAAAGTGTCTGCCTGCGAACCATTCAAAGAAACATCATCGACATGGGCTTTTGGAGCCGAAGACCCACTCGTGTACCCTTGATGACTGCACGACAGAAGCTTTGCGCCTCGCCTGGGCCTGTCAACACAGACACTAGACAGTTGATCACTGGAAACATGTTTCCTGGTCGGACGAGTCTTGTTTCAAATTATATCGAGCGGATGACGTTTACGGGTGTGGAGACAACCTGATGAATCCATGGACACTACATGTCAGCAGGGGACTTTTCAAGCTGGTGGAGGTTCAGTAATGGTGTGGGGCATGTGCAGTTGGAGTGATATGGGATCCATCCTACGTCTAGATACGAGTGACAGGTGTCACGCACATAAGCGTCCCATCTGATCACCTGTGTCCATTCGTGTCCATTGTGCAATTCGACGGGACTTGGGCAATTGCAGCAGGACAATGCGACGCCCCACACGGCCGGACTTCTTACAGAGTGGCTCCAGGAACACTCTTCTGAGTTTAAACGCTTCCGCTGGCCACGAAACTCGCCTGACATGAACATTACTGAGCATATCTGGGATGCCTTGCAATGCGCTGTTGAGAAAAGATCTCTAGCTCCTCGTACTCTTACGGATTTATGGACAACACTGCAACATTCATGGTGTCAGTTCCCTTCAGCACTACTTCAAACATTAGCCGAGTCCATGTCACGTCGTACTGCGGCACTTCAGTGTGCTCGTAGGGGCCCTACGCGATATTAGGCAATCGTGCCAGTTTCTTTGCCTCTTCAGTGTATGTTACTAAACAGCTAACTCGGTTCGTGACAGCCAGTCACAATTGCAGGTTGCCTGTATATTGGCTTCCAGCGACAGTGAAAATTTTGTGCTCAATATTTCCCTTAACTGTTGATCAAATTTAAAAATCTGAAATTGAGTCATCTCATAGTCACTGAGAACTATAATATTATATTATTGTTTTAGCACAGTAAGACAAGTGTTACACTCTTGAAGCAGCATAACTCACCATGCACAAATACGCAGACTATCGGGTGGTCACAATTAAACTGATGGTGTTCCGAGTGGTGAAATGCGAGTTGTATACATCGCAGGACGCTGACGCATCATATGTATGTTCATTAATTGGTGCGTTCGCAGAGTATGCTAAAAAAATAATAGTTCACTTGCGCCAGGAGGTGAAAATACGGCGCTGTAAGCAGTCTGAGTGTGGTTTGGGTTCAGGAAAAGGGGTGGAACCATCAAACGCATGATAACCGTGGTTACGGCACGTTTTTTAGGGTACGATCACAAGCTACAACATGTGTTCAATATGGTCTCCCGACCTAGCAACGCGCTACATTCAAAACACGGCATGGTCGACAGCACGGCATGGTCGACAGTTGCTCCTGCATATCTCGTGTAATCAGAGTAATTATCGTAGTTACTATCCTTCAGATCAGGAAGAGTTCGGAAACATTTCCGATAGACACGATCTTCTAGATGTCCCCACAACCAGAACTCACATGGATTTAGGTCGAGGAATCTGGAACGTCACGCACCTTCAGATTGCCTAGAGATGATATGGTCGTTGCTGAAGCAAATCTTTCGACTGGAAAGCGACGTGTGGTATCACTCCACCTTGCATGAAAGTAGTGGTTTGAACGTGGTTGCGTTCTGGCAAAGCTGGAATTACGTGTTGCACAAGGAGGTCCGTGTAAAGTGCAGATTTCACTGTATACGTAACAGACCCGCGAGGTGTCATCTCCTCGAAGAAAAACCGACCGAGAGAATTAAAGAGCCTCTGAAGGCATACCACACAGTACATAAGCAAAGTGCAGTGGATATTCCTGCAGTACATGCGGTGGAGTAGAGCCCCATAAACGACATTTCTGTGCAGAGTAAAATGTGGTTAATCCGTTCGAAGAATATTCCACGGCCACATGTCATCCACTTCCTTGCTCGCCAAAAATTGAAGCACAAAATCACGCCGTTGTTCCTACCTTTCTTCATTTGGTGCGTATTCTGGATCTTGCAGGAATACTAGTGCAAAATCTTTTTAACTGTTGATCATGGGGGGAGAGACAATTCCTGTGACATAGGTCGATCACTGGCTGCAGAATTTGAGGCATGTTATGCACGTTCGACTGTAGCTACAGTAATTTCATCAGGAGCTGCTATCGAAATTGACCGTCTACCAATTTCACCTGTTTATTCAAATTTATTGATGATATTTGTTGGTATGAGGCCTCTTCGCAGTTGTTTCTGCCGGCAATATTCGTGCAATGGAGCGATCCTGTAGCTACCGTTCTTTCTTCTCAATAGCCATCGCATTTCGTATGGTAATCTTCAACCTTCGTAACCCAACAGTCACTTCACAAAAGAAATAAACATGCATCGCCAAGCACCAAACAGCATTCTGATGTCAAAACAAGAAACATTTCACATCCTGACTGCTTACAGAGCATTATTTTCACCTGGTGGTAGAAACTGCAACTAATATTTCCTCAGCATGCTCTCCGAGCGGACAGATTGATGAACACACCTTCGATGTTTCAGTGTCCTGCGATTTATATAGCCCACAGTACAGCACTCGGAACATCGTCAGTTTGATTATAACCACCCGCTATATCTATTCAGTATTTGAGAAAAAAGCGCTTATTGACTCGCAATATGTTTGCACAGAATTTCAAACATTTAGCAAACATTTTCTCGCTGGCGACCCTCACAAAATGACGAAAAGAAGAAGGTTTATATCGCTTACTGTTTTCTCGCCTTTCATGGAGTTAAGCTGCCGCATTAGACATGAGATTTTAATTTATTACTTCTTTAGAGCTAACTCTGTTCGCAACAAATTTTGCAGACACTATCCAGGTACAGCACCGAATGTACTAGGAAAATTATATTATTGTGCGACCCTTAGTTCAGGTTATACGTTGTCATAAACATTGAAATGCGCGAAAAAACTAGCATTTGCTTAAAACAGAGCGCAAATTATTCAGACTATATCTATCCAGTTTATCTTAATGAGAGCACTTAGCGACTTTCAACGAACTTTAAAAATAACTTTTAGCCTTTTCTAAACTTTTTCTCACTTACATAGTTAACGTCAGATATGTAACACCTTAACTGATTTGTACATTATCAAAAGTTTGAAACTGTTTTATACGTGGGAGTTCGATTCTTTAAAGGCTCGTGAGTTTACTGGTAACCACTAAGAAGTGACTTGTCGCCACTTTCTAACATGGTATTCACTGTTCACGACAGTATTTTACTACAACCATATGCTTCCGCCTTCGGTAGTATCCTCTGATAGTGGCCTACATACTGGTTACAGTAAGTATTGCCTGACATGTGAGATCGACAGCGCTATCTTCTGTTCTTTGTCTGGCACAGCTCGCTTTTCAGAGTCCTTTACTAGCAGTTCCACGCTCATCAGACACTGTGGAACTATGGCGGATGTGGAAATATCTTTGCTCCCTAGCAACTGCCTACCGGTATAGTCACACAGGTTGAGTGCAAATTTCAACACGAAACTTGTTAAATTGTTCACGACTGTTGGGTGATCGCTTTTATACGAGTAGTCTACAGTAAAGTATATCGTAGTATCGAATTATTCCAAAGGACATCCAAAATTTATTATCTCCGTTCGCATACAACAAATGGATTGTACCCGAGATTAGTCTGTACTCCTTTCCGAGTACTGTTTCTCTCCTGCAGTTCCTAGCGGCTGTCGTCTTTGAAAAAGAGTATCGTCATTTGAAGACGGGTTAGAACCCGACAGTCTTTTTTCCTTCTTTCCAGAACTTCTCCGTGCGTTGATTGGGTAGCTACTTCAGTTCGTCGGACATTACACACTGACGTTGAGGTTTCCGTTGTTGGATGGGCGACGTAGAACCGATCTGAATTTGTGCCTTCTAAAATCTATCTCCTACAGCCTGCCAGCATGAAATCAAACTTAAATGAAATAAGAAATGGTCTTCTTTAGGCTATAACTGTTCAGTTGGTTGAAATTCCACAAACGTTTTGTCTTCTTTTCTTTTCCTTTCTCTGCAATTATTTATAAATTTCCTTTCTTTCTTATCCTCACAGCACTATCTTCTCCCGAATATTTTTTATTTTTTTATTTTCCGTTCTAAAGAGTTTCGATCAGTTTAGTGTAACTGTCAGAATTACTGCTGCATAACGTTCGATTTCACTTACCCACTTGGACAACCGCATGCGTTAGCACCCCGTTCCCGGGACTCAAGGAGGAGCGGCGGCTCTGGATTGAATCCGCCTGGCGTGTTAGAGACGACGGCCGGTCTGTGAGCTAGCATGGATGTGGTTTTTAGGCGTTTTGCCGCATCCGACCCAAGTCCCACCTCAGTTACACGATTTGCAAGCATTTTGATAACGTTCTCGCACTTTCATACGGATAACACTAGACGCAGGCAAATGGCGCCTTTGGAAGGGGGGTGGGGGCACGATAGGTAGGGCATCCGGCCACTCTCTACCAAATCCAGAACGACATGCCAACTCCATGAAGACATAGGATAAGGTCAGGATGTTTGATTTTAGAATAGGGTGATATATCGTTACTTACATTCTTGTTATGTAACGTACTTTGTGTCAGTAAGTATTTAAATTCTAAATTGTTTAATTTCTCTTTACGGTTTACGCAGTTCACCCCGATAATCTAGATCCAAGCTCATAAGCATTTAAATTAACATCCTTTGAACTAACCAGGTTACGTACTTCTCTTAAGTGTCCTAGTTCTTTCATCAGTTACATGTACAGTTTCGGCTCCATTTCCGTGCAGAGTTTGTCATTATTGGATCCCCCGTCACTGTTATTGGCGGAACCTATGTTTTAAACGAATCTTCGTCTATCTTGTTTCAAATGAATTTCTTCTAGGCTTTTCTCTCTATTCTCTTACGATTATCAGGTTGAAAGACTATTATGTATAATTAAATGTATCAGTGAAGACTTTTCTTCTCACTGTAACAAATGAACTCTTTTTCCAGACAGCCATAGGCTTCTCAGGACAATTGCATGTCCAAGTACTTTGACTTGATACAAAAATACGTCCTTCATTGGAATTCTAGGGCATTCCAATGGGAAGTAATTTTCAGTCTGTGGAAATGATGTCTATTTCTGCTCAGTTATATATTTAATAGGAATCTAGCTTCTCGGAGGGGAGGATAACAGCGCGCGACAGGACCCGCTGTCACAGAAAGAAGGAGAAAAACGTAATAAAAGCAGTAAAAATTCTTTGAAATTTAACAGACTTGAGACAGCAATTCCCGTCGCCTAGCTCGAGACGTCGCGTGAACGCTGTGAACGTCACCATTAATTTTTCTACTGCCACGAGACTTGGCAGCTTGCTCCTCGAAATTTTTTGTAGCTCAAACTGTCGCAACGCCAACCAAACACAAAGGGCAGGACGACAGAAGAACACAATAACATGTCCACTCCCATTTGATCGTCTGCAACTGACTCTGGCACAATTACTTTTGGAATTCTTGCAGAAACACTGGGCGCTAAGAAAATGTGTACTTGGTAAATACATTTTACACTTTCTAAGAAATCTAACTTCATTCGCTCTGCTAAAATCGAGGAAAACCGAACCGATATAAAGACATACTGCCATACCTGGCTTTTCTATCTTCTTTGCGGAGTACATTTTACAGTCTTGATGAGTCGATTAACATCAGATTTACAGGTTTTTCTCATATACCGAGAAGATAAAAGAAGCACAATTTAGTCATCAAATTTGATTCAACGATAGTTTTGAGTTCGGCCAAGTGCCACTCATTGACCTTGAAGCAACCTGAGACGAAGTCTTCTTGTTGCAACTCAGTATAAAATTATGTAAACGTTCTTGGACGTTATTAGCTTTTTAATGTTATCCTGAAATTTTCCTTAATTACTATTTGTGCTTATGATCAAGGCTCTATCTTGAATGACTCGCTCTGTTTTCCCTCGAGATTTCGACATGTTCATGTGCATTTGGGTTGCAAAGAATTCCGACCAGAACAGATCGGTTTCTTTATTCACTCAAGTCACGTTGGAGCTGATGTTGTCTAGATGAAATAAATCTTGTGACGATGCTTCCTCGAAGACCATGTCCGTAAGGTTGGCAATGTATTATTGTTTAAACACTGGAGAAACACATTTTCATACGTCTCAGGTGCAAGCTCGCATTTCGCCAGTGTTACTTTATGCTGCTGTCATAAAAGACGTGCAGTTAAAGGCAATGTAGTTTAACGCCACTCAAGAGAGCTCCTAAATTTCTCCTAAAAATTATAATTTAATGGATTTCAGCCTTTCAGTAAGACTTGTACCAGCCAAAAGGAAACAATATTGCAATTTTCCCCTGTAAAATTATGAACACTGTTTTCAAATTTCTGATGTGTGTTTGATATTCAATAACATTTTTCGTCGGTATTATTTGGCACTAAGCCGACGATTTCACAGTAACGGGCCGTGTGTTGTCGCTGCCCTTCCGTTTATGATTTGGAGAGACCCTCGTACGTCGAAATGAGAGTGTCCAGAAGCGTATCACACACAACCACCAACGTTCACTTTGATTAATAAAAAGGTGGTTCGTTTGCTTTGTACTCCTGATGTTGATATTTTCTACTTTACATTAGTGCGCAGTGACAACTGCGTCGAGGTAATGAAAAAGACATTGCACATAAACTAATGATTTTACAAAAAAGTTCATGTTACCTTTAACATTAACGTTTATTTAAACTTGGCCGCATTGCACGAAATCGATTGAGATTTACGACTATATTACGAAATTTATAAAATAACACTTTTCACTATTTTTCCTTGCATTCTTGTGACAGGTGAAGCTTGTCATTTCACTGACCCCTGTTTTGAATTCTGACGGTACGTAATAAGTAATATCGCGGGGGATTCTCGTATTTCATTGGACCGAATTACATTGTCCATCTTCAATACTCTACATCTTCATTACTTTTATTTCCAACGTGAACCCAGAACATGATGATTTGTTGTTGTTGTTGTTGTGGTCTTCAATACTGAGACTGGTTTGATGCAGCTCTCCATGCTACTCTATCCTGTGCAAGCTTCTTCATCTCCCAGTACCTACTGCAGCCTACATCCTTTTGAATCTGTTTAATGTATTCATTTCTTGCTCTCCCTCTACAATTTTTACCCACCACGCTGCCCTCCAATACTAAATTGGTGACCCCTTGGTGCCTCATAACATTGCCTACCAACCGATCCCTTCTTCTAGTCAAGTTGTGCCACAGACTCTTCTTCTCCCCAATCCTATTCAATACCTCCTCATTAGTTATGTGATCTCCCCATCTAATCTTCAGCATTCTTCTGTAGCACCACATTTCGAAAGCTTCTATTCTCTTCTTATCCAAACTATATTTATCGTCCATGTTTCACTTCCATACATGGCTACGCTCCATACAAATACTTTCAGAAACGACTTCCTGACACTTAAATCAATACTCGATGTTAACAAATTTCTCTTCTTCAGAAACGCTTTCCTTGACATTGCCAGTCTACATTTTATATCCTCTCTACTTCGGCCATCATCAGTTATCTTGCTCCCCAAGTAGCAAAACTCATTTACTACTTTAAGTGTCTCATTTCCTAATATAATTCCCTCAGCATCACCCGACTTAATTCGACTACATTCCATTATGCTCGTTTTGCTTTTGTTGATGTTCATCTTATATCCTCCTTTCAAGACACTGTCCATTCAGTTAAAGTGCTCTTCCAAGTCCTTTGCTGTCTCTGACAGAATTACAATGTCATCGGCGAACCTTAAAGTTTTTATTTCTTCTCCATGGATTTTAATACCTACTCCGAATTTTTCTTTTGTTTCCTTTACTGCTTGCTCAATATACAGATTGAATGACAGCGGGGAAAGGCTACAACCCTGTCTCACTCCCTTCCCAACCACTGCTTCCCTTTCATGTCCCTCGACTCTTATAACTGCCATCTGGTTTCTGTACAAATTGCAAATAGCCTTTCGCTCCCTGTATTTTACCCCTGCCAGCCTTCAGAATTTTAAAGAGAGTATTCCAGTCAACATTGTCAAAAGCTTTCTCTGAGACTACAAATACTAGAAACGTAGGTTTGCCTTTTCTTAATCTAGCTTCTAAGATCAGTCGTAGGGTCAGTATTGCCTCACGTGTTCCAATATTTCTACGGAATCCAAACTGATCTTCCCCGAGGTCGGCTTCTACTAGTTTTTCCATTCGTCTATAAAGAATTCGCGTTAGTATTTTGCAGCCGTGACTTATTAACCTGATAGTTCGGTAAGTTTCACATCTGTCAACACCTGCTTTCTTTGGGGTTGGAATTATTTTTTTTTTTTTGGACTGGACGAAAATACTCCCACCGGTACAATGGTGGCTTCTTTGGTTTGCTGCTGAAGGATAGAGAGCGGATACTATAACACATAAAACATTAGTTCGCTTTATTACGAAAGAAAGATAAGAATAATTACTTAACTTTGTGCAATCCATTTCCACAGAAGTGTCGTGCGTATTTATAACTCACTATGGACATTAAAGTATCACTTGATGCAGACACATTAAAAGTCTCTCAGTGAGAGTACATTTGACAATAACTTCTTCAAAAATCAAATGGCTCTGAGCACTATGGGACTTAACTTCTAAGGTCATCAGTCCCCTAGAACTTAGAACTACTTAAACATAACTAACCTAAGGACATCACACACGTCCATGCCCGAGGCAGGATTCGAACCTGCGACCGTAGCGGCCGCGCGGTTTCAGATGTA
The DNA here is from genome assembly GCF_023864275.1 of Schistocerca cancellata. Classification (NCBI taxonomy): domain Eukaryota; kingdom Metazoa; phylum Arthropoda; class Insecta; order Orthoptera; family Acrididae; genus Schistocerca; species Schistocerca cancellata. The sequence continues at coordinate 218,082,010 of NC_064631.1, forward strand.
GCGCCTTTAACCGCTTGGCCACCCCGGCCGGCCAATAACTTCTACGTAGCGTTCAGCCTAATACATTGATTGCTCTGCTGGCCTACTAAAAGATGATGCTGTAGTCTTACTCGATAATCGTGGACTTGACAAAGCGGTATTGTGCCTAGTCGATGGCAGACAAAGCGTTGTGGTAGTGTAGCGAAACGTTCATGGACCTGGTGGCTACGCCGGTATTGTTCATCTGTCGTCGCGGCTTGCTGTAACTATCTTGTGGTCGCGTTGCTTTGTCACCTCGCTCTTTGGACAACACCACTGATTTGTGTGTGTGTGTGTGTGTGTGTGTGTGTGTGTGTGTGTGTGTGGTGTTTGGAGCTCACGGGCGCTCAACTCCGAAGTTATTAGCGCCCCTCACTGATTTTATTCTGGCTCGGGAGTTCCTGTCCTACTTCTAAAAGTAACAACCCATATCGTTATTACAACGGAGTTCGAATAGCACAAGTGCCGATAGTGAGTCTGGTAATACAAGGGGTGACCAAAAACTTTCCATCACGCGGGATAGCTACGCGGTCTGGGGCGCCTTACCACAGTTCGCACGGCTGCCCCCGTCGGAGGTTCGAGTCCTCCCTCGGGCATGGATGTATGTGTTGTCCTTAGCGTCAGTTAGTTTACATTAGATTAAGTAGTGTGTAAGCCCAACTACCGATGACCTCAGCAGTTTAGTCCGATAGGAACTCACCACAAATTTCCAAATTCCAAAAACTTTCTGTTTGAATACACTGCTCTAGTGTATATCTAACCCATCGCGACTCCGATGCGGGTATACTGAGTGATTATATACAGAGTGAGTTTAAAAACCCCTGAAGCGACGTAGATGACGTTCAGACACATGTCGGGAAACACCTCAAAAGTGAATTATAGATGTTGAACATATGACGTAATTCGCTGCACCTGTAGCGGTTGATCTTGATGATACTACTATCGCTGGTAGGGGGCAGTGCTACAATTCGCTCCAACAAGCTGCCCTGTTTTCGTAAAAGTAAACCGATTCACCGCAAGCACTAGCGTGTCACATGGGATAACGCGTGAACGAAAACGGCGAGGCTCACGAGAAAGACAGGCCGTGGCGCGTACGTCACAGCACGTGATGCTACAGGTCTTACACGAGCGCCAGCAGCCGTCTACGGCGGAGAGCGAGTGCCTATTTCAGACGAGTTTAATATTTCTTGACTAGCTGTCTGAATGCATGCAAGTTCTCGGTAGCACACGACAAAATTAAGGCCTTTAGATTATAATTTTCCAATTAAATATTGATTTCCCGTGGGCCCTGTACGTAGCCGAGAGTTCGTGAAGTGTGGCGGACGAGCCAACTAGTTTGACGTCACAAGTTCGTTGCGAGGCCCGTGTGTTTCACTGGCCCCAGAAAACAGAGTATCGTAGCCGAGTGATGTGGAACACTGCCACCTACCGGTGAGTGTAGGATCGACAAGCCCAATAGTTGCACGTGCGGTAAGATACATTATCTGGTGACGTCATATGGTCAGCATTTGTCGTCCATCTTAGGTTTATTTCCTGACTTTTTCGACTCCCATGTGCCTTATTTTAAATTTGAAACGTCCCCTTAGAACAATTTATACAAGACTGTGCTTAAACTGACACACAATATTTGTAGCGCAACGCAATCTGACTTTCAAAAATCCCTACAAAAGAATGGCCCTGAGTAACATTAAACTATACCTTTCAGAAATCACTTACCTCACAAAAATCTTCATTACTCGAACTACTGCAATACAGCGAGCGCCACTACTGCCAGCTAAATAAAAGATTCAAACTACGGAAGGCACTAACTACTGATAGGGATAGTTAGCAAATGGAAGATATTAATAGAGAACAAACAATGTATTTACCTTAATATTCATAGTATATATAGCAGTTCATGACAAATTACAAAACTCCACCATCTCTCTCCTCACATCCACCACTGCTGGCGGCTCGCCTCTAACTGCGCAACGCTACGCGCTGTTCACATCCAGCTGCCGCTGCCTAACACTACAATGGCAGACAACAATGCAAACTAGCCACAGACTGCACACAGCACAGCCATTGATTTTCGTACAGAGCGCTACGTAACGTTGCCAATAAGAAAACATAAACAGCCTACTTACATAGCCCCCATGCTCCCCACAAAAATTTTACAAAATATTTTTGGGCAGTGGCCAATAATGATTTGAAAAAATTTTTCATAATTACAATAACAAAGATATCAAATGCACACACTTATTTATACAATGTTGGTCAAAAGCTAAAATTTTCTCACAGTCCATAAAGATAGTCCTGATCATTCATCATAATAGTAATTACAGTTTTTTTTCACAAAGTCTCATTAGTAAAAAAAAAATTGCACACAGAAGTAGTGGATTTCCATGCAGTCTTGAAGAAGTAGTGTTGTCCTTCCAACGCAAAGACAGTGCCTACTCTTGACATGCTGACAGGTAATGGGCCACAACAGAGCAAACCCACAGCAGAGTCATTCGACGTTTTGAAGAATATTGGCAGGTAGGTCATCACAGAGTAGACCCACTGTAGTCCTGGTAGAGATTGTGGTATTGGTGGGCCACCAGAGGTGCAGACCCACTGCAGTCCTTGTAGAAATTGTGGACAGGCCCACTGTAGTCCTGGTAGAGAGTATTGGTGGGCCACCAGAGGTGCAGACCCACTGCAGTCCTTGTAGAAATAATGGTACTTGTGAGTCAGCAAAGGTGTAGACCCACTGTAGTCCTTGTAGAAATAATGGTATTTGTGAGTCATCAAAGGTGTAGACCCACTGTAGTCCTTGTAGAGATGGCCAGCAGCCATCTGCTTGCTGCGACTGTGCAGGTGCACTATCACCATCGAAGAGTCTTGCGGATAATATAGCAAGTCCATAAACCACCACTCGTGCACTCACAAAGTTTTTTGGAATTGTCCTTAGAACGAGCAATGCTGTTATCCAGTCCCTTGCTGAATTATCAACAAACGTGCAAACACTAACAGTCCCTACTTCTCACATATTGTCCATATGCTATGACCAACAGAAACTTGTGCAGTGAAATGGAACTTACAAGTTACTTAATTTGATTAACTGGTGTCAATTACAATTTTATAACATAAGAATACAATTACAAAGGTACAAAATACATAATTAAAAGCATAACAATACAGATAACATTTGTAGTACAGGCTTTACAACAGAATAGAAATAAACATATACATCAGTGTTACAGGAATTATGACATGAGTACAAAAATAAAAGATCAGAATCACTTTCGAAACATCAACTTCACACATGAGCATTAAAACAGAACAGAATAAATAATGTCTAAGCATATTTATAAGGTAAATAACATAGAAAAATTCTACAACATAGCTCTCATCAGCTAAACACATAAAGACAGGAAAAACACAAATACACAAGGGTACACAAACATATAGAGGGATGACACAAAAGGAAAGGACAGGGTTTGTTTTACTGCAGTGTTTTGCATGGATATCTCCCTTCGTTCATCATTATTCCCAAAAAGTCCTATCTAAGCCTGCTTTCTGTATTCTGTTCACATCCTCTGTCAAAAATAGTTTTTCTCCACTGTACAGTATCCTTTTTTTTTGCCAGACCATTTTCTGATAGCTTCTCAATGCATTTCTTATAAATTCATCATAGTTAGTTTCTTATATAGTCTACTCCTCTTAAGCTAACTTAAATCTACTGAGCTCAGATGCTAAACTAAGGGACGAGGCAATGCAGCAGCACATAAAAAATTAACACAAACAGCAATGCAAAAAAAATGGAAAATTGCAAAGCAAGCTACAGTAAATCTAAATTGACAAGCAATGCAACATTACAACTCATATGAGCCAATGTGCAGCAATAAGAAAACTAAATCCGTAGTAAAACTGGCTTAACAGCGTAATACAAAGTCAAATTCTGTAACATTATGCTTGGCAAACAGCAGCAGCAAATATAAAAAATATAAAAAATATAAAACTTATATCTATACATGACAAAGCTCAAGCAGAAAAAATATTACACTAAAATGGCCATGTCTAATACCTATGTCACATCTTAACACTAGAGTGATGCATCACGAGAACTTACACTAGCAGATAAGTTACCAAATCGTAAAGAAATTATTTATGCAATTCCTGTGAAGGGAAATGTCTATTTATGTGCCCTCGTTTTCTTGGAAGTAGATCATAAATTTCTTATTGACTGGATCTGTAGGCATAAAATAACTATATTAGTACATACACTCCTGGAAATTGAAATAAGAACACCGTGAATTCATTGTCCCAGGAAGGGGAAACTTTATTGACACATTCCTGGGGTCAGATACATCACATGATCACACTGACAGAACCACAGGCACATAGACACAGGCAACAGAGCATGCACAATGTCGGCACTAGTACAGTGTATATCCACCTTTCGCAGCAATGCAGGCTGCTATTCTCCCATGGAGACGATCGTAGAGATGCTGGATGTAGTCCTGTGGAACGGCTTGCCATGCCATTTCCACCTGGCGCCTCAGTTGGACCAGCGTTCGTGCTGGACGTGCAGACCGCGTGAGACGACGCTTCATCCAGTCCCAAACATGCTCAATGGGGGACAGATCCGGAGATCTTGCTGGCCAGGGTAGTTGACTTACACCTTCTAGAGCACGTTGGGTGGCACGGGATACATGCGGACGTGCATTGTCCTGTTGGAACAGCAAGTTCCCTTGCCGGTCTAGGAATGGTAGAACGATGGGTTCGATGACGGTTTGGATGTACCGTGCACTATTCAGTGTCCCCTCGACGATCACCAGTGGTGTACAGCCAGTGTAGGAGATCGCTCCCCACACCATGATGCCGGGTGTTGGCCCTGTGTGCCTCGGTGTTATGCAGTCCTGATTGTGGCACTCACCTGCATGGCGCCAAACACGCCATCATTGGCACCAAGGCAGAAGTGACTCTCATCGCTGAAGACGACACGTCTCCATTCGTCCCTCCATTCACGCCTGTCGCGACACCACTGGAGGCGGGCTGCACGATGTTGGGGCGTGAGCGGAAGACGGCCTAACGGTGTGCGGGACCGTAGCCCAGCTTCATGGAGACGGTTGCGAATGGTCCTCGCCGATACCCCAGGAGTAACAGTGTCCCTAATTTGCTGGGAAGTGGCGGTGCGGTCCCCTACGGCATTGCGTAGGATCCTACGGTCTTGGCGTGCATCCGTGCGTCGCTGCGGTCCGGTCCCAGGTCGACGGGCACGTGCACCTTCCGCCGACCACTGGCGACAACATCGATGTACTGTGGAGACCTCACGCCCCACGTGTTGAGCAATTCGGCGGTACGTCCACCCGGCCTCCCGCATGCCCACTATACGCCCTCGCTCAAAGTCCGTCAACTGCACATACGGTTCACGTCCACGCTGTCGCGGCATGCTACCAGTGTTAAAGACTGCGATGGAGCTCCGTATGCCACGGAAAACTGGCTGACACTGACGGCGGCGGTGCACAAATGCTGCGCAGCTAGCGCCATTCGACGGCCAACACCGCGGTTCCTGGTGTGTCCGCTGTGCCGTGCGTGTGATCATTGCTTGTACAGCCCTCTCACAGTGTCCGGAGCAAGTATGGTGGGTCTGACACACCGGTGTCAATGTGTTCTTTTTTCCATTTCCAGGAGTGTATATTAAATTTTATTTTAACCAATGCTGCAGTGCAGCTAGAAACTAGATATTAAAGAAAATGAGCAAATATGTACAAAGGACGGCATGAAACATCATTCATTAGCCATATTGCATTTCATAATGCAGTAAAAATTCCCTCAATTCTAGAGAAAGACGCTTGTCATAATCAGGTGTGCAGATGTAAGCGTGTCGTGTTTGCAGTGCTTTCTACAAAGGTATGTCAAAAGCGAGGATAATGTCTGTTTTTTTTTCTCCACCTCTGCCTCTGAAAGGCACTAATGGCTTTTTTCCAGGCGTCTGTTGCGCAGCTGGGTGCACACGACGCATTACGTGCAGGTGGTCACTTAACTTCCTTACGGAAATATTTACGACAGCAGTTTCCGCTACAGTGAAAGTCTCATATAAAAATATTTAACAGGTCAAGAATTTGCGTTGCAAATGTGTAGAAACAAAATCTTATGAATATAACAGTGTCCAAAAAATTTTCGCCGGCATTGTGATACATTCACGCATTTACACACATTTCATAACTCTTAAAGTACGATTCTTGGTTTCCAACATCCTTTTTCACAAGTCAAGAGTCCCTAACTTCTATTCATTATTCATATACATATAAACACGTAATCACATTCCTCATATATGGTAGCATCATCTTATTGACATAAACATACCTCAACAGCATAATACACATCGTCGTCGTAAAAATAACATCATAACACCTCAGTCAAATCTCAAAAAAGTCGTAGCTTTCTGCAATAATTTCAAACCATAAAAAATATTCTCTGCTCATTTCAATAGTGTCATCTGCCTCAAACGTACTTTAAAAATCGTGATCCCATACCAAATATATCATTCAAAGCTCTCTGAATATCTCAATGGGTCCGAAAAAATATGAACAGTTTACAAAGTACAGACAAAATACAATTTCGTAAGTGTGAAGTTATCCAACGGTGTAATCACGTAAACATCTGTCACTGACGTAATGAAAAAGTTTGTCTCTCTCAGTTAAATGATCAGATAGCTGTGTAATTTATGTTTTAGAGAAATATTCTACCGATGTGTAAAGTTTTATAAGCATATACCGCATTAGCTAGGGTTCCTTGTGCTTGCCAAACACATGGTACACAAAGTAAGCATGTACCCCCCTGTAAATTTTCCTGGGTTTTTGCAAGTTGCGTAACCGAATCGGTAGATGCAACTGAGTCAATTTTAGCTTGCAAGGTCTCATGATTTTCATGAACAATAGTTTGCAGTTCTTTTATGGCTCCTTCGTGACTCTGTAATGCATTTTCATGACGCAAAAAAATAGGTTGGAAATGCTCACAAATTTGTGTTTTTACGTCATTACAGACCTTTTGACATTTCGATTCGATGTTATGTAACTCATTAGTTAAATCTTCACGTGTTTGTTCAAGTGTGGTGTCTAACTTTTTAAGATTTTGTTCCATTGTGTCTAACTTTTGAAGATTTTGTCCCATTTGTTGCATCAATTGTAATAACAATGCATTAGTGTCTGGAATCTGTTCCTCTACGCTTTTCGGCAGTGCATTTGCACCAGCAACATTCACATTTTGACAAGCAGAAAATGTGTCTTGACTTATTTGAGAAAACGGTGAGGACCCAAAACCCAAGTCTACAGTATTTGCAATATTGTGTTCTGTCATTTCGGATTCCTGAGGCGAGCTGTTGCCGACCGATCGATCGATAATGCTTCCCTGTTCACTACCTGTTTGACTGTCTACACCATTATTTGCCACCCGCTCCATTTCCCTATGCACAATTACCAAATTACTACTTCGAATGTCTGTTAATTCACTACCCAGTGGTGCTGATAAGCTACGCTCGTCGTCGCTATTATTTCTCAGTTTACTTTGGAGCCGAGTGTTACGTTTTTCACACGCCATTATTGTCGCAATATTTCACACGACAACACAGAAAAACACAATTTGAATAGCAAAAATAGGAGAACACATTAACATAGCACTGAAAATAATATCTAGTTAATTGCAAGCGTAGCTGCGAAATACTTGGTGCAAATCTACCTGCATGCCACAACTGTTTTACTGTACAACAATGAAAGACTGCAACTACAGAGGAGATTCTCTCTACAATTACGCGCTAGCAATAAACAAAATCTACGCTAATCACACAAACTACAAGAAAAAAATCAGAAGATTCCAGTGAGGTATCCTAGGCTAAGGGTCGACATATGAAACGTCCCCTGACACACAATATTTTTAGCGCAACGCAATCTGACTTTCAAAAATCCCTACAAAAGAATGGCCCTGAGTAACATTAAACTATACCTTTCAGAAATCACTTACCTCACAAAAATCTTCATTACTCGAACTACTGCAATACAGCGAGCGCCACTACTGCCAGCTAAATAAAAGATTCAAACTACGGAAGGCACTGACTACTGATAGGGATAGTTAGCAAATGAAAGATATTAATAGAGAACAAACAATGTATTTACCTTAATATTCATAATATATATAGCAGTTCATGACAAATTACAAAACTCCGCCATCTCTCTCCTCACATCCACCACTGCTGGCGGCTCGCCTCTAACTGCGCAACGCTACGCGCTGTTCACATCCAGCTGCCGCTGCCTAACACTACAATGGCAGACAACAATGCAAACTAGCCACAGACTGCACACAGCACAGCCAGTGATTTTCGTACAGAGCGCTACGTAACGTTGCCAATAAGAAAACATAAACAGCCTACTTACAAATTATGTGTCCCAGCGTCATCTACATCGCTTTGACGGATTTTTGAACGTTAATAAGAATCACCCTGTATAATCACCGACATGTAGGAAAGGAAACTATTTGAGCGTTCCTTATATTATAACGTATGCTCTGATAGCCGTTTTCGGTAACTGTGTCCTCCAGGAATGCTACGAGTTCAACTGTTAGGATGGATGCCGTTGAATCCGTCTCTCTGTCGTGTTAAACTAATAATGTATGCACTCTCTACCGTTTCTGGCATGAGAGAGCGGGGGGCGGCGACATTAATCGAACCTCCAGTATATATCGATCTAGCGGGGCACCATTCTGATATGTTTTCCGTAGGGATCTATCCACTGATTTGGCTGTAAGTAAATTGGATCTGCGTACGAATATTTAGCTTAGCTGAGATATTGAGGTACTGTCTACGAAAACAGGCCAGAAACTGGAAAGAGACAGAGCTTGTGTGTAGAGGCGGGATGCCGTTATACACATAAGCTGGACGTCAAAATTCTTTGTTCCTTCAGAACCTGTCAACATGTGAGTACAATGTCAACGATGGGTAAGCTAGGTGCAGGCTTCAATTTACTCGGAAGATATTGGGAAAACGCGGTCTATCTACAAAGCACTTGCGAGTCCCATGTTATACGGAGAGTCCGCACTCTGAGCACCTAGGTTCTGACTAGTTTTTTATGCATCTGGAGTGCAGAATTCATTAGATTATTTTCTGTAGCTAATGTGGAAACGCGACTTGCACAGATGAGGAGCTTTGATTTTACTGGTCATTCGGTCTTCATATCGATGTATTTCAAAGTTCCATGTAATTAACTTCACTGTTTAACAATAATTTTCTGTGCTTTGGATTCCTAAGACTAACAGTGAAGTAAGAAACCATGATGTTTTTAAATGTGAAATAAAGTTTAGTAATTTGTAAAATCAACTTCCATGCTTAAACTCCATTTCCTACAACTTCTCCCATGATTTGGCGACCCTTCTTTAACAAACGCAATCAGGAATACACTAAAGTGTTGTTTCAATATCATGGTGTTTCCGTTGTGGTCGGTGACCAGATTATTATTGGAATGCCGGCTGGAGTGGCCGAGCGGTTCTAGGCGCTACAGTCTGGAACCGCGCGACTGCTACGGTCGCAGGTTCGAGTCCTGCCTCGGGCATGGATGTGTGTGATGTACTTAGGTTAGTTAGGTTTAAGTAGTTCTGGGTTCTAGGGGACTGACGACCTCAGAAGTTAAGTCCCGTAGTGCTCAGAGCCATTAGTGGAATGTTACATAAAATACACAGCTGGTTATTGCGGTGACGAGTTGGTTCCGCTTGCAGGTTGTTAATTCGAAGCTCAGACCGTAAAGACGCAGATTAGTTTGTTTCTTTCTGAGGCTTTGTTCCGTAAAAGCAGATTTGTCGAAATCTCAGTATTGAACGTGGCATCGGTGCTCTTTGCGGGTACACTGATGAGTTAATATGAATTTCAGAAGCCGTGCCGGCCGCTGTGGCCGAGCGGTTCTAGGCGATTCAGTCTGGAGCCGCGCTGTTGCTACGGTCGCAGGTTCGAATCGTGCCTCGGGCATGGATGTGTGTGATGTCCGTAGGTTAGTTAGGTTTAAGTAGTTCTAAGACTAGGGCACTGATGACCTCATATGTTAAGTCACATAGTGCTTAGAACCAGTTGAACTGTTCAGAAGCCGTTGACGTCAGAATGTCCAACAGCAACTTTAACTGGGACAGTGGCTATACCCTTAGTGGAGTGTGGAAAAGGGCGTTAAGCTGAATCATCCGACATCTAACTAAACTGTAGCGCCGAAGTCTTTCTTCATCATGGACATCACCATATAATGTTAGGTAGCATATGAAAGTTGACTTCGTGACGTCTTCGTGACTTAAGTCGGCCAACTAAATAAAGTAGCACACGGCCTGCTGACGATGACGACAGAGAAAGTAGTCGAGAATTTGAAATAATATACAAATCTGAGGCGGTAAAAGTACGTTCTTATGGAACCCCATTTCTTCCCGTTCCAATCACGAATGGAACACGAGGAGAATGACTGCTTATAGGCTTCTGTGGGTGCTGTAATTCGTCTAATCTTATTTTCACGATCCCTACAGAAGCGATACGCAGTTGACTGAAGAACATTTCTGTACTTTTCACCTAGTACTGGTCTTGACTTTTTATAATTAAGATAACTTATATATTCTGTCCTCAAAAGCCTGCTAATTCATGTACTTCGACACTTTCGTGTTTCTTTCACGTGATTCAGACGCTCCTGTGGCCATTCTTGTCACACGTCTTTGTGTTCGTTGACATAGGGAGAGCCAGTGACCATCGTACGTCGGCTCTCCATAGGGAGAGCCTGTGACCATCGTACGTTGGCTGGGGCGAGGCAGCACACACAGGGCTGAGATAAGTAATATTATTGACTTGGTACATATGTACCGTGTATTTGTAAAAAAAAAAAAAAAAAAAAAAATTGTAGGGTCTTGCCGCTGTAGGTGTTGATTTTAGCTTTTGACTATGGCTATTTAGGCAAGCTGTTTTATATTTGTTCTGAAGAACGCGTGGTTAGCCACGCTGAAACCTAGGTAAACACCAGGTAGTTTGTGCAATCGAGGCGGAATTTTCATAATTATTTCGATACTTACGATTGCTGACGGGCTGCAGTGCTGAAAGTTCTGATAGTCGGCACGGAACGATTCCCGGAAAACGAAAGATAAGAATTCAAAATGCTCTGTTCTCAGCCCACACTCTATTGGAGGGTCGACAGCATGCTTGTAGCCAAAATGAAAATGAACACAGGTATTATTCCTGAAGACGGGGAGTAATCTTGTCAGTAGTTGCACAGAATGCTTTATTATACTGGCGAGCGTTTCCAGCCTGGTGTAACTCACGGCACAGCCTGTGCAGGTGCTACTCCCTCTCGAGTATACCACGGAGCCACGTGGCGGTGCGGTCGAGATGACGAGCTCGGCGCTGCCGTGTGGTGTCGCAGGGAGTGACGCAAGTGGGCCCCACCTTTCACAGCGGCAGCGGCAGCGGCAGGTAACGGATGCGGCGGTATGTAGGTGAGCGCTGCCGGCGCGGCTGCGGCTGCGGCGAGGCGCGCTGCCTTGCGCCCGGCGCGCCAAGGCTGCAGCGGTGCAACAACCTCTGCTCTCCTCTCCTCTCCTCTCCGTCAGCGAGCGCCGGCCGAGTGGCAGCGCCCGCGGGCGGACCACCACGCACCGGCTGCGACTGGCGAATTCGCTTTATGGCTGCTCCTGCGTGCCGCGCCGCGCCAGCCGTAAAAACGGTCGCGGCTGTAAAACGCAGCCCGACGCGACGACGCGAGGTGCCGAGCGACGCCCTGCCGGCGCACTCCGGCAGCAGCACTGCCCCTCATTGTAACACTGCGCGCTCCGATACTCTCTATAAAGGGCTACCGACTTGTCATCGTTACCGCTAACGAGAGATGTGGAAGGCACTGCGCTCGAATGGAGTGAGTCTCACATCCCCACCAGGCACGCATCGTTTGTTGCCCAGGGTCGGACGTCCACGTCTTCAGGCCGTTGCTTGTATTCTAGATGGGTACAACGACATTCTCATGGCGTCAAACAAGCCGTACGTCAGAATTATGACGTATCTCATACTGATGGCCATGTTATGCAGATAATTCAGTGTACGCAAATGACACTGGGCGTCCCACACAAACTGTTAGTTTTGATAGCAAGCAAATGTATTTGTAGTATATTGACTGAATCGAGTTCAAGGAGAGGAAAGAGCTAAAAATATACAGAACTGAGATGAAAAAAGCTAAAAGTATACAAAAAGAAAAATTAACAGAAAAGTATAAAAATAAGACTCAAACAGAATGTTAACGTGATGTATGTGAAACGATCCCGTTTGATTAGAGTATTACGAATTTGAAGCCGAATTTTGCCCAGACAAAGTGTTACGGAAGTTATTGATGTATCCTTATCAATCGTCTCGTAACAAAAACTTGCGTCAGAATTATGACATATCTCATGCCAAATTAATACTGATGGCCATATTATGCAGATTATTCAGTGTACGCACATGACACTGGGAGTCCCACACAAACTGTCAGTTCTGATAGCATGCAAATGTGTTTATAATATATTGATTGAAGGAGAGGAAAGAGCTAAAAATATACAGAAATGAGATGAAAAGAGCTAAAAGTATACAAAAAGAAAAATTACCAGAAAAGTATAAAAATAACACTCAGACTGTTAACGTGCTGTATGTGAAACGATTCCTTTTGATTAGACTATTACGAATTTGAAGCCGAATTTTGCCCAGACAAGTGTTACCAAAGTTAATGATGTATCCTTATCAATCGTCTCTTAACAAAAGCTAATTAATCATCGGTTTCGAGGTATTCTAACCTCCTGCCTCTATTGAAGTACCGGGTGATCAAAAAGTCAGTACAAATTTGAAAACTGAATAAATCATGGAATCATGTAGATAGAGAGGTACAAATTGACACACATGCTTGGAATGACATGGGGTTTTATTAGAACCGAAAAAAATACAAAAGTTCAAAAATGTCCGACAGATGGCGCTTCATTCGATCAGAACAGCAATAATTAGGATAACAAAATAAGACAAAGCAAAGATGATGTTCTTTACAGGAAATGCTCAATATGTCCACCATCATTCCTCAACAATACCTGTAGTCGAGGAATCATGTTGTGAACAGCACTGTAAACCATGTCCGGAGTTATGGTGAGGCAGTGGCATCGGATGTCGTCTTTCAACATCCCTAGAGATGTCGGTCGATCACGATACACTTGCGACTTCAGGTAACCCCAAAGCCAATAAACGCACGGACTGAGGTCTGGGGACCTGGGAGGCCAAGCATGACGAAAGTGGCGGCTGAGCTCACGATCATCACCAAACGACGCGCGCAAGAGATCTTTCACGCGTCTAGCAATATGGGGTGTAGCGCCAGGCTGGGGATGATGAGATTCTTTAACATATCGGCGTACATCTCACCCGTCACTGTAGCAGCTACTGACGTTTTGCTATCCAGCGCCATCTGTCGGACATTTTGTGAACTTTGTTTTTTTTGTTGTTTTTTTTTTTTGTTCTAATAAAACCCCATGTCATTCCAAGCATGTGTGTCAATTTTTACCTCTCTGTCTACATTATTCCGTGATTTATTAAGTTTTCAAATTTATACTGACTTTTTGATCACCCGGTATATCAAGGCTTTTCGGTAATAGTGTCATTATTAAGATGAGCAGTGTCCTTATGTCAGAGTTAGTTGATGGAATCTATGCCTCAAAAAACCTATTATTTCACTGCAAAGAAGAGGGTTTTCTTTCAGTATATGATAATAAAGCTGGGGATAATTTCTGGAAGACAAACCAAATATGAGAACTTGAATCTCACAAAGAAATAAAGGAACTAAAGACATTAGCTGCCAGTGGACATTGATTTATATCAACGGGGCAACTTGAAAATTTGTGCCTGACTGGGATTCGAACCAAGGTCTTCTGCTTACTAGGCAGATCCCGCTACCACTACTCCGTCCAGACGCAATGGACACCGGAACCTCACGGATGATCCCAGCACCCTCCCTTCAGGTCCAAATTCTCAACTTATACCACACACCACTGTCGGAGTGCCCTTGGTCATTAGTCTCATAACTCGCGGCATCTCGCCGATTCCAGTAACAGTTCGAACTTGGCGTGCATCTGCACTGAAGAGATCATTGGCTGTCATCGCCTTAATTATTTACGCGATGTCCGTTCTTTCAGATATGTCCGAAAGCACAAACACCATTTTGATCCTGCAGTCACTATGAATCAAGACACAAAGGAAATGTAAACAGTAGCTGCTAGTGGAAATTTATTTATCTCAATGGGGCAAGTTGTGTCGGGTTGGGATTCAAACCTGGGTCGCCTGATTAGTAGCCTGACCACTACGCCAAACGGTCACAGTGGTCCCCACAATCGCGTGGACTTCCCTAGAAAGGGAAGAATAATTTCAAGCCGCTTTGTGCTGTGACAGAAAAGCTCTGTTGCGTTACATCAAACCAAATTTTATTAAGTGGATTTTGAGTTGTTGCGAACAAATCGGATTGCATTTGAAGCAACAGATTTGGTATACATCGATTCATCGCAGACTAACTCTTATTTTTAAAAAGCACGTCGACTTCAATTGTATTATATCACAATATAGACTTTGATTGTATTGGAAGAGGTTCCATGAACGTGCACAATAGCGGTCGTGAAAATTATAACGCTAGTAAAGTAACTGAACTGAACTTCATATAATTCTTTACACACAGGACGACACACGAATGATTGGGATACTGAAGTAGACTGACTGGCCCAATATATTTTTGGAAAGTCGTGCCCCACAGCTCATAAACATGTGAAGAACGTCATGGTTTACCGCTAAGAGCTCCTGCTAAAATTTCTTTATTTAACAACCAGTTTCGGTCCACAGGCCACCACCACCAGATTCCTGTGTACCAATTGGAAGAACGTGTAAAGATCATTACAAGACTGAACTGCCAAAATCCAGTTAACTGGTATAAATTTTAACGAAGACTAACACACAATTAAGTGTCACTTACATAAAAGCATTTACTTCATCAAACTAAGCGATATAAAATCATTTGCGTGAGATATTTTAATACTTGTACATTAGAAGCAATTGAAAGTTTAATTTGCTATGTGCTACAGAAACGAGCCTTTTACATCTGTTACATCGCCGGCCGGAGTGGCCGTGCGGTTCTAGGCGCTACAGTCTGGAGCCGAGCGACCGCTACGGTCGCAGGTTTGAATCCTGCCTCGGGCATGGATGTGTGTGATATCCTTAGGTTAGTTAGGTTAAATTAGTTCTGAGTTCTAGGCGACTAATGACCTCAGAAGTTAAGTTGCATAGTGCTCAGAGCCATTTGAACATCTGTTATATTGTAATATGATTAAGCAATATTTTAGGCGTACAATGAATGTATCTCTTACTTGAATTAGTGGGTTTGTTTCATTGCAGTATTAAATGTTGTGTCAAGTCACGTTGGTCACACACTTCATGCAGCTGTTATTTCAGTCAGTGACAAAGTAATGTATTTGAGCTATCATTCAGTTTATTAATTCCAGATAGATTTGCCTTTTACCATTGACAATATATTTGTAATTATTTAAATCTCTGTACACCGTCATCTTATTTTGTATAGTTTCTCTATGTTACTATTTCCCTAGCGCTATTGGAACCTACGTTTCTTGCGTTTCGTACTGTGTGGATCTGGATATACCCCATACTTCAGATCTGCTTTCTTGTTGCCCCAACTATTTTCAGCTGAAGTATGATTTGTTTTCTGGAGTTCACAGTACGACGGAAGCAGTGCATGTATTGAATATGGCTGTAGCTCGTTTCACAAAAGTGTGTGTATGTGTATGTGAGCCGTTACTTTTATCAATGTAGTTTCTGTCACCGCAACCGATCTCGGAACACACCTAAGTTGCTACTGGATACCGTGTACAGACTGTTATCTGTTATGACACATTTACTTATTGTAAGATATGACACACCAAGTATATAATCTTAAGATACTAGTCACTACAGTGGAACTATGGTGTAGGAAGGTGTCTAGATCATTCTTGGTTCAATTGGTAAACAGTGATTGGTTGTACTGTTGGCAGTATGTAGAATGTCTCCGATTCCATCATTAATGCTGACTGTTGATATAGCACTTTATGAATGACGATGTAGTTTATATTACCATGTGACAACAGATAACTGTACAAATGCGTTGTATCCATTTTTTGTCATATAATGTGTTCGTAGATCGTTATTCTGAGTGTCTTACTTTTATTCCCAGTAACGAATTCATGGATTTTATTATCTGACGCCAATGATTTTGTATCGCCTAATATGATGATGTTAGTGATTTTATGTGAGTATGTGACATTGTACTACGTGGGGTTTTTAGTTAGCATTTACTTCGGTTAGCGGGATTAAGACAGTTCAATCTCGAAATGCTCTTTATATATTCTTTCAATGGATATACAGGATCCTGATGGTGTTATGTGGACCGAAACTGGTTGTTAAACAAAGAAATGTTGTCAACAACTCTTGGTGATGATCATGACGTTCGTGAACACAAACAAAGCGTTTCTGAAAAGGAGTTGTCTGTCAACATACAATATAAAGTCTTTTCTGAAGGTACTTATCTGGTGTGAAGCCTTGTACGGAAGTGAAATGTGAAGAATAAACAGTTAGACAATTAGGGAATAGCAACTTTTCGGATGTGATGCTATAGGAAAATGCCGAATATTAGATCGTGTGAAGAATCAAGAGGTACACAAGGGATCGGTTTTATAAACACAGCCTGAGACATCAAGTCAGTTTGATCATTTGGGTGGGGATGGGTTTAAGGGAGTGATTTTGGGTGGTAACATTGTGGAAGGAGATCATGGGTTGACTAATAAGCACTTTCAAATGAACTTATGTTGCCTTAGTTACGCAAAGAGGAATAGCCTTCCACAGGATAGACTAGAGTGAATTACATCAGACCAATCTATGGAGTGAAGACCACTGAGAAAGCGTTATGGTGTCAAGCCACCTCGCACTATAGCCTCAGCCTTTAACACTGTGATACGCAGGAAGCAGGAAGGCAGGAATGTTAGGATTTGACGTACCGTCAACAAAGATGACGTACGAGGCGGGTTTTGGAGGGCTGGTGAAGGAAATCAGGCGTGTCAAAATGGCTCTGAGCACTATGGGACTTAATTTCGGAGGTCATCAGTCCCCTAGAACTTAGAACTACTTAAACCTAACTAACCTAAGGATATCACACACATCCATGACCAAGGCAGGATTCGAACCTGCGACCTTAGCGGTCGCGCGGTTCCAGGATGAAGGGCCTAGAACCGCTCGGCCACACCGGCCGACGGGCGTTGCTTCTTTCACAAACATAGTGTAGTACTACCCTCAACATACACATGGATGTTAGGAGGTGAGCCTCTTAAAACAGTGTTCTTTGAATCCGTGTCAAGCAGAGTCGTAAAGTTTCCAAAGAAATGGGTTGAAACATATAAAGTATAGACAATGTTGTATGCACACCGAGCTGTAACGCTATTTGTTAAAATTTGAATGCTGAAGTAACCGACAGTGGCAGTGAAAACGGACGTGATAGTTCTCCCACACGTGTAGCCCCCTAGAATTGACTAAGAGCAGATAGAATGTATTTTTTTTTCTTTGTTATGTATTTACATCGCTGTTTAGGACACTAAAGAGGTGGGGAATCTAATACAGAAATGTTACACGCTGTCAGGAGCTGATAAAATGCACACGACGTCACTGTTAGCAAATTTATGGCACCGAAAATATCTCGCATCTTCAGGATTCCAATCGAACTATTTGACAGAATGCCACAGTGTGTTGGCTATGTATTACAATATAACGCGAAGACATATAACAACTTAGAACAACAAATTTAAATGCGTAGAAACGCATAGTGTTCATACGCTCTTCGGGAATCAGCACTTGGCACGTTACTGAAATAAGCACTTCGATAGTCTCCATTATTCTGTATTCAGATGCCAGCCTAAAGGCTTATGTCTCCGCTAGAGCCTTTGCCAGCCACACTTTTCAGGTGATGCAGCTTTTCCTCACAGATGAGCCGGTGTGGAGGCACTCTGTCTGCTCAGATAAGGAGAGAAGCGATAAGGAGATGAAGCGCAAGTACAAGGTCGGTGCACTCTCCTGCCGGCAGCCTCACAGTTTCTCCTGAGCGCGAAAGATTTACCGTGGGCGTACCGTGGGAGCGGAGAGAGAAGAAACGTAGAACTAGTGTCGAGGAGGCCTTTGCTTTCTAGCACTGAAGCATATCAGTTTGCCTCCAACGGTGCCTAGTCTGTTACTACTTCGGAGAAATACTATCAAATAATTAGTTACAAAGTTCATGTTCCATAACGTGGTTCACGGGCACCTAGAACCTGCTACGAATGCGATGCGAGATGGAAAGGTGGAAATTCATTTTTATGCGAACAGATAAAAGAAGTTCTAGCAATATTGTCACGTAGAAGAAGGCGTAATTAGATTAATGACGAACACCAACTTCACTTCACTTGCACATACAAGAGCGCGGAGCGAACTGCCTCCGGCCAGAACACATACAGTATATATACAGCTACAGAACATTCCAGGACAATGATTCTTGACATTTGTGGATACTTCTAGGATGTACTCGAACCGAAATAGAAATTAAAATTGTACAGTCCAGGTGAGTTTTGAACGCACAACCCTCCATGCAACAGTTTAGTATCGTAACCACTACACCACAGTGCTCCGCAGTTTCTCTTGCGACAGTACTATTAAGGGAAATGCAACTCAAGACTCGATTAGCACGAACATTACAATATTTTTCTTAAATCTACACATATTTTAGTGAAAAATCGTTTAGATTTTAGATGTAGGTTAGGTTAAGAACTACGTGGCTACAATTAAAGTGCAGCTACTAACGGAGGTCCAGTGTACACTGTAATTATTGCGTGGCAGTGAAACTTGGTAGATATGCTTGTGCGTTAATGCGGAACCGATTTACGCCGGAAAAAATTAGTTCGATTTTTGGACGTCAGGTGCAAATCTGCCGCTGTACAGCATCTAGACTTTCTTGCATTCACAGCACCGGATTTGCAACTGGTAGCCAAACTTGGAACTAATTTTTTTCCAGCGTAAACCAATTCCTCTTTTGCACATAAAAAATATCTGTAAGTTTCCCTGCCACACGTCGACTACAGCCCACGACGGATCTCTGTGGGTAGCTGCGCAACCATTATAACCACCAAGTATGTCTGAAATTAACTCAGCATTGCAGATTACGTATGTGTCAAAACATAAATGTTTATAATTGAAAAATTGTGTAAACTTTCAATTCAGTATGTTCAGACACCTCCTGCTGGCTCCTATAAACTACAATAACGGCTATAAACGTCGTAAAATTGAATCGAACTGAGGTATGTTCCTGGGAAGTCTCTCCATGTAATTTATATTCGAACACGCAGAGCATCCACGATGGCTGTTGGAACACTGTGACGGTTAACTTGTGTGCCACCTGTTTCCCAGAAATCTTTCGTTGACGAAAGCGTCATCGAGATGCTCAGCCAATTCTAGTGGCAGACGATGCAAGATAGGCATTGTGCATTACGATGTGGTTTACTGTTAAAATTCCGATCCTACGTTTCTGGAAGGGTCAGCTAATACATTGCTTCCTCCTACATATATTTAGAAAAGCGAACCATGAGCGTAAGATTAGAGAGATTCGAACTCACACGGGGGATTACTAACAATCGTTCTTTCCGCGAACCATTCGCGACTGGAACAGGAAAGGAAGGAAGTAACTGTGGTAGACAAAGTGCCTCCCGCCACACACCGTAATGTTTCCTGCCGAGTATAGATGTAGATCCAGATTTGCACTCCGTTTGACGGCTCTTCATTAACACCTTAAAAAGTGGTGGCATATACGCAGTCTCGTTCTATTCTTCATCACTTATTCCTGGCACACAGGTGCGAACGCGGATTCGGGGCGTTATTTGAGATTTATCCAGCGTTAGAACCACGGAAGAGATTACTTAAGAACCAGTATTGAATACAAACAATGTAGGAGAACACAGAGGAAATATATGAGAAACCAGGGAAAAACAGAATTTTGTGCTAAGCTCTACAGCTGTGTAACATTCCCAGCGGACGGAAAACTCTTCAAGAGGAAACGCAATTTGGAGAAAGATAAATACAGGACTATTACAAATGATTGAAGCGATTTCATAAATTCACTGTAGCTCCATTCATTGACATATGGTCACGACACACTACAGATACGTAGAAAAACTCATAAAGTTTTGTTCGGCTGAAGCCGCACTTCAGGTTTCTGCCGTCAGAGCGCTCGAGAGCGCAGTGAGACAAAATGGCGACAGGAGCCGAGAAAGCGTATGTCGTGCTTGAAATGCACTCACATCAGTCAGTCATAACAGTGCAACGACACTTCAGGACGAAGTTCAACATAGATCCACCAACAGCTAACTCCATTCGGCGATGGTATGCGCAGTTTAAAGCTTCTGGACGCCTCTGTAAGGCGAAATCAACGGGTCGGCCTGCAGTGAGCGAAGAAACGGTTGAACGCGTGCGGGCAAGTTTCACGCATAGCCCGCGGAAAATTGGCTCATGCCACATCTGGAGACCGACAGCGCCGACTTCATCTTTCAACAGGATGGTGTTCCACCGCACTTCTATCATGATGTTCGGCATTTCTTAAACAGGAGATTGGAAAACCGATGGATCGGTCGTGTTGGAGATCATGATCAGCAATTCATGTCATGGCCTCCACGCTCTCCCGACTTAACCCCATGCGATTTCTTTCTGTGGGGTTACGCGAAAGATTCAGTGTTTAAACCTCCACTACCAAGAAACGTGCCAGAACTGCGAGCTCGCATCAACGATGCTTTCGAACTCATTGATGGGGACATGCTGCGCCGAGTGTGGGAGGAACTTGATTATCGGCTTGATGTCTGCCGAATCACTAAAGGGGCACATATCGATCATTTGTGAACGCCTAAAAAAACTTTGAGTTTTTGTAAGTGTGTGCAAAGCATTGTGAAAATATATCAAATAATAAAGTTATTGTAGAGCTGTGAAATCGCTTCAATCATTTGTAATAACCCTGTATAAGTAATATGTAAAATAATTATAAGGCTTTGTTACACAGTCCAGTGCTAAAGTCGACGTTGTGAATTGCGTAACATTCTAGAATGGTAATTTGTAAGCTAATATTCAAAATCGCTTCAATCATTTGTAATAACCCTGTATAAGTAATATGTAAAATAATTATAAGGCTTTGTTACACAGTCCAGTGCTAAATTCGACGTTGTGAATTGCGTAACATTCTAGAATGGTAATTTGTAAGCTAATATTCAAAATAGTAAGAAACGCAAGCTATGCAAAGAAGCACTGAAATTTTCTCTCGTCGTATTTACATGGCACATAGCAGCTCGTTAGAGAATATGATTTCTAAGTTTTTCGAATGTTATAGACTTACTTTTTACAGCCAAAATTAAACTGAGAGGAAACAGACGGACTAAAAAACAAAAGTTAAGAACATAAAGTAAGTGCCTAGCGTATTACGCAACATTTTTTGGGAATTAATATTGAATAAATTGTTAATTACCCGTCAACCCCGTGCAAGTTATTAATATTGACCTTCAGTCAGTATTTGGCAAATGTTATTAGTTATTAGTGTTATTAGTTGAGGTAAGTATACAATACTGTCACAAGCTTGTATTCCATGACTGTCATGTCAAATGCAGCTACAGGAAACAAGCAAAGAAGAGGATGAATGAAGTAATAAATTAATGAGAACTAGCGCCTCGTATGGGTATCGATGAAAGAAATTATGGCTATGAAGATTAATATGTCAACATGAGTGTTGTACTAAGCCACTTATGGGCTATGAAGATTAATATGACAACATAAGTGCTGTACTAAGCCACTTATGAAATACTCCAATTTTTAGAAACTGAAATCGTCAGTACACTTTATGAAAAAACAGAGATAAATAGTGTAGCCAATCACAGTCCGAATTGCTTGCAAGCGGTGTTTTGGATGACTATTTGCTAGCCTATGAATTAAAGTGCGGCAACACTTAATCTGCTGTCAAACTCACACATTTTATTTATGTATAGGAGCTGTATCATGAAATACAGTTTAGTGTTTTGTCTATGAAGCACCGTGTTGTTATAACTGGCAGCTACTCATGGAGGTCCAGCGTGGCCAGATGCGGAACCTATTTACGCTGGAAATAATTAGTTCCAAGTTTGTCCACCAGGCGCAAATCTAGGCTGTACAGCATCTCGACGACATCTCCTGTGCTTATATTAAAGAAACCATATAAGTGGCGGCTAATAATAAAATCAACATTATGCTTTTCTCATTTGTTTGACCTTCTCTGTCATGTCCTATATCTAATCCATTACATACGGAAACATTTCTATATGGCTTTCTACCATTTCACAGCGGCAGATTTACGCCTGGTGTTCAAAACTGGAACTATGTTTTTCCAGTGTAAATCGGTTCTGCATTAACGCTTTAGGGTATCTACCAAGTTTCGCTCGAAACGATAATTACAGCCCACACAGGACCTCTGTGAGTTAACTCTACCTTAATTATAACCGTCTGGTACTTGTAGCACTAAAAAATAAATTGAGCACAAAAACATTTGATTGTCTGGACGACGCTATAGTTCTGCAAAAGTTAAAAACCACAGAATAAGGTGAAAAGCTCCTCAGTAGTTCTTTCATGTCAAGAAATGAAGAAGTGGAAGAGTTCCCCGGCAATATCCACGAAAACAGGGTACACTGAAGGTGTAGAAAGACAGCACGAATATTCACAGATTTATTCGACCTGTTAGATAGCTGCTCAAGAGCCTGAATTGGCACACGCCTGAACGTAGATTAAAAGTATCTCATGTGAGCCTATATGAGAAAGTTTCACGAACCAGGCAAAGTCAGAAATCCAGAATGTACTCGTACTACAATCTCCTAAGTATCACTCATGTAAGGATCGCAAAGACAACATCAGATCGCGTATAGGATTAAACTAATTAAAGCGCACACACAGGCGTTGAAGCAGTTATTGTTCCCACTCTCCATATATGAAGTGGTACAATGATAGGTATCCTCTGCTATGCACTGCAGTGGTCTGCGAAGTTTGGGTGCAGATGCAGATTTGTAAATACTGCAGTAATTTGCTGGTTTTCTATTCTTTTTTTTTGAGTTGTCTGTGAAGTGTGTGATCCAGTTACACATTTAACGGTCGAGTGCTTCAGCGACGCTTTTTAACTCTGGAAGAAACCACAGTCAATTTCTGATGGCATATCATGGGCAGAGCACGCACGTGAGAGTGGTCCGATCTCCAGACTTATTTTATATACGAACAGCAAACACTGATTCATTATCCAAACTTTATCTACTAAGTCCCCTCTATAACCCTTAGAAGCGTGTAATAATATCCACAGCCGAACCCTTTCGAGTTCACAAATGAAAACTAAAACACTTCTAACCGTCTCTTTTACGTTTTAATTTATTTACACCACCTTGAGGCCCCTTGACCAACGTAAGTTGGGAGGAATCCAATCTGTGTGCAGTCAGAACAGGAGGCAATATTAAACAACCCGTGTCGTAGATCTTTGGTCTACACGAAACTATCCACTTGTTTGTGTAAACCAGAGATCTACGGACACCGGTTCTTTAATATCGGCACCGAGTGGGATGGCACAGTGGTTAGCATACTGGGCTCGCATTCGGCAGGACGACAGTTCCAACCAGCGCTCGGCCGCCATGATTTGCACAAATCGCTTAAGGTAAATGCCGGGATGGTTCCTTTGAAAGGGCACGGCTGATTTCCTTCTCCATCTTTCCCTAATCCGAGATTGTGCTCCGTCTCCGATGACCTTGTAGTCGACGGGTCGTTAAACACTAGTCTCCTCCAGTTCTTACTTTAATATTGGCTTTTGTTATGACTGCTCACGAGACTGGATTCCCCTAAATTTATGTTGGTCAAGTGGCCTGAAGACGGCGTGATGAGACACTGGCTCCACAGTTAAATTAAATGCAAAAGAGACGGCTTAAGAGGTTTTAATTTTCATTTCATACTGAAGAGCCGAAGTCCTAGTAGCCATCTTCACCTTCCGTTCCACCCTCTTTGGAGTACGCTGGATCAATCATTTCTTTGTGCGTTGTTCTTAGCTTAGGCCCCAGTATTTCTTCATTCTTTCTGATCTTCTTCTCCTCTCTTCTTCCGAGATGAAGGGTTTGGACTTTTGTGTAGATTTGTCTTGGAACCTTATGTTTTCATCTTTAGTAGTTAATTTAGCTGTTCGATCAATAAGTGAATTTTCTGAAATCTTTAATTCTACTAGGTCTTTCTCAGTTTGTTTAAACCAGTTGGGTTTCGTTTTGCGGTTACGGAAGAAGTCAAAGATTGGTTTAGTTAATCTGTTGGAATTTATTCTGAGAAGATGATCATAAAAATGTATTCTACTTTTTCGCATAGAATCTGAAAGTTTTTCAGTTTTCTTGTAGAGAGATTCATTTTTGATGTATATAATCTTATTGTCTTGAAATTTTGGCCCAATGATTTTTCTTAAGATTTTTCTTTCCTTTAGCTCAAGTTTCTCCATTTGGCCTTTGAAATTCATGTTAAATGTTTCTGCTGCATACAGTGCTTTTGGCTTAATCACTGTCTTGTAATGTGTAATTTTGGACCCCCATGAAAGGGATTTTTTGTTGTATGTATTTTTTGTTAGTTGGAAGGCAAATTCAAGTTTATTTTTTCTGGATTCCATTGCTTTGCTTTCCCCAGCATTCCAAGTATTCCAAGTAATCCATTCTCCGAGATATTTGAATTCTTTTACTATTTCAATCTTCTGTTCTTGAACTTTGAGGTATTTACACGAGTGCTTGACGTTTGTCAATATCTTACTTTTTTCAAAGGAGATCTGAAGACCTATTTTAGCTGCTTGTTTCTTTAGTTCAAGGATTTGCTCCCGTGCTTCTACTATTGTTTCAGCAGACAGGGCCATATCATCTGCAAAAGCAACGCAATTTACTTTAAGGTTCTTCTTTTTGCAACCCACTCTTATACCACTGTTAATATTTGTGTTCCATTCTCTGACTACTTTCTCAAGCGCACAATTGAACAGCACCGGTGAGAGCCCATCCCCCTGTCGCACTCCCGTTTTTATTTCAAAGGGTTCCGATAATTTGCCCATAAATTTAACTTTCGAAAATGTATTTGTAAAGGTCGCTTTTATAATATTAGTTGTTTTCTTATCCAAACCCATTTCTTCCAGGACTGATAATAGAGATTCTCTATCAATCGAATCATATGCTTTTTTGAAATCAATGAAGGAGATTATGTATGTCTTTGCCCTTGAGTTTTGGTATGCCATAGTGTTTTATTACAAGAACGGACATACAATGATTATTTCTTTTCTGGTTTTGTCAGTTTTTTAAAAAATCTTTATTCTTCAATATATATGATACATAACAACCCACCACCTTATGCAATTAGTGGGTCCTAGTTGATACAATTCAAGTGTTAAAACTACAGCTTACTCTATGTTAGTTATCTTTTGCTCTCACTATGGGCACTACTGTTATGTCTTTCTATGTTATTTTATTCTACTTATGCTAATCTACTTCTACCTGCAGCGTTACAGACGTGCCAGCGTTGTATAAACCTATGATGTTGGCCCTGTTCACCGAGCTAATTTGTCAGTGTTTCCTTGTTAATGTACCACAAGTGAACCTGGGGTGGAGAAATATATATTTTTCACCGTCTGCATTATCTTCAACTGAATGACTGCGGCGGAATGAGCTAGGCTTCTGCGGACGCCTAGTAAAACTAGGCGCCGTCAGGGGGGAAACTGTGGAAATACGGAGCACGCGCAAGTACGACCGTGGGCGCGGTTGGCGCACCTGCCGGCAGTGCAGCGGCGGCGGCGGCGACGACTAGGAAATGGCGTACTACACGTTGCGGCGCGGCGTGGCGCGGCAGCGACTGTACCCCGTGCTGAGTCACTCGCCAAGAATGCCTCGCAGCGAGAGCAGACACCCGCTTTAAACTCATAAAAACGACGCGGCCGCTCCGCACTCGCCCCGCGGTCGCAGCTGGCAGTCCCTCCGCCGCTGCCGCCAGCGTTTCCGCGACTGCGAGACACGGCGGTGGGTGGCGCGCGCCCGCCCGCGAGTAGCCAACGCACTTGCTCGCCTCCCGTGCTCACAGCGACTGTCTTCATGTAAGAGGTGTGCACTCTGGTAGGATAGCCGGCAATAATGTGCCGCAAAGAAATTAAAATTAGTTCAGATTGCCATGTTCCAACCAAGGTTTCCGGGAAGTTTTCCTTGGTTGTAAGACAAATGCCGGAACTGCTATCCTCTCCCAAATATTCTCATTTCCGATTCCCTCTGGTCCACTTCCAAGCAAAGCAAAGGTCCGCGGTCTGAACCTAATGGGTTAGTAAGGACCGATGAGAGCAGTGTCATCCTCCGCCAGAGGCGTGGCGCCAACGGATGCGAAATGGAGGGGGTAGGGTCAGCACATGGCTCTCCCGGCCGTCTTCGGCTTTCATGACCTTGAAGCCGCCACTTCTCATTCAAGTACACTACTGGCCATTAAAATTGCTACACCAAGAGGAAATGCAGATGACAAACGGATATTCATTGGACAAATCTGTGACACTAGAACTGACATGTGATTACATTTTCATGCAATTTGGGTGCATAGATCCTGAGAAATCAGTACCCAGAACAACCACCTCTGGCCATAATAACGCCCTTGATACGCCTGGGTATTGAGTCAAACAGAGCTTGGATGGCGTGTACAGGTACAGCTGCCCATGCAGCTTCAACACGATACCACAGTTCATCAACAGTAGTGACTGGCGTATCGTGACGAGCCAGATGCTCGGCCACCATTGACCAGACGTTTACGATTGGTGAGAGATCTGGAGAATGTGCTGGCCAGGATAGCAGTCGAACATTTTCTGTATCCAGAAAGGCCCGTACAGGACCTGCAACATGCGGTCGTGCATTATCCTGCTGAAATGTAGGGTTTCGCAGGGATCGAATGAAGGGTAGAGCCGCGGGTCGTAACACATCTGAAATGTAACGTCCACTGTTCAAAGTGCCGTCAATACGAAGAAGAGTTGACCGAGACGTGTAACCAATGGCACCCCATACTATCACGCCGGGTGATAGGCCGTGTGTCGATGACGAATGCACACTTCCAATGTGAGGCACGGCGATGTCGCCAAACAAGGATGCGACCATCATGATGCGGTAAACAGAACCTGGATTCATCCGAAAAAGTGAAGTTTTGCCATTCGTGCACCCAGATCCGCCGTTGAGTACACCATCGCAGGCGCTCCTGTATGTGATGCAGCGTCAAGGGTAACCGCAGCCATGGTCTCCGAGCTGATAGTCCATGCTGCTGTAAACGTCGTCGAACTGTTCGTGCAGATGGTTGTTGTCTTGCAAACGACCCCATCTGCTGATTCAGGGATCGAGACGTGGCTGCGTGATCCGTTACAGCCATGCGGATAAGATGCCTGTCATGTCGACTGCTAGTGATACGAGGCCGTTGGGATCCAGCACGGCGTTGCGTATTACCCTCCTGAAGCCACCGATTCCGTATTCTGCTAACAGTCATTGGGTCTCGACCAACGCGAGCAGCAGTGTCGCGATACGATAAACCGCAATCGCGCTGGGCTACACCCGACCTTTATCAAAGTCGGAAACGTGATGGTACGCATTTCTCCTCCTTACACGAGGCATCACAACAACGTTGCACCAGACAACGCCGGTCAACTGCTGTTTGTGTATGAGAAATCGGTTGGAAACTTTCCTCATGTCAGCACGTTGTAGATGTCGCCACCGGCGCCAACCTTGTGTGAATGCTCTGAAATGCTAATCATTTGCATATCACAGCATCTTCTTCCTGTCGGTTAAATTTGGCGCCTGTAGCACGTCATCTTCGTGGTGTAGCAATTTTAATGACCAGTACGGTAACGCTCTGCTCAATTGGTGTCACGAGCGAGTGCACCCCTTTGCAGTCCTCCACCAAGGAAAAGTCTCTGGCAGTATAGGGAATCTTACGCGGGTCCTCCGTATAGCAGTCGGGCACGTTGACCACACTGAGTCTTGGTACTGTAGCTGCCTAGTGTACGCGGCCACAACGCCGACGTTCCCACTAGCCAGTTAGAGGTGCATTCGGTGTGCTGTATATGAGGAGGCAAGCCATGATTTGGAAGGTCGGGCTAGTGACAGTCTAATGGTAGGCTAGCGCAGTCTTTGTTATGGAAAGCCTGTTACATCGAGAGAGTGGAGGTATGTATCTACCGAGGGTAATCCCAAAAGTAACGTCTCCTATTGTTTTACAAGTACATAGACCTGTTTATTGCTACAATGGTTTATATCAGTTTACAGCTTTAACATTTAGCTATTTTTCGACATAATAACCATTTATGTCGATGCATTTTTGTAAACGCTGTGGCAGTTTTAGTATACCCATGTCATACCAGCTCACCGCCATGCTGTTCAGAAAGTTATGAACATCTTCTTTCACCTCGTCGTCGGAGCTGAATCGCTAGGACCACAATTAACGCTGACAGGTACCGTGAGACTCTCAAAAAACTCGAACAGGCAACTCAGAACCGGAGAAGAGGAATGTTGAGTAAGTGGGTACATATCCTTCATATCAACGCTCGCCCACTCATCTCTCGGCAACCCGTTGCTCTCCTGCTACAGTTTCAGTGGAACATAATTACCCACCCACCCTATAGTCCTGACTTGGCACTCAATGACTATCACCTGTTCCCTTCAGATCCGACGACGAGGTGAAAGAAGAGGTTCATAACATTCTGAACAGCATGGCGGCGATTTGGTATGACATGGGCGTACAAAAACTGCCACAGCGTCTACAAAAATGCATCGACATAAATGGTCATTGTGTCGAAAAATAACTAAATGTTAAAGCTGTAAAGTGATATAAACCATTGTAAAAATAAACAGGTCTGTGTACTTATACAAAAAAGGAGACATTACTTTTTGGATTGCCCTCGTATCTGTCGTAATACCACGAAGGCACGGACGGAAAAGGATACTACGCCTTACACATCTCTACAAGAACAACGAAGCTGTCAAGTTCTTTTTTTTTTATTTTTATTGAGGCACAGATCGTTTCAAATGAAGCTGCACAAAGCTTCATTGGCAACGTACTAAAATTAATCTGAACATGTCACAAACGCAAATGGTGTTCTGAATCGGTGTAGAATGAGAGGAAATCGAGAAGCTTGATCTTATTTCTAGATGGCTACAAAATTGTCCGTTTGTGAAAGGCATTCTAATGCTAAAGCGGTCCTGTTAGTTGCGCTAAGTGATTAAGGACGTGGTCATTTCGTTCAGCTCCTGCGGTCGAGGCGTGGTTGGTGAGTCGCGGTTCATTTAACCACGCTTCTCTCTCGCTCGGACCTGCTCAGCGCAGCGAGGCTTATCTCAGACGATGACTCATAATGCAAAATGTATTCCGCCTCTGGAGCGATGAAGCGAATCCGTTTGCTTCTTTTTGCACTGCAGTGCAATCACGACGATTTCTGTCCCATTCTTCACGCCAGTTACATCTTTCTGTTCCTAACATGCTGAATATACAGATCGTTATCAACGTAATGGAAAGGTCTATGTTAAGGAACATGGCGTGTTCGCGAGAAGGGAACGCTGATGACTAGGCTGCTGCGACTGTTGCTGTCGGCGACGCACTACGTTTCCAAATGTATAATTTCACTGTCTCAAAGTTACTGACTTCCAACTACAGTTGATACATCCCGTCTTAACGTTTAGGTGCCCCTCTCCCCCTTGCAGGAAAAACTTCGGAAACTGAACACACAGTCTTCCCTGCTCCATAGGCGTATGTATCAATTCAGTTCAAATGGTTCAAATGGCTCTAAGCACTATGGGACTTAACATCTGAGGTCATCAGTCCCCTAGACTTAGAACTACTTAAACCTAACTAACCTAGGGACATCACACACATTCCATGCGCGAGACAGGATTCGAACCTGCGACCGTAGCAGCAGCGCGGTTCCGGACTGAAGCGCCTAGAACTCTCGGCCACAGCGGCCGGCTATCAGTTCAGTGTCAGCTTAAAGAAAGCCAGAAAATGACATGGATATTGATTAATGGCTGGTGTACGCAGGGCCATTTATAGCTAAATTTCAAAACTGTTGCGTCATTCACTTGTATGAATCACCAGTACAGTCTTCTTGGCATAACTTCATCATAGCACCCTACCTCACGTGCTTCCAAAAGTTGATCACTCGCTTCTCTCTGCCTTCAAATATCGTTAAGTTCATCCAATGTGTAAGGAGCTGAGAACAAGTTCCATGACACTTCGTACAAAAAAAAAAAAATAAATAAATAAATAAATAAATAAAATAAAATAAAATAAAAAAAATACAATGAGCGATATTAATTTGAACAACAACGTTGAGTCGCTCCTCTTGTCTATTTTACGCTCTAAAACCGTTTTCAAACAGTCGATTGCTCAGTTTGAGACAGACAGAGATCAGCTTGGTTTCAGAAAACGTTAAGCTTTTTTCTTTTTAGATTTCATCTTAAAAATGAAAAGATTAAGGCTTTTGTGGACGTTAACATTGAATGCAAGTTAGAAATATTGTGAAGAATATGGGTTAAAGTAACAAGACTAACGAGTAAATTACAATACCTATATACTAAGTGGAAACATTCGAAACAGAACCAAAAGTACGTGGAAATGTGTTGCTGGTTGTTGCCAGAGATGTATGATATGATCGTCAAAGAAAAATTACGGAAGTGCAAGAAAATGGCAGAAGGGGGATAGAAGAGCAACATATATGAACACTACGATTTGTGGAAGAGAGAACCCGTCTGACCGATACTTACAAGGGAACCTCCCCATCGCACCCCCCTCTTATTTAGTTATAAGTTGGCACAGTGGACAGGCCTTGAAAAACTGAACGCAGATCAGTCGAGAAAACAGGAAGAAGTTGTGTGGAACTATGAAAAAAATAAGCAAAATATGCAAACTGAGTAGGCCATGTGGAAGATAGGCAACATCAAGGACAGTGTGAGCTAAGGAGCGCCGTGGTCCCGTGGTTAGCGTGAGCGGCTGCGGAACGAGAGGTCCTTGGTTCAAGTCTTTCCTCGAGTGATAAGTTTAATTTTTTATTTCCAGACAATTATTATGTCCGTCCGTTACGTTTTCATCACTTTTTTGGGAGAAAACCTAAATCGGGCAAGGTAGAAGAATCTTTTTACCCATTCGCCAAGTGTACAAGTTAGGTGGGTCAACAACATATTCCTGTCATGTGACGCACATGCCGTCACCAATGTCGTATAGAATATATCAGACGTATTTTCCTGTGGAGGAATCGGTTGACCTATGACCTTGCGATCAAATGTTTTCAGTACCCATTGGAGAGACACGTCCTTTCGTCTACTAATCGCACGGTTTTGCGGTGAGGTCGCAAAACACAAACACTAAACTTATTACAGTGAATAGAGACGTCAATGAACGAACGGACAGATCATAACTTTGCTAAGATAAAAAAAGTAAACTTTCCACTCGAGGGAGGGCTTGAACCAAGGACCTGTCATTCTGCAGCCGCTCACGCTAACCACGGCGCTCCTTAGCTCACATTTATCCTTGATGTTGCTTATCTTGCCCATTGACTACTCAGTTTGTATATTTTGCTTATTTTTTTCATAGTTCCACACAACTTCTTCCTGTTTTCTCGATTGATCTGTGTTCCGTTTTTTAAGGCCTATCCACTATTCCAACTTGTAACTAAATCTGAAGGGGGTGCGATGAGGTTGGTTGGTTGGTTGTTTTGGGGAAGGAGACCAGGCAGCGAGGTCATCGGTCTCATCGGATTAGGGAAGGAGGGGGAGGGAAGTCGGCCTTGCCGTTTGAAAGGAACCATCCCGGCATTTGCCTGGAGCGATTTAGGGAAATCACGGAAAACCTAAATCAGGATGGCAGGACGCGGGATTGAACCTTCGTCCTCCCGAATGCGAGTCCAGTGTCTATCCACTGCACCGCCTCGCTCGGTGGTGCGATGGGGAGTATCCCTTGTTAGGAAGACTTTGATCTGTTGATGAAAAGGGACAAAATACTTAACACAGCTTATTGATTAATAATGAAATCTATGGTAAAGGGACCAAGAATAGACGAATAACGACTTGCTTAAGATGGGATTCGGGTTAGGCGGAGTAATGGCAGATGTAAAAGAATTCTATCTCGGAATCGGGGAAGCAAGATTAGCCATGGTGACTGAGGCAAGAGAGGTGTCACAACTAAACTGACACTGGTGAAAAAATCATTCTTTACCGTAAGGTATTTGCTAGTGTTAAATGTTGATAAGTGAACATGGAAGAAGTTCCTGAAAGTGCACTAGCAATGTATGAAGCTGGTAGCATTTGACCGGTCCCGCGTAAGTGACGCCAAATGTCGCAACGTTTGGGCACTGCTAACAGTTCGAAATAAAACTGGTATTCACTTAAAAATGATGAAGTACAATATTGTAGCCAAAAGCGTTTCTGAACAGGTCGAGGGAGATAACCATGGTAGTTGGAATACAGTGCTCCAGGAGATGGCGATTAGTCTACGAACTAAAGAGATACCTCTGCTCTCATCACGACCTTTACGTTTCGAATACATTCAGCTGCGTGGCTTATGCTGTTCTGTTATTATGGCCACAGTGCTGTTTTCTAAAGTATTGCCACTTCCAGCCCAATCTCGCCCACTGACTGCCCGCGCCAATTAGTGTTGCACTTCCATTCACTGGCGGTGAGCGCCCCTCGCGCCCGTCTATATGTGCTTTCCGTGTTTTATATAAAAAAGCCAGTTTTTGGAAGGTCCTTCGGAATCGCCTGCGCAGCTTTCACTACTCCTTCTGATTATGGAAAATGCCTGCCACGAAGCTGTTTCTTCAGGAAAGGGAATGGAAAATAGTGACACGGAACTAAATACGGACTATAGGGAGAATGAGGGCTGCGCTTTACATTGGTTTTTGCAAGATATTCAGCAACAACATTTGCAATATGCTGCCGTGCATTGTCGTGTTGCAGTGTCCGTCCTGTTTCATGGATGTGTGACATTTTAGGCCTGATTTGGAATTGCGGGGTCTTCAGGACATCCCTTTAGTATCCAGTTATTGAAGTTTGTGCCGGTGCAACATGCTGACAAACCATTCAATGAATATAAAGAAAAAGCGATGACCGTAACTTATCCAGCAGAAGCAAAGACTTTTACTTTTTTGGAGGTTCGTGATGAAGGAGATTAACACTCTGAGCTTTCTAAATAATGTATCAAGTTTCATCAGCAGTTTTTACCTTTGAAAGAAACTCCAGATCTTTCTATAACATCTACTTCAACTGAGTGCAAAAGTGCACGGGAACGTCGTTTTGTTCATGAATCAGCATTCTTGGAACCGACGGCGCACAAGCAAGTCTCATGTAAGTTTTCTGTCACCAACTCGCGGATGGCACCCGATGATGTTATTCGTCGACCCTCCCTCATAATGACAGCATGGATGATGACGTTTCCTTCGTAAGAGCTGTAACCGAGCGCCGGGTCCAGCTTCATTTGAAACTGATTATCTCCCATCACTAAAAAATTTAAACCATCTTAAAACTGTGCTGTAGGAAAGAACGGACTGTTCATACGACTCCTGTAACACTGCGTAAGCCTCAGTTTCTAATATTTGTTGAGAAGAGAGCAGAATTTCAAAGGCCCGCATTGTTTACTGCACATCACCTCCATTGTTGTGGTAGGCGATACTGAACGTCGAAAACCAGCCACTCACAGTCGGGAACCATGAGTGCCAACAATGAAACTAGTACGGCGTGCTTTTTACTCATGAAGCTAACAGGAAGTCACAAGGTTTAAAGTTTAGCGCAAGAATCTATGACCATAAAAAGTTATGATCCGTTTTTATTGAACTGATCTCGTAATTGGTAAAATTTCTACCTGTTTCGAAACACGGTAAATATAAACTGAGTGCAGGCTCATGTTAGTTATGGATATTAAGCAATTACACTAACAAGCTTCAGTAACGGCCCATGTTACGATTTAAAGTTTCATTAGTATTTTTAAGAAATAGTACACAATTTTTATTCCGAATTTCTTTCTTCATATTTACTACTTTAATTCGCGTTTTTTGTGTTAAGAAATTTTTGTAGACGAGATTATGAGTTGCAGATTTCAAGAACATTACTGATGGATCCAATTTATGTCATGTAAAATATTTTTATTGCTTTCGATGAACAGAACAATACCTCTGCGTGCAGCTATACTGGTGTGCGAATTTTGTTTATTAATGTGACCATCGCCTATGTTCGACGTCAACGTGCAGTGAACTGTCACAAACGGCTTGTGCGACTGCCAGCAGTAGCGGTGGAGTGTGTATGAAGCGTGTCGAGGGACGCGTAAAACAGAGCATTCGATATCGTAATGCGGAAACGGAGCGATTTATCTGACGTCCAAAGGGGAATGATCACTGGCTTTCGGGCCGGGAGTGTAAGAATTTCCGAAACGCCTGCAAACTATTCGCGTATCGTCGTGGTTAAATGATGGCAGAATTAGCGCTATCCAAAACAGGCGCCGATGCAACAGTGGTGCACCACGGGACATAATTGACTGGAGTGGGCAACGGTTGCGGAGATTTGTACGAGCGAATAGACATGAAACTGTCGAGCAAGTGATAACCAAGATGAACCACGGGGCTACCAATAGTATCTCCTCAACGACCATTCAGCGAACTTTGCTGCGTATGAGCGTCCGCAGTAGGCACCTTGTTCATGCACCGGTGCTGACTGCAGTTCATCAGCGACGAAGGCTGGAATTTGCACGCCAATACCACAACTGAGAGTCTACTGAATGGCGACTGGTAGCATTTTCAGTAGAACCAAGTTCTATATTCCATCTGATAGAGATCCGCAGAGGGTGACCCTTCGTGATCAGCCGAGTTATTTTTTGATGGACGGAAAAATGAGTGTTCCCGAAAGTGCGTTCCCGCGTGCGGGCGTGGATTTAGTGTTGAAGTTTACGATGATCTAGGCGCGTGTTTCCTTTAACAGTGTGTGCACATATCAGCACGCAGAGGCCTGCAAGTCAGATCGCAGAGCCAGTAGCTAGCTGGGCGGTGGTGTTTTGGTGAACGAGACAGACTTGGCGAGGTTTTCTGGAAGCCAATAAATTATGTTTCCGTGGATATTTGATAGTGGTGTTTTTGTGTGACTCTTTCCCTAGTGGCTTTGAACTTTATTCCTGTTTGGTTATGATGATGATTACCGGCAGCAGTTTCTTCTGACGGCTGGCTCTGAGCACTATGGGACTTAACATCTGAGGTCATCAGTCCCCTAGAACTTAGAACTACTTAAACCTAACCAACCTAAGGACATCACACACATCCATGCCCGAGGCAGGATTCGAACCTGCGACTGTAGCAGCAGCGCGGTTCCAGACTGAAGCGCCTAGAACCGCTCGGTCACACCGGCCGGCTTTCTTCTGATAGCCAGTTGGAGGCGGTCTATTGAAATGTTAGCGGTGAACATATTCCAGCCCAGTGGTCGAGCAGGCTGGTGAGGCCGATCGGTTCTAGGCGCTTCAGTGTGGAACCGCACGACCGCTACGGTCGCAGGTTCGAATCCTGCCTCGGGTATGGATGTGTGTGCTGTCCTTAG
Organism: Schistocerca cancellata; assembly: GCF_023864275.1. Lineage (NCBI taxonomy): Eukaryota > Metazoa > Arthropoda > Insecta > Orthoptera > Acrididae > Schistocerca > Schistocerca cancellata. The sequence continues at coordinate 218,117,716 of NC_064631.1, forward strand.
GTTAGGTTTAAGTATTTCTAAGTCGAGGGCACTGATGACCTTAAATGTTATGTGCCATAATGTTTAGAGCCATTTGTATTCAGTGGTCGGATCTCGGAAGCTTTCTGAAACTAGTTGGCCGGCCGCTGTGGCCGAGCGGTTCTAGGCGCTATAGTCCGGAACCGCACTGCTGCTACGGTCACTAGTTCTAATCGTGCCTCGGGCATGGATGTGTGTGATATCCTTAGTTTAGTTAGGTTTAAGTAGTTCTAAGTCTAGGGGACTGACGACCTCACCTGTTAAGTCCCATAGTGCTTAGAGCCTTTTGAACCATTTGAATTTGAAAGTAGATGGATTGCTATAGGATTGATTATTCGCGCTGGAGCAGTGAAAAGCTGAACCCTGCCTTGTGGGGCAAAGCGGGGCAGCCGACCATTATTTATATTGATTTGGTAGTGTAGCAATTCGGAGAGTGAATTCGGGTCCGCCAGTAAATGTTTCCAGTTAAATTCGAGGAGCGGTACGTCGCGTAATTTGTCTCAGGCGCTCTGCCGGCGATTTCTCAGTCCCGACACTCTGGTAACCGGATGTGGCAGCACTAGACACTAGGTAGGTGGTGGGCGCTGTGGCCGGCCGGCCGGCGCTGTTGGCGAGGTTATGGCCGCGGCCTTGCCGGCCAGCAGTTCTGGCGCGGACGCGCCCGCTCTCGCCGCTGAGCGCCGCACTTGCTTTCCTTTTGGTATGGCAGGGACCGCACATTATCATTACCGTCCATCACAGCGGCTGTTCGCGTCTCGCTAATCGCGAGCGCCAAGCTCTGCGTCTTTGCTGATGTACGGTACCTTCTGCTTCCGAAGTCCGACACCGTTTACACTACTGGCCATTAAAATTGCTACACCACAAGGATGACGTGATATAGACGCCAAATTTAACCGACAGGAAGAAGATGCCGCAATACGCAAATGATTAGCTTTTCAGAGCATTCACACCAGGTTGGCGCCGGTGGCGACACCCTCAACGTGCTGACATGAGGAAAGTTGCCAACCAATTTCTCATACACAAACAGCAGTTGACCGGCGTTGCCTGGTGAAACGTTGTTGTGATGCCTCGTGTAAGGGGGAGAAATGCGTACCATCACGTTTCTGACTTTGATAAAGGTCGGATTGCAGCCCATCGCGATTGCGGTTTATCTTATCGCTACATTGCTGCTCGCGTTGGTCGAGATTCAATGACTGTTAGCAGAATACGGAATCGGTGGCTTCAGGAGAGTAATACGGATCGCCGTGCTGGATCCCAACGGCCTCGTATCACTAGCAGTCGAGAAGACAGGCATCTTATCCGCATGGCTGTAACGGATCAGGCAGCCACGTCTCGATCCCTGGGTCAACAGATCGGGACGTTTGCAAGACAACAACCATCTGCACAAACAGTTCGACGACGTTTGCAGCAACATGGACTATCAGCTCGGAGACCATGGCTGCGGTTACCCTTGACGCTGCATCACAGACAGGAGCGCCTGCCATGGTATACCTAACGACGAACCTGGGTGCACGAATGACAAAACGTCATTTTTTCGGATGAATCCTGGTTCTGTTTACGGCATCATGATGGTCGCATCCGTGTTTGGCGACATCGCAGTGAACGCACATTGGAAGCGTATATTCGTCATCGCCATGGGGCATATTACCCGGCGTGATGGTATGGGGTGCCATTGGTTACACGTCTCGGTCACCTCTTGTTCGCATTGACGGCACTTTGAACAGTGGACTTTACATTTCAGATGTGTTACGACCCGTGGCTGTACCCTTCATTCGATCCCTGCGAAACCCTACATTTCAGCAGGATAATGCACGACCGCATGTTGCAGGTCCAGTACGGCCTTTCTGGATACAGAAAATGTTCGACTGCTGCCCTGGCCAGCATATTCTTCAGATATTTCACCAATTGAAAACGTCTGGTCAATGGTAGTCGAGCAACTGGCTCGTCACAATACGCCAGTCACTACTCATGATGAACTGTGGTATTGTGTTGAAGCTGCATGGGCAGCTGTACCTGCACACGCTATCCAAGCTCTGTTTGACTCAATGCCCAGGCGTATCAAGGCAGTTATTGTGACCAGAGCTGGTTGTTCTGGATACCGATTTCTCAGGATTTATGCATCCAATCTGCGTGAAAATCTAAGCACATGTCACTTCTAGTATAATGTATTTGTGCAATGAATACCCGTTTATCATCTGCATTTCTTCTTGGTGTAACAATTTTTTGGCCAGTAGTGTAGATACTGCTAACGATCGGCCGTGGTCTTGAGAGCCGTATATTGTAAGCATCAGTGTTTAGGACATTGTGGCACCGTGTCTGTTTACGACTTTAAAGCAATTCTTATTTGGGGTGGCACTGAATTTACGACTATGTGACGCTCAAGTAACATACGAAACTTCTTGGTAGATTCATTCCGAAACTAACATAAGACTGACAAGGATACTTCTCCCTTATGCAAGACATAATCAATTTAGCTTGCCTCATACACGTTTCGTACGTAGCTTCATTACACAAACTGTATGTTAAGTAAAGCTACATATTATTTTCTCATATTACTATACTGAGGATAAAATTCCCCGCTCCCCTTGATGGGCAGGAGTGACGCTCGCGCTGTGACTGAATAAAACCGGAACGAGACGCACAACTTTTCTTCCGATCTTTTTGTCCCCTCCGATGCTGCAACTTGCTAACAACGCAAGATCGACCAACAATACTGAATAATTGATTGGACGAAGTTAAGGTACCGTCTTCGTGCGTGAGTGACTGTTTACATGATGGTTACGAAATATTTCAGCAGCCAAACGACGGTGTTTCTTCTATTTGGAAGCATCATATTACATTTACGTATGTTGAGTCTCATCTGACAGTATCTTGGATTTCGCATCAGTTTTGTACGGACGTGGCATCCTATCACACAACAGTGTAGTATACGAACAGCCACAGACATTGGCAAGGGTTGTCTGGCAGCATATAAGCAACACCGACACTTCATCATGTTCGCCACTCCATTGACGGGTAAATTATTTACCGACTGTTATCTGTCAGTCATTGACAAATTCTATTTTATACTCTCGAAATTAAAGTTGAGAACCGTGTCGATATTATCACGTGAGTTGTAGGAAGTCTAGTAAATTTCTCTAGTTACAAAACCAAACAGATATTGTCGAAATAATCTCGGTAATGGCAAGCATCAATGAGTATATTTGGTTCGAAAATGACCCAATAACTTTCTCGAACATAAATATAAAATTCCGAAGAAATAAATGAAAAGTGTGAGGACATATTGACTAAAAATGGAGGAGAGAATACCCATAGACTCAAACTATATGGATAGCCAGTAAGGGCATTGCTGCTGAGAGACAAGGTTGGGTGCTTGACCCTCACTCGACGCTTTTATTAAGATTCATCAGCAAAAATCTTCAAGTCAATCGGGTGAGATCGCAGGCTACGCTGATTCTTCAGACAAGTTTCTTTCCACTATATTTAGGTGTATTCCGCCCCATACTTTTTACGCATAAAAAGTGCAGAAAGTAAGCTTGTTACAACACTGCTCCGTATCTCAAGGGGAGCACAATTAGTTCTCAGGAGCGGCACGTTCAATGTGATTAATTTTGCAAAAACAGACATAATGTCTGATAGGATAGCAGGAATCAGTGGTTTTGCAATGTTACTTGTAATCCGTCCTGATATCAAAATTCTTTTTATTCATATGACCGGTTGCGGTTCATCCAGAACCATCTTCAGATCTGTAACGATAATGATACTAACTTACTATTTCACGAATACAAATCTTTTTCATCCTATCTAATCAACATCAAATGTACCAGAACGTACCTGATATTTCGGTTACAGGAGTAACCCGTCCAAATCCAGCAACTTTCACATGCTACGTCACATAAAATTGGTTGGCAGAATGCACGTCATTTATATTAATTATGACACTATTACCGACAGGTGGCGTCTGGTACATTTGTTACATTACATATGCACATACTGTATTCAGTAGATTTTTGTGATTAACTTTTATCTCCAAAAATACTTAATTAAAATCTGTAGATGTCAAGGTTAAAATTTGTACTTGTCAAAATTAAAAAACAGTAAAATTATCATTTTTATACGATATAAAAACATAGGGCGATTTCTATATCTATGGCGCTGGTGTAGACTTGTTTTCTAAGCTGGAAGATGTGTGCAGCGCCTGCCGTCGTTGATTTTTTAAATTTTGACAAGTACAGATTTTAACCTTGACACCTACAGATTTTAATTAAGTATTTTTGGAGATAAAAGTTTATCACAAAAATCTACTGAATACAATATGTACATATGTAATGTAACAAATGTACCAGACGCCACCTGTCGGTAATAGTGTTATAATTAATATAAATGACGTGCATTCTGCCAACCAATTTTATGTGACGTAGTAAGTGAAAGTTGCTGGATTTGGACGGGTTACTCCTGTAACCGAAATATCAGGTACGTTCTGGTACATTTGATGTTGATTAGATAGGATGAAAAAGATTTGTATTCGTGAAATAGTAAATTAGTATCATTATCGTTACAGATCTGAAGATGGTTCTGGATGAACCGAAACCGGTCATATGAATAAAAAAAATTTGCAATCAAGACGGATTATAAGTAACAATGTGATTAAGCCACAAGGACCGACAAGCAACATTCTACAGAGTCCAGTCACATTAATGTGACCACCTGTCAAAAGCCTGAATAACTGCCTTTTGTAGCGCGAACCACTGCGAGAAGTGCAGGAAGAGAGTCAGAGAAGTTCTGGAAGCCACCGGCAGGGATTTGGAGCCATGCCAACACCTTTGCTGTGGCAAGCTGCACAAGGTTTCTCTGTTGAGGATCGATGGCGCGTGCAGCCCGTTCAAGGTGGTCCCACAGAATCTCCTTCGGGCTTAAGTCCGGTGAGTCTGGTGGGCAGGGGAATACTGTAAACTCGTGCTAGTGCTCTTCGAACCACTTGTGTTCATCCTTTGTGCCTTCTAGAAAGAAGAGATCACCCAGGGAATGCCCTCCGGCATGCACCCGTCCGACAATTGTTGCACGGTGTTTGTTTTCAGACGTTTCACGCCGTATACGCCAACAGCCATCTGTCAAGTGGTGCATAAAAGGTGGTTCATTTGGAGAGACCATCTGTCGCCACTCAGTGAAGGTCCATTTGCAGCACTGGCGTGCAAATTCCAGCCTTTCTCGCCGATGAACTGCAGCTGGTATGGGTGCATGAAAAAGGCCTCCGCTGAGGATGCCCGCACGCAATAACGTTCCCTTAACGGAAGCTGATGAGACATTGTTGGTACCTTTGGATTTATTTGGGCGGTCAGATGCTCAGCAGTTCCACGTCTATTCGCTCGCTCACATCTCCGCAGCCGTAATTCAGCCCCATAATTTATGTCCCGTGCTGCACCACAGTTACCGCGGCACCTGTTTTGGCTTGCACCATTTTCCTACGTTTGGTACACTTTAACCATGACGGCACACGAACAATTTACAGACATCGCAGTTTCGAAAATGCTTTCACCCTTTTGAATGTCAGATTAATCGCTCCGTTTCCACATTACGACAACAGCTGTACTGTTTTTTCCGCGTCATCCCAACATGATTTATGTACCCTCCAGCTGTTAGTGCTGCCACCTATAGACTACATCTACATCTACATCCATACTCCGCAAGCCACCTGACAGTGTGTGGCGGAGGGTACTTTGAGTACCTCTATCGGTTCTCCCTTCTATTCCAGTCTCGTATTGTTCATGGAAACAAAGATGTCGGTATGCCTCTGTGTGGGCTGTAATCTCTCTGATTTTATCCTCATGGTCTCTTCGCGAGATATACGTAGGACGGAGCAATATACTGCTTGACTCCTCGGTGAAGGTATGTTCTCGAAACTTGAACAAAAGCCCATACCGAGCTACTGAGCGTCTCTCCTGCAGAGTCTTCCACTGGAGTTTATCTATCATCTGCGTAACGCTTTCGCGATTACTAAATGATCCTGTAACGAAGCGCGCTGCTCTCCGTTGGATCTTCTCTATCTCTTCTATCAACCCTATCTGGTACGGATCCCACACTGCTGAGCAGTATTCAAGCAGTGGGCGAAGAAGTGTACTGTAACCTACTTCCTTTGTTTTCGGATTGCATTTCCTTAGGATTCTTCCAATGAAAGTCTGGCATCTGCTTTACCGACGATCAACTTTATATGATCATTCCATTTTAAATCACTCCTAATGCGTACTCCCAGATAATTTATGGAATTAACTGCTTCCAGTTGCTGACCTGCTATATTGTAGCTAAATGATAAGGGATCTTGCTTTCTGTGTATTCGCAGAACATTACACTTGTCTACATTGAGATTCAATTGCCATTCCCTGCACCATGCGTCAATTCGCTGCAGATCCTCCTGCATTTCACTACAATTTTCCATTGTTACAACCTCTCGATATACCAGACCATCATCCGCAAAAAGCCTCAGTGAACATCCACAAGGTCATTTATGTGTATTGTAAATAGCAACGGTCCTACGACACTCCCCTGCGGCACATCTGAAATCACTCTTACTTCGGAAGACTTCTCTCCATTGAAAATGATATGCTGCGTTCTGTTATCTAGGAACTCTTCAATACAATCACACAATTGGTCTGATAGTCCATATGCTCTTACTTCGTTCATTAAACGACTGTGGGGAACTGTATCGAACGCCTTGCGGAAGTCAAGAAACACGGCATCTACCTGGGAACCCGTTTCTATGGCCCTCGGAGTCTCGTGGACGAATAGCGGGAGCTGAGTTTCACACGATCGTCTTTTCCGGAACCCATTCTGATTCGTACAGAGTAGATTTCTAGTCTCCAGAAAAGTCATGTTGGTCATATTAATGTGACTGGACCGTGTATATTACATTATAATCTCCCTTCCTTTAAATTTGTATGCCTGTTCTGGAGAGTGGGCCTGGTAAAGTCCAAGATACGTTACAAAACCACGGAAAGATGCTCTCCAAGACGCATTTGGTTGCAGATCTTAGAAGATATCACTTCGTTACTGTTAGCACTGCGGAAGTTGATGCCTACTCATTCAATATAAGCTAGCTTTCATTACCTCTGGAGCAGCGTTGTACAGATTGAGACCAATATTAGTTAGGACGCTTCGCGCTCGTATGTTCGCAGCTATTTCAGTCGTTTTTATTACGCAATTACTTCGTCTGCACCGCGACCAGCAGCCGGTACCACGATATCACCACTGCTGACTCGGTAAGCGTTATCGTGCCGTCCCTTTTTTGCGTTAGTATCAGTAACTCGTCATGGATTTCTCATTACATACGTGTAGAAGTTCATCGCAGTTCTCCAAATACCGTTCTCTAGGAGCTGGATGAGTTATCGTTTGTCTTTTATAGCTTTTCCGTTTAGTTTCCTTTTCCTACAGTAAAACTTTGCTTGAAGGTAACTCAAGATTGTTGGTTTATTTCTTTCTAATTGTGTAAGAACACTAACTCGCATTTACTGTTTTAGAAGAGTATTATACTTCGCATTTTTTAAACCACTTTCTGTTACTTGCCTGTATCTCCCCCCCCCTTCCCCCCCCCCCCCCTTCCAGAGCAATATAAATTTATAAATTTCTCAACATTCTTTCTTTTACTTGGCTGTATGTTTCCTCCCGCCCATCATTAGTTATATAAGTAATACCGGTACTCGAAACACTTGCAGTAAGAGAAAAGGTCTGATGTCTCCACATTTAGTGGACGGAATGTTGGCAGGGGAGACTCCTTTTACGTGTTAATAGGCAGGACAGCTGATTCTTACATTGCTTTAAATAACGAAGTCTATAATCTGAAACCTATAACCTGCAATGAGATTTGTAAGATCTGGGAACTGTTTGCGAAATTACGTAAGAAAAAATGTAGGTATTAGAAAAAAGTTAAATATTGAACCAATAAATGATGTGATAGATGAATACAGAATTAAATGGTAGGACCACGAGAAAAAAAGAGTCAGATCGGCGATTGCCACCATACGACATGAAAGATGTATTACATGGAAAAAGCAGTCTTGGAAGACACGAAAAGAGATGGTATGAATAACGGTGACCAATGAAACGGAACATGCCTCACATCCAATTCTTGAAAGTTGTGATGATGAAGCTTTTGAGTTTTCTTCGAGATGTCGCAATTTGTTCCCAGTGCTCTACTCATAATTAGAGGGTAAAATTGGTATCAAACTTAAATCGTTCATTTTTATCACCGTCAGTCACAAGTGATGTTTTATAAATGTTCGGCAATGCGTTTTGGAATAATATGTTGAAAAATTGGCATTGGGTCAATGTAATCTGCGCGTTATAATCAGGATAAATAAAGATGTTGTTGCTGCTGTCGATGGTCTTCGAGCAAGTTAAGATGAAAACGTTGAGCATTCCGTCAAAGGAGTCTGTCGTGTTCGGCGTTTCTTCAATCGTGACCTGCGCACTCCAAGCGGATGTCGTGAGAGTAAAAAACAAAACATAAATATAAATATTCTGCAGCGAACACATGGGCACGCAGTTTCCCATCCACCCACCCACCCACCCACACATACTGCGTCCCGCGGCTGCGTACTGATTCCCACTTAGCGTGACTTGGGCTGGCGTGCTTAATAGCAGCGGAGCTCCGTACGTGGCCGGATTCGCTGAGGTATTTTCGGCAGGATGTGCCGGCGGCTGCGCCTACGAGACCCCACTGTATTATGAAGGCGATCCGCGAAGGCACGCGGCCCACTCCTCCTGTTCCTGTCCTCCCTCTGCTCCCCTCCCCCCCCCCATCCTCTCCCCCTAGTTCTTCTCTCTTGTCATACCATATCCCAAAATGCTAGCGTGCTCGAAAGTTGGCAACGCTGCTACCGCAGCCACCACCGCCGACTGACGTCCTGTAGCCGCAGACGCCGTGCGTCGTCCCACATGACATAAGCCGAGTCAAAGTTCGAGGCCCAACCTTCACTCATTTCTTCCCTCTCAGCTGTTACCTGTAGCACATTCACTCGCTTCTTCGGCATAAGCACAGAAAAACTTCATACCCATCTGTCCTATGCAGTTGCAGCTACAGGATACAAGCAAAGGTGAAACTGAATTAATTATAAATCGTCAAAGAGAATCGCTTCCCTTGGGTATGACGCAATATTGAGAAGGATTATGAAGGTCAGTGCACCATATGTTAGACAGACTGGGGACATGTTGAGAGTCCCACAGGGGGCTATTCTGGCCGATTGCTTTTCTTGACATATATCTATGAGTTGCCATTAAGCACGAGAAAAGATTCAAAATTTTTCCTCACCACAAATGATACAAGAGTTATTGTGAAAAACATCTTAATGATCGAGATAATTCAGTAGTCAGTAACATTAGCACGATGATTTCAGAGAATATATTAATACTTAACTGCAACAAACTCCAATGCGTAAATCAATCAATTCCTTCTGGGTGTGCGCCAAAAGCTTGATAAATTTGAAGAAAGATACCGTTTTACCAGGTTGTATTTTAAAATTGTACTTTATTGAGCACTGCTAGTTTCCACCGTGACTGCCTCCGTAGCCGAGTGGTCAGTGATACCAAATTTTTTTTTTCTACTTCAGTTGCACATTGGTACTGAATGTTTCCTCAGTAACTTCACACTTTAAGTGATGTACATAATGTGGATAATCTTGCCAAAGATGTGTGACATGTTTTTGCTGTAATTGCATCAGTTTCTTTGAGTTATGATGATTTCAGAGCTTTTAAACTACGCGTAAAATAAGAAAATCTGTTCTCATAAATTAATAATTAGTCTCGATTAGGGTTTGAATAAGCCTATAGTTTTTTTGTAACTATACAGGGGTTTTCCAAAGATGGCTCCAATTCATGATTTGTATTCCATGAAATATAAATTGTACATGAACAGTCTATATTCCAGTGGAGGGAGAATGTGGAAAAATCTGAGCGGTAGCCAGACTCGTTCCTCACTTTAAGAAGCAGTGACACGGTTCCGCAGGTCGACCAGAGTTGTTCGTAACACAGCCTGATAAGAAAAATGTCACAGGACGTGAGATTAGAAGATCTCGGTGGCCAGAAGTGTGGAGCCAGATCTTGATATCCCACGCAACCTATCCATCGCCGAGGAAGGAATTGACTGAAATGACGGCGCCAATGGGGCGCAGCGTCATGCTGTTAGAAAACGAAGTCTTGTGAATCTTCGCTAAATTGAGGAAAAAGCCATTGTTCCAACATGTGCATGTAAGCGATTACAGCGATTTCCGCAAAAAAGAATGGTCTATAAACCTTTGACCGGATAAGGCACAGAACACGTTTAACATCGCTGAGTCTCATGCCGCAGTGCTGTACGGGGATTTTGCAGACTCCATATGCCAACACTGTGTCCGGTCACTTTTCCTCTAAGATAGAACGTAGCTCTATCACTAAAGATTAAGCGTGACAGAAACGAGTTATCCTCCATCATTTGTAGCATATCACCACAAAATTCAAAACGCTGTTCTTTGTCATCGACAAGGAGAGCCTGCATAAGCAGTAAGCAGTAGGGCTTGTACAGCAGACACCGTCTTAGAACTCACCATACAGTTGGTTGAGATATTCCCTGTTTCATATTAGCTCTGCTGGTTGCCTTGCGTGGACTAAGAACAAAACTGCCCTGTATTTGTCTGATGTCCTCCTCTGACACATGCAGTCGGGCCGGACTTTTTCCTTTGCAGGACATCCAATTTGTTGAAACTGCTTAAACCAACAGCTTGCGCTGGTTCAGTGCGGAACAGGAGACGAAATGACCACTGTAACTGCCGACTCACTTCTTGCAAATTCAAGAACCCAAAAAATTTTGTGCTGAAGGGTAGCCATCTTAGCGGCCGTTTAAGCGACTATCATCGCCCTGGTGGCAGTTTACCCAAAAATTGGATCTTCCTCTTTCTTTCGGTATGTATACTGTTCATGTCCCATCTATATCTAAAAAAATACGAGTAAATTAAATTGGGTCGCTCTGTTTGAATAATCTTGTATGTAGAAATATTTACATGTAAAAATAGTAACAATTCTTGTAAAATGGTTAACGTCACTGTTTTCGATACGAAGGACCCGTGTTCGATTCCCGGTACCTGCTCAGATTTATTTCTGAGATATAGAGATCTGGACTGGGGTCCACTCAGTCTCGGTAGGCCAGATGAGCTGTCTGAATAAAGAAGCAGCACCGCCACCACGGTTCGACTACTGGCAATAAGGGCTGAAGGGGTTGGCGGCACACTGATCTCGTTTCCCACTGTCACAGGTCGCTCCTCATAGTGCGTTGTAGGCAGCAGTCGGCCAGTCGGAACAAAGCATGCTGCTGATGATAAGTGCTTAAGGAGACCAAACAGCTAAGGCTATCATTCTCCTATTCACCGCCTAGGACAGAAACATTGAACCCAATGTGTCTGCACATAGAGTAAATTCTTTGTGCATGTATGAGAAGCGGTTCTAAATGTCTGCTTAACTTGTATGTGAGACGTAATATGAGAACCAGTTCCATATCCCCCTAGTAGGATGTAGGAAACCGCCTAAAAACCACATCCAGTTTGGCCGGCACGCCGACACCTCGCCGTTAATCTGCCAGGTGGTCTAGATTCGGGGCTGGCATACCTTCCCGTCCTGAAAGCGGTTGCGTGAACACGAGCGGCTACCCGAGCTGGTGGGAAACATCTAAGACCTAATCCGTAATTGACGTTTTCGTTTACAGTGTATGCTCGTAAATGGTATAAAGATCAAACATCGCTCGACACTGACATGGGGAATGCAGATGCCAGACTGGCTTTTGTTAGTAGAATTCTAAGGGAACTAATTCATTATGGATGTCACTCACAAAATTCCCTTTCGTTTTAGTCTTGTATACTCGTTGTTCATAGATTTTTTCCAAAATGGGTCAACTGAAGACGCAGATGAGATTAAGAAGAACTACTTGATGCCTCGGCGGTGTGCTTGTTCAGAGAATTCAGAGAATTTTCAACAATTTGTGAACGGAAGACGCTCAAGAGGCGCTGTGAGTCGCAGAGAGTCTATCTCTCAGAGTTCCAATACATTCTTAGGCGAATCAAGAAATATATTATATTTATCGCGAGAAGATAATGGTGTAATTACAGGAATTCGGGGTATATGCTGAGAATGATGGAGATCTTTCTTCACGCGTACTATCATCGAATGCGTAATGGAGTTAAAGCACTTCTGGTACCAAATGTGCCTATTGCCACGCACCACACAGCTTATGGTGTGTAGATGTAGCTGTAGATGTATAAGCAGATTGCAGGATCGTAACACAGCATGGAATGTGGCTTGCCAAAGCCCTCATTCGTTCCTTTCTAAGTAACAGAACGAAACGTACTTTATTCATCCTCATTTCATTTGTCGTTGATGTTTGCGACGTGATAGTTTCTTGATATACGACGACGGTTTGTCAGCCATTAGTACAGGAGGCAGTCCCTAAAAACAATATTAATCAGCGTAACCAAGAGATGTGCTGAATGTTGGTCGCTAATAGCAATGCCATGATCGCCGAAAGCAGAAATGCAGGAAGCAATACGGACAGAAATCATAATGCATATCACAAAATTTGCTATCAAAAGTCTACGTAAAAATTAGACCTTTCAAAGAGCAACACAAAGTACTCTGAAGTAGTGAGTACTACAAAACCGAAACTATGGCGTATCAGAATGTGCCAAGTAGTTCAAAAGAGAAGTTTGGGACGGAGTAGCTCATTCACAAAACCAGGATTTTTTTTAAAAAGGGAATAGAACTGAAAAAACCAAGAGAAAAATTTTATGTTCTGTTTCAGTGTTTGCAGAATATAATAATGAGTTAAAGACTGTCCGCCAAGAATTTTGGAAACAAATAGAAGAAAAAATTGTCTCCTTGAAAGAAGACGAACCCTCTTAAAAGCATCATTAAGAGAAAAGATACATTAGGAAGTTCAAGAAAATGAATTTTGAGAATGCGCTACATGAAACGTTCAAGTAAGCGGATCAGCTACCCATAACGTTTCGAAAATTGTTATAAAAGCCAATAAAACTCACTTAAAGACAAAAAAATTCTTCGTTTGGTAATACCTTCATTTTTCCTAAGCACTTACCGCATCCATTATAACAGGCACATACACTTCAGAACAAAGGTATCCGGATACCTATTAGTGGACATTAATACAGGGTGTGACCACCCTCCGCCTTAATGAAAGCTTCTTGATCTCTGCTAGGGATACTTTCAGTGGGTGTCTGAATACCTGTTCAGGGGTGGCAGCCAATTCTTCCTCAACAGCCGAAACCAGAGAAGGTACTAGTGTTGGACGCTGGGTCTGGAGCGAAGCGTTCCATTGGGCTCAGGTCGGGCTCTAGACAGGCTGTCCATTTCAGGAATGTTTCTGACCACAAAACATTACCTCAGAGAAGATGCTTTATGACGGGGCGCATTGTCACGCTAATATAAACAATCGTCGTCTCCGAAATGTTTCTCTACTACATGCAGCGCACTGTGGTGAGAAATTAGATCATATCCTTCCGCATTTAGCGTCTTTTTAAGCGCAGTAGGAGGCCGCAGCCTAATTACAGAGAACAACCTGATGCCCTAACACCACCTCATCTGTACTTCAGTACCGAGTGAGGTAGCGCAGTGGTTAGCACACTGGACTCGCATTTGGGAGGAAGACGGTTCACACTCGTGTACGGCCATCCTGATTTAGGTTTCCCGTGATCTCCCTAAAGCCCTTCATGCAAATTCGTGGATGGTTTCTTTGAAAGGGCACGGCCGACTTCCTTCCCCGTCCTTCCCTAATCCGGTGGGACAGTTGACCTCGCTGTTTGTTCCCCTTCCCAAAATCAACCAACGATCTGTACTTCACTCTTCGCACTACACACGATGACTGGTAGCGTTCTCCAGTCGTTTGCCGTTTGTAAACCGTTCCATCGGGTTTCCACAGGGTATAGCGTGATTCATCACTCATTTGCAGTCATCGACTGCCCAATGGCGTCGCTCTTCACGCCAACTCAAGCGTCGCTTAGCATTGGCTACAGAAATGGCTTCTGACGAGCTGCTGGACCATTGTACCCACTATTTCTAACTCCATGCCTACAATCAACCAAAATTCGCAAGCCAATTTACTGATCAGATGGTTCAAATGCCTCTGAGCACTATGGGACTTAACATCTGATGTCATCAGTCCCCTAGAACTTAAAACTACGTAAACCTAACTAACCTAAGGACATCACACACATCCCAAAGCAGGATTCGAACCTGCGACCGTAGCGGTCGCGCGGGTCCAGACTGAAGCGCCTAGAACCGCTCGGCCACAACGGCCGGCTTTACTGATCAGTTTACCAAAAATTTCGTCAGATGAAAGGAGCTTCCCTATAGACAAATATCGAAGTAAATCACTTGTAATATTGATGTTGTAAGTATAAAACTACTTTTACTGGTTTCGTATATTTATACTAGTTTCACATATTCATGGCAGTTCTATAAACTCCACCATGTTTTGTCTTCTGTCCTTATCTCGTCTTCTACAGCAGTAAACATCTAACGTCCTCAGTGACCTGCTCTACTTAATTTAATTTTATGCTATCCCTACAAATTTTCCCCACACTGCTCCGCGCATTCCAAACCTTTAATCGATGTCCAAGCTGTCGGCAAATGTCAGATAATCTGACCCTTATCGAATCTTCGTACATCCATATGTAAATTGGATGATAGTGGGACATCAGCTGGTATAATTTTTATTAGAAATGAAACTCCTCCAGCTGCACTTCAGATTTCATATCTATTTGGCTTCCAGTTTCGAGGTTGCGTCAACGCCATCTTCAGGCCCGTACACTTTGATGATATCAATTGTGTGTGGCTGAGTACTAGAAGTCCGCGGTGAGACCAATACGTGCTCCACATGGATGGCGGGTGTAACTAGTGTTACCCTTATTTTGTTGAGGCTGTTCAAATGGTTTAAATGGCTCTGAGCACTATGGGACTCAACTGCTGTGGTCATAAGTCCCCTAGAACTTAGAACTACTTAAACCTAACTAACCTAAGGACATCACACACATCCATGCCCGAGGCAGGATTCGAACCTGCGACCGTAGCGGTCATGCGGTTCCAGACTGTAGCGCCTTTAACCGCTCGGCCACTCCGGCCGGCTGTTGAGGCTGTTGCATAGAATTATTTCCCCCTCGTCTTGTATATCACCTCTTGATTCCATAGCGCCAAATTCCAAAATGCTTCCCCTTTCTTCTCGTCAGACTTTCCAGCAGTCAATGGTACACTTCCGAACAGTTCTGTGCTCTAGAACTATGGATTCAGAAAAGACTGTCAGTCAATACCGGTGTAAATCTTTTGCTGCAGAATACTTTCTTTACCTGCCCTTTTATACTTTCGTGTTTCTTGTTTGAGCCGTATTGGTTAATTATGCTCCGTAGATATCCGAATTCTTTTGCTGATTCTTCTGTGCATTTACCAGTTACGATGGTCATGAAGTCACTGCTTCTCCTATCGACCGCTACAGGTCACTTTTATCTTCCCTTCGGATTCAACGCTGATGCGTTAATCATTTAAGAAAACAGCGGACATGTAAATCTGCATAGTCGAACTGGGATTTGAACCCCGATTGTTACTTTCAGCCACAAAGAATACCGTAGAACATACGCTTTTGTAATAGCCACTAGGTATTGATAGTGGATTAAATTTTACTTTTATTTCTCGATTCTACTGTGCAGGACGTCCCAGAAGCAATGGTCAATTTTCAGTGACATGGTGGGAACGATCATTAGACGGAAAAAAGTTTTTTTTAAAAATGGGTTCTAAAGGGCACACTTTAAGAGCTATCAGTACTTGTTCACTATTCTGAAACACATCTTTTCTACTGAACAGGTGCATACAGCTCTTAATGTACGGTTTTTAGAGTTCATGTTTACCAGATTTTGCTTCGAATGGTTGTTCCTTTCATATTCCTGACCATTGACCATTTCTTCTCAGACACCCTTGTCTGAAGCATAACGAATGGGCGTCCTATGTGGCAACTGGATGTGAGAATTTGTATCTCTCTATCTTCCAGTACTAAATGTTTTTACATATGCTAAATTAGAAAGAGCTTTTAATTTGGATTTTTCGAGCTGAAGATGGCCGTTTGAGTTGGTCGGTTGGTACAGCAATTTCCCGCAAAAGGCAAGAGCCCGAGTTCGAGTCTCTGTCCGGCGCACAGTTTTAATCTGCCAAGAGGTTTCATGTCAGTGCACACTCCGTTGCAGAATGAAAAATTCATTTTGGAAACACACAGTCCTAATACGTTGCTGATGTAATCATAGTCTTCAATGAGAAGACTGGTTTGATGCAGCATTCCGCATTAGTCCATCTTGTATAATTCTCATCAAATATTCATAACTACTGCAACCGGCAACCAATTAAATCTGCTTATTGCATTCAAACCTTGATCTCCCTGCACCGCAGAGGCTGGTCGTAAAGCTTTAATTATGACCTCGAAAAAAATAGAAAATAAAAAACCGCTGCGACCATGAAACTTGATGGTAGTGTTAGTCTTCCTTTACCCTACAATTGGATACATTTTTCCCAGAGATGGATGACTTCGTGGAGACCTCTATTGTAGAAATCTACATTTTGGCTGATTATTAAACATTCCACCACGAAAATCACCTCGTTGTCATTCTGGAAATAAATGCCTCGCGTTGATTTCTTCACGAGAAGAAAAAGAAATAAATCACTGGATGTCAAGTCAGGAGAATACAGGGGGTGGCAAAATGATTGACATCCAAAATAAACAGCACGCGTGACTGTGTACAGCGCAGAATGACTTGGGGCGCTATCGTGGAACGAACGTAGCCCATTCGATGGCTTGCCACGGCCCTTCTTCTTGACACGTTCCCGTCATAAAGAGCCTTCGGTAGTACGCTCCTTTGACGGTTTGCCCCTTAACGAGCATAAACGTATCTGTTAGCACCACACCAAGGCAGTCTCAAGAAATACTCTGCGTCACCTTGCCCGACGAGTGTTGGCTCTTCGCCACTTACGGTGGCAGTGAATACACATTGCCGCACTGCTTGCTTTGTAACTTTCTCACGAGGCCATAGGGATACACTGAATACTCGTTTACGGTGGTCAAATTGCTAAAGATGTGAATTGGTCTGACGTACCTGCAACTTTTCCACCGTGCCTATGTTCGACGGGCTATTTGAATGGATACGAGCAATCGCCGAAGACAGCGGGCGGCGACCTTGCGTGCAGAATGTTGCTCAGATGTTGAAAACTGAGCCAAGTCTTTCATTTTCTCGACTACTCCCTCAGTTGCGAGCACCAGAGGCCCCTCTTGTATTCCCAGTTCTTCACAGGGAGGTAGTCTGCCACTATTTTCTTCGTCATTCAGCTATATTTATCCGCATTGCAAGCTACTGCGCGTGCTAAACATTGTGCCACATGATGGCTTATCGTCACCATACACCAGTCCGCAGCTCGTGGTCTTGCGGTAGAGTTCTCGCGTCCCGCGCACGGGGTCCCGGGATCGATTCCCGGTGGGGTCAGGGATTTTCTCTGCGTAGTGATGACTGGGTGTTGTGTGTCTTTCATCATCATTGACTCGCAAGTCGCCGAAGTGGCGTCAGCTATAAAGGAATTGCACTTTCGGCTGCCAAACACCCCGCATGGGGTCTCCCGGCTAAGTATGCCGTACGATCATTTCATTTCACCATACACTCAGAGTGGATTGTTGCGGTGTTGTTTTCCTTAAAATGCAGCAAACGAACTACCGCACGCTAGTGCTATAGTCGTTTGTATTGGCTAAAGAAGTGCTGCGGAACTGTGACTCGGGGATTTCAGTGTTTGCCAGGACTGCAGACACGCACCTGCAAACAAAGAAGCTGCTTACGAAAATTCATTTTCTAGAGGTGATAATTAAACTTTATATGACTACCACTCGTATTTTTTACTCCCCGACATTTCCCTCCTTTACCAAATTAATTGTTCCTTGCTGCATCAATTCCGAATATAATAACGTTATGACAGGCCTTAAGATGGCTACTCCATCCAGATTTATTCATCACTGTAATTTGTTTATGTGGTGTTTTCAGAAAGAACATTTCTTTTTTCGTTTGAGACGGACCACGAAGTGAAGCGCAAGAGCTTTTGTAGCGAGCACACAGAGCAGTGCTTTGTACACATGGGGCGGTAAAAAGCATAGCGTAAACACCGAAGAAGAAAGTATAATTTCGGTGAGAGGAATGTCGCCCCAACTGCTATCACATTGTATCTAAGAAAATCGCCTCTCCACCCACACAGTGCGGGGTCGCGGCTTCCGCTGACCCGGCAGATGTTAGCGCGGCCGCCGTGTCCGGAGTGCCATTAACAGAAATGGGCCGTATCTGGCGCTATCGTCGCACTGACCAGACGGACGGCCGCGCGGCAAGAACGAGGCGCGCCGTTATCGCCGCGGAGTGTGGGTGGCCGCCGCGGTTTATCTCGGCGTCTGGCGCGCCCGCCTCCCACCACCTCCCACCTCCCGCCGCGCCTGCGCCCCGATATTTCTGGCACAATTAGCCGCATTTTCTTCTACGCAGCCGGCTGCCGCCCACGCCGTGCCTGCAAGAAAAGCGCATAACTCCTCGGGCGGACCACGCGGGCCGTCGCGACTCACCGCGCCGCACAGCGCCGCTCACTTTTAGCGGAAACTGGCCGTACGAGTGGACGCCTACATACTTCTCACGCTAGAATGGCTGTTGTTACTATAAGATGGTCAGCTTTCTTAAATTAGTAACATACACTACTGGCCATTAAAATTGCTACACCAAGGATGCAGATGATAAACGGGTATTCATTGGACAAACATATTATACTAGGACTGACATATGATTACATTTTCACGCAATTTGGGTGCATAGATCCTGAGAAATCAGTACCCAGAACAACCACCTCTGGCCGTAATAACGGCTTTAATACGGCTGGGCATTGAGTCAGAGGTTGGAGGGCATGTACAGGTACAGCTGCCCATGCAGCTTCAGCACGATACCACAGTTCATCAAGAGTAGTGACTGGCGTATAGTGACTTGCCAGTTGCTCGGCCACCATTGACCAGACGTTTTCAATTGGTGAGAGATCTGGAGAATGTGTCCAGAAAGGCCCGTACAGGGCCTGCAACATTCGGTCGCCCATTATCCTGCTGAAATGTAGAGTATCGCAGGGATCGAATGAAGGGTAGAGCCACGGGTCGCAACACATCGGAAATGTAACGTCCACTATTCAAAGTGCCGTCAGTGCGAACAAGAGGTGACCGAGACGTGTAACGAATGGCACCCCACACCATCACGCCAGATGATGCGCCAGTTTGGCGATGACGAATACACGCTTCCAATGTGCGTTCACCGCGATGTCGCCAAACACGGATGCGATCACCATGGTGCTGTAAACAGAACCTGGATTCATCCGAAAAAGTGACGTTTTGCCATTCGTGCACCCAGGTTCGTCGTTGAGTACACCATCGCAGGCGCTCCTGTCTGTGATGCACCGTCATTGGATCTCGACCAATGCGAGCAGCAATGTCGCGATACGATAAACCGCAATCGAGATAGGCTGCAATCCGGCCTTTATCAAAGTCGGAAACGTCATGATACGCATTTCTTCTCCTTACACGAGGCATCACAACAACGTTTCACCAGTCAACGCCAGTCATCTGCTCTGTATGAAAATCACTGACTGTGCTGTCTGCGTCTGGCTGGCATTGCAAGGGTGAGCGCTGTCTTTCCGTTGGAACGACAATACTACTTCTTCAAGAGTGCATGGAAATCTACTACTTCCGTGTGCATTTTCTTTTACTGCTCAGTCTTTGAAAAAAAATACTGCAATTACTACTGTCATGAATAATCGGGACTGTCTTTATGAACTCTGAGATAATGTTTGCTTTTGACCAACAGTGTATCAATCAGTGTGTGCATTTGATATATTTGTTAGCGTTAATATAAAAAAATTTAATAAACGTGTATTGGGCACTGCCCAAAACAATTTGTAAAATTTTTGTGGTGAGCATGGGGGCTATGTAAGTAAGCTGTTCAGGTTTTTATGTTGGTATTGCCACGTAGCGCTCTGTATGAAAATCACTGACTGTGCTGTGTGCAGTCTGTGGCTGGTTGGCATTGTTGGAATATTCGCTATCGTAATGTTAGGCAGTTGAATGTGAACAGCGCAAAGCCGGCCGGAGTGGCCATGCGGTTCTAGGCGCTACAGTCAGGAACCGAGCGACCGCTACGGTCGCAGGTTCGAATCCTGCCTCGGGCATGGATGTGTGTGATGTCCTTAGGTTAGTTAGGTTTAATTACTTCTAAGTTCTAGGCGACTGATGACCTCAGAAGTTAACGCGCATAGTGCTCAGAGCCATTTGAACAGCGCGCAGCGTTGTGCAGTTGGAGGTGAGCCGCCAGCAGTGGTGGATGTGGAGAGAGAGATGCCAGAATTTTGAGAACGGACGATCTGGACGTGTGTCCGCCAGAAAAAATAAATTTATGAAGCTGGATGATATATGATGACTTTTGAACCCTATTAAGATAAATTACATTGTTTGTTCCCCATCAAAATCTTTCATTTGCTAACTATGCCTATCAGTAGTTTGTGCCTTCAGTAGTTCGAATCTTTTATTTAGCTGGCAGTATTGGTGCTCGCTGTATTGCAGTAGTTCGAGTAACGAAGATTTTCGTGAGGTGAGTGATTCATGAAAGGTACAGGTTACTGTTAGTCAGGGCCATTCTTTTGTAGGGATTATTGAAAGTCAGATTGTGTTACGCTAAAAATATTGTGTGTCAGTTTAGTGATGAGCAGAATAAATAAAGAGAGAAATATCGGAGTACGTTCAGTTTTAATCAGCTGTCTCTGTATCAAATAACGTAGAAGTTTACCAGCACAGTAATTTATTATTTTTCTAAGGGCACGATTCATATTAGATGGAGAAAAATTTCTGTCCTTGGACGCCGCAGCGCCATTCTCTACATATTGAAGGTAGGAAAATGTCGCTAACAAAATTTCGTCCTATGCATATTTTCTATGGAAAGTGAACGTTAAAGAGAGACAATCTGACAACATTTTAATCACATTTACGATAAGTGTCGTCATTCAGTACCTGCCCTACACAGTCAGCACACTGGATAGAGTTTTGGGTTAGAATACTCGAGTACGAGTGCTAATCTAGTCTCAGAACTAGCTGAACATAGGAATTATTATTGATCCTCAGAAGTATTCTTGAAGAGTAATAACTAGTTAAAAATAAACCACCTGAATAGAGGTGAGGATAATAGTTGGTACTAATCCAGAGAAGTAGTGGGAGGACGGTGTACCGGAAACTGGTTTCGAATGTAGTTGAAGTAGTGCAGTTAAATACACTTGAACGATGTTGCTACGAGATATGCATTGTTGTACCCACGAGAAAGGAAGCAGAGATAGACTAACTTAGGCCCACAATCACACGACTATTCTATCGCAAAAGTTCTGCCCTCACTAACTAGACAGTACAGATACACACTATTGAATGAAGATATTTATCGTACACTGGTGTCCAAAACAAAAGCAACAAACCGCTATTTCCCCGCCCGTCGTTGTCAGACCTGTATTGCTGCCAGAGGTGGTCACAACCCCATCTGAGCACCAGTTCTCGCAATGTGTGTTCAAATCTGTTAAGTTGGACAAAACGAAGGACATTTTTGTCTACCTTTATAGTGGCTGCAATTGTTTACATTCTGTATTCTTTATAGTGTTTCTACTTTACCGTCTTCCGTTTATACTGTTTTGCGGCAAAATAAACGCAACCTTGATTTATTTTGAGCACCAGTGTATATCTGATTACTGTGTTGCCAGACTGCCTTTCTTCCACGTCCAGTTCCTACCGAAAGCATGCAGAATTTAGTTAGTGACGCTTTTGTACTGTTAGTACGCGAGGAATCACACTGCACCGTCGAGTGCGCGACTTTTGTTTCAGCCTACATGTCTTTACCTACACGAGTATTCGGCAAGCCACCTTATAGTTTGTGACGGTGGGCACTTCTTAAGTCACTAACTGCTCGACCCCCGCCACCCCCCAATCGTGTTCCATTCGCGAGTGTTGTATGGTTTGAGAGTTCTAATTTCTCTGGTTTTCTCCTTGTGAATATGCAGGGGGACATATGTGGGTGGAAGGACACGGTCCAATAACATTAATGTGATCACCTGGCAAAAGCCTGTACATGGTGAAAAGTATTTAAACCGACAAACTCTGGGAGGTTGTAGGGGACTTTTTCCCTAATGCCATTTTTTCCTGTGAGGAGTATTTAAACCGGTAGAGGAAGATTTCTCTGGCGGCAAATTAATTAAACCAACAAACACTTTCCCATTTTTTTATGACCAAGAGACAACGCATTAACACAACCCAATTGCAATTACAGTAGATTTTCAAAAATGCCTCCATCGACACGTAAACAAAGGTTACACCGTCGGATCGTGTTCTGTCTACAAGCGCAAAAACCCCAGGAGTATCCTGAATTGGTCCTGCTGCTGCTACTATCCGGGCATCCAGATCCTCTTCTGATACAACAGGAGCTGCGTGAACAAGGCTGCGCATCTCTCTCCACACAAAAAGGCCAGAGGGGACGTATCTGGGGATCGAGCAGACCATGGTACAGGACCACCTCTGCCAATCCACGTTTCTGGGAACCGTCCGTCCAGGAATAGTCGCACACGACAAATAAAATGTGCCGGCGCCCCGTCATGTTGGAACCGCATGCGTTGTCTTGTAGGGAGCGGGACGTCTTCCAGCATTTCTGGCAATTCCCTGGCGAGACAATTGTAATACTACCTGCCATTTAATGGCCTAGGTAGCAGATACGGCCAAATTAAACAGTCCCCAACAATACCGACCCACACATTAACGAAGAACCGCACTTGATGAGCGCTAGTAACTGCGGCATGTGGGTTATCCTCACTCCAAACATGCGAATTGCCCCTGTTGAAGACTCCATCACACCCGAACGTTGCTTCATCGGTAAACAACACAGAGGATGGAAATGTAGGAAGCATTTCACACTGTTCCAGGTACCACTGCGAAAACTGTGCTCTGGGTGGATAATCAACTGGTTCCAGGTTGTGGACACGCTGTAAGTGAAATGGACGTAACAATTGCTCTCGAAGGACTGTTCTTACATTCGTCTGATTCGTCCCCATGTTACGTGCAATTGCACGAGTGCTGATTGAAGGATCCCGCTCCACATGCTGCAAGGCAGCTTCCTCAAATTGCAGCGATCTTACCGTGCGACGGCGTCCCTGTCCAGGTAATCTACTAAATGACCCGGTCTCACGCAGACGTTGGTACACAGCAGCACAGGTCGTATGATGCGGGATTCGGCGATTTGGATATTGATGAACCCGCTGTGCAGCTCGTCCGTTGTGTACTTACTCCAGGTGTATCGCTCCATTAGTAAACAGAGACAATACACTACAACACTGGTGGACAGCAGTTGCCTACAAGTGAAGAGCGTAATACGCCCTCTAACAACTGAAGATCGTAATATGACCTCTAACAACTGAAGAGCGTAACACGGCCTCCACCGGTTTAAATACTCCTCATAGGAAAAAATGACATTAGGGAAAAATATTTGTTTTGATGTCCCCTACAACCTCCCAGAGTTTGTCGATTTAAATACTTTTCACCCTGCATAATCACCTTTTGCAGCACGGACGCGTGCAGGAAGAGAGTCATTGAGGTTCTCAAAGGCGCCGACATGAATGGTGTGGACAGTCCGAGCGAGGGGATCTCATGGATTCTCGATTGCGTTTAAATTCTGGGACTTTGGAGGGCAGGGCAGTGCGGTAACTTCATCGAGGTTCTCTTCGAACCACGTATCTACACAGCGAGCTGTGTGACACGGTGGTAGTTGCAAGTGTGCTGAGGGAAAAACAAACTGCGTGTATGGGTGGACATCTTCTCCAATGATAGATGCATACGTTGACCCATTCTGCCTTCCAGAATGACTAGATCACCCAGGGAATGCTACGAAAACACTCAAAAAATGGTTCAAATGGCTCTAAGCTCTATGGCAATTAACAACTGAGGTCATCAGTCCCCTAGACTTGGAACTACTTAAACGTAACTAACCTAAGGACGTCACACACAGCCATGTCCGAGGTAGGATTCGAACCTGCGACCGGAGCAGCAGCGCGGTTCCAGTCTTAAGCGCCTAGAAACGCTCTGCCACAGCGGCCGGTTGAAAACATTCCCCAGACCATAATGCTCCATTAAGACGATTGTTGCACGGCCGTACAAGCCGACGGCCACCTGTCCGATTTGAAACGTCGTTACCCAGCGGACGTCAACTTGCGGTACTGGGGTGCAAATCCCAGCCTTCGTCGACATTGAATAGCAGTCAGTGGTCTGGCGCATCAACCAGCCGCCTGCTGCGGTGGACCGTACACAGCAACGTTCGCTGAATGGTCATTGAGAACACACTGTTAGTAGCCCCTTGGTTCATCTGGGCGGTCAGTTGCTCAACAGCTGCTTGTCTACTCAGCCATACACATCCCCGCAGCTGTCGTTCACCGCTGTCATCCATGTCCGATGGTGTTCCATAGATGCGTCGGCCCCATTTTGCCATGTATACTTTAACCATGGCGGCACGTGAACAGTCGACAAACAAGCTACACACCAATTATTCGTGGAAAGTGTAAGCTTCCTGCTGGCTTTCGACTTCACATCTGTTAACGACAGAGAGTTTTGCCTCGTCCTATCGTAGCTTCTCACTTTTGTGCCCGTATATTCTTCTTGGATGATGTCTGTTTCACCAATACTCGTTGTGGAGAAGCAAGATGTAACTAGAATTGGTAATGAATATTAAACAGCTTAAATCTTTAAATGTTAATACTGTTTCGTAGAACAGTTGTGTCTTCCTTACGGAACATTCGACGCATATTGTACCAAGCACTGAACAAATTATATAAGCTTAAGCATCAGCTTTTCTCAATCCTTTTAAGCCAGTGAATCCGCCAGTATTTTTTTGTTTGTGTTCATATGACTCTTCAATTCTTTCTCTATAAAGCCCTAAATGATCCGTTACATTAACGATGCATATTAATATTAATGTACACTTCCTATCTCTCAGATCAGTTTAATGGACACATTTAACACTCGATAAATAGTTTCAAGTAAATTGTCTGATTATACGTTGTTAAGACCTACCGCCAGAAATGTGGAAATGCAATGAAAAATCACTAGCCTAATAATTTTTGTGCTGTATTTGTCAGTACATACTGAATGACAGAAGCGATCTTTTTAGAAGAGTAGCTTGCTGCGTGTTGTGTGTGGTACCCTGGGCAAGTTATTAGTGTATTGCCCTGACCTATATTATTTTAAACAGTACGCATGAGCTAAGAAGTGACATCTGCGTCCGAGATCGCACACTGATGCGTTGGTGCCTGACACGGTAACAGGCGGTTAGAATCCCGGTGGTCCAAGAAATTATTGCAGTCAGTAATTGTGCGGCAAGTTGAAGGAAACTGATGATGTAGAGTTCATAATCACCATATTATGCACCTATGACTCAATATATAGTTATTTATCGAAAACGAGCAAGCGACACAATTGACAGCAATGATGGAGGTGTCAAGTTAGGTTTAAGTAGTTCTAAGTTCTAGGGGAATGATGACCTCAGATGTTTAGTCCCATAGCGCTCAGAGCCATTTGAACCATTTTTCCCCCTTGCTTTCCATATTCATCGAGGACATTCAGCTGCCCAACCGCTCAACATATGATTCCACGCAGTACAGATGCACTCTTCACACTTTATAACTTGTCTTGTCTCCGGTGAAACATCACCAGATAGATGTACAGGGCTCCTGTATATTTTCCAATGTTCCCTGACGAGTCTGTGCGACTGACTGATTTAAAAGATTTTAAAAAAGAAGCGTGTTTCATAACGTCAGTGTGTGTGTTTGTGTGTGTGTGTGTTTGTGTGTGTCTGTGTGTGTCTGTGTGTGTATGAAGAACGCTAGACAGAAAATTTCACTGTTACATATTGTTTGTCTGATAAGCAAACTGTTTAATATTTTGAGAACTAAGGTACATCAGTAAAACAGATCTACGCAAAATACGTATTCACGAGCAGGTACATACACAGTAAGGTTAGCACGCAAACGAAATAATACGAAGTTATTTTAGTGTACATACTTAAGAGGAAAAAATGAAAGTGTGTCTGAAGTATCTGCAGGAGAATAGGTTACAGATATCTATAAAATTTCGAATGAGACGGTCAGAGGATTCGCCAAGACAGATAGAGGATACAGTAGAATACGATGGACGAAAACATCATACAGGACCAAACACGTTTGACTTTGAAAACCATTGTTTCAGAAGGGATGAGCACTATGGGACTTAACTTCTAAGGTCATCAGTCCCCTAGAACTTAGAACTACTTAAACCTAACTAATCTAAGGACATCACAAACATCCAAGGCAGGATTGGTTCCATACTGTAGCGCCTAGAACCGCACGGCCACCCCGGCCGGCTTTCTGTTACAGAATAAGCACTGTTTTAGTGAAGAAACCGGGAACTAAATGGCAGAAGAGAGACAAAGGTGCCTGAAACATTTTGCTTAACTGAGTTGTCTCATTAAGATGCCAACACAGATACTTCACGGAAGATGTGAAAATGCAGTTTCTTAAATAATGCAATGGATATCTCAATTACGGATAAAGGCTTTTCCTTATTCAGTTTATGTAATTGAGGATGTCAGTATATACATAGATGACGCACAATGGTAACATTACACAGGCTTACTTGGTGTGCATGTCCGTTGAGATCGTAATACAAGTTACTATGTAACGGTACATCTGTACTTCGCAGTCTGCTCTACGGCGTGTGGCGGAGGGTACACAGCACCCATGCATCACTTGTGTGGCTGATCACATTTTGCGAATCCTCATGACACTGTAGATCCGCAACTGTAGCAGTCCTGCAGTTGCCGGTTAACCTCGCTGGTGAGGTGACGCGCGCTGCGGGCTGCCGCGTGTCAGGGGCAAGGCCGGCCGCCCCAGCGCCTCGCTTCTGCCGGCCGGGCGCTTGGGCTGGCGCCAGTGGCGGTGGCGGTGGCGGTGGCGTCTGCGCCCGCCACGACCGCGGCTGCGTGCCGTTCCGCGCGCTCCGGCGCCTAATTGTCGGCCGCGACCCGCGACGTGCCGCCAGCTCCGTACTGGCGCCACGAAACGCCGGGCCCATCACCGGCTAATTCATCTGTCGGATTCGGCGTTCCGAGGCACCCGGCCGCGAAGCTCTTACATCCCCCTTCTTTTCGACCTACCGAGCGAGGTGACGAAGGTTACTAGATTCGCATTTTGAAGGAGGGGATACAAATGTCTGACTATTCCTAAACGCTTAAGGCAAATGCCGAGAAATTTTGTTTGAAAAGGTCAGGTGCGAATTCCTTCTCAACGTCACCCTGAAAAGTTACTATATTTCGTACGTTACTCCATATGTTTTCAATGTAGAATCATTTGAATCATGTCCTATATAAATGATTTATGCACAATAACTGTTTAACTGATCATGTATGTGTCGTGTATGTATAGTGTTTTTTAGTTGTAATGAAAAGCAGAATTTTAAAATTTTTCAAATTTTAAAATATAAATGTAAGTAACTGATCTCTATCTGACGTATCAGAATACTGTTTCTCACACTGCTCAGGTCGGTAAAGTACTCTGGAACCTTTTCTTGACTTCCAAGCAGACCGCGCCTACTCCTTGTTACCGATTTCGTCCAGATTTATGGTAAATGCAGGGCCTGGCTGGGGATGAAAGCGACTGGAGTGCGAGTGCCAGATGGTCGAGGGCTTGGAAGAAAGTAGCATTTCTGGCGTGGATCGGGTGAGGCACGATTCAGATATGTTTGCGTAGTTTTCAGGCAGCTGTCGGCGCAACGGAAAGAATACAGAACGGTAATACGAGGGTCGTAGGGTCAAGTCGCTACAAGGAAATATTTTTTTATTTTCAGTTGTTACGTTACTTACACTGCAAGTGAACCGAAGTAATACTCACTATATTGTGTTTATTAATATTTTATAGTGCTAAAGAAAATAAAGGCAAAGGAAATTTGGAATTGCAGATAAATTTCCACGAAGGCGTTGTAATTCAGCCGTACAGGACTTAGTTACGGGTGGTTTTCTGCCAAGCTATCTGATGAGATACAAAGTTTTATGATGTAAACCACGTTAGTTTTTCAGGATAGATTTTAAAACAATCACGTAATTTTAAAAATGAGGCGATGATAATGTGTGGAAGATGCTGAGAAAATTAGTGCTTCCCGTGTTTTTACGCTGCATATCACTACAGCACGTGTAGATTATCAACTGTAAAATAATAAAAGCTTCTAATTTTATATACGAAGTTCTCGGGTACACATTACAATTCTTTCCTACAAATTTTACAATCTCATGTTTTCCTTTGCCTTTCCTTTTCATGCCTTTTATGAAAATATCTGTATTAGTAAATACAATATATTCATCATTAATTCGGTTTATTTGCAGTGTAAGAAACGCAAAAACTGAAAATAAGTGATGTTCCCGCTTAGAGACTCGATCCCATGGCCCTCAACCTCTCGATCCTCTGGTTACCGTTCAGTACTCTTCCCGCTGCTCGAAGCGCTGTCTGCAGGCTACCCTGTCATAAATTGCTTGTGACTCGCCCGACGTGCGCCAAAAATGCTATTTTTTCTACACGCTCGGCTATCTGGAACTCCCACTTCTGTCATTTTCATTTATAACAGAGCCCTGCACATGCGATAAATTTGGAGGGAATCGGTGATGATGAGTAGGCGCCGTCCCCTTGCTAGCACGCACTGTTAGGGTAACAGATGCGAGTCAACCGTGGGCAGAAATTAGTGGAGTATAATAACAAGAGAACATCAGTAACGAGTAGTGGTGTTGGGTAGTTAAATATGGTGCAGAGTATTGAATTAAGGGTTGAAAAGTGTTTAATTGCAGTAATAAGTCACCTATTTAATTGTGGCCTCTGATGCAAGGCTATAAAAAATTAATGTTGCTCATTTCGCTTGTTGAGCTAGCATGAGGTTACGGAAAAGCAGTACGGTGAGCTGGAGGTGAAGATATTGCAGTGTGTTGCCTGATTACTGCTCAGTACGTCTATATATCACGGCAAGAAAGTTTTCGTTTCTGTAGAGCTGTAAGGAAGATCAGTTTAGTTTTTAAATATTTTTGAACAAAACCTTAGTACTGTTGATAACAGGATTTTCGTACGGTAAGGTCGTCTTCGTTCCACCCCCATTGTGAATACTGGCACTGTTGTTTAATCGAAAATACAAAATTATATACAAAATAACTCAGGTAATTAGTGAAGATCAAGTGAAATGTGTTTTAGCAACTGCGTCAAAAATATCCACCAGACATATCGGTAAAATCACTATAGCCTTTTTAGTAGTCTCAACAGGTGTTAGAACACAGTTATCGTTTCTTCAGAATTAATACAATTAAAGTAATAAAGTAAAAGAAGTAAAAATTTCATTAAAAGTTTTAAAGTGTAATTTGCTAAACTTTTCATGCGCATAGTTTATTAATCTTTAGCAACCCAAGCTTATAGCAAGGCTTGTTACAACCTCAATTCGAAATTATACTCGGACGATAATGGTCGTATCGTCGACGAGACGTTAAAGTGCAATCTTTCTTCATCTTTCCGACATCATGATCTCCCTTCTTATATTGATTTTTAAACTTCTGCCGCTTACAACCACAAATGTATTTAGAGATAATTAACTATTTATTATCAGCTAATGTTGATGAAATGGGAATGACACTGAGTAACAGTTGTTGTCGAAACTGGAACGTGGCATTTGAAGTGGAAGGGACTGTATAGGCATTGTAGCTCGAACAGAACAACAAACAGCAGCAAGTATCATATTTACATCTTTGATTGCTTGACATTTTTCAAGAGGCTGTTACTAGTCAAAGACATTTTTCAGAATTTATTTGAAATGAAGTTGAATATCTTCATACTATGAAGGGATGTGTTCATCTGAGCTCTGTCCGCTTGGTAAATGTGCCATACTAAAAATTATTGCTTCGTTAACCGACAACACTTTGATACCAATGGTCAGTAAAGTAAAAGCTTTTCTTTCTTAACCGACAATATTTTGGTAGTAATGGCCAGTAAACCAAACGCACAGTTGTGGGGTTTCCAGTTGTTCTCAGCAAGCAGCGAGCGTCTTTTATCTTGGGTGAATGGCATTTGAGACCGCAGCTGACGCCTAGCTGCGTGAGACAGTGGAATGAGACGGACCGTCGTGTATGAACGCCATTCGTTAATGAAGCGATGCTTTTTACAACACAGCAACAAGTATGAATCTGCGCCGCTAACTTTTCATATAATTAATAATAAAAATATTACCTGACAAAAGAAGTGAAGCATCCAGAAGGAAACGAGTAAACATAATGAAACGCCACGAACTGAGAGTGTATGTGATGTTATTTTAGTGGTTGTAAAATCTAGCCAAAGTTCCAAGTAACTTGGCAGTATGAGCCCACTTACCAGTAAGGTGTTGCATCTCCTCTGGCTTGGATGCACGCACTTACTATAACGGGAAGCCCATTGTATCCTCTGCTGGAGCACTCTGAACCACAAACTGACTCACATGCGGGGTGTGCCATTTGTTAAAGGGTTCCGCAAGCTTCTTCCGTAAGTGTCTGGTCTAGACTGATGTGCTTGGAATTTTAGTCGTCTGTTCACTACTGGTCTAGTCTTTGCTAGGTATTCCATCGCTGGACGTTTTGTTACGAGGTGTCTTTCGTAGTTTGCTGGTAATTTATTCATTCTTGTTTGAAGGGGCTCAACGCTGGCGTCATATGGATTAGAACACTGGGTGTTAGTTATGGGAATATTGCTATAATACGTAGTCGTAGTTTTGTCTTGTACAGTCGTTCAGCTACTGGTTTTGATAGGCTACCTAGGAACGGTTACGTACCACAGAACCGGTCTTCCAAAGGTTTCATATGCATGAAATTCTGTCGTAAGACTGCAGCCATAGAAGCGTTCTTTACTTTGAGAACGAAACAGGTCGTTTCACGTGTTTATTCCTTTAACGCGAGAACAGTACGTCGTCAGACATGGTTTCCTGTTCAAACAAATATTTACACAGACCTTTTAAACACCCTTTCGAACATGTACGAAAGAACAGACACAACGCATTCATATAACTGCATAAAGACGACTTTTTGGCCACGACTGCAGTGGTGGCTTTCTGCTGGGTCTACTGGTGGTCCATACCTAGCAAAGGACTGTAGTTTTCAAACCAATGGTTGCGCTGATGACAGTTTTACCTTTTAATAATAATTATTGCATACCAGCAGATCCAGAGGAAGATCTCTTCAACTGTGCCCAAAATGTCGGGTTTATTCAGTGACTGTTGTTTTACAATATGGCATGGAGCCATATCCAGAAAACTTTTATGTTAACTGACTCTGGCCGCGAAAGCCTGTGCATGAATATATCTACATTGCAAAAATGAAAATAACATTTTCAGTCAATCCAGTGCATGCAAGAACCTCAAAACACCGAATTCTTCCAGGAAAATAACTGTACAGATAATTTTGGAAACGGATCATATGTTGTGACATACATTGATATTCCTCTCGTTGTTTTAGAGGTCTAATTTGATCGTGAGCTATAAATTCTGAACATCAACTGGCTCATTTTTTTATTTCTGCACCAACGATAATCTAAAAAGCTCTTACTTCGCTTTCAAATTCTGCAGTTGGCTCTGGAAGTATCTAGATTACAATAATATGTAATTTTGTAAATGAATACGTCACTTCTTCAATAACTGTACCGTATATTCGCTGTTTTAAATACAATAACTATTCACAGTAACATCTCCGTATACGAAGCTCCACAACAATTTTTCAGTCTGAATGTCAATGCAAACTAAACAGCCCGACATCTCTTCTTGAGTCATCAGACCTCTGACTGGTTTGATGCAGCCCACCACGAATTGCAACCTACGTCCTCAATTATTTGCTGGATGTATGACAATCACTGTCTTCCTCTACAGTTTTCGCCCTCTACAGCTCCTTCTAGTACTATAGAAGTCATTGCCTGATGTCTTAACAGACCTTCTATCTTAATGCCCCTTATCCTTGCCGATGTTTTCCGCATATTCCTTTCCTCTCCATTCTGCGCAGAACCTCCTCACACCTTACCCTACTAGTCCATCTAATTTTCAACATTCGTCTGTTGCACCACATCTCAAATGCTTCGATTCTCTTCTGTTCCGGTTTCTCCACAGTCCTTGTTTTACTACCATACAATGCTGTGCTCCAAACGTACATTTTCAGGAATTTCTTCCTCAAATTAAGGCCTACGTTTGATACTAGCAGACTGCCCTTTTTGCTTGTGAGAATCTGCTTTTTATATCTTTCTTGCTCCGTCCATCATGGTTACTTTATTGCTTAGGTAGCAGAATTCCTAAACTTCATCTAATTCATGATCACCAATTCGGATGCTAAGTTTCTCAATGCTCTTATTTCTGCTACTTCTCATTACTTTCGCTTTTCTTCGATTTACGCTCAATCCATATTCTGCATTCATTAGACAGTTCAGTCCATTCAACACATCCTATAATTCTTCTTCAGTTTCACCGAAGACAACAATCTCATCAGCAAATTGTATCATTGACATCCTTCCATCTTGAATTTTAGTTCTGCTCCTGAATCTTTCTTCTATTTCCATCATTGCTTCTTAGATGCGCAGATTGAACCGCAGGGACGAAACACTGCATCCCTGTCTGAGACCTTTTTAATCCGGGCACATCGGTTTTGGTCTTCCACTCTTATTTTTCTCTCATGGTTCTTTTACATATTGTATATCACCCGTCTTTCTCTGGAGCTTGCCCCATTTTTCTCAGAATTTAGAACATATTACACCATTTTCGATTGGTTCAAATGGCTCTGAGCATTATGGGACTTAACTTCTAAGGCCATAAGTCCCCTAGAACTTAGAACTACTTAAACCTAACTAACCTAAGGACATCACACACATCCATGCCCGAGGCAGGATTCGAACCTGCGACCGTAGCGGTTGCACGGTTCCCGGCTGTAGCGCCTAGAACCACTCGGCCACACCAGCCGGCATTTTAGATTGCCGAACGCTTTTTCCAGGTCGACAAATCCTGTAAATGTGTCTTGATTTTTCTTTCGTCTAGCTCCCATTATCAATATATAACAAAAGAGTGGGAGGCTCTGTTGGACAGATAAATTTTCGTCTCTTGTTTTCGAACACATCCGTCACGTTGTCACTGTACGCTCTTTATTAGATGGCACGCCCCGCTTCTCCAACCCGGGACTCCAAGGCGCAGAATAACTGTTAATCCAGGAGGTCACGCAGCGCGTAGTAAATTCTATCGTCGTTCCACCCTGCGGTCGTGCGGGGTCCACCAGTACCAGTCTACATGCACAAACAATAACAAAACTTTCAAACAGGTTACGATTTTACTTAAGTAGTAAAATACACTAGTGGCATTAAAATTGCTACACCAATAAGAAATGCAGATGATAAACGGATATTCATTGGACAAATATATTATTCTTGAACTGACATGTGATTACATTTTCACGCAATTTGGGTGCATAGATCCTGAGAAGTCAGTACCCAGAACAACCACCTCTGGCCGTAATAACGGCACTGATACGCCTGGGCATTGAGTCAAACAGAGCTTGGATGGCGAGTACAGGTATAGCTGCCCATGCAGCTTCAACACGATACCACAGTTCATCAACAGTAGTGACAGGCGTATTGTGACGAGCCAGTTGCTCAGCCAGAATTGACAAGACGATTTCAATTGGTGAGAGATCTGGAAAATGTACTGGCCAGGACAGCAGTCGAACATTTTCTGTATCCAGAAAGGCCCGTACAGGACCTGCAACATGCGGTCGTACATTATCCCCCTGCTGCAATGTAGGGTTTCGCAGGGATCGAATGAAGGGTAGAACCACGGGTCGTAACACATCTGAATTGTAACGTCCACTGTTCAAAGTGCCGTCAATGCGAACAAGAGGTGACCGAGACGTGTAACCAATGGCACCCCATACCATCACGCTGGGTGATACGCCTGGATGGCGATGACCAATTCACGCTTCCAATGTGCGTTCACCGCGATGTCACCAAACACGTATGCGACCCTCATGGTGCTGTAAACGGAACCTGGATTCATCCGAAAAAATGACTTTTTGCCATTTGAGCACCCAGGTTCGTCGTTGAGTACATCATCGCAGGCGCTTGTGTCTGTGCTGCAGCGTCAAGGGTAACCGCAACCATGGTCTCCGAGCTGGTAGTCCATGCAGCTGCAAAAGTAGTCGAACTGTTCGTGCAAGTGGTTGTTGTCTGGCAAACGTCCCCATCTGTTGATTCAGGGATCGAGACGTGGCTGAACGAACCGTTACAGCCATGCGTATAAGATGCCTGTCAACTCGACTGCTAGCGATACGAGGCCGTTGGGATCCAGCACGTCGTTCCGTATTACCCTCCTGAACCCACCGATTCCATATATTCTCCTAACAGTCATTGGATCTCGACCAACGCGAGCAGCAGTGTCGCGATACGATAAACCGCAATCTCGATAGGCTACAATCCGACCTTTATCAGAGTCGGAAACGTGATGGTACGCATTTCTCCTCCTTACACGAAGCATCACAACAACGTTTCACCAGGAAACGCCGGTCAACTGCTGTTTGTGTACGAGAAATCGATTGGAAGCTTTCCTCATGTCAGCACGTTGTAGGTGTCGCCACCGGCGCCATCCTTGTTGAATGCTCTGAAAAGCTGATCATTTGCATATCACAGCATCTTCTTCCTGTAGGTTAATTTTCGCGTCTGTAACGCGTCATCTTCGTGGTGTAGCAATTTTAATGGCCAGTAGTGTATTTTCAGTTGTAGCCATCATCATTCGTCGGCTAGGATGATATTCGGTGTCACAACAATTTAACAAAATGATATGTTACGCCACAGTACATAAAGCTAGGAATTGTAATAACAGATAATTAAGAAAAACGCGTATTACAGTGTCGGAGAAGTAAAACCTAGCTTGTAACAGTGCTGTTCACTTCTCTTCTGAAGTGTGTCGAACGTCTTGCGAGTCGATCTAAAACGAGCGCTGTTTGTAAACACCCAGCAACTGTGCCGAACCAATAACAGGGCTAGTTCGTTATTCTAATGACGCGCTCCATTCCGGCTGGGTGGAATTTGAGATTTACGGCGGATACGCGTCTTCCTGATAAATAATCGGGAGGCAGACGGAGCCGACTCTCCCGAAATAGCCCGCCCGTGTCACAGGAGGGACATAAAGACTTCTGTCCACTCATTAACGTGTCCCGCCGTCCGCGCGCCGCACGATTACAATAAACATCGGCGACGGCTCTTGTAACGAAGACTGCGGGAGAAGTAATTAACATAGATGAACAGATACGCGTCTCCGAGACGACACTGACGAGTCGGGAAACAAATACTGAGTGGCCGGTGCGTCGGAGGTGGCGAGTGGGCGGCCGCCGCCCGCAGGCGGCACCGTCCGAATTCCTCAGATGCGTCGCTTGGCGCGGCCGGGGCGCCCGCCGCGAGATAGCAGCGCAGGAATGCGGGCTACTGGACACTCGATACGGAACCACTGCCAGATAAATCGCGGCGCGGCGCCGTGGCGCCCACCGCAGTGACGTCACGAGGCGCAGGAATGTGGCCGTCCTGGACCTGGTGGTGGTCTGGCGGCAGCCGTCAGAAAAACTACTGTTTACTTCTGTTTACAAAGCAACGTGCCGCCTGCACGCAAATTAATGTTGGTGCCATTGCAGTATCCGGAAGGATAAAAGTTATTTAAGTCAGTTTCGTGTCTTACATCTATATCTACGTGATTACTTTCAATTCACACCTCTGTGTTTGGAAAGGGTTCATAGAATCGCCTTCAAACGATTTGTCGACCGTTCCATTCTTGAGCAGCACTTCGCAAAAAACACGTAAATCTATCCGCGTTGAGCTGTGATTTTTCTTATTTTATCACTATGTTAAGTTTCCGTATGTAGTTAGGACTCAATATAATACGCAGTAAAACACAAAAAAAACTATAAAAAGACGCGCCATGGAGAAATTATCCGAATGGAGCGGAAATGGGTAGATGTGATGTACCGGGTGATCAAAAAGTCAAAATAAATTTGAAAACTGAATAAATCACGGAATAATGTAGATAGAGAGATACAAATTGACACACATGCTTGGAATGACATGCATGTCCGACAGATGGCGCTTCACCTGATCAGAATAGCAATAATTAGGATAACAATGTAAAACAAAGCAAAGATGACGTTCTTTACAGGAAATGCTCAATATGTCCACCATCATTCCTCAACAATAGTTGTAGTCGAGGAATAATGTTGTGAATAGCGCTGTAAAGCATGTCCGGAGTTATGGTGAGGCATTGGCGTCGGATGTTGTCTTTCAGCATCCCTAGAGATGTCGGTCGATCACGATACACTTGCGACTTCAGGTAACCCCAAAGCTAATAATCGCACGGACTGAGGTCTGGGGACCTGGGAGGCCAAGCGTGACGAAAGTGGCGGCTGAGCACACGATCATCACCAAACGACGCGCGCAAGAGATCTTTCACGCGTCTAGCAATACTTTTTTTTCTTTGTTCTAATAAAACCCATGTCACTCCAAGCATGTGTGCCAATTTTTACCTCTCTATCTACATTATTCCGTGGTTTATCAAGTTTTCAAATTTATACTGACTTTTTGATCACCCGGTGTATGTACAGACTAACAAGTGATTTACTATTTCAGAAAGATGGATGATTTATTCATGAGAAACAAGCTTCACAAATAGAGCAAGTCAATAACGCGTCTGTCCATCTCTGGCCTTTGTGCAGGCAGTTATTTTACTTCGACTTGATTAATAGAGTTGTTAGATACCTTCCTGGCGCATTAGATCGCCAAAATGCCGAGCTGGTTTGAGGCCTCTGTCCATAATGCCCCAAATGTTCTTAGTTAGGAACAGACCTGATGACCTTACTGCCCAAGTTGGAATTTTGCAAACACCAAGAATAGCAGCCTGATGGGCGAGCGGGCATTACCGTGCTGAACTTTTCATATATAAATTTTCATTTCGTATGAGGGGCAACACAACAGGGCGTGGAATATAGCCTATGTACTGCTGTGCTGTAAGCGTAGCTCGGATGACAACCTTTTGCTTCCTGCTGTAACGTGATCACTCCTGGTCATCTGGCTGTATGGCGGGTGACATCAGGTTGGTATCCCCCCACTGTCCAGGGCATCTCCAGATGGGTCTTGACTGGTCAATCGGGGCTCAATTCGGAGCAGGACCCATCACAGAAGACAGTTCCACTCCTGTATATAAAATTCGAGGCCGAATGTGCCCAACACCACTCCAAAAGGGCATATTGGTGTACAGAAGTCAATGGTAGTCGGTGGAAAGGGTGCCGTAAGCTCAGCTCCCTTTCTGTGAGCCGCCTGTTAATGATTTTTGTGGTCACTGGAGTCCACGCCGGATACGGTGGCCGATGCGCAGTGGCCAATTTTCATCCAAAGCGCTTGGCGATTAACTTTGTGTGTCAGTTTCATGATGGGGTCACCATCAATTCGTTAATGGTCATACTTATTGTGATGTTTACATGGAAATAAGGCACTGCGAGAAATTAGAAAAACCTCGTAGAGGTCGCTATGATTTTGCGTATGATGTATATTACCCAATATGTTGTTGCATATGAAACGTAGCTAAAGCATCGAATTTTTCTGTAAAGGCACGAGGGAGGCAATTCTGTCGTTGTGGTTGATAATGGAAGCAAGACTAAAGAAAAATCAAGACACTTTCATAGGATTTTTTGACCTGGAAAAAGCATTCGGAAATGCAAAATGGTGCAAGATGTTCGAAATTATGAGAACAATAGGCGTAAGCTGTAGGGAGAGACGGTTAATATGCAATATGTAAAGAGCCAAGAGGGAATAATGAATGTGGACGGCGAAGAACGAAGTGCTCGGAGTATAAAGGGTGTAAGACAGGGATGTAGCCTTTCGCCCCTGGTGTTCAATGTGTACATCGAAGAAGCAACGGTGGAAATAAAAGAAAGGTTCATGAATGGTATTAAAATTCAAGGTGGCAGGATATCAATGATACGATTCGCTAATGACATCGCTATCCTGAGTGAAAGTGAAGAAGAATTACATGATCTGTTGAATAGAATGAACAGTCTAACGAGTACAGAATATGGACAGAGAGTAAATCGAAGAAAGACGAAAGTAATTAGAAGTAGCAGAAATGAGAACAGCGAGAAACTTGACGCTCACGAAGGAGTAAGTTAAGGAATTCTGCTACCTAGGCAGCAAAATTACGCTTGTCGGACGGAGCAAAGGGGAACATCAAAAGCAAGCGTACCTGCCCAAGAGAAGTCTACTACTATCAAACATAGGCCTTAATTTGAGAAAGAAATTTATGAAAATGTACGTATGGTAGCGAAGCATGGACTGTGGGAAAACTGAAACAGAAGAGAATCGAAGTATTTGAGATGTGGTGGTACAGACAAATGTCGAAAATTAGATGGACTGATAGAGTAAGGAATGAGGAGGTTCTGCGCAGAATGGGAGAGCAAAGGTATATGTGGAAAACATTGACAAGAAGAAGGGCAAGACGATAGGACTACCGTTAAGAAATGAGGGAATTACTTCCATGGTACTAGAGGGAGGTGTATAGGGCAAAAACTGAAGAGGAAGACAGAGATTGTCATACATACAGCACATAATTAATTGAGGACGTAGGCTGCAAGTGCCATTATGAGATGAAGAGGTTGGTACAGGAGAGGCCGTACGGATAGCCGTGCGGTCAGAAGCGCCTTGCCACGGTTCGCGCGGCTCCCCCCATCGGTGGTTCGAATCCTCCCTCGCGCATGAGTGTGTGTTTTGTTCTTAGCGTAAGTGTAGCTTAAGTTAGATTACGTAGTGTGTAAGCCTGGGGGCGGATGACCGCAGCAGTTTGATTCCATAGGAACTTACCACCACCACAGGAGAGGAATTCGTGGGGCCGCCTCAAACCAGTCAGAAGACTGACAATTAAAAAGAAAAAAAAAAGACTCAAAAGATCAATGACAAATTTCGTTACGAGCTTCTTTAGTAAGCGCGAGAGCGTCATACAAGAGGAGTTGTGCATCAGGCAGAGCATCGCTGTTAAAATTCTGAAACCTTTACATTGTAAGAACAGTCAAGTAACATAGCTCGCCGGACAAGATACTGGTCAACCCCACCCTCAGCGCTACAAAATAGCACACTGGTCGTTTTGCAGTTGGACATAAAGACGTGACAGAATCGCGAAGAATAGTTCTCGTGTTGTGACGAAACCATGACCGCACCGTGGATGAAGTTGCCTTATCCTACGTGTCTACAAGAAATCGTGTAATACAGCCCCAAAAATCTGCTAAACGGCACGGCCCATGAACAAGTGCCATGCCTTTTCAGTGGCCGCCGCGGTGGCCGAGCGGTTCTAGGCGCTTCAGTCCGGAACCGCGCGACTGCTACGGTCGCAGGTTCGAATCCTGCCTCAGGCATGGATGTGTGTGATGTCCGTAGGTTAGTTAGGTTTAAGTAGTTCTAAGTTCTAGGGGACTGATGACCTCAGATGTTAAGTCACATAGTGCTCAGAGTCATTTGAACCTTTTCAGTGACAATCAGTTCCAAACCCAACAGCAATTGCTGCAGTCAGTGAACGCAGATCCTTCACAAATTGTGAAGAGAACTGCATTCAGTGGAATTGGAGTTGTGTACCTTAAAAAAGCCATTGGTCTCAGCCGCCAGCTGCCAGTCTTCAGGGAGTGAAACAATACAAAACCTGGCTGGAGACTTGTAGTGTGATCCGGGGAGTCGTAATTTTGGCTCTTTTCAAAAATGAAAGGCGTCGAGTGCCCCGACGGCCCAGTGAAGCGTTTCACCTTCAGATGGGGCGTCGTTCATTATGGTTATGCCGTGGACTTTCCCATCTTCAAGTGTGATAAAAGCTGTCTTCTCAGGACTGCATACAAACATTCCTGATTTGACGAACGGACAGGCATGCTATCGCGTCTCAACTGGCCCGCTAAATAACCCGAGAAAATGTCTGGGACTTTTTGGAACAGAGTGTGAAACGCAGCTACCAATGTCGCAGCAAATTAGTTGTTCCACGATATCTAATCATCAATGACTGGCATAATTTGGATATGCCAGACCCGAAAACTGTTATGATCTCCCTTAGTCGCCGACTTGAGCAAATTTTCAAGGTTAGAAGAGATTTTATGTGGTAATAGTGCGACACCTCAAAGGTGATGAAATTTTTGTTCATTATATTTATACAATGCACGAAATACACTACTAGCTATTAAAATTGCTACAACACGAAGATTACGTGCTACAGACGCGAAATTTACAGACAGCAAGAAGATGCTGCATTATGCAAATGATTAGCTTTTCAGAGCATTCACACAAGGTTGGCGCCGGTGGCGACACCTACAACGTGCTGACATGAGGAAAGTTGCCAACCGATTTCTCATACACAGTTGACCGGCGTTGCCTGGTGAAACGTTGTTGTGATGCCTCTTGTAAGGAGGAGAAATGCGTACCATCACGTTTCCGACTTTGATGAAGGTCGGATTGTAGCCTACCGCGATTGCGGTTTATCGTATCGCGACATTGCTGCTCGCGTTGGTCGAGATCCAATGACTGTTACCAGAATATGGAATCGGTGGGTTCAGGAGGGTAATACGGAACGCCGTCCTGGATCCCAACGGCCTCGTATCACTAACAGTCGAGATGACAGGCATCTAATCCACATGGCTGTAACGGATCATGCATCCACGTCTCGACCCCTGAGTCAGCAGATGGGGACGTATGCAAGACAACAACTATCTGCATGAACAGTTCGACGATGTTTGCAGCAGCATGGACTATCAGCACGCAGACCATGGTTGCGGTTACCCTTGACGCTGCATCACAGACAGGAACGCCTGCGATGGTGTACTCAACGACTAACGTGGGTGCACAAATGACAAAACGTCATTTTTACGGATGAATCCAGGTTCTGTTTACAGCATCATGATGGCCGCATCCGTGTTTGGAGACATCGCGGTGAACGCACATTGGAAGCGTGTATTCGTCATCGCCATACTGGCGTATCACCCGGCGTGATGGTATGGGGTGCCATTAGTTACACGTCTCGGTCACCTCTTGTTCGCATTGAC
Source organism: Schistocerca cancellata (assembly GCF_023864275.1). Taxonomy (NCBI): domain Eukaryota; kingdom Metazoa; phylum Arthropoda; class Insecta; order Orthoptera; family Acrididae; genus Schistocerca; species Schistocerca cancellata. Next base: position 218,159,001 of record NC_064631.1, read on the forward strand.
GGCACTTTGAACAGTGGACGTTACATTTCAGATGTGTTACGACCCGTGGCTCTACCCTTCATTCGATCCCTGCGAAACCCTGCATTTCAGCAGGATAATGCACGTCCGCATGTTGCAGGTCCTGTACGGGCCTTTCTAGATACAGAAAATGTTCGACTGCTGCCCTGGCCAGTACATTTTCCAGATCTCTCACCAATTGAAAACGTGTGGTCAATGGTGGCCGAGCAACTGGCTCGTCACAATACACCAGTCACTACTCTTGATGAATTGTGGTATCGTGTTGAATATTCATGGGCAGCAATACCTGTACACGCCATCCAAGCTGTGTTTGACTCAATGCCCAGGCGTATCAATGCCGTTGTTACGGCCAGAGGCCGGTCTGTGTGGCCGTGCGGTTCTAGGCGCGTCAGTCTGGAACCGCGTGATCGCTACGGTTGCAGGTTCGAATCCTGCCTCGGGCATGGATGTGTGTGATGTCCTTAGGTTAGTTAGGTTTAAGTAGTTCTAAGTTCTAGGGGACTGATGACCACAGATGTTGAGTCCCATAGTGCTCAGAGCCATTTGAACGGCCAGAGGTGGTTTTTCTGGGTACTGATTTCCGTCGATCTATGCACCCAAATTGGGTGAAAATGTGATCATATGTCAGTTCTAATATAATATATTTGTCCAATGAATATCCGTTTATCATCTGCATTTCTTCTTGGTGTAGTAATTTTAATGGCCAGTAGTGTATAATCAGAGAAATTCATGCAGTAGTGGGATAGGAGAAGCAAGGTGCCTGGAGGAGGAAATGATTGTATTGGTACCCGAGAGCCCCACTGGGACACATAGCAAGTTGGGTCGCGAAGTGTATTTGTAGTATCAGATGCAGCTTGAAGAGGGAGGCATTAAAGACCTGACACTTTGCAGAGCTCTGCCTGTCGGTGTATAAGAGTTTACAAATTGGTGTAGCCACCTGGTGTATCAGAGACCTTAATATGACTCCAAGCTAAATGTGGTTTAACAGACGACTGAATTTTGCAGTAGAGCTTGTCTTAAATTGAGGTATACAGGAACAGGTCGTGCGTATTTTGAGTCGCAGCAGGTACGGAGCGCAGCGCGGTGCCGTCAACTCGGCTGAGTCGTAGCATATAACGCGGGCCCTGCCGGGAAAATGCTACATCGAGAGCAGAGCCGAGACCGGGAGGCTCGCAAAGTGCGGTGCGGCTGTCCCGCGAGAGGCCGCCAACGAAAACAAGCAGATCCCGGGGTCACCAATAACAAACCACCAGTGAAAATAGCTGCCGCTCTTACAGAACAACGGCGCCGGCCTATGTCCCACATTCCCGACTTGCACAGCCTCGCGTGGCAAGGCTGGTCCCGTACGTTTGACGTCAACGAGGGAGAAGGAATGCAGGCGGCTGCGTGCGATGCGTGACAGGTGGTTGGCGCTGTGGCGGCGCGTCGCGGACAGGGAACACGTCAGTGTTACGTGCAACAGCTGTACGTGTTAACACTCTTCCCTCGGTCGTCTAGATAGCAGAATGTGACATATTTCCTGACCGCGCCTTTGTGGTCATCCTGTTCACTATTGTGCAAGCCAGGGCCAGTTGGGATTTTTTAAACGTAGCCTAGAGGCGGTGGTCATGTCTTTCTTTATTCGCCGGCTCTTTCTAGGGGGTCCGCGGCCACCTTTCACCAAATCGTGTAAAATAATGAGTAAAATTATTGAATAAAAATGTGAAAATCAAATTCATCACTATTTTTTTTCGTGTGAAAAACATGTGTACTTTTACTTCAGGTCGTATCCCCAAGCAGCCTTTGCGGTTCCTAAGTGAGAACGTAATACACAGTTTAGTGCCAGAGAATGCGGCTTCTCTGATCGACTGTTTAGAACATTACGGGGGTCGTTTGTGCGCTGGCTCACGGCGCTAGATGCGCTGAAACCTTTTACGCATGCGCGGAGCGAGCTTTGTCGACCAATCACAGCGCTCGCTGGCACGTATGCGGCCCCAGGCATCATTAAATGTTAAACTTGCCTTGTCAGTGCACTTCCTGTTTTATAAGTCGATTTTTGACCAGTTTATTACTTCTAACATGGATCGGTGGCTGAAGTCAGGATCATTGAAGAAGGCTGCAGTTTCTCCATCGCCTTCACAACAAGGGAAGTTTCCAGTTGAAATGAATGAGGAGGTAGGACGACTAAAGGAAGACTTTACATACATTTGAACATTTTTCTTCGGAGTTCACGAAAAACCACACACACACACACACACGACTGTTACGAAATATGCATGCTCCTTACACAACAGTAGCCAAATAGTGGAGGACGTGACGTTGATTGCTCTTGGAGGAAGAAAGCTCCATCGTGTGAAATTTCAATTACCAAGTAATTTTAATCAGGTTATAGTGTGTTGAACAAAGAGAGTAAATCCACTAGTAAGTGTCTGGATACAGTGGAAATTCAAATTGGATTGTTAATTTCAAGTTGTTTTCATTCATCTCTAAACCAAAGACTTTTGATACTTCGGGGGGAGGAGGGTCATTGGGAACGTGGCACCTGCATTAAGAAGCTTTCAGTTCCCATGGGTTTCGCTCTGAAATTTGAAGTTACTGTGTTCTTGACTGACTAGGGGTCCGCCATGGATTTTCGACTGAAGAAGGGGTCCGCCAGCTGAAAAGGTTGGGAAGCCCTGACTTAAGGTCTTCTGACCTCATGACGGTAGGCGTTTCCCAACACCCTTTTGAAGAAACGCCTGAAAACCGTGGCAGGAGTCAGTACCTTATAGAAATCGCGCGTTAAAGGGAGCAGGAAACGGTCAATGGCAGTGCCTTAACTGTGTTTGCTGAGGTATATGTTAAATAATTTCGAGGAGTGGTCTGGAGCTCGCTAAATCTAGAAGTCAGTCGACAACCCCCTTGTTCATCTGAGGTGTCAAGTCGTGGGCCCTGAAGGTGTTTGTTTAGCTGAAACCGCGATCAAGTGACCATTCATGATCAACGAAGTTACTTTTGAAATATTGAAAGAATCAGAAGAGCGCTACCAAGCACTAGCATGGAATTATGTAGTCATTTCCCGGTGTTTTGGGCCACTGATGCATTTCACTGAGCGTGCACGTGCTCGATAGCAACAACCATCTTAAAATGAGGAGAAGTTAGTTAGCAGGAGGTAATCTTCACTGATCGAAGCGGACCTGGTGTGGTTTATTTGAAACAAATAAATTCCACTATATTCTGGGGAAACTTGAGTGTCATTCTTTTGCGCGTCTTTTGAGCTATTGATGTTGAACTGCAAACCTGTTTTGTTGTTTGTCCACGGAAGTAATTAGGTGTATGAAATGGTAGCGGTATATACATTGCAACTAGGTACTTGGATTTCACAATCTTCCTGAGGGTAGTTAGACAGCTGCGATAATTTCAGTGTAACTATTGTCTTTGAATGAAAGTGTCATCTCTGTTCGTCTCATAGCGTATTGTTTTCAGTTACCTTTTGTAGTCTTTCTAAGTATGATCCAAGTTTCATCGAGCTATATTAATTGTCTGTGACACATCATGCGAAAGTTACATTCGTCTTACGTTTTACCAGCCAGTGTATATTAGATTAGTCTCAAGGTACAAGAATTGTATGTCCGCGTAAAGTGCTTAGGTGAATAAATGTTCGATAACCAACTGTAGCAGCTATTTCACCCCGGAATTTCCTCTAATTAATTCACCTAGTGAAATCAAGAATTTCAGCGAAAGAGGAGAGTCTCTACCATAGCTCCGAAATACTACCCTTCAAAACACAGCTGCCCAACTTAACTCACTGCGGGTGACTACATATCCAGTGAAAAATGGATAAAGCGACAGGGTCTTCTACCCCTATAACTCCTTTCCGCTTTCATATTTAATGCATACCACAACTAGTAAGGAAAGAGTTTCTGAAGAAGAAAAAAATTTAAATCTTTACAAACGTATGTGTTAGCAAGGCTTTTCTGAAAGTATTTGATTAGACTGTCGTAGAGACGGATGTGAAACGTGGGCAAAAAGCACTATAAAGGAAAAGAGAATAGACGCTTTCCAGATCCGGAGCTACTGAATAATTATGAACGCTAATTTGGGTAGATCCGATAACTACTGCAGAGCCACTGAAAATAATTTGGCAGGAAAATGTGTTGTGGGACAACTTGAGTAATAGAAGGAACTGGTTGTTGGGACACGCCCTGTGCCATGAAGGAATACTGTAGTTAATACAGTGTTAAATATGAGGGATGGTGGGGGGGGGGAGGGATACGATACAATATATTCTTCTTATAGAACTCCCTTGACTTCAACTGTAGCTGATCACACTAAAGTTTTAATTTTTAATGACACTAGTATAATTGTTATACATTCAGGTTACGAACCGACTGCTTGAACAAATCAGTTTCAACATAGACACAGAAAACGGGTGACAATTAAAATAGAAAACACTATTATCGTAGTTTCCCACTCACAATTCAGTTCGCGTTGAATATCAACTGTCTTACAATCGTAAATCCGAAGGCAGGTTTCTGAGACTGAAGACAAATTGTATACTCTCCCGGAAGACATGTGTTCAAGGCCTCCTGTAGATACTAAATGCAGAATATTGTACGTAATCAACGAAGCCAACGGAAATCTGTATATGTATTGTACACTTTGTTTGTGGAAAAAGTGGGTTATGTATAAACTTACGATTCGTAAAAGTTATCACGGTAATGGATCATGCCTAAAATTAGAAGAGTGAAAAGAAAGTGTTTTATTTCACCATGCTCTTATGGGCAAAATTCTTTTACAGTTTATTTCAGTATACACTTCTAAGCAGTTGTGAAGTATGATCGGGTGGCTCATTTGGAAGATAACTCTAAGAAATGTCAAAATTTTTTCTGAATGAATAGGGTAAGAACTACCAATTATAATAAGTTGACAATAAACATGGATATCAGCAGCCCTGTACAAATGATGGTACGTTTCCTGGCGTATAAAATTATATTTAGCTGTTGATTCGTACTTGAAAAGTGCACCAGCAATTTCCACAAGAAATTTCACCTTTGTTTCCGACAGCTTGTGCGACCACGATAAAATATCACTTTATGATCTAATGCCGATAATTCATACTGCTCATCTTCCAATAGTTGGCATTTACATAACTCATCAGACAGAACTTTTCATTCTCTTTCTTTAGTATTCCAGGAATCTTACGTATTTTTTGACTTATAATCGGATTACTGAATCAGAAGAAATGGAAGTACTGTTTCAATGTGTAAAAAAGTGTCCTCTATAATAGTGTATTGATAATGATTGAGAATTTTCGTTGGCAAGTAGACTCACAGTCGGTATTATTATATTATTATTAACTCCATATTCTCAGACCGTAATGTATTTAAAGTGCCTGTGACTAATAACGACACGCATCACTTTCACAAACAAACTGCTGTTAATAACATTTTTGCGTTCTCGAAAGTCAATCAACTGACCAATCTCGATAATGTAAGAAGGACAAATTTTGATCCAGCTCTCGTTTTATTTTTCAATGTAACAAACAATAAACTTGTACGAATTTGAATCCCGTCCGGTGGCGCCGCCAGATGCAATGTACATAATACGAAATGTTGACAGTGCAAAATATATCCTACCTGGATGTGCAATGAGAAATACTATGCCTTGTAACAATTGCACCTAGTAAGAGACATTAATGCACACAGCCATAAGTATGCTACTTATATGATATTCGTACACGATGTTAATGGACAGCATAATAATTCTTCACACGCAATATTTAATAGGTTTTTTATCGCAGAAATAAAACAGTCATAATCCTAACCATAGTATATAAATCATTCACGTTCGGCTTGTACTTTTATCTGTTCAATGAGAAAGTCAATTTTAATACAACTTATTTATTTTCAAACAATAATTGTATTTTTGCTCTGAACCAAGTGCGTATGGACAGTAAATTCTGCAGCTATACTTAAGTACATTTAATCTTGAAATACATATGAGTCAGTCACGAATGTAAACTAGTATATATATAAATATAGTAGCACATACCTTTGATATAAGAGGACGCCATCCCGCTGTATGTATGTAAACAACTATACTGCAAAGGGCTAATCAGCGATTGGCATGTTAATTTAGTTGTCAGGCGTTTTCTATGTATCAACGATAGTCCTTCAGCTGAGCTATATTCCGGACGAAATTTCGATATCACTCATTCCGATAATTTATTTTAATATGTTTCTTGTTCCGTATTTTAGAGAATACTGTGGAAGTATTTCTTGAGCTTATGTAATACTGTAAGTACATAGCCTTTCATTTGATAATACAAACTATTAATCGCAAGAAACTGCTGAACTATCATTTTTGTCCTAAATAATAATAAATTAGTGCTCTTAAATTTTAGAATATTGCAGGTGATGTAGTTTTATGTCACTAATTTGACTTTCGATACTACGGAACATTAACTGCAAAATTGCCGGAGCCCAATATATTTGCACGTGCTTAGAAGGCAATATTAAGTTAAGCCTGTATTTAAACCACAGAAAATGTAGCAGTTCGTTGCATAAAAATGAGAATTAACCTACACTTATTTATAATACGAGATTATTTTTGAAAAATTTCTCAGGACAAATATTTCACAAATACACTCCTGGAAATTGAAATAAGAACACCGTGAATTCATTGTCCCAGGAAGGGGAAACTTTATTGACACATTCCTGGGGTCAGATACATCACATGATCACACTGACAGAACCACAGGCACATAGACACAGGCAACAGAGCATGCACAATGTCGGCACTAGTACAGTGTATATCCACCTTTCGCAGCAATGCAGGCTGCTATTCTCCCATGGAGACGATCGTAGAGATGCTGGATGTAGTCCTGTGGAACGGCTTGCCATGCCATTTCCACCTGGCGGCTCAGTTGGACCAGCGTTCGTGCTGGACGTGCAGACCGCGTGAGACGACGCTTCATCCAGTCCCAAACATGCTCAATGGGGGACAGATCCGGAGATCTTGCTGGCCAGGGTAGTTGACTTACACCTTCTAGAGCACGTTGGGTGGCACGGGATACATGCGGACGTGCATTGTCCTGTTGGAACAGCAAGTTCGCTTGCCGGTCTAGGAATGGTAGAACGATGGGTTCGATGACGGTTTGGATGTACCGTGCACTATTCAGTGTCCCCTCGACGATCACCAGTGGTGTACGGCCAGTGTAGGAGATCGCTCCCCACACCATGATGCCGGGTATTGGCCCTGTGTGCCTCGGTCGTATGCAGTCCTGATTGTGGCGCTCACCTGCACGCATACGACCATCATTGGCACCAAGGCAGAAGCGACTCTCATCGCTGAAGACGACACGTCTCCATTCGTCCCTCCATTCACGCCTGTCGCGACACCACTGGAGGCGGGCTGCACGATGTTGGGGCGTGAGCGGAAGACGGCCTAACGGTGTGCGGGACCGTAGCCCAGCTTCATGGAGACGGTTGCGAATGGTCCTCGCCGATACCCCAGGAGCAACAGTGTCCCTAATTTGCTGGGAAGTGGCGGTGCGGTCCCCTACGGCACTGCGTAGGATCCTACGGTCTTGGCGTGCATCCGTGCGTCGCTGCGGTCCGGTCCCAGGTCGACGGGCACGTGCACCTTCCGCCGACCACTGGCGACAACATCGATGTACTGTGGAGACCTCACGCCCCACGTGTTGAGCAATTCGGCGGTACGTCCACCCGGCCTCCCGCATGCCCACTATACGCCCTCGCTCAAAGTCCGTCAACTGTACATACGGTTCACGTCCACGCTGTCGCGGCATGCTACCAGTGTTAAAGACTGCGATGGAGCTCCGTATGCCACGGCAAACTGGCTGACACTGACGGCGGCGGTGCACAAATGCTGCGCAGCTAGCGCCATTCGACGGCCAACACCGCGGTTCCTGGTGTGTCCGCTGTGCCGTGCGTGTGATCATTGCTTGTACAGCCCTCTCGCAGTGTCCGGAGCAAGTATGGTGGGTCTGACACACCGGTGTCAATGTGTTCTTTTTTCCATTTCCAGGAGTGTATATTGATATTTTCGACGCTTCATTTAGTAATGTACATGCCTGTTATTAATGAAAACACATAGTTCCTTGTTCACTGTAGACTGTTTTTACAGACCTCCTGAGTCAGTTTCACAAATATTTTAGCTTAGATGTTCTACAACGCGACGTCGTTGCTGTGGATTATGAAGGACAGAGGCAGATATCTAGTCCTGTGTCATAATGGGAATGGGGAGACATGGTGGTGGTGGTGTCGGGGGGGGGGGGGGAAGGGGGGGATATGAGAAGTAAGAGATTAACGTGTCGATGGCCACTTAAAGGAAATATTTGGAACGAGTGTGTACTTAGCTGTTCATTTCTTTTCGGATATTTTCCCCTAAACGGACGATTTTTTCATGCAGACATAGAGGAGCAAAGGTTACTTTTACATAAGTAAATGCAGCACGATAAATCTACGAGGGACTAAAGTACAAATAATTTCGCAACTGTAGGAACTTCAAAACAATTTAATATATTGTGGGCATGCAGAGTTAAGAAATACATTTTCTAGATTGGAATAACTACAAGAAACTAAATACAGTTTCTCTTTTTGGGATTAACGTTAAATATTCAGTGTTTACCCCTATATCAACAACCTTCATATTTCACCACTCATTTGTCACGTACATGCAAAAAATGTGTGATACTTACTTCAGCATTTGCTATACACAATACAGGTATAATACATGTTCGGCTCTAACTACTTAACGATCGAGACAAAGAACAAAATCTTCAGACATTGCTATTTTTCTTTCTTTGGATGATGCCCGTGTTAAAGGTGAAAGTTAGTTTCATATCAATCAACGTGTGATGAATAACTAAATAAGCGATTTGGTTTAGTGTAACTAAGAACATAAAGTTCGGCACCATCGTTCGCGTTATACTTTTCTTAATTTGATAAGCCAGAATTGCTCCTTTGATGAACTATGCGTGAAAGATATTCTGTATTTGCAAACATAGTTCAGGATTCCGACTGTCAGATTGAATTTTTCGGAGAAAATCTGAAATTCAGTGATACGCAAATTACTAATGATTAGAACCACTTAGCGTTTCCGTTCCGCGTTCTTCGTGGCACATAGACCATAAAATTGATTCCAGACATTTTAAAATTTGCCCTTGCACACATAGTTAAGTCGTCTTTTCTTATTGGTATAGTAGAAGCATACCATAACTACAAGTTAATGAAACTTTCTGGGGTGTTAAAACAGTGTGTCGGAACGGGATTAGAAGAATGTGTCTTGTCTTTCACCAGCAGTAATCTTAACGACTCAGCTACTCGGGCACGACTTCTCTACTTATTAACCGAGCTTGGCCTTAACTTCGCTTCAGGTCACGGAATAACAAGAATCTACTGTTTCTAAAAACATTACTGATGCGTTTCGGGCATGGCCCGTGATCAGAATATCAGAAACAAACACGGTACAAAATATAATGTCAAATAGTAACTATACATCAGTGCTCGGTGACACCATTTTGACAGAGGACTGAGCAAAAGTGACATCATTTGTGTTGTGTCATTTCCCTCATTTCTATTTAAATTTGATGTTTAAAATGTCTTCTTTGCGACCAGCTTTTTGACTAGATGCTCCTACCAGCGTAAAACATTGGTCGATATTAGAGAGGTTCCCGCTTTCGTAAGCCGTGGTGTACTTCTGGTGTCGAGCTTAGCGAGAAGTATTTAATGCGCAACCGTAGGCTAATTAAACAGGAAGACTTTACAGTTAGAGAAACCATCAGCTTTTACTCTCCCAACAGTGAGTTCCGGTTGCCGTCATGCACTAGTCCAGAAAAGATTATTCGGTAAGGTAGAATAACCGTACATTACTCGGTCAGACAGAACAACAGCTACTTGCGCCGTAGAAGTGTGACTACTGCTACGTGAGTTGAGTTTTGGTGACTGTGGATGTGGTTAAGTGCGTGATTAGTGGTGGGCGGGCGCGTGCAACTCATGCAGGCATGCAGTGTGTTTATGTACGAGCCCGGGCTGGTGCGCCACTAGCTCATGCTGTTCCATGCACTTTGTGTACTGCGAGCTAGGAGTAGCTACCATGCTGGACCAAACCTTGTGTCTGCCCGCCCGCTCGTGCTCTACGCATGCAGAGGTCACGCTGCGCGCACCCCTCGTAAGTTAGTATGTAGCTCGCTCGCTTGCTATCCGTACGCGACTGACGCCACATGCCATGCTGATTAGCCCTCGTCTTTAGTCTGTGCGTCTTTCGTGTGTGTGTGTTTGTGGTTAGTAAGTGTGAAATAATGGGAGATTGTGTCAGTACTTAATGAAGTTACTCACTGGATTTCCCACGTAGAATGGTTTCTGAAAATGTGACACTTAAAAAGTGGAGTACGTTACCTTGGCAATAGAAACTTCTGACAGGTCCGGCAGGCACGATAGAGGCTGCCGGCAGTGCAGCTTTAGTAGCGTACAGCGTTAGTCGGGAAGAGATTACGACATCCGAAAAGGGGGTCTTGAGATAGCTGATTAATGCACGACAAGGGCTGAAATATTTTCATGTAATAAAAGCGCTGGAGAAAACTGATTTGCTCACGTGGAGCGTGCCAGGAATACGTTGCGTTTCACTACTGCGTTAAGATGTAAGATTTTTCGGGTAATGGTTGGCATCAAAAAGTGTCCTAAACTATAGATTTCTTAAACGAAGTCTGTCTAGAATTTTAATCAATCCTGTGCGTTCACCTTGCAGTCGTACGTGCGCTAGAAGCACACTCTTCGAATCTACAACACATATGGCGGCTTCATCAGTCTAACATGGAGCTCCTCAAGTGAAATGGTAAAAAATTATGGGTAGAGATTTCGCTTCAAAAATATGCATATCTTCCAAAATATCGATTTTACAGGCAGCTGAGAAATGCTTTACTAATTAAATTTTTATCTAAATAATCCATATTCATCACGACTCCTGCTCAAGTGTTTGACCAAAATGAACTTTTTACTGGAAACTATGAACGAATGAAATTTGTGAAGTCCAGAACTGTTTCAGCAGAAGCCTCTGTAGCTCATTTCATAACGGCGTGGAGTTAGATTATTTGGCTCTGTTTAGCGTCAGCAATTCAAGAAAATTACATATCATGTCACGAATATTGGGAAATTTCAAGAAAATTAGACATCATGCCACGAATATTGGGAAATTTCAATTAAAATTATTGCAAACAAGAAAATGACCACACAGTTACATAATAGTTCAATCACGTTACTTCCATTGACACACAATTTTAGGTCAGATTTAAAAGTTATGATATACTCGTAAAACACGGCTAGCTGTACCTGAACGGAAGAGTGACCCTACAAAATACGAAAAGCGAAGGATACTTTTATATCAGCCCATATTACAATACCAACATCTCAGCTGCAAATGTTCGTTATATTTGCAGAGCAAACCAAATTTTTCCCGTAGCAACCTTTACAACAGCATCGACCGTACAATGTTGGTTTCCGGAGCTCGGTCCCTACCAGATTTGTGTAGGCGGTTGAATGGCACTCGACACATAATTCTGAAGAACAAGAGTTAAGAAGATTTTACAATACAGCGCGAAGGATGGACTGTTCATGTGCATTTTATGTATATACACTATTGGCCATTAAAACTGCTACACCATGAAGATGACGTGCTACAGACGCGAAATTTAACCGACAGGAAGAAGATGCTGTGATATGCAAATGATTAGCTTTTCAGAGCATTCGCTTGAGGTTGGCGCCGGTGGCGACACCTACAACGTGCTACCATGAGGAAAGTTTCCAACCGATTTCTCATACACAAACAGCAGTTGACCAGCGTTGCCTGGTGAAACGTTGTTGTGATGCCTCGTGTAAGGAGGAGAAATGCGTACAATCACGTTTCCGACTTTGATAAAGGTCGGATTGTAGCCTATCGCGAGTGCGGTTTATCGTATTGCAACATTGCTGCTCGTGTTGGTCGAGATCCATTGACTGGTAGCAGAATATGAAATTGGAGGGTAATATGGAACGCTGTGCTGGATCCCAACGGCCTCGTATCATTAGCAGTCGAGATGACAGGCGTCTTATTCGCATGGCTGTAATGGATCGTGCAGCCACATATCGATCCCTGATTCAACAGATGGGGACGCTTGCAAGACAACAACCATCTGCACGAACAGTTCGACAGTGTTTGCAGCAGCATGGACTATCAGCTCGGAGACCATGGCTGCGGTTGCCCTTGACACTGCAACACAGACAGGAACGCCTGCGATGGTGTCTCAACGACGAACCTGGGTGCACGAATGGCAAAACGTCATTTTTTTCGGATGAATACAGGTTCTGTTTACAGCACCATGATGGTATCATCCATGTCTGACGACATCACGGTGAACGCACATTGGAAGCGTGTATTCGTCATTGCCATAGTGGCGTATCACCCGGCGTGATGGTATGGGGTGCCATTGGTTACACATCTCGGTCACCTCTTGTTCGCATTGATAGCACTTTGAACAGTGGACGTTACATTTCAGATGTGTTATGACCTGTGGCTCTACCCTTCATTCTAACGCTGCGAAACCCTACATTTCAGCAGGATAATGCTCAACTGCACGTTGCAGGTCCTGTACTGGCCTTTCTGGATACAGAAAATGTTCGACTGCTACCCTGGTCAGCACATTCTCCAGATCTCTCACCAGTTGAAAACGGTTGGTCAATGGTGGCCGAGCAACTGGCTTGTCACAATACGCCAGTCACTACTCTTGATGAACTGTGGTATCGTGTTGAAGCTGCATGGGCAATTGTACCTGTACACGCCATCCACGCTCTGTTTGAATCAATTCCCAGGCGTATCAGGGCTGTTATTACGGCCAGAGGTGGTTGTTCTGGGTACTGATTTCTCAGGATCTATGCACCCAAATTGTGCTAAAATGTAATCACATGTCAGTTCTAGTATAATATATTTGTCCAATGAATACCCGTTTATCATCTACATTTCTTCTTGGTGTAGCAATTTTAATGGCCAGTAGTGTATTTGAAAGCAGACGCTAATAAGAAGCTTTCTCATTCAAGAAGTTTACGACAGTGTTACTCTTTGGACTTTCGTTCCCTTACAGACATAGACGCTTGAGATAATAGAACCGTTAATGCTCTAGTAGAAATACAGTTATTACAATGTGATGTCTTGTACAATACACTTTCTGTTGTTGACCTGTTGAGGACCATACTTCCCCTTCTCTATTTCTAGACCAAAGCTGTTATCACAGATCATTTTCCTTCAATAGAAACCGAAAGAAATGGGTCAGTCCTTAACAAAGCGAACGTGCATTCAGAAGGAGCAGCTATGCGACAGTCCCTGAATCAGCTGTGGCAGCTTCTTCTCTTCATCCTAGAACTGAGTAACGACATGTAAGTCGGCGAGAATGTTACCCCTATTCTTCTTCTTTCCTCACACCACTAATGTCTGCCACGAATTCCTGCTACGTAAAGCGCTCAGTGGAAATTGTCGAGCGAGGAGGTGCAATGGTTAAGACTCTGGACTCGCTTTCAGGCAATCCAGATGTAGGTTTTCTGTGGTTTCCTTGAGCCACGTAAGGCGAGTGTCGCGATGGTTGCTTTAACGAGCATATGGATAATTTCTTTCCCTGTCCTTGTCTACTTCGGTCGAGGAAGTGATCTTTGTTTTATGGATATGTATTAACAGGGGCAGTAAAACTCGATGAATAACAAGTACTCCAGCAGCCACAGCACTTCCCCGATTCGTGCTGACCGCTACCGCCAAGCATGCAGCGCTGTGAGTCGTTGCAGGATTTCTCTTTATCCTTCGTATTTTACTATCCCTCCCGACAAAACGAATGTCGGATTAGACTAATTTAACAGAGCTCTATCCAGTGGGCACGTAAAATTCCGATTTGTAATGGAAAAAAAACCGACGATTTCGCCACTTGTAATCACATGAAAGACGTATCGAACAGCATTTGTTTGGGCTGACTCCACCTACAGAACGCAAAAATTAAACTGCAAGTATCTGCCTAAAGACGAGAGAAAATGCCCCTGACTTCTCTCAGGAGACACAACCAGTATAAAGGGCGATTCAAAAGTCGTGTTTCATAGGTCAAATAGGGTGAACCAGAAGTCCACCGACAAACTTTCGAAAGTGTAAAACGGATCAAAACAAGAAAAACGTCGAGTAAACATGGGCTCCAAAATGCATATGATATGAGCTATGATCACTTTTTTCATTTTCGCTACTGTGAAACACATCTCATCTACTGAACAAGCGCTCATACATCTTAAAGTATGTCCATTAGAGCCCATATTTAGTAAACATATATCTCTGCTTTTGGTCGATACTATCACCTATGAAAGTTTGTCGGTGGATTTCTGGTTCACCCTATTTGCCCTGTGGGCCGTGACATTTGGATCACCCTGTGTATTGTGAAAAGTAATGGTTTTGTAACTCTCCCATGGAGTAACGCCAGAAGTTTTACGTCTGAAGGTTTCTATCCGCTAGGAATGACATGTTGTGCTGCGTTTGTTAGAAACTCTTCATTCCAGTCACACAGTTGGTCTGATATTTGGTACGCTGTGTTTTTTTATTTTTTTGTTCATTAGGCGGCAGGGTGGAACTGTATCGAATACGCGGTGTAAGTCAAGGAAAACGGCATTAGCCTGGGCGCTGGTCTCTACCGTGTTGGGCGTCCCGTGGACGAACAGGACAAACTGGGTATCACACGATTCACACGGAACGCCGTGCTGGATCCCAACGGCCTCGTATCACTACCAGTGGAGATGACAGGCATCTTATCCGCATGGCTGTAACAGATCGTGCAGCCACGTCTCGATCCCTGAGTCAACAGATGGGGACGCTTGCAAGACAACAACCATCTGCACGAACAGTTCGACGACCTTTGCAGTAGCATGGACTATCACCTCGGGGACCATGGCTGCGGTTACCTTTGACGCTGCAACCCAGACAGGAGCGCCTGCTATGGTGTACTCAACGACGAACCTGGGTGCACGAATGGCAAAACGTCATTTTTTCGGATGAATGCAGGTTCTGTTTACAGCATCATGATGGTTGCATGCCTGTTTGGCGACATCGCGGTGAACGCACATTGGAAGCGTTTATTCGCCATCGCCATCCAGGCGTATCACCCGGCGTGACGGTATGGGTTGCCATTGGTTACACTTCTCGGTCACCTCTTGTTCGCATTGACGGCACTTTGTACGGTGGACGTTACATTTCAGATGTGTTACGACCCGTGGCTCTACCCTTCATTCGATCCCTGCGAAACCCTACATTTCAGCAGGATAATGCACGGCCGCATGTTGCAGGTCCTGTGCAGGCCTTTCTGGATACAGAAAATGTTCGATTGCTGCCCTGGCCAGCACATTCTCCAGATCTCTCAGCAAGTGAAAACGACTGGTCAATGGTGGCCGAGCAACTGGCTCGTCACAATACACCAGTCACTACTCTTGATGAACTGTGGTATCGTGTTGAAGCTGCATAGGCAGGTCTGCTTGACTCAATGCCCAGGCGTATCAAGGCCGCTATTACGGCCAGAGGTGGTTGTTGTGGGTACTGATTTCTCAGTATATATGCACCCGCATTGCGTGAAAATGTAATCACATGTCAGTTCTAGTATAATATGTTTGTCCAATGAATACCCGTTTATCATCTGCATTTCTTCTTGGTGTAGCAATTTTAATGGCCAGTAGTGTATTTGCGGAATCCGTATTGGTTCTTACATAGGAGATTTTCGGTCTCCAGAAATGTCGTAATGAACCACGTTCGTGCTACGCCACGGATATCCCGAAGACGGACGAAAGTAACGTTTCAGTTCGTGAAAAGCTTAGTTTCCGGACGTCTGTGGAGATGAAGTGAGCCCTGCGGCGGGCATTTGCTCATTGTTCGATTATTGGGCGAGTACAAGATCTAACGACGTCACAGCCATGGGATTCCCTGAGTGGCAACACATTTTAAAACTACCGGTACATCCGCGTCTGAGGCGGGATTAGAATACGGTGCTGCATTCGGGACGCTGCTGCGACGCGCTACCCCGAGGTCGTGGATGTCAGGCAGGGGCATAGTTGCAGCTGAAGCGGCGACTGCGAGAGTGAAAGGAGACGCGCCGCTGCGCGGGCTTTGATGTCGGGCGCCGTACAGTGGAGCTGCAGCGCGGAATTGGCAGAACGCGACGGCGCGGCTGGCGCGGGCGGCGGCGGCGGCGGCAGCGGCAGCGGCGGCGCGGCCACGGGCCGGGGCGCGTTATTTCGGGGGCGGCCTCCGGCCCCCGGCTTCGGCTCGTCAAACGCGCCCAAGGCTGACGCTGTCTGCCGCGGCGCTGCCTCGGCCGCTCTTACCGCCGCAATAATTAATAACTACGGCGCAATGCCGTGTCTGCGACGGCGACGGCGACGGCCCGAGGCCTATTTAAAGAGTCGCTCACACGGCACCGAGTCCTGCTCTACAGCGCCGACGCTCGTACAGGCTCAACACACCGTGTTGTCTGCTGCTTCGAGGCACCTGCAGGTTAACAGGTAGCATTTTCATCCCATACTTTCAGAGGACAATACTCTTCATTTGGGTAATGTAGAACTCGCGAACTCCCAATGATATACAGGGTGGTCCATTCATCGTGACCTGGCCAAATATCTCCCGAAATAAAGGTCAAACGAAAAAACTACAAAGGACGAAACTTCTCTAGCTTGAATGGGGAAAGCAGTTGGCCCGCCAGATGGCGCTGCCATAGGTCAAACGGATATCAACTGCGTTTTTCTTTAATAGGCGTCAAATGGTTCAAATGGCTCTGAGCATTATGGGACTTAACTTCTGAGGTCATTACTTAAACCTAACGAACCTAAGGACATCACACACATCCATGCCCGAGGCAGGATTCCAACCTGCGACCGTAGAGGTCACGCGGTTCCAAACTGAAGCGCCTAGAACCTCACGGCCACACCGGCCGGCTTTTAAATAGGAACCCCCATTTTTTATTACATATCTGGTTTCCTCCTTCAAGCTAGACGAGTTTCGTCCTTTGTAGTTTTTTCCGTTTGATGCTTATTTCCTGACTTATTTGGCCTGGTCACTATCAATTGATCACCCTGTATATGACGGCGTGACTCTCGTAGCGGCAAATATGGATACTGTTTATTGTGGTAACTAGGGCGACGAAAAATGACGAATCTTTACTATGTTAACAGAAATTACAAAGGAAACAAGTTATTCACTTACTTTACTCATCAGCTATGTCCTCTACATGGACTATTCCATTAGTTGTGTATGCTGCCGGAAGCAATCCTTGATTCTCACAACTCGGGTACTTTGTAGGTATGTCTCTCAGGAAAATTGAGAGGATCTCAGAATGTTGAATTTTCAAGCCGGCCGCGGTGACCGAGTGGTTCTAGGCGCTTCAGTCTGGAACCACGCGGCTGCTGTGGTCGCAGGTTCGTAAGCTGCCTCGGGCATGTATGTGTGTGATTTCCTTAGGTTAGTGACGTTTAAGTAGTTCTAAGTCTAGGGGACTGATGACCTCAGATGTTAAGTCCCATAGTGCTTAGAGCCATTTGCACTCTTTTGAATTTTCCCACGAAACCGTAAACAGTGGAACCACAGATAGTGGAAGAGTTACAGTACGTCTCTGTCTGCCGGTCGGCCCTCTCTTTGAATCGATGATTTGACATATTTCCACAAGGGCTCTGTATTCTGTTATGGACAGACGGCTCGTACAGATTTCACAGAATTATTTACAGATTCATGTTGGAATCCTTTCTTCAAGGTGTCGAAGGGCTTCAAGCCTTCTGTCATAACTGTGGTCCCTGGTACGATGAAGTGGTTCATGAGAAACGCTAAAGTTTTCTTTCCCTCGAATAAACTATGAAGCACTTCTGGCATTCCCCTTCAAAGCCTTCAAAGATCCACATGTATTCAATTTCGTTTTCTAGCGGTCGCCCTTTCTTGTATTTCCGAGTGGCTATATGGCATTCATCTATTTCAACTATCTTGTTTTGTCCACCGATAAGAACACTGTCGTTCGTGACTATCACATAGCAGGCTTCTCTAAAGAACCCGCCGTAGTAACAAAAGGTGTTTGTCGATAACTCAGATTCGGAAGCAGTCACTTGTAGGGTATAGTCTCTTGCACCACACAAGACTAAAATAATGCTTTTTCCGATGGTCAGCTTCCAGTTGTAGAAACATGTGTTTTTTCTTATCGATGTCCTTTTCTGAAACCACGAGCAATACAACTGAAATGGGAAATCAGCGTCTTACGGAGTTTAACACAGTTGTCTCCATGACAATCTACCAGATTCCTGAAATCGTCATTCGGCACCAATTCATGTTCCGAACAGAAATCCAAACAAGATTGCAAACGACACACTCGAGAAATGAAGTTTCGCCAGGTGAGACTATCGGCCCTCTAGACTACAATGGCTTCACTCATTCCTGTTCAAAATCCTAAACGTTACACGATGTTCCCTTAGCAACGCACTCACCACGATAAGCGTGCGTGTGATGTATTTCGTCGTTGGATATATATCGTTATGGGCAAACTCAGAACTCCTGGACGTTAAAAGCTAGCATTTTCATCCGATACTTACCGAGCGAGGTGGCGCAGTGGTTAGCACACTGGACTCGCATTCGGGAGGACGACGGTTCAATCCCGTCTCCGGCCATCCTGATTTAGGTTTTCCGTGATTTCCCTAACTCGCTTCAGGCAAATGCCGGGA
Source organism: Schistocerca cancellata (assembly GCF_023864275.1). Taxonomy (NCBI): domain Eukaryota; kingdom Metazoa; phylum Arthropoda; class Insecta; order Orthoptera; family Acrididae; genus Schistocerca; species Schistocerca cancellata. Next base: position 218,177,735 of record NC_064631.1, read on the forward strand.
TGTTTCCTTTGAAAGGGCACGGCCGATTTCCTTCCCCATCCTTCCCTCACCCGAGCTTGCGCTCCGTCTCTCATGACCTCGTTGTCGATGGGACGTTAAACACTAATCTCCTCCTCCTCCTCCTCATCCGATACTCTCAGAGTGCAATAGTCTTCATCTGTAACACTGAACGACATTAGGTAAAGTATTATGAGATACTGTATTTATTAATCAATGAAAATTTAATTCCTAAATAATTTTGTCTACGAGATGAATTTTTAATCCATGTTTAACTTTCGGTGGAATTATTTGTGCCACCATTCGTCTGATATCTCTCAAGGAGTACCTATGCGACAGTCCCATCAACATCCACAGAGTTACATGAAATGTATTCGCAGTTGCGAATGCGAGCAACCATCAGCTATATAATGGAATGATGAGAGTGAAAATTTGTGCCGGACCGGGACTCGAACCCGGATTTCCCACTTATAGCGAGCTGTCGCCTTACCATTAGGCTATCCGAGCACGACTCTCACCCAGATCCGAACATCTATGTGTTGTCATCTATGTGTCTACAAGCTGCACTCGTACATCTATTACATGCCGTATATTCCGGTACAGGGGTGACATTTTAATTGAAAGTCGCCTGCCCAGTGTCGGCAGACAAATACGATATTGAAGGGCCTGTGTTGTTCAGAAGTACGATGCAATGTTCCTTTGGACATGCAAGCATTTCGTATTTATCTGGAACTTTTGATTAAAATGTCTCTCCTCCACGGAAATATCCATAATGGATATACGAGTGCAGGTTGCAGACACATGGTTGGCGAGATATGGAAGTTTGATCTGGCCGTGAGTCGTGTTCGGATAGCCTAATAATGGTGAAGTGAACGGTTGCTATAAGCGGGAAATTCGGGATCGAGTCAAGTTTGGCAGAGATTTTCATTCCCGTCATTCCATTACAAAGATGATGGTTGAACGTATTCGCAACTGCGAATACATTTCATGTATTTCATAACGGCTGCAGTCGCCGCAGTGCCTGTTCCTTCGGATATGCATGCATGCCTGAAGAAAAATTTTGAACAAAGCAGGCACTGCAGTATCGTACCCACAGCATTGTGTTATCCCTTGCGTCTTATGGTTTCAAGTGTATTACATAGAAATTGTTGTGACTAGGCAAAACTACTTACGTCTGGCTATAACTGTGGTTTCTTTGATTGACACAAGAAATAATAGTTCACTTTATTACGTAAATGAATAAAAGATTTACTTAACTTTGACGCACTTCTTTGCGACTGTCGTCGACTAGCAAAGCATCACTTGATGCACTACTTAACAAACTGTTCTCTTGAAATACAATGTACAAAGTAACAACACTACAAGTGCATCTAAGACTTTGACAACTGGCTGGTCCTGTACTGTGATGTTTACTACTGTCGCTGAGATCTTGAACTGGGCAGAGGTCCTTAGCTCGACACTATATTGACCTCAACGTGAGGGTGCTGCTGTGCTGGGGGGCAGAGCATGGTCTTCAGCAGCGCTTCCCATACCTCTGCGGAATCGGTTCGTGTTGTCGACTATGTGGCATTGTGATCTCTTGACGATACCACATAATCATTACTTGTATTTCTTAAATAAAATAATGGTTGGGGGAAAAAGTTTGATAGTTCCTCAGATAAACTCGAAAAATATGAAGCATAACATAATTCTATGGATACTGAGAGAATTTGACAGATTTTGATCGATGTTAAACCCACGAAACACCAAACAATGGCCCCGAAAACTATACGTGCATTCGAAACTCATCTCGTAGACAAATTGTTTTAATAATAAAATTTTCGTACACATTTTCTGGTAACTAACTGACATTGGATTTGAATTACTTGCATTGAATAAAATTTAGTTAGGGGCATATGAGCTGCAGTACTTGCACTGTGTCACGGACTATATATCGGATTTGCATTACTGTAGTTTATTACTTTTTCTCCGTAGCTCGAAGTGATTGTGTGTTGCATAGAGACAATGATTTTAATTACATTGTGGCGCCAAGCTCAGAGGGCGCCAGAGGTGCCCAAGTGCAATATACATGGTGTTTTGTAATTAGCAAACTAAAATACACTACTGGCCATTAAAATTGCTACACCACGAAGATGACGTGTTACAGACGCGAAATTTAACCGACAGGACGACAGGAAGAAGATGCTGTGATATGCAAATGATTAGCTTTTCAGAGCATTCAACAAGGTTGGCGCCGGTGGCGACACCTACAACGTGCTGACATGACGAAAGTTTGCAAACGATTTCTCATACACAAACAGCAGTTGACCGGCGTTGCCTGATGAAACGTTGTTGTGATGCCTCTTGTAAGAAGGAGGAATGCGTACCATCACGTTTCTGACTTTGACAAAGGTCGGATTGTAGCCTATCGAGATTGCGGTGTATCGTATCGCAACATTGCTGCTCGCGTGGGTCGAGATCCAATGACTGTTAGCAGAATATGGAATCGGTGGGTTCAGGAGGATAATACGGAACGTCGTGCTGGATCCCAACGGCCTCGTACCATTAATAGTCGAGATGACAGGCATCTTATCCGCATAGCTGTAACGGATCGTGCAGCCACGTCTCGATCCCTGAGTCAGCAGATGGGGACATTTGAAAGACAATAACCATCTGCACGAACAGTTCGACGACGTTTGCAGCTTCATGGACTATCAGCTCAGAAACCATGGCTGTGGTTACCCTTGACACTGCATCACAGACAGGAGCGCCTGCGATGGTGTACTCAACGACGAACCTGGGAGCACGAATGCCTAAACGTCGTTTTTTCGGATGAATCCAGGTTCTGTTTACAGCATCATGATGGTCGCATCCGTGTTTGGCGACATCGCGGTGAACGCATATTGGAAACGTGTATTCGTCATCGCCATACTGGCGTATCACCCGGCGTGATGGTATGGGGTGCCATTGGTTACACATCTCGGTCACCTCTTGTTCGCATTGACTTCATTTTGAACAGTGGACGTTACATTTCAGATATGTTACGACCCGTGGCACTACCCTTCATTCGATCCCGGCGGATCCCTACATTTCAGCAGGATAATGCACGACCGCATGTTGCAGGTCTTGTACGAGCCTTTCTGTATACAGAAAATGTTCGACTGCTGCCCTGGCCAGATCTCTCACCAATTGAAAACGTCTGATCAATGGTGGCCGAGTAACTGACTCGTCACAATACGCCAGTCGCTACTCTTGATGAACTGTGGTATCGTGTTGAAGCTGCATGGGCAGCTGTACCCGTACACGCCATCCAAGCTCTGTTTGACTCAATGCCCAGGCGTATCAAGGCCGTTATTACGGCCAGAGGTGGTTGTTCTGGGTACTGAGTTCTCAGGATCTATGCCCCCAAACTGCGTGACAATGTAATCACACGTGAGTTCTAGTATAATATATTTGTCCAATGAATACCTGTTTATCATCTGCATTTCTTCTTGGTGTAGCAATTTTAATGGCCAGTAGTGTAGTTGTTGGTATAGGAGGGATGTCATCGATGTAGAGTCTTATCAAATGATTGTTGTCATCGATATTTAGATCCAGTCTCATCTGCAGACTGCTCAGTGTGTATATATTCAGGGACAACGGAAAAGCACGATAGGTATTTGTTTATAGTTGGAAAAACGTTTTATTTTAAGATGTAAAGTTAGTGACATGCTATCCGAGTGAGTGATTTCTAACACAGACATTGAAGCTGTATCGTTGAATTGAAATGGAAAATTACGCATTAGGATGTCCCTTGTCTTTTGATTACAACAGAGTTTGGAACGTGAAAATAGCAAATGAGGAAAAAGAGGCCTGATTTAATGGGGTCTTATACTGAGATACATTTCGGGGTACAAACGATTGTCAGTGAAGACAAAATTGAAGTTTGCGAAATTAACTGATGGTCTGATACGGTTCACATTCCAAGAGTAAAAATAATGTACAATCTCAATTAAATGAAATAACATACGCTGCGGTCATTTATGATCCTGTGTTTCAGCTGGACAGGCGTAAAGGTTCACTAACACTGGCGTGTTTAATAAGTGAAATGGCCGTCTTATAATGTTGAGCTGAACACGCGTTAGTAATATGCAGCATGTACGTCAGTACATACAGTGGTGAATTAGCAAAATAGTTATAACCAGGAAAAATAAAGTTTTGACGAGAAAATTAAAACAATGTATATCACAACATTACTGTTTGAAAACATCGCATATGTACCACCGGCACTGAATTGCTTAAGCTACCCGTATATTGTACAGATCTTCATATCTGAGACTGAGGACAGTGTTTGTGCTAGAGGATAAGTGAAAGAGGAACAGCGGTAATAAACCAGACGGAGTTGGGACGGTAACTTGATCGAATGACGTCAAGGAGATCTTTACCAGGCGAACTCGGATGGAAGGCATAACAAAATCTGAGGCAACAGCAGCTATGTAACTAAATATTCGTCATCTGTCGGCCATAGACTATGGCAATAATTTGACAAGTGCGGTGGTGAAGTTCTAAGACGTTGGATACGCTTTTGAGATGACGAGAGTTCCAATTCGGACCACCCGGAGGGGTTATCCATCACAAAGTTTTCTCTTATCTGACTGGATCGCTTAAGCAAATGCAGCAATGTTTTCTTTGGAAGCAATACGGCCAGTTCCCTTCTCCAACCCGAACTTGTGGTCGTTCTTTAGGACTTTAAAATGTAAATAATTTCTAAACATAGGTTGGACAACTATAGAGTTCAGCCAACGTCGGAACAAAGTTCTGACGCGTGTCGATTACTAGCATTCGCTGTTAATATATTCCTCAGAATATGACAGTAATCATGTCGGACAAATTCTCTCCACTTGTCACAATCGGTAGCATTTAAAATACGTGCGACAAACATATATATATATATATATATATATATATATATATATATATATATATATATATATTTTGCGGTAGTCAATAGGGGATACGTGCCTTCAAAAATGAAAAATGAGTCCCAGTCTAGTACACGTAGTAATGTATTATGTTGTGGTAAGAGGCTCGACACCATCATGTAGCCAACATGCATGAAAAGGAAGCCTTCTGACAATACAGAGATTGTGGGGTGTGGTATGTCTTGCGGTGAATGCACAGACACTCATGCCCTATCACGCTCAAAAGTATCCGAACGACCAGATTGCGTTCCGCCTGATTTGCATGAAGTCCAAATATTGATTATGCAAAATGCTTACCACAAGTGACCACTAGAGAACAATGCTTTGTATGACAAGTTCTCCTGATGTAAATAAATACCGCAATCCTACAAATATCGGGAAACACCTTATTAGATATGACAGCGTCCTTAACGCCTTCAAACTGTAATTTACTGCAATAAGTGAAGTTGCTAAAATGTTAGCACTCTCAGTAGTATCTGAGAAAACTAATGCCCGTAACTCTACCACATAAATCATTCCGTAATCCGCTTTCCGAGTAGTTTTGAATGTGAGACCATGATTAATGGTGTCAAGCTGTATCGTCTCCTTCAACAGCATATCGCTTTTAATTTCACTGTGTTCATGACGGTATGTGGATCTACGTGCAGTTCAGAATTCACCTGTAGCCCTTCTGATCTACCGTATCGTACGGACTATAAGACGCATCTTAATTTTTAAATAGTTTTTTAAAAAAAATGTTTTTACCCTTTATTTTATTAGACTGCAAAGCCAGACTAAAAAAATATTCTTAGCTTATAAAACCGAACACACCTTTAAAATCCCTGAAAATCGTCATCTTATAGCTTTGGCCATTTTGCATTCAGCCCTCTATTTGCACATTTAGTCTTCCTCATTTTTTTCAGTTCTTCGTTAGTAACCCGCTAATCGCGAATGGATTTTTCTGTTGATGGAGGGTCGAAATGCCACTCAGCTGCTTTGTTTCCATGTTCTTCTGCATATGCTTTTACTTGCAACTCGTTGCCCGTATCATATAAATACTTCTTACTTTTTTCCATTACGAAACTAGCTACTAAAAAGATATTGTACTGTTACCGATAACACAAATCACTTTCAATTCAAGTTCACTGGCACCGTAGACTGCAATGGTGCATCATAGGGTGACTATGTTAGCAAGCTTGTGAATCCACTCAACTCATGTTCGTCGCATCCGTGCAGTGCTGCTGTCAGTTGAATCCAGTATTGCTGCATCGAATATATGGCCATGTTTAATACTGACGGAAACTTTAAATCAAACGCTGGACATTTTTATGTTAATTTCGAGCACAAGACTCACCTGAACTTTGGAAGCAATGTTTCGAAGAAAAAACTGCATCTTATAATTCGTAAAATAGATAGCACAAAGTGACATTAGAAATTCAAGTTAATCAAGAGCAGTTAGTTGTGCATATTTTTGAACGTTAATTATACGAAGAACTGTTTTGTTCTGTATTTGGATTCAAACCAGCACATATGGGCGACGCTGCTAAGCAAAGCTACTGTACGGCCCGATAGTCGAACACGGGACTGATTTTAAATTCTGAATACACGTGGACAGAAGTGATGCACCTCATTTTAACCAGTGACAGTTAGCAGATATGAACCGGACATTACACGACGAAAATGTTTGTGGGGGACTAAGACGTCTATACAGCATCAATTGTTCCTCTTAACTAACCACGACAGATATTAAATATGATTCGATTCTCACATACATTCTTCACTTTGCGGAACCAGAGGGGAACAGGATTTACTTGCGCCTATTAAATCCGTTGCAGGATGTGGGAGTCGAATCCAGATCTAACATGTACCAAACTAGAACCATTCCACTTGTTTTAGCAGTCTGCGTTTACTTGCTTCCTGTGTCAATAAAGTTGTGTGGAAATGGGGCATTTCATGAATTAAATAAATAAAATTTCCTAATTGAGTACTGACTGCTTCTAGCTCTATCACGAAACGGCTAAAAATGTATCCTTCAGCGAGACTGGAACCTAGAACTAAAGCAGTTCTCATTTTACAGTCGAGCTCGTTATCTCTTTTTTTTTAAATTTTGTTTCTTAAGTTTTTAACAGACAGCTCTTTTTTACCCTAATCCTCCTCCACTTCAGGCGTTGGCCCCTAACACCCATACTACCCCCAGAAACACATCTAACCTACAAACAGAAACAATGTGTAGTGTCAGCGCCTTTTTTATCCTTAAAGCTAACTAAGACGGATGTTTGCTACCACTTTAGGCTCCGCCCACTTAGAAAAATGAAATGTGCCTTTGATCGTTTTGCAAAAATAAAGGATAAAAGAAAGAGTAAAATGCTTTCATTTTATTTAATTTTTTATTTTTTTAAATCTTTTTTCGGGGGTTTCCACAGCAGCCGACGTTAGGGTGCCCAGGTCGTCTTCTCGTTCAGCGATGGTTAAACACCCTATATTACCGTCTATGTCTCTCATCAGTCCATCCTGTGCTATATTTTCACTTTTTCTCACACTTGGTACACCCTAATGGTCTGAAGGGTGCGCAAGCACCGATCCCAGGTAATTCGCAAAGAGCGAACTATACGACGCCTTGCGCTGTAAGACGGTGTAGTTGCTCGTTAAATAGTGCCAAAAATCTTACAACTCTGCAACGCCCTCACTAAAAAGGTATAACAAAACCGTACCTTTAACCCACACCGTGGCGTTATGACTAGTAGCAGGGTAGTAAGTGACGTCAGGACGGATCAGTTCGGTGGGCTCTACGGCAGCAACAGTGCCAACCGGCGACGTGTGAGGAGCCGGCAGCCGGCAGTCGTATCACAAACGAAACGAAAAAAAAAGGTTCAAATGTGTGTGAAATCTTATGGGACTTAACTGCTCAGGTCATCAGTCCCTAAGCTTACACACTACTTAACCTAAATTATCCTAAGGACAAACACACTCATCCATACCCGAGGTAGGACTCGAACCTCCGCCGGGACCAGCCACACAAACGAAACGGTGCATGTCGATGTCGACAGCGGCGCGTCAGGAGTAGGGAGTGTTTTCGGCAAGATGTGTAGTGTAGAAACGTTATTGGGTGCGGAGTTTTTCAGTCGTTATCACATACCACAGCGCCATAACCGTAGTGGGAAGGAAAGTTAAGTTTATGTTACTCCACACCCGCTTCCAGGTAACTGTCGGATGCCGGCCTTCAATCGCATTAGCAGGCAGTGCCCGTTGAAAGCAGCGGTAGAAGTCTTTGGTTCTAGGAACCCGCGTGGTCGGTAGGATATCCGACAGATAACTCATGCCGTCCGGATAGCTTCGAATTTGCCACTGTGGTGCCGCGATATGTGAAACCGAAATCGGAGTCTGGGAGATTGAGGCGCTACCTCCTCAGTCGGTGTACCAGTGAGGGTGCCCTTGTCCGAAGCGTGTAGGCGATGCATCCTCCCCAGAAAGAGAGCGCTCACCCTGTTTTTCACGTTTATCATTCCAAGGCCGCGCACATGGGTGGGCAACGTCAGTGGCTCGTAACGAGTTTTGAACACCCTGCCATCGCTGACGAAACGACCAAAGGCCGCCTGGAACTTGGCAGCCGCCGTAGCTGACATTGGGAGAACGTGTGTGTAGAGTTTCGTGGTGAGGTAAACGTTGACAAAAAGTACCCGCACGATCAAGTCAGGTATTCGAAAGTTATGGGGACGAACTTGAGTGTGGATCATATTACGGATCATATTAAGTAATCTGTGACACATAGCTGCTGCTGTACGCCGCACGTTCCCACGGGAGGTCACTCCCAAACATTTCATCGCTGGGACCTGGGACGTACTGATATTCAGACATCTGCCCACATCCACGCAGTGTGACTTCCGCAGGTTGATACGGCTCCCGGCCATTTCGTCGTAGCGCTGAAGCCACGCAATCGACGTACATAGATTTTCTGCCGACCTCGCAAAGAAGACTACATCGTCCGTGTAGGCACAACATTTAAAATGCACATTGAGGGGGTGAATGCCCTCTAAATGCTGACGTAGACCATAAAGTGCAGACTCGAAGGCGACAACGAAGAGAAAGGCTGAGAGAGGGCAGCCTTGTCGCACCGTACGCTCAATAGTGAACGGCGGCGAGCGGTAGCCACTGACCAGGACAGTGTGAGGGGCTCCGTGGATGAGACGGAGAATCACACCAGCCGATACTGGGGACTCATCTTCTCTAAGGATGCAAGAAATCGTGCTCAACGCGGTCAAATGCATGGTTAAGGTCGACTGCTATGAGGGCGCCTTCTAAGCAACAAGCCGACATGAACGCCACCACATCTTATCGCCGTGTGTCTAATACTACCGCCTCCCAGACGTGATCTGTCGGCGTGAATGGCATCCTTGACAGTAGCGAGGAGGCGATCACGGAGTGTGCCTGCGAACAGCTTGTACCCCAAATTCACTAATGTCAACGGCCGGATGTCTCGCGGTCTGAAGCCCCCGTTTGGGTTTGGCACAGGTATTAACATGCCCTCAAAAATTCGGAAGGAGGCGTGGCGACGCGAAAATTTGGATGGAGGAAGGCCGTGCAATTCGGCCGAAACGTCGGTTTTAGTTTATTATTGTTGTTAGTTTTTAGCAATGACGTGGCATAATACCCAGAAGGATTTTAATCACTATGACACCGGACGCGAGAGCCTACGTTCTTATATATATACTACTGATCGATCGAGGCAAGATGTCCGTTCGACAATCTGCTGGCCGCAGGCATCAGGTGGTCTTTCCATCTCAGATGTCCGTTTACCGAGCTGGAGGGTGGTACGATGAGTGACGGATGATGTTCATCTGGTATCTTAGCCCCACAATCGCCAGGAGGCTCGTCAGTGAGTTGAGCATCGTCAAACTGTCTTTGTCCTTGGGCGAAGGTTACCAGCAGTAAACCAGGAACCATTGGAGTGGGGTCCACAGCCCGGACCGCAGAGTAATTTTCCTCATCTTCCTGCAACGTGTCACCACCTTGAGAAGCGTTTCTTGCGGAGAGCCTTCTCTTCTTTCGTCATTTGGGCGACTTGTGCTTGCGGGAACACGTCTCTGCACCCTTTGTATCATGACGCGCAGTAGGCACCTCTAGCATCTCCGCGCCTGAGATTGAATCGACCTTGAGGTGCCCTCCTTCCTCACACACATGAAGTGCAGACGTGATCGCTGCTCTCGAGCACGTCGATGGTTCCGATGCAGGCCGTGGAGTCGTGGGCGCGGAAACCGGGACCGCTGGGGTCGGCAACTGGAACCCAACAACGTCGGCGTCCGTCATGTTCTTCACTGCCTCAATTAATGTTTAGTAGACAGCGCAGTAGGTTGCGATGGAGGCGTCGCTTCAGCACAAGGGGTCTGTGCCGGCATTCAAAGCGAACGTGCCCCTCCTGCCCGCACCCCGAACAAGTCGGCGGGTGACCGTCATAAAAGACGATCGCTCGACAGCCCCTAACGGTCACGTACGAAGGGATGTGTTTGCGCAGTTCGATTCGCACCTGACGCACTCCGTTGAGAGCAGGATATGTCTAGAACGTGTGCTACTTTTCTTCCACGTGACTTACTACGTCCCCATAAGCCACATCGTGTTCACGACAAGCGTGACCGTAACTTCAGACGGCAGCTCGAAGATTCGTATGTTCCGAACTCCGAGTCGACAGTCACTACCTCACGTTGCCGTCCGAGTGCTGGAAACGATATCCATTGGTGCAACGGCGAATAAGCCGTTCGCACGGTCCTCTGTTGACAAATTTCAGGTAAACTGTGCTGGAGACGATCGAAAGACTCACGACGACGAGTTCCTGCGGATTGACGGGCATTACATGCATGAAACGCTCTACTTCGTATGCCTTAGGTCGTGCACATTGGGCATGGAACCCTAATTTTATCCTGGCCTTTCTGTACGAAAGCGCCATCGTCGTTCGAGGTGATCCGTTTACACTACAATTGCACTACCGGCGCGAGTAAACAACCTCCCGCTCCCGGAGTGTCGCACAGAGCCCAACGCACGTCTGCATCGCAACACGGCTGAGAGCCGACTTCATGGGATTTTCGTAGCGCAGGTGTGCTACAACAGATGATAATTCTGACGCCCCGGGTCCCTGGAGAAGATCACAACCTGTTTGAGGCCTGCCGAAGTGTCCGAGTGGTTCTAGGCGCTTCAGTCTGGAACCGCGCGACCGCTACGGTCGCAGGTTCGAATCCTGCTTCGGCATGGATGTGTGTGATGTCCTTAGGTTAGTTAGGTTTAAGTAGTTCTATGTTCTAGGGGACTGATGACCTCATATGTTAAGTCCCATAGTGCTCAGAGCCATTTGAACCACAATCTGTTCAAAAGAGCATTTCTTTGCTCAGTCGAGCGCCATTAGCCATTTGCCTTGGCTACCCAATGCGCACATTCGAATTAATTTTGTAATCACTCAAATAAAACTGAATGACGACTGTCTTGACAAACTGCCAATACTGTTGGATACGGAAGTTTTCACAGATAAAGTATAGTCTTCCACTTAAGCTACTCTGCTGCATAACCTATTCGTGGTATATATCGTAGGTTTACTTTTCAGCAAGCTAAGACCCATCCGCACACGGCTAGAGGTACATATATAAGCCCCTCACCGTGTGCGGACGGGCCTTATTTTGCTGAAATGTAAGCCTACGACGGCTTGCCATGACGAGCAACGAAATGGGGCGTAGCAGCGAAGTACCACTGTGCTGTAAGGGTGCCGTGGACGACAATCAAAAGAGTCGTCCTATGATAACAAATGGCATCCCAGATCATCGGTTGTTGGGCCGATGGTGGGTGGCAGTGAGTTTGTTAACCCACTGCTGTCCGAGTAATCTCCAGAGACGTCTTCTGCCTGGACTATCATTTACAGCTGTTTTTTTTTTTTTATAATCATATTGGCAAGCGTAAGATTACTTAATATCTTAGTTTGGTTTCAACGTGAAATATCTTCGATAAACTGTGTGTGAACCATGCAGTTACAACAATGTTGTACCCATTGCTCAGGCTGCATATGACGTGGGGAATACTACTCATAAGTAAGTGGTCGATTATAGTTGTTTATGGCTTAGAAAACGCAGTGTTAAAACAGAAAAAAGTATGACATTCATGATATTTCGTTCTCCTTTTATTTAATAGAGAGATGAAGGAAATCGAAGAATCTCAACATATGTGCCATGTTTAGAGTGAGAGGTACAGTAGAAATCACGCCAGAAAAAGTTTTCACGCGTCATGTGGAGTTGTGTTGACATGAATTATTCGCCACATTCAGGAACCCTAACAGCTGTAGCTCTATCACGTCAGGGATAAACGCCGGTCTGCCGCGGGATTGGAATGTAGAACCAACGCAGCCTTCACTTTAAATCGCAATGACGTTCCCACACGCCTAGCGGGCAACTGCGGCAGTCAGTGTCCTTCCTTGTCCTACTGACTATTCGCAGTGAAAAGAAGAAATTAGATATAGTTTGCGTGGAATGACCGTTATGGACTAAATACACGCATTCGATAGTTAGATGACACACCGTAAATGAAAATCGTCCAGGATATTTAACTGAAATACAGAATAAATATCAAATGAATTTTGCGGGATCGTTCCGTATCACTCGAAGAAATTACCCGACTACCACATGATTGCCAGACATTTTCTACAATGTTGCCAAGTCCCAATCATCCTTCGCAGCAGGAAGCTTGACGTTCGCACGGCCGATGTCATTCTTGAGCGGGCTAGCAATCGAGGAGTAAACTTGCGCTTAAAGACGTGGCGGTAACAACCGCCAGATTATCAGAAACCTGAAGTACGACAGGTATAAGCAGATGTGAATAAGGGACCTGAAACAACGTAAAATAATAGCAGGGAATATTAACTGGACGGCCCTCCTCGTAATAGCTGTCATTATTTTATTTTTGTTTCAGTCCCTAGCTTATCAGACTACACATAAAATAACTTACCGCTGATACTAATGAAGGGCTCAACAGTAGCTAGTCCTTAAATAAAAAAAAAACTTTAAAAAAGTAGCCTGGAGAGGCGTCTACGCACAGCGACCCACAGTAACATTTGAGGACACGAGTGCAATGGTACAGATTGGCAGACACTGCTGCAATATGTGGAGAATATTCAGATGCTATAAATTTATTATGTTAAACTGCCATGATTCACAGACAGTGTTCGTTGTCAATCAGTTTATTACTCAGACTTACACAGCAGTGTGTGAATAGCATCGAAACTTCTGTATCCTACACACAGCATAGTCTCATCTCACAAGGTAGTTACTGTTGAGTGCGTCTGTTTTCTTTGCTGTACTCGGTAACTATAAGGTCTTCTTATTGTTTAAAATTGTTTTATGCATTCCGAGCATAATCCATCATTACAACATTATACAAAAGGACTTCATACACAATTTTTCATTTCATGATGGCAGTAGCCGAAAAATTCACATTAAACGTGGTGTCCCTTCGCTACCGATTAGAGATTAGGTTGGCCCCGACAAACGCAGAAGTGGCAGCATGTAGAGGTTCTGTCGCCAGTAACCTTTTCTCCCCTAATAATTCTGTTTTAATTAATGAACCAAATGAGATTTGCGCTTTAAATGTTCAACACATTGGTTCTGGGCTGAGATTCGAACTCATCTCTTCCTGTTTGCAGAATTTGATCCCTTCGTGACGATACACTTCAGCCAACTCTTTGATTGCTCAAGACTGCAAACTCCTCAAGATCTCTACGTAAGATGCGCATCTGGGTTTGAATCCTCGTAACCCACAATAGTTGTTCAAATGGTTCAAATGGCTCTGAGCACTATGGGACTCAACTGCTGTGGTCATAAGTCCCCTAGAACTTAGAACTACTTAAACCTAACTAACCTAAGGACAGCACACAACACCCAGCCATCACGAGGCAGAGAAAATCCCTGACCCCGCCGGGAATTGAACCCGGGAACCCGGGCGTGGGAAGCGAGAACGCTACCGCACGACCACGAGATGCGGGCGCAATAGTTGTCATCATGTCTTTTACAAGCCCTAGCATGAGCACACTTACTGCTGGTGCAAAATAATTTTATTCTTAAAATCTACCAATTCGCTGATAACAATAGCGAAATGTGATCGTTTCGACCCCAGTGAGCCAAGAACTTTTCGTCATATCATATCCAGTTTAAACATGCCACTCCCTGCTGGCGGTGAAACGGAATTCGATCATTAACGTCTCTTCGTGTGTAGTCAAAGATGATATATGAGAGGTCCTATTCCCGGTCAGCACTGAATACTTCGTCACGTTATTTCTTGTTGAAACATGCACACATCCCACTAATGATGAAAAAAACCTGTACTTAACGTCCATTCATGGCTAGAAAGCAACGGCGATAGGTGCCGCGTTTGAAGCCCAGTAAAACAGAAATTATTCATTTCTTTCGTTATTTAAGTTTTAGATATCTCGCTACTGGTGGGAAAATTTAACATCTGGGCCGGCCGCGGTAGTCTAGTGGTTCTAGGCGCGCAGTCCGCAACCGCGGGACTGCTACGGTCGCAGGTTCGAATCCTTTCTCGCGCATGGATGTGTGTGATGTCCTTAGGTTAGTTAGGTTTAAGTAGTTCTAAGTTCTAGGGGACTGATGACCACAGAAGTTAAGTCCCATAGTGCTCAGAGCCAACCCTCCCAACCCCCATTTAACATCTGACATTTGATTGTGTTTAAGTTAACAAACCGATAGGGTGCTGAGTTCCCCGAAACTTTATCCAACACAAAACTCTGACTCACGTCACCTCAAATTTCATACCATATTCAATATCTTTAGTGATCAGTTAACACAGATAGTACTTGCTGGGTAGGAGTTTCGGTCCAGTGCAAAAATTTTTCGTATTTAATGTCCAGTTCATATTTGCTAACTGATACTAGATAAAAATGAGGGTGCACCACGTCTTTCCATGTCTAGTCAGCGATGTAAATCATTCCTGTGTCCGAGTCTCGGTCAGATACAATAGCTTTGCTTAGTAGCATTGCCTGTAGGTGCTGGGTTTGAATCCAGATCCAGAACACAGCAGTTGTTCATATCATTTAACATTCAAACACATGCACAACTAACTGCTCATGATTAACTTGGATTTTTAATGTCACTTTGAGTTTGACCATGAGGGTGACAGGTGACATTTGAACTGCACATAGATCCACGTGCCCTCACGAATACAGTGAAATTACTAGTGGTACGTTGTTCGAGGAGATGACTGTGTTAATGATGATTTGCCGCACTTACTTTAAATAGTGCCCCTTTTGGAAAGTGGGACGAAATTTGTCGGACATGTTCGCTGTCACACTCTACCGAACATATTAACAGTGAATGTCAGTTATCGACACGCGTAAGGACCTTCCACCGTGGTTGGCTGGACTTTGTATTTGTCGAACTTGTGATTGGAAATTATTTACAAGGAAGAAAGATCACATTTTTATTTCTTAAAGACGGAACTCAAGTTCGGGTTGGAGAACAAAATCGGCCGTGCCCCTCCCAAAAGAAACATTGTGGCATCTGCTTAAGCGATTCAGTCAAGCCGGCCGCTGTGGCCGAGCGGTTCTAGGCGTTTTAGTTCGGAATCGCGCTATGGCTACGGTCGCAGGTTCGAATCTTGCCTCGTGCATGGCTGTGTGTGATGTCCTTAGGTTAGTTAGGTTTAAGTAGTTCTAAGTCTAGGGGACTGATGATTTCAGATGTTAAGTCCCATAGTGCTTAGAGCCATTTGAACCATTTTTGATTCAGTCAAAAAACGGAAAACTTTGTGGTTGACAACCCATCTGGGTGATCGGAACTGGAACCCTCATACTCTCACAATCGAATCAAGTGTCTTACAACCGCACCAACAAATTTGGTAAATCATTTCCGTAGTCTATGGCAAACACATGGGCGAATGTTTAATCACACAGCTACCGCTGCCTCAAATTTGGCAATGGCGTAGCACAAACACCTTCTTAAATCTCAAAGATTTGTACAATGTACGGGTGACATAAGCACTCCAGTACCCGTGTTACGTATGCGATATTTTCGAACAGGACTGTCCTGATAACACATCGTATTAATTTTTGTGTCAAAAACATTATTTTTCCTGTTTGTAACTAATTTGCCAATTGACGGAATCCAGTGTACATTACTAACGTATATGCTACAAGTTATTAAAATACACTACTGGCCATTAAGATTGTTACACCAAGAAGAAATGCAGATGATAAACGTGTATTCATTGGACAAATATATTATACTAGAACTGACATGTGATTACATTTTCACGCAATTTGGGTGCATAGATCCTGATAAATCGGTACCCAGAACAACTACCTCTGACCATAATAACGGCCTTGATACGCCTGGGTATTGAGTCAAACAGAGCGTGGATGGCGTGTACATGTACACCTGCCCTTGCAGCTTCAACACGGTATCACAGTTCATCAAGAGTAGTGACTGGCGTATTGTGACGAGCCAGTTGCTCGGCCACCATTGACCAGACGTTTTCAATTGGTGAGAGATCTGGAGAATGTGCTGGCCAAGGCTGCAGTGGAACATTTTCTGTATCCAGAAATGCCCGTACAGGACCTGCAACATGCGGTCGTGCATTATCCTGCTGAAATGTAGGGTTTCGCAGGGATCGAATGAAGGGTAGAGCCACGGGTCGTAACACATCTGAAATGTAACGTCCACTGTTCAAAGTGCCGTCAATGCGAACAAGAGGTGACCGACACATGTAATCAATGGCACCCCATACCATCACGCCGGGTGATACGCCTGGATGGCGATGACGAATACACGCTTCCAATGTGCGTTCACCGCGATGTCGCCAAACATGGATGCGACCATCATGATGCAGTAAACAGAACCTGGATTCATCAGAAAAATGACGTTTTGCCATTCGCTCACCCAGGAACATTGTTGAGTACACCATCGCAGGCGCTCATGTCTGTGATGAAGCGTCAAGGGTAACCGCAGCCATGGTCTCCGTGCTGATAGTCCATGCTGCTGCAAACGTCGTCGAACTGTTCGTGAAGATGGTTGTTGTCTTGCAAACGTCCCCATCTGTTGACTCAGGGATCGAGACGTGACTGCACCATCCGTTACAGCCATGTGGATAAGATGCCGGTCATTTCGATTGCTAGTGATATGAGGCCGTTGGGATCCAGCACGGCGTTCCGTATTACCCTCCTGAACCGACCGATTCCATATTCTGCTAACAGTCATTGGATCTCGACCAACGTGAGCAGCAATGTCGCGATACTATAAACCGCAATCGCGATAGGCCATAGTCGGTAACGTGAAGTTACGCAGTTCCCCTCCTTATACGAGGCATCACAACAACGTTTCACCAGGCAACGCTGGTCAACTGCTGTCGATTTGCAGTAGGATTTTGAAACGTATACTGTGTTCGAATGTAATTAATTACCGCAAATAAACTATCTGTTACGCAAAGCGCGGATTCAGAAAGTACTGTTCTCGTGAAATACAAAAAAATGTTCAAATGTGTGTGAAATCTTATGGGACTTAACTGCTAACGTTATCAGTCCCTAAGGTTAGACACTACTTAACCTAAATTATCCTAAGGACAAACACATACTCATGCCCGAGGGAGGACTCGAACCTCCGCCGGGACCACGTGAAATACGACTAGCTCTTCATTCACACGAACTAAAGGTGCTGTCGTAAGGATATTTCAGATTGATTCCATATTTCTGGAGTTCCAGAAGACTATTGATACATGTCTTATAAGGGGCTCCTAATGAAACTGCGTGAATGTGGAATATCGTCGCAGCTGTGTGAAGGATTCGCTATTTCCTGTCAAAAAGCTCGCTATATGTAGAAATTGACAATCATCCAGTAAAACAGACGTGAGGGCAGACCTGTTAGATTATATGCAGATGACGCTGCCGTTTAACGTCTGTAAAGCCATTAAAAATCAAAACCAATTGGAAAATGATTTCGATAAGATATCTGTATTGTGCCAAAAGTGGTAGCGACTCTGAACAATAAAAAGTCTGAGGTTATCCACAAGATTACTAAAATGAGTCCATTAAATTTCGGTTACATGATAAACTACACACCACTGTTAATTCAGCTAAATACCTAGGAATTACAAATGCAAACAACTTAAACTGGGATGATCTCACAGAAAATATTGTGGGGAAGGCGAACCAAATACTCAGTTTTATTGGCAGAACACTTAGAAGATACAACTGATCTACTAAAGAGACTGCCGACATTACGCTTATCCGCCCTCTTCTGGACTACTAGTGCGCGGTGTGGGACCCTTATTAGATAGAACTGACGGAGGAAATTGAAAATGTTCAAAGAAGAGCAGCTCGTTTTGTATCATCGCGAAATGAGGAAGGGATTGTCACGGACACCATACGCGAGTAAATTTCAATCACCAACTTTCTCTAAGTAAATATTTTTTTGACTCCCACCTAAGTAGGGAGAAACGATTACCGTAATAAAATAAGAGAAATGAGAGCTCCCACGGAAAGGTCTAAATGTTCGTTTTTCACACGTGCTGTTAGAGAGTGGAACGGTACAGGAATTATCTGACAGTGGTTCGATGAACCCTCTGCCAAGCAGTTTACTGTGAATTGCAGAGTAGTTATGTAGATGTAGATATCTACAGTATTACACTGCAATGTTTACGTAGAGACTACCCCTTCCTCACAAGTGAAGTACAAACACGAATGTTATATAATGGATGTACAGCACTGCTCAACGTTATTGTTGAGTGATATGCCTATTCGAAGAATAGGAAATTCCTTTCTATGAGTTTAAGTGAGTACCGGTGTATGGGGAAACCTTGATTGTCATTCACAGTGGCTGGTCACCTTCTCTCTTCCATGTATCCCCAAATATACTCTTTGACGCATCGTTTTCTCCCCTGGCGGGAGGACCCACCTGTGTGCAGTTCGTGTGGTTTACAGATCTCTGTACAACACATTTTAACATAATACGTTTTATTTTAAGATACGTGGGCTGCAACCGGCTCACCATCTGATCTGCCCTCTATTTTCGGAGACGAATAAATCGAATGTGAGTTATGGTTTAAGGTTAAGTGTGATGTTTGACCTACATAGTTTCCGTGGTGACAAGTCCATCTATTATTTTTCTATTGGTCATCCAGGAAAAGTTTTCGGTTATATTATTTTAACCGTTGTGTAGTTATAGTCTGCACGTTTTAACAATGTGTTTCACAAAATGACTCGAGCCAGAAGTACTTCGGTCTTCTGTGTGTGAGTGTGAATACGAGTGAGAGAAGTTGGAGCAGGGTACAGGAGGTTCATATTTCCTATTTTTTTCTTTTAGTACATAATTTTTTAAAAATTAGCCATATTCATCTCCAGTTACTTTAGTAACTCGATATTGAGCATCCTATTCCTGTCACCTCCACCACCAACACCAATCATGCCTAGTTTTGGCCGTTTATCGCACTCAAATACTCGCTTAAAATATTGAAATGATTAAACCATCTCCGACTTGTAAGTCATTTGCAATAGCCCAGTATAATTTTGATCTAAGACTCCATCAAAATGCGTTATTCTACGAATACTAGTAGGAGCGTCACAAAAAAGGTGGCACTGAATGTACTTTGAGACAGCCTTGGGCACGTGGGGAAGTGTGACAGGGTCGCAACGAAAAGTACAAACTGGCGTTAAAGCATTCTATAACCTGTTTCGTATTTTCTAACAAAATATTTTATGGCTTTTTACCAATGTATTAACACAGACCGTTCTGAAGATGATGATAAGTGACGAAAACTACTAAATGAAATTACAAAGCATATTGTGCTCAAAGACCGATGCAGATTCTGCATTTATACATGGGCTGCTGAAAAGATTGACAAGTCGAATCGGATTTAGTCATTTAAATATTTAATGCAGTTATCTTGACTGTTAAAGTAAAAGTTATCAGTGTTGCTCTCGGTCGGTAAGATAGCGAACATGATCAATTTAGTGTCCTTACAGCGCCAAACTCCTGTTTCTCACATTGCACACGATTTACTGGGCTTTGTCTGCCGTGACAAATGGATAGGGAAGTGAGCGCCAACTGCATGACTTGCAAGTTCGTTCAACTGTACACCGTACGAACACGTAAGTAAATTAATGTTCGAAATGGACATTCTTTGCATAATCATCACAGTTTCATGGTAACCTACAAAAGCTTCCGACTTTGTGTGCGGGTCTTTGATGAGGTGCAGCGGTTTATGATCCTTTGAGTTCAGAAGAAAGATGATGACATTTTTAACACTATCTCCGACTATCTGTGAGATTAAGACATTGTGAATAACTCCAGTGAGCTGAAACAGAGAGCCTGACACTGCACAATACTTTCCCATTAATGCTTATAATTTTGTCCTTGTATTTGTATGAAGAACCCGTGGAAATTAAAATTTGTCCATTATTTCTCATTTTTTCATGGAGTCTTCTGTAATAGCGAAAGTTTAATTCACCCTGTACATTCACAAGCTAAAGGCAGATTAGCGTGGCAACATATGCTATGACAGATAAAGGAGACTTCCGAAATTCTTCTGCCTGTCTGCGGTGATTGCTTCTTGTGGCAAGAAGAAATTCCAGAGTATAAAAAAACAACAATGATTATATGTTTGTGGTTCTGTCTGAAAATCAAGTAATAGGTCCCTAGATTGCACACGCATTGAGGACCTACCCACAGACCACAAGAACACCGCACAAGGGCACATCAAAGCCATTCGCTGCCGCACTAAATGTCTCTATCAGGAGATCCGGAGGAAGGCTCTTTCCAAAGATGAAAAAATGAATGAAAGTCGAGAGAGAGAGAGAGAGAGAGAGAGAGAGAGTGGAGCGGGGGGGGGGGGGGGAGGAAGAGAGGGTGAGAGAACGGCATAAGAAAGAATTGAGCTATGTTATTCTTACGTCGAGGACGTCATGGTATTTGTGCGAGCCAGTTATCCTTTGTTTACTGTGGACACATGCTAATTACTTGGACTATAAGTAATTTTCAAAGACTACTCAAGAAAATGTCATCATAGAGACATTGCTTGTACTTCGATATCAAATAATGTGCAGCTGAACCCGACTGAATGAGCGTGCGCGTTAAAGCGCCGCTTCCGGGACGGGGAATTGCGACGGCCCCGGGTCGAATCCGCCCGTTCGATTAACGACGAGGGTCGGTGAGACGGCCAGACTTGATGTGTCTTTTAGGCGGTTTTCCACAATCGACGAGGTGAACACCGGGCTGGTACCCATGTTCCACCTCAGTTACACGAAAACTTTCGTTCACTTTCTCATGAACTGACAGGCAGTTGAGGTACACACATTACGTGCCTGGGGTAACGGGGTGACGACAGAAAGGGCATCCGACCAAATCTTAAAATTAACCATGTCAAATCCGTTCATGACCATGCCACCATTGCGCAAAAGCGGGGCGAAGTCACAAGAAAAAGAATTATGTGCAGAATTGTGTCCTATTTTTCATCGTGTAGTAGAAGCTCGGCAGGGGAGGAGGGTGGGGTGAGGGGTGAGAGGGGAATTACACTAATACTGAAAAAGTGAATCAAACCACTATTACAATAACAATGAGATAAGTCACTGATTGTCATTAAATCTGATAACATTTTAACTACATGCATACTATCACCATTCTAATACTACTGAGGTTTTCGATAGGATTGGTCGTACATATTACACTGTGAAAAACGGTCTACTAAACACAGTTTGGGCATTACACGTTTAATGAAGTTGCCGTAATGTAAAATTACCGCAATTGTAGTTAGAGAATTACACGATAAAAAAAAATAACTCTGTCATAAGTTATTCGAGCTGCTTGAGTACGAAGGCATTAGTAAAGATAATTACTGTACTGCAAAAATGTAGACAGACACAAAATATCGATACCGTGATGTATGAAACGGACAATACTGGTTTACGGTTAATCTAGTAGTTGTAGCCTCTACAAAATTTGAGGCACCGATAGCCACTGTGCGATTGTAATATCACGTTGATTGGTTGGTTGGTTTTGGTGAGGGGATCAAACAGCGTTGTCATCCGTCCCATCGGATTACGGAAAGGCTGATGAAGGAACTGGGTCGTGCCCTTTCAAAGGAACCATCCCGGCATTTGCCTGAAGCGATTTAGTGAAATCACGGAAAACCTAAATCAGGATGGCCGGACGCGGGTTTGAACCGTCATCCTCCCCAATGCGAGTCCAGTATGCTAACCACTGCGCCACCTCGATCGGTGTAGTATGAAGTGTTCTACATCATCCGCAATAGTCACTTATCGACCAGAAAGGAGTAAGGATTATTTTACTCTGTGGATCCATCAGGTGAATCGAGTTTATTATAGTTTGTCATTTTAGTTTTATTCTTTTTGCGAGCTGCCGCAGCGATGATAAAAAACAGGTATTGACGATAACATCGTAACAGCATTTGAAAACGTAAGTTTCAAGGCGTGTGGTTGTATTCACAGGTTACTTAAATAATACTGTAATTATTTTAAAGTGATGGCTAGATACTGATAGGTATTTACGATGTTGTTTAGTCATGTTTCTAGCAAGTGGTATACATTAAATACACTGGTGTCCAAAATTAAAGCAACAAACGGAAATTTTGCAAGGTCGTGCTTATTTTGCCACAAAACAATGTAAACAGGTGATAGTATAGGAGAAACAACGTAAAGAATACACAGTGTAAACAACTGCAATATGCGTAACCCTTTTTTCCAATTTAATTTGTACACACTTTCCGACAACTGGTTAAAGTGCTCAGTATGGGGTATGACCACCTCTGGCAGCAATACGGGCCTGACAACGACGGGGCATGTTATTCTGATTTCATCAGCCTCATGTTGACGCAATAACGTCCATTCTTCCTGGAGAGCTGCTCGCAAGTCTTGGATAGTGGTTGGTGGATGCTGAAGTGATGTAACCCGTCCACCTAGTGCACCCAGACATGCTCTATGGGATTCAAATCGAAAGAGCGAGCATGCCACGCCATGCGTACAGTATCTTCCGTTTCCAAGAAAACATCAACCGCTCTTGCCCTACGAGGTCGATCATTATCGTCCACAGCGGCTCGCAACAACCGCACATGAGGTCCCAAGATCTTGTCAGGATACCTGACAGCCGCTCAACCTTGCCGATGCACCCATAAAATTTCATGAAGAAGTTTTCATGTGACCAAGACATTCCTGCCCACAACATTAGGGATCCTTCTCGATGTCGGTGTCTTTCCATAATGTTTTGGTCCCCAAATCGTGTTTCACATTTCCTCCAGATGCGAATGCATCGAGAATCACTCTCCAGACATAATCGGTACTCATCTGCGAAAAGAACATTGGCCCACTGCTCGACTCTTCAGGTGGCATGTTTGACGACACCACTCTAGACGTATCTTCTGTGAAGTCGCATTAGGTGTACACATAAGCAGGTGTCGAACAATAAAGGCCACTCTGCCAAAGCCTTCTGAACAACGTTTGTCTAGATACAACACATCTAGTGGATGCTGTTAGGTCAGATGCCAGTTGCCATGCAGAGGCGGTAGTGTCGTGCTCTTACATCCAGATAACGGTCCTCTCTTTCTGATATCACACGCGGTCGACCCTGTCCTGGTCCTTGGGTAATGTTTCGGTCTCTATAAATTCTTGCCATGTTTAAGAAAAAACAGATAGATTAACATTAAGCCATCGGCTCTCATCACTTTGCGAAGCCATCGCGCCTCATCAGTTTGCTTCTGTCCTGCTTCCATTCTTCTTATGGCCCTCCACCGCAGAGAGTCTTCTTTGTGCAATACTGCACCGTCGGTGACTGTTTACACAGAGATTGTGGATATGGGACTACCCGGCAAGCATTATACCATTTCATAGTGCCCTGAGGTCATCGTTGACGTGGTTGTCCGTTGGCCGGAATGCTATTTTCCGTGCAGAAGACGATTATACGGACATCTGTTGACAGTTTGTATAGTTATACGGTGAATTAGACACAAGACAGAAAAATAGCGGCTCGTTGCTTTAATTTTGGACACCAGTGTACTAACAAAAAAATGGTTCAAATGGCTCTGAACACTATGGGACTTAACTGCTGAGGTCATCAGTCACCTAGAACTTAGAACTACTTAAACCTAACTAACCTAAGGATATCACACACATCCATGCCCGAGGCAGGATTCGAACCTGCGACCGTAGCGGTCGCGCGGTGCCTAGAACCGCTTGAGCACAACAGCCGGCAGTGTACTAACAAAATGAAGCTCTTGGATGTAGGTCTTAGTAGTCATCAAAGCGCTACTCGACGGACACTCAAAAAAACCACAAATTGTACGGTGTAAAAGTTATACTATTAATCGAGCATAACTTCTGAAAAAAAAATTAACTTCCGAAATAAGACCGTGATCACCTGTTGCTAAGCGCTTTCCACTTGGTTGTAATGAGAAAAACCGTGAATATCTAGTCAAGGACTACCTGTGCAATTCTTTCGGTCTGGTATATGCTGCTTTACTGAAGTGCGATCTAGTCAATTGATAAGGAAAATTGTGGGTAACAGTAGGAAGCGACCAATATGTGGACCTGGAGGACTGCGACGAGAACGAACTGGACTCAGTAAATAGGAGATCCTAAATGAAATAAATGAACAAACGCAACTTCCCAAGCAAATAGAGAGGAGAAAGGTAACACTGGTAGTTGATATAACATGACATAAAAAGTCGATGAGAAAAGTTTATCAAACCAAAATATTGCGTGAAGTAAGCAAGGAGAGTCCCAGCAGACAACCCTCTGAAGACCAGAAGAGAAAACTGAGATGCTAAAAGTGATGAAAATTGAACAGATCAACGAGGAAAATTGTTACAGAACTAGCTGGAATCTCTATAATATGATGATTCACTTACGCAGTCTAGGCACCGACACCGCTTTGTTCATTTTCTCACCCTGAAAACGCCACTGGTTGTCTGTAAAGTCGAGATAAAAAATAGTCTCAAATGTACTTTACTTGCCGACGGAGGTATTATACTCAGAAATAAAATGAAGTGATTCGCTGCAGGCTTGTTTCAAATGAGAATGAAGCTTTACGACTGAGCTCGGAAGCTGGTTCTGTTCTTCAGCCACTCCCACAGCACGTAAGCCGATGGTGAGATTCGGGCATAGCAGTGAAAGTTGGGAGGAAATAACTCAAAGTCGACTTCTAAATTAGGAGACAAGGTGTGTGGCCCTGGGAAGGCATTAATTCGGAGGCACTATTGTTTATCAGCCGTTATCTGATGCCACACTGTCAGTGGTTAGTCACCAGCGCGAGCACCTAGACCACCGGTGGACATAAATTAAAGCGTGCTAAATTTACCGTTCTGTTATCTGGCGGTCCTGAGTTATATCAGTAGCGTGGCTTCTCCTGAAGTCCACAGGTTGCCCTCAAAGACACTCCTGCGACAACCGGACAATTTGGAACGACAGTCACGGGCTCTCCAAGGTCACGGCTGCTTGCCTCTGTAGTCTTTTTGCTGGCAAATGTGTAACCGCCGAAGTAACGAGCACTTTTCACAGAGGAAACATAAAAACATACATTTTCGGGTGACTGTTCTTGGTAGTCAGAGAAAGTGCAGTAATAGTATCTTGCGGCTAATTCGATACAGTCACATGTAGTATCGCAGAGTTATCAGTTTTTCAGTATGAAGCTCGCACTGATCTTTCCAGGATGGAGAATTTTCGGTAGGGTAGGCAGCATTGGTATTTTCATTTTATGCTCTTTCTTTATGTATACAGAATGGACGAAAAGTCACGAAGGCGTTATCAGTGTGAATAACTTTTTTATTTAGGATATCAGTTACCACTGATATTTCACAGGCTTAAATACCAAAGATGGGAGACTGTTTATACTTGCATAATATTATCTCAGATAGGTGTCCCAATATGGGCCACGCAGAAACAGTTTTAACCCTTCGTGATTTCGTAACTTTTGGCCCACCCTGTACATTTGTCAGTTAAACAGCTTTATATGGCCTTTAATGAAATACTATAGCAAACCATTATTTAAAATGTGTATGACGGGCACCAGAAACGCAGTTGCGTTGCGTCTTTTCCACGAGAATCGTTGGGACTACACCATCCACTTTCCTGTGGCTCTAATTAGACATCAGTATAAAGGGGCCAGTTGTCAGCACACCTTATTTCCTGCCGTTAATGTGTGCTTTTCCAAACCGGACTCACAACTTCTGATTCAAGTAGCTCCATGAATTCCCTCTTGGGATTGCACACACTCTGTTCCAGTCGCAGGATAAATCTTTGATAGAACGAAATCAGGTCATCATCCTGATCTTTAGAAAAGCTGACCGCTCTAACGGACGCAGACGTGCCAAATATAACCGCCTACATTTATTTATACTCTGATAACAATTGGGGAAGAATCTAGATGTTGCGGTGGATCTTCGGTTGAATTTATCCGAAACAGCTCTCGATACTGCACCAGGATGGGCAAAACTGTCGTTCCCATCACTTCGACAGTAGAAATATGACTTACAGCTGCACATTTCAACGATGCTGGACCTTCAGAGATCGCCAGGTTTTACTGGTGTGTTTCGCTCCGAAATCAATGAAGGAGGTGCCCAGCGTTCTAGTAACAAGATGAAACACGCTGTGGAACGGCCTATGGTACGATGAAAATGACCAGTTACAGCAGGCAACGGAAAGTATTCGAAGAAGAACAGGGAGAAGCCCCTCACGAGGAGCTACATCCAAGGACGATCGCTATTTCGTCGGAATAGACTGCAGAATGCAGCTCAGCAGCAGTAAGCATCGTAAACATTAACCTTGCGGAGCACACACTGCAGTCATCGCAGCAACTTTCTTAAATTTGTTCACTTACGAACACAACACCGTAGATCACGAAGGGATCTGACAGAAGTTCTTTATGAGCTGAATTTTGTTTCACTAATATCGAATTTGTTTCGAGTCTGAGAAAAGATTTACCTGGATATTGAAAGAGCTTGAAATCCGAAACGACCTCATACTTGTGTCCAAAGCAATAGCCTATCGTGATGGCGTATTGGTACGCACACGAACTGGCACTGACGATCGTACCTCTCTGAGCTTACCTCGACCGTAGAGGAGAAGAATCTTCCAACATATCGTTCTATCGTATGCTGGCGCCACTGTCGATATTTCTGTTTTATCAACTAAAGTGTTAGCGCTCATAGAACAGCGAGTGCCTTTACTGCGAAGAATTGATTTCTACTGAATGTATTAAAAATTAGCTACGAAGGTGCATCAGAGATCGGACAGTATCTGTATGATGCGCAACTTCACTCCCGACATCCTTGGCGAGGTCCATCTTTGCAACCACGACGCCATACAGCTTGGTACAGATGGGCCCAACAACATGCCGAATGGACCGCTCAGAACTGGCATCACGTTCTCTTAATCGATGTGTGCCGCATATGCCTTCAATCAGACAATCGTCAGAGACGTGTTTGGAGGCATCCCGGTCAGGCTGAACGCCTTAGACTGGGGCCCACGTACGCCGCTGGTGGTCATGGAAGGTGCCGTAAGGACTCTACGATAGTTGAATGCCATCCTCCGACCGATAGTGCAACCATATTGGCAGCATATTGGCGAGGCATTCGTCTTCATAGACAACAATTGGCCCCCCTCCCCCGCCCCCCAATCGTGCACATCTTGTGAATGACTTCCTTCAGGATAACGACATCGCTCGACTAGAGTGGCCAGCGTGTTCTCCGGATATGAACCCTATAGACAATGCCTGAGAAGGAATGAAAAGGGCTGTTTTTGGACGACGTGACCCACCAACGACTCTGAGGGATTTACGCCGAGGAGTGGGACAATCTGGGCCAACAGTACCTTGATGAACTTGTGGATAGTATGGCACGACGAATACAGGCGTGCATCAATCTAAGAGGACGTGCTACTGGGTATTAGAGGTACCGGTGTGTACCGTAATTTGGACCACCACCTCTGAAGGTCTCGCTGTATGGTGGTACAACATGCAATGTGTTATTTTCATGAGCAATAAAAAGGGTGGAAATGATGTTTATGTTGATCTCTATTCCAATTTCCTGTACAGGTTACGGAACTCTCGGAACCGAGGTGATGCAAAACTTTTTCTGATGTATTTTTTGACTGGAGGTCTTGGGGACTACTGCATTTCACTATTGTAAGAAAATGAAACGCCTATAGCTGTCCTTATGATCTTATTTATTGTGTAGCTACTAGTTTCGGTGCTTCAATAAACCGTCTTCAGGCCGCAGTTAATGCTTGAGGAATTATGACAATCCATATATGCACAGCATCAGTGGCCCACATAGCTGGTTTACGCGGACTATCTGCAAGTGTGGCGCTAGCACTCCAGCCATCAGCTCGTTTTCTTACTTCGAACTATTTACTCAGTCACAACGCAACCACTGTAGTACGCATCGGGGAGAACCGAGGGCAGGACAGGAAGGTAACACAGCGATTCTAACGATTGAAATCGTGAATTCGTCTGCAAAAGACTTTCAGTACCGCTACTGAGCCTAGTGGCGCTAGACAAGCTGTGATTGAGCTTATGAAACGGCGGTAACAGCGCTAATTGGCTAAAAGGTCGAATTGTTTACTACTTTTCTGGAAGTGCTCTTCCTTTAGTTTCGTTGGAGTCGACCGACGGTTCAAAAAATGGTTCAAGTAGCTCTAAGCACTATGGGACTTAACATCTGAGGTCATCAGTCCCCTAGGCCGCCTGAAGTGGCCGAGCGGTTCTAGGCGCTACAGTCTGGAACCGCGCGACCACTACGGTCGCAGGTTCGAATCCTGCCTCGGGCATGGATGTGTGTGATGTCCTTCAGTTAGTTAGGTTTAAGTAGTTCTAAGGTCTAGGGGACTGATGACCTCAGCAGTTAAGTCCCATAGTGCTCAGAGCCATTTGAATCAACATCAGTCCCCTAGGCTTAGAACTACTTAAATCTAACTAAGCTAAGGAGATCACACACATCCATGTCCGAGGCAGGATCCGAACCTGCGACCGTAGCAGCGCGGCTTCAGACTGAAGCGCCTAGAACCACTCGGCCATAGCGACCGGCTGACCGGCGGTTCCAAAGAGTGAGTTGGAAGTAAGCATCCGGCGAGGGATTTTGCCGTGTTCAGTCTAACGGAACGAGACTTCTTGCTGACAGATCGGTATAGGAGTAGAGTGTTAACCAGCTGGAGGAGGCTACGGTTGGTTGCATTAAATTTATTGAACGGCGTTGTTTCAGAGGAAATGGAAGTGACCGATTCTCATGCCTTTTTACTATTATGAAACACTTTGCATCCTAAAGTTTAGAGGTCGCCTTTGTTGTAGTCCGAAGAAGTCGCTATTTATGTTCACAGTAAATAGAGAAAGCGATGCTGTGGGTACTACAATCAAAAGTGTAGCCAGAGTGCAGGACACTCAAAACCAAATATCGCTCAAGACCGTGGCGATTGGCAGAGACCAACGTATTAACACTTGGTCAGAATCTTTATTCTAAGCATTTGTCCCCGTGATGAATACGTTGTAACTAACACGTGGCGTGATGGTACCGAATTCATATGCTTCAAGCGTTGTTAGTTGCATTTACAGTCCAGTACAGATAACTAAATCTACATCTATATACCGCAAGCAACCTTAGAGAATGTGGCGGAGGGTCCTTTTTGTACCACACTTGCATCCATCTTTCCTGTTCGAGTAGCGAATGGTCCGCGAGAAAGCGATTATTAAGCCTCCGTGTGAGCTAGAATCTGTTTGATTTTATCTTCGTGATCGTTTCATGAGATATGTATAGGAAAAAGCAATATATTCACTGACTCATCTGGGAACGTACGTTGTGGAAATTTTAACAGTTAACCACAACACGATACAACATGCCTCTCTTACGGAATATGTTACTGGGGTTGGCTGAGGATCTCAATGATGCTCTCGACCTTACTGAACGAACCTGTCACGGTATATTTACTCTTCAGTCTTATCCGACAACGTTTCCAGAGCGTCGAGCACACTCGGGTACAGGGCGCACGAGGGTTGTTTAAACTGCATCCTTTGTGTGTGGGCAGTAGTTTCTGGGGATTCCATTAACGAATCTTAGTCTGAGTTGCCTCCAATCCGTATAGTTTTATTTACTCATTCCACTGTAAAATTTTCCATACACTTACTGATTACTACCGGGGATTTTTCAACAGTCGCGTAATCATGTAATAACGGAGATTTCAGCCTATTTATATGCAGTATATTACATTTATTCATTTTGAAGATCAACTGCCAATCCCTACACAAACCGTCGTTCGTCTGCAGCTCTTTCTCCATTTCGCTACAATTTCCTAGCTTTATACCTTTCCAATATTCATCAACATCATTCGTGAATAGTGCCATAGGGGGGAGTGTGTCGTGGATATGGTAAGCGAGTTGGGGTGGCAGCCATTAAGATAAAGGTGTTTTTCGTTGCGGCGAGATCTCGTCACGAAATTTCGCTCACCGACTTTCTACACCGAATGCAAAAATGTGTTGTTAATTCTCACCTACATAGGGAGAAACGACCATCGTGATAAAATAACAGAAATCAGAGATCGCACGGAAAGATTTAGGCTTTACATTTTTCCCATGAGATATTCGAGAGTGGAACGATCGGGAAATAGTCTGAAGATGGTTCTACAAACCCACTGACAAGCGCTTAAACGTGAATTGCAAACTAGTCATGTTGATGTGGATGTAGATGTAGCTTATGACATGTTCCGCTGTTAGATGTGTAATGAACAGTAATTTTCCTATGATGCTCCGTTGGCATACGGTCGATATCCGAAGATTTGTTTCCGCTAAGAGTGACATTGAGTTCTGCAGGAAGGCCCATACGTATAGGAGCACCATTATAAAACAAAAACATTAGGATGCACATTAATATAGAGTAGTATGAGATGGGAGATTGGTAAAACCTGTGAGGGTACGTCACCAACATGATGCCCAGTTTGGAAGACATCATCTTGTATGCAAACTGTAATTTTGAAATGGAAAGTGGTCCTATGACATACGAGACAAATAAATATTTCTTTTTATTTGAGCATAAGTTTATTAATTTTCGAGTCATGGGGGTTCCTTACTGGTCTCGAGAAACCTGATGGCGTTAACACACGCCAAATGGAAAGCGATCGTCCTAATGCTGCGAGAGCGGTGCACATGGCATTGCACAGGATTAAAACCAACGCCATCCAGACGGACCACGAAATGCAACGCGCTGGTGAAACTCCTCGCGAAATTCTGTTAAACCTACAATTGGACGATCGAGAACGGTTACGGATGTAGCAGCCTCCATCACTGTTCTCCCATCTTCCAGCGAGAGCCCATACCCCAGTGCTCGTCGCATGTCGCTGGAAACTAGGGTCAGTCGTACATCAGTAATGACAAATTTATGCACACGTAAATAGCACCCCCACAGAACGGAAGTGTTATAACACGTTGCCGAGGACGATCCAGATCATCGGATTAAGTTTGCAGAATGCGAGACATGAAACACGTAAGGTAGACGAAAATCGTCGTTTCCCGTATGATGTAATGTTTACTGGTGACACTAATTTCTACATGAACAGCCGGCCACTGTGGCCGAGCGGTTCTAAGCGCTTTAGTCCGGAACCGAGCTGCTGGTGCGGTCGCAGGTTCGAATCCTGCCTCGGGCATGGATGTGTGCGATGTCCGTAGATTAGTTAGGTTTAAGTAGTCCTAGGTCTAGGGGACTGATGACCTCAGATGTTAAGTCCCATAGTGCTTAGAGACATTTCAACCATCGACATGAACGTATGTCAACTAGCGCTGGATGGAATCATCGAAATTGGTGGTCGGGTGTGGAACAAGGGTACTTGTCTTGATGGGTACTTCTTCGTTGGGGGTACACTAACGGCAGCCTGCTATCAGCAGCTGTTACACTACTGACCATTAAAATTGCTACACCACGAAGATGACGTGCTACAGACGCGAAATTTAACCGACAGGAAGAAGATGCTGTGATATGCAAATGATTAGCTTTTCAGAACATACACACAAGGTTGGGCCGGTGGCGACACCTACAACGTGCTGACATGAGGAAAGTTTCCAACCGATTTCTCATACACAAACAGCACTTGATCGGCGTTGCCCGGTGAAACGTTGTTGTAATGCCTCGTGTAAGGTCGGATTGTAGCCTATCGAGATTGCGGTTTATCGTATTGCGACATTGCTCCTCGCATTGTTCGAGATCCAATGACTATTAGCAGAATATGGAATCGGTGGGTTCAGGAGGGTAATGCGGAACGCCTTGCCGGATCCCAGCGGCCTCGTATCACTAGCAGTCGACATGACAGGCATCTTATCCGCATGGCTGTAACGGACCGTGCAGCCACGTCTCGATCCCAGAGTCGACAGATAGGGACGTTTGCAAGACAACAACCATCTGCACGAACAGTTCGACGACGTTTGCAACAGCATGGACTATCAGCTCGGAGACCGTAGCTGCGGTTACCCTTGACGCTGCACCACACAGGAGCGCCTGCGATGGTGTACTCGACGACGAACCTGGGTGCACGAATGGCAAAACGTCATTTTTTCGGATCAATCCAGGTTCTGTTTACAGCATCATGATGGTCGCGTCCGTGTTTGGCGACGTTGGAAGCGTGTATTCGTCATCGCCATACTGGCGTATCACCCGGCATTCATTGACGGCATTTTGAACAGTGGACATTACGTTTCAGATGAGTTACGACCCGTGGCTCTACCCTTCATTCGATCCCTGCGGATCCCTACATTTAAGCAGGATAATGCAGGACCGCTTGTTGCAGGTCCTGTACAGGTCTTTTTAGATACAGAAAATGTTCGACTGCTGCCGTGGCCAGCACTTTCGCCAGATCTCTCACCAATTGAAAACGTCTGGTCAATGGTGGCCGACCAACTGGCTCGTCACAATACGCAGTCACTACTCTTGATGAACTGTGGTATCGTGTTGAAGCTGCATGTTCAGCTGTACCTGTACACGCCATCCAAGCTCTGTTTGACTCAATGCCCAGGCGTATCAAGGCCGTTATTAGGGCAAGAAGTGGTTGTCCTGGGTACTGATTTCTCAGGATCTATGCACCTAAATTGTGTGAAAATGCATGACATTTCAGTTCTAGTATAATATACTTGTCCAATTAATGCCGTATTTCATCTGCATTTCTTCTTGGTGTAGCAATTTTAATGGCCAGTAGTGTAGAAGATGTGCTGCCGTCGCTGTTGCTGAAGACGAGTCATTACCAACTTTGTTACAGCAGAATGGTGCCCCAACTCATTACAGGGAATGTGTCCGGCCATACAAGGTTATTCAGTTTCACCAGAGATGGACAGCTCCTTGGATTTAAGTCCGCTACTTATCTACCTGCGGTTTCTTGTAAAGGTAAATAATTGTGTGTACTGTGACGATCAGTAACGCTGCACACTTCAGAGAACGGATTGTTGATGTTTGTGCTCCCATTCTGGTATAAAGGTCCAGATGGTATGGATGAAGCGGATGATGGTAATACCCTTACAACGTGCACGACCACACATCAAGCCCACCAATAGACCTTTATGCGTTATCAGCAGCATTGTTCGGTAGAAAGTGTGACATACCTCGAAGCTTTCAGTCTCCCCCATCTCATAACACATCCGCCTGTTTTTGTTTTAGAAGGGCGATTTCACACCTGTGGGACATGAACGCCTTCCAGAAGACACTGTGTAGGCAACCGTACGATAGACGGTCATCACACGCAGAGAACCTGGGCGTGACCCGCAGGGCACCGGTGGCACAACGTGTAGAGAGGCGGTGCTAGTCTCACTGACGCCCGCACGCTCGGAGCATTTGAGGGACGGTTGTGGTGGCGGGCGCCTCGGCAGTTCGGGCAGGTGTGGGTCGGCGGCCGCAGCCTCAGGGAGGAATGTGGGCGTCAGTCGGACTGTGAGGTCATCGTGGGCAGACGTTCCTCAGACGCGCGCACCTGGCCCGCTGGGCCGCACTGCGCTCCTCCTCGCTCACGTAACGAGAACGCCCCAAGGACACAGCGCCGCGCTGCGCTGCGCACCCGGCCCTTGGATTACTTACTGCCGGCGTTGACTGCAGCTGCTCTATGCCTCCTCCCAGCAGCACGCCAACACAACCACAGTGCATCCGAATATCCGGATCATCGTCGAGTTCTTCTACACTGGAAGTCATATTCTACACTACTGGCCATTAAAATTGCTACACCAAGAAGAAATGCAGATGATAAACGGGTATTCATTGAGCAGATATATTATACTAGAACTGACATGTGATTACATTTTCACGCAAATTGGGTGCATAGATACGGAGAAATCAGTATCCAGAACAACCGCCTCTGGCGGTAATAACGGCCTCGATACGCCTGGGTATTGAGTCAACCACAGCTTGGATGGCGTGTACAGGTACACCTGCCCATGCAGCTTCAACACGATACCACAGTTCATCAAGATAGTGACTGGCATATTGTTACGAGCCAGTTGCTCGGCCATCATTGACCAGAGGCAGAGGTTTTCGGTTGGTGAGAGATCTGGAGAAAGTGTTGCCCAGGGCAGCAGTAGAACTTTTGCAGTATCTAGAAAGGCCCGTACAGGACCTGCAACATGCGGTCATGCATTATCCTGCTAAAATGTAGCGTTTCGCAGGGACCAAATGAAGGGTAGAGCCACGGGTCGTAACACATCTGAAATGTAACATCCACTGTTCAAAGTGCCCTCAACGCGATCAAGAGGTGACCGAGACGTGTAACCAGTGGCACCCCATACCATCACGCCGGGTGATACGCCAGTATGGCGATGACGAATACACGCTTCCAATGTGCGTTCACCGCGATGTCGCCAAACACGGATGCGACCATCATGATGCTTTATCAGAACCTGGATTCATCCGAAAAAACGGCGTTTTGCCATTCGTGCCTCCAGGTCCGTCGTTGAGTAAACCATGGCAGGCGCTCCTGTCTGTGATGTAGCGTCCAGGGTAACCGCAGCCATGGTCTCCGAGCTGATAGTCCCATGCTGTTGCAAACGTCGTCGAACTGTTCGTGCAGATGAGTGTTATCTTGCAAACGTCCCCATCTTCTGACTCAGGGATCGAGACGTGGCTGCACGATCCGTTACAGCCATGCGGATAAGATGCCTGTCATCTCGACTGTTAGTAATACGAAGCCGTTGGGATCCAACATGCTGTTCCGTATTACCCTCCGGAGCCCACTGATTCCATATTCTGCTAAGAGTCATCGGATCTCGACCAACGCGAGCAGCAATGTCGCGATACGATAAACCGCAATCGCGATGGGCTACAATCCGACCGTTATCGAAGTTGGAAACGTGATGGTACGCATTTGTCCTGCTTGCACTAGGCATCACAACAACGTTTCACCAGGCAACGCCGGTCAACTGCTGTTCGTGTATGAGCAATCGGTTGGAAACTTTCCTCATGTCAGCACGTTGTAGGTGTCGCCACCGGCGCCAACCTTGTACGAATACTCTGAAAAGTTAATCATTTGCATATCACAGCATCTTCTTCCTGTCGGTTAAATTTTGCGTCTGTAGCACGTCATCTTCGTGGTGTAGGAATTTTAATGGCGAGTAGTGTACAATGCGGTGACAAAAGTCATTGAATAGGATATGCGCAAATACAGATGGCGGTAGTATAAAAGAGCAGCCTACCGGCGTGGATATCACAGGTACTGAGGTGATGCATGTGAAAAAGATTTCCGACCTAATTATGGCCGCACGACGGGAACTAACAGACTCTGAACGCGGAAGGACAGTTGGAGCTAGACGCATGGGACATTACATTTCGGAAATCATTAGGGAATTCAATATTCCAAAACCTACAGTGTCAAGAGAGTGCCCAGAATACCAAATTTCGGGCATTACCTATCACCACGAACAATGCAGTAGCCGACAGCCTTCCCTTAACGACCGAGAACAGCGGCATTCGCGTAGAATTGCCAGTGCTGACAGACAACCAACACTGCGTGATACCATCGCAAAAGTCGATGTGGGTCGTACGACGAACGTATCCGTTAGGGCAGTGCAGCGGAATTTGATGTTAATGGGCTATCGCAGCAGACGACCGACTCGAACACCTTTGCTAATAGCACGACATCGCCAGCAGTGCCTCTTCTGGGCTCGTGACCATATCGGTTGGACATAGATGACTGGAAAACCGTGGCGTGGTCAAATGAGTTCAGATTTAAATTGTAAGAGCTGATGTTACGGTTCGAGTGGGACCATAGTTTTCAACAAGGCGTTGTTCAAGCGGGTGGTGGCTCTGTAATAGTGTGGGCTATGTTTTTGGTCCAAAAGAAGAGATCACTGCAGTATAAAAGTGATGTTGTCGATGAGTGAGATTCTGCTTCATTTCTTTGACTTTAGTGCAGATGGTTGTGTTTGGCTACTTGGAGACCATTTGCAGCCACTCATGGACTTCATGTTCTTAAACAACGATGGAAGTTCTATGGATGACAGTGCAATCTGTCACTGAGCCACAGTTGTTCGCGATTGGCTTGGAGAACATTCTGTAAATCCGAGAGAATGATACGGCCACCCAGATCACCCAACATGAATCCCATCCAGCACTTATGGGACATAACTGAGAAGTCAGTTCGTACACAAAATCTTGCACCGACAACACTTTCGGAATTGTGGACGGCTGTAGAGGCAGCATGGCTCAATATTTCTGCAGGGGAATTCCAACGACTTGTTGAGTCCATATCACGTTGAGTGGCTGCACTACGCCAGGCAAAAGAAGGTCCAATAAGATATTAGGAGGTATCCTATGAGTAGGTTTGTTTATGAATAACTCATCTGCTACCAGTGACGATTTTCTTTATTTTATTTTTCGCACCAAGCGTTTCGGGAAATGATTCCCATTTTCATGTGCGTTTTTTTTTTGTTGTTATGTCATTCCTATGTGATGTTGTCGATGAGTGAGATTCTGCTTCATTTCGTTGACTTTACTGCAATATATAAGAATACACGCGATTTTTTAGTTGGTCTCATAAAAATATCGACAACCAACTAAAAAATATAATGAAGAAAAATAGGAGTTTTAAGCACAGTTGCAGAAAAAAATTGGTCATCCTCCAGGAGATATCATGCCAATACCGTCTAAAACTGCCTCTAGCCCCAATTCGTCCAAACGATAAACAACAACATTCTTCATTATGCTATAACCTGATGAAACCAATATCTGATTATTGGATCCGGTAGACCTACCAAACTGCGAATCTGTTGATTACTACGTTTCAGCTGTTGTTAAAAATAGTGCCAGACATTTTGGACTGGATTAGGATCGGTTGATTGAGCTCGACAGTCGAAGTGCAATAGTGTGTCTGAGTTTGCGTCAAACTAGGAACGAATGCTTGCAGCTCTGTGACGTCGAGTGTTGTCGTTTCGAAAGACGTGAATCTCCACAGCATACTCATCATTAAGACGTAGAAGAAAGGGCAAGACTTGGACGTCGAGAATGTTAAAATAAACATACTAGTTCCTTTTAACTGGGCTGAAGTTTCCCTTTAACATCACAGAACCACCGCTTGACGGACCTAAGCTATCCACACACTGCCATATAACGCTGTTGGTGCACTCGACATCTTGCAACATATGAAGAAGAGGAAAATTCGCGAGTTATCCGACCATACTAGACGCCCATGCTACAATCCAGATCTGTGTTGTTTGGCCCATTGAAGATGTGTATCTTAATATGTATGTGCGAGCAATGGCCTTTTGCGAGGTACTCGAATGCAAGTGTTCGTTGCACGCAGTTCCTTCACATGGCTCGAAAACTTGTTAAGATGGACTTGCATTCACGGTGGACAGTCTGCGTTGATACACCAGCAAACTGGGAAACATCATTCATGGTGTGATAACGGGTAACTGGAAACAAAATTGCTCCTATTTTGCCAATCTGTCGCGCCTCCACCTCAGGCTAAGATTTGTGTGCTATTAAGTATTGTTGTTTGCAATGAACATGGCGACGAGCGATACCGTGGAAGTAATCAGTAAAATTCTGTAATAGAACGTGCACTATTAAAGCGTATGTATGAAACTCTGTCTTACCAGGGAGAACTTGACGAGCAGAGACACCGGTTGAATGAGAAGTAACAAAGCACAGCTCTAAAGTCATAGACACCAAGCAAAATACCTTAGGCTACAAACCTTCCGCGAATAGCAGCAGCAACAACCCACAGACCGTCACGTGACTAAGGTAAAGGAATTTACGTTTCGTGTAATACACATTCTGAATGATCGCCTGACGACAAGTCGAAATTCGAAACATCTAGCGACGTGTTTTACTCAATAAAGAAATGTACATGGCATAATGAATGCATATTTTGCGACTGGCGTCGGCAGTATACAAATTTGATTCTCATTGTAAACTCAGAATATCTACTGCTTAATATGGGAATGAAAGATGACGCTAATTTCTCCGGTGAATCGAACTAATGTAAGGTTTTCATGTCTAGCTCAACCGATTCCTCGAAAAATTGGGACATTCACACGAATTTCCTTGTGAGTCCTTAGACGAGTTTCCCTGTTATGATCTACGGATGACGTGGTGTCAGAGAAACACAATGAAACTTAGCACCTTTTCGGTAAACTCACTGGGCAGCAAATCTGATGTTCTGCATGAACTGGAAAATGATAATGAAATTGTTGTTGCTTTTTAGAAATACCAAAAATTGTTTACAAGTATATTTAGAATAGAAATCCAGGATCGTCCCTGTGAGTAAGAATTTTCCTAATATGTGGGCGAATCGTCACGTCCCTTCTGGCTTTATTGGAAGGAGATATGTGACGATTTATAATCTAACACATCAGACGTACTCATTGGCGCATAATGTATTTATGTATTAAATAGTGCTAAGTAGGGGAACAGTACCATAAACCATTTATACGAAAACTGCATGAAAAAGAAAAAAAAACACAAATTAGTATGCACCAATCAACGAGAAAGTATTGACCGATTGTAAGAGACAATCCCTGAAGTTGCAATAGGGTGAAACTTTAAAACACTTCTGAATTGCAATAGCGTGTGTGTGGCACATACTTGTAAACTAAGGTACATTATACAACAGAGGCTATAGAAATAAAGAGTCACAAAGAACTGCAGGAGTCATAAAACCAGAGAATATATAAATGCCGGCGGTTGAAAAAAGAGGTAGCAGGTATTGTAGAGGCTAGAGAGGTGGGGAAAACTGGATGGTAGTAAAGGAGTTTTCTTGGAACAGAACAATCTGGCGTCGACCCCAAGAGGAACAATTCGTAATACAAGTAAATGACTGTAATGGTTGTCGCTCCTTATTTATGTTCTGTGACGTGAAATGTATGTGTACATTCCAAGTTGTCTACTAAGCAACAGCGATGTACGATCGGGGAAGCGGCATAGCTTACAGTGCGTGCCCATATTACTACCACTGTGCTGGGAGTAGCGCGACTTTGTCTCGTTGCAACGATCTCCAGTTACATTTTGTCTTCATATGAAGGGAAATCGCTCAACATACTATTGGATGTTGATCACTTCGCCTGAAAAAATATTAACCGCGTATCGTTTAACTGATTTCGCCATATCTTTCAAAGAATTTACCAGCGTGGAATACTTATTTAAATCTTCGGAAGTAGCCTCTTTCAGGCGCCCATCCACATTAGTTTTGTTACAAGATGTAATCGGGCGCAAATGCTCATCTATGGTGAAGAGCTTGGCACAGGAGAGGAATTTGTAGTGGGCCGCATCCTAATAAAGTGTGTGGTCAACTCCTTCTGTACCTCTAAATATCACAAGAAGGTGGAAGATTCTCCGTCGCTATTCCTCAGCTGAAGCCATTACCATGGTACGAAGGAAGACGAAATAGATGGAAATTTTGAGTGGAAGTTTATGTTAGGATGTAATCTCCACTGTTTAATCTTGACTACACGAACGCCGGCCGGAGTGGCCGTACGGTTCTAGGCGCTACAGTCTGGAACCGAGCGACCACTCCGGTCGCAGGTTCGAATCCTGCCTCGGGCATGGATGTGTGTGATGTCCTTAGGTTAGTTAGGTTTAATTAGTTCTAAGTTTTAGGCGACTGATGACCTCAGAAGTTAAGTCGCATAGTGCTCAGAGCCATTTGAACCATTTGAACTACACGAGCATTTTAACGATTTAATATGTACTAAAATGGAGATTTATTGCTTCCAGGGGTGTGCTTACAACTCCAGTTTCTTTGGCACCGATAACTGGTACCCCTATAATTTCTCGATATGGTGACTAAGAGCTGTACCAATTCACATAGTCATTGCTTAAATGAACACAGGAGGAGTTATCCCGACAAAACGTTAAGATATTTTTTACCGTAGAGGAAGCCCTATAGAGTACGCGTATTTACTACTAAGAAATAATGTAATAATGAAAAACAGCTGAAAACAAAAATCGACATGTGCTATTACTCGTCACCTACAACGCCTTCATAAAGGCGACTAGACCCTTCCTGCAACGCTATATATTTCATATCACACTTCATCAGAAATCACCGGTGTTTAAAATAGCAAAAATACAGTGGTTCCCTGACGACAGAAATAATACTGTAAATGTATTAGTAGCATAACAAGTGCCACCCCGTCTTTATCGTAGGATGTATGCTGAAATGAAAGAAAAATAGGAATTAATGTTTCATATATTTCCCAGAAACATACCAATTGCAATACGAAATAGGTGGGCCGGCCGGAGTGGCCGTGCGGTTCTAGGCGCTACAGTCTGGAACCGAGCGACCGCTATGGTCGCAGGTTCGAATCCTGCCTCGGGCATGGATGTGCGTGATGTCCTTAGGTCAGTTAGGTTTAAGTAGTTCTAGCTTCTAGGCGACTGATGACCTCAGAAGTTAAGTCGCATAGTGCTCAGAGCCATTTTTGAACGAAATAGGTGACCACTTAGTTTGTCTATGCTTGGCACATAAACTTCCTCTTCTGCTTGTAGATCGATTTCGATGACTAGAAAACTGTTACCTATCTTTTATAGTCATGGCGTAATGGACTTTAGGAACAAGTGAAATCTAAACCTTTTCAATTTTGCAGGCGCATTCTGTTATAGTGGGACTGACAGTTTCAGAAAAGTAGTTGCCGTCCATTTGATTCAGAAAGTGATTGTTTGCGTTGTAGCGGCAGGACTACGAGTCAGCAGTGGAGGGAGCTGGGGTTTTCTTGGCGCGGAGCTCTCTTCCGGCTCGGGTGCGGATGTTTCACGCATTTGTGCGGTTTAAAAATAGCGGTCAGTCGCGCTATGTACGTCGTATAGCCGTATTTCATTCTCAGAATAGCTCGGGAAGCGGCAGAACTTAGTTCCCGTCAGCCTAACCCGGCTACGGACTTCGTTTCGTGAAAGTCTCTTGCAACGTGGGACTCTTCTGCTATCTTTAAAGAGAAATATGAGGCTTATTGGAAACAACCGACATCAGTTTCTTACAGATACGGAACTGTGTAGTTTGGATCAAAATGATTTCCTCTCCGAGAATGAAAACTACTGAAAGCTATTTGCTTCAAGAACTGGAGACTGAGGTGTTGACTGTTGTCATTCGTCTCGGGATCTTCGACTGACGATCGTTTAGTTTTCGCTGGTGAAAGATAAACAAAAAAATACATATATATTAAACAACCGTCTGCCAAAGATCCAAGGGGAACTCGAGATGAAAGGGTTGCGAAAGCCTCAACAAATGGCTCTGAGCACGATGGAACTTAACTTCTGAGGTCATCAGTCCCCTAGAACTTAGAACTACTTAAACCTAACTAACCTAAGGACATCACACACAGCCATGGCCGAAGCAGGATTCGAACCTGCGACCGTAGCGGTCGCACGGTTCCAGGCTGTAGCGCCTAGAACCGCTCGGCCACATCGGCCGGCAAGCCTCAACAATTTTTGTTTGTACGACTGCGGCCAGCTGACTATTATAAACGTAGCCAGATTCACTCAGTAACATCTAATTTGCACATTCAATAGCCGCAAAGACCGTCAACTGCTTCATGGAAATGTAATGTAGTGACAAGAATGTTGCAACCTATGAGCACAAGGTTGATGAGTTACAACTGATGTCGAGGGATGTCACAAGATAGGCTGAAGTTTAACGATCGGTCGATACAATTGTCATAAAAGGCGACTCAGCTGAAAGGCAGTTCAGCTGAAAATGGACATTAGAAAAAAAAACGGTTATAGTCTTATCGAAAGAAACGTTCTTTCACATGAACTGTTTAATGGAAAATTTTATTCTGGTGGCCAACGGGAGAGTAAAAGTAGTTTCTTTCGTCTACAAGTTCATACTCTTAAGAACAAGTGCCACGCGATGTAGATATTTGATATTAACAACGCGTTGGGATTATAAATAGAATGATCACAAGTACAGTCCCAGTCCATGGTAAAACAAGAAACAGCCTTCGATTCACATGTAGGATGACTGCTTATGCACAGTTTTATGATGTATAATTGAGCTACCGGCGAACGTCAGGCGTATGGAAAGAAGGGGGACATACACATTCGACTCGCGGATAAGGCCCCAGAGAAATGCTGGAAAATGAGACAGAGGTAACACGATACAGAAAAAAATGTATTTGGATTTCTAAAATTCACTTTTTAAATTGGAATGTATGAAAATTTTTTAGCTCTCAAGATCTACGTTGTGGACAGGTGAAGGATCCTGACCTAACATTCCAGATGTTGGACACCAGTTGTGAAACTATGTGACAAAGCTCGGATTCGAAGAAAGATCTAGGCACCCATCATCTTCCGGTTGGTAGATGACATTCTATACTACGTTGCCATTATTTTCAGCTAGAAAGACACCCACTATTAACTTACATTACATTCTCGAGTCCTTTCTGCTTCTACAATTATTTTGAAATCAATGCTTCTGCTACTATCAGTTCAACTATCAGTGTGCCTTGCTACATCTTCCATTAACCTGTGACTTCTTTCTTTGCTCGGCCATTCATTCTAACACTTTGTCCAGTTTCGGGCATTATCTTCCATTTGAGAAATTTAGTTGCCTAACAGATATAGCGTCGTAGCCAGTATGCAGCGAAATGAGTGCGAATAAGGAATATGTAAGAGTTACCATCCCATCTGATAAGTAATAGCTACAACTGTGAAAATGAAAAGAATCTCACATCACTGATGGATGTCATGAGAATAGCAATTATCCCCTAATCAC
Organism: Schistocerca cancellata; assembly: GCF_023864275.1. Lineage (NCBI taxonomy): Eukaryota > Metazoa > Arthropoda > Insecta > Orthoptera > Acrididae > Schistocerca > Schistocerca cancellata. Next base: position 218,220,836 of record NC_064631.1, read on the forward strand.
ACTGAAAATTATGTGGTGTGAAGTCACCGAACGATGAGAAGTGGAAACGTCGAAGGATAGTACAAAAAAATGGGATTCTATACAGATGTCGCGAATTGTGAACGTGGGTTAGCAAAAGCATCGAGATATGTGACTGACTCGAAGATTTTAGGCTGATAGAACACAATACGTTTTACTGAACGGTGAAAGAGATTATTTTTCGTGTTAATGGCTACGAAAATATCCATTCGGAGAACACAAGACAGATATTTACATTGCGAGTATATCGTCTAGTCCTGTTTAAATAAGTGAATAGCACTTGGCAACAGACGCTGCCTGACAAAAAAAGTGAAGCACCCAGAAGACAGGGTCGGATATCAGTGTAGCTTTTACAACTGCACATAACTGCTGGATATGTCAATGATTACAATTACAACGCTCTGTGACAGAGAGAACGGCCACCAGAGTGCATCAGTGTAGTTCGTCTGTAGTGCTGTACCAAGGCTGGTGATATGGCGCGCGCCGCTATCCTGTGATCTTGTTTCGCTCTGCCTGACCTGCTGGTGACTAGCGCTAAGGTTGTTGTGCCTCGCAATATGAGCAGAGTGGTCTGGGGCGGAGGCGACTCGCCGCTGTGTTGGCTATGCGGTGGTCAATAACTGGAGTCGGCGTACTTGTTCTGTCTGCCTGTCTGATGTGGAGGTCCGGAGGGGTCCTGTGATACTCTGGCCCGGAGACAACTACACTCCTGGAAATTGAAATAAGAACACCGTGAATTCATTGTCCCAGGAAGGGGAAACTTTATTGACACATTCCTGGGGTCAGATACATCACATGATCACACTGACAGAACCACAGGCACATAGACACAGGCAACAGAGCATGCACAATGTCGGCACTAGTACAGTGTATATCCAACTTTCGCAGCAATGCAGGCTGCTATTCTCCCATGGAGACGATCGTAGAGATGCTGGATGTAGTCCTGTGGAACGGCTTGCCATGCCATTTCCACCTGGCGCCTCAGTTGGACCAGCGTTCGTGCTGGACGTGCAGACCGCGTGAGACGACGCTTCATCCAGTCCCAACATGCTCAATGGGGGACAGATCCGGAGATCTTGCTGGCCAGGGTAGTTGACTTACACCTTCTAGAGCACGTTGGGTGGCACGGGATACATGCGGACGTGCATTGTCCTGTTGGAACAGCAAGTTCCCTTGCCGGTCTAGGAATGGTAGAACGATGGGTTCGATGACGGTTTGGATGTACCGTGCACTATTCAGTGTCCCCTCGACGATCACCAGTGGTGTACGGCCAGTGTAGGAGATCGCTCCCCACACCATGATGCCGGGTGTTGGCCCTGTGTGCCTCGGTCGTATGCAGTCCTGATTGTGGCGCGCACCTGCACGGCGCCAAACACGCATACGACCATCATTGGCACCAAGGCAGAAGCGACTCTCATCGCTGAAGACGACACGTCTCCATTCGTCCCTCCATTCACGCCTGTCGCGACACCACTGGAGGCGGGCTGCACGATGTTGGGGCGTGAGCGGAAGACGGCCTAACGGTGTGCGGGACCGTAGCCCAGCTTCATGGAGACGGTTGCGAATGGTCCTCGCCGATACCCCAGGAGCAACAGTGTCCCTAATTTGCTGGGAAGTGGCGGTGCGGTCCCATACGGCACTGCGTAGGATCCTACGGTCTTGGTGTGCATCCGTGCGTCGCTGCGGTCCGGTCCCAGGTCGACGGGCACGTGCACCTTCCGCCGACCACTGGCGACAACATCGATGTACTGTGGAGACCTCACGCCCCACGTGTTGAGCAATTCGGCGGTACGTCCACCCGGCCTCCCGCATGCCCACTATACGCCCTCGCTCAAAGTCCGTCAACTGCACATACGGTTCACGTCCACGCTGTCGCGGCATGCTACCAGTGTTAAAGACTGCGATGGAGCTCCGTATGCCACGGCAAACTGGCTGACACTGACGGCGGCGGTGCACAAATGCTGCGCAGCTAGCGCCATTCGACGGCCAACACCGCGGTTCCTGGTGTGTCCGCTGTGCCGTGCGTGTGATCATTGCTTGTACAGCCCTCTCGCAGTGTCCGGAGCAAGTATGGTGGGTGTGACACACCGGTGTCAATGTGTTCTTTTTTCCATTTCCAGGAGTGTAGTTGCTGAATTTTGGAGTTGTCTGCCTGGTTAGGGTGTGGGCTCAGTTGGCTAGTCAGATTTTCCACTGGAAGCTCCAGCAGCGGTGTCTGAACTTCATTCTGATGTGGGATGGCGTTGTTGGAAGTTTTTGGTGTGTGTGTGCGGCACTTTACGATATTTGTTGGTACTAATTTATTTGCTCAACTGGAGTATCTTTTGGTTATCCTGCAACACACAAAGAATGAATATAATAACAAAATAATAATTTGATACAATCAAAGGGCAAGGGCAGCACCCAATGCAATCACAACAAGCGAGCTCTCAACACTTCGGAGCCTTCCTACTAGAAACGGTCCCCGAAATAAACCGCTGAGAGCTCCCCGACATGCCTCTCACAACTGTCCATCACTTACGCACCTTGGTTATGTTCTGTAACCCACGACAGATAATATCAACACAAGATAAAATTCAAAAACCAAATAACAATGTAATATCCTGACAGCACATGATAACCACGGCGCCGTTAACTCGGGCGCTCTTAACAAGTGCCGGAAGCCAACACACACAAAGCTTAATAAACAATTCTCGCTTCTTAAAACAAAACAATAAAAACCAAGCGCACATGAATAGTCCAACCACAGTCTTAGAAGTGCCTTAACGACACCAAACGCGACTATTCCACCAAGTTAATAATAACACAGTGTGATAAAAATACAGAACATAACACTAAATGCTGTTACACAAACCAAATTGACGAGATCGTGTTGTTCAGGTCCCAGAAGACCACATATACCAAACAGCAGTAATTCACTATGCATATACTGCCCAAAACCGCCTTTCTTAGGCAGACTTTACCTAACACATCAAATGCCAAATATACCAAACATGAACGCAACTCTGGGCAGGTAACAGGAACCACCTATGTGAATTACTTCAAAAAGGAACAAACAGGCACCACCAAAGGTAACGCTGAGCAGACCGGGTGGGCAACAACCCACTCAGCGGGATAACCCAAAGATACTCCAGTTGAGAAAATAAGCCGGCCGGTGTGGCCGTGCAGTTCTAGGCGCTTCAGTCTGGAACCGCGTGACCGCTACGGTCGCAGGTTCGAATCCTGCCTCGGGCATGGATGTGTTGATGTCCTTAGGTTAGGTAGGTTTAAGTAGTTCTAAGTTCTAGGGGACTGATGACCGTAGATGTTAAGTCCCATAGTGCTCAGAGCCATTTGAACCTAACCTGGCAGCCGACTCCAAAATTCAGCAACTAGTTGTCTCTGGGCCAGAGTATCACAGGACCCACCAGACGACCACATCAGACAGGCAAGAGGCAGGCAGAGCAAGTACGCCGACTCCAATTAATCACCACCGCATGGCCAGCACAGCAGCGCCTCCGCCCCGGATCACTCTGCTCATATTGCGAGGCATAACAACCTTAGCGCTAGTCACCAGCAGGTCAGGCAAAGCGAACTTCACGTTCTGTGCAATACCCGGAAACCGACTACCCTCTCGCTTTCCGCTGGCCACCGCAAACACACGCCAGCGACGAAATAGCAAATCACCACCGGAGCGCCACCCGCACCAGAACAGCGAATTATAATCGATTATAGCGTGCGCTCTAAACAAGATCACAGGGTAGCGGCGCGCGCCATGTCAGCTGGTAGGATATATAAGGGGCTCGAACAGCGTCAGATGTTGAGTGATCACAGTGAAGGATACAGAGACGCCTAGCAGTCGTTTGAGAAAGCATTATCAGCACCTTACAGTTTGAAATGATCCTCACTGTGCGTCTCCATTTGACCGACTGTTCGAATCGCGCCTTATCCAGATTTGTGGGGCTTTCGGACGAGACCGTGGTCCGACGCTGCACTGCTTAGGAACATGGGAGCAGGCGGACACACTGGTCGTGAAGGTTCCGGTCGACCACGTCTCACCACGACATGGGAGGATCGTCGTGTTGTGTGCTAAGCACATGAAAACCTCTTCACATCTGCATCTATCATCCGAAAACAAGTGATGAATTTCATGGAACATTCTACGTCATCCCATACCACTGGTAGGAGACTAGCAGCAGGAATTACCGTCCCACCCGCAGGCTGCCATAACCACCACAACACAAACAGTAGCAGCATTCGGAGTAGTGCCATGACTGGACTGTCGATGAACGGCGTCATATTGTGTTCAGCGATGAATCGCTGTTCTGCACTACCCCGGATGACCATCATCGGTGAGTATGGCGGCGAACTGGTCAGAGGTTCCAGTCTTTCAACGTTTTGCAGAAACACAGCCTACTAGCGTCATGGTGTGGGGAGCCGTCAGATATGACTTCAGATCCCGGCTGGTAGTGACTGACACAACACCTCGTCGTCGCCGGCCAGTGTGGCCACGCGGTTAAAGGCGCTTCAGTCTGGAACCGCGCGACCGCTACGGTCGCAGGTTCGAATCCTGCCTCGGGCATGGATGTGTGTGATGTCCTTAGGTTAGTTAGGTTTAAGTAGTTCTAAGTTCTAGGGGACTGATGACCTCAGATGTTAAGTCCCATAGTGCTCAGAGCCATCACAACACCTCGTCATCGACTTCCTGCATCTTTATGTGTTAACTCTCATTTTGCACATGCCAGTAAGTCAGTAAGAAATCTGAAAGTTGTTCTATGAACCGTTTGACAGCAGCTTAAGTTCCTTTATCCTTTACCATTTAGCTACAATATAGCAGGTCAGCAACTGGAAACAGTTAATCCGTAAATTATCTGGGAGTAGGCATTAGGAGTGATTTAAAATGGGCCTAAAAACAGATGCAAGACTGAGATTCATTGGATGAATCCTAAGGAGATGCAATCCGAAAACAAAGGAAGTAGGTAACGGTACACTTGTTCGCCCACTGCTTGAAAATTGCTAACCAGTGTGGGATCCGTACCAGACAGGATTTCTAGAGAGATAGAGAAGATCCAACGGAGAGCAGCGCGCTTCGTTACAGGATCATTTAGTAATCGCGAAAGCGTTACGGAGATGATGGATAAACTCCAGTGGAAGACTCTGCAGGAGAGACGCTCAGTAGCTGGGTACGGGCATTAGTTGAATTTTCGAGAACATACTTTCACCGAGGAGTCGGGCCGTATATTGCTCCCTCCTACGTATATCTCGCGAAGAGACCAAGATGATAAAATCAGAGAGATTACAGCCCACACAGAGGCATACCGCCAATCTTTCTTTCCACGAACAGTACGAGAGCGGAATAGAAGGGAGAACCGATAGAGGTACTCAAAGTACCCTCAGACACACACAGTCAGATGGCTTGCAGAGTATTGGTGTAGAGTAAATGTAGAAACCGCGGAGCAACTATGCAGATGTAAATGTAGCAGGAGCTGCTTGCAGCCAGCGCTTACCAAAGCTTATTTCTGTCAGATGTTGAAAAACACAAGCCGTTATTGAAATATTATTCCCCCTTGGAATTAGTGTACTCACCCCGAACACACTCGATTTAGGAAGATATGGAAACGTCCAACCCAAATTTTCAGATTGTGAAAAACCCCTTGTACCGTACGTACCGCAAACCGGTCTTGGCCTGCACAGTAAAAAATGGACAGTCTGATGGGCTCGGCCAGGAAATTCGTTGCCAATTCTTACGGTATTATTTCCGTCGTTTTGGTTGTCATTTTCATTGTGGAGTACATGATTGATTGTTATATTCTTCTTGCAATGTGGTCCGAATATGTGCGGACTTATTGTATGACCTAGTATCACTGATTGAGAAGTCTAGATCAGTAAGGGGCAAATAGTAGGATCTCTGGCGCAGAGACTAAATTGGGACCAGTGGCTGCACTAGTGTTAGGAGAGCAGGGCCGGGAGCCGCTGAGTGTGTTAGGCGCGTACCCCGGGCACGCACACAGCGCAGGTCCTCCGCAGCCCCAGGCGTTGTTTACACGCCGGAGTTGGCAGGCCTCCAGGCCGCCAGTGGCACGCACCGTCTCGGTCAGAGGAGTGATTGTGGGAGGGGGGGGGGGGGGGTAGCGTGCCGCAGGCGGGCCCGGGGCAGCGCGTAACGCGACACCGCTCCGCGCCGCGCCACGCTGCGCCTCCTCCCCATTCATCCCACTCTGACTCAACGCGTAAACACAGCACGCCACAATCCGGAGCTGGACAGCGCCACAGTCAGCGCTGCTCCCCTTAAACTGGCCACGGCCACCGTCGCCTTCCTGCCAGTTGCTTACTGCCACGAATTTTCTTTCGTTTGTACTGTCTGACTGATCGAGCTAATGTCAACACCCGTATCGTTCCACAAACGGTCTCACGTATCAGAAACTGGCCTCTGCAACCGTGATCGCTAATACGATGGCATTCGATCCGGAGACAGCCGGTTCGCATCGTGATGGTGGAAGAATCTATCGTTACAAATCTTCGGCCGACAAGAAAAGGGCAAGTCGCGAACTTCTTGTTCTTCAACCACTGTAACAGAGTTCTGTGTTAAATCCGACCCCTAACGTCTTGAGATGTTACCGTTGCGCTGTTACGTTAGCAGAAGATTTACCCCACGAACCGTAGAGTAGGCCCCAGTGTTTGTACAATTCGTTTACGATGACAGGGTCGACCAGCTGGTGGAGGAGGCCAGTGATCCTTGCCCTGTAAAGAAAGTCAGTCTACCCTCCTCCAGTTTCAAATTATGAATACGGAAACTGCCCGAGGAAATATGCGCAGAGGGTTGGCGTGTCTCAGTATTTCATAAAGATAAATACTACGCTGCGATCCAGTCAATAATTACACTACAGGCCATTAAAATTGCTACACCACGAAGATGACGTGCTACAGACGCGAAATTTAACCGATAGGAAGAAGATGCTGTGATATGCAAATGATTAGCTTTTCAGAGCATTCACACAAGGCTGGCGCCGGTGGCGACACCTACAACGTGCTGACATGAGGAAAGTTTCCAACCTATTTCTCATACACAAACAGCAGTTGACCGGCGTTGCCTGGTGAAACGTTGTTGTGATGCCTCGTGTAAGGAGGAGAAATGCGTACCATCACGTTTCCGACTTTGTTGAAGGTCGGATTGTAGCCTATCGCGATTGCGGTATATCGTATCGCGACATTACTGCTCGCGTTGGTCGCGATTCAATGACTGTTAGCAGAATATGGAATCGGTGGGTTCAGGAGTGTAATATGGAACGCCGTGCTGGATCTCAAGGGCCTCGTATCACTGGCAGTCGAGATGACAGGCATCTTATCCGCATGGCTGTAACGGATCGTGCAGCCGTCTCGATCCCTGAGTCAATAGATGGGGACGTTTGCAAGACAACAACCATCTGCACGAACAGTTCGACGACGTTTGCAGCAGCATGGACTACCAGCTCGGAGACCATACCTGCGGTTACCCTTGACGCTGCATCACAGACAGGAGCGCCTACGACGATCCTTTGTGCACGAATGGCAAAACGTCATTTTTTCGGATGAATCCAGGTTCTGTCTACAGCATCATGATGGCGACATCGCGTTGAACGCACATTGGAAGCGTGTATTCGTCATCGCCATACTGGCGTATCACCTGGCGTGATGGTATGGGGTGCCATTGGTTACATGTCTCGGTCACCGCTTGTTCGCATTGACGGCGCTTTGAACAGTGGACGTTACATTTCAGATGTTTTTCGACCCGTGGCTGTACCCTTCATTCGATACTTGCGAAACCCTACATTTCAGCAGGATAATGCACGACCGCATGTTGCAGGTCCTGTACGGGCCTTTGTGGATACGGGCAATATTTGACTGCTGCCCTGGCCAGCATATTCTCCAGATCTCTCACCAACTGAAAACGTCTGGTCAATGGTGGCCGAGCACCTGGGGCGTCACAATACGCCAGTCACTACTCTTGATGAACTGTGGTATCGTGTTGAAGCTGCATGGACAGCTGTACCTGTAGACGCCATCTACGCTCTGTTTGACTCAATGCCCAGGCGTATCAAGGCCGTTATTAGGGCCAAAGATGGTTGTTCTGGGTACTGATTTCTCAGGATCTATTCACCTAAATTGCGTGAAAATGTAATCACATGTCAGTTCTGGTATATTATATTTGTACAATGAATTCCCGTTTATCATCTACATTTCTTCTTGGTGTAGCAATTTTAATGGCCAGTAGTGTAGAAGCTCCCCGTGATTTCGAAAATTACACGCGAGCTGGAAGCTGATAACTAGTACCAATGCGTACGAGCCGTGGTTCAACTTCTTCCCTCAACTTCTTCCCTCATACATCGAACATAAATCAGGGATGATCCCTTCTGCGGCTGTCAGAAGGAACACGAAAGAGACGTAAACCACTTGCTGTTTTCCTGCGGTTTGCTCGAAGAACAGCAAGACTGTTTACTACGAAAAACTGTGAAACTGAAAATGCCTCTTTCAAAAAGTGCTACTGTTTTCTTGTGCCATGAAGATTCGCAAATATTCCTGCCCCGATAGCCGTGCTTGTTTATGTGCTGTTTCCAGGACGCGGAGGTGCGCCGATTCCGGATCGAATACGCCCGACGGATTAACGACGAGGTTCGGTGTACCGGCCAGCCTGGATGTGGTTCTTAGGCTGTTTCCCGGATCCCACCAGATGAATAACGGACTGGTACCTCATTTACACGATTCGTAATATTTAAAAAACTTCCGCTCACTTCCGCATGAAGTGGCAGAGAGTTGGGTTACGCACTTCCGTCTCGGGGTATACGGAGTGGCAACAGGCAGGGCATTTGGCCACCCCATAAATCAACCACGTCATGAACGTAAATAACCACTCCAACGCTGCGCCGATGCGGGACACTGGCACAAGAAAAGAAGAAGATAATGAAGATATTCAGATATAGAAAGACTACTTTTCTTTTATACGTGAGAGTAACATGTGCATATGAAATTAGGCGTTCTATATACGGTTGCATTATGTATGCATCCCAATATTTGTTGACTATTTTTAATATTCTATTTTTCCTGTAGTTGATATTTCAAGATTTCTTAGTAGTAAGTATCGTACCTGTGTGGACATTGTAAAATAATATTACATCATTGCTCAAACTGTATTATTGTGGCTTCTCTGTGTATACACTTAATTTGTACCAAACTATTGGCACTATTGTTCACAAACGCAAGCCAAATAAAAATAGAAAAGAAACAATACATTTTGACGCAGGGAAAGGGTGTCTACATGAACATTAATACTCCTTAATCTATCGTACAGTGCACGGTACCAATATTATCAGTTTCCTTCCCTATTCCATTCGCGTACTGAGCGACAGAAAAATGTCTATATTGCTCTGTACGCGCTATTATCTCTGTTATCTTCGCCTCGCGGTCCCAACGCAAGATACACGTGGCAGCGTAATAAACTTTCTTTAAGTTTAGCCAACAGCATTTTGCGAAAACTGCGTCGTCTTTCTTCCAAGGATTCCCATTTCAGTTCTGCCGCAATTCTCTGTTACACTTCGGTAAGGGCTATACATCTACATCTACATCCATACTCCGCAAGCCGCCTGACGGTGTGTGGCGGAGGGTACCTTGAGTACCTCTATCGGTTCTCCCTTCTATTCCAGTCTCGTATTGTTCGTGGAAAGAAGGATTGTCGGTATGCCTCTGTGTGGGATCTAATCTCTCTGATTTTATCCTCATGGTCTCTTCGCGAGATATACGTAGGAGGGAGCAATATACTGCTTGACTCTTCGGTGAAGGTATGTTCTCGAAACTTTGACAAAAGCCCGTACCGAGCTACTGAGCGTCTCTCCTGCAGAGTCTTCCACTGGAGTTTATCTATCATCTCCGTAACGCTTTCGCGATTACTAAATGATCCTGTAACGAAGCGCGCTGCTCTCCGTTGGATCTTCTCTATCTCTTCTATCAACCCTATCTGGTACGGATCCCACACTGCTGAGCAGTATTAAAGCAGTGGGCGAACAAGCGTACTGTTGCCATCCAAGCAGCAGAGATAATCGAACCGTAGAATGCAACTATGTCGGAAGGCTATCTGTGGGCACGTGTAACATTTACCAGCCAGCATAACCTTGCTATTCTGGTACTGCGGGGCGGCTGAGAGGAAGGGGCAATTATCGCCGTACATTTCCCGACGACACAAAGCTCCACTGTATGGTTTATGGATGATGGTGTCCTCCTGGGTAAAACATTTCGGAGGTAAAATAGGCCACCTTTGGATCGCCAGGCAGGGTCAATTTAGGATGATATTTGCACCAGAAAAAATACTAGATAACACAAATCTTTTCTTCTACGGGCCGGAGAAAGGAATTTTAGATCCATAAACCACGGAGTTACGTTGCAGTATTTGAGAACTTGAAATGTTATCGGATGACTTGCAAGAATAGAATAGCGTGAAGAGCTACATCAAAACCAATCATCAGACTAATGATTACAGTAATAATAGTGCAAGATCACGAAGATACAAGCGGCGATTAAAAAGTTCCTTTTCGAAGACCACACTAAACCCCTGCCTACGAGTTGGAGCTTATACACCCGCATGGGAGTCACGCTGGGTAGCATATACAGTGCAGCAATACCCACAAACGGAAACTTTTCGATCACCCTACTGTTTCCCTTCTTTTAATATGCGATTTTCAGCATGGAAGAAAACGCCTACAAAAGATGCAGCAACAATAAGCAAACGTGATGTGTATTAAACACACCACTGCAGGAGTTCTCCAACTAGCTGTAGCTATGTTGATGATCGCAGTAGTTACTTCACAATAGTTTATACTTGATTGTGGGTCAAACGTCCACAGTTTCAATTTTAATGCTATGATGTGACTTTTTTTCTTCATGCATGAGTTATTTTTTATGTTAAAAATCTGAACAACAGTTTTACTATTAATACTACCCTCCATTACTAAAGTAAGTTCACTGATGGCTCTCATTTAGCCGTAAATCTACATCCAGTCTGGGAGGAGGTACTCGATATTTTCGCAGTTAGAATGTCCTCGGCCTCTTCGTCGGCGTTACTTTACCAGTCTGCATAATGACTAGGCCACTATATTAGAGTGTTTTTTGGCTCCGCTACATACGGATCCGAATGTTCTATTGAGTATCGCGCCACTATTCCTGAAACACACTTTCATATCGAAAAATTCACTTTATCCTGCGCTAAATTCGCCAACATCTTAGCTCACTTCCGTACACGTTATTCGTGTACGTGAGGTTCCCTGTCATGATCCAAGGTGGCCATAGAATATCTGTCCAGTGATCAAAAGCAGACTACGACGTTGTGCTTAAAATTGACATGGAACCGCTCCGCTAAAATGTGTTAATGTCGTGATGGTAAAGGCAACAAGAACAGGCTCCGTGATTGCTCTTAGAACTATTGCACCCTTATACTCTCCGCTGCATGGCCGTACTCGTGGAGTGCGTACGTAAAACACTGTTAATGGCAAAGGCTTTGTTGGTGAGGACGTGAACTTCGGTGATCACGTTGGTGCTATTTCATAGGAATGAAGAAAGAAAGAAAGAAGATTAGAGTCCAACGTCCTGTCTACGATGATGTCATTAGAGGCGTACGTAAAACACTGGTAATGGCGAAGGCTTTGTTGATGAGGACGTGAACTTCGGTGATCATGTTGGTGCTATTTCATAGGAATGAAGAAAGAAAGAAAGAAAGAAGATTAGAGTCCAACGTCCTGTCTATGATGATGTCATTAGAGGCGTACGTAAAACACTGCTAATGGCGAAGGCTTTGTTGATGAGGACGTGAACTTCGGATGAGGACGTGAACTTCGGTGATCACGTTGGTGCTATTTCATAGGAATGAATGAAGAAAGAAAGAAAGAAAGAAGATTAGATGATGTCATTAGAGGCGGAGCAGACGATCGTATTGAGGATGAATGGTAAGAAAATCGGACTGTCTTTTTCAAAGGAAGCATCCCGGCATTTGCCTTAAGCGGTCTAGGGCAATCGATGAAAATCTAAATATGGATGTCAAATTTGGAATTTGAACTAGGGTTCTTTCGAATGTGAGTCCAGTGTCTTAGCCACTGCAACACTTCGATCGGTTATTCCATAGGGTGAAGCTATAAGTCGCCAATGTCACTGGGTTTCACGTTATTCTTTCAATCCATAACCATCATCAGCGTCACTAATACGACACAACCCTATAAACGCTATCAATCAAAATCACCGATCATAGTCAGTTGCAAGAAAAGACGCAACATTCACTGTTCGCAAAGGAATTTGTCCAAAGAGCGATGGATGTGAAAGTACTCTTAGGTGGCAAAGTTCAGCCTTACTTTGAGCACGTTTCGGACATATTTATAAGAAATAATGGGCTGCAAACGCTGAAAAACGTTGCATCACTATGATAACACGGTCGAGAGCTAATGTCGTTAAATAGTATATGGTATAGTAAAAAAGATATTGCCACGTCAAAATCTCGACATAAAATACTAAGAGCGTTCGCCAACTTAATATATTCGCTCGTTTGGAACTATCATCCACTGAATTCCTTTTCTCAATATCTGTTACTGTTATGAAATGTTAGAGACCCTCACGGTTGAGGAAGACTTGTAATGTTGTAATCATTTGGGATGTGAGTTTCATTGAAGGTGTCACATGTGCCGTGACAGAGTTCTCACCGTTCACCGCTATAGAGGTTTGCCATGTCCGATAATTTTTGTGTGACCTCGTACCCTTGCTTCATCTGATTTGATACTTGTGCAGCATCGAATTGAATATTCTCTAACTGAATGAACTATCTTAATATTCTCCGAGCGCCAGCTTTACTTTTTGATGAACGGTATAACCAGAATGAGTCATCGTTCCATTTCGTATATTAAGGCTCCAAATTTCATACACCTGTCTCTGTAGGTGATTTACATAAATTCTTAACGAAGGAGACCCGCAACCCTCTCTAGCAGAAGCGCTCAAAGATTTAGAAGTGGAAAAAACCGCTATTGACCCATCCTTAACCAGACAGCCCAAATGGAACGGCAGTTACAAGATACATTCCCAAAGCTGTTAAAAAGAGCAACAAGAAATCATCACAGAGAAGTTTTCGGAATATAATAAAAATTATCAAGAAAAGTTATTAGGTATAGGATGGTCTTTCCGTGCAAATATTTCCCGCCGGCGCCAGAATTATTCTTTTATATATATATAAAAACAATGTTATCTCAGTTTCTGACTCAAGTGGGGCGCACCATGTTCTCAGCATGCCAAGGGTGTTCAATAAAGAAAACAGCGTAGGTAGAATACACTGAACCGTAGCTGCGCAATCGCGGACCGTGGGGAATTGGATCGTTGATAGAGGCTTAACCGACATCAAAATTCAGCCGTGTAGAAGACGGCTTCTTGTATAATGATTTATCAATGTCATTAGTATGGACACCACTGCTCGAAGGCAACGTTTTTAATTAATTCGCAGCAAGTACTGGTATGTAATGACAGGTACATAATAACCTCGATAGCAACTTAGATGTCACAGCCCAGAGTCATAGCCAACCGAAACATTCACGATATTCTCGATCACAAAAAAACCTGCTTGATTACGTCCTTCGAACTGTTTTGTATGCACGTATAATTGCCATTGAGTACAGTAGTAATGGATGATGTACTTTCGAGAAGTGGGGAGGGGGACCACATTAAACACGGGACAGCGTTACAAAATTTATGTTCATAGAGATGTGCATATTAATTTAAATAGGCAACGTGTGCTACATTTAACGTACTTGAGGCGAAATCGAAAGTGTCGCAGGAAGAGCTGCCGAGTCCTTAGCATCTGGCAACAAACTAAATTCCATAAGCGGTTAGACACTTATGGGCAAACGTACTCTTCTTTTGAAATCATCGTTCATAAAACGCAAATTTTTCCGTTCCTTTTCCGCGAGACAAGGAACGAAAAATCCGAGACACTGAGAATGCAATTGCCGAACACATTTGCACTTAACTACCGGTACTACTCAGTGACTTTAAAGGTCGCAAGGTTTTTACATGAGAATCACATCTCATGGAAGTAGTCATCTGACGTACACCTTGATAATATTTAACTGACAGCACTCTTCGAGGCGACACATTGGTCGTTAAATTTTATGTTTCAGTTTATAAGTACAGGAAGTCGGTATCTCGTTAAGGGAATATAAATGCCAGAAAGAAAATCATCGTTGTAGTTATACAACAAATGCAGCATAGTGCACTGCCACATTTTAAGTTGGAGAAATAGAAAAAAATGGGGAAAACGTGAGGATCATTCGAAACATTCTGGGAACTACCACGAGGAAATCGGCAACTGCAAATTTAGGAGCACCAAAGAATTCTGTCAAAAAGATTCCCAAACTCTCAGGCACAATCCTGAGAAGTAGATCCGTTTCTTTTGGCGTGTGAAAAGAATAGGGGACAAGAGATGAACTAAAAGAATCTTCCGGTATTTCACTGACAAAAAGTACAAAAATCAATGACTCAAACATACTCGAAAAGACTTGATGAGATCAACATAACTGAAGAAATTCAAACCAGAGAAAAATTCAGAACCAAAATAAAATATTTGCTTCAAGTGTTTTCAAGAAAAATAGGAGAAACGTGGAAGATCTTCACGCAGTCACAAAAACAATAGCAGAGCGGGAAATGAAAAAAATTACTGGCAAGACAGATAGAAGAACCTAATTCGATGGAACAGCAACTCTAATTAATCGTTTTACGTGGTTCGTGGTTAGCCGGATTCGACGTAAGCCCTTTAGCGATGCTAATAAGTTGATTTGTAAGGAGCAGCCTATTCCTATTATATCTAATTATTTACTTTATTACTTTTCTCCTGTTTTTAATTTAATGATTTCTTTGGCTGTCTGAGTAATTTTCCCTTACTTAACTTTTAAGAAGGCAAATGTAGAGGGAACTACCTTAACACTGTCTACGAGATGTGATACAGCCACTTTCTGTTGATATATGCACGCTGTGTCTAAAATTGTTGGGCATATTTCTAGGATAGTTACCAATGCCAAATCAAGAAAAACATCATATTCACCGACGCGCTTCACTGAGTTGCTATTGAAATAACATTTTCTGTAATGTTTCCGATTAAAGTGATGACGCGCACGAGCCCTACAAAATTAGTCCCTGTTAATAAGTAGAACCTTGTGATATACGTATGCTGAAGTTAATAAGAAGATTCAAAAATGGTTCAAATGGCTCTGAGCACTATGGGACTCAACTGCTGAGGTCATTAGTCCCCTAGAACTTAGAACTAGTTAAACCTAACTAACCTAAGGACATCACAAACATCCATGCCCGAGGCAGGATTCGAACCTGCGACCGTAGCGGTCTTGCGGTTCCAGACTGCAGCGCCTTTAACCGCACGGCCACTTCGGCCGGCTAATAAGAAGAACCTTGTGATATACGTATGCTGAAGTTCCAGAACGTTTTCGTCACGTCACTTGAGTTGTACGGGAAAGTGTTCGACATGTCTGATGGTCTGCACATTCATCTCACCCAGTTTTACAATTTTTTTTGGTAGAAATATCTTAAAGCGTTAATGTTTTCAATGAAGATTCCAGAAGCAAAGCTGCTTCATCAGTGTGTCATGAAAACCAAGGGAAACTTTCGACTTCGTTTGTGTGTCTTCGAAATTAAATGATGCAACAAGTCCTTAAGCGTACGGGGGCAAGGTGAGTACATTTTAAATATCTTCTATGACGGTCTGAAAGTTCGTGCTGTTGTAGACAGTTTGCACGGAACATTGTAAATAATTACCACTGTGTTCAAAGCCTCTCTTAAGTTTTTCAAACGGATCAGAAACAGTTTTCCAAGCGTCTTTTGCAGAAGGGAACATTCATTACCATACAGTTTTGCCAGTGGCGTTTTCACTTGTGAGAACTGCAGAAAGCCGCTTGTAAACAGATCGGGCCTCTTTGGACGGTGCTTACAAATTTTTAAGCCTACTGCTTAATCGATATCACAATGAAAAAACCCAGGACAACGTCGGCATCTTGGGCGTACAATTTTGGGCCGCTGTGTAACATGAGACAGTCAGTTCATAGCTAATGGTTTTACTAGGTGACCACAGCACGTTTTAACGCTAATGTCGCGCTGACGATCAAAAGCACTATTCTCTTAAGCACAGACATTTTCGGGTTTTCCATGTAACATCCACCTGTTGTTTCTAATTTCATAGTAATACAAACACGTTAGCCGCCTGTAACTCCTATATTCATACTACGAGATGGATTAATTTCTAAGTTTCCAAGTGTATATTTTTGTACCAACTGGTACGTTTCATGTGCTTCTCCATCAAGCAGTGTGGTACCCATTAAAATTATAGCTTCCTCGATATATTTTGGAGAGTGATCTGTATACAAATGTTGACAAGACTAAGAACTCACCTGCCCGGTACCACAATGGAGGAGCATGTTCCTGAATTATCATTTATACTGCAATGACCTTCTTTTAAGTGATGGATAGAAGATCGTCGTGTGCGTGGAGGCTTCAAGGCCAAACACATCTTTATGAAACTCAGAATATGCTACACGACATTCTCCAAGCGGTGGCGATATTTCTTCGAAGAATCCCTTGCACGCCTTTAAGAAAGATTGTACTGTAACGATGCTTACCATTCCTCTTTGTTTGATTACGACGCTATCACCGAAGTGGTGGGAGAACATAAGGTTCATGAAATTTACCTATTGTGCTTTCTGTTTGGGCCAATCGAAAATTGCTACAGAAAACGTTGGTTTGTTGTCAAAGAACCTGAAGTGCTCCAAAAACTGTTACACAACTGTTATGTGTAGTTAAACAGAAAGTCATAATGACTGTGGTTGGAGAATTATGGATCAGATAAATCACTCATTTCGGATGTGTCCTCGAGGTTAAAATATGTTGTTACTAATTTTGTGTCCACTTCACCTGTGAACAGTCAAGCACATTCATTGCCAATCATTAACGTTCCGTTTCGTGTCAGAACGCAACATTAAGTAGAAATGTTCATAAATGTATATCATTGTCACAACTATGTGAAAAGAATGGAAGTATTTTGGTTCGCAACGTCTAGATCAATCTTGTGCTACGGAATAGGAAATTCACCAAACAAATCTAGTGAAGGCCAGCAGATGCTAGTGACTTTTTTAAACTACTTTCCAATCTTTGTGGAGAAGACGAAAAAAGCAGTCTGGACACTAAGAATGACAAAGTTTCTAAACCTGTTCTGAAATAGAGCAGTAACAAACCAATTAGAAACGGGAAGTCTGTTCGAGACTTGTGCCATAACTTCTAAGAAAGAGACACTGTAGAGCCATTATAGCATTTGCATCGCAAGTTTAGGATGTAACCCGTATGAGAACGGTCATACGCGAAACGGATCATATGACAGACTTAGAAGACTTGTTTTTTACTCGTGACCGAGCTACTTAGGAAAACATTCCTATCCTGTAGCAATACAGATGAAACTGATTTTTTCCTACAAAACGTGAATTAATAATATTAGAATATCAACAAAAGCTATAATCGTATTTTAATTGTGAGAGATGCAGATATCAAACTTTCTGGAAGAGAGAGGCGACTGACAATAGAAAGCATAGCAGAACTGTATATTTAGGTTAACATGTGCTGCACCAATAGAAACACGCTAAAATGATTCATCGGAGTTGCGAGGAATTTTCCGCGTTACTTGGCGAGCCCGACGAATGTTTTAAATGCGCCTCTGTTGGTGAAGGTTAGCGTTATTCTTTTCCGTCCATCGTCCAATTTACAGTCAGATCAGAAAGAAGACGTTCCGCCAGTTGCGTTAGCGGCGAAGCATTTAAAATTAAGATTGCAAGAAAATCAGAGGGAGCAACGTCGACTCCTGATTCGCTACGAGAAATATAAGACCGTAACCGACAAGGTCAGCGAGAACGTATATTTAATTTCAGACAGTGAATACCACATGACACTCTAACACGAGAGGTGTATACTAGAGGGAAGCTGTTGTTTAACCCAATTTCCAGTTAGCTTGTTGTAGGGAAAGAGTCAAGTGTTTGCAGAAGAATGATCTGTATGCATAGGCGAGAAACCATTCTGGCATTTGGACAGAGCGGCTTCCACGAACACAGGAAGGACGAACCTGCGTAGGCACCAAATCAGGTTCAGCTTCCTAGAAATATGTTACGCTCCTTGCTTCGATCAGACAGTTTCTTTAAATTCTGTAATCAGTCACCTTTCATTTTTCTGTGGTAGGAAAAAGGTATAGCCTGGAGATCTGCCATCCATTTCTATAAAGCCCCTCTGAACCTCATTTAGTTCCAGGAAAAGACTGTTATGTTTATAATGTTGCAGAAAACATCAATATATTTTTTTTACAATTTTTGTTAAAGTGTACATTTAACAATAAACTTATGTTACCCGCATTGAGTTATCTCTGCGTAGTGTCAGCGTTTTATTATATTCCTCTATTAAGAACAACCACATTAAGTGAACTCAAAATTCCCGAAGCCAATAGCTTCATTCCTTTTATAGGAAACAGATTACACGTTTCACAATATCATTTTGTTTTTACCACTGTACACATGTTAAGTTTCCATACGATGAAGAGGATAGTAACGTTAGCAAAATAAATAGTAATTATATGAAGATGTAGATACTCGTATGTTACTCGAACTATCGATAGAAACATAATGTTTTGATTTAAAATTGGAAAAATGCAGAGATACTTTTAAAAAAATTGTTTCATTACTTGGTAATCGTGTATACGAAGAAAGTTCTTGTAAGCAACTAATATCTGTGTTATTTCCTTCATATCTCACGGAGATCGTAAATAATTAGTTACGAATAGAATCACAAATAATGGACCTTCTGGAAGCAAAAGCGTCAAGTTGTTTGCATTAGTTAACAACGTTCTTCAAAAGCTATTACAATCCCAGCTGGAAGTCATTACTTCCAATCTCTATGACAACCACAATTAAGGAAGACACAGTTTCACAAAATATTCACAAAAAATTATCGAGCTATATTGCTGAGTTGGTGATACTGGAAACAGTCAATCGAGAAGCCTAAATGTAATACCGAAATCAATAACCAAGCGCAATGTACATCACTGGACCTATAAGAATGGAAAAAAATCATAAATAGTTTGTATTATCTAGTCGAAAACTGGCACTATGAGACCATAGCTATGGGAGTATACGGGTAGTTTCTTGCTTATATCGAGTCGAAAATAAACAACGGTTATTTATTCTGTTGATAAAGGAAATTCGGTGTAGAAAAATGGATCTTGTACCAAGGAAAAGTAAATCTGAATAAAAACAATCGCTGTTGAAAGCTGTCATTTTTGAGTCTACAGTTGCAAAGGAATATCGGTACCTTCACATAAAAACTATTGCTTTTTCTACATCTTTCAAAAGACCCTGGTGTACGCAGGACAAGATAAAATTGCAGTGGGACACATATAAGAAAACCGCAAAACTCGTCAGTGTTGATTCCTTGTAACTACTATATCTCCCACGCTACCACTAATAATAATATAAATTAGAAGGAACCAAGGGACGGCACAAAAAACAAAAATAACGAAAACAGACACGTTGCTGGTTTTGCATCAGACTCATTCACTACAAGACGCAGTAAACAACACATATCAAATAATAATGTCTGAAGACTGTCTTAGTTTCAATAAGAAGTCATCTATGTACGTAAATTAAGATATAGCGGTTACTGCGAGCCAAAAAGAAATCAAATCTAACAACTAGGTGCGTTCATCTTTACAGCGGATAAAATTGAGCAACGCTTCAACGAGAAATTCTGTCGTATTAGTTCACTTTTGGTCGACGGGAGTCCCACGTTACGGACGGGCACGATTTGGCCGTGAATACAGCACGCGGCGAGGGGCGGCACCTGGCTGCCGATTATCAGAGGCGCAGCACGCGGCTGCTCGCCAGAGCAACAAGTAGGCCCCACGTGCACACGGACAGTCCATCCTCTCTTCCACGAAATTTGAAGGCGGGCGACTGCGGATATAAAAAGCAAGCGGTGTACGAACGCAGTTAAGTGAGAAGACGCGAAGTACGGGGACGAAAGAGGCGGGGAAAATTCAAGAAGCTGGCCGGCAGCGCGAGGGCAGGTCTTTGCTCCTGCGGACGCGGCGAGCACGTGGCAAAGGAAAGCGGCGCGCCACTGGCAGCGGCAGCGGCCGGCTACCGAGGCCGTCAGTCGAATTCGCGCAGAGCGGCGGCGGTGCGGGCCGAGCGCAGCCGGCCACTGAACCCCGCGCAAACCTGTTCGGCGGCGGCGGGCAGAGGCGGCGGCGGCAGCGGCCGCGGCGGCGGAAGGACTCACTCACCTCTGGCTCCCGGCATCAGCATCGTCAGCACCAGCAGCGACAGCAGTATCGGCAGCATAGGCGGCACGGCGGGCGTCGGCAGCATCGCCACGGCTGGCAGGAGCGGCTGCGGTTGCGACTGAGGCGGTGGCGTCCGGCTGCGGCCGGTGTCTGGCGACGACTGGCCACGTGGGCCATGGTGGTGCGTGCACATGGTGGCCGCGCGCGTCCGTCACATGACGGCGCCGGGCGGCGGCGGCGGCGGCGGCGGCGGCGGCGGCTGCTGCTGCTGCGCGGGCTCTTGTGCGGCGGTGGCGGCGGCGGCGGCGGCTCGCGGTGCCGTGGCGTGGCGGCGCTGGCCGCTGGCAGTCGGCTCGCTCCGCGCTCTGCTGCTGGCCGCTCGGCTGGCGCGGCGCGGCGGGAGGCAGGCGGGAGGCGAGGCGGAGCGCGCCGCGGGCCGGGCCGGGCCGCAGCAGGCCGCGGCGAGCCGAGCCGAGCGCAGCGCCGCGCCGCTCCGGACAGCGCCGCGAGCCGGCCCGAGCGCGCCCGACCGCCGCCGGAGGCGCCCGAGCCGCCACGCCGCGCCCCCACCACCGCCACAAAAACAGCGCCCACCGCCGCCGCCGCCGCCGGCTCACTCGGGGGCAGAGCTCCGCCGCGGCGGCTGCTCGTTCGTTAGCTGGTTGTGCTGCGGCCGCTGTCGCCGCTACTTGCGTAGATATGGTACCCCTCGTTTCCTCAGACAAATTATTGTCCACCTTAAAGCAGAATGCTGAGTTTCTTTCGGGGTATAAAACGTTGAAACAATTTACTGGTATACACCTGGGTGCCGTTTTCGACAGCCGCCGATGTTTCGGCAGGTCAACGGCCCGTCATTTTCAGGGGAGAAATGGAAAGAGAAAGGCCGGTGCAAGGAAATTTAAACACTCGGTAGTTGGAGCTACACCGACCAACAACAATAGTACCGCATATGCGAAGAACAGCCGGCCGGAGTGGCCGTGCGGTGTAGTGTAACGACGTAAGTTTTGTATAAATGATTTTCTTTTGACATATGACCATGTGCAGACTTCGTCACCTACGTCAGTTACAAAACACTTCAAGATTATTTAAATTATTTTTAAAGTTGTCTCTGAATGGTTCTTGAACGAAACTGTAATTAACACATTATCATTTGAGTCGTATGCGCAGAATTACGTCACTCAGTCCAATTGGTTTGCTCAAACTTTTTTCAATTCAGATGTCGTTTGTTTCTTCTCAGAAATTATATTAATGCAAGTTATCTGCTTTAATAAATATTAAAACCACATTGAATAAACTTAGACTCAAACTCGCGATGAACTTTGTCAAAAATTAACAATCTTGTCAAATAAATCAGTAATACTTCTTCCTCATACTTCTTCATAAATAAATTCTCGGAACACGTATTTAAACTTTTGTAGTATACACTAGTTTGTTATCTTCATATATACTACATATAGACGTGAACATGAGCCTTGACAAGATAGGACTGAACATTTATAACATGATTAAATTCTCTATGACGTCATTGTTGTAGAAACATTACAAATTCTTATTTTTTCAGTTTTTAGAAGCATGACGCAACAACTCGGTTTCAGGATCTTCTGTTGCTCTTTGGCTGTCGACCCGCGACGTATAGTGGCCAGCAATTTTCTCTCTGGTCCCGGCAGTGAAGATGCTGTCTCCGTTCGTTGCACCGCCCTCTCCGTACATGAAACATAAAAATAAATACAAAACTTTAGATAATTCACAAACATTGCAAATATTACAAAATACATAAACAAAACACTAAATTAAACTTATATTCACCTGCAAACTGGGCTGACACTGGTGGATGGATGACGCTTCAATTTCGCGTCCCACTACAGCGGTTCTACGCGCTACAGTCTGGAGCCGAGCGACCGCTACGGTCGCAGGTTCGAATCCTGCCTCGGGCGTGGATGTGTGTGATGCCCTTAAGTTAGTTAAGTTTAAGTAGTTCTAAGTTCTAGGGGACTGATGACCCCAGAAGTTAAGTCGCATAGTGCTCAGAGCCATTTGAACCATTTTGCAAAGAACACACACATATAAATCGTAAACAATTAGCGCCTCACACAGCCAATGACGAGTAAAGTTACAAACTACCGCTAGTGAATGTTAATTGCCAACGAGTGGGCAAGTGGCTCTAAATCTGTTGTTTGATCAGGGAGAGAACATTCCAAAGTACAATTTAAGTAAAAACCTCCGACTCTATAATAAACTTTCTAACTTAACCCTTTGAAGATCAGTGTGATTTGTGCCTGAAACCACTTTTTTATTACCGGGTGATCAAAAAGTCAGTATAAATTTGGAAACTTAATAAACCACGCAATAATGTAGATAGAATGGTAAAAATTGACACACATGCTTGGAAAGACATGGGGTATTACTGGAACAAAAAAAAACAAAAACAAAAAAGTATTTCTAGACGCGTGAAAGATCTCTTGCGCGAGTCGTTTGGTGATGATCGTGTGCTCAGCCGCCACTTCCGTCATGCTTGGCCTCCCAGGTCCCCAGACCTCAGTCCGTGCGATTATTGGCTTTGTGGTTACCTGAAGTCGCAAGTGTATCGTAATCGACCGACATCTCTGAGGATGCTGAAAGACAACATCCGACGCCAATGCCTCACCATAACTCCGGACATGCTTTACAGTGCTGTTCACAACAATATTCCTCGACTACGGCTATTGATGAGGAATGATGGTGGACATATTGAGCATTTCCTGTAAGGAACATAATCTTTGCTTTGTCTTACTTTGTTATGCTAATTATTGCCATTCTGATCAGATGAATCGCCATCTGTCGGACATTTTTGGAACCTTGGTATTTTTTTTTTAATTCTAATAAAACCTCATGTCATTCCAATCATGTGTGTCAATTTGTATCTCTCTATCTACATTATTCCGTGATTTATTCAGTTTTCAAATTTATACTGACTTTTTGATCACCCAGTATATTATTTTATTCAATTTTTTTGAAGTATCCGTGTCTTTAGCATAAAAAGCTGTTGCGAGACCTAGCGGTACAAAGGGGCAATCCTACCAATGTAGTGCATTGTAGTAATCACTTACAGCGTCAAAGCAACAGTCGGCACGAAGATTGCGCTATACGATTGTATATCGGGTCACCCTCCATTCAGAGGCTGTTGCACGCAGGGACTCTTATATTGACTTGTAAATAATAGATTTTAGCTATCAGTCGTTATTTTGAAATTTTATTGGCTGATCTAGATTTCAGCTAGAAACTAGTATTGAATGAACTGTGTGGATGAAGCCCGACCAACAGGCCTTACATGCATTGATCAAAAATGATAGTGCATTGAGAATGGCTAGTTTCTAGCTGAAATCAAGATCTGCCAATAAAATTTCAAAAGGACGACTGATAGCTGAAATCTATAATTTACAAGGTCATGATATACTTTTTTTCGTAGTGACCATATTGAGAAGACAACTGACAGTGGAAGTAGGCATATCTAAGTTATCGTAACGTGACTTTGAGTTAGCACAACTACTTTTATGACTGGCTACGAAATGAAACCACTGGGTCGTATTAATAAAACCGACAAACAGCAAGGACGGGTGTCTGGCTGGAAATGAAGGAAAAAAGGTCTTACGAATATGTGTCCAGAAATGCATCACTGCCACGGTAGATAGCACTGATGACTGGAATTCTCTGACACATTCCGTGCGTTCAAAAATGGTTCAAATGTCTCTGAGCACTACGGGACTTAACATCGGTGGTCATCAGTCCCCTAGAACTTAGAACTAGTTAAACCTAACTAACCTAAGGACAGCACACAACACCCAGACATCACGAGGCAGAGAAAATCCCTGTCCCCGCCGGGAATCGAACCCGGGAACCCGGACGTGGGAAGCGAGATCGCTACCGCACGACCACGAGATGCGGGCAATAGACAACATTCCATTAGAACTACTGACGATCTTGGGACAGTCAGTCCTGACAAAACTCTACCATCTGGTCAGCAAGATGTACGAGACAGGCGAAATACCCTCAGACTTCAAGAAGAATATAATAATTCCAATCCCAAAGAAAGCAGATGTTGACAGATGTGAAAATTACCGAACTATCAGTTTAATATGCCACAGCTGCAAAATACTAACGCGAATTATTTACAGACGAATGGAAAAACCGGTAGAAGCCGAACTCTGGGAAGATCAGTTTGGATTCCGTAGAAATGTTGGAACAAGTGAGGCAAAACTGACCCTACGACTTATCTTAGAAGCTAGATTAAGGAAGGGCAAACCTAGGTTTCTAGCATTTGTAGACTTAGAGAAAGCTTTTGACAATGTTGACTGGAATACTCTCTTTCAAATTCTGAAGGTGGCAGGGGTAAAATACAGGGAGCGAAAGGCTTTTTAGAATTTGTACAGAAACCAGATGGCAGTTATAAGAGTCGAGCGGTATGAAAGGGAAGCAGAGGTTGAGAAGGGAGTGAGACAGGGTTGTAGCCTCTCCCCGATATTATTCAATCTGTATATTGAGCAAGCAGTAAAGGAAACAAAAGAAAAATTCGGAGTAGATATTAAAATGCAGGGAGAAGAAATAAAGACTTTGAGGTTCACCGATGACATTGTAATTCTGTCAGAGACAGCAAAGGACTTGGAAGAGCAGTTGAACGGAATGGCCAGTGTCTTGAAAGGAGGATATAAGACGAAAAGCAACAAAGGTAAAACGAGGATAATGGAATGTAGTCGAATTAAGTCGGGTGATGCTGAGGAAATTAGATTAGGAAATGAGACACTTAAAGTAGTAAAGGGGTTTTGCTATTTGGGGAGCAAAATAACTAATGATGGTCGAAGTAGAGAGGATATAAAATGCAGACTGGCAATGGCAAGGAAAGCATTTCTGAAGAAGAGACATTTGTTAACATTGAGTATAGATTTAAATGTCAGGAAGTCTATTCTGAAAGTATTTGTATGGAGTGTAGCCATGTATGGAAGTGGAACATGGACAATAAATAGATTAGACAAGTAGAGAATCGAAGCTTTCGAAATGTGATGCTACAGAAGAATGTTGAAGATTAGGTGGGTAGATCATATAACTAATGAGGAGGTATTGAATAGGATTGGGGAGAAGAGAAGTTTGTGGCACAAATTGACTAGAAGAAGGGATCGGTCGGTAGGACATGTCCTGAGGCATCAAGGGATCACAAATTTAGCGTTGGAGGGCAGCGTGGAGGGTAAAAATCGTAGAGGGAGAGCAAGAGATGAATACACTAAGCAGATTCAGAACGATGTAGGTTGCAGTAGGTACTGGGAGATGAAGGAGCTTGCACAGGATAGATTAGCATAGAGAGGTGCATCAAACCAGTCTCAGGACTGAAGACCACAACAACAACAAATGTCACCGGATAGACCGTAAGCGCGCACTTTTTGGAGCAAGCGACAGCGCGGAACTGAGTCGAACGCCTTTCGTCAATGTGCAATAGCCACTCATAGACGATAGGTGGCAGCACTAGGAGTGGATGGTATACAAAGCTTGTCGGGTTGGGGGGGGGGGGGACGCAGTAAACAGTGCAGTCGTTTCCCGGCTGGAAGTTGAGGTACTGTCGGAAGTAAAGCTGTGAGGGAGGATTTTGAGTCGTGCTTGGGTAGCTCAGTCGGTAGAGCACTTTCCCTCGAAATACAAAGATCCCGACTTCGAGTCTCGTTCCAGCACACAGTTTTAATCTGTGAGGAAGTTTCATTGCAGTGACCCGCCATGTTAGCCGAGAGCGCTCTTGCGCTGCTTCCTGGACTCGGGTAGGCGCGCCGCCCCGGGTCGTATCCGCCGGGTGGATTAACGACGTGGGCCGGTGTGTCGGCCGATCTGGATGTGTTTTTTAGGCGGTTTTCCACATCCCGCTAGGTGAATGCCGGTCTGGTCTCCACATCCCGCCTCAGTAACACGACACGCAGACATTTGTAACACTGCTGCACTATTTCATGGTTTACACCACACGCAGACAGCTGCCGTACACTGATTCTGTCCTGGGGGGGGGGGGGGGGTGGCGGCAGGAAGGGCATCTGACCACCCCTTTAAATTAACCTTACCAAATTCGTTGTAACCTCGCCGACCCTGCGCAAGTGAAAGAAAGAAGTTCCATTGCAGTCTTTGTCAAATGGCTGAAATGGAGTGATTTCAAAAAATGGTTCAGATGGCTCTGAGCACTATGGGACTTAACATCCATCCCCTAGAACTTAGAACTACTTCAATCTAACTAACCTAAGGACATCACACACATCCATGCCCGAGGCAGGATTTGAACCTGCGACCGTAGCAGTCGCGCGGTTCTGGACTGAAGCGCCTAGAACCGCTCGGCTACCGCGGCCGGCATCGTCAGAAGGGTCCAGGTCGGAGGAAGGAGGGTTGTGGCCTGTGGAATGCTTTCGTGGCATTCCCTGGGTGATGTCGCTATTCTGGAAGGCACAGTGAATCAACACAACTATCCATGTATCCTTGGGCACAATATCCACTCCTACATCCAATTTGTTTTTCCTCTGCACGGTGGCATCTACTAGCAGAAAAGGGCAACGTGCTACACAGCTCGCAATGTAGGTGCATGGTTCGAAGGGCACCAGGATTAGTTTACCATACTCCTTTGGCCACCAAACTCCCCGGATTTAAATCCAATCGAGAGTTCGCGGGAACACGTCGATCGGGCTATTCGCGCAATGGATCCTCAACCGGGAAACCTAGGGCAGCTGGGCACGGTGCTGGAGGCAGCTCGGCCCCACATTCCTGTCGGTACCCCCAGAACCTCACTGGCTCTCTCCCTGCATGTCTTGCAGCGGTCCAGGATGCAAACGGTGATTATTCAGGCTTGTGACAGGTAGTCACATAATGTGACCACCTGTGACTTGGCAGTTTAGTTCACCAGAGACGGAGCTCTACTTTTGATAGGAAAATGATGAAAATGGAAACTGATACTATAGTTTTCAAAGGGATCATCCCTGTATTTGCCTTAAACGGTGCAAAGGAACCTAAGGAAATCTTGCTCCTGGGCGAGTATTTGAAACAAAAGTACCTTCCGTTTTAACCCAGTGTGGAGTATTCTGAAGTTACGTAATGGTCCGTCAAAGGGACACACTGTATGTGCGGTGAACTTACCACTTTATTGCAATAAAGCAGAACTACGCCGGCCGGAGTGGCCGTGCGGTTCTAGGCGCAAAAGTCTGGAACCGAGCGACCGCTACGGTCGCAGGTTCGAATCCTGCCTCGGGCATGGATGTGTGCGATGTCCTTAGGTTTGTTAGGTTTAATTAGTTCTAAGTTCTAGGCGACTGATGACCTCAGAAGTTAAGTCGCATAGTGCTCAGAGCCATTTGAACCAAAACTACATCTGACAATCGACCTTTCGTTTTTAATACAGTGTACAATACCGTACACTACATTTCGAATGTATTTTATGTTTACTTTTCTTGTATGAAGAATGTAGTATGGTGCATTATCAAACGAAATTAAAATCACTGCCACAGTATGTTATTGAAAGAGTTATTTTCACTGTAATTTCCTCTGCATATCGAGACTGACAAAGGTTGCCGTGTGCTGTTGTGAGCTGCTTCTCTTACAGGTAGTAGCATTACAGTGAACTCATAAATTCGAGAACTAGAAATTTTTGCCCTAAACAGTATTATAGAATCTAGAAAACTAAAATAAGCATAGGTAACATCTACTCTGAGAATATTTCTATTTCCCAGTAGGTCAGAATATTGTATAGA
Organism: Schistocerca cancellata; assembly: GCF_023864275.1. NCBI lineage: Eukaryota > Metazoa > Arthropoda > Insecta > Orthoptera > Acrididae > Schistocerca > Schistocerca cancellata. The sequence goes on from NC_064631.1 coordinate 218,248,937, forward strand.
TACCTGTCGTATACAAACATCTAATAAAATGGCTCTGAGCACTATGGGACTCAACATCTTAGGTCATAAGTCCCCTAGAACTTAGAACTACTTAAACCTAACTAACCTAAGGACGCCACACAAACCCATGCCCGAGGCAGGATTCGAACCTCCGACCGTAGCAGTCACAAACATCTAATACGCAAAATCGTTAAACAGATATACTCCAGATACACTCAAGGAGATTCATCCGATTTCACAAGACTATATCCTCTACATGAATGAGGGGAGAAACAGTGAGTAAATTTTAACTTACGCATCGGGTCACAAAAATTTTATTTTCAAAAGGACCAACTTATTTTTGCTGGGATATATCTTTTACATGCTTCCACATACAACCTGGAAGTATGTTTTACATTTACGTTCAAGATAAAAGGTTCTTTCTAGCTTCCACAAATGTTCCATGTCCCGTTCCCCAGACCACGACAAACATATAGATGATACCTAAACGCCGGTAGGGGTGGCCGAGCGGTTCTAGGCGCTACAGTCTGGAACCGCGCGACCGCTACGGTCGCAGGTTCGAATCCTGCCTTGGGCATGGATGTGTGTGATGTCCTTAGGTTAGTTAGGTTTAAGTAGTTCAAAGTTCTAGGGAACTGATGACCTCAGAATTTAAGTCTCATAGTGCTCAGAGCCATTTGAACTATTTGATACCTAAAATTTAACTGTTTACTTATTAAGCCGTTTGTAGCTATTGTACAATATTTGATTGTTGTCAGTGCGCATACATGACTTTTCAAATATGTATTGACTTAAATTTATTTATTTATTTATATTTATTTATTTATTTATTTATTTATTTTTTTTGTCATCAGTCTACTGACTCGTTTGATGCGGCCCGCCACGAATTCCTTTCCTGTGCTAACCTCTTCATCTCAGAGTAGCACTTGCAACCTACGTCCTCAATTATTTGAATTATTTGCTTGACGTATTCCAATCTCTGTCTTCCTCTACAGTTTTTGCCCTCTACAGCTCCCTCTAGTACCATGGAAGTCATTCCCCCATGTCTTAGCAGATGTCCTATCATCCTGTCCCTTCTCCTTATCAGTATTTTCCACATATTCCTTTCCTCTCCGATTCTGCGTAGAACCTCCTCATTCCTTACCTTATCAGTCCACCTAATTTTCAACATTCGTCTATAGCACCACATCTCAAATGCTTCGATTCTCTTCTGTTCCGGTTTTCCCACAGTCCATGTTTCACTGCCATACAATGCTGTACTCCAGACGTACATCCTCAGAAATTTCTTCCTCAAATTAAGGCCAGTATTTGATATTAGTAGACTTCTCTTGGCCAGAAATGCCTTTTTTGCCATAGCGAGTCTGCTTTTGATGTCCTCCTTGCTCCGTCCGTCATTGGTTATTTTACTGCCTAGGTAGCAGAATTCCTTAATTTAATTGACTTCGTGACCATCAATCCTGATAAGTTTCTCGCTGTTCTCATTTCTACTACTTCTCATTACCTTCGTCTTTCTCCGATTTACTCTCAAACCATACTGTGTACTCATTAGACTGTTCATTCCGTTCAGCAGATCAATTAATTCTTCTTCACTTTCACTCAGGATAGCAATGTCATCAGCGAATCGTATCATTGATATTCTTTCACCTTGTATTTTAATTCCACTCCTGAACCTTTCTTTTATTTCCATCATTGTTTCCTCGATGTACAGACTGAAGAGTCGGGGCGAAAGGCTACAGCATTGTGTTATACCCTTCTTAATACGAGCACTTCGTTCTTGATCGTCCACTCTTATTATTCCCTCTTGGTTGTTGTACATATTGTATATGACCCGTCTCTCCCTATAGCTTACCCCTACTGTTTTTAAAATCTCGAACAGCTTGCACCATTTTATATTGTCGAACGCTTTTTCCAGTTCGACAAATCCTATGAAAGTGTCTTGATTTTTCTTTAGCCTTGCTTCCATTATTAGCCGTAACGTCAGAATTGCCTCTCTCGTCCCTTTACTTTTCCTAAAGCCAAACTGATCGTCACCTAGCGCATTCTCAATTTTCTTTTCCATTCTTCTGTATATTATTGTTGAAAGCAGCTTCGATGCATGAGCTGTTAAGCTGATTGTGCGATAATTCTCGCACTTGTCAGCTCTTGCCGTCTTCGGAATTGTGTGGATGATGCTTTTCCGAAAGTCAGATGGTATATCGCCAGACTCATATATTCTACACACCAACGTGAATAGTCGTTTTGTTGCCACTTCCCCCAATGACTTTAGAAATTCTGATGGAATATTATCTATCCCTTCTGCCTTATTTGACCGTAAGTCCTCCAAAGCTCTTTTAAATTCATATTCTAATACTGGATCCCCTATCTCTTCTAAATCGACTCCTGTTTCTTCTTCTATCACATCAGACAAATCTTCACCCTCATAGAGACTTTCAATGTATTCTTTCCACCTATCTGCTCTCTCCTCTGCATTTAACAGTGGAATTCCCGTTGCACTCTTAATGTTACCAACGTTGCTTTTAATGTTACCAAAGGTTGTTTTGACTTTCCTGTATGCTGAGTCTGTCCTTCCGACAATCATATCTTTTTTGATGTCTTCACATTTTTCCTGCAGCCATTTCGTCTTAGCTTCCCTGCACTTCCTATTTATTTCATTCCTCAGCGACTTGTATCTCTGTATTCCTGATTTTCCCGGAACATGTTTGTACTTCCTCCTTTCATCAATCAACTGAAGTATTTCTTCTGTTATCCTGGTTTCTTCGCAGCTACCTTCTTTGTACCTATGTTTTCCTTCCCAACTTCTGTGATGGCCCTTTTTAGAGATGTCCATTCCTCTGCAACTGTACTGCCTACAGCGCTGTTCCTTATTGCTGTATCTATAGCGTTAGAGAACTTCAAACGTATCTCGTCATTCCTTAGTACTTCCGTATCCCACTTCTTTGCGTATTGATTCTTCCTGACTAATGTTTTGAACTTCAGCCTACTCTTCATCACTACTATATTGTGATCTGAGTCTATATCTGCTCCTGGGTACGCCTAACAACCCAGTATCTGATTTCGGAATCTCTATCTGACCATGATGTAATCTAATTGAAATCTTCCCGTATCTCTCGGCCTTTTCCAAGTATACCTCCTCCTCTTGTGATTCTTGAACAGGGTATTCGCTACTACTAGCTGAAACTTGTTACAGAACTCAATTAGTCTTTCTCCTCTTTCATTCCTTGTCCTAAGCCCATATTCTCCAGTAACCTTTTCTTCTACTCCTTCCCCTACAACTGCATTCCAGTTGCCCATGACTATTAGATTTTCGTCCCAGTTTACATACTGCATTACCCTTTCAATATCCTCATACACTTTCTCTACCTGTTCATCTTCAGCTTGCGACGTCGGCATGATACCTGAACTATCGTTGTCGGTGTTGGTCTGCTGTCGATTCTGATTAGAACAACCCGATCACTGAACTGTTCACAGTAACACACCCTCTGCCCTACCTTCCTATTCATAACGAATCCTACACCTGTTATACTATTTTCTGCTGCTGTTGATATTACCCGAGACTCATCTGACCAGAAATCCTTGTCTTCCTTCCACTTCACTTCACTGACCCCTACTATATCTAGATTGAGCCTTTGCATTTCCCTTTTCAGATTTTCTAGTTTCCCTACCACGTTCAAGCTTCTGACATTCCACGCCCTGACTCGTAGAACGTTATCCTTTCGTAGATTATTCAATCTTTTTCTCATGGTAACCTCCCCCTTGGCAGTCCCCTCCCGGAGATCCGAATGGGGGACTATTCCGGAATCTTTTACCAATGGAGAGATCATCATGACACTTCTTCAATTACAGGCCACATGTCCTGTGGATACACGTTACGTGTCTTTAATGCAGTGGTTTCCATTACCTTCTGCATCCTCATGTCGTTGATCATTGCTGATTCTTCCGCCTTTAGGGGCAATTTCCCACCCGTAGGACAAGAGAGTGCCCTGAACCTCTATCCGCTCCTCCGCGCTCTTTGACAAGGCCGTTGGCAGAATGAGGCTGACTTCTTATGCCGGAAGTCCTCGGCCGCCAATGCTGATTATTTATCAAAATTTAGGCAGTGTCGGGGATCGAACCCGTGACCGAAGACGTTTTGATTATTTTTTTTTTTTTTGTCATCTCATTTTGTTCGTTATTGTTCGTTTCAATTGTTCGTGGCTGACGTCACCTGTCGCCCATTGAAGTTCGTTATTGATCCCTTCACTCAGTTTTTTTTATTACAGAGGGCAGCTAACCCTCTGACCGAACTGACCGCTGAGCTACCGTGGCGGCATTATGAATCAAAGACGCAACCCCTAGACCACGGGTGCGGTACCAATGCTTTATAAGAACATGTAAAAAGACGTAAGTAATCCATACGACATCAGTTTCATACGTTTTTAGTAAGATGCTGACTTATGGTATAACAATAGTGCTTTCGCGCGTATACTTAAGAGCTCTTCTGAAGGAATACGTATTATTTACCTTCTGAGAAATGTTACATCTCTGCCCGCTGTATTCTAGTTTCTAAGTGAGAACGAAACCATTTATTAACTACTCTCCTTAATCCTAGTCTCTAACTTATACAACAGACTATGGTAGGCAAGTGTATCAGAGGCCTTTTACAGGTCTAATAATAGTCCTGACACATGGATATCCTGATCTGCCGCTTCGAAAACGACTTTTGTGAATCGTGCTGTTTCGGTTTCTATCCTTCTGCCAGGTCTGAAACCAAACTGCTCTTAGCAAAGGACTTAGATAGCTCATAAGACTGTTTTTCATTATCGGTTCTCTTTCTTTTTAAAGTGATGACAATAGGGCAATTCACTTATACTGTAGTGGTAAAATTTTTGCATGCTTCAGATGGCTAGGTAAGTAACAAGTTGCGAAAGATTCGTTTATGGTTTGAGTTAGTGGGTCATTGATGCTATTTCTAAATTCTTCCAAAACACACACACACACACACAGCTATATATATATATATATATATATATATATATATATGAAGAAATTGATATTCCGACATTAGCTGCAATCAGACATTGAAATAAATGCGACAAGCGGACGGGAACTCGAAGCCGTATTCTCACTTCAGGTAAGTGGTCTCTTTAACGGCTTCGGTTATCCGAGCACACTTCACGTCTAACCCAAATTCCCAACTTGTCACTCACTACATACATACTGTCCCCTATGCGTTACTCTCATTGCTCGCAGCCTCACGCTGATTCTCGTAAGGGGTCGGACGAAGAGTACCAGTCGGCACTTTCACTTGTCACCATTGATTTATTTCAATGCTTGATTGCGGCTAATGTCGGAATTTCAATTTCTCCATATAAATGCTGCAGGATCAAAACCAGAATGTATCTGTTCTTTTGGACATGTCCGAAAGAGCAGACACCACGCATATAAATATACGCGACTTGATGGCAGTTAATGATAATTCATTGCAGATGCACTGTTCGTCCGACCACTTGTGGGAATCAGCGTGAGGCTGCGAGCAATGAGCGTACTGGACAGGGGGCGGTAGGTACGTAGTGTGCGACAAGTTTGGAATTTGGGTTGGGCGTGAAGCGTATTTGCATAGTCGAAATGGTTAAGGCGACTGCTAGCGTAAAGCGGGAAATCCAGGTTGGCTTTCCAGTGCAGCACAATTTTGCACCTGTTGCCACTGAATTTCTTTCTAAGCCCGATGGTGGCTATCTCGGAATTTTAATTTCGTCATTTTTAATCCTGTTTCTATTTCCTCCTTGCTCAGGACGACTGGTGTTTTCTGGTTCTCGGAACTTGTTAGAGCTGGCCAAAGGAAGATGTGTATTTGAGTTAAGGCTACATTGCGATGGTCATTCTCATGCTTCCGTCATTGAGGATTACGGTAAGACCAACCCATGCCTGAACTGCTTGGCGTAATATTTTGTTCGCAATGCTTTCTAGACTATAGATTTAGCTCCAGTTGTGTTCAGGTTTAACTGCTGTTGTTCAAAGAGACAGATCTTCTTCCATGGTCGTTGCACACTGTCATTATTTCCCCTGTGCAACCATGTGATTCGCGTATTGGATTTGTTACACTCTTGCTGATTTAATATTGCTTAAGTATTCTGCTGTGTTTGGAGTTGAATTTTGTTCTGATTTTCATATATCGCGGACTTGTATACTACATAGCCCATCATGGATCAAGTGTGAATTCATTGTGTGTCATAGGTCATTTATTTGGTTATTAGTACTTAGAAATTTCACGAAAGCATCTTGGATTTATTTTCCTCTCCCAGTCTTTTATAAAATAAACTCAATATGTGGACGGTACATGTGCTCTTTCATTTATTATTGCTATAGTGCTTCATCTGGGCACCAACTTTACAGTGAATTCTACCTTCAACAGAATTATAATTCAAAATGAGAGCAACAACTATCACTACAAATATTCCTTACAACTTTTAATGTTAATCAGCATTGTTGAGACTGAGAGACTACTCCATATTAAGTTCGAAGTGACTGTTATGTTTCAAGTTTATGTGATTAGGCTTATATTTGAGCTTGTACAGCCATACTGCATATGATCTGCATTCAAGAGAGGTCCCATCAACACTTTAGTCATGCTAAGTCAGTACAAGATATAATCACGACCTGAAAGACATTCAAATATTCGTTCATACCCCCATTTCTTTCCCGTTGCGGAATGAAAGCATATCCTACCTTTCAGTATTTCCATCAAATCCTGGTCAGACAAGTTTAGTAATTGTTTTAGGGTGAATGTTTCGTAAAAAAAGGGGAATATCTGCAGGGTGCTTTCCTGAAGTCACATATTTCAGATATTCATTTCGGCTCTCAACACAGAGAGAAGAGTCTTTCAATAAACACACATACAAGCTGGGATTACATCTCAACCTGTTAAATTGTTGCTCTTTAACTGCTTACGGCGACATTCCGTACTTCATTTCCCCCTCGCAGTGCGGAACAATACCACTTAAATTGCTGTGTACTTCTCTGTTGGCACATTACAATGTTTTTGAAAAACTTCCCTATAATTTTTTTGCAATGCTTCTGAACTAGATATTTACGAATAGTGTAGCAGAACTAATTACGCTAAGAAAATTGTTATTCCAGCACATCTTGTTGACAGCATTCCATGAATTTTAGTGTTTGCACATTCAGGTGACAGCATTTCAGGAACTACAATTTTGGCGATGAGGCAGTTGTACTTGGCATATTTAAGATTAGCGTACTGCTTCCAGCCAATAGGGGTGATTGAAGTTCTGCGCTCTGTAGTGAGAGGATCTTTATGTGGGTATTTCTTATGATTAATATTAACAAATTAATTTTAATATTATGCCAATTTCCTGAATGAGTTTCATTATTCGAGGTCTCCATGCTCTAGTGAGAAGACTATCAGCAGCAAAGTTACAAAATAGCTGCAGGTATTACCGTAATTTATTACGTAAGACATTTTGACATTACAGAGTTTGTGTAAACTAATGACATCATAGCATATTTTGCAAAGTGATGGTAGATACTGATGCAAAATACTTTGACATTGTGCCATGTATAAATTAATGACACCATGGCATATTCTGCAAAATACTAGGACATTACAGTGCGTGTGTATAATTTAATAAAATAATGCTAAATTATGCAGAATGATGGAAAAAATGTTACTCCGTTCACTCCTCTAGGCAAGTTGTGTGTATATGTGTTCGGCAGAGTGTTGTCGTACCTAAAAATGATAGGCAATATTTCCATAATTAATGGTCCAAAATGACTCTAGAATCTCAGTTAACACAATTAGCAGCAAAGTATTGGACATTTTCTGTAATTTTATACAAATGCCAACGCTAAGTACGAGACTGAAGCCTCTGCTACGAGGAATTCTTGCACTGCCTCCTCTCAAAGTTGTGTGCACATTTACATTAAATATACTATGCATTTGCAGTCGCGACAGACAGACTGGGACGTTGGTGTCCATATGTGGCCTATTTGTTTGGTGTAATATGTCACACATGTCAATTAGGCAGCGGCAAGCTTGAACACGCATTTTTGCAAGCCTCAGCCTGTCCTGAGAAAAGCATAAGTGCATTTCTGCCTCGTCGGTGATGTATGGGAGACTGCGAAAGTATTCATTCGTTAAGTACTTTTGCAAGGGCCAACTTGTCAGGACTTGTCTAGATGGTGTCATGTGACATTACAGACGGACATTAATATGACATTCATCTGCAGATTGAATCGGATGTTGTGTGTAAGCACTCTCTTGCAAAATAAAAAAAAAAAGAGTAAGGAGACCTGTAAGTGCAGTTAACAAACCACAGCACGACATTCAGACAATTGCATTACTGCTACACACTAAATCTACGCCACTACTACATTAGTTTGTGTCTGTGTGTGTGTGTGTGTGTGTGTGTGAGAGAGAGAGAGAGAGAGAGAGAGAGAGAGAGAGAGAGAGAGAGAGAGAGAGAGAGAAGAATGGCGTATTCTGTAAAACGGAGAAAAACTTTTCGAGTAAGGAGGAACACTCGAACATTTAGATGTTTTGGATTTCAAATTCTATAAACTGGTGGAAAATGTTAGTCCACCCACTCCTCTAACCAAATTGTGTGTGACTGGGGGCTATCTTACTTAAAAGTGGTTCCCAATATTATTATAATTAATGGTTCAAAATGGTCAAATTCAAATTTCGTATCTTAATTGAAACAATTAACAACAAAGCATCAGGCATTTTCTGTAAGCACTACACAAATATACGCTCTACGTACGAGGGCGTACAGCAAATAAACAATTGCAATGAGCAAACAAGTCCCTAGTTTTATTTTCTGTGTCTACCACCTTGGTAAAATTAGGCTGGAGGAAACACCCAAGTAGTAACCTTCAAACGTGGGCAGGGGTGGTAAATTTAGGCAAGAGAAAACACAGAAGCAGTAACCTCCAAACGTGGGCAGGATTAGTGCAAAGCACCTGACACGAAATTTTTTCCCACGGACTGTCCTTGGACCAGCTGCAGTTCGCTCTGTGCCTTCCATTCAGGCACGTAGTACTCGTCCGCGACCACCAAGAGCCGCGGAACGTAATCCTTGTACGTAAACAGCACCTTCAGCTCGGCGTCTGCCGTGACAATATGACCACGTCATAGTGTGTGTGTTTTAAATATAGTAGAAGTCATCCATTGCCCATCGCTGTTTTACATTTTTTAGACTGATATGCACCGAAATGCACACGTTTCATTCTAAAATATATGTAAATAAATACAATGTTGTAATGCGAGATGTCGGGAAACGTTAGACCTGTAGGAGAACTATGTGTGTCAGTGTAATAGCCTCCAATCAGGCTGATTAGAGTCCAACTACGGATGGCAAAGCTTCGTACTATACTCTAAAGCTATATGATTTGTATAAGAGGTGGCATTCACGATAGTAATGTTCGAGGAATTGACTTTCTCATATTGTAAAAGAACGTTGCTCAATTACGCTATTTTGTATTATAAACTAACGTAACAATGATGCCATCCATTTGTACTTTGGCATATGTTAATAATATAGAATACAGTCCAACTACAGCTGGTAAAGCTTCATATATGTACTCTAAATCTGTAAGGTTTGTGTAACAGATTACAACAATAATAACAGTCTTGTAGAAATTGACTTTATACAGAAAATAGCGTAATTAAGCTATGTGTGTTTACAATAGGATAAAATTAGTTCCCGAAACATCGTTATTATGATTCCTGTCTTTATATAAATCGTATAGCTTTAGAGTACGTGCACGAAGGTTTGCCAGCCGTAGTAGGACTGCGTTCTGTGCTATTAATATATATGAACGTACAAAAGGATATCATCATTGTTAGGTTGTCACGGAGCAATACTTTTGTAAGAATCATCAGGCATACAGCAGTATTTATGATATTTGAAGTCGCAATATATGTGTGTGTTTTAGTGTATGTTAGCTTCGGTACCTACCAATTTCTCAATTTTACAACCTTTCCTGCTGATTTTTACTGCCAAATTACCAAAATTCGCATTTCGTGTCCTACTAATTTGGCAGTTTTATAGCCGTTCACGCTAATTTTACGGCCAATTTGGCCTATTTCCGGTTTATATTGTCCTACCAATTTGTCAATTTACAGCCAATACTACCAATTTCCTATCAGTTTGCCAATTTTGGACCCATTTTACCAATTTCCAGTTTTTCCGCCTGTCGACTAACATTTTCCGCCATTTTGTAGAATTTTAAATGCAAAAAAAATCTCATAACCATAGGAATAGGTTTAGAGACGATGTCATGCTTTGTAATAAACGTGTGAGAGTCTTCCATCTTACTGGAGAAATGTGATAGAAATTTTACGCCATTTTGCAGAAAATTCCATGGTGTCTTTAATTTATGCACACTATAATGTCAAAATATTTCACATTAATATATCCCGGCATGTCATTAATTTGTATAGACACTGAAATCTCAAAGTATAATAAATCGCAAGAATAGAAATGACGTTTATTGAGTTGTGTGTGTTTACAATGGGATACAGTCAATTTCTCGATTATTATTATTATTATTTCCTTCTGTTACATAAATCTTATAGCTTTAGAGAACATACACGGAACTTTGTCGACTGTAGTTCGACTGTATTCTGTGTTATTAGCGTACGGAAAAGTACAATCGAATGTCGTCGTTGTTTGGTAGTCATGGAGTGATATTTTTGTGAGAATCAGTAGGCATAAAACTGTATTTAAGATTCCTACAATCAGCAATCCATACGTGTATTTTACGGTATATAAAGGCTGGATTTTGTACTTAACGATCTAACAATTTGTGGATTTGGTGGCCGGCCGGAGTGGCCGAGTGGTTCTAGGCGCTACAGTCTGGAACCACGCGACCGCTACGGTCGCAGGTTCGAATCCTGCCTCGGGCATGGATGTGTGTGGTGTCCTTAGGTTAGTTAGGTTTAAGTAGTTCTAAGTTCTAGGGGAATGATGACCTCAGCAGTTAAATCCCATTTCAACCATTTGTGGACTTGGTGTTCTACCAATTTGCCACGTTTGCAATCTTTCCTGCCAATTTTTAGGGCCAGTTTGCCATTTTTGGATTTGGTGTACTATCAATTTTTCGATTTACGATCTTTTCCGTCCATTTTTACAGCCAATGTCTACCAATTTGTTAATTTTATAGTCTATACTACAAATTTTCTACTCGTCTGACAATTTTACAGCTCATCCTCCGACGCTACTGGACTATTATTTTCCTCGGTTTTATAGAATAGGAAAAGAAAAAAGTCTAATTACCAAATTTGGAAGCAACGTCATGCTTTGTAATGAATATGTTGGAGTCTTCCATCTTACTGGACAAACGTTACAAAAAATTTCCAACATTTGGCAGAGTATGCCATGATGTAGTTAGTTTATACATCTATAATGTCAAAGTATCTTACGTTGACATTTTCCACCATTTGTAGAACATCCGATGACCTCATTAATTTAGATACACTGTAATGTCTACAGCTCGTGGGATTCATATAATACGAGTATGTCACCTCACGAAACTACGCTATTGATCTACATTACAGATTTGAATATCAGTTGAGAAGCTCTGTATGGTTACTCGCTGTCATGCGGGAGTCACAGGAATCTACCATAAAACTGCGATTTGTGCTCCGTGTTAAATGACAATATCATAGACGTAATGTTGTCGGAGGCCTTACTGCACTAACGACAGCAATAGTCGGCCATAGTGTCGTTTTGATCATCACTGCAGGGGCAGTTTTTGAACATAGGATATAGCCTGTATTTGTCATACTTACGATATGGATGATTTGAAAACGGACACAGGTGTCTAAAACTAGTCACCATCAAGAAATAAAAAAAAAAAACACTTCTCAATGCAACTTATGACGGAGCTACAACCATTTATTTCAATTATAAGACAAGCTGCGGACCTATTTTTCACCTCAAACATGCTGCAAGTTCGTCAACATTTTTACTCATGTGTACAGAAAGGCATAATGCTAATAAGGAGGTGCCTTATTGTGGTGAAAAGGTATTTAGGCATTTATCTGTTAAAAGGCAGCATTGTTTAACTTTGCATATCTTATGAAAAGTATTGATGTCAACAGTAATATTTTTAAATAACAACGCTAAGATTACTTTCTATTCTCGTCTTATTGTCGTTTTCAATTCCTATCATTCGTGTTCCACCACACATAGAAGCCACAACCGATGGTTTGAATGACAGTGACAGAACACAACGGGAATTAACAGACGTTGAAAGCGGAATGGTAGTTGGAACTAGATGCATTGAACATTAGATTTCGGAAATCGTCGGGGAATTCAATATTCTGAGATCCACAGTGTCAAGAGTGTGCGGAGAACACCAAATTTCAGGCATTGCCTCTCAGCACAGACAACATGGAGTGCAAGCTTGATTAGGGAAGGATGGGAAAGAAAATCGGCCTTTGCCTGAAGCGATTTAGGTAAATCACGGAAAACCTAAACAGGATGGACAGGCGCGGGTTTGAACCATCGCCCTTCCGAATGCTAGTCCAGTCTGCTAACCACGGTGCCAACTCCACGATACGATCAAGTCGAGTGTCTTTGCAAACAGAACGACAAGGTCTTCAGGGCCCATCCTGGGCTCATGACCATATCGGTTGGACCCTAGATGACTGGAAAACCGTGACTTAGTCACATGAGTCCAGATTTTAGTCGATAAGAGCTGATGATAGGGTTCGAGAGAGGTGCAGACTCCACAAAGTCGTGGACTCAGTGAGTGTACAAGCTGGTGGTGACTCCATAGTTGTGTGGGCTTTGTTTACATGGAGGGGCGCTGATAACCTCGCTGTTGTGCGCCCTAAAACACTAATCATCATCATCGTTTACATGGCGTGGACTAGGTCTGCTGGTCCAAGTGAACCGATCATTGACTGAAAATGGTCATGTTCGGCTACTCGGAGATCATCTGCAGCTACTCATGAACATTTTCCCAAGAATGGAATTTTATGGATGACAATGAACCATGTCACCGGGCCAATTATTCGCGATTGGTTTGAAAACTTTCTGGACAATCTGAGCGAATGATTTTGGCACCCGGATCGTCTGACATGAATCCCATCTAACATTTATGAGATACAATCGAGTGGTCAGTTCGTGCTCAGACTCATGCACTTGCAACACTTTCGCAATTTGGCTCAATATTTCTGCACAGGACTTCCAACGATTTATTGAATCCATCTCACAATGAGTTGCTGCACTATATTGGGGCAAAAGCAGGTCTGACACGATATTAGGAGATATCCCATGAGTTTTGACACCACAGTGTATGTCTTTTGCTGACTGCTCTGACAAGAAGAAAACTTGTTAGCGACATATCAGCTTCTTCACAGGTGTCCAAAGCAGATACCCAGGCAGCAGAACTTTGGGACATACATAAGTATTGGGGCAAGAGAGATTCTGCCCCAAAGTACCTTTATCCAATATGGCGGTGATGTATTCATCCAACCTATCGGCCGTGACGTCATCCAAGATGGCGGCAGTGACGTCATCAAAGATGGTGGCCATAACGACATCCAAGATGGTGGATTTTGGTGGGAAGTTTGAATTTTGGTGGTAATATGGGGCAATTGGACAACCTTCACTAACCTAACCCCCCTACCCTCCCATCCCCCAGAAAAATGGCGGGAAGTTGAAATTCCATCAGGATAATGCAACACACCATGGTTATCTCTACTAACCTAAGAAAATCGCAGCAAGATAGGTCACTTGGGCTACCTACACTAACCTAAGTCACCCAACCACCACCAATTATGTGACAACATGTTTCCCAATTTCAGTATCATAGCTAAAGCACCCCTTCTCCACTTTACGATTATCATCGCAAATGTAGATAGATGACTGTGCAGTACGTCCATTCAATGTTAATTCTTGATTAGAAACATCACTGAAGTATATCAGCCAATGCTGCACATATTTCTGACACTCTGAGTATAGTGCATAATTTATGCTGATGAGAGTCACAGAGCATTCTCGCTGTCTTAGGCTAAAATTAGATGGTGAAAGACCCTCTCGCACTGTCATTGACCAGTCTACCCTGCAGCACCACTACCAATTTAATCAGCATCCGAGCAGAAATAGGTCGCTACATTCCACGTATCGTGAATGAATGGAGCTTACCGAGTCCATCCAAGTGCACAAGATTTCTCGAGATGTGCCCATGTCGATGAGCTTAGCACTCCTTATCGATGTATATTTTAAAGTGTCGTGATGTAATAGCAGACAGTTAAGAAGAACAAGAAACGAATGATTTTTATGCACAATGGAGCTCCAGACAGATGGAGTTCGGCGCATTTTTGTGTAAATCAACCAAGCTATCAACTATAAAGTATTGTTCTAGAGTCTAGGATCGGTACCTGGAAGGTATTGGCAAGAGATAACATAAACACACGCACTCCTAAGGCTACAACGTTCTGCACTTAAAACAGGCTATAATGTTAGATTGCCTGCACTTCCAACCTATTAGTCGTATGGAGTGTAGGGCTGTTAATATTACAATATAAGAAATGTATTTCAAGCACATGACATAAACCCTTCTTCCCGGTTTCTCTATGATAAACTACGGTATCGATCTGTAAAACGAGAAAACTACTTCCTTAAGACACTGGCTATGCGTGATACATGCACAACATAACTTTCCAGAGACGTTTAGCACCCACTGTTCACATCCAATCACAGTTCAGAAATTATATGATGCGTGCATCAGGTCTATATAAAATGATCGTTAGTAGCGGGGGATGCCTCCTACAAGGAAACAGATAAACACATAGCAGCAGCGTCCGGCATGTGAAAATTAGAAAGTCATTGCGTCACTAACTCTGTAAACAGCACATCTACCAGGCAAATGTGTACACAGGGATTGCAGCACCTCACAAGCACCTATCGCTAACTTTGTTAGGACGCTGAAGTCTCGATTTTACACCCAAGATTCGACAGGGGGGATGGTTGTATACGAGCAGGATATGTCACGCGACTGATGCATATGAACAGAAAAGTGGAAAAATTGACCTGCAGCAACTTCTCCTTCTCTAGAATCCATCAGTCAGCCATTAAATCGTACCTCATTACAGCTCCATTGATCACGTTGTCCACTCTCTGTTATCCTTTAACGCAGATACAAGTTAGTTTAGAGGTGAATAGTCTATGGTCTTCCTGAAAAGCATCAAATACAGCAGTCAACTCACGTGTATCACTGGTACTTCAACAGACATTCAGTATAATGCTGCCTCGATGGAAAGGAATTGACTGCCTCCCTGTTTCCCTTCGTTTTGGTGTCGACATGTCGGGTTCCTCTTGTTGCAGCATACTTCTTCCCATGTACAACGTGTTAGGTGTGAACCAGAAGATAGGCAAGTACTTCTTCAATTTCTCCACATTGTGGTGTATATTCGGTCAATTTATACCTATTCCCTCACCATTTTTCGCAGTTCTATGGATTTTATGTCATATCTATCCATGCGATCATGACATAACCTCTCGTCCTGTGTTCTAAAATTGCTTGTAAATGTAGCACAGCTACCAACACCTAGCCCAAATGCACTGATTGGGAAGCGTAATATAGCACTGTACTCGACTGTATCCAGTCACCCCCACATTAGGAGAGTGTTAGCTGTGTTTTCTGTATGTCTGTGTATATGCATGCCTCCCAGACGGCCCCCAAGACCCAGACCTCCCCGCTGGTGGACTAAACTTCGAACATAGAATATATGTGTGGACATAATGCGTGGTTGGTTCACCCACAAACCCTATCGCAGATGTGATGTGTGGTGGATCTGCCTCTGAACATAGGTACGGATATATGGTCCGCTGCAGATCCACACTGGAACGCTAACTCGGATTTGGTATATTGTGGATCTGCACCCCAACAATGCTTCGTACATTGCGTGTGGCAGATCCATCTTCAAACCCTATCCCGTGTGTGGCATATTAACGATCTGCACCTCAACATCGCTCCAGATATAAGATGCAGCGGGTCCACATTTTAACGCTAACTCAGGTCTACTGAGGGTCCTGGGTGCCTTCCACGAGGCATGCATATACTCAGGCATACAGAAACACAGCAAACGCTCTGCTAATGTGGAGGTTACTGGGTACAGTCGAGTACAGTGCTACATTACAGCTCTCGATCAGTGCATTTGGGCTAGGTGTTGGTAGCTCTGCTACATTTACAAGCAATTTTAGAACACAGAGAGAGAGGTTACGTCATGATCGCATGGACAAATAAGACAGTGATTATGCTCTATGACTCTCATCAGCATAAATTATGCACTATGCTCGGAGTGTGGAAGTATGCAGAGCATTGTCTGATATACTTCGATGATGTTTGTATTCGAGAATTAATATTGAATGGATGTCCTGCACAGTTATCTATCCACATTTACAATGATACTAGTAAAGTGGAGAGGGGGTACTTTAGCTATGATACTGAAATTGGGAAACATGTTGTCACATAATTGGTTGGGTTTGAATTTAGTGTGATGCTTTTTATGAGAGTATATCGATATTGTCTTTTCAATTCCATCCGTTTACTGGTACACTATTGGTTACCTCATAATGATTGACTGATATCACTTGTTTGAGCTGGAGAGAGAGTTTTTGTAACTGGGCTATACCTTCTGGGGCGGATAGCACTGAAACAGTGATCACGTACATGACTGCAATATGACGAACCAGTCAAAACGGAACATGGAGTTATCAGCTATTCCATCAGTGTGAGAGACGAGTCTAAATGTAGAGCTCGTGAATCGCCTTAGGAGTGTAGTTTGGAGACTCTACACATTGCGAGCAAACTCTTCTGGTTTTCTTATGTTGTAACTGTGTTTTATTTAAAAACAGCCAATGTATGGCATGTTATGGTATCCGCCATCAGAACATGTTTTACACCATGCGATGTCTAGTGTCCTGTGAATGGACGTGGATCAGAACTTCTTAATGTCAGTTTAGTACCTGGCACAGGCCTCGAAGTCGTGGCAGAAAACAGTGTTTCAAACAACTAAACAGGACGAGAGAGAGCGTCTTTTTCGTCTTAGTATAGTCTGTGGGATACGACCATTCGCCTAGAGTATAGGTGATCAAACTTTAATGCAGTCTCTGCAATGCCTGTATATTTAATAGGATCATGCCACACAGGCAGAAGTAGCAGCAGCAGTTTGAGGTGTAAATTCGATGAGGGACGGGGTGTACTGTCAGGAATTCTTGGAGGGCTGCACACTTTGCTATTCTGGAGAGCATTGCGAAATCTCCCTCTCCGCGCTGGAGCCCCACCGCATCTTTGCGTCATCGTGCGGGCAATGGTGCTTAGGTGAGTTCTATAGCGGGTGAAGTTAGTGGAGCTTCTATAGTTCTCAGTTTTTCTCTGTTTGGGGATAGAGAATAACGATAATTTCATGTTGGGCTGATAGATTAGAATGGACACGGATATGGTTTGGTCTGTAGCATCTGTATCTAGTTCGGAGACGTACCACATTGCACACATTTCCACCAAATGGTCAAAACATTGTCCTGTTGCACTAACTCAGGTCGTTCTGTTTCTACATGGGTTGTAGAAGGTGGTGGATATGTCTTTCTCTGACTTCTCCTCAGTTCCGACTTGAACTGGAACGATCACATGCGCTAAGCTGTAGAAATTGGAGCAGTTGCAAGATCCGTAGGGGCTGACTAAACCTACGTTGGAATTTTACTGTAGCAGCTAGGTTCTAGAAGGCGACTAGTTTCAAGATATGGGAGTGCCATAAAAATGATTGAGTAGTGGTTGTAATCACTGAAGGAATTGTGAATAGGATCCAACGCAGGTATGTGCTTGAATGGAAAGACCTTATTCCAAATCATGGACGTCATTTCTAGCAGATAGCATAACACTAGAGGTCTGAGAAGCTAGTGTACATTTTCTTACAACTTCAATCAGCACACCATCTACTACTTCTCAATCAACCATCACCTATAGCTCAGTGGATATATTACCAAACCTCTGACAAGGGATCGAGACAGAATGCGTTACAAATAATGTAGAAATATCTAGCTGTGGTGGCGTCATGGATTCGCAAATACCAGTTTCATACCACATTCCTTAGCTGAACCACTTTCTAAATTGAGTAATTTTATTACGAGGAGGCCGGCCGCAGTGGCCGTGCGGTTAAAGGCACTGCAGTCTGGAACCGCTAGACCGCTACGGTCGCAGGGTCGAATCCTGCCTCGGGTTATGGATGTTTATGATGTCCTTAGGTTAGTTAGGTTTAACTAGTTCTAAGTTCTAGGGGACTAATGACCTCAGCAGTTGAGTCCCATAGTGCTCAGAGCCATTTATTACGAGGTTTCACCGTTGGCGATGTGCTGGTCTGATACTATATATAATCCTGCGATCGCCGTGACGGTATTTGTCTGGTCAAAAAAGCACCTAATTCAGAGGTAATGTCATACCTTGATTCATAAAGCGGGTATAGCTCTTGTATGCATCCATAGAACAAAGACTGCTTGTGACATACAGTAGTTGTTGAGATACGGTTTTTTAACATGTGGCGGTTTGTAAGATGATCACCGTCTCAGTATTTGTCTGGAAAACCCACATGATTCGTAGGTGATGCTATACGTGGATTTATAAGACAAATACAACTTTTAACATGGATACTTGTGTTCACCTGTAGAACCAAGACCGCTTGTGACAGTAACTTAACAGTAGTTGTTGTGATCGGGGTTTTTACCATATGAGACGATTACGGCTCTCTTTCTAACACACAGTGGTTTACTCACAAGAAAACTTATGAGACATGTCCATCCATCGCTGATTTTCTCTCACTGAGACATGTCCATCCATCGCTGATTTTCTCTCACTATTATTTTATATCGTAGGTAATCAGTTATTGATGAAGTATTATATTTAGTAATAGGGGATGTGTGATAGGTTCACCTTGACCATCAGGCTTATAAAGTATGTGTTTGTGTTCCGACATGTGCAAAGGAAATGGCTATGTCCATCCATAAGGAATGTGTGGATTTGATGTCTAGTACTGTGATAGCAAAGGGAGGAGTATGTCAGGTCATAAGAATTGTATTGTATTTTTATTTCCAGATCCATAGCCATCAACAGGGTCTATTGCCTTCACTCATTGTTGAATGTCATCCAATTGAGACCGTGATCATAACATTTAGTTGTAAGTACAGGCATGGAATATATATGTGACCGATTTCTTAGGATGAATGATTTTTAAATTGTTCAGTTGACTGCTTCTGCACATTTCGCGCCTTTATTTAGTTCAGAGAAGATCGATTGTGGTGTGTGCATCTACTATGTGGAAGACACATTTGCTGGTTCTCTAGACACGAGAAACAACGTATTTGACCTCGTAAATTATATACATCTGTAGAAATAAAGAAAAGGCGGATGGTGCTTCCCTAGGACTGAGGAGCATTATGACATTTAGCCAGTGTGAGTGTAGGCATACCATAATTTTTTCGGGTGCTGTACGGATATAAAAGATAACTGCAGTGTTTGTGTAAAATGTGTATATATTGCATTATAAAGTTACTGTGGTTTATGTTGTGGCATGACTAGAGAGGATGGCTGTGTGTCCTGTTGTGAGGGACGAATAGATTCAGCACATTGATAACTGCGAGGATATGAGGGAGATTTTTTATGTGGAAAATTATGTGCGCTATAGATACTGAGATTTGTTCCAGAAGCACCGCCACCAAGAAGAGACATTACCTGTACATCGATCAGTGTTATACTGTAGAAGCAATCAATATTTATTTACACTGGTAAATATTTTCCTGGCTTCCAATATTCTTGTGGGTCTCATATGTATTTGATGATCTGTAGACAACATTGCAGGTTTAACTGTCAATGCAATTTAGCAATCTATGCAAAATAATTTTACTGCTGAAAATTCCATCTGCATAAAGAAATAAAAGGTGGATGATGCTTTGATACAGATGGCATCAGTAGATTCGGTTAAATTCGATAAGAGCCAATCATAATGCTCGATTCATTCACACTCTTTGTGCTGGGATATAGAAGCCTCTACATAGCAGTGGGAACGTTTGTGTGTGTTGAAAGCAAGAAGGGTAACACATGATGGACTAGGGTTTCACGTTAGGACTGCTGGGAAGAGTGCATTCGATATTATTCTTTGCTCTTTGCAGTTAAGCACAGTTAGGCGTGTCTCATGTTGAGCTAGCAACAATGCACCCTGTGCTAGTTTGTCATCAATTGTAATGACACATGCTGTCCAGAAGCGTCTCATGTATGAGACCAGCGTGAGCGTGCCTTGGAATTCTGCAACGTCAGTATAACACTGGCTGTATACCCAAAAATAGAGGCAACTTTCACCTGCGTCCAGCGGCGGCTCGTCGCTGTGACGGCACGCACCCTTTGAGCGCCTGCGCTTCCGCCTGGTCTCGTCAGCAACAGTACCTAGGTGAACACATATTTCAAGAGGAATTTCTCAGGTATAATGTATGAAAGGGATGTCACTGCCTCGTGCATGCGGGCATCTGTGTGTGGTTTGACAGCTGACGACCACGTCACTTCGTGGGGCTGCAGGTAATCTCCTATGTAATCCACAGGGAGTGTCTGATGGTGTCTGCATATGTTGTTTGACTGTCTGTTGCATTTTTGTGCGAGCAAGCCTGTAGGCAGCATTACACATTATTTGGGCAGTTTACGAGTTGATTTCATGTCTGCACATCTATGTACTGCATTATTTAGGAGGAGTCTGCATGTCTGTACTGAAATTATTTCGGTAAATTAGGAGTTGTTTGCATGTCTGCAGAGCATTATTTAGGAGTAGTTTACAGGTCTGCATGCTGTGTGACCTGACCAAGCATGTGTTTGTACCAGTATGATAAATATTCTCCATCCCTAAATAAACTGTTCCAAAATAAATAAAGTACACTCATTCCTCACTTTATCCAGCAGCCCAGTGCAGGTTGAGTCATTTTTGCTCCATTTTCCCTCTACAGACCACCATCTTGGATTACATCATAGCAGGGACGACAGCATACTCTGGTCGCAGTATTGTGTGCTAGGTCAGTTGGAGTCTAGATCTCGTGTTGGAGACATTGTCTGCAAAATAAAAACCTTATGTCCAGCACAGGCAGAGTTGTTTTTCCACCATTTCCCCCCATCATCTTGGATTACATCACGAAATGGACGACAGCGCTCTCTGATGGTGGTACTGTGTACTAGGTCCAGACCTCATGGTGAACACACTGTTTGTCACCATCTTGGATAACGGTACTTGCATCATCAGCAGACATCATAGCTGCTATCTTGGGTTATGGCACGGAACACAAGACAGCGCCCTGTGGTGGTGGTACTGTGTAGGTCATTTGGAGTGTGGACCTCCTGGCGAACACATGGGATGGTGGAGCTCTCTCTAATTGTTTAAATAAAAGACTGGTGCATGATTTCAACAGTTGACGATTAGCAAGCATGTTTGCAAAGTCTTTCAGATGGGTTATTGTTTTGATAATTTACGAGTTGTTTGGCTCTCTGGACGTAAATGTATTGCATTATTTATGAGTGGTTTGCATGTCTGTAGGCTGTGCAATGCGTTATTTTGACAGTTTACAAGTAACAAGTGCTTGGGTAGAGCATTATAAATGAATTATTTAGGAGTAGTTTGTAGTTCTGTATGCTGTGTGGCATGTAAGAGCGTGTGTTGTGTATCACTGTGATAAATATACCCCATCCCTAAATAAATTGTTCCAAAAGAAATAAAATACACTCCTTCCTCTATTCAGCAGCCCAGTGTTGGCTGAGTCCTTTTCCCACGAATCCCAGGGAGGAGGTGGCAGTCAGACGACTGATGTTAGTCCAAGTGTCCTTTCTTTCACGCCATTTTGTTAGCTTAGTAGAGATATGCGAATGGCCTTTCTTTACCACCAAAATTCAAGCTTGGCGCCAGTTCCTAGGAAGAGGTGGTGGTCGGGTGACTTAGGTTAGTATAGGTAGCCGAAGTGACCTATATTGCCGCGATTTTCTTAGGGTAGTAGAGATAACCATGGTGTGTTGCATCATCCTGATGGAATTTGAACTTCCCGCCATTTTTCTGGGGTATGGGAGGGGAGGGGGGTTAGGTTATTGAAGGTAGTCCAATTGCCCCATCTTCCCACCAAAATTCAAACTTCCACCATAATCCACCATCTTGGATGTCGTTACGGCCGCCATCTTTGATGACGTCACTGCCCCCATCTTGGATGACATCACGGCCGCCATCTTGGATGACGTCATCACCGCCATCTTGGATAATGGTACCTTGGGCCATAACTACCCTTGACCCAGTACTTACGTATATACGGGACATCGGCAACAGGTGCTGCAAGAAGCAGCTGTGGCAGTCTTCCCAGTGTATTACCAGGAAAGTCAAGTGTGGAGGGATATCTGTAGGTCTCCATCATCTTAAACTTATTTTAGATAATGCACTTGTCTATCCTAGTCTCATGCTATGCCGATTGGGTATTTTATTTTCTAGTGTGAATTTTTGATTCTTTCTTCATCATTTATTTACGAGTGAGCCGTGGTAAAATTTGCTGTTTAGAAGAGCGCGCCGCAGCGCGTAGTGTGAAGCAGTCGCCCTCCGTTTCTTCTGGTGGCGCCGCTGTGGCAACCGCAGCTTTAGTGTCTCCCCCTGGTGGGAAAGGGGAAAGGTTGCCTGTTCACGTGCATTTAAGGGGCGCTATTAGCTCGCCAGTGAGTCAGTCTGGGGCCAGTCTGGGTCAGTCTCTCGTCCCAAGGTTGGGCCTGTCTCTCGTCCGCATTTGTTAGGCAGTTATTGGCTGTCTGTAGGTCGGAGTGATAGTATGTCCGTCGTTCGGATCAACCTGTAAAGCCGGCAAAATGAGAGTCTTTCCACTCCGCCAGTAAGAGAACTCTGCGAGTGGTCGCCCGTTCGGGACTTAGTTCCTGCATCTGAATCTGCGCGTTAGGCCGCCAGTCTGCTGGAGTTGCTCAGGCAATGGTCATTGGCGGTTGGATCGATCGGTTGGTCGGTCGCGCACAGAGACACAAGATGACTTGTCCGCCTTGAGCGTCGGCGCATGTGAGGTCGCCACGTGAGTCCTGTGGGCCGCGCCGTATAGCGAGGGGTAGTGGCTTCGCGGCCGACACGAGAGCAACAGGAGTCAACCCACGACATCGGTCTGGCCGGTGCGAGTTGCAACGCCGTGAGACGGGAGATTGGCGCGCCTCCCTGCGTCCGTTGAAGTGGCTGGCAGCGGACAGTTTAGGAGAGCGTTTTGGTGGTGCTGCGCCAGGTCTTCGCCAGAAATCGCAGTTTATTAGAAGTTACGTGATTGATGGTATGTTGTTTCGTTTACTTGTTAAATTCTACTTGTTTCCTTGGTGAGGTCACCAGCCGCTTTGTTTTGGGGTCGTCCCACCATTCTTCTCCATTTGCCCACCCGCGGGAAGGTGGTTATTTATGAATTGGGTGGTTCGTTTCCCCCCCCCCCCCTTGTGGAGTAGGCGTGGGTTAGAGCAACCTGCCGTTTGGTTGTTCGGTCATCTCACTATCAATCTGCCATACGTTAATAGCTGCCTCTGTCATGTTTGTCGGATTCGGTGTGTTAACGAATTTATTGCTTGAAGTGTAAGGACCTAATTCCTGAAATATGTTTTTATCTTGCCTATCATCTTGAGAGGCGGTATATGTCTACTGTAGAGCATGTTTGGCTAACCATGTATAATTTTATGTGAGATTGCATTTCATGGGCTTTTATTTAAATGGTCATTTTAGTATACACTCCTGGAAATGGAAAAAAGAACACATTGACACCGGTGTGTCAGACCCACCATACTTGCTCCGGACACTGCGAGAGGGCTGTACAAGCAATGATCACACGCACGGCACAGCGGACACACCAGGAACCGCGGTGTTGGCCGTCGAATGGCGCTAGCTGCGCAGCATTTGTGCACCGCCGCCGTCAGTGTCAGCCAGTTTGCCGTGGCATACGGAGCTCCATCGCAGTCTTTAACACTGGTAGCATGCCGCGACAGCGTGGACGTGAACCGTATGTGCAGTTGACGGACTTTGAGCGAGGGCGTATAGTGGGCATGCGGGAGGCCGGGTGGACGTACCGCCGAATTGCTCAACTCGTGGGGCGTGAGGTCTCCACAGTACATCGATGTTGTCGCCAGTGGTCGGCGGAAGGTGCACGTGCCCGTCGACCTGGGACCGGACCGTAGTGACGCACGGATGCACGCCAAGACCGTAGGATCCTACGCAGTGCCGTAGGGGACCGCACCGCCACTTCCCAGCAAATTAGGGACACTGTTGCTCCTGGGGTATCGGCGAGGACCATTCGCAACCGTCTCCATGAAGCTGGGCTACGGTCCCGCACACCGTTAGGCCGTCTTCCGCTCACGCCCCAACATCGTGCAGCCCGCCTCCAGTGGTGTCGCGACAGGCGTGAATGGAGGGACGAATGGAGACGTGTCGTCTTCAGCGATGAGAGTCGCTTCTGCCTTGGTGCCAATGATGGTCGTATGCGTGTTTGGCGCCGTGCAGGTGAGCGCCACAATCAGGACTGCATACGACCGAGGCACACAGGGCCAACACCCGGCATCATGGTGTGGGGAGCGATCTCCTACACTGGCCGTACACCACTGGTGATCGTCGAGGGGACACTGAATAGTGCACGGTACATCCAAACCGTCATCGAACCCATCGTTCTACCATTCCTAGACCGGCAAGGGAACTTGCTGTTCCAACAGGACAATGCACGTCCGCATGTATCCCGTGCCACCCAACGTGCTCTAGAAGGTGTAAGTCAACTACCCTGGCCAGCAAGATCTCCGGATCTGTCCCCCATTGAGCATGTTTGGGACTGGATGAAGCGTCGTCTTACGCGGTCTGCACGTCCAGCACGAACGCTGGTCCAACTGAGGTGCCAGGTGGAAATGGCATGGCAAGCCGTTCCACAGGACTACATCCAGCATCTCTACGATCGTCTCCATGGGAGAATAGCAGCCTGCATTGCTGCGAAAGGTGGATATACACTGTACTAGTGCCGACATTGTGCATGCTCTGTTGCCTGTGTCTATGTGCCTGTGGTTCTGTCAGTGTGATCATGTGATGTATCTGACCCCAGGAATGTGTCAATAAAGTTTCCCCTTCCTGGGACAATGAATTCACGGTGTTCTTATTTCAATTTCCAGGAGTGTATAAAGTTGCCACCCTTACACTGTAAGACTTTTCTTAGAGATTAAAATCAAGTTGCACCATCGGTTGCAAGTAATCTTTTTAGTTTTTTGTACCATTTCCATCCCTCTTACGGGGTGCATAATTTGTGTGCTTGTGTGAATGGTTAAAACTATTACTTTAAGGTAGTCTGGTGTGTTGCAGATTTGCACCTGTGTAGTCTTTCAGAGGTTGTTGTGAGTGGTCGTGACTACGGCGGTGTCAAAAGGGAGCGACAATGTTCTCAGCCCGAAAGCTCATACACTCAAAAATTTTGTTTCTTTCTGCCTCTGATTAAATTGTAACTTGATATTTAGAGGGTGCTTTCTGCTTATGATTTTAAATCTGTTTCTTAAAAAAAAAAGCTTTTAGGAATAAAATTCCCATTTGTTAAAAGCAATTTCTTTTTGATTTCACCTGGCAACTACTTCCACGCTCACATAGTTTGATTAAATTTGTTAATGTTCTTGATGAATTGCTAGTAAATAAAGTAAATTCTTAAGAAAAGGTTTTGAAAGTAAATTCACGGTTCAACGAGCATACTAGAACAGTCTTGTAACAATGCTATGTACTTAGTCGGTTCATGCTCGACAGTGCACAGTACTAATTTGTTCCAAAAAGCTGCACCCGAAAATACGATTTTTCGGAGGTCATATATCGCTTCTAATGATCACTGAGATGAGGAGTCAGGTGTTTTGGAAAGCCCTTGGCCTATTGACCATTTGAATACCTATCGGCAGAAGGGGCATACAGCAGCTATCCTGCAGTATAGGGTCAAAATTTAAACATTACATACTTCCTCCAGCCAAGGTAAATTACAGAGATCAGTTGGTTCTTCTGCATGACATGTGGTTTGGGTGGACCCTAGCCAGCTTTTAAAAGCACCATATGTTTACGCGTGGTTCCTGAGCAAATCCTGAAAACCATGATTTTTCGCTACGAAAAGAACCAATTGTGGTAATGGCCAATTCTATAATTTCTATTCATGGCAGATTGTCGAAATTTTTACCATGTGTTCCTAAGATTATAATCCCGGGGGACTTGAAATATTTGTCGCTATCGTTATCTGTTACCAAGATCCAGATGTTCAAAGTTACCATACTTACGCAGAAAACCGCAAAAACAAGATGTTCCCGTTTTGGCACAGTGGGCCGCAATTATCTAAATAACTAACTGCTGCACGTAGCTCAGACGTTAACTATACATTCTTTAGACATTCATCTACGAACACCATTTTCCCGTTTTCTAAAATCTCTAAATATTTGCCATAGTTACGCACTTAAAATATGCACGTGAAATATGAATGTAAAATATGCGCGTAATTACCGGTGTGAGGGATAAATGTAGTTTTAACTGGTGCAGTGAATACGTAAAAAAGGTGCTAGGGTTATCGCAAAGGTTGTGAGGACACCAAACTATGTTTCTAGGCATTATTTTTTCACCAGTAAAATTGTATGTCGCTCTGTGTCTATGACGGCTATTCACGCCTATGCAAATATGCCCAAAGTGGTACTGCAACGACAAAAGAAAGGGCTGGAAACGGTCTTAGTATGCCTGAAAAGAACTTAAAATCACTGTCAAACATCATTTAAAACTTGAAGACTGCCAATTCACTAAAACATTACTAATAATATGTTTACACCTTTAGGACACAAATCCTAAGTTGGGTATTCTCGATGAACTACGATCGCTGATCATAGTATCCAGAAAAAATATAAAGCAAACGATCTAGTGTTAACCTAATGTTATACATACTTATTGGTTGTTTATATGTATAAAAGTATATAAATTTGTCGAAGTATATAAGTAAACTTTCAAAACTTTACTGGCGTGAGGACTTCGATTTGTGTAAGCAATACTCCATGCTGTAGCAGGGACAGGAAGGGAACCAGTCGAAGAATGCTCCCGTGGGAGCACAAAAAAGGCGAATATATTCCTCTTCAAAGAACTCTGACAGAATAGTGGGGAAGCCACAATCTCAATCCTCATTCCGCCCACCTCACAAAAAGTGTTGGCATGGGAACATTTTCATACTTTTTTGTGCCGAAAGAGACTAGTCGAGAGACAGTGACAGTGGAGGAGAGAGGAAACAGTGCTAGTGGAAGAGAAAGAGTGAGGAGGCAATGGCGATGGAAGAGAAAATGAGGCAATGAAAGAGAATGAGGGATAGATGATGGCAATAGTAGTGGGAGCCAAAGAGAGAGGATACGTTGATGGCCAATGAGAGAAAGTGGCAGTAAAAAAGAAAAAGGGATGTTTGGAAACAGAAGCAGTGGGAGAAAACGAGAGAGGAAACAGTGGAAACGAAAAAATGGATGAATGGAGACCACATATAGGCTTGGCGAGGGGGAGGGTGGAGGGGGTCTGGACCCTTCCAGGCGCGCGAACTTTAATACTTATGTCTAGGGAAGGGCCTATTTCGGACAGAAATTTTAAACATATGGGTACAGGGAGAAAAATAAGCCGCCCCCTTCCCCCAGCCGCCGAGTTTAAGAGGAAACAATGTCATTGAGAAAGGATACAGAGTAAGCGAGACAGGAGACAATGGCAGTGGGATATCCTGGAAATCAGCAGGAGAAAAAGGAGATAGTGGGAGAGAGTCATATAGACGGTGGTAGAAAGAGGGAGATGATGAGTATGAACTACAGATAGGGGCTGGTTACACAGATTTTAAATAGAGTAAATAGAGCGCGAATATGTTCGCATGCTATAATGCTCAGTTGCGGACGTTCTTCCTTCAGGATTGTTTGTGCTAAAATTTTTGGTGAGGAATGCTGAATGAGGACTGAGGCAGCTGGTTCCTCATTTCCCTGCTAGTCTTTTAAAGAGCAACGTATTCACTTTCTTTCCGACAGTAATATGTTTCCGCTGTAATGCATACTTTGTACGTATTTGCTGCAGTGTGTTGTTTGTTTGGCGTGGAGTAGGCATATGTATGTTACGGTATATTTGCAGAACATACCATGTGATCGAACTTCCTAGCAGATTAAGACTGTGTTCACCTGCCCGCGAAAGGTAAAGATTCCGAGTTCGATTCCCGATCCGGCACACAGTTTTAATCTGCCAGGAAGTTTCATATCAGAGCACACTCCGCTGCAGAATGAAAATTTCATTCTGGAAACATCCCTCAGGCTGCAGAAAAAGCCATGTCTCCGCAATATTCATTCTTCCAGGAATGCTAATTCTGCAAGTTTCACAGGAGAGCTTTATTAGCAATTTCAAACATATGGTAGGTACGATAGGCAATAACATCTCTATCATTAAAACTTTCAAGTCCAGGTACACTAGAAACTCCACTACCACGTCTCACTATGGCAACAGTGAACCATCCATTTCCATGTGAGAATGTATCGTTTATATCCAAACTAAAATTAAGTGAACAACCAAGAAATACACAAGGTCCGTCGACGAGGGCTTGGGCTGCAACACTCTTGACTGGAATGCGATTTTTCTTCTCTCCTGATGTTGTAGTAAGTTCAATGTTTTCTATATTTTTGTAAACTGTTGTGCGACGACGTGCTTGGGTAGCTCAGCTGGTAGAACACTAGCCTGCGAAAAGTAAAGCTCCCGAGTTCGAGTGTCGGCCATGCACAGAGTTTTAATCTGCCAGGAAGTTTCATAATAGCGCACACTCCCCTGCAGAGTGAAAATTTCATTCTGGATACGATATAATATTTATCGCCGTTTTCAAGCAGTCTACATCCATACTCGCCGAGAATGCTAAGGACTTCTAGGGAGTATCGCCATATATACGACAGGCTATAGGCAGATTCTGGCGTTAGGAACTTGCTTATTCTGTGTACGAAATAGTAGTAAATAGTAATAGTGATGCTGTAACTGTTGGTTGGTAATATTTACTGACAAAATGCAACCTAATGCTAGATTGCGTACTTACGGCTAACCTGTGTGGCTCTTTTGTAGTACGATTTAAAAAGAGAGAGAGATTATTAATTGATCACCGATGCGTCGGTTCTCGATTGTGTTCAGGAGATATACGGATTGATTACGCGAAGGGGTTTTCTTAACTGACCTTTTGACCTGGATTGCCTTCACGCAATCAGAATCTTCGATGAAAATACCTAAGGGACCTACTTGAATATAAAAATGGAAATGAAAGCAAATTAGTGGAATTTCGTAAGAGAAAGATTAACAGATCTGAAGATGAACACATTAGTGGTCTCCCAAAAACAATCGAGACACCGCGATAAAGAGCGAACCTGTAACAAAGCTCATATACAATTTGAACATCATTTTTGGTTAGTGAAAGAAAAGAATAAGAAGAAAAAAAATGGTTCAAATGGCTCTGAGCACTATGGGACTTAACATCTACGGTCATCAGTCCCCTAGAACTTAGAACTACTTAAACCTAACTAACCTAAGGACAGCACACAACACCCAGCCATCACGAGGCAGAGAAAATCCCTGACCCCGCCGGGAATCGAACCCGGGAACCCGGGCGTGGGAAGCGAGAACGCTACCGCACGACCACGAGATGCGGGCATAAGAAGAAAATTACTGCATCGTAAAACATTAATATATTTTTTAAAAAAATGGCTTGAAACTTCTAGACATTGACAAATACACAATAAATGCACGACTTACATCTGATATTTCTTTTGTACGTGGCACAGTACAACAATCGCGGCTTTGTCAGTCCGTTCCTTCTTAAAATTAAATGTCCTTGCTTGCGCTTAAGTACATATATCTTCGCCTGAGTTACCGAAATGTTTGTTCGTCGTTTCACATAATTTTTACACAAAATAAAAACACAAATTGTGGCAATGCTATGTAGTACGTCTTAACATGTCGGCGACCAAAAGTACAAGGGATAATAAAGTCTCTAGAATATGTTTTAACAAAAGATAGTGTTCTTTCTTCTGTTTCGAAGCTTCTTGCTATCAAGCGCTGCGGCAATGATTTTAAATATCTGCGCCCAGCGGGTCATAGTGTTTATTTAGAGTATTTAAACGCTGGCCGGGCGTCTTGGTTTAGGGGCACATTATAAAAATATTTCGTCTCTTTAGTCTCGTGCTATGATGATTAGCATTTTTACGAACTACAGCTCGTTGGCTGTCCTTTTGTTTTGTGACAAATATCTCATATGCAAAGTATCTGAAATCTAATAATATTACATTGCTTCCCGCGTTAGGAGCGATGACTCTGCGCGTAGTCGTAATAAGATTGCTTTCGTGAATCAAGTTAGTATTATTTGCTAAAATTCTTTCAATAGATTTCATATATGACATTAGAGAAAGTGGTTGACATAAAGAATAACAGGCAAATATATTCGTACGAGTGAATTTGATGGTAACTTGTTCATAGGATAATTACATGACAATTGAGCTGTACTCGTTCTACTGTATTATACAAAGATAACGAGTGTTCATTTCTCGAGAAATAAACTATTTGTCTTCGCAGGAAGTCTGGGTGCAGTGTGCACTCTTGGAAAAATATATGAGAAAGAATTGACATTCTTGTTTTACAATGACATATTACAGGAATATCTTTTTACCGTGGTTTGGATGCATATTTCTTGTAGTAAACACGTAGCACTTTACTGATTTGTGGCTTTCAGAACTTGCAAAAAAAAAAAAAAAAAAAAAAAAGAACTTTTAACTACACTTAGGTAGGTATGACTTGCACTGGGAGTGGTGGAACTTCTGGTAAAAATGGTAGACTGCACTTGAGTGAGGGAAAGTGATTGCTCTTTCACAGTGGAGGAAAAGTAGGGCATCACTTTCATTGTGGAGGTTGAAGTGGTTGTCTGGATGTGATGGTGCGTTGGAAATACGTCGAGGATCAGGCACTGAAAGACTGGTTCTGCAACGTGTTGAGCCGTTTGGTGGTGGTCTGTATTTCACTTGACATATGTTGCAGCTTCCATTCACGTTCTCGTACATGAAAAATACAGAAAAAAATCTGTATTTCAATGTGCTTAGTAACTAATAATTTAGTCTAAAAGAAAAGTTGATTAGGTAAGGATACCAATTATTTATGTACATAATGTCGCATTCTCTTAGAGTACTTAGTTCTCGTTTTTATTTATTTTTCGGGTTTTATTTGGATCGACACGTTTTCGTCATTACT
This sequence comes from Schistocerca cancellata, assembly GCF_023864275.1. Taxonomy (NCBI): domain Eukaryota; kingdom Metazoa; phylum Arthropoda; class Insecta; order Orthoptera; family Acrididae; genus Schistocerca; species Schistocerca cancellata. Next base: position 218,280,234 of record NC_064631.1, read on the forward strand.
TGGCCTCTATAAATTCGGTAGCAACTGTCAAAGTCGAGTTTAAGACTTTTCAGATTAGTATCTGGATCGTTATTGATTTACTTGATTCTTATATGCTAAGCTGCTGCCTTTGTCTGCTACTTTTCACAGGTGTTCTCATAAAAATTGTAATTTTATTAGTGACATAAGTGCTTTGGTTTTATCAGATTTTATATTGAAAGTATTTCAAACATATTTGGCGCCCGCGCTCGTTGTGCAAAGGGATTTAGATTGTTGAGCTCGCAGCGTACTCTGTTGTCCGTTTGTCATAGTCACGTGATAGTAACTTGACGGCTTCACAACGCTAGCAGTAGTGTTCTGCGAGAGGCAGAACGTATGGTGTCTACTGGCCGTGTTGTGGGTTTTTACAGTTTTTCATCGACTCGGAATTACGGAAGCAGCCAGACGGACGACTCCCGCAGCTCTGTCGAGGAATGTGTCAGTGGAAAGGCGTACAGTGCCGGTTACGGTAAGTACAACACTTATTCACTTGCACAATTCGGCTTTTACGTCGTGGTTTCGTGGTACAAGTACTTATAACATTACTTCACACGCGGAATTTCACACGTGTCCATAAAGTTATCACCCTTTCAGTTCACACGTTATGATTATTTCGTGTCCACATGTATTTGGTCGCCATGTTAAAGTTCACACGCACCACTTGTACGTGTCCGTTTATTCTTGTCTGTGGTCGGTTCACACGCAGCAGCATATACGTTTCCATTAATTGATGACTGCATTATTATTACGAAGTACAGTTAACATTCGGTATACATATTATGTCTAAAAATTATTTACAAACGAAAAATTGGTCTCTGTGACTACAAGGCGTGACGAAAAAACGTGTCTCTTATTCATAGTTTGTGCTACCAAGGCACTTTAGGTTTGCACCTTGTTCGAAATCTTGTTATTCTTTTCTTTTTACAATAATTACTCTTTTCTCAAGTTCAGCTCTTTTATTTTCTCTGTGTTAAATACGTCGTTAATTTGAAGACATAGTCAATGTGGCTTAGTTTACGTGACGAACAGTTCATGTTCAAGTTTCCATTAGGGAAATTGGGAAGCTTGGTGTTCTGTGTCGTGCAATTGCACATAACAAACCTTAATTGAATTCGCGGTTCGCGGAGAATAAGCGTAGTCTGTCGACAACCAATGTGTCACGACCATCCATACGTACAGTCTGTACGTATTAAGCATGCAAACAGCCCGGCAAATTCAGTTCTCGACTGGGTAGGGTAGGGAGATAGAGGAAAACACAATAGACTTTTATGGAGTGAAGAGGTTTGAAGATACAATGTTAATGCCATATGAAATGATAACCCTTACATAAATTGTGCATTATCACCTTAGTTCTTCATGACAAGTAGTTAGCGTAATTAAATCGATATAGAAGTCTCAGTATCGTCTGATCCAGCTCTCCAACATTTCTCTACACATATCTAAAATTGCTTACACCATACATTAACAGTGAACAGAGTCTGATAGCTATCTTCTGTTCTGGAAAAAAAAAAGTCTTCGTATCTCGAGGACCTGAAACAGATGCTTCTGGTACTAAATTAGTTTACTTATATATGATCTTTATAAGTATTTCAGGTGCACTGTGCCGCAAAATCCTTATGAACGCATACGGTTTTCTCCGTACTGTAATAAAAATAATTGAGTTGCGCACTTCTTTCCTGCTGCCTGGATCGTTATTGATTTATTTGATTCTTGTATACTAAGCTGCTGCCTTTGTCTGCTGCTTTTCACAGGTGGTCTCTTAAAAATTGTTGTCAAACACTCATTAAACATAACATTTACCTCATAAGAATAAGCGACCTTAATGAATTCTGGTCCGAATGATCATTTTAATTTATTTCATTCAAGAGGAGAGAGCTTTGCTATACGTAAAACTAGTGGTAGCAGGTGGCACTTAGCACGTCCCTACTATATTATTTATTCGTCTGCTCTCTGGCTGTGGCCGTTCATGGCTCAATTAACTTAAAACTAACTTACATCTAAGGCAAATCTTGCTCTCCTACAATAAATGTATTTAATTTAAGGTGCTCACATAAATTACTTCTCTTGTGGAGGCAGGTTGAAGGGTGTTAGTTCTGTGCATTATTCTTATGTACGCTTACACTTCACACATAGTATATATATATATATTCAATGGTTGATTCGGTTTTCTTTAGTCTGCGTGATGAAGCAATCCTTTTATTCTTGCAGATACAGGGTCAGCTAATAGATAGCAACCAATGTGCTGTTTTCTTCGTAGAATAAATGGTCCTGCCACTTGCGATTCTTATGATGAATCAAAGATGGTTTGAAGTGGATCTTTAATAGCACTCATTCATTTATACGATACGATAAGACTTTGGTAATATGTTTGTGATGCGCCTTTTGTATTAGGTTGGCATGAGTGGTTAAAGATATGAGAGCTTGTCTTAACATGTTGTCTAAGGTTACATCAGGATGTTGTAATTTCGTTTCGCAGCTTCCCCGTGGAGACGTGAAGAAGCTGCTAATTGTTTTCCGACTTGGGTTGAGTTGAAATGTCAGTTATTTTTACTGGATTAGTATTTTGTGTCATGCTAGGCCGAAAACTTCCGTTCGTATCCCATCCGAACTGTGTATCACTTAATTGCGTGTCATTTGACATCGCGTTTGATGCTTGGTTTGCCTGTGTGTAAAAAATGGTCGGGTTTCCTTGGCTATTATGACTGGCGGTGATAAGAAAAGCATGCGACAGATTGTCCTGATTATTGTTCCTGAACTGCTGGTTGAGTTGGCGAGAAAATGTCGCGTTTTGAGGCTGTAAGGAATTCATTTGATGTGAGGGAGTGAAGTGACTTGGCTGACTGTACTGTTGTGGCCCATTAAAATTGTTCCATTTTTTCCCTTGTGACGATTTCCATTATGTTTCCTGTTGTTCGGATGCTGGTAACTACCGTTGAGATTTATTGGTGAGTTTCCTATTGTCGCTGTGTGTTTGGATAAATCGGGTTGTATCTATTCTGGTTTGGATATTTACTGTATGGTTTTCCATTGCGGTGGTTGAAATTATTATGATTGCCGTAAGACTGAGCGTTTGGTTGTCCCGTGTCATGTTGGTATGGCATTCCGTTGACACAGTCTGCTACGTGCTGTTGCGAAGCGGGCGGTCCATTATTGTAATTATTCCGTGCACTCGCATGCACGTCCTCATAGATCATATCCAAATTGTCAAGAACGGAAAGAAAGGCTTCCTGGTCCTCTTCACTCACATTAACTAATTTTTCCCTTATTGACACAGGAAGTTTTGACTTTAAGATCATGATGACATCTTTGGTTGAAATGGGCGTGTCCCATACTGAATTTTACGTAGATATTTTTCGAAATAACGCCTCAAACCTCCTCCCTTGGAGTTGAAAGGTTCGGCGTTGTAGACCTCCTTTCGGAGTCTTTGTTGTATACCTGAACTCCAGAATTTATTCAAAAAATGCCTTTCGAAATCTGCATAGATGTGACATTTGTCTATTATTTCAGTACCCCAAATTGATCCTTCGCCGTTACATACCGTAATATGAACTGTATTCGCTATCTGTCGTTCCATGATTCTGGAAAAGCACCTGTGAATGTTTTTAGAAATACCATGGGATGTGATTTCGTTTTTCAGGTATAAAAGGCTGGAAACACTGTGTTTCAGCACACTCTCATCCCGCATTAGTTCAACGAGTGTCAGTTGATCGGTATTACTACGTGACGTTGAAGCTTTACCACGCGTATTATTTACAGTTGGTGAGAATTGTAGCTAATACTTGGGATATTGACGAGTATCTTGTTCTGGCGGTAGTGAATAATCGCTTTGATTGTCACCTTGCAATTCTACAACTTGCCTTTTCAGCTGATGTATGTCATTGGTCAGCCGTTGCTTCCATTCCGGAAGATCGTGGCTGAAGGCTCGTCTGATTTCGCCTAATTCACTGGTTCAAGTGTCACATGAAGTACCGGGAGTGGTTAGGATTTCTGCTGTGGAGGATTTGACTGCAGCTTTTAGATCAGAGTGTACCTTACTCTCAATATACTGCTCCTTGGATTGTATCCACTTTTCAAATTCCCTATTAAGTGGAGTGCTTATTCTTGCGGTGACATCTTCGATCCTTATGTCGATACTGACATCGGATATTAGGTGAGCAAGGTTTTCTACTCTCTCGCCAATGTGGGTGACGCCTCCTGTCAATTGGCGTACTCTTTTTGAAACATCATTATAATGTTTCAAAGCGTCAGTCGCTGTTGATTTACACACATCGACTTGGGTTTGCAAATCTGTAAACTTTCTACCAATGTTGGTATTGGCGGAATCCACCATGGAAGGAACACTGTCTATTTTTGCATGTACACTTACGTTTAGCTCGCTTGCGTAAGCAGAGGTAATGGCTTTAATTTTTTCCTCCATGGCGTCATTCGAACTTTTGATTTGTGTTTGGATGTCGGTAATAACAGAATTTATATTGGTCATTCGCAGTTGAGTGTCCTCTTTCCTCAATTCTGAACTGTTGAACCTGCTGTCTACAGTTCTGTTCTGTTCCTGTAAGCTGGCATCTACATCCAGTAATCTGGCATCAACATCCACTATTTGGCTTCTAAGATTACCCATGTGAACTTCAATATTTTCACTTTTGTTAGTTAACTGACCCAGGCGTGCTTCAAAACTGGTTTTCATATCAACAAGCAATTTTAGTACATCTGACAACGAGCATTCACGCGGTTGCGACGCGGACTGTGGCACCGACAATTCGCATGTCGCTTCGTCGTCTGTTGTTCCATCACTACGAGATACAAGTTTGTTTACACCTACGCGCGGTCTAAGTTGTCTCGGTTGCTCATCTGCCATCTTAAATTTAGCGTAGTTACAACACACGAGCCAGAAAAGATAATTTATAATTATGATTTTCACTTGTCAGGTGCGCCAATGATTTCGTGTCCTGATTTCTCAGATATTGCTTGCGCGTTATGAACAATTGAAACACACGAAGATGCGAATATGGCAGCTGGAGAGACAAAATAAATGAAAAACACATATAGACCATAGAGTAAATATCTCTGGAGTGAGCATTGCGTTCTGCGCATGTTGTCAACATGAAACCAGGATTGTCACGTGATCTCGGGACTTCGCTGTGCGTGTGTGCTTTCTGCAGCGTTTGAAGTTTATAATGCCAAGAGTTTCTGTTGTGTTTCACCGTTTGTTGATAGTGTAATAGCGATGGTGAATTACTGTTGTTGCTACGGATGCAAAGAAAAATATGTGAAAGGAGGGATAGTAACTTTTCATGGGTACATTCCATATAGCTCTAATTATAGTTTTCATTTTAGTAAGAGACACTGTATAAGTTTAAAAATTTCGAGACGCATTATAATTAAGACTTGATTCTGTAGACCTATTTTTCTACGATTTTATGACTATATAATAGATATTACAGCTCGTACAAAAGCTTACAAACAATCGCTTCCTCTCGTAAATTTGCTAGTGGAACAGGAAAGGGAAAGGTTAGTTGTTTCAGTAAATAGTATCCTCCATGCATTTATCAGTGACTTGTCAATTATGTATATAGATTACTCAGTCTACTATTTATTTAATGAACTGGGAGCAAGTACTTAAAATGCGTTAAATAAATACCTGAAAGTGCCACCAGTAAGAAAAATTGTGCTTTAGGTCGCAAAAATGAGAAAATAAATACGCAGAAATACAAGAAAAAAGGACGAATTAGCAGGGATATAATCGCTAATGTGTGGTAAATTCGTGCGAAAGTACTAACGTACTGTCAAGTCATTTTGCAGGACTATCAGTGGAAAAATGTACTTCAGGCTCTGTAAAACTATAAAGTGCGGTATCATACCAAAAACTACCAAAAATCGAGTGCATCTGAACTATGACACCTATCGCAAAGAAGCTGAATGTAATATCACTTGACCTTAAAAGTTACGTAGCTGGTTTATTCCCGGTATCAAATGGATACAGTTAAAATGTCTGCGCAACATATATAAACAATCCACGACACGTACGAAAAGAAGCCGTCTGTACTAGGGATGTAGTGACATTCTAAATATACAGGGCGCTATACGAACAAACACACGACGACCCGAGATCACGTGACCAGGCCGGCAATGAATGTTGACAACACAAAATCTGTTCTGCGCATGTGAGTGCTCACTCCAGAGATATTTACTCTATGATATAGACCACCGGCCGTTGTGGCCGAGCGGTTCTAGGCGCTTCAGTCCGGAACCGCGAGACTGCTACGGTCGCAGGTTCGAATCCTGCCTCGGCCATGTGTGTGTGTGTGATGTCCTTAGGTTTAAGTAGTTCTAAGTTCTAGGGGACTGATGACCTCAGATGTTAAGTCCCATAGTGCTCAGAGCCATTTGAACCATTTTGAACGGATACACCACTGAAACTGCTGTAGATAGCGGCCATTTTGATCCACTAAAAATACAACAATGGAAATTTTGACCAACTATTTATAACTATTTTAAGCGAAATGATGTGAAAGAGGCGGGTCTAACAGCAAAAAGGAGAAATTTGGAAATTAAATAGCGTGAAGAAAAGGAAAGAAACGTAGAGATTGAATGTTCACTAGCAGATTGAATGCTCGGTACGCAAATCTTCAAACGTAATGAAAAGTCGTACTCACTTCAGTTGTCTTGCGCGCTGCTAATTACTGCTATTGTGGATTGGTGCTGCGGTTTTCTGCACATACGTCGTTTCATACTGGTTCTTTTGCCGTGTGCTTCCAAATTTCCTCCAGATGGTAGCATGAAAAATAAAAAGAACAGATAAGTTTTTAGTCACAGTATCTGTTCGGGCGCCACATCTGGCGTTATAAACTTGCTTATTCTGTATAAGAAATAGTAGTAAATAATAATAGTGATGCTGTAACTGTTGGTTGGTAATATTTACTGACAAAATGCATCCTAATGCTAGACTGCGCACTTACGGCTATCCTGTGTGGCTGTTTTGTAGTACGATTTAAAAAGAGAGAGATTATTAATTGATCACCGATGCGTCGGTTCTCGATTGTGTTCGGGAGACATACGGATTGATTACGCGAAGGGATTTTCTTAACTGACCTTTTGATCTGGATTGCCTTCACGCAATCAGAATCTTCGATGAAAATACCTAAAGGACCTATTTAAATATAAAAATGGAAATGAAAGCAAATTAGTGGAATTTCGTAAGAGAAAGATTAACAGATCTGAAGATGAACACATTAGTGGTCTCCCAAATACAATTGAGACATCGTGATAAAGAGCGAACCTGTAACAAAGCTTATATACAATTTGAACATCATTTTTGGTTAATGAAAGAAAAGAATAAGAAGAAAATTACTGCCTCGTAATATATTAATATCTTTTTAAAAAATTGGCTTGAAACTTCTAGACATTGACAAATACACAATAAATGCACGACTTACATCTGATATTTCTTTTGTACGTGGCACAGTCAAATAATCGCTTCTTTGTCAGTCCGTTCCTTCTTAAAATTAAATGTCCTTGCATGCGCGTAAGTACATTATATCTTCACCCGAGTTACCGAAATGTTTGTTCGTCGTTTCACATAATTTTTTACACAAAATAAAAATACACCTTGAAGCAATGCTATGTAGTACGTGTTAACTTTTGTAGAAGGGATAACAAAGTCTCTAGAATAAGTTTTAACAAAAGATAGATTGTTCTTTCTTCTGTTTCGCAGCTTCTTGCTATCAAGCGCTGCGGCAGTGATTTTAAATACCTGCGCCCAGCGGGTCATAGTGTTTATTTAGAGTATTTAAACGCTGGCCGCGCGTCTTGGTTTAGGCGCACATTAGTATTTTTACGAACTACGGCTCGTTGGCTGGCCTTTTCTTTTATGACAAATATCTCATACGCAAAGTGTCTGAAATCGAATAATATTACGTGATGGCAGTAATTATTTCTCAAGATTCACAATCCTCAAAGCGCATGTAAATGTTGATCACGTGATCATGACGTCACTTCTGGTAATGAGCGCTGAAATTATAATACGTAAAGGCAATACGTGTAGAAATCACGTTACATATTTCGAGAGTATTACACTGTCCCACAGGATTCGCCTAGATGACTAACATTTTCGACATTTTACAGAATATGTCACAACATCGTATTTACTTACATATGGAAACGCGGGTATCTGGGTGCAAATCTGTAGAAAAAATGTAAAATAATGATGAGCTGTGGAATACTTATCTCGCTGTATTTCGAACAAACACAAACACACACACACAAATAATGTAGGTTTGGCTTGGGTTTAGTGTGTAGCACCATTTTATTTGTTTTCTATTGTGCTGTGGGTTAAATTGCACCTACATATTTTCTCGCTCTTTTTATATTTTGCGCGAGAGTGCTAAGTGGCATAATCACTATTTACTGGTTTGCACACTGCATCCGATTCGACCAATAGACGAATGTCATATTAATGTCCGCCTGCAATTTCGTATTACACTGTCTAGATAAGTCCTGCCAAGTTAGGTGTTGTAAAAGTACTCAGTCAGCTAGGCAATACTTTCGCAATCTCCCACACATCACAAACTCGGCAGAAATGCATGTTTGCTTTTCACAGAACTGTCTGTAGTTTGCAGAGAACGCTTGTTCAGGCTTGCTGCTGCCTAATCGTCATATGTGAAATGTTACACCAAGAAAATAGCGTACAAAGTCATTCCCTAATATACGGACACCAACGGCGTAGTCTGCCTATCGCGATGGCAGATGCATAGTATACAGGGTGTTACAAAAAGGTACGGCCAAACTTTCAGGAAACATTCCTCACACACAAATAAAGAAAAGATGTTATGTGGACATGTGTCCGGAAACACTTAATTTCCATGTTAGAGCTCATTTTAGTTTCGTCCACCTACGCTCAATGGAACACGTTATCATGATTTCATACGGGATACTCTACCTTTGCTGCTGGAACATGTGCCTTTACAAGTACGACACAACATGTAGTTCATGCACGATGGAGATCCTGCACATTTCAGTCGAAGTGTTCGTACGCTCCTCAACAGCAGACATGGTGACCGATGGATTGGTAGAGGCGGACCAATTCCATGGCCTCCACGCTCTCCTGACCTCAACCCTCTTGACTTTAATTTATAGAGGCATTTGAAAGCTCTTGTCTACGCAACCCCGGTACCAAATGTAGAGACTCTTCGTGCTCGTATTGTGGACGGCTGTGATACAATACGCCATTCTCCAGGGCTGCATCAGCGCATCAGGGATTCCATGCGACGGAGGGTGGATGCATTTATCCTCGCTAACGGAGGACATTTTGAACATTTCCTGTAACAAAGTATTTGAAGTCACGCTGGTACGTTCTGTTGCTGTGTGTTTCCATTCCATGATTAATATGATTTGAAGAGAAGTAATAAAAGAGCTCTAACATGGAAAGTAAGCGTTTCCGGACACATGTCAACATAACATATTTTCTTTCTTTGTGTGTGAGGAGTGTTTCCTGAAAGTTTGGCCGTACGTTTTTGTAACACCCTGTATATCACGCATATTCACTGCAGCTGAATATTTAATGTGCATGTGCACAGAAACGTGAGTGGAGGCAGTGCAAGAATTCACAGGGACGCATTTTCTCGTAGCCGTGGGTTCAGCCGCGGACTTAGCGTGGGTATTTGTGTAAAAATCTGCTACAGTTTAGAATATTACAGAAAATACCCAGCGCTTTGCTGTTAATTGGCTCAAGTAAGATACTACAGCCATTTTGGACTATTAATTATAGCAATATTGACAACTATTGCTAGGTTGGATGGCACCCTGCCAAACACACACCCACGCAGTTTGCTTGAGGAGTGGTCGGACTAACATTTTGCCATCATTTTGCATAATATACCATGACACCGTTAAATTAAACACAGACACTGTAGGATCGAAATACCTAAATTAACATTTACCGGCATTTTGCAAAATATGCCGTGACGTCATTAACTTATACACAGCGAAATGTAAAAGTATTTTACATTTTTAGAATATACTATGACGTCTTAATTTATACACAGACTGTAATGTCAAACTGTCTTAAATGATGGTAATATCTGCAGCCACTTTTTAACTCTGCTGCTGATGGACTTCTCGCTATAGCATACAGACCTAGAATGATGATACTCGAGTAACTTTATTATTAGTTTTAACAAGTTCTCACACCGTGATCCTCTCACTACAGAGCACAGAGCTCGAATGATCCCTTTGATCGAGAGCGGGGGCCTGCGGCTACTGGCCAAGAAAAGCAGCGCCTTATTGATAAATATTTATTGCTACAACTCCCTCATGGCCTATGATACCGGTTTCAACATAGATGTCCTCAAACAGATCAAATATTCAAGTAATACGGGAGTTATTTCGCCGTTAGCGTCTGTAACAATGTGTTATTTAGATACGACTTCAAAAAAATGGTTCAAATGGCTCTGAGCACTATGGGACTTAACTGCTGTGGTCATCAGTCCCCTAGAACTTAGAACTACTTAAACATAACTAACCTAGGGACATCACACACATCCATACCCGAGGCAGGATTCGAACCTGCGACCGTAGCGGTCGCGCGGTTCCAGACTGTAGCGCCTTTAACCGGATACGACTTCACTGTGGTCACAAAAGACCCAATAACTCACGTATGTACCCGACTGGTAAATAGTTCAGATCGTTCCGACACTTTTAGCACAGTCCAGATGGGGTTACATTATGCTTGGCTCTTGCCCTAGAGCGGTGAGATCCCGTGACTATTGGCGGAGAGCAGCAGCGCTTGACGACATTGACATTTTTTATATAATTGGCCAAGAACAAAGTGGGGTTGGAGAGAGATGGGGAGTGGCTAGGAGAGTATGAGAGTGACGTTGAGTGTAACGCGCACAAGTGCCTCAGCACCAGACGTGCAGTTAATAGGACGCTAACACCGGACTATGCTGATGTTGCAGTTCCTGGATAGCTGATACACGAATGTGCTGAGATCTACGATTTTTTTCTAGAATTGGTACTACTAAAGTACTTTTACAAAATTTGCTGGTTCTTTTGGGATACTTCTACGCTTTCTTTGATCCTGATTTGTGTGTTTGTATACCTCTGTTTCAAATTTCCTGTCTCTTGTCCTGGTAGCTCTGCTTTGCAGAATGTACCGTCTTTGGCTGACTTTTTTGCTGCACAGAATGCCTTCCCGTAAATTTTGTGTGGGTTTGGCGGTAATGCAAGCAACCTGAATCGCTAGAATTGTTAATAGAGCAAACTTTGAGCACAGTTTTTTTGCTGTTTTCGTATCTATTTCTTTCTGGCGGAATTAATAGTTTGGGAAATGTTTCTTCAAATTTTACCTTAAATAACGACATGAAAATTGGGAAGTTTCTTTTGGCAGCTGTTTGCAAACGCTGGCTGATGATGCTACGTCTTAAGGAAATACCTGCAACGGATGAGAGGGACCACGTCTGTGTAAATGCCTGGGGGCCTTTTAGAGCATAGTTAAAAGGCTATCCCGGCAGCCATTGAGAAAAAAAGTACACCCAACTGCAAATTGTGGGGCACATTGTAACGCGCTATGCCTGTTATTTCGGGCAGAGGCTACACTTGGATCGTTCCAGCGACTGACAGAGAAACTCAAAGGTTTTCAAGGAAGCTTACAATCTGCAGCATCGTACGCAGAACTGATCAGGGATTTCTGGTTATGAAGTGAATACAGGCCTTGAATCAGAGACTCCGAAGGTTCTGTGAGAAGCTAGGCTGACTTCCTGGACTTGCGCCATAGTGGTGAGAATTACAGGGTCCTTGTACATGAGTCAGGGGCGCACTACATATAAGAAACCTCTACATGCTTCGCTGACACTTTGTGGGGTGAACACAAGTCTTCTTCAATTTCTTTTTTGTTAGCTTAGGCGACTGTCCATTCACTCCAGCAAAACAACGCCAGCCGCAGGAGACCTCGACGTATTACGCTGAGATTAAAAGAAATGGCCCCCAAAAATAAAATGACTGAAAGTCTAGTTATCACCTGACGAAGCATCCGCAACATAGTCCCAGAGTTTGAAGAAGTCATCAAAAGCATTGCTCATATATTCTAGGCTGCTATGGTGAACTGACTAAAACCCTAAATTGGCAGCACTGAGATTTTTGGGGAAAATGGGAAATGAGGTGGTGTATTGGTCGCTGTAGACAATGTACTCAAAGCCACCGAGGTGGAAATTGAAGTTGTAGGTGAGATTGTTTGAACAAGGCTCAGTTATGAGCGCTCCATAAATGTGTAATTGCATGTTTCTATCGACCACCAGGCTTATACCCAGATGTAACTGGAATTTTAGAGGACGCCTCAGTTAGCTAGTACGAACATTTCTCAACCATACTGTCATTACTGGAGAAGACTTTAATCATCCATCGATCGACTGAGAAATTTTCGCAGGAGAGCTTCTGTAAAGTTTGGAAGGTAGGAGGCGAGGTACTGGCAGAAGTAGGGCTGTGAGTACCGGGCGTGAGTCGTGCTTCGGTAGCTCAGTTGGTAGAGCACTTGCCCGCGAAAGGCAAAGGTCCCGAGTTCGAGTCTCGGTCGGGCACACAGTTTTAATCTGCCAGGAAGTTTCATATCAGCGCAAACTCCGCTGCAGAGTGAAAATCTCATTCTGGAAACATCCCCCAGGCTGTGGCTAAGCCATGTCTCCGCAATATCCTTTCTTTCAGGAGTGCTAGTTCTGCAAGGTTCGCAGGAGAGCTTCTGTAAAGTTTGGAAGGTAGGAGACGAGGTACTGGCAGAAGTAAGGCTGTGAGTACCGGGCGTGAGTCGTGCTTCGGTAGCTCAGTTGGTAGAGCACTTGCCCGCGAAAGGCAAAGGTCCCGAGTTCGAGTCTCGGTAGGGCACACAGTTTTAATCTGCCAGGAAGTTTCATATCAGCGCACACTCCGCTGCAGAGTGAAAATCTCATTCTGAGAAATTTACAGTTTTGTAAGTGGTGGGCATGACATGACATCCGGCGCGATAATTAGGGTGCCCTCTCAGAACGGAAGTATGTTAGACCATTGATAGCAGCACATTGCACAACTGATGCAGCACGTCCAACTCGTTTCACAACAAGGATCATCCTACCATTCGGAAGGCGACAATTTGACCGCTTTCAAACTCGCTCAGTTGGCTATATGGAGCACGAATGCATCTCTGTGCCAAGGTTGCCTGCTTGCTTCACTCGTCTGCACAACACATCCTTCTGGCTGTGAGCATTCCATGTTACAGATAGACACCGACGGCGCTTTCGTAGCTATGCCACTACGCTATTTGTTGGTGGACGATGTTTCAACCATTATCAGTACCTCTACTATCGCCAGATGGGCCTGCCCGGTTAGCCGTGTGGTCTAACGCACGGCCTTCCGGACTGGGAAGGAGCGCCTGATCCCTGGCACGAATCCGCCCGCCGGACTTGTGTCGAGGTCCGGTGAGTCGGCCAGTCTGTGGATGGTTTCTAGGCGGTTTTCCATCTGCCTCAGTGAATGTGGGCTAGTTCTCGTTATTCCGCCTCAGCTACACTATGTCGGCTATTGCTGTGCAAACAAGTTCTCCACGTACGTGTGCACCACCATTACTCTGCCACGCAAACATGGGGGTTACACTCGTCTGGTGTGAGACGTTCCCTGGGGGGGGGGGGGGGGGTTCCCACCCGGGGCCAAACTGCACAATAACCCTGAAAGAGTGGTTCGGTGTGGGGCGGTAGAGGGGTGAAGTGGACTGCGGTAGTCATCGTGGGATTGTGGACCATGCGGCTTCGACGGGAACGGAGTCTCTCCGTCGTTAAAATACAATACAATACAAAATCCCCAGATGACATAGGCCGTCATAGGATCAAAATCGACGTCGTCATCCTAAGTGGACTAATTGTTTTTCTGTCAGGTATAAGGCAGTTTTCTTTTCTCTGCTTACGTCCGTAGCTACGAGATTAGTAGTAGATGTTTAGTATACTCTTATTCTTGTTACATAATTGACTGGTAATAACACGCCAAAACTACTGGGTGCTTAGAATGCTTATAATTCAAGTGCAGCTACACGCAGAGGTCAGGTATGGGCTGTAATTATTGTATGACAGCGAAACTTGGTAGATATTCTGATGCCTTAATGCAGAAACGATTTATGCCGGAAAAAAGTTCAAATTTTGGTCAGCAGGTGCAAATCTAGCGCTGTGAAAAACTTGTAGAAATGTTTCCATATGTAATGTATCAGGAACGGTACGTGGACTGAAAAGGTCAAAAAGTGAGGAAAGCATAATGGTAATATTATCATTAACAGATACTTACACAGTTTGTTCAATATGAACACTGGAGAAGTCGACGAGATGCTGCAACGTAAAACGAGGTGATCAGTAACAGTTGCTCGCGGCAGTTCCAGTGGAATCTGAGCAACGAGTTCCTATGCCAGGTAGAGACTAGACGTGTCCCTGGTAAACGCATTATTTTAGATATCTCCAGAGCCAAAAGTCACTTTAACTCAGACCAGGTGATTTGCAGACGACGCACCTGGAAATCCTCTGGAGATAACACGTTCACGGAAGGTTGCATTAAGCAGATCTTTCTGATGGCGGGTGACATCGGGTGTTGTCCTACCTTGCTTGAAAACAGTAGATTCCACGCAGTTGTCCTTTTCTAAAGCAAGACTCATATTTTGTGCGAGGAGGTCTCAGTAACGTATAGAGGTAACGTACTGCTGACAGGCCCTCTGGGTGCATTATCTTCAAAGCACTACGAATCGTGGGTAGAGGTGCTTGTGAAACCAAACCACGCACACATGACGATTGTTGTGGCTTTTCGGGCACACCAGTACCCCAAATTCGGCAGTTCTGTGCATTCAAAGCTCTCTGTAGTGTAAAATGTGGCTCGTCATTTCATAAAATATTGTCCAACCACGTCATCAACTTCGATCTGTGTCAGGAACCAAAAAACAAATTCAGAACGTTGCTGCACATCACGTTTCAGTTGCTGCACCATCTGGATCTTGGACGGGTACCAGTGTAAAACAGGCCATATCAATCCCACTTGCGTTTTCGGATTTCATTACCGTCTTCTTTCAACCAATTAATCACATAGGGCCGCTTCTCAGACCATTCAGTCGGTGATACTCACTCAAAGCACCACTGCGATTGTTGCCATTCACTTAAAACTGTTTTACTAACAGCGCACTGTCTCTCTTCTCGGTACTCATACTGTTCCCTCACCTTATGGCTTGTCAAATGATATCGTGGATATTATACCGTCGTAGAAACATTGTACAACGCCAGATTTGTACCTGATGGTCAGAATTGGAACTAATTTTTTAAAGCGTATGTCGGTTTCACGTTAATGCATTAGCATATGTACCGCGTTTCGATTGTTTCGATACCATACAATAATTGCAGACCACACTAGACCTATGTGAGTAGTTGCACTTTTATAATAAGCACCTGCTACAATGAACGTTCAGAAACGTGTTGCTGGTATTTTCTGGTTTACACTTTCCTGGGTTCATGCCTCTTTTAAGATTTGCATCGATTTTGTAACAAATATTTCCAAATCACAACAAGAAATCATCCTCACAATACAATTAATTTTTTGGGCATATCTACCGCTGCTATCGCTATTGCAGACACTTAAAAGTGCATTCCTGAGTTTAATAAAATAATACACTACTGGCCATTATAATTGCTACACCACGAAGATGACGTGCTACAGACGCGAAATTTAACCTACAGGAAGACGATGCTGTGATATGCAAATGATTAGCTACTCAGAGCATTCACACAAAATTGGTGCCGGTGGCGACACCTACAACGTGCTGACATGAGGAAAGTTTCCAACCGATTTCTCATACACAAACAGCAGTTGACCGCTTGACCGGAGTTGCCTCGTGAAACGTTGTTGTGATGCCTCGTTTAAGGAGGAGAAATGCCTACCATCACGTTTACGACTTTGATGAAGGTCGTATTGTAGCCTATCGCTATTGCGGTTTATCGTATCGCGACATTGCTGGTCGCGTTGCTCGAAATAAAAAAGAATGGTTCAAATGACTCTGGGCACTATGGGACTTAACATCTATGGTCATCAGTCCCCTAGAACTTAGAACTACTTAAACCTAACTAACCTAAGGACACCACACACATCCATGCCCGAGGCAGGATTCGAACCTGCGACCGTAGCAGTCGCGCGGTTCCGGACTGAGCGCCTAGAACCGCGAGACCACCGCGGCCGGCTGGTCGAAATCCAACGACTCTTACCAGAATATGGAATCGGTGGGTTCAGGACGGTAATAAGGAACGCCGTGCTGGATCCCCACGGCCTCGTATCACTAGCAGTCGAGATGACAGGCATCTTGTCCGCATGGCTGTAACGGATCGTGCAGCCACGTCTCGATCCCTGAGTCAACAAATGAGGACGTTTTCAAGACAACAACCATCTGCACGAACAGTTCGACGACATTTGCAGCAGCATGGACTATCAGCTCAGAGAACATGGCTGCGGTAACCCTTGATGCTGCATCACACATGAGCGCCTGCGATGATGTACTCGACGACGAACCTGGGTGCACGAATGGCAAAAAAGTCATTTTTTCGGATAAATCCAGGTTCTGTTTACAGCATCATGATGGTCGCATCCGTGTTTGGAGACATCGCGGTGAACGCACATGGAAGCGTGTATTCGTCATCGCCATGCTGGCGTATCACCTGGCGTGATGGTATGGGGTGCCATTTGTAACAAGTCTCGGTCACCTCTTGTTTGCATTGAGTGCACTTGGAACAGTGGACGTTACATTTCAGATGTGTTACGACCCGTTGCTCTACCCTTCATTTGGTCCCTGCGAAACCCTACATTTCAGCAGGATAATGCACGACCTCATGTTGAAGGTCCTGTACGTACCTTTCTGGATACAGAAAATGATCGACTGCTGCTCTGGCCATCACATTCTCCAGCTCTCTCACCAATTGAAAACGTCTGGTCAATGGAGGCCGAGCAACTAGCTTGTCACAATACGCGAGTCACTACTCTTTCTTAACTGTGGTATCGTGTTGAAGCTGCATGGGCAGCTGTACCTGTACACGCCATCCAGGCTCTGTTTGACTCAATACCGAGGTGAATAAAGGCCGTTATTACGGCCAGAGGTGGTTGTTCTGGGTACTGATTCCTCAGGATCTATGCACCCAAATTGCGTGAAAATGTAATCACATGTCAGTTCTAGAATAATATATCTGTCCAATGAATACCCGTTTATCATCTGCATTTCTTCTTGGTGTAGCAATTTTAATGGCCAGTAGTATATCATGTGTGACCAAGTGTAAGACTCTTTTTTCATAGAGTTTCTGCAACTACAACATGCTTATACAGGGTGTTACAAAAAGGTACGGCAAAACTTTCAGGAAACATTCCTCACAGACACAGAAAGAAAATATGTTATGTGGACATGTCTCCGGAATCGCTTACTTTCTATGTTAGAGCTCATTTTATTACTTCTCTTCAAATCACATTAATCATGGAATGGAAACACAGCAACAGAACTTACCAGTGTGACTTCAAACACTTTGTTACAGGAAATGTTCAAAATGTCCTCCGTTAGCGAGGAAACATGCATCCACCCTCCGTCGCATTGAATCCCTGATGCGCTGATGCAGCCCTGGAGAATGGCGTATTGTATCACAGCCGTCCACAATACGAGCACGAAGAGTCTCTACATTTGGTACCGGGGTTGCGTAGACAAGAGCTTTCAAATGCCCCCATAAATGAAAGTCAAGAGGGTTGAGGTCAGGAGAGCGTGGAGGCCATGGAATTGGTCCGCCTCTACCAATCCATCGGTCACCGAATCTGCTGTTGAGGAGCGTACGAACACTTCGACTGAAATGTGCAGGATCTCCATCGTGCATGAACCACATGTTGTGTCGTACTTGTAAAGGCACATGTTCTAGCAGCACAGGTAGAGTGTCCCGTATGATATCATGATAAAGTGCTCCATTGCGCGTAGGTGGAAGAACATGGGGCCCAATCAAGACATCACCAACAATGCCTGCCCAAACGTTCACAGAAAATCTGTGTTGATGACGTGATTGCACAATTGCGTGCGGGTTCTCGTCAGCCCACACATGTTGATTGTGAAAATTTACAATTTGATCACGTTGGAATGAAGCCTCATCCGTAAAGAGAACATTTGCACTGAAATGAGGATTGACACATTGTTGGATGAACCATTCGTGGAAGTGTACCCGTGGAGGCCAATCAGCTGCTGATAGTGGCTACACACGCTGTACGTGGTACGGAAACAACTGGTTCTCCCGTAGCACTCTCCATACAGTGACGTGGTCAAGGTTACCTTGTACAGCAGCAACTTCTCTGACGCTGACATTAGGGTTATCGTCAACTGCACGAAGAATCGCCTCGTCCGTTGCAGGTGTCCTCGTCGTTCTAGGTCTTCCCCAGTCGCGAGTCATAGGCTGAAATGTTCCGTGCTCCCTAAGACGCCGATCAATTGCTTCGAACGTCTTCCTGTCGGGACACCTGCGTTCTGGAAATCTGTCTCGATACAAACATACCGCGCCACGGCTATTGTCCCGTGCTAATCCATACATCAAATGGGCATCTGCCAACTCCGCATTTGTAAACATTGCACTGACTGCAAAACCACGTTCGTAATGAACACTACCCTGTTGATGCTACGTACTGATGTGCTTGATGCTAGTACTGTAGAGCAATGAGTCACATGTCAACTCAAGCACCGAAGTCAACATTACCTTCCTTCAATTGGGCCAACTGGCGGTGAATCGAGGAAGTAAAGTACATACTGACGAAACTAAAATGAGCTCTAACATGGAAATTAAGCGTTTCCGGACACATGTCCACATAACAGCTTTTCTTTATTTGTGTGTGAGGAATGTTTCCTGAAAGTTTGGCCGTACCTTTTTGTAACACCCTGTATATGCAATGGTAAATTTTTGTGCACAGTTCCAGTTTCTTTGTAGCAGTGCTCTTCGTATTTCGTGAATCTACTAAGGTGCGGAATTTCCATCCTTTACACTTTGTATTTATACACTTAATGCTCTGGTGGTTATTTTAGACATTTAGTGTTACTTATCTTGGTGGCTCCTTAATCAGAGTTCCGGCAGTAAAAAATCCTTCAGTCGAGAAAGATCTGTTTTTTGTCAGCCTGCTGCTCCATGTGCTGTATTTGTGGCTGTTTCTTTTTCTGCTGCCACTGTTTTTGGAACTGTTAGCGCTGTTATCGTTTGTACTGCTGTGGCTGTTTTTTGTGCTGTTGCTGCTGCTGTGGCAGTTATTGGTGCAGCAACTGTTGGTGGTGGTGGTGCTTCTGTTGCTGCTGCTACCAATTATTGGTGGTGTTGCCATTACTAATGGGCTGATTTCTCCGATTTATCTCGATACAAGATGAGGCTTATGTCTTTATTTGTATGCATACTTTCAACGATATCATTTATCGTAGAGCTCAGGAGCTTCTTACTATGAAAATTAAGTACGCACCATGCACTGTGTAACATTTAGTTATCACGGATTCCGTGTCCGGAACGCTTCTGTTTCTTTATACTTTACATGTTTTAAGAAACTGTGTGCTGGTCTCCATAAATTCCTGGTTTATATAGGACGATTGAGTAATTAAATCGGATGTGTGTGGTATACCTGTAACTCTTACTTTTCTTACTGTGTCCAGCCAGGGCTTTAAGTTCTGAACACCACTTTTTAATTACTAGCAGTAAACGTCATTAGCACCCTAGATTACGATAGACAGGGTTTCATCTGGAACATTAGTGTGCTGTAAGTTCCTTGTCCCAAGTTTTTGCATGCTTATCGGTGGTTACTGCTGTTGCCAAGCAGCTTCGCAATTCTCCAAAATAGAGAAAGCACCCACATTGAATCTTTCACAAAAATCACAAAGATGACATACCATGAGATGAGGTGATCTTGAGGATCAGTGGTGTAATGTTAGATGTATACGGCTCTAAGGCTGATCCATCGCTGAAGCTGTACCCTCGACGAAACTCACGTTACGTAGTTGTAACTGAACTGACTCTGTTGAAACGGAGATAGGAAAAGGAATTTTATTATTGTCTTACCGCCATCTTGATTCGATGCCCTTAGAGTATGAACGAATAAGCGAGCGAGCTAGATACAATTGGGATATCCCTGTCGACAATAATATGATCCAGCATGAGACAATTCGCACTAAAAAATGGTTCAAATGGCTCTGAGCACTATGGGACTTAACATCTGTGGTCATCAGTCCCCTAGAACTTAGAACTACTTTAACCTAACTAACCTAAGGACATCACACACATCCATGCCCGAGGCAGGATTCGAACCTGCGACCGTAGCAGTCGCGCGGTGCCTAGAACCGCTAGACCACCGCGGCCGGCCAATTCGCACTAAACTTTTAGTTTCGGCGCACAGGTTAAAACGTTTCCCAGCTTCAATCTTGATTAATGTAGAACACGTAGTCTTTTGAAGTCAGAAGCTTATTAAACACCTAGCTATGAACATTGATATAAGGTGCGTTCCGCAAACATCTGAATGGGAGGCGGACAGTGAGTTGGAATATCTGCCTGTGGGGCAAACATCGCTGTTTCCTGACATAATTAAGCAACTGTTTAATATTTGGATTTATCTGAAAATTTAAAATGAATAAAATGTTGAAATTTGTGGATCTTAATTGTTTATTCGACTGTAGAGAGAAAATCATCTCAAACAAAGCTTTATGTCTTGTGGTGCAATATTTTAACTATACAAAATTGTCTAGGAAAATTCTTGTCTTTGGAATGATTACACCAATACCTAGAAAAAGAGTAAAATATTGTCAGCCTTAGGAAATTTTACAAAGAAAAGTGATCTGACACAAGAAACATATGCATTATGTAAGTAGGGTACGACTGCAGGTTCTAGATCAGAAAAATCAGCACTTCTGTTGTCATAAGACAGCTGAGGCAATCGTTCTTGTTATCTTCAAGGTATTGTCTCCTTTCCCTCTCTCCCTTTTCCTTCTCATCCCCTACTTTCTTCTCGGCCAATCGCATCATGCTCTTTGCCGATAGGAATAAAGTTCCACAACCCTTTTTTTTACTATAAAAATCCAGTTGTCTCTCATTTCAGGTCTATACGTCACCGTGCAGTGCTACCAGCAGGAACCAGCCACTGCCTGTGGTCAGAATAAAAGACACAAGAAGACTGTCAGAACTGAGAATAAGTACACCTAAGTTGTGCTCAAAAGTATACAAACGATTTAAAGTAGTTGTCAAAAAAAAAAGAAAAACGTGTCATAAACCTCTCGCTCTTCTACAGTATGATCCCATCTGTCCTGTGCTCAAAAGTATAAGAACTATTCATCAAAAAATACAGTAGAGTATCTGAAGTGCGAAAAAAATAACGAAATACGTTTGCATTAGTGATTTCCGAACACCGTTTATAGACTGACTCACCAATAACATCGGGAAATTTCTTTTGAACTTATGTATCATTCGCTACACAATATTGGTATGAGATTAAAACATACTGTGTAAAAAAATTAAAAATTAACGTTTGTTCTAAATATAAAGCATGATATATGTATGTTCAGGATCTCCTCCGAGATCCCTTCATCGATTTCAACCAGTATTGACAACAGAAACGAGGCCTCATGAGTATCAGCACAATGGCATTTATAACCACCTAGCTTCAATAGGAGCGGAGGTAAGGGAAAAAACGTGTTTTTTTTTCCAACTCCTAGTGTAAAAGCTGCCCTGCGTGAGATGCATGTTGTGTGGGAACAGTATCATCCTGCCAAATGAACCTGGTTTGCAGGGCAGCCTACATATCAGGTAAGGAAATGTTTACCGGGGTCCATCATATAGGCTGCCCTGCATGAAAGGAGTGTTGTGTTGGGGTAGTAGCCTGCTTTAAAAATCTGCTTTGCAGGCTTGCCTGTACATTGGGGACAAGTAAATGATTTTCCGGCCCATGAAGTTTAGGCTGCTCTTCATGACAGGTGTGTTGTGGGAGTGGTATCAGCCTACTTCATTGAATTGTATTTATTCAATTCTGCTGTATTGCACCCTAGTGTAGGGGTAGCATCTTGAATTCGCAATCATAATGTTCTTGGCCCCATATTCGAACTTCGCCACTGCTTAAATTTTGAATAAAAGTCATTAGTAGAGACTGCATTATATGCACCACAAAAACCTTAGCACGGAAAATACTTAATAATGCATGAAAAGTGTTGGAATATGCAAGAGCAAATAATAAGAAACATTGTAGTTACTGTGTGCATTATATCTCAAAGTCGAACTCGTGCATATCAATTACGAGGAAGAGCCCCGGCCACAAGAAAAATCGGTACATTTGGAATGCTGATATCATTTTCTGAATACTTTGTGGTAGAGGTTGGGAAGGGGGCATATATGGGATTATTTTCTAAAAATTTGCAAAATGGGGACGCAGACCGTATTTCAAGAATTGTTCCTTCTTTGCTATTGTTGTCACTAACAAGCGGATATGATGCGAGTGAGTCGTAGCGAAACAATCGTTATGTACAGGACCAACTTCGAAATATATCGCATGCAGAGGGACATTCTCAAAAACTCTGGAATATTTTAAAAAAGCAACATACAATCATGAATATTATTGAACAGCATTAACTTTTCTATTGGTACTGTTGGATCAAAGCATCATTATTTTGCATTTTTCTATTATTTAAGCCCAACGACCAAGAACTGCTCCAAATTTCCGGTAGTAAGATTATGTCTTCGATCACACAAAAAGTTTTTATAAGCAGAAAAGGACCGTTGTACACCAACTGAGGTACCTGAGTAGCATTTGAATTTGGGTGCAATGATGGCACTTGTTGCTTGTCGTGAAAGTTCAGCCGTCCACATAATAAAAGTATCAATTTGGCATAGGGTTTCAAAGCGTGGGTTATTGTTTAAAATGTTTTCTAAATTTTCTTGGTAATACCTGCGGGAATGAGGAGTTCACTAGAATAATTTTATTCATGAACTGAATAGATTCAATTAGCGCCAAACCTTGAGTTTCAAGCTTTTTAATACTTGCAGATATATGGAAAAAATGAGTGCTAATCAAACCAATGTCTTTTTCAATACCGGAATCATTAAAAGCTTCCTTGCACTGGCAAAGCCTCTGCACTATGGAACTCGTTTACTACCCATCTAATGACCTTGAAATGTTCACTGTAAAACAACACAGCTTCGACCTACGTTCACCAACGAGTTACCACTACGCACATTTGGTAGTTTTTCTTTGTAGGTCTTGATGCGGGCAGGAGCCTTTAGGAACACTTTCTTTGTGGATGAAATCAGTTTTTGTACATTCACAAACGTGAAGCGTACTTCTTCAGCAAGGCGAAATACTCCATGAGCGATCACGTCACATGAATCAAATTGGGATAAAATTCTCGAAGGGCTCATATAGGGAAAAGCATCTGAAATAAACACACCCTTTCATCTGCAGAAAATTCTGGAAATATTTTCCTAATACCCTTATTCACAAATCTGGCGATCATAGAATGGTTTACTTTTTGAAGTTCTTTGCGGGCCACTAAAACGGAAGAAGAAAGCTCGTCTTTTAAAGCACCAACAATTAAATTTGCATTGTAACGGCCACAAGCGTCTGTAATTTCGTCAACTGAAATCCAGATAATGCTGTCCTTGAGTTCACTGCGTATTTCTTCCAGAACATTTACGTAAATTATCGGTCCGTAATGTTTACGCAATGTTGATAATCTGGTGTATTTAGATTTAAGCAATATTTGCGCAGGAAGCCTTTGAAGATACGGATTGTAAGTTTGTGAAGAGGAATATTGCTTGCAATGAATGCTTCACATAGATCCACGTTAAATCGACTTTTTTTGTTACCTTTTGGGCAAATCCCTGCTACTGCAACTTGCTGTTGTCAGAAGTTATTGTCATGATCCTCTCTTCTGCAGTCCTACGATATGAAGACGTCTCTTGACATGCTGGTCCATTTGAAACTTACTTTTGCACGAAACGTTTTTCTCGCCAACTCGACAGTATAAAACAATTCCGTCATAAGTATATGTTCCAGGATGTTCAGGTATCCACGAAACGACGTGTCTTTTTTGGGACGGCATGGCTCACAACACTTTACACACCACACGTCGTAAACACGTTCGACTGTGTACAAGTAAAAAGAAAGCTGAACTAAAACAATGGACGTGCGACTAAGAGCTTGCTTAATTTAATTTAATTGTTGCCGACACGTACGGTATAGCAGCGGAGGGATTAACCGGGGCAGCGGATGCAGGAGCATTGACTCTGCCTGCCCGTTGCTGTTTCTCTACTGTAATGATTTCGCTAGGCTGTGGCCTCTCGGTTAGCGGCTGCACGCAGCTCTAGGTCGCGGTCAATCTGTGAGACATCAAAACTAGATCGAGCTATAGACGACCCATCGACATTTTTAAAATATTATACACGCGGAGCGAAAATATGTATCGTCACAAGTTTTTAGTTAAAATATGCAATAACCGGTGAAAAGAAGCCAAAAAGAATGGAAATGCATATGCAACATACAAAAGCGTATAATCCGGTCTCTGGTCATCAGCAATGGCAGCCAGCGCTCTAATCAAAAACGGCTGACGAGCAGACAGAGGCACAGGGAACTCTCTTGGCATTAGCATGGGAAACAGCCCCTAAAAGGTGGAAGAATCGAAAATGATTTACGGCATAAAGATGTAGAAGGCACAGCAGTAAAGAGACATAATGTGTATCCACACGACATGTGTCTTGCAGTTGAAAACGCATCATGATGAGTTCTCTAGTGACAAAAGATTCTCAACTTGTTCCCCATTCAGATCTCTGGGAGGCAACCGCCAAGGGGAAGGTGAGCATGAGAAAAATATTGGGTAACCAACGAAAGACTAACGTTCTATGAATCGGGGTGTGGAATTTCAGAAGTTTCAACTTGGCAGTAAAGCTATAAAATCTGAAAAGGGAAACATTAGGGCTCGATCTAGCTATGAGGGGGGGGGGGGGGGGGGGGAGGGTCAGTGAAGTGAAATGGAAAAAAAAGATAAGGATTTCTGGTCAGATGACCGTAGAATAGTACCAACTGCACCATAAAATGGTATAATGCGAGTAGGATTCGTAATGAACAGGAAGGAACCGAACCCTCTGCCATGCACTTTATTGTGAATAGCAGAGTAATCACGTAGATGTAGATGAAGGTGTGACAAAAAGTGAGTTACTTTGAATAATTCAGTGATAGAGTTGTTCCCATCAGAATCGACAACAAACCAACACTGACAGCAATAGTTCAAGTATACATGGCGACATCACAAGCAGAAGATGAAGAGATAGAGAAAGTATATGGGCTACTGAACGGCTAATTCAAGTGCGTAAAAGGAGACCACAGTTTAATAGTTATGATGGATTGGAATGTGGTTGTAGAGGAAAGAGTAGAAGAAATGATTATGGGAGAAT
Source organism: Schistocerca cancellata (assembly GCF_023864275.1). NCBI lineage: Eukaryota > Metazoa > Arthropoda > Insecta > Orthoptera > Acrididae > Schistocerca > Schistocerca cancellata. Next base: position 218,305,694 of record NC_064631.1, read on the forward strand.
ATGAGCTTGGTAGTAGGGAAGGAGAAAGTCTGATTGTGCTATAAATTTCAGCTAGTAATAGGTAATACTCTGCTCAATAATCACAAGAGGAGGAAAAGGGCGGGAGATACAGCAAGATGTCAGTTAAATTACGTCATGGTCGGGAAAAGAGTCCTAAATCAGATATTGGACTGCAAGCTGTACCAGGAACACATATAGACTTATATCACAATTTAGTAATGCTGAAGATCAGGCAAGGCAGAAAGTATCACTGAACAAACAAGTGGGGTATAGAAGTGTTAAGGAATGAAGAGATATGCTTGAAGTTATCTGGGGCTACAGATACTGCCCAGGAGGCAGTTCAGTTAGAGAGGTAAAGACATATCTGAAAAGGCCAATCAAAGAAGCTGGAAAGAAAAGTATAGACACATGGAAGAAATAATGGGTAACTGGAGAAATACTTTAGTTGTTCCACGAAAGAAGGAAGTACAAAAATATTCAGGGATATTCAGGAACACAAAAACATAAGTCACTTAGGAATGAAATAAACAGGAAATGCAGGTAAGCTAAGGCGAAATGGCTGCATGGAAAGTGCGAAGCACTTGAAAAAGAAAAGTTTGTGAGGAGGACTGACTCAGACTCTAGGATACAGAAGAGTCAAAACAGCTTTCAGTAAAATCAAAAGCAAGGACGGTAACATTTAATAGTGCAATGGGAATTCAACTGTTAAATATTGAGGAGAGAGCGGATAGGTATTAAGAGTACATTCAGTGGCTCTATGAGGGAGGGGACTTGGCTGATGACGTGATGGAAGAAGAAACTATAGCCGACAGGGAAGTGATAGGGGATCCAGTAATCGAATCAGAATTTAAAAATAGCTTTGGACTACTTAAGATCAAATAAGATAGAAGGGATAGATAACATTCCATCGGAAGTTTTAAAATCACTGGGGGAAATGGCAACAAAACTATTATTTACGTTGATGTGTAGAATATATGAGACTGGCGACTTCACATAAGACTTCCGGTAAAAAAATCAGCCGCACAGTTTCTAAAATAGGAAGAGCCGACAAGTGCGAGAATTATCGCACAGTCAGCTTAACAGCTCATGCATCCAAGTTGTTGACAAGAATAATATACAGAAGAATGATAAAGAATCTCTTAGATGACGATCAGTTTTGCTTTAGGAAAGGTTATGGCTTGAGATAGGCACTTCTTACGTTGCGGTTAATAGAGGAATGAAGACTTAAAAAAAATCTAGACACGTTCATAGGATTTGTCGACATGGAAAAAGCGTTTGATAGCGTAGAATGTTGCAAGACGTTCGAAATACTGAGTAAAATAGAGGTAAACTATAGGGAGAGGCGGGTAATACACAGTATGGTAAGAACCAAAAGAGAGCTATAAGGGTGGAAGACGAAGAACAAAGTACTCGGATTAAAAAGGATGTAGGTAGGGATGTAGACTTTCACCCCTAATGTTCAATTTATATGTCAAAGAAACAATGACGAAAATAAAATAAAGATTAAAGAGTGGGTTTAAAATTTAAGGTGAAAGAATATCTGGGGTAAGATTGCTGATGACTTTGCAATCCTCAGTTAAAAGTGAAGAATTGTAGGCTCGACTGTATAGAATGAACAGTCTAGAAAGTACAATGTATGGATTTACAGCAAAGATGGAAGACATGAGAAGTAGTAGAAATGGGGATAGCAAGAAACGTAACAACAGAACTGGGATCCCAAATTAGACAAAGTTATGGAATTCTGCTACCTGGACATCAAAATAACGCATGATGGGTGAGGCAAGGAGGACATGAAAAGCAGACTAGCACTGGCGAAAAGGGCATTCCTGTCCAAGAGAAATCGGCTAGTATCAAACATGGGCCTTAGTTTGCGGAAGAAATTTCTGTGTACGTTTGGAGCACAGCATTCGTGGTAAGTATACATGGGCTGTGGGTAGACTGGAACTTAAGAGAATCGAAGCATTTGAGATGTAGGAAATTATGTGGACTGATAAAGTAAGGAGCGAAGAGGTTCTCCACAGTATCGCCAAGGAAAGAAATATATGGAAAGCACTGACTAGGAGAAGGGACGTGTGATTGGACATCTGTTAAAACATCAAAGAATAATTTCTGTGGTACTAAAGAGAGTTATAGAATGTAAAGCCTGTAGAAGAAGACAGATAGTGGAATACATCCATCAGTTATCTGACGATGTACATTGTAATTGCAACTCTGAGATGAAAAGGTTGGCACAGGAAACAAATTTATGGTGAACTGCATGAAATCAGTCAGAAGACTGATGACTTAAAGAGGAACAAAATTTACATGAACCACATTTGTCGATGAGCATGGCTGGGGATAGACTGAGATGGTTTGAGGAAGGGATGAATACAGGAAGGAGGAGGAGGTAAATGACAGAGAGAACTGAGGAGGAAGTGGTGCATGAGGCCGGTGGAAGACGTGGAGAGTGATGGGCTTGTGGAAAAGAAATATGAAGAGGTGCAAAGAGAGGGAGGGAGGAGGATATGGCCAGAGAAAGAGGCTGGAGGCAATGGACAAGGAAATGGAGAGGAGAAGGGCACAAATAGTGGTGGGAAGATGACGTGGACAGAAAGTGGAAGGAAGGGTGGACACAAAGATGAGGAAGCGTGTTCAGTATGTGTGTCGACTGCATGCATGGGTAAAGCTGTGGGGGAAAATGCTAGTTTGATTATAAAATGTAATTAAAAAAATTAGTGATACATAGTTGCTGAACGTAAGTCGTACTTCAAATTTTATTCTGCAAAGGCTGGAAATCAGCAAACGAGATCAACTGCTGTTTTATATCCCAATTGACCACTGACACCACCAATTGGTTACATGGTTGAAAACGCACATTTTTCAATCTTTGGGCTGTGAGTTTCTTACTGTCATCAACAGATGGACCCACTATTGAAAACGTGTATGGTTTGGTTTATATAACACGAGCTTCTTTCTACCACCAACAGATGTTTGCACCGCTGAAATACGATAATGCTTCATTCTACTTATGGCATTTGGTTGAAGATAAAGCTGAGCCTTAAATTAATTATTTTCCAAATCTATGATGCTTTGCAAATGTCACAATATTTGTTCCAAGTTTAACACGTCTGGAAAAACACGTTTGTAATGCAAGAGAGAGCAGTGTTAGCATCGATTATCATCATGTTAATTTGTGTCTACACGCATTCGCCACATTGGACCCCAATTGAAGTAAGTAACCCAAGGCTATTTCTAGGTCTAATAACAGGGGATCATTCTCCACATCAATCATGCTTGTCAGCCGTCGCAGTACTCTCAAATGTTTGCAAAAATACGTCTGCAACTCAAGAAAGTCAAGTATGAGATGTCTGCAGTGGTACAAAACGATAATTGTTCGTGCTACGTACAACACTTGGTTTAAGACACAGTAGCACTTTAAATTAATTATTTTCCTCATTTGTGATACTTCGCAAATGCCAGTCTTCTTTTTATGTGTAAAATGAGTGCAAAAATACGTTTGTAACGCAAGAAAGTGCAATGTTTATGTCGATTATTGTATTGTTAATTCCTGCATACACATACAGTCACTTCATATGTTCCTAAAATTGTAAAGTAAGTACTACGATGCCATTTCTATATTTACTTACAGTCCACCATTCTACACGGCAGTCGTGCTTGTCAAGTTTCACAACATTGTAAATTGTTCGTTAAACATACAAAACTTGGTTTAAGATGCAACAGAGCTTTACATGTTAATTATTCTCCACATCTATGATGCTTCTCCGCAAATGACACAGTTTTCTTTCTGAGTCTAAAATGTCTGCAAAAATACGTTCGTAACGCAAGGAAATGCAATCTTTATGACGATTTTCACAATTTTAAGCTCCCCATACACACATAGTCATCAGATTTGTCCCTAAAACCCTAAAGAAATTACTTCAATGCTATTTTCATACCTGACAACAGCTGACCATTCAGAAGGTAACCCTAAGTAATCGAAGTCATAAAATCAAACTGACGACGATTACAAATGCATGAAATATGTTTAGCTAAAAACTACGCTATGGAGGCAAACACACAAAAATTTGATAGTTTGAATGTAAGTAATTTTTAGTACTCTTGATGTAAGTCACAGTACACCCCGGAATGAAATATTTCCACATTAAATTTACCTCAAGTACCATTTTAGGAGGAGTAAAGATAATGAATCGTATTATACATTAGAATATATAATCTGTGATACTGATTGGCACTTACTGCTATTATTACAAGTGATGCAGGAGTATTGGAGGCCTCTTGGGGGTTACATATAACAACAAACGACTAAGTTTGCAATCAGAACTACTGTGCCAAGGCTTTTTAAATGCCTTATAGACTGCATTTCCTACAACCATCAATAAATAACACCATCTTCTAATAAAAATTAGCGACACAAACATCATAGAAAAAAGACAAACAAACATCACATAAAGAAGGGATCAGGTGTTAGATTTTAGGGAGGCCGAAGGTGTTCAATTTTAGGAAAGAAGAAGGTTTTTTATTAGCATATATCAATTAAACGAGGCTGTGTTTATACATACTCATGAGGCAGCCAAAGACGGTAACAAAGAGAGATGTGACACCTCCAGAATCGATGACAGAGGTGTTATCTCGAAAATAAATAAAATTATTTATCATTTACTGTATTATATGTAGGCTAAACACATGTCGAATCTGTCGAGCTTTAAACCAAATATTTTAACTTCCAAAGTGTCAGTACAACTTGATAAAATACATGCAGCTTGCTTGCCTGTCGTGATATGGAAGACCTTTATGAAAATTCGAACGAAAATAAACTTGTATTATATATAAGCTCACACTAAATAATTCTGCACCTACACTGCTGTATTACTTAAATAAACAATAGGTTAGTAGACAACAGTAATTTGACCCAATTAAATTCATCTAAATATGTAAGAACTGGTCGCACATGGGCACTTAGCCTCATTACTATTTCATAATTTGATTTAAAGTTGGTTAAGAGTTTTAAAGATGTGTGGTCAGCGTAGCTCAGTGAGTAAGGTAACTGGTTCATAAACACAGGCTCTTACATGCATGAAGTAGACTAGTCCTATTAGCATTAATCCCATTGACTGGCTGAGCTTTATTGACCACACATGTCTTTAAGGGAAGAAAACATCTGTATTACAAAAATGTTGTTTTGTGAGCTGTTGGAAGTTTTGCATCTAAAATTCTGGAGAATACCAGGGAAAATGAAATAAAATACGGTGTCGATAGCTGGGAGTCGCGATTTGCGAAAGTTAAGCCACCGAGTTGCAAGTCTTTTCAGCTGACGCCACATTGGGCGCCTTGCATGTCAGTGATGATGAAATGGTGACGAGGACGACACAACATCCAATTCTTAAGCTGAGGAAATCTCCGCCCCGGTTGGGAATCGAACCCAGTCCCACTGCATGGCAGTCAGACATGCTGACCGCTTAGTTAAGGGGGAGGGGGGGGGGCGGGAAATGATAGCCCATCCACTCGTCTAGGTGAATTATGTGTATCCTAGTTTAAAATGGTATACAGTATTACCACAAAGTACTGGACATTGTTCTGTAAGCACTCCACCTGCAACTCTTTTTAAGTAAGAGTGCAGCAAATAAAGCGATTTCTATGATCAAACACGTGGCCAGAATTATTTGAGGTCGTTTCGCACAGCCCCCATTAATCCTTGTGCATCAATCCCCTTGGTAAATTTGACTTGGAGGAAACATCCTAGCAATTTCCTTCAGATGTGGGCAGAAGAGGTGATTTTTTTTTCCACAGACTGATCCAGGACAAGCTGCTCATTACTATGCCTTCAACTCATGCGTGCACGATCTTTATTAGTAGTGGTATTATGTATACTAATTATAACACTGAAGTTATGATATTTCCAGTACATACGCCACAATTTTGAAAGCTCGAGATATAGTTGCTGTTACCCAACTGTAACCTATGTTTATACTGTAGTACTCCGTTGTAGTCTGTGGTATTTTTGGCGAGTATGGAGGTGTAGTTCTGGAAAAATGGCGCTACAAATTACAGTAATTTTGTGGTAGGACACACTAACATTAAAGTGTATGATTAAATACTATTAATTAATGATGTCATGGCATACTTTGTGAGATGGCAGTAACGAAAAGACACCAATCCGACCTCAAATAAACGACACATTGCTATGAGTACATACCAAGCATAAATTATCCCTACATTAAAAGTGTACTGCGCATAGTATACTAGTACATAAAAACGGACATAAAAATCCTGTCACAACACATTTCTAAATTTATAGTGTAAAGACAATAACACCCCCCCCCCCAAGATATGATGGGAACAGTATAGAGAAGCATTACATTTAAAGCAGACTACAAAATTGGAAATGGTGCAGAGTTACACATAACTGTCCGTAGTGGAATGGGCCCAAGGCATACACGTCACACCAAGAAAACCTGTGTGTCAGAAGTTGCTGCCTTGCCACGGATGAAAGAAAGGCAACACATTCACATATACCTCAGAGGTGCCGCTCTACATGAAGCAAATGAGATCACTAACGCTAGTAGGTTTCATCTTGTTGGAGCAGCCAGCAGAGGATACAGTATGCAGGCAATCGAAAATTTTTTGTATTTCATGTCTCTCTAAATACAAAGAATATTTCCAGTAATGACATGGTGTAATGAACATATGTTTTTTGCAGGTTGCGGTATCTGTAGCAATGGACGGACTAAGTCAATGGTGAACCCTTCTTAGCCCTTGTGTGGCTTTATGATGATACTGTGAAGTGTGCATTCAGATGTAAAGTTCATGATGATGATGATTTGAGTTTGGTATGTGTACAGGCACATGCATCAGGAGTTCAATGCAGTGTGGTATACCTGTGCCAATAAATTTGAATGTAACAGATGTAGAATTCAATCCATATAAAAAATAATTATTTTCAAAAGTCCGTCACATTGTGAATGGGGTTGATGTAGAATGAAGAAGAATGGTTATTGTGGTGTCACCGCCAGACACCACACTTGCTAGGTGGTAGCTTTAAATCGGCCGCGGTCCATTAGTACATGTCGGACCCGCGTGTTGCCACTGTCAGTGATCGCAGACCGAGCGCCACCACACGGCAGGTCTCGAGAGACGTACTAGCACTCGCCCCAGTTGTACGACGACTTTGCTAGCGACTACACTGACGAAGCCTTTCTCTCATTTGCCGAGAGATAGTTAGAATAGCCTTCAGCTAAGTCCATGGCTACGACCTAGCAAGGCGCCATTAACCATTTCTAGAGAGAGTCTCACTTGTATCATCAAGAATGCTGTATACAAATGATGGATTAAAGTTAAGTATGCCAGCAGCTACGTACTTTTCTTTATGGCATTCATTACGTATCCTGTTTCAGACCTAGCGCCACCTGCGTGAGTTGACGCGTGCATTTCGGCCTCCTCTTGCAACACAGTGTTGGCTCTTCTGCCAACACTACAGTTATGTTTTGATGTGCAGTGTGTATGATAACCGTTGTCACTGTGTAACAGCACTGTGTTTTTATAATTTATGAAATTAAAATATTGTAACAAATTGACATTTTAAAAAGTTGCAACATGTGTTTCATTCTATCACGTGAGTTATTATTATTATTATTATCATTGTTATGTTTCCCAAGGAACAGATGTGACTTAAGGGAGCCTAATACCATACTCTTTGGTCAGGAAGATGTAATTGTGGCCTTTTTTTGTTTTATAAGATGACTACCTACTGCAGCTGGGAAAGCCTTACATTTACTCTGAAGCTGTAAAATTTATGTAACACTGAATAATAATAATAATAATAATAATAATAATAATAATAATAATAATAATAATAATAATTAAGTAACTGACTTTACCCTATTGCACACAAATACAGCTCAATTACGTAATTCTATGTGTGTCCATTTTCTTGTTGGGCTTCAGACCCTATCCCCCAACCCCTCCACGGGCCTGTAAGGATGAATCCACTTTTGGATCCTACCTCAGATTTATCATGAGTGGATTCACTTTTAGATGCTAACTCATGCCTGCTGCATGTGAATCCACCTTTGTACGCTACCCAGAGTTTAACGCAAGTGGATTCATACTGAAAAATATCCCAGGCATAATACTTGTGGATCCACTTCTGAGCCCTATCCCAAACATATCCAGTACTGTGGGTATCCCACATGAGAAACACACAAAAAAATAACGTGATTAAGTTATGTAAGTTTACAGTAGGAGACTATCCATCTGTTACATAACTCTTGTAGCTATAGAATACATCTACGCAGCTTTACTAGACATTGTAGTGCTCTTTTCTGTGTCTATAACATACGAGAAAGTGAAAGTGGATGTCATCATTATTAGGTGATCATGGAGTGATTTTTTTGTGAGAATCAGTAGGCATATAGCTGTATTTAAGATACCTATAAGCAGCAATCCATGGGTGTGTGTGCCTTTTAGCGAATATAAGGGTTATCATTGTGTGTTGATGGAGTTTTTCTTTCTCCATTGTCATTTTGAAGGAAGAAGTGACCTTGCGGACACTTTGTAGAATCTTTCTGGTTTACTGCAGGGCTTCAAACCTCTGTTGGATGCAACGAGCATAATATAACCTTTTACATTTACACATAGGATACATACAGGGTGTTTCAAAAATGACCGGTATATTTGAAACGGCAATAAAAACTAAACGAGCAGCGATAGAAATACACCGTTTGTTGCAATATGCTTGGGACAACAGTACATTTTCAGGCGGACAAACTTTCGAAATTACAGTAGTTACAATTTTCAACAACAGATGGCGCTGCAAGTGATGTGAAAGATATAGAAGACAACGCAGTCTGTGGGTGCGCCATTCTGTACGTCGTATTTCTGCTGTAAGCGTGTGCTGTTCACAACGTGCAAGTGTGCTGTAGACAACATGGTTTATTCCTTAGAACAGAGGATTTTTCTGGTGTTGGAATTCCACCGCCTAGAACACAGTGTTGTTGCAAAAAGACGAAGTTTTCAACGGAGGTTTAATGTAACCAAAGGACCGAAAAGCGATACAATAAAGGATCTGTTTGAAAAATTTCAACGGACTGGGAACGTGACGGATGAACGTGCTGGAAAGGTAGGGCGACCGCGTACGGCAACCACAGAGGGCAACGCGCACCTAGTGCAGCAGGTGATCCAAAAGCGGCCTCGGGTTTCCGTTCGCCGTGTTACAGCTGCGGTCCAAATGACGCCAACGTCCACGTATCGTCTCATGCGCCAGAGTTTACACCTCTATCCATACAAAATTCAAACGTGGCAACCCCTCAGCGCCGCTACCATTGCTGCACGAGAGACATTCGCTAACGATATAGTGCACAGGATTGATGACGGCGATATGCATGTGGGCAGCATTTGGTTTACTGACGAAGCTTATTTTTACCTGGACGGCTTCGTCAATAAACAGAACTGGCGCATATGGGGAACCGAAAAGCCCCATGTTGCAGTCCCATCGTCCCTGCATCCTCAAAAAGTACTGGTCTGGGCCGCCATTTCTTCCAAAGGAATCATTGGCCCATTTTTCAGATCCGAAACGATTACTGCATCACGCTATCTGGACATTCTTCGTGAATTTGTGGCGGTACAAACTGCCTTAGACGACACTGCGAACACCTCGTGGTTTATGCAAGATGGTGCCCGGCCACATCGCACGGCCGACGTCTTTAATTTCCTGAATGAATATTTCGATGATCGTGTGATTGCTTTGGGCTATCCGAAACGTACAGGAGGCGGCGTGGATTGGCCTCCCTATTCGCCAGACATGAACCCCTGTGACTTCTTTCTGTGGGGACACTTGAAAGACCAGGTGTACCACCAGAATCCAGAAACAATTGAACAGCTGAAGCAGTACATCTCATCTGCATGTGAAGCCATTCCGCCAGACACGTTGTCAAAAGTTTCGGGTAATTTCATTCAGAGACTACGCCATATTATTGCTACGCATGGTGGATATGTGGAAAATATCGTACTACAGAGTTTCCCAGACCGCAGCGCCATCTGTTGTTGAAAATTGTAACTACTGTAATTTCGAAAGTTTGTCTGCCTGAAAATGTACTGTTGTCCCAAGCATATTGCAACAAACGGTGTATTTCTATCGCTGCTCGTTTAGTTTTTATTGCCGTTTCAAATATACCGGTTATTTTTGAAACACCCTGTATAAAAATATAGATAAAGTATGGAAACTATGGAAAAACGTTAAAATGCAAATACGAAATGGGAATACAGGATATTTTGTATTTATGCAGAGGGAGTAATCGAATTTCCGCCATAAGCACTGGATATATTGGAGATGAATGACAACACACACACACACACACACACACACACACACATGACACGGTATATATGTGTTGTAGTATTGGGAAAACAGTAAATTCCATCAGGGAAGGGCTGGTAACCATTCAGAGGAAAGTATAAAAAGTTCTATAGAATACATAATGATCTTAACACTACCAATCTGCCAGTTTTTCCTGTCAGTTTACCAATTTTTTGGCATATCTTACCAAATTGCCAGTTTTATGGCCTTTCCTACCAATTTCAGATTTTTCCTATCGGTTTACCAATTTTACAGCTTCTCTGCCCATTCTGTGCCAATTCCCCCGACCAATTTACCAATTTTTTCGACCTGCTGTACAAATTTCCTGCCAGTTCTACGGCATATTCTTCCAGTTCGCCAGTATTACGACCTATCGTGCCAATTCTCGGATGTAGTACCACAAAAATCCTATGGAATTCATAATGATCGCAACACTTCCTACGAACTGGTAAACGTTAAGGAGTTATGATTTTAGTGCTAAAACCGTAGACTTCGCAGACAGTACCAGGGATTGTTGACATGGATGTTATCTCACAGATTTAAAAGATGTCATGTTATTCCATGCAAGTTAAGTTTGTTCGACCACAATTAACGTATCAAGATTTTACTGTTAATCATGATTTTACTGTCAAAACGTAAAATTGTCAGACAATACCACTCTTTGCCAATGGGGGCACTGCTCCATAGTGTTAAACAGTTATTTGGTCCCCAAAGAGTACTGCTGGTAAGACATTTAAGCCTGTATTGCACGGTTTTTTTTTTTGTCATCAGTCTACTGACTGGTTTGATGCGGCCCGCCACGAATTCCTTTCCTGTGCTAACCTCTTCATCTCAGAGTAGCACTTGCAACCTACGTCCCCTCAATTATTTGCTTGACATATTCCAATCTCTGTCTTCCTCTACAGTTTTTGCCCTTTACAGCTCCCTCTAGTACCATGGAAGTCATTCCCTCATGTCTTAGCAGATGTCCTATCATCCTGTCCCTTCTCCTTATCAGTGTTTTCCACATATTCCTTTCCTCTCCGATTCTGCGTAGAACCTCCCCATTCCTTACCTTATCAGTCCACCTAATTTTCAACATTCGTCTATAGCACCACATCTCAAATGCTTCGATTCTCTTCTGTTCCGGTTTTCCCACAGTCCATGTTTCACTGCCATACAATGCTGTACTCCAGACGTACATCCTCAGAAATTTCTTCCTCAAATTAAAGCCGGTATTTGATATTAGTAGACTTCTCTTGGCCAGAAATGCCTTTTTTGCCATAGCGAGTCTTCTTTTGATGTACTCCTTGCTCCGACCGTCATTAGTTATTTTACTGCCTAGGTAGCAAAATTCCTTAACTTCATTGACTTCGTGACCATCAATCCTGATGTTAAGTTTCTCGCTGTTCTCATTTCTACTACTTCTCATTACCTTCGTCTTTCCCCGATTTACTCTCAAACCATACTGTGTACTCATTAGACTGTTCATTCCGTTCAGCAGAACATTTAATTCTTCTTCACTTTCACTCAGGATAGCAATGTCATCAGCGAATCGTATCATTGATATCCTTTCACCTTGTATTTTAATTCCACTCCTGAACCTTTCTTTTATTTCCATCGGCCGAGCGGTTCTAGGCGCTACAGTCTGGAACTGCGCGACCGCTACGGTCGCAGGTTCGAATCCTGCCTCGGGCATGGATGTGTTTGATGTCCTTAGGTTAGTTAGGTTTAAGTAGTTCTAAGTTCTAGGGGACTTATGACCTCAGCAGTTGAGTCCCATAGTGCTCAGAGCCATTTGAACCATTTTTTTATTTCCATCATTGCTTCTTCGATATACAGATTGAAGAGTAGGGGCGAAAGGCTACAGCCTTGTCTTACACCCTTCTTAATACGAGCACTTCGTTCTTGATCGTCCACTCTTATTATTCCCTCTTGGTTGTTGTACATGTTGTATATCACCCGTCTCTCCCTATAGCTTACCCCTACTTTTTTCAGAATCTCGAACAGCTTGCACCATTTTATATTGTCGAACGCTTTTTCCAGGTCGACAAATCCTATGAAAGCGTCTTGATTTTTCTTTAGCCTTGCTTCCATTATTAGCCGTAACGTCAGAATTGCCTCTCTCGTCCCTTTACTTTTCCTAAAGCCAAACTGATCGTCACCTAGCGCATTCTCAATTTTCTTTTCCATTCTTCTGTATATTATTGTTGTAAGCAGCTTGGATGCATGAGCTGTTATGCTGATTGTGCGATGATTCTCGCACTTGTCAGCTCTTGCAGTCTTCGGAATTGTGTGGATGATGCTTTTCCGAAAGTCAGATGGTAAATCGCCAGACTCATATATTCTACACACCAACGTGAATAGTCCTTTTGTTGCCACTTCCCCCAATGATTTTAGAAATTCTGATGGAATGTTATCCATCCCTTCTGCATTAAAAGACCGTAAGTCCTCCAAAGCTCTTTTAAATTCCGATTCTAATACTGGATCCCCTATCTCTTCTAAATCGACTCCTGTTTCTTCTTCTATCACATCAGACAAATCTTCACCCTCATAGAGGCTTTCAATGTATTCTTTCCACCTATCTGCTCTCTCCTCTGTATTTAACTGTGGAATTCCCGTTGCACTCTTAATGTTACCACCGTTGCTTTTAATGTCACCAAAGGGAGTTTTGATTTTCCTGTATGCTGAGTCTGTCCTTCCGACAATCATATCTTTTTCGATGTCTTAACATTTTTCCTGCAGCCATTTCGTCTGAGCTTCCCTGCACTTCCTATTTATTTCATTCCTCAGCGACTTGTATTTCTGTATTCCTGATTTTTCCGGAACATGTTTGTACTTCCTCCTTTCATCAATCAACTGTAGTATTTCTTCTGTTACCCATGGTTTCTTCGCAGCTACCTTCTTTGTACCTATGTTTTCCTTCCCAACTTCTGTGATGGCCCTTTTTAGAGATGTCCATTCCTCTTAAACTGTACTGCCTACTGCGCTATTCCTTATTGCTGTATCCATAGCGTTAGAGAACTTCAAACGTATCTCGTCATTCCTTAGTACTTCCGTATCCCACTTCTTTGCGTATTGATTCTTCCTCACTAATGTCTTGAACTTCAGCCTACTCTTCATCGCTACTATATTGTGATCTGAGTCTATATCTGCTCCTGGGTACGCCTTACAATCCAGTATCTGATTTCGGAATCTCTGTCTGACCATGATGTAATCTAATTGATATCTTCCCGTATCTCCCGGCCTTTTCCAAGTATACCTCCTCCTCTTGTGATTCTTGAACAGGGTATTCGCTATTACTAGCTGAAACTTGTTACAGAACTCAATTAGTCTTTCTCGTCTTTCATTCCTTGTCCCAAGCCCATATTCTCCTGTAGCCTTTTCTTCTACTCCTTCCCCTACAACAGCATTCCAGTCGCCCATGACTATAAGATTTTCGTTCCCCTTTACATACTGCATTACCCTTTCAATATCCTCATACACTTTCTCTACCTGTTCATCTTCAGCTGGCGACTTCGGCATGTATACCTGAACTGTCGTTGTCGATGTTGGTCTGCTGTCGATTCTGATTAGAAAAACCCTGTCACTGAACTGTTCACAGTAACACACCCTCTGTCCTGCCTTCCTATTCATAACGAATCCTACACCTGTTATACCATTTTCTGCTGCTGTTGATATTACCCGATACTCATCTGACCAGAAATCCTTGTCTTCCTTCCACTTCACTTCACTTACCCCTACTATATCTAGATTGAGCCCTTGCATTTCCCTTTTCAGATTTTCTAGTTTCCCTACCACGTTCAAGTTTCTGACATTCCACGCCCCGACTCGTAGAACGTTATCCTTTCGTAGATTATTCAATCTTTTTCTCATGGTAACCTCCCCCTTGGCAGTCCCCTCCCGGAGATCCGAATGGGGGACTATTCCGGAATCTTTTGCCAATGGAGAGATCATCATGACACTTCTTCAATTACAGGCCACATGTCCTGTGGATACACGTTACATGTCTTTAATGCAGTGGTTTCCATTGCCTTCTGCATCCTCATGTCGTTGATCATTGCTGATTCTTCCGCCTTTAGGGGCAATTTCCCACCCGTAGGACAAGAGAGTGCCCTGAACCTCTATCCGCTCCTCCGCCCTCTTTGACAAGGCCGTTGGGAGAATGAGGCTGACTTCTTATGCCGGAAGTCTTCGGTCGCCAATGCTGATTATTTATCAAAATTTAGGCAGTGGCGGGGATCGAACCCATGACCGAAGACTTTTTGATTATGAATCAAAGACGCTACCCCTATACCACGGGTACTATAAGCAACAATAGTCCCACGAATAAGATATATAGAAATGTGCTTTAAAAAAACGAGGCTCTGGCAACGCTATAACTGTATTCAGCGTGGCCAAAAACAGGTAGCATGAAATCTATGCTGTGTCGGAGCTGCCCATTGGCTCATTGAGACGAGGTAATGCTCGAGTCGCTTTCGGTCCAAATATTTTGTTTCATTTGAATCATTAAATAGATTCCAATCCACAACTCCATAGTGCGGTATTTTAGGTTTCTTTCTGTTACTGTTACTTTTATTTAAACTTTAAGACATAACATGAACTTCTTACAGACGTAAACAACCACTTTGTTTCGTCCATGACATAAATAAAGCCAACAAAAAATAATAGTGTATACAATAACATCGTCTGTATCCAGTGAGGTACAAAAAAATGGTAGGCTACACTACATTACACATTATGCTACGCACGGTAATTTCATTCTGTACATTTGATATCCAGGCTTATCTTCACAGAGCCAGTTGGAACACGCACGAGCAATGGTCACTTGAGAGAATATGCTCAAAGCGACAACCTTGCCTTTGCAAATACTTCGGCACTCTCTGGATCATGCTCTGCTGGCCCCTACACAACACACTTGCGTCCACCATTGCAGAAGCAGCACGCACGCAAGCTATTGGGTCATGTACATCCATGGCTGGAATACTATAAACATGTTCCTTTAAGTTCCCCCACAAATAAAAATGTCGTGGACTAAGGCCCAGGGAACGTGGAGGCCAGAAATCGGGCCTCTATGACCAACCCATTTCCCTGGAAATGCTTCGTTTACGTAGTTACGCACATTCATTGCAAAGTGTGGCGGTGCACCATCATACCGAAACCGTAGCTCTTGCCGAAGACCAAGTGTAAAGTTTTCTAATGCGTCAGGCAAAGTATTGCAAAGAAATGTACGTTATAGGGGCGCATTGAACATGTCCGGCAATAGGTAAGGGCATAAAAACACTCCTGCCACACTTCCAACCTACAGGTTTAGGCCAAAGCGTTTCTGAAAGTCACGTTCACAGGTGACATGTGGTCTGTGTTGCGACCAATAATGGCAGTTGTGGAGACTGAAAATACATTAATGAATGAAACTAGATTCTTCGGCCATTATCATGTTATTTATAAAATGTTCGTTCTCTTCCACTTGACGCAAAAGCCATTCAGAAAGCTGTACTCATCGAATGCGGCCTTCTGGCCGATGGTGTTGAGTTAATGTGTAATAATGTGGATGCAGTTCTTCATCGTGCAGCACTTCAACAATCAGTCTAATGTGTAATAATGTGGATGCAGTTCTTCATCGTGCAGCACTTCAACAATCAGTCTTTGAGATATCTTGAACTGACTTGTAAAACACGGTTACTTCGCCGAGGTGACTGGCGAATGGTTTCAAGACTCGCGTCCTCTGTTTGTTGACTGCATCTAGTTCTTGCACGACCTCTGTTTGTCACTTCTGGCTTTGCTCCAGGCGACAGAAAATATTCTTATCGGGATGGCACCTTTGAGGGTACAGTGCAGCAAATGCAAGAGCAGCAGCAACAACTTGCTTATCGGATGCACCCAGCATCAAAAACATATCGACGTATTCAATGTTTGTGTACTCCACCGGGAAGCCGCCCTACATGAACTTGTCAAGGCCAGTTACAGTTGTGCAACGTGCGGTTAGTAGACAAATGCATGCAGATTAACGGATCCGACTTCATGTGACAGGATATTGCCATGTGACAAAGTGACGTCAGTGACGAGAATTAGGGAACAGACGTCTAAAAATTAAAAAAGGAACCTGCCGACGATTCTAGCCATAGCTCCACGGTGGATGTGGTTTTGATACCCAGAAGCGTACCGACTTTCTACAGCTCAAAAGTAGGAGAGGAATCATAACAAAAAGGAAAATATTCGAATTAAACAAATACACTGTTTTATAGCGATATCATCCTCCGAGCGCTCTTCACTAATGAAATGATACGTGTTCTTGAAAAATAAGGAAAAGCGAGAAAAAAGAAAATCTTCACGGGTAGGTGAGCACAAGAGCGATCCTCTCCGGCACTTCTGTCTCTGGGCACATCGTCTTTCAGAACTGGGGGATATAACCGTTCCACGGTTTGCCTCTTCATGGCATTCAGCAAAAGCTTCTCGTATCCAGGACGTTCCAACTGCTCAGATGATCTCATAATGCACTCCTCAGCAAATCAGAAAAATACTGTTGCTATTTCACTTGCGCAAAATCACCGTACGTCTTTCATGCACGTGGTTCCGGAAGTCCAGTGCATTTTTTAGGCCGTCACGAATCAGATAATGCATCGCTTAACCTCATAGCCATGTCACTGCGTTCGTCTGGGCTCGTGCATGGAACATTCTGTCCGGAAAAAGAACAGTCTTGGCAATCATCTTCGTCACTAGATGCCATGCTTCCACCGAGAGGCCGCACATAAGACGGTGAGCGCCGTCGTCTCTAACCTGACACACATGGGCTAATGGGGAGTTCAGCATATTGATGGCGTTGAGGTGGGATCATTTGATTTCTTTACCATTAACTTCCGGGTAACACTTGCTCGTTATTGTCTGTCAGTGGCTGTATGGTGAATCATCCGCCTTTGTACTGACTATTGGACTCTGGTGCAATGTTTCCAAAGGGTTGGCGAGGCGCCTGCTCGTGACTATTCGGTAAACGTCACACGCAGTCGCAGGTCTACGGCCGATAGACCTGTCATAACATAGCGATGATACAATGAAATGTTTGGAAAATGTTCTTTACGACCACGGGCGCAAATTGAGAAACTGGTGACAGTACGTCTATCAAGAGTCACGACGCACTCGACTGTTGTCTAACCCACGTATTCAACATCGTGCTGAGATAAAGGACCACTGTGTGATCATTAACGGGTAAGCGTGTATGAGCCCGACGTCTCCTCTACCACTGCCTAAAGTCACGGCATTGTATCGGATCTTGAAGAATAATCCCGCACTGACGAAGAATCCAGATGCACCCAGTATGCAACGAGCAAATGTTTTCAGTATCAGAAGAGTCTGTCCGTAGTGGGGAATACGTGACGCCAAGTAGGTATTTATGTTGGTGACCCACTGACTTATGTCTGAGGCACACTTGACACCATTCTGGATGGCTTGGAGCAACCTGTTGAAATTGATTGCCACTGTGCGTCGTACATCAGTCACGAACGTGATCCTCAGACACTTTATATTGTTCTGTATCTGGAAGCGTGCAATGCAGTCAGTAAACAGTCCATTTCCAATATTCAGGGTGAACGATTTGTTCATGTTCATACGGCTACCCGTAGCAGCTCCAAAGCTACTGATCCCACCCAACGCTGCATCTGTGTCTTTGCCAGTCTGCACCACCAGTAATAAGTCGTCCGCATACACCTTGTACTGAAAAACGTGTCCCCATACCACAAGCCCTGTCAAGCATTGGCGAAGAGCGTTGAGAAGTGGTTCAAGGACCAGTGCATGTATGATCGCGGATACGGGACATCCGTGACGGATTGATCTCGTAATAGTAGGGGCCCTAGCAATCAGCCATCAACAAGCATTTTAGAGGTGGCTCCATGTAATAGCTGCATCACCACGGTGCTGTGGGGCTGCAGGCCCTTCATTTGTATCAATACTTCCATACGATAGGTATGGCTGAACCTATTAAAGGCTCGATCGAAGTCTACTGATGTCAGAGAACAAAGTAGTCGACTTGTTTTCTCCATTCTAATCGAATCGTGCAATTCGCTGAGTGCCATCTCGATGTTGCTATCGCCACTGAGGGATATCTGGTTCAAGTGACATGACGTTATGCAGTGTTCTTGTAAGTTGTGCCGCCATAAGTTTGTCAAAAATCTTAAATTTTTGGACAACATGGTTGTGGAGAGAAGCAGCGATTAGTATGATTAATCAATAATTCAAGAACAGTCTTAATCGCATTTATTATTGTTATAATACCGCCAAACGGTTTCAATTCAACCGACGTAGGGGTCATCTTCTAGGCGTTTACCCCATTGGTCGACTGCTGGTGGTGTTACTTCTGTCTACAACATAACGACACTTAAATCTATACTCGATGTTAACAAATTTCTCTTCTTCAGAAACGTTTTCCTTGACATTGCCAGTCTACATTTTATATCTGCTCTGCTTCGACCATCATGAGTTATTTTGCTAACCAAATAGCAAAACTCATTTACTACTTTAAGCGTCTCATTTCCTAATCTAATTCGCTTGGCATCAGCCGATTTAATTCGACTAAAATCCATTATCCTCGTTTTGCTTTTGTTGGTGTTCATCTTATATCGTCCTTTCAAGACACTGCCCATTCCGTTCAACTGCTCTTCCAGTTCCTTTGCTCTCTCTGACGTAATTACAATGTCATCGGCGAACCTCAAAGTTTTTATTTCTTTTCCATGGATTTTAATTCCTACTCCGAATTTTTCTTTTGTTTCCTTTACTGCTTGCTCAGTATACAGATTGAAGAACATCAGGGATAGATTATTACCCCATCTCACTCCCTTCCCAACCACTGCTTCCCTTCATGCCCATCGAATCTTATAACTGCCATCTGGTTTCTGTACAAATAGTAAATAGCTTTCCGCTCCCTGTATTTTACCCCTGCCACCTTCAGAATTCGAAAGAGAGTATTCCAGTCAACACTGTCAAAAGCTTTCTCTAAGTCTACAAATGCTAGAAACGTAGGTTTGCATTTCCTTAATCTATTTTCTAAGATAAGTCGTAGGCTCAGTATTGCCTCACGTGTTCCAACATTTTTACGGAATCCAAACTGATCTTCCCCTAGGACGGCTTCTACCAGTTTTTCCTCTCGTTTTTAAAGAATTCGTGTTAGTATTTTACATCCGTCACTTATCAAACTGATAGTTCGGGAATTTTCACACGTGTCAGCACCTGCTCCCAAGGCTATCAGTAGCTCTAATGGAATGTTGTCAACTCCCGGGGCCTTCTTTCTACTTAGGTCTTTCTGTGCTCTGTCAAACTCTTCAGGCAGTATCATATCTCCCATTTCATCTTCATCTACCTCCCCTTCCATTTCCATAATATTGTCTTCAAGAACATCGCCCTTGTATAGACCCTCTATTTACTCCCTCCACATTTTCTGCTTTCCCTTCTTTGCTTAGAACTGGGTTTCTATCTGAGCTCTTGATATTCATGCAAGTGGTTCTGTTTTCTCCAAATGTCTCTTTAATTTTCCTGTAGTCAGTATCTATCTTACCCCTAGTGATATACGTCTCTACATCCTTACATTTGTCCTCTAGCCATCCCTGCTTAGTCATTTTGCACTTTCTGTCGATCTCATTTTTGAGACGTTTTATATTCCTTTTTGCCTGCTTCATTTACTGCATTTTTGTATTTACTCCTTTCATCAATTAGATTCAATATCTCTTCTGTTACCCAAGGATTTCTATTAGCCCTCGTCTTTTTACCTACTTGATCCACTGCTGCCTTCACCATTTCATCTCTCAAAGCTACCCATTCTTCTTCTACTGTATTTCTTTCCCCCATTCTTGTCAATCGTTCCCTAATTCTCTCTCCGACATCCTCTAAAACTTCTGATTCTTTCAATTTATACAGGTCCCATATTCTTAAATTCCCAGCTTTTTGCAGTTTCTTCAGTTTTAATCTACAGTTCATAACCAATAGATTGTGATCAGAGTCCACGTCTGCCCCTGGAAATGTCTTACAATTTAAAACCTGTTTCCTAGATCTCTGTCTTACCATTGTATAATCTATCTGACACCTTGCAGTATTTTCAGGCTTCTTCCATGGGTACAACCTTCTTTCATCATTCTTGAACCAAGCTATGATTAAGTTATGCTGTGTGCAAAATTCTACCATGTGGCTTCCTCTTTCATTCCTTGCCCCCATTCCATATCCACCTACTACGTTTCCTTGTCTTCCTTTTCCTATTATCGAATTCCAGTCATCCATGACCATTAATTTTTCGCCACCCTTCACCATCTGAATAATTTCTTTCATCAGTCTTCGTCATCTGCGGAGCTAGTTGGCATATAAACTTGTACTACTGTGGTAGGCGTGGGCTTAGTGTCTGTCTTGGCCACAATAATACGTTCACTATGCTGTTTGTAGTAGCGTATCCGCACTACTATTTTTCATTCATTATTAAACCTACTCCTGCATTACCCCTACTTGATTTTGTATTTCTAACCTTGTATTCACCTGACCAGTAGTCTTGTTCCTCCTACCACCGAACGTCACTAATTCCGACTATATATAACTCTAACCTATCCATTTCCATTTTTATATTTTCTAACCTACCTGCCCGATTAAGGGATCTGACATTCCACACTCCGATCCGTAGAACGCCAGTTTTCTTTCTCCTGATAACAACGTCCACCTGACTAGTCCCCGCCCGGAGATCCGAATAGGGGACTGTTTTACCTACGGAATATTTTAACCAAGGGGACGCTATCATCATTTAACCATACAGTAAAGCTGCATGCCCTCGGGAAAAATTACGCCTGTAGTTACCCCTTGGTTTCAGCCGTTCGCAGTACCAGCATAGCAAGGCCGTTTTGGTTAGTGTTACAAGGCCAGATCAGCGAATCATCCAGACTGTTGTCCCTGCAACAACTGAAAAGGCTGCTGCCCCTCTTCAGGAACCACACGTTTGTCTGGCCTCTCAACAGATACCCCTCCGTTGCTGTTGCACCTACGATACGGCTATCTCTATCGCTGAGGCAGGCAAGTCTCCCCACCAACGGCAAGGTCCATGGTTCCTGAGGAGTTGTTGCATAAGTGAGCCATATTATGTCTACAGTATGGTTACTTACGATAAACAAAAGAGGTAAACGTTCTCTCTTGTGCAGGCTCCGTGGCACAGATGTAAACAGATGTCTGTGCCCCTCTGCCACTGGAGGTGAGCTGCACTCAGCGAGCTACGTCAGGTGGTACCGTAGTGTGGGGCGATACACAGTTCTCTGTATATTCGGATGTGCTGTACGATATGACAGTGTTTCATACATGTGTTTTCAAAATGCACATGATCTGATTTTGCTAGATAACGTTTTGTCTTGAATATGACCGCTACGGTTGCAGGTTCGAATCCTGCCTCGGGCATGACAGTGTGTGATGTCCTTAGCTTAGTTAGGTTTAAGTAGTTCTAAGTTCTAGGGGACTGAGGACCTCAGATGTCAAGTCTCATAGTGCTCAGAGCCAATTGAGCCAATTGTCTTGAATTTGGTTGAGGAATCGCATGCCGACCTCCAAGTGCGTAATTTTTTCTTCACCCTGTATATTGCAACCTTTAAAAATATCAGTTTAATACATTTTTCTAGTTTCATTCGTAGAAGTGCAGAAATTTTTGTGTGCTGCATGTTTAGTGAACCCATTAATGTACATATTCATGTACACCCAACAGGGTGTTGGTTTTTTTTCTTCATTTATCAGTGTACCCGCAAACTCGTCTCGTAATTTACTACCTGATGTTTACTGCGTGGCTGCAACTGCACAGCTAAGTGGGTTATGACTGTCGGAATTGATTAATCGTCTTGCACCTACTTGTCCACACTACATTTGACCTGCTTAAGCATTAATGGCTTACTCTTGCCACATCTGATTGGAGGTACTATCCAATCTAAAAACATACGACTTGTAAAAGGTATAAGTATTAATCTGCAAATTAGGTAAATACTGAATGAGTATTAGCCATTACACCCTCCTCAGTCACTAATAGAAGTGTCTGCACATATACCCGTTACACCCTGCATTGCATACACAAACACTGCTCTGACATAGTGTCAACGCTGATCACACATATTCTGCTTTAAAACTGAACCATTATCCTTCATTCCACGTCAACCCCATTCTCCATATGCTGGTATTTTGCGAATAATTGTTTACGTTCCAGTACACTATTTTCAAAAAGTAATTAATTTTTTTAGATTGTCTGTATACTGTGTCTCCTACTGTCTGCTCTGACAAAATGAAATCTTATACCATTAGTCATCTCGGTGGCTTTCTGTTGGATGGCACCTCTGAGGTGTATGTGTATGTGTAATTGCGTCAGCTTGTCTTCCATCTGCAGCATGGTCGCAAGTTCTGACAATCAGGATTTGCTTATGTGATGTCTGCTTGTTGGTCCCTGTCGACTATGGATGGTTACATGTTGTTCTCTACCTTCTCTAATTTCTTTAGTGGTTTCAAATAAGCACTTGTCTATTCTATTTCCATTATATGTTTTTAATGGTAATTGCTGCTACAGTATAAATTTAGCGATGAGTTGCAATCGGGATTTTTCCTCCATAGTTTATTTACTAGTATACTAGGAGCTGTCTCATAGCGATGTCACACACATTAATAATATAGGGATAGTGTAACTTAGCCTTTGCCTGCAGTCATAGCAGTGTGTTATTTTTTAACATGGGATAGGTGTGTATTTGTTAGCACAGTTGTGCAGAATAAGAGATGATGTAATTTATTTATAGTATTTAACCAGATACGGCAGTGTCAATGTGTCTTAACTTATAAATTATGGTCATATTTACTGCCATTTTTACAGCATTACAACTCGGCAAGTATGTTAGACTTGAAGGGAGTACTGCAGCATGAAAGTGCAATATAAGTATCGTAAATATATCAAGTGATCATGACGTTACTTTCGGTAATGACTGTTAAAATTAGTATGTATTATAATACTTCTTATAAAATCGCATTACATAATTACAGGATATTACACAGTCACACTCAGTTCGCGTCGAAAACTAACATTTTCCAACATTTTGCGGACTATTTCGCGGCATTATATTTACTTGTATTTCTTAGAATGGAAATGTGTGTATTTGGGGTGAAAATTGCTCTAAGATGTATGTCGAGATGGGAGGTGGCTATCTTATGCCTTTGACATTGTTACTGCAGATGCTACACAGAAGGTTCTGTTTACGGAGGAGGGCTGTGCTCCACATCTCTCAGTGATTGCCAACAAATATTGTGTGTCTGAGTTGAAGGCATAGTGCGAACTGCAGGTAGTCCTAGATAAGTCAATAGAAAAAATAACAAGTCAGATGCACCGCGCCACTCCCATCCACTTCTATAGGAAACTGCTTGGGTATTTCCTCCAAGTTAAACTCACCAAGGTGACAGACACAGAAGGACTGTACAAAGCGGTGCAAAACAACCCCAAAGAATTCTGTGCATTTGCTTGATCACAGCAATAGTTTTACATTAGAAGCAATAGGAGGAGAAGTGCTTACAAAAAAATGGCCAATACTTTACTGCTAAATGTGTTGTTTAAGTTACCAAGCTTGAAAGTAGCCATTTCAAAACACTAATTATGGTAAAATTTGCTACCATTTTCAAATATGATTAGCACCTGTCACACATAATTCATCTAGAGGAGTGGGTAGACTAACGTTTTCTGCCGTTTTGTGGAATTTGAAATGCAAAACATCTAATAACTCGCAACAAAATTTTCTTTGTAAGATACATGTGTTTGTAATATACCAGTTCCTCCTTCAAGCATGTATAAAACCGACTTTTTGAGTCATCTACCAAGTGGAACCACTTTTTACCTAATTATATGAATTTAATGCCATCAGATTACTTTTTTCTGCGAATCTATTAATCATTCAAGCAATACAGGCAATTTAAGTGTGGAAATATTTAGTGTGATGCTTCACTTTGATTGCAATATCTGTGAAGTCTTAGGTACTACAGAACTTTACTTTGGATCAAATTTTTATAGAGGTCTTGCATGTTGCAAAAGGTTTATAAGGTATGTGCATGTTAATAATTTGTATAGACTCTTAAAATGCTGAAATATTTAGTTTAAAGCTCCATAGAACTTGCAAGTGTAGTATTTACATGTAATACAATAAATGGTAAATAATTTTGTCTGTCATGATCTTTGGAGATATCTCATCTCTCTCTGTTACTGTCTTCAGCTGTCGCATGAATATGTATAAACATAGCATTTTGTTCTGCAGTTTAAGTGATGTACAGTAATAAAAAGCCTTCTGCCGTCCTAAAATTGAACAACTTTATGCTTCCTAAAATCGAGCATCTTCTCCCTTCTTTCCTGCCTAATATGGTGCTTATTTCTATTTTGTCTATGTTTTGTGTGTTATGAACTTTTATTAGGTTACGGTATTATTTAATAGTTGATTATAGGAAATAAATGCTTTATCTTTATCCCTCCTAAAATGGTGCTTGAGATCAATTTAAATCCGGAAATATTTTAGTTGAGGGTGCACTGTGAGTTACATCAAGAGTAGGCCTAATTAATTACATTCAAATTATGGATCTGCCTGCTTAGCATGGTATTTCAGCTGACACGTATTTTATGTAGTTATACACCTGATAAGGACAGTTTTACAGCATTGATTACTGAGGTCCTCTTCTAAAATCTCAACTGTTATTAGACATGGAAATAGCACTGCAGTACTTACTTTAGAGTTTTAGTGTCTAATTTGGCATCTAGGTGCGTATGCTGAAATTAACATTATGGTAATCGACATAAACATTGCACTTTCATGTGTTTAAGATGTATTTTCAAGAGTTTTATACTTGGAAAGAATATTATGGCATTTGCAGAGCATCATAGATGTGAAAAATAATTAATTTAAGGCTCTGTTCCCCCCATGAACCATGGACCTCCCCGTTGGTGAGGAAGCTTACGTACCTCAGCGATAGCCGCACCAAGGGGTGCAATTACAATGGAGGGATATCTCTCAAGAGGCCAGACAAACGTGTGGTTCCTGAAGAGGGACAGCAGCCTTTTCAGTAGTTGCAGGGGCAACAGTCTGGATGATTCACTGATCTGGCCTTGTAATATTAACCGAAACGGACCTGCTGTACTGGTCCTGCGAACAGCTGAAAGCAATGGGATACTACAGCGATAATTTTTCCCGAGGGCATGAAGCTTTACTGTATGGTTAAATGATGACGGCGACCTCTTGGGTAAAATATTCCAGAGGTAAAATACTCCCCCATTCGGATCTCCGGGCAGGGACTAGTCAGGAGGAACAAAACTGTCATTCTACGGATTGGAGCGTGGAATGTAAGATCCCTTAATTGGGCAGGTAGATTAGAAAATTTAAAAAGGGAAATGGGTGAGTTAAAGGTAGATGTAGTGGGAATTAGTGAAGTTCGGTGGCAAGACCAACAAGACTGTTGGTTAGGTGAATACAGGGTTATAAATACAAAATCAAGTAGGGGTAATGCAGGAGTAGGTTTAATAATGAATAAAAAAATAGGGGGCGGGTAAACTCCTATGAACAGCGTAGTGAACGCATTATTGTAACCAAGATAGACACGAAGACCACGTCTTCCACAGTAGTACAATTATATATGCCAACTAGCTCCATATATGACGAAGAGATTGAAGAAATGTATGATGAGATAAAAGACATTACTCACATAGTGAAGGGAGAAAATTAAATAGTCATTGACGACTGGAATTCGACAATTTGACAGCAGGAGAAGGAAGTGAAGGAAAAGTAGTAGGTGAATATGGAATGGGGGTAAGGAATGAAAGAGGAAGCCGCCTGGTAGAATTTTGCACAGAGCATAACCTAATCATAGCTAACACTTGGTTTAAGAATCGTCAAAGAAGGCTGTATACTTGGCTACAGAGATTTAGGAACCAGGTTTTAAATTGTAAGACATTTCCAGGGACAGATGTGGACTCTGACCATAATCTATTGGTTATGAACTGTAGATTAAAACTGAAGAAACTGCAAAAAGCTGGGAATTTAAGAAGATGGAACCTGGATAAACTGAAAGAACCAGAGGTTATAGAGAGAATCGGAGAAAGCATTAGGGAACGATTGACAAGAATGGGGGAAAGAAATACAGTAGAAGAAAAATGGGTAGCCTTGAGAGATGAAATAGCGAAGGCAGCAGAGAATCACGTAGGTGAAAAGACGGAAACTAGTAGAAATCTCTGGGTAACAGAAGAGATATTAAATTTAATTGATGAAAGGAGAAAATATGAAAATGCAGTAAAGGAAGCAGGCAAAAAGGAATACAAGTGTCTCAAAAATGATATCGACAGGAAGCACAAAATGGCTAAGCAGGGATGGCTAGAGGATAAATGTAAGGATGTAGAGGCATATATCACTAGGGGTTAGATAGATACTGCCTACAGGAAAATTAAAGAGACCTTTGGAGACAAGAGAACCACTTGTATGAATATCAAGAGGTCAGGTGGAAAACCAGTACTAAGCACTGAAGGGAAAGGAGAAAGGTATATATAGGGTGTATATAAGGGCGATGTACTTGAGGGCAATATTAGCGAGATGGAAGAGGACGTAGATGAAGACGAAATGGGAGATATGATACTACTTGAAGAGTTTGACAGAGTACTGAAAGACCTAAGTCGAAACAAGGTCCCAGGAGTAGACTACTTTCCATTAGAACGACTGATTGCCTTGGGAGAGCCAGCCAAGACAAAACTCTACCGTTTGATGAGGAAGATGTATGAGACAAGCGAAACACCCTCAGACTTCAAGAAGAATACAATAATTCCAATCCCAAAGACAGGTGTTGACATGTATGAAAATTACCGAACTAGCAGTTTAATAAGTCACGGCTGCAAAATACTAACACGAATTCTTTACAAACGAGTGGAAAAACTGGTAGAAGCCGTCCTAGCGGAAGATCAGTTTGGATCCGTAGAAATGTTGGAACATGTGAGGCTATACTGCTCCTAAGGCTTATCTTAGAAGATAGATTAAGGAATGGCAAACCTACGTTTTTAGCATTTGTAGACTTAGAGAAAGCTTTTGACAATGTTGAGTAGAATACTCTATTTCTAATTCTGAAGGTAAAATATAGGGAGCGAAAGGCTATTTACAATTTGTACAGAAACCAGATAGCAGTATAAGAGGGTCATGAAAGGGAAGCAGTGGTAGGGAAGGGAGTGAGACACGGTTGTAGCCTATCCCAGATGTTATTCAATATATATATTGAGCAAGCAGTAAAGGAAACAAAAGAAAAATTTGAAGCAGGAATTAAAATCCATGGAGTAGAAACAAAAACGTTTAGGTTTGTCGATGACGTAATTCTGTCAGAGACAGCAAAGGAAGACCTGCAAGAGCAGTTGAACGGAACGGACAGTGTCTTGAAGGGAGGATATGAGATGAACATTAGCAAAAGCAAATCGAGGATAATGGAATGTAGTCGAATTAAATCAGGTGATACTGAGGGAATTCGGCTAGGAAACGAGACACTTAAAGTAGCAGATGAGGTTTGCTTTTTGGGGGCCAAAATAACTGATTATGGTTGAAGTAGAGAGGATTAAATGTAGACTAGCAACTGCAAGGAAAACGTTTCTGAAAAAGAGAAGTTTGTTAACATCAAGTATAGATTTAAGGGTCAGGAAGCATTTTCTGAAAGTATAGTTTAGACAAGAAAGTATAGTTTAGACAAGAACAGAATAGAAGCTTTCCAAATATGGTGCTACAGAAGAATGCTGAAGATTAGATCACGTAACTAATGAGGAGGTACTGAATAGAACTGGGGAGAAGAGGAATTTGCGGCACACGTGACTAGAAGAAGGGATCGGTTTGTAGGACATGTTCTGTGGTATCACGAATGACCAATATAGTATTGGAGGGCAGTGTGGAGGGTAAAAATCGTAGAGGGAGACCAAGAGATGAATAAACAAGCATATTCAGAAGGCTCTAGATTGCAGTAGGTACTTGGAGACGAAGAAGCTTGCACAGGATAGAGTAGCATGGAGAGCTGCATCAAACCAGTCTCTGGACTGAAGACCACAACAACAACAACAAGACTCTGTTGTGTCTTAAAGGAAGTGTTGCACGTAGAATGAACAATCATCGCTTTTTACCAGCGCAGACATGTGTTGGTAACGGTAAGTCGTGGTACAAATATCGAACAATGTGCATTTTCAACTGTTTAGCTATCTGTTGGTGATAATGAGTACAAGGGACATATAAGATCAGTTGATTTTATTTAGCGATTTGCAGGGTTTGTGGCACGGTATTTAAACCAAAGCTTTTGTTCAATGACTATTTATTACTAATTTGTTAGTTACATTTTGTTAGGAAATGTTTACCTCTAATTATTTATAGGCAGTTTGTTATATGGGCACTACAAGTTTTTCGAAAATGGAATGTTATATTGATGTGTGGTTTTCACAGAACGGATTGGTAGTCAGGGGTTCATATTGTTTTCCGATAAACAGACTGCGATATTACTTAGAAAGTGTAATTTCTTGCGCAAATATAGACATTTTAAGTGGAATAATGCCTATTGACGCCAACAAACTAAAAATAGGATAGATTTGCATGTCAGTGGTGGTTTTTGGACGACTCTAGTGCGAGGCTTTTACGAGATATCGTATTCTGAGAAGTTTGCACACCGACACTTGTTTGTGCCATTCGCCGTGGGTAGTTGCCAGGTACGATGTTGTTATGTTTGCTTGTAGTGTGCTTATGCGTTCTTTGAGTGCATTGCGCCTCTTTGGTCAGTTGCCGTGTGACAGTCCAAACAGTTGGTCGTGAGTGAACGGTGGGGTTTACCAGTGCAGAAAATGCCGACTTTCTCATGGTGTACGGAGAGCGTTGGAAGAATGCAGTTCCTTTTGGTATGGTGTATGCAGTAAACATCCGAAGAGGCGTCAACCTTCTCGGCAGCTATTTATCAGCGTCGTCAACCAATTATGCGAGAGTGGTTGTCTAACATCTAGGCAATGTAACAGAAGAAAACAAACTGAAGAGATGGAAATTAATGTTCTTGCTGTTGTTGCAGTTGATCCGAACTTTAGCTCCCGTGGAACCGCACGACGAAGTGGCGTGAGTCAGGCAAGTGTCCAACGCATTCTCTATCTACATAGGTTTCACTCCCATCGCATCTCTCGTCTGAAGTGCTGAATGGAAACGATTATGAGAATCATGTTAACTCCTGCATATTGGCATTAAGATAGGATATTTCAGATGTATCATGTACCTTATTTAGTGATGAAGCCACAAGTACCAATCGTGGCCAGGTAAACCACAGAAACATGCCCTAATGGTATGTTGACTGTGGCCCTTGTTTTCGCCACGCGGGACATCTGCGTCCATGGAGAGTGTAAACTTGTGATATAGGATAGTGAAAATCTATCCATATGCCCCTTGATTCATAGACGGAACACTGAACGCGTACAAGTATCGCAGCTTCCTAACAAGACCATCTTCCAAGGAGGATAAAAGACGTTCCTCTGCAGACTAGGAAGAACCTGTGATACCAACATGTTGGCTGTCCATCCCATAGTGCACGAAGTACTGCAACACATCTTCACGAACTACTGTTTCCAAATCGTTGTATTGGACGCAGAGGACCTTCACCTGTCTGTTCCTCGGATACGACGCCTGTAGACTTTTTGCTATGGGCAAAGCTTAAGGGCGCCGTCTACAAGGACAGCCCTGACGCAGACAGCATACGCTTGAATATTAAGCTCATGAAGATAAGTAGTTAATTCTGTAATAATTGTAAATAAAGTTAATGTTACACTTTAAGGAAGGAGCCTATTTATAAATCCTATCTATTGAAGGTTTTACTTGTTTCAATATATTTCTCGAAAAAAAGGGTGAGTTCCTGTGTACTTTAGATGTAGGGTTTCACACAAATTTAAGACGTTTGCGTAAGTATTAAGTGAAGAATCTAAGTTTTTTTCGTTACACAAATGTTTAGTAGTGCAGTATCTACTCGGGGATATAGGTTCTAAGTTCTATCTTTTAATTCTATTCTGCGTGAAGTCCATATCACCCATATGCGATCCTAAGATCGCCAAAATTTCGGGTATACAGGTTTTGAGTTTTAACGTTATTAATTCGGATGTTCCATGGACCTGTTGTGACAGATGGTTACATTGGGATGAATGCAGTGGCATTGGAATTGGGGAAGTAAGTCGGTCTCTTTCATGGTATTGCAAAGTATGTTCAAGGCATAGGAAAATAACTGAACAGGAAGGGGAGATGGGAGCCCTTAAGGCTGAACTGGATAGTGCTAGGGAGAAACTAACTATGTTAAGGGTGTAGAAGGGTGAATACAGATGGGAAGTGGTGGAACAGCGCCCACAGAAACAGAACAGTATCTGACAGTTTTATCAGTGGAACAAACAACAGATTCGCCTTGCTACCCCAGTTGACAAGGAGTAGGAGGAAAGTTCTGTTGTTAGGTAGTAGCCGTGGAAGAGTGCTGGCCAGCTCTTGCAGGAAACATTAGGTGACAGGTACCAGGTCACAAGATTTTTTTCAAGCCCTGTGCATGTCTAAGCCAAGTGATATAGGATGTAGGATCATTGAGCAAGGGCTTTGCAAAGCAGAATCATGTTGTGATAGTGGGTGGACCAGGAAACAGTAATGATAGGGATCAGGGCTACAGTATTTGGTATGACCTGGTAAAAATAGTATCTGCAACAAACCATACAAAATGTTGGCTTGGTTCCTGATTTCATGCGGGGTGATCGGCCCCAATCGTACAGCTCTGTTAGCAGGGTCAATATGGAGTTAGATCAGGTGTTACCAGTGGCTAATTTGTCAGGCACAAGGTTGGTTTCTGTTCATACTGTTGATAAGCGGCCGTTCACGAGGCATGGCCTTCATCTCAGTTGGAAAGGGAAGGGTAAACTGGTCAACATGATTGCAAAATCTTTGAGGACAATCACTGAAACTCATGGGAGTACCTCTTTTTCAAGGCTAAGATCAATGTCCACTGAGCCAACATTGAATGAAATTAAGCTTAATAAGACAGGCAGTTACTAATGTTGTTAAAACATCACAAGATTATCATATAATTAGAGTAAAAAAAATCCTAGTATATTGTATGAAAATATCTTGGAATTAAAAAACAAAGTAGATGAGCTTCGTGTTTGTTTACAAGATTTAGAAACTGAGGGTGGAATAGATATATTATGCCTGACTGAACATCACAGATACGGAGAAGGTAAATGTAGGTGGCTATATGCTTTCAGAAACACTATGGAGAGAGATGGAGTTGCCTTATATGTTAAAATTTTCTTAGTTTCAATAATTTAAAACTAAAAAATTGTATCTATGGCAACATATAGAAGAATGTGCCTATGAACTTAAACTAAATAATTGTACTTACTTTTATAATAGCTGCTGTGTGTAGGGCCACAATGGGAAACTTGCGGTTATTTTTGAAAAGGATTCTTTGCTGCAGTATCTGCCTGCAAATTGTTGTTTTCGGGGATTTCAATGTAGATTTTGTGAAAGAGTCAGCTAGAAAGAATGACTTTGAAGTATTACATAAGTCTTTCAATTTGGTGTGTTATTAGTTTTCCTACTCGAGTTGTACTAGAATGCAGCACTCTGATAGATAATGTTTTCATAAACCAAGATAAATTTAATCAAATAAAAACTTTTCCTCTTAAGAAAGGTTTTGCTGGTAATGATGCACAGTTAGTTACAGTATATGACATATCTCCATATAGTAATGTAAAACAGTCTTCGAAAATAGTGCATTTACTTAAAGATTTAACAATTGTAAATTTTAAGGAAAGCTTGCAACAGTTAGGCTGCGATGAGATGTAGAAGAAACTTGATCATCATCATCATCATTTAAGATTGATTATGCCTTTCAGCGTTCAGTCTGGAGCATAGCCCCCCCTTATACAATTCCTCCATGATCCCCTATTCAGTGCTAACATTGGTGCCTCTTCTGATGTTAAACCTATTACTTCAAAATCATTCTTAACCGAATCCAGGTACCTTCTCCTCGGTCTGCCCCAACTCCTCCTACCCTCTACTGCTGAATCCATAAGTCTCTTGGGTAACCTTGCTTCTCCCATGCGTGTAACATGACCCCACCATCTAAGCCTGTTCGCCCTGACTGCTACATCTATAGAGTTCATTCCCAGTTTTTCTTTGATTTCCTCATTGTGGACACCCTCCTGCCATTGTTCCCATCTACTAGTACCTGCAATCATATCCGTAACCTCAACCTTGTTGATAAGGTAACCTGAATCCACCCAGCTTTCGCTCCCATACAACAAAGTTGGTCGAAAGATTGAACGGTGCACAGATAACTTAGTCTTGGTACTGACTTCCTTCTTGCAGAAGAGAGTAGATCGTAGCTGAGCGCTCACCACATTAGCTTTGCTACACCTCGCTTCCAGTTCTTTCACTATGTTGCCATCCTGTGAGAATTGCATCCTAAGTACTTGAAACCGTCCACCTGTTCTAACTTTGTTCCTCCTATTTGACACTCAATCCGTTTATATTTCTTTCCCACTGACATTACTTTCGTTTTGGAGATGCTAATCTTCATACCATAGTCCTTACATTTCTGATCTAGCTCTGAAATATTACTTTGCAACCTTTCAATCGAATCTGCCATCACAACTAAGTCATCTGCATATGCAAGACTGCTTATTTTCTGTTCACATACCTTAATCTCACCCAGCCAGTCTATTGTTTTCAACATATGATCCATAAATAATATGAACAACAGTGGAGACAGGTTGCAGCCTTGTCTTACCCCTGAAACTACTCTGAACCATGAACTCAATTTACTGTCAACTCTAACTGCTGCCTGACTATCGATGTAAAGACCTTTAATTTCTTGCAAAAGTTTGCCTCCTATTCCATAATCTTGTAGAACAGACAATAACTTCCTCCTAGGAACCCGGTCATATGCCTTTTCTAGATCTATAAAGCATAGATACAATTCCCTGTTACACTCATAACACTTCTCCATTATTTGCCGTAAGCTAAAGATCTGGTCCTGACAACCTCTAAGAGGCCTAAACTCACACTGATTTTCATCCAATTGGTCCTCAACTAATATTCGCACTTTCCTTTCAAGAATACCTGCGAAGATTTTACCCACCTGATGCTAAATTAAAATTTAACCTATTTTGCGATACCTTTGTGAGTATATTTGAAAACAGTTTCCCTAAGAAAACAACGAAACACAATTGTAAGACACCATCTAAAAAGACATAGCTGGCTAAAGAGATAACAATAAAAAGGAAAATGTTTTTATAGTGGGTAGGAGTAATGATCAGAAACAAACAAACATTATAGAAACTACTGCACTGTATTAAGAAAAACTATTAAAATGTGCAAAAGTATGTGCATTATGTCTCAGATTAGCACCCCTGATAACAAAAATAGAACAATTTGGAATGATGTTAAAATGGAAATAGGGCAACCAAGAGTACAGAAAGACTGTATTTCTATCAAACTCAATGAGAAGTTTGTCAACAAAAAGTCAGCAGTACACAATATTTTTAATGATAATTTTTCAAGTGTTGTAGATAACATAACTTGCAGCTGTTCATTAAAAATGCAAGGCTTTTTACAGAAGAGGAAATTCGATACAACTGAAATTCAACCCACTTTTTCTAGTGAAATTAGCAAAATAATAAATTCACTCAAAAGTAAAAGCTTGCCAGGAATTTATGGAATTTCCAACAGAGTCCTAAAGGATTGTTCCCAACATATAAGTAATATTCTCAGTCACATATGCAGTAACTCACTGAAATAGAGCTTTTTTCTGGATAGTTGGAAATATCCTATTGTTAAACCACTGTGTAAATAGGGGTATCAGTCTGCAGCTAACAGCTATGGTCTATCTGACTTCTGACACCTTCATCCAAAATTATTGAAAAAGTAATATATTCAAGAGAAGCTTAGCATGTTTGTAAAAATGATATACTAACAAAATGTCAGTTTTATTTTCAGAATGGCTTTTAAAGAGAAAACTCTATATACAACCTTTCATTGATCAAATTAAAATGCTCTGATTAATCAAGTATTACCCACTGGGATTTTTTGCGTTCTCTCGAAGGCTTTTGACTGTTGAAGTCATGAAATGCTTCTAGATAAGATTAAGTATTGTGGTATGAGTGGGATAGTGCACAAATGGTTTAATTCATATTTAACTGGAAGAATGTAGAAGATTGAAATTAATAGCACATATAATCTACAAAGCTCAGCAGAGCCCTCTTACTGGGGAGGCATCAAGAATGGTGTCCCACAGGGTTCAGTCTTGGGCACCTTATTGTTCCTAATAAGTTTTAATGAGTTGCAACTCTATAGTCAAGAACATGCAAAACTAATTCATTTTGCTGACGATTCAAGTATAGTAATCACACTAAACAAACAAGAGCTAGCTGAGGAAATTGTAAATAAAGTCTCAGAAAGTTATTAAGTGTTTCTTAGCAAATGGTCTCTCACTATATTTTTATAATACACAGTGTATACAGTTCTGCGCACTAAATGGCATAATACCATTGACAAAAATAGACTTTGACCAGAAGTCTGTTACTAAGGCAGAATATTTTAAACTTCTGTGTGTGTGTGTTGACGAGAAATTGAATTAGAAGCAAATTAATGTTCTACTGAAACGTTTGAGTTCAGCTACTAAAGCTATTAAGGTTATTGCAAATTTTGGTGATAAACATATCAGTAAATTAGCTTACTATGCCCATTTTGATTCACTGGTTTCATATTGCATCATATTTTGAAATAATTCATCATTAAGAGAAAAAGTATTCATTGTACAAAAGAGTGTAACAAGAATAATAGCTGGAGCCAACCCAAGATAACCTTGAGGATATTTATTTGAGGAACTAGGGATAGTCACAGTACCTTCACAACGCATATATTCACTTATGAAAATTGTTATTAACAACCCATCCCAATTCGAAAGTAATAGCATAGTATATAGCTATAGGAGTGGAGAAATAATCGATCTTCACTATTCTGGATTAAATCTGACTTTGACACAGAAAGGAGTAAATTTTACTGCCACAGAACTCTTTGATAATTTACTAAATAGGATTAAGAGTCTGACATATATCCACGCAGTATTTAAAAGCAAATTAAAACAATTGTTGAACGACAAGTCCTCCTCCTCATTAGATGAATCTTTATAGATGAAGTAGTAAAGAAATATTTTTGTTGTATAAACAAACCTTATATTAAACTAACATGTTCCACAGCAGTACATGTCGTATTCATTATCTAAAAACAAGTATTAATGTAATTACACCTAATGATATCCAACGGTTTATTACTGTAGCTTGCTTGGACATCTCTGCTGAAATGCTGGCACATGTGCAGCAGTCATTCTTGACCAGACTGGAAGCGTGTATTGCAGCTGCCATGGTCATTTTGAACACAACCAGTGATGGTCAGTTGTCTTGTTACTGATCAGAATCCACATAGCTAGTGTAAGGACTTTTTTTTGTTCTTTAATGTGCTCTACCACAGGTATTGTACAAGTGTCAGCGTGGTAACTTTTAAAACTACCATTTTCATAAACGGCTTGTACTAGAAACCTGCTACAAACACCACTGAAATTCTAATTTACCCTACTTTTAGTATGTTAATTGAAGTAGACATTGTTTCACTTCAACACTTGTTTGAAGAAAAAATACACTTTATTATTACGGTCTGTTCAAAATGGTTCAAATGGCTCTGAGCACTATGGGACTTAACAGCTATGGTCATCAGTCCCCTAGAACTTAGAACTACTTAAACCTAACTAACCTAAGGACAGCACACAACACCCAACCATCACGAGGCAGAGAAAATCCCTGACCCAGCCGGGAATCGAACCCGGGAACCCGGGCGTGGGAAGCGAGAACGCTACCGCACGACCACGAGATGCGCGTTACGGTCTGTTGATTGGCTAACAATCGAGACCCTGACTACCAATCCATTCTGTTAAAACCGCACAGCAATAGCACTTTTCATTTCCACAATATTTGCCACACAAGTTTTAGGTGATTCACCCCATATACTCGTTCCATTTCCATTGCGAATGATATACAGCTTCTACTGGTTGGTTAGTCTATAAACGATTTTCGGAAGCATTTTCTAATGCAAACATAGTTCGTCATTTTGATGAATATTTCGGATAATTTTGAGCACAGGCCAACCTATGATTGGAGGAGAGGGGAGATACGTATGTGACGTATTTTAATGATAAATAATGCAGGTCGTTAGGATACTTTGGAGCACAGCTCAGATGGACTTCCTCTCAAATCTGACGCTCTTTTTCTGTTTTCTATTCTGGCTGAAGGCCGTGACCGGTCGCTCTTATGGAACTTGGTGGTGATCGTTTAACTATGATGGATGGGAGGCAGTTGGATTTTAGTAATAAAATGGGCAGGGGAATTTGATTCCTATTGGCACTGGGGTCTATGATGTATCATGCAGCGTAACTTGCTGTGACAGTGCGAGAGAGAGACAAAGATATTGTTTATTACTCTGTGGCGGTCAGCGCTCACATAATTATTCTTAGGATATAGTTTTTTTTTTGTTTTGTTCTTGTTAAGAGTAATTTGAGGAGAGGAGAGCCATTCTTGTGATGTAAAAATCGACGCCATTGCGAGTTTGTGATTCATATTGTAAAATATAAGTGCATATGGAAGGAAATCAGTTAATAGAACAATAAAAATATTGTTCATTTCAAGAAGGTACGTCTTATTATACACCCAGCGATATACTGCTATTGTGATCTACTAATATCCCACAGCTGAGAACAGTTCCGACGGGAGCGTTCAGTTCTAGTGAAATAGTTCGATGTTTTCTTCGGAAAAGAAGTCACTTCATGGATCATTCAAATCCACAATAGTAGCTGGACATTTCTCAGAACTGAAAGCAATCTGATTGCTATGCAACAGAGCCCCGAAGAATATTTCTCCGTACTTTGGTTACCACTTTCAGCTCAACACGGTATCTGCAGCATCTGGAGCAGATTTCTACAACAGCGGAAGAGTGTAATCGCTATCAGTTTCACACACCGCCCTGTGTACGCTGTATGTATTTACCCACAACAGTGAACAAACAGTTACTCACACACATAGAAGTCAATACTAGGTGATGTGGAGAACCATTTCAGTATAAAGGCCCTGTAGAGCTAAATAGTAATTAGCGTAGTAATAATAGGAGTCTTTATAGGTCCCACAAATATTGGCCGAGAGCACAATGACATTGACATGCTATTGGATCAGAGCAAAGTGAAGGATTGGAAGAGAAGGGGAGAGATGAGTAGAGCAGAGAGTGGGGGCGGGTTTGAGAGAGATGGGGCGGGGGAAAGGCAGTGGAGAGGAGAGGCGACCTTGAACATAACAAGAAGAATTAGCTCAGCTGTAACCTGACAACGGAAGTGCTGACTTTGCTGGTCTAGAATCTACAGTTCTACCGTACTATATGGTCTGTACATTGTGGCGAAGAAAACACTGTAATCCAAACTTGGTATCACACTTGCAGTTGTTGAGACACAATAATAATAAAGCGAAAAGACTTTATATAAGTTTTCGATGCGCACAGTTTCATCACACGAGCCTCGTACAGTTTCTACATTGTAGGCTGTTTGGGGCTTTGCAGTTCATACACTTGTAAGTTGCCATCCGATTGTTCTGATAAGAACAGCTTGTCTTTATAACTTTTAATTGTGGGTGCACTTAGCGATGCCGGCGTACTTGTCTGGGTAGAACAGGTTGATGTGGAAGAAGACTTTTCGTCCAAAACTGCACTGAGTAGTTTGCTCTATTCGTGAGTACTTTTGGGTATTGTCAGTCGTTCTAGAAATTGATTCTTTATAAGAAACAATACCAGTCGGTACATAAATTCAAACCGTGATATGTCTTTCGCTTTCTGATGTGTATAAAGTGTGTATGCTTTGGAGCCACCAACAGATATTACATGGTAGACAATAGCAACTGGGCATCTGCGAGTTCTACGACTGACACAGCAGTTACTGCATTTCACATCTAATATGTCAACACCTGTTCCGTACGTCCGCATACTGCTTATGGCGTATCGACTACACACTCATGGTTCTGAATAACTTCGGAACGTACGATAGGAGTGTGAGTTCCTCCGTGAATCCATACAGAGGAGAAATGAATTGATGATTTCTCCTTGCGGAGAATTTCAAGTTTTTTTCTTTTTTAGTGTCCCGGTTATTGTCGTATCATTTCCAAAAGCGCCTGTGTTTCTTCTAAGGAAGTAAACTGATTAACACTAGTTATATTTCTGTATATCTTTTAGGCTTTGAATGTGTCTAATCAGGGACCGAGTGTGTTTTTCGTACTTCTAATATTCCTCATTTAATCGGATACCACGCGGCAATTGAATTTTTGTAATTTGTTTTTTAAATATGTGTATACGTGAAGTGAAGAACTCAGATATCATTTAGCAAAATCCGTTCGCTGCGACACTCAGCAACTAACGAGATAATCGACTTTGAAATTTTCAGATTGTGTTTAATACACGAAAGTAAGGTTGAACTTCCCGATAGCCGGTGTGGCTCTGTGGTAGAATGCCAATGTCTCATATAGGGGTACTCCGTTCGATTCTTCGCCAGTGCAATTTTTTAAACAGAGGTGCTTATTCTTCTAGAATTTCCTGGAAGTATAGAATTCATCAATTAAATGCTAATTATTACTTATCTAGTTATAATTTTTATGAAAAAGGCACATCTTATTTATAATTACATATCATATATAAAAATCCAGTTTTAATTTGCAAATATAAAATCTTAACTATCAGAAGATTCTTGATGAAGATTTTTTGGATTAAAAAAATAAAATTAAATTTTTTCATCATTATGTATTTTACGTTGATGGGAATGTTCATGGAACAAGCACTTTTGTATAAAATTTTACCACCGCTGGTTATCGAAACTGGGCAAGCCATTTGGTAGGCAGGTATTCTACCACACAGCCCAGCACCCCAGCGGACAGATTACCTTCCTTTAGGATATTACACATGCTCGGGAACTTCAAAGTCGATTTTCTCGAAATTTTTCTAGAGTTACATCAAACTGATCTGGTAAACTGGTGCATGAATTTTTGGCTTCAGGTACCATAAAATCCCATTGCCGTGTGGTCTCCTTGTTACTGTAGATCTATCACTACCGCGACCTGTAAAAATGTAAGAACGTTTCAGGTAGTTATTTCGATCATCAGTAGGTGTAAAGATTTTTATAGTGTGCTTTACAGGCTTTTGTGGCATCTACATTTTTAAACGGACCTGCCTCAAAATGGTAGTAGGGTTTCATGACCACATACAAAAGCCCCAAAAAAGCCCCAAAAAAGCATTTACAACAGTTGCTGGATCAATTGCTTGGCGAGCTAAACGTATAGAATTGACATCAAATATCAGTTCCTACAGTAAGACGCGACACCACTTCTCTGGCATTATACATCTGAATATTGGTTGTCCCTTGGGCCATGTAGAAAGAGTGATTTGAGTGACTCTCGCGAGAATTTGAAGATGCAACAGAAGTATTAAGAGGGCACTCATCTCTGTCATATCTGTAGCGTTGTGTGAAACATCTTCAAGTAAAACATTTTTTCCTAGCGTGGAAGTAACGAACAGAGGCACTTTGTTAGTCTTGAGAAGAGCTGACAGAAGAATTTGGAATATGTGGTTGATCAGGAGGGTCTCATTCCATATTTATCGTGTACAGTACATGATCAGCAGAATTTTGTATGGTCATTGCTTCAACTGCATAGTGATGATCGACTTTAGTAGTAATAGTTGGATTCACTTCATACAGAATATTCTGATACAGTTCGTTATCTGATATTTCTGAGCCTGTGTCATTTTCTGACGCTGACAGATCGTTTTCATCAAAATATGTATCACCGGAGTCAACTTCAAAGTCTTCAGAAACATCTCCTCCGTCATCTGCACAATTCGTCTTCTTCTGGTAGACACATCTGCAGATATTTTTGCAGCAATTGTTCTCTAAAGCAAACAGCCTAAGTCAGGAACCAATATATGATAATTCTTCATCGTTAAATGTAATTAATGGACATTGAAGTAAACAGAGTGTGTATCTATCTTCATAAACTAACAGACAACCAAGAAACAATGGAAAGTGAATGAAAGGAAATAAATTAAAGCAGAACTGATACTATGTGAAGTATGTACCTATCCACTGAAAATTCTTCGAATGAGTAAAACTATACTTTATAAACAAAGCACACTAGAAATAACTGGAGCGGCACTTCAGAATAAGAAATTTGATGATGTGATTTTATAAACAAATTTATTCACTCAAAATTCCTCTAAGCAAACTCACTGAAACATATATTAAGCGTGGTGTAGTCAGGTAAATAAAAATTTCATGTAAAAGAAGTTAAAGAATGAGTTGGATTATGCCGGCCGGAGTGGCCGTGTGGTTCTAGGCGCTACAGTCTGGAACCGCGAGACCGCTACGGTCGCAGGTTCGAATCCTGCCTCGGGCATGGTTGTGTGTGTGATGTCCTTAGGTTAGTTAGGTTTAAGTAGTTTTAAGTTCTAGGGGACTGATGACCTCAGAATTTAAGTCCCATAGTGCTCAGAGCCATTTGAACCATTTGAGTTGGATTATCCGCCAGTGAGGCAGGTGGTGAACAATAGTAACAGTACAAGAAGCTGACGAAAATTTGCTCTTCAACTGGAACATCCGCCTGTAACACAGTATAGGTCAGGAGTGGAAGCAAGTTTTGTTGAGTAAAACGGCACGTCGAGGCTCATGACCATCTCTGCACTACGACTAACAAGAGGGCTGTGCCTACTCACCATCGTTGATTTCATCCAAATTTATGCTATGTGCAGGGTTTGGGCATAAATGAAAGTGACGGAAGTGGGAGATGCAGATGGCCAAGCGCTTAGGAAAAAAAGCTTTTTTGGAGCGAGTCAGGTGAGGCATGAGCCATTTTTGTCAACATTGGTTGCAGGCAGCATTTGGCGCAGTCTAAAGGTTGCAGAATGGTAACCTGAGCGTCGTGGGGTCGAGTCTCCGGGCGGAGGATTTTCTTTCTCTTTTTTATCTTCAGTTTCTAAGTATTGTATCTACCTGTGAGGCAAGTGGGCAACAATAGCGCCAGTTCAAGAGGTAGGTGAATATTTGCTCTTACCTGGAATGTAAAGAGTAGGCAAAAAGTTCTTTTATCTTCAGTTCTATATATTGTATCTGCCTTTGAGGCAAGTGGGCAACAATAGTGCCAGTTCGAAAGGTAGGTGAATATTTGCTCTTACTTGGAATGTAAAGAGTAGGCGAAAAGTTCGTTCGGGGACACTTTTGATACCAAATCGATATGCTAATTAATTAACCTATTGTCCTGTTAATTGGTTCACGACCCAGTGATGGTTGATTTATGACTGCTGGGTGATAATGAGTCCTTCTAGGAAACCCCTTCTACTCCTCCTTCCCCATCACATTGGAAATCCCCAATACCCCCTCGCAAATACAAGCACAAATTAGTTGGTTAATTAATTAAATTGATCAATTAATTAACCTCTCCCTTTGTGGAATATCCTCCAGCCCTTCCGTCCCCCACTCCACCTCCTCCTCTCCCGCCATCTGGAAACTGGCAGGAAAAAGACTCAATTTGTGCTGTAGAAAAAGGATCTCACAACATGGAATTCAA
Source organism: Schistocerca cancellata (assembly GCF_023864275.1). Classification (NCBI taxonomy): domain Eukaryota; kingdom Metazoa; phylum Arthropoda; class Insecta; order Orthoptera; family Acrididae; genus Schistocerca; species Schistocerca cancellata. Next base: position 218,347,723 of record NC_064631.1, read on the forward strand.
ATCAATTCCAGTAATAGTATGTCTTTGAATTCAGTTAGCATATTCTTTACTTAATAAGATTTCAGGTGGCAGGGCTACCCCACATGGGTAGAGTTCACATCTGCAGTCCCAATGCCCCCTTCCCATGACATAGTAACTGTGAGCTCTGGGGGATGTAATGAAGTGCAATACATTAGCCATTATTTGGGTCGCCCACGCCTGTGTCTGTTTTCCAGGCTCCGCCACGGAGGTCAGATCAATGTACTAAATACCACCAACCACGGACCAGATGTCAGCCTCCTTTGATCTCGCGGCCCCGAAGAAAGCATCAGGTGGTGGCATTCTGCTGACTGGGAAATTCCAGACTCGCTTCCTCTCTGTGTCTCTTTCAAGTAGTAACTTCCTGTTTGTGTGTGAACCAACGTCTGCAAACACGCAGACAGAGGTTCTCAATCCTCTTTAGAATACTGTGATCCTATTGGCTAATGCTGGAGACAAAGGGAAATAGTCTGTTTGCGCTACCCTACCAAATTATTGTTTAACAATTTACAGGAGCCAAATAGATCTACATGTACAACCACATAGATACTCCGCAAGTCACCGCACGATGCGTGGTGGAGGGTATCATGTACCACTAGTAGTGAGTTCCTTTCCTGTTCCACTCACAAACAGAGCGAGGGAAGAAACTACTGTCCATATGCCTCTGTATTACCCCAGATTTCTCATATCTTATCTTCAAGGTTCTTACTCACAATGTACGTTGCGGCAGTAGAATCGTTTGGCAGTCAGCTTCAAATGCCAGTTCTCTAAATTTTCTCAATAGTTTTTCTCGAAAAGAACGTCGTTTTCCCTCCAAGGATTCCCATCTGAGTTCCTGAAGCATCTCTGTAACACTTACATGTTGTTCTAACCTACCGGTAACAAATTTAGCAGCCCGCCACTGAATTGCCTCGATCTTCTCCTTAAAATCGACCTGGTACGGATGCCATACATCCGAGCAGTACTCAAGAATAGGTCGCATCAATATCCTATATGCATTCTCCTTTACAGGTGAACCACTCTTTCCTGAAATTCTCCCAGTAAAGCGAAGTCAACCATTTTCCTACCACTGCTCGTTCCATCTCATATCGCTTTGCAACATTACGACCAGATATTTAAACGACTTGATTATGTCAACCAGGTCGCTGGCAATATTATATCCGAACAATAGAGATTTGATCCTCCAACTCACCGGTATTAACTTACATTTTTCCACATTTAAGTCTAGCTGCCATTCATCACACCAAATGGAAATTTTGTCTAAGTCGTCTTCCTACAGTCACTCAACGTGGACAGCTTATCACACACCATGGCATCGTCAGAAAACAACTGCAGATACTGCCCATCCTGTCCGATAAATCATTTATGTATATTGAGCACAACAGTGGTCCGATCACACTTCCCTTGGTCGCTCCTGGTGATACCTTTGTCTCTGATGAACATTCCCCGTCGAGGATAACGTACTGGATTCTATCATTTCAGAAGTCTTCGAGCCAATCACATATCAGTGAACTTATTCCATATGCTCGTACCTTCGTTAACAGCCTGCAATACGGCACTACGTCGAATGCTTTTCATGAATCTAGAAATATGGAATCAGCCTATAGCGCTCCATCTATAGTTCGCAGTAGATCATGTGAGAAAAGGGAAAGTTGTTTCTCTACGTCAGGGATGCTGATTATTATCTCGTCCATGCAGGAGTCTGTCTGATGATCAGATGATGGTATGTTCGAACGATTCTCCAGTATCAACGATTTCTTGAACATAGACTTTAAAAAATTCAGCTTTCGTTTTGCTGTCTATTGCTTAAAGCACTCACCAACACCTCACGATGATTCTTCTTCACAGACCACCTCGAAGTTTTCATCTTACACTAAACATATCCGGTGAAAAAAGCCTTCCGATCGCATGTACTCGCGATCGCGAAGCATGCACTGTCAGCTGACTGCTGGATAGCAACACCGGTCGGGGAGACTTGCACGCTGCCAGCTGCACACCTATCCACATGCCAGCTGTAAAAGATGGACAGAGATCACACAGACTTCACCATGAACGCCAAGTAGTCAGGCAATACATGTACGTGGGAGGAATAATCGTAAATTGCAAACACTTGTCACAGTGAATCTTCTCACGCGACACACATGTCTGCTTCTGTTGCCGTTCACCCAGCATACTGGCCAGTTCCCTATTCATCCATCCAGAGAGTGCCATCGCTGGGGCTTGTTCCCCGCAGCTGTGGCAAAAAAGCTTGGAGCTGTGGACAAAAGGTTGGAGCATTGTTTGTAACTAACCAGCCATCACAGGCTAGCCGTGGCTTCCAGTCCATCGAACCCTTCTGCCTAAGCCTGCCACTGGCCACGGCATACTGCAAGGCCAGCGCGCATGACCTGGGTGTATACTTCTAACTGCAAACCCAGACTCGACATAGACTTTCTTTCTTCTTTCTTTCGCTTACGCCATAGTCCGGCAGCGATCGCAGGGTCTACGTGGTTACAACGGATTTGGCAATGTTAGTGTTAGGGATGGCCGGATGCCCTTCCTGCCGCCACCCCATATCCCCAGGGACGGAATCAGTGTACCCCAACTGTCTGTGTCTAGTGCAAATCGTGAAATAGTGCGAACGTGTTTCGAATGTCTGCGAAGCGTGTAGCTGAGGCGGAACATGGGGGCCAGCCCGGTATTCACCTGGCGGGATGTGGAAAACCACAGTCTCGACATAGACTCTCCCCAGTTTAAAAAATCCACTTTACCCAATCTGAGACAAGGATGCTGTTGTATATACACATCAAATTTCTCAAGCGAAATGTAGATTCATCCTTTCTACATCTGTTATTTTCGAAGACAGAAGAAATAGGAGCATACACACTGTTTCATATCACTGAAGTATCGTTACTTGTTGTGAAAATCCTGTATAACAGTATGGCATAGGTTTATATCTCCTCTAAATATTCTCCCATTAGGTAGAAGAATATCTGTTCTGTTCAGCTTAATATCTGTCACGTCCTGTATCACTAATCTAACAATATATTACATCCCTGTCACAGGATGCCTACTCACTTCTGAACTCTCTTACAATAGCCAAATACCTCAACACCTATGAAGTTTCTTAAGGCAGAAGCACAGAGGAGTTGGAAATACGAGGTTAATGCTACGTAATATCTTATACATTCGGTAATATAGCTGCTTTTATTACGATGGATATCTGTACCTGTGTGGGTAGGAGACTGAAATTCCGTCAAAAGATCTCGCCGCAACGAAAAACGCCTGATTACCCCGCCAACCCGCGAATCATGTCCTTGGTACTCTCGCCCTCCCCTCCACCCGCCCGACGGCACGCCGTTGATATCAAACTGACTGACTAATTAATAAAATTTATCATGAGAGCCGCTTTGCGTGGCGACTAGTTTTTACCCTGCAGTCGGATTACATCCGCTAGATAACTCAAAGGGGACTGGAGGGAGAGCGATGTTCTTTTCGAGGGACACTGTTGAGGAAAGACATTTAAAGCTGATTGCAGAAGGATTCTACCACCACCAACTTATTTTTCACGGAGGAGCACGAAGATAAGATACGAGAAACTGGCGCTCATACGGATGCATATAGACAGTCTTCCTTTCCCTTGCTCTTTGGCAAGTGGAGTAGGAAAGGAAATGACTTCTAGTTGTACAGAGTACCCTCCACCACACGCCATACGACGGTTTGTGAAGTATACATACAGAAGTAAATGTAAATTTAGTCTACCTATTAAGGTGTCAACCCATCTATTTATAGGCACACAAAACTCGCAGAAGGATATTGTACGTATCTTATCTGTTGACAAAGCAAAAAACGGAACATATGCTGCCGACTGTCCCTCGGTAAAAATCTTCGTATTAGCCCCTGATTTTCTCATTGCAGTCATGTCGCCAGATTTATGTTCGAGGTTGCCATATGTTTGCTCACAACACTTGGAAGAGTCGGTACAGAGCCCACCTCTCTTCTGCCCCTTCGTCGAGTATCGCTCACCTGCCTCACTCTCACGACTCATCCATTCTTCTATACATAGCATTTCTACGAGCAAGAGGTGTCTTGCGAAGTCACAGATCCCTGATAATTCTCTAGAAATGCCACCACGTTCCTATAGCACTGTTCCATTATTATAAGACTGTCTAATACTCCACCGGTCGCTGACTAGGTATACAGACATCAGTTCAGAGTACACGCAGACTGCATAAAGAAATTCAGAAGCATAACACATACAATTCATCGATATCGTATGACTGCCTATAAATATCGTTCTGTACTCGTGCATGTCTTAATCTCCTTTACCTTTATCGTATTCCTAAATTACCACGCCATCAATACGAAAGTGTAATGGTAGCAGAGTCGTCACTGACAGCAGAATCCCCCCCCCCCCCCTCTCTCTCTCTCTCTCTCTCTCTCTCTCTCTCTCTCTCTCTCTCTCCCTCATAACTTTTGTGACATCCGACGGAGTAAAACTACGAACTAAAAAAACTTCGCTAACGGTACCTGGTAGAGAACTCAATAACTCTTTACCGTATCTTTTTTTTACAATATATATCGGAAAGAAATACCGTCTATATGTGGACATCAACCATAAGTGATGATCACATTAATTACTCGTGTATTGGTCCACTGGAACAGGCAGCCAGTGATCGAAGGCGTTTCCACGGAGCTGTGTGATAGTTTGTCGCCAGTACCGGAAGAGACCGTATATCACAGCCTATCAGTCACAATTGTTGTTTCATAAGCAATTTGGTACATTGTGTTTTTGCTGTAACACATCGCAACAGTGTATGACTACATCTGTGTACTCAACCATACATTTTATTTTTCTACCACGACTCTGAGGCCTGTGTCAGGTGCTACACCGACATTTAACACGATTCGAGCCATTGGATCTTGCAGAAAACAGGATGTCGCATGGTAAACTAAGCTGCTCCCAAAAGACACAGGATGACTGAAATTAAGGATAGAGGCGGTGTGTCTTATTTATAAAGATGTGGAAGACATCGCAACATATGGAAACTGGAAGAATTGGCGGCATTTTGGAGCGTTTCCAAACAGCTGTACGAAGAAATACGGTTAACCTCATCTTACACAATGAAGGGGTAACAGATGTCCCGGTGTCCCGTTTATGAAGAGACCAAAAGCACTGGTTCCTAACATTCGTGGTGAATATTGCACACAAGTACATGATCACTGTTTCGGTGTCCTAGGTGTTGGTCATCTTGACCCTCAAATCTTTGAACACAGTGTCTTTCATTTTTGTGGCTTACAATGCATAGCCACATGTGGAACAAGGGGGTATTCTGCAGAATTTAGACCCATAGAACGCAAATTGTATTCCCCATTAGTCGTCAATCCCACCGGTGGAGGAATGTAATGATTTTCATACGCTCAGGCGACCATGTAAGTATACTCGTTCATCCAAGCTTTTGTTATATTTTCATCAATTTTACGTATTTTCCATCAATTTTCTTAATTTTACCAGGTTGTCCGTAATTAGAACCCTTTTTACACTATCACTCGAAATTCAAACGACCTCTTGTACGGTTTGTTCCGTCATATAGGTACGAAACGCAGGTTGACTTGCCTTCAACTACCTAGTTTCAACTGCTTTCCAGGTCATTCAACTACCCACTATCCACATCCGTAAAACATGCACACAGAGCATGGTAAATAGGGAAATTCTACAGATTGTACCAGGTTAGCAATAAGATATGTAAATTTTCTCCTGAAATATTTTATTAATTTCTACGTATTCATTTACACACAGAAAACAACTCATTCTTTCTTTTTGGTTGGTGTGCTTTTCATAACCTGCACCTTAATGTTTGTTTTATTACTTAAATCTCCATTGGACTCTTGTAATTCTTTCTCCAGTCAGTAATTTGACACATAGAAAGAAGGTATGTTCTCGAATTTCAAAACATATCTAAATTTTTCCTGTAATCTGTATAGTTTACGGTTTCAACATCTAGCTCTGTTCCTTCCGGGAGTTCATCTAGACGAGAGCATTGGGTGATTTTAATCTTGTTTCTTATTTCCTGCATAATGCTATTGTTATGACGCTCAGGATCTTCCTGGGTGTAAGCTAACAGTTTTTCTGCCGCACATTCGTGTGGAGTTTCCGTATAGAACTTTATGTTTACAGCTTTCGCAAAAGAGTGATCATTAAATGTTGTTATAGCGTAGGTTTTAAGCTCTGCAAAAGATTTTTCTGTTGCTAAATGCACAATACGCTGTCCATTACACTTAGACACGTAGCCATCCTTTTTAAGCACATACAGGTGAGAGTGGAGCTTTATTAACAGGTTTTTCGTGTGTCCTTTACTATAGTAAATGTCTTTGAACCTATCATTTTCTGACAGGACTCAAACGTGTGGCCACTTACCAGTACTTTAACAGTAAATGCAGATAATTTATATTCCCATGTGATAGTCAGATTTCGTCACACACCATGTTTAAAGCAATAAGTGAGCCCTGCCTACGCATTTGATATAGCTTCCAGTTCCAGTCGCAGTTCATATTCTTCGCTATAACTCCAGTCTTCGTTTTTTGGTTACGATCTCTTCTATTTCTAGTTTTGTTTTTCGTGCACACACCACATTAATTGCAGTTAAGGGCGTAATTCTTTTTAGTGGGAATGGCTTAAGTCTCTGTGAGATTTTTGGTCTTTTTCTTAGGACTTGAGGAATAACATGGTTTGTGGGTCGACCCTCATTGGGCGATATAGAACTTATAAGGTGGTTATTCTACACACTTGGACTTGTGATTTGATACATAAATTTGTTATACATCTTTACTCTGCAATTGGAGGTCATCCACGATAAACAGTTTATTCCAACTGTCTTATCGTTGTCCACAATCACATTGCTGCTTACCTGGCTGTCTCCCTCCACGCAGAAGTCGGGGTTTGATGTTAGTAGTCGCACATGCCATTTTATTAAAAATCAGACAAAATCTTCCGTTATGTCTGAATCCAAATACACGTTGCTGTTGCTGTTGCAATATTCCAAGCAGTGCTTTCATTAGAACATCCATTTTAAAGCCAGCTAATTCCAATGTATTTGTTATAGCTGCAGGAATTTTACATTTCTTTGAAATGGTTTCCAGTGCTTACTTTCCGATTTCATCGAGTATTCCTCTTGTTGTCACACCATTGCTCCCGTGTAGGATAATTGTTAGTTTCACCTTAACTCCATGTCTTGCAGTGACGAACTTGGAGAATTTACTGCGTGGGTAATAGTTAAATGAACCACACATCTCCTTCTTTTAATATGAAACATCTTCCCTACTCTAATTAATCCTGACAGTCCATAATCTTATCACAAAACGGTTCTGTAATATGAGTAAGGACATTTAAATTATTCTTGCTTAGGGGCGTACCATTTTCAGTGTAATTTATGTTGCCAGTGTCAGAAACAAGATTGACCAGGTTCTCCAGTAGTAATCGTAAACCAAAGCGTTTGTTAGTTGGTCTTGTCCTGCTCCCTAATAACTAAGACATTGGAGAAATCCATGTTGAAATTTTCAATTACCACAGAAGACTAATCAGTTAAGGCTGTCAAGGCTCTTTTTGCACTCAAAGGTGGAGGCGCTTCCCCTCACGTGTTCCTCCAGTCATACATTCTAAATCTGGTTGTACTTGCAATCCAATTGTGAAACCTAGCGGGATTGCGCTATTTTCTGTGCAGGGCATCTGTGGGAGGCAGTACCACTCTATCCCGCGCCTCACAAACACGCTATCACGCTTGGATACAAAGTTCCAGTATTCCATCCAGAGACTGCGTTGTACCATCCTGCCAAAAACTGTGTCCAGGTACAGCGCTGTACTCTACTGTCTGAATGCTGCGCTGTGCCACCCCGCCTGAAATTGTCTCAGTTACAGCCCTATGCTCTGCTCTGAGTAACCAGAAGTCACCCGTTGGGATTTTTTGTGATCAATCAAAGGCTTTTGATTGTGTAAATCATGGGATACTTCTAGATAATCTCAAGTACTGTGGTATGAATGGGACGGTGCTCAAATGGTTTAAATCATACCTAACTGGAAGAGTGCAGAAACTTGAAATAAGCAGTTCACAAAATACGCAAAAAAATTGTGATTTCTCAAACTGGGGAACAATCAAGAATGGGGTGCCGCAAGGTTCGGTCTTGGGTCGTCTGCTGTTCTTAATATATATTAATGACTTGCCATTCTATATTCACGAAGATGCAAAGCTGGTACTTTTTGCCGATGATACAAGTATAGCTATCACACCCAACAGACAAGAATTAACTGGTGAAATCTTAACGATATTTTTCAGAAAATCATTAAGTGGTTCTCTGCAAATGGGCTCTCATTAAACTTTGACAAAACACAGTATATACAGTTCCACACAGTAAATGGAATGACACCATTAACAAATATAGACTTCGATCAGAAATCGGTAGCTAAGATAGAATATTTAAAATTTGTAGGTGTATGCACTGATGAGGGGTTGAACTGGAAAAAACACACTGAGGATCTGCTCAAACGTTTGAGTTCAGCTACTTATGCTATTAGGGTCATTGCAAATTTTGGCGATATACGTCTCAGTAAATTAGCTTACCACGCCTATTTTCATTCTTTGCTTTCGTATGGCATCATGTATGGCATCATGTTGCGTGTAATCAGAATAATTGCTGGAGCTCATCCAAGATCGTCCTGCAGATACTTATTTAAAGAGCTAGAGATCTTCACTGTAGCCTCAATATATATATTGTGCTGTCACCGCCAGACACCACACTTGGTAGGTGGTAGCTTTAAATCGGCCGCGGTCCATTAGTACATGTCGGACCCGCGTGTCGCCACTGTCAGTAATTGCAGACCGAGCGCCACCACACGGCAGGTCTAGAGACGTACGAGCACTCGCCCCAGTTGTACGAAGACTTTGCTAGCGACTACACTGACGAAGCCTTTCTCTCAATTGCCGAGAGATAGTTAGAATAGCCTTCAGCTAAGTCCATGGCTACGACCTAGCAAGGCGCCATTAACCATATCTAGAGAGAATCTCACTTGTATCATCAAGAATGCTGTATACAAATGATGGATTAAAGTTAAGACAGAAGCTACGTACTTTTCTTTATAGCATTCATTACATATCCTGTTTCATACCTCACGCCAGCAGGCGTGTGTAAACGCGTGCATTTCGGCTACTTCCGAGTGGCGTGGCTGTCTTGATACGCCACAACATATATATATATATATATATATATATATATATATATATATATATATATATATATATTCACTTACGAAATTTGTTATTAACAATCCGAACGCATTCAAAAGTAATAGTGTATATGGCTACAACACTAGGAGAAAGGATGATCTTCACTACTCAAGGTTAAATCTAACTTTGGCTCAGAAGGGGGTAAATTATGCTGCCACAAAAGTCTTTGCTCACTCACCCTTAAGTCTGTCAGACAGCCATATAGAATTTAAAAGGAAATTAAAAGAATTTCTTAATGGTAACTCCTTCTACTCATTAGATGAATTTTTGGATGTAGTAAGTGGGTAATTTCCCATACACCCAACACAAAAAAAAAGAAATTAAAAATATTAAGTGTCACGTAATATTTTGCGTAATGTAATATCTTGTGTAGGCACCTTTTATTAACCTGACACATTCCACATCATTACGAAATGTCGTATTCATGATCTATGGAACAAGTACTAGTTTAATCTAATCTAATCTGTGGATATTGCACAGTAGTGGACGGAGCCGGAAGCGTGTCTCGCGAGGCCAGACAGCCGCCGCCGGGGATAGTCGCTGAGACAGGGTACTGACCTGTGCGACTGCAGTCGCCGCCACGCCACCCAACCACGATCAGAACAGAGGTCCGTGGCGCATGACGCCGCCACGGTAGGACTCAGAAAGGCTATGGATTCCAGTTACGTCCACAAAGCTACAATCTTAGCAGCATGTGCACCTGTGAGCTCCTCCCAGCCACCGTCGTCGCCACCTAGAATATTACGAGTGGAAGGAAACCTTGCTCAGAGGGCCAACAACCAATGCATTGCAGCTGATCGATAAATGTTGTTATGCTGCCGTCAGGAGCCATCCGTGGTCTCAGTGCCACCATCCTCTTTCTCAGGCCCGGTAGACAACCCGTTTGAATCCGGCAACGGGCAGTGGAGTCAAGCATCTGTTTACACTGGTGTCAGGAGGACTGCTAAGGCAACATGGAGGATGGACCTCGTGGAGTTATGAGTCAGCAGCAAGGAACATCTTCACCGACGGTGTGCCACACAGTAAGTGCCGATTTCACTTATTATAGGTTTCAAGCCTGTTTGTCTGTCCCTTTAACTGTCTTTTGCTTGACCATTTTTGTATTCTTTGGCACACTTTCCTCTTGATTAAATTGTAGTAATTGCGAAGGAACTCTCAGCTGCTGAAGCTATTGAGCAACTAAGGGAACATGTAGATAAATTACAGATAGAGACTAATGAGCTCAGAGCAGTGGAGAGGGAACAGTCACATCCCAACCCACCTACCCTGAATGCCACTGCTACGGGACTGGTTATCCCGCTTTCAGGGAAACAGGAATAAAATGTTTTTCTCTTTTTTTACTATTTAACTACAGCTACCAAATTCGGGGACGCAGAAAGAAGCATTTATTACGTGTTGCTAGACTGATGTTTACGGGACACGCTAGAGCGCATTTTATGTGTAATGAGAATGTGAGGGAGGCTAAAATATTTGATGATATTCAGGAAGAGTTAATAGAGAGATATCGGAGGAAGAACACGGAAAGATATTTTCGGATATAACTTATTAGGGTTTTTCGTAAACAGGATGAATCGATTGAAAGTTCGCTTACCTTGTTTGTAAAACCAGTATAGGTACCTATGAGCTCACAGATGATGATAGGGTTAAGTTGGTAATTTTGCAGGAAGCGTAGCAAAGGGCTCTTGACACATTTTTTAAGGGACCTACAATCGGAAATGTCAAGAAACGTTAGTCTGGAAATTCTTGAGTATTAAGTGAAGCAGTGGATAGTACATTACCATTAGAGAAAATTGAGTCATTGTATAGGTCACGTGAACGTCGGACAGTGTTTAACGAGGACATAAATTGTTTTCAGTGTGGTCGATAGGGTCAGTTACAAAGAGATTGTAGATAGGAACGTTGCAGGTATTGTAAAATGTCTTTTCACTCGGATCTGCAATTCCGTAACAGAAATCAACAACTACGGGAGTTTCAATCGCAGGGTAGATCTTACGGGCAGCAGTTAAACAGCGCAGGGGTGGGGTGTTCACTGCGCCACGTTCCCAGTAAGAATTAGCACATGTAAGAAAACAGTGGCAGATTTTTTTCTGACCGGCTATATAGGGCGGAGGGATAAAGTATATAAAATGCTATTGGATACTGGTTCTTAGGTATCGGTTGGAAGTAAGGGAGTATTTGGGGCAAATAGGTTAAGTGTACCACAATGGACGTTAAGTGGCGTAGGGTGGAGAGCGTTTAAATCCGCTCGGTGCTGCAGTGCTGAAGTTCCGTGTGTGGGAGGTTATCTTCTAGGTGGATGCAAAAGCTCTTCCCGTGGTTATTCTCGGACTCTATTTCGCGGTTGTACATCGCACCATAATTGACCTGGAAAGGCATACGGTTGAAGTAGATGAAACTTTTTTTCGGCTAGGTTCTGCAGCCGGAACATCTTCGCTGTCGCAAGATACTTCCCATGGCCAGGTGAAGCCAATTAAACTGCGTACAAGGGCACTTTAAGTGAATTCGCGCGATCACATGCCGAAAGGTACAGGAAAGGTAGTCTGGACTGCCAGTGAACTCGTTGTGTATCATTGAACCTTTGGTGGTCAACGAAGTACTAGATGCTGTTAGTTGTTTTATATGAAGTACCATGTCCTACGTTCATTAGGTAGATGACACGAGGTTCCTGACAGTATTGATAATTTTGTCCCCGAGGAAGTAAAGTTGTCGCAGGGTACCCTGGTTACAAATTTAGACGTGTTAGATGAGGCTGAACTATACGGCGATTTTACAGAAAATTACACAATGCCGGGAGAGTCTATTGACTGGTAAGTGCTAAGGAGTAAGGTAGCACACCCTGAAGCACTGGACAGAGCATTAGTGAAAAACTGTTGTGAGTATGTGGAATTATTTCATCCGTCGGGTCTATTACCACCAATACCGCTTGTTCAGCAGTAAATAACTACTGGAAGTGAAGCATCCGTCTACAAAGGACTGTATCGAGCTCCAAGGCATTTACAGCCTGTTATGGAAGAGTTTATAGATCAGCAACTTAGAGATGGCATCATAGAACCTAGTTGTAGTTCCTGTTCTGCTCCCATTGTAATTGCAAGCAAAAAATCACCAGATGTTGGCAAAGGATATCATTTCTGTTGTGACTACCAGTTCCTCAAGCAGAAAATGGTATCGGATGCATATCCTATGCTTAATATAACAGAGATATTGGACATCTTGGGTCAGTGTCGGTAATTCACAACACTGGATTTGTGTAGTGGTTACCATCAGTTGGAAGTGACCCAGGAGGACCGCCTGAAAACTGAGTTCTCAATGCTGGCTGGACGCTCTCAGTTTCGCCCGCATGGCTTTTGGATTTAAAAACGCACCGGCATCCTTTCAGTGTTTGTTGAATAGTGTGTTGTTTGGATTAAAGCCAGGCCAGTGAATGGTGTACCAGGACGACCTAATCATATATTCAAAGGATATTCCAGAACATTTGGAGCAGTTGCGCGGGGCGTTTGATGGTCTGCCTACATCACGGTTAAGAATGGGTTTAGAGAAACGTCATTTTGTACTGCAAGAGGTTCGTTTTTTTGGGTCACGTTACAGGGCAAGAAGGAATTTGTACCGATCCAAAGCTAGTTGAGGCCATTCAAAATTTTCTAACACCTATCAAGGTAAAGGAATTGAAATCTTATTTGGGGCTCGAGAATTTTTACTTGAAGTATGTTCAGGAATTGCAGAAGTTGTTAGATCTCTTATGCAGCTGCTACAGGAAGGAGTGAAGTTTCATTTCACTGCTGAGTTTGAGGAGGTTTCCAGAAGTTAAACGATCTGTTAACATCTGATCCTGTTTTGGTCAATCCGGAATTTGAAAACCCGTTTAATCTCTCTTGTGATTCGGGCTACTTTACGCTAGAAGTTATTTTGAGTCAGGAAGTAGATGGACACGAGCACCCTACTGCATACGCTTCACAGCAACTCAGTAACGCTGAATGAAAGTATTCCAAGCAAATGCTCACAGTGGTTTCTGAAATTTGGTGCTTTCTTTGTTACCTGTATACGAGATGATTTAAAATGGTGACTGACCACACAGCGCTTATGTGGCTTTTAGGACTTAAAGAGCCTAATAACAGACTGTTGAGATGCTCTGTGCAGTTAAGCGAGTTCGATTACAAGGTAGTACATAAGCCGGGAAGGTCGCACGCAAACGGTGATGGACTCAGCCATCAGGTATGTGCTATGGAATGCATGAGCATTGTTATGGAACGCATAGACAAGTGAATGGAGCACAGCAAAAACTGCTGAATCAGACTGTAAGCAGTTTTCTAAACAGTAGCAGTTTTGCAGGGAGGACGGAGTATTCTATCGAACAATGCAACATGGACCACGGTTAGTGTTACCACAGAACTTGCATGACGAAATGTTGGGCAAGTGCATGATTTGATTTTAGTGGGACATGTGGTTCGAAGCGAAATGGAGAGAAGGGTAACGCATGGTTATTGGTGGATGATGCATATGCAGGACGCGGACCGTTACGTGAAAAATTGTGCGCCCTGTGCTCAAACTGCAGAACTTCACCGCTAGAAAAGTAAACTAGAGGTTACCGGGAGCTAATAAACCCTTCCAAATGAGAGGGTTTGTTCTGGTGTATCGACAAGCGCCGGCACGAAGATTGAAAAAGCAAAAGCAGAGAAGGCAGTGAGACGATGTCAGCCAACAGCCCGCTGACTGGGACCGCACCACGACAGGAGCGCCCTCCAGCCGATGAGAATATAAGCTCCGCTCCTGCCAGCCTCAGCCACACAGAGCCAGACTGGGCCTTGCAGACCAGCACAGTTTCAGCACAGTAGTAGGAGACCACTACGACAGCAGTCGACCTTGTATGTAGCAAAAGACTCCGATTTGTTTTCATGTCATCTATCGCTTACGACTCCTGTGTAGATTCAAAGTTAAGTATTGTTAGTCTTCCTCATTGTAATAAAAGCTATTAATGTGATTTGCTTCAATCGGGTTACAGCATTCCAAGAACGCAGCAACCTTTAGGCACCCTATACGCGAGTGGGCAGGACCCCACAGTTGTCGACGTGGCCTGTAAGGTGTCAGGCAAATCCTACACCTTCCATGAAAACCCTGACATGATAAACAAATCCAGTAGTATGTCACATAGCTCCGAATAAATCGTGACATTAAATTAACAAAAGTAATACGATTAACGAGTGAGCAAATGGAATACCACAGACTAACACAACAATGCCTAAATGCGTGTCATACCTTCCCACCGTAAGACAGACGCGCTTCCGAGGGGAGAAAGGAGAACAGAAGCCGAGAGCAGAACCGTGTTAAGGTGGAAGGCCCTACGATAAGGGACGAACACCCACGTCGCCAGCTAACCGCTAGGACCACCGCCCAGCCCATGTTAAAAGCTGGAGCCCTCCAGAAGAACAGTATAGATCTTACGATAACACAAAAAGGGCCACCCCCGGCCGCAAGTTTTAGCGTGAGACTTTTTCGCGTCTCTGTTACATCAGGACCACCCCCCAGCCCATGTTAAAAGATAGAGCCCTCCAGAAGAACAGTATAGATCTTACGATAACACTAAAAGGACCACACCAGCTGCAAGTTTTAGCGTGAGACTTTTTCGCGTCTCTGTTAAGTTGCAAACTTTAAAAACATTGCCCCACCACGAAAAGTATAACGTTTCTCATTGGATAGACAGAATTTTTGTAGGCGGAGCTTAAGATTAACATTGAGACCCTGATTGGTCAAATGAAAACACAGCCAGATAGTTTTTTTTAAACCAACTTCGGTAAATTGTAGTAAGGAGAAGTTACGAGAGAGTTGCTTCCGAGACGGCGAGGTGAGCGGAGCTGTGCTGCCTGCCGCCCCCTGACGAACACCGACAAGGTAACAAACGCACGCGATGGCGCATAACAGCGCATAAAGCTTCACTCAGAACTGCAGAAGTCTCATCTGTTATACCCCCCTTTTTGCGTAATACTAGTGTCGATCGTCAATTAAAGCTCATGGTGTTCACATTTGCCACTTGAAGTAAAAATCTGAAACGCGATGATTTTTCTGTTATATAGTTATTGAGAAGCCACATCAGCCACTGTAATTTACTATAAGTTAGATAAGTAATTAAGGATAGTTGATGGTCACTGTAGACCATTTTGATAATTTTCTCTTTTGTGATATGGCATAGGTCATCCTTCGATCCATTGTAGAACTTGGAAACCCATTCAGGGAATAGTCCTTCACATTTTTGTTGAACGCAGTTGGTTTTTACCATCCTGTATTAAAACATTTCCTGCAATTTATAAACAATGTTTTGTGAGTAGAATAAAATTTCCAATGGTAAACTTAACTGCTTTTTCTACGTTATTTTACCAGCTAACTAAAAATAGGAAAGCCTTGAACCCCTTCCACTAAATTTAGTTAGTATTAAGATTATTTTACAGGGAGTGCAGTGGAGCTGACGCTGAAATCATTAAGTTTTTGGTTATATCATCGCTAGTCTCACTGAACTCTTCTGAACTCTACATGTCATGTGTGGTCTGGCGTCTCCTTACCAGCAACAGGTCCCAGGTTCAAACTAGTCAATTCCCTAAAAAACACGCTCAGACGTCGTTGCGCGAAAGTGGTAGGGAGACACGATATAGAACAAACAGACACCACGCAAAATCTTAGAGGCCTTATAACCAAACTCCACTCTTGACGGTCATGGAATTTTCTGATTTTTGCTGGCGTCTTAACTCTCTCTTGTCTTTACTTTGCAGGGACACCCATTTGCTTGTCGTTTTTCTTAATCAGTGTTTTCAGGTGGGCGTTGTCCAAATTTTCTTTGCTTTTTTTTACTTGCTTGCCTTGTCTGTTAGTTGCATCTGTGTCTTCCAAAATGCCAACCCCGCCTCTCCCGCCCCCTGTTCGGGCGCCAAACGTTAGATGACACACATCTAATGCATATGTTTCGATTCCAGACGCAACAGATTTCCACGTTACTCAACACGGTGCAGCAGCTACTGGCCAATGCTTTGCACCCGATAGAACAAGCACTACCTACTACAGCTGCTATACCATCTTTTCGACAGTTTCGTGACCAAGAAGAGGAATGTCTCGAGTGGTTGTCACAGTCTGAGGCGCACATCCTATCTCACAACGTACCAGGTACTGTGAAACTTCCATATCTATTATCCATGGTAGAAAGTGCAGTGTTCCACCTCATTCAAAAACTCTTTCCAATCACCACTCTGAGTGAGCTTGCTTACGACTCACTAACAAACTATTATGACCAACAAGTGAATGTGGTAGCAGCTAGGTATCAATTCTTTAATTGCAAAAAACGGTCAGAACAAACTTATCGCGAATGGGTAACAGATTTTCAGGGTATGACAAGGAAATGCAAATTCAGATGTGCTTCCAGTGATTTATATTCAAGTGTTATGTTGCATGATGCGATCGTGCACGATGTACCTGATGTCGAATTCAGAGAACAAATTTTGAAACAGTCCGATCCACCTTTTCAGCAGGTAGTGCAAATACTAGATCAATACGAATGAGGTGCCTTGTCAACTCATAAATTTGAGCGGCCAGCTATCTGTCGGGTTGAGTCCCTTACTTGCGATCGACCCAATCTGCACCGGTGGCTTGCGGTGGCCACGCGGAGTAAACAACGTTCCACGCCGCGTAAGCAGTTAGCTTTTTCTATTTATTTAACCGTATGCCGGTCTTTCAATTTGATGCCACTTCGGCGACCTCCAGCCGATGAGGATGATAGGATGATGATGAGGACAGCACAACACTCAGTCCCTGGGCGGAGAAAATTCCCCGACCCGGCCGGGAATCGAACCCGGGCCCAGAGGATTGACAATCCGTCACGCTGACCATTCAGCTACCGGATGCGGACAGCAGTTGGCTAAACAGGCAGCTACACAGAACAGAATTAAGTCTTGCCCTTGGTGTTATACAAGGCAGAAACGCCAAGCCTGCCCTCTCAACAAGCTCAGTGTTACACTTGTAGTAGGGATGCACATGTGCAATCCGCATGTTTGCAACGGAATGAATATAAGAATTCGGCCCACTCACAAAAATCTAGTCAAAGGCCCATGTCATTAATGCAGTATATTCAAAGTCTGCAACAGGCATTCGCAAAACTGGCATGAGAGCAGTTTCTTCAGTGATACACCAGTCAAACAAACTTTTTGTTCATTTACTTTTTTGTGGGAAACATATGAAATTTCAGATGCACGCAGGTACTTCTGTCACATTGCTCAGTCGTCATACATATGAACTGTTAGGATCCCCACGCCTGTCTAACACTAGCACGCAACTAATGGCTTACAATGGACAAATAATTCCCATTCTCAGAGCATGTACTTTGCCTGCAATGCATCACTCGCATACAAGAACAGTGACTTTTACAGTGCTACAATCATGTGACTGTGTGAATATATTTGGTCTTGATTCTTTTGATTTGTTTGTGTTTAACATTCAGGACAATGTGTTGTCAGTGTCTGCATTAAATGCTAAAGACAGTGTATCTAGCTTGCCTTAAGAATTCCTGGAACTCTTTACTGAAGGTTTAGGCAAAGCTAACAATTTTGTTGCATATATTACTCTGAAAGACAATGCTCAGCCGAAATTTTGCTGGGTCAGAACTGTTCCCATTGCATTACAGGATAAAGTCGTAGCTGAACTTAAAATAAAATGTCCAAATGTGTGAGAATTGCTAACGGACCAAACTGCTGAGTTCATCGGTCGCTAGACTTACACACTACTTAAACTAACTTATGCTATGAACAACACACACACCCAAGCCTGAGGGCGGACTCGAACGGGCGGGAGGTGCCACGCAATCCGTGACATGACGCCTCAAACCACGCGGCAACTCCGCACGGCAGCTGAACTTAAAGAATTGCAAGATAGCAGCGTTATTACGCCCATATCTGGTAGTCATTGGAGAGGTCCACTGGTTTTGCTCCCCAAACCTTCAGGTCGCATTCGCCTCTCTGTTGACTTCAAGTCTACAGTCAACTCACAAACAGTCTTTGATACTTATCTATTGCCACGTCCACAGGATCTCGTGGGCTAATAAGGCGCTGGACACAACTTTTCAAAAGTAAATACCACTCGATGAAGAATCTCAAAGTATGTAGTTAATACTCCTTTAGGCTTGTTTAAATATTTGCGTTTGCCTTTTGGCAGTGCTCCCGCACCCACAATTTTACAACGATATTTGGAACAGCTGACTGCGCAAGTGCCAAACTATTCAAACTATTTGGACGATACTGTCGTAGCACGTCGTACATCTGAAGAACGTTGCAAATTTACGTGCTTTGTTTCGTTTGTTATTTGATGCAGAACTTAAGTGTAGACTGGACAAGTACGATTTTTTTTCCAACCTGAGTTGCAGTGTCTTGGTCATGTCATAAACACTCAATGTGTACATCCTCTTCAGTCGCATTTGTTAGCCATACGAGACTTGCCAGTTTCTCGCAATATCACCGAATTACAGTCACTTTTAGGGAAAAATGAACTATTATATTCGTTTTATACCGAATGCTGCACAAATCGCAGCTCCATTGCATCGCTTGCGTCGCAAGAATGTCACCTTTGTTTGGACAGATTAGTGCCAAGTAGCTTTTCAAAACATAAAGATGCATTGCTCAGTGATAGATGCTTAGTTCACATTGATCCTGGCAAATCAGTTGTATTGCAAATTGACGCTTCCTCTTACGGAATCGGTGCAGTGCTCTCCCATCAAAATTGTTGTCAAAAGCTTAGTGTAACTATTCACAAATTGAGAAAGAGGCTTTGGCTAATGTGTATGGTGTCACCAAATTTCAACACTATTTGTGTGGTACAAAATTCTACTTAGTAACGGATCACAAGCCTTTGCAGTCCTTGTTTTCTCCGACGAAACAGGTTCGTGTATGAACTGCCCAAAAATTGCAAACACGGGCCAATACCAGCACGAGATTGTGTATCGTCCGACAGCTCAACATGATAATGCAGGCGCACTTTCACGTCTTCCGATACCAGCTTTGACGCTTCTGCTGCATCCTGTTGTCACGTCAGTGCTCAGGATTCTGAAATTGCTTCAGCCTTTTTCGCTGACCTATAAGAAAAGTGCACAGGCCACGTAAGCTGATTCGGATTTGAACATTTTGCTCACATACATTCGCACATCTTGGCCGCGTTTCTTGCATAGCATAAAGAACCCCGTAGTGCGCCGATACTTTGTCCATCGGTATAGCCTCGCTCTACAGAAAGGTGTAACTCTTGTTCAAAATGACTGTGGGCAGTCACATGTGTTGATCCCTAAAGCTTTGGACAAAGAAGTGTTGCAGTTGCTTCGCCAAGGACACTGGGGAATGTTCGTATGAAACAGTTAGCGCTTAGACACTGGACTTGGCAGGGTATGGACGCCTAAATACAACAGATGACGTCACAGTGCTACGCAAGTGCGGAAAATTAGTCCGCTCCACCACAAAAATTCTCTGCTTGGCCTAAGTCGCAATCACTTTGTGGGACCGTTTTGGAACACTCGTTCTTTGATTGTGGTTGAATCGACTAGCAAGTTTGCTTTTGCTGTGGCAATGAACTCGACAACGTCACGTAGCGTAATTCCGGTGCTGACATCGATATTTTGCCTCGAAAGTTTACCTGAAGTAATAGTGTCCGACAAAGGACCTCTGTTTACGTCTAATGAATTTGGAAGATTCTGTGAAAACAATGGTACACAGTGTCTAACTAGTGGACGGTTCCATCCACAGTCAAACGGCGAAGCGGAACGTTTTGTCAGAACATTCAAACAGGAGATGGCCAGACTTCGATCCGCACACACCAGGGATCAAGGACTGCAACTGTTTCTCGCCTCATGTCGTTCGCACCCACGAGATGGACCATCGCCGGCGGAATTGCTTCACGGCCGCCGCCATCGGACACTCTTCCACCCTCCTCAGCATCCGGCGCCGAAGCAAGGCCGCAAGTATCGCTTCGCGCCACATGATTGTCATCTACAGGGTTTTTAGCAGCAGCAGACGGTGGACGAGAGGCGAGATCGTCCGTCGACTTGGCGCGTCCATGTAGCTTATTTAAGGCCCAGACAGCTTGCAGCGCCGTCATAAAAATCAGCTTCGCCTCTGTCATGTGCACGATGATCTTTCAGTGACTCTTCCCTCAGATTCGCGGATCCAGAAGACAGCGCGGCCACAGCAGCCGCCAGAGTGTGTCACCGCGACACCGCAGGACGACCCCATGTAGACGGAGCCTCCGCCTCCTCCGCCTCCTCGTCCTACCGATGAAGCTGGACCCAGTCGCTGCCTTCTTCATCTGATTCATGGCATCAGGAGATGGACGCATACCCTTCTGGTTTTTTTCTTGGGGACGTTTCCGCCAAAGTGCAGGCCGGATGGCGGGGTACGATAGGAAGCTTGACGTCCCCTGCAGCCACAGCTTCCGGTCACGCGAGGCGCGCCCACCCTCCTGCCTCCCCCGCCCCCACCGTGGTCGCACTCCCTACACAACGACGGTCTGTCACTTTTGGGGGGGGGGGAGGGAGGAATGTTCCAGCGTATCGACAAGCGCCGGCACGAAGATGGAGGAAGCAAGAGAAGAGAAGGCAGTGAGACGACGTCAGCCAATAGCCCGCCGACTGGGACCGCACCACGACAGGAGTGCCCTCTAGCCGAAGACAATATAAGGTCCGCTCCTGCCAGCCTCGGCCACACAGTGCCAGACTGGGACTCGCAGACCAGCACAGTATTAGGACAGTAGTAGGAGAGCACTACGACAGCAGTGACGTGTGGTCCATATCAATTGCATAAATGGATCTTGTTTTCATGTCGCCTATCGCTTGCAACTCCGTTATAAATTCAAAGTTGAGTATTGTCAGTCTTCCTTATTGTAATAAAAGCTGTTAATGTAATTTGCTTCAATTGTTATATAGCGTTCCAAGCACGCAGCATCCTTTAAGTAGCCTATAATCGACGATTGGGCAGGACCCCATAGGGTTGGACGTCCTCGAATCCCTAGGACAAACATCGGTGGGAAATCGTTACATGGTAATCATTATTGACCATTTTTTCTCGTTATGTTTCCATGATAGCTTTACTCGACCAGGAAGCCACGGCGGTGGCTCAGGCACTAGTTAACAAGCGGATACTTTGGTTTGAACACCTAAAACCATAATCACGGTTCAGGGTACGAAGTTTATGTAGCAAATAACGCAGCAGTTACCCAGGCTATTGCGCATTGCGAACTTATGGACGAGCATCTGCATCTTCAAGCTGACTGTGGCAAGAAATGAGTCCACAAGTCAATTGTGAATATGTTGCGATTTTAAATAAATTCCCAGCATAACAGTTGGGACATTCTATTGGCCTACGTCGTCACTACATACAACTCGAAAGTGCACCAGAGGGCAGGGTTATGCCCATATGAAATAATTTTTGGATGCAAGATGCCGTCGCCCTTTGGGTTTTTCAAAGTCCTGCCACGAGGAGACATCTCTCCTGTGAAGGATTTCGCAAGGAGAGGGAAACTTATCTGGAGGCAAGTATAAAAAATGAACATAAAGGCCTTAGAGAAGCAGGATGGGGCGTATGATGTGAAAGCAGTGTTACTCAAGTACCATGTGAGCCAGTGAGTTATGTTATCTAGCCCTTATGCGCTGAAGAGGAAAACAAAGAAATTCGTTACAAGGTACAATGGCCTTCATCAGGTAATAGAGATGACGTCACTGATTGGCGTTAAATTGCAGCTCTCCACTCTCCTTTCGATAGTCCATGTAAGCCGAATTCTGCTATTTAAAGGGGGATCTGGACAATTTACCTCACGTGGCCCCAGTTTCCATAGAACAGGTAGGCGAGGGGGGAAGGGGGGGGGGGTGTCGACGGACGAGGAGGAGAAAAAGGTAAAAGCAAAACGAAGAAAACAGGATAATATGGTGAATCATCGGTATATGCTAAGACCAAGAGCAGTGATGAGGGACTGACATTAGAATTTTATTTCCACGCGGGTCACACGTTCCTACCCCGGGACAGGAGAAGATGGAAGCAGCATCTGGGAGCAGCGCCTGTGAGAACATTCAGTCCATGAAGGAGGGATAGAGCATGGAGTCTTATCGAGTTAGTTCTATTATATTAAGAGTGTGTCTTAGAATTGGTTAAAGTATGTTCTGTGTCGGCAGGTGTTGTATTTTACAACCAAACGGAGATGATTATGTCCGACCAACAGTGGACATTAATGGTAAATTGCAGCATTTGGGCACTCGGGAACGAAATTCGGAGACTGGAAGAAATGTTTGAAAAATTGTACAGCATGATGAATAATCAGTCAGGGTATAATGGTACACAAGGAGAGTATCGTCTGTTACGATCGGAGTTTGCAAAGCTACAAGTACAACTACGACAGAACACGGATTCGATCTCGCAGGTTACACGAAAAAGAGGAGACGCAGGTGGTAGGATTATAAGGACAGTGTTTGGTACATCTGATGCAGATGGCATAGCTAATGTAAATAACGCATTGCAGGAAGTTCGGAAAGAGGTAGAAAGCAACCAGGAGGAAATGAATTTGCACACAAACCATCTCGTCAGTTTGGAAAGCGATATGCTGAATAACAGTCGGCAGCTTCGTGAGTTGGCTGCTACTTTAATGTCGCATATTAGGTCATCTCTCGAGACCACCAATATTGATGCACAGTTAATGATTACCATATTATTACGCACTCTTACTGACAGTTTAATGGATGTTCGTATTGAAACTAGGGAGTTGCAGGAAGCACTGTTGCACGGCACGCAAGGGGCCTTACACCAATTCTACTACCACCCGAACGACTGCTGACGTGTTTGAAAGAAATCCAGACTATTGCACCAGCACCTTTGGGACTTATTAATCTGGAAAGAGTGAAGTGGTTGACAATGTACTATCGCTTGGCTACCGCTACGAGCCACTTGGAAGTTGTAGTACAAATACCACTACCTTGTAGAGACTGCTGTTGTAGTGCTATGCGGTACACATCTACCCAATAGCATGGGAGTCTTTATGAAAGTACGTCGAAATACAGGTACAGGAGATCTTACTAGTGGCATCAGACAGACGCACTTGCCGCATGGAGTGTCCGCGTGCGGCTTAAGGCTCATATCACGGAATGCGCGGCCTCTCCCGCCACGGGCATGGGAGTGTTTGTTGTTCTTAGCGTAAGTTAGTTTAAGTAGTGTGAAAGTCTAGGGATCGATGACCTCAGCAGTTTGGTCCCTAAGGAATTCACACACATTTGAATTCACACAAAGACGCACTCATGCGTTAATGTCTACACAAGAGTTGTTACGCCGTCGCACCGAACCGGTTACCATCTGCCCTCGAAGTTAGTGCATACAATGTCAATGTATTGCAGTTTCGTATCGAAGGGGGTCGTGGTATGCCCTAAGGAAGTATTGTTGGTGGAGGGGGAATGCTTACAGCAGGTAGGACCACACTGGTTGCTTTCGATGGCAGAGCTGACAGTCGTTATTTGTACATGTTACAAGCAAGGCAAGCTAGATGGCATACAAATATTGGTGCTGCTGGGTCAAGGATTAATACTCAATGGAACTCGTTGTGAGATATGTGGACCCACTCTCTGCTTACCAGCAACAATAACAGGAACCGTAGCCACCAGTGTGGTCCTTTCCTTAATTTATGTATCTGACCTATCTTCCTCGGTTTTGCCCCCTGAACACCTTTCATTTCTTAATAATACCATTGACAAGGACCGGTTCACCTTTCTGGATCAGATGATCGCTAGCCAAGAAGGTCATGTTACCATGGAACATCTCGTAGAGCACATGAGAAGCTACAGAAGTAAGCAGCAGCAGCAATTGGTAGTCACTGGTTCATCAACATCAGCCGCTTGTGTATTGCTTGCGTATGGCGATCGGAGTTAATATTTCTTGATCAAGAGAAGAGTTGCCCAAATTGCACCCCTCCCTACCTTCAGCCTACGGGTTTAAACCGATACGGACGGCACTTCCCCCGACCCCCCCACCAAGCAAGGCAGTGTAATGATTGGACAGTCATGAAGGCAAAGACCAACTATGCTCAATGACCATGATGCACAATGGTGTGTAAGAGCGAGAACTATTGTGTAATTAGACGTGACAAGCCACAATATGTAGTTTCAAAGGAAGTGAACCGTGTAAATATGGTACAAGACCAGTATCAGTAGAGGGCTCGAAACCATGTAAATAGAGTCAAGTGTAAATAGATGTAGAGACTGAATGTGGGAACACATTCTTTCCATAGAAGGGAAACACATACATCTACATCTACATTTATACTCCGCAAGCCACCCAACGGTGTGTGGCGGAGGGCACTTTACGTGCCACTGTCATTACCTCCCTTTCCTGTTCCAGTCGCGTATGGTTCGCGGGAAGAACGACTGTCTGAAAGCCTCCGTGCGCGCTCTAATCTCTCTAATTTTACATTCGTGATCTCCTCGGGAGGTATAAGTAGGGGGAAGCAATATATTCGATACCTCATCCAGAAACGCACCCTCTCGAAACCTAGAGGGTCGAATGATTAGAGCGGTTAAGTTAATTGAAAGTAGGAGTTTTACGGTAAAGGAGTCAGTTAAAGAGTGAAAGTCGTAATGTGCTACATCTTGTTGCGGAGTTCAGTGGTATGGTACCGTGATGTAACTGGGTCGGCACAGTGCCAAGTTCAGCAACACGAAGGAGAACACTGTGTCACTGGCCAGCGGCAGCGGAGGATGTGACAAGAAGCAGCTTGCTGCATGCTATGGTGTCAACATCGAGGGCGGTAAATGGGTCCGTTACGCCAGCCGAGCAACACCAGACTGTTCCACTGACCTACTGGGGAGGAAGAACCGCAAACATAAGCAGCAGAAAACCATATTTATGGACCGTAAGCCAGCGAATCAACCGTCGAGAGTCACTGGAGGGGCAGAGCCTGTGTCACTCAGCACCGCAACTAGTTCAGAGTCGTCACTGCCACTGCGGTCACTGTAATAGTCACCGTCGTAAAGCAAGTCGTCACATAGAAGGTGACCGCTCCCGGTAGCTGAGTGGTCAGCGGGATGGAATGTCAATCCTAAGGTCCCAGGTTCGAATCCCGGCTGGGTCGGAGATTTTCTCCGCTCAGGAACTGGGTCTTGTGTTGTCCCAATCATCGTCATTTAATCCTCATCGACGCGCAAGTCGTTGAAGTGGCGTCAAATTGAAAGACTTGCACCCGACGAACGGTTTACCCGACGGGAGGTGGTGGCCGCGGTTGCCGAGCGGTTCTAGGCTCTTCAGTCCGGAACCGCGCGACCGCTGAGGTCGCAGGTTCGAATCCTGCCTCAGGCATGGATGTGTGTGATGTCCTTAGGTTAGTTAGGTTTAAGTAGATCTAAGTTCTAGGGGACTGATGACCTCAGATTTTAAGTCCCATAGTGCTCAGAGCCATTTGAACCCGACGGGAGGCCCTAGTCACACGACATTTACAGTTACCTAGGAGGTGCCACAGTGACGCCGCCACTGTAGTCATCACCGCCACAACCGTCAGACGCTGTCAGCAGGCAGCCTCCTGTAATGGGTGTCACCCCCTGGGGTGTGTTGTGGTAACGCAATATCGCCATCATTCTGGTTCGCTGCCTCTACGAACACTGTGATTGGAACTGGAGCCGTGGACCCTGGTCCGCCAACGCCAGACAGCCACGGCTGGGAATGGTTGCTGAGACGGGGCACTGACCTGTCCCACTGCTGCCGCCGCCACGCCCACCACCCGCGATCACAACAGAGGCCCGCAGCGAGTGTTTCCGGCCGCTGCGATTTGACGCAGCAACGCCGTAGCGTTACTCCAGTGCAGCTACAGTCGCAGCAGCGTGCGCATCTTTGAGCGCCCGCCGGCCACGTTCGTCGCCGCCAAGAATATCGGGAACCATAGCAGACTACGCCCAGTGGGCTAAAACCAATGTATTGCAGTTGATCAATGAATATTGTTATTCTATCAACAGCAGCAATCTGTGAACACGCGCCCACTATCCTCTTTCTCATGCCTACCAAAGAACCCACGTTCGAATCCGGCCATGGGCAATGGAGTCCCGTGTCAGTTTACAGCATCAGTTAGAGAAGGAGATGTGTGGCTCATTTAACTATTATCTACGTAGGAAATTCTCCAAGTTCGTCACTCCAAGACATGGTGTCAAGGCGAAGCTGCCATTTCTCTTACATGAGAGCGACAGTGTGACAGCAAGAGGAAGACTGGATAAAATCGGCAAGGAAGCACTGGAAACCTTTTCCAAGAATTATAAAAATCCGTAGCTACACCATATAAAGTGGAATTAGTTGGCGTTGAAATGGATGTTTTGATGAAAAAGCTGCCTGGAATATTGCAAAAATTACTTGTATACGACAGTTAACTATTAGATTTGGACATAACGTAAGGTTTCGCCGGGATTTTTAATAAAATCACGATTTCTGCATGGAAGGAGACCGCCAGAGAAGCAGCAACGAAATTGTGGACAACAATAATACAATTGGAATAGGCTGCTTAACGGGAATGACCTCCAGCTATAAGTAAACATGTATAACGAATTTATGTTTCAAATCACAAGCCTAGGTGTGAACAAAGCTATTGG
Source organism: Schistocerca cancellata (assembly GCF_023864275.1). NCBI lineage: Eukaryota > Metazoa > Arthropoda > Insecta > Orthoptera > Acrididae > Schistocerca > Schistocerca cancellata. The sequence goes on from NC_064631.1 coordinate 218,374,600, forward strand.
CAACTACATTATAGATTTCATAAATTGTTCAGATATGCAACTAAGAGAAACTTTTGCGTCCTCCTTGGCTAAACAGTATGATGTTACCAGACTGGAGGCTACAATATACAACTACAGAATGGATGGTGTGTTTGATCCTGTACAAAACTGTTTAAGAGTTTTAAACAAACATTATTTACAACGTGCTCCACTGCACTCGTCGCCAATCACATCCACGTGCTGTCAACTAATTAATAACTTACAGTACAGCTGCTGTATAGTGTTTAGCAGCATTCAGCAGTTTGTCTACTGGGTAATAAGAATATCCAGAAAATTGACTGGAATGTAGGTAAGTCTGCCAGACTCTCAAGACCAAGAGAAGCTTATTACTTGTAAACTGTCTGCGACAGTTTTAATTATGTACCTGTAAACTACGTAGAGATTTCCAGAACGAGATTTTCTTTCTGTAGCGGAGTGTGCGCTGATATGAAATTAACTGTGTGCCGAACCGAGACTGGAATTCGGGACCTTTGCCTTTCGCGGGCAAGTGCTCTACCGTCTGAGCTACCTAAGCATGTTTCCAGAAATTCTCACTCTGGGAACATCCTCCAGGCTGTGGTTAAGCCATATCTCCACAATATCCTTTCTTCCAGGAGTGCTAGTTCTGCACAGTTTGCAGAAGAACTTCTGTGAAGTTTGGAATGTAGGAGACGAGGTACTGGCAGAACTGAAGATGTGGCGACGGGTCGTGAGTCGTGCTTCGGTGGTTCAGATGGTAGAGCACTTGCCCGCGAAAGGCAAAGGTCCCGAGTTCGAGTCTCGGTCCTGCACACAGCTTTAATCTGCTGGGAAGTTTCATACGTAGAGATTCTTAACACTGACTCCAGCAATGACATGAAGTATCACAAGGAATTGCTATATTAGAGCAGGGGAAAAATATTTGTCTCAATGCAGGACACTATTGTCCACTATACTGTGAGCTCAAGATATGTAGTTCCACAACTCCTAGGGAAAAGAGTAAAAGTCACACACAGACTTAACTCATTCCTTATTAAAAACATTACGCCTTTAACTGCAATTAATGTCGTGCGTGTAGGGAATACAAAACTAGAAATAGAAGAGATGGAAGCCTAATAACGAAGACTGGATTAACAGCGAAGACAACTGCCATATAGGAAGAATATAAACTGCAACTGGAAATTGAAGAAGCTATTCCAAATACGCAGGCAAGACTTACGCACTGCTTAAAATATGGTAAGCGAAGAAATCTGACTACCACATGGGAATATAAAGTATCTGCATTTACTGTTAATAGCACTGGTAATTTGTCATATGTAGGAGTCCTGGTCTAAAACTATGGATTGGAGCATATTTCCTACAGTAAAGCACAAACCTAAAACCTGTTTATAAAGCTCCATTCTCACCTGGATCTGCTTAAAAGGGATAGTTACATTGTCTCTAAGTGTGATGGACTGTATATTGTGCATTTAGCAACATAAAAATCGTTTGCAGGGCTTAAAACCGATGGTATAACAACATTTAATGACCAAGCGTTTGCAAAAGTTGTAAACATGAAGTTCTATGCGGAAATTCCACAAGAATGTGTGACAACAGAGCTGGTAGCGTACACCCAGGAAGGTCCTGAGTGTTGCAACAATAGTATTATGCAGGAAAAAATAGGCAAGATTAATATGGCCGAATGCCGTCGTCTAGAAGAACTGCTGGAAGGAACAGAGCTAATTTTTAAAGGCACATACGATATAGTTTACAGGAAAAATTTAGGTATGTTTTGGAATTCTAGAGCGTACCTTCTTTGTACGCGTCAAATCACTGACTGGAGAATGAATTTAAAGAATTCAGTGCAGATTTAAATTACAAGATAGAAATTGAGTTGGATGGTATTAAAGGCATACCAACCAAAAATAAAGAATGAGTTGTTTGATCTGTGTAAATGTATATGTAGAAATTAATAAAGTTTTCCAGGACAATATTTTCATGTCTTATTGCTAACCTAATAAAAATCCCAAGAATTTCCCTATCTACGATGATTTGTGTGAATGTATTTCGGATGTGGGTTGTGAGTGGTTGGATGACCTTGGAAAATAGTTGAAACTAGGTAGTTGCAGGCAAGATAACCCTCGTTTCGTACCTCTATGACGCGAAAAATTATCGAGAGTGGTGGTAAAATGCGTTAAAATTACGGATAACCTGGTAAAATTATGAAAATTGAGGGAAAATACTTGAAAGTGAAGAAATACGACAAAAACTTGGAGGAATCTATTGATTTAAATCCTGCAGAATACCCCCTTGTTCCACATGCAGTTCTGCATTGTAAGCCATAAGAATGAAAGACATGGCGTTCAAAGATGCTGGGGCCAGGATGACCATCCCCTAGGACACCGAAACGGTGATCATACACATGGATGCAATATGCAGCACCAAAGTGAGGAATCAATGCTCTTGGTCTCTTCGAAAACGTCACACCGAGACCTCTGCCACCTCTTCACTGTGGAAGATGAGGTCAAATGTAGAGGTCATCACCTATGGAAACACTCCACAATGCAGCAAATTCTTCCAATTTCTGTATGTTGCGATGTCTTCCACAGCTTATGGATACGACACACCACCTCTGTCTTTTACTTCAACCATCCTGTGTGTTTGGGAGCAGCTTAGTTTACACCAAGCGATGTCCAGCTTTCTGTGATCGCCAATGGCTGGAAGCGTGTTAAATGTCGGTTTAGCACCTGACACAGACCTCAAAGAAAAGGAAAAGGAAAATTTATGACTGTGTACACAGATGTAGTTGTACACTGCTGTGAAGTGTTACAGCAAAAATCAATGTATCAAACTGCTTATGGAACAACAACACAAGACTCCTCTATTGTAATTGATATTACGTGGTATATGGTCTTCCTCCAGTACAGGCGACAAGCTTTTACACAGGTCCGTGGAAGCACCTTCCATCACTGGCCGCCTGCTCCAATGGACCAATACATGTATAATTAATGTGATCACAACATATTGTCGATGATACCAATACGTAGACAGTATTTTTTTCGATATATCGGACGAGAGAGATACGGAAAAGTGTTATTGAGTTCTCTACCAGGTAACGTTACCAAAGTTTTTCTAGTTCGTAGTTTTACTCCGTTGGATGTTACAAAAATTATGAGAGAGAGAGAGAGAGAGAGAGAGAGAGAGAGAGAGAGAGAGAGCTTGTGGTGTCAACGTAGACCATTACATCGTCGTATTTCTAGCGTGGTAATCATGGGAATATGATGAAAGAGGTTATGACATATAAAGGACGATAATTATAGAGTCATGCGATATCGATGAATTGTGTGGGTAATGCTTCCGAATTTATTTGTGCAGCCTGCGTATACTGTGAACTGTCGTGAATTGCCTCCTGTAGGTTAGTGTGCTATTTTTCTCGCTCTGATATCTATATACTTAGTCAGTGACGGGTGGAGAACTAGACACTTTTATAATAATGGAGCACTGCTGTCGGAACGTGGTGGCATTTCGAGAGAATTATCAGGTGTCTGTGACGCCGCGAGAGACATCTCTTACTCGTCGAAATCATGTGGGATCATATCCTATATATAGAAGACTGGATGAGAGTAATTCACATAAGCGATACTCAGACGAAAGAAGAGCTGAGAGATGGGCTCTATACCGAGTCTTCTAAGCGTTATGAGCAAGCATATGACGACCTCTCACATAAATCTCGTTACATGACTGCAATGAGAAAATCAGGGGCTAATACGAAGATTTTTACCGAGAGACAGTCGGCAGTAGACGTTTCGCCTTTGGCCTTCTCAATATATAAGAAACAATATCCTTCTGAGAGTTTTGTTTGCCTGTAAATGGATGGGCTGACATGTTAACATGTAGACTAAATTTAGATCTACATCTATATGCATACCTCGCAAATCGTCGTACGGCGCGTGGAGGAAGGTACCTGTACCACTAGTAGTCATTTGGTTTCTTACTACACTCGCAGATAGAGCTAGGAAAAAAAAGATGTCTATATGCCAGTTACTCGTATCATATCTTCGTGTTCCTTATGCGAAATACATGTTGGTGACGGTAGAATCCTTCTGCAATCAGCTTCAAACGTCGTTCCTCAACAGTGTTCCTTGGAAAGAACATGTAGCATGTGTAATGCGACTGCAGTGGCAAAAATACTCACCATGCAAAGAGGCTGTCATGATCAATATTAGTAATTAGTCAATTTTATATCAAATACGTGCCGCCGGGCAGGTGGAGGCGAGAGCGGGAGTACTACGGACATGATTCGCGAGTTGGAGGGGAAATCAGACAATTTTTCGTTGCGGCGAGATCTTTCAACGAAATTTCAACTTCCACCTACACAGAGACAGATGTCCATCGTAATAAAATCAGCTATATTATCGAATTTATGGAGTGATAAAAAGTATTAACCTTAGAGTTACGACTCCTTTGTGCTTCTATCTTAAGATATTTTGTAGGTTTTGAAGCATTTGGCTACTTTAAGAGAGTTTGGAAGTGAGGAGGCATCCCATGACAGAGATATAATGTGCTCTTAGTACTCCATCATGAGCTATAAACGAGTTTAGTATTCTAGTCCTGTGATGCAGGAAGTGACAGATATTAAGATGAAAGGAACAGATTGTTTTTTTATTTGATGAGAGAACACTTAGAAAATATATAGCCTATGCTGTACTGTTGTACTGGATTTTCACAACAAGTAGCGATTCTTTAGGTATGTGAATATGCGTGTATGCTCTAATTTCTTTTGCCTCCATAAATAACACGCATAAAAGAGAGGAATCTACATTTTTCTTGAGAAAATGAAATGAAATGATCGTATGGCATAGATGCCTGGGAGGCCCAATTCGATGTGTATCGAGAACCTTCAAAGGGAGAGATGTCCATTGTAAAAAAAGTCAACATTATTACCGAATTTGTTGTTTATAGGTCACCTGACGCTGACCTCACAGTATTTCTGCTCAAGCTAGAGAGAGTATTTGGTTCACTCTATAGGAAGTACCAAAAATTAGTTATATGTGGCGAATTCAACATTAATTTTGTATAAGCCTATTCAAGAAAAAGGTTATTGGTATATCTCCTAAACTCATATGATCTGATGCAGACTTTGTTTTTTCCAACCAGGGTGCAGGGGACCAGTAACACAGCCATAGACAGTATTTTTATTCATTCTTCATTACTAGATGGGCATTCGGTTAATAAAAGGGAGAATGACCTTTCAGACCATGTTGCACAAATTTTGACACTAAAATGCTTTTGTACTCAAGTGTTACATATAATTACAACTATGTAAGAAAGCTAATCCAACGGCAATAGAGTGTTTTTAAACCTCAATATGGAACAAGAGTGGCAGGATGTTTATAGTGCCAGTAACATAGATGACAAGTGTAATGCTTTCCTTAGCCCATGGTCTTTGAGAGGTGCTTTTCATTAGAACTTACTAAACAGGATACTAGTAGTAAAAGGCAGCCTGGGTGGCTAACTAGTGGGATAAGGATATCATGTAGAACAAATTGGGAATCCTATCAAAATTTTAGAAGTAATTACAATCAAGATACAGTAGCCAATTACAACAGTATTGTAAGTTGCTTAAAAACGTTATATGGAAGGCAAAGAGTAAGTGGTATGCAAATAGAGTAGGTAATTCACAGGATGAAATTAAAACTATGTGGTCAGTTGGATGGAAGTGTCTGGTCAGCAGCACAAGGTCGACAACATAAAATCAGTTCGTAGTAAAAGTATTTCTGTTACTGATAAGTCAGACATATGTACAGTATTTAGCAATCACCTTCTGAGCATTGCTGGTGAATTAAATAAAAACCTAATTTCTTCAGGGAATCATATAACTACCTAGGAAAATGCCTCTCCAAGACTGATGTCTGAAACACTTCTCTGTGATACTAGGGGGAGACTGAGTCAACAATTAAATCACTGAAGACCAAGGATTCTCATGGATATGATGGAGTGCCTAGCAGAATATTGAAGTACTGTGCTGCACATGTTAGCCCTGTACTTAGCCATATTTGGAACTTTTCCTTTAGGAATGGTCAGTTTCCTGAACGATTAAAGTACTCAGTAGTAAAGCCGCTTTATAAAAAGGGTTAAAGGGATAATTTAGACAATTTTAGACCTTTCTTTGTGCCATCAATGTTTGCTAAAGTTATTGAAAAGGATGTGATGCCAGGATAACTGAGCATTTTATGTCATATTATTTGCTATCAAATGTACAGTTCGGCCTTAGAACCGTTTTAACAACTGAAAATGCTATATTCTTTTTTCTCTATGAGATAATGGCTAAATGAAACTAAAGGTTTCGAACGCTAGGGATATTTTTTGATTTAACTAAGGTGTTTGTGTTGACCACAAAATATTTCTCTAGTTGCTTGACCATTATAGAATATGGGGAACAGCTCACAATTGGTCCTCCTCTAACTTTAACAACAAACAGTAAAAAGTCATTATTCATAGTGATGAGAATGGCTGTGATGTGGGGTTTGAGTGGGACACGATCAAATGGGGGGGGGGGGGGGGGTCTGCCCCAGGGATCAGTGTTGGGGCCACTCCTGTTCCTTCATTTTAATAAATGATACGCCTTCTAGTATTATATGTAATTCTAAAATATTTCTCTTTGCTGATGACACTAGTTTGGTAGTAAGGGATGTTTCCTCGTGTCCTCGGAGTCTTTCGCGACGGCATACATGAATAAAACGTTCTCTGTTTTCAAGCTGCGTCAATTCGAATAAAATCCTCGACGATGGCGGAGAAGGTCATCGAAAGCTCGAGGATTTTATTCGAATTGATGCCGCTTGAAAACCGAGACCGTTTATTCAGTAAAGGATGTTGTGTGCAATATTGGCTCTATTTCAAATAGTGTAGTTGATGACATAAGTTCATGGCTTGTACAAAATGACTAACGCTTAATCTCAGTAACACTTAGTTTTTACATTTTATAACACATAATTCAACAAGACCCGACGTTTTAATTTCACAGAATTAGCGTACGATTAATGAAGCTGAACAGTTCAAATTTCAAAGTGTTCACATAGATAGCAAACTGTCATTAAATGCCAACGGCCAAGATATTGTTCAAAGACTTAATGCAGCCATTTTTACTATTACTAGTCGGAAGTAAGTGATCGTTCGACACGAAAATTAGTCTACTTTGCTTATTTTCATTCGCTTATGTCATATGGTATTATATTTTGGGGTAACTGTTCTCATTCTCAAATGGTATTTTAGGTTAAGAAACGGGCAGTTCGGGCAACAAGTGGTGTAAGTTCGCGAATCTCTTGTCGACATCTGTTCATTAGTCTTGGTATTCTGACATTGTACTCTCATTATATATATTCTTTCCTGTCGTTTCTTGTTAACAGTATCAGTTTATTCCTAACAATTAGGAGCTTTCACTCAGTTAATACTAGTCAGATATCCAGTTTGCATTTGGATCGCACTTCCGTAACTCTTGTGCAAAAAGTTGTGCAGTAGACTGATGCATCCATTTTAAGTAAGCTACAACAAGTATTTAAAAATCTTTGCAGTAATCCACGTGCTTTCAATTCGAAACTGAAGAGTTTCCTCGTGGGTCACTCCTTCCATTCTGTCTAGGACTTCCTAGAAAAATAAAGCAGATTCCTATGTTGTATTGTTGATTGCATTTACTTAAAAATATAGTTTGACATTTTTTGGATTCATAAACATTTAGTTTATCTGTTATTACTTTTATGTTTTAGTTTCATGTGTGTGTGTATTGTGTGTATGGACCAGGGTGCCTAGAAACGACGGAGAGGCTTCGTCCCAGCCTTAGCGCTCAGTGGTTCACAACCCCACAACAGGCTAGAGCAGTCCATTCATCCCACAGCCGCCTCACACCAAACCCAAGGTTATCGTGCGCTTCGGCCCCCAGTGGATCCCCGGGGACCGTCTGATATCAGAAGAGTTTAACCCCAAATGTTTGCGTGGTAGAATAACGATGTACGCATACATGGAGACCATGTTTGCGCAGTAGTCGCCGACGTAGTGTAACTGAGGCGAAATGAGGGGAACCAGCCCACATTCGCAAAGGAACATGGAAAACCGCCTTGAAAACCATTCACAGACTGGCCGTCACACCTGAACTCGACACTAATCCGCTGGGCGGATTCATGCCGGGGATCGGCACGCTTTCCTCCTCGGGAAGCAGCGCGTTAGACTGCGCGGCTAGCAGGGTGGGCTTAATTTCATGTAGTGACACGTTCTATGGCCTTGGAGATTTGCTCCTCAGTTTAGTCATACGCGTAAATAAATAAATAAATAAATAAGAACATCGCTGCCTCCGATTGGGTAAATTGGATTTTTTTTTTTAACTGGGGAGAGTCTATGTCAGGCGTGGAATGGGTCGAATGGCTCTGAGCACTATGGGGCTTAACTTCTGAGGTCATCAGTCCCCTAGAACATAGAACTACTTAAACCTAACTAACCTAAGGACATCACACACATCCATGCTCGAGGCAGGACTGGAACCTGCAACCGTAGCGGTCGCGCGGTTCCAGACTGAAGCGCCTAGAACCGCTCGGCCACCCCGGCCGGCTCAGGCGTGGAACTGCTGTTAGAACTATACTTCCAGGACATGCCGACTAGCCTCCCAGTGTGCTGTTGTTGGCGTCAGGCATGAGCACAAGGCTTCAATCAACCGGAAGCCACAGCTAGTTGTGATGGCTGGTTAATTACAAGTATTGCTCCGACCTCTCGGCTTTTGCTCACGGCCATGGGGACAAGTTCCAGTGGTGGCGTCCTCTGGATGGCTTAATAGCAAACTGACCTGTATGCCATGTGAGTGGTGACGCTAGCAGACGTGTTTGTTGCATAAGATGTTTCAATATGACGAGTGTTTGCGATGGGCGATTATTCCCCTCATTTAAATTTATTAGTTGATTACCTGACAGTCATGATGACCTTTTAGCGTCTAGTGTGGCTTGCATGTGGATGGCAGGAGATGGGTGTGCAGCTGTTGACTTGGCTGACATGGGTGTGGGTGTCTCCCTGCTGACGCAGGTGTGGCTACCTGGTAGTTGGCAGATGGTGCGCACTTCGCGATACTGAATGTGTGCAATCAGCTTAGCTTAGTATAAGATAGGGAAAGTTTGGTGGAGAAGGGTGCTTATGTTGTTAAACTTCGGTTCATACAAGACCTAGTATATATTTAGTGCTACAATCAATTTGCGTGGCATATTTGGTATATTTGTTCACTTCATTTGCAAAATGTTTGTATATTATTCTCAAACGTTGAAAATTTGTTTTATTATGAAGAAGAATAATCATAAAGCGGCGATGAGTATTTTAAAAGATTTATTTACCTCTTGTAACTGTTTACCAATAATTTGATAGGGTAATGCAAATGGAATATTTCGCCCCTTTTTTGATATCACAATTCCATGAGCTCACCGTTTTGTCCCCAGCATTACCCAAAAGGCACACAGTTTTCTGAGGCGGGATGAAACCTTCATCTGTGTGTTTGCAGACGTTATTTCACGCACAAATAGAAAGTAACCATTTGAAAGGGGCAGAGGCAAGAAGCGAGTCTGAAGTTTCCTGGTCGATAGACTGCCACTACCTGATGCTTTTTCGGTGCTATGAGATCAAAGGAGGCCGATATCTCGTTTTCGGTCGATGGTATTTAGTATCATGATCTGTAATAAGTATATTGGGCGCTTTTCGACCTCCATGGCGCTGCCTGGACGACAGACGTAAGCGCGAGCTACCCAAAATGGTGGCTGAAATGTCGCAGTTCATTCGATTCCTCAGGCTTACAGTTTTTAGGTCATGGGAAGAAGGGTCGTGGGGTGCAGACTTGAGATTTACCGAAGTGGGGTAGGCCTGTCTCCCACAAATTGATTGAATGAAGAATATGCAAACTTAAGGGGAGGTTTACTTTCCTTGGCCCGAAAAAAGCATGTTCTTTGAGAATTTTTTCTGGGTATGTGTTACAGACATCAATGTTAAATTTGGTCAAAATGTTTATTGATATTTCCTATACAAACTGGAATTTTTTCTACCGGAAATGTCGAACAGCAAGGGCGGAAGTTCCGTCGGAACGAAACAAAATTTCAATGTAGAGCTTCCCGCGTGGTATGTCACAACTCAGCCGGCTCGTCTGAAATCAAAATTGAGTTGACGTTAGCGAAGTATATAAGATTCTTTAGGCGTTGTACGTCGCTTAAGTTATTTGGACCGTAGGAAATAAAATGGCGGCCATTTAAAAGAAATAGGGGTTTTTTCATCGATTTTTCTACTTCGTCGGCCAAGAAAAAATATTTGTTGTTGATGGATCGGATTAAAAGTGGTTCATCTCCTAGACAATTCAGTTAGCTTCGTCGGAAACAAAGCATCATGCCAATAGGTTCAGTAGATTTGAAGTTACCATACCGTGCGATTAAAAAAAATCATTTCGAGAAAAACGCGTTTGAAGTTTTGTCTACATATAAATGCAATATTATGCAACTTACGTTCAATCTGCTATTCCGGGTCCATAAACTAGTCCTTCCTCTTCCTCATAGAGGGCGTTCTGCTCGATCTGGGCCATCCTGCGCTGCTCCAGAGCAGCTGGTACGGTTGGTGACAAGCGATTTTCGGTCGCTTGAATTCAGTGGTCGTCCGAATGCTTGGCGAACTGCGTCAAATAGAGTCCCAGGGTGACGTCTATCGTTGTCATGATCTTCAGAATTGCTGAATACCCTTCGTTGAATCTGCTCACTGCCAAGAAAGTCGTTATCTCCACAGTCTTCGCACAAGAATGCAAATGCTGGGGGGCTATTTTCCAAACACACGCCTGCAAACTTTCATTTGAGTTTTGTGTGTTTCCTCCCAAGCACCGGTACAAAAACGTCCTCCGAAGGGGCCTCGTAGATCGGAGGAATCACTTTTTGAACTTCTTTGGAGAGTGACTGGTCGTGTTGATATTCGTCCAGATGTCCGGTAGTCTCTGCAATGCGCCACTTGCATCAACTAGTTTCCCCAGCTGGACAATTTTGGTGTTGTGGGTGGTCATCCGTCGAACACTTGTGGAAATACGTTGCCCAGATTGCTTTCTTCATCTGTTCCACCGGATTGGAATGCCGTCGGATTGCCAAACCGTAGTATGTCGTAAGCTCCTTGATCACTTTATCAGTTTTAGTCATGGGCAAGCACATAGAATAATTTTTCGCGGCTACAAAGTCGAAATTTCCGAAAAAAAATCTGGTGCGTGAAAAAGGCCGATTTTAGGCCGGTGTATTTTCTTGTTCAACCGCGAACAACAAACATTTCCGTTCCGTATTCGGAAAAACCGTTTCAGGGGTGGATTCTAAACACTTTTATGGATCAAAAAATGCAATTTTTAAAAATTCGATTTTTTGAACCACAAGATAGTAATCCTTCCTTTAGTTGAATAATATTTTATGATTGACATTGATCTAAATTCCATGTTGTGAGATCTTTCCTGTCGAGCACAGACTGAGAGTTTTCTCCCATGAATTTGCAGATTGTGGGAGGGGAAAGGGGGAGTGCGGATAGGGACGTCTGTGGGATTTCCTAGAGGGGGTGGGGTTGATTAATTAATAAATTAATTTGATATCAAAAGTGTGCTCGTATCGGCAAGGGGATGTTTGTGATTTGCGGAGTTGTGGCGAAGGAGAAATGGAAGGGATGGGGGGTTTCCCAAAAGAACTGATTATCCGCAATGGCTCTTAAATCAACCCTCAAATGACCATAAATCAATTAGTAGAACAATACATCAAGGGAAGGGGGTCGTTTAATTGATAAATTTAATTAATTAGCATATCAATTTGGTATTCAAATTGTCCCAGAACGAACTTCGCCCTACGGCTAACATCGGCGTGAGATGCGGTATAGATTCGGAATGGAACCAAGTTTTGTTGGCTAAATTGGCACGGTGAGGCATTACATCTACTCCTCATCACCAATTTCATCCACATTTATTGTGTATGCAGGGCTTTTCCATAAATGAGAGTGACAAATATTTTGTAGCAGGGAGGACAATGACAGGTAATGCAAATCTGAGATTGCAAATAAACTTTCCGGATGGGCTTGTAAGGCGTTCATTAGAGCATCATATATAAAATTAGATACTTTTATTATTTTACAGTTGTTGATTTACATGTCTATGGGTAACATTTATTGCAAAAACGGAGAGGCAGTAATTATCTCGGTATCTTGCAAATGCTATAAATACCATAGTTTTACCGTTACATGGTCTAACGTTTCGAAAGGAAAATGAACTTGATTTATATTCATAAACGATACTCCCTAATCGCACAGTTTGGCAGCAAAAGACATGGAACGCGTTATTTCGTAGTAAAAGCGAGGATAACTGGTGAGTACAACGCAATGTATTTTTAAGCAGTGTTCTTAGGATATGATTTCTTCTTCTCTTTCGATAAGGTAGTGACAGTCTTGAAGTTTCCTGATCAAATTCTTTAACCGATGACAAACAGGCATCGCGGGATTGCATCAGTGGGGTGCATTGAGGGGAATGGGTTTAATTCTGCATGATAAAAATATTTCTTCATCTAGGCAAACCTTTTCATATAATTATGGATGTTTGTCCTTTCCACGAGTCACCAAACAGAAGAAATGTGTTCTCTTGCACGCAATTTTTTTTTTCCTTTTCCATTTCACGTCTTTTATGAAAACTTTAATAAATGCGATGTGCTGAGCACTATGTCGCTTTAACTGTAGTGTAATTAATGTAAAAATTCAAGATCATAATAAGAAAAAGCAAGTTTCGCCACCCACGACCCTCTAATTATCATTCTGTACACTTTCCGCAGCACCAAACGCCGCCTGCAAATCACGCAAACATACTGGCTCGTGCCTCGCCCGACCAGCGCCAAAAATATGTTCGTTCTAAATGCTTGACCAACTGGAGCCCCCACGTCCGCCACGTTAATTTTCGGCCAAGTCCTGTAAATACTACAAATCTGGACGAACTCGGTGTTGACGAGTGGGCACAGTCCCTTTGTAAATACCAACTGAGACTGGCGTAGCTGGCTATAGCCCTACGGCGATTTACAGGAACTCTAGCGCAACAAACCACATCCACCTGTTAGACCACTGTTCTGTTCTAGGTGTTAAACATCTTGTATTTTGTGGCCATCTCTTGAACTAATTGTTTAACGGAACTATAAAATATCCGAGAGAAATTTAGGCTTCTTGCATTATTAAAATTAAATACAAGAGAAATCTATCCTGCATCTACTTACGTCAGTTTCGTTAAATATTGTTCTTCAGCCTCAATAATTTGTTTGGAATGCATGTTATACGAATATTACAGCAGAGATGGTCCTAAGTGGCTGGTACTGTTGGGGCTGCTCTCGTTGCAGAACATTTCTCCGGAACTGAACTTGACCTACACCCAAGCGGTCAAACTTTCTGTATGTAATTCATGTTAGTGTATTTTAACAATGACATTTAGAAAAATTTCAGTTATTCTCACAGCTGTCGTCACACTTCTTGTACTGTGAACTGCTCGAAAAAGGAAATTTTGCAAGTAAGTATCTCAAACTTTATAGAGAAGACTGGGTCACTTCCAAAAACATTTTGATAAAAACTATACTCTGAGGTGACAAGTCATTGGATGACGATACGCACATATACGGATGACGGTAGTGTCGCGTACATGAGGTGTAAAACGCCAGTGCACTGGCGGACGGATCTGTCATTTGTACTCAGGTGAATCGAGTGAATCCATTTCCTACGTGATTATGGGGGCACGATGGGAATTAACAGGCTTTGAATGCGGAATAGTAGTTGGAACTAGACGCCTGGGACATTTCATTTCAGAAACCGTTAGGGAATTCATTATTCTGAGATTCACAGTGTCGAGAGTGTTCCGAGAATATCGAATTTCGGGCATTACTTCTCACCACGGTCAAGGCAGGGGCCAACGGCATTCACTCAACGACTGAGAGCAGCGGCCTTTGGATTGAGTTATTAGTGCTAACAGGCAAGCAACAATGCGTGAAATAACCGCGAAAATCAACGCGGGACGTATTACGAACGTAAGCGTTAGGATAGCGCGACGAAAACTGGCATTAATGGGCTATGGCACCAGACGACCGACGCGAGTGCCTTTGCTGACACCTCGACATCGCCACTAGCGCCTCTCGTGAGGTCGTGACCGTATCGATTGGCACCTAAACGACTGCAAAACCGTCGCCTGATGAGACATGTTCCGCTTTCAGTTGGTAAGAGCTGTTCGCAAGTTTCGAATATGAAGCAGATTCCACGAAGCCATGGACCCTAGTTGTCAACAAGGCGTTGTGCAAGCTAGTGGTGGTTCCATAATGGCATGGGCTGTGTTTACATGGAATGAACTGGGTCCTCTGGTCGAAGTGAACCGATCATTGATTCATATTCCGAAACGACAATGGATTTTTATTGATGGCAATGCATCATGTCACCAGACCACAACTGTTTGCAACTGATTTGAGGAACATTCCGGACAATTCGAGTGAATGATTTTGCCACGCAGGTCTTAATACCATTGAACATTTGTGGGACATAATCGAGAGCTCAGTTCGTGCACAAGATCCTGCACTGGCAATACGTTTAGTTTTATGAACGGCTGTAGAGGCAGCATGGTTAATGTTTCTACAGGGGTCACCAAAGATTTGTTGAGTCCATGTCACGTCTAGTTGCTGCACTATGCCGGGCAAAATGAGGTTCGACACGATATTAGGAGATACTCCATGACTTTTGTCACATGATATACCTGTATCATGGATGTAATCGTAAAGAGTCCGCCTTGTTTAGCAAATATTTTCGTTAAACTTTTCTGGTTGTATATTCCGAAACCATCACTGAAATTTTTAAATTTATATTTAAAAAAATATTTGTTTAAGTAATCCGTGGTACAAGATGGTGTTGTTCCATGAATCACGTCCATTTTTACCTTTGATCAGATAAAATAACATGCTCTTGTACCTTGAGCCATACAAATTATAGACAAACTGCAGGCGCGAAAGTAATAATAAATTCAGTGCCCTAAAGCAAGAATTTTTAAGGAAATAATGATTTTAAGACTCTTAAACAATTTAAAGAACATGAAAAATTTTTAAACTAATGAACAAAAGCAACTGAAATCTCACAAAGTAGATTATGCATTACGGTAGGTCTGCGCAGTAGGCTGACTACTATTTCACATTATGGTTTGCAAAATCATCTTCTGACATTACACAGGTTTCCGAGCAGAGTCGCTACATTCAGTTGGTTTCGGTTATTTTACTAAAATATCTTCTTCATTTACTACACAGACGTCTTGTGTTACACTCATAAAGTTACTGCTTAAAGCATTTAGTTTAAAAAATTGAACCTTGAGTACAAAATCACTAACATCTTTTGAAATAATTTTTCCTCGTAGTATTCTGCAGGATTCGTTTCCTTCTGAAAGCCCTTAAGCACATAATCGTCAGTCTGTAAGGTAAGTCTTCCCAATTCGATCTGTTCGTCAGTCGAAGAGGATTCATCATCAAGCGTTTGTAAAATATTGTCTATGTTATCACCAGAGTCGTGATTTGTGAGCACTTTAATTTCATTTTCAGACTCAGGTGAAGTACTACAGAATTTTCTCTTATTGGTTTACGTTTTGAGGCAGGTCTAATTGACTCTGCACACCTTAGATCTCGTTATAAAACATCTGGAGACTACTTCTGTTGAAGCTGGTTGCTCGATATAGGCTTGTTTTCTTACTGCTGAAGTTTTTGCATGTCTTTTCGTAAATAAGTGCGTCCTCTCTTCTCCTTAAATTTCGTCTTCATCCTACTTACTTGGCATTTTGTTAATATCAGCAACAGCATACTTATATGCAATGATTATAAAGCTTTCATATGTCTTTACATAAATACGTGGATCCACTCTTCTGCTGAAATTTCGTCATCATCTCACTTACTTGGCCTTTTATTACCATTAGTAATACCATATTTACATGCAATGACTCTGACTCCCATTTTTGGTATGATTCTTACAAGTGTAATGTGCTGCGAATGCATAGAAAGAAAGGTCCCTTATCATGTAGCTACAATATAGCAGGTCAGCAACTGGAAGCAGTTAATTCCATAAATTATCTGGGAGTACGCATTAGGAGTGATTTAAAATGGATTGATGATATAAAGTTGATCGTTGGTAAAGCAGATGCCAGACTGAGATTCATTGGAAGAAGCCTATGAAAATGCAATCCGAAAACAAAGGAAGTAGGTTACAGTACACTTGTTCGCCCACTGCTTGGATACTGCTCACCAGTGTGGGATCCGTACCAGATAGGGTTGGTAGAAGAGATAGAGAAGATCCAACGGAGAGCAGTGCCCTTCGTTACGGGATCATTTAGTAATAGTAGTAGTGTTACGGAGATGATAGATAAACTCCAGTGGAAGACTCTGCAGTAGAGACGCTCAGTAGCTCGGTATGGGCTTTTGTTGAAGTTTCGAGAACATACCTTCACCAAGGAGTCAAGCAGTATATTGCTCCCTCCTACGTATATCTCGCGAAGAGACCATGATGATAAAATCAGAGAGATTAGAGCCCACACAGAGGCATACCGACAGTCCTTCTATCCACGAACAATACGAGACTGGTATAGAAGGGAGAACCGATAGAGGTACTCAAGGTACCCTCTGCCACACACAGTCAGGTGGCTTGCGGAGTATGGATGTAGATGTAGATACTTGATCTCGTAAGAATATTCCTCTCAGCCAGGTTTCTTAAATGATTGCAAATGTCAAACGAGTGTAGTGAATCTGACATTGCAGCATTAGCTGCGCGAGAAAGGAAAGTTGTAGGTTTGATTCTTTGACTTCATTCGCGGCGCATTTGAGAATGTCGGCGAAACAGATACTCATATGACTTAAGAATGATGCCGTTACATTCGAAAAAAAATGTATATGTTATTAATTGAAGAAAATTTGTTGGGTCGGTTGTATGTAATTTGTTTCTTTTCATTCGCACTCCTGAAGGGAGTGACTTGGTTGAAGAGAGACCTTATGCTTCTTTCAGCCCTAGGTTTGTTTGTTCTGTTTGGCTGCGTATATAGGAGAAATGCAGAATTTTGAATTTTTCGTCATTTTTCCTGTTCATCTGATATAGTTTTGTGTTTGATTTTGACAAGATGATGCAATTTGTAATCCTGGTAATCTTCATATAGGTGAAAGAAGCCATTTAAGACCTCATATGCATTAGCCTTCATAACAACAGATATTTATGTATATTCCTTAATGTGATAAGGACTTCGTGGATGGCGATTATGCTAGCTGCACGTCCGGCACATCCGATCCTACTGAGAATCCGAGTTCAGTGCCCATATGTCACGTCCTTGGCTGGGGCGAATGCTGCTCCGTCGACAACAGTATCTGTCGTCCACATAGCTGATCATCACAGTGGTTGTTGAGCAAGACATCTAGAAGTGAACACCCCTTGTATCTGCGAATTCAGCAACAACTACAAGCAGAAGTATTGTCACAACTATATAAACAACTACTTCTACGGAGGAATTTATGTAAGAAACCATTGCAATAATATTTAATGAACTACCCCGTGGCTAAGATTAATTGTGTTTAAAAATTTCTTGAACTATAAAGTTTCACTAATCAGAATCGAAAGTAAAGTAAAATGACATTGTAAACGATACATTTTTGGTAAAATTAGAAAATGTTTTTGAGGATAGAGTCCCGTCTCAGTTTTCTTGGGTTTTCCGTGGAACTAGGCTAAATAGGCTAAAATGCTGGGGGGAGGGGGGTTAAATAGTAAAGGTGATCCTAGGTGAAGTAAAGCTCCAACCTCGTAATAAAAATACGACGGCGATAAACGCTGATCTGTGTAACGTGAAAAGTAGAGCACAACAAAATTATAATGGCAATATGTATCATATTGGAAAAACAATTTATAAAATATTTCTCATTTAATGTCATGCAACAGCCTAATGTCATACATCAGCATAGCACCTTTATTGTAAAATGTTTTTAGTTACATGGACGCCAAAACTAATGTCAAACAATATGGTATTGAAAGATAACCTCCTACGGAAAGGAGGACAAGAAAAAAAGCACCCACATGACCAAAAAAATTCCCAAAACAATAACATGGCCGTAAAAATCGATGGAAACAGCATTAAATAAAATGAATGACGAGTAGAATCAAAATGACATCATACTTTTTTAGAGTAAATAAAGTCTGTTATCGACAGGGGCTGTATAGTACATCGTTTTACTTAGAGATATTATTTCCGTTAGGAAATTGTTTAAAGACTAGTGGCCATTTTAAAAGCCGCACTTATACATTTAAGTTTGTTGAGACTATGAGATAGATAAATTCTTGACAAAATATTATATAGAAAATTATAATGTATCAGAGTTAATTGTAGCTATGTAGAATATAAAATACTATAATTTCACGATAATAAACGTTGAAAATGTTGTTATACTGTAAGTAGGCTGTTTATGTTTTCTTTATGTAAGTAGGCTGTTTATGTTTTCTTATTGGCAACGTTACGTAGCGCTCTATATGAAAATCACTGGCTGTGCTGTGTGCAGTCTGTGGCTAGTTTGCATTGTTGTCTGCCATTGTAGTGTTGGGCAGCGGCAGCTGGATGTGAACAGCGCGTAGCGTTGCGCAGTTGGAGGTGAGCCGCCAGCAGTGGTGGATGTGAGGAGAGAGATGGCGGAGTTTTGTAATTTGTCATGAACTGATATATATATTATGACTATTAAGGTAAATACATTGTTTGTTCTCTATTAATATCTTTCATTTGCTAACTATCCCTATCAGTAGTTAGTGCCTTCTGTAGTTTGAATCTTTTATTTAGCTGGCAATAGTGGCGCTCGCTGTATTGCAGTAGTTCGAGTAACGAAGATTTTTGTGAGGTAAGTGATTTGTGAAAGGTATAGGTTAAAGTTACTCAGGGCCATTCTTTTGCAGGGATCTTTGATAGTCAGATTGCGTTGCGCTAAAAACATTGTGTGTCAGTTTAAGCACAGTCTCGTATACAATTGTTCAAAGGGGTCGTTTCAATACTACCTACACATGTCAGTCATTGCAGGTATCTTTACTATCATATTTATTCAGTAATGAAAGCATAATTGAAAGAAAGGAAGTATTTAAATAAAGATAAAACGTGCCACGTTTCAGATTCTTATCTGGCTGGCTGGAAGAGTCCGTATTCAGACTACTTTATTTTGTCGATTTACAAACTTGCCGCACAAGTCATTTTAAGAGATTAATATTATTCATGTAAATCGTCAATAGTAAGGACTGCGTTCTGGTACGTGAAGCAAGGAGCACAGCTGCTGCTACTCTTGTAGCCGTCCATTTATAATGCCTCCTGGCAAGAAACATTATAATTACTTTTCTGCGACGTCGCCAAGATTGCGCGGCTCAGACTGGCGGCTCTGTGGTAGGTAAACAGGCTCGTTTATGAAATCGCATACCAGCGCCTCTGCACCTGCCAGCACGCCTCACATACTGCTGCAGTGGAGCTGCCTGTCTCACAGTAACGCCCAAAATTAGCGACGGCGTTACATCTGCCTGTCTGCGTACCTGAAGGTGTTGCTTATTGGATCTCACTTGGGCAACTCTTTACATTGCGAATATTTGGATACTGATAGATTTCCTAGCCACGGACCATCTGGATTCTGCTCTTCGTGTGTGATTACAACTTTATGACAACGTATCGCGGCGCGACCTGGTTCTGTGAATTGTCAGTGAAAAGTGTGCCGTGCAGGAGTGACTTCTTTATTAACAAGGGAAACACCCAGTCGCACTCCCCTCAGATTTAGTGGTAAGTGACCCAGTGGATAGCCCGTCAAAAACTGAACAAATGTCGAGCATGAAAACAGGAAGAAGCTGTACTGAAGTGCGCTGCGCGGAGTGGCCACGTGGTTTGAGGCGCCGTGTCACTGATTGCGCGGACCCTCCTGCCGGAGGTTCGAGTCCTCCCTCGGGCATGGGTGTGTGTGTTGTTCAAAGCATAAGTTAGCTTAAGTTAGTTTAAGTAGTATGTAAGTCTAGGGACCGATGACCTCAGCAGTTTGGTCCCTTAGGAATTCACAGACATTTAAACATTTGAACCGAAGTGTGAAAAAAGAGGAAAAATAGAAACAGTGAACGCTCCAAGGTCAAGATGTGCAACTTGGTATTGAACTGTGAAGAAAAAGAGCCGTGTTCGAATCTCTCTCGTGGCTCTTTTTTTCTCATAAAACTATGAACTGCCCATTCGATCATTGACGTGTCAGTATTGCGGTGTAATATCCGTCTGCGACAGCGAGGTGTAAAGAAGGGACCTCCAGACGTACATACCTCCTATCTGCTCTACACAAGTATCACATGTTACGACACTTGCGTTCCGTTTTGGAAGTTTTGACTCTCGAATTTCTTTGTTGTTCAGACCCGTTAATTTGTCGTTTATCTGTGATAGGTCTATGCAGGATCTCACCTGCTCTCACTATTCATCACATTAACTTAATACGGTAATAATTTCTTACCACATGACTCATATTCTATAACCAGTGTATAGTATGACAACTGCCAAGAATACAGAAGAAGAACAGACTTGTCAATGACCAGACGGAAAGTTCATAATTTTGCAAAAGAAAAAAAAAAGGTGCAAGGGAGATTTGAATACGGATCTCCCAATTTGTAATCCATAACATAACGACGTAGCCACGACGGTGCGGTGCGCGCAGTCCGCTCTATGTTGCATATCATCAGCCTGCAGCGTTCACTCTTAATATTTTGCTTCTTTTTTTACAAAAATGGTTCAAATGGCTCTGAGCACTATGCGATTTAGCTTCTGAGGTCATCAGTCGCCTAGAACTTAGAACCAATTAAACCTAACTAACCTAAGGACATCACACACATCCATGCCCGAGGCAGGATTCGAACCTGCGACCGTAGCGGTCGCTCGGCTCCAGACTGTAGCGCGTAGAACCGCACGGCCACTCCGGCCGGCCTTTTTTCATAGTTCAGTACAGAATCTTCCCATTTTCATGCTCGATCTATGTTCTATTTTTGGCCGGTTAACCACTGGTCCATTTTACCACTAAATCTGAGGGGTCGCGATGGGGAATTTTCCTTGTAAGTATCGATTCTTCCAGGCGCTCTGTTTCTCTCTGGCCTATTGCTGGGAAACGACCCTACGCTTGGCCGGTCGAGTACACGCGTAAGCTGCGGCGCACGGGGTATCGGCCGGTGCTCCAATAGCTATGGGGGATCGCCTCAAGCATTGAGTGAAAGACGAGGCCACGAAGATGTTCAACAAGCTCGACGCCCCCCGAGGCAGAGTACGTGAAACGGATTTAGTAGGGACAGTTGATACCGCTCCAAGACACAAAGTTCCCAAGTCAATAGTCAGGGTGTCTACGACCCGGGACAACCGGGAGATCCGGGAAAAAACCGGGAATTGTTTCATCCGGGAGAAAACCGGGAAAAACCCGGGAATCTTCTTGAGTTCCGGAAATTTTTAATTGTTTTAGTTTTCAGTTAAATTTTGGTGATTTTGACTGGTAAGAACCAATACTCTAACTAAAAAAAATTACTATATCCCGCTTCTGCAGAAAAATACTGCAGCAACAAAACTTGAACGAGATAAAACAACGAAAATGAAACTTAAGTCGCAAAGAAAATGCGCCATATACAACAACAAAACACAGTGCTTATACAAGTGTCTGCCAACAGCAAAGTGTGTCAAAGGCTTTAGGAAGACTGTGCAGTGCCTCTTAACAACAAATTGCCTCCAATGAGCGTGACGTGACAGTCTTTTTACATTAGATTCGTTTTAATGCAAGATCTTTTAATGTTTAATATGGCGCTCTCTGGCAACTGCTGAAACGTACCTTTCTAACAGGTCACGGAAAAATATTGCGAATATTGCTTTGAAAAGCGTTACTTTCAAAGTAAATTTCCTTTTATGTAAGATAAACTATGTGAGAGACTATGCGACGAATCTCTTAAATCACAGAGCGTTTGACACTCATTTAAAAATCAACTCTTTGGGGACGACCATATGAAGAATCTCGAGCCTAAAAGATCAGACATTTTCGTTGTTATTAAAAAAATTTATTGGCACATTTATGTGATGTATGATGCGCAAAAAAGATCAACAATATATGTGGAAGCTTAGTTTCTCTTGCAGCTTATTAATCTTAGAGACCAATGTTATATGTGATAGCTTTGCTTTTCTTGTAGCAACTATTGTACATTAATTTAAGCCAGTAATTTTTCTTATTTGTGTGTTCGCGCTACTTAAGGGTGATCTGACTATATCACGTGTCAAATGCTGTCATCAGCTGGCGAGATCTGGTGAGATGAGCTGTGACTCGCTTACAAAAGCGCGTCGCAATCTCGATTTTAATGCTTTGGAAAGTAACATGCGGTGTTTGGTGCAATTCGAATTTATTAGTTCGTAACACGGAAATATGCAGTGTATATGTTGCTGCACATCAAAGATCTTTCCAAAACTTGTTTTTTTCCCCTGTGTTTCATTTTGTAAAGTGCCGGGAAATTCTACGCCGGCGTATAAAACCATAAACCATAAAAGGACTGATAAGTGCCGAGAAAAAGTATACTGTCACTTAACACGGAAAAAGTGTATTTTCAACCGGGAAATCCGGGAAAAATTCGGGAATTATTTTTCCTTGTCCATGTAGACATCCTGATAGTGTTCAGCCCTCCATAAACCAAGACATTAAGACCTAGATTCTCGATCCTACGTATCCGCCTATGCGAAGGAAACGAAATTAAACAAGAATGGGTTCAAGGAAACAAGTGACTGCCCAAACCAAATGGCTCAAATGGCTCTGAGCACTATGCGACTTAACTTATGAGGTCATCAGTCGCCTAGAACTTAGAACTAATTAAACCTAACTGACCTAAGGACATCACACACGTTCATGCCCGAGGCAGGATTCGAACCTGCGACCGTAGCGATCGCTCGGTTCCAGACTGCAGCGCCCAGAATCGCAAGGCCACTTCGGCCGGCCTGCACAAACCCTGGCTGACTGAAGCACTAATAAAATGTGCAGATATTTTACCTGTGCTGTACACTAAGAAGTAAAGATCACCAAGTGTGATCAAAATTCGTGGGGAAGTGACTGTTTCGGAGCAGTCGCCGTTGGGGGTCCATATTGGTTGGAGACGTGTGAACGTTCCGTGTTGGGCGAACATAGCTGGAAGGCGGCGCCCTCGGCTGTGTAGGGTTATCGGCACCGCCACGCCGGTTGGGATCTTGACTGTCATCCACCAGCGACCGTTGAATGAAGCGAGAGTGCTTGTGGAATTCCATATTCGGGACTATAGGGAGACCTTTTGGTAACAGGCTTTAATTTTGCGCATAACACTGCATCCAGGTTTCCTCCATGCCTGCTTAATATTTTTATCGTTCTCTGGGCTGATGATGTGTGCAAAAGACGCTCGGATGTTTTCGCGAATTATGGCGAACATGCATTAAATTTGAAAGTTTGTCGTCTGTTTGCCACGCTACTGAGCAGAGTGGCCGGCTCGTGGTGTGCGGAAAAGCCGCTTTCTGTTGTGTTATTTGGCATATTACCTGCCAAGTTCTTTTCTCTGATGTTTTCCAGTGCTTTTAAGGTGCTTGGTATTTGTTGAAACAGTCTTCTAGCAGCTACTGTTAGGGTTCGAATAATTGTAATGCTTCACATACTGCGTTTTATGAAAATACTGTTTATTAAATTTATTTTGTTATTGTTTCCGGTGGTTATTTAATTTACTGTATGTACTGGCTTTAAATTTAAAATTGTTTACTTCTGAGTATGTTACAGGGCAGATTAGCCATTACTTAATGCATTATTATCAGGGACCTCACTGTAAGACGTACAAGGGTAGACCACGACGTTGGGATCACAGATTTACTTCAAACTTTGTACGCCTTTAGTACGACATTAAAACAACAGAATGTGCACTAACGACTCTCTATTGTGCCTGATGTATCTGTGCGAAGAGATCACCAGCAAGAGGTCATTGTGGTCAAGCAGTTCATTTCCTGCTCCGCGCGTCGGGCGACTAGGTTGTGCTATTAGTTCCACCTCTACCGTAGCGCTGCGTGTTTTCCTCGTGTCCGTTTAGTGCCCTGTTGGTCTCCGTGCGCGTCACATCGCTGGTTGTCGGCTAGTATTTGGTGTTCGTGCGGCCCTTCCTGTCACGGCTGGAAGCTGGACCAATATGGGGGGAACTTTTTTCGGTCCGTGCATACGCCAATGACGTCATGGTTCTAGTATGACTTGTCGAGAATATACCGAGCCTTAAGGATACGTTGGATTCATTTTGTTGTCTTGCTGGTGCTCGCATTAATGATCGTAAATGCTCGTTACTACCGTTGAGAGTCTTCGATTATGTCGTCATTTCTTGGGCGACAGTCGTCAATCGCCATAAGACCTTAGGGATCTTAGTGGATCGCAACCCGATCAAAAAGGAGACCCTAAATTGGCGATCCTAAAGTGGCGTGAGGTTACCAGTCGTTTTCACTGGGCGATCCTTGTACATGAACGCCGTTCCCTTATCCTCCTTCATAAGGTAAGGGTTTTAGAAAACGATGTCTTCAGTAAAGTATATGACGTTGCGCGGTCTTCCCGCTTACCACGATGATGTGGACTGAAACAGCTGTCCGGTCGATTCCTGTGGCGCCGCCGCATCTTTCGTGTCCGGTGTGAAGTACTAGCCAGGCTTAGAAGGCTTGGAGGAATGGGTCTTCCGATATCAATGTGAAGACATGCATCTTATTTGCCCGCCGCAATGTGTTAACCTGTACGTGGGCTTCGCATTCAGTTACCTCTCGTTTACTTTCCCGCCTCCGGCCGGTCTGTCAGACCCCTCCTGTTAACGTTGGACGGATTAGTCCTAAATTGTGGCACATTCGTGAATACTTTCTAATCATCGGTATCCTAGGTGCTGATATACTTTCTATGACGCATATTAAGCTATCATCCCATTGGGGTATACCATGTCCCCTTTCTTCTGTTGAACTTGCTTCCCCGTCAACGTCTTGGAAAACGGTCTGGTCTCATCTTAGTCTTCCTATATTGATGATGGATATTGCTTCAACGTGGTATAAGGTCATTCGCCATCTGATACCAACTGGTGATCGTCTTTTTCGTATTGGCCTTCGTCCGACTGATCAGTGTGAGGAATGTCATCAGACTGACACCTTACTTCACAGGCTTGTTTCTTGCGGACGGGATCACTGGCTCTGGGTGCGACGTTAATTAGCTTTCCTTAATGGTCCTTCTCTGCCTCGTTATGACTGGGTGTTGTGTGATGTCCTTAGGTTAGTTAGGTTTAAGTAGTTCTAAGTTCTAGAGGACTGATGATCATAGATGTTAAGTCCCATAGTGCTCAGAGCCATTTTTGAACCTTAATAGTTCAAATGGCTCTGAGCACTATGGGACTCAACTTCTGAGGTCATTAGTCCCCTAGAACTTAGAACTAGTTAAACCTAACTAACCTAAGGACACCACACACATCCATGCCCGAGGCAGGATTCGAACCTGCGACCGTAGTGGTCTCGCGGTTCCAGACTGCAGCGCCTAGAACCGCACGACCAAGCTTTCCTTACTCGAGGGCCTGAAACCGCTTTCCCAGACGACATTCTCCTACATCCGGACATATCGTTTTTTTTCCTCAGACAAAAACGAACACGATTGTCTGGCTCTTGGGTTACTATGTACACTACGTCGTTGAAGGCGGGAATGATCCAGATCGTCGCGTGTTTCACCATTATCTGACAACTGCGCATTGGAAATGGCAGCGGTTGCCCCGATATGGAAAGCTTTTTGCGAATATGCTTTCTCTTGTGTTTAACCGTCAGGGTGCTTAAGCTCCCCTGTGATCCCTGTTTCTTCCCTGAGCTTGAGTCCCCTCCCTTGCAGCTTTGTTTTGTTTTGTCACTTATTCTATTCTATTCTCTCTCTCTCTCTCTCTCTCTCTCTCTCTCTCTATATATATATATATATATATATATATATATATATATATATATATACGAAGGGTGGGGTAATGGGTTAGTCTTCCCGTTTAGAATTTTTAGAATTTTATAATTGTTTGAACTAATTTGTGGATTTTCCTTTTGCAGCGGATATTAAATGATGATTTAACTATGGTTGCCTGATTTTCATGAAAATACCAAGTCAATCTGATAAAAAAAGCGGTTAAAATTCGCTTGGAGGAGCCGGAGATTCGAATACCACTTTTATTTACGTCCAAAATTAATTTTTTTCATCACGCATCACATTATTTAATTTATATGAGTTTTGAGAAGTAATATAATGAAAAAAACACGTCTATTTGCATAAAGTTTCAATTTTTGTTCTCCATGTCTGTATGACAAATACCATCCTGCAACGTATGATGTGTAGAGCACATCCGACGAATTATTCTATACTACACTCGTGGTCTGGTTATTTGCGACTCACTATAGTACTGATTGTGAATAACGTCATTCGCATAATTATTCATCGATATTTGACTTGGGCTTTCCAAGCCTGTCCCTCGTCCTTGGAAATTTAATTACAAATAATAAAAAGTCAAATAATATATGAAATTCACAACAACTTCATAAAAGTGCTCCTGTTTTTTTATCATTATATTGCCTCTCAAGTGTCATATAAATTAAACAATGTGACCAATGATGAAAAATATTAAGATATCAAGCGCTGGTGAGATTTGAACCACCACCTCTTCCACAACCGGTTGACCACCAACAGTTCATACTAGTAGATGCTTCGCACAAGTACATCAGTTACATAACAGACGCATAAAATTTTCTTGCGACTTTCTAGGGATTGCGGGAGAAGTGCACCTTACTACGTGCGCATTATGTTCTTTTAATGGCCCACTAACGGTGTACAAAGTTTGAAGTAAATCCGTGATCCCAACTTCGTGGTCTCTCTTTCTTAGTTAATGTGGTGACAGTCACTAAACAGACTATGCAATAAGTCAGTCAAAGGAGATCTGTTTTGGTAGCACATCTGGCCGTCTGATTACAATAAATCCGTACTGTCGTTTTCTGCCCCTGAGGTTAAACGTGGGTCTGTCTAGGAATACATTTTTTTATGTATGTGGTTTGGTTTAATAGATTCCTTTAAGCCTTTAAGTGAATTCAAGAATCACACCACAAAGGCGTTTATTATTGTAAGTTCAGCCTAGAGTTTTGCTTGGCCACAGTACCGCACGACCTTGTATTGTTACTTATGGACTTCTTGTGTTTTTACCATTTGTAAGGTTTGTTTACATTACCGCAAGACGTTAATTCCAAACCTGTAATTTCTTTAAAATACTGTTATAGTTCCTTGTAAGCAAAATTTTAAAATTTTGTTCTGGCTATAATTTTAATTTTAGTAGTTATGTTCTTAATCTATGATTGTTCTTTGTTTTTCTCACTGCAACCGCATCCTCATTGTGGTAGACTTTTATCACTAGCCTCTAAGCCGTAACGCAGTTGTGCAGAGTAATTTTGTTAGCTGCTTTTATTGTACTTACCTGTAACTCTAAATATTTTGACTTACCGATGAAACACACAGGTACTTGGCCTTGAGGCAATTTTCCAGCTGCTATCTTTCATTAACTGCTTGTACTGTGCCTACTTGTAGCCTTAAATTATTTTTACTGACAAAACGTATTTTTCATTCGGCTTGGAGCCAACTTTGCAGCTGCTAAGTTTTGTCAAACTAGTTAGCGTCCACTAGAGAGTAGTTGAGACTTAATCGGTCTTCATTTATAGCTCGTTTGTTCTGCAACTGTTTAAAACATGTCTTCGCTGTGGGAGACGCTTAAGTTGTGGCCTTAAGCCATTCTTTTTTATCTGGTTGCCTTGACATTTTGCCACTTGTGCACTACTCATGCTGCAGGTTTTCTAAACAAATAAAATTTTTTTGCTTACTGTCATCCTCTTAGTTATATACTTTTGTCGTTATAAAGATTTTATTGTTAGTAATAAACTGGTGTCAAAATATATGTTATTTGTGGTGACTTTATTTGTGGTCTCAGTACTTTTCTACTTTCCAGTCAGCTCCCTACCGTTTCAATAACTGCGTATCCATACTTAATGTATAATAAAGAATGCTTGTTGCATCTTAGCAGGTGTAATACGATGGCGAGGAATTGAACTATTGAACTTAGCATGTGTGTTACGACAACAGACTAAGTTTAGGGATCATTGCTACAGAATTCTTGAAACTGTGGCTGCAGCTTCAAATGCAACAGAAGGCACAACAAGAATAATTACGAAGGCAACAGCTGGAGTTTCAAATGCAGCAACAAGCATAACAAGAACAGCAACGAAAACACAAAGCGCAAATTATGGGACGGCAACAAATAATACTACAATAGCTCACCAAGTCAGAATACCATCCATTACCGCCCAATCGCGCCATTTCATCCAGAACATGAAGAATGGGATTTATGGTACAGCCATTAACGCTCCAAGCGAGTAACATAACCGACGCTGCTGAACGACGTGCTTGTCTGCTATCCGCTAACTACCAAGTAATGTGTCTTCTAGAAAAGTTACGTCCCGTCACTAAACCTGAATTTTTAAACTGTCAGAAATCCACAATTTGTTACGTTAACATTACAAGTAGCAAACGCATGTCGTAGCAGCTAGGCCCGCATATTTTTTTCGTTTCCCAAGAAGTCGTATCACAATTATGATGCAACTGCTTTCACAATGGTGACCCGATAGTGTCGACCTCTGTGTGCGCATCGAAGTTGTCAACAATCCCGAGTCGAGTCGATCGAGCGTGACGTAATAATTACATAAGCATCTGATAAATTGGTCTGGTCGCAGGCATTGATCACGACAAATCCTACTCTCAAGAAAGTGTTGGCGGTAGCAAAAACCTTTGAAGTGTCTAATGCAGCTCAGCAATATTTTGATGAAAGTAACGTAGCTTTTGTAGAACCTCTAAAAACATCCACAGCAACACAGCAACGTTTTGACGAAAGTGACGTATCTTAGGATGGCGTTTTCCATTCACGCCACAGTAAGCGTCATCGGAACTCATCATCTTTGTTAACGCACAAGTGAGGAAACCTAAGCTCATACTGTTTTTTCACCTCTACAGGCTACATCACAGAGGTTATAATTCTTCAGCAGGCACCGCATAGTTTTGCACGGTAAATGTACAGTGTTGGCTTTGTACAAGCAGGTCAGCCGTTCGATTACTTACTTAGTAGTGCAACGACATCAAGCACAAAACATTTTTGGAGTTAACACATTTTCAATTTTTGAAGCTAAACTGAACTCCGTCCGAACAGGTCTCGGAATGCCTAACGGAATCGACCAACCGCCGTGTCATCCTCCTCAGGTGATAAACGTCACTGGATGCTGATATGAGGGACATGTAATCAGCACACCGCTCTCTTAGCTGTTAACAATTTTCGTGACCGGGTTTTAAATTTTTGGTTTTAAAATAATAGACGCCACCGGCATTATATCAATCGATGATGTTGATGAACTAAGTAGTGCTCTTCACTAACACCAGAAACGTAACAACACAGATCTCCACCCGAAGATGTTGGTATGAACCATCGAAAGGCTGAATACCACAACCAAGGGAAACAATAAGTGCTCTGCAGAAAATATTCACTACTGAAGGGGCTCCAGAAACAATCATTTTCGGTAACGGCCCTTAATTCTCAAGTAGTGGTTTTAAGATTTCTGCTCTGACAACAGCGCCGTTCCACCAATCCTGCAATGGTGGAACCGGTAGTTCCATCCACACCTTTAAGGTGCAGATGCGATAGATGGCGTTAGCCACACCGAAAGTCGAGGTCCTGACCCAGCTGCTGATCTCCTACAGAACTAAACCAATCCAGGGACGAACCTTGGCCATGTTCTGTATGGTCACCGAAGCTGTACGCTTTGGGACCTCCTCGTAAATATTACACATCCCTGCCAGTCTAGCTGAGGACCTCATTACTCTCTGGGTACAGAGATATGGTGTATCAGATTGGCTACTTGGCTCCATCAGAGCCGCTTGGGAACAAAAACTGGAAGCCAGTAGCCACAGGCTGATACTGCATGCAAACCAGATGCGCGCACACTAATCAACTTTCAGCTCGATCCAGCCTTTACTAGCCCCAGATACAATTTTAAACGTCAGAGGCAAGTCAACAGCCACACCTCCAGCGATGTCAAAGCAGGCACCTGTTAGAGTGGGGCTCCTTCCTACCTCCAGCATCAATGACTCCCAGTGAAGACTTGGAGACTGATACACCAGTAGCAGCCAGCATCAGCTGCCGTAAGTAGAGGATGTAGCGCAAACACAGGCACTAGTCGACTTTGAATTGATATCGAACTGTTAGCTGGGCTCCCTACCCACCTCCCTCCAACCATTTAGGCAATCCCACTACCGACAGGCACACTTTCGACCTTGGAGGCCAGTTAAAGGAAGGAGGGATGCTAGGGGTCTATATCTGTGTCCTCAGACAGCGAGGTCTATAATTTCTGATATACGCTGCCAAAGACTTAATATGCTGTCGATGACAGGTGGTTGCGAGGGATCAAATGGACCTGGTCTCTGACTTCATCTAGGAAGTAAAACCGGCCACTTTGCCAGTTGTGCTGCAGTATCTACCTCACTGATCGTGTGGATACATTACTGGGCTGCTTATGGGGTCTAATGTGGAATACTGTTTGGCGTAAGAATAGTTGGATGCTGACAGACTTTTGTAATCACAAGTTAACAAGATCCTTCTCTTGTATGTGCAACAAATTTACATTGACATGGCGCAGGCTGGTTTTGTGATCTGTCAATGATAATTATGTATCCACCATTACTGCGTAATAAAGATTGTTTGTTGCACTTTAGTAGATATAATAAAGATACTGGTCCTGTTGTGGCATTACAGTTTAAGAAGAAAAAACATATATTTACTGGCATTTACATACTTAGGGGTCAAGGTTTACAAAAATGGTTCAAATGGCTCTGAGCACTATGCGACTTAACTTCTGAGGTCATCAGTCGCCTAGAACTTAGAACTAAATAAACCTAACTAACCTAAGGACATCACACACATCCATGCCCGAGGCAGGATTCGAACCTGCGACCGTAGCGGTCACTCGGCTCCAGACTGTAGCACCTAGAACCCCCCGGCCACTCCGGCCGGCCAAGTTTTACAAGCAAGGCGCAGTTAGCTGACGTTGACCTTATAGTAGAAAATATCCCAGTATTTGCCTCAAGTAAATTAGCGAAACCACGGAGAAACGAAATCGGGATGATCAGGTGGGGAACAGAACTTCCATCCTTCGAAAACAAGGCCAATCTGTTAAAAAAGTACAACCTCATTTTCGGTTTGTGTACAATAACATTTTGTCTATACATTCTTGCAAAGTAGTTATTTCATACTGTACGAAAGTTGGTACCACATTGTCAGTTCATTTCTCGACCTCATCCAGTGGATATACTAGACACACTGTGCACATACTATCAGCTGATGTTAGGACCATGACGATAATGTTCGGTTTGCATTTTAAGTATGCAGCTTTCCATTTGCTTCCCTCAAAATCTGAGTCGCCTTGCTTCCACAGTGATTGAGTTTTTAATAGCGCGGAAGTTTTATTTGTGGTATTTTTTTTACTAAACCTATATTCTGTATTATCTAAGTAATTCTTCATTACATAGAATGTATTACTCAACAGGCACTTTCTAAATGCCTTTTTTGAAATGAGTTTGTTTTAGAGATCGCTTTAATGTCTTTTGGCAGTTTATTACACAATTTTATTTCTTGGTAGAAAACACTGTTTTGAGTTTTCTTCTTAGATATAAGCTCACTGTAGACCTTGTTCCATGGTCATGGACAGAGATGTTTTGTACTCATATTATGAAATTTTTCGAGCGTAAATGATGGATAAATGCACTCATTTAGTGAAGCTAAAATTTTGAAATGTTTAGAACATATCTTTACCGTGTGTTACCTTTGCGCCATCTCACAAACCAAGATGGTTGAGAGTGACACTCAGATAAACTCAGAAAGAAATGGTCGTAGGAGGAACTGATGCAGCTTGCAGGAAGCTTAAACGTAATATCAATGAAGGAAAAGGTTAGATTGTCAAGATACGAGGTGGAACTTTCCAACGGTAGAGTCCACTAGACTTCCCTAAGTTTGAGAGGAACCGCACTGAAGTGGGCTATGAAAGTAGAAGACGTTTACTTGGTCGAAGTAGGTGATTCTGTAGTGCTGTCAGATATTGACGCAGTGAATGATCTGAGATGAAATGTCAACAGGGTGAACATTTGAATGTACAAAACCGTTGGAGGTGTGTAACTAGAAATTCGTTTGATCTAGTTTTGAAAGAATTCCAGAACAGCGTTATTACATCACTATCGATGGAAGAATGAGCGAATCAATGTGAAAAATATTGAAAGATATGTCACACATATGATTAGACTAATGTACAGAAGAATAGAAAGGTACAATGAAGAAGTAACAAACGAAGATCATTTTGGTTTCAGAAACGGTAGGGGTACGAAAGAAATTCTGGCAATGCACTTGAAAAACTGAAGAACAATTAAAGAGAAATCGGCATACCGTCATATTTTTTGATCCAGAAGTAAGCTGCAAGGTTGAAATATGACGGCCTATAGGCGAATGATTATAAAGTATTCACAATGTCTAGGCAAACCATATGGGGGCAATTAAACTGATAAATCAAGAAAAATTCTGCTTAAGAAAGGTAACAATTTATTACAGCTGTAGTTTAACTCGTGCAGCGAAAGAGGTGAAATGAAATACCAATAGGAATAAGAAAGCAAGTAGTGAAACGTTCCTTTTGTCCATGATTCGGAGCTTCCATGGGGTTGTGGGAAATAACACTCGTGTCCGAGGCCACAAACCACGTACATTTGGCGGTGTGCGGCGTTCCAGACAAATTATGCGCTGTACTTCTCCATAGAATAATGTAAACTTTAGTTACCGGACCCGGATCAATTGTCTGAATTGATATATCTATAAATACAGTAAATAATGGCAGCCAAACTCGCTTTGACCGATGAGACACATTTGAACACCTCAGCTCTCCAACATGAATAATTAAAGGCCCTTTAGAAATTCACCCACTTCCAAAAGGATTCCAAGATCTGACCACAGACCTGGAATACGTTCACTGCCTCTACCTAGTTGCTAGCAATTTCCCTCGATATACGTCACGTACTGCGCGGCCCCTCCCGCTGGAGGTTGGAGTCCTCCCTCGGGCATGGGTGGGTGTGTTGTTCTTAGAATAAGTTAGTTTGGTAGTGTAAGTAGTGTGTAAGTCTAGGGACCGATGACCTAAGTACTTTAGTCCCATAGGAATTCACTCAAATTTGGACATTTCCCCCGATATACAGGGTGTTACAAAAAGGTACGGCCAAACTTTCAGGAAACATTCCTCACACACAAATAAAGGAAAGATATTATGTGGACATGTGTCCGGAAACGCTTAATTTCCATGTTAGAGCTTATTTTAGTTTCGTCAGTATGTACGGTACTTCCTCGATTCACCACTATGATTTCATACAGGATACTCTACCTGTGCTGCTAGAACATGTGCCTTTACAAGTACGACACAACATGTGGTTCATGCACGATGGAGCTCCTGCACATTTCAGTCGAAGTGTTCGTACGATTCTCAACAACAGATTCGGTGACCGATGGATTGGTAGAGGCGGATCAATTCCATAGCCTCCATGCTCTTCTGACCTCAACCCTCTTGACTTTAATTTATGGGGGAATTAGAAAGCTCTTGTCTACGCAACCCCGGTACCAAATGTAGAGACTCTTCGTGCTCGTATTGTGAACGGCTGTGATACAATACGCCATTCTCCAGGGCTGCATCAGCGCATCAGGGATTCCATGCGACGGAGGGTGGATGCATGTATCCTCGCCAACGGAGGATTTGAACATTTCCTGTAACAAAGTGTTTGAAGTCATGCTGGTACGTTCTGTTGCTGTGTGTTTCCATTCCATGATTAATGTGATTTGAAGAGAAGTAATAAAATGAGCTGTAACAATGAAAGTAAGCGTTTCCGGACACATGTCAACATAACATATTTTCTTTCTTTGTGTGTGAGGAATGTTTCCTGAAAGTTTGGCCGTACCTTTTTATAACACCCTGTATACCACAACAACGAGACAGGGATACAGTTCTAACCGAGCAGGAAAAGAGTCACATGAACAAACCACAGTCTAATTCTTGTTCACTAAACGCAATTATCAAGCTAGTTATGTACGTCCACAACCTAATTGGAGGCATATGCCCATTGCACTCGTTAAACGGCAAAACTCATCTAGAAAACTGGACTCATTCAACTCGAAATCTACGACCGCACATGGGATCGCCCATTCGGATTCACTCAGTTTTCCATATTGCAAGAAATAGTTCGCTTGATCTCGAAGTGTCATCTTCTTCCGGCTTCTGAAACACACTGCAAAAGACCAAATCTGCACCAGAGGACACACAACTTTTATACTCCACGAGAGATGCCGCTCAGCTGTTCGATTCTGCGTGCTCCAAAACACTCCACGAAATTACTCAGTGTCGTGGCCTTCCATTCAGTCAGACTTGGGAGCATGATGTAGGCATTTACATTGTTCATATCCCGCTCTTAGTTACAGTGCTTATGTAAGGTGCTGCTTCCTGGCGGAACGTACAGAAAAACATACAGGCACTGGGAAACACAGACCATCATGGGATAGTTACTCGCCCTAGAGATCAGCCTCCGTGCGGTTCTAGGCGCTGTAGTCTGGACCCGCGAGACCGCTACGGTCGCAGGTTCGAATCCTGCCTCGGGCATGGATGTGTGTGATGTCCTTAAGTTGGTTAAGTTTAACTAGTTCTAGGTTCTAGGGGACTGATGACCTCAGAAGTTGAGTCCCACAGTGCTCAGGGCACTTTTTTATCAGCCTCGTCGGCCCAGACTGCCACTCATTTAGGAAGACAGGGAAAGCTTGGTCAGTTATCTTCAGGCTGAACGGTAACATTCGTCTTCCTGCAGCTCGAAACTCGTCCTTGCGATTACAGTAGCGGAAGGCACTAGCACGCAGGCATTGCCAGGAAATTTTATTAATTAATTTATTGAATTATTGATTTATTTTGCACGGCAAAATTAGATACAACGCTCTCGATTGAAAGTACATGGACTGAGCAGCTTGTTTACTATGGAATGTTGGTTAAGGATTCAAAATTCTTGTGTTATGCCATACCTTCCTAAGCTGGCTCCTCAACGACAAGCTAGGGCAGCTGGAAGGCTGGTTTCCAAATTCGAATGCTAAAGCTTGAAAAATGTTGAACTGGCATCGCAGAGACCTTTGCTTAGACACTGTGGCGAGTTTGGTTACCACACCTGGAGCTTACACTTGCTGTATAGGCTTCTTACATGACTGGAAGTTGCCCCTTTTCGTAAAAACGCCAAAGCAAGCAAGTATAAACACCAGAGACCCAAACCTAAGAGTATCTGCTGTCGCCTATTGCCTACGCTGATAACGCTTCCATACCAGACAACGACTCAATGTTGTCTGCGAGCTAAACCCAGTCCTGATGCTGCCAGGGCCTGAACTGGTGCCTTCTACAGGCCGACATCAACCAGCTCCTGGGCCAAGATGGGATATGGACAGACCTGACGCTGATGAAAATTGTACAGAGTTCTCTAGTGCCTCAGACAGGAAAAGAGCTGCAGTTGTATAAGTGGTCAAATTACTGTAGGAAATTTGCCCTGAGGTGATCAGAAGTAGCACAGTCAATCACTTACATAAGAGAGATGTTAAATGCTGTTGGACATTGGCATGTGAAAATACGTTTGGAAAATGGAAGGAACTGTTGACAGCTAGCCAATGTTAGTCCTTCTGATAATGAAAAGGAGTTCATGTTATCTTGTGATGCTAGTAATCAAGCATTGGCCCTTGTTTAAAGATAGATGGGACGGAACATCTGGTTGCCTATGCCCTGCAGCAATTAAACAAAGAAGATAGGAACTATACTATCGTGTATGGCATGACATGCTTTCTCTGCACTTTGTATGGGAGAATGCTGAAGGTGATAATGAATCATGAAGTGTTGAAGAGGTTATTTGGGTTAAAGGCTCTGTGTAATACACTAACATGTTGGTCATCGAAACTAAGTGTGCTCAATTTCGAAATAGTCCCTAAATCTGGCGGAAGTCACAGTAACGCAGATGGTCTCGGCAGGAAGAGTGTTGTGCTATGGAAAATGTCGTACTGATGGATAATGGAAAAGAGTACAAGGTGCTGATCAGAGTGCAAACTATCTGCAATGCAGCCACAGTTTGTGTGCATTATGACAGACCTCGGACCTTGGACTCCTTGTCGTGATTACAGTCATATCGCAAGAAGAAGGCTCATGATCACATTTTACCCGGTGGAGGAAGTATGTAGAACCATGGAACGATGAGGGTGAATGTTACTGGTGGTGTAAGCACAGTCAAGACGTTGAGCAGTTTGTTAAAAAAACTGAGTGCCACGTGCATATTGGATGGGGTTGAGCAAACGATGTATTCCACTGCAAAGATTGTCGGAAGCCAGTAGACGTTTCTAAAATAATTGTGGTAGACATTTTAGTATCTTTCAGATAGAAACTATTGGGTAACTGTAATATTCCGACCATAACAATCAATTCTCGTGATGTTTAGGAATGGTCACTGTTCCAAATCAACAAGCCGACACAATAGCACACGCAATGATGAGTAATTGGTCACTAAAGTTGAGTGTTCCAGAAACGTTAATCATTGGTTAGGGAACCAATTTTATGTCGGAATTTATCAAGCAGATGTGCCACTTATTGCATGTTACTAAGCGGAGGGCCAGCACATTACACGAACAGCCAAACGGGAGGACGAAGTGTGTACTTCAAACGGTATGAAAAATTCTAAGCCACTAGATGAATAACAATGATTGGGATGTTTTATGGCCATAAGATGTCACAGCTTACATTTCGAAGATCCATGAAAGTACGAGCATATCATCGATTGAATTATGTCTGACAGCATTTGAGATAATCAAGCCTAAGGCGAGAAAGATTGGTGAGCAAATGAATTGTGAAAGGTATGGAGCGGACAGAGGAGGGTCATAACGAATGGGGCAGCACAATGCTAAACCATATGAGTGCTGTGTAGGTCAGTGGATAACGCTGATGAGCCCATACACCTGCTTCATCTGGTATCATTGTCCATATTAGATAATCGCAAAGTCCTCACCAGTGAACTTTAAGCTGCAGCTTCCGCCACATAATAGCGTAACCGTTGGTAAAAAGCCTATACCGTGTGAAAGATGGGCTAGAATTTTTTAACTCATTCATGTGGTTGGATATATTTGAAAACGAAGTTTTGTCAATAATATTTATGTTGGCTAAACTTTCTGTAGATAAAAAACTTTGAAAATATCGTTTTTTTTTTAGTTTTTGAAAAATATCTCCGTTTTTGTGTGCTCCTAGTGATTTGGCATGTATTTCCTTTCTAAAAAAAAACATAAAATTCTCTACAAACTTCGCTGCTACAATTTTTTTATACCCAGTACCAGCGGCGCTACGGTTCACCAAAAAAATAGCAGTTTTTCAAATTCTGTGCAAGATTGCAAAATACCAAGTTTTTGACCACTTTTATTTCAGTTTCCATTTTTATGGTAGAAATGTATTACGTGTTATGTTACAGATGACATCAGAACACCATGTAGGTGCAAGAAGTTGGTTTTCTAGCATTGGTGTAAGAGGAAACAAAGTAATATGGTTTTCATTTTCGTTACGGTACTGTTGTAGAAAAGGAAAAGAATCTGAATTTAATTTCCTTTATGGTATTGTTGTAAAAAGAAGAAACAATTTATTACTTGGTAATTGGTTGATTGTGTACTAAGGGACACACATTTTATTTTATGTTAGTTTTCCTTTGCTACCACGATGTTCGTTGTTGTAAAAGAGAAAACGTCTGGTTGTATTCATTGTTTACGTAAGACTAATTACACGTTCTTGACAACCCAGTGACTGTTTACATTGCCTGTTTCGGTAGCACAGGGTGTCCCAAAAGTCTTTCCCTGATTACATAAATTGATAACTCAGGCTAGAAGTAAGATACGAATATGAAACTGGTGTCTAATTGTTTACAAACTCTCAAAGTTTATTTCACACTTCAGTAAACTTCCACATGAGCACCCTTGGTAGTACGTAGCACATCTAGGCGACATTCAGTTTCCGTCCACACATTAGCCAACAACACTGGAGGGATCGATTCAACGACTGTGGGTACCCGTTGCCGCAGGGTTTCAAGATCTGGTACACGTGTTCGGTAGACCTCGTCATTGACATAACCCCATAAAATAAGTCTAATGGGGTTATGTCAGGAGAGCGTGGAGGCCAAACCGTTGGCCATCACGACCAATCCAGCGCCCAGGAAAGGTCATAATCGAGATAGGCGTAGGCGTCCAAACCCCAATGAGGCGGTGCACCGTCTTGCTGAAACAAGACATCGGGGTGATACTGAAGCAGCTGAGGAACAGCATACAGTAGCAACATGTCCAGATACACTGCAGATGTGATGGTAGCCTCAGCGAAGAATAATGGTCCGATAATTCGATCGTGCAATAGCGCGCACCAAACATTAACCTGTGGACTGCCTCTGGTGCACTCCATGACCTCGCCAGGGGGTTGTGAACCTCAAATGCGCACATTATGGCGATTCACTACTCCACTGACAAAAAAGGTCGCTTGGTCGGAGAAGGCAATTCGTCTAACCATCATCGTCCTCAATACGTGATAGCATTTCCACCGCAAAGTCATATCGACGTGTACTGTCATTGGACAACAAGGCCTGAACAATTTGCACTTTGTATGCACGAAACAATAAAAATTTGTGTAAAAGTCATGGAGAGAGCTTTTTGGCATCTGTAATTCACGTGAGGCCCTGCGCACCGATTTCTTCGGACTTCACAGAAAAGACTGCCTTACAGCTTCCACCCTTCTGCTGAGGTTCTTGGTCGACCAGACCTCGGATGGTCAGCAGCCGATCCTGTGTTCTTGAACTTCTCATACCAGGCTTTAATGCTCTTGACATCAGGTGGATTCCTTCCAAATGTTGCCTGGAAGTGTCTCTGCACTGTGGTTGGTGATCGTGTCTCATGGTACCACAGGACACACTGTGCCTTCTCCTGATCGGTTAACATGGCTTCTTGGGCACTGCACCTCATCCACTACTTACGTACTGCCAACCTAACACAGAAAAAAAAACTTTGATAGTTGTAAACAATTCGACACAAGTTTCATATTTGTATCTTACTTCTTGCCTGAGTTATCAGTTTATGTAATCAGGGAAACACTTTTCGGGCACCCTGTACATAGCAGCCGAGCTGCGTCGTTGTACACGTCCAGCGTTTACATTTCTCTGGTTCGTCCGTTACTTTTCTGTGACCGCCACATCGATACCGGTAATACACAAGTCAGGTCGTGTGCCGTCGGCTGACAATGTTAACAAAATTAATCTACTACCAAACCTACAAATATCTGTCTTTCAGGAATACAAAAATAAAGAACGGGACACACAATAATTTCAGCAGCTTATATCGTTTACACCCTGTATAAGAAATACCACACTGCCCTAGATCACTCTCCCAGTAAGTCACCAATACATTACTAGATTACAATGATACTGTTTGTAGCATAGCACTACAAAATACGTACTTTGGGAGAGAGCAGACCAGCATTTGCAAACACCTGCTAAAGTTTTTCGCCTGCAGGGTAGGTCACAACTCTAATCCTTACGTGTGGAGTATAGCCGCAACTACTAACACTGATGCTTGGCGTATGATCGTGAACACAACACCACCAAGCTAACGACGACTGTGAAATTCCTCCATGTATGCATACTTACCTCTGGCCTCGTGGGATACCGCCTAGGCAAATCATATGTAACTAACAGACACCTCTACACTCGCCACAGTAAATCTGTGGCTGCCTTTCCAGATCAATGTTGCTAAAATTTTAAGCGCCAAGGACTCGACTTCCTCATCCAATAAGAAACAAGATCCCTGTCCTCATCCAACCATCATGCTTTTAGAACGCGCGCGCGTGTGTGTGTGTGTGTGTGTGTGTGTGTGTGTGTGTGTGTGTGTGTGTGTGTACGTGCTTGCGCGTGTGTGTGTTTTAGGAAGGAGAAATAAACGTTTATGGAACTAGTACTTGCGATAGGTGAAGCCCACACCCATTAATCCAACCAGGTGTCTCAGACTATCGATCAGATCCTGTATTTTGTCGTAACACACCACAAAAATCCTAAATATTTTATGTATTGTATGTTATAAATTATTATCGTTTCGAAGCCCAATCGTATGCATTTATTTACAACACCATATTGACATTAGTATTGTGTGATGGAAGCGTAATACATCTGGAAAGACTATGTTTCTGCCAGTGCATAATAATGCTAGTTTTTAAGTCTTTGTTCTACAGGATATAATGTGGGGGGAGGGGGGCGCGGGAGATGATTTCATTTGCCCAGTGGAATAACTATGAATTCCACCATCAGATCGTCTACAAAAACAGTTGCCAGTACTGCTGTTTATTGTGTAATCGACATCCACATTAAAACTATAGACATATAGCACACAGTTTCATAAACCATTACAGGTACTCAATGTCTTTTCTAAATTTTTAATTAAATTCGAAATACACCTCTTACCGAGCTATGGTATTGCATCCTGCCATTACCAAATACACCATTGAATCTGCAGTCTTGCGTACGACGAATCCATCCACCTAAATATATAACACTTATTCTAATTTCAGGCATCATAACAGTAAAAAACATCATGATTAACAACTTTTAAGGTATAATTACATCCCAGTAGACAAAATGGGGGTACTGAAACTATGCCTTTAATTATTTTTATCATTTAAACACTGACTTGCAGAATTTCCCCTGGCAAAGACAACTCAAACTTAAACCTATTCATTTATTACCCACAATATACAAGCCCAATGCAGTCTGACTGCTATAAAGTGTCAATATGGCTTCCAATAATTAACACAAAAGAATGGTCCTGAACTGCAAGAAATCCTAACAATAATAAAATTAGAAAAAATATGAAATTAAAGAAATATGAAACTGCCTCCAGCTCTGTTAATTGCCTAAACTCATTTCAGTCATGAATCCCTTTTTTATAGGTCACTTACGTCACATAAGATCTTCATGACACGAACTACAACAATTACAACAAGCAGTAACTACATCCAGCAAAATAAAAAGATTGTAACTACTACAGAATCTAACTACTAAGAGGCATATGGTTAGCAAAAGAAAGATTTTGTTGAAGAGCAAACAATGTGTTTAGAAAAGTTTACCTTATTCATGTGACATCCAGTTCCCAATATTATATAGTAGTCAATAATTCCACAACCCCAACATTACCAACAACATCCATCCTCATTTTATATTTCCTTTTGCAGGCTTTTCAAAAAAGAAAATGTGCTGACGGTCAACTATGTACCCTTAGACTCAGAGTTGAAATATCAAAAGTTTTGGCTGGTCTCGTTGTCTAGGGGCTGGGATACGTAGTTGCAGCATTACAAGCTATATACTGCAGCGTCTACAGTATACAATATGAGTGTACACATTAATCTAATGGTCGAAGGTTTCTATCACTCGGCGATTGTGAATTTTTGCTGGACCGCAAGCATGCTCTCACACACATTATTAAATACATAAACAAATTAAATTAACATATATCAAAGGAATAGAAGCAAAAGTAGGCCAGTAGTCTAATGTCTCTGTGCTTTCAAAAACACAGTAAATATTTGACCAATTTCTTCCTGAATAGTGGTTCCCGGGTTCGATTCCCGGCGGGGTCAGGGATTTTCTCTGCCTAGTGATGCCTGGGTGTTGTGTGATGTCCTTAGGTTAGTTAGGTTTCAGTAGTTCTAAGTTCTAGGGGACTGATGACCATAGCTGTTAAGTCCCATAGTGCTCAGAAGGAGGCTTCCTGAATAGTATATATCGGATGTAAACAGACATAGACGAATAAAAATTTATTTATAAGCATGCTGCTACCGTTTTTTCGTGTAACTCTGGAGTACTGACGCGATCAATAGTAATCGGCCACTTTGACCTCGAATAACGAATGTACTATTCAAGTTACATGCCTGTAATTCATACCAGTTTAGGTTTACACGACTAGCTTTCTAAAGATACGTTGATGGAAAAAATCGGATGATTCGTCAGTCAGATACTAAACTTTAAACTAATAAATATATTGAAAATCTGATTACACCATCAGAATCATCGTGCAAATAATGGTAATTTACATATATCTTTTTGAGGTATCACAATTCCTCTGGCTACTATAATTTCTACACGAACTGTGAAATGTCTGCCATTATGGTTTCACAAAGTTCACCATCTTTGCTACTCCTGGCACACAGATCTCCTTAATCGACACAAAGCACCTTCCTCGACACCGTGTCAACAAGGAATTCCTTGCCACTTACTCGGCCTGGACCACGCACTGGGGCTATCCCACTTGCTCCGGCTACTGTTCGGCAACACGCGGTTGCTCATGAGCCCCAGCTTGCCGAGTGGCCTGTGCGGCCATGCCAACTCTGAACTTGGAGTATTTCCAGGGCGCCACAACTCGCCCAATACCTGACACTTTACAATGCATGGTCTACCAACACAGAGTCTCCACTAAGAAAAACATGTCCATACACTTCTCTATCCTGTCGCTAGCTGCTAGTCCGTCTAACCATAGAGTCTCTCGCTGATGGCGCAGAGCGCTGCTAGCGATATTAACACAGTCTATTGCGCTGCCAACATACAAACAGGCTACTTACATAGCTGCCGCCTGCTCCCATCAAAAAATTTTACAAACTGTTTTGGGCAGTGGCCAAGACTAAGTTGTTAAAATTTTTATATTAACAATATCAAATACAGCAGATGCACACAAAGGTTAAGAAATATGCTGTTGCTCAATAAAGCAAAAATTATCCTGACAGTCACTAAAGACAGTACTAATAATTCATCAGACGAGAAGCCTACTTCAATTTTACGCGCTGAGCAGTATATGAAAATGCGCAAGTAAGTACTGGATAACCATGTAGCCTTGAAGAAGTTATGTTGTCCTCCCCACAGAAACATACTGATGACTCTTGACATGAAGATTTCAGTTTGTATCGTAAGATTGGTAATGGGTCACAACGGAAAAGACCCACAGCAGTATCACTCGAAGTCATGAAGAGTATTGGTCGAACTGGTGGGTCACCGCAGACCAGACCCACTGTAGTCCTTGTAGAGATTGTGATAGTATTGGGCCATCAAAGGTGCAGACCCACTGTAGTCCTTGTGGAGATGGCCAACAGCCATCCATTGCGACTGTGTGGTTGCACATCCATTTGCGCACATACCAGTTTTTTTGCAGTATCCTTACAACCAGCAATGCTGTTAACCAGTCCCTTGCTGAATTATCAACACACATGCAAACACTAACACAGTCATATAGCCTCTGAGATTTGATACATACAATATGACCAACAGACAGATGTGTGCAGTAAAAAGAGTCCCTACTGTTTACCTAACATGAGGGTCTGGTGCCTACACAATTACAATTTTACAGCACAAGAATACAATTAAAAATGTAAGGAAAAGATTACTATAGTAAAGAACATGATAA
This sequence comes from Schistocerca cancellata, assembly GCF_023864275.1. NCBI lineage: Eukaryota > Metazoa > Arthropoda > Insecta > Orthoptera > Acrididae > Schistocerca > Schistocerca cancellata. The sequence continues at coordinate 218,418,274 of NC_064631.1, forward strand.
TACAAATAAAATTTGTAGTAATACAGATTTTACAAAAAGGATAGAAATAAGAATATATATATTACTGGAATTATAGCATAAGTAAATAAATGAAAAATGAGAATATCAGTAGAAGCATAACAGAATAAATAATGTGTGAACATCATTCTAAAGTAAAGAATATGCTACAAAAAAAAAAGAGATTAAGCATTAGGATAACAATATTCCTCATCACAGTGAATGCAGTTTAGCATTAGAAGGAAAAAAAATTATCAAATTTATCTTATCAGGTAAACACACAGAGATAGGAAGAACACAGAGACACAGGGGTACACATAAACATAGCGGAATAACACAAAAGGAAAGGACAGGATCTATTTTCAAGTGTAAATGTGTCAAAGTGTAAGTGCAAGTGTAATTGTAACATTTAATACTGCAACTCTTGTGGTGCGCATTTTATACCTCTCTTTCATTTTTCTCATTTCAAGAATATCTTTCATACACATATCTCCTTTTCTTTCAACCAAAACTATTTCATTTCCAACCAAAACATCATTTAATTATATCAGATCTCTCTTATTTCGACATTTGTTTCCACAAAAAATCCTATCTGAGCAAGCTATCTATATTTATACTTTTAACCAGTGTCTATACTTCCATATTTTTCCTACCTCATTATTCATTTTCAAGAAGATCCTACTTTAGACTGTTGTCACTATATCCTACTTATGTTCATTTCCTCTTTCAAAATAATTCTTCCTCATTATACAATACTTTTTCGCCAGACCTTTTCCTTATATCATCTCAATGCATTTCTTCCCAACTAATCACAACTCATTTTCTTATATAGCATACCCCCTCTTAAGCTTACTTAAATCTACTGAGCTCAGATACATAAACTAGAAAATGAGGCAATGCAACAGCAGAAAATTTTAACATCAACAACAACAAAAATGCAAATTGGCAAAGCAGGCAGCAGCATATCTAAATTAGCAAAAAAATGCAACATTACAACTAATGCAAGGCAATATGCAGGAAAGAAATAGATAAATCAGCAGTAAAAGTGGCTTAGCACAGTAATACAAAGTAAAAGTCAGTCAGTAGCACATTGCCTGACAAATAGCAGCAGCAAAGGCAACAACTTATACCTAAAAATGACAAAGCATGAGCAGAAAAAATATTAAAGACAGCAATGCAGATGAGGGAAATATACAGGGTGGTCCATTGATCGTGACTGGGCGAAATATCTCACGAAATAAGCATCAAACGAAAAAACTACAAAGAACGAAACTCGTCTAGCTTGAAGGGGGAAACCAGATAGCGCTATCGTTGGCCCGCTAGATGGCGCTGCCATAGGTCAAACTGATGTTTTAAAAATAGGAACCCTCATTTTTTATTACATATTCGTGTTGTACGTAAAGAAATATGCATGTTTTAGTTGGACCACTTTTTTCGCTTTGTAATAGATGGCGCTGTAATAGTCACAAACATATGGCTCACAATTTTAGATGAACAATTGGTAAAAGGTAGGTTTTTTAAATTACAATATAGAACGCAGGTACGTTTGAACATTTTATTTCAGTTGTTCCAATGTGATACATGTACGTTTGCGAACTTATCATTTCTGAGAACGCATGCTGTTACAGCGTGATTACCTGTAAATACCACATTAATGCAATAAATGCTCAAAATGATGTCCGTCAACCTCAATGCATTTGGCAATACGTGTAACGACATTCCTCTCAACAGTGAGTAGTTCGCCTTCCGTAATGTTCGCACATGCATTGACAATGTGCTGACGCATGTTATCAGGCGTTGTCGGTGGATCACGACAGCAAATATCCTTCAACTTTCCCCACAGAAAGAAATCCGGAGACGTTAGCTTCGGTGAACGTGCAGGCCATCCACCTGTCATGAAATATGCGCTTCAACCGCACGTGAGCTATGTGCCGGAAATGCATCACGTTGGAAGTTCATTGCCATTCTGTCATGCAGTGAAACATCTTGTAGTAACATCGGTAGAACATTACGAAGGAAATCAGTATACATTGCACCATTTAGACTGCCATCGATAAAATGGGGGCCAATTATCCTTCCTCCAATAATGCCGCACCATACATTAACCTGCTAAGGTCACTGATGTTCCACCTGTCGCAGCCATCGTGAATTTTCTGTTGCCCAATAATGCTTATTATGCCGGTTTACGTTACCGCTGTTGGTGAATAACGCTTCGTCGCTAAATAGAACGCGTGCAAAAATGTGTCAATGTCCCGTAATTTCTCTTGTGCCCAGTGGCAGGACTGTACACGACGTTCAAAGTCATCGCCATGCAGTTCCTGTGCATAGAAATATGGTACGAGTGCAATCGATGTTGATGTAGCACTCTCAACACCGACGATTTTGAGATTCCCGATTCTCGCACAATTTGCTACCGATGTGCGGTTTAGCCGCGGCAGCAGCTAAAACACCTACTTGGGCATCATCATTTGTAGCAGGTCGTGGTTGACGTTTCACAAGTGGCTGAACACTTCCTGTTTCCATAAATAACGTAGCTGTCCGGCGAACGGTCCGGACACTTGGATGATGTCGTCCAGGATAGTGAGCAGCATACATAGCACACGCCCGTTCGGCATTTTGATCACAATAGCCATACATCAACACGATATCGACCTTTTCCGCAATTGGTAAACGGTCCATTTTAACACGGGTAACGTATCACGAAGCAAATACCGTCCGCATTGGCGGAATGTTACGTGATACCACGTACTTATACGTTTGTGACTATTACAGCGGTATCTATCACGAAGCGAAAAAAGTGGTCCAACTTCAACATTCACATTTATTTACGTAGTAAACGAATATGTAATAAAAAATGGGGGTTCCTATTTAAAAAAAACGCAGTTAATATCCGTTTGACCTATGGCAGTGCCATCTAGAGGACCAACGATAGCGCTATCTGGTTTCCCCCTTCAAGCTAGACGAGTTTCGTTCTTTGTAGTTTTTTCGTTTGATGCTTATTTCGTGAGATATTTGGCCCGGTCACTATCAATGGACCATCGTGTATGTATAAGGTTACAATAGCATTTATGCTTCTGTGGTCATCAAAACCATGGAAAGTGCCAGCACAAGGAACACATCTTAACACTAAAGTGGTACGCCACAACTTATTCTACAAAAAAAAAAAAAAAAAAAACAAAGTTCTTGAAAAGAAAATTATATGTACAGTTTCCGTTACTAGTCCCTTCCCCTTCTTATTATTCTTTCCTTTCCAAGTGCTCTTTTTTAAGTATGTGGATGATAAAATTGTTATTTAATGGATCTGTTGACGGGAAGTGTTCACATTAGAATATGTATTGAATTTTATTACATAAAACCAATGCTGTAGCGCAGCTATAAACCAGATATCAAATAAAATAAGCAAATGTCATTCAATAGCCTTGTGGAATTTCATAAGTCAGTAGAAATTCTCTCAACACTCGTAGAGAGACACTTGTCATAATCAGGTGTGTAAATTTTTCTCATCAATTCATAAGCGTTTCTGTAAGTAGAATGAAGTTCAAACTCCAAAGTGTAATCATATGTTTACACGTAATAGTGTACGTCGTATTTGTGGTGTGTTCTGCAAAGAAATGTATACAGTGAGGTTAACAGCCCCTCTTTTCTACAGCTATGCGAGCACTTGCGGGGGTGCGGTGAGCTTCAAAGTGGCTTAAGCAGCACCAGTAAAGTTGACAGGCAACACAACAATGGGTATACTTCAAGGAAGTTAGATCGCAGCCTAGCACAGCAGAGCATTATGTCAAGGTCACATACAATATACATCACTTGAAGGTCTCACAGTAGCGCAATGGTTCCTAAAATATATGTCAACAGTTCACAAGATGCAGACAAAGTAAAATTTCATAAATGCAAAGTTACCCAACTGTGTAATTACCTAGACATGTGTCACAGACATAGTAGAAATGCATATTTATCTCTGTTAAATGACCAGATAGCTGTGTAATTCTGTGTTAGAGAAGTGTGGTACCGATGTATAAAACTGTATAAGCAATTAGCATATTAGCTAGGGGTGCTTGTGCTTGCCACACACATGGTACACAAAGTAGTTGTATCTCCATGAGGGATAATGTAGTTCTACTTCCGATCTTACAGATTAAAACTGGAGGTTGATATGTATAAGCAAAAACCTTCTCTTTATCATTGCAGTTCAAAAGTATTTGTAATAATGTTTTAGGTACAAAAAGTAATCACTCAAATGCGTATCATGTAGCGCTAAACTGTACTTCTTGCTGTAAGAAAATTTCTGTCATTGCTTAACAGTAAAAATGTGCCAAGTGTCGTAGTTATGATCGTTCATAAGCAAAGTTCTCCAAAAGCCAATGTACTGACCTTGTCATGTACAAATGTAAAGTTCTATGCGTATAAATGTCGTAGTTATTACGTTAATTTCCGTGATCTTGAAAGTACTGTACTGTGATGTATTGTTGAGTTACGGAAATAACTGTCTATTTTACCCATACCACAAAAGTCATTACCAAAACGTGATTTACTTTTCAGAATAACGTAGAAAAACTGTGCAGACATAAACAGAAACAGCTTAAGACAATAATGATTATTGTGCCACTCATAAGTGTGATCGTAGTATAATCGTGTAGCTGTCAAACAAACCAAATACTGTGTCATTTGTGACCTCTCAGAAAATACTTTAATTAAAAATGTCTTTTCAAGTAAACCAAAATATTGCAGTAAAACCACATTAGCAATATATGTTCCCAGAGTATGAGCATTATAGTCGTGACATAGTCGTTCAACTGACAAATGAAATGTACTCACAATAAGACTGTGTCATCTGTTTCCTGTAAAAGTGTACTCTTACAGGGTGTTTCAAAAATGACCGGTATATTTGAAACGGCAATAAAAACTAAACGAGCAGCGATAGAAATACACCGTTTGTTGCAATATGCTTGGGACAACAGTACATTTTCAGGCAGACAAACTTTCGAAATTACAGTAGTTACAATTTTCAACAACAGATGGCGCTGCGGTCTGGGAAACTCTATAGTACGATATTTTCCACATATCCACCATGCGTAGCAATAATATGGCGTAGTCTCTGAATGAAATTACCCGAAACCTTTGACAACGTGTCTGGCGGAATGGCTTCACATGTAGATGAGATGTACTGCTTCAGCTGTTCAATTGTTTCTGGATTCTGGCGGTACACCTGGTCTTTCAAGTGTCCCCACAGAAAGAAGTCACAGGGGTTCATGTCTGGCGAATAGGGAGGCCAATCCACGCCGCCTCCTGTATGTTTCGGATAGCCCAAAGCAATCACACGATCATCGAAATATTCATTCAGGAAATTAAAGACGTCGGCCGTGCGATGTGGCCGGGCATCATCTTGCATAAACCACGAGGTGTTCGCAGTGTCGTCTAAGGCAGTTTGTACCGCCACAAATTCACGAAGAATGTCCAGATAGCGTGATGCAGTAATCGTTTCGGATCTGAAAAATGGGCCAATGATTCCTTTGGAAGAAATGGCGGCCCAGACCAGTACTTTTTGAGGATGCAGGGACGATGGGACTGCAACATGGGGCTTTTCGGTTCCCCATATGCGCCAGTTCTGTTTATTGACGAAGCCGTCCAGGTAAAAATAAGCTTCGTCAGTAAACCAAATGCTGCCCACATGCATATCGCCGTCATCAATCCTGTGCACTATATCGTTAGCGAATGTCTCTCGTGCAGCAATGGTAGCGGCGCTGAGGGGTTGCCGCGTTTGAATTTTGTATGGATAGAGGTGTAAACTCTGGCGCATGAGACGATACGTGGACGTTGGCGTCATTTGGACCGCAGCTGCAACACGGCGAACGGAAACCCGAGGCCGCTGTTGGATCACCTGCTGCACTAGCTGCACGTTGCCCTCTGTGGTTGCCGAACGCGGCCGCCCTACCTTTCCAGCACGTTCATCCGTCACGTTCCCAGTCCATTGAAATTTTTCAAACAGATCCTTTATTGTATCGCTTTTCGGTCCTTTGGTTACATTAAACCTCCATTGAAAACTTCGTCTTGTTGCAACAACACTGTGTTCTAGGCGGTGGAATTCCAACACCAGAAAAATCCTCTGTTCTGAGGAATAAACCATGTTGTCTACAGCACACTTGCACGTTGTGAACAGCACACGCTTACAGCAGAAAGACGACGTACAAATGGCGCACCCACAGACTGCGTTGTCTTCTATATCTTTCACATCACTTGCAGCGCCATCTGTTGTTGAAAATTGTAACTACTGTAATTTCGAAAGTTTGTCCGCCTGAAAATGTACTGTTGTCCCAAGCATATTGCAACAAACGGTGTATTTCTATCGCTGCTCGTTTAGTTTTTATTGCCGTTTCAAATATACCGGTCATTTTTGAAACACCCTGTAAAATTACTATCTTAATATGGTCCATAAGTTCTGGACTGGACAGTTGACTTCAAAACATTGCTGCATGCTAACAGTTTCTAAATGTGACAGCGCGTAATAGAAATTTGAAGAGAAAAACATTTATAGCAAAGAGTAAGTCAGAAAGCAAATTAAACTGTTTTACATGAGAAATGTGGAGTATCCTTTACTTTTCTTAGTTCGTAGAGTTCCACCTTCAAAGCAGTTATCCTGCGGTATACGTCGGATGCTGTAAGGTCTATTTTAAATCAGAAAGAATTTGTGACTCAAATGTTGCGACAATGAATGAGCTTTAATGAGAACTTTTTGACCTGTGTGTAGTTTCTTTGCATTTGTCTTAGTTTGTAGTTTTCTCCTTTTGTCTGCAGCAGAATTTATATTTTTAATAGCCAAATAAATTATGTCTTTATTTCGAAATTTACATGTTCTCGGAAAAGGTACAAGCTCTCTGATTCTGTTCGGTGCTCCCTCATTCTTCAGTACAAGAATAGGTGGTAAGGCAGTTCATAAGGCAGTTCATAATTGTAATTATCTGTCCTAATACTGAGCTTCCTTTGACAATAAATCCTGCGAAGCTTATTAATTTCTTTCATAATGAATTCAGATGGGTTCCAATGTGGAGAGTTCAATGAAATAATAACAGCTTTGATTTTACGATTCCGAAGAACGCGTGACCAAATAGCAGATCTGAATTGTGGTCCGTTACCTGAAATTACTTTGTCAACGTGTCCAACTTAACATAAGAAGTTTTTAACAAAGGCGTTGGATACAGAACACCCAATGGCTTTGCGTGACTGTGTGAAAGAGACAAATTTTGAAGGAAGTTCAACAGCGACGAGAACGTACGAAAATCCATTCAATGTTTTAAGAAGGGGTCCCAGAAGATCAACAGCATCTAACTTTTTTAATCTAGTAGGAATAATAGGAAACAATGGAGCACGATGTGAGATTGTAGACGGTTTAGCTTTTTGACAAAGTTTGCAAATAGACGAAACTCTCCTAATTCTCTTTCCCATGTTGTTAAAATAACAAGTCGTACGAAGAATATGATAACATTTTCGTGGACCAAAATGAACGTAGCTGAAATGAATATACCAGATGAGCTTATTAACAAAATCGTTAGAATACAAAATACCCATAGCTTGTCATGAACAGTGTAACGTTTGAAGAGTATGTTATTTCTAACAAGATAATAATGACGAATCTGCTTATGTATCTTTTCATGCCATTTACTTTAAATAGATAACATTTTCGTGGACCAAAATGAACGTAGCTGAAATGAATATACCAGATGAGCTTATTAACAAAATCGTCAGAATACAAAATACCCATAGCTTGTCATGAACAGTATAACGTTTGGAGAGTATGTTATTTCTAACAAGATAATAATGACGAATCTGCTATTGTATCTTTTCATGCCATTTACTTTAAATATCTTTCCAAATCGGAACCTTGTCTTGCTGATGAGCAATGTCCTTTAAAGATGCAGTGACGATGTTTTCAAAAGCTGCTTTTTGAATGTAAAGAATAGTGATATTTTTCTCAAGGTTTGCTTCTGTGTTACTTTTCTCAAGGCCAGCAGTGCACGGGAAAGTGTACCCGCGACAATGTTTTCCGTGCCAGGAATGTAGACTTTTGTGATGCGGGATTCTTGCAGAAACAATGCCCAACGTTTCAACCTGTTATGATTTAATTTTGAAGACATAACAAATTGCAATGCTCGATGATCACTATAAACTTTTACATGTTTGCCAGAAAGAAAGAAAGAAACGAAATTCGGCAAATGTCCAAACGATAGCTAAAGCCTCCAGTGACGCAATAATTTTTCTGAGGTTTTGTTAGCACGTGGCTAGCAAAAGTGTCATTTTCTATAGCTTCTTGAAATAAATGGGCACCAAGACCAACTTTGGAAGAATCCGTGCTAAGACAGAAATCCTGTGACAGATCTGTGTGAGCTAAGACTGGCGTGTTGAGTAGCACTTCTTTCAGAGAGTCGTATTTCAGCTGCGCATGTTCGTTCCAGTTCCAAATAGTGTTTTTGTCAGTGAGAGAATAAAGTTGTGGAGTTATCAGAATTTGCATATTCAGGAAACGACGGTAGAAATTCACGAGACCTAGAAAACTGCGAACTTGTCTTTCTGTGAATGGAACAGGAATAGCTCTGATAGCTTCCAACTTCCCAGGGTCCGGTTGAATGCCCTCATAAGAAATAATGTGACCCAAAAACTTCACCTTTGTCCTACCGAATTGAGATTTTTCCAAGTTAACTGTAATTTCCGATTCAGCAAAATTACGTAACAAACCATTGAGGTTACGATTATGTTGTTTCCAAGAGGCTTCTGCTATTAAAATATCGTCCACGTACGAGGTGAAGTGTCGTTTTAAAAACTCAGGTTATATGAAATTTAGCCCTCGACTGAATGCTGCCGAAGAAATCTTCAGACCAAAAGGAAGTTTCCAAAATTGATAACAATCGCCGAAAGAAAGAAAAACCGTATATTTTCCACATTGTGGATGAAGTTCAATTTGATAAATGCTGGATCAGTGACCAATAGAAGACAACACTTGTACGCCACTGAAATTTTGAAGAAGTTCTTCCAACGCTTGCGGCCTGTCTGCTTCAGGAGTGATTATGGTATTTATTTATCTGGAATTTAAGACGAGCCTGATCGATCCGTTTTTCCTCTCAACAACATGTAATGGATTATTCTATGAACTTACCGCTGGTCCAATAATGCCCTCGCCAAGCATGCACTGTATATCTATTCTAACATGGTCCCTATAATGCGCCGTAATTACGTGAGGTCTGACGCAAAATTTTGTGTGCTCACGAACACGAAATTTCTACTGAAATCATTTAATTGTTCCTGTTTTGTGAGTAAAAACTGTGGAATGTGATTTTAAGGTGTCAAAAAGGTGCTGCTTATTCGAGTAATTACAGTTCTCAATTGTTTGAATTTTTTCCTGAATTAAAACGTTAGTATCAAATACGTCATCACTATCATCCCTGTCAGTACTTGAAAAGTGGTTATTAGTACCAAATTCAGTCGAAAGTTCCAAACTGTGTTCTAACAGAAGATAAAGGCGATTGATTTCCTCGCCATGGTTTGAAAGCCAATCTTCAAAATTCAAAGCTATTGACTTACCTCCTTTCTCTAAACTAATTTCAGCGTCTTGAAAGTCTAAAATTGCTTTATACTCATTCTAAAAATCTACACATAATATAATCTCTGTTCAAAATAATGGAACAATAAGAAAATCCATAATGAATCTGTAGCTGTTTCACTAATTACCAAAACAGGACTGCCAGAATCAAGAACTGGTATAAATATTATGTGATTTGTTATGATGCGAATTACAGGATATGCGGTATTGATCTGTTTCATGTCATGTTCCTGGAGTAAAATGTCCCTAATGTCTTCCATTTTCACATAATTGATAGTTATGGCAGCTACGTCGCCAGCTTCATAAGTATGTTTTGTGGCTGCCTGCAGTGCGAGTCATTGTCTATTATGTCTTTGTTGTCGCATGTCGTTACTGGGATTTGGAGGTCTAATTTCTACAATTTCAACTTGTCGAGTGGGCCCTGCCCTATTTGTTTCACGCCAGTTCTTATTAAATTCAGGTATGTTGTCATGACTATAGCGTCTGTTATCTTGTCCGTGATTTCTGTAATTTCTTTCTTGTCGATTAACTGGTGGAGAATTTCTCCCGGAATCGTAATTACGAGATGGACTGTTGATTCAGAAGTCATTTTGTCTCCCTTGATAATAATTATTCTCGTTCCCATATTTTTTATTTATATGGTTGTCTCTGTCATAGTCATTACCATGGAAATGTGATCTTTCTCTGTAATTATTGTTATTCTGCCAATGGTTGTCATACGGGGAGTGTCTGTTTTCGTCACGATTTGCGTTATAACAGTAGACTTGTCGTGTACAGTTATTGTTTCTGTAGTCACGAAATTGTGATGGATGTGACCTGTAATTGTTGTTGTTTTCCTATTTTCGCGTCATGCGATTGTCTGTGTCGATTTCCAGTTCTTGCAAAAGTCCCTGAAAGGCTTCGATATCATCTTTACAACGTCCAGCCAAAATAATATGTTTTAAGTGTTAAGGCAATTTAACTAAGCAAATGCGAATAAGTTCCGAGGGGCCGTACGAGTTTGACAAATACGGATTCTTGTGCAACATATCTTCAAAATATTTTACAGGGCCGGAAATGCTTCTTCATTATAATACTATCTTTTGTTCGATCTTGTGTAGCCTGAGACCAATACGCAGAAAGGAAGGCTTGATAAAAATCTCCTTCACTGTGTCAATCGCGGATAACCGATCGCATTCTTTCAGCTGGTTCATTTTCTAAGTAGCCACACATAAATTCTAATCTTTGCTCTGATGACCAATTAGCAGGAAAACAATGAGAATAATGATGAAGCCAATCTTGTGGATGTATGTCATTACTAGTATTCTTGAATGTTTTAAATTTACGCTTTGTGATGAAGAGCTTATAGACAGTCATCGTGTCGCCAAGTCGCAAACTGGTCATTGTTACGTCGTGTCGGTGGTTCCATCTCAAGGCTCGGTGCACCCTGCCGACTCCTTTCAATATCTCGGAAATACCATATATTATTACCGTGTGACTTTTCTGTATTTCTAAATCACTCTTCCCGTGTCAGGGCGCGAGTATCCTCTGAAATACGTAATTTTTGTATCACCGTGCCAACTGATCTTGCACTTCCCGTATTCCTCTTTTGTGCCGCGTATTAATCAGTTTCTGACTATGTTTAAATTTCCTAATTTCCTCTTACTCCTCTGTGTCAGTAAAGGCTACCGGTCTTGTATCATTCAAATCATCATCTACCTTCGTAGATAAATTTGTTAACTGATGCGAAAAAATTCGGCTACTTTTTTCGATAATGTGCTGATTTCCTACGTGTGTTTCTCTGAGCCAAGTTTTAGAGTGACCATTTGTGTTGTAATCGTATCTACTGTGTGTTTTCAGTTTTTCTCATCTTTTACAAGTTGCGCAACCGTGTCTGCAGATGCAACATAGTTAATTTTAGCCTGTAAGGTGTCGTGATTTTCGTGTACAATGTTCTGCAGTTCTCTTATTGCTCCTTCATGGTTCTGTAACGTATCTTCATGTTGCGAAACAATAGGCTGAAAATGCTCAAAAATTTGCGTTTTTACATCTTCAGAAATGCTTTGATATTTTGATTCGATTTTGTGTATCTCAGCGTTTAAATCTTTACGTGTTTGTTCAAGTGTTTGTTCAGTTGTGTCTAACTTTTGAAGTTGTTGCTGTGTTTGTTTCTGATCTTGTTCCATTGTGTCTAACTTTTGAAGCTTTTGGTCTGTTTGATCAAATTTTTGAATTAATTACAATGACAGTCCATTAATGAATGAAACATGTTCCTTTGTGTTTTTCGTCAGTGCGTTTACACCGGCAATATTCGTATTTTGAAAAGCAGAGTGTGTGTCTTGACTTAATTGAGAAAAGTGTATTGAAGCCAAACCTGAATCTACGGTATTTGCAAGATTTTGTTCTGTTATTTCGCATTCCTGAGGCGAATTGGTACCGAATGATCGATCGACAAAAGTTAACTGTTTACTGATTGTTTCAAATGCTACCCCTTTACTGTCTGGTCCATGTCCCTATGGACTATTACCAAATTATTGTCTTGAACATTTATCAGTTCGTTACTAGGTGGTGTTAACAAGCTACGCTCATCATTACTGTCTTTTCTCGATTTACTTTGCAGCCCAGTGTTACGCTTTTCACTCGTCATGGTTATCACACTCTTTTGCACAATCACACACAAAAAACAAAAGCAAAAATAAGAAGAAACACTAAAATAGTACCGAAAAATAATAAATATCTAATTAGTTGCAAAAGCGGCCGCGAGATACTTAGTGTAAACCCACATACATGACACAACTACTTTGCTCACGAAAATACAGTACAACAATAAGAAATTACAACTACAAAGGAAATTCCATACATACAATTACGCGCAAGCAGTAAACAATAATTTCTAATCAAGCGCTAATTATCCAAACTACAAGCAAATCAGAAGATTCCAGGGAAGTATCCTCGGCTAAGGGTCGAGATGTGAAACTTAGTCTTTAATTATTTTTTATCATTTAAACACTGACCTACAGAATTTTCCCTGACAAAGACAACTCAGACTCAACCCATTCATTTATTGCTCACAATATACAAGCCTGGCGCAATGTGACTGTTATACAGTGACATCATGGCTTCCAATAATTAACACAAAAGAATGGCCCTGAACGGCAAGAAATCCTAATAATAATTAAATTCCAAAAAATATGAAATGAAAGAAATGTGAAACTGCCTCTAACTCTGTTAATTGCCTAAATTCATTTCAATGATGAACCCTATTTTTTTATAGGTCACTTACCTCGCAGAATATCTTCATAACACGAACTACAGCTATTACAGCAAGCAGCAATTACAGCCAGCTAAACAGAAAGATTGTAACTACTATAGACTCTAACTATTACGAGGCATATGGTTAATAAACAGTGTATTTAGAAAATTTTACCTTAGTTCTAAAAATTATATAGTTGTCAATAATTCCACAACCCAAACATTACCAACAACATTCATCCTCATTTTACATTTCCTTGTGTCTCACTTTGCAACGCATGTCCTACCAACACAGTCTTCACTAAGAAAAACATGTCCATACACTTCTCCATCCACTCGCTAACTGCTACTCCGTCCAACCACAGACTCTCTTGCCGAGGGCGCAGAGCGCTGCCAGCGATATTAACACGGTCTATAGCGCTGCCAACATACGAACAAGCTACTTTCAAATTATCCATAGCGCGTACAGCACTATCGAGTGTCCCCATTAATCTCTATTAGGTTGAAATTCGGGGAGTTTGTTTGTCAGGGGAGTGCGGTAAAGTCATCGTGGTGCTCTTCGAACCACCCATGTACACTACGACCAGTGTGATACGTAGCATTGTCCTTCTGGCAGATGCTGTCGTGTCTAGGAAAAACAAACTGCGTGTAGGGGGGGGGGGGATAGGGTCCCCAACGATAGATGCACACTTGCGTTGATCCAATGTGCCTTCTAGAACGGCGAGAGCACCCATGGAATGCCACGAAAACATTCCCTCCTACAGCCTGGACACTTCCGACTATTGTTGCAGGGTATTTGCTTTCAGACGTTTCAAACCGTACACGCCAACAGCCATTTGCTTGATGGAGCATAAAACGTGATTATCAGAAGAGGCCAATTGTTACCATTCAGTGGACGTCCAGCTGCGGTATTGGCGTGCAAATTCCAGCATTTGTCTCCGAGGAACAGCAATTAGCATGTCCGCGTGATGAACCAGCTGCCTGCTGTTGAGGCCCATACGTAGCAATGTTCGCTAAATGTTTGTCAAGGAGACACTGTTGGTAGCTTCTTGGTTCATCTGCTGGCCAGTTGTTAAACTGGTGCAAGTCTGTTCGCCCGTATACATCTCTACAACTGTTGTTCGCCCTTCTCATCTGTGGCCCGTGGTGCACCGCAGTTGCCTCTGAGCTGGCTTTGTGTAGTGTCACCTTGCTATGCACGGTGAGGCGAACAATTTACAAACTTCGCCGCTTCGGAAATGCCTCCACTCTTGGACCGAAAGCCAATGATCATGCCCTTTTGGACGTTAGATAAATGACCCCATTGCCATATTACGACAACGACTGTACTGTTTTCCGCGTCCCCAAAAGTTGCTTTATAAACCCTCCACTTCTAGTGCCGTCACCTGTCGCCTGTGAGAGGTTATTGCACGTTGACTTCGTACATAAGTGACTGGACATTGTGTATGTTATCAAGATGTAGAGCATACAGAGCATTCACATTGAAGCCCCTGCGTCACGTGGGATTAGCCGAGCGGTCTACGGCGCTGCAGTCATGGACTGTGCGGCTGGTACCGGCGGAGGTTTGAGTCCTCCCTCGGGCATGGGTGTGTGTGTTTGTCCTTAGGATAATTTAGGTTAAGTAGTGTGTAAGCTTAGAGACTGATGACCTTAGCAGTTAAGTCCCATAAGATTTTACACACATTTGAACACATTTTTTTGAAGCCCCTGCGAAATGGTCAGAGGAACTAAGAGGAGAGGACAGATTTGTGGAGGATTTTTATTGGACCTCTGCGACTGCGGCCCACTTGTTTAACGTTGCAGAGAACGGATTGGGTTAAAAAAGTGTTTTACCTTTTTGAGCAAGAGAGCAGTGCCATTTTTACTTATCACAGTTGCCTGAACTTCAGTTTGTTGCCGTGTTGTACGTGGCCAAGTAGGCTTGTTCTGCCTTATTGAATATCTTCCCGACCTTCTTACGCAGACCAGTCGGCTTGTTTGGTATGTTCACGGCTTTTTAGTTCAAAATGGTTCAAATGGCTCTGAGCACTATGCGACTTAACTTCTGAGGTCATCAGTCGCCTAGAACGTAGCTAAGGACATCACACACATCCATGCCCGAAGCAGGATTCGAACCTGTGACCGTAGCGGTCGCTCGGTTCCCGACTGTAGCACCTAGAACCGCACGGCCACTCCGGCCGGCAGCTTTTTAGTAGTAGATGTGGCTCTATTCAAGCATCTTGGATTTTTACATAGCATATTTTCTTCGTCTTAGTTGTTCTCCCCATATGCATGAAAACAAATCTTGTGATGAGGGAGCCTGGAACTTATTTCACTCAATTTTTCTCCTAAGTATCGATCCAAAATCAGTTACAGACTATTATTCAGGATTTTCACAAGAAACAGAATCCATGAATCAGGCTGAGTCATACCTATAACCCAAGTGTCTCTCTTAAAACACAAATGTCACAACAATATTAAATGTGTGAGCAGATTATATATTGTGGCCAAGAACTCAATAAACAGAGTGGTTTACACTTCTGAAGGTAATAAGTCATTTATCAGCTAAATAACGTTCAAGCAATACTCGATTCATGATCTACAAACTTTTGAGACGGCACTAACGATGTTAAAAAGGAACAACTAGACGTAAGCTATTAAAGTATGAAGGTATATTAAAATGTATCATAGAACGAATTTTTACGAAAAAATTAAAATATAGAGAACCCTTTATAGAATACAGAAACGTCTCAATGGGGAAATAACACAGCCAACCCTTTGCAAATCATTTATTAATACATTCAGCAGGGTTTCGACCCCTCTGAGGATGTCTTAATGAGAACGAAAATTTAAAAGCTGTAAAGTTATATTAAGGGAGGGCAGTTATCAAAAGTTTAGAGCAGATATGCTCAAGTCAAAAGGCTGGAAAGTTCTTCATTTTTAATTTTTTACTTGGGCATGTCTCCTCTAATCTTTGACTATTGGTTCAAATGGCTCTGAGCACTATGGGACTCAACATCTTAGGTCATAAGTCCCCTAGAACTTAGAACTACTTAAACCTAACTAACCTAAGGACATCACACACACCCATGCCCGAGGCAGGATTCGAACCTGCGACCGTAGCAGTCCCGCGGTTCCGGACTGCAGCGCCAGAACCGCACGGCCACCGCGGCCGGCTTTGACTATTGCCTTCTCAAAATGTAACTTAACGGCTTTTAAATTTTCATTCTGTTGAAGACATTCTTAGAGGTGTCGAAACCTAGATAAATGTGTTACACAATTGTTTGGAACCGGTTGGCTGTGTTATTCCTTGATTGAAACTTATATACGGATGCTGAAAGGCAGCCACGTTTAAAAATATAATAAAAATTATAATTATTAAGTACGAACAATTGAAAATGGTGTCAAGATAGTTTGCGACTAAGATACACACTTTGTGGGACTATAAAGTTTTTCAGTGAAGCCTGTGTATTGTCTCCTTTTTATTTTATGTTTTTTTCTTTTTTACATGTTGGAAGTGTAGTGTGAAACAGACTAGTAAAAAAAAAGATTTTAAAACTGATGAAATGTAAGTAGAATGAGTTACGTTTTTTGGGAGTTAGTTCTCTGCTGAGCAACTTGCCGTATGATGTCTATTAAGTTAGTGGGTGCACGATAACGAATAGTATCGGGAAGTGATAGTTTTCTTCAAAAGCTGCTGAACCGAAATTTCTTGAGACGTTCAGTATGTGACTGAATTTACTCTATCAGTCTAATACTTTTTTCAGAAGTATGGGAAGATCGTTTCTTTGGCTCGAATTTTACATGGAAATTTTCCAGAAATGGCTCTGAGCACTATGGGACTCAACATCTTAGGTCATAAGTCCCCTAGAACTTAGAACTACTTAAACCTAACTAACCTAAGGACATCACACACACCCATGCCCGAGGCAGGATTCGAACCTGCGAACGTAGGAGTCCCGCGGTTCCGGACTGCAGCGCCAGAACCGCACGGCCACCGCGGCCGGCGGAAATTTTCCATATACATATATATATATATATATATATATATATATATATATATATATATATATATATATACTCCTGGAAATTGAAATAAGAACACCGTGAATTCATTGTCCCAGGAAGGGGAAACTTTATTGACACATTCCTGGGGTCAGATACATCACATGATCACACTGACAGAACCACAGGCACATAGACACAGGCAACAGAGCATGCACAATGTCGGCACTAGTACAGTGTATATCCACCTTTCGCAGCAATGCAGGCTGCTATTCTCCCATGGAGACGATCGTAGAGATGCTGGATGTAGTCCTGTGGAACGGCTTGACATGCCATTTCCATCTGGCGCCTCAGCTGGACCAGCGTTCGTGCTGGACGTGCAGACCGCGTGAGACGACGCTTCATCCAGTCCCAAACATGCTCAATGGGGGACAGATCCGGAGATCTTGCTGGCCAGGGTAGTTGACTTACACCTTCTAGAGCACGTTGGGTGGCACGGGATACATGCGGACGTGCATTGTCCTGTTGGAACAGCAAGTTCCCTTGCCGGCCTAGGAATGGTAGAACTATGGGTTCGATGACGGTTTGGATGTACCGTGCACTATTCAGTGTCCCCTCGACGATCACCAGTGGTGTACGGCCAGTGTAGGAGATCGCTCCCCACACCATGATGCCGGGTGTTGGCCCTGTGTGCCTCGGTCGTATGCAGTCCTGATTGTGGCGCTCACCTGCACGGCGCCAAACACGCATACGACCATCATTGGCACCAAGGCAGAAGCGACTCTCATCGCTGAAGACGACACGTCTCCATTCGTCCCTCCATTCACGCCTGTCGCGACACCACTGGAGGCGGGCTGCACGATGTTGGGGCGTGAGCGGAAGACGGCCTAACGGTGTGCGGGACCGTAGCCCAGCTTCATGGAGACGGTTGCGAATGGTCCTCGCCGATACCCCAGGAGCAACAGTGTCCCTAATTTGCTGGGAAGTGGCGGTGCTGTCCCCTACGGCACTGCGTAGGATCCTACGGTCTTGGCGTGCATCCGTGCGTCGCTGCGGTCCGGTCCCAGGTCGACGGGCACGTGCACCTTCCGCCGACCACTGGCGACAACATCGATGTACTGTGGAGACCTCACGCCCCACGTGTTGAGCAATTCGGCGGTACGTCCACCCGGCCTCCCGCACGCCCACTATACGCCCTCGATCAAAGTCCGTCAACTGCACATACGGTTCACGTCCACGCTGTCGCGGCATGCTACCAGTGTTAAAGACTGCGATGGAGCTCCGTATGCCACGGCAAACTGGCTGACACTGACGGCGGCGGTGCACAAATGCTGCGCAGCTAGCGCCATTCGACGGCCAACACCGCGGTTCCTGGTGTGTCCGCTGTGCCGTGCGTGTGATCATTGCTTGTACAGCCCTCTCGCAGTGTCCGGAGCAAGTATGGTGGGTCTGACACACCGGTGTCAATGTGTTCTTTTTTCCATTTCCAGGAGTGTATATATATATATATATATATATATATATATATATGTATGTGTGTGTTTAGGATTGACAATAGATTATACTTATGTCAGTATCGCTGCCACAAAATAGTTCATCATCTTCAGAAGGAATAATAGATTTATGTCGACATAATTGGTACGCAAAGATTTGATTCATCTACATGCTTTGCGAATGCCCTAATAACACCACACAGTTCAGTCACGGGCGAGATGTTCTCTTTAAGGTAGTCTGCTGTTGCCTCCCTCCGACTTATTAAGACTCAAGTGTGTATCAGTGTAATGTCGATGACTGTCACGAGTGCTTGTGTACTGTAGTGCTCGCGTTGTTCAGACTCTGTGAGACACTGCAAAAGAGTCCGGAAATTAACTCGAGACGTAGACACATAGTCGGGTGATCGGGATTCGTACGTCACCACCTCCCCTCCCCGATGTCGGCCAAATCATAGGGAGGAAAATTTCTCCAGGATTAGAACCTGCTATGTCCAAGCAGACCCCACCAACCAAACGTGCATTAGCGACCTCAGCAGAGGAGGTGGATTATATTTCAGATAACCACTTGAAAATGGCTGCTCAGTAGCGAATGTAAATAATGGAATATATTAAACGAAATATCGGCAGCCAGTGTTACAGAATATTAACTTTCAGAAAAAAGTATGCAAAGACAGATAACAGTTTCTGCAGAGCTATCATTTATTACCTTTTCTGATTACGCTTCTTTGCTTGATGTATGAACCACTGCTAGATCCGGCAACTTATCCTTTCCATCGTAACTACTACTACACACGTCCGAACTGTTTCATGGCTAGGCTCCGACTCCTCCCTAGAATACTCTAAGCCTTTTCTACCAGCCGAGAAAGGCGCGCGAAGAATGTTGCTTTACCATTGGTCAGTTTATTCAACAGTCAATACAAAAACGACAATCTCCCGCGTCAATCCGCGCTTTTCATCAATAACCAATCGCAAAATAGTAAACCTAACGACTGCATCTAATATGCTGAAGTTCTGTTTAGGCATAAAGTCATTTACTATTGTTATTTATACCTGAATTAACATTCCCTTTACCATAAACTTACTTGACAAATCTATTCTACAAAATTCCCCTTTGTTCACATCCATACTTCTTCGAAATGTTCCCACACTAAATCCCACTACATAACTCGTTAAACAATTATCTTCATATTAACCTTAAACCACACTCACGCACCATTCATACTGCTAAAACACATTTATAACATTTTACATACACAAAAGACATAATAACACTTTATGAAAATACTAGAACAGTTTATGAAAAACATTCTATTACTTTAGTGCAGTCTAGTGGGCACAATCGAAACTAAATCAGTCCCCTATCCAATATTGTCCTCTATCGGTGATACATAAACTACGTGCGCGTCCAGTCTCTCGTCACCATCTGTCACTATCCGGCTCTGAGACACATCTCCCACTTAACCGCCTCCAAGGCAGGATCGGTATACGAGGTGCATTCAAATTCTAAGGCCTCCGATTTTTTTTCTGCAGACTGGAAAGAAATAGAAACATGCACATTGTTTTAAAATGAGGCCGCATTCATTGTCAATACGTCCCAGAGATGGCAGCACCGTACGGCAGATGGAATTTTACCGCCAGCGGCGAGAATGAGAACTGTTTTAAATACTTAAAATGGCGACGTTTTCCTTACTTGAACAGCGTGCAATCATTCGTTTTCTGAATTTGCGTGGTGTGAAACCAATTGAAATTCATCGACAGTTGAAGGAGACATGTGATGATGGAGTTATGGATGTGTCGAAAGTGCGTTCATGGGTGCAACACTTTAATGAAGGCAGAACATCATCTGACAACAAACCGAAACAACCTCGGGCTCGCATAAGCCGGTCTGACGACATGATCGAGAAAGTGGAGAGAATTGTTTTGGGGGATCGCCGAATGACTGTTGAACAGATCGCCTCCAGAGTTGGCATTTCTGTGTGTTTTGTGCACACAATTCTGCATGACGACCTAAAAATGCGAAAAGTGTCATCCAGGTGGGTGCCACGAATGCTGACAGACGACCACATGGCTGCCCATGTGGCATGTTGCCAAGCAATGTTGACGTGCAACGACAGCATGAATAGGACTTTCTTTTCGTCGGTTGTGACAATGGATGAGACGTGGATGCCATTTTTCAATCCAGAAACAAAGCGCCAGTCAGCTCAATGGAAGCTCACAGATTCACCGCCACCAAAAAATTTCGGGTAACCGCCAGTGCTGAAAAAATGATGATGTCCATGTTCTGGGACAGCAAGGGCGTAATCCTTACCCATTGCGTTCCAAAGGGCACTACGGTAACAGGTGCATGCTACGAAAATGTTCTGAAGAACAAATTCCTTCCTGCAATGCAACAAAAACGTTCAGGAAGGGCCGCGCGTGTGCTGTTTCACCAAGACAACGCACCCGCACATCGAGCTAACGTTACCCAACAGTTTCTTCGTGATAACAACTTTGAAGTGATTCCTCATGCTCCCTACTCACCTGACCTGGCTCGTAGTGACTTTTGGCTTTTTCCAAGAATGAAAGACACTCTCCGTGGCCGCACATTCACCAGCCGTGCTGCTACTGCCTCAGCGATTTTCGAGTGGTCAAAACAGACTCCTAAAGAAGCCTTCGCCGCTGCCATGGAATCATGGCGTCAGCGTTGTGAAAAATGTGTACGTCTACAGGGCGATTACGTCGAGAAGTAACGCCAGTTTCATCGATTTCGGGTGAGTAGTTAATTAGAAAAAAAATCGGAGGCCTTAGAACTTGAATGCACCTCGTACGGCGCTACGTCTCAAGTCCACCTCCTTATCCAAATAAAATGTTTAATCGGTTGCCTGTAATGGAACCGATTCGTCACCCTGATCCAAATAATATGTCAGTCATTAAGACAGGGCGAGAACAATAACGGACCTTGGTTAGATACCTGTGGAACGTCCACAAAAAAATTTATCCGTGGAGATAATGCGATCTCCTGGGAGAGGCTCGCCTTTACACTGCCTGCAACAGCGTGGTCTTGCAGCCCCTGTGCGTGGAGTGAAGGTCGCCGGTTGGTGAGGGAGCGTCGGCAGGTGTTGCATCATCAGAGGGGAGTGGACCGCACGTGGACGCCCCGGGCAAGCCCACGCGACCCCACGGAGCGGGCGCCCGCTGCCTGCGCAGGCAGCACGGCGAGTCCAAGGTGACGGCCGGCCGCCAGTCAGCGTCCTTGCGCCCCGACCTGTCCTTCGCTCAATGAATCCTTAACCTGCGAGCGTACAAAAAGAGTGGCAGGCAAAAACGTACACGTGCTGCCTCCAGACCTGGACAACTGGTTCCACAGCACAAAGTAACGAACATTCCCGGCGCAACCTTTCAGTGAATTCTTAAGTGCAAGGCTGCTGAATAAGTTTGTGGCGTTCTTGTTCGTTACCTTACCGATGCGTTACTGGGCCGCTGCACCATGTTTTCCATCTATCGTGTGCTATTTAGTACATTGTGATTGTAAACGCTACGTTAAATTAGAAGGAAGAGCGCTTATTTGCGATCTAAGGACTGACGACTACGGGCCATACCGTAAAACTGTCTACTCTGACAGCGTGATTACTTTGACCACTCATACGAAGAAAGTTCAACAGCCCTCTGTTGGATCTCAGGTCAGTGTTTAGTATATACTGTTTGGTGGTGAAGTTCCAGCAACATTCGCTAAATGGTACCTTTTAGTGCGCAAAGGTTGGCGAACCTATAATTGTATACCAAAAAGTGCATTAAAACCAGGTTGTACATTATCTACAGATATCATTTAACCGCAAAGCGATCGGAGTTTTGAAGTATACTGACGAAAATAAAGTCGCAGCACCAAAATATAATTGTACAGAGTAATAGAGCAGAGGATAATGAAATCTAGTCCAATTAAGTTGGGTGATGCTGACGGAATTAGATTAGGAAATGAGACACTTAAAGTAGTAAAGGAGCTTTGCTATTTTGGGAGCAAAATAACTGATGATGGTCGAAGTAAAGAAGATATAAAATGTAGACTGGCAATGGCAAAGAAAGCGTTTCTGAAGAAGAGAAATTTGTTAACATGGAGTATAGACTTAAGAGTCAGGAAGTCGTTTCTGAAAGTATTTGTATGGAGTGTAGCCATGTATGGAAGTGAAACATGGACGATAAATAGTTTGGACAAGAAGAGAATAGAAGCTTTCGAAATGTGGTGCTACAGAAGAATGCTGAAGATTAGATAGGTAGATCACATAACTAATGAGGAGGTATTGAATAGAATTGGGGAGAAGAGGAGTTTGTGGCACAAATTGACAAGAAGAAGGGACCGGTTGGTAGGACATATTCTGAGGCATCAAGGGATCACAAATTTAGCATTGGAGGGCAGCGTGGAGGGTAAAAATCGTAGAGCAAGAAATGAATACACTAAGCAGATTCAGAAGGATGTAGGTTGCAGTAAGTACTGGGAGGTGGAGAAGCTTGCACAGGATAGAGTAGGTAGGTAACATATTTAAGTGATTTACATTGTAAGATCACAATTTAATGTAAGCGCGAGACTTTGCAAATGTGAAATGCTAGTCCGTTAATAACCGGTGTAACCGACGGATTGCTGAAATCAGACATGCAAACATGCATGTATTGTGTTGCACAAGTGCTGGAAGTCACTTTGTGCGATGGAGCTGCATGCCTGCTGCACTTGTTCGGCTAGTACAGCGACGGTTATGCTCGTTGTGGATGTCGCTGGAGTTGTCTGTCAACAACGTCCAATGTGTGCTCAACTGGAGACAGATCTTGTGATCGAGCAGGCCAAGGCAACGTGGCGACACTCCGTAGAGCATATTGATTTACAGCAACGGTGTATAGGCGAACTTTATTCTGTTGGAACACACCACCTGGAATGCTGTTCATGAATGGCAACACAACAGGTCCTGTCACCAGAATGACGTACAAATGTGCAGTCAGCGTGCGTGAGATACGAAATCGCACTCCAGACGATAACCTCGCGTGGTGGTGCAGTGTGTCTAGTACGCAGGCAGGTTGGTTGTAGGCCTTCAGATGCTTCAAATGGCTCTGAGCAGTATGGGACTTAACATCTGTGGTCATCAGTCCCCCAGAACTTAGAACTACTTAAACCTAACTAACCTAAGGACATCACACATATCCATGCCCGAGGCAGGATTCGAACCTGCGACCGTAGCGGTCACACGGTTCCAGACTGAAGCGCCTAGAACCGCACGGCCACACCGGCCAGCTGTAGGCCTTCCAGTGGCCTCCTAACTACCACAGAGCCGTCACTGGCACTGAGGCAGAATCAGAAAACATGACAGACCTCCTCCCTGCCTTCCAGTCAGCTCTCGCTTGACACTACTGAAGTCGCATGTCGCGTTGTTCTGGTGTCAGTGGAATGCACGCTACAGGACGTTTGGTTCGGCACTGTCCTTGAAACAACCGATTTGTAACAGCTTGTTGTCTCATTGTGGTGACAGTTGTTACTCAAATTTCCGCTGCAGATGCAGTACGATGCTCCGAAGTAAACTCGTCTTCGCTCTCGATAGTGCCACGTGGCCGTCTAGAACTCGACCTTCTTGCGACCGAACGTTCTCGTGACCACCGCTGCCAACGACCATATACAGTGGCTACATTCCTGCCAAGTAGTTCTGCAACATCGCAGAAGGAACATCCAGCTCCTCGTAGCCCTATTACGACGTCGTTCACACTCAGTGAGGCGTTCATAATGGCTTCTTTGTTGCCTTAAAGACAGTTTTGACTAACATCAGCTCACCACGTCAATCTCAAAGGTAAATAACGCTCACGGCCGGTACAGTGTGTATTTAAAGCCAACCTTATTTCTATCCTCGTAGTGGTCCTATTAGCGCCAGTCTTGTGCAATTGGTGCGAATTGAATAGACATCATCTTTCAGATGTAGAAACACGCCACCAACTTTCGTTCATGTCGCACAACTCCTTCTTGGTGTTGCAACTTTTTTTCTTTTTTTTCCGTCAGTATATATGATGTATGTTAGTCAATTAATTTTTTTTAAAGGACCACTGATTAGCTTTTTGGTTCACATTTATATACCTGCAACTATATTACGATTTGTGCAGTCATATGCATGATTTTGCTGCTTTGGGATTATTTTGATCACTGATCATTGTTATCCCAGGATTACAGATACACAATTTATTAAACAATGTTTACGCCAGTGACAGTGTGGAACTAAGGAATGCGTACATTAAGCATCGTTATATAGACGAAAGATCATTTGTAATTCTTAAATGTGCCTATAATTAAGAAAAACATACTTGAGTCATCCATACCTCAAATTACAAGGTTATGTGGTTCAGGTAGTGATTCATGTACAGCATTCGCTGGTGGAAAATATCTCGCAACACCAAGAAGAAGGTGTACGACATCAACGAAAGTCGGTAAGCGTGTTTCTATACCTGAAAGATTATGTCTACTCAAATTTCGCATAAGGGTGGCACTAGAAGCGCCACTATAATGGTACAAATCAGGTTTGCCTTGAATACACGCTGTAACGGTCGTGAGCGTTACTTATCTTTGAGATTGGACATGGTGCGTTAACACCAGTCAAGAATGTCTTTAAGGAGACAAAGACGACATTATCAACATCTCACTGAGCGAGGACTAGGTCGTGTGATTTGGCTAGAAGAAGTTGGACGTTAGTTCTGCGATACTGATCGCTGGCAGCGATGGTCGCGAGAATGTACGACTGCAAGAAGATCATCCTCCGGACGGCCACATGGCACTACCGAGAGGGAAGACCATCGTGTTCTAGGCGCTATAGTCTGTAACCACGCGACCGCTACGGTCGCAGGTTCGAATCCTGCTTCAGGCATGAATGTGTGTCATGTCCCTAGGTCAGTTAGGTTTAATTATTTCCAAGTTCTAGGGTACTGATGACCTCAGAAGTTGAGTCCCATAGTGCTCAGAGCCATTTGAACCATCGTTTTCGGTGCATGACAATGGGGCATCGTATTACATCTGCAGCAGAAGTCTTGAGTAGCAGTTGGCACCACAATGACACAACTAACTGTTATAAATCGGCTACATCAAAGACAGCTCTGAGGCAGACGACCTGTAGCGGTGTTCGTTAGGAGGCGGCCAGTTGAAGGCCTCCAACCAACCTGTCTGCGTACTAGAAATACTGGACCACCACTTAGAGTTATTGCCTGGGGTGCGATTTTCTAGCCCGCGCATTGGGACTGCCAATTTATAAGGTAACTGGTTGCTCTGCCATTCATGAATGCATTCCAGGGGATGTTTACCAACAGGATAACGCTCTCCTACATACCACTGTTGTAACCCAACAGGCTCTACAGAGTGTCGACGTATCAACCGACTAATTGCAACAGAGATGCAGCTCCATCCCACAAACTAATATTCGGTATCTGTACAACACAATTTCTGCGTTCTGATGGTTACACCATTTATTAATGTTCATATTTGTAATGGTGTATCTTGTAGCTACATTAACCTGTGGTCTTGTAATTTTTATCACATAAATATGTTACCTAGAGAAATGTATTCCCGAAAGGTCATTGCTCTGCATCAGTTATTTTTTGTGTTGCGATTTTTTTCCATCAGCTTATAATGTGTAATATCTCCGAAAACAAGGAACGAAGCTTGTTTGGCATCAAGTGCCTGATTTTGTATAGATAAATGAAGAACAGATAATATTAATTATAACTGCAATGGCTGTTTTGAAACAAGGATTTAAGTCTGAGACGGAGGAAACTGAAGATATTGTTTTGAGCTAAATTTGAAGTTATGTATGTTGTACTCCATCTTAGTATCTTTCATCATATTTGTAATTTTGGTGATGGATCACACAGTTTCATTTATCTACCGTAATATGTTTTTTGCTTTTATGAAGCTGTATAAACCACTTATGAAATCTTTAGCTCGATGTATTTACTTCTGGGTGGTCAAAAATTCATTGTTTTTGAAATGTTAACCATAAAGGAAATGGTAGCTGGCAGCTGTGGTGGAAGTATAGGCCGGTCAATGTGGCAGATTAAAACTGTGTGCCCAACCGAGACTCAAACTTGGGACCTTTGCCTTTCGCGGGCAAGTGCTCTACCAACTGAGGTACCGAAGCACGACTCACGCACGGTCCTCACAGCTTTACTTCTGCCAAAATCTCGTCTCCTATCTTCCAAACTTTACAGAAGCTCTCCTAGAAACATACCCCCGGGCTGTGGCTAAGCCATGTCTCCGCAGTATCCTTTCTTTCAGGAGTGCTAGTCCTGCAAGGTTCGCAGGAGAGCTTCTGTAAAGTTTGGAAGGCAGGAGACGAGGTACTGGCAGAAGTAAAGTTGTGAGGACGGGGCGTGAGTCGTGCTTGGGTAGCTCAGTTGGTAGAAGAGCACTTGCCTGCGGAAGGCAAAGGTCCCGGGTTCGAGTCTCGGTCGGGTACACAGTTTTAATCTGCCAGGAAGTTTCATATCAGCGCACACTCCGCTGCAGAGTGAAAATCTCATTCTGGACACATAATACCTTTGACGGCCTATATTTTTTCCATTACTTCCTCTGCGTTTGAGAAAATTGTTGTAGTTAATTAGCATGTAATTCATTCACAAAAACCCTTACGTTCACTAACATAAGTAACAGAACTTAAAAAAATGATTATAACCACATTTGAATCTGAAAATCGGCCAGAGTATATCCGGCTTAGGGTGCCTTCCGATAAGCTTCGGGATTCTTGTCGGGTCACTCGGAGACAGCTTCACGGGAATTGGGCTACAGCGCCTCAGTTTTTGAACACTGAGGTCGCTTACGTTGACGAAGGAACCGATTGAGACCAAGTGAAATCGTCGGACCATTTGAAAACAAGTAAATTTTACCGATACGTACAAGGGCAAGTCATAAACTAGAATTTTTTTTTTAAAAGCAATTATTTGTTGGGACTACATCATCATAGGTAGCACACTTTCTCTACAAATCTCCCTCCACTTCTACGCACTTGATCCTTTTCTCATGAAACTTGAAATACCACCCTTAAGGAAGTTGTAACAATAGTGCATATGCACTTTTTCATCGCCTCGGAAACTTTGCCATCCGACGAAAACTTGGATTCACTCAGGTGCTCCTTCATCGGACCAAAAAGCTGAAAATCACTTGTCATGGATGCTTCATCTACTCAAAACCAAAATCTTGAATACACTGGACTTTTCCCCCAGCTATGTGGGGGTAGGCGTACGCTATCGTGAACCACCATCACGTCTTTTGAAAGTTTCCCTCTCCTCTTCTGAGTTGAATGTTTCACAGTGTCTCACAATAGCTGCCACTATTCGCCGTTTGACCTTTAGGAGTGTAATGAATCAGCAGTGAACCTTTTATATCCCAAAACACTGCCTCATTCACTTTCCTACAGAAGCATGGCTTTTGAGCTTGTTGCAGAAGGCAAAATCGGACGTTTCTACCCATGCTCTGCCACGTACTGTGTCGTTTGTAGTGACAGACTAGTCATTGATTGCCTTAAAATTGAGAAAATCTTATCCTTCCTCTTCAAAACGCACTGAAAGTGATTTCGACACTTCCAAAGTGTCCTGTTTGTGTTTGTCCCTGATGTGGTACCCAATAAACTTGCTGATACCTAGGAAATTCACTGTCAACTTTAAATCATGACCGTGTCTAATGTTTAGCCCGTGGCAAATATTGTCAACGACGGCGCAATAATAATCGCAAATACTCGCTCGGCTATATCGAAGTTTCTGTCGGTTATTGGTGTATGTGGCCTATCCGGCGCTCTTAGCCGCATCCGTCGATTTTTAAAGCAATTTACGCTGATACGATTCTTTCATCCGTACCTCTCAGCTTTCGTAACATCGCACCAAGTACCACTATCGGACGTGACATACACGCGCGGGATAATTAGGTGGCACACTGTTCCGTAGATTTAATGCGAAACATTTATTGGGGGACCCGGATTTATTCTTTGTCACGCTACAATATCAAATCAGTTTAAATAGGGTCGCCAGCCTCGATTTGACCATTGAGACGAAGTTAAACTTTCCACAACTCCAAAGTCAGTACTTAAATCCCCTGTAGCTAACAACTTTCAGGAACTATCAACATCCGACCATTGGACTGCAAAATGTTTGCCGCTAATACACAGTCTCCAACCGGCTACTGGCAACAACAAAAGCACCGACGTGTAGGTAAGGGATTAGCGCGACATTCGTGTCTTTCCAACGTGCTGCACTTAAATGCAACAACATGAACTATGGTGACGTTATTACCAAATGCGTCCAAACAGGGACAAGATGCTGTTATTCTTTTCTTAGCTGGGGAAGGGTGAACACCGGTAGACATTCATCGGAGAATGAAGAATATGAGTATAGGGCAGCATATCTGTCGGAAACCAGCGTTGTGGAATGGTGTGTAACAGAGGGTGCTGCTGCTTCCTGATAATGCAGGTCCTAAATATCGAAAATGTTGTAACGAAGAATTTGATGCCAACCCAAATAGGAAACATCCGAGCACCCGCTCTATAGTACGAATATCTCCTCATGCGATTATCACGCCTTCGGTCCCTTAAAAAAGGCCTTGGGAGAATCGAAGATTCTTGTCAGACGAGGATGTGTAGCAGGCAGTTACTGACTTCTTTCACACAGGACACGATGTCTTACCAAACGGATATCTTTAACCTGGTGCGTTGGTGGTACGATTGCCTCAATGCTCAAGGCGATTTTGAGTGATTGGCATAGCGATTCTAGACTGTACGGCCTGCGAACGAAAAGTTTTTGATCGCATCTTACAGATAGGGCAAAAACCTCTTCAGGGATCGGATCAGAACCACTCACTCACTGGAACGAACTAGCCCTTTTCCATGTCTCATCAAGCAAAGTTGACTTAGTTAAAAAATGAAAGGCGGTCGTGCCATTCTAATTCAAGATGATTGTCCTTGTATTTTTAGCTGTTTTGTACGAACGCAGAAAGAGTAGTAATGATCCTTCATTATATTCCTTGTAGTTTTCATATTTCCAACAAGTCCAACATTTCGTCTCCAGAAAAAAACAAAAAATATCACAACAAAATTCTTGATATTTTTATGATGCTGAAAAATTTCAGCTCATTACTGTTATTTTTTCACAATTTACTCAAAAACAAAAATAATATACACACTACAATATAAATGAATTTAATTTCCTGTGTTCTGAAATCGTCTACAAGTCTCGACGAATAAATAATGCCCTAAATTTGTTTTTACAGCCGTTAATGTTTAGAGGGTGGCCCAGGAGGAATGTTCAGTAATCATGGATATGACAGGAACTATTATTCGAAGTAAAAAGCCCAGTAAACAAGCAGTAAATGCATCCGTTAAGAGCGATGAGCTCCTCTTCATCCTCGATACTCTGAAAAAATTCTCTACTGCAAAATCTTTGCTTTCCGTATTTTGGGAGGAGGTCGTTCAGACCGAAACAAGGAAAAAATCTTCTAGTAAACGTGGGCTCTAAAGAGCATACCTGAAGAGCGATGAGCACTCGTTCAGTGGAAGGGATGTGTTTGACATTAGCAAAGATGAACAAGTGCTAGAAGCTCTTAAGGTGTGCACTTCAGAGCCCAAGTTAACTGCAGATTTCTTCTGTTTTGGTCTGTGCCCCAACCTCTCAACAATTGAAAGCAGAAAGCTTGTGTAGGATAGATATGTTTCACGGTTAGATGAAGAGGTG
This sequence comes from Schistocerca cancellata, assembly GCF_023864275.1. NCBI lineage: Eukaryota > Metazoa > Arthropoda > Insecta > Orthoptera > Acrididae > Schistocerca > Schistocerca cancellata. Next base: position 218,448,271 of record NC_064631.1, read on the forward strand.
CTTGTAGTTCTTAAGGTATGCATTGTAGAGCCCAAATTTACTAGCCTTTTTACTTCGAATGATCGATCGTCCCTGTCCTATCCCTGAATGTTAACCGTTCCTCTTGGGACGTCATGTACGGAAAAAATATCGTAGTGAACTTTCATAAACGTTTGCGTGTAGTGAATAGTAATGATGCACATGCATAGTGCTGGGCATTGAGGAAAGAGAGAGAAAACATCAGGAAGTGCGGAAACTAACCCCCGTGATCGGCCACGTTCGGTATGTTCTATCACAGCTTTATCCGCCCTATATCCCAGACAAGGCGCTCACGGACTTTCGTCTGTTTGGATTCTCTGCGAGGGACGCACTTTGGAGTTGGTGAGAGCGTAATTACCGCAGTGGAAACGTGACCATCATGACAGGAGAAGGACTTTTATAAGCAGGGAATACATGCTCTTACGCAACGCTGGTGTAGGATCATAGAATGTGATGGCGACTGTGTAGAAAAATAGCACATGTAAAGGAAATCTTGAATAATATTGTCATCAAATTTTTAAGAATAGGTATGTTCTCGGAAAAAAATTGTGGAGCATTCTTTATCGAACGAGCCTCGCACAGGTGTCGTTTACAATCAACATAACAACGTATGTCCAATTCGACAATTGCCGTAGACAGCCAGTCGTCGCTTTCCTGTACGTAGCTGGATGATGGTACCAACGTATTCGTCCCGAACTGAAGATTTACCACTCGTTACGGCGGTGATTGGTTGGTGACTGTTCTTTCTAGATCTCCTTACCTCAATCGGTAAAAATGGAACCTTTAAAGGAACACTTTGTTGTCAGTTTGTTTGTACATCTGTTAACATTCTTTTTTCTCTGGGACGAGTAGCATTATAAAGTTGAAATTTATTTCAAGTACTAAGATCTATGGACCCTTAGGGGTATAAACAGTGTACGTTTATAGTCAATGTAATCAAAGGATACGGTTATTTGTATTATATGTTTTGGTACTCGCAAGCTCATTCATCAAAATATGTATGTGAACTATCTATAAAGGAATTAAGTTCGTAAAGATCCCTTAGCGTTCGAGTGCTATTCGCATTTGTCCGTTTTATTAACCTCCTTGTATTTCAGAAATCTTGCTTAACACAAATCGACTGTTTTTGAAAAATATAACTGCGCTTTTTATTTCATCAACAGTTTTCTGTATTGAATTTTGCATTGTATGGTGAACAACCAGGTTAAACGAATGTGCAAAGCACGGGACACGTGGAAGGTTAAAATCAACGCAGCTGATTTCATCTTTCAAACATGTCTGTTATTATGACAGTGACTTTATATCAGTTTTGGTGGTAATAGCCGATTTGAAATACTTTCTGCAGTGTATCATTCTTTAGGTTGCCGGTACAGTAGCTCGGCGGCGTCTTCGGTCATGTCCTCATCATCATTTCATCCTCATCACCGGTACGCAACTCGCACAGTGTGGCGTCGACTGAAACAAGACTCGCACTCGGCGGCCGAGCTTCCCCGGATGGCGTCTCCCGGCCAGCAATACCATACAATCATTTAATTTTTTTTCACTCCAGAAAGTAAGACTTAAATTAAGTCTCACGCTTCTTAAAATGTGCCATGAGGCGTGGAAACCAATAGTATTATATTACTATATTACTAATAGTTGCCCACCGATCGTTGCATTTTCACCAGTCAAGTAATTTTTAATTTTATCAAATAACTGTGCATTAAAAAGTTTGGTAATGTTTACTAATTTGCAAATTATAGTTTGTGCAAAGCATAATTGTGAGTTTTTGAAATGGTATGTAACTGATATTGTAATTTTGTGCAATATGATTGTTTTACTAACAGTGACAGTTCTGCTTACAGGTTAAAGTTAATGTTAAAAAATATATCGGCTCAACCACTTGTTTATCCTGGCAGAATATCATCATTTCATGAGTGTTTTACAATATAAACAAGTGGTTGAGACGATATATTTTTTAACATTGACATTCACAACCACGACCTCTCACCCAGTATGGATAAAATCAAATGCTTGCAGGTTGTTGCAAACGAAAACCGATTGGGTTGAGGGTATCACAAAAGAAAATAAATTTGGGTCTGATAGGGAACCAAATGACAGTGTCAGGCTGGCTGTTGACTGAGAGACACATAAATGTGGAAAACGACATCTAGAGTTAAGCAGACATTGGGGGAGGACTAATCATAAGAAACAATTTCTCGAATTTCTGAATAAGAATCATTGGCTGATTATGATCTTGACTGACTTACTAACCTGCACTGTTGCCAAGGTACTGTAGCATGTTTGGACTTCAGACATGTCTTCAGGTTTCAAGAGGACCCAGAAAAACAGAAAATTATCAACGTTTTCTAAATCCAGTTTGGTCAAACTGTACAGATATCGCTTGAATTTCTTGCAGTTAAAGGTGATATGCTTGACTTTTGTCCTGCAGCATTCAGAAATACGTCCCGCAAAAAATTAAGATACTTACTGTTAATATACACGTCTTAAATAGTAAAGCTTAAAATGAGAACAAATGTACACACAGTATGCGCTAGTATATACATGTAAAAATAATAATGTATTATTGTTATAATGAACAGTATGAGCTACACTTGAATGGAGAGTATTAATCCAAGAAAGAATCAGGTTGAACTGAGAGCTGTATCAGTGAACAAACCAAAAGCACTGTGAGCAGAACATACCTCAGGTGTGGAGAGCATTAGCAGAGCTTCGAAGAATAGGGGAGTGGTAAGTGGCTGCAGGGAGTTGAAAGAAAATCGGTGAGTGAGCCAAGAGTGCAGAAAGCAGGATACCTCCACAGTTGGGTGTATTGAGTCACATCCTCGCAGCTCATTCACCGCTGTGAGACCTCCCAAGCACTTCTGCTCCGCAGAACATAATCTGTCATGGTGGAGCCTCGATCTGCTGGCATGGCAGCTCCTTGCCAGCTGTCTTTTCAAATCAAGGACCGCATTAAGAGGCGAGAAACAGTTTTCTGCATTAATGCAGCATTCTACAAAACTGATCTTTCTTTGATTTGTAATCTTTTCAAGGCTGATAAAAGATGGTAACAACAGTAAGGTATACAAACAGATATATACACCCCAAGGTATAAGCTATAGTTACTAATTCAACATGTTAACTGAGATGATGTTGCAGAGATCTGCTCTCGAATCTTCATTCTGCTCAATAACATCACTGAAGGGACATTTCAGGTCCAGAGCTTCCACCTCATATTTCGGAGTCGCTGATCACTCACTCTACCGCAGAATCTAACTCTACGAGCCGCTTTAGGAGTGTTTTGCAAATCTCTAGTTCAAACTCAGTAGAGAAAAGTCACACAAAACTACCACATTCAAAAAGTATGGAAACAAAATAAATTCACTGGTATCAGTCAACCCTAGGCAAGTCCATCTATTTCATCCAACATCACCTCCAGCTAGCTATTGGTTCCACATCCTGCTCTGAGACCTGTTTTTACTGAACAAGTCTTTATTCACTAGTCCACAACATTAGTTTAGAAAAACAGGGTAGTGCCTAAGCAGAATTCGACACCCATACACAGGAAAACACCTTTGGATACTTCACTGGCTTTCTGTACCAGAAAAGTAGCGTAGTCGATCATGAAGGATCAGTAACTCCAGAACTTCAAAATGATAACCACTTTGTGCCACGAACTCTGCTGTCTAAGGCGAACTGTGCCCCAGAGGGCCAACGGCTCGCTGCTTCCATCCAACGAGGGATGCTGGCCGACTCCTCAGTTTTGCAAGCTCCCGACCTTTCACGAAGGTGCTCAATATTCAGGGCCTTCCAACTAATAAGAATGATGAGCATAAATATAGGGATTCTCACTGGTCGTTTCCTCCTCCAGTTTACAGCTTTTCTGTAAGGTGCTGCCACCTGGAAGGATTTTAAAATCGTTTTACTTTAGTTGAAGTTGGAAACACTAGCTGTCATGGGGAAATTACTTCGTATAAGCTAGCTACATAGGCTCTGGCCACAATCCACTTAAGAGGATTAGGTAAAGTCCAGCCCATCTTCTTCAGGCTAAGCAAAACCCCTCTTCCTCCTGCAGCCGGAAACTGACAGAGACCACTACACTAATGGACAGGGCTAGCACACATAGACAGCCAAAAAATACATTACACAGGTTAATAGGTGAATCTGCCTGCTGCGAATAATCTTCGCAGCTCTAGTTCCTTTAGATTACAGGAAACTAATCATTCTCACCCTTCCTCGTGCATACAGACAAAAGGGTATTCATTACAAGACGCTCTGAAAGCTCTACGAATAGAAATATTCACAGACCCAAGCAACTAAAGTAGAAAAACGACGAAGAGGTTAAGACATGACGTAATTCAGTCTGTGGTGTCAATATATGGACGAGAGAAATTACTTTCACTTCCTGACGTTGTCCTCGCATCACGTCCACGACCTAGTAATGACCCAGAAATCTAAGACTTAGCGATTCTGATCATCTACAGATAGACCAATTGCTAGGAAGTTGACTGTAATTTGAACACAGGCTTAAGGGGAGCCCATGCTGAATCTTCATTTTCTTCTTTTCCACAAAAAAAAAAAAAATCGTGGCTGTTTCACATCTTTGTAGAGTTTACTCTTAGATGCCAAAACTATTTGACTGTATTGAAATTATAAGTACGGGGTGAAGTGCCAAGGACATCCCACAGGGCTCACGCGATGCAGGATAAAGGGGCTTACTATAAGGGCCAGATGCTAGGGCAGTATTGTTGGGCAAACTCCATCGACATATCATGTGGTGCGCAAGAAACGACAATTCCATCGAAAGTTAATCGACACACTCCCGCACCTGGAGTCACAAAGGGACATAGCTTCAGCATTGTTCACTGGTGCTCAGTCAGATAGCGGCAGTGTGGTTTCTTTCGTCCATTACATGCACCTACCTGTGAACTCGTTGCAGCAGAAAACCGTGCAGAAACCTACCATACTGCAACTCGCAGGCTGCATACAATGTACCTATTCCAAGTATCGGGAAAAGGTCTTAATTTTGAATGAAAGGTGGAAATACTGGCAAGATTTCGGTATATTCTGAACCTTGATAATGTACACGTTCACGGCCAAGCCTCTGCTAATCTTAACACAGTCCTGCACAAACCCTTTCATTCACGTTACCAAGTTTATGGTAACGTATTTCCCGAAATCTGAACAGCTACTAAGCACGAATCGTTCTTAAATGAAAATGCTCGCCATACTATTATGTTTATCGGTGTCTAATGCACTCATGGTTTTAGTCACCGATCTCCTCAATATGCCATGCAGATTGCTGTCTTTTCTCATACACAAAATTACTTAAAAATTCGTACTTTCTATTAAACACACTGGAATAAATACTCCTTCACTTTAAAACAATTTTGAAATATGCCGGCCGTTGTGGCCGAGCGGTTCTAGGCGCTTCAGTCTGGAACCACGCGACCATTAAGATCGCAGGTTCGAATCCTGCCTCGGGCATGGATGTGTGTGATGTCCTTAGGTTAGTTAGGTTTAAGCAGTTCTAAGTTCTAGGGGACTGATGACCTCAGATGTTAAGTGCCATAGTGCTCAGAGCCTTTTGAACCATTTTTGAAATATGTAACACAACTAAAACCAGCAAATTATAGCTTGCTTCGGATCTCGTACTACACACGACCGTACCATTGTGTGACTGGGCTCCGACTACATTAGACTGCTGTAAGCATTCCATATCTCTAAGAGAAAAGACGCGCAAACAATACCCCATTGTGACTGGTCAGTGTTCTTTAAGGCCAATAGAAAAACATTATTCTCCCTCGTCAGTCCGCGCTTTTCGTGACCAACCAGTCAACACATTCATCTAACACACTTTCGAACAGTATTTTTTTCCGAAATAGATATTATCATTCTGATATTTTGTGAATTGTGAATTAAAGAGACCCAGATTCAATTCCTGGTTATGTTGAAAATTTTTTTCCACTTGGAAACTGGGTGTTGTGTTATGCTTACTTTCATATCGTCATAACTAGAATTACTATTAAGACGGCTAAATGGGTACTGCCCGACAGCCATTAAATTGAAAAAAGAATGGAGCTTTCTATATTTTCTGCTTTCATGGATGAGAAAAACTTCGTGTACTAATAAGGTATGCAAATCTACATGTGGACAGCACAGGTCTATTACACATTTTTTGTAGCTTTGGAAACGTATTCTTAAGGAAGTAGGGTGGGGCGCCATTGCAGTAGCGTACTGTAGAATTTTCATCCCTCTCATTACAGCCACCAGACACGTATTTTGAAATCAGATGAGCTGCCATTAATTTTTTCTGCTTCATCCATCATCCACTCTCGAGAAATATCTGGCTCTTCGAATCAGTTCAGGAGCAGAAAGCCCATCTCTAATGTCAACAGTTGGGGCGGAAAAACACTCAACACTGCATCCACAGCCATCATAACGACACCTAAGAGAAAGACAGCCATACGCCTTGTCTCGCCACCGCAACTAGAACCGGGACGTGGGTCGGCGTGTGGCTGCACTCCTTACCGGCAATGAAGATGCTCCCTTGGAACGAGGGAATTGTCTCCTGCAACTAGGGAGCTAGCAAACACTAGAAGAGGCAATGCAACCACAACGCTCCCCACAGTGCCCAAGGAACCAGGAGGACATACCTATGGACCCGGGAGCGATGGAGATCATTGTGAAATGTGACAGATAAGATCTGACGTTGAGTTGGCTCCTTGTTGAATGTAGTCGACAAATTCTGCTTCCTCGGTTTGCTAGTGTCAGAAGGTCTTTCTCTAGACGACGAAATAAATGCAAGAACTGTCAAAGTGGTGAGCACTTTCGAAAAGCTCCTCACAAGAATATGAGACAACACCACCTTACGGCGACCATAAAAACGCTCGTCTATCAAGCATGCTTGCTGTACACCCTCTTGTATTGTATTGAGACCAGGACATCTTAGGCCAAACAAGAATGTAAGTTCAACACCTCTCATCTGCTGTGCTTTTGAAACATTCTAGGGATACCACGGAAAGACCATGTGACAAATGAGATGGCCTGAATGCTACGAATCTACCGAGTATTACCGCCACTCCCAAGGAATGTCGCCTGCGGTGGCTAGGACGCTACTTGCTGAGATAGCACATGCCAGGAAACCCCCTGGAAGACATGCATTGAGGTATAAAGACTGCGTCAGGCTCGATGTGAACACATTTAAAACTGACTGCGACAAATGGGAGGATCGCAGCAGATGGAGCAAACTCATCAAGGATGACAGCAAATTCCATGACGGAGCCTGGGTCAACAAATTAGCTGGGAAGCGAGTTTGTGGACAAGCGTCTCCATCGATCCCCTCCTTTGGTGTAGTATACACTTGCCCCACCTGTAGGTGACAAGTGAGCTCTTGTATTGATTTCCTGAGTCACCAAAGGGGACGTCCACTAATTGCATGATTTAAAGAAAAGGGGTTTGGGGGGGGGGGGGACATGGCAAAATCTCACCAAATCTCCTTTGAAGGGAGGACAAAGAAAATCCCATGTCAACTTTTTAATTAAGAGAATACACATTAATACAATGAACAGTATTATTGTGCCCACCAATCATTATGGCCTCTCTGACATGAACTGAACTGTGAATGCTCGGGATTCCCTAGTTAAAAACAAGTGCTGGATAAGTGTCAGATTTCATTCGAGGAGTCGAAATCACTGAGTGTCAGGCAGCGAGTCAGTCGTGATATTCTGCAACGCATATAAAGTCGATGTCATTGAATTCAGTGATATGTGAACCGGGATGCAGAAAAATCGAAACACAAGTGCGAGCAAGAAATTTATCGTTTGTAGAAGGAAGCTAAGCTGAATTTTATCAAAGATTCTTTTAAGTGACCATATAAATCAAGAGGTTCAAAAGCTACGTAATCAAAACATTGAAAGGAACTTTCAAACAATGTTGCCTACCATCTGCTAAATAAGTAAACGTTTTATGAATATTTTATTTATACAGTATACCAATAAAAAGTGAATTTAGGGACCCATCGGAGTACTATTTTCGTGCAGCTATTTTGTCCGTCTTTCTGTCTATGTCTGTGTCTCTGTTTGTCTGTCTGTCCTTCGGAATAGTACTAAGGGTTGGTGGCATGTTTCAAATAGCGTTTTAATCACTTTTCGAAAACTTTCCAAATAAAATATGAGCTTATTAAAAATACGTAAAAAATCATTTTTGCATATTTTTACCCGACTGCAAGGTAAACCTCACGTGAAGGTAAGCGTGTGAGGGGTTGCACCATATGTCACAAAATCTGATCAAGGGGGAAGGGGATCCAAATTTTAAGGAAAACTCCTCACATAATTAATGTACTTAATCGACGTCCCCAGAACAGTGGAAGTACAGACCTTTGATGAGTTTGGTAGTAGGCGTAGTCTTTATTGATAGTAGAAATAGTTTTTTCTGTTCTTATAATTGCTATTATTATTCCAGAATGAGATTTTCACTCTGCAGTGGAGTGTGCGCTGATATACAACCTCCTGGCAGATTAAAACTGTGTGTCGGACCGAGACTCGAACTCTGGACCTTTGCCTTTCGCGGGCAAGGGCTCTGCCAAATGAGCTACCCAAGCACGCCTCACGCCCCGTCCTCATAGCTTTACTTCTGCCAGTACCTCTTCTCCTACCTTCCAAACTTTACCAGCTCTCCTGCGTACCTAGCAGAACTAGCACTCCTGAAAGAAAGGATATTGCGGAGACATGGCGTAACCACAGCCTGGGGGATGTTTCCAGACTGAGATTTTCACTCTGCAGTGGAGTGTGCGCTGATATGAAAGTTCCTTTTTTTTTTTTTTTTTTTTTTTTTAATGTCATTTTGTTCGCTTCTGTTCGTTGCATCTGCTCGGGGCGGACGCCGTAATACATCCGTTGAAGTTCGTTGTTGATCGATTAACTCAGTTTTTTTTATTACAGAGGGCAGCTAACCGTCTGACCGAACACGCTGAGCTACCGTGCCGGCCCATCTGAGCTACTCAAGCACACTCCACTGCAGAGTGAAAATCTAGTGGAAGTGAAGCTGTGAGGACGAGCCGTGAGTCGTGCTTGGGTAGCTCAGATGGTAGAGCACTTCCCCGCGAAAGGCAAAGGTCCCGAGTTCGAGTCTCGGTCCGGCACACAGTTTTAATCAGCCAGGAAGTTTCGTTGCTATTATTATTGATAATAATGGTAGAAATAGTTAAGGTGATGAGAAGTAGTCTCTTTTAGGAGATCATAATGTATATTCCATAATTTGTGTAAGAATCTGTATAAGAAGCGATACGGCTTGTGTTTAAGATATAGGTAACAGACTACAATCTAATAAATAAATAACTTTTAATGGTACAGACACCAGGGACTAAAGATGCAAATCTTGTCATTAGGCATACCGAGAAGACATTGATAAACCGGTGACCTGCTCTGCGACAAAGAAACGGAGCGATCAGTAGAGAGGACGGTGCAGTAGGAGTGGAGAGGTAGGGGCGGGGACGCAGTGACCGGATTAGCGCGCGCAGTTGCGCGGCGACTAGATCAAAGCTAGGCGCGCGCCCCGCCCCGCCAGGCTACCGCGGCCGCCGCCGCCGCCGCCGCCGGTGCCGCCGCCGTTATCTGCGCCGCGCGGCGAGCGGTGCGGAATAAAGGGCCAAAGGAACTGGCGGGCCTCTGGCGCTGCGGACGCTCATTTTTCTCTTGCCTGGCGGGCGGGCGGGCGCTCTGAAGCGAGAGCACAGCGGAAGCTGCGGCCGGCGCTGCGACGGAACCCGCGGGCTGCTGCCGTCCCAGTCTGGCTGGCTGCGGCCTTCCCGGAAGGCTATTTGCGCGGAGGTTTATGGCCACGCTTCTGTCGCCTGCCGCTCCGTTCGAGGAAGCGTCACTGTCCGCCCACTGCGGTGGCGGCGGCGGTTACATATCTGGCCACCTGACTCGTATCCTTTCACGAGATGCCGTATTCACCTTAGGGAGGTGACCAGGTGTGGAGCTACGGTCGTAGGTTTGAATCCTACCTCGGGCATGGATGTGTGTCATGTCCTTAGTTAGGTTTAAGTAGTTCTACGTTCTAGGGGACTGATGACCTCAGAAGTTAAGTCCCATAGCGCTCAGAGCCATTTGACCCATTTTGAACGAGGTGCGGAACCAAGTAAGGGTGTGGGTGGTATCAATGGCTCTGCCCAGGTGGGTACACTGGTCCTTGTCGGATCGCCTGTCAAGCACTGCTCGGCAGTAAAACATCTGGGGGTGTGCGTACGGAACGATTTGAAGTGGAATGATCATATAAAATTAATTGTTGATAAGACGGATGCCAGGTTGAGATTCATTGGGAGAGTCCTTAGAAAATGAAGTCCATCAACAAGGGAGGCGGCTTACAAAACACTCGTTCGACCTATATTTGAGTATTGCTCATCAGTGTGGGTTCTGTACCAGGTCGGGTTGACAGAGGAGATAGAGAAGATCCAAAGAAGACCAGCGCGTTTCCTCACAGGGTTATTTGGTAAGCGTGATAGCGTTACGGAGATGTTTAGCAAACGCAAGTGGCAGACTCTGCAAGCGAGGCGCTCTGCATCACGGTGTAGCTTGCTGTCCAGGTTTCGAGAGGGTGCGTTTCTGGATGAGGTATCGAATATATTGCTTCCCCCCCCCCCCCCCTTATTGTGGTGTCACCGCCAGACATCACACTTGCTAGGTGGTAGCTTTTAAATCGGCCGCGGTCCGCTAGTATAAGACGGACCCGCGTGTCGCCACTGTCAGTAATTGCAGACCGAGCGCCGCCACACGGCAGGTCTAGAGAGACGTACTAGCACTCGCCCAAGTTGTACAGCCGACGTTGCTAGCCGTGGTTCTCTGAGAATTACGCTCTCATTTGCCGAGACGATAGTTAGCATAGTTCTACAAATGTTAAGTATTCCAGAAGCTACGTACTTTTCTTTATAGCATTCATTACGTATCCTGTTTCAGACCTCACGCCAGCCTGCGTGAGTTTAAGCGCGTGCCTTTCGGCTTCCTCTCATTGTGTCTAGGCTGTCTTGTCTAGACACAACATATTTGGCGACGAGTCTGCAAACGGTCTTCTTATTTCACCTTGCTTGATTTACTTGTGTCATGGATTCGCCGCACTCTCCAGATGTACTGTCCGAATTTTATCGCTTGCAGAATCAGCAGACGCAGGCGTTATTGGATGCCCTTGGACAGCTCGTCCAGGGTCAACGTGCACTGCAAAACGATGCGGCCGCCGCCGCTTCATCGCTACCGCAGCCACAACACGCAGTTGCACCACCGTTTCGTCCGTTCAAGGCGGAATTGGAAAGCTGGACGGAGTGGACACGCCAATTTGGATTTCATCTCGCCGCCTACAGAATTCAAGGTAATGAGCGGCAGCCTCATCTCCTTTCTTGTGTAGGTGTGTCCACCTACTGTGTGATAGTGAAATTGTTTCCCCGACGCGACGTAGCCACTCTGTCCTACAAAGAAATTTTGTCTGCATTAGATGCCTATTTCAAGGAATCAGTCAATGTCGTTGCAAAAAGGTATACGTTATTTCGTACAAAACGTATGGCCGATCAAACTAATCGGGAGTGGGTTGCAACATTGCGAGGCCTTACTAGGGATTGTGCTTTTGAGTGTGAATGTGGACTCCCTTATTAAACTATGGTGCATGATGCAATTGCACAGAACGTTTCTGATGTTCGCATAAGGGAACAGATTTTGAAACTAGTCAATCCCTCCCTTCAACAAGTGCTGGACATATTGGATTGGCATGACACACTTGACTTTGCTCAGGAATCATTTGAAACTTCGCCAGCTGTGTGTCACATTAACCGGCCCGCCGGGCGTGCTGCATGGAACTGTAAACAGCCCTCGCACACTTCCGCACAGCCACGTGTGCCGCGCAAGCACACAAATGCAGTGAAATCATGCCCACGGTGTGCTACTAGACATTTGCGTGAGAATTGCCCGTCATGCCAGGCTATTTGCTTTTTCTGTAATAAAAAAGGTCATGTTCAAAGTGTTTGCCAGAAAAAGCTCAGATCGGACACTCACAACCATTCCAGGCCCTTTGCTTCGCGCCGGAATCGAACCAAGAATACTCAGGCTCGTGAACCTTCGCCCATGGACATTCATGTAGTTAATTCCACTCCGCCCAGTGCCACTCTCTCTAACAGTGACTGTGTTCATCCCACAAAAAGTGTGCGTCGACGTCGACGGACATCCCGTCACGTCGCAAGTGATTCTGTACCAGTGTCAGTTCATGTTGCACGAGACAGTCGCTCTTGTCGTCAGCATGACAATAAACTTTTTGTAGACTTGGAAATTAATGGCAACGTGATACCATTCCAGCTCGATACCGGAGCTGCAGTTTCATTGCTCAATAAAGACACGTAGAACCAACTCGGCGCACCTCCGTTGCGTGCCGCATGTGTTAAGCTAACTACATATTCAGGACAGCAGATCCCTGTGTTAGGACAGTGCAGCCTTCTTGCAACATACAAGGGACAAACAAAACTTGTGTCATTTTACGTTCTTCGTTCTTCTTCTGCAGTGAACTTGTTTGGTTTAGATTTATTTCAGTTGTTTAACTTGTCTATAGTCAATCAGGTCCTTGCTACCGTTTTGCGTTTTGTTGCTACGCAATGGCCCTTGTCAAAGTAACGGATCGTGGATCCGTTGGTTCGCCTATTTTTTGCTCACAAGGAGAGACTTTTTGTACTACGTGGTGTTTTGCTGTTGCGTTCTGATAATGATCAGTCCAGGGTCGTGGTCCCACGTTCGTTATAGTCCTCTGTCTTAAAGCTTCTCCACCAAGGACATTGGGGTATAGTGAGAACGAAACAACTTGCTCGTCAGCACTGTACTTGGTGCTGCGATTACGAATATGTGCTCTTCTTGCATGGCGTGTGCCGAACAACAATCCGCGCCACCGCGGAAATTCTTTGCATGGCCACAAGCCACTACCCCTTGGCAACGCTTACACACAGATTTTGCTGGTCCATTCGGGAATGCTCGATGGTTGGTTCTGGTCGATTCCTTCAGTAATTTTTCTTTTGTTGTCCGGATGTCTTCCACGACGTCTTCTGCCACAATCCAAGCGTTGTCCGCTATCTTTTGCATTGAAGGTCTACCATAGACTATTGTTTCCGACAATGGCCCACAATTCATGTCCGCAGACTTTCAGTCATTCTGCCAGGCCAATGGTATTCAACATCTGACATCCGCGCCGTTTTCGCCTCACTCAAACGGTGCCGCTGAACGTTTGGTCCGGACTTTCAGGTCGCAGATGTTGAAGTTAAAAGAGTCGCATTCTCGGCAGGACGCGTTATTGCTCTTTTTGTCCTCGTATCGCTCTCAGCCCCGAGATGGTCGCTCGCCGGCTGAGTTGCTCCACGGTCGTCCTCATCGAACCTTGATGTCTTTGCTGCATCCGCCGCATCAGGTTCCTGTGCAGCGGCAGACACTTGCTTTTGCCCCTAGCGACGTTGTCTATTATCGCAACTATCGCGGATCACGGCGTTGGCTCGCAGGGCGCATTCTTCGCTGCCTCGGCCGCGCTATGTATCTGCTTTTGGGGGCCTCTGGTGAGGTGCGTCGGCATCTCAATCAGCTGCGCCTCTGTCGTCGCACGGGTTCTGCCGCTCCCCGTCTGCTTTCAGCGACGGTGCCGTCCGGTCAGCGCCCTGGGGACCCATCTACTGGCTCGCCTCATCCCCGGGTGTTACCGACGCTGCCTTCCATTTTGCCCCATGGCGACGCGCCGCCTCCGCCGCCGCCTGTTCTCCCGCCGGCGACGCCCGCAGTGGACGCGTCGCTGCAACCGCCGGGCGCCTCCCTGGGTCACGCGCCGCCGATCGCTTCCCGTGACCAGTTGTCCTCCGCCATGGAACTCTTGCCCGCTCCGGACCATCTGTCGTCTTCGCCAGTCGGGTGCTCCGACTCGATGGAGGTCGGCCCTTCGGCCCCTCCTGACTATCTACGGGCGCATACACCTCATGTTGGCGTGCACCCTGGACTAGGTTTTCAGGCGTTTCCTAGCTCCCCGCGGTCCGAATGGCCGGGTGCGGGTGGCACAGCCGCGCCTGTTGTTAGGCTCCCCACCTCGTCACATACGTCAACATGGGGTCCTCCCCACGGCGGGCGGAAGCCTTATAACACCACCGTTCGCCGATTTGCGGGGGAGGAATGTGGTGTCACCGCCAGACATCACACTTGCTAGGTGGTAGCTTTTAAATCGGCCGCGGTCCGCTAGTATACGTCGGACCCGCGTGTTGCCACTGTCAGTAATTGCAGACCGAGCGCCGCCACACGGCAGGTCTAGAGAGACGTACTAGCACTCGCCCCAGTTGTACAGCCGACGTTGCTAGCCATGGTTCACTGAGAATTACGCTCTCATTTGCCGAGACGATAGTTAGCATAGCCTTCCGCTACATTTGCTACGACCTAGCAATGCGCCATTACCAGTATAGATATTGAGATTCTATTAATGTATCATTAAGAGCGATGTTCTACAAATGTGGATTAAAGTTAAGTATTCCAGATGCTACGTACTTTTCTTTATAGCATTCATTACGTATCCTGTTTCAGACCTCACGCCAGCCTGCGTGAGTTTAAGCGCGTGCCTTTCGGCTTCCTCTCATTGTGTCTAGGCTGTCTTGTCTAGACACAACACTTATACCTCCAGAGGAGATCACGAATGTAAAATTAGAGAGATTAGAGCGCGCACGAAGGCTTTCCGGTAGTCGTTCTTCCCGCGAACCATACGCGACTGGAAAAGGAAAGGGAGGTAATGACAGTAGCACGTAAAGTGCCCTCCGCCACACACCGTTGGGTGGCTTGCGGAGTATAAATGTAGATGTACATGTACTTGGATTGGAGACCGTCCGGATACGCCTCGCGCTGTTGACAGTTTTCCCTTTGCCTTTACGGCAGAGGGGACAGAATGCTTGGTTGCGTAAAATCCCTGATTACCAGTGTTTGCGCAAATATCCTGGGTTAAATTCCAAATCTTTCCTCAGTGTTTCATAAAGTGACGCATGAGACGCTGCTCAAGGTGTTCCGTCCCTCGGTGCCCTCCGAAAGGATTAGGCTATAAACCGGTACAGGCACTCTCTCTCCGCTTATCTCACCCTCTCCCTTCTCTCATCATCTGCAGCACAAGCTTGACAGTACACTGACAAAACACACATTCAGTAGCTTTGCGCACACAGTCTCATACTTCTCGAAGGAACAGTGCGTGCAGGCGCGAAGGACAGGGAAAATATTTCCAATTAGGTGGCTGAACGTGCCCTTTGGGGTCTCCCAGCCATTCATGCAATATGACTTTATCATGCGGCTTATGATCCACTCCCCTTCGACTGAACATTTTAGTAAAACACAACAAAAAAACCGCTAAAGTTGCAAATTTGACTTTATTTACTTGATGACTAATTTCTGGTCGGGACCCATTTTCAAATCGTTCTCATAGTCAAAATGGTATTTCCGAAAACATAAGATCCATGTCATCAAAACACACATATATGTATCATACAGCGCAGATGAACAGTTACAGAGCATACAGATAACACGTACATATGCAGGACTATTTAAAAAGAATGAATAGATTTCACACACTGATCGCTTCCAAACTACAAAATGTAGAAACACAGTTCCAAAGTTCCTGGAAAGACAAATTTCCAAATTTTTATGCATTCAATGTGAGCACCATGTGTCACACGACAAATATCAAAACGGTGGCTCATTTCTCGCCACAAACGAAGCAACTGGTCTCTCGTTATCGAATTCAAAGCTTCAACAATGCGTTGCCGCAGGCTTTCAAAATTCAGGCGTAGGGGGGATAAAAACGCGGTCTTTCACGTAACCCTACAGATAAAAGTCACAAGGTGTGAGGTCTGGAGACCTCACGGCCCACCCTCGATGAAGTTCGTCTTCTGCTCCTTCTTCTCCAATTCAACGTCCTGGAATTGTGGCATCCAGGTGACGCTTTCGTCTATTATTGACAATGTCAAAGTTGCAAGGGAAGTGATTTCTAGTTGAAAGGAAAATACACTACGTGATCAAAAGTATCCGGACATCCCCAAAAACATACGTTTTTCATATTAAGTATATTGTACTGCCACCTACTGCCAGGTACTCCATATAAGCGACCTCAGCAGTCATTAGACATCGTGAGAGAGCAGAATGGGGCGCTCCGCAGAACACACGGACTTCGAACATGGTCAGGTGATTAGGTGTCGCATGTGTGGAAACGTGAAGGGAAACGTTCATCATAAAAGCGTATAGGCCGACCTCTTCTGTTGACTGACAGAGACCGTTGATAGTTGAAGAAGGTCGTAATGTGTAATAGGCAGACACCTATCTAGACCCTCACACTGGAATTCCAAACTTCATCAGGATCCACTGCAAGTACTATGACAGTTAGGAAGGAGGTGAGGAAATTTGGATTTCATGTTCGAGCGGCTGCTCATAAGCCACACATCACGTCGGTAAATGCCAAACTACGCCTCGCTTAATATAAGGAGAGTAGACATTGGACGACTGAACAGTGGAAAAACGTTATATGGAGTGGCGAATCACGGTACACAATGCGTCGATCCGATGGCAGGGTGTGGGTATGGCGAATACCCGGTGAAAGTCATCTGCCAGCGTGTGTAGTGCCAACAGTAAAATTCAGAGGGGGTGGTGTTATGGTGTGGTCGTGTTTTTCATGGAGGAACTTGCACCCCTTGTTTTCTTGCGTGACACTAACACAGCGCAGGCGTACATTCATGCGTTAAGCACCTTCTTGCTTCCCACTGTTGAACACCAATTCGGGGATGGCGATTGCGTCTTTCAACACGATCGAGCACCTGTTCGTAATGCACGGCCTGTGGCGGCATGGTTCCACGACAATAACATCCCTGTAATGGACTGGCCTGAATCATATAGAACACTTTTGGGATGTTTTGGAACACCGACTTCGTGCCAGGCCTCACAGTCCGACATCGATACCTCTCCTGAGTACAGCACTCTACATCTACATCTACATACATACTGCGCAATCCACCATACCGTGCGTGGCGGAGGGTACCTCGTACCACAGTTAGCACCTTCTCTCCCTGTTCCACTCCCAAACAGAACGAAGGAAAAACGACTGCCTATATGCCTTTGTACGAGCCCTAATCTCTCTTACCTTATCTTTGTGGTCTTTCCGCGAAATGTGAGCTGGCGGCAGTAAAATTGTACTGCAGTCAGCCTGAAATGCTGGTTCTCTAAATTTCCTCAGTAGTGAAAAGAACGCCTCCTCTCCTCTAGTGACTCCCACCCGAGTTCCTGAAGAATTTCCGTAACACTGGCGTGGTGATCAAACCTACCAGTGACAAATCTAGCAGCCCGCCTCTGAATTGCTTTTATGTCCTTCCTCAATCCGACGTGATAGGGATCTCAAACGCTCGAGCAGTACTCAAGAATAGGTCGTATTAGTGTTTTATAAGCGGTCTCTTTAACATATTACCACATCTTCCCAAAATTCTACCAATGAACCGAAGACGACTATCCGCCTTCCCCACAACTGCCATTACATCCTTGTCCCACATCATATCGCTCCGCAATGCTACGCCCAAATATCTAATCGACGTGACTGTGTCAAGCGCTACACTACTAATGGAGTATTCAAACATTACGGGATTCTTTTTCCTATTCATCTGCATTAATTAACATTTATCAATATTTAGAGTTAGCTGCCATTCTTTACACCAATCACAAATCCTGTCCAAGTCATCTTGTATCCTCCTACAGTCACTCAACTACGACACCTTCTCATACACCACAGCATCATCAGCAAACAGCCGCCCATTGCTATCCACCCTATCCAAAAGATCATTTATGTAGATAGAAAACTACAGCGGACCTACCACACTTCCTTGGGGCGCTCCAGATGATACCCTCACCTCCGATGAACACTCACCATCGAGGACAACGTACTGGGTTCTATTACTTAAGAAGTCCTCGAGCCACTCACTTACTTGGGAACCAATCCCATATGCTCGTACCTTAGTTAGGAGTCTGCAGTGGGGCACCGAGTCAAACGCTTTCCGGAAGTCAAGAAATATGGCATCCGTCTGATACCCTTCATCCATGGTTCGCAAGATATCATGTGAAAAAAGGGCTTGTTACGTTTCGCAGGAGCGATGCTTTCTAAAGCCGTGCTGATGCATGGACAGCAACTTCTCTTTCTCAAGGAAATTCATTATATTCGAACTGAGAATATGTTCAAGAATCCTGCAACAAACCGATGTTACGGATATTGGTCTGTAATTTCGAGGATCTGTCCTTCTACCCTTCTTATATACAGGCGTCACCTGTGCTTTTTCCAGCCGCTCGGGACTTTACGTTGGGCAAGAGATTCGCGATAAATGCAAGCTAGGTAAGGAGCCAATGCAGTAGAGTACTCTCTGTAAAACCGAACTGGAATCCCATCAGGACCTGGCGATTTATTTATTTTCAACCCATTCATTTGCTTCACAACCCCAGGGATGTCTATAACTATGTCCTCCATATGGGAATCTGTACGAGACCCAAACGGCAGTATGTTTGTACGATCCTCCTGCGTGAAAGATTTCTCAAATGCTAAATTTAAAAATTCAGCTTTCGTTTTGCTGTCTTCCGTTGCTAGGCCAGACTGATCAGTGAGTGACTGGATGGAAGCCTTCGACCCGCTTACCGATTTTACGTAAGACCAGAATTTCCTTGGGTTTTCAGCAAGATTTTTTGCTAAGGTATGACGGTGGTAGTGGTTGAATGCTTCGCGCATCGCTCTTTTTACAGCAGCACGAATCTCTACTAACTTTTGCCTGTCCTCATTCTCCCGATCTTTCTTGTACCGCGAGTGCAACTGCCTTTGCTTCCTGAGCATTCTCCAAATTGCGCTGTTAAACCACGGTGGGTCTTTTCCGTCCGTAACCCACTTTTTCGGCACATGTCCAATGTGTGAAGAATGGGTTGCCGTTCCCCAAGAAACCTTCAAGCACCTGATTGAACGTACGTCGGCGAGAGTGGAAGCTGTCATCACGGCTAACGGTGGGCCAGCACCATATTGAATTCCAGCATTACCGATGGAGGCGCCACAAACTTGTAAGTCATTTTCAGCCAGGTGTCCGGATACTTCTGATCACATAGTGTATATGGATTTGGATCTTTATTTATCAGGCCCTTTTTAATCCGGATGTCTGTTTCTCCCAGAACTTCTTTCTTAATTATTTTGACCCATTGCCAGAGGGTGGCTTACGGTGAGTGGATGAAGCAAGATTGGCGTCCACAGAGATCGCCACTTTGAGAGCAGCTGTGTGCGGGAGAAACAAATTTTTCCTGCCTCACATAGTGCTTCATGCTTGCACGAAAGCACAAGTCCCAAACGGAGGTAAGAACCGCTTGTGTGTTGTTTATAATCGAACCTGAAGTCGTCTTATGTAAGGACACTTTTAACGATGATTCCACCTGCCACTGTTACGTACACTTACTTCAAGCAAACAAAGTAGTATGAAAGAGAGTGAAGTAAAACAAGGTAGCACAGAAGACAACGCTGATTACTTCACACAGTACTGTCAGTTGGGTAAAGTTGCTTGCAGCCGGAAATACGAGACTATTTATATATTTTCTAACTTCACAGAGTGAGCCACGGGATTAGTAGCTATGGTGCATCGTTTGCTACTAAAAGCCAGTTGTAAAGCTGCAGAAATAGGCTCTTTGTCTTTTTGTGCAGCTTGACTCAGCCCTGTTATTTAGGTTATCCCTTTTCTCTCTCTTTGACTTAGCTCCATTGTTAATTAGAAAAAATGTGATGGGTAAAATAAATTTTGGAAAAGGAAAAAAGTTACTATGTTATTAAGAATAAAGTGACAAACGACAGATGAGTTTTACATAGAAAAATACGTCTCATTGCCGCCTGTTTCAAATAGAAGTGCTCCAGTAAACACTTAGAGCCTGTGTCACCTGAGTTAGCATATAGAGTGAGTCAGAAGGAAAAGTACATGCATTGGGGGTTGATATTATTAGAGATTCTGAACAAAAAACTTACATGAACACATGCCCTATTCCGATAGGTTTTCGAGAGAGAATACATTTAATATCACTTTCGTTCTTTTTCTTCAATAACTTGAAAACCATACCCTCCAGCAAGGACACTGAAATTTCCTGCAAAAAGGGTCCGATTCCATTTTTCCCTAGAAGTAATATCTTGCTCGAAGAGAGCGCGAGAATATTCGAGATCTCGCGCGACACGCATGCGCTGTTGCTTAAGTAGCTTTTGTAGGCCAGTTTTATGGAGTTGCCCGACTCGGTGGACAGCACGTGCCCCATATGAAATTGTACGTCTCAGCTTCCTCTATGCTACTGTCGTACATTTTAAGCAACGGCAGTGTTTCAATGTCCAGAAAATAGATAATAATGTACATTAAATGTGTGTGTGTGTGTGTGTGTGTGTGTGTGTGTGTGTGTGTGTGTGTGTGTAGGGTGGATCAGCTGCACATAAAGTTATGTTTTATGCGATCCGCAACACCTTCAAACGCCAGATGCCAGGTTTTCATAGCGTCTCGTTCACTGTGTGCGAACTTAGTGTTACAGACAAAGTGAATAGTACGTTTTTTCGGGAAATCTAATGCAGTTAAAGTTTTTACTGGGATGCATTTTCACTAGAGGCCATAGTTTTAGAATTATTCAAGAAAAACCTACCAAAATGACCTCAAAACGCGTTTTTCTTGAATAACGCAAAAACTGTGGCCTCCAATGAAAACGTATCCGTGTACAATATTTGACCGCATTAACTTTCCTAGAAAAAGGTCCTGTTCGTTTTTTCTGTAGGACTAAGAGTTTGCACATACTGAGCAAGAGATTATTAAGATCTTGCATGTGGCATTGCAAAGTGTTGCAGGCTGCATAAAACCCACATTGTTCACAATGAGATATACATCTTCAATTTGAAGCACTTCCTCACAAGGCCTTAAAGTGAGATAACTGGCAGCTGAATCACAACAACGGAGCTCATGCTGCAACTTCATTACGGTATTGCAGGACTCCAAAGATCTGCGAGCGGGTGCTGAAGGAAATATGTTATTTAACTAAAGGCCTTCGATTTTTGCCGAGTAAGGACTACAGCGAAATTGTTTCAGCAAGAATGCCTTAAAGCGTTAAACAAAATAATAAGTGCAATGGGAAGCAGCTCTCACAGTTAACAAAACATTTTATCTCACTTCAAGGTCCTGTCAAGAAGTGCTTTAAATGGAAAGTGTGTATCTTATTATGAAAAATATGCAACTGATTTAGGTGAAATATATAGTCGGATTAAAATTACTTGTTAGTTGACACTTCATGGGTCTGGCGCTGGTTTCCTCCTACCAGAATGCTCAGCATCGCGTTCAAACTGTTCGGCGTTGCCAGACTGCCGCCACAAATGGTTAGTTCACTTCCAGTCACTTGTCCTGTTTTCTGTCTTGACATGCTTGGATCCCGAATCTTTCATTCCGCATTTCATCAGGCATGATAAACACACCAGAAACGCAAATTTCATACACAGCACTAGCCAAACACTGCTGGGTCCATCTGGATCCTTTCACGCATAATGCGATTTGGCGTCGCATATTAAATTATACTGTAAGACATGAAGGATAGAAGATCGAAGGACCACGAATTATCCGACGAGATGGAAACCCTCAGATGTGATGTTCATGTACAGACAAAAAAGTGATTACAATTTCAGAACAATTTGATAGTTTGTGAGGTGCCGGGGCTAGCAGTGTATTTAACACTAAATTCTTCTAGCAAATATATATGAAAATGATGCTCTAAGCCCTCAATATTCTAACTCCGACTTTTGCTGTTGCACAAGGATTAAAAAAAATACGCGAACTGAATCTAATCAACCCTGCCAGTGGAGTAGAAGAGAGTTTGGCACCTGCAATAATTTAATTTGATAAATAAGTTAAATAAACGAAGGTTTCATTAACATAGTGAGGAATTATAGGGTTGCTCTGACCGATTAACAGAATGAAAGTTCTGTCCAAAATAACAATATGATTTATTAAGACTAAACACAAAATAATAAACAAAAACACATGAAACATTTACAATACATCAAATTGGCTCAAATTGGATACTCAAACAAACGCTGTGAATGTGAAGTTGTCCCTAAACCAGATTGTGAGGATTATGACGAAGTGGTATGTGGAGCCAATTCCTTTGAAGTGAAATCTTAATAGAAAACACATAGCCAACCCAACATTAATTGCTGCTACCCAAGACAGAACAAAGTTAGAAAAAGACGAACAGGCGCGCTCTGCTGAGCTCTGATTATCACCTAGGAATATCCCTGTCTGCCGGTGCTGCGGACATACCTTACCAATCTGTCTTCTTAACTGCAAGAACACGATTTGGCGTACCGGAGGCGATGGCTGGTTGCTTCGACGTCCTCGACCGAAAGGCGAGAGCCGACTACTCCGAGCACCCGTACAGGCCGAACACACAACATTCCCGCCCCCACGACGGTGGCCGTGGTTAAACGTTCCAATCAGCAACTCGAAAACCGGCGGAAAAATCCACTCTATTGCCGGAGCACTAGCATTCCACCAATGGAGATTCTTGGCGCCAATTTCGGCGCTGATTTTGCACGTCACGGAGCTATGCCCAGAGCAAGCCAATCACAGTTACTATTTTCAGAAAGCGCGGGAATTTTCCCGCCACAACTGCCTTGGTACACAAGTCCTTCCCACGCCTCGCTGGTAGCCCGCCAGAAAGTGTTTTCGCTAAGTTTCTGCGAAGTAACGGAACCTCTAGCCCAGCCGCTACTTCAGACCCCTCCGGGGGTGTCTTTTGACAATGTCGGCGTCTGCAAAGCATTCACTCGACTCCCTCACACCCATCGGCTTAACCCTTTCTAGATCAGCAGTGCCCGCCTGTCACCCACCACCCGGGTGACGAGAGATGCTGTGTGGGAAGTCCGCGTGTGAAGGAATAGCGACTTTTCACTGCATGCAATTAGAGAGGAAAATCGTAAGATAGAAAATGAGAGGGAGCTCATGCCACCTCTCAAGTTCATTCAAGAGAAACATTGTTCACGGACTGAGCGAGTCAGTAATGCGTGGGTCCATTTCTGGCATTCCTTTTGAGTCATCAGTCTTTTCACTAGTTTCAGGCGGGCCCCCACGAATTCCTCTCCTGCGACAACCTCTTCATCTCAGAGTAGAATTTGCAACCTCCTTCCTCAATTATTGGCTGGATGTATTCCAATCTTTGCCTTCCTCTACAGATTTTGCCCTCTACATCTCCATCTAGCAGCATGGAAGTCAGTCCCTGATGCCTTATCTAATCTCCTATCATCCTGTCCCTGCTCCTTGTCAGTATTTTCCGCAGCCGCACTGCGTAGCGCCTTGTCACGGTCTGCACGGCTGCCTCCATCGGAGGTTGGAGTCCTCCCTCGGGCGTGTGTGTGTGTGTGTGTGTGTGTGTGTGTGTGTGTGTGTGTTGTTCTTAGCGTAAGTAGTCTTCCTTAGATTAAGTAGTGTGTAAGCTTATGGACCGTTGATCTCAGCAGTTTGGTCCCACAGAATCTTACCATCAATTTTCAGTTTTTCCCGCATATTCCTTTCCTTTCCGATTCTGCAGAGAACCTGCAGTCCAACTAATTTTCTACATCTATCTGTAGCACCACATCTCAAATGCGTCGAGTCTCTTCTGTTCCGGTTTTCGCACAGTCCGTGTTTCACTACCATATAATACTTAGCTTGTACGTACGTTCTCATAAATTTATTCCTCAAATTCAGGCCTATGTTTGATACTAGTAGATTTCTCTGAGCCAGGAATGCCCTTCTTGCCAACGCTACTCTGCTTTTGATGTCCTCCTTGCTCCTTCCGTCATTCTTTACTTTGCTGCCAAGGTAACAGAGTTCCTTAACTTTATCTACCTTATGACCGCTAATCCTGATGTAAAGTTTCTTCCTGTTCTCATTTCTGCTACTTCACATTACTTTCGTCTTTCTTCGATTTAAACTCAGTCAGTTTTCTGTACTCATTAGACTGTTCAGTCCATTCATTATATCATGTAATTCTTCTTCACTTTCACTCAGGATAGCAATTTCATTCACTCTCTTCACTAACTTCCTATTCATAACGAATCTTGCTCCCGTTTTACCTTTCCTGCTGCAGTGGATATTACCATATACTTATCTGACCAGAAATCCATGTCTCCTTTCCATTTCACTTCACTGACCCCTATTATATCTACAGAGTGTTACAAAAAGGGACGGCCAAACTTTCAGGAAACATTCCTCACACACAAATAAAGAAAATATGTTATGTGGACATGTGTCTGGAAACGCTTAATTTCCATGTTAGAGCTCATTTTAGTTTCGTCAGTATGTACTGTACTTCCTCGATTCACCGCCAGTTGGCCCAATTGAAGGAAGGTAATGTTGACTTCGGTGCTTGTGTTGACATGCAACTCATTGCTCTACAGTACTAGCATCAAGCACATCAGTACGTAGCATCAACAGGTTAGTGTTCATCACGAACGTGGTTTTGCAGTCAGTGCAATGTTTTCGAATGCGGAGTTGGCAGATGCCCATTTGATGTATGGATTAGCACGGGGCAATAGCCGTGGCGCAGTACGTTTGTATCGAGACAGATTTCCAGAACGAAGGTGTCCCGACAGGAAGACGTTCGAAGCAATTGATCGGCGTCTTAAGGAGCACGGAACATTCCAGCTTATGACTCGCGACTAGGGAAGACCTAGAACGACGAGGACACCTGCAATGGATGAGGCAATTCTTCGTGCAGTTGACGATAACGTCACTGTATGGAGAGTGCTACGGGAGAACCAGTTGTTTCCGTACCATGTACAGCGTGTGCAGGCACTATCAGCAGCTGATTGGCCTCCACGGGTACACTTCTGCGAATGGTTCATCCAACAATGTGTCAATCCTCATTTCAGTGCAAAGGTTCTCTTTACGGATGAGGCTTCATTCCAACGTGATCAAATTGTAAATTTTCACAATCAACATGTGTGGGCTGACGAGAATCCACACGCAATTGTGCAATCATATCATCAACACAGATTTTCTGTGATTGATTGGGCCTCACGTTCTTCCACCTACGCTCAATGGAGCACGTTATCATGATTTCATACGGGATACTCTACCTGTGCTGCTAGAACATGTGCCTTTACAAGTACGACACAACATGTGGTTCATGCACGATGGAGCTCCTGCACATTTCAGTCGAAGTGTTCGTACGCTTCTCAACAACAGATTCGGTGACCGATGGTTTGGTAGAGGCGGACCAATTCCATGGCATCCACGTCAACCCTCATGACTTCCAATTATGGGGGCATTTGAAAGCTCTTGTCTACGCAACCCCGGTACTAAACGTAGAGACTCTTCATGCTCGTATTGTGGACGGCTGTGATACAATAAGCCATTCTCCAGGGCCGCATCAGCGCATCAGGGATTCCATGCGACGGAGGGTGGATGCATGTATCCTCGCTAACGGAGGACATTTTGAACATTTCCTGTAACAAAGTGTTTGAAGTCACGCTGGTACGTTCTGTTGCTGTGTGTTTCCATTCCATGATTAATTTGGTTTGAAGAGAAGTAATAGAAGAGCTCTAACATGGAAAGTAAGCGTTTCCGGACACATGTCCATATAACATATTTTTTTCTTTGTGTGTGAGGAATGTTTCCTGAAATTTTGGCCGTACCTTTTTGTAACACCCTGTATATTGAGCCTTTGCATTTCCCTATTCAGATTTTCTAGCTTCCCTAACATGATAAAGCTTTTGACATTCGACGCCACGGCTAGTGAACGTTATCCATTCGTTGGTTATTCAATATTTTTCTCATGGTCACCTCCCATTTGGCAGTCCCCTCTCGGAGAGACTACCCAGGAATCTTTTACCAATGGAGAGATCATCATGACACTTTTTTCAACTACAGGCTACAAGTCCTGTTGGTACAAGTTAGGTGTCTTAAATGCAGTGGTTTCCACTGCCTTCTGCTTCCTCATGCCATTGATCGTTGCTGATTCTTCCACCTTTAGGAGCAGTTTCCCATCCCAAGGACAAGAGAGCGCCTTGATACTCTGTCTGCTCCTCCGCCCTCTTTGACAAGGCCTTTGTCAGAATGAGGGTGACTTCTTAAGCCGGAAGTCTTAGGCCGCCTATGTTGATTATCAACCAGAATTTGCGTGTTGGTAGTTTTCGAACCCTGGACCGAAAACATTTTGATTACTAATCAAAAACACTACCCAAAGACCACGCTGGAACAGTTTATGGCTGTTATGCAAGCAGTAATTTGACTTGGCGTTGAGTCGTAGAGTTGTTGAAGCTCTTCCTGAGAAACATCGTGCCAAATTCTGTCCAATTGGCGTATTAAATAATAAAAATCTTGAGCTAGTTGGAGGCCCCAACCATAATGCTCCAAATATTTTCAATCGTGGAATGATCCGGCTACCCTGCTGGCCAAGGTAGGGTCTGGCAAGCAAGAAGACTAGCAGAAGAAACTCTCGCCATGTGTGTGGACCGGCATTACCTT
This sequence comes from Schistocerca cancellata, assembly GCF_023864275.1. Lineage (NCBI taxonomy): Eukaryota > Metazoa > Arthropoda > Insecta > Orthoptera > Acrididae > Schistocerca > Schistocerca cancellata. Next base: position 218,474,813 of record NC_064631.1, read on the forward strand.
GTTGAAATGTAAGCACAGGAAGGCTTGGCAATAAAAAGGGGGCGAGGAATATCGTCGGCGTGCCGTTGTGCTGTAAGTCTGACGCTGATGACAACCAAAGGAATCTTGCTATGAAAAGAAATGGCATTCCATCACAGCGTTTCTGGTTGTTGGGCCATATGACAGGCGACCCTACTGTTGTCTGGGGCGTCTCCAGACACGTCTTCGTTCTGGTATCTGATTGACTGGAGGGAACTGTCTTAAGTGAAGAGACCCGCTTCGAACTCAGGCCCGATGATTAGCGAAAACGTGTCTGGAGGAACGCTGGACAGTGGTGGGATTCCTATTTGACTGTCGACCGCCATAGGGCCGACAATCAGATGTGATGGCTTGGAGTGCTATTTCTTTTCATCGCAGGAACGCTTTGGTCGTCATTTGCGGCACCCTTACAGCACAGAAGTACGTTGACGATGTTCTACAACCCATCCTGGACTTATATTTCAGCAAGATAAGCCCGTCCACACAAGGCGAGTGTTTCTACTGCTTGGCTTCGTGCTTGCGCCAAACCCTACCTTGGCCAGCATTGCCAGAAAGGTCTCTGGATCTCTCTCCAGTTGAGAACTTATGGAGCATTATAGGCAGGGTCCTCCAGCCATCTAGGGATTTTGACGATCTAACACGCCAGTGGAGAAGAATTTGGCACGATATCCATCAGCAGGACATCCAACTACTCTATCGCTAAATACCAAGCTGAATAACTGCTTGCAGAAGGTCCCGACATGGACAAACTCTACCTACTCGTACTATTGAATAAATAATCTAGTTAGCCTGAAATTATAATCATTTGTTTGTATGTATATGTCCATCACATCCACCGATTTCTGTCCCATTCAGAGCCGGCTGCAGTGGCCGTGCGATTCTAGGCGCTACAGTCTGGAACCGCGAGACCGCTATGGTCGCAGGTTCGAATCCTGCCTCGGGCATGGATGTATGTGATGTCCTTAGGTTAGTTAGGTTTAAGTAGTTCTAAGTTCTAGGGGACTGATGACCACAGCAGTTGAGTCCCATAGTGCTCAGAGGCATTTGAATCATTTTTTTTTGGTCCCATTCAGATAATTCCCTCGTGGTACATCGTTTCTTTTTTTTTGTTTTTTTTCCCTTGGAGTGTATTATCGTCAAAATAGTCGGCCTACAGTAGATAAGCTTTAAACGGCACTGTATGAGGCTATACTTTCTGAAGACAATAAATTATCGTTCCGACATTTTGTGTAGAGGATTAAATACAACAGAAAAATTTGGAAATTTGTGGTAAGTTCCTGTGGGATCAAAGTGCTGAGGTCATCGGTCCCTAGGCTTACCCACTACATACTCTAACTTAAACTAACTTAAGTTACCGGCAACACATACATACCCATGCCCGAGGGAGGACTCGAACCTGCGATTCGCTGATGACATTGATATCCTGAGTGAAAGTGAAGAAGAATTAAATGATCTGCTGAACGGAATGAACAGTCTAATGAGTACACAGTATAGTTTGAGAGTAAATCGGAGAAAGACGAAGGTAATGAGAAGTAGTAGAAATAAGAACAGCGAGAAACTTAACAACAGGATTGATGGTCACGAAGTCAATGAAGTTAAGGAATTCTGCTACCTTGGCAGTAAAATAACCAATGACGGACGGAGCAAGGAGGACATCAAAAGCAGACTCGCTATGGCAAAAAAGGCATTTCTGGCCAAGAGAAGTCTGTCTACTAATATCAAATACCGCCTTAATTTGAGGAAGAAATTTCTCAGGATGTACGTCTGGAGTACAGCATTGTATGGTAGTGAAACATGGACTGTGGGAAAACCGGAACAGAAGAGAATCGAAGCATTTGAGATGTGGTGCTATAGAGGAATGTTGAAAATTAGGTGGACTGATAAGGTAAGGAATGAGGAAGTTCTACGCAGAATCGGAGAGGAAAGGAATATGTGGAAAACACTGATAAGAAGGGACAGGACGATAGGACACCTGCTAAGAAATGAGGGAATGACTTCCATGGTACTAGAGGGAGCTGTAGAGGGCAAAAACTGTAGAGGAAGACAGAGATTGGAATACGTCAAGCAAATAATTGAGGACGTAGGTTGCAAGTGCTACTCTGAGATGAAGAGGTTAGCACAAGAAAGGAATTCGTGGCTGGCCGCATCAATCCAGTCAGTAGACTGATGACCAAAAAAAAAAAAAAAAGGCCAAAGTGGAACTGGTGTGAAGGGTAATGGCCATGCCCGTCAGAAAGTGAACCATACCGCGACTAGGGTCAACGCATCTCAGCCTCCACTGTTCCTGAAGTTCAGGAAGAAAGAGAAGATGCGATGGTCTCTGTCAGATGTTTCCCATTCTTTTGATATCTCTCAACCTTCCAAAGATTTAATGGCGTTTCCCGGTAATACGTTCCCCTGTTATCTGATGTACCTTATCCAGTCTTTTCCTTTGAGCGTTTTTCCGTAATATGTTCTCCTGTTACCTCATGCACCTTATCCAGTATTCTCCTTTCGAGGCAATATCTTCTGCTCTGTGTCTGATACTTATGTGCATGGGGTATGTTGCAAGTACAATGCGTATGGTTTCCATGAACGTGGTGCCAAATCTCCTGATATCCTGAAGAATACTCTTGGTGTTGTGGGACATGGAGAAACAGTCGATACGTCCAGGCACTTGCTGCGAAGCACGTAATAGAGTGAAACAGGGCTGTATGATACATAATCAGTGTGTGTAACGTTAGTATATAGTTAGAGGAGTTTAAAGTAGCAAGTTTTGGCATTGGTCTTGTCGCTTTTTCAGTTGCCTTGTGTGCTCGTTGAATGTCAGTCGTTCGTCGAGGTGTATCCCTGGATGTCTTGTGTTTGCTTTTCGTTGTTTGCTAGTCTTGTTCGGTCTAATGATGGGGTTTCCATGCAATGCCCCTTCGATCAGTAAACGTACTGTCCTGTTTCCCGCAATCGTGAGCTTGTTATGGTTGCGCCAGATTTAGAGATGCGCTCTCAAGTTTGCAGTTATTGCTACTGGCAGGTCGTCAGTATAAGCTACTATACCCTTAACCTTATCGACTTCGTCTGGATAGTTCAGGAGTGGCCTGCATATTGTGGGCAACCTTTTGTTGTTTTCTTGATACTCGTTTGTGTTTCTGCTTGTCATAGAGTCATTCTACCTTTGCAGTAGTCGAGTAAACTTATTGTTGGTATCTGCATCTCTCCTAACCTTGCTAACAGAGCAGGCTGCCAGAGATTGTCAAAGGCGCCAGCTATGTCTATTGCTGTTGCTACTGAGTATTTTTCTTGTGTGTTCTGCATTATTTCCAGCGTGCGGTTGACTGCATTTAGCTTTTAGATCAAAAGCCATAATGATGTGGACTGTGGACTAAATGCCCCTTGTGTGACTGTAGACGATCACACGGGAGGCTCTCCTGCACTTTAACTAAAGTGTTCGAGGGGCAGATGGGCCTGTAAGTCTTTGGTACTGTTAGGTTCTGGTCCTCGGATTTCTTGATGACAACTACGTTCGTAGTTTTCCATGGGGCAAGGACCCTACCTTGCAGTAATGCTTCATTCAGCAATATTGTTAGAAGAGGGATGATCTGTGTAATTATATTTTTGAGTGTTTCTGAGTGTGTGCCATCTGTAGCCACAGCTGAAATTACCGATGGAAGAGAATCTTTGATTATCACATCCATGTAGGCACAGTATTTCTATGACACAGAACCTTCTGCTAGTCGAATAAGATATATAGCACAATGTGCTTCAGTACAGGTGTTGTTTTTGTGACTGTGTAATTCATATTCGCTATTAACAATGGTGGCCTTGGCATCTTCGGTTCCAGTAATTGTTATGAGATGCTTGGCTAGGCCTGGAAGTTTCCCGCGACGTGTGTACGACTCTTGGAGACTGATTATAATTTGCTGTACCTCATTCACGAGTTTACTCACTTCTATGGCAACCAAGTGCTCCTACTGCAGTTTGGTTATACGATCTTCACAGCGAGTATCAAGTTAAAGCAAAACATTTAGGTGTTGTCTCTTTAGGGTCTGAGTAAATACACTCAAGATCCCTCAAGATATGGATCAACTTTATCACGATTCAGACCTTCACCTCTTCATACTTATTTTTCCCCCAATAGTCTACAGAGCTCACGATATCGGTCGACGGGTTCTCTGTTCTAAGTATCATTCTGTCTGTCTCCTCCTTTGTTGGGAGACATAGAGGGTGATTAAGGAGGAATGTAATATAATTTGAGGTCATTCTACATGTGAAAATACACGGAAGAGTCCTAGGAATATGTGAAGGATTTTCGATCATTATGGAACTGGATTGGGTTGAATGCTACACATATCTATGAATGATTATTAAGTGTGAATATTATTTTCGAAGTCCTCTGTAGGCGCTGTGATGGACAGAACAATAGTGGGACGGTTGACTGATCCATCCTACAAGAACTGCTCAAAGATTCCTCCACTTATCTCCTTGCACTTGTCAACGCCTTGGAGGGTATGTTGTTTGGCACATCGAACATCATCTCGGATGGCTTCAATGAGGGCAACAGCGTCAGTAATGCAAGCGACAAGTTCTTCACGTGTACCCACCTTTGCAGCGCACAGAATGGCTCTGAGCACTATGGGACTTAACATCTATGGTCATCAGTCCCCTAGAACTTAGAACTACTTAAACCTAACTAACCTAAGGACAGCACACAACACCCAGTCATCACGAGGCAGAGAAAATCCCTGACCCCGCCGGGAATCGAACCCGGGAACCCGGGCGTGGGAAGCGAGAACGTAACCGCACGACCACGAGCTGCGGACTGCAGCGCACACATCCTCAGTTAACCAGCCCCATAAACTGAAGTCTAATGGGGTTAGGTCAAATGGTCCGGCAGCCCAGTTAATGGGTCCTCACGGCCAATCTATCGTTGAGGAAATGTTTTATTCAGATACTAGGATACTTATATGGTACAGTGAATCGGTGGTCCATCATATTGCAGATACATCTGTCGTCGTTGCTCTAATGTCACGTCTTCCACAAGTGCAGGTAGGCCTCCTGTCAGGAAATATGCGTATGTTGCGGCTTTTTCATGCGACTTGGCAGGAACGCAGTCCCTATCACCATGTCGTCAATCATAATACACCAGACTTTTGCTGAGAACCTAACTTGGAATCTTGGTTCCCTAGCGTCATGTGAGTTCTCCATTGCCCACGTATGAGAATCGTGGGTCTTTATGGTACCATTGCTCATATATGTAGCCACATCTGTAACTAAGGTGTACTGCAAAACGTCCCTGTGTACATCCAACCTCTTCTTACAGTGTCACCTGGATGCAGATGTTGCATGGGCTGCAAATGGAATGGGCACAAACCCTCGAAATGTAACGTACGCCACATTCGCGTTCTTGGAATATAGAGCTGATGGCTAGTGCGACACGTACTGGTGGTGGGATTCTACCATTGCAATAATGTCGTCATTTTCCTCAGATGACTGGACGGCGTCGCGTTATGATTCTACGTGTACACTGTATTCCAGATTCAGGTAATGTTTGAAAAACCCTGCTAAACACCCTGGTACAGAGGATTCGTCGATCAGGGAAACGTCTATGATATTCTGTCTCAGCTGCATGAGCACTACCATTATAGTACTCATAGACAAATAACATGTCTATGTATTCTGCATGGGTGAAGGTATGTGGGATGTTGGTGTTCATGGTACAATGGTCTTGCTCAATTAAACAATACTCAAGCACAACATGCACATGGCCTCACAACTGCTCACTGATCCAACCCATGACTGTGCACAGCTGTTGGCTGTGCGATGCCACCGTGCCGCCATCTGTTGGAGAACCCCTGCACCTCTTGTAGGATGGATCAGTCATCTGTCCCATCATTTTTCTGTCCACCACAGCGCCTAGACAGCATTTCGGAAAGTAATATTCACACTTGTCTTCACATCCATTCTTTGATGTGTGTAGTCTTCAACCCGCTACTGTTCAATAACGATCGAAAATCGAACAAATTTTCATAGGACTTTTTCGGCTTATGTTCATATTTAGAACCACCTTGCAAATTATGTGCCATTCCTCCTGAACCAGCCTCTATTTTCCCGCAGTAGGATTATTGAGGCGTATCACAAAACACAGAGGAGATATTTCTCTATTTTCTAATCTACTTGTGCATAATTTACACTCAAAATCATCATAATCAATTACGTTGTTGTTTTCTTGCTTGGAATTTCTGTGTGTCCTGTGCTGATTTTTTTCTTCCTATATTGTTAGAGTAGACTTGGATTTGTGTGAGGATGAAGTGTTTGTAACTCTATTATTAGGCAGATTGTATTTTGCATTCGGCTTTCGGTGTCTGTGTTATTGGAGTATTGTTTGCCTACCTCGAAGTTATTCAGTAACTCACTGTCTTTTCTGTGACTAATTCCTTGTGTGTCTGTGTTGTACGTACTGCCACCATATATAATTTGTACAGGCTATATGAACTGTCTGCATTTGCTAGAGTTACATTCTGAATGTTATTTTAATGATGTGTTTTGGCCTAGTGAACTGTTTACAAGTGTTGTATTTTGTTGTTGTTTCTTATGCTATGTCTATCTGTTTCTTGTTTATCGGTGTCATGAGATGAGTAAGTACTGAGGTGCCCTTGGGCATCCTATTGTGGACATTTTTTGATCATTTTGTTACGTTCCCAGCCGAAGACTTCCAATATCTAAATACCTACATCTACCGATTCAGGAGCAGGGAGATAATCGTCCAACTTACAGTTAACATACTGCTCACAGATACTGGATCAATCATAACAAATTAATATCAAGTTGTACAGTGCTGCATTGATCCTCTTTGTAACGAGTGTAAAATGACATCAAAGAGTGCCATTGAAAAGTCAGATGCGCTGCATATAACTGTTAAAGGAGAGCTGAAGAGAAACTTTGTTGCTGAATTTGATGTTGGAACTTCAACGGTGTCAATATGGAGGAATAATCCACGATCGACTGTATCTGAGGACACAGTTTTACATTGAATACGGAAGCTGGCTAGCAAGTCGACCTGTCGGAGTTCGTTGAAGCATTTGCAAACCTTCCAGAATGATCTGGCATCAATGTTAAATTGCAACGTGTCATTTTTTGGTCACCCGTATGTTCTAACTTTGTCTGGGGTTGTGGTGGTCTCAGCCAATTTTTGACTGCAAAGAAAGTTGTTGCTTGATTAGACCGAAGAAGATGGACCAGAGTTTCCTTAATCCTCCTAAATGAGTGGCATATGGAACCTATCACCTATTTATCATGAGTAAATCATACCTGTGCTCCCCCCCAGGGGGTCTACAACTCTTTTGTGGATACGTGCATAGCGAGCATGGGACCCTGAGCTAATGTGGCCTTCCTTCCTTTCCGGGCTGCATACCTTCCCTTTCTGCATCCTTCCCCATCCCCCATCTTCGCCCCTTCTCCCCTCACCTCCCCCCCTGCGGGTTCGGGGGTAAGAAGGAGTAGATGCTCGTCTCCTTGGGGCATTGGGACTCCCGGCAACGGTCATCCTGCCAGGTGGCCCTTGCTGAGGCTGGGTGGCGCCCGTGGGGAGAGCCCCTGGTCGGAGTGGGTGGTATCGGGGCGGACGTTTCGCAGATGAAACGTCAACATGTATCAGGTCGCTCTGCAGTCGAGTCTTTTAAAAAGAAAGGTTCTGTCTCTGGTTCTGGTTCTCCTGCCCTTTCCCCCTTGGCCACTCCCTGGGAGGAAGGACAGGCCCGCCGGCTTGGGCCGAAGTACTTCCCCCACTATTTAGTCTGTTCTTGGACTGATGGGGGGACGTTCGCCACCTCCAAGCCCATGTTCTTTGTCCAGCACATCGAGGATATCTTCGGGGAAATCGAGGCTCTCAGTAAAATGCATTCGGGGTCCGTTCTTATAAACACCGCCTCCGCCACACAGTCGGCGGCGCTCCAGGCGTGCGACCGACTAGGGGATATCCCAGTGTCTATTGTCCCGCATATGGCACTGAATAGGACACAGGGGGTTATTTTTCATCGGGACCTCCTGCTGCAATCTGATGAGGAGCTCAGGGCCAACCTGGAGCGCCGAGGCGTGCATTTCGTCCAGCGAGTTCAGCGCGGCCCCAAAGACCGTCGCATCGACACTGGAGCCTTTATCCTCGCCTTCGATGGGGACGTTCTCCCAGAGAAGGTAAAGGTGATGTGCTACCGGTGCGACGTGCGACCTTACGTCCCGCCTCCTATGCGCTGCTTTCGGTGTTTGCGCTTTGGGCACATGTCGTCACAGTGTGAGGCTGAGCCCCTTTGTGGCGATTGCGGATGTCCTCTTCGTGAGGAACATACATGCACCCCACCACCTCGGTGCGTCAATTGCCCTGGCATCCACTCGCCGAGATCTTTAGACTGCCCCGCGTATCAGAAGGAGAAGAAGATTCAAGAATTAAAAACTTTGGATCGTCTCTCTTATTCTGAGGCCAGGAAGAAGTATGACCCCCTCCATCCTGTGATGTTGACAACTTCGTTTGCCTCAGTTGTGTCCACTCCTTCCACAGTATCCTCACCCCTATCCTGTCCCCCCCTCCACCTCCTCACCCCATCCAGGGTCTAAGCTGCCGCCTCCCAAATCCCTCCCTTCCCAATCCTCCTCCCTTGCGGCCCCTGCCCCCTCTGCCCCGGGGGCCACCCTTCCTCCTCCTCCCCCTCCGCCGCCTGAGAAGCGATCTTCTCCTCAGGCGTCCATCAGGGAAACGTTCTGGACCCCGGCTTCCGAGGTCCGGCGATCCAAAATGGACCCCGCGCGTGAGGACCTTCTTCAGGTACAGCCCACCATCCCCGTGCCTCATCGGCCTTCCAAGAAGGCCTCCAAGAAGAAATCTTTATCCCCCTCTCCACCCCGGTGCGTTTCGTCTGACGCTCCATCCGTGAGTCGCAGCTCCCGGCCGTCCTCAGTTGCACCGGGATGATCTGCTGCCAGGCGCTCAGCTGGCTTCTCGTCGGCGTATGATGCTGCCCCTCCTACACAACCCAGGAAAGCGGCCGCCGCTGCCGATGACTCGATGGAACAGGATCCGCCTCCCGCCGGTTGTAGCGTTGTTCCCTCGACACCTGGCCCTCCGCGGCCGTTGAGGTGACCAGCTCTTCACCCATTTCGTTCCCCCTCTTTTCCGACTAGCGATAGCTTTGTTACATTGGAACATAAGAGGTATTCGATCTAATCGGGAGGAATTACAACTGCTCCTCCGCCTGCACTGTCCACTCGTCCTTGGTCTCCAGGAAACCAAGTTGCGCCCAACTGACCATATTGCTTTTACCCACTATACCTCGGAGCGGTCTGACCTCCCCCCTGTGGACGGTATTCCAGCTCATGGTGGGGTCATGTTGCTCGTTCGGGACGATGTCTATTACCATCCCCTCCCATTGACCACCTCACTCCAAGCAATAGCTGTCCGTATTACTCTTTCTGCCTTTACTTTTTCTGTTTGTACCGTCTACACTCACATCGTCATCTGCAGTTAGTCGGGCTGACATGATGCACCTGATTGTTCAGCTTCCTCCGCCGTTTTTATTGTTTGGCGACTTCAATTCCCATCATCCCCTTTGGGGCTCTCCTGCATCCTGTCAGAAAGGCTCCCTCTTGGCGGATGTCTTCAACCATCTCAATCTTGTCTGCCTCAATACCGGCGCCCTGACTTTCCTCTCGGACTCTACTCATACCTACTCCCACTTGGACCTCTCGATCTGTTCTACCAATCTTGCCCGTCGGTTCGAGTGCTATGTCCTTTCTGACACCTATTTGAGCGACCACTTCCCCTGTGTCGTTCGTCTCCTGCACCACACCCCATCCCTGCGTCCTTCGAGCTGGAACATACCGAAAGCTGACTGGGGACTTTACTCCTCCCTGGCGACCTTTCCGGACCACGATTTTCTCAGTTGTGACAGTCAGGTCGAATACCTCACGGCTGTTATCATCAATGCTGCCAAACGTTCCATTCCTTGTACTGCCTCTTCTTCACGTCGCGTTTCCATCCTCTGGTGGAATGAGGCTTTTCGAGACGCTATCCGTGCTCGACGACGTGCTTTACGCACCTTTCGCCGCCATCCTACGTTGGCGAATTGTATTGGATACAAACGACTCCGAGCGCAATGTCGTAGAGTCATCAAAGACAGCAAAAAAGCTTGTTGGGCCTCTTTCACCAGCTGCTTTAACAGTTTTACTCCCTCTTCTGTCGTCTGGGGTGGCCTGCGCCGGCTGTCGGGCATTAAGGCCCACTCCTCGGTACCTGGCCTGACTTCAGGTAATGAGGTCCTTGGTGATCCTGTGGATGTCTCCAACGCCTTCGGCCGCTTTTTCGCAGAGGTTTCAAGCTCCGCCCATTACCACCCTGCCTTCCTTCCCAGGAAAGAGGCAGCAGAGGCTCGGCGACCTTCCTTCCACTCGCTGAATCTGGAAAATTATGATGCACCCTTTACTATGCGGGAACTCGAACGTGCACTTGCACTGTCCTGGTCTTCTGCTCCGGGGCCAGATGCCATTCACGTTCAGATGCTGGCACACCTTTCTCTGGCAGGCAAAAGCTTCCTCCTTCATATCTACAATCACGTCTGGACCGAAGGTCAAGTCCCTATGTGTTGGCGTGACGCCGTCGTTGTTCCTATACCCAAACCCGGGAAGGATAGACACCTTCCTTCTAGTTACTGCCCCATTTCTCTTACGAGCTGTGTCTGTAAGGTGATGGAGCACATGGTTAACTCTCGGTTAGTTTGGATTCTTGAATCTCGACAGCTACTTACCAATGTTCAATGCGGCTTTCGTCGCCGCCGCTCCGCTGTTGACCACCTTGTGACCTTGTCGACATTCATCATGGCCAACTTTTTGCGAAAGCGCCAAATGGTAGCCGTGTTCTTCGATTTGGAGAAGGCTTATGATACCTGTTGGAGAGGAGGTATCCTCCGCACTATGCACAGGTGTGGTCTACGCGGTCGCCTGCCCCTTTTTATTGATTCCTTTTTAACGGATCGAAAGTTTAGGGTACGTGTGGGTTCCGTATTGTCCGACGTCTTCCTCTAGGAGAACGGAGTACCTTAAGGCTCCGTCTTGAGTGTAGCCCTTTTTGCCATAGCGATCAATCCAATTATGGATTGCACTCCACCAAATGTCTCAGGCTCTCTTTTTGTCGATGACTTCGCGATCTACTGCAGTGCCCAGCGAACATGCATCCTGGAGCGCTGCCTTCAGCGTTGTCTAGCCAGCCTATACTCATGGAGTATGGCAAATGGCTTCCGCTTCTCTGAAGAGAAGATGGTTTGCATCAACTTTTAGCGATATAAAGCGTTCCTTCCGCCATCCTTACATCTCGGTCCTGTTGTTCTCCCATTCGTGGAAACAACTAAGTTTCTAGGGCTCACACTGGACAGGAAACTTTGTTGGTCTCCGCACGTCTCTTATTTGGCTGCTCGTTGTACACGTTCCCTTAATGTCCTCAGAGTTCTTAGTGGTTCATCTTGGGGAGCAGTTCGCACTGTCCTGCTTCGCTTGTATCGGTCCATAGTCCGATCAAAGCTGGATTATGGGAGCCTCGTCTACTCGTTTGCTCGGCCATCCCTCCTACGCCGACTCAACTCCATACACCATAGGGGGTTACGTCTTGCGACCGGAGCTTTCTACACTAGTCCTGTCGAGAGTCTTTATGCTGAAGCTGCCGAATTACCATTGACCTACCGGCGCGACGTACTGCTTTGTCGGTATGCCTGTCGGCTGTTGTCAATGCCCGACCACCCCACTTGTCAGTCCTTCTTCGCCGATTCTCTCGACTGTCAGTATGGGTTGTATGTGTCTGCCCTGCTGCCCCCTGGAGTCCGCTTTCGTCGCCTGCTTCGACAATTGGATTTTGCCCTCCCTACCACCTTCAGAGAGGGTGAGAGCCCGACACCACCTTGGCTCCAGGCTCCGGTTCGTGTTTATCTCGACCTCAGCTCGCTCCCAAAGGAGGGTACTCCGGCTGCAGTGTATTGCTCACAGTTTGTCAAACTTCGTGCGTGGCTTGCCAGTCACACCGTTATTTACACTAATGGCTCCAAAACTGAAGATGGTGTCGGCTGTGCCTTTGTCGTCGGGGCCGTCACCTTTAAATACCGGCTCCTCGACCAATGTTCCAGCTTTACGGCCGAGCTTTTTGCTCTCCATCAGGCCGTTCAGTATGCCCGCCGCCACCGCCATTCATTGTATGTACTCTGCTCTGATTCACTCAGTGCTCTTCAGAGCCTTGGAGCTCCATATCTGGTCCATCCCTCGGTGCAACGGATCCAGCAGTCCCATCATTCTTTCGCTGAGGGTGGCTCTCCTGTCAGCTTTCTGTGGGTTCCCGGCCATGTAGGAGTGCCTGGGAATGAGGCTGCTGATGCTGCAGCCAAGGCTGCAGTCCTCCTGCCTCGGCCAGCCTCCCATTGTGTCCCGTCATCTGACGTTAGTGGGGTTGTTGTAAGGGGCTTGTGTCCTTGTGGTGGGATACTTGGTCCACACTTCAAGGAAACAAGCTCCGGGCAGTCAAACCGTTCCCAACTGCTTGGACAACATCCTCCCGACCATCTCGGCAAGAGGAGGTCCTTCTGACCAGGTTGCAGATTGGGCATTGCCGGTTTAGCCACCGCTACCTGCTCTCTGGTGACCCAGCCCCGCAGTGCCCTTGTGGTCATGCATTAACAGTGCGCCATGTTTTATTATCGTGTCCCCATTTTAGTCAATTTCGTGTTGTCCTGTCTCTGCCATCTACTTTACAGGATATTTTAGCGGATGACGCTCGAGCAGCTGCTCGTGTTCTTCGTTTCATTACTTTGACTGGATTGTCCAAAGACATCTAACTGTTTCACTTATTTTATCTGCCTCTTTGTAAGAACTTTCTGGTGTCCCCCCCCCCCTTGATTTTTACTAGATTCTATGTGCTCTAACAATTGTGACTGGGCGCTAATGACCTCAGTAGTTGAGCGCCCTTAAACCCCAAACAAAAAGAAAAAACGCCTGTGCTCCCCCCCCCCCCCCCCCAGGGGGTCCACAACTCTTTTGGGGAAACATGCATAGTGAGCACAGGACCCTGAGCTAGTGTGGCCCTCCTTCCTTTCCGGGCTGCATACCTTCCTTTTCCACATCCTTCCCCATCCCCCATCTCCCCCCCCCCTCGCCACCGCCTATAACCTTCCCTTTCTCCCCCTCTGGGAGTATGTTTAGTGCCTACGTCCAGAGACGGACACTCGAAACTAAAACAGTCTCTCTTCATCTCTTTCTCTGCTGGCAAGTCTTTGTCCTTCTCTTCTCCTTACCTCTTCTCTTTACCATTTTCTCTGCTGCGGCGTTTGAGACCTCTCTTCTTTTGTTTCCTTTTCTTTTCTTTGTTCCCCCCTTTGCCTTCTTTTCCCTCCCTGTGCGTGTTTGAAGGCCTACCCATGCATTCCCATGCGAAGCCGGTAACGGGGTAACGCGTAATTCCCGGCACCAGGTAGACAGGTAGGACATGTATGTACCCCCTGGTAACGGCAAGGCCCAGGGAGGGGTGATTATCTGAGCTGCTACCTTCCAAAAGTGCTGATTGGTCCCTCCGTCCGTTTCTCGGGAGGTGTGGCCTGAGGTGTGAACAATCACTAAGGCGGGAGTTCCCTCAGAGAGGGCCCCCACAAGGAAGGAGTGCGCCATCGGAGACGCCGGTAATCATGGGGGATACTTCCGCAATGGTTTCCTCATCATCTACTATGTCTGCTCACAAGCGAAAGTTAAATGAGTCTCAGTCACAGACAATTCTTCCATCGTTGCGTTGCCACAGTTCCTTGTTTCCAGAATGAGATTTTCGCTGTGCAGCGGAGTGTGCGCTGATATGAAACTTCCTGGCAGATTAAAACTGTGTGCCAGACCGAGACTCGAACTCGGGAACTTTGCCTTTCGAGGACAAGTGCTCTACCAATTGAGCTACCCAAGCACGACTCACGACCTGTCCTCACCGCTTTACTTCTGCGAGTATCTCGTCTGCTACCTTCCAAACTTTACAGAAGCTCTCCTCTGAACCCTGCAGAACTAGCACTCCTGAAAGAAAGGATATTGCGGAGACATGGCTTAGCCACAGCCTGGGGGATGCTTCCAGAATGAGATTTTCACTCTGCAGCGGAGTGTGCGCTGATATGAAACTTCCTGGCAGGCAAAGGTCCCGAGTTCGAGTTCGAGTCTCGGTCTGGCACACAGTTTTAATCTGCCAGGAAGTTTCATATCAGCGCACACACCGCTGCAGAGTGAAAATCTCATTCTGGAAACATCCTCCAGGCTGTGGCTAAGCCATGTCGTCGCAATATCCTTTCTTTCAGGAGTGCTAGTTCTGCATGGTTTGTAGGAGAGCTTCTGTGAAGTTTGGAAGGTAGGACACGAGGTACTGGTAGAGGTAAAGCTGTGAGGACACTTCGTGAGTCCTGCTTGAGTAGCTCAGTTAGTAAAACACTTGCCCGCGAAAGGCAAGGTCCCGAGTTCGAGTCTCGGTCGGGCACACAGTTTTAATCTGCCAGGAAGTTTCACAGTTCCTTGTTGTTTCTCGGCCAGACGAAGGTCAAGACTTCTCCACAGTCAACTCTTTCATTATTCAGAAAGGTGTCGACGCAATTGCAGGTCCTGTAAAGTCTTGTTCCCGATTACGAAATGGCACCTTGTTGTTAGAAACAGTCAATGCCCTCCAGGCACAAAAATTGCTGCGTACTTCACTGCTGCACACCTTCCCAGTCCGGGTGGAAGCACACTGCACTTTAAATTCATCACACGTGGTCGTTTGTACACGCTCCCTCGACAGATTGTCTCACGAGGAAATTCAAAACTATCTGTCTGACCATGGTGTAACGGCTGTTCATCGAGTCATGAAAAGGGTTGACAAGAACATCGTTCCAACCCGTACTGTCTTCTTGACATTTGACAGACTTCAACTTCCATCGAACATAAAAGCGGGCTATGAGAATTTCCACTCGCCCTTACATCCCAAACCCTACGCGGTGCTGTCGGTGTCAGCGGTTCAATCATACCAGCCAGTCATGTTCCACTCCAGCAAAATGCGCTACGTGTGGCAAGGATGCCCATGAGGGTGCTTGTCCACCTCCATCCCCTCGTTGCATGGACTGTACGGGTGACCACGGTGCTTCCTCTCGAGATTGCCCCATTTTTAAAGCCGAACGGTTCATTCAGGAAATCAGAGTGAAGGAAAAGGTGTCGACCTTTGCTGCTCGAAAGTTATTCGCCAGTCGAAAGCCCACTGTGCCTCACACAGGTAAATACAGCACTGTCCTTGCCTCTCCTCAGCCAACAAATGAGGCAGCCATGCAGACTTGTGATCTCATCTTTAGTGCCACGGTCGTCAGATCGGCCAGCGCAAAGATCGCCCGTTCAACCTCCCCACTCTCACCTGCTCACTCTATGGCTCACCATTCATCAGGTTCTGCTAAAACCCCAAGCCCCAAAAATCAGACACCTGGACTTCGAAAAAAGAGCCTAGTCGTGAAGATTTTTTACGTACCCCGACTTCACAACCATCGGTTCCTCCTGCATCTCAACGTCCTGTTTCCAAGAAGGCTAATAAGAAACCTAGTTCCTCTCTTTCTCCGCCACGGCGTGTCTCATCTACAGCACCACCTGATGGTAACCTTCCTCAGCCTTCTGTGTCGCTGAGGCGCACTGCTGGCATCGGTGGTGGCAGGAGCTGTTCCCGCACAACCTATGGATCAGGACCTGCCTTCGGCTGAATGCCGTTCCACGCTGTCGGTCGCCGGCTCTGAGAAGTCGTTGAGTTGAGGGCAACCTTGGTCACATTCTTCCCTTTTTTGTCCACCCTATGTCCATTATCCATTGGAATATCCGCACATTCGAGCCAATCGGGATGAATTGTCGATCCTCTTACAATCCTACGCGCCGGTCATCTTCTGTCTTCAGGAAACAAAGCTGCGTCCCCACGATCGCTTTGTTTTCCCCCATTTTCAGTCAGCCCGATTTGATCTCCCCTCTGTGGAAGGCACTCCAGCACATGGAGGACTCATGTTTCTTCTCCATGATACTCTCCATTATCACCCAATCCCTTTAACAGTTCCTTCCACGCTGTCGCTGTCCGTCTTTCCCTTTCTGGATACACCTTCTCTCTTTGTACTGTATACATTCCACCGTCCACACCAATGGCAAGAGCTGGTCTCCTTCATCTCCTTGGTCAGCTTCCGCCCTCCTATTTGCTGGTTGGGGACTTCAGTGCCCACCACCCGCTTTGGGAATCTCCGCGTCCTTGTCCGCGCGGCTCACCATTGATAGACGTGTTCCACCAAGCGGATCTTATTTGCCTCAACACTGCGGACCCTACATTTTTGTCTGCCTCCACGACAAATTTCTCTCATTTGGACCTTTCGGTCGGTACTGTCCCGCTAGCTTGGCGCTTCGAATGGTTCGCTCTTGCTGATACACACTCGAGTGACCACTTTCCATGTGTCCTTATATTGCAGCCACAACTGCCATATATGCGCCCGAGACGCTGGAAGTTTGCCTAAGCCGATTGGACACTTTTTTCGTCTCTAGCGACATTCGATGACCGTCACTTTCCTAGCGTCGTCGATGAGGTCACTCATATTACAGAAGTTATTCTTACAGCTGCGGAACGTTCAATACCACACACCTCCGATTTGCCTCAGCGCCCCCCAGTTCCTTGGTGGAACGAGGCATGCCGTGACGCAATACGTGAGCAGCGACGTGCTCTTCGCGTTTTCCGCCACCATCCTACTTTGACCAACTCTATCCGCTATAAGCAGTTCTGTGCGCGATGCCGTCGCGTCATCCACGATAGCAAGAAGGCAAGCTGGGACTTCTTTACCAGCTCATTTAATATGTTCACTCCCTCCAAGGAAGTTTGGAGTCGGATTCGACCGTTATCTGGCGCGCCTAGTTTCTCTCCGGTCTCTGGGCTCAACGTCGCGCATGATACATTAGTGGACCCCGTTGCAATTTCTAACTCATTGGGTCAACACTTTGCTGAGATTTCGAGCTCTTCAAAATACCCGCCAGCTTTTCTCCCGAAGAAACGTGCAGCGAAAGTGCAACCTCTTGCTTTCTCCACTCAAAATCGCGAAAGCTATAATACTGTTTTCTCCATGCGGGAACTCCAACACGCACTCTCTTCTTCTCGCTCTTCCGCCCCAGGACCGGATGGTATCCACATCCAAATGTTTCTGCATTTATCATACCATAGTCTGCGTTACCTCCTTCGCCTTTGTAATCGAATTTGGACCGACAGTAGTTTTCCAAGAAGATGGCGGGAATCTATCGTCGTTGCTGTTCCGAAACCTGGAAAGGACAAACGTCTCCCCTCCAGCTATCGCCCCATTTCTCTCACGAGTAGTGTATGTAAGATTTTGGAGCGTACGGTGAATTACCGTTTAGCCTAGTGGCTGGAGTCCCGAAGTCTTTTAACACCTGCCCAATGCGGTTTCCGAAGGCATCGTTCTGCACTTGACCATCTTGTTGCTCTCTTCACTTATATCATGAACAATTTTCTCAGGAAACGCCAAACTGTAGCAATATTTTTTGATCTGGTGAGAGCATACGATACCTGTTGGAGGACAGGCATCCTGCGCACACTGTTCTCTTGGGGCTTTCGAGGTCGGCTGCCCCCTTTTCTTCGTGAATTTATTTCAGAGCGCACATCAAAAGTGCGGGTGAACACTACTTTCTCCCGTACTTTCTCCCAAGAAAACGTGGTACCCCAGGGCTCCGTGCTAAGTGTTGTACTTTTCGCCATTGCCATAAATCCAATTATGGGTTGTCTCCTTCCTGATGTCTCGGGCTCCCTCTTTGTGGACGATTTTGCGATCTACTACAGCTCTCAAAGGACCAGCCTTCTTGAACGACGTCTTCAAGGATGTCTCGATCGCCTCGTATCGAAACCAGGTTCCGCTTTTCTCCCAGTAAGACCGTTTGTGTTAATTTTTGGCGTCGTACGGAGTTTCTTCCGCCTTCCTTACATCTAGGCCCTGTCAACCTTCCGTTCGCGGACGTCGCTAAATTCTTGGGTCTTATGTTTGACAGAAAACTGTGCTGGTCCTCCCACGCTTCCTATCTTTCGGCTCGCTGTCTGTGATCCCTCAACACCCTCCGTGCCCTGAATGGTACCTCCAGGGGAGCGGACCGAGTGGTCCTTCTCCGCCTCTATCGCGCCTTAGTGTGCTCGAAATTGGAGTATGGAAGCATAGTTTACTCCTCTGCTCGGCCTTCTATTCTTCGGCATCTCGACTCTGTCCACCACCGTGGATTACGTTTAGTGTCTGGAGCTTTTTACACCAGCCTTATGGAAAGCCTCCATAGGGCTGTCCAATCGGCGAGCTGTCCTTCTGAGTCGTTATGCTAGCCATCTGTCTTCCATGCCTGCCAATCCGGGCCATGACATTTTTTTTGGCGCATCCTTGGATTTAGGGTAAGCAGGCCGTCCTTCCTCCCTACTACCACCGGGAGTCTGCTTCCGTCAACTGCCACATTCTCTTTCCTTCCACTTTCCTAAGACTTTCTTGACAACTTGGGGTACAGCACCGCCATGGCTCCTCCCCCTGCGGGTCCGGGGTAAGAATAGGCCCGAGGTACTCCTGCCTGTCGTAAGAGGCGACTAAAAGGAGTCCCTCCCCCTCAAAGGGGTAGTTTGCGCCTTACATTTGTGGTCATTTTGATTTTTCGCTTATTCTGGTTTCTTCCTTCCTTTGTTTGTTTCCTTTCTTTGTCCTTCTCCCTCTCTCACTGTCTTCCTTACTTTTTACCTTTCCTTCTTCTCCTTGCCTTCTTGTCCACCCTATGGTCTCCACCTCGGCGTTTGAGACAGTCTGTCCTTTCTCTCCCTCTCTCCCTTTTTTTTTGCTATTCTTCTTTCCTCCCTGTGCGTGCCTGAAGGCCGACCCACGCGTTCACACGCGTAGGTGGTGACGGCGTAACGCGTAATTCCCTGCCCTGGGTAGACATGTAGGGCCCGTGCGTATCCCCTGGTAAAGGCAAGGCCCGGGGAGGGGTGATTGCCCGAGCTGACACCTTCCGACCATCCGACCATGTCGACTGGTCCCTCCGTCCGGTTCTCGGGAGGTGTGACCTGAGGTGTAAACATTCACCTAAGGCGAGAGCGCCCCTTGAGAGGGTCCCCAAAAGGAAGGAGTGCGCCATCAGAGACGCTGGCAATCATGGGAGATTCATCCGCAATGGATTTCTCTTCTTCTCTCTCGACGTCTGCCCAAAAACGGAAACTTGACTAGTCTCCAGTGACAAAAGTACTACCGCCTGCCCCAAAGTTCCTCGAAGTTTCTAGATCTGAGGCCGGAAAGGATTTTTCATCTGTCAACCCTTTCGTTATTCAGAAGGGCGTAGATGCCATAGCCGGACCTGTCAAGTCTTGTACCAGGATGCGTAACGGTACCTTGTTGTTGGAAACTGAGAGCGCCTTTCAGGCACAAAAACTCCGTCGGGCCACACTCCTGTACACGTTCCCTGTCCGGGTGGAGGCTCACCGCACTTTGAATTCGTCACGTGGTGTGGTATCTACTAGATCACTCGACGGATTGACTGACGAGGAGATTGTCTTTCCTCTCTGAGCAGGGCGTGACGGCTGTCCATAGGGTCATGAAAAGGTGGACAATGACGTACCGACCCGGACACTTTTCTTGACCTTTGATAGTGTTCATCTGCCGTCGCGCATCAATGCGGGCTATGAGCTTATTTCTGTTCGCCCCTAGGTCCTGACACCTACGCGCTGCTACCAGTGCCATCGTTTTAACCACACCCGCCAGTCTTGTTCTAATGCGGCGAGATGCGTCACTTGTGGCAGGGACACAGGTGAGGGTGACTGTCCACCTCCGTCTCCTCGTTGCGTGAACTGTCAGGGTGACCATGCAGCGTCCTCTCGCGACTGTCCCATTTACAAGGATGAACGCTGTATACAGGAAATTCGGGTCAAAGAGAAAGTGTCCACCTCGGCTGCTCGCGAGCTTTTTGCTAGTAGGAAGCCCACGCTGCTCCCAGCGAGGAATTACAGTACCGTCCTCGCCTCGGCCTTCCAGGGAGGTATCAACGCAGACATGCGATCTGACCTTTAGTGCTACGGTCGTCCGTTCGGCCAGTACTAAGATCGCCCAGTCAACGTCTCCTCTTCCTGCCGTCACCCCTAAGACACAAGCACCTTCATCAGCTTCTGCCAAGACTAAGACACAGAAGTCAGATGCACGGGCCTTCAAGAAGGAACCGACCCGTGAAGACTTCCTACGTACCCCGAACTTCCAGCCATCGACCAGTACTTCGACTAAACAACCTTCCAAGAAGGCTCATAGGAAGAAAAGTTCTCCTTCTCCGCCACGGCGCGTTTCTTCTCCTGCACCACCCAGCGGTTGCCACCCCAGGCCGTCATCCATTTCATCTGGCCGCACCGCTGGTAGCCGAACATATGGCCGTTCACCAGCAGAGGAAGCTCCCCCTGCCGACCATCTTAACATGGTGGACTATGACTCTCCGCCTATTGATAGCGGCAGCAGTGCTTGCTAGAAGCCAGGCCCTCTGCGGTCTTCCAGGTGACCCCTTCTTGCTTCTCCTTTTTCTTTTTCTTCTCACGATGACATTTCTTCATTGGAATATTCGCGGCATACGCTCCAACCGAGAGGACTTAAAGTTGCTGCTACGCTTGCACTGTCCGCTCGTAGTAGCTCTCCAGGAAACGAAGCTATGCCCATGCGATCGTATTGACTTGGCACACTATACCTCTGTGCGTTTTGACCTACCCCCTGTGGCAGGTATTCCGGCTCATGGAGGGGTTATGTTGCTGGTCCGGGATGATATCTACTACGCTCCCATCACATTGCACACCGATCTGCAGGCAGTTGCCGTCCGAATTTCTCTCCCCAGTTTCACATTTTCCATTTGTACTGTTTACACTCCATCGTCGTCTGCCGATACTAGGGCAGACATGATGCAAATTATTGCTCAGCTACCTGCACCATTTTTATTGACTGGAGACTTCAATGCCCACCATCCCCTTTGGGGCTCTCCAGCATCCTGCCCAAGAGGGTCCCTGTTGGCAGAGCTTTTCAACCACCTCAATCTTGTCTGCCTCAATACTGGCACCCCTACTTTTCTTTCGGACACAACTCACATCTATTCCCATTTAGACCTCTCTATATGCACTACCCAACTTGCACGTTGGTTTCAGTGGTACGCCCTTTCTGATACGTATTCGAGCGACCACTTCCCTTGTGTTATCCATCTCCTGCATCATACCTCATCTCCATGCTCAACTAGTTGGAACAACTCCAAAGCAGTCTGGGGGCTCTCTCTTCTAGGGCAACATTTCAGGATCAAAACTTCGCAAGCTGCGGTAGTCAGGTCGCACATCTCACGGAAGTCATTCTCACTGCTGCTGAATATTCCATCCCTCATACTACTTCTTCTCCAAGTCGCGTACCAGTCCCCTGGTGGACCGCAGCATGTAGAGACGCTATACATGATCGTCGACGTGCTTCACGCACCTTTAAACGCCACCCTA
This sequence comes from Schistocerca cancellata, assembly GCF_023864275.1. Classification (NCBI taxonomy): domain Eukaryota; kingdom Metazoa; phylum Arthropoda; class Insecta; order Orthoptera; family Acrididae; genus Schistocerca; species Schistocerca cancellata. The sequence continues at coordinate 218,496,354 of NC_064631.1, forward strand.
CGATGGCGGATTGTATTAATTATAAACGATTACGTGCGCAATGTCGTCGTGATATTAAAGAAAGCAAGAAATCCAGCTGAGCTGCTTTCACAAGCTCCTTAAAAAGTTTTACTCCTTCTGTGGTCTGAGGTAGCCTGTGCCGGCTATCTGGCACTAAGGTCCACTCACCAGTTTGTGGCTTGACGGTCGCGAATGACGTCCTTGTGGCCCCTGAGGATGTCTCCAATGCCTTCGGCCGATTTTTCGCAGAGGTTTCGAGCTCCGCTCATTACCACTTTGCCTTCCTTCCCCGAAAACAGGCAGAGGAGGCAAGGCCACCTAACTTCCGCTCCTCGAATCTTGAAAGTTATAATGCCTCATTTACCATGCGGGAACTCGAAAGTGCACTTGCCTGGTCACGGTCCTCCGCTCCAGGGCCTGATTCTATCCATATTCAGATGCTGAAGAACCTTTCTCCTGCGGGTAAATGTTTTCTTCTTCGTACTTGTAATCGCCTCTGGATTGAGTGTCTTGTTCTCACATGGTGGCGCGAATCTATTGTTGTCCCGATTCCTAAGTCGGGGAAGGACAAGCACTTGCCTTCCAGTTATCGACCCATTTCCCTTACCAGCTGTGTCTGCAAGGTGATGGAACGAATGGTTAACTCTCGTTTGGTTTGACTGCTCGAATCTCGACGCCTACTTACCCATGTACAATGTGGATTTCGTAGGCGCCGCTCTGCTGTTGACCATATGGTTACCTTGTCGACATTCATTATGAATAACTTCTTGCGGAAGCTCCAGACAGTGGCTGTGTTCTTTGATTTGGAGGAGGCTTACGACACCTGTTAGAGGGGGGCATTCTACGCACCATGCATACATGAGCCCTTCGCTGTCGCCTCCCTCTTTTTATTCGTGCCTTTTTAATGGATCGAAAGTTCAGGGTACGTGTGGGTTCTGTCCTGTCCGACGCCTTTCACCAGGAGAATGGGGTGCCACAGTACTCAGTTTTGAGCGTCGCTCTCTTCGCCATAGCGATCAATCCAATAATGGATTGCCTCCAGCTGATGTATCAGTCTCCCTTTTCGTGGACGATTTTACTATCTACTGCAGCGCGCAGCGTACATGTTTCCTGGAGCGCTTTCTTCAGCGCTGTCTTGATGTCTTTACTCCTGGAGTGTCGCCAATGGCTTCCGTTTTTCTGCCGAGAAGACGGTCTGTATTAACTTCTGGCGCTACAAAGTGTTTCTCCCACCGTCCTTACATCTCGGTCCCGTTGCTCTCCTATTCGTGGAGACAACAAAATTTTTAGGTCTTACATTTGACAGGAAACTTAGCTGGTCTCCACATGTGTCATATTTGGCTGCCCGTTGTACCCGTTCCCTAAACGTCCTCCGTGTTCTCAGCGGTACGTCTTGGGGAGCGGATCGAACCGTCCTACTTCGCCTATATCGGTCGATCGTCCGCTCAAAGCTGGATTATGGGAGCTTTGTACGCTCCTCTGCACTGCCGTCCATTTTACGCCGCCTCAACTCTCTACACCATCGGGCCTTACGTCTCGCGATCGGAGCGTTCTATACTAGTCCCGCCGAGAGTCTTCATGCTGAAGCCGGTGAATTGTCACTAACCTACCGGCGCGATATACTGCTTTGTCGGTATCCCTGTCGGCTATTATCAATGCCCGACCACCCGTCTTATCGTTCCTTTTTTGACGACTCTCTCGACTGTCAATACGGGTTGTATGTATCTGCCCTGCTACCCCTTGGAGTTCGCTTTCGTCGCCTCCTTCAGCAACTTGAATTTCCACTCCCTGCAACCTTTAGAGTGGGCGAGAACCAAACGCCACCTTGGCTCCAGGCTCTGGTTCGCGTTCACCTTGACCTCAGCTCACTGCCAGAAGAGGTTACTCCAGCTTCGGTATGCTGCTCGCGGTTTGTCAAACTTCATTCGAAGTTCATTAATACGATCTTCATTTATACAGATGGGTCTAAGACCAATGACGGTGTCAGGTGTTCTTTTATTGTTGGGGCACACAGTTTCAAATACCGGCTCCATGGTCATTGTTTGGTCTTCACAGCTGAGCTATTTGCCCTCTATCACGCTATTCTTTACGTCCACCGCCACCGACATTCTGCTTATTTCATCTGCGGTGATTCCCTGGGCGCCATCCACAGCCTCAGTGATCCGTGTCCGGTTCACCCTTTCGTGCACCGGATCCAACGCTCTCTTCAGCAGCTGGCAGACGACGGTTCTCCGGTTGCCTTTATGTGGGTTCCTGGCCATGTCGGTATCCCTGGGAATGAAGCTGCAGATGCTGCGGGCAAGGATGCGGTCCTCCAGCCTCGGACAGCTTCTTGGTGTGTGCCTTCATCTGATTTTAGCAGGGTCATTTGTCAACGCATTTTATCGCTGAGGCATGCCGATTGGTCTACACTTACTGAAAACAAGCTTCGGCCCTTGAAACCTCTCCCCACGGCTTGGACGACCTATTCACGCCCTCCTCGGCGGGAGGAGGTCGTTTTGGCCACGTTACGGATTGGACACTGCCGGTTCAGCCACCGCCATCTGCTGACGGCTGCGCCGGCGCCGTTCTGCCCATGTGGGCAATTGCTGACGGTACGCCACATTTTAACGTCCTGTCCGAATTTTACTACACTGCGCATTGATCTTGGCCTGCCATGTACTCTGGATGAAATTTTAGCGGATGACCCAGGATCAGCTGCTCGCGTTCTTCGTTTTATCCACTTGACAAACCTGTCTAAGGACATTTGATTATGCTGTTTTATTTTAATCCCTTGCCTGTTAATTTGCCTTTTATAGTGTTGTCCTTTTTAGTTGCTGTTTTAACATTGTGCCTCGCAGTGAATTCATAATTTAGTCTGAGCGCTAATGGCCATTATAGTTTTGTGCTCTCAACCCACAAAAAAAAAAAAAAAAAAAAAAAAAAAAAAAAAAAAAAAAAAAAAAAAAAAACCGCCTTGCCTCCGGCCCCGGATCTGCCTGCTCCGCGACCTTTGTCAGTTTCCCAAGGATGGAACCCCTTCTCTTGTTTATCATTGGGCATTTGCTGCTCTATGCACACAAATGAAGGATGCCACATTTATTTACATTGATGGCTCAAAAACATCGTTTGGTGTTGGGAGTGGCTATATTGTTGGTGACACCTCAAATCGATTTCGGCTTCCCGACCAGTGTTCGGTTTTTACTGCGGAGCTTTACGCTGTTCTCCAGGCTGTCCAATACATCCGTAGTCATCAGCAGATACAGTATGTTATCTGCTCAGATTCGCTCAGCTCTCTCCTTACTCTTCAAGCTCTTTACCCTGTCCTCCCTCTGGTCCACCGGATTCAGGACTGCCTCCACTTGCTCTACTTAGGGGGCGTCTCTGTGGCGTTCCTCTGGATCCCAGGACACGTTGGTACATGTGGAAATGAGGCGGCCGATATAGCGGCCAAGGCTGCAGCCTCTCTTTTTCAGCCTGCTATTCACATGATTCCCTTCGCCGATCTACAGAGTGTTTTATGTCGTCGTGTTGCTCTTTTATGGCACGCACATTGGCCGACACTTCCCAATAATAAATTGCAGGACGTGAAAGCTCTTCCCTGTGCTTGGACCTCTTCCTCCCGAACTCGTCGTCGGGAGGAGGTAATTTTAACTAGATTCCGGATAGGGCACTGTCTTTTTAGCCATCGACATCTTTTAAGTGGCGATCCTCCCCCACTCTGTCCCCACTCCTCTCAACTGTGGACGGTGAGACACCTTTTACTTGAGTGCCCCTATTTTACTCTGTTACGCGCCCGTCTACAGCTGTCGCCTGATAATATCTTCTATTTTAGCAGATGACACGTGCTCAGCCGATCGCTTTCTCGAGTTTATTAGTGCCAGTGAGATGACGTCAGTCATTTGAAGCTTTTTTTGGGGACAAACAAGCCCTCTTCTATAGTGGTTTTTTAAGCATTCCTTCCGTTTTTAGTTTCACCACTTTTTTGAGTTTCGCTCCCATTGCTGCTGGTTTCCAATTTCGTTTTTTACCTTTTCCTAAGTCACAGACTGGGCGCTAATGACCATAGCAGTTTTGCGCCCTAAAACCATAACAAAAATAAAATAAAACACCAGTGGTCTAGAGGACAGTCCGGCTTTAAAAGCCAAACGGAGTGTGTGTGCTGTGTGTTTTCGTCTGCAGCGCGAGCACACTCACTTTGTTTTCTTCCTCAGGCCAACACTAACTTGCGCCAAAGCGCAACAAGGTCATAGCGAATCAAAATCGGAAGTCAGCATTGAAATTCGTGTTTCGAAACGACTTTGTCAGACCAGAAGTATTCGATATCGAGAGCTTTTGAAACGAGGAAGTGAAAAATCCAGCCTACATCATTGGCTTCGACTTTTCCATCATAGTAGTGAAGTCTATGTGAAATTTATTAATGACGCTACGTGTAACGATGTTCTTCGACAGGTGAAGCAAGGACTCCACTTCTGCCAGGCGGACGGAAATGTTAGAAACATCGAGGTTGCGCATACTGGTTTGGGACTACATGTACTATACGCATTTCCGAACCACCTTTTGAACTTGTGGCGGCAGACACTGTGGCGGCACTCTGCAACTACAACACAGTACCAGAACTAGCGGCAGAAAAGTGGACACAATTTAAGATATATCCAGTCCGCAATCGTGTATCCCAAGTGCGCATTGAACTCCAATGACACGTGCAATCATAACTGCAATTAGGAGGCTGCTGGGCCATAATTATTTATGTTGGCCAGCCTAAATCGTGTTCTGCATTTGGCAAGGAATGTCACCTACGTTCTGAGTGCCTCCAGCGTCGGATCACACGACTTCCACCACAGGACGTGCTACCTCCATCAATGCTGACGATCCTCATTGTGACTTATGCAACGGTGCTGACGATATATCCACATCTTCAGACATAACAAACTGACGTCAGTGTACTAGAACAACATGATGGCAGCACTCTGTACATTGCAATCAGTACCACTGAACACTGCAAGCACTGCCAACAACAGGATGGCTATTGTTTCACTTATCATACTGAAAGGTATGTGCTAAGGTCTGATCAGGGTAGATCCAGAAAATGAAGTCGGTAGTTGCCAACCGCAAGGGGGAATGAGTATAATGTCTTTGAACTAGGAGGATCTTTGACGGTTAAGAGAGCCGTTCGAGCGCATTAAAAAACTCGAGAGTCGCAGCTAGGTGCCCGGAGGAAGCAGACGTATGCGGACAGCTTTAAGGTAGGAGTCACGCTTGCTGCGCAGTTACCCTAGGCACGTAAATGAGAGAAGATATAATGATTTCAAAATGGTTTTTGTTAGATAATGTTCAGAGTTAGGATTTGGATGTCCAAGGTTCGACACAGAAAGCGTTTTGTAAATTATTTTGTAAGATTGATTCGTGCTACAAAGATGTTGGAAATGGTAGGTTTTGTGTATGATTTAAAATTTTAACAATATGTATATTGAGATCAACATTGTGTTTAAATCTACCAGGCTGAATCCTAATCCACATCCTTTGCTTGATTTGAATATGAAAATGAGTAGTAATGTAAAGCTATCCACCAAATGAAAGCACGTAAGAAAATGAGGCCTCTATGCAATAAATATGTGCAGTTCATGGTTTCAAATCGATTTTGGTATAACTAAAGTTATCAGAGCAAAGTTATTTCAAATAACAAATTTTATGCCACTGCACAACTGGCATTATTCAAGTCAAGATATTATTTCATGAAGTAAACATCAGGGCCAAGAGTTAATTTTTCAGTACCATCTTAATGCCATTGCACGAATGGCATTATTCTCTTAAACTTGATTGCTGAGTCAGATACATGTTTCATTACTGGCAAAATGGAGGAGTGCAAGAAACAAGTTCGCAGACACAGTCAGATGCAGGTTTGTTGACTAATTAATTTGAAACAATTTTGTCATTGATACTTTCACAAATTGAAAAGGAAACAATTTTGGTTAGATACTTTCAATACCAACTGAAGAGTTTGTGCAGGCAAGGCATGAGTCAATAATAAGGACATGGAAGGCCATGGACATGGAAATGAAAGGCCATGCACAAAAACCATTTTCACTGAAACGCCAAAAGTAACATCACAGGACTATTTTGGAACATAGCAGTTCCCACACGCCTGAGGAAGAAGAACTGATCGTGCAGGACGCCAAACATGAGGCTGACACCACTGATGCCAACTCCATCCCTGCAGAATGGGCAGCAGGACAGGTGGTGTCCATCTGGAAGCATTCTGCAGCAAACTGTGATCAGCAGGAAGGTTCCACTGCAGGCTGCGAAGCTGCTTGGTCCCTTTCTGTCGAGAATTGTGACCTTATGGAACATGAACAGACTTCTGTACCCACGTCGTGGGCTGATGACATTGAGTCTGAGCAGGACCCCAATCTGGGGCCAGCTGAGGTGCTGCCGGACAATCCATTCTGAACAACAGAAGAACTGCGGTTGGTATCGTGTGACGCCACTCGCAATGCCCACTTCTCTCCACCATCACCATCGATAACGCTGCCCAACCACTGCACTGTCAGGATTACCCATTGGCTATGATGAATATCAACATGGTTAGTTACGCTGCCACGCGAATTTAATGCGTGACGACATCGAACCACCAACATCTCCCCTCTGCTCTAGGATTTGCGAGCGAGCCACTCGACACCCGATTCATTAATGTTGCACCATCAGACATCATGACTGGGCCAGGGTCAACTTTAGAGTAATGACTCCATTTTCATAGACGGTATGAACACAGTATCTCCGCTGGCGATTTTAATTGTGTCCTTCCTCGAAGGACCAAATCCCGCACTACATGCTTTGTCTATAACTGTGTATGGTGGTTTACAATTTTTGCTTGGATGCCACGTGGGAAAATGTACACGGTGACAGGTCTGTACACAAGCATCTTACCAGTCTTTTGGCGAGACGATTGGATCCCATGTATACATCGCAACGTGTTACACAGGGAGTGGCCGTCGAATGATGGTCTCGGGCTTTCTCTGACCACAGCGCCTATATCTACACAATGCATCCCAACAAGACTGGCATAGCGATGGCTTCTCGAAGGTGAGCCTAACTCGCCTCCAGGACCTGGACTGCTGTCGGTAAGTCACCATAATGTGGGCCAACTGTGAACAACGTCACTACGGATATCCCTCGACTTTGTCGTGGTGGCTCCTCGGCACCAAACTGGCAATCCACAAGAACTTACGCAGATTGGCAACGACACAGCTGCATAGCACTGACAGCCACTGTACTTTTACTATGCAGCGCTCAGGAACCCTGACGCTCTACCGCATCGCTGAACAGACAATTAGAAAGACATAAAATGAATACTATCATTGACAAAGAGCAGACCAGAAGGTGCCGTAGTTGTTCGAGACGATAGGAGTGAATGGCCAGAGAGGCACCCACTGTGCGTCACACTGTGGTGCACACGGTTATTTGAAAGCCTAATGACGACCGCTTCTGTATTACCAAAGTAACCATAGTTCATCGTAGTTAACTATAGTTCATCATCTTTACCAGGCTGTGCGGCTGGTCCCGGCGGAGGTTCGAATCCTCCCTCGGGCATGGGTGTGTGAGTTTGTCCTTAGGATAATTTAGGTTAAGTAGTGTGTAAGCTTAGGGACTGATGACCTTAACAGTTAAGTCCCATAAGATTTCACACACATTTTAACACTTTACCAGGGAAAAACCATAGTTGATGAAGCCACTGCGAAAGAATTATAGCAAATGACACGCACTATCGCACGGCAACAGTGACAGCATTAATGGAGGAAGTCTCGCCTGAAGAAGTGCAGGGTGCCTTGGAAAAACTGCAGTCATTATGTCACCAGAGACTGATGGGTTACCAACCAAGTTTTATCGAATGATCCGTGACTTCATGATGCACCACTGGATTATAATGTTCTGTGAACTCACGTTCCTGAACTGAGCTAATTATTATTTATTTATTTATTTATTTTTGAGTCATCAGTATTCTGACTAGTTTGATGCGGCCAGCCACGATTTCCTTTCGTGTGGCTACCTCTTCGTGTCAGAGTAGCACTCGCAATCAACGTCCTCAGTTATTTGCTGGATGTATTCCAATCTCTGTATTCCTCTACAGTTTTTTTCCCTCTAGAGCTCCCTCTTGTATCATGGAACTCATTCCCTGATGTCTTAACAGATGTCCTGTCATCCTGTCCCTTCGTCTTGTCAGTGTTATCCATGTATTCCTTTCCTTTCCAATTCTGCACAGAACCCCTTCATTCCTAACATTATCAGTCCAACTAATTTTCAATATTTGTCTGTAGCACCACATCTCAAATGGTTCGATTCTCTCTGTTCTGGTTTTCCCACAGTCCATGTTTCACTACCATACAATGGTGTGCTCCAAACGTACATTCTCAGAAATTTCTTCTTGAAAAAGACTTGTGTTTGATGCTAGCAGACTTCTCTTAGCCAGGAATGCCCTTTTTGCCAATGACAGTCTGCTTTTGATGTCCTCCTTGCCACGTCCATCATTGGCTCTTTTGCTACCTAGGCAATAGAATTCCATAACTTCATCTACTTCGAGACCATCAGTCCCGATGTTAAGTTTCTGGCTGTTCTCATTTATGCTACTTCTCATTACTTTCGTCTTCCTTCGATTTACTCTCAATCCATATTAAACAGTTAATTCTGATCGCGAAATTCTTCTGCACTTTCACTGAGAATAGCAATGTCATTGGTGAATCGTATCATTGATATCCTTTCAAAACTGAATTTTATTTCTACTTCTGAACCTTTCTGTCATTATCATCATTGCTTCTTCGATGTAGAGATTGAACAGAAGAGGCCAATGACTACATCCCTGTCTTACGCCATTTTTAATCCCAGAACTTTGTTCCTGAACGTCCACTCTTATTATTCCCTCTTAGTTCAAAATGGTTCAAATGGCTCTGAGCATATGGGACATAACATCTGAGGTCATCAGTCCCCTAGAACTCAGAACTACTTAAACCTAAATAACCTAAGGACATCACACACATCCATGCCCGAGGTATGATTGGAACCTGCGACCGTAGCAGTCGCGCGGTTCCGGACTGAAGCACCTAGAACTGCTCGCCCACAGCGACCGGCTTCCCACTTGGCTCTTGTAAGTATTGTATATTACCGTCTCTCCCTATAGTTTACTTTATTTATTTCAGAATTTCGAACATCTTGCACCATTTGATATTGTCGAATGCTTTTTCAAGGTCGACAAATCCTATGAACGTATCTTGATGTTTTTGAGTCTTGCTTTCATTGTCAACCGCAACGTCAGAATTGCCTCTCTAGCACCTTTACCTTCCTAAAGCCAAACTGATCGTCATCTAACACATCCTCAATTTTCTTTTCCATTCTTCTGTATATCATTCTTGTTAGTAACTTGGATGCTCAGCTCTTAAACTGATAGTGCGATAATTCTCGCACTTGTCAGCTCTTGAATTCTTGGGAATTGTGTGGATGATATTTTTCTGGAAGTCAGATGGTATGTCGCCAGATTAATAGATTCTACACACCGTCGGGAATAGTCGTTTTGTTGCAATTTCCCCCAATGATTGTAGAAGTTCTGATGAAGTGTTACTATCCCGTCGGCCTTATTTGTTCTTAAGTGCTCCAAAGCTATCTTAAATTCTGATTCTAATGCTGGAACCCCTATCTCTTCTAAATCGTCTACTGTTTCGTCTTCTATCACGTTAGACAAATCTTCCCCATCATAGAGGCTTTCAGTGTACTCTTCCCACCTACCCGTTCTCTCCTCTGCATTAATGTTACCAGCCTTGCTTTTAATTTCACCGGAGGTTATTTTGACGTTCCTATATGCTGAATCAGTACGTCCGACAGTCATTTCGTTTTCGATTTCTTCACGTTTTTCATGCAGCCATTTCTGTTTAGCTTCCCTGCACTTCCTATTTATTTCATTCCTCAGCGCCTTGTATTTATGTATTCCTGAATTTCCAACAAAAGTTTTGTACTTCCTTCTTTCATCGATCAACTGAAGTATTTCTCCTGTTGTCCATGGTTTCTTCGCAGCTCCCTTCTTTGTATCTATATTTTTCTTTCCGAATTCTATGACTGCCCTTTTTAGAGATGTCCATTGCTCTTCAACTGTACTGCCTACCGAACTAGTTCTCTTATTGCTGTATCTATAGTCTTAGAGAACTTCAAGCGTGTCCTTAGTACTTCCGTATACAACTTCTTTGTGTTTGATTCTTTCTGACTAATCTCTAAACTTCAGCCTGCTCTTCATCTCTATTGATGTGGGTCAATATCTGCTCCTGGGTATGCCTTGCAATCCAGTATCTGATTTCTAAATCTCTGTCTGACCATGATGTAATCTAACTGAAATCCTCCCATATCACCCGACTTTTACACATACACCTTCTCCTCTTGTGATTCTTGAACAGAGAATTCGCTATTACTAGCTTAAATTTAAAACAGAACTCAGTTATTCTTTCTCCTCTCTCATTTCTCGTCCCAAGCCAGTATTCTTAAGTAATATTTTCAAAACTGGTTCAAAAGCTCTGAGCACTATGGGACTTAAGGTCTGAGGTCATCAGTCCCCTAGAACTTAGAACTATTTAAACCTAACTAATCTAAGGACATCACACACATCCATGCCCGAGGCAGGATTCGAATCTGTGACCGAAGCAGTCGCGCGGTTCCGGACTGAAGCGCCTAGAACTGCGCGGCCACCGCGGCCGTCTGTATCCTTTTGCTTAACTCCTACTCCTACAAGCGCATTCCATCCCCCCATGACTATTAGACTTTCGTGTCCTCCCAATATCCTCATGCGCTCTTCCTATCTCTTCATCTTCAGCTTGCGACGTCAGCATTTAAACCTAAACTATCAGTCAGGCAGCAGTAGCCGACCGCGACACTAGCAGCGACCAGGAGCGAATTTTATTATAACTGTGTGCTTTAATAGTTTAGTTTCTTGTGTTTGTGCGTGTTTATTTAATATCAAATAGCCACAGTTTTCGCGTTTTCGTTGGCATCGGAAAGCAAATCGATTTTGTGACATATTACAAGTTCCAAATCAGGGGGGGGGGGGGATTATTTAGTCACCTGAGTGCTTCGGTAGTAAGGTTTCTGAATCTCTGCGTGTTAATCTAATTATTAGACCCAGTTCCTGCATTTTCGTCAGGGTCTACAGTAGAGTTTCGTAGCACATGCCGATAGTCCGCGTATCTGCATAGTTTAGTTTTCCACGGTCCTTAGTAAGGACGGGGACTGCGATTGTTGTGTGCGGATGCGAGCCGAGTTGGTGACACTTTGCTCTCAGCTTCAGGCTCTGATGGCTTCGGTTATACAGCTTGAGGCAGCAGTGGATGGCCACCACTTTTGTGGGCCGGCCGTGGGGATCCAACGGACATCCAGCACGGCCGAGTCCTCCTATCGGTCCTCACTGTTGGACAGCCCACTTACTGCTCGCACTGAGGCTGACTCCTCACCTGTGGTCGAGTGGGAGATCGCCCCGGGGCGTAGCAGGCGGCGAAAGACTTCCCAGGCGGCCGCACGTAAGGCCTCCCCCGTTTGTCTGACGAACAGGTTCCAGGTGCTGTCTATAGCTGACGCTGTCGCTGAGCCAGATGCTGCCGCCTGTCCTGTTTCAGAGGAAACCTCTCAGCCTGCAAGATCCGGACAGTCACAGAGGTGGGATTATTGATAGTTGTGAGCTCCAGCGTTAGGCGCGTTATGGGGCCCCTTAGGGACATGGTGCCAAGAAGGGAAAGGAAACAAATGTCCACTCAGTGTGCATACCGGGTGGAGTCATTTTTTATGTGGAACGGATCCTCCCGGATGCCATGAAGAGCACAGGGTGCAGGCATCTGCAGCTGCTCACGTCGGTATCAATGATGTGTGCACTTTGGATCGGAAGAGATTATCTTTGGTTTCGAGTGGCTAATAGAAGTGGTAAAGGCTGCCAGTCTTCCTTGCAAGATGAAAGCAGAGCTGACTATTTGTACCATAATCGACAGGACCGACTGCGGACCTCTGGTACAGAGCCAATTGGAGGGTCTGAATCAGAGGCTGAGTCGGTTCTGCGACCGTGTAGGTTGCAGATTCCTCGACTTGCGCCAAAAGGTGGTTGGGTTTCGGGTTCTGCTGAATAGATCAGGTGTCAACTATACGCAGGTGGCGGCTACACGGGTAGCGGGGGCTGTGTGGCGTGGACTGGGTGGTTTTTTAGGTTAGAGGGTCTCGGGAAAACACAAAAAGGGCTTCAGCCACAAAGGGTGCAGGCCGAACACAGGAAGAACGTAGAAACTGGAACCATCGGTATAACAGTTGTAAATTGTCGTAGCTTTTTTGGGAAAGTACCAGAGCTCCAAGCGCTAATATTAGGCATTGATGCTCAAATCGTTATAGGCACTGAAAGCTGGCTAAGCTGGAGATAAGCTCAGCCGAAATGTTTGCGAAGAACCTAACGGTGTTCCGAAAGGATAGGCTAAACATGGTTGGCGGTGGAGTGTTTGTTGCTGTTAGAAGTAGTTTAACTTGTCACGGAAATGAAGTAGATAGTTCCTGGGAATTAGTATGGGCAGAGGTCATTGTTGGCAACCGGAATAAAGTAATAATATGATCCTTTTGCCGACCTCCCAATTCAGATGATACAATTGCTGAAAGGTTCAAACACGTACCAGACTCATACGATTATAGTTGTTGGTGACTTTAATTTACCCTCGATGTGTTGGCGAAAATACATGTTTAATTCCGGAGAAACACATAAAACATCATCCGAAATTGTGCTGAACGCATTCTCTGAAAATTATTTCGACCAGTTAGTTCATGAGCCCACGCGAATAGCAAACGGTTGTGAAAACAGACTTGACCTCTTCGTAATAAATAATCCTGCGTTAATAACGAGCATCAAAACGGATGCTGGTATTAGTGAACACAGGGTTGTCGTAGCGAGGTTGAATATTGTAAGCCCCAAATCCTCCAAAAATAAACGAAAAATATACTTATTCAAAAAAGCAGATAAAAATTCACTTGACGTCTTCCTGAGAGACGATCTCCACTCCTTCCAAATTAATAATATAAGGGTAGACCAGATGTGGCTGGAATTCAGAGAAATAGTATCGGCAGCAAATGAGAGATGTATACCAAATAAATTAACAAACGACGGAACCGATCCTCCTTGGTACACAAAACGTGTCAGAACACTGTTGCAGAAACAACGGAACAAACATGCCAAATTTAAACAGACGCAAAACCCCAAGATTGGCGATCTTTTACAGAAGCTCGAAATTTAGCGCGAACTTCAATGCGAAATGCTTATAACAGTTTCCATAACGAAACTTTGTCTCGAAACCTGACGGAAAATCCAACGAGATTCTGGTCGTATGTGAAGTATGTTAACGGCAAGAAACAATCAACGCCTTCTCTGCGCAATGAAGATACTATGGAAGGCAGTGCTGCCAAAGTAGAGTTAATAAACACAGCCTTCCGAAATGCCTTCACAAAAGAAGACGAAGTAAATATTCCAGAATTCGAATCAAGACCAGCTGCCAACATGACTAACTAAGTAAATATACTCGGAAGAGAGAAGCAACTTAAATCACTTAATAAAAGCAAGTCTTTTGGTCCAGACTGTAGACCAATTAAGTTTCTTTCAGAGTATGCTATGACTGGGTGTTGTGTGCTGTCCTTATGTTAGTTAGGTTTAAGTAGTTCTAAGTTCTAGGGGACTGATGACCATAGCTGTTAAGTCCCATAGTGCTCAGAGCCATCAGAGTATGCTGATGCTTTAGCTCCATACTGAACAATCATATACAACCGTTCGCTTGACGAAAGATCCGTACCCAAAGAATGGAAAGCTGCACAGGTGACACTAATATTAAAAAAAGGTAGTAGGAGTAATCCACTTAATTACAGGCCCATATCATTAACGTCGATATGCAGCAGGATTCTGGAACATATATTGTGTTCGAACATTATGAATTACCTCGAAGAAAACGGACAATTGGCACACAGTCACCATGGGCTTAGAAAACATCGTTCTTGTGAAACACAACTAGCTCTTTATTCGCATGAAGTGTTGAGTGTGATTGACAAGGGATTTCAGATCGATTCCGTTTTTCCGGATTTCCAGAAGGCTTTTGACACTGTACCACACGAGCGGCTTGTAGTGAAATTGGGTGCTTATGGAATATCGTCTCAGTTATGCGACTAGATTTGTGACTTCCCGTCAGACAGGTCACAGTGCGTAGTAATTGACGGAAAGTCATCGAGTAAAACAGAAGTGATTTCTGGCGTTCCCCAAGGTGCTGTTGTAGGCACTTTGCTGTTTCTTATCTACATAAACGATTTGGGAGACAATCTGAGCAGCCGTCTTAGGTTGTTTGCAGATGACGCTGTCGTTTATGGACTAATAAAGTCATCAGAAGATCAAAACAAACTGCAAAACGATTTAGAAAAGATATCTGGATGGTGCAAAAAATGCCAGTTGACACTAAATAACGAAAAGTGCGAGGTCATCCACATGAGTGCTAAAGGAATCCTTGAAACTTCGGTTACACGATAAATCAGTCTAATATAAAGGCCGTAAATTCAACTAAGTAACTAGGAATTACAATTACGAACAACTTAAATTGGAAGGAACACATAGAAAATGTCGTGAGGAAGGCTAACCAAAGACTGCGTCTTATTGGCAGGACACTTAGAAAATGTAACAGATCTACTAAGGAGATTGCCTACATTACGCTTATGCGTCCTCTTTTAGAATACTGCTGCGCGGTGTGAGATCCTTACCATATAGGGCTGACGGAGTACATCTAAAAAGTTCAAAGAAGGCAGCACGTTTTGTATCATCGAGATATATGGGGGAGAGTGTCACTGAAATGATACAGGATTTGTGATGGACATCATTAAAAGAAAAACGTTTTTCCCTGCGACGGAATCTTCTCACGAAATTCCAGTCACCAACTTTCTTCTCCGAATGTGAAAATATTTTGTTAACACCGACCTACATAGGGAGAACCGATCACCACGATAAAAGAAGGGAAATCAGAGCTTGTAGGGTAAGATATATGTGTTCGTTCTTTCGGCGCGCTATACGAGATTGGAACAATAGAGAATTGTGAAGGTGGTTCGACGAATCCTCTGCCAGGTATTTAATTATGATTTGCAGGGTATCCATGTAGATGTGGATGTAGATGTATTGTTGTCGGTGTTGTTTTGCTGTCGATTCTGATAAGAGAAACCCTATCACTAAAGTATTCACAGTAACACACTCTCTGCCATACCTTCCTATTCTCTGACCAGAAATTCATGTCTTCTTTCCATTTCACGTCACTGACCCCTAGTATGTCTGTATTGAGTCTCTGCATTTCCCTATTCAGATTTTCTAGCTTCCCTACCACGTTAAAGCTTCTGACAATCCACGCCCCGACTCATAGAATGTTAATCTTTCATCGCTTATTCACTCTTTTTCTCAGTGTCACCTCCCTTTTGACAGTCCCCTCCTGGATATCCGAGTCGGGGACTATTCAGGACTCTTTTGCCAATGGAGAGATCATCATGACACTTTTTTTCCAATTACAGGCCACATGTCCTGTGGATACAAGTTATGTGTCGTGAATGCAGTGGTTTCCATTGCCTTCTGCATCTTCAAGCCGTTGATCATTGCTGATGCTTCCGCCGTTAAGAGCAGTGTCCCGCCCCAAGGACAAGAGAGCGCCGTGAACTTCTATCCACTCCTTCGCCCTCTTTTACAAGGCCGTTGGCAGAATGAGGGTGACTTCTTAAGCCGAAAGTCTTCGGCCGTTAATGCTGATTGTTAATAAAAATATAAGAGGTGTCTTGTTTCGAACCCAGCACCGAGGACGTGTTGATTACTAATCGCAGACACTACTTCTTTTGTTTAAGACGCTACACTTTTTTAAATTTTTTCCTACCCTTTTTTCCCCTAGACATCTTGGCTCCTATCACACGCACTACCCTCAAAAACCCATCTAACCTAAAAACCAAAACAAAGCTAGTACCACAGCCACTTTCACATTAAAAGCGAAATAGAACGATTGTTTGCCACTACTTCAGCCTTCGCCCACGAACAAAAATGAAATACCTCTCTGAATTTTTGTTAAAAAAAGAAAATGGTAAAGGAAATGGTACATTACTTTTATTATATTTTATTTGTTTCATTTTTTGTTGTTATGTTTTAATTTTTTTATATCTTCTTCCGGGGGTGTCCACAGCAGCCAGGCAGTAGGATGTCCAGGTCGTCTTCTCGTTCAGCGAACGTGGAACAGCCTATAATTACCGTTAATGTCTCTCATCAGTCCATCATGTGCATTACCGGCAATCTCTTCTCACTACCGGTACACCTCAATGGTGCCTGCCGGTGTGGCCGAGCGGTTCTAGGCGCTTCAGTTTGGAACCGCGCGACCGCTACGGTCGCAAGTTCCAGTCCTGCCTCGGGCATGGATGTGTGTGATGTCCTTAGGTTAGTTAGGTTTAAGTAGTTCTAAGTTCTAGGCGACTGATGACCTCAGATGTTAAGTCCCATAGTGCTCAGAGCCATTTGAACCATTTGAACACCTCAATGGTCTGGAGAGCACGTAAACAATGAACAAAAGTAATTCTGAAAGAGCGATCCTTGGGCCGTAAGACCGCGTATTTGCTCATTAAATAGTGCCAAAAATCTAATAACCCTGCAACGCCCTCAACGAAAATGTATGACAGTGCTATACCCTTAGCCGGCCGAAGTGGCCGTGCGGTTAAAGGCGCTGCAGTCTGGAACCGCAAGACCGCTACGGTCGCAGGTTCGAATCCTGCCTAGGGCATGGATGTTTGTGATGTCCTTAGGATAGTTAGGTTTAACTAGTTCTAAGTTCTAGGGGATTAATGACCTCAGCAGTTGAGTCCCATAGTGCTCAGAGCCATTTGAACCATTTTTTTGCTATACCCTTAACCACACCGTGGCGTTATGACGAGTAGGACGGTAATAATTGACGTCGGAATGTATCAGTTCGGTGGGCTCTACAGAGAGGGGCATCCGTCACAGGAGCAATGCCAACATGCGACATGTGACGAGCCAACAGTTGGCAGCCGTGTCACAAACGAAACGGTGCATTTCGATGTCGAAATCGGCGACTCTGGGGCAGAAATGGTCGTCGGCAACATGCGTAGTGTATAAACATTGTCGGTTGGGAAAATTTTCAGTCGCTTTCACATACCACAGCGCCCTCACCGCGGTGGGAAGGAAGGCGAGGTTATCTTACTCCACATCCAACCGACGGATTTGCAGGCAATATCCGTTGAAAGTAGCGGTAAAAGGCCTTAGTTCTAGGAGCCCGTCTGTTCGAAAGGACCTCCAACAATAACTCATGTCGACCAGATAGATGCGAATTTGGCACAGTGCAGACGCGGCAAGAGGGATTGAAGCGCCGCCTCCTCAACCACCGTACCAGTGAGGGTGTGATGGTGCACTTGTCTGAAGTACGTAGGCGATGCATCGTTTGCAGAAAGAGAGCGCACGCCCTATTGTGCACCCTTATCATTCCAGCGCTGCCTGCGTGTGTGGGCAACGTTAGTGTTTCGTAACGCACCTTGAATACCCTACCAAGGCTGATGAAATGATCTAAGGCCGCCTGGAACTTGATAGCTACCGTAGCGGCCATTGGGAGAACATATGTGTAGTGATTAAGTTTCGGAGCCAGGTACACAATGACAAAATGTACCCTCATGATCAAGTCAAGTGTTCGAAATGTATGGAGATGAACTTGCGTGCGAGTTACATTAAGTAGTCTGCGATACTTAGCTGCTGCTGTATGCTGCATGTCCCCACTGAACGTTATTCCCCAATATTTCATCGCCGGGACCTGGATAATGGGCACCGGCGTACTGATATTCAATCCTCTGCTCACATCCATGTAGTGTGACTGTCGCAGGTTGATACGGCTTCCGGCCAAAATGCACATCGCGGAGACGAATGGCCTCCAAACGCTGCTGTAGACTATGGAGTGCAGGCTCGAGGGTGACGGCGAAGAGAGAGGCTGACAGAGGACATCCTTGTTGCACTGAGCACTCAACAGCGAGCGGCAGCCATTGGTGAGGACTATGGAAGGGGCTCCTTGGATGAGGCGAAGAACCACACCTGCCGATATTGGGGACAGGCCCATCTTCTCTAAGACAGCCTGCAAGAAATGGTGATCAACTCTGTAAAATGCGTGGTGTAGGTCAACTGCCACGAGGGCGACTTGTAAGCGGCCTGCCGACATGAGCGCCACCGCACCTCTATATGATCTTAACGCCGTGTGTATATTACTGCCATCTATAAGGTCTTAACACCGTGTGTATATTACTGCCATCTCCCAGACGTGTTCGCCCGGCATTAATGGCATCTTTGACATCCCATCAGTTCAGAAAAAGTGCTATAAATTTCTACTGGAAGACCATCAGGCCCAGGGGATTTTTTCGTCACGCCCCGCTACAGGGCCGTGCGCATTTCATTCGGCGTGACGGCCTCCAAGAATGTATCGTCTCCTTGTGCCCTACCCGAAGGTGGCAGGCCGTGCAGGACGTCCTCAGCGTCACTGTCAGGCCGTTGTCCTGCCAGATAGAAGCGCGGTAATAATTTGTTATGACACGGGAGATGGCGGTGTGTGTCGCTCCACGTTGCCCTCTGCGTAAATAATTGCCGCGATGAATCGTATGTTACGATGTCTCTGTTCTCTGAGAATGTGCTAAAGAGAAGTACGTTCCTCTGGGATGGAATCTTGCAGTTCGCTTGAAACCACGTGCCGCCGGATTTGTCAGCCGTGATCTGCAAAAGGCGTGCCTATCTCCGGTGGCGGCCGTTTGGAGCACTGGCGAAGGTTGTTGCGACACTGGCTCTCACAAGACCGTTTAGTAAAACTCAGAAGTCGATCGGAGTCAAAGCGCCCTGTCCTATCCATATGCCAATAGTTGGTTTTGGGCAGTGTGTCAACCATCGTGTCGTGGAATTATAGGTATGACGTCGTCGTCGTTTGTTCCAGGTATGCGTGATGGCTATACGGCAAGGCTCTTCCCCGAGATTGCTGACATTAAGAGTCCAAGGTCGTCTACTACGGCTCGTCTGTTGTCGTGGCAGAGTCATGGCGCAGGTGAAGGCCTGATGGCCGGTGTATGCGGTGGGCAGCAGTTCGGCACTGCCAGTCGCTTCCCGAAGACCTCGAGAAACGTAAATCCTGTCCAACCTACTGGCCGAGTGGTTGGTGATGTGTGTACATCAATATTCCGACATCCGCGTCGGTCAACGTGGATTTTTGTCCAGGTTCCATGCAAAGCGAGGTCCCTGACCATAATATGAAGGGCTAGACATGGGGCGTGATGAGAGATCTGACCCTCAGGGCGTAAGACGCTGTGCAAGTCCCCGCTCACCACTAACTGCTCTGTAGCACCTTGAAACAATGGTGCTACCTCAGTAGAGTAAAATAGCGTTCGCTCCCTACGCTTCGCAGTGCCAGACGGGGCATGCACAAAGCCGACTGTGCCGTTGGTGAGCGCAGCACCTCGCGCTGATGGCAAATATTGAATATACATTGGTTCAATGCCATCGCATTATAGTGTGGCCGTACCACCACCACAGTCGGTAGTTGGGTTTATTGTAAAACGTGTATCCATAAACACCCAAGTGCAGATAAGGTCGTATCTCTTGAAGAAACACGATACCAATGTCCACCGCCCGAAAAATGTCCTTTAACAGCTGGGTTCTGACCGTGGAACTAATACCATTGACATTCACTGTACCCATCCGATACACTTGGGTCAAT
The DNA here is from genome assembly GCF_023864275.1 of Schistocerca cancellata. Classification (NCBI taxonomy): domain Eukaryota; kingdom Metazoa; phylum Arthropoda; class Insecta; order Orthoptera; family Acrididae; genus Schistocerca; species Schistocerca cancellata. Next base: position 218,516,123 of record NC_064631.1, read on the forward strand.
GGATAGTATGATGACGTATCCAGCAGTCGTAATCCGGTAAGCGCCACGACGACTGTCTGACCGCCCCTGTTAATAGCACCATATATACACACATCAAAAAAGTTTTACATCACCTCGGTTCCGGGAATTCCGGAACCTGTACAGAAAATTGGAATACAGGTCTACATAAACTTCACTTCCGCCCTTTTTATTGCTCATGAAAACTACACATTGCTTATTGTACCACCTTGCAGCGAGACGTTCAGATGTGGTGATCCAAACTGCTGTAAACACTGGCACCTCTAATACCCAGTAGCACGTCCTCTTGCACTGACATATGCCTGTATTCGTCGTGGCATACTATCCACAAGTTCATCAAGGCACGGTTGGTCAAGACTCTCCCACTCCTCAGCGGCGATTCGGCATAGGCCCCTCAGAATGGTTGGTGGGTCACGTCGTCGATAAATAGTCCTTTCCAATCTATTCTAGGCATGTTCGATAGGGTTCATGTCTGGAGAACATGCTGGCCACACTAGTCGAGCGATGTCGTTATCCTGAAGGAAATAATTCACGAGATGTGCACGATGGGGGCCCGAATTGTCGTCCATGACGAAGTGCCTCGCCAATATGCTGCCGATATGGTTGCGCCATCGGTCGGTGGATGGCATTTACGTATAGAACAGCCGTTACGGCACCTTCCATGACCACCAGCGGAGTACGTCAGCCCCACATAATGCCACACCAAAACAGCAGGGAACCGCCACCTTGCTGCACTCGCTGGACAATGTGTCTAAGGCGTTCAGCCTGACCGGGTTGCCTCCAAACACGTCTTCGATTATTGTCTGGTTGATGGCATATGCGACACTCATCGGTGAAGAGAGCGTGATGCTAATCCTGAGCGGTCCATTCGGCATGTTGATGGGACCATCTGTACAGTGCTACATGGTGTCGTGGCTGCGAAGATGGACATCACCATGGACGTCGGGAGTGAAGTTGTGCATCGTGCAGCCTATTGCGCACAGTTTGAGTCGTAATACGACGCCCTGTGGCTGCATGAAAAGCATTATTCAACATGGTGGCGTTGATGTCAGGGTTTCTGCGAGCCATAATCCGGAGGTAGCAATAATCCACTGCAGTAGTAGCCCTTGGGCGGCCCGAGGGAGGCATGTCATCGACAGTTCGTGTCCCTCTGTATCTGCTCCATGTTCGAACAACATCGCTTTGGTTCACTGCGAGATGCCTGGACACTTCCCTTGTTGAGAGCCCTTCCTGGCCCAAAGTAACAATGCGGACGCTATCGAACCGCGATGTTTACCGTCTAGACTTGGTTGAACTACAGACTAGATGAGCCGGGTACCTCCTCCCTGGTGGAATGACTGGAACCGATCAGCTGTCAGATCCCTCCATCTAATAGACGCTGCTCATGCATGGTTGTTTACGTCTTTGGGTGGGTTTAATGACATCTCTGAACAGTCAAAGGGACTGTGTCTGCGATACAATATCCACAGTCAACGTCTATGTTCAGGAGATCTGGGAATTCAGAGACAAGATGTCCATCCGACCATCTGCCGACTGTGGGCATCAGTTTGTCGCTCGAGTCTGACATCATTATTTCCATCTCCATCCCTGACGCCCAGTCACCGAGCTGGAGGTGTGCTACGCTAGGCGATGGATGACGTTCATCTGGTGTCTTAGCCGCAAAATCGCCAGGGGGCTCGTCGGTGGGTTGAGCATCGTCAACTTGTCTTTGTTCTTGGGCTGACATTGTCAGCAGCGAACCAGGAACCGTTGGAGTGAAGTCCACAGCGCGGGCCGCAGAAAGATTTTCTTCATCCTCCTGTAACGTGAAGCATTTCGTGCGGACAGCATCCTCTTCTTGCGTCGTATGGGCGACTTCTGCTTGCTGGAAAGCGTGACCACGTCCTGTGGATCACGACAAACAGTTATCCGAGCGTGAATCTATCTTCTGGTGCCTTCATTCCTCACAGGGCGGAAGTGCAGACGTGGTCGCTGCTGTCGAGCTCGTCGATGGTTGCTAAGCAGGCCGCGTCATGGTGGGTTCGGAAACCGGGCCCGCTGGTGTCGGTAACTGGAACGGAACAACGTCCGTGTCCGTCATGTTCTTCGCTGCCTCAATTAATGTTTATTAGGCAGCGTCGTCAGTTGCGATGTAGGCATCGTGTCTGCACATGGTATCTGTACGAGGCTTCTCTGCAGGCGTTCAGAGCGAACATGCCCTTACTGCCCGTACCTCGTACAAGTCCCTGGTTGACCGTCATAAATGACTATCGCTCGGTAACCAACAACGGTCACATACGAACAGATGTCTTTGCGCACTTTGATTCGCACCTGACGTACTCCGTTCAGAACAAGATGTGTCTCGAACGTGTGCCACTTTTATTCCACGTAACTTAGTATCGCGTTCACGTCATTTGTGGCTGGAACTTAACACGCCAGCTCGAAGATTCGTATGGTCGGAACGCCGAGTCCTGCTTGGTCGACAGTCACTACACCAATGTTGCCGTCCGAGAGGTGGAAACGATATCCATGTGTGGAACGGCGAGTAAGCCGTTCGTATGCTGCTTCTTCTACAAATTTCAGGTAAACTGTGCTGGATAAGATCGAAAGGTGTATACCGAGAAGCTTCTGTGGATCAACGAGCATTACTTCACGCGGGAATCGCACCGCTTCGTAGGTCTAGGGTCGTGCGTACTGGGCATGGAACATTAATTTAATCGTGGTATTTCTATACGAAAGCGCCATTGTCGTTCGAGGAGATATGTTTACACTACAGTACCACAACGCGCGCGAGTAAATAACAGCCCGCTCGCGGAGCATCGCACAGAGCCCCGCGCACGCCCGCTTCGCTACACGGCTGAGTACTGACTCGCCCCTAGACCACAGGTGCACTGTACCAGCTGCTTACGTCAAGGAACTTCTTGTACCGGTACACAATCCAGTGGGGGAAGGGGCAATTGGTCAATGACTGTCGGCCACTTAAAATGTTGAACGCTGACTACGAGGTCTTTGCCAGATGTCACAGGGAGAGATTACGATTTACAAATGGCCACCAGCGACTGCAGGGACTTAATAGTGACTGCATCGGCGTGCCGCCTGAGAGTGGCAATCATCACCATCGATTTTGATTGGGCCCCAGTAGAAAGCACCGTATGGGATTTCCCCCAAACCCCATCGACAACTTTCAACGCCTTTCCGCTTACAGTCCAGGTCAACAGACGGCCCAATATGCATTAAGAGGTCTCTAGGGCATGGTTGCCCCCTTTCTACCTATCTTTATACAATCGCAGTCAGGCCACTCCTCAGGGGTCTCAACTGCAGGTATTTAGCGTTATCCAATGGGTCATCAACTTCCATTGTAGAGTGTATGCTGACTATCTGCTACTGCTGATTCTTTCCACCAATGCAGAGTACTAAACTGGATCGACTGATATGGACAGACTACGGACAGTCGTCTGAACATCACAAGTCAGTGGCATCAGGTATCAAGTATGGTCTCTGGCTGGGCGCTGTCGTTCCACTCCAGTCAGTTACTCAACTGAGATATTTAGGGATCACGTTAATGAAGGATGGCACAGAATGGCCGCGGTAAGCTGCCGATGGTTACTAGAGATTGTACGTATGATGGCGCAACGGAACTTGCTCTGGAACTTGAACCAGATGCAATGGATGAAATACCTGAGCCTCTACATGGCATCAAAACTCAGTCACGTGGCTCACGTCCTCAGCCTACTAGCAATAATAAGTCACAGACTTCAGGTGACCTGTGGTTATTTTCTATCCACAGGGCACATATTTAAGGTACATTACTACACACTCACCCATGTCCTACATGACGGAGGGCTGTGCCTGGTTATCGTTTAGGCGCGGGCAGCTGTCCTTTGTATGGGCAGTACATGAAAATAAAGGGCCAGTCATATGCCTCCCTCGGGGGTCACCTATTAGAAGTTTTGATGCCAGTCTATCAAGTCCCATCGGTGTCGGTGGTGCACGTTGCAATGCAATGCTTCCTTGTGTCGATAATTATTCTCGAATACAGTTACGTGATCTCGGACCTCCCTGCAACGCGCCCACCAAAGACAAATGATTTTCAAACCACCCTTCTGCAGACGGTTCCGCCTAACGTGGTACAAACCAACTCTATTAGCCACGAGTGTCGAAAACTATACAGCACTTCCTGCCCACCACCTTGTGCCTGACGCGGTTTTAAGTCACCACAAAAAAAAGTGACGCTCCACGCTGTCGGAGACTGACTGCCCCCTATGTCCTGACTATCACCTCCAGGACACCCATGACCCTGCTGCACGTGCTTGTCGTCCGGCGTTTGGCAACTGACAGAGAAGATATTAGATAGTTACCTCTATTTCACACCTGGAGTGATTGAGCCTTGGACCCTCCTACATCAGGATGAGTATTACTTTCCCCCCGCAAAATATCATGCACAGTGAGGTACCGTATGCTCCTCGCAAATTATTTTTGGAGATTTGTCTTAAGGACTTATGGGACCAAACTGCTAGGGTCATCGGTCCCTTAGCTTACGCACTACTTAATCTAACTTAAACTAACCGACACTAAGGACAACAAACACACACACCCATGCCCGAGGGAGGACTCGAACCTCCGACGTTGAAGTTTGAAACTTTTCAGGCAGGTAACTTACCACACTACTGTACGATTCGAACGCTGTCATCATAAAATCTGGAGGGACTTAGAAAGGGAGCTTTAAGACCCTCAGAGTGAGGACGCCAAATCCAGAGGGGTCAATTGTATTCATCTCTTTGTCTCCTAATACGATTTATAACCCCCCCCCCTCCCAACGCATCCTTCAAATACTAAATTGGTGATCCCTTGATATCTAAAAATGTGTCCTATCAACTGAGCCCTTCTTTTGGTCAAGTTGTGATACAAATTTCTGGTCTCCACAATTGTGTTCAGTATCTCCTCATTACTTACGTGATCGACCCGCCTAATCTTCAACACTCTTCTGTAGTACAACATTTCGAAAGCTTCTATTTTCTTTTTGTCTGAAATGCTTATCGTCCGTGTTTCACTTCCATACACTGCAGAGAAGTATCTTCAGAGAAGACTCCCTAACACTTAAATCTATATTCGATGTACACAAATGACTCTTTTTCAGAAATGCTTTTCTTGCCATTGCCAGTCTATATTTTATATCCTCTCTACTTCGGCCACCATCAGTTATTTTGCTGCCCAGATAGCAAAACTCATGTACTATTTTGTGTCCCGTTTCCCAATGTAATTCCCGTAGATCATGTGATTGAATCTGACTGCATTTCATTGCCCTTGTTTTGCATTTGTTAATGTTCATCTTATACCCACCTTACAAGACATTGTCCATTCCGGTCAACTGTTCTTACAAGTCCTTTGCTGTCTCTGACAGAATTACAGTTTCATCATCAAACGTCAAAGTTTTTATTTCTTCTCCCTGAACTTTAATTCCTACTCCACATTTTTCTTTGGTTTCCTTTACTGCTTGTTCAGTTCACAGATGAACAACATCGGGGATAGGCCTCAACACTGTATTACTCCCTTTTCAACCGTTGCCTCCCTTTCGTGCCACCCGTCTCGTTTCTGTACAAGATGTAAATAGCCCTTCGCTTCCTTTATTTTATCTTACTACCTTCAGAATTTCAGGAAGAGTATTCCTGTTAACCTTTTCAAAAGCTTTCCGTAAGTCTACAAATGCTATAATCGTAGGTTTGTCTTTCTTTAACCTACCTTCTAAGTTCTGAGAGATGTCGTAGTGTCAGTGTTGACTTGCGTGTTCCCACATTTCTCTTGAATCCAACGTGGTCTTCCGCGACGTCGGCTTCTACCAGTTTTCCCATTCTTCTGTGCAGAATTCGTGTTTGTATTGTGTAACCATGACTTACTAAACTGATAGTTTGGTAATTTTCACAGCTGTCAGCTACTGCTTTCTTTGGAATTGGAATTAATACATTCTTCTTGAAGTTTGAGGGTATTTCGCCGGTCTCATACATCTTGCACACCAGATGGAAGTGTTTTGTCATGGCTAACTCTCTCAAAGCTATCATAATTCTGACGGAATTTTACCTACCCCGGGGGCCTAGTTGTTCTTTTAGATCTTTCAGAATTCTATCAAATCCTTCTAGTAGTGTCACATCACCTATCGCATCTTCATCTACGTCCACTTTCCTTTCTATAATATTGTCTTCAAGTTGGTCTCCCTTGTATAAACCCTCCATATACTCCTTTCACCTTTCAGCATTCCTTTCTTTTTTACGCTATCTTTTTCCTAGTTAAATATGCTTCTAAATCCTTACGTTTGTCCTCTAGCTATACCTGCTTAGCCAGTTTTCTCTTCGTGTCAATCCCATTTTTAAAAAGTTTGTATTTACTTTCGCTCGCTTTACTTGCTTCATTTGTAAATTTTCTTTCATCAATTAAAATTAATACCTCTATTGGTAGCCAAGGATTTCTCTGAAGTCTTGTTTTTCTACGTATTTAATCCTGTGCTGCCTTCACTATTTCATCTCTGAAAGCTACCCACTCGTCTTCTACTGTATTCCTTTCCCCTGCTTTACTGAGTCGTTGACCAATGCTCCCTCATCTTAAGATGATGATGTCGGGGAAACTTGAAATTATTCTCAATATCATTATCCGTTACCGAGGTCCAGAGGTTCAAAGTTACCGTACGTAGGCACATGACACAGGCACGTAATATCCCGTCCGAGGCGTAAATGTAATTTTAACTGACATGTTAAACACACGGTAAGCGTTTTAGGGTCATCGCAAATGTTATGAATTACCAAGCTGTATATTTAGCCAGCATTTTTCGCCACTAAAACTTTATGATGCACTGTCTGTATAATGGGCACTTCACCTCTATACAATTATGCCCAAAGTGGTACTGTAATGACAGAAAATTGGCTAAGAAGTGTCTTAACTTACCTGAAAAGAACTTAAAATGACTCTAAAAATTAGGTAAAACTCGAAAGATTGCAAATGTAACAAAATTTTTCTAGTAATATTTTTTACTCTTTCAAGTTGCAAATCATAAGCCAGGTGTTATCAGTGAATTGCGAGCGGTGAGTACAGTGTCCAGAAAAAAGTATAAAGCAAACGACTTTGTGTTAATCTTATATTATGTGTACTTATTTGTTGTTTATTTGTTTCAATGTATATAAATGTGACGAAGAAAATAAATAAATTATCACAACTTTATTGACATATTTTGTGACATAGTTTTTACATTTTCTGCCATCCAGTCCTCGTTAGGTAGTCAAAAACCTCTTATTCGTTCACCTTTTTTGCCATACACTTCCCAAATTTTCTGTACAGGTGTTAAAGATGCTCTCGTCATGTCCCCGGAATAATGCCATTTTTTTCCCAGAAACGAAGAGTAGTTCCTCTTTTATCAGAGGTGTGCGTTATAACAAACAAGTGGCTACGTACGAATAGCTTTCTCCCTTTTACATTTCGGCGGATACTGTGTTGTTATTTAATGTAGAAACTAACATAATATACTAAAACATTTATCTTCCTGATAGGTCTACCAGAATAAAAATCCTGTAGGAGCTATATGCGTCGTTGTTTCTGTGCCAGGATTTGCAGTTAATTGCTATTTGTCACACAGCCGACAGCTGGAAAATTGAATAGTAAGTTTATCGTTCCGTCGACAGTAATTAAAGACGGAGCAATAGCTCAGATTGGGAAAGGAGAGAAAAGAAAATCTATAGATTCTTTTCAAAGGAAGCATTCCGGTATTCACTGTAGGCGATTTAGGTAAATAATGGATTTTGTAAAGGCCTCGTCGCTACTGATATGGTGGCCGAGTTGCCACTGTTGTTACAGTAGGCTGCGTTTGTGAGTTCGTGAAACGGTTTCTGGTACAGTACACCGCTAAGACCGTTTCTCCCTGCCACTATTACACAGCTATACCGCAGGGTCAACAATAAATTAGTAACAAGCTCAACAAATAAGTTAAAATTTTACTTATCTTTGTGACTTGTCGACTTGTCTGCAACACTGTTATAATATAACACTAAAAGGCTCTCAATGGCTAAATGCAAATAATCGTAGGTAAGCTTCACAGTACATAGGAAATGCAATTTACAACAACTGTCTGTCCACTTCTAAGAGTTTACTGAACGACATTCCCTGTCTAAGTCAGCTCGGGACGACGATCTATAACCAAGTGAGCAAGAGCTGCTTTTCTATCTTCCGAGTAGCCTTCTGTCCGTTGTCGTGCGGTCATTGGCGGATTGTACTCGGCCGGCATTGGCAAGTGGCGGGTCCCTACGGCACAGCCAGCAGTTCGCATACTTGCGCCTGTGGTGCTCTTGCCCTAGCTCTCTCTTGTTCCGTCGACACAGCTATGGAAAACCTAAATAAGGAAGGACGATCGGAGACGAACCACCGTCCACCTGAATACGAGTCTGGCGCCCGCGCGCTGCACCACCTCGCTCTGCGAGTAGAAGTCTGGCCGCCAGGAGGTAAAGCCACTGGTCCGAGCATGGGGCTCACAACCCGAACCACACGCCACTGTTAAGCACTAATAAAGGACTGGGTCCCTTACTTCGATTGCACATAATTCATTAAGGTCAATCCAACACATTTATTTCAAATAACATAAATGAAGCTACATTTGAATCTGTCTGACATTAAACATGAATAAAAAAAATTCAATATCAGCTGATTTAGTGCGTGAAGCGCGAGTTAAGCCAATAACCAGGTAAACTAAACAATTCAGCGTAATTCAAAAGAAAGAGAAAAACAAAGTTGAATCAATACACCCCACTGACAAATATCCAAAAAATCTTACAATACTACTCAAAAGAATACACTGAAGTGGGGAGCAGTCATTCACCCGACAGAACAGTTCAAAATCAGTTCAATAACACAGCTGCGTGCTCCAGAAAACAGCAAGACATTAAATACACTTCATTTGACGATTAACAAATACTCATTAACCTTACGCCACTCCTGTTTGAACTGCAGTGTCCCAAAGGAACAGGCGCTTATTCTGAAAGAACATTTTTTTATATGTTTAAATTACAGCTTTAAGGAATTCCAAATCATTACCATTTCTAGGCGGAGGCTGAGCCAGAAACACAGAATGCCACAAAAACACAGTTTTGCTGTGAAATCTTACAGGACACCCGGAAGCAGTAACAGACAAGGGGTCGGCACCCACAAATAACAGAGGCTAAGAGTCACGCTGGGAGCACATCCTACGAGAACTTGTTCACACTATGCTCAACACAAACTGTAGACATTCCGGCCAAACATCCGCTTGCCAGAAAGACAAAGCAACCAACAGGCCCACGCCATGCTTCTCACACAGGCACCTCAATTTGTAAAAACATCTAGGCCAACACCAACTCCGGACTCCCCTCTCACTGCGAGGCTTGGCACAGTTTATATGAAATGCCTTCCAGGCAACCAGTAACCGCCGCAGGAGTTTCACGATTAGCAAACAGCCCCAGCGTAACAGACATCACACATATGCTTACGCCCGAGCCACAACTCCACCAGTCTCACTGGCCGCCCCAAACCGACTGCCTCTCGCCGTCCCACGCGCCCCAGCCGAAAACGCAGAGATGCCCATGCCTGGGGACGCGCCAAAGATAACAAGCCGATCGCTGGTGATCGACCAGCGATCTGGCTCAGCCACACTGTGCCAAGAACGAAATCCACATTTACTTTTACGTGGAACCAACTGTACCTAGAACAGCAACACTTTCTTTTTCTAAATAAAAAAAACACTATTGTGTAAGCTACAGCAGCGAAAAGAAGGGAACCAGCGAAAAAATGCCCCTGTCGTGGCACAAAAGACGGGTATGTTCTTCTCTAAAACACTCTGACAGAAAAGTGGGAAACCAGCTGCCTCAGTCCTCATGTCGCCTTCCTCACCAAAAATTTTGGCATGAAACATAGTAGCGTTTTTTCTGCTGAAAGAGAGTATCAGAGAGACAGTGATGGTGGAAGAGAGTGGCTACAGCAGTAGATGAGAAAGAGAGAAAACTGTGTTGGTGGGAGAGATAAAGTGGCAGTCGAAAGAAAGAGAGATGGCTGAAAACAACAGCAGAGGGAATCAAAGACAGAGGAGATATTGATAGTCAGTGAGAGGCAGTAGCAGCTGGAGCAAAAGGGAGAGGATACAGTTGAAATGTCATTGGCAGCGTGAAGAAAGGCAAAAGGAGACAGTGTAATGGAAACAGGAGACAGTGGCAGCCGGATATATCGAAAATCAATGGGAGGAAAAAGGAGATACAGCTAGAGAGACTATCTAGACAATGACGGATGTGCTGAGAAAGAAGGCTTAACTACAGAGAGAGAATGAGGAAAAGGATTTAGAATGTTCTGTGTTAAAAGAGCATGAATATGTCCACTTTCTAAAACCTTTTGTGAGAAAGGAGAAATGAAGATTGAGGCACTTGGTTCCTCATTTTTCTGTCATCGTGTTTTAAAGACGAGGGTATTTGCCTTGATTACACTGCGGCAGGCGCGCTTCTTTCTGGAATAAAGTTACTTGATTTGATAGTGATCGGTTTTATATTCGTCAGGCAGAGACATAGTTTGTTGTCGTCTGAAGAATGACGTGAAGGTTAAAGCTGGTAGTTCCCAGCGGAACCACAAGGTAAGTACAGTCGCTGTCAGACGCAGCCACGATTGAGATCGGTGAAGAAGACTAATCCTCTGGAGACGCGTTGCGCCGCCGCTGCGGTGAAGTATACTTATGTTAGGGCGCAGCGCCTCTCGCCCTACTCTGTGTAGTCCAGTACTGTAGCAGTGTTACCATAGCTCAGATCCAGGAGCGATCTAGTGTCATTAGTCAGAACTATGTACCAAAGCTTTAAGTGCAGTGTGATATTTAACGTCATTCAGTACTATTCAAAATAATAACAGTTATCATTCAGTTCTGTGACAGCACCAATGTATATTATTCATGTGGACAAAGACTGCATCTGGTTTAAGTATTCCCACTTAATAAGTGTATGTTGCAGGTCCCATCCGATCTCCTCTAAAAGTCTTCTAGGCTACTATATATATATATATATATATATATATATATATATATATATATATATAGCTGAATATTAATGCAACACCCCGCTATCTGCACTTAACACTCCCATCACTACACAGGACATCAGCCTCACACTCCGCACTAAACGCAACGCTGCTCCCGGCCACACGATTGCATTACATTACCTACCGCCACCTCAAACACTGCCCTTCCTCCTTCCTTTCAATCCTTGCCACTCTCTACAATGTTATCCTTACCACTGGCTTCTATCCCGACCTGTGGAAAACCTCCTGTATCCTGATGTTCTCCAAACCCAACAAGCCTCCATCTGATGCCTCTTCCTATCGTCCTATCTGTCTCACATCGGTGTTCAGCAAGCTGTTGGAATCCATCCTTTCCCGGCGCATCCATCACCACCTCCACCAAAACCACCTCCTCCCAAACACCCAATGTGGCTTTCGACCTACCTTCTCTGCTGATGACCAACTCCTCCGCCTCACTCATCTCCTCTCCCTCCAGCTTAACTCCCGTCGCTCCGCCATTTTTGTCTCCCTTGACCTCGAAAAGGCCTACGACCGTTTCTGGCATCCCGATCTCCCGTTTAAACTCCAAACCTACGCCCTTCCTATCAACTACATCCGTCTGGTGGCCTCCTTTCTATCCCAATGCCCCTCCTATGTTACCATCCATAATGCCAATTCCCACACCTTCTACCCCTCTGCAGGTGTGCCCCAGGGCTCTGTCCTCTCCCCTCTCCTCTACCTCCTGTAGATGGCAGATATGCCCCCCCCCCAGCTCCAGTACACCTCTTGCAATATGCTGATGACACCGCATTCCTCGCCCTCGCTCCTACCCTCCACCGGTCCTAACGCCTTCTCCAGAATCACCTTGACCTTTTTGCTGCATGGTGTAACCAGTGGCTCCTGAAACTCAACCCTTCCAAGACCCAGGCCATCATCGTCGTTCATACCACTCGCTCCTTCCGGCTCCTGGATTTCTCCCTTACTGTCTGCGCCCGTCCTGTCCGCCTCACCCCCACCCTCACCTACCTTGGCCTCACCATTGACCGTCGCCTCACCTGGATCCCTCATCTCCGCTCCATCCAATCCAAAGCCCACACCCGCCTCCTCTCTGGCCGGACATGGGGGTTGCACCCCTCTACCATCCTCCACACCTACAAATCCTTAATCTGTCCCATCCTCTGTTATGCCAGTCCTGCTTGGATATCAACCCCCCCCCCCCCAAATTCTATAAGTCCCTCCAGATCCTTGAGCGTCATGCACTCCTCCTTGCCTTCCGTATACACCTCCCATCCCCCATGCGGATCCTCTATGATCTCATTCCTTTGCCCCATCTGCTCCTATTCCTTGAACGTATCCGCATCCTCTACACCTCCCGCCGTCTTGAACCCCCTCACCCCCTGGTTGCTCCTCTCCTCTCCCATCCCCGCCCCCTGCCACGTCTTCACCGTTGTGTCCCCCCTACCCTCCAACTCTACACCCTACATCTCCTTTCCCAAGGTGGCTTCCATCAACTCCCCCTCCCAGATGATGCCCTCTCTCCCTCCATTTATCCTTCCTGTCAACTCTGATCCTCACCCCCCTCCTTTCCTCCGTCCTCTCTCTGGGCTCCCTCTTCCTCCCCCCTTCCATCCTGTGTTTTCTCCCCGCCTACCCTCTCCCTATCTCCTTTCTCCCCCTCCCTCCCCGAGTCCTTTTGTACTCCCCTCCTCTGCCTTCCCCACTCCCTGGCACGTCTGCTCAGCACCACCCACCCCTCTTATGGATCCTCATCTTCCATTGGCTCCTTTCCCCCCTCCCCCTTCACTTTTACTCTCCTTCCCCCCCCCCTTTTTCCCGTCATCTGACCAGTTTCCCCCACCTGCTCTCGGGTGTGGTACGTTATATTTGTGCCAACATTTCGTGCAGTGTTTAAGTGAGTGTTCAGTGTTGTGCGTCTTTCCACAGTGTTGCGAACAGAAATCATGCTGTCGCTGGGTGTGCTTTTTATATCTCTTGCGAACAGAACCCAGACTGTCGCCGTGTTTTTTAATTGTCTGTCTATTATTTATCTGCTTCCTGTGTATTTTATTAGCATCATCAACCCTGTGTTTTATGTTTTAAGCTCCAGAATTTTCTGCCATTTTACCTCTAAGTCACCGATTTTATCGCCAACTGTTATTATTTTTTTATTATCTTCATCTTTTTAAAACAAATTCTGTAGGCTGAAGAGCGACGTACTAAGCTGCTGCCAGCCCGCCCCCCTTTAGGGGGAATCGAAACTCAATAAAGGAAAAAAATATTAATGCATGTAGGGATTTCAGAATTATCACTCCGCATTTTGTGGGCATGTACTGAGTGAGGGTCACAAAAAATGGTTCAAATGGCTCTAAGCACTATGGGACTTCACATCTGAGGTCATCAGTCCCCTAGACTTAGAACTACTTAAACCTAACTCACCTAAGGACATCACACACATCCATGCCGAGGCAGGAGTCGACCGTAGCAGCAGCGTGGTTCCAGACTGAAGCGCCTTGAACCGCTCGGCGACAGCGTCTGGTGAGGGTCACAACTACCAGACAATCCCACGTTCTATACTTAGCAAATAAAGGCCAAAAAACTCAACATGTTGGAAACCATGAAAATCAAGAAACATTTGGCCCACAGAGCTGATTTAATATTAAATGACAAAACTCAGCTCAGTACTTTCATTGTAGTAAACTTCACTTAATCGTCATAGTTTTCCAGATGTTTCCCACACTGTCTGTTTTTTTCTCTTCCTCCATTTTTCCTGTATTTATTTGTTTGTTTGTAATTGCTTATGTACTCAATATATTCTGACGATACAATTGTGACTTCTATCTTTTATTCTGTTTATGTATCCTTTCCATACATAATACCTCTTCAAGTCATTCTTTAGTACTGTTGACAAGTACTACGCTTTTGTTACTGGGATTCTAAACTTGTCATGTAGGTATTGCAAGTGCATCATTTGTAAAAGGAAGTTACAGTGTACTGGGGGGAGCGGCGATTTGAAATTCACTCTTCTTAAAACGTAATTTAAAATGTGCGAATACAACATTTCTACTGGTAAAAAATAGAGTTCTATCACACCACATCTCCAAATCTATACTTCTGATTTTTTATCGTGAGAGATACCTGTAAAGGGTATCGGTACATACGGTCTCAGATCGAGCACTGGCTTCTGTTTCCCAAATTTATTGTTAATGTTTTCCCTAGTTTGCTCTCTTTGTATTTATTTACTACTCTGCTTCTTACCTATTTGACTGCATCACGGCTGCACTGCCAAAGATGGCATTCACTGCATGTTCCTGCCTCAGCCTAGGTGAGTAACATCTTCCCCAACGTTATTTGGATATACTGCAACTTCTTTGACGACGTTAGTCAGTTAAAGTTTGATGATGTTCTTGTTAGCCGAAAACCCATGAACTAAATAGGTTACCGCTGTAGAACATACACAATAGTGGTTTTTATTTATAAAAAGAACGTGTTGTTGATCCACGTACAGTTGGTTTCACCTGCAGGAAAATGTGGATTTCTTAGGTCGCACAGCGTGGCGTTAACTCCAGGAGGCCAAAATTCTACTTTCAGAGAGACCGTCCTTCCTTATTTAGATTTTCGATGATTTCTCTATATCGCTTACGGCGAATTCCGGGATGGTTCCTTTGAAAAGACTCTGCATATTTCCTTTTCTCTCCTTTCCCAGTCTAAGCTAGTGCTCCGTCTTTATTGACTTAACTGTTAACGGGACGATAAACTTGCTATTCCTATTTTCCCACTGTTGGCTATGTGACAAATAACAAGTAACTGCAAAGCCTGGCACAGAAACAACAACGCAGATTGATCCTACAGGATTATTATTCTGGTAGACCTATCAGGAAGATAAAAATGGTTTAAAATGGTTCAAATGGCTCTAAGGACTATGAGACCTAACATCTGAGGTCATCAGTCCCCTAGACTTAGAAGTACCTAAACCTAACTGACCTAATGACATAACACACATCAATGCCCGAGGCAGGATTCGAACCTCCGACCGTAGCAGGTGCACGGTTCAGTACTGAATGCCTAGAACCGTTCGGCCACAGCGGCCGGCAATAATTATTTTAGCATATTTTGTTGGTTTCTAGATTAAATAACTATATAGCGTCCGCCGAAATGAAAATGGGAGGAAGCTATTCGTACTTAGACATTCGGTTGTTGTAAAGCACACCTCTGATAAAGGAATAACTACTCTTTGTGTCTGATATAACGGTGAATGGTGGCATTGTTCCTGGGATATGACGGAGCATCTTTAATACTTAGACAGAAAATTTGGGAAGAGTATGACAAAAAAGGTGAAAGAGTAAAAGGATATTCACTGTATACTGAAGAAGGGATGACTGAAACACAATCTCTCTCTCTCTCTCTCTCTCTCTCTCTCTCTGTGTGTGTGTGTGTGTGTGTGTGTGTGTGTGTGTGTATGTGCGTGTGCGTGCGTGCGTGCGTGTGTGTGTGTGTGAGAGAGAGAGAGAGAGAGAGAGAGAGAGAGATAGTAAGTTTGTGTCTCTTGCGC
Source organism: Schistocerca cancellata (assembly GCF_023864275.1). Lineage (NCBI taxonomy): Eukaryota > Metazoa > Arthropoda > Insecta > Orthoptera > Acrididae > Schistocerca > Schistocerca cancellata. The sequence continues at coordinate 218,531,706 of NC_064631.1, forward strand.
TGTCCCCTTTGCTTTTGTTATTGTCAAGTGAAATGTAAAGGACAAAGTGAGACTGTATTGTTGGAAAGAGACTGAGAGCACTTTTAAATAATGTAAAATGTTACGCAGTAATCAAGCAATGCGCCAGAGATAATATGACAACCGATGACGATCAGCAGCGCTATGTGCTCTGCGAAAACAGAGATAGATTATTCCTTGTATTGATTATGTTGAAGGTAGGTGACAATAGGTACAAGCCTTTTGTGAAATTGGTCTTGCGGTAGCGTTCGCGCTTCCCGCGCCCGGGTTCACGGGTTCGATTCCCGGCGTGGTCAGGGATTTTCTCTGCCTCGTGATGACTGGGTGTTGTGTGATGTCCTTAGGTTAGTTAGGTTTAAGTAGTTCTAAGTTCTGGGGGACTGATGACCATAGATGTTAAGTCCCATAGTGCTCAGAGCCATTTGAACCATTTGAGCCTTTTGTGAAATTAACGGATGTGAATGGACCAGAAGTTAGCTGATGCATCATAAACAGTGAATGTTGCACATGATTTAAAGCTTTCTCAAATAGCGAATAATGATGTCATCCCGTAGATGAGTCTAATAATTATTCTTGTAAGATTTATTAGGGAACATGTATATGAGTATAAATGGAATATATTTACGTATTATATAAGGTTCATTTCACGCATTTTCATTTGCTTACTTGATTCTTAATCTTTCATGCACGGTATTCGGCATTTTACAAGTCGCGAGGATGTGTGCAGGACGATTGGGTAGTAAGCAGTTTCTCTAAAGTCAATGCCCACTTTAGTAGATATTCCTTTAACCAGAATTCCCATACTAAGTGCAGGACTACAGCAGCTATTATCTCAACCTCCAGCACGGTGAACCGTCACAACACACAGGCAGACTCCCTTCCTCTTATCCGCCTTAGTTCCAAGGCACCAGCAGCAAGTTTATCTCTCGAATACTTCTGTTACACGTAATTGACGAGAGCGCTGAAACTTGTTACAGTAGGTAATGATACCTTGCATAAGGTAAGCAAAGTATTGGTGCATGTACCTTTGGCTGTGTACTGTATGCAGATGAAAGTTACCAGTTCCCAGTGTTTTGTATAACACATAGGAAGTGACTAAGTTATGATAACGAAAGAGTGTAGATTCTCTTAGTTGCTCAGATTAACTCATTGTGTCTGACTGGATCGTCCGCAAGTCTTTATTGTAGCCCACTTTTAGTTGCGCCAAAAATTGGAGGAAAAGTCCGCCTAGTATTTGATCATCAGATGATCAACAGAATGATTGCACCTGTCAGAATGCACCCAGGAAAAGACTTAAGATCCATGAGTGTAGTCAGTTGAAAAGTTCAGAGTTGTAGTTAAATGTTCCTAATCACAAATTCTTTTACAAATAAAATATAATGTAGCTGAGATGACTCAGAAACCATGCTTACATTGGTTAATGTGTATTAAATCGCATTCTAAGATCCTTCCACGAGGCCGTCTGCTCAGTTTTTGATGATCGGTCCTGAATGTGATTCACTAGCAGAAACAGTACTGACCTGGTATAGTTTTCATTCAGAATGGTAAGACTTAACCAATGAAAAGCCCTAATACTGCTTATAGAGCTTTTCCCAAATGAATTAAACAATAACTGAATATTGAGGGGCAGGTACCAAGCAATAAACGGTGATTTTTTTACTGTGATCTGCGATGTCTTAAGAATTGTCAGAAAAAGTGATAGGTCATGACTGAATGACCTTGAAAAGCACAATGAGTGAAGTTCTTAAAATAAAAAGCAGTGATAATCGGTAGGAACTGATTGCACCGTTGCCGCGTTTCTTCTGGGATTGATTTGATGTAATTACTTCGAGTGAAAAAAATCTGTTTGGACGCCAGAAACTCAATGACTGTGGAATATCCTACTGATAAAATGGGTAACTTATTTTAATTACTGTATCTAAATCAAATGCAGTCAGACTGATCTGAGGTCTTTTGTGATTGGGAGTGGAGAGCTGAGATTTTAGCAGCCGATGAGGTTGAGCTGAATAGCATTAACTGAAAAATACGTTTATGACATAACTTCAGAGGTTACAGTGAAGATTTCATCATAGCTGCGGGTCCACCAGCTTGAGAGGCCTCTTCAGGCACCACCAGTGTCCCTGTAACGAGCCGCAGGTGCGTACCTGTAACTGAGATCTGTGTAAAAACCAAGTTCGACTTACATGTTACAGCTCTTCAAATACGAGAGACTGTTCGAGGTGGCAGCCAGTTAAGGAATGTTTTAGGGAATCGGTTAAAAAAAATATTTAAAAGGCCCCGGTCAAGTATTTACAAGTTTTCTCCCAGAGCAACTTCCGCTGTGCCTACGTGACGTAAGTTGCCTGCCTTTCAAAGCCGAGGCAGTTGTGTCCAGTTAAAGCTGCTGACAAGAAACACCTTGACCCCTCTGCAGAAACTGCTAGCGAATTCACGCCATCGGTTTTAGCCAATAGCGTGCGTGGGAGACAGGTCACGTGTGTGACTCTGGAGGATCCTGCAGCGCAGAATACAGCTGCTCCTCTCCCTTGTGATCCAGACATCGAGCAGAACAGACGTCTTTCTTGAGAGGCAGAGCCTCTGGCTCTGCACTCCATCACCGGCCACCGACATCAATTAACTTGAACCGTCTGCCCTTCTGTTGCCCACGTATTAAGTTGTTCGACCTCTTAGGCTGACCTAAGCCTGCTAACTTCGGACTCTAGGCGCGCCCCTTGCATATCGTACAATGAAATATATACTCTATATTTTACCTAATTTCCTGTTCTGTCAGCTCTGGATGGCCACTTGCAAGACCTGACCGCTCGACCTCCTGTACATTGTCGTCGTAAGCGGAATCCAGCAACTTGTTACCCCCTTCCTTGCTCATGTACAAGACAACACAAGACTAGAGACTTTGTATCAAAGATGTTCTGAAAAGATTTTACTTTTGAAATTCCATAAATGTGTTAGTAACAAAGTTGCGCAGCCTAAAAAAACTCTAAAATCTACCGATTCTCATTTAGTAAAAATTTCAAAACTCATTCCAAATTCTACCATTACTTGAAAAAGTTAATTTATATCATATAACAATAAAAACTCAATGTAAATGGTCAATATCAACACTAGACTTTTCTTTAATAGGTTTTCACCTTAAAATACTAAAAAAAAATACATTCCAATTTCATTCAATTTATTCTCATCAACGGGAACTGGTACAACATAACAAATTACGCCACATTTAACAGACCATAAAAATTTAGATTTACCTTTGGTCACCAATCACCATAGGAGAACAACAGATAACTACGAGTACGCAGCGCAGCACATTGATGGTACAACAAGTATCAGTGCAACTAGATATTTCATGTGCATCAGAAATCAATACGAGGGTCGTCCATAAAGTAAGGTCCCACATCGGGACGGAGCGAGCTGGCTTAAATCTGACAACAGTTCCGTGTTCCTTGCTTCCCACACCACTAACATTTGTCAGTCCCACCTGACTGCGACGCTCAATCTTGTGCGTAGCAGCCATTAAAGATGGAAGGGAAATCTACGCTCCCGCCAAGTGTGAACTGCGTTCTGTGATTAGATTTCTGTGATTTAAGGGGACAACCCCTTTTGAAATCTATCGCCAGCTGACCGATGTGTATGGAGAAAAGTGTATGGACGTAAAAAAATGTGCGTAAGTTGTGTAGGGAGTTCACAGACGGCCGTACAACCGTACAAACGTGCACGTCGAGGCCTGCCGCTTGTGTTGGACGAGACAGTTACGAAAGTCGAAGGAGTTTTGCTTGCGGATCGGCGTGTGACTGTGCGGCAGATTCTAGAACTGATAGTGGACGCATCTAAGACCATCTTGGACAAGATTTTGACGGACATTTTCAAGTATCGCAATTTGTGTGCCAGGTGGGTGCCGCGGATGCTCACTGACGAACACAAAAAGAAGCGAATTGAAAGTACCCACAAGTTTCTGCGACCTTACGGGGAAGAGTGTGAGGAATTTCTGGATTCAGTTACAACCGGGGACGAGACTTGGGTCCACTTAATTCACTCCAGGGAGTAAGGAACAATCAAAACAGTGGTGGCATTAAAGTTCTCCAAATGTCAAGAAGTTCAAGCAAACGCCGTCAGCGGAGAAGGTGATAAATTCGGCATTCTGAGATAGTAAAGGCGTTCTGATGGCCGTGTACCTGGAAAGAGGCACAACATTCAACGCGGCAAGGTACTGCGAGATGTTAACAAACCTACGCCGGGCTATACAGAACAAAAGAAGGGGTTGCCTGGTAAAGGGAGTTCTCTTGCACCAAGACATCGCCCGCCCTCACGTAGCCAACACCACGACAGATCTCATCACCAAATTCGGGTGGGAAATTATTGTCCATCCTCCATACAGCCCTGATCTGGCTCCCAGTGACTACTATTTTTTTCCAGACTTTAAAAGAGCCTTGGGGGGAATTAAATTCTCAAGCCACGAAGAGATGAAGGCAGCTGTCCATTCCTTCCTGCACGAGTCGGGGGAGAGTGGTACGACCTGGGGAAGAAAACTCTTCCGGAGAGTCTCCAAAAATGCATAGATCGTGACGGGGACTACGTTGAAAAACAGCTAAAAGTCCAAGCATTCAGAATGTATAATTGGTTTTCCAATAAAATGATGTTTACTGTGTGAAAAAGCTTTGGAGACTTTAATTTACGTACAACCCTCATAGCTCAGCACGCCTTCAGGTAGACGTGCATGGTGGTTCAGGAGGAATGTCAAATAATTTGTGAGGTGATTCTGCAAGCCAAAATAAACCGAAAAAGTCCTATGAACATGTGACCAATTTTCGATCGTTACGGAGCTGGAGTGGGCTGAAGACTGCACACATCTATGAGTGAATATGAAGACAAGCATGGATATTACTTGCCAAATGCTGTGTAGGCTTTGTGGTCGACAGAATAACGGTGGGAAAGATGACTGAACCATCCTGCAAGAGGTGTGGGGGTTCCTTAACAGATGGCAGAACAGTGATGTCGCACTGACTCAACAGCTGCAAGCATCACCAGTGTGCAATCGTGGGTTGTATCAGTGAGCATTCATGAGGCTGTGTGCGTCTCATGCTTGAGTAATGTTTGGTTTATCACATTCATTGTGTCCATAAATACCAACAGCTGCATAGTTCACCCATGCAGTAATCACAGACATGTTGTTTGTGTATGAGCACAGTAATGACAGTGCCAATGTGGATGTGTGGAGATGTTTCCCTGACCGATGAACTCCCTCTACCCGGCTATTTCCCAGTTTTTTTCCAAACATTATGTGAGTCTGGAACATTATCCAAAGTACACATAACATCAGAACGTGAGGCCATCCAGTCAGCTGTGGAAAGGGGAGACATCATTGCAATGATGCAATGGCATCCCACAACCAGTACATGATGCATTAGCCGTCAGCTCGATACTCTATAAATCCGAGTGTGGTGTACATTACATTGCAAGAGCTTGTGCGGCCTGAGTACCATCTGCATACAGGTTACTCAGTAAGCAGACAACAGTTTTGTGAATGATTGGTTGTACACTGAGACATTGTGCATTACACTTTATTTACAGATGACGTTACATGTACACGCAATGGTATCATGAACATCTGCAATTCTAATACATGGATGATGGAGATCCCACTTGACACTAGGGAAACAAGATGCCAATTCATGTTTTCAGTAATCGTCTGGTGCTGTATGACTGATGATGTGGTGATAGATCTTCTGTTCCTGTCAAACCGCATGACAGCCACAGCATATGCACATTATCTGATTGGAAGACTTACCTGCTGTTTTGGAAGACATGAAATTAAAGCAACGATGGCAAATGTACCTGAAACATGGTGGATCATCGATTAAATGTACCAGACAAGTATTTCAGTATCTGAATAACACATTTCCTCAATGGTGGATTGGCTGTGGCGGACCCACTAACTGGCCTGTCAGGGGACACGACCTAAACCCATTAAATTTCAGTCTATTGGACTGGTTAAAGAAGGATGTGTACACTGTGGAGGTGGATACATGTTATGAACTCGTCACTCACATCACGTAGACTGTTGCTCACATTAAAGCCCGCTGAGATGATTTTCGGTGTGCAACATAACACACACTCCAATGCACTGACAAGTGCATTGAGATTTGTGGGGCATTTTATGATCACCATTTGTAGGACAGATCAGTCATCTGTCCCACCATTATCCTGTCCATCACAGCACCTACACAGCATTTCAGCACGTAATATACACGCTTGTCTTCATAATCATTCAACGATGTATGTAAGCTGAAACATCCCCTTAGAACAATTTATACACGATTGTGCTTAAACTGACACACAATATTTTTAGCGCAACGCAATCTGACTATCAAAGATCCCTGCAAAAGAATGGCCCTGAGTAACTTTAACCTATACCTTTCACAAATCACTTACTTCACAAAGATCTTCGTTACTCGAACTACTGCAATACAGCGAGCGCCACTACTGCTAGCTAAATAACAGATTCAAACTACTGAAGGCACTAACTATTGATAGGGATAGTTAGCAAATGAAGATATTAATAGAGAACAAACAATGTATTTACCTTAATAGTCATAATATATATAGCAGTTCATGATAAATTACAAAACTCCGCCATCTCTCTCCCCACATCCACCACTGCTGGCGGCTCACCTCCAACTGTGCAACGCTACGCGCTGTTCACATCCAGCTGCCGCTGCCCAACACTACAATGGCAGACAACAATGCAAACCAGCACACAGAGCGCTATGTAACGTTGCCAATAAGAAAACATAAACAGCCTACTTACATAGCCCCCATGCTCCCCACAAAAAATTTTACAAAATATTTTTGGGCAGTGGCCAATAACGATTTGAAAAAAATTTTCATAATTACAATAACAAAGATATCCAATGCACACACTTATTGATACAATGTTGGTCAAAAGCTAAAATTTTCTCACAGTCCATAAAGACAGTGCTGATCATTCATCATAATAGTAATTACAGTTTTTGTTTTTCACAAAGTCTCATTAGTAAAAGAAATTGCACAAAGTAGTAGTGGATTTCCATGCAGTCTTGAAGAAGTAGTGTTGTCCTTCCAACGGAAAGACAGTGCTGACTCTTGACATGCTGACAGGTAATGGGCCACAATGGAGCAAACCCACAGCAGAGTCATTCGAAGTTCTGAAGAATATTGGTAGGTAGGTCATCACAGGGCAGACCCACTGTAGTCCTGGTAGAGAGTATGGTATTGGTGGGCCACCAGAGGTGCAGACCCACTGCAGTCCTTGTAAAAATAATGGTACTGGTGAGTCAGCAAAGGTGTAGACCCACTGTAGTCCTTGTAGAGATGGCCAGCAGAAATCTGTTGTGACTGTGTGGGTGCACAATCACCATTGAAGAATCTTGCAGTTAATATAGCAAGTCCATAACCCACCACTCGTGCACTCACAAAGTTTTTTGAATTGTCCTTAGAACCAGCAATGCTGTTATCCAGTCCCTTGCTGAATTATTAACACACGTGCAAACACTATCAGTCCCTACTTCTCACATATTGTCCATATACTATGACCAACAGAAATGTGTGCATTGAAATGGAACTTACAAGTTACTTAATTTGATGAACTGCTGTCAATTACAATTTTATAACATAAGAATACAATGACAAAGGTACAAAATACATAATTAAAAACATAACAATACAGATAACATTTGTAGTAATATGGGCTTTACAAAAGAATTGAACTAACATATACATCAGTGTTACAGAAATTATGACATAAGGAAATACATAAAAGATCAGAATAACTTTTGAAACATCAACTTTACACATGAGCATTAAAACAAAACAGAATAAATAATGTCTAAGCATATTTACAAGGTAAATAACATATTATTAATGCCAATTATATTTGAGGAGAACAGTATTCCTCATCATAGTGAATGTAGCTTAATATTAAAAGAAGAAAAAATTCTATGAAACTACACAGAGACAGGAAGAAAACAAATACACAAGGGTACACAAACACGTAGTGGGATAACACAAAAGGAAAGGACAGGGTTTGTTTTACTGCAGTATTTTGCATGGAGATCTCCCTTCGTTCATCATTATTCCCAAAAGTCCTATCTAAGCCTGCTTTCTGTATCCTGTTCACATCCACTGTCAAAAATAGTTTTTCTCCACTGTACAGTATCCTTTTTTTTGCCCAAACCATTTTCATATAGCTTCTCAATACATTTCTTCCAAGTCATCATAGTTAGTTTCTTATATAGTCTACCCCTCTTAAGCTAACTTAAATCTACTGAGCTCAGATATATATACCAAGGGACGAGGCAATGCAGCATCACATAACAAATTAACACAAACAGCAATGCAAAAAAAAAATGGAAAATTGCAAAGCAAGCTATAGTAAATCTAAATTACCAAGCAATGCAACATTACAACTAGTATGAGCCAATGTGCAGCAACTAAAAATAAATCAGTAGTAAAACTGGCTTAACAGAATAATACAAAGTCAAATTCAGTAACACTATGCCTGGCAAACAGCAGCAACTTATACCTAAACATGACATAGCTCAAGCAGAAAAAATATTACAGTAAAAACAACAATGCAGATAAGGGAAATGTATATTCACATCTTAATGTCTATGTAATTAAAGTAGTGCACCACAAAAACTTATTGTGAAAAAAAATATTACCATGTACTTGAAAAGAAAATTATGTGTCCAGTTACTGTTACTAGTCCCTTCTTATTGTTCTTTCCTTTCCAAGTGCTCCTTTTTTAAAGAATGTGGATTACAAAATTATTATTTAATAGATCTGTTGACAGAAAGTGTTCACATTAGCAAATGCATTTTATTTTATAAAAGCAAAGCTGCAACACAGCTGGAAACCAGATATCAAGTGAAATAAGCAACTACGAAAAGCAAAGCATAAAAATATCATTCAATAGCCATGTGACATTTCATAAGTTAGTAGAAATTATCACAACTCTCGTAGAAAGACACTTGTCATAATCAGGTGTGCAGACGTAAAAATATTTCTCGTCATTTCATTAGGCATTTCAGTAAATATCATAAATTACGAGCTCCACAGTATGCTTTTAACAAGGAAATGTCAATAGCGAGCATAATGGCCTCCCCCTTTTTTTTTCTACCTGTGCTTCCGGAAAGGCACACCCTAATGGCTTGTTCTCCAGGTGTCTGACACAGCTGTGTGCCGACGACGCACGTGCAGGTGGTCACTTAACTTTCTTACGGAAATATTTATGACTGCAGTTTCCGCTACAGTGACAGTCTCATATAAAAACATTTCACAGGTCCAGAATTTGCGTTGCAAATGTGTAGAGACAAAATCTTATGAATATAACGGTGTCCAAAAAATTTTCGCCAGCATTGTGATACATTCACGCATTTACACACATTTCATAACTCTTAAAGTACGATTCTTGGTTTCCAACATCCTTTTTCACAAGTCAAGAGTCCCTAACTTCTATTCATTATTCATATACATATAAACACGTAATCACATTCCTCATATATGGTAGCATCATCTCATTGACATAAACATACCTCAACAGCATAATACACATCGTCGTCGTAAAATAACATCATAACACCTCAGTCAAATCTCAAAAACGTCGTAGCTTTCTGCAATAATTTCAAAACCTAAAGAAAATTCTCTGTCCATGTTAAAAGTGTCATCTACCTCAAACGTTCTTTAAAAATCATGATCCCATACCAAATACATCATTCAAAGCTCTCATAGTATCACAATGGTTCCAAAAAAATATGAACAGTGCACAAAGTACAGACAAAATACAATTTCGTAAGTGTGAAGTTACCCAACGGTGTAATTACGTAAACATGTGTCACTGACGTAGTAAAAAACATGTTTATCTCTCAGTTAAATGATCAGATAGCTGTGTAATTCTGTGTTGGAGAAATATGGTACCGATGTGTAAAGTTGTATAAGCAAATACCATATTAGCTAGGGCTCCTTGTGCTTGCCACACACATGGTACACAAAGTAAGCGTGTACCCCCCTGAGGATTAATGTAATTATACCCTCAGGTGTTACAGATTACATCAATGGAATGAAATGTATCACGAAAAACTTTCTTTGTAATTCAAAAATCTTTAAAAATAAATGTTTTAAGTACAAAATTAATCACTGAAATGCGTGTCCTGTAGCGCTAAAGGTGCATCTTGTTGTAAGATAATCTCTGTGGAAGTGTTGTAGTTATTTTCCTCCGAAAACTAAGTTCTGCAGAAGTCAATGTACTTACCTCATGATACACAAAAGTGAAATACTTTGCGTATAGATAACTTAGTTATTATGCTTATTGCCATGATGAACAAAGTACTGTGCTGTAACGTATTGTTGTGCTATGGAAAAGGCTGTCTCCTTGTAGCTATACCACAAAAGTTACTAATAAAACATGTTTTGCTTTCTAGAAGAATTCAGAAAAAACTGTGCAGATATAAAACAGATACACCGCAAAAGCAACAATGTAAATTGTGTCACACATTAGTAGTGTCGTAATATAACCGTGTAGCTGTCAAAGAAACCAAATACTAAGTCATCTTTAATCTCTCAGAAAGTACTTTAAATCCGGAATGTCTTTTCAAGTAAACCAAAATGTTGCATGTTAACAGTTTCTAAAGCATACTAGTAACGTGAAGTGGAACGTTTTATGGCAAAGACAAAGTTAAAAAGCAGATTATCTTTCAATAAATGGTTTTACATGTGAAATGTGGTGTAAACCTTTACTCTTCCTAGTACGCAGAGTTTCAACTTGAATGCAATTATCATACGGTATTCGTCCGTAAAGAATACGGGAATTTTGCTCAAGGTTAGCGTCAATGTTATTTTTCCCTGAGCCAGCCGGCGCACTCGGCAGCCTGCGGTGCGAGTCATTGTCTGTTCCTTTGTTGGCACGCGTCGTTATTGGGATTTGGAGACCTAACTTTTACAAATTCACTGTGTCGAAAGTGCCCTGCTCTATTTAATTCCCGCCAGTTCTGATGAAATTCAGGTCTGTTGTTATGATTATATCGTATGTCGTCATGTCAGTAATTCCTGTAGTTTCTTTCTTGTCGGTTAAGTGGTGGAGAATTTCTCCCTGAATTATCACTACATGGTGGACCGTTGCGTCTGAAGTTATTCTGTCTCCCTTGATAATAATTGTTTTGGTTCCCATATTGTCTGTTTCTCTGATTGTCTCTGTGATAGTCATTACCGTGGAGAGGTGATCTTTCCCTGTAATTATTACTACTCTGCCAACGGTTCTCATACGGGTGGTGTCTGTTTTGGTCACGATTTGTGTTGTGAGAATAGCGTTGTTGTGTCCAGTTATTATTTCTTTCATCGCGGAATTGCGATGGATGTGACCTGTAGTTGTTGTGTTCCTGTTTTCGCATTACGCGACTGTCAGTGTCAATTTCTAGTTCTTGTAACAGTCTCTGAAAAGCTTCAATGTCGTCTTTGCAACGTCCTGCTAAAATAATATGTCGTAAATGTTCAGGCAGTTTGATTAAGCAAATGCGGATGAGTTCTGAGGGGCTGTATGGGTTTGACAGGTACTGATTCTTGTGCAACATGTCTTCAAAATATTTCACAAGACTGGAAAATTCAGATTGTTCGAAATGTTTCATCATTATGATGCTATGTTTTACTCGGTCTTGTGTAGCTTGTGACCAATATGCTGAGAGGAACGCATGGTAAAATTCTCCTTCACTGTGACAATCTTGAATGACCGATCGCATTCTTACAGCTGGTTCATTCTCCAAGTAGCCACACATAAATTCTAACCTGTGCTCCAATGACCAGTTGGGAGGAAAACAATGAGAGAATTGATGAAGCCATGCTAGTGGATGAATGTCGTTGTCAGAATTCTTAAATGTTTTGAATTTACGTGTAGTAATGAACAGCTTATAGTAAAAATCATCATGTCGGCGAGTCGCATATCGGTCATTGTTACGTCGTTTCGGCGGTTCCATTTCAAAATTCGGTGCACCTTGCCAATTTCTTTCATAATTTCCGAAGTGCCCTGTGTTATTATTTTGTGGCTGTTCCGTATTTCTATGTCCCTCTTCCCGTATTGGGGCGCGAGTGTCCTCTGAAATACGTAATTCTTGTATTACCTGTGTCAGCTGATCTTATACTTCCCGGATTTCTCTTTTGTACTGCGTATTGATTTGATTTTGATTTTGTTTGAATTTTCTTATTTGTTCATACTCTTCTGTGTCAGTGAAGGCTACGGGTCTTGTGTCATTCAGATCATCATCTACCTTTGTAGATAAGTTAGTGACCTGATCCGAAAGTTCGGCTACTTTCTCCGATAGTGAACACATTTTCTCAGTGTGTTTTTCTGAACCAAGTTTCAGAGTGTCCATCTGTGTTGAAATCGAATCTACTGTGTCCTTTAAGTTTTCCTGAGTTTTTGCAAGTTGCGTAACTGAATCGGTAGATGCAACTGAGTCAATTTTAGCCCACAAGGTCTCATGATTTTCATGAACAATGGTTTGCAGGTCTTTTATGGCTGCTTCGTGATTCTGTAATGCATTTTCATGCCGCGAAAAAATAGGCTGAAAATGCTCACAAATTTGTGTTTTTACGTCATTACAGACCTTTTGACATTTCGATTCAATGTTATGTAACTCAGTAGTTAAATCTTCACGTGTTTGTTGAAGTGTGGTGTCTAACTTCCGAAGATTTTGTTCCATTGTGTCTAACTTTTGAAGCTTTTGCTGTGTTTGTCTCTGATCTTGTTCCATTTGTTGCATTAATTGCAATAATAATGTATTAGTGTCTGGAATCTGTTTCTCTATGCTTTTTGGCAGTGCATTTTCACCGGCATCATTCACATTTTAACAAGCAGAAAATGTGCCTTGACTCATTTGAGAAAACGGTGAGGACGCAAAACCGGAATCTACAGTATTTGCAAAATTGTGTCCTATCATTTCGGATTCCTGAGGCGAGCTGTTGCCGACCGATCGATTGATAATGCTTCCCTGTTCACTACCTGTTTGACTGTCTACACCATTATTTGCCGCCCGCTCCATCTCCCTATGCACAATTACCAAATTACTACTTCGAATGTCTGTTAATTCACTACCCAGTGGTGCTGATAAGCTACGCTCGTCGTCACTATTATTTCTCAGTTTACTTTGAAGCCTAGTGTTACGTTTTTCACACGTCATTATTGTCACAATATTTCACACGATAACACAGAAAAACACAATTTGAAGAGCAAAAATAAGAGAACACATTAACATAGCACTGAAAATAATATCTCTTTAATTGCAAGTGCAGCTGCGAAATACTTGGTGCAGATCTACGTGCATGCCACAGCTGTTTTACTGCACAACAATGAAAAACTACAACTACAAAGGAAATTCTCTCTATAATTACGCGCTAGCAATAAACAAAAGCTACACTAAATACACAAACTACAAGAAAAAATCAGAAGATTCCAGTGAGATATCCTTGGCTAAGGGTCGACATATTAAACGTCCCCTTATAACAATTGTACAAGACTATGCTTAACCTGACACACAATATTATTTGCGCAACGCAATCTGACTATCAAAGATCCCTGCAAAAGAATGGCCCTGAGTAACTTTAACCTATACCTTTCACAAATCACTTACCTTACAAAAATCTTCGTTACTCGAACTACTGCAATACAGCGAGCGCCACTACTGCCAGCTAAATAACAGATTCAAACTACTGAAGGCACTAACTACTGATAGGGATAGTTAGCAAATGAAAGATATTAATAGAGAACAAACAATGTATTTACCTTAATAGTCATAATATATATAGCCGTTCATGATAAATTACAAAACTCCGCCATCTCTCCCACATCCACCACTGCTGGCGGCTCACCTCCAACTGTGCAACGCTACGCGCTGTTCACATCCAGCTGCCGCTGCCCAACACTACAATGGCAGACAACAATGCAAACCAGCACACAGAGCGCTATGTAACGTTGCCAATAAGAAAACATAAACAGACTACTTACAAAGCTACAACCCAATGCAGTTTCGTAACGATCGTAAATCAGACACATGTTCGTAGGACTTTTCTGTTTATTTTCACAAGTAGAATCACTTCGTAATTAGCATTCCTCCTGAATCACCCTGCATTCCGAAATAGGCCATCGTAACACCGCTACATTTGTGTAGATACCACTTGCACTAGAAAACTTATCAGTAAACTGGCCTAACGGATCGTGGTGCACCAAATCTAATTTAGAATTTGGGGGCGGGGGGGGGGGGGAGGGGAGAAGGGGGGCCACCCCTAGTTGGTGCAAGAACATTTCTTGTACTGATACTTTTAATTAAAAACACACTGGTATCCAATATGAGAAGGCTGTGCCGACTGTGGCTTATCACAGATTACCAAATCATCAGCTCTTAGCCTACAATGAATGTAACAGACTGGCAATGCCGTTCCTGATATACTTGATCAGGATACATGAGGGGTGTAACAATTTCCCAGACGCTTCCGCTAACGCGAAAATTCCTCGCTTTCATCTCACTTGTGTCGCCGTAAAAACAATTCTGGACGAGAATCACGAATACAGCCTTCAGTGTAACACATATGTATAAATCCGTAATCACGTCCTGCCACAAGTAAAATGTCACTGTTAAACAATGAGCATAGAGGGCGAGAAAATTAACGAACCACTGCTTGCTATATTCCAATTTGCTTAACAGTGCATGTAGGGAACATGGAATGATTACACTTATACATCAATAGCACAAGCTATTTTGAGGTATCAGATGTCGATTCATGCTGTAAACCCCATCGTTCGTGGTGTTATCTCCATAGGGCGCCAATGCAGGCACCAACTCGGGCATCCAGTCGGTTGTGCAGATGGGGAATATTGTCCTGGGGTACGTTATGCGAGCTTTTCGAGCTCTTCACTTAGTTCTGCAAGAGTTGCTGGCAGACGAGTCACAGAGTCACTTTCATGCCATCATATCCCACACGTGTTGATTGGAGACAAGTCCGGAGATGGATCTGGCCAGGGAAGTTGCTGCATGTCTTTGAGAGCACGTTGTCTTTCACGGGCTGTGTGTGGGCGAGCATTACCCTGTTGGAACAACACATCACCCTCTTGTTTCAAGAACTGCAAAAGTACGGTTCTAACAACTTTCTGCACGTGCCGAAGGCTGGTTAGTATCCCATTCAGAAACATCAAAAGCAAACGAGAGTTCTAGCTTATCGCACCTCTGACCGTAAGGCCTGGAGTGGAAACAGTGTGATCTCGATGTTGCACTATACGAGACAGTGGTCACTGGGTCTACGTCGTATGCACAAACGACTATCACTTGCAAGCAGGCAGAATCTGCTCTCATGGCTGAAGACATTGGCGCGCCATTCCATCTTCCAAGTGATCCTCTGACGCACCATACAAGCCGAGCACGTCGACCCCGTAGCATGAGTGGAAGACGGGCTAGAGATCTGTGTGCCCTTGGTCCCACTACAAATAACCCGTTTGCAACAGTTCGTGTTCACACGTCTGGGCTCACAAGCCCTCTTGTCTGCGCTGTGGAAGCTTTGCGATCTGCCACTGAAGCTCTTGTAATATGACGATCGTGGCTGGCGTCTGTGGAGCATGGACGTCTCTGTCATAGGGCACACACAGATGGCGCTCTGGTAACTATGCCACTACGATATCTGCTGGGGGACGATACTGAAACCATTATCAGAATGACTATCGCCTCCAGGTGGCATATTCCGTCATCGGATCAAAGCCAGCATCCTCTTTCCTGGTGTGCTATTTTCCACCGACAGTGTAAAACGATATCAGAGCTGAAGTACGTCACAAAACCAATCAAGTCAACATCAATGAACGGGGTTCAGTCAATAACCACTTATCTGCCTTTTGCGTCAGTGAGCCTGTAAACTATTGTAGTACCACTCCTATCCAGCTGATAATTCGAGTAAACCACGCAGAAGTCAATATTCAGCAACTGTAGACTCACGATGTGGCTGCGGACACCGACCATTAACACCTTGTCCTATCGTGCTCGAGCAGTAATACACTACTTTCGTGATGATTAGGAAAGTCTCACTTGCACCAAATCTTCGAGCCGACAGACAACTCCTCGATTCGGCTGTGCACTGCGTGTTTGCCACAGAGGGCGCTCCAACAGCCCAGAAGCTAGTTGCCGATTAACACCGCACTGTGCGGCAGCCACCAGGGAAACGAGCAAGTTAAAATCACTGGAACGATATCCATCTCGCACAGTCTCGACTACAGAACTTTATCCTACTCGAGAAGGTTTAATCTGGGAGACTTACATTTGCTCAATCACTACGCTTACACCCTTCAGTTGTGCAGTACCCACAGTAAGTAAACACTGAATTGCCCGCCTGGCTAGCCGCGCCGTCTAACGCGCTGCTTCCCGAGCGGGAAGGTGTGCCGGTCCCAGGCACGAATCCTCCCGGCGGATTAGTGTCGAGGTCCGGTGTGCCAGTCAGCCTGTGGATGGTTTTTAAGCCGATTTTCCATCTCCTTTGGCGAATGCGAGCTGGTTCCCCTTATTCCGCCTCAGTTACACAATGCCGGCGATTGCTGTGCAGACACAGTCTTCACGTACGTGTACACCATAATTACTCTACCATGCAAAAATATGAGGTTACAATCGTCTGGTATGAGACGTTTCCAGGGGTCCACTGGGGGCCGAACCGCACAATAGCCCAGTGTTCGGTGTGGGGTGATGGTGGGGTGGGTGGACTGCTGTGGCCTATCGTGGGGTTGGGAGTGACTGAGGAATACAACGAGACGAAGCCCCTCTGTCGGTTCTAGGTTCCCGATTTAATACAAAATGCACAAACGCTGAATTACCAAGGGTCCTCTGAATTGGAGCAGCAGTTTCTTACTTTTCTGTGGCCGTACTCACTGCACGAAAAATTTAAATCAACACCTTATAACCAACCTTGTGACTAAAAGGCCGCCTTTTCCCATTATACCATAACTGTTCTCACATCTCTGTTGTGCCGCTCCTATGTTCTTCCACGCTTTTCGCTGTTGTTATCTGATAGTGGCAGGAAATATTTTCGGAGGCAACAATTCGTTGGTTCTCACAGACTGCTTAGCGGGGAACTGGGTACATAAGGAAACCTCAAGTGTGAGAGAGTGCTCAGATGACTTTCGTGTTTAGCTGTATTGAACTCGTATGCAAGACAGTTTAATGTCTCATCCCACACCACCTGGTTCATATGATGATACACAAGGAGAACCACTCGCAAATTGCGGTTAACACTCTCCACAAGGGAGATGTTGCGATTATACGGGGTGGTGTACGGATGTCTAACTCCCATGCTGAAATACAAGTTTCTAAGTTCCCTAGATTAAAGGCGGTTGTACTATCAGAAGCCAGGGTCTTGCTGGTGTCAAACACCGCGAATATCCCCTTCAACGGATTTACCGCAGCTTGCGTCGACGCCGCTCTGGTATCGAATGACCAGGTAAATCTGGAGAAGTCATAAACAGCAAGAAATACACATACATTCCCTCTTTGGGTACCAGGTAACGGCCCGACGGTATCCTCAAATACTTTCTCCACGGGTTCCTTTACCGGTTTGGAAGCTAAATATTCGGTTAAGATATCCTGAGTAAATTTACTCAGTACACACACTTGACATTCCTTAACAAATTTCTTTATATTGATGTCCATTTCGGTCCAGAGAAATACTCTCCCACTTTTTCCATAGTCTTATAAAATCCCAGGTGTCTACCCACAGGAGACACATGAAAGTACTGTAGTCTCGGTGGATATAACTACCTTCTGATTGTGATCACCGCATTTTTGATAACATAACATACCTTTCCTTAACGAGAAAAATCCTCATCCCGATTTATTTAAATGAAAATATTCTTGACCTTCTGATCTTGATTCTGGGAACCCTCTATAACCTGAAAAGGTGCCGGTAACTATGGTAGTACAGCATCTCCTTGGAACTTTCTGCTAACAGTTCAGACTCCTGCTGAAGTCGCTGTTGGACCTCAAACATGTGGCTCAAAGCACCTGCCATAACGTCGTCCACCCCTATATCTGCCAAAACTGGAACTTAAAGGCCAATGTGTGGGCAGCCCCCCTCGCTATCCTACCGGTTTTTCTGGGGCGACGCAGAATCTACCTAAGGACTTAACTGTCAGTTTCCAGCTCAAAACGAGTGCATTTAAGATACAGCTTAAACTTCTCTAAAGCAAACGGGACAGCCAAAGCTTCTAAGTCATAGACCGAAACCTTCGTTCCAGATGGTTTAAGTCATGTGAAGCAAAAGCAACTAGCGAATGCCTTCCCGATACTGTTGTATATAATGGCTCCATTGCCCATCTGCGAAGCATCAGTTTGAGCGATGAAGGTCTTATTGAAGTCTGCCTATGCCAGAACTGGTGCTGCCCTAAGTGCTTCCTTAAAGTTTAAAAATGCAACGCCCTGTGACTTAGTCACTGAATCTTAACATATTTCCTTCTTAACATACTAGAGGAAGTCGCCTTCTGGGCAAACTACCGTCATACCAACGAATCGTGTCATCTGATTTACATCAGAAGATGTACGAAACTTCATAATGGGCCTCCCACAGTCAATACATAGCCTTTTGGCGAAGACAGCATGCCCCAAAAACTGTATCGAGGAATTTGCAGATTGAGCCTTATCTGTGTTAACTGTAAGTTCCACCTTCCGTAATCTCTGAAATATAGTCTCAAGATGATTCAGATGCTTCCTCATAGAACAAATGTACACCACCACATCATCAACGTTGTGATAAAGAAACTTGAACTCAGTTCCTCCAAACACAGTTTCTAGTAACTGAGAGGAAACAGCTGCCCATTTGGACAGCCAAAGGGGACTCGGTTCAGTTCAAAAAGGTTCCAGTCTGTGCTAAAAGCAGTTAACAGCTTGTAAGTCTCCTCAAGGGGTACCTGGTAATATACCTGATTCAAATCTAGACTGGTAACAACTTTAGGATTCTTGAACCAGACAAAGCATAAATGGAGATCGGGGAGAAGAACAGTTGTTGTTGTTGTGGTCTTCAGTCCTGAGACTGGTTTGATGCAGCTCTCCATGCTACTCTATCCTGTGCAAGCTTCTTCATCTCACAGTACCTACTGCAACCTACATCCTTCTGAATCTGCTTAGTGTATTGATCTCTTGGTCTCCCTCTACGATTTTTACCCTCCACGCTGCCCTCCAATGCTAAATTTGTGATCCCTCGATGCCTCAGAACATGTCCTACCAACCGATCCCTTCTTCTAGTCAAGTTGTGCCACAAACTTCTCTTCTCCCCAATCCTATTCAATACCTCCTCATTAGTTACGTGATCTACCCACCTTATCTTCAGCATTCTTCTGTAGCACCACATTTCGAAAGCTTCTATTCTCTTCTTGTCCAAACTAGTTATTGTCCATGTCTCACTTCCATACATGGCTACACTCCATACAAATACTTTCAGAAACGACTTCCTGACACCTAAATCTATATTCGATGTTAACAAATTTCTCTTCTTGAGAAACGCTTTCCTTTCCATTGCCAGTCTACATTTTATATCCTCTCTACTTCGACCATCATCGGTTATTTTACTCCCTAAATAGCAAAACTCCTTTACTACTTTAAGTGTCTCATTTCCTAATCTAATTTCCTCAGCATCACCCGACTTAATTTGACTACATTCCATTATCCTCGTTTTGCTTTTGTTGATGTTCATCTTATATCCTCCTTTCAAGACACTGTCCATTCCGTTCAACTGCTCTTCCAAGTCCTTTGCTGTCTCTGACAGAATTACAATGTCATCGGCGAACCTCAAAGTTTTTACTTCTTCTCCATGAATTTTAATACCTACTCCGAATTTTTCTTTTGTTTCCTTTACTGCTTGCTCAATGTACAGATTGAATAACATCGGGGAGAGGCTACAAACCTGTCTCACTCCTTTCCCAACCACTGCTTCCCTTTCATGCCCCTCGACTCTTATAACTGCCATCTGGTTTCTGTACAAATTGTAAATAGCCTTTCGCTCCCTGTATTTTACCCCTGCCACCTTCAGAATTTGAAAGAGAGTATTCCAGTCAACATTGTCAAAAGCTTTCTCTAAGTCTACAAATGCTAGAAACGTAGGTTTGCCTTTTCTTAATCTTTCTTCCAAGATAAGTCGTAAGGTCAGTATTGCCTCACGTGTTCCAACATTTCTACGGAATCCAAACTGATCTTCCCCGAGGTCGGCTTCTACCAGTTTTTCCATTCGTCTGTAAAGAATTCGCGTTAGTATTTTGCAGCTGTGATTTATTAAACTGATAGTTCGGTAACTTTCACATCTGTCAACACCTGCTTTCTTTGGGATTGGAATTATTATATTCTTCTTAAAGTCTGAGGATATTTCGCCTGTCTCATACATCGTGCTCACCAGATGGTAGAGTTTTGTCATGACTGGCTCTCCTGAGGCCATCAGTAGTTCTAATGGAATGTTGTCTACTCCCGGGGCCTTGTTTTGACTCAGGTCTTTCAGTGCTCTGTCAAACTCTTCACGCAGTATCTTATCTCCCATTTCATCTTCATCTACATCCTCTTCCATTTCCATAATATTGTCCTCAAGTACATCGCCCTTGTATAAACCCTCTATATACTCCTTCCACCTTTCTGCTTTCCCTTCTTTGCTTAGAACTGGGTTGCCATCTGAGCTCTTGATATTCATACAAGTGGTTCTCTTCTCTCCAAAGGTCTCTTTAATTTTCCTGTAGGCAGTATCTATCTTACCCCTAGTGAGACAAGCCTCTACATCCTTACATTTGTCCTCTAGCCATCCCTGCTTAGCCATTTTGCACTTCCTGTCGATTTCATTTTTGAGACGTTTATATTCCTTTTTGCCTGCTTCATTTACTGCATTTTTATATTTTCTCCTTTCATCAATTAAATTCAATATTTCTTCTGTTACCCAAGGATTTCTATTAGCCCGCGTCTTTTTACCTACTTGACCGTCTGCTGCCTTCACCACTTCATCCCTCAGAGCTACCCATTCTTCTTCTACTGTATTTCTTTCCCCCATTCCTGTCAATTGTTCCCTAATGCTCTCCCTGAAACTCTCTACAACCTCTGGTTCTTTCAGTTTATCCAGGTCCCATCTCCTTAAATTCCCACCTTTTTGCAGTTTCTTCAGTTTCAATCTGCAGTTCATAACCAATAGATTGTGGTCAGAATCTACATCTGCCCCAGGAAATGTCTTACAGTCTAATACCTGGTTCCTAAATCTCTGTCTTACCATTATATAATCTATCTGAAACCTGTCAGTATCTCCAGGCTTCTTCCATGTATACAGCCTCCTTTCATGATTCTTGAACCAAGTGTTAGCTATGATTAAGTTATGCTCTGTGCAAAATTCTACAAGGCGGCTTCCTCTTTCACTCCTTCCCCCCAATCCATATTCACCTACTATGTTTCCATCTCTCCCTTTTCCTACTGACGAATTCCAGTCACCCATCACTATTAAATTTTCGTCTCCCTTCACTACCTGAATAATTTCTTTTATCTCGTCATACATTTCATCTATTTCTTCATCATCTGCAGAGCTAGTTGGCATATAAACTTGTACTACTGTAGTAGGCATGGGCTTTGTGTCTATCTTGGCCACAATAATGCGTTCACTATGTTGTTTGTAGTAGCTAACCCGCACTCCTATTTTTTTATTCATTATTAAACCTACTCCTGCATTACCCCTATTTGATTTTGTATTTATAACCCTGTAATCAACTGACCAAAAGTCTTGTTCCTCCTGCCACCGAACTTCACTCATTCCCACTATATCTAACTTTAACCTATCCATTTCCCTTTTTAAATTTTCTAACCTACCTGCCCGATTAAGTGATCTGACATTCCACGCTCCGATCCGTAGCACGCCAGTTTTCTTTCTCCTGATAACGACGTCCTCTTGAGTAGTCCCCGCCCGGAGATCCGAATGGGGGACTATTTTACCTCCGGAATATTTTACCCAAGAGGACGCCATCATCATTTAATCATACAGTAGAGCTTCATGTCCTCGGGAAAAATTACGGCTGTAGTTTCCCCTTGCTTTCAGCCGTTCGCAGTACCAGCACAGCAAGGCCGTTTTGGTTAATGTTACAAGGCCAGATCAGTCAATCATCCAGACTGTTGCCCCTGCAACTACTGAAAAGGCTGCTGCCCCTCTTCAGGAACCACATGTTTGTCTGGCCTCTCAACAGATACCCCTCCGTTGTGGTTGCACCTACGGTACGGCCATCTGTATCGCTGAGGCACGCAAGCCTCCCCACCAACGGCAAGGTCCATAGTTCATGGGGGGGGAGAAGAACAGAAATTTGATGAATTCTCTGTAACCAACTGCTGATGTGACTTCTCTGAGACGTACCCACGATGAAGATAAAGAGGTGATGATGGCAGTGGTAGGACAAAGCGGGCATCAATACGTTTGTTAATATGGGTTAATGCGGGATGCCTACACCAGGGGTAAGTAATCACTCAGGGGCAAGGTAATAACCTCCTGGGGATAATCGTTCCTTTTGATTGACAGGTCCTTAACCTATTTCCCTCCGACCCCTCCCCATCTCTCTCCTCCTCCCAAACCCTCAGGGAATCTCCAACCCACCCCCCTCCCCCTTGCTAATATAGGTACACTTTCACGTCTGAGTTATTTGAATAGCCCTCTCCCACTCTTATCAATCTGATTGACTACTTGATTAAATTAAACAATTAATTAACACCTCCTCCTCTGGTAAATCCCTCCAAACCCTACCCTGCCACTCCCCTACCTAGAAATTGACAGTTCTGTGCAGGAGAGGAACGAACTCAAGACAAGAAATTGAATTACATACATGACAGTATATTGTTTATATACAAATAGGTCAGCTTTCAGGGGTTGGATTTCTGTTGCTCGTCATTCTCTGCTGTTTGAGAAGATACAGGTCTTGTAAGAAGTAATTACATCGATGGATTTTTTTTTATTCTGATCGCACAAGGAACACCACATGATGAAACACCCATCACACATAATTATGCTGTTAAAAATCATTCAATCGTGAAGCATGCACTGTCCATTGGACCGCACAGAACGCCACCTACACAGGCCACGCCACATCAGCGACAGCCTGCGAAGCAGCCACCAAACGCAGTTATCTGCTCGGCCCCTGTGACTGACAGACCGGATGTCACACTAATCCTCGAAACAAAGCGTCTGAGAAATTCCTGTTGAAACACATGCTCTTTCTCTTTTGTCCACGTGTCCTGCTAGGCCTGCATGCGCTGCCAGCAGCAATTGAACCATTCTGCAAACAAAGCATTGTTTACCTGGTTAATGCATGTGGAATACTGATGCACATGAGAACTTCGTCCTTCCAAGCAGCCCGCATCTCGTGGTCGTGCGGTAGCGTTCTCGCTTCCCACGCCCGGGTTCCCGGGTTCGATTCCCGGCGGGTCAGGGATTTTCTCTGCCTCGTGATGGCTGGGTGTTGTGTGCTGTCCTTAGGTTAGTTACGTTTAAGTAGTTCTAAGTTCTAGGGGACTTATGACCACAGCAGTTGAGTCCCATAGTGCTCAGAGCCATTTGAACCATTTGAACCTTCCAAGCAAATGTCTGTTTGAGAATCGATTCTGCCATGGCCTGTAAACTGTCCCAGCCCTCCTGGTGCATTTTCTTGTGCTGCATTTCACAAACTACTTTGGGAGTTATTGCATTTGGTGTTGCAGAATATCGTCACATACATGACTTGAAGATATCACAGGAATTAAATGAACTACTGCACAGAGAGAGAGAGAGAGAGAGAGAGAGAGAGAGAGAGAGAGAGAGAGAGAGCTTTGCAGATGACGTAAGAATATTTAAACAATTTGAGGAATATCTCCACCGCCACACCTGAACGCATACTCTAAAAGAAAAGATCGCGAAATATTTGTGAAACTGTCCCTAATTCACTTTGCGCGATTTTGCGGAAAATACACTTGTTCCTGAGGACGAACTCCTACAGATGCTACTAAATCCAATTGAATATGGCTCTAAACGCACTTTCAAAAAGATCGCTGCACAGTAGCTTACGTTAGTTTGGCTATGGATACTGCCACTGACCCTTGAAAAAGATTGCGGCCCTCTTGCGAAACTTCTCAGTCTTTTTCCTCTACTCCAAACCATTTGCATACACAAACAAATTAGGTAAAGTATTTAACACCGTTAATATACATGGTGGTCCAAAAGTCCAGAAACACCCTCATAAAATTAAAATGGAGTATCAAACAAGGAAACAGAGTCCCTACACACGAGGAACGGGAAGGGGGAAACTTTATAGGCTATGCCACCAACATGGCGGGCACCTTGAAAACCGCCATCTTGGATTCAACTCCAAAATTTCAAATGGGCATGTGGTCATGTGACATATCAAACAGATAGAGAATTTCACCAGAAAAACAATGCCGTTGTTATTTTAAACATAGCTTTATTCATCTTGGCTTATAGCCAGTTACATGTGGCAGCGGTGGGACGCTCGGCAGCATGTGTGTTATGTGCTGGAGAGACATAACGCCGATGTTACACAGTCCCGAGAGACCACTAACAGTCACAGGAATGGCTCGATATGTTGTCCATTATGTTGGATTGTGAATGCTATCCTCCGACCTCAGACCTGATGAACTTTGACCAACACATCTGGCTGAATTTGACCACATGAATTTGCAAATGTTGCTTTAAATAATTTTTATCGTAAACACTCACACAGAAAACTCTGCACTCTACTGCCAGATGTACATGTAAGAGAAAGCCAGTATGGCAAAATACATTTGAAAAAAATTACAGTAAGTAAGTGCAAATACACCGCTTCGAAACTCTGAAGATGATTCTACAAAACATTCTTAAATGCACTATCACAGTAGTTTTCTACATGAGGCACGGTTGTCACTGGGGTACTCACAGTGTGTCAGCACGTCCACCTGCAGCTCCAGTTCACCACGAAGTGTTGTGCAGACCAGAAGCTGGGCTTTTTCCAGATGGATCAATGATTGCGTGGAAACCATGACTGGCACCAGCATGTCATTCGTGTTCTGACCAGCATTCATGTGCAGGTAGGGTAGAATGTCACACTCCTGTGAAACCTTCCTGAGACACTACACACCCTTTTGTGGGAAACAGATCCTGAAACTGATATCAGCTGCTGTATCAGATTTTTACACACCAAATCTATGATATTTTGAAGATGAAATAAATCTGTCTGGGACTCTAAGCAGGATGCTCCCAACTTTTCGAGTTTTAGCTGCTTGTTTGAAGGCGCTGCCAGACAGAGAGAAATATTTTTATGTCCTACAGCTGCTGACTGTGGTGTTCGTCACTTTTCTGAAATGGTGAGTGGAATTAGCTTATATTTGCTGCTGTTGGAGTCTGGGAGGTTCTTTTTTCTTCACTTCTCGAAGCACACACTGGTGTCTAAGCACACAAGGGAAAATCAAAGCAATTACACAAACAGAATTCGTACACTATCCTATAGACAAGAAAAATGCTGGAATTTTCGTTGTCCTACAGATGCTGGTCTGGAGATGCTCTAAAGCCACAATGGCAGATAAGCGAAGCATTCTGCCAGAGAAGGATGGTCTGCTTGGACGTGTCTCTGAATACTCGTGGAGAGAAGGCATAGCATGTCTTGTGAACGGAACATTCCGATTGGCTCTTAATGAATTTACCAACCACACTGCTGCTGCTGCCAATGTGGGAGCACTGTCCACCATTTTTTTCCGTAGACGAGACTTTCAGTGGAAAAACAGTTTTGTACAGACTGAAAGAAAACTCCATACAGTAGTATTATTCCACTGACAGTTAAACCGTGCAAAAATGATCTACAGAGTATGAAACACAGAAAGACATTTTCTCAAATACAGTGCTCTGCTATTGTCGAGGAAAGCTTGAATATTTCCATGTGAAACACGCCAAACTGCTGTTGCTACCGGTGTGGGAGCACTGTCGGCCAGTTTCTGCAGATGACACTTCCAGCGTGGTCTACAGATAATGAAGTACGGAAAGACAATTACTCAATTCCGCTGCTCTGTTACTGTCGAGGAAAGCATGGATATTTCAGCGCGAAACTGAACTGTTGTACAAAGGCTAGACTGGTCCCTCTCGGTACAAAGACGTTACCCTTTCTGGCCCCGACCTGCTTGCTTGCTTTCTTGCTTTCTACACCCATTTCCAGACTCTTGGATTACAAGAACATCGTTTTTCCCATGTTTTGTCAGAATACCACACCATTTACTCGACAGTTCTCGATATCAAGCACATAGCAGTATGCTACTGATCGCTAGCACATAATACTTCCGAAGATAAAGACCAGAAATTATATCTCTAGAAACCCAAAACTTTAGCGACGTGCAGTGAGGTCGAACATGATGCAAACTACTGTACTGAGCAACTAGCAATTTATCTCATCTGCAAATATCTTTATGTGAAAACTCGAAAAAGTAGAGGAAACTGATAGTACCAGTCGCGGATACCAGTGTCAATGATATAACAGATTCAAAATCGTCCTGCTACTTTAAAAAGTCAACTAAGGTGTTTATCATGTAAGAGAGCCAGGAAACGTGGCTTCCACATGTCTTTCACCATCCAGTTGCACACAACACAAACCACAATCGATGTTCTCTCAACCAAATAAAGACGGGAGATATGCAGAAGCAGTCAACCAGATAATTTACATGAGAGAGAATAATGGTCCAACTCAAACACACGTCCATATTGAATCTTCTCAAATTTCCACGGAGAACACACTCGATCCCGAAGGCTGCCCAGCACATATTGAGTGTTCGCTATTCAGCCGTCTAGAGGGCGACACTTTTAGCTTAGCCATACTCCTGTATCCCAGCTGCCTCTCCAAAAACTGTTCAAATGGCTCTGAGCACTATGGGACTTAACATCTATGGTCACCAGTCCCCTAGAACTTAGAACTACTTAAACCTAACCAACCTAAGGACATCACACACATCCATGCCCGAGGCAGGATTCGAACCTGCCAGCGTAGCGGTCACGCGGTTCCAGACTGAAGCGCCTAGAACCGCATGGCCACACAGGCCGGCACTGCCTCACCATTTAGACGGCTCCCATCATAAGCCTTAATGTCAATCGTTCTGGCGACAAGCAGTTGCAGCCGTGATCCCCACTCCCCAGACAGAATCGTACTAGGAAACTAGCCACATATATTTTAGCACTGTACTTATAATTAAAAATTAGGGTTGGACACTCAATCTGACGATATTCGATAGTGAGTGAAGTATCGGAGATACCACTCCCAATGGTTGTGGCTCTAGAAATATGAATATACCATTCTTATGACTGGACATAGTTCTGCACATAAAAATATCTTTCATTCCCCTTATGGCTATCACAGTTTTCCACGCCAAATTCATACTTTCCTTTATGACGAACCAAAACCATTTTCCTTGGACATTTTGGAACAGACACATACTTTATAAGCCTAGTGACCACGCATCCCCTACGACTAAGTATAATACTTCGCCAATAACTTAATGCTGGCAGTACCAAACAATACTGAGCGAAAAAATGAGTCTCGTTATTTTTGCTTGCCAGTGGTACTAATGTGTCTTAGAAAGGGAGACGTAATCGTTTTACAGGCTACCAGATGTGAAAAAACAAAATCCCAGTGGCTATGTTACTGTCACAAGCCTTCTTGGCTCTACAGGGGCTATAAGTATCGTTTGTGATATCCACGGTAAGTACTGTACAAGCCTTATAAATCATGGTATGGCATTACCTCCAAATGAAGATGTTTGCCACTCAAATGCTGTGACAGTGAAAACAGATGGTGATCGCCAGGGTGTGTGTTAACAGACTGACAGCGCGCTACACGTCGCTGGCGGTGTAAGGTCGCAATAAAAATTTAGAAAGTGATCGGCTAAGGAACGTGCTGTGAAGCTGGTATTTGCAATTCCCTCGTTTTCCCGCAAAAGATTTTTCCAGTATTCGTAAGGCATTCTATCCTGATACCATGTCACAGTTACTATGATATCTCCACTGATTTACAACGTTGGTTGACTGAAAATGATCATATACAGATGGGGAGGGGGGGGGGGGGTTGCTATACTAAGAATCACTTTCAAAATGCAATGCTAGATCAAAGTCGTAAGAAATGTAACTAACGTTTCAGTTCTACAGTGTTAGGTTTTCTGGTAGAAACATTGTCTGCAATTTGGAATCACGTCTGTCCATTCAACCACATGCCTCCATTGGATCCTATGGAGATGTCATTTAATGACTATAGCCACTAGTGAATCATATTCGTGGCGCTCTCATATCTCGAATCGATTCATATTTTTCGAAAGTATCTGCTACAGTAAAATTCCAGTGTGATTTTAGACAGTCCCTATGCATCTTGTAACTCTTCCTCAGATTCTGCCCACCATTCCTGCAGCTTTTTGCATGTGATCGTGCCAGTTTAAACTGGAATGGAGCAGAAGTCGGAGAGTGCTACATCTACCACTTCTGCAACCTGTGCAGAAATAGGGTGAGCTGAGTTAATGGGACAAGACCATGTTTTGAACACTAGGTGGAAATGGGAACATGTTGTTGTAGCTCCACCAACCATGTATGATGTGTAAGGTCAGCGCCAAACGAAACCTGTCCCTGCAAAATGAGGTAGTATAAAAGGCAGTAAAAGCAGTTACAAGAACTGCGAGATTTTGCTGCTGTATTGCAGTGAGTCTCCAAACTACAAACAGATACTTCAGTCCGAAGCAGATCTGTCTCTCAGGGTCTATTCACGTCTGTCACCCAAACATTCTCTCTATCATGTACCACCCAACAGAGAAAAAAGATTGCAAACTATAAAAAGCTCTGCTATCTTTGTCTGACAGAGAACTCGACACACACACACACACACACACACACACACACACATTGTGGCATTGAGCATAGGCACCGACACCAATTTAATATACAGTTATTGAAACACTCAGTCGCCTGCACAGACCAGAGAAAAATGTCATCATCTGTACTGTAGGAGGAGGACTATATCCCACAGGTTATCAGTCGCAAAAGAAGGGCGTTGTGTCCCTGTGTTATTGTTTGAAACAATGTTTATTTTCTGCTGGCACACGTCCAAGCAGCATGTGATACAGGTTTGTCACTGCCATACATTTTTTTCCACAATGACTTCATGGCCTTTGTGAAGTTCTAAACTGAAAATAAACCCATTTCGAGTCATTGGTCCTGACTGAAAACTCGACATTGCACAGTGTACATTATGTCGCTGCTGCTCCCACAACGCACACACTGGAAACTGGAAGCGTTTTGTGGCGTTGTGGAGCATTTCCAAACAGGTGTCTGAAGGCGATTGATGACCTCTACATTTAAACTCATATTTCACAGTGATGGGGTAGCAGATGGGTTGGTGTTCCATTTCGACTGATTCCTTATATTGCAGTTAGGTACAAAATCAGTGTTTCGGTGCTAGCCGTCCCCAGAAGGTATTGCCCCTTCCATCAAGTCTCTTTCTCCATGTAAACAAGTGATGTCAGTCAGTCATATGTGGTAATCAACAGCGTACCAGTGGATGGATGGGTGGAAATGAAACTGTTAATGTATTGTAACATTAAGTATCACAGTTGACAGTGCAATTAATTTTAGCAATTTACCATAATTTCAACACCGACCAACACGGGAGCACAATTCCCAATTTTGTATCATCGCTAAAACGCCCCTCCACCACATTACAAGAACTATGTACTTGATTCCGAATGTAGATAGATGAGTTTGCAGTACGTTCATTCATTGTTAATTCTCGAACATATACACTAAAGTATATTAGAAAGCGATCTACATATTTCTAGCACTTTGATCATGGCTCGTAATTTTCAACCTTTCTCTTGCGACTGGAGGTCACAAACCAGTCTTGCATTCTTTGGGTAATGTATGGGATTGGAACATCTCCGCATATTGTCTTTGGCCTACTCTCACTGCAGTGCTGTCACCAATTTAATGCAGTAGACCACTATATCCTGCGTCTCATGAAGGGATACAGTGAGCTGAGTCCATCACTGCTGTCCTGCTCCAATCTTGCTCACGGTACCCAACACAGGTCCACAAGGTTTCTCCATGTGCACGCATGTCGAGAATGTTAGCTCAACTTATCCATATATGGTAGTAGATATAAAAACTTATGATGTAATAGCAGATGGTTAAGAAGAAGCAAGAATATGTGGTTTTTATTGATGATGGAGCTCCAGGAAGACAGAGTTCGAAGTATTTACGTAAATCAAGAGGTATGTAAGAGAGAACATAAAAACATGCACTCATAAGACTACACAGTTCTGCACTTAAAACACATTATAATTTTAGAGTAGTGTGGTTTACGACCTATTAGTCATGTGAAATGCAAAGCTGTTAATATTTGTGTAAGAAATATATTTTGAGAACATGACTTTCATTCGCCTTGCAGATTTCCCTACCATAAACTGTTGTTGTTGTGGTCTTCAGTCCAGAGACTGGTTTGATGCAGCTCTCGATGCTACTCTATCCTGTACAAGCTTCTTCATCTCCCAGTACCTATTGCAGCCTACGTGCTTCTGAATCTGTTTTGTGTATTCATCTCTTGGTCTCCCTCTAAGATTTTAATCCTCCACGCTGCCCCCCCAATACCAAATTGGTGATCCCCTGATGCCTCAGAACATGTCCTACCAACCGGTCCCTTCTTCTTGTCAAGTTGTGCCACAAACTTCTCTTCTCCCCAATTCTATTCAATACCTCCTCATTAGTTATGTCATCTACCCATCTAATCTTCAGTATTCTTCTGTAGCACCACATTTCGAAAGCTTCTATTCTCTTCTTCTCTAAACTATTTATCGTCCACGTTTCACTTCCATACATGGCTACACTCCATACAAATACTTTCAGAAAAGACTTCCTGATAAATCTATACTCGATTTTAACATGTTTCGCTTCTTCAGAAGCGCTTTCCTTGCCATTGCCAGTCTACATTTTATATCCTCTCTACTTGGACCATCATCAGTTATTTTGTTCCCCAAATAACAAAACCCCTTTACTACTTTAAGTGTCTCATTTCCTAATCTAGTTTCCTCAGCATCACCCGATTTAATTCGACTACATTCCATTATCCTCGTTTTGATTTAGTTGATGTTCATCTTATATCCTTCTTTCAAGACACTGTCCATTCCTTTAAACTGCAATTCCAGGTTCTTTGCTGTCTCTCACAGAATTACAATGTCATCGGCGAACCTCAAAGATTTTATTTCTTCTCCATGGATTTCAATTCCTACTCCCAATTTTTCTTTTGTTACCTGTACTGCTTGCTCAATATACAGATTGAATAACGTCGGGGATACGCTACAACCCTGTCTCACTCCCTTCCCAACCACTGCTTCCCTTTCATGCCCCTCGACTTCTGGTTTCTGTACAAATTGTAAATAGCATTTCGCTCCCTGTATTTTACTCCTGCCACCTTCAGAATTTGAAAGAGAGTATTCCAGTCAACATTGTCAAAAGCTTTCTCTAAGTCTACAAATGCTAGGAACGTAGGTTTTTCCTTCCCTTAATCTATTTTCTAAGATAAGTCGTAAGGTCAGTATTGCCTCACGTGTTCCAACATTTCTACGGAATCCAAACCCATCTTCCCCGAGGTCGGCTCCTACCTGTTTTTCCATTCGTCTGTAAAGAATTCGCGTTAGTATTTTGCAGCAGTGGCTTATTAAACTGATAGTTCAGTAATTTTCACATCTGTCAACACCTGCTTTCTTTCGGATTGGAATTATTATGTTCTTCTTGAAGTCTGAGGGTATTTCGCTTGTCTCATACATCTTGTTCACGAGATGGTAGAGTTTTGTTATGCCTGGTGCTCCCAAGGCTATCAGTAGTTCTAATGGAATGCTGTCTACTCCCGGTACCTTGTTCCGACTTACGTCTTTCAGTGCTCTGTCAAACTCTTCACGCGGTATCATATCCCCCACTTCATCTTCATCTACATTCTCTTCCATTTCCATAATATTGTCCTCAAGAACATCGCCCTTGTATAGACCCTCTATATACTCCTTCCACCTTTCTGCTTTCCCTTCTTTGCTTAGAATTGGGTTTCCATCTGAGCTCTTGATATTCATACAAGTGGTTCTCTTTTCTCCAAAGGTGTCTTTAATTTTCCTGTAGGCAGTATGCCCCTCTCCATCCTTATCTTTGTCCTCTAGCCATCCCTGCTTAGCCATTTTACACTTCCTGTCGATGTCAGTATTGAGACGTTTGTATTCCTTTTTGCCTGCTTCATTTACTGCATTTTTATATTTTCTTCTTTCATCAATTAAATACAATATCTCTTCCGTTACCCAAGGATTTATATTATCCCTCGTCTTTTTACCTACGTAATCCTCTGCTGCCTTCACTATTTCATCTCTCAAAGCTACCCATTCTTCTTCTACTGTATTTCTCTCCCCCATTCTTGTCACTCGTTCCCTAATGCTCTCCCTGAAACTCTGTACAACCTCTGGTTCTTTCAGTTTATCCAGCTTGTCCCCAAATTCTCACCTTTTTGCTGTTTCTTCAATTTTATTCTGCAGTTCATAACCAATAGATTGTGGCCAGAGTTCAAATCTGCCCCTGGAAATGTCTTCCAATTTAATAACTGGTTCCTGAATCTCTGTCTTACCATTATATAACCTATCTGAAACCTTCTTGTATCCCGAGGCTTCTTCCATATGTACAAACTTCTGTTGACAAATTGTGAAATGAAAAAACTGCTTCCTTAAAACATCGATCCTATGAGATATTTGCGGAGTATAGCTTTACAGAGATGTAAAGCGCGCACTGTTCACATTCAATGAAGGTTCAGAAATTAGACTGTGGTCTCATCAGTCCTATATAAAAATATCATTAGTAATAGAGAATGCCTTTTACAAGGAAAGAGACAAATACATAGTGGCGACGTTTGACATGCCACCACTAACTCTGTAAACAGGATATCTATCAAGCAGACGTATACACAGAGACTACAGTACCTCAAACTCCTGTCGCTAATTTGGAATCACCGTAGACTCAATTTTATGCCCAACATGCGAGAGGGGAACGAAGTACTTCGCATAAATTTTCGTTCGTCTAGAGAAAAGCGCTGAAACAGGACGGACATGCTTCATCTTCATCACTCGTGAGATCGAAGTCCTCTGATGATTGAGACATTTGTTGCTAGCGATCGCAATTGGATACTGCTCTAAGTCACACACTGAACACGCAGTTGTATACGAGTCGAACAAAGGTTATGCCACACAACTGATGCACCCCAGCAGAACAACGGAGAAAAATTGTTAAATGACCTGCAGCAACATCTCCCTCTCTTCTAGACTGCATCATTAGTCTACAATTAAATCATATCTTGTTACAACTCGATCTCAACCGATCGCTCCTTCCACTTTCTGTCATCCATTAAGGCAGATGCAAGTATGTTTAGAGGGAGATGGTTCTCTTTCCTCCAGGGAAGCGTCAGAGACAGCAGTGAACTAGCGTGTGTCACTTTACCTCAATAGACATACAGTGGAATGTCGCCATACAGCAGCTGTTCGTCAGCTGACACCATAAGGTTGTGATTGGCAAGACAGGTGGGATCACCTTTGAGGGCAGTGCCGTGTATGTTTTGTGTGTGAGTGTATCTGAAAGAAACTGTTTAAACAAACATTTGCAAACGTATTGAGGCGTTAAATACTTTACCTGATTTCTTTATGCATGCAAGTATTTTGGAGTAGAGGAAGAAGACTGAGAAGTATCACAAGTGTGCCGCAATCTCTTTTTAGAGTCAGTGGCAGTATGCATTGCAAAAATGACGTAAGCTACTGCGCATCGATCTTTTTGAAAGTGTGTTTAAAGCCATATTCAGTTGGATTTGGTAGCTTCTGAAGGCGCTCGTGCTCAGGGACAAGTGTATGTCCCGCAAAAGGGCGTAAAATGAATCAGGGACGGTTTTACAAGTGTGTCCCGATCTTTTCTTGTAGAGTATGCCTTCAAGTGTGGTGGTGGAGATATTCCTTGGAACTGTTTAAATATTCTGAAGTCATCTGCAAAACTCTTTCTCTCTCTCTCTTTGTGTAGTGGTACATTTAATTCCTGTGTTACCTTCAAGTTATGTATGTGACGATATTCTGCAACAACAAATGTAATAACTCCCAAAGGAGTTTATGAAATGCAAAACAAGGAAGTGCACCAGGAGGGCTGGGGCACTTAAGAGTCCATGGTGTAATGCATTCTCAAACAGATATCTGCCTTGGAAGGATGGAGTTCCCAAGTGCATCGGTATTCTGTAGTCATTTCCTGGGTTAACACAGCTTTGTTTGTGGTGCAGTATGACCGACGCCACGTGCAGGCCCGACAGGGCGCAAGGAGAAACAGAGAGAGAGAGAGTGTAAGTTTCGACAAGAATTTTTTGGTTGCTTTTGTTCGAGGATTAGTGACACATCCTTATCAGGCTGTCGCTGGTGCGGCGTGGCTGGCGGCCTGTGTAGGTGGCGTTCTGTTCGGTCCAGTGGACAGTGCATGCTTCAGTATTGAATGATTTTTAACAGCATAAATATGTGTGATGGGTGTTTCATGATGTGGTGTTCCTTGTGCGATCAGAATTAAAAAAAAGCCATTGATGTAATTACTTCTTATAAGAGCTGCATCTTCTCAAACAGCAGAGAATGATGAACAAGAGAAATTCTACCTCTGAAAACTGAATCTTTTATAAATAAACA
Organism: Schistocerca cancellata; assembly: GCF_023864275.1. Classification (NCBI taxonomy): domain Eukaryota; kingdom Metazoa; phylum Arthropoda; class Insecta; order Orthoptera; family Acrididae; genus Schistocerca; species Schistocerca cancellata. The sequence goes on from NC_064631.1 coordinate 218,566,466, forward strand.
ATATACCCTCACCTATGTAATGCAATTACCTGTCACGAAACCATTCCCTCCAGCACAGAGCTGCCAGTTCCTAGGTAGGTTAGTGGAGGGAGTGAGGAAAGCGGAAGGGTTGGGGGCTTTACCCCAGGAGGGGTTGATAATTGTCAATCAGATTGATAAGAGTGAAGGGGGCTATTCGAATAACTCAGACCTGAAAGTATGCCTATATCAGCGAGGGGGAGGGAGGTGGGCTGGAGATTTCCTGAGGAGTTGGGTGGAGGAGGGGGAAGGGTTGGGGTTGGGGTTGGGGAGAAATAGGTTAAGGACCTGTCAATCAAAAGGATGGATTATCCCCAGGGGGTTATTACCTGTCAATCAAAAGGATGTATTATCCCCAGGGGGTTATTACCTGTCAATCAAAAGAGAAGAATAGGTTTGCCCATGACTGCATACGTGCCCCTGATGTACGCAACTTGCAGTGACAAAACGTATTGATGCCCACTTTCCCCTATTACAAATGGCTGAATTACCATCTCCTGTAACGTCTTTTCTGCTGACTGCTTCGATTGCTTCGTACTTCATAATTCTGCAAGCACCTCACGAAAATTTGCACACGTTGGCATAACTTTGTGCTTATTTGACCAGGTGGACGTTAAAACTGGTCAAAAATTTCACAAAGTGCTATTTGGTGCTGTGACATTGGCCATTTGTCAGTGTGAATTCACGACATTCATGACCTGTGTTCACAAAACAACAGCCGTAATTATAAATTTGAATTCACAATAACCACATGAAAATTTGGTAACAGACCTATCTTAGCTACAATATCATAACCAAGTATTACATGGTGGTAAGATTAATCACTATCCTAAACCGAGCTTTCCAAGTAAAATCATCGATGCTCAACCAATTACCCTGACACAGAATGTGTTGGCCTGAATTGGAGGAACCTTGCAGTGATGCTGATTTAGTTCCAGCCAATGGGCATCAACAACCGAGATTGGAAGTCTTGTTTCCAGAAGAGTACAAACACGTTTATTATTAATTTGACAACAAATTAAATGCAAGGTTCCTGCTATGGGGTTCCCTATTCGTGGAATGTGTTGGTCACGAATAACATTCCTACTGCACCGTTTCCTTAATTCTCAACACCTACTACTAGCTTTAGTTTGGTTTCAAAACCGCTAATGTGGTCCCTTTTCATCATACAGATAGCATTTAATCTCATTTCTGTGCAATCTGCCTTGATATCTCCCAGTCTGTACCGTGACTGAAAGCTGGCAATTGACATGCTGTCATTGATCCTTATACATCACACTTTGAATATAGCAGGTAGACTGGTCTGAGTTGGTAATTTGTGGACATTAGGCAGAAGAAAGCTCTCTGCCTATCTTCTGATCTCATACAATTTACAATGTGACTAACCATCTCTTGTCCCACATAATTTAATCCAAGGCCGTTAACACTTCTTTTCACCTTGCACACATAATCAACCATTGTGTCATCAACATCCTGTTCCGTTGCGCAATGCAATTGGACTAATTCCTGCAAGCTGACCCTTACCTTGTTGTTGTTGTGGTTGTTCTGGTCTTCAGTCCTGAGACTGGTTTGATGCAGCTCTCCATGCTACTCTATCCTGTGCAAGCTTCTTCATCTCCCAGTAATTACTGCAACCTACATCCTTCTGAAGCTGCTTAATGTATTCATCTCTTGGTCTCCCTCTACGATTTTTACCCTCCACGCTGCTCTCCAATGCTAAATTTATGATCCCTTGATGCCTCAGAACATGTCCTACTAACCGGTCCCTACTTCTTGTCAAGTTGTGCCACAACCTGCTCTTATCCCCAATTCTATTCAATACCTCCTCATTAGTTATGTGATCTACCCATCTAATCTTCAGTATTCTTCTGTAGCACCACATTTCGAAAGCTTCTATTCTGCTCTTGTCCAAACTATTTATCGTCCATGTTCCACTTCTATACATGGCTACAATCCATACAAATACTTTCAGAAACGACTTCCTGACACTTAAATCTATACTCGATGTTAACAAATTTCTCTTCTTCAGAAACGCTTTCCTTACCATTGCCAGTTGATATTTTATATCCTCTCTACTTCGACCATCATCAGTTATTTTGCTCCCCAAATAGCAAAACTCCTTTACTACTTTAAGTGTCTCATGCCCTAATCTAATTCCCTCAGCATCACCTGACTTAATTCGACTACATTCCATTACCCTCGTTTTGCTTATGTTGATGTTTATCTTATATCCCCCTTTCAAGACACTGTCAATTCCGTTCAACTGCTCTTCTAAGTCCTTTGCTGTCTCTGACAGATTTACAGTGTCATCGGCGAACCTCATTGTTTTTATTTCTTCTCCATGGATTTTAATACCTACTCCGAATTTTTCTTTTGTTTCCTTTACTGCTTGCTCAATATACAGATTGAATAACATCGGGGAGAGGCTACAACCCTGTCTCACTCCCTTCCCAACCGCTGCTTCCCTTCCATGTCCCTCGACTCTTATAATTGCCATCTGGTTTCTGTACAAATTGTAAATAGCCTTTCGTTCCATGTATTTTACCCCTACGACCTTTAGAATTTGAAAGAGAGTATTCTAGTTGTAAGTAGGCTGTTTATGTTTTCTTATTGGCAACGTTACGTAGCGCTCTATATGAAAATCACTGGCTGTGCTGTGTGCAGTCTGTGGCTAGTTTGCATTGTTGTCTGCCATTGTAGTGTTGGGCAGCGGCAGCTGGATGTGAACAGCGCGTAGCGTTGCGCAGTTGGAGGTGAGCCGCCAGCAGTGGTGGATGTGGGGGGAGAGATGGCGGAGTTTTGTAATTTGTCATGAACTGCTATATATATATTATGACTATTAAGGTAAATACATTGTTTGTTCTCTATTAATATCTTTCATTTGCTAACTATCCCTATCAGTAGTTAGTGCCTTCCGTAGTTTGAATCTTTTATTTAGCTGGCAGTAGTGGCGCTCGCTGTATTGCAGTAGTTCGAGTAATGAAGATTTTTGTGAGGTAAGTGATTTCTGAAAGGTATAGTTTAATGTTACTCAGGGCCATTCTTTTGCAGGGATCTTTGATAGTCAGATTGCGTTGCGCAAAAAAAAAAAAAAAAAAAAAAAAAAAAAAAAAAAAAAAAAAAAAAAAAAAAATATTGTGTGTCAGTTTAGGCAGAGTCTTGTATAATTTTCAGTTTAAGCACAGTCTTGTATAATTGTTCTAAGGGGACGTTTCACAGTCAACAGTGTCAAAAGCTTTCTCTAAGTCTACAAATGCTAGAAACGTAGGTTTGCCTTTCCTTAATCTTTCATCTAAGATAAGTCGTAAGGTCAGTATTGCCTCATGTGTTCCAATATTTCTACAGAATCCAAACTGATCTTCCCCCAGGTTGGCTTCTACTAGTTTTTCCATTCGTCTGTAAAGAATTCGCGTTAGTATTTTTCAGCTGTGGCTTATTAAACTGATTGTTCGGTAATTTTCACATCTGTCAACACCTGCTTTCTTTGGGATTGGAATTATTATATTCGTCTTGAAATCTAAAGGTATTTTGCCTGTCTCAAACATCTTGTTCACCAGATGGTAGAATTTTGTGAAGACTGGTTCTCCCAAGGCCGTCAGTAGTTCTAAAGGAATGTTGTCTACTCCCGGGGCCTTGTTTCGACTCAGGTCTTTCTGTGCTCTGTCAAACTCTTCACACAGTATTGTATCTCCCATTTCGTCTTCATCTACATTCTCTTCCATTTCCAGAATATTGTCCTCAAGTATGTCGCCCTTGTAAAGACCCTCTATATACTCCTTTCACCTTTCTGCTTTCCCTTCTTTGCTTATAACTGGGTTTGCATCTGAGCTCTTGATATTCATACAAGTGGTTCTCTTTTCTCCAAAGGTCTCTTTAATTTTCCTGTAGGCAGTATCTATCTTACCACTAGTGAGATAAGCCTCTACATCCTTACATTTGTCCTCTAGCCATCCCTGCTTAGCCATTTTGCACTTCCTGTCGATCTCATTGTGGAGACGTTTGTATTCCTTTTTGCCTGCTTCATTTACTGTATTTTTATATTTTCTCCTTTCATGAATTAAATTCAATATTTCTTCTGTTACCCAAGCATTTCTACTAGCCCTCGTCTTTTTAACGACATCATCCTCTGCTGCCTTCACTACTTCATCCCTCAGAGCTACCCATTACTCTTCTACTGTATTTTTCCCCCCATTTTTGTCAATTGTTCTGTTTGCTCTCCCTGAAACTCTGTACAACCGCTGGTTTTATCAGTTTGTCCAGGTCCCATCTCCTTAAATTCCCACCTTTTTGCATTTTTTTTTCAGTTTTAATCTACAGATCATAACCAATAGATTGTGGTCAGAGTCCACATCTGCCCCTGGAAATGTCTTACAATTTAATACCTGGTTCCTAAATCTCTGTCTTACCATTATATAATCTATCTGATACCTTTTAGTATCTCCGGGATTCTTCCATGTATATAACCTTCTTTTATGATTCTTGAACGAAGTGTTAGCTATGATTAATTTATGCTCTGTAAAAAATTCTACCAGACGGCTTCCTCTTTCATTTCTTTCCCCCAATCCATATTGACCTACTATGTTTCCTTCTCTCCCTTTTCCTACTCTCGAATTCCAGTCATCCATGACTATTAAACTGTCGTCTCCCTTCACTACCTGAATAATTTCTTTTATCTCATCATACATTTCATCAATTTCTTCATCATCTGCAGAGCTAGTTGGCATATAAACTGTAGTAGGTGTGGGTTTCGTGTCTATCTTGGCCACATTAATGCGTTCACTATGCTGTTTGTAGTAGCTTACCCGCACTCCTGTTTTTTAATTCATTATTAAACCTACTCCTGCATTACCCCTATTTGATTTTGTATTTATAACCCTGTATTCACCCGACCAAAAGTCTTGTTCCTCTTGCCACCGAACTTCACTCATTCCCACTATATCTAACTTTAACCAATCCTTTTCCCTTTTTAAGTTTTCTAACCTACCTGCCCGATTAAGAGATCTGACTTTCCACGCTCCTATCCGCAGAACGCCAGTTTTCTTTCTCCTGATAACGCCGTCCTATTGAGTAGTCCTCGACCGGAGAGCCGAATGGGGGAATATTTTACCTCCTGAATATTTTACCCAAGAGCATGCCATCATCATTTAACCATACAGTAAAGCTGCATGCCCTCGGGAAAAATTGCGGCTGTAGTTTCCCCTTGCTTTCAGCCGTTCGCAGTACCAGCACAGCAAAGCCGTTTTGGTTAGTGTTACAAGGCCAGATTAGTCAATCATCCAGACTGTTGCCCCTGCAACTACTGAAAAGGCTGCTGCCCCTCTTCAGGAACCACACGTTTGTCTGGCCTCTCAACAGATACCCCTCCGTCGTGTTTGCACCTACGGTACGGCCATTTGTATCGCTGAGGCACGCAAGCCTCCCCACCAACGGCAAGGTCCATATTTCCTGGGGGGGGGGGGGGTCCCTTACCTTGCAAATTTCATCAGATCATTAACTGAGCTAGCCCATAACTTTCCTATAGTAATAACAAACTTCTTCAAATAAAGTTTCCTATAGTACTAACAAACAACTTCAAATTTATTGGGCATCCTAAGAAAAACATTAACCATCCTAATCACTTGCATTGGCCTAACTGGTCTAGTATTTGATTCCACCTCCTTACCTTCACTTCTACTTTCTTCGCTACCCGAGCCTAACCATTCTATTCCGATTATTTGTCTAGCTTCTCGCCCTCATTAGCCTTGCTTACATCTCTGAATCTGTTATCGTAGGCCTTCGCGAAGGATGGTCGCCTAACATTAAAAAGTTCTAAAATAGCTGTCATCTCTGCAACAGCGGCGTTTATTACCGTCAGCGTGTGCTGCTGTCGGCCAGGAACACCACCAATAAGCCGGTGATTTCGTTAAGAACGTTAACTTGTTCTGGTATTGTACCCCCTAATTTCTTCCTTAAATTCGTAGCTCACACCACAGCTTGTTCTGCCTAAGTAGTTTCACAGGCTGTGCAGTAGGAGTACCCATGTTAAAGCATTTCAGAACGTATTACAAGCTAGATGTACTTTACCAAATCAACTTCAATCGACCCAGAAGCGTAATCAGCTGGCCGGAGGTATTTAGTGGTGGGGAGTGGAGGACTGGGATTTTAGCAGCTGACTAAGTTGAGCTGAATATCATTTATTGAAGAATAAGTTTTGGACAATAATATCAGAGGCTACAGTGGAGATTCCGTCATGGCCCCGGATCCACCAGCCTGGGAGGAGATGTCGGGCACCACTGTCTCCCAGTAACGAGCCACAGATGCCATCGCTGTAAATGAGATATGCTTGAGAACCAGTGCCCCCTTACATGTTACCACCCTTCAAATGCCACAGACAACACGACAAATTTAAAGGTCTTGTGTCAAAGATACTTTTAAAAGAATCTACATTTGAAATTCCATTAATGTATTATTAAAGAATTTATGCAGTATTTTAAAAAAATCTCTAAAGTCGACAGATTCTCATTTAATAAAAATGTAGAACTGACTCCAAATTCCACAATTTCTTGGAAAGTTGACTTCAGTCTTGTGACAATAAAAAATCAGTTTAAATGAGCAGTACCAACACTTAAATTTTCTTTAACTTTAAATTACATCACATTTAACCGACCATAACAATTTACACACTTTCAACAGAAAATGAACCAATGAACACAGGACAACACAACACAGAACTATGAATTCCCAGTCCACTAACTTTATGGTACAAAATTACGCACTATGCTTTCTACATGAAAATGCATCAGCCCACTTCTTTCTCTCGTGCAGGAGAACTTTAATTGCTTAACATGCCTTAAGATAGATATATTTTGAAATAGGCCAGCTTAACAGTGCTAGATTTGCGTAGATACCACTTATACTAAGTAACTAATAAATTAACTGGCCTAATGGAGCGTGCTACATCACATCTAACGTAGAATTTCTCATACTCGTCCTTTTAACTAAATACACACTGGCAACCAACACTAAAAGGCCTAACTACAAATTTCTAAATCATCAGCGCTTTGCCCATAATGAATGTTGCGAAATGCCAGTACACTTCCTGAAACTTGAATAGTTTACCGTGCGAAGTTGGGCTGATGCTCTTGAATGTAGAAAGAATCTACATCTACATATATACTCCGCTAGCCACTAAGCGGTGTGTGGTGGAGGGCACAATTCGTGCCAAAGTCATATTTCCTCCCCTCTGTGCTACTCGCGGATCGCGCGAGGGAAAAAGACCGTCTGAACGCCTCAGTACGAGCTCTAATTTCCCTTATCTCTGAATGGTGATCATTGCGCGATTTGAAAGTTGGTGATAATAATATATGCTCTACACCCTCGGTGAAGATCGTCTTTCGAAATTTAGTGAGCAGCCCCTTCCGTTTAGCGCGTCGTCTATCTTCAAGTGTGTCCCACTTCAAACTTTCTATGAGATATGTAACGCTCTCGCCATGGCTAAATGTACCAGTCACGAATCTTGCCGCTCTTCTTTGGACCTTCTCAATCGGTTGAATCAGACCCAACTGGTAGGGGTCCCATACCTACGAACAATAAGACTGGACGAACTAACGTATTTTAAGCAATTTCCTTTGCTGAAGGACTGCATCGCTTCAGGATTCTACCAATAAACCGCAATCTAGAGTTTGTCTTACCCGTTACTTGAGTAATCTGTTCATTCCATTTGAGATCATATTGAATTGTCACACCCATATTCTTGACGGATGTTACCGCTTCCAAAGACTGGGCATTTATTTTGTACTCGTACATTAATAGTGATTTTCGCCTTGTTATAGTGCGTATTGCTATATCATTAAGGACACTCATAGCGCTGCGTTGTGTTGTGCTGTGGTCATTTTTTGATTTGCTGTTAAACGTAGTGTAAATTGTCATGTTCAGATAAAGATGACGTAATTTAAAGTTAAAGAACATACTGATCATTTAAATTAAGTTTTTATTGTTACAAGATTAAATTAACTTTTCAAGGGATGGTGGATTTTGGAGTCACTTTTATATTTTTTACTACATGAGAATCTGTTGATCTTAGAGATTTTTAAAATAATGCGAAAACTTTTTAATAATGCATGTTCGGAATTTCAAAAGTAAAATCTTTGCAAAATATCTTTAATAAAAAGCCTGTAGTTTGATAAAAAGCCTGTGTTATCTGTCACACCTGAAGGGCGGTAACGTGTAACTGGGCCATCCTTCTTATGCTCATCTCAGCTACAGGAAGGCATCTGTGGCCCGTTGCTGGGGGATCGATGGTACCTGACATCGCCTCCCAAGCTGGTGGACCCGCCGCTATGACGGAATCTCCACTGTAGCCTCTGATATTATTGTTACCGAAGTATTCTTCCTGCTATATTTCACCTGGATATCTAAGATGTGTAATACCTTCACAGGAACATCCGTTAACGCCGCAATCCTTCGTTTTTATCTCGCCTGTGACGCCATTAAAGGAACTCTGAACAAGGATCGCAAATAAAATCTTACACGGTCAACACACATGCATAAAACTGTAGTCACTGCCGTCAGAGGAGCTTAAAACGTCAGCTGGGAGACACTAATAACAATAAGCACAGAGGGGGAGAGAATTAAGCTGCTCGTGGCTTGATGTTAACCTTAAAACAGACAGCCAGAATAACAGCACCACTGTGCGACAACACTAGGGTAACTGAAATGGGACGCATCGCGTGCTGGTGTGTGGCATCACACACAGACAACACTGCCCTTGTTCCACACCTGTTGATGGTCCGCGTAATCCACGACACAAAGTTCATTGCTGATTTGTAGTGTCTGCTGCCCAGGAGCATTCACAGAATTCCAGTCCTCGCTGCTGTATCCGCAATAGCACCTCTTTCCTCTGTAAGTTATTTTCTGTAACCAGTACTGAACACTCGCCAAAACCAGTGAAGCCAAGAAGGTCGCCGTAACAGCAATGCTGGACAAAATCCAAACTGCACTCCACTCACAATTTCGCAAACCGTAGCGTATCTAAATAAAACTACCATCAACTATGGTGACGACGCTGAATTACACTGTCGGTAAAAAGTAAATAGTTTAAAGATTTTCAATTCACTCAAGATTATACATGCAACAGTGCATATGGAGTACATGACATGATTACATTTACATATAAATACCACAAGATTTTATGAGGTACCCGGCATCGATCCACGCTGAAACATCCATATCAGTGTGGTGTAAACTCCACAGGCTACAATGCACGCACTGAATCTAGCATTCAGACGATCATATAGAAGACGAATACCGTTCTGGAATAAGGTATTCCAAGCCTGCTCGACCTGTTCACCTAATCCCTTAAGAGTTGTTGGTTGTCTGGCGATTGTGCTGGCCAGGGAAGCTGCCGCACGTCTTGAAGAGCAAGATGAGTTTTACAGGCAGTGTATGGGCAAGCATTAGCCTATTGGAACATCACATCAAATTTCTTTTTCAAGAACGGCAAAACAACATTCTTCACCTACAGGGCGCTGGTTAGCGTCCCCTCCAGAAACACCAAAGGTGAATAAAGTTTTAGAGGGTTGGAGCCAATGTGTCTTGAATGAATGTATTCTAGGAGACATGCTCACCACGTCTACATTGTAAGCGCAAACGACTATTATTTGTGTGCAGGCAGAATCTGCTTTCATCACTGAAGACCGCGGCGGACCGTTCAGTCTCCGAAGTGATCTGACGGCATCAATGCAGCCGTGCACGACGATGCTGTAGCGTGAGTGGAAGAAGGGCTAGAATTGTGTGAGCTCCTAGTCCCACAACTTCAGAGCAGTTCGAGTTGACACGTCTGGGATCACAAGGCCTCCTATCTGTGCTGTGGTAGCTGTACGATCTGCCACAATTTCCTTACAATAAGAGGATTGTGGCGGGCGTCTGTTCTGCGTGGACATCCAAAACTTCGCCTGCGGGAGTGAGAGTGTTCACGAGACCACTGATACCAGCATAGTAGCACAACTGAGCGCAGCACGTCCATCTTGTGTTGCAATTCTCCGAAAGGACAAGCCCGCCACTCGGAAGCCCACGACTTGACTCATTCAAACTCCCTCTCTTGGCTGTAGAAAACACGTGTGCATCTTCGTGCCATCGTTGCCTTCTTGCTCCACACGTTCGCACCTCATTGGGCCTTCTCGCTGTGAATGTCCTTATTGTTGGGCATATACAAATGATACTATTTTTTAAATTATCGTGTGGCACTGCTGGCCAGGAGGCCCTATTCGGGGCAGTTCGGCCGCCAAGTGCAAGTCTTATTTCAGTAGACGCCACATTGGGCGAAATGCGCGCCGGTGATGAGGTTGGCCAGCTGCTGTGGCCGAGCTGTTCCAGGAGCTTCAGTCTGGAACCACGCGACCGCTACGGTTGCAGGTTCGAATCCTGCCTCTGCCATGGATGTTCAAATGGTTCAAATGGCTCTGAGCACTATAACCTCCATGCCCGAAGCAGGATTCGAACCTGCGAGCGTGGCGGTCACGCGGATCCAGACTCTAGCGCCTAGAACCGCTCGGCCACTCCGACCGGTGGCATGGATGTGTGTGATGTTCTTAGGTTAGGTAAATTTAAGTAGTTGTAAGTCTAGGGGACTGATGTGCCATAGTGCTTGGAGCCATTTCTGTTGAGGATGAAATGATGATGAGGACAACACAACACCCAGTCACGAGCGGAGAAAATCTCCAGCATGGCCGAGAATCGAACCAGGGACTGCTGCATGGGAGGTAAGCACGTTACCACTCAGCTAAGAGGGCAGACGCGAGTGGCGTTCTGGTACACTATGTGATCAAAAGTATCCGGACACCCCCAAAAGATACGTTTTTCATATCAGGTGCATTGTGCTGCCACCTACTGAAAGCTACTCCATATCAGCGACCTCAGTAGTCATTAGACATCGTGAGAGAGCAGAATGGGGCGCTCCTCGGAATTCGGTGACTTCGAACTTGGTCAGTTAATTGGGTGTCACTTGTGTCATACGTCTGTATGTGAGATTTCCACACTCCTAAACATTCATAGGACCACTGTTTCCGATATGATAGTGAAGTGGAAACGTGAAGGAACACGTAAAGCACAAAAACGTACAGGCCGACCTCGTCTGCTGACTGACAGAGACCGCCGGCAGTTGAAGAGGTTCGTAATGTGTAATAGGCAGACACCTATCTAGACCCACACACTGGAATTCCATACTGCATCAGGATCCACTGCAAGTACTATGACAGTTATGCGGGAGTTGAGAAAACTTGGATTTCATGGTCAAGCGGCTGCTCATAAGCCACACGTCGCGCCGATAAATGCCAAACGACGCCTTGCTTGGTGTAAGGAGCGTGAACATTGGACGATTGAACAGTGGAAAAGCGTTGTATGGAATAACGAATCACGGTACACAATGTGGCGATCCGATAGCAGTGTTTGGGTATGTAGAATGCCCGGTGACCCTCATATGCCAGCGTGTGTAGTGCCAACAGTAAAATTCGGAGTCGGTGGTGTTATGGTGTGGTCGTGTTTTTCATGGAGGGGGCTTGCACCCCTTGTTGTTTTGCATGGCACTATCACAGAACACACAGAACAGGCCGACACTGATGTTTTAAGCACCTTCTTGCTTCCCACTGTTGAAGAGCAATTCGGTGACGGCGATTGCATCTTTCAACACGATCGAGCACCTGTTCATAATGCGCGGCCTATGGCGGAGTGGTTACACGACAATAACATCCCTGTAATGGACCCACCTGCACAGAGTCCTGACCTGAATCCTACAGAACACCTTTGGGATGTTTTGGAACGCCGACTTCCTGCCAAGCCTCACGACTGACATCGACGAATTCAGCATTACCGATGGGGGGCGCCACGAACTTGTAGGTCATTTTCAGCGAGGTGTCCAGATACCTTCACGTAGTGCAGCTATGCTGCAACGCTAATGGCAGTTAGTAACTACCATACGTTGTTTGTTCAGCATTGTGTCAATCAACAATTCTAAACCAAAGTCACTTCTGCTTTGGTAAAGGTTTTCCGTGGCTTCCCTTTGACTGTTTACCGGAAGGGGAGCTCGAGAATCTTCAATAATGTCCACAGCTACACTAGGGGCTCATGAAGTACAATCGTGCTAGCTGCGAAAGTTCCGTTTATCAAGCTTGTAAAAATTCGAGTGGCCTATGGCTATTCGCTACCAGTAGTCTTAATGATCATATGATATGTAACTAGTTTACACCTAAATAGCAACGCATTCATAACAAATATAAATTCTCTATATGATAAACAATAATTTGAACTCATTCATAATTTATGAACATTAACGGTCTGATAGTTGTCATTACTGTGGTACATAACATTGAGGGAAACTACGTGACGAATAGTGATCATATTGACAAACGAAAGTATGTCAGCGTAAACTGAACAAATATCTATCGAACTTGTGAACAATTGTAATAGTGATAGCAATCTTCTTAATATACACTCCTGGAAATGGAAAAAAGAACACATTGACACCGGTGTGTCAGACCCACCATACTTGGTCCGGACACTGCGAGAGGGCTGTACAAGCAATGATCACACGCACGGCACAGCGGACACACCAGGAACCGCGGTGTTGGCCGTCGAATGGCGCTAGCTGCGCAGCATTTGTGCACCGCCGCCGTCAGTGTCAGCCAGTTTGCCGTGGCATACGGAGCTCCATCGCAGTCTTTAACACTGGTAGCATGCCGCGACAGCGTGGACGTGAACCGTATGTGCAGTTGACGGACTTTGAGCGAGGGCGTATAGTGGGCATGCGGGAGGCCGGGTGGACGTACCGCCGAATTGCTCAACACGTGGGGCGTGAGGTCTCCACAGTACATCGATGTTGTCGCCAGTGGTCGGCGGAAGGTGCACGTGCCCGTCGACCTGGGACCGGACCGCAGCGACGCACGGATGCACGCCAAGACCGTAGGATCCTACGCAGTGCCGTAGGGGACCGCACCGCCACTTCCCAGCAAATTAGGGACACTGTTGCTCCTGGGGTATCGGCGAGGACCATTCGCAACCGTCTCCATGAAGCTGGGCTACGGTCCCGCACACCGTTAGGCCGTCTTCCGCTCACGCCCCAACATCGTGCAGCCCGCCTCCAGTGGTGTCGCGACAGGCGTGAATGGAGGGACGAATGGAGACGTGTCGTCTTCAGCGATGAGAGTCGCTTCTGCCTTGGTGCCAATGATGGTCGTATGCGTGTTTGGCGCCGTGCAGGTGAGCGCCACAATCAGGACTGCATACGACCGAGGCACACAGGGCCAACACCCGGCATCATGGTGTGGGGAGCGATCTCCTACACTGGCCGTACACCACTGGTGATCGTCGAGGGGACACTGAATAGTGCACGGTACATCCAAACCGTCATCGAACCCATCGTTCTACCATTCCTAGACCGGCAAGGGAACTTGCTGTTCCAACAGGACAAAGCACGTCCGCATGTATCCCGTGCCACCCAAAGTGCTCTAGAAGGTGTAAGTCAACTACCCTGGCCAGCAAGATCTCCGGATCTGTCCCCCATTGAGCATGTTTGGGACTGGATGAAGCGTCGTCTCACGCGGTCTGCACGTCCAGCACGAACGCTGGTCCAACTGAGGCGCCAGGTGGAAATGGCATGGCAAGCCGTTCCACAGGACTACATCCAGCATCTCTACGATCGTCTCCATGGGAGAATAGCAGCCTGCATTGCTGCGAAAGGTGGATATACACTGTACTAGTGCCGACATTGTGCATGCTCTGTAGCCTGTGTCTATGTGCCTGTGGTTCTGTCAGTGTGATCATGTGATGTATCTGACCCCAGGAATGTGTCAATAAAGTTTCCCCTTCCTGGGACAATGAATTCACGGTGTTCTTATTTCAATTTCCAGGAGTGTATATTAATCTTTTGCTACCGTGGTGGGGCCATGTGAATGCCCCCTGGACTACAGGCCCGTGCGCACATCGGTGACCTCACACACTGACCACCTAGTCTGTAACAGAACTGCGACTCGACGCACGTTGCAGCTATATGGACTTCAAGAGTATCATGTCTGAAAATGCATCGGTGTTTCAATGCTTTCTTCTCCTTCATAGCCTTGCAATTAAGCTAAGGAAATTTGTACCGTCACTTAAAATAATGGAACAAAACTGCTTTGTTTGCGTGTAAAATTGTTTTGATAATTTATTACAAATGCTCCACTCCAGAGTAGAAGACAAACGGCGATTTGAAATTCGTTCTCTCTCGCCTCTGGGATTTATCTTTTTTTTGCAGTGAAAGATCAGTTATATGTAACAATAAACAGCGGGTCTCCCTTTGAAATCAAGCAATGGGTGTCCCACAGAACATAAGAATTTATCTTCCGAGTTGTTTTAGTAAATGTCCGTCTCGTATAGCCTTCAGAATATGCTGACTGTACATGAAACCCATATTATTCTACGGACTGGAGCATCTGCGTAGACAGTGTTCATTAATTCAAAAAACACAAGAGAGATCTCTTATATTCCTGATTTTTTCGGGCTTGTAGGAACCTTAAACACGAAAAATTTATAGTTTATGTTTCCTTGACAGAAAATTATTTCACAAAGTACTATCAATTTCAACATAAGGCGCTTACTTGGTCATTTTTCTCCCTAATAAATTAACCTGTGAAACATCATTAAAACAAGTTTCAAAGGCACTAAAACTTCAAAATTATTTCGGATGTCTTCAGGATGAACATTAATAAAACCGACAAACTGCAGGGACGGTTTCCAGAATGGAACTGGTGGAAGAAAGGTCCTATGAATATGTGTCCGGAAATGCATCGTTGCCACGGTAGATGGCGCTGACGAATGACCGTTCCTCAGACCATATGCCGTGTGTTCCTTGTGTGTTGAAAACTGTGTGATTGACGCAGCGTCTGCAAGCAGCAGAATAGTCTGGTATTTGTCGGTAACAAGCCGAAATGATATTTGTGTACGGCGAAGCAGATGGAAACCAAAGTAAGCATTGTCACCTGCGTCAAATACATTGCACAACATTTAAAGTCCTTTTTTGTGTTTCTGTGATCATAGGTCCTTCCAGACAGACGAACGTGCAAGGAGGTGGCGGACTGTCTGTACACAAGATCTGGAGGACAGGCTTCTACAGGCTATTGTGACGAATTCGAGCAGAAGCTTCAGGGAAGTGGCCTGACAACATCGTGTAAACCAAATCACAACTATGTGTATCCCTCATGACAACCGCTACTACGCCTATCACCTGCAATCCCATGGAGGCTGCTTTAAACGTCTATTGTGATGTGAATGCGATGTAGCTCTATAAAGCATTCTGGGAGGGTTCGTTGTCGTTGCACACACACCGTCCATTTCCGGATGCATGTTCATTGGACCTTTCTTCCTCCATTTCCACTCAGGAATCCGTCCCTGCAGTTTGTCGGTTTTATTAATGTGCACCCTGTATATTTGTATAAATGACAATAATGATTCTGTAGGTATCTGCATAATTATACAAACTGACACTCTAGCTCTTTGGAAAGAAGTCCATAAATTCAAAAATCTGGTGGGAATGACGAAAAGTTGTATGAAAAGTTGTAAACCATCACGAAAAGTCAGACAGATACATAGCACACACAATAATACAGTAAAAAATACTGTGATGTTTGTCCCACTGTAGAGACAAAGCCATTATTATATATCATAACATAAATAAAGACAAAATACACTCCTGGAAATTGAAATAAGAACACCGTGAATTCATTGTCCCAGGAAGGGGAAACTTTATTGACACATTCCTGGGGTCAGATACATCACATGATCACACTGACAGAACCACAGGCAACAGAGCATGCACAATGCCGGCACTAGTACAGTGTATATCCACCTTTCACAGCAATGCAGGCTGCTATTCTCCCATGGAGACGATCGTAGAGATGCTGGATGTAGTCCTGTGGAACGGCTTGCCATGCCATTTCCACCTGGCGCCTCAGTTGGACCAGCGTTCGTGCTGGACGTGCAGACCGCGTGAGACGACGCTTCATCCAGTCCTAAACATGCTCAATGGGGGACAGATCCGGAGATCTTACTGGCCAGGGTAGTTGACTTACATCTTCTAGAGCACGTTGGGTGGCACGGGATACATGCGGACGTGCATTGTCCTGTTGGAACAGCAAGTTCCCTTGCCGGTCTAGGAATGGTAGAACGATGGGTTCGATGACGGTTTGGATGTACCGTGCACTATTCAGTGTCCCCTCGACGATCACCAGTGGTGTACGGCCAGTGTAGGAGATCGCTCCCCACACCATGATGCCGGGTGTTGGCCCTGTGTGCCTCGGTCGTATGCAGTCCTGATTGTGGCGCTCACCTGCACGGCGCCAAACACGCATACGACCATCATTGGCACCAAGGCAGAAGCGACTCTCATCGCTGAAGACGACACGTCTCCATTCGTCCCTCCATTCACGCCTGTCGCGACACCACTGGAGGCGGGCTGCACGATGTTGGGGCGTGAGCGGAAGACGGCCTAACGGTGTGCGGGACCGTAGCCCAGCTTCATGGAGACGGTTGCGAATGGTCCTCGCCGATACCCCAGGAGCAACAGTGTCCCTAATTTGCTGGGAAGTGGCGGTGCGGTCCCCTACGGCACTGCGTAGGATCCTACGGTCTTGGCGTGCATCCGTGCGTCGCTGCGGTCCGGTCCCAGGTCGACGGTCACGTGCACCTTCCGCCGACCACTGGCGACAACATCGATGTACTGTGGAGACCTCACGCCCCACGTGTTGAGCAATTCGGCGGTACGTCCACCCGGCCTCCCGCATGCCCACTATACGCCCTCGCTCAAAGTCCGTCAACTGCACATACGGTTCACGTCCACGCTGTCGCGGCATGCTACCAGTGTTAAAGGCTGCGATGGAGCTCCGTATGCCACGGCAAACTGGCTGACACTGACGGCGGCGGTGCACAAATGCTGCGCAGCTAGCGCCATTCGACGGCCAACACCGCGGTTCCTGGTGTGTCCGCTGTGCCGTGCGTGTGATCATTGCTTGTACAGCCCTCTCGCAGTGTCCGGAGCAAGTATGGTGGGTCTGACACACCGGTGTCAATGTGTTCTTTTTTCCATTTCCAGGAGTGTATTTTACACTTAGAAACACAAATGTGGCTAAAAATCGCTCAATATACATCCAACATCATCCAAAAAGTTTAATTCCTCAGGAGCATCCAGCTAAACAGTACCGGGAAATAACTACACAATTTCCTGTTGCTCTCCCAGAACACCAACTGATACTAGATCATGTATACTTCACTTAGGTACACCACATAGTAACCTGTGATTTCACACTCAGCTATGGGCACACATTTTGCATATTGATAGGTCAGCTATTGAGAAAATTTGACAAACATTTCATTGTTAGGTACATTGTCAACTGAAAGAAGTTCTGCACAAGTTACAAAGTGAACTTTATTTAAATAAAAGATGAGTTTATCACATAGCTATAGGTAACCGAAAAATCTAAAGATATTACTACAGCTGTATTATGCACAACAAAACATCACTTGGAAGTCATAAATATAGATCAGATTCGTCTCAAAGCATAATGGCCTCTATGAACTTTCTGTAGGCGTAATGTTAGGAAGGAGAAGTGACTAGATACGTTAAAAGGCCATAATCATAAAGGAGTACTGCAGTTTTTTTTTTGTTCTGACAGTGTAACGGCCCACAACAGAACTTTTTTAAACTTCATCAGGCAATAAGAGTGCTAACAACGCGTAATAGAAACAACTAAGAAGTCATTTTAAGTGCCTATTTCAATATTGATTTCATATTGGACAATACTGATTCTGCTAAAGTACTGGTTTGGGGCACTGTTGTCCAATTTTGGTTTATTCCCCACAGCAATATACCCAACTAAAATAGGACATTTTGCAGTGGGTATTGATAATTTATTATAATTCCAGGGATCTTTAATGAAACAGCTGTCTTTCTTGAAACTCGATGGTAAATGGTTTCTCTGACTGGTCAGAGGGGAGCAATAAAACATCTTCATCAGTCATGATTAGTTAAAGAAGACAGAAAGTACTGTTGTTTAGAATCATAGATGCTGATCAGTTACAACATTCAGCGTACTGCATGAATAACTCGAGACAATTTTCTAAGGCCGCACAGAAAATGAGAATGAAATGTCTCTCCAAAAAATATTCGTACAATGCTACGAATCCACAATTCCTTCGAAACATTCCAGCGCTAACTGAAGTCGAAACAGAGATAAAGTTTTTACCACTTTCACTAAAAAGGGTAACATGTCACTGGAAGACTTCAGGTAGAAAATCAAAAATCCCAATATATTTAATACAAACTAAAGGAGTAGTTTACTCTTCACTCCCATATTTTATCAGAATATTTGGACTCAGGTAAATGATTTCTGATTCACACTCTTGCTGATATTAACCAGTTTTTGACTATTCCAGAGTGTAGAAGCGATCATGATCTCTAAAATGAGTAAGGTTACATAAAAGTCGGCATTAGGTAGTAGATAGAACCAGCAACTGGACGTTACAAAAGGAATGCGGTAAATTTTTTTGAATCACCTACTTCTCTCCATTCATAATTTTATTTATATGCTTTACATGAATAACCTTGAGTGCCTTCATTCGGCTGTAAAAGTACCTCTTGACTTGCTAAGCAGAATAAGACTTATGGATCTTGATGTGGCAATGAATAAATAAAGACAATAACAAAAAGAAATAAAAAACTACTTGAAATGCAAGAATACCAGAATAGCCCTCAGGCAGAAAAATTCTTCCTCCCCCAACACGTTCTCGACAAAGTAAGGTTTGCCGCAGCTGCAGCTGACACCATGAACTCTGACTCGATATGCAACTTCACACAAAAGACAGTAATCAACAAACCGTTTCCTGAACGTCTAATTACGTATTCACAAAAAGGATCGTCAGTAAGGAAACATTACGTTATTTTTAAACAGCACTATCTGCAGGAATGCGACAGCCCAAATCACAGGAAATCGCAGCAACAGATATATTTCAAGAGTTTTTCCAGACCATCAAAACCGAATTTGACTGTATCTATCTACATGCGACCAAAAAGTCTCCTGCAGGCATGTCAAAAAAAAGGTAAAACTAATGAAAGAAAGACTGTGGTGTAATAGTGAGTTGACAGAAATTAAAATTCATTGTTTAACTATTACATGAGCACTTCAAAGTAGCAACAGGTCCCAGCTCAAAGGAAATGTTTTACAGCAAATATTTACAGGAAATAGAATTTAAGAACTTTTAGAATGGATGTGGAAGAAGCCAAAAAGGAAAGCAGTGACAGCTTCATTGAAGGAGCTCACATACAGTACAAGGCAGTTTTTTTAGCAGCATTACGGGGAGAGGCAGATGAATTGGAAATGTGCTTGGCACGGGCATTAACAAGTTTCCTGACTCCCACATGAACCTATAGGCAGTTGGAGAAATAATCTGCACACGAAAGAAACATAGCAAGTTTTCTGGTTGGTATCTTAGTCTGCGCCTGTTACTCACAAGAAGTATTTGAGACTTTTCAAACAGAAAAAGAAAATGCTGCTTACCTTCAACATCTGGAGATGCACAGTTTTCAGCAGATTTCAGTATACTTTCAATATCACGAAGAGAATTGACTTTCGTACTAAATTTACATATGTTCGACAGGTTATTGTCTAAAATTACTTCATAAACAACTTAGACTTCCAAGTTGCCATTAACAATTACAGAATAACACAACTGAGGTAGAGATCCTGGTGTGTCTATGTTAACAAGAATTACGCTGCCTGACTTGCTGATGACGATCCAGAAAAAACAAAATATGATTTTGTGCCCCATATTAACTCAGATATATTTGAACTTTTGTTTTCATTTTCATACTGCTCAGCTGATTTCACATTTTCATTCATGGCATGCCAAAGTTGTGTTGCTTCCAGATGCTTTCGATTTCCGTCAGGCATTTCCCGGAAAGCCAGTTACAATGACAAGTACGAGTACAACCCCGAAATATCGATGGAACACATCCCTTTATTCATCCTCGGTAGTTCTAGAGTTATAATATAATACCGTCCTGTTTTCTCGTCAAAGTAGATTCATGTCCAAATAGTATTTTCCATTGGAAATATTTGTGACAAATCTGTAACGCCACAACGACAATCAGTATTATTGTTCTTTGTCAAAAGATTTGCGTTAATGATAATCATTCGAAAACCTGCTTCGTACTAATCTTGTCACTTGTCAACTATGCTGACTTCAGAAATAAATGACCTCGGTATTTTATATACACTGAAACGCCAAAGAAACTGGTACAGGCATGTGTATTCAAATACAGAGATATGTAAACAGGCAGAATACAGCGCTGCGGTAGGCAACGCCTATATACGCCAACAAATGTCTGGTGCAGTTGTTAGATCGGTTACTGCTGCTACAATGGCAGTTTATCAAGACTTAAGTAAGATTCAACGTGTTGTTACAATCGGCGCACGAGCGATGGGATCCAGGATTTCCGAGGTAGCGATGAAGTAGGGATTTTCCCGCACGACCATTTCACGAGCGTACCGTGAATGTCAGGAATCCGGTAAAACATAAAATCTCCGATATCGCTGCGGCCGGAGAAATATCCTGCAAGAACGGGACCGACGATGACTGAAGAGAATCGTTCAACGTGAAAGAAGTGCAAGCCTTCCGCAAACTGCTGCACATTTCCGTGCTGGGCCATCAACAAGTGTCATCATGCGAACCATTCAATGAAAAAGCATCGATATGGGCTTTCGGAGCCTAAGGCCCATTTGTGTACTCTTGATGACTGCACTACACAAAGCTTTACGCCTCGCCTGAGCCCATTAACACCGACGTTGGACGTTGATGACTGGAAACATGTTGCCTGGTCAGACGAGTCTCGTTGCAAATTCCGTAGAGCGGATGGAATTGTACGGTTACGGAGACAACCTCATGTCAGCAGGGGACTGTTCAAGCTGGTAGGGGCTCTGTAATCGTTTGGGGCGAGTGCAGTTGGAGAGATGTGGGACTCCTGATATGTCTAGATACGACTTTGACAGATGAAACATATGTAAGTATTCTTTGTGATCACCTGCATCCATTCGTGTCCATTGTGCATTCCGCCGGACTTTGGATAATGCAACAGGACAATGCGACACCCCACGCGTCCAGAATCGCTGCAGAGTGGCTCCAGGAATACTCTTCTGAGTTTAAAAAATTCCGCTGACCACCAAACTCCCCAGACATGAACGCTATTGAGCATATCTGTGATGCCTTGCAACGTGCAGTTCAGAAGGGATCTTCACCCCTTCGTACTCTTGCGGATTTATGGACAGCTCTGCAGCATTCATGGTGTCATTTCCCTCCAGCAGTTCTTCAGACGTTAGTCGAGTCCATGCCATGTCGTGTTGCGGCACTTCTGCGTGCTCGCGGGGGCCCTACACGATATTAGGCAGGTGTACCAGTCTCTTTGGATCTTCAGTGTATAACTGCTTTTAAATACAGTGCAATGGAAAGAAAACACATATTATAAATTTATCATCATTTACTTACCCTGCACAAGTCTAGGCACAAAATCATTTCTGTGTATTGCAGCGAGTTAGCGATTTCTCAGCTTATCGCGTTTGGGAAATTAACATGTGCACATTCACTTGTTCTTGGGATTTATAATTTTCTTGGCAACAAAGAACACAGAACTTTTATCCGTACTTTAAACAGTAGCCTCAGGCGTGCTCAGTATGAAATGTGAACTCTTAAGTGGCACATACAGTCGCGAACTGAAACTTCGTAGAACAGGCGGTCACCACCTAGTGTAGTCACGTTCCAATACGGTCACTGTGTGTCGGCCTGCGTATCTAGAAGGCACTGACCATATGCTATCCCTTCTTCATTTCCGTCCGTTTTCTTTTGTTGTTGTCAAGTGAAATGTGATAGCACAAAGTGAGTTTGTGCTATTGGCGAGAGACTGGAAACAGTTTTAAATAAGTAAAATGTTTAACACCACGCAAGCGATGCGGCAGAAACCATATAACTACAACTGACGATGAAGTGCGCTAGGCCCTCTATGAAAACAGAAGTAAATTATTCCTCGCATTGATTTTGTGGACGAAAGAGGGTAGGTACAAACCTTGTTTGGAAGTAATGAATGTGGACATACCAAAGTTACTTGATCCTTTATAATCACTGATTGTTGTGCCAGCGATTATATAATCTTTCTCAAATAGTGAACAATGATGTCCTCCTGTGGACGAGTCTAATAGTTATTCTTGTACCAGCTATTAGGAAACATTTATACGACTGTAAACAAAATATATCTGCAGATAATGTAAGATACCTTTCATGCGTTTTCATTTACTTATCCTCAAGTGATTGTTCCTGTCTCGGGTTATGACGGCTGCTCGCTAGGTGGAAATGAAATAGTTTTCAAAACTTTAATTCATCATAATCCAGACAACTTGTAGCAAATATTTATAAATTATGTACAGAAACCCTTCTCGTGTATCAGTGTGGGTAGTACTCAAAACCGGATCAAAGTCCCTGCGGCGCTTGCCGAGTTAAGCCTGCACATACAGACGGACATAGAGAGGGGACAGGGGGGGGGGGGGGGAGGAAGGGAGATGGAATAATATATGTATCACTTATTTTGCACTTGGTGTCTTGTATTACAAATAATCACAAAATTTCTATTATGTTGTTATTACTCAGTTCTGTCGAAACTGTTTACGAAACAAATACTTGCATGCCTAACCACCTTATTTTCTACATTTCTGACTATGGATTGGAACGGAATCCTGAGCAAAAATGCGAGATCCCTCACTTCAAGGCTTTTCACCTGACTGATTTGGCCGGTACACTTTATGGCGACGGATTACTCCTCAGGAACCAGTGTTGATTAATAAAGTTACACAACACAATTTTTAAAAAACGCGATTTACTGTAGGGCCCTGAGCACTGTTTCCTGAGTGGGTTTCGCTAAAATTTATATTACTCGTGTCTGGGGACATGGGATCAGAGACTATGGAAGTGAAATTATTGAGTAAACTAGATGCAGAATTTATTTCACAAATGACATATTAAATTTACTGACAGTTTCAACTCAAATAGTACATCGATGGTCGCATTAACGACGGTAACTAGTTGTTGACAAGGTTCTGGAACGGACAGGGATGGAGAACTGTTTATGATGACTCACTGTCATTGTTATTAAATCGCGAAGTTATATTTAGGTATGCAATGATTGCAAGACATGAGGCTGACAGCAAATGATTTAAATATCTTACTGAGTCAGAGTGATCGTTAGAGAGGTCGCCACTTCCAACCACATTAACAAGTTGTTGCGCCAGTCTGTCCCTAATCTTCTGGTGCTGTAATGTAATCTTACCACAAGCATCGAAGGTCGACGTCGAATCGTAGTGGCCCGCCCTCTGTCTGTGCCTGTCGGCCTCGCACTCCCCTGAGTCCGTCCGTCTCCAACTCTCCAGGTCTCAAGTCTGATCCTGAATGTCCCTCTTGAATCGCTTTACTTGAATCCTGAGACCTGTAATGTTTCCAGTACCAAGATCCTGAACTGTCTAAACAACGCACTTGTCCACATCTGACAATAGTTTCTTCCTACATCTAAAATTTCATATACAGTCATCCAATCTACTGCTAACGTTGTCTACTGGAACAATTTTGTAATGTAATCCTCTTTCCAGTGACTCTATAAAAACTCCTCTTCCTGTCAAGTTCTTTACCGCCATTCTCTATCTAAAAGGTGGAACTCATGACCAGCATCATAGACTGTCTACCAGTGACAGAACGTCCTTTTTTCTCCGGATATTTCGCCATTTTGGGAAAAAAGAAGAAAAAGGAAACCATACTGTCTCAGAGTCGGCTTGGCAGGCTACAAACGGCGAATAAGCTGGTTCATCGACAAATTTCAGGTAGGCTATGCTGGAGATGATCGACTTACATTATTTTATGCAGAAAACTGGGCATCGAACGTTAATTTTATCGTTGTCTTTCTGTGCGAAAGTGCCATCGGCGTTCGAGGTGTTCTCCTGACACTACAATATCACTACTCGCTTGAGTGAACAACGGTCCGCTCGCGGAGCGCCGCACAGAGCCCCGTGCACGTGCTCCTCACAAGACGGCTGAGAACCGACTGATCGGCTGAGCCACCCAAGCATGACTCACGACCCAGACTTAGAGCTTCACTCTCCCCATCACCTCGTCTCCCACCAAAACTTTACAGAAGTTCTCCAGCGACACTTGCAAGACTAGCACTCCTGGGAGGAATGAGACATGCCATAGCCATAGGAGAGCTTCTGTGAAGTTTGGAAGGTGGAGGGCGAGGTACTGGCGGAAGTAAAGCCGTGAGGACGTATCGTAAGTCGTGCACTTTTCCATGGGAGGCGAAGGTCTTGGTTCGAGTCTGAGTGCTGCAAGTTGTTTTAATTTACTAGGAAGTTTCATATCAGAGCACAATCCTCCGCAGAGTGAAAATTTCAGTAAGGAAAATCCTCCAAGCTGTGGCTAAGCCATGCCTATGTAATATGCTTCCTTCCAGGAGCGTTAGTCTTGTAAGTTTCGCAGGAGAGCTTCTGTGAAGTTTGAAAAGTAAGAGATGAGGTACTGGCGGATGTAAAGCTATGAAGACGGGTCATGAGTCGTGCTTGCATGCTGGTTAGCTCAGTCGGTGTTTACATGTTAGCGCAAAGTGTTACGTCGCTACCTTACTTCAAGTTCTGACCTGCAGCGGCGTTATCTTGCTGCTGTGCGACTATAAAGATCACTTTTCAAGCTAAATATGCACGATATCGAGCACACGAGATGGAACAGTTCACACCTCAGGAACTTCATCTTGCACCTCAAGGTATTGTAAAAATTCACTTCTCCATCACGAGCAGTGTCGTGGAAATCAAATTGCGGACCGAAGACGTTTGTGCAGATAGTTGTGTCACATTTCATATAGTGACTGAAATTCAAACACCTTCATAGCCAGTTCGGAGCTGTTTCGGTTGATCATGACCTAGGGGTCGGTCTCTACACACCCTTTGAAGCATCGCAAGATGTGGTCGTATCTGCTACTCAAATTTATGGAAACTTCATTAGTGACGCAGCAGAAAAATTGCAGACTCTCGAGACCTAGCACGTCTTAAATGGCGTGCACAACACAGACTTAACTGCCAAAGCTCGTGTCTTCTTACTCGATGTATGGCGGCGTGTGGGCGATCGTAATGTGTGGTAGGCACCCGCTAATTTTTGCAACCTGTGGCCAGGAGTGCCATGTTCTGCCGGATTGCCTCCGGTAAGATATGTCACACCACCCATGGCACCTACAGTACTCCGTGTCACCTAAGCGACTGTTACAGAGGTGTCGGATGCAACAGCCGAGGCCGGCCAGTGTGGCCGAGCGGCTCTAGGCGCTTCAGTCCGGAGCCGTGCGACTGCTACGGTCGCAGGTTCGAATCCTGCCTCGGGCATGGATGTGTGTGATGTCCTTAGATTAGTTAGGTTTAAGTAGTTCTAAGTTCTATGGGACTGACGACCTCATATGTTAAGTCCCATAGTGCTCAGAGCCATTTTTGAACCAACAGCCCAGATTCCTTCTAATCTGCCATTGTTGCCAGGCACTGATAGCGATGCGTCTTTACATTCCGTCTACATCGCCTCTGGCAGAAACGACGCCCTCTGACGTCCATCAGAATCCGAGAAGCGATGGTACAGTTGTGATGGACGTCAACTTGGGTGTCGTATCCACCTCTTCTTTCCTTCCGATTAGGGTAGCGCCGGATGTCGGCCGAGCCCGCTCTGATACGGAACAAGATGTTTGGAAGCAGAAGTCACCGAGTGAGCGCAAGAAACGAAGTCGTATGCCGTCTGACGATTGTCTCCTTAGGATGGCCGCACGAGATGGCGAATCGATATCAGGAGATGAATCAGTCTCGGGAGGCCGGCTGTTGAGCGTGCCTACTTGCCCATCTACCTTAGCGGTTTGTCGTCTGCAGCCTGTGACGCCCTGCTCTACGCCGCTCGCTCCCTCTGTTGACTAGCCATCTCTGGAGGTCGCCGACGTGTGGTGGTCGAGTGATGATTCTGCCCTCGGGCGGACGTTGTAGGGGAGGAATCGGGATGGGCTGTGAATACTGTGGGTGGGCGCGTTCTGCTGGTTGTACGCCGCTGCCTCAGCACAGTGACCGCCACAGCTTCTACTGTATTGAGCGGCCTGCCCCAGTCGTACGCCGCTGGTAGACCCCATGTCTCGACAGGAGGAGTGCTGACACGGACGTATTGCCTAGATACGATCAGCAATGTTATCCACGCCCCACATAGACTGATGATGTCCACAATACATTTCATGTGGCGGACTAAGGCTGGCCATCTTACAAGAAGTGTATGCCGATGATTTTCTTAACCCATCTCGGGATATACATTCTGACCCCACACATCAGATACCGGTAGCGGTGCGGCGATCCTCATTCTTGACAACGTCCATTATCTTCCAGAGGTGAGGGGCATGGCTTTAATACTCTTCAGGGTTCAAATTATTAAGATTTTATATCTCGCGCTCGCTGGTGAGATGTGGCCTGTCACTTTTCCCGACCATACGGCATATGCCCAAACCATCACACTCATCTGCCGGAGGGTGTGGCATGGAAGGGGTGTTTGGAAGCTGAATGTGGCTCTATTGGCGTCTCCCAACTGTCGGCAGCTTATCGGGGAGATTTGGGATTAATGTCACCTCTGCTGTGATGCTTACCTATCTATGTTGTCGTGGTGGCTGTGCTGTGCAGAATTTGCCTTCTACCGAGCCATGATGGCGTATTGCAGAGACTCGGAAGCTCGAAGGAGGCAATCCCTGTAGTTTTATGACCAAATATTGAGCGACTGCTCTATGGTTCTTTTCTCGCATGAACGATGTACAACAGCGAATTGTGCCAAAGCAGACCTCACAGCCCTCACTTGCCAATACGTTGATGGGACGGGGTTGCGAGTCCTTGTGAGCATATGGCTCTGGAAGCTCCGTCAATGTACCACCTTCTAGCAGACAGGCGACTACGGCACTGGTCCCTGACTCGAGCCATCACTGATGAAGAAGGCAGGCAATAGGACACTGAGTGCGCCATTGGACGCACTCTTCACACTCACTATGCAAGGTCGTACACTAACCATCCACGTTTACCAGTTGTCATTGAAGTCTCCCACGTCATATTCAACACAATATTAGAGCACTTGTCATTGGCAATGAAGGTACCACTAACAGTAGACGAAGTCCTCGATGCTATATGAGCAGGAGCTACTAACATGTCACGTGGCTCTGACCTCATACGGACTGCAGAGAACTCATGTCCCCCATCGTGTCAGTGATGCCTTTCTAGGCACCTCTATTCACAAACCATTTAGGGGTCCACAGATCAGAGACTATCGCTCCTGACACTGTTAAATAACGACATGCAGGTCTTTCTTTATACGCCTTTTGGCAGTGCGACTTAAGAGGACGACCCATCGTGTCGTGTGCTATTATCAGGCCTCACTATGTGGAGTGTACAACATGTGGACAAAACTCTACTTGCTGCAGGGATTTAATTGCCCTCAGTCGAGCTCAATGATCGCCCGTGGCTTTCGTAGAGCTAGATTTCAGCTAGGAATTTGATAGAGTTGACCAATGTTTTCTTATGGCTGTCCTCTGTCATATAAGACATTCCGCGTATTGGTATCCTCACTCAGCTGATCAGGTGTTCGGTGTGATAGGAATGCCCCTTGCTGGCGCTGTTATTCTCGTTCGCTTTAAAATCATTGCTATGTGGACGACGACAACGCCTGACGGGCATGTCGCTAGATGGACATTGATTGTGCTGCACCACCTATGTGGACGATTTGGTCCTCTGCCTTTGAAGCGTTGATGACACGGGGGCGGCGCTTACATGGTGGCGACCTACGGCGAGGCGTCAGGCAGTCTCCTTAATGTGCGTAAATCGCAAGCTATGTATATCGGTACAGACCTGTCTGAGTTGAATGTTGACCTGCTTAATGCGGCCGACACCTTCACCTGACTCGGCATCGATTTTAAAGCTGTCCAGCGGCGCTCTGTGGGTCTCAACTGCAGATGACTGCTGCAGTCGATAAGGTTTGGACTTACTGAACATCGTCTCCACTCCCTAGACCTCCCCCAAGGTACTTACTATTCTAACATCTACTTAGAGTCGCGGACTGGTCACGTGGCGCAAACTTTTTCAGTTTGTTCACACTGGCTTGCCAGATGTTAGCTGCAAAAAAAAAAAAAAAAAAAAAAAAAAAAAAGGCTCCGAGGGCTATGGGGACGTCACACACATCCATGCCCGAGACAGGATTCGAACCTACGACCGCAGCGGTCGCACTGTTCCAGACTGCAGCGCCTAGAACCGCTCGGTCACTTCGGCCGGCTGTTAGCTGCAGTTAGTTCCTTTATTAGTCAGGGGATGATCTTTAAAGTCCAATATGAGTCCCCCAACCTTCGCCAGGCTCGAGCAGGTTTGAGTCTTTACGATGTTCTGGACAGAGGTGGGATCCTTTTTATCAGTTTACAGTCAACAATATGGCGGCGTTGCCCGCTGTGCCTTACCAGCCAACTGCTTGGTGCATATGTCCCGGCCTCGTTTTCTCCTCCGGTGACGTTGTCGGACATCCCGGTGCCATTTTCTGACAGCACATTCTTTTTTCTAGAGCTCAGCTAACTTTGTGCCTCTTTGCCACCTGTCCCCTTGTTGTCTCTGAAGGTGGTCTATGCTGAGATACAATTGGCCCGCGCTACCAACGCAACAGAAGTACCACACTATAGGTAGTGCAATATACGGTAGGCAGTGTGCTCTGCATGGTATGCCACGGTCAACGGGAAGTAATTAGTTCATTCTCGTCTACACCAAGTTCACATTGACGGCTCCCCGCTTTGCGTAACGTGCCGGACACGGACGATCATCGCTTCGTTTGCGGCCCGGCTGTAGACATCCGGCACTTGGTCCAACGAATTCTGACATTTCTCACACGTGCTACTCCTGACCGAATAACAACGCAAAAGATGTTGTTCCCGGATGATGTGTACTACCGGCAAACGAAGATTCACTCTGTGAATTGGTTCCCCGGCCTTGGAGTTCGATATTTTTTTGTCATGGCGAGAAGGGTATCCTAGATTTTTGGCCTTTGCGAACGAATGAAATTGTGCCATTGTCTCTAATCCGAAATCCAGGAAATACGTTTAGACTTTCCTCTTGAGTGATTTAGACGAGACGGCCTACAGGTGGAATGTCCCTTCAGTGAGCAGTTGATATAATACACTAATTCTGATTTTGATAATGCAGTCCCCAGCGGTATTCTCTTTTATTCCGTGAAGACGTTCATGGATTTCTCCATGGTTACAGGTGACTTGCATAGATGTCATCACATAGGTCTGAAGAAAAAGAAGAAAAAGACTTTTCTCTGTTACATAAATTTGTTACCCTTTTCCTCCTATCCATTCCTCCTTTCTTAGTTTAGGTAGAACTGTTGGGATAGGTGTAGTTAGGCGTCAGGGCCTAAATTGGGACAGATATTTTTGTTTTTAGCGTCAAACAGGCTGTGGGAAACAGACCGCTGTTTTTATAGATTTCTGTATAAACAGACCATCGAGGGAGAAAAGTTAAACAAAACTGTCGGTAGAGCACTTGCCCGTGGAAGGCAAAGGTCACGAATTCAAGTCTCGGACAGGCACACAATTTTAATCTGCCACGAAGTTTCATTAAGTTTTTCTACCAAAAAATATAATTTGGTTTGCATGGTTTTGTGTCATGTTGGTTTCCCGCATTTGATCTGTATTTGCAAAAGAAGTGGTAGGTGCACAGTTAAATTCATGTAAAACTTCACATATGTGGTGTGTTGTAAACCTTGGAACTTTCCCTGTCGGTACATATCCTTTGACAGTTTCACCGAGTCAAACCGAACGACGTGCCACGATGGTAAGATTCTCGGGAAGAAAGTGGTTTCATTTCAAAAATGGTTCAAATGGCTCTGAGCACTATGGGACTTAACATCTGAGGTCATCAGCCCCTAGAACTTAGAACCAGTTTAACCTAACTAACCTAAAGACAACACACACATCCATGCCCGAGGCAGGATTCGAACCTGCGACCGTAGCTGTCACGCGGATCCTGACTGAAGCGCCTAGAACCGCTCGGCCACTCCGACCGGCTAGTTTGATTTTCAGAACGTGATTTTCCTAAATCTGTTAAGACAGATGCCGGGATCGTTCCTACGAATGGGATCGGCCGCTTTCGATTCCCATCATCGCCCAATCCTAGCTTTTCTTCAGTCTCTATTGACCTCGTCGTCGATGCCAATCGCCCTCCTCCCATCGAGTAAAATACGAAAGTAGGGAGGTTTACTATAATGAATGAAAGCGAAAAAGTTGAAAAATATTTGCTCATCCATCACAGAAAATATCTGTGTTAGATGGCTAGTGTGACATTGGAGCTCCAGGAATGGGAAAAACAACCAAAATATGGTTGTAAGAAGGTACCATAATGTTAGGCTTTGACAGGTGTTGTGGCGTATCAAGACAGCCACGCCACTCGGAAGTAGCCGAAATGCACGCGTTTACACACGCCTGCTGGCGTGAGGTCTGAAACAGGATACGGAATGAATGCTATAAAGAAAAGTACGTAGCTTCTGTAATACTTAACTTTAATCCATCATTTGTATACAGCATTCTTGATGATACAAGTGAGACTGTCTCTTGAAATGGTTAATGGCGCCTTGCTAGGTCGTAGCCATGGACTTAGCTGAAGGCTATTCTAACTATCTCTCGGCAAATGAGAGAAAGGCTTCGTCAGTGTAGTCGCTAGCAAAGTCGTCGTACAACTGGTACGAGTCCTAGTACGTCTCTCAAGACCTGCCGTGTGGTGGCGCTCGGTCTGCAATTACTGACAGTGGCGACACGCGGGTCCGCCATGTACTAATGGACCGCGGCCGATTTAAAGCTACCACCTAGCAAGTGTGGTGTCTGGCGGTGACACCACAACAGGATACCAGCGAAACGCCTGGGATGAAATATCAATTCGCGCTAACGACCTGTCACTGCTTCACGGGAAGTGTTCCACTTCACAGGAACATACTGAAGAAGCCGAAGGAAATTTGACTCTCTTGGACTCATGTGGTTGCGCTAAGGGCGTTGCTGATACGTAGAAAACGTAACAGCTTAATGGCTACCTGAGACGTGCCAGTAATTTCCTGGAGAGTCACCCTCAACATTTCGAGGAACGAGTTTTGCGCAAGAGGTAACTATGCTATCGTTACAGCAAATATGAAGAGAGCCAAAGCGCAGTCCGTACTAAGAAGTAAGCGCTCTGCAATTGTGATTTCCCCTTAGACGAGAATCGTTATTTGACTTTATGCTGTGCATTATTCAGGAGTATTGAAACTGCTACAGGCGCATAAGCAACTGGCATTGTCTCGAACAGTAAAGCCAGACGACAGCTGACGCGGTGCTCTGTAAAAGCTCTGACATCACCTCGCGTTTCGGTACTTGTTCAAAACTCAGTTAACCGTTTCGTGCCATTTATTGTTTGTCAGAAAGTGCTCCTGGATAGAATAATTTGTGCATCAGTCAAGAGGTTCATATAATTTTCTGGTGGTCAGTTACTTTCCAAATAACTTTCCAACCTTCTTGTTTTAATTACTTAAATTATAGTTTTATGAAGCAGGGGGCAAACATATTTTTCCTCATTGCCTCACACGATGCTCTGTAGAACACTTATTTAGTAAATTACGTGTAAATTTAACATTACACTCACCATACAGTTTAAATTTATAGAAACTGAATAATCCAGAGGTCGAAAGATCCATCGTCAGTTTTTATAATAACACGTTTTTAGTAATTCTGTGTAAGGCTTCCCTGTAATCTGAGTCTAAAGCCTGGTGTCCAAAAAAGAATAGCATTAAATCTCTCATTCAGACAAATAGCACTACACCATGATAGTGCTTAATCAAGCACTGCGTCTTCTGCAATGGATATCTGTTGCGAAGTTAAGATCTTAAATTCACACACACTTGATGTTTTTGTTGAAATGCTGCAACACTATGACTGACGGGTAAGGAGTCGCCTCCTGACCCTTCGGTGCGCGCGCCCCCCTGTTTCGCGTAACTGGGTGCGCAGCGGCATTTACACCGCAATTTCGTTTTCACATAATTATCCTTTCTAGACAAACCGGAGGTTAAAAGCTGAATATAAAACACCTTTTCCTCGTGTTAATTATTTATTCCAGGTAAAAATGAGTAAAAAAGAAATCATCTTTATTAAATTAGTTTATATTAATAAACATACTTGTAATATGTGTATATTTCTATTGTCTATTGTCAAATCACAATTTATGAAAGATGTTTATATTTTATTAATAGGATTAAGTAGGAATAATTAATATTTGTCGTGTTAGAAATAATTGTGGCAGCAGGGATTGTCTGCACCAAAGTATTGTTGACAAGAGAGACCGCAAATTGATATAATTTTAAAAAGGGCGGGAGAGACCGCGTATGGATACTGTTGTGGCGTTGCAAGACAGCCACGCCACTCGGAAGTAGCCGAAATGCACGCGTTAACTCACGCCGGCCTGCGTGAGGTCTGAAACAGGATACGCTATGAATGCTATAAAGAAAAGTACGTAGCTTCTTTAATACTGAACTTTAATTCATCCTTGTGGTACATCGCTCTTGATAATACAAGTGAGACTCTCAGATATGGTTAATGGCGCCTTGCTAGGTCGTAGCCATGGACTTAGCTGAAGGCTATTCTAACTGTCTCTCGGCAAATGAGAGAAAGGCTTCGTCAGTGTAGTCGCTAGCAAAGTCGTCGTACAACTGGGGCGAGTGCTAGTACGTCTCTCAAGACCTGCCGTGTGGTGGCGCTCGGTCTGCGATTACTGACAGTGGCGACACGCGGGTCCGACATGTACTAATGGACCGCGGCCGATTTAAAGCTACCACCTAGCAAGTGTGGTGTCTGGCGGTGACACCACAGATACATTTTAAGAAAAGAGCGGGAAAGACCGCGCATTGATACATTTTGTAATGGTAGCAGGGATTGTCTGCACCAGAAAGCATTGTTGGCGGTAGAGACCGCACTTTAGCGTTCGTAGGAAGTCAGTAGTAAGCGAGCTGTGAAGTGAGTCGGTAGCAGGTCTGAAGCGAGAGGTTGAGAGGAGTAGTGTAACTGCCAGCCACCAGCCATGATTTACAAGAGATTATAAACGGATGTACAGAGACATCACCTAACTATTATCGTAAGAGGAACTAATATTATTGAATTATTTTCTTTGTGAAACTCAAGACTACTGAAGGTATGTTTGGGCAATGCTAGTTGTAAGATTATTGTAAAAAGTAAGTCCCATCTGAACGTTTGTAAAATCATTTCATTACCAACAGTAAAATTTTGAAACGTTTTCAGAATATAATTAATTTTTGCCAGCAATGTTGCATTACTGATTATAATCCATCCCAAAAACCATCAACGTAAAACTTTGCAAAATTTTATTGTTGTCAAGAAAAAGTTTAACTATGAATTACGTAACTTCAGTCAAATTAATTAAAGAATAACGTCAGCTTTGCTAATAAAGAATAACGTCAGCTTTGGTAATAAATACAGCCACTTATTATGACAGCCCACCAGCAGTTAATATAGTAAACCAGAGTAAGTATATTTATGTCGCAGTTCGATGTAGCAGTCAGATGGCGATCCAGTAACAGTAAAAAAAGGTAAGGAACAGTTTTGGGTTATTGCAGATAACGACTGAGGGCCACGACGACGACACATTCTATGTTTCGTCGAAATAATCAGAAAATAACTTTTAATAAGCAGAAATTTAATTTGTATGCGAAGATTGAGAAAGAGAATAAATTTCAAAGGGGAGATTTCATTTGTTATTATTAAACAAGAGATAGAAATCCTAAGGGAAGGTTATCATTAACAAAAGAGGTATAGAGGAGACGGGAAGGTTTCATCCTGAATCAGGACAAGTCTCCATCTGCTGGTCATTGGCATCACAGGAGAAACACACAACGATAAGATGAGAATGCTTCTAGCAAATATTTTGTCCACATCTACTGCACGAAGTCTTCGTCCTGACACTTCTGTGTTGTCTACATACGTTACGTACTGCAGGTCTATGTTCGTCGTGAACTGGCTCCACTTTTCTGAATCTTTCTAGAAACATTTGTACATCTTTCGGAAGGTTCGTTAGTGTTACTCTTCGTACTAGATAAGCATCCAAAAGGTTATATAGTAGGTTTTTCTTTTTGGAAAAAACCGTCTCCTATCTTTATTATCTAGATTGCTGTGGCTGAATACGATATTCGAATTTAGTCCAGCGATATGAAGGTGGCGTTAGAACAATGCATTGGACATCTCCTTATTGTTCTGGTTGTTGTATATGAAGACCACATCTGATCCACAGTCTCCATCCCTCCCTTGATTCTTTTGTAGTCAAAATTTACTGCCAACTTTCCAGTTTTGACGTCAATTTCAATTATGTCATACATTGTAGAGAGAAGGATCACAGCTTTGTTTCGTTTAGCGAGAGTTGAAGATAAACAGAAATTATTGTGAAAGCCATTAAGTGTCATTTTGATTTCCCCTGTATCACTAGCCTGTAATTCGAAAGTGATTTCCTTCTTATTTTTCTTTCAAACTCCCTATGATGGTCAACTTTTTATCCAGCAGATTCTGAGACTATAGCTGGTGTAATAGTGGTCAGTCGCAACATTATTCCGGCCATCTATGCGGGTTATCAGTCTTTTGAAAACATCTTCAGGTTCATTGGACTTTAGGTATGGTCCACCCAACTGTTGCCACTACGCTTCGAAATTTATGGTATAAAATGTCTTTGCGTCGCTAATGGCGTATGTTTTGATGCCATACTTCACTGGCTTATTTGGAGTGTACTGCACAAACCCACAACGGTAGCTAAAAGCCTGCAGCATTTCATCAATAGTAACAAATTTGGTGACGTTATAGTGAGCAATTGAATTACTACAAATTTTTGGTGAAACTCATGAAGAGGTACCAAGTTATCTGTAAATTTTCGTTCAGTGTAGTTTCTAAATCGTCTACATCTACATCTACATGAATACTCTGCAAATCATACTTACGTGCCTGGCAGAGGGTTCATCGAACAACCTTCACAATAATTATCTATATTTCCAATATCGAAAAGTGCACGAAAAATAACGAACACCTATTTTTTTCCGTGCGAGCTCTGATTTTCCTTATTTTATTATGATGATCATGACTCCATATGTAGGTTGGCGTCAACAAAATATTTTTGCATTTGGAGGAGGAAGTTGGTGACGGATATTTCGCGAGAAGATACTGCCGCAACGAAAAACGCCTTTGTTTTAATGGTATCCACCCCTGGCTGATCTCGTGGCTAAACGGCCTGGACACGCTGTGTGTGATATGGGTGTATCAACTATTCACGCAGAATCGCCCATAGTAGAGGATGAGTAAGCCCAATGGATGCTAAAATTCCAGGTACAGTAGCATCGGGGAGTTCTGTGTGCCCAAAATTTTACATTGGCCAAGCTGGTCGGAGTTCTAACGTACGACGCCGAGAGCACTTGGGCACCCTCAAGCTTAGCAACCTAAGTAAATAGACTTTCCTGGCTCACTCGTCCCAACATGGAAACACGGAGATAAGCATCGAAGAAAACATAGAAACATTATATTTCGCGGAAAAAAAGAGGACAGATGAATTTGTTTCAATAATCAGAAATATACAACCATATTCACAGTAAACCTGCTTGCATCCTGAATGATGAACTACAATTAATAAGCCAAATGTGCCTCCAAAACTTATACAACTCTTAGAACATGAAATGATAGAAATAATAATTATTGACAGAGAGACTATTCATCATAGCCACTACCAACAACTTTTAAACCTAAATAATTAAATTTATAACTTTAAAATGATATGCGCTATATATAAATGTCTTTGCAGTAGCTCCAGAAGTATTCCATATCTGTACACATACCATGTTCTTGGACAGATCACATCAGCAGTCGATGTAAAACCACCATCTTGTATTTCATTTAACTCATGCATCAGCCTTGATCAAAAAAGAAACTCAAACCTCTCTTATCATAAAGAAAGGTGAGATTTACGCGAAGTGAGGACAATGTATAGAACCTACCTAATGTAAAACCTTTTTGTAAACTATGTAATCATCAAAACTTTGCTAAATTTTAGGACACAGGAAACTACAATGTGAAATTTCAGGAAACTACAACGTGAAAGCATCTCGCAAACGTATCAAAACACAATTAACGTATGTGTAGCACTTAACACAGAAGTAAAAACACGGTTTACAGTAACAATACTAACAGATGTTTATTGCATGCTGTATCCGTAGAAAGTAACAGAGGACTCTGTCCCCATCTGTTAACTGCATCCTACAGGTAGCCAACGGCCTTGTCGCAGTGGTAAGACCAATTCCCGTCATGTCACAGAAGTAAAGCGCTCTGGAGCTTGGCTAACTGTTGGAGGGTGAACGTCAATGTCTGCCGCGCTCTGTTGGCAAGCGGTCCGCACTCAAATCTTGCGAGGCCAGTCGAGGAGCTGCTTGACTGAGAAGTGGTGGCTCCGGTCAAGAAAACTGG
Source organism: Schistocerca cancellata (assembly GCF_023864275.1). Lineage (NCBI taxonomy): Eukaryota > Metazoa > Arthropoda > Insecta > Orthoptera > Acrididae > Schistocerca > Schistocerca cancellata. The sequence goes on from NC_064631.1 coordinate 218,603,112, forward strand.
AGACGGCCGGAAGAGCAGTTTGCTGAACAAATGCCTCTTCATATCCGCATCGAATGGAGCTATCGGCGGTCAGTCGGTGTCGCTGAGCCATTCGAGGACCTTTTGGAAGGAGTTTAGTTTGTAGGTCATTCGTAATAACAAATAGCTTGTAGTAGAAGAAATGTGTAACATAGGAACGGAGGCGGACAAATGCTCATAGCTCTTAAAGTATTTCCGGATATTTTTATCTTTTTTTTCTCTGTACTACCACTTCTCAAAATATGGAATACTTTTTTAACAGTGTATAAATTACTTATTACCCTCATTTCATTCCACTTAATTTTTACATTCTCCAGCACATGTAAGAGTTTAATCCAGTGAGCTCTATTAAAGGCTTTTCCCACATTGTCAAAAACTGCACAAACTAATCTATTTTTTGGGTTTGTTACACTAATTATTCGTACAGTCCAATTACATTTCTTGTACGTATGCCTCTTCTGATGGCAAACTGTTCTCCGAGCGACTCTCTCTCTCTCTCAACGACTCTCTCTCAATTTTTAATTCCAATCAACTATTCATCATTATTAGCTGATTTTTTTTGCCCAAGGAGATGTCACACTTATCTGTACATATCGTGGTGTCTGTCTTCTTCGGTATTGGAACAACCACGCCTCTGTGAAGTCGATTTTCTCATAATGTTGTTTCCACTAGAGAGTTCATATCACAGTCTAGCGTAACAGTCGCGACACTCCGCCTCGGTTTTATTACCGGTCGTGACAGCAGCTCCCCAAGCGGCCAGCAAGTGACACTTATGGATACGATATCGCATGAGTGCCAATACTAACGTTTATACTGATTTGTAACACAGTTTCTTTTTCCATAGGGAGTGTACGTAGTGCCATACAATTCGACAGAAACTAAGAAATGACAACATATGTGTCATTCTTTAATTTCCTAAGGACAGTGGGCGGAACGAAACGGTACATAGCTTATTTACGATTCTCTTGTAACCTGCAGATATTTACTGAATACTCTCGTTTTCCTTAAATAACAAAAAAAATTGTAGTAAAAACCGGAAAACCTGACCTTCTGCAGAAGGGCGTTATGTGTCAATCCAACAAAGTGGAGTTTTGTTAGCTACATTTTCAGCCAAATTAGTGAATGTGGAACGTAGGAAACGTATATCGAATATAATACCAACATTATTTAACGTACTAAATAAGCCACCACATCTGTAGCTTAAGGGAAAACCACACAGACGTGATAATAAATCGTCAAGGGCAATAATACTATTTCCCAACACAGAAGAAATCCATACTACAATTGTTGCTAACTCTGAGCCACAAGAGTGAATCTGCAACACATTCGCTTTTGAAGCAAAAGTAATTACTGTACATTTACAAAAATGTTCATGTATTAGAAGTTAGTGAAATGTAGGAATGGGCGACTCATTAGACTCCACAAAATTTTTTTTATACATCAAGGAAAGTGTCTATGGTAATAACAAAAGAAAATTACATAAATACATGCTTATCAGGCTTGAAATATGTGTTTATGTTTTTTTGCTTTCAGCCGAGCAAGCTGCAAATATACACGTATTCGAAAGTGTTTCTTCATGAGTAAGTTATAGGTTTTGTCACTGAATCGGTGTGATTCGGCTGTTTTTTTTTTTTTTTTTTTTTTTTTTACATCTGTTCCACTGTAGTTCATGTCTCGTGGTAATTAACTAACGCACAGAACGGAAAAAGATAACAGCTGTTTGGTTAATTAAGTAGAAAATAACTGAAATCAAACATATTTTCATAACACATTTGACTGTCTGCTTCCTCACCGCCTGGAATGCTATACTCCAGCTGTCAAATCGCTACAAAGAGTGTTGTGACTGTGTGTATTAGACGGCGACCACACTGTGACGTGAGGTACCCCTAATACGTCCATACAGGCAGGCGGACCCATCCTCAGCGCTGGACCTGCCGTGGCGTGGAGGCAGCGGAGCGTGCAGAGAACAGAAGCGAGCCGCAACCTGTGCGGCCGTGATATGTCCGTGTGGCGCCCGGGCAGCTGCCCGTATGCCAAGTCGCCGCCGGCCGCGGTCCAAGCCGGATGCACTCACCGCCAGTGGCTCCGCCGCCGCCGTCACCTTCACCTGCCGCCACCTTCTAACGCTGCCCGAGCGCTGTGACTGTGTGCATCTACGAGGTGCATTCAAGTTCTAAGGCCTCCGATTTTTTTTCTAATTAACTACTCACCCGAAATCGATGAAACTGAAAAGGCACTGTGAAAAGTCACTAGGAGCCAGGTCAGGTGAGTATAGAGGATGAGTAATCACTTCAAAGTTGTTATCACGAAGAAACTGTTGCGTAACGTTAGCTCGATGTGCGGGTGCGTTGTCTTGGTGAAACAGCACACGCGCAGCCCTTCCCGGACGTTTTTGTTGCATTGCAGGAAGGAGTTTGTTCTTCAAAACATTTTCGTAGGATGCATCTGTTACCGTAGTGCCCTTTGGAACGCAATTGGTAAGGGTTACGCCCTTGCTGTCCCAGAACATGGAGACCATCATTTTTTCAGCACTGGCGGTTATCCGAAATTCTTTTTGGTGTCGGTGAATCTGTGTGCTTCCATTGAGCTGACTGGCGCTTTGTTTCTGGATTGAAAAATGGCATCCACGTCTCATCCATTGTCACAACCGACGAAAAGAAAGTCCCATTCATGCTGTCGTTGCGCGTCAACATTGCTTGGCAACATGCCATACGGGCAGCCGTGTGGTCGTCTGTCAGCCTTCGTGGCACCCACCTGGATGACACTTTTCGCATTTTCAGGTCTTCATGCAGGATTGTGTGCACAGAACCCACAGAAATGCCAAATCTGGAGGCGATCTGTTCAACAGTCATTCGGCGATCCCCCAAAACAACTCTCTCCACTTTCTCGATCATGTCGTCTGACCGGCTTGTGTGAGCCCGAGGTTGTTTCGGTTTGTTGTCACACGATGTTCTGCCTTCATTAAACTGTCGCACCCACGAACGTACTTTCGACACATCCATAATCACACATCCATAATCACCACATGTCTCCTTCAACTGTCGATGAATTTCAATTGGTTTCACACCACGCAAATTCAGAAAACGAATGATTGCACGCTGTTCAAGTAAGGAAAATGTCACCATTTTAAGTATTTAAAACAGTTCTCATTCTCGTCGCTGGCGGTAAAATTCCATCTGCCGTACGGTGGCGCAATCTCTGGGACGTATTGACGATGAACGCGGCATCATTTTAAAACAATGCGCATGTTTCTATCTCTTTCCAGTCCGGAGAAAAAAAATCGGAGGCCTTAGAACTTGAATGCACCTCGTACATCTTTGCGGTGTGTATCATCACCATTCCCTCCTGCTGCCTTTACCAGTCACGAATTGTGCGCAGGAAGCCTTGTGTTCTTGACGTTTCCTTCATTCCGAAAACTAGTCTCGTGCAGCTCTCCTCGCTAATTCATTCTAAGTCTCTTCTCCTCTGCATAACTACTGCAGCTTACATCCACGTGGACCTGCTTACTGTACTCAAACCTTGCTTTTTCTATACACTTTTCACCCCTCACCCCACCCCCTGCATACCACCATTACCAAACTGACGGTTCCTTGGTGTCACAATTTGTGACTTGTTAACCCACCTCTTCATTTAGGCAGGGTGTGTCATAAATGTCTTGTTTTCCAAATTCAGTTCAGTACCTCCTCACTAGTTATTCGAGCTACCCATCTAATATTTAACACTTTTCTGTAGCACCGCGTTTCGAGAGCTTCTCCTCTAGTCTGTACTGTTTGCCGTCCACTTTTTACTTTCACACTAGGCTACACAGCACCAAAAAGATTGCTTAACGCTTATACTTATCTTTGATGTTTACAAATTTATCTTGTCCAGAAATGCCCTTCTTGTTATTGCAAGTCTGCATTTTGTATCCTCTCTACTTCGGCCATGATAACTTATTTCGCTGCCCAAAGAGCAAAATTCGTTGACTTCTTTAGATGTCTCAATTCCTCAACATCTGTTTTAATTCAAAAACACTCCATTTTTTTGTTTATCTCTTGTAACTTTCTGTTTGGTTTGTCTTATGATCCCATTTTAATTTTAAAATTATGAGTTTCATCCAAGATGGAGGCTTCCAAATTGGCCGCCATGTTGGTAACATAGATCCACTGATTTTTTCACCTCTCGTAGCAGGCAGACTAGAACAGTTCTGGGACCGAGCCGGCCGGGGTAGCCGAGCGGTTCTAGGCGCTACAGTCTGGAACCGCGCGACCGCTACGGTCGCAGGTTCGAATCCTTCCTCTGGCATGGATGTGTGTGATGTCCTTAGGTCAGTTAGGTTTAAGTAGTTCTAAGTTCTAGCGGACTGATGACCTCAGAAGTTAAGTCCCATAGTACTCAGAGCGATTTGAACCATTTTTTTTTCTGGGATCGAGCGTATTGTTGGCAGGTTTCCTCCTCTTCTCTGTGACATCATGCACTGATGCCAGATTCCCTCTCACCCCCCACCCCCAATTCCCCTGCACCTCCGCTGACATAGGTCAGTTCTCCTATGTATAAAACAGCAGGAAATGGTAGTAAATTCAAAATCTGATAAGAAATTAAAAATAGTCAAATTGTGCTACAGGCATTTCCCCCACTCCTACGACACCATTGCTGGAAGTAGGGCGGCTGTCGTAAGTATAAATTGGCAGGAGGAATGCCCTGTTGAAATGCAAGATGAAAATTCAGAATGGTAGTTATGGAATACTTAAAAAATGTGCATTGTAGCCAGGAGTCCTGGGTTCTTCCAGCCTTCTTGTTAGTCTGGGCCAGCATGCGATGTTCTTTATAGCCAGGGCAAATGGTGTTTTGTTTCCCCTGCAGGTCCCAACCTGCCTGTTAGACAAAAAATGTTTTTCTCTACATCTACATCTACATCCATACTCCGCAAGACACCTGACGGTGTGTGGCGGAGGGTACCCTGAGTACCTCTATCGGTTCTCCCTTCTATTCCAGTCTCGTATTGTTCGTGGAAAGAAGGATTGTCGGTATGCCTGTGTGTTGGCTCTAATCTCTCTGATTTTATCCTCATAGTCTCCTCGCGAGATATACGTAGGAGGGAGCATTATACTGCTTGACTCCTCGGTGAAGGTATGTTCTCAAAACTTCAACAAAAGCCCATACCGAGCTAATGAGTGTCTCTCCTGCAGAGTCTTCCACTGGAGTTTATCTATCATCTCCGTAACACTTTCGCGATTACTAAATGATCTTGTAACGAAGCGCGCTGCTCTCCGTTGGATCTTCTCTATCTCTTCTATCAACCCTATCTGGTACGGATCCCACACTGCTTAGCAGTATTCAAGCAGTGGGCAAACTAGCGTACTGTAACCTACTTCCTTTGTTTTCGGATTGCATTTCCTTAGGATTCTTCCAATGAATCTCAGTCTGCATCTGCGACGATCAACTTTATATTATCATTCCATTTTAAATCACTCCTAATACGTACTCCCAGATAATTTATGGAATTAACTGCTTCCAGTTGCTGACCTGCTATACTGTAGGTAAATGATAAGGGATCTTTCTTTCTATGTATTCGCAGCAGATTACACTTGTCAACATTGAGATTCAATTGCCATTTCCTGCAACATGCGTCAATTCGCTGCAGATCCTCCTGCATTTCAGTACAATTTTCCATTGTTACAACCTCTCGATATACCACAGCATCATCCGCAAAAAGCGTCAGTGAACTTCCGATGTTATCCACAAGGTCATTTATGTATATTGTGAATAGCAACGGTTCTACGACACTCCCCTGCGGCACACCTGAAATCACTCTTACTTTGGAAGACTTCTCTCCATTGAGAATTATATGCTGTTATCTAGGAACTCTTCAATCCAATCACACAATTGGTCTGATAGTCCATATGCTCTTACATTGTTCATTAAACGACTGTTGGGAACTGTATCGAACGCCTTGCGGAAGTCAAGAAACACGGGATCTGCCTAGGAACCCTTGTCTATGGCCCTCTGAGTCTCGTGGACGAAAAGCGCGAGCTCGGTTTCACACGATCGTCTTTTTCGAAACCCATGTTGATTCCTACTGAGTAGATTTCTAGTCTCCAGAAAAGTCATTATTTTCGAACATAATACGTGTTCCAAAATTCTACAACTGATCGACGTTAGATATATAGGTCTATAGTTCTGCACATCTATTCGACGTCCCTTCTTGAAAACGGTGATGACCTGTGCCCTTTTCCAATCCCTTGGAACGCTACGCTCTTCTAGAGATCTACGTTACACCGCTGCAAGAAGGAGGGCAAGTTCCTTCGCTTACTCTGTGTAAAATCGAACTGGTATCCCATCAGGTCCAGCGGCCTTTCCTCTTTTGAGTGATTTTAATTCTCCTGTCAGTCTAAGCCTCTTGGCTATTTCCAGAATACGTAAACATGTTTTTCACCCTACAGATAGTAAACAGTTCGAAACTGCTTTCTGATCTACTTTCGGGGACTTGAGAAACCACTGTAGATGTTTTCCCACGCAGGTAGAATATTTGGTTTTCCCGTCATACTGTAGTTCATTTGCCTTAAGTTTGGAAACAGTTGAGCGTGCGTGATTAAAAAATTCCCCCACCCCTCGGATGCCATAGTTAAAACAATTAAGTATATTCAGCATGGCACTATAGCCTCACAGCCTGCAGTAGATACACGAGTCTGGCACACCATCAGCCGTGAGTCATGCAACCATCGGGTGATGGTAAACAGGCACGTACAGCACTGAGCCACATCAGACCAGACCAGAACAGGCCACAAGTTGTAAATCTCGCTGCCCCTGGGCTCATGCCATCGCCCAACAGTGGTAGCTTTATGCACAGGGATGCCACAAGCGTATTGCCGATTCAGTTGCCTAACGAGAAGTACAGAATGGTAATTATGATCAGTGCTAGTAGAATGCTGTTTGTGATGGCACTATAGTCACAGCCTAATGTGACCTAAGATATACTGGTTGGCGATATTTGAAAAATCTTCCAAGTAAAAACTGCCTATATCCCATACGTACATGGTGCAGAGGAAATCCAAAAAAGTAAAGATACACACCCAGGTCTTTCTCAGGGGAAAAACACTTGTACACTGGCTCAGCGAAAAAGCTCAGCTACTATGTTTGCAAATTTCATGACAAAAAATTTGTATGTGGGGGTGTATGGCAGCTATGAAAACAAGCTATCTATATCTACGTGATTACTCTGCTGTTCACAATAAAGTGCCTGGCAGACGGTTCAATGAATCACCTTCAAGCTGTCTCTCTACCGTTCCACTCTCTAACGGTGCTCGGGAGAAAAAAGCACTTAAATATCTCTGTGCGAGCCCGATTTCTCTTATTTTATCGTGATGTCATTTCTCCTTATGTATGTTGGTCTTAGCCAGCTACCACAGAGCTACTAAATACGTTCACCAAGCAAATTTGTGAATGAAACACTTCTATACTCATGTACAAGTCCAATGGTTCGAGTGTTCTGCAGAGCACACGAAGCCTCGGACCCAAGTTGTCAACAAGGAACAGCGGGTGGTGACTCCATAATTGTGTGGGCTGTGTTTGCATGGAATGGACTGGGTTCTCTGGTCCAGCTGAACCAATCATTGACCAGAAATGGCTGTTTGGAAACCACTCGCAGCCACTCAACGACTTCATGTTCCCAAATAACGATGGAATTATTATGAATGGCGATGGCCCATGTCGCCGAGCCACAATTGCTAGCGATTGGTTTGAAGAACATTCTGAACAGTCGAGCGAATGATTTGACCACCCGAATCGCCAGATATGGGACGTAATAGAGAGGTCCGTTCGTGCATAAAATCCTGCTCAGGCAACAGTTTCACAATTATGAACGGCTAAAGAGGCAGCATTGCTCAGTATTTCAACAGGGGACTTTCACCGACGTGTTGAGTCCATGTCACGTTGAGTTGTCGCACTACACCGGTCAAAGGAAGGTTCGACACGATAATGGGTTGTATCCAATGACTTTTGTCAAGTCAGTGAAAGACTTTAGTCCCTATTTTGTTCATTCGTGGATATAATGAGGTACTCCCTCGTTCATAGAAAAACGTTCAGACGATAGATTTCATCAGTGGCTATATTCATGGTGACAGTGCTTTATGCATTGTCGGAGCAGTCGAATCTTTCTGCACTTAAGCAAGCTTTCAAAAGGTGTTTCCGGCCAAATATTTATCAAGTGAAGTGCGAGAATGACTCAGGAAAGACATTTTTAATCTTACACTGTCCACCTTTAGGGACAAAATTTTGCGAAGCACTCGAAATTAAATAAACAAAATCCATAACTAAGTCGAAATCATATCTCACCATGACATTTTGAGAACTCTGAAAACCAAGTTACCAACGGAGGCATAAAATGGCGTCAAATTACATTATTTATGACGTTCACATCATATCATACCTTTTCGCCTCATTATCTCCAAAAAGTTATAGCGCGATATTAAAAACAGCAAGAAATGATGAAAAAAAAAAACAGTGCTGTGCTTTATAACTTCCTCCTTCCCTGTTTACAACCAATCAGCACATAATATGAAAAATGACACCAGATGCGCAAAAAAACAGTTACCAAACTTTAACTTCAAAGTCTCTTTATTTCATTGAAAGTCAAGGAGAGTCATTATTTTCGGCATAAAATTGATGTCCAGATTCGTTATTTACATACTGACGAACTGCGTGCCTTATTCTACCTCCCTGTCCTCTTTCCAATCAACCAGAACGTCTTATTAAAATGATGCGCCAAATATGCAGTAAAAAATTCATAAACCTTACTTTAAAGTCTTCCTGTGAAAGCCGCATACCTCAGACTTAATATTAAAGTCATTTCCCAGATGGAATGTCCCATGGGACTAGCTCCAACTACCATTTCGCGTTCAAAGTCTATAAATTCCTATCGTGCTGCCTTAATCACGACGGACACCTCTCTACATGAATCACTTGAGTACCAATGACAGCTCCGCCGATGTACTGCCCTCTTATACCTTGCGTACGCGATACTACAGCCATCTGTATACGTGCATATCGCTATCTCATGACTTTTGACACCTCAACGTATTACCCGAGAGAGTACATCTGAAACTGTCGAAGTTTAAGCAGCTTCCCCTCCATTAACACTGTTGCAAAAATTAATTCCGCCTCCAGCGTACCATGTGCGTGACGCGTTAAACTCACAGTGGGGACAAACTGTTCATTCTGGGTATGATCTGACAACGGAAATGAAACATATATCCTTTAAGATTCACGCATTTTATAGCGACAATTCCGCACTGATAGTAAATCGGACCTGAAGTCCTGAATATTTTTTTTTTCATTTTGTTCGTTGTTGATCGTTGTGGACGTCGCATGACATCCGTTCAAGTTCGTTTGGTGATCCTTCCACTTAGTTTTTTTTTGTTACAGAGGCCAACCAGCTCTCTGACCGAACACGCTGAGCTAGCGTGCCGGCGCTAGAGGCGTGCTACCATAATAACTGTAACTATAGAATTGAACTTAAAAATTCTGGTAAGTTACATAAGCAAAACAGATTCAGGTGGTATTGAATCCTTTATTGTGCTCATGACTCCTTTCGGGGATAGCCCATCGTTAGATGACCTGGTATTTATTATTTATTTATTTATTTCATTAACAGTACAGAGTAATCCACCGCCTTGAAATGTAAGGTGGGTCGGATGCTTCTGAATCTAACAGCAAAGACTTCTCATTTTTACAATCTTATTGGTATACAGTTGTTAATGCTTTTTCTTGAATGATATAAAGAACATCATATATAAAGATTTCTCTGAGGTTACAGCGAACTGAATGCTTACCAATTGTCAAAATCATTCCATATAATTTGTTATTACCTAGTTGATGAGAATTTAATTTATTTAGTTCAAATGTCAAAGAAAAAGAAAAAAAGAAAGAAAATATTATACAATGAGAGTGGTGAAAATAATTTACAGTATGTAGAGGGAATTGATATTCTGTATTTGGATGTGTAAGTAGCATGTTGGTTGATAATGGCCTCTTTCTACCCATTTAAGATGAGAAGGTCTCGGTACAACCTCGAGCTATTCTCATCTGAAATGGTTTGTGCTGATGTATGTTTACACAGATTATACAGATTAAATACTGACTGAGCACCTCATACATGGAATACATGAATCTTAGCTTTACGCGAGAAATACACTTATTTTTGTAATTTGTTAGTAGAAATAGAATATGGTTCATTGCTACTTGAATGCATTATTCCTTTAAAAAATTAATGTATTACTGGTATAGACAATTCATTGATTGTAGCTTTGAATAGAGAAGAGAATATACTTCTGTCTGCACACAGTAAGACGAGCAATGAATTACTGCTTCTGTGCAATATGTCCTTTGCAGTATGTCCTTGGGTAGGAGGAGCCTTGGAATAAATGTTCTTCGAGCCTTCTCCTCCAAAGCGACATTACCTTATTACTACAGTCTTAGTATGTAGTACCGGTGTTTATTTGTTTTATGATTGTTGTGTTGTTTATGAATGTGTTGTGGCATGCAGTGTCAGGCATTGTTGGTTTTGATCCCTTCCGAGTCATGTTCACTTAGTGTTCCTTCCTCGGTTTCGGAATCTGTGGTCGTGTTTGTGTCCTCCCTTGTGGTTTTTTGTGTTGTTTGTGCTTGCCTACGCTTCCTTCCATTTGGGTTTTGGCGCTTGTATTCTTCGTGCAGAGTGCTCGATACAACATCGTCTACGCTGTTTATTGTGTTCCAGTCATCGGTATTACGTATTAAGTATTACGTATTATTCTGGCGATGTTATTGTCGTTCTGTGAAGGTCTCACTTGTGCTACCGTGTTGCACAGCAGTGTGACATGTTCTGGTGTCTCAGTTTCTCCGCATACGCATACTTCATCGTTAGTTAGTCCCATACGGTTTAAATGTACCGTATACGGTCCTGTCAGGAAATGGACCATCCCCAGGCTTGGGTCGACATGTTCCAGTTGTAGTCTTTCACGTACATCAGGAAAGAAAGAGTGTACTCGGCGACCCTTGTCGGATGCACCCCACGCTCCCTGCCATGTTTGAATCCGCCATTGTTTCATTTGTGTTTTGTTCATAATGTCGGTTCCCGTAATTTCGGTGACTTTATCGAGCCTGCCCCTCTTAAGCCAGTGAAGTGCAGCTCTGTAACGTATTTTTATGTGTATAGGGCAGGTCCCCATCACAACGCAAAGCGCCTCTAGTGACGTGGTGTTGAATGCTCCGCTCATTCTCAGGAGTACAGTACGTTGACCTCGTCTTGCAATTGTCTTTTTAGTCTGTTCAGTCTGTGAGCCCAACCACTTGCAGCGGAGCTTGCGATGGATTCAAATATTGCAATGTCGTAGGTCCTTACCGTCTTAATAGGTAATCTGTATCTAGTTGTGTTTAGTCTTGCTAGTTTGTGCATAATTTTGGAGGCTTTGTCAATTGTCAATTTTATATGATGGTAGAAAGTCTGTTTTTCATCAAGATGCAGTCAGAGATAACGTGTGGCTTGCTTCCTCTGTATGCTTGTATTGTCTAGTTTTAGAATTGGATTCCTCTGCAGTGTCCCCCTGAACAGTATACCGGGAGATCAAAAAGTCAGTATAAATTTGAAAATTTAATAAACCACGGAATAATGTAGATAGAGAGGTAAAAATTGACACACGTGCTTGGAATGACATGGTGTTTTATTAGAACAAAAAAAAAACAAGGTTCACAAAATGTTCGACAGATGGCGCTGGACAGTTAAACTGCTACCGTGAAGGGTGAGAAGTACGCCGATATGTTACACAATCGCATCATCCCCAGCCTAGCTGATAAACACCTGCTGGAACATACGATGTTTATGCAGGATGGCACTCCATCCCACATTGCTAGACGTGTGAAAGATCTCTTGCGGGCGTCGTTTGGTGATGATCGGGTGCTTAGCCGCCACTTTCGTCATGCTTGGCCTCCCAGGTACCCAGAGCTCAGTCCGTGCGATTATTGGCTTTGGGGTTACCTGAAGTCGCAAGTGTATCGTAATCGACCGCCATCTCTAGGGATGCTGAAAGACAACATCCGACGCCAGTGCCTCACCATAACTCCGGACATGCTTTACAGCGCTGTTCACAACATTATTCCTCGACTACAGCTATTGTTGAGGAATGATGGTGTACATATTGAGCATTTCCTGTAAAGAACATCATCTTGGCTTTGTCTTACTTTGTTATGTTAATTGTTGCTATTCTGATCATATGAAGCGCCATCTGTCGGACATTTTTTGAACTTTTGTATTTTGTTGGTTCTAATAAAAGCCCATGTCATTCCAAGCATGTTTGTCAATTTTTACCTCTCTATCTACATTATTCTGTGATTTATTCAGTTTTCAAATTTATACTGACTTTTTGATCACCCGGTATATACAGTTTTTTTGGGAGCTATTTTTAATTTATTTTCTTTTCACCAACTGTTAATTTTCTGAAGCAGTTGCGTGACTTTCGTCTCTAGTGCTGATCTCGAGTTGGCTGACACCACCACGAGCAGGTCCTCTGCGAAAGCCACCACACCCCTTACCCTGTCGTCAGTGTCCTGGATGTTCAGCAAGGGCTCGGTTGCAATATCATAGAATATTGGTCCGCAGATCGAGCGCTGTGGACATCCCTTTGTTTTTATCTTGACAACCTTCCGTGCACCATTCCTCCACTCCGCCACTCTGAATCTGCAGTAGTCGAGGAGGCTATGGTAGTGACAACCATCCGTGTACCACCCCTCCACTCCGCCACTCTGAATCTGCAGTAGTCGAGGAGGCTATGGTAGAGGGAAGCTGATAGCCTCATTTCCCTTAACCTGGCGAAGAGGGATAGCCACCACAAGTTGTCAAAAGCCCCGGCTATGTCGATTAGTATGGCGGCCGCGTATTTGTCGCTGATGCTATTTCTAACTGTAAGTGCTTGGTTGACGGCGTCTTCTATTGATCAACCTTCCCTGAAGCCGAATTGATGGGGCGTTAGGCCGAGGACGCGTCTGTGCGATTGTAACCGGCCACGCAGGAGCCTTTCCTGTACCTTGCCGAGGGTGTTTAAGAGACAGATCGGTCGATCATTTTTGGGGTCTGTTGGCTTGTAATTTCCTGATTATTACTACATTAGCAGTTTTCCAGAGGTTTGCAATTCTGCCTGTTAGTAGTGCCTCGTTGAACATGCTAGTAAGAAAGGGTGTGATTTGTGTTACTGTTTGTTTTAATGTTTCTGAAAGTATTTTGTCTGGGCCGGGTGCTTTTCGGTGTTTAAGCCTGCTGATTTCCGTCTCGACTTCCTTCTTGTGCGAATAGTATGGTTACACTGTCACTGATGTATGTTTGCCTCATGCTCTCTCTTAGGTCAGCGTGGTGTCGCTCGTCTTGTGTGGGGTCGTCGTCTGGCAGGAGCCTGTTCAGAAGACATTCTGCTGTGCTTCTCCATCCTCTGGTGATTGTGCCGTCAGCTTGATTTAGTGTTGACAGAACTGTCGGTGTCTTAACTCGTTCTGTTTCTAACTTGAATGGTTGTCCCCAGATGTCGTTCTGTAGCTGGGTTTTCACAAAACTGGCCCAGTAGTCTTGCTTGTTGTCTTTAGTTGTTTTTGGGATTTATGCTTAGCGTCACGATACAGATCAAGTCTTATCTGCCTTTCACGAGCTGTCTTTGCTTCTGGCAGTACTTTCTTTTGTCCCGTGAATCCTTCCTTAGTCTTGGCAGTTCTGTCGACCGCGGTTGTTTCTGTCCCCTTCCAGTTTTTGTCCGTGGTATAGCTGCTTCCTGTGCTCTTTTTAGGACATCTGTCAGTACAAGCTTTTTGTAATCTATACTGCCTTGAACAGTATGTAATGACGACGCCTCAACAACATCTCTAACGTTTTACCAGTCGGCTCTACCTACGAGTAAATTTTGCTGCTCATGCTCCATGTTATGTGTATTGATATATCTGTCCGTGGTTATGACTACTGCGTTGTGGTCGCTGTGTGTGTGTATCTAATACCATCCATGTATTAACTAGTGGAAGAGACTTTGCGTTCCCTAGAGAAAGGTCTATGTTACTCACACCACCGGCGTCTCCGCAGTAGGTAGGCGGCTGACCCTTATTCAGTATGAAGAGGTTGCACTCATTTTCCACGTCAAGCACTAGTTTCCCTCTGTCGTCAGTTCTGTCTGAGTTCCACAAGAGGGATTGTGCTTGATATCTGTTAGAATGAGCAGCCTTTTTCTTTCTGAGTGTTGTGCAATACCTTTTATTTTGTCTAAGAAAGGTTCTATATCATACGAGTACTGAGGGTAAATAGACGACATGAGCCATACATCCTGTCCGTCTGTTATTTCTGTTGTGGCAATGTGTTAGAACAAAACTGGGTGATCTGTGTTACTATTAGGTTTTTATTTACTATTATTGCGGTAACAAGTAGTCAAGAGAAATGCGAATAATGATATCACAGAACACAGCTATGCCAAAAGCTGTATTTTATGATATCATCGTCTGCTGCCGACCAAGTAAGTGAACATCAATTCGCCACAAGAGTGTTTAACTTAACCGGTACAACTTTCTCCAAGAAAGCTACTTGATAGAGGCTTATATTTTAACTTGCCTCCAAACTTTGATAATGAGCTGTTTAAAGAAATAATTTCAGAAGTTAAGAGTGGTTGCAAAGTACTGAAGTTATGTAAATCTGCACAGGCGAATACAACCGTAAAATCGTGTAATGCGCTTGCACTCTCTTGTAATAAAAATCTCCCTTTGCAATTCCTGTTTAACTCCGAAAAGAAATCAAATTCAAAACTGTTAAAAAATAAAATGTTTGTCACTAAGGCTGAAAAGAGTTCCTCCCTTGTTATCACTACTGATGCCAACTACATTTCCACAACAGAAAAATCTTTTGAAGACAATGAAATCGTACAGGTAAATAAGAAGCCGCCTGCAGTTTCTGCTAACGATTTTCTGAATGCTTGTAACAGTTCTAATATATTTCTATATACTAAATGAAAAACGAGAAGATACTTGTGCTGAATGCCACTCTTACGAGAAATGTCCAAATTACTCTGTAAACAGCTTCTGTCAAGCTAAAAATTAGAGTATTTTTTACGTTTCAAAAATTTTAGTGTGTCAAAAATTGCTTTCAGGTGATACATATTTTACAAAACACAGTATTTCCTGAAAATGTACTTCTTGTATTTTTGATATTCAGAACTTTATACCAATATGTGATTTGATGAAACATCAGCAATTATTTATAACAATTTTGTGTAGTTCGGAAAAGTAGACCCCCTAATGCTGCCTAGCTACTGGATTCAGTTAAACTATCCTTAGATTTTAATTATTTTACTTGTAATAAGAAAGTCTGTCACCAGAGAGGTGGTTATGCAATAGGCTCAAATATTCCAGGCATCCTTTCAGCAATTTTTGTAAATTTTTAGAGAACCTAATGTTTAATACGCACACTATAATATCCAAAAAAAATACGATGCATTACTGGTACGTCGACGACATTTTCGTAATTTTACTGGTGATGAAAATAAGGTTCAGGAGGTAGGAATATTCTTAATTCCTTCCTCAGAAATATGGAATTACTCATGAAATCGAAGTAGAGGGTTGAATTATTTTTTTGGATTTAGAAATTACCAGACTATGAAATACTGCAAAATTGAGATACATCGTAAGCCAACGGCTGGGAATTTGATTATATTGCATGATTTATGCCACTCACCAGCTCAAATGCGGGCATTATTTACATCAATGTTTTGTTGGCTACCTTGGCTAGGTTGCTCTAAAGCTGTGACTGACCAAGAAACTGACTTGATTGTTCACATCTTAGTGGCTAATGGCTTCACGAAGCGGCAATCAAGAGGTATGGAAGAAAAAATTTTAATAGTGTAGGAAAGAAAGTAGTGGTTAACAAGTAGGCGGAAAAGTATATTCCGTTATCATTATATGGCTCCATGTCAGATACGATAGCAGACGTCTTCCGCAAATATAAAATTACAGTAGGGTTTCGAACGAATAATAAACTAAGTAAATCGCTGCGACATAGCTTAGAACCCAACTCAATAAATTCTGCAGTGCACGTATCCATAAGATATTCGCGGTTCACTTAAGAGATATCACATCGGGGAAACTGGAAGGTTGTCTCCAATTAGATTTCGTGAATACGGATATGCAAGCAGTGGAAGTGAGTTGGGATGTCATTCGAAGCTTAAAAACAATGAAGCGACATATTCATTTCGCTTTTTGGGAATAATGGTATAGTACTGGACATTTTAGAAGAAACTGAGATGTATGTTAGTGACAAGGTAGACCCATAACTTATAATAAATGAACAGATTTAAAGCAATCGTAGGTGGTTCTTTGATTTTGTGAATTATTTATTTGTGAGTAGAAAAAATAAGAATCCCCATCCGACTATTCTTTCTTTTAACTTTCTCTCTGTTCTATGGAAATTGTAATGACCATGTGTAATTTTATTAATGAACTATGTTTCTTAAGTCATACTGCAAAATAAAGACTCCATGTAACACTATGTTTACTTTATGACACTTGTACTATTTCACTGTATTTTACTGTTGACTTTCTTGCACAACTGTGCTAGTAAAATAGAAATAAATATTTTGATTAATTTTGTTTTACTGAAAAGTAATTATTTTAACAAACTTTGTATCGGTTGTGATATCCACTCCTGAAATTATGAACAAATCGTACCGAATGTGGACCTATATGACGTTGTTGAGGATGAAATGTGTTGTACTGTTATATAGTTTACGATTTACCTTCTTGCACACTAGTTCTGATTAAACTTTTATTATTTTATATTAACATTTCGATTTTACATCTCATCAGAAGTGCTGCCCTCGAGTGGTACGAGCTTACGTTGTGGCTCCAGTAGTGGTGCCTTGGCACTGTAACTGTAGTCGGCCACTGGTTAGGTCTACATCTTGTACACGTCAGCACATGTTTTGCCTGACATTTTAACGGGCATTATTCAACCTCCTTGGTGATGATCTTAGATGGTATGTAATTAGGTTCTTCAAAATTGTGTACAATTAATTTTTGTTTGAGATTTACATAACTTCATTTACGTTGGTAAAGCTGTATTCTTCGATATCATTATTCGCACTTCCCTTTATTATTTGTTACCAGATCATCTGATAATGCGCTATAGCCAAAACGCGTCATGAGCATAGGAATGGATTCAATACCATGTTGATGTGTATTTATTATGTGACTTTCCAACATTTTTAAATTCAATGTCATAATCCTGTACTGTCCCTAGAAACTCAGTTAATTTCTTAGTGACTTCATCCTTACGCCAACGACTGAACGCCACTGTGAAAATCGTGCCCTATCTGCCTTCTACTGTCGAATCTCATGTAACTGTGGCTGTGGCTAAGTCATGTCTCCGCAATATCCTTTCTTCCAGGAGTGCTAGTTCTTCAAGGTGTGCAGGATAGCTTCTGTGAAGTTTAGAAGGTAGGAGACAAGGTACCGGAGGAATTAAATCTGTGAGATCGGATCGTGAGTCATGCTTGGGAAGCTCAGATGGTAGAGCACATGCCCGCGAAAGGCAAAAGTCCCACGTTCGAGTCTTGGTCCGGCACACAGTTTTAATCTGCCAGGTGTTGTGTCTAGGAATCGTGCATACTCGGTTCGCTAGACAAACAATCAAACAAATCGTATTAGTGAGTTTCATTACAACAAGACAATACTTAACTTTGATCTGAGAATTATTGTAGTCCTTTATACATATTCATCATCTGTCAACTGAACTGCAGTGACTTCTGATCTCTAACTGTGCTATGTAAACATTGCTACTCAAAAGGCTACCATGCGTCAGCTAACGAAGTAGCTAACGTTATAGCTGCTATCTAAGTGGGCTGCCACCACTTGGGCGCGGCGCTTATGTCGTCTTCACCTTGGGGTCGGTGCTGTCACGTTGTCGTCCCAGAGGGAGGTCGGTCAGCGTGTGATTGGCTGATCTTTTCTCACAGCCTTCTCTTCTCCGTCGTTCCCGACTGGCGTGCCGGCGCTGACTTTACGCCGTAACATACGTCACCAAAGCAAAACAACTTTGAGGGGTGGAGGGGTGAGCGTGGACGCACTGATGGTCCAGAAGTTGTGGCTCCAAGGGACGTCAGACCTCCGGTCGTACCCCGCCATCCGGCCTGCGCTCTTGTGGGAATGTCCCCCAGAAAACGTCCAGAAGGTTGGGTACGCGTCCAACTCCTGAGGGTCTTACCAAGATGCAGAAGGCGTCGGCTGCTGCTGCTTGGGTGGGTCCTGCTCCATCTATAGGACGAGAGGAGGCGGAGGAGTCGTAGGAGACGAAGGCTCCACGGGGTAGTCCCGTGGTGTAGTGCTGACACCCGCTGGCGGCTGCTGTGGGCGTGCGGTACCCGGGATCCGTGAATCTGGGGAAGAGATACACAAGGATCACTGTGCACTTGACAGTTGCAAATTTGATTGTAATGTCGGCGCTGCAATCCGTCTGGGCCTGAAACGAGATACATGCATGCGCCAAGTCGACGAAGGATCTTGCCTCGCGCCCACCGTATGCCACCGCAAAAACCCTGAAAAACAAAATCATGCGGCAAGAAGCGATACTGGCGGTCTTCCTTCGGCGCCGGGTGCTGAGGAAAGTGGAGCAGGTGGAGCAGGTCCATGGCGGCTGCCGTGTAGCAGTTCCGCTGGCGATCATCCATCTCGTGGATGCGACCGATAGAAGGCGAGAAAGAATTGCAATGCTTGATCCCTTGTGTGCTTGAAAACGTTCCGAATCGCCGTCTGATGGTGGACGGTGCACTAGTTAGCTGGCCGATCGGCTCTAGGCGCTACAGTCTGGAACCGCGCAACGGCTACGGTCGCAGGTTCGAATCCTGCCTCGGGCATGGATGTGTGTGATGCCCTTAGGTTAGTTAGGTTCAAAATAACTTACAGCGGAAAGAGGTGCTATTGCGGATACAGCAGCGAGGACTGGAATTCTGTGAATGCTCCTGGGCAGCAAACACTGCAAATTAGCAACGAACTTTGTGTCGTGGATTACGTGGACCATCAACAGGTGTGGAACAAGACCAGTGTTGTCTGTGTGTGATGCCACACACCAGCATGCGGTGCGTCCCGTTTCAGTTCAAAAAATGGTTCAAATGGCTCTGAGCACTATGGGACTTAACATCTGAGGTCATCAGTCCCCTAGAACTCAGAACTACTTAAACCTAACTAACTTAAGCACATCACACACATCCATGCCCGAGGCAGGATTCGAACCTGCGACCGTAGCAGTCACGCGGGTCCGGACTGAAGCGCCTAGAACCGCACGGCTACCGCGGCCGGCGAAATTCTCTAGGTGACTATTAAAGTAATAAAGAAGTAAATACAACACGTAAGTATTAACTATTAATTCCATAAAATAATCTCCACCATGCCGTTTAAAGATAGCAGTCTAAGAGAGCTTCATGTAACTGTTATGTGACCTGCAACACTTTGACCGAGAAATTCACATTTCACTAAGACTAGTTTAGGAAGAAATTTGTCTACAATTACTTCTGATTTTTGCACTTTTTATTAATAGAGCGTGTTGCAAGAAAGACAGTTAATGGGAACAAGTGGGATATATTTTCGACTTGATTGTAGTTGCGTCACATAAGTTATCATTTCCAGGACAGCTTATCCGCGTTAATCTCGAAATTCACATCCACTCACCGTCAAGTACATGTCAGAGAAGAAGAATACAGAAGGCTTGTAACTAAGGACCCATTCACTGTGGTGTTTAAAAATATATATAAAATATACGAGGGAACGTCAATAATTAAAGATGCAAAAAACAATGTACTTTTAGAAAATGAGACATTTTCTACCTCTCATCGTTGTTCCCTCCAATATTAATACACTTGTCCCAACGTTGAACTAATTTTTATACCTCATGCAAAGAATCCTTTATCTTGTTCTTTGAGCCACTTTTCTCACAAATTCTTTGCACTCCTCTTTTATTCGTTGTTTCTGGACTTATTTTCACGTAATGCCTCCTTGAGTGGACCAAACAAATAAAAATCCGAGGGAGCCAATCTGGACTGTAGGAAGAATGAGGTAGCTACTTTTTTCAATGGTATCTTGGGTCAGCTGGACGGTGTGAGGGCGATAATTGTCGTATACCAACATCACAACTTTTCTTTAACACCCGCGACGTTTTTCTCTCATTGCCAGGTTTGGTTTGTTCGTAACATGTCTGACATAGTAGGCCACTGTTTATTGTAAGCTGATCTTAACAAAAGATGACATCTTGGGCATGCCAAAACACTGTCGATATTAATTTTCCCGCTGATGATTGCGTTATGAATTTCTTTCAGAGAGATGAGCTGATGTGTTCCCATGCCATGCTTTGTCTATTGGACTCTCGTTAAAAATCGTGAACCCAAATTTATTACACGCTAAAATATTGTTTAGGAAAGGGTCTGCTTTTCTTTAATAGCATTCAGGTCAAGTCTGTACATACAATGATTCTTGTTTCCTTGCGTTGTTTCATTAACTCCTTCGGCACCCATCTTGTTTTGCTGGTCTTGATTTTGTTACTCATAACGTTATGAATTGTGCCAACACTTGCTGCAACTGTTGTATCTTCAACTGTAAAACGTCGGTCTCCACAAATAATGTCGTCACTGCGGGTTTCAAGCGTAGGAGTTGACATTTCAAATGTTCGGCTGGGACGAAGCACCGTTTTTTAACTGTTATACCCGCTTACAAAAAACTACGCGGTTCATACAACTTTCACCATGCTGCAAAATCATTAATGAAAAGACAGTAACCAGTTTTTCATCTTAAAAAACAAATCGTATCACTGAACGTTGTTCAACTATTGTGGAAATTTCGAGGGGAAACGCCATGCAATATTGAGATTATAAACAAGACACCCTCTATCTGTCACTTGCATTCAGCTCATCGCATTGTGCCAGCCTGAAGTCGTGAAAGTACAAAACTACAACTAGAAACTCTTTTCATTTCTACATCAGTTTGTCTCTTTAATTACTGAATGTCTATTATATAAGCAATATATTCGTACGTAACGAAATCTGTAATGCACACCACCTTAAATTCTTTGACTCTGCCGGCCGGTGTGGCCGAGCGGTTCTAGGCGCTTCATTCTGGAACCGCGCGACCGCTATGGTCGCAGGTTCGAATCCTGCCTGGGGCATGGCTGTGTATGATGTCCTTAGGTTAGTTAGGTTTAAGTAGTTCTAAGTTCTAGGGGACTGAGGGCCCCAGATGTTAAGTCCCATAGTGCTCAGAGCCATTTGAACCATGTCTTTGACTCTGCTTTAGAATGCGTTTTATTTAAGACTTAAAACAATCAGCTATTATTAATATTAATGTGAGAGAAGCTCTTATTGTAATCGTTGGCTGGATGAGTATCGAATGAAATGCCACGCGCGATGCTAATGGTCAGCGATACGTTTATTTTTATTTTTGTTTTATTTTTATTTTAAGTTTAATTTTTATCGATATTGTCCGAAATAACAGATACGACACAGTCACATAATCAATTCGCCTCGATGGGCAATGAATGCACAACCCTCAGTGCAGATGTACAGTACCGTTCGACTTCCAGCAGCAGGAATGTATAATTAGGACAAGGGACAAGGACGAAATGACAGGGACTGCGGGATGCTAGGTAAGAATGTGGGTTAGCGGGGGGGGGGGGGGGGGGGGGCTGTCAAGGTAGCCGCGATATATACACTGTGTTTGGATGGCGCAATGGTTAGTGCAACAGCACTGTAAGCGGAGGATCCCAGGTTCCAGGTTCAGCACATATTTTCACTCGTCAACACCAATTCCGCGTAAAAGTCCCCTGCAGCTGATATCATCAATTACTTCTTTTTCCTTTCGTTTCTGACCCCCTCCACTTTAAAATTACATAATAGTGTTGTTAATGACAATGGGGCAAATAACCATAAGTATATACTATTCTGTGAGTTTAGGAGTGCTCACAAGGGCACGACAATTGTATATGAATCAATTACCGGTAAAGACACTGAATCCATGATCATGTCTCCAAAAACAACAAAATACGTACAGCCTTCAAACGTACGCGTATTTCTTGCCCCAATATAAAATATATGCAAGAAGGATAACAGATTGTTTAAGGGCTCTTTGCAGTGACCTCGATACTTAATTAGGAAACAGAATTCTCATAATGAAAATGCTTTGTGTTATTCACAACAAGCTGTCTGCTCTAGTGTATCAGCCTATTTTTCAGTATTCCTGGCAAGCGTTGAATTGCCGCCTCTGTTTATTGATTGGATAGCCACTGAATTGCTATTTATTTAGTTAATGGGATAATAATAATTATTAAAAGGTGGCAATTTTAATTAAGCACCGTTTTTTACTCTTTCGATTGTTGCGAGTCAGCGATGGTGCAATGCAGCTCGCTTTGGAGAATACACATTGTATAAGAATTATTTGGACCAGGAAACACTTTATCGATCACGGCTGCGATTTAGACGGTATTCGCGTAATTGTACTGATTAAGAGTTATCGTTTCCGAAAGACGCATGTTCGATTAAAGCTGTGTACACTTTTGCGCGTATAATGAAAATGTTCATAACACGTCGCGTAACAAAAAGAAACATGCGAATTACAACCGTGATCAAACGAAGAAAATATATTATAACATAAATGTTCTTCGCTGTTATTTAGGACAGGCTCAGATTAGACCTTGCAATTTTTAGTTATAGGAAATGACAAGACGTTACACTTAGGAGATATTTGTTTTGAGTAATTTGTATTTACCTTCTCTCTCTCTCCTTTTTACAGCCTTTATACCTTCACATCGATTAATGAACCGTGATCGCAAAAGTGTTTCCTGGACCAAATAATTCTTATAAAATGTGTATTCTCCAAAGCGAGCAGCATTGCACTATCGCTGACGCGCAACAATCGAAAGAGTAAAAAACGATGCTTAAATAAAATTGCCACCTTTTAATCATTATTATTATCCCATTAAATAAATAAATAGCAATTCAGTGGCTATCCAATCAATAAACAGCTCCAGCACATGTTGCTGGACTCAATAATGTGAGTCAAGTGGTAATTGATTTTGGTTCTGAGGACCGTCAAGATACTGGTTTCGTCAAGTGTGCCTATTGTGATTCTGCATATTGTTTCGCATTTTGTTGAAGAGCCTCACGTACATTTTTAAAGGCCGATAGTGTGATATCTGAGAGTAACACAATCGAATGCTTTCAACATTATGATCAGAGTAATATGTAAAGCTTCTAAATACCGAATTCATGTTCGAGCCGAGAGACGTCCCTTGTAAGAGCTGCCACCCACTGCCTACACAAACACTGTAAGCTGTGGTAACTCACTGACTGAATATCACTGCATAGTCGGCGTACAGACTCGGTTAACCTGAAGATTGCGTTCTTGGAGCTTTTTGTTTTCTATTTCGTTTCTGTATGTTATGTAAGCATTAGTCCAATACGAAAGACTGATAGTGGTGAATGAAAAATGTTCGTCCTGTTTCATTAGCATCTAGACTCGCCTGATTATACGACTTTAGAATTTTGTCATTTGAGTATCCTGTGCCCTGTAATACATTACAATGTTTAGACACCGTTTGAATAACTGCATTCAGACACTCCATGCCTTACAGTCAATGGACGACTGCATCAACTCACGCTAAGTGTGTGCAACTCCCCGTTTTTTCCTGTCTAGAGATATGGTAAACATATTCATACCTCCTAGAGATTTTTACTAGTTTGAATGACACTGTGCTTAAGTGTTTAGGTTGTAAAAACCAGAAAAGTCGTTACAGCTGGAGTTGTAAAAGTATTGTAGGCTACTGTAGACTGTTAGAAGTAAGCATAGATTACAGTACTTTTCCTAGTAGCTTTGTTCACTTAAGATCATAACCGCATTACCTATAGGTTAGGTGTGTTGCATACCTATCAGGCGTTCATCTACATCTACGTCTACATCTACATGATTACTCTGCAATTCACATTTAAGTGCTTGGCAGAGGATTCATCTAACCACACTCATACTATCTCTCTACCATTCCACTCCCGAACAGCGCGCGGGAAAAAACGAACACCTACAACTTTCTGTTCGAGCTCTGATTTCTCTTATTTTATTTTGATGATGATTCCTACCTATGTAGGTTGGGCTCAACAAAATGTTTTCGCATTCGGAAGTGAAAGTTGGTGACTGAAATTTCGTCAGTAGATCTCGCCGCGACGAAAACCGTCTTTGCTTTAATGACTTCCATCCCAACTCGCGTATCATATCTGCCACACTCTCTCCCCGATTACGTGATAATACAAAACGAGCTGCCCTTTTTTTGCACCCTCTAGATGTCCTCCGTCAATCCCACCTGGTAAAGATCCCACACTGCGCAGCAATATTCTAACAGAGGACGAACGAGTGTAGTGTAAGCTGTCTCTTTAGTGGACTTGTTACATCTTCTAAGTGTCCTGCCAATGAAACGCAACCTTTGGCTCGCCTTCCCCACAATATTATTTATGTGGTCTTTCCAACTGAAGTTGTTCATAATTTTAAAACCCAGGTACTTAGTTGAATTGACAGCCTTGGGAATTGTACTATTTATCGAGTAATCGAATTCCAACGGATTTCTTTTGGAACTCATGTAGATCACCTCACACTTTTCTTTATTTAGCGCCAACCGCCACCTGCCACACCATAAAGCAATCTTTTCTAAATCGCTTTGCAACTGATACTGGTCTTGGCATGACCTTACTAGACGGTAAATTACAGCATCATCTGCGAACAACCTAAGAGAACTGCTCAGATTGTCACCCAGGTCATTTATATAGATCAGGAGCAGCAGAGGTCCCAGGACGCTTACCTCATTTCAGTTCTTTTGTTTGCATACGCGATCAATATCTTACGAGATACACCTAGAAACCGATTGTGGTGAATCGTCTAGAAAGTGACTGAGCATATATGAAGGGCCATATATACTATGGAAAATTTCTGCTCTGCACTGTTATCCTCCTGTCTATATCTTAGGAATAAAGATTATTTACTGCAAATTTGAATTCGGAAATGTCAATGTTTAATTCAGGTTTCATTCGAAAACTGTTGATTTGTAACGTTAAACGGAGGAATGTTGAAGTGAAAATAAAAAAAAAGCGATACAGATTTTCCACATTACACTAGAAAATGCAGTTTCCTCATCTATCTCCCTTTCCCTACCAGTAAATACTACCATTTAGTACGTCATTTATGTACTGTATCAAACCCTACTGAAGGGTAGTTTTGGTAGAGAGCAGCTCTAGTTAGAAACGAACTTCAGTTTCCATCATCTTCACTGACCGGATCAGTTGAAGCGCCTTCATTTACTAGTTCATCCAGCTTCGATACAGTCAGGCCATTTTATTCATCATTCGGATAAACCTTTGATTTTATGCAACATTACCGCTGCGTTGAGTGTGGTACTGAAAAGTCCTTGCACAGAGACTAACAGTAATTTTTCTGGTTACGACCATCTAGCTCCCATAAATTGCGCAGTCTGCTTGACTACTCATTTGTTTTCTTTGGACAACAGGTTAATAAATTACTAGAAGCAATTTGTGGATCGTCGTAACCGGCAGTTTTTCACTGAAGTTCAATTTGTACGAGATTATGTGGTAGCGCGCTGGCGCTGCGGAGTCCGGCCAGCTGAGTTTGTATGTTAGTTATTGCTATGGATAACGGTGCAGGCCGTTACTGCTACTTGGAATCCATTCAGTCAAGGTAACACAACTACCGGAATGTGTCCGCTGTTGTTTAGTACGTTGTTGTTCACAATGCCACGATTGCCACAAGACTGCGACGAATGTGCCATTATTTCATTTGGAATGGAAGCAGAATGTGACAGGAAATAATGTTAGATGACGTTCGCGAGTTCCCAGAAGGTAAGCTAAGTGGATGTTTTCTTTTACTAGACCTATCTGGCAAAAAGGAGTGCCATATTAAAACGAGGATAATTGTAACGGGCACAAAATTATCCAGTTTTTCTCTTCTATCTATGATAATGTCACACTGACGCTTTGTACGTGACATATTTTTGAATGTCGTGGGTTTGACACTCGTTTCTCAAGCTGAAAGTGTTTCCTTCTCATACAGCATTACTTCAATTTGAAGAAAGGATCGTCTTCTTTATACGTGTAGTCGCATTTCATAGTTCAGGAGGTTAGGAAACCTCTGCATATAAACGCTTGATTTTTCTTTCGTTACCAGTCACGTTTCACAATTTTGTAGTAAAAACATAGCCAGCAATATTCTGCTGTAAAATCTCTACCACCACTAATTTCGTAATTTGTGATAGTATTCGAGTCCGATGCAAGTTATATGTGGCGGATTGTTAATGTTATCAACGCAAATTCCCCACACAGATTCGAGGCAAGAATCTTATGAAATATAAACGCAGGAGGTAATAAGAAAGACTATCGTCCATTTTTTTCTTTTTTTTTCTTTTTTTTTTTAAATTCATGAGACTCATTAACTGTAGTTGTAGAGAAGATCCAAGAAAGGGTCAATTTTTGTTACAGATTTGATGAGTCCGTTTAAGAGGACCAAAGTAATAGTCAACATTACAAATATGGGATAAGGCTCAAATGGCTCTGAGCACTGTGGGACTTATATTCTGAGGTCATCAGTCCCCTGGAACTTAGAACTACTTAAACCTAACTAACCTAAGGACATAACACACACCCATGCCCGAGGTAGGATTCGAACCTGCGACCGTAGCGGTCGCGCGGTGCTAATCGTTCTGAAACTGTAAAAGTTAGCTATTTTCTAGACAACTATCCTTACCAGTCAAAATTTTTTTATCCTCGTGAGTGCGCTTATCGTTTGTTATCACGCTCATTTACGTCAGCTCAGAGGTTTCTATGACTGCCCTGGCCGGCCGAGACAGGGTATGGCCGGGGAAGGCGATTCAAGCGGCTCCGCCGGCGAAGAGAGAGTAGTTGCCGACTGCAGTGACCGTGGCCGCTCTTCCTTGTGGCTGTTAGCTGTTCGCAAGACCGGGAGTCAGTTTGGCTGGTGATTGTGTGTGAGGCTGGGCGGCGTACTGCATCTGCAATGCTGCTGATTTTCAAGCTGCACCGATTATAAGGAATTGCCTCTTAGAAAGGAACGCAACCTGGAATGTTGGTCAATTTCTGTAACGAATTTGGTACTGGTTGTCGCCGAGAAAAGATCGCATGGTGAATAATTTCTGAACTTTATCTCCCTGTGTTCCGGAATATTGCTAACGAGGCTGATTTGTTACATGCGGTATATCAGACATTTGTAGTTGCCATCACCGGATTAACAGTTGATTCACTTTCAGTATCGAATGGATAACTTGCTAAAGAAAATATAATGCTACAGTTCGGCTATCCTGATATAACAAATATTTGTATATATCTATATCTCTATGGGCACGACAGCCGTAGCCGTTGTGCGGAGAGCGGGAAGTTGGGAATTTGGGTCTGATGAGAAGTATGTCCAGATGGCCAAGGCGGTTAAGGCAGTAGTTCTAGAGAAGCGAAGCATCTGGATTCGTCTCCCAATCTGGTGGGGAATTTCCAGCCCTCGCCGTTGCAACGCTGCACTTCTCTGTGCGACTGTAAGTTATTATTTCCTACTTATCTCTTTCCAATCCTCTTTCCTTTTCATTTGTCCTTAGCGTAAGTTAGTTTAAGTTAGATTAAGTATTGAGTAAGCTTAGGGACCGATTACCTCAGCAGTTTGGTCGCATAGGTCTTACCACAAATTTTCAAAAAATTTAATCTGACGTTACTAGAGCTGATAAGTTTCTCCAAGACTATTTGCTGGCAGTCAGGCAGTTCACTGTAGATTCTGAATTGCCATCAGTAAGCGGAAAAAATATATGGTGACTTGCAGCTGAAATAAAATTAAGTTTACTATTTGCCCTTGCTTATGTAAGACATTTAACATTCAGTTCAATGAAATTTGACGTATTTCTCTTTTATTCGGTACGTTCATTATTTCTTAGCGCTGCAACTTGGCTTCTGCGTAATTCGAGTAATCTCGCTTTTCAGCGAAATTGTCTTGCAGATGTATTTACTTTTAAATAGTATTCATTGTAGAATTGAAATCGAGTAATAGTGCCTTCCACTTAATTAGGAGCCTTCACCTGATGATTCCTTGTGGTTTCTTTTAATCTATATGGGTGTTTGTTAAATTGATATTATCGATGCATTTCGACACAAAAATTTTGAAAGTGTATTATTCTCGCAATAAGTCGCCTTCTGCGCAATCTTGCCAAATAGTGGTTGTATATAAACTGCAATGGCTTCAGATTTCTCATCACCTTTTGCAATCTCTGTTATCCACTTTTTGAATTTTCTTCAGTAATTTTAAGAAAGGTTATCTTATGATCTTTTGCCTAAAAACGTTTTGTAACTGTGTGCTAAAACACCTTCATCGTTTCCCGTTATGATTTGGAATTTGTGCTCAACTGCTGCTCGAAATAATCGTACTTGTCAACTTGACATTACCATCGCACTGACACATAGACTTTACGTCAAACATGTTTACATTCTAACACACATTATCAACATACACTCCTGGAAACTGAAATAAGAACACCGTGAATTCATTGTCCCAGGAAGGGGAAACTTTATTGACACATTCCTGGGGTCAGATACATCACATGATCACACTGACAGAACCACAGGCACATAGACACAGGCAACAGAGCATGCACAATGTCGGCACTAGTACAGTGTACATCCACCTTTCGCAGCAATGCAGGCTGCTATTCTCCCATGGAGACGATCGTAGAGATGCTGGATGTAGTCCTGTGGAACGGCTTGCCATGCCATTTCCACCTGGCGCCTCAGTTGGACCAGCGTTCGTGCTGGACGTGCAGACCGCGTGAGACGACGCTTCATCCAGTCCCAAACATGCTCAGTGGGGGACAGATCCGGAGATCTCGCTGGCCAGGGTAGTTGACTTACACCTTCTAGAGCACGTTGGGTGGCACGGGATACATGCGGACGTGCATTGTCCTGTTGGAACAGCAAGTTCCCTTGCCGGTCTAGGAATGGTAGAACGATGGGTTCGATGACGGTTTGGATGTACCGTGCACTATTCAGTGTCCCCTCGACGATCACCAGTGGTGTACGGCCAGTGTAGGAGATCGCTCCCCACACCATGATGCCGGGTGTTGGCCCTGTGTGCCTCGGTCGTATGCAGTCCTGATTGTGGCGCTCACTTGCACGGTGCCAAACACGCATACGACCATCATTGGCACCAAGGCAGAAGCGACTCTCATCGCTGAAGACGACACGTCTCCATTCGTCCCTCCATTCACGCCTGTCGCGACACCACTGGAGGCGGGCTGCACGATGTTGGGGCGTGAGCGGAAGACGGCCTAACGGTGTGCGGGACCGTAGCCCAGCTTCATGGAGACGGTTGCGAATGGTCCTCGCCGATACCCCAGGAGCAACAGTGTCCCTAATTTGCTGGGAAGTGGAGGTGCGGTCCCCTACGGCACTGCGTAGGATCCTACGGTCTTGGCGTGCATCCGTGCGTCGCTGCGGTCCGGTCCCAGGTCGACGGGCACGTGCACCTTCCGCCGACCACTGGCGACAACATCGATGTACTGTGGAGACCTCACGCCCCACGTGTTGAGCAATTCGGCGGTACGTCCACCCGGCCTCCCGCATGCCCACTATACACCCTCGCTCAAAGTCCGTCAACTGCACATACGGTTCACGTCCACGCTGTCGCGGCATGCTACCAGTGTTAAAGACTGCGATGGAGCTCCGTATGCCACGGCAAACTGGCTGACACTGACGGCGGCGGTGCACAAATGCTGCGCAGCTAGCGCCATTCGACGGCCAACACCGCGGTTCCTGGTGTGTCCGCTGTGCCGTGCGTGTGATCATTGCTTGTACAGCCCTCTCGCAGTGTCCGGAGCAAGTATGGTGGGTCTGACACACCGGTGTCAATGTGTTCTTTTTTCCATTTCCAGGAGTGTATATCTTCTCCCGGGTACGCCTTAAAATCAGTATCTGATTTCGAAATATCTGCCTCAGCGTGATGACATCTAACTGAAATCTTCTCGTATGTCCCGGCCTTATCCAAGTACAGCTTGTGGCGCCTCCTATTGCTGCCTACTGGCACTTCCACGATTAGCGAAAGTGTAACGTCCTTTTTCTATGCCCAGTCAGTATTCTTCACCTGATCAACATATGTGAAAGGGAGGCGACACAACACTCTCTACCACTTCAGTCAATATTTGCTGATCAATAAGTTTAAATTTAAATTGCTAACATCGGCTAGCTGATTTGTTTAGCGGTTGCTGCCAAAGATGCTCATTGGCAGTTACTAGGCGACGATTCACGTTTCAAAGTGAACTGATGTCATTGATTTACGTACCCCATGTACACTGAATTAATGCCTTCAGAGTTCACCAGATTCGTTAAACACAGCACGATGTTTTGTCCCCTGAAAATTATTCCCTTTAATATTAAGATGGAATAAACTATTATTATTATTACTTCCCAGAGAGAATCCAATATACGGCTCACTTCTCGTGATACTCTGTTCGAAATCATTGGATACTATAGTTTTTCCTTAACTGCATTTTTGTTAACACAGTTTCTTTGATATGATTCACTACGATGAATGGTCAACTTATGCCCGGTAATAAATGTCCAAACAGGGTCTATAATCGAAAGTCAAAGAAATTTACTTTTATTACCCCGGCTTCCGATGAGGTTAACTACGAGTATTTCACGCAGTGGCGTATGAGCTTAAGAGACGCGAATACGCAAGGCTCAAACGTTAAAAGATCGGACACTAAAATATCAATGACAGACTTACAGGTGCTAAAGAATCCCAGACACTAGAGACGTTAACAATACATGCGATGGGTTTATACTTATATAATAGTTATGAAACAAAAGGGACGTTTGTCCGCAGCTCGTGGTCCTGCGGTAGCGTTCTCGCTTCCTGCACCCGGGTTCCTGGGTTCGATTCCCGGCGGGGTCAGGGATTTTCTCTGCCGCGTGATGACTGGGTGTTGTGTGTTGTGTGCTGTCCTTAGGTTAGTTAGGTTTAAGTAGTTCTAAGTTCTAGGGGACTGATGACCATAGATGTTAAGTCCCATAGTGCTCAGATCCATTTGTACCATTTTTGAACGAAAAGGGACGTTCGTTAGATACTCTTTGAATAAAGACCCTTGCTTCTTTCCATTGGTCCTTATTATTCTTTTACTTAAGGTTTCTGGTTTAAAACGAGAAATCGTGATTTTATACGAAATATGTAAACTGTTCATATCCAAATCGAATAAATTTTGTTTTCAAAAACAGACCAGATACATAAGCTTCTCCTCTTTTGATTCTTCAGCAGAGTATTCGCTATTACTCGCTGCTATTTATTGCAGAACTCATTTAGTATTTCCCCTCTCTCTCTCCTAGTGTTAAACACATTTCCTCGAGTAACACATTTTTTTTTGTTCCTTCCACTAAAATGTTCATATTAACTCATTCTATGCCCTACCTTTCTACTCTTAAGGAGTTCTGTCCCCCTTACACCATTTTCTGCTGCTGTTGATATCACATTATACTCGCCTGACCAGAAAACCCTGCTTTTTCTCCATTTCCCTTCATTGACACCCACTGTATCGAGATTGAACCTCAAAATTTTCCTTTTCAGACTTTGTAGTTTCCCAGTCACGTTCAAACTTCTGAAATTACACGCGCTTATTCGTAGAACATTATGCTTTCGTTGGTTATTCAATTTTTTTTCTCATTGCCAACTCACCGTTGGCAGTCCTCTCCTGATATCCCAAAGGCAGACTAGTTTGAAATTTTTTGCCAATGAAGAGATCATCATGACACTTTTTTAGTTACAAGCCTGATGTCCTGTGGATACAACTTACGTACCTCTAATGCTCTGCTTTCCACTGCCTTCTGCATCCTGACGCTGTTGGTCATTGCTGATTCTTCCGCTTCTTAGGGTCAGTATCCCTCCCGAAGGGTAAGACAGTGCCCCGAAACTCTGTCCGATCCTCCGCCCTTTTTGAAAAGGTCTTTGTCGAATGAGGGCGAAAGTCTTCGGCCACCATTGCTGCTAATTTTTATACAAAATTTAAGCTGAGATTATTTTCGAACCCTGGACCAATTACGTTTCGATTACTAGACAAGGATGGAACCCCTATACTACAGCTCAACCCTCCCGTGTATATATATATATATATATATATATATATATATATATATATATATATATATATATATATATATATATATATATATATATATATTCCAGTCGTGTGTTAGGGCACTCCTCGTCCCTCCTGTCCATGTCCATCTCCTCCTTCCCCTCTTTCTGTCCACCTATTCCTTCCCCTCTCTCCATCTACTTTTTCTTTCTCTTTTGTCTATTTCCTCCCCCCCCCCTCTCTCCCCATGTCCTGCACCCCCTCTCTCCTTCAGTCTCCTCCTCCTGCTCTCTCTGTCCATCTCCTTCTCACCTTTCTTTCTGTCCATCTCATTCTTCTCCCTGTCGTTCGATAACCTCCACCCCCTTTCTTTGTCAATCTCCCCCCCCCCCCCCCCGTCTCTGACTGACCATTTTCTCATCCCCTTCTTTCTCTATCCACATTCTCGTTCCCCTTTCTCTCTCAATAACCTGGTTATCACTTGAATTCCATTCCAATCAATGGCTGTTTGGTGGTTTTTACCCTGACAGCATTTCATTCCAAATAGTAGGTAATATGAGTACCAGGATTGGTGGATACAGACCCAGGAGATTACGAGGACATGTTAAACATATGCGTATGTAGCATTAAGGTCGTCCCAGAAAAGTTGCGACAGACTTCGAGGGTTTGTAGAGAGTGTATTGCGAAACAAATCGAGGATAGGAAACCATGTCTGGACACATCATCCATCGACGCTACAGAGCGACGAAATTATTGGCGGCAGCGCCTGTCACTAGGCCACTCTTCAGCAGCAGACGTGACTTTGTACGCTGACGGACACTAGGCGGATGGTATCGCGATGTGGTTTGTTATTCAGTGATCGCCACTGACTGTCACGAGCGCCAGGGGAGAAGATGGAGCTAGCTGCTGCACAGGCTGCCCTCATCAGCTATGCAATGCTCTGTTGCCTCGGTGAGTGACGCTTTTGGACACTGGTTTCCATCTGCTGCTTATTTTTCTCTTATATTCCGGAAACAGTGGAGATTTTAGTGTGTTCCAGGAGAAAAATAAACTGCAGATGCAAACCCGAGTCCGAAACAATCATCCACCGAGGCAACAGAGCATCGCATTCATAGGAGACAAGGCCGTTCTACGCATCAGGAAGCTCCATCTTCTTCACTGGAGTTCGTAGTAATCAGTCGTGATCACTGAATAACAAACAACATTGTGAGATGTTCCGCCTACGGCCCGTCTGCATACAAAGCGTTTGCTGTCGAATGGGTAGCCTAGTGAAAGGCGCCATCGCCTTTGACTTCGACGCTGTGTAGCGTCCTCGGATGACGTTTCTGGAGTCGGGTTCCTACACTCAGGTTTCTATCCTCGACTTGTTCCTCAAGACGCCCTTTGCAACCCCTCTAAGTTTGTTGCAACAGTTTTGGGGCACCCTATATATTACACACATACTTGATTGATCCTCTGCTCTTCTACAGAATACGACACCAAAGAGGATGTTACATTTTACTACGGTATTTAGACGTTCGGACTGTTCTTAGGTGGTGAAGCATGGTAACAAAATCGTTGGCCCGCTCCATTGGTTATTCTCGCGGCCCGGTTGACACACTGAACAGCACAAATAGAGGCAAATTGCAGTATTCAGGTCAACTAAACACAGGAAATAAATATCAACAGCTCATTTTCGAACATTTTAACATTATCTCTTCTGTTCCACTCCCTGCCCCTAGTGGTAGTGGCAGTGTTAATCTCACAATATTTTTAGACAAATAATAAGTCGCTAGCGGAAAAATGCTCCTAGGGCAGCACAATAAATGCCATCGACCAGTTGTTTTGGGCTCACAAATGAGATATTCTCCTAGGAACACGTGTTTATTAATAGCAGACACGGAAACATTCCTATCGATATTGATTTCAAACTGTTGCCAAAATCTGGCTCAAGTCTCAGTGTCTCCAGAAGATGATTCGAGCATAATTAACGTGAGAATCTCAGTCGCAGACGAGACTGAATCAGTTACACACAATGTCACGATGGAAGCAAATTTTTTTTTCTCAATACTCTCTTGAGCCTTGAAAACTGCGCGTTTCGGTTTGTAAAGATACTCGTTGCAAAGAACTAAGTCCGTGATACACTCTTTGTCCGATAGATGATCGTGTAAGGTGTCGTCAAGCTGTGACAGAGTGACAACTCTTGTACCACGCATTTATTGCAGTGTTTAGTAGCTAGCGGTGTGTCATCTGACAACTCTCCAATCGCTGATATACTACACGCGAGATAAAACTTCTCTGAGGTGATCGTTATCTTTTCAGACTTTGTAACCCTTCAAGAAGCATTGTAGTTCTTACCTTTCACATAGTATGCTACGCACGCTTTCATACATCCCACTGTTTCAAAAATGGTTCAAATGGCTCTGAGCACTATGGGACTCAACATCTTAGGTCATAAGTCCCCTAGAACTTAGAACTACTTAAACCTAACTAACCTAAGGACATCACACACACCCATGCCCGAGGCAGGATTCGAACCTGCGACCGTAGCAGTCCCGCGGTTCCGGACTGCAGCGCCAGAACTGCTAGATCATCGCGGCCGGCCCACTGTTTCAAAGGAGCAAGGATTCACTATGTGAAGCAACTCGCGGATGTCCAGAGACGCTAGTGCTAATCGTGTGCAGCAATTGACGAACGATTTTAAATTAAATATGCACACCCATATGATGCTTCATCGGTTCGACAAGAGACTTCCTAATGTTTTGCTAACGACAGCAGCAGATCTCGCGGGCCATGATTACTTTCCTCTCAGCTGTAAGAGCAGAGAACAGTGCTAAAAGTATTTTGCAGAGTGCCTACTCTACAGCATGTAAATGTGCTTCATACATTTGTGATGTTGCAGTAGCTCCGTCTTCCGTTAGTGGCAAGAAGACGGCAGTGTGTTGTCCAATAATAGCCCACAAGCTCCCAGTCCCGGGATTCGGCACTAAAAATGTCGCCGTCGATTTGCGAAAGTGAGGAAGTACAAGCCCATCACTTTTCCAGAGCATTTATTCACGCAGCTATGACAACAGACAGACAAAGATATTCAATAAGAAAGTCACCGATGTTATAGAAGACATAGATACGAAGATAAAGTGCTCAGGACCACGAAGAACTATGTCACCTATCTACTACACAGCCAACACCTTCTACTTATTGCCCTATGTGTAAAGGGATGGAGCAAGCTAAAAATTTTTTTACATAAAATAAAGGAAATTCAAATAATATTTATAATAAAATACAATTTTGCCTTGAGGCGTACAAATACTAGAAATGGTTATGACAAATGTTACATTACGTCGTGCTGGACAGCCAACGCCCTCTACTTTTATTGCCCATTTGTAAAAGGATGGGTTAAGGTAAAAAGATTTATATATACAAGAAAACGTGGAGAATTCAAGTACAATTTTTATATAAACGTAAAAATACGGTGAATTCAAATAACGAGTATAATAAAATACCGTTTTGTCTGGAAGCATATAAATTCAAAAACTCATTCTGCAAGTGTTACATTACAGTGAATCACTCATAATGAAGTACATCGGGATCGAAATTATAGCCAAGTGCAGTGGCGCTATAGTAAAAATAATCTTCTGGGGGTCATCCATAACTGGATTCTACATGGTTTCCCTAAATCTTTTACAGTAAATGACGGTGTGGTTCCTTTGGAAAGGATGTGGGCTATATCTCCGCTCATCTTCCGGTTATCCGAGCTCGTATTCCCTCTCTAATGACCTC
Organism: Schistocerca cancellata; assembly: GCF_023864275.1. Classification (NCBI taxonomy): domain Eukaryota; kingdom Metazoa; phylum Arthropoda; class Insecta; order Orthoptera; family Acrididae; genus Schistocerca; species Schistocerca cancellata. The sequence goes on from NC_064631.1 coordinate 218,639,059, forward strand.
GTCGTCGACACTACGTTAATTCCTTATATTTCTTCGTTTTCTCGTTTAGAAGTTTCCACTACATTTTTGGGACACCTTGTTGGAGAGGTGGTTACTGCTGCACATTTCAGACGTGGTGAAGTATTTTTTCCCCCTCTTTTCGACTAGAATGATCCCATTCATACTCAATGCAAGTCGGTGAACGTGGCAACCACGTTAAAGTTTATTATCATCAACTTCTCTAAAAACTGCTTGGGAAGACTGCTTTCAATTTAAGAGTCATATTCAAATTATCCGCATGGCGTACTGGGTCGAAAACCAGGGCTATATAATTATTAATCATGCTTACTTGAAATGAGGTATGGTCATCCTCTTCATTTTCTTTCCCATCTGCGGCCCTCATTTCTTGATACAGGTGCACAAGAACGTTAGCAGTTTCTGACACCTATTCGCGCTATAAATATGTGTACAGGGAGAGTATGTAAGAAGCAACGCTCCTTCTATTTCGTGAACTGTGCTAGATATGGAAACAAGCTTTCTCAAAATTGATATTATGCCGAGGGGAAGGTAATACTTTATATTGACAACCCTCTGAACTCTGCTATAAACCGAGATACTGAAAAAGTGTGTTTTTTAATGGTACCGCAAAGTTTTTATAACTGCATTCAGTAACTCTTGGAAAGACAACTGCTGTGATATAGCACTTGTTAATGATGACATCCGATCCTTTCACAAAAGAGACACAGGGATATTCTGAAAACAGAAAGCAATGCGGCCAGAGTCGGCTATTGTGATGTAACACCGCCAAGCACAACTCTCGTGCGAGGATTCGTCGTCACATGCAGCAGGACAGGCCTACGCTACAAAGATAAAACTTAGTTTCCTGTACAAATTAGATATGATTTCTGGATATGGAACTACGGCATATTCTAGCTTCTAGCGCATCAGCTGAGGCTTAAGAAAAATGTTTCAATTATGTGTATGTCTCCAGGTTTTTATGGAAACAACTATAGTTGCGTCAGGCAGTTTTCCATTTAATCCTTCCACGTTGCTGCTTACCTGCCAACGTGAAAAGCAAGAAACCTGGCGTGCCTCCTCCTGGAGACTCCTGAATGCTTCTTAAAATTAAAACACATGCTGTCTATAGATACTAGTGGAAATTAAAAGTAGATGAAATACACTTTAAATAAACTAAATATTTTTTCGAGTGACTGACGATATTTCATAGACAAAACAGATATTTTACTTAGTGGTAAGTGATTTTACACTTTTCTTAAACATTTCCTCAAATTGTTTACGGTCTGCAAGGCTTATTTGCAATCATCGTTTGCAAGATAGATGAAGAGATGAAAGAACATTGGATGATATACCGTTGTATGCTGTGACGCTTCGACGATACATATCGTATGGCGTAGTTGGGGCTTCCTGATAGACTGCATCTTTCTGTGTTCCCCACGGAAAAAAAATGAGGAATGAAATCATCCCGGTAGACGGGCCATTGTTATGCAGCATTCAGGCCTATTCACCGATCAGGAAACTTCTCGTTCAGTATTTGCGTTGCAGCACAGGAAGAGTGAGCTGAGCAGCCACCATGTTGGTGCCACGTACATCGTTGTTTATCTAGTGGTACGTATTCTAGAAAAACAAATAGAACGTTCGTAAGAAAGTCTATATACGTATTTACATTTAAACACTCCTGGGATGAAGTTAAGATCCCACAGTGTAATTTACTATGATGCCGCACCATCCTTTTACACCCCACGCTCGTTGGTGTTGTACGTGACGAAACCGGCGCAAATTTTCAGCTGACCAGTAGCACATGTTACGGAAAATGAAATGACGTGATAGTGTGGCATTGTTGGCCGGGAGGCCTAGTCCGGGGAAGTTCGACCGCCGGGTGCGCCACATCGGTCGACTTGCGCGTCGGTGATGCTGAGGACAACACAACACCCAGTCCACCAGCGGAGAAAAATCTCCAACCCGGCCACGAATCGAGCCCTAGCCCGATGCAGGGTAGGCAAGCTAAGCAGGCAGACCATCTTACGGAGATTTACCCAACAGCGGTTCATAAACGTAGCTTCGTCGATGGAGAGCACACGTTGGGAAAACGTAGTGTCCTTTCCCAGATGCTGCAGAGCAAACCAACAAAATACTACATTACGTTCTAAAGCATATAGTGACAGATGATGGTGGACTGTATATTGGTTTAAGATGCGAATGACAATCTCTGGCTGATACCATATTCCCTGGCAATACATGTCATGCTACCATGCGCTTGATAAGTGTGGTAGTCACAACAGCTTCTCCAAGTGCTCTGTCAGTCTGCCAGTTGCAGTCTACTTCCTCGCCGCCTCTTTGACGTCGAAGTTGACTTTTACCATCAGTAACCTTATAGTTCGTGCAAGTACCTGGCGCAACGGACCGCGCCGATCAGAATGGACATCCTTACACAGTCCTATAGGTTCGACAGCGTTTCTTTGATGTTCACTGTATAAAAGCAACATATCTAACTTCTCCTCATTGGTGTACACGTCTACATGCAAAGAAAGTTGAAGCTGGACTGATTTGCCCATAGACGGGACAATTCCTGCTTCTCTTGCAGCGAAGACAAATAAACAGTCGAAAGGTTTGGTACAAAGACGTAGCCTGGAATGTGCTTGTTTACAACGCAATCGCCGACACCAGTAGACTTGCCTTTCAATTTTAGATTATTTCTCAGATTCTTCTGCGAAGACTTTCAACCTGAAGATTGACGAATATTATATCAATGACCAGAAAGTATCGATATAAAGCAGTAAAATAAAATGAAAATGTTCTGTGTCGTGAGCTAACACAAAATGAAACTTGATATTCAATCTCTCGGGCATCGTTTTCTGCTTGAGCATGACTTTAGAACCAGAGAAAAAAATAATGTATATAATACGCCAATAGCGAAGTATACTTGACTACCAGTAATAAATTGCCGCTTTTCGAAAAAAGAGTGGAGTAAATCTGAGGACGTGAAATCTAATAGCCATTAGGCATCACAAATGGAACCAAGATTTCTTGCGAGAAGACTAGCCAATCCCGAGAAGCTTTCTTCTTTTTTGTTTCAGAGCCATGAGAGTAACTCTATAAACTGAAACACACGGTGTTAAAGCTATTGCCACTAATTCGGAGAACTTAAGACCTGCCGACCGGTTTTCTTATCGGTCTGAACTTGCTGTTTGGTGATTTTCACAGCAAAGGAGACATTTTTAACGATCGTTGTATTTTGCCGTTACAGCCGGAGTCACATGCATATAAGCGTTTGTGGCCCCCAGCTGGACACGTTTCAGACAGCGTCTAGAGTGACCCAAGACTTTACTGCTCGGTATCAAGTACAAGAAGTTTATTATTTCCACTGACTGTGGTACTAACGAAAGCTATTAAGAGTACGGCACATTTGAAACATTACGACTTCGTATTTACGAAACGGTCCGAACGTTATGTCGTGCTTGAAGATTGCAGACCACTAAACAGTTTCAGGAAACTACAGCGCGTTATGTAAGAAACACTGACATGGCTTCCCACATGTACTAAGATTCTTATGAGCCTTGAGCAACATCGAAACTTAACAACGTCTTATAGTTTGTTCTTGTCCGGATTTAATAGTAGTTGGGAGAGAAACAAAGTGATTTAAAGTTAGTCACGCAGGAGACTTGAAGTAATTTGCACGCTGACTTTCACAGCATATGGTGATATTTCATAAAATATAAAGCAGCTGTGTGTGAAGGTATTCTGACAGTTATATTTATGTGTAGGTAAAGTTTTAGTACTGCCACAAATGGTCGATCTGCAGCGGCGCGGTTTCTTCCTACAATTATATTTTGAAAGCGAGGTAGTTGTATTTTTAATTTCTGCATTCTTTCTTGTAGCTGCTCCGTACAGTATCATTTTAGTCGCCTTTCTGTGAGTGAGCATGCTGCCCGGCAGTAAATATTATGAATATTATGCGAAACTGAGAAAACACGGCCAATTTGGTGCTATGCCAAGCGCCATGTGAATACTTAATTTTTTTAGCTTGGTGCAGAACATTTTGTAACCGAGAATGAATTTTCACAATGCTGTGGAGTGTCTGCTATATTAAACTTCCTGGCTGATTATTACTATGTGCTGGATCGGGACTCAAAACTAGGACTTTGCTCGCTCGTGTGCCAGTCCTGTATTGCACTAGAACTTTTGTGAAGTTTGGAAGATAGCATGAAGGTACGATTGGAAGTAATGCTGTGAGGTTGGGTAGTGAGTCAAGGGTGGGTAGCTCAGTCGGTAGAACACTCGTCCATGTGAGGCGAAGGTCGCATGTTTGAGGCACGGTGCAACATGCACTTCTAATCTGCCAGAAGCTTCAACTTCCTGTAATGTTTTCTCAAACACTGATCGGCCAGAACGTTATGGTTCAAAACGCTCTGAGCACCTAGAACTACTTAAACTAACCTAAGGGCGTCACACACATCAATGCCCGAAGAAGGATTCGAATCTGTGACCGTAGAAGGTCGCGCGGTTCCGGACTGAAGCGCCTAGAACCGCCCCCCCCCCCCCCCCCACACCGGCCGGCTCCAGAACGTTATGACCACCGACCTGCTATTGATATAAAACCATCCAGGCGATGACAGCGTCACCTGGCGAGGAATGACTGCTAGTCAGACACATGTATGTAGTATCAGTGGGCGTGCTAACCCTGTGTAAAATTGGGAATGTGCGCGATCTAACTCAGTTTGACCGAGGACGGATTATGATGGCTTGGAGTCTCGGCCCGAGCATTTCCGAAACTGCACTAGTTGTCGGGTGTTCGAGGAGTGCTGTGGTGAGTGTCCTCAACACGTGTCGAAACCAAGGTGAGACCATACCCAGACGTCGTGGCGCTGGGCAGCCACCCCTCATTATAGTCGGACGTCGCAGGTTAGGTAGTCTGGTAAAATAGGACAGTCGGCGAACTGTCGCCCGAGTAACATCAGACTTTAATGGTGATCAGAGTATAAGTTTGTTTGAACCCACAGTGCATGACGATGGGCCTCCACAGCCGACGACCCATGCATGTGCCAATGTTAACACCATGACACTGGAAACTACGACTGAAACGGACACATGACTATCGTTCTGGGTTTTGGCACAGTATCGGGGCATTACATGGTCTGATGAACATCGATGCCTTCTTCATTATGCCGATGGAAGGGCATAAATCAGTCATCTTCCAAGGAAACAGTTCGTTGACACCTGTACTGCGGGACGGAGACAAGCTGGCGAGCCTCCAGAATGCTCTGGGGAAAATTCACATGGCGTCCTTAATTCTGTGGAGCTTGTGCAAGGCACCGTGACGGCCAAGGAATATCGTACACTGATTGCAGACCACGTACACCCAATCATGTCTGTCACGTTTCCAGACAGCAGTGGCATTTTTCAACAAGATAATGTGCCATGTCCCAAGACCAGGAGTGTGATGGAGTAGTTCGAGGAACACAGCGGCAAGTTCTAGATGACGCGCTGCCCCCCCCCCCCCACTCGCTAGATCTGAACCAAGTCGAATGTGATAGAACGGTAGCGTCAGGGGTCATCGCCCTCCTCCCCGGAATTTACGGGCGTTAGGTGACCTGTGTGTTCAGGTGTGGTGACAACTTCCTCCAGCGACCTAGCGTGGCTGGCCTCATTGCTTCCATACCACGATGCGTCGCCGTTCTTATCCGTGCCAAAGGAGGACATTCCGGCTATTAGGCAGGTGGTCAAAATGTTCTGGCTGATCGGTGTACATCGTTTTTGCTTCCAATTGGCTCTCTGCCGTGCTGCGGAGCGGACGTGCGCGGGGCTCTGAGCGGCTCTCTGCGAGCAGGCAGTTGTTTACTCGTAAGGTTAATGGCATTGCAATGTCAACAGATCACCCTGACAGACGATGGCGCGTTCTTACAGAAAGGGCAATGTCAGCAGATCACCTAGACAGGCAATGGCGCTTTCGTACAGAAAGACCACTATACAATTAACGTTCCGTACCCAGTACACACGACCTAAAGCATACGAAGCACAGCGTTTTCTGCGTGAAGTAATGCATGCCAGTCCACAGGAACACCTCGGAATATATCTCTCGATCGTCTCCATCACGCTTTGTCTGAAATTAGTCGATGAAGCAGCGTGCGAAGCGCTTATTCGCCGGTCCACAAATGGATATCGTTTCCATCACACGAATGACGAAGTGGGCATAGTGACTGCCGACTAGGCAGGACTTGGGTTTCGGACCTTACGAATCTTCTAAATGCCGTTTGAAGTTCAGGCAACACTGTTGTGGAAGTGTTACTAAGTTACAGAGAGCGAATAGGTCATATGGAAGAAAAGTGGCGCACGTTCGAGGCGCATCCTTTTCAGAACGGAGTGTTCCAGGTATGAACCGTACTACACGAAACATCCAACCGTACGTGGTGACTATCGAGCGATCGTCATCTATGGTGGTCAACCGCGGACGTGTTGCACTGTTACAGGGCGTGAGAAACTTGAGTTTTATAGCACCTTTTCTGACCAGATGGGCTAAGTCTGACGACAGATGTGCTGTGAACTCCTTGGATCCGAAAGTTCCCATTCTTCCCCAGATTTTTGGAGGGCGTTGTAATCCATGTGCCAAAACTGAACAGGGGGTGCAGCCCACAAGACTTCCGCCAGCTGACGTTAGTGAATTCGCATTATAGACTGTTCATACGCATCCTTTGTACTCGCGTCCTCACTGCTGTAAAGGATGCCATTCATGCCAACCAAACATATCTGGCAGGTGGCAGTAATATTCAAGTGGCGTTAAGCTCTTATAGAGATATGGTGGCAGTCATGTCGACATGTCGTTTAGAAGGTACCGCCTTGGCGGTCGACACAGATCATGCAGTAAGGCTGCCCTCTTTCAACCTTTTTCTTCACCGTCACCATCTAGCCTGCACTTCATGGTCTATTTCAGCACTTGGAGGGCATTAGTCTCTGCAGTGTACGTCTTAAGTGTTGGGTCTACATGGACTGTTCAGTTCACTTGGCGATATCAGTGAAAGACGTGTTTACGACGATCACGTGGCTTCAGCGCTCCAGCGAGGTGGCTAGCAGCTGTATCAACAAACGAAGGTCGCAATACATGGACGTGGGCAGAGCATTGAGCATCAGTATCACTGTGTCCGTTACCAAGGCTCCAGCAAAGGTATGTTTGGGAGGGACCTTCCATGAGAACGTGCAGTGTACCATACAGCAGCGGAAACATATCACAGCCTATTTAATATGATTCTCACTCAAGCTCATCTCCATACCTTTTAAACCCCTGACTTGATCATGGGGGTACATTTTGTTAACGCCTTAATCATTAAACAGACATTCTCGCTCTGCTTGCTACGGTGGCGACCTTTGGCCATTTCATCAGCGGTGGTAGGGTATTCAAGACCCATTATAAGACACAGGCGTTGTCTACACATGTTGGTGGCATTGAACTGATACACGTGCAAAATATGGAGCGTGCTCTCTTTCTGTTAATGTTACATGACCTACATGCTTCGGAAAAGGATACCAACAGCACACTGGTTGTGCGGGCTTTACGCTGGCCATTCGCAGTTGCAGATATTGCGCCGGCACTACCTTACAGTCACACTTATCTGAGCGATATGAGTTGTCTGTTGGAAGTCCTACCGATCACGCGGGTGTCTAGAAAGAGGAACTTCTACTGCTACTTTCACCCGACACTGCCTGCTACTGTGACTGAACGCAAACATCTGGCAGTTAGCAGGAAGCGGGTGTGGAATAACATACACTCGCCTTTCCTTCCAACCGCAGTGAGGGCGCTGCTTATGTGATAGCAACTGAAACATTTCCCACTCGTCCACGTTTGTACACTAAACATATTGTCGAGGACTCTCTGTCCCCCAGATGCGCCACTTTCGACTTCGACGTGCACAGTTTCGTTCCTGATATGACTGCGGGCTGATGGCTCCTAACACGCCACATATTGGCACTGTTACTGCGACGGACGCTTCAGTCCGTGGAGCCCACCGAACTGATTCCCCGTGACGTCACTTACTTCCATACTACTCGTCATAATTCCGCGGAGTGGGTGAATGACGTGAGACATGTTCGGTAATTATAGGGTGTTTAGTTCTCGATGACCGAGAATAAGATGTGGACAACCCGCCGTCTGACAGCTGCGGAAAAAAATTGTACCATTTCCCTTCTCCCTCGCTTTTTTACAGGACTATCGGAAAATCGTTTTTTTTTTTTTCGCGGTCGGAGCCTGAAGTGATGACAAAAATCCTTTCTTTTAGCTTCTAGCGTGAAATTGGCGGTGGCGTTAGATATTGTTTTTGTTTGTAGGTGAGATATATTTTGGGGGTGGTATGGGCTTGGGACAAGGAATAAGAGAGGAGAAAGACTAATTGAGTTCTGTCATAATTTTCAGCCAGTAATAACGAATTCTCCTTTCAAGAATCACAAGAGATTCAAATGGCTCAGAGCACTATGGGACTTAACATCTGAGCTCATCAGTCCCCTAGAACTTAGAACTACTTAAACTTAACTAACCGAAGGACATCACACACATCCACGCCCGAGGCAGGATTCGAACCTGCGACCGTAGCAGTGACGCAGTTCCAGACTGAAGCGCCCAGAATCGCTCGGCCACAGCGGCCGGCAATCGTAAGAGGAAGGGGTATACTTGGAAAAGGCAGTGAGATACGGGAACATTTCAGTTAGAGTACAGCATGGTCCGAAATCATATACTAGATTGTAACGCTTACCCAGGAGCAGATAAAGACTCAGATCACAATGTTGTAGTGATGAAGAGTAGGCCGAAATTTAAGAGATTAGTCAGGAAGAATTAATACGCAAAGAAGTGGGATACGAGGTTCTGAGGAATGGCGAGGTACGCGTCAAGTTCTCTCAGGCTATATATACAGCAATAAGGAATAGCTCAGTAGTCAGTACAGTTGAAGAGGGATGGACATCTCTAAAAAGGGAAATTATAGAAATTAGAAAAAAGAAACTGCGAAGAAACCATGGGTAACAGGAGAAATACATAAGTTGATCGACAAAAGGAGGAAGTACAAAAATGTTCAGGAAATTCAGAAATACAGAAATACAGTTGGCTGAAGCACGGAATAAATAGGAAGTGCAGGGAAGCCAAGACGAAATGGCTACACGAAAAATATAAAGAAATCGAAAAAGAAATGATTGTTGGAAGGACTGACTCAGCTTACAGGAAAGTAAAATTAGGAGAAAGGGTGGTAACATTACGAGTACAACGGGAATTCCACTGTTAAATGCAGAGGAGAGAGCGGATGGATAGAAAGAGTAAATCGAATGCCTCTATGAGCGGGAAGAATCGTCTGATGTGATAGAAGAAAAAACAGGAGTCGATTTAGAAGAGATGGGGGATCCAGTATTAGAGTCAGAATGTAAGAGAGCTTTGGAAGACTTAATACCAAATAAGGCAGAAGGAATAGGTAACATTCCGTCAGTATTTCTAACATCATTGGGAAAAGCGGCAACAAACCGACTAATCAAGTAGGTGTGTAGAGTGTATACCAGCTGACGTTTGAAAAATGTGATCCACACAATTCTGGAGATTGTAAGAGCTGACAACTGCGAGAATTATCGCACAATAAGCTTAACAGCTCCTGCATACAAGTTACTGACAGAGATATACAGAAGAACGGAAAAGAAAATTGAGGATATGATAGACGACGCTCAGTTTGGCTTTAGGAAACATAAAGGAACCAGAGAGGCAATTCTGACGTTGCGGTTGATAATTGCGGTTGATAATTGAAGCAAGACTAAAGAAAAATCTAGACACGTTCTTTGGATTTGTCGACTTGGAAAAGGCGTTCGACAGTGTAAAATGTTGCAATATGTTCGAAATTCTGAGAGAAATAGAGGTAACCTTTAGGGAGAGGCAGGTAATAACGACATGTACAAGAACCAAGAGGGAGTAATAAGAGTAGACGACCAAAAGCGAAGTACTCGGATTAAAATGGATGGAAGACAGGGATGTGGTCTTTCGACTCTACTGTTCAATCTGCACATCGAAGAAGAAATGATGGAAATGGAAGAGGGATTCAGGAGTGGAATTAAAATGAAAGGTGAACGGATATCAATGATACGATTGGGTGATGTCACTGCTATCCTGATCAAAAGTGAAGAACAATTACAGGATCTGCTGAATGGAATTAACAGTCTAATGAGTACGGAATATGAACTTAGGGTAAATAGAAGAAAGACGATAGTAATGAGAAGTAGCAGAAATGAGAACTGCGAAAAACTTAACATCAGGATTGATGGTCACAAAGTAGATGAAGTTAAGGAAATCTGCTACTTATATACTTGACAATAGACGACGACTCAGTCAGTGTAGCAATAGCTTAATATTTAGACGTATCAGGAGCAATAGTGTCCACACTGTTGTCATACATGACTGGAGGCAATACATCACGTGCAAAGAGTAACTTTTTCTGAGTAAAAGTCTTTTGGCTGGTTCGATAGGCCCACAAGGAATTCCTCTCCTATGCCAACCTCTTCAATTCAGAGTAGCTTCTCCATCAAGATTCCTCAGTTACTTGTTGGATGTCTTCCAACCTCTGTCTTCCTCTACATTTTTCACCATCTATAGCTACTTTAGTATTATGGCGGCTATCCCATGGAGTCTTGAAATGTGAACGTATAAGAATAAATATTTACGAAAGATATATATATCATGAAAAATGTCAGTTCTTCGCTTTGTTTTTTTTTTAATGTCTATCAACTTCAGCATCTCTGCATGTCGAACATATGAAAGACCCGTGTTCTTTGGTTACAAGAGGTTCTGGTATTACTGAGTAGAGCTTGTGCGAGTCAAGGAGCCGAAAGCAATAGGCTATTTTCCTATGTTAAAAATGTGATTCGGATTGTTGTTATTCTGATTGACTACAACATTTGAATAGTATTAACGGTCAACTTTCTCAAAAAATATGTCTTATTTATTTAAAGCGTAAAAATAATTAAATATCGAGATCTATTCATGCGATCGAAAACGCTCTGTTATAGGCTGATGCTCTGGTGCTATTGTGGGTTAGGAGTAAGACGACGCTATATGTGTGTTATAGAAGCGTTAGTCGAAGTTACGTGGTTTTTACGTATTTTTCCTGTCAAAAGTTTATCTATTTAATGATGGAAAACGCCATTACAACTTTCAAGTAACAATAGAAAGGAATTTTGTAACGCTGTTAGTGGAAGTATAGCGAAAGTTGACGCGTTTATATTCCACCCATTTAGAGCGGTGATATGTGCAACGACGGACGTTTCTTTTCCCTGCTGCATCATTAAACTCGCTCAGAACTAAGTAAAATGCAGAGCTTTCTCAAATGGGTCTGCATATCATAACTAGATTGTCGACTATCGGGCATAAGCTGCGACCCACAGCACAACAAAATTATTCTTGGCAAAAATTGTTGCTGATTTCCTCTTTAGAAGACACTCAGCAGAGAATTTGACTCTGGCAGACGTTTGATGGTGGAACGGATAGCACATCTGACTGCAGAAAAAGAGATCACAGTTTCGGATCGCGGACTGGTCATGTATTTTTAAAGTTTTACACAAAATACGAAAATAGCGTTGTAAGAACTAATTGTAGCAGTTGTTTCGATTGTGGAATATATTACACATGTCTTCACATTAGTCTTAGACTGAGAAATGTACAACGGAGGTAAACGCATTTACTTTGCGAATAATCAATTTACTTTTTTGGAAAGCATTGATAGTAGTGAAGATATCACTATTGGCCCCACAATACAAGGAGGTGAAGCACGATGTTTAACGGAGAGATATAAAGAGTGTACAACATGCAGGTGACACAAACGTAAAGGCAGTGATGTGAATGTAAACTAACGTTGGCGCCTGAAGCAGACATTCTTCATCTTTATATAAGATGATGAAACTGCAAAATTTTAAACAATAAGAATCCACCTGGACAATACGAAGACAGAAACATTGTTTCTAATAATGTGAAAAGTGAGTGGTCATATTTACTAGAAAATATCTTTTTGAAAGTAAAGTGTGTGAACAGCTATTGCAAATGTTCTTCTACTCTGGGTCTTGTCTTCTCAGCCGCTGAATATTGTGCCCCAATTTGCCTAAAGAACCCATATGCACAAAAGTTTGATAGCCAACTAAATAACCCCATGAGAATGATTGCTGGTGCTATCAAATCAACACCAACAAAATGTTGAAAACTATTAGCATTCACGTGTAACATAATCTTACCGTAAAAAAATATTTAAAATCAAAGAAGTTTGGTTACACCACCATCTGGATGCTTCAAACGAGATGTATGCTAGTTGGAAGTGAGGAAAAACTAATAACCAACAGAATGGCTCACAGACGTAAGTCACATTCAACGCTCTCAACTACATCGCATAAATGCTCTCACGAACGAGTAAACAAAGGTAGCAGTCCATTAAAACGTTGATCATAACCGAATACATTCTAGACCACTAAGAATAACAGCAGCTGTCCCTGTGGAAGATGAGTTCAATATTACTAATGCATGGAATCAAGAACGGACTCGACAGCAAAACAATAATACATCATGTATCACACAAAAACCACCAGAATATGACTTGCCCCGCAAAACATGTTCGAAGCTAAGCAGCAATAGAACATAACACGGCAGCTGTGTAGATTTTTGAGGCAAGTGAGGTGAGCGATCACCCCTACGTTGTGACTGTGGAGGCCCCCAGACCGTCAGACACATAACAAAGAATGCCTCACGAGATCATGCGATAAGTTGCCAGACGACTTCCTGCTGGCGACTCTGAAGCTGACACATAAGATTAACGCCCTAGATGTTCACAGTTTACCATATATTGTAAATATTATGCTCTGTGCTCTATATACCTTTTTTTAATGTACCAAAAGTCATAGGATATTTAAATAAAGAAATTTAAAGTCATGTGTAAGAATAAACTACTCTTCTCTACTGATCATTCAACACATGTCCGCCCCCAGTAGCTGAGTGGTCAGAGCGACAGACCGTCAATTCTAAGGTTCAAATGGTTCAAATGGCTCTGAGCACTATGGGACTTAACTGCTGTGGTCATAAGTCCCATAGAACTTAGAACTACTTAAACCTAACTAACCTAAGGACAGCACACAACACCCAGCCATCACGAGGCAGAGAAAATCTCTGACCCCGCCGGGAATCGAACCCGGGAACCCGGGCGTGGGAAGCGAGAACGCTACCGCACGACCACGAGATGCGGGCCAATTCTAAGGGCCCGGGTTCGATTACCGGCTGGGTCGGAGATTTTCTCTGCTCAGGGACTGGGTGTTGTGTTGTCCTAATCATCATCATTTCATCCCCATCGGCGTGCCAGTCGCCGAAGTGGCGTCAAATCGAAAGACCTGCATCAGGCGAGCGGTCTACCCGACGGGAGACCCTCGTCACACGACATTGCATTCAACACATGATTAATGTGAGGTTATTTACAAATAAAGAACAGAGGCATGCACTGTAGTTATCGGATATATACTGGCATGAATAAGGAGTAAGGAATAAGGAAAAGTGAAATACAGTAACCTTATCCAGGGATCTTCAATTTCTTTGTTATAACAGATTACAGAACACTACAGCATCAGGTGTCTATTAACCTTCCCATTTTCAAATCATTGTCCAGTAAATCCCAGTAACCTAAGTAGAAGTAACTGATATTAGAAACACTGCCGGATCATTTTTACAAATAAAGAACAACTTCAGGATAAACGTAAAGTAACCTGTCATCAGGACAAAAGTCTCGTTCAATTAACGCAAAGTTAGTCTCCCTGTATATACAACACTTCATTCTTCAAAACCAACATCTAGTTTTCTCAATACTTCCATTTGACTTTTAACTGTCTGCAAGATAAGAATAATGTTATGGTATTGCACAAGATTCACTACAAGAAAGAAGATCATATATATCAAACAATATCTCAATAACTGCACAGTGCCTTGCTGGTCAGTCGTATATACAACAGGAAAACACAATCTGAATACAACGAAGCATCTATACACTTGCCCACAAGATCCTTTTCTACAACAGTTCAAACTCAAAAGTTCATCGTTACCTCAACATATATCAAGTCAAACACACATTGTTACACTTTCTTATTAACCATTATTCTGGCACAACAACAGTTAACAGTTTTGAACGCCATATGAAACTGAAATGAGCAACTTCGAACACAAAAATAATGTCGCTCTAGAAGTGCAAAATTCTAGAGGTGATCAAATTATTCAATAAAAAGAGACTCTGCAAAATTTTTATATTCTAGTGAGAAAATCTGATGTAAACACAAAAGAAAACACTAAAGTGAATCTGTGTACTCGCTATTATTTATCGCTAATCGTTGATTCCTGGCATTGCGTTCACGTAATTATCAGTTTTTTTTGTACCAAGTTCATAGAAATATGGGCAGTCAAATTTTCTAAGACAATAGAAATAATATCAAAAGGTATTTACTTTTCTGAAACAGTGAGAAACAAATGTAACAAGAATGCATAGCTCAGTAATCAGCCATATTAGAAAAGAAAACAACATCATTTATCAAAACTTCACAAGCTGTCACTACATGTCTTATATAATTGACATTAGAAATCTAACACTAATAATATTAGACAGTCACAGGAAATTGTAATGATGCTAATCTGAATAGACAAGAAAAGTCTCCATAAAAAGAAAATCAAACATAGAAAAAACGCACAGCAGCAAAAATATACACTACCCTAATACTAATAAGAATGCAAAGAAAGTTAACCAGCAAGGTACTCAACACTGTACAAATGTTTCCTTAAACTTATTTAGCAGCGCCTCTGTGCTAAGAATTTTAAGACCATAATGAGATTTTCAGCTGAGGGTGCGCCGATATGAAACTTCCTGGCAGATTAAAACTGTGTGCCGGACGGAGACTCGAACTCGAGATCTTTGCCTTTCGCGTGCAATTGCTCTACCGATTGAGCTACCCAAGCACGACTCACGGTCTCTCCTCACAGCTTAAACTCTGGCAGTTGCCCGTCTCCTACCTTCCGAACTTCACAGAAGCTCTTCTGCGAACCTAGCAGAACTAGCACTCCTGGAGTACAGGATATAGCGGAGACATTGCTTAGCGCCAGCGTGGGGGATGGAATGAGATTTTCACTGTGCAGCGAAGTATGCGCTGAGATGAAACTTCTTCCGGGAGTGCCAGTTCTGCTAGGTTCGCAGAAGAGCTTCTGTGAAGTTTGGAAGGTAGGAGACGAGGTACTGGCACAATTGAAGCTGTGAGGACAGGTAGTGAGCTGTGCTTGGGTAGCTCAGTCGGTACAGCACTTGCATGCATAAGGCAAAGGTCCCGACTTCGAGTCTCAGTCTGGCACTTGGTTTTAATCTGCGTAGAAGTTTCAATTTTAAGACCGTTTCACATCACATTGGCTCGCAATTTACCTTCCGTTCCCAGCTCAACATATGCACTTACTTCAGGTTTTACTATGCAAAACTGTCACTGTCAGATCTCAAATTATTGATATATACTTGTCCTAACACTCAGTAAGTTCCTCAGTGCAGTCTTCTTTGACATGAAAATATACGTCACAGTTTGTATTTGGCCTAAGGTTCTACCTGAATGTAGACACTTATCATCACTAACCAAACCACTAACGAACGATTTTACTTTTTTCGTGTAGTGAAGACCTCGTAAAATGCTTATTCTTAATGTCTCCACACCAAGCATATTGGACTGTGCAACCTATTGAACACGAAACGGTGAATTGTACATCAAGAAAAAGTTACGGTTAAATGACTTACTAATGCGAGACAGACTATGAAACCTGACGAATATGTTTTACCTTGCACATAACACTTTTATATTTATTTGAAAATAATCCAATCTGTTCTGTTTGTTATTTGCAACATTGATATTCACCACGTAACCACCTCGTGATGACGTAGCTAGTGTGCTGGTAAAGAAACTAGCTCCTTCACTCTGCCTCACAGACTTTATATTCATTCGACAATATTACAATATTGTATGTTTCTCAGTGGTCATAATGATATTCACCAGATCAACCACCTTATAATGACGTAGCTGGTGTGTTGGTAAAGGAACTAGATCCTTCACTCTGTCTGACACATAACACCTTTACATTCATTCGACAATCTTCCAAAATTTTTGGTTCCCACTTGTCATATAGGTATTCACCAATCAACCACCTCAGAATGACGTAGCTGGTGTGTTGGTAAAGGAACTAGCTCCATCACTCTGTCTCACAGCTGCTTGTTTTTCAGTACAAGTAGGGCCGAAAGTGGGGCAGGATCATTGGGCAGTTCATTCAAGACATCATGAAAAAATTCAGCTAGTGTTCCCAAGCCCTGTGTTGACAATGACAGAATAACCAACAAAGCTTTCCTAATTCTTTCATCAAGCTCTCTGACGGAATCGAAGCAGGATAATAGCAAGAGATAAAAACTTGTTTTATCTTTACGCATAATAAAAGTTGTACCCAGTGGTACGCGCAAAACTGAGGTCCATTCTCTGATATAACTTTATTCACACGACCAACTTCACGTAAGAAATGCTTCACAGATGAACAAAAAAAAGTCGTATATCGTCGGCAGGAAACATGGAATTTAATTTGTAAATAACTGGAATGCAAGCCGACAGAAGATAAGACTTTCTTCCTATGATGTTTCTATAAAAGTTTGTTGTGCATCTGTGGACAATCTGCCTCTGGCATAATAATGGTTTTAATTTGCCTACAGTCAAGCACCAACCATATTTACCGATCCATCTTTCATCGAAACCACATGTAAAGGGCTGTTATACGAACTTACTGCAAGTTCAATTATTCCCTGGTTTAATGTAGATTGAATCTCCTGTTCTACCATCGTCTTGTGCACAAGAGGGATTGACTACAGTTTAGCGAAAAGCTTTTTTGTTCCTCATTCTAAAGACATATAGGAAAATTCTGATAGTATCTGGCATTTGGAGAGTACTTGAAAATGAGACTGCAGATATTCGAACAAAACATCTGCATCTGCATTGGGGAAACCCTCAACAGCGTTAGCCTTATCTTGTATTGTCCTCAGTACGTCAAGAGATTGTTTGTGCTCGCAGTATTACCCCCTGATGTCATCTGTGTCAACACTCAAAAACTTTAGTTCTGTTTAGACTTGAATGAATGGAGATTTTATAAAAAATCATTTCATTCTGTTTCTTCTAAACTCTGTCTTCAAACCTTATACGTCATTCACCTCCAATTCTGCTCCTACACCACCAAAGTTCAGTACAACGTTATGCTCATTTAAAGAGTCTACTCCAAGAATTGCATCTGTACCAAGGAATGGAGCTATAAAAAAATTCACAAAAATCTTGTGGCCCTGTTATACAAATTGTCATTGAGTTTCTTTCAAAACTTAAACACTCTTTCCCACAATTGCTCTTTCACTTTATCCGCTGTAGTGGCAGTGCTGTCCAGCCAACGATCTCTTACACGAAATGCAACTTCATTCATAACAGAAACAGTGCTCCCAGAATACAGAACACATGATAAACTGAAGTTACCAGCTGAAATCATAACAACAGGATGGATTACAAAATTTTGACTGCTCTGAATCTCTGAATTTCATCTAATAACATATCCCTCAGATCGTTTAAATGTAAAATATTTATAACGTTGGCTGCAGTATCCTCCACCTTGCCAAACACTCCCTTTGTTATTAGAGTTGTATGATGTCATTGTCGTGTGAAACTATTTTCTCTGTGATTATTACGTTGGTCCTGAGATCGAAACTCCAACGGTTCCTACTCTTCTCTGTGGACTGAACCTTCCTTGATTATGTTGGTTTGGGATAAATCTGTCACTGTGAGCATCGCAGTTGAAGTTATTTCCTTTTTCTATACCTTCTCTGATTTGAAGGGCTCTGCTCACCTTTCCTACTATGTAATCTCCTCCAGTTTTGTTAAACTACACTGTGGAATGCCAATTATTTGTACGCTAAGGCTGGTGCCTGGAGTCTTGTCTCTCATTCTCCCAATTATTAAACAGTCCTCCTGCATACCACTTATTTCGTTGGTCGTGCAGAATTTGTAATTCTTGTCTACTATTTTCCCGATTGTTTTCTTTGATGGGCAATCAGCATTATGAAATTCAAGTTCTTGTAAAAGGCTTCAGTGGCAATCTTACAGTGATCCATTAGCACAATGTTCTTCAGCTGGACTGATAATTTGGTGAGTGGTATTCAGATAAATTTGGGTTGGACACAAACAGATTCATTAAAACTATGTTTTCAAAATAGAATATCGAAAAGTAAGGTTGCTGAAAGTTCTTAAGCGTGATGACAATGTTAGGTTTAAGAAGGTTTTGTGTTGGTTGAGACCAGTAGGCTGACAGGAATGCATGATAAAAATCTCCATATGTTTTGCATATAGAAGATAGTGGACACATTCTAGTGACAAGGTAGGTATCCATACTCAAATTCTAGTATATGGCCAATTGGTTGTATTGGTGATAGTGAATAATTAAGCTGTTGAAACCAGCCCTCAGATGCATTTCATTCGTAGCATTTCGAATATCTACAAATTTCTCGAAGGCGAGAAAATGTTTGTTGTGTACATTATTTTTCTCAGGCATTCTAGGGTGAATGATGTCTATCTTCTCTCCAAAACAGGTCATGAACACAAGCAGGCTCGTTTACATGCCACGAGTGCATCTGCTTACCATGTTTCCTATGATGAGAACCATGAAGGCTGCCAACATTGTCCTCCTACTCTTATTTGCTCTCAATGTGTGAAATGTGTCCATATGATTCGTTGACATGCCTCTTATTCTGACCGTTAATAGTTTTCTGCCCTTCCTTGAACTGTTTCAGCGACTGAAATTGTTATGTGTAGGCCAAAGGAACAAGATGAGTGGCACCAGTATTTCTGTCAGAGCTAGTGGTCACTTGTCCTAAAGGTTTTGTTAGTTCCTCTACCAGTACTGTAATTGTACTAAATTTTTTCTTGGTTGTGAGTGAGTGAGATGCTGATTTTGCTTCGAAAGACTGTGACTAACGTCTCAATTCATCGATAGGGTAACTATGTGACTCCTTTTTTTTAAGCTGGATGATGTCAGCGACTTGTAAGACACTATTCATCTTTGTTATCATTTCGTCCTTAACTTTTTTTGAGTATCGCTATTCCGCACAAAAGCTGCACACAGTTTATTATATCTATATGTGAGTTATTACCTTTGCCTAACTTGCTCTATCTGTATTTTCCAGCCTGGTCTCTATACTATTTTCTTAGATTCTAGAGCCTAACGTACAAAGGGCGTCCAATAAGTAATGCAACACTTTTATTTCTGAAAGCATGTTAGTTTCATTCAGGATTGCAATACATCAAATTTTCCCTATTGTTCTGACTACAAAACTCAATTTTTCTACATAATTTCCGTTCAATGCGATGGCCTTACGACACCGTACTAGAAGGGTCTGTATGGGTCTTTATAGCCGCATGCTACCACTCTACTGCTCGACTTCGGAGCCAACGTCTTGCTCCGTTAATATCTTCCCCACCCATGCACTGCTTCCCACTGAGTGCATCCTTCGTTGGGCCAAACAGGTGAAAGTCCAAAGCTGAGGAACCAGTGAGCAAACACCTTTGAGTACTTAAACTGGTGGACGAGTGTGCTACCACTACCAACAGGGATGTCGAGTAGAGCTACTAGGTGTCTGATCGTGATTGGTTGATGACCTCGACTGAGCGTGTCTGCACATTCCAGAATTGTAGGAGTCACAGTGTGTGCGGCCAGCCAGCACACAGGAGATTGTACAGGTTTGCGTGACCATGCTGCGATGATGACAGAGGCCTCGTCTAATGAATAAGCGTACTTTTGTTCACTGTTAAGTTTCCGTAGACGTACTACAAGCGCCTATGAATATCTGCGAATATCTCGTTTTCCGTCAAAAGAAACTCAGTGACAGCTCTCTGCTTGGAACACAATTCCTTACAAACGCCATTTTGAAGCATACGTATAGCGCCGAAACGTATCGTAACTTCATAAAACTACAGGGACTGAAGCGGGAATATTCCACGATGTGCCACAACAAATTCCGTATTTTTCCAACCGAAATTGGTTTACTTACTGAACACCCCTCGTACTCATCATCTAATCTACATCGACAGGTTATGAATCTTACAAGACAGTCCATCCTTAACCTCTGACTTTTCTCATTCAGCTGCTTAGCATCCTCCTCTTGAGTGTTTTGAATCAACGCATGTATAGTTTGCTGGTAATACTCCATCACCATTTCAGTAACAGTACTTAAATGTGTAGAGGCTGGGTTAGTCTGCATGGTTGTCTTAGCAGCCAGACTCGAACCCTCAGCTACCATGCTAGAGTTCTGTGCCTCATCACACTGCAAAGGTATATTAGCAATATTAACTCTAACTGTACATTTTCCTGTTCCTATCTTAACACAGGAAGCTAACTACTCTGATCACGCATATGTAATGCTGCGGCAGATATCTCACTTGTATCATTGACCTGGGAAATTACCCCACTAATAATTTATACTGCTAATGCTGTTAGATGCAATTCAATATACCCTAGTTCCACTTTTGAATTCAGTGCTAACTGAGATTTTGACTTAAATAGCTAACAATAAAAAAGACCCAACTTCAAATTAACACAAAAAATAATACTGTACAAGAATAATTACTACATATGAAATAATTATACTAGCTCCACAACCTTGAAGATCAACAAGAGCAACCCGCCTACATCGATTCAGTCAGTCTTGCGTACCAGAGATTCTAATCAAAGGTATATGTTTCAGTTACCTCAGTAACACATTTTCACATGCGTCCCCACAATTTCGTAATACCACTAACAGAAGTTCATTCACAACACTATAAAATCAACAACACTTCTACTTCAAAACTTGGCACAAACCTCAAAAGAAATCCAAGTACATAAATATCCTACAATAAATGGACAAAAGGAAGGTAACTTCTGCACGCCAGTGATTCAAGTAAGCTTTGGCCGTCTTACTATCTCACTTCTCCAAACAACATTCCTAAGAACTTTGATCAGCTTTCAGCTTATAGAGGACACAGATACTTAACTTTCCGCCGAATGTCAAAAAGAAATAAAAATATTTGCAGGAAACCAATAACTTTCTCCGAATGCTCAGACTAAGATGCAAGCATCAAGTAAGATATATGTGGTTGATAAACTCTTCCGCAGTTAAAGGATATTGTTATTCACATTACATCCCAGACAAAAATTTTACACAGTGGAGTACTTCAACAAACACTCGCAAATAATAAAACTATCATAGCCAAGTAACACAGCCCTTACTTAAATTATACACTATCAAAAATGGCTGTTGGTACCGTTAATTGTTTAACACAAGCTGGTTTTTGCGCTCCCATGCAGTTAGTTTCTCGTTCCAGTTAACTGCTAAACCACACTTGGAATAATCAAAATGCCTCTGAAGCCTGTTCACATCGCTTGTTAGCAGATACCACTTAGCTCTACACGTACAAGATCACAAAATTTCAACTATCCTTTCAAAAAATAATGCAAAATCACAGTTTTCTTTTCACAAGACAAGCAGAACATATTCATTCAGTTAAATGAAAACATGTAGAGTAGTTACACCACTGTGCTGCTTTACCAAGGCATTAAGAAATTGCTAGTTTTATAAACAGTACCTCAACATTAAATTCAGTCAAACTCTCTCTCTAAAATGAAATAGAGGATTCATGAACTAGATTCACTGAAAAAGAAGTCACTAAATGTAGACGCTACATACGTTACATTCACTCCTGAGAAATCAATTTCATGTACTGTACTGCACGCAGTAAATATTTAGAAACATTGCATATTACTTCCCATCTGAAAGATAAGGTTCTACTAAATGACACTTCACCCAAATTGTTAAGATACAAATTATGAAATAAGTATGTACAAAAAACTGAAGTTACACATTGAACACTTGTAGCTAACGTGGTTGGAGACAGACCATTTCGATCTGGCCACTATTCAGAATACCACTGTAAACGGAATCCTCGGCGTATCTCGACAAGAGCAACCTTCTGGGTTTATACTTAAAGGCTATACAGACGGTATACTATAACACAGGTGAAACCCTCATGTCTGAAATACTGTATAAAATTTGTAGCCTTGTCTTGGTAGGTGCACTCTTGCTGTACCTCAAGTGGGTTCTCACACGAGAGGTCTGACTGCTGGCAGTTGAGTGTATGTGAGGAAGTCTCTCTGGATCAAGGCCTGAGCTTGCTAACTGTGGAGGCCTACACGCTGCGTTTAGATGGCGGATGGCTACTGGGACGAGTGTGCCTCCGCTTCACGACTTCCCTCTGCCTTTGCAGTAATAGGTCATACTTTGGATTTCAACTAAAGCTGTTTACAGGTGCCTTGGCTGGTGGACGTGGCCACATATACCATCCTTAAGTCTCCTAGGGCTCATACGGTATACGGAATAAAGGTGAGCACTATTTGTTACGTGCTATGAAGTGACCGCCTTTGTTTAAGAAAACTCTCCTGCTGTGCTCCTGAATTTCGTTTGATGTGCTTTTCGTGATATTTTACGATTTATACTGCTGGCCATTGGTTTAGACCAAGCCCTTCATGTGGTATTAGCATCTTGGTAATAAGAGGATACTCGGGTTAAACATTCATTTGATTGTAAGTAGCCTTCCATTTTACGCTGTTCTGTTCCTGAGTACTTGGTCTAGAAAGACTTGCTTTGTGCTGCACTATTGCTGCAAGTTTTTCTAGGTTTAGGTATATCAAAAAAAAATTTCACTGTCTGTTAACCTTGATCTACAAAGATTTGTCTTTACCTGCACTAATGGTGGTTGTATATTCTAGGTTTCTCTATCTTTGAAAGGTTTTGTTGCCAATTACCTTTGATGAAGAAAAGTTTGTTCTACTGGAGCATGTGCCCTCCGGGTTTATGAATCTTAAATACACTCCTGGAAATGGAAAAAAGAACACATTGACACCGGTGTGTCAGACCCACCATACTTGCTCCGGACACTGCGAGAGGGCTGTACAAGCAATGATCACACGCACGGCACAGCGGACACACCAGGAACCGTGGTGTTGGCCGTCGAATGGCGCTAGCTGCGCAGCATTTGTGCACCGCCGCCGTCAGTGTCAGCCAGTTTGCCGTGGCATACGGAGCTCCATCGCAGTCTTTAACACTGGTAGCATACCGCGACAGCGTGGACGTGAACCGTATGTGCAGTTGACGGACTTTGAGCGAGGGCGTATAGTGGGCATGCGGGAGGCCGGGTGGACGTACCGCCGAATTGCTCAACACGTGGGGCGTGAGGTCCCCACAGTGGTCGCCAGTGGTCGGCGGAAGGTGCACGTGCCCGTCGACCTGGGACCGGACCGCAGCGACGCACGGATGCACGCCAAGACCGTAGGATCCTACGCAGTGCCGTAGGGGACCGCACCGCCACTTCCCAGCAAATTAGGGACACTGTTGCTCCTGGGGTATCGGCGAGGACCATTCGCAACCGTCTCCATGAAGCTGGGCTACGGTCCCGCACACCGTTAGGCCGTCTTCCGCTCACTCCCCAACATCGTGCAGCCCGCCTCCAGTGGTGTCGCGACAGGCGTGAATGGAGGGACGAATGGAGACGTGTCGTCTTCAGCGATGAGAGTCGCTTCTGGCTTGGTGCCAATGATGGTCGTATGCGTGTTTGGCGCCGTGCAGGTGAGCGCCACAATCAGGACTGCATACGACCAAGGCACACAGGGCCAACACCCGGCATCATGGTGTGGGGAGCGATCTCCTACACTGGCCGTACACCACTGGTGATCGTCGAGGGGACACTGAATAGTGCATGGTACATCCAAACCGTCATCGAACACAGGGCCAACACCCGGCATCATGGTGTGGGGAGCGATCTCCTACACTGGCCGTACACCACTGGTGATCGTCGAGGGGACACTGAATAGTGCATGGTACATCCAAACCGTCATCGAACCCATCGTTCTACCATTCCTAGACCGGCAAGGGAACTTGCTGTTCCAACAGGACAATGCACGTCCGCATGTATCCCGTGCCACACAACGTGCCCTAGAAGGTGTAAGTCAACTACCCTGGCCAGCAAGATCTCCGGATCTGTCCCCCATTGAGCATGTTTGGGACTGGATGAAGCGTCGTCTCACGCGGTCTGCACGTCCAGCACGAACGCTGGTCCAACTGAGGCGCCAGGTGGAAATGGCATGGCAAGCCTTTCCACAGGACTACATCCAGCATCTCTACGATCGTCTCCATGGGAGAATAGCAGCCTGCATTTCTGCGAAAGGTGGATATACACTGTACTAGTGCCGACATTGTGCATGCTATGTTGCCTGTGTCTATGTGCCTGTGGTTCTGTCAGTGTGATCATGTGATGTATTGACCCCAGGAATGTGTCAATAAAGTTTCCCCTTCCTGGGACGATGAATTCGCGGTGTTCTTATTTCAATTTCCAGGAGTGTACAATGAGTGTGGTGAAAATAATTTACAGTATGTAGAGGGAATTGATATTCTGTATTTGGATGTGTAATGTAGCCTAAGTAGCATGTTGGTTGATAATGGCCTATTTCTACCGATTTCAGATGAGAAGGTCTCGGTACAACCTCGAGCTATCCTCATCTGAAATGGTTTGTGCTGATGTATGTTTACACAGATTATACAGATTAAATACTGACTGAGCACCTCAAACATGGAATACATGAATCTTAGCTTTACGCGAGATATACACTTATTTTTGTAATTTGTTAGTAGAAATAGAATATGGTTCATTGCTACTTGAATGCATTATTCCTTTAAAAAATTAATGTATTACTGGTATAGACAATTCATTGATTGTAGCTTTGAATAGAGAAGAGAATATACTTCTGTCTGCACACAGTAAGACGAGCAATAAATTACTGCTTGTGTGCAATATGTCCTTTGCAGTATGTCCTTGGGTAGGAGGAGCCTCGGAATAAATGTTCTTCGAGCCTTCTCCTCCAAAGCGACATTACCTTATTACTACAGTCTTAGTATGTAGTACCGGTGTTTACTTGTTTTATGATTGTTGTGTTGTTTATGAATGTGTTGTGGCATGCAGTGTCAGGCATTGTTGGTTTTGGTCCCTTACATTTTGATCCCTTCTGAGTCATGTTCACTTAGTGTTCCTTCCTCGGTTTCGGAATCTGTGGTCGTGTTTGTGTCCTCCCTTGTGGTTTTTTGTGTTGTTTGTGCTTGTCTACGCTTCCTTCCATTTGGGTTTTGGCGCTTGTATTCTTCGTGCAGAGTGCTCGATACAACATCGTCTACGCTGTTTATTGTGTTCCAGTCATCGGTATTACGTATTAAGTATTACGTATTATTCTGGCGATGTTATTGTCGTTCTGTGAAGGTCTCACTTGTACTACCGTGTTGCACAGCAGTGTGACATGTTCTGGTGTCTCAGTTTCTCCGCATACGCATACTTCATCGTTAGTTAGTCCCATACGGTTTAAATGTACCGTATACGGTCCGTGGCCTGTCAGGAAATGGACCATCCCCAGGCTTGGGTCGACATGTTCCAGTTGTAGTCTTTCACGCACATCAGGAAAGAAAGAGTGTACTCGGCGACCCTTGTCGGATGCATCCCACGCTCCGTGCCATGTTTGAATCCGCCATTGTTTCATTTGTGTTTTGTTCATAATGTCGGTTCCCGTAATTTCGGTGACTTTATCGAGCCTGCCCCTCTTAAGCCAGTAAAGTGCAGCTCTGTAACGTATTTTTATGTGTATAGGGCAGGTCCCCATCACAACGCAAAGCGCCTCTAGTGACGTGGTGTTGAAAGCTCCGCTCATTCTCAGGAGTACAGTACGTTGACCTCGTCTTGCAATTGTCTTTTTAGTCTGTTCAGTCTGTGAGCCCAACCACTTGCAGCGGAGCTTGCGATGGATTCAAATATCGCAATGTCGTAGGTCCTTACCGTCTTAATAGGTAATCTGTATCTAGTTGTGTTTAGTCTTGCTAGTTTGTGCATAATTTTGGAGGCTTTGTCAATTGTCAATTTCATATGATGCTAGAAAGTCTGTTTTTCATCAAGAAAATTTTACGCTGTTCTGTTCCTGAGTACTTGGTCTAGAAAGACTTGCTTTGTGCTGCACTATTGCTGCAAGTTTTTCTAGGTTTAGGTATATCTAAAAAAAAAATTCACTGTCTGTTAACCTTGATCTACAAAGATTTGTCTTTACCTGCACTAATGGTGGTTGTATATTCTAGGTTTCTCTATCTTTGAAAGGTTTTGCTGCCAATTACCTTTGATGCAGAAAAATTTGTTCTACTGGAGCATGTGCCCTCCGGGTTTATGAATCTTAAATACACTCCTGGAAATGGAAAAAAGAACACATTGACACCGGTGTGTCAGACCCACCATACTTGCTCCGGACACTGCGAGAGGGCTGTACAAGCAATGATCACACGCACGGCACAGCGGACACACCAGGAACCGCGGTGTTGGCCGTCGAATGGCGCTAGCTGCGCAGCATTTGTGCACCGCCGCCGTCAGTGTCAGCCAGTTTGCCGTGGAATACGGAGCTCCATCGCAGTCTTTAACACTGGTAGCATGCCGCGACAGCGTGGACGTGAACCGTATGTGCAGTTGACGGACTTTGAGCGAGGGCGTATAGTGGGCATGCGGGAGGCCGGGTGGACGTACCGCCGAATTGCTCAACACGTGGGGCGTCAGGTCTCCACAGTACATCGATGTTGTCGCCAGTGGTCGGCGGAAGGTGCACGTGCCCGTCGACCTGGGACCGGACCGCAGCGACGCACGGATGCACGCCAAGACCGTAGGATCCTATGCAGTGCCGTAGGGGACCGCACCGCCACTTCCCAGCAAATTAGGGACACTGTTGCTCCTGGGGTATCGGCGAGGACCATTCGCAACCGTCTCCATGAAGCTGGGCTACGGTCCCGCACACCGTTAGGCCGTCTTCCGGTCACGCCCCAACATCGTGCAGCCCGCCTCCAGTGGTGTCGCGACAGGCGTGAATGGAGGGACGAATGGAGACGTGTCGTCTTCAGCGATGAGAGTCGCTTCTGCCTTGGTGTCAATGATGGTCGTATGCGTGTTTGGCGCCGTGCAGGTGAGCGCCACAATCAGGACTGCATACGACCGAGGCACACAGGGCCAACACCCGGCATCATGGTGTGGGGAGCGATCTCCTACACTGGCCGTACACCACTGGTGATCGTCGAGGGGACACTGAATAGTGCACGGTACATCCAAACCGTCATCGAACCCATCGTTCTACCATTCCTAGACCGGCAAGGGAACTTGCTGTTCCAACAGGACAATGCACGTCCGCATGTACCCCGTGCCACCCAACGTGCTCTAGAAGGTGTAAGTCAACTACCCTGGCCAGCAAGATCTCCGGATCTGTCCCCCATTGAGCATGTTTGGGACTGGATGAAGCGTCGTCTCACGCGGTCTGCACGTCCAGCACGAACGCTGGTCCAACTGAGGCGCCAGGTGGAAATGGCATGGCAAGCCGTTCCACAGGACTACATCCAGCATCTCTACGATCGTCTCCATGGGAGAATAGCAGCCTGCATTGCTGCGAAAGGTGGATATACACTGTACTAGTGCCGACATTGTGCATGCTCTGTTGCCTGTGTCTATGTGCCTGTGGTTCTGTCAGTGTGATCATGTGATGTATCTGACTCCAGGAATGTGTCAATAAAGTTTCCCCTTCCTGGGACAATGAATTCACGGTGTTCTTATTTCAATTTCCAGGAGTGTATTTATCATTGTCAGTTAAGAATGAAAGGACCATGTGCTATCTGCCATTTAAATGTTACGTAAATTTAATGTATTTTCTGTGCGTGAGTTTTATAATCTATACTGGATAGAGAAACAATTCGGGGCGTGGGTTAATGCATGTGTTTCAGCCGCTTCGTTGCTTTACATTTGCTATTGTTTACTGTTATGACTAACTGATTATGCTTGTTGATGTAATAATGGTCACTTTCTTATTTTGATGCCTGTACGGAAGTCACATACTCTCCCATCTTGAAAGTTTTTTAATGTCTTTAGTGTATGCGCGTTTTGATGTTCGCAATATTGATTTCTAAATAGGTGAAACTGTTTGTTGATGAAGTAAGTGCCTCCGGGACGATTTTTTGATGTTTATAGTCTTCAAAAGTTTTGTCTGATTTTGATTACAAAAACAGAATTTGCTATACTATTGTAGGAACTGTAATTTAAAATTATTTATTTGGGGTGTTCCCTACGGTCGCAGGTTCGAATCCTGCCTCGGGCATGGATGTGTGTGATGTCCTTAGGTTAGTTAGGTTTAATTAGTTCTAAGTTCTAGGCGACTGATGACCTTAGAAGTTAAGTCGCATAGTGCTCAGAGGAATTTTTTGGGGTGTTCCTGTGAGCTTAATGGTTCGCAATTGCTTGAGTTGAACTTCGTCCATGCTTCGAATAAGTATTACTCATCTTTGTCGTTGTGAAGTTTGGCATCTGTGGTAAATAAATATGATGAAAGGCTTTTTTTATGTATAATTTGCACGTTACCACTTCCATATCATAGCTCCATACCATTTCAATAATCTTCCTATTTAGTATTCCGAATGTAGAACGGAAGAATCAGATAATAAACTGCTTCAGTTGTAAATAGTTGTAGTGGTTCAATCTCAACCGGTTTGGAGCTGTTATAGCCCCATCTTGAGGTGAACAAGATCGATGAGGCGCGTGGCCGCCGCACATTGCACACCAGGCTGCTGGCAGGAGATAGCCGCACATGTATTGTGACTGGTATGTAATTTTTAGTCTCTGTAGTCAGTAGACTTTTAATATAACCATGATGTGAGTGTATAAGTTTGTGAATATGAAGCGTGCCTGTACAACACGATTCATACGTAACAGTACAGAGTTTTCTACAAGCACAATAGTCAGTACAGTAGCGGAATTTTATCTAGCATCTGTGACTGATAACATTCCAACCGTCAAGACTGTGATATTAACTGACATACATAAAACCACACGGTATAAATGTTAACTGTTGCCCGAATACTTCGAAAAACTTCTGTCATGGCCCTACCAATAACTCTTTCCTGCCAAACGATAATAACGAGGCTAAGTTCTGTTCTGCCATCCTACCTGTAAAGCAGTACTCTGCTGCACACCGAAATAAATTACTAGCCTTTACTACAAGCCTTTAAATAAATCAAGCACTGTGCAATGTGTGTGAGCGTGTATGTACGTAGCAGGTTTTCAGTCATCAAACGAAAATATGAAGCTCCGAGATCAATTAAATAAAAAATCCTATTTCAATTAAACAGCTGTATTTTAAATGAGAAAGTATGAACGATAAACAGGGTTAGTACTTGCACGTATGAGCTGTGTGTTAAACTGTATTGATGTTAACAGTGCCTGAAAATGAATATATAACAGATAGATCATATATTAAACATTCCAGAAATATCGTATGTCTGCATTCAGTACTCTTAAAAGGGAGAAGAGTGATATATTAATTTCCTGAGATCGTATGTGGTAATCAATAAATAGTTACCCATGCAGTGTTCTCTTAACCAAGAGTTGAACCTTAGCATCATGACTTTTTAAAAAAAAGGTCTCTGTATGTCCCGTTTTTTTTAGAGATGTTTGCGGTAGAGGATGTCAAATTAAATACTTTTCAGCCCTCTAGTTTCCAACCTTATTGTATATGCCAACCAGTTTCAGCGTTTTACTGCACCGTCTTCAGGCCCCTGCCTGACGTGTAGGAAGAATCTACTTCGGTTGTGATCAAAACTGGGGCCGGCAATACTGGTCTTAGTAGGTTTTTGCTGTAGTTATCACTTCAACCATCAGCTATCGACAGGTCGGCAAATGCATATTGCCTTATTCAGCGTACCCCGAGATGGAGAAGACGGCATCCCGTACGAAGCGCTCCATACCATCAGTGACAATCGTATAAACCAAAGAAAAGCGCACTCTCAGCCACAGCTGACTGACGTCGTCTACCCATAACACTATTAACTCTGGTAGCCCAATGTGAACTCCTTCACAACTGTCCTCTTGAACCTATCTCCCTGTGCCAAAGATCACAAAACTACTGCCACTTCTCCTCATACAGCCATCTTACGAACGGATCGCCTATGTCTTCCAAACCGACTCTTATTTCTTCCTCTACCACGTCATGAGGCAATTTCTCCCCACCATTTGCGCCATCAGTGTACCATTTCTACTTATTCCCTCTCTCCATTAACAGTGGAATTCCCATTGCATTCTCGATGTTGCCGCCCTTGCTTTTACTTTTAACGATGGTTGTTTTGTCGTTCCTGTATGCCGTATCAGTCATTCCAACGACGATTTGATTTTCGAATTCTTCACATTTTTGCTGCTGTCATTTCGACTTGACTATCCCGCATATCTTATTTATTTTGTTTGTACGAGGGTCACTCCAGAAGAAATGCACACTATTTATTTAAATCCATCTTTCATTCTACATGTTTGAAAGTTTTGCATTGTGTTGATACATCCTTCCGGAATAATATTTTAATTTCTCCACATAATTTCCATCCCTCTCAACAGCCTTACTCCATCTTGGAACCAGCGCCTGTATACCCGCACGGTAAAATTCTGGACCAACCTGTTGGAGCCACTGTTTGGCAGCGTGCACAAGGGAGTCATAATTTTCAAACCTTGTTCCACGAAGAGAGTCTTTCAGTTTCCCAAAGAGATGATAGTCACATGGAGCCAGGTCAGGACTGTAAGGTGGGTGTTTCAGTGTTGTCCATCCGAGTTTTGCGATCGCTTCCATGGTTTTTTGACTGCCATATGGCCGTGCATTGTCGTGCAACAGCAAAACATCCTGCTTTTGCCAATGTGGTCGAAGTTTCTTTAGTGTCGTCACATATACATCAGAATTTACGGTGGTTTCACTTGGCATGATATCCACAACCAAGAGTCCTTCGGAATCGAAAAACAACGTAGCCATAACTTTTCCAACTGAAGATGTGGTTTTGAATTATTTTTTTCTTCGGTGAATTTGCATGATGCCACTCCACTGATTGTCTCTTCGTCTCTGTTGAAAAATGATGCCATGTTTCATCACCTGTCACAATTCTGCCAAGAAATTCATCTCCACTATTCTCGTACTGTTCCAAAAGTTCGCCGCATACCGTTTTTCTTGTTTCTTTGTGAGCCACTGTCAACATCCTGGGAAGCCACCTGGAACAAACCTTTTGTAACGCCAACACTTTCAGTATTCTGCAAACTCTTCCTTCCCCTATCCCAACATGGCGTGACAATTCGTTCACTGTGATGCGTCTGTCAACAGTCACCAATTCGTTAACTCTCTGCACATTGTCTGGCGTGTGTGCAGTACGAGGCCTGCCGCTGCGAGGACAATCCTCAATATTGCCGTGCCCGCTTTCGTCATGTAACCTGCTTGCCCACCGACTAACTGTACTGCGATCGACAGCAGCATCTCCACACACCTTTTTCAACCTCTTGTGGATGTTTCCCACTGTCTCGTTTTCACAGCACAGGTATTCTATGACAGCACGTTGCTACTGACGAACGTCAACTGTAGCAGCCATTTTGAAGACATGCTGCGACGGCGCCACTCACGGGAACAGGTTGAACTAAGTTTGAAAACAAGCGGGAAGGATGTTTCTACACACTGTAAAACTTTCACAAATGCAGAATGAAAACTGTATTTTTACAAAAATAGTGTGCATTTCTTTTGGAGTGACCCTCGTATGTGACATATTTCTCTATTTCTGAATATCCCTGAATATTTTTCTGCTTCCTTCTTACGTTGCTCAGTTGAATTATTTCTTCTGTTACCCAGTTTTTCTTCACAGTTATTTTTCTTGTACCTACGTTTGTCTATCCAACCTGTGTGAGTGCCCTTTTTAGAGATTTCCTTTCCACTTCAGCTCAACTGCCGATTCAGATTTTCGTCATCGCAGTATCTGTAGGCTCATAACCTCAAACGCACCCCATTATTCCTCAGTTCTTCAGTGTGCCATTTCTTTTCACACTTATTCTTCCGGACGAACCTCTTAAAATTCGCCCTAGTCTTCATAATTACTAATCGACTCTTGTGTACGCCTCTGAACCCAATATTTGATTTTGGTACGTCATTACGATGTAATCCAACTTTAATATTCTCATATCTCGAGGCGTTTACCAAGTATACCTTCTTCTCTTGTGATTTTTGAATAGTGTATCCGCTATTAGTACTGAAATTGATGGTTAAACTCAATTAGTCTTCCTTGGCTATACTGTTTTGCATCTTTTTCATCTATTCCTTTCCCTGCTAACCCGTTCGAGTCCTCTGTGATTATTAAATCATCATCTCCTTTCATAAACTGATTATGATGGGAAAAACCTTATCACAGTATAACATCCACGAGAAAAATTTGAGCTACATTGCGACGAGAGGAAATTATGCCTCTAACAGTTGTAAACATTATCTATACGACGTATGAAAAAACAGTGAAATAAATGTTAATTATTTGTATAATATTTTATGATGTGATTGGAGATATCGATGTGTGTCATACAAAGACAATGATAATTGTCAATTCCTTTTATGATCTGCGTTTGTCTTCCTTTGTTTTTACCTTTTGTTGGATGGTTTTTGTAGGTTGCGGACGCATATCAAACTGAGGTCTTTTAAGAAATTGTAATTATTTGTTAATTAGTACTTGAGAATAGAGTTCATTATTATTATAAATATGAGTAAATAATTATTTGTAACTTTAATTCCTAACTCTATAAGCATTATCTGTGTTAATTATTTCGTTCCGCTGTAAGGAGCGCAGCCATTGATGATAGCGATTTGTATCGCGTTTTTTGTGTATATTTTCCTTATAGAAAAATCAAATGTTTGCTCGACGAAGTCTAAATAGTGCACAATACGAAAGCATTTCAAATATTTATCCTATTTGCTCTAAGAATAGAAAGTCTCTATCAATTGTCTGCCGCCATCTTAACAATTATCTCAGTGGCAAACTCAAATTACGATACTCTGCGGACATAAATGCCGAAAGTAATGTGTAAAATTAAATGTGCACCGGTGGTCCCGAACTCATTTTAATGAAAATAATTCGAACCAGATTGGTTCTTTAAAAACAATGCTCATAGCACGAACCTTACAACAAACTTTTCTAGTTGCTGTATGGAGATGAAATTAATTGCGCACGAGTTGCGAAAAATATTGTTTCAGGTAACATACGTCAGTGTTGTGTGCGGCTGATATTCGGTGGCTTTAATGATCATTTTGCCTAAGATAACTGTTTCCATCATAATCAAAAGTTGTATAGAATCTGTTGTATGAACTGTGATTTAGTGACACTTACAAAACTTACAGACAACACTTTATCACAACATAACTTGGAATTCTTTAGCAGCTTGACCAAGTCTTTAGCCAGGATAAAAATTATTTAGTAATTACTCACTGTAACAAAATAAGATTATCATTTTCATTTACAAATTAGTTAAATACCAAACCACTGAATAACACAGCGCACGCCACAACAGAACTGTTAGCAATAGCTCACTCTCTGCTCCACTTTTCTATTCGTAAAGAATTCTGTTCCCTTTATTCTATTTTTTTCTGCTATTGATATTACCCTTATCTTCTTTCTATTTCGCTTCATGCCCTCCCCTCCCCCCTCCCCCCCCCCCCCCAGGGTGATGCTTTCCATTCCGCCTTTCAGATTTTCTAGCCCTCTAACACCTTTAAACTTCTGACATTCCACGCTCCGATTCGTATTATGTTATTATTTCGTTGATTAGTCAATATTTTTTCATGGTTACCTCCACCTTTGCAGTTCCATCACGGAGACTGGAATGGGAGACTAATAAGGAATTTTTTGTCAATAATTACGAATCTTTTTCGATTCCTAAACTAGTGTAAGTGATCACGATATTCGAAGATGGACACTAAGGAATTATAGTGACATGAAAATCTAATCACCATTTGGAATATCTTCCTTCTGTATTTGAACCGTGATGCGAGCAGCGCAGACTGGCCATCTCAAAGCAGAAAAACATCCACAGACCCCTCGATCAAGAGAAGTAGGACGTTGATGGCCCTGAAACCATTTATCGTCGGCTTATGGTGATCACCACTGAGTATCAGTGGCTGCGACAAGATCTTCCTGAGGATTTTTGTTCTTCGCTCAAATTGTGTGATTGTTCTTCACCTGTTCCAGTCTGTTTTTTAAATACTTTTATTTGCGTTAATAGAAGATGCCTTTGCTTCCAAAATTAGTGAGTTTGATTCCGGTTTTTGCGATTTATACTCCATCTTTGATACTTATTAGATTACGAATAAGGCTAATGTTCCTCGACAGATACATGCGTGAACGCTGATAAAATACGTTTTCTCACCTACTGTTGAGAATGTCTCTTTCAGGTCTGTCGTTGCATCTACCTCATACCGGCTAAACTGGTAATATTATTATGGTGCTTTAACATACGTCACTCGTTCAGCACTATTTCAAGTTTATTATGTATCATCTGAAGAAACGTCGATAGTTTCCGTATTTTTTGGAGTCACAGTCATGTAGAATAGTCTAAATTATAATGCATTCACAATTTGACTGTTCTTTCGTTTCTTATTGGACAGTATTCTAATTTCGTCTCTATAGGTATTTCAGTGCTTCATTACTATCCATTGCATAGTACTGTCCTTAATATAATAGAGAGAATCATATGGCTACAGACCCTCGATTCAAATAGTATCTAAAAGGGAATAAAACGACTGTCGAAGGTCGAAAGCGTTGCCTTTTATGTGAAGCACTCCTCTTTGTTTGTTATGTCTTCCACGTTACCTCATGGACGTACTATTTCAGTTAACACTCTCAAATCTGTATTTCAGTTTGTAAACGCCACCGACATATTCACGTTTTGCTTCATTCGTTTTCCCCCTTACAAAGGATAAAATAAGAAATGGTTTTGCAGAACATTTATTGTTTTATTTTTATTTTGCTACATGTGGAACCAGAGACAAACCTGAGATAGAAAAAAATATTTTGCTTTCCTTGGTTGTGAATTCTTGTAAATACGAAAGTATGCTTTTTTATATCATTGAGTCTAAGATCATGTCGAAATATATTTTAATTCATAAAGTACTCTGAGATCAGTCACTTTGAAGATATTACGTTGATAATTAAATGCTTCAGTGCACTGAATAATTCTAATTTCTGCAATGTACGCTCATTTCTTCGAAATGGTCCTTTCCCTTTCTTCGGTCATATTGCTGGACATTTCTCAAAGATATTTTCTGAGAGTTTTCTCAGTTATCCGGAGTTTGCTCTGTTCTTAAAAGCTACCATAGCATTTCATACAAACATTTCTCCTCTTCTCTCCACAGCTATATTAATTCTTCCTGTATATAAACCTAGTCTTTATATACTTTTCAGTTTTGTTATTTTTAACACGATTTATCTCGGCACGATCCTCTAAGAGAAATTCACCAGTCTCCTGTTTGCATTTCTGCTTCCCCTTCCTTTAGGCTCTAGCTGATTTCGTATCAAAGTATTATTGGCTTTCTGTCATATTTTGCGCTTTCTTGCGTTCTTTTCTGGTGAAGTTCCACTAAGTTTGCTGCTTTAACTTTCGCTGTACAGAGAGGTTCTTCACCGCCTCCTTTACATCGTGTCCCTCTCCTGCTGGTCCTAGTGGTACGTTCTCGGAAAAGGGCGCTGACGACCGTGCGCTTTAGCACCCCCAGTTTTGAATCCACGCATCGCGTCCATCTTCCGTTGCACTAACCTGGATGCTTTCATCACATCTAGTTGTAACTGTTCCTGGGAATTTGGAATCTGTCTGATCATTTCACAAATGCGACACTTTTAGGACTTTCCCTTTAATTTTGATACTGAAATTTATTTTTATTAAAAAATAAATAGTCTGATATCGTAGCTTTATCTCGCATGTCAAACGTCTGTTTGTTATCCGATATATGAACCTTTGTTTACCCATGATACAGAAAAACTAGCATCATTTCATAAGAACCTATACGAAATAATATCAGCAGACAAACCACTAATTATATCTACAAGGAGGAAAGGGAAGATCAATCGCGATGAATATATTTTCATCTGGTGTAGAGAATGATAATCATAAAATAACTTCGTCAATAGATGTGATGTTGTATTGTAGACAATAAAGAAAGATTTTTTAAAAAGAAAAAAAAGACAATACACATTGATCTTCCCAAAATTATAGAACCGTTTTTTCTCAGTGCTGCAGCTCATAGACACGCTGAGATGATTGCTGGGAGTCTCCTTGTGAGTACACTAGAGATCGTTGCTGGCTGCGTGGTTGAAGCAGCAACCACTACCTTTACATAGAATACGTTATTCTCTTGCGATATTTTTACGATTTTTCTATGTTTTTTTTCACCCATCTCCTGTACAAATCAAATTTCTTTCGAAAATAACACGAGTGTTTAGTTCCACGATACCTCGGCCGTACCATCAACTAAATGCCAGTGTACCTCAGTTTATTACTGATGCACTCTATATCCGTGTATAAGTACTTACTTGTAATACACTAAAAAGGATATATTTGAAACTGAAGTAAAAGGTGCCATACAACGTTTATTGTTTTGGAAGTCTTCAGTGGTATTGATATTTACGCTTGAGAGATAAAAGCTATAATTTTTAAATAACACTTCCTTTGTTTATCTACGAAAATATACACTATCAACGAAGAATGAAGGTTTATATCTGATGACAAACTACAGTTTAAAATATGGAATTTTATTTCCGAAACTGACCTTAACTGTAAAAAGTGTAGACGCTCTTCCTAAAGCGACATATGGAAATGTGTGCCAGGCCGGGGCTGGAATCCGGATATCCTGCTTATCGCGATATGCTGGAAATCTGGTACGAGTCACAAACTGGGACAAATTTTCGTAAGTCACTTTAGGTAGTACATCTATGCTTATTACAGTTTAGGTGAATTTCAAGAACGAATGTACTTGTTGTTTGACACACGCAAAACGAATTTACGTTGACCAGTACACAAATTTCCTTGTGAAAGAGGTAACTGCTGACGTGACGTTATCTGCTTTCGACAGTTACGTCATATGACTAGAGTTGCTCTTAAGTGATTAGGAAATATTTCGCCCTCTTTAAGAATTCAATAACAACAATTCAAATGTCACAACTGTGTAATGTATTGAAGAAACAACTAAAATACATAAATATCGGCACGTAGTCAAATACCACGCCGAGAAAAAGATCACTTCTTACTACACCAGTTTCATAAAACATCCTTCCCATCCCACGGAGCAGGAGACGAGTAATTGCTCCGCCACAGATGTACCTGATCTGATACATGTAATCTGGTCCTCATCATTTGGACGAAAGTATCTACGCAGGGCGCTGGAAGAATTCTTGGACTGTCAAAATCATTTAATGGTACTTAATATCTTGTAATTAAATGCTGATAAGAAAATTTATTCAGGCAATGTAGTCAGTGCGGCTTCAGTACCCGCTGTTAGCTCGATGTGATTGTGATCAGAGACGCTTGTACAACGTTCCAAGGGAAGCTAGGCAAGGAGTCTCCTTCGTAGAAATAAAAAGTGCATTTTCTCAACGTCTTACAGAAGAACCTAGACCGAGGCCAGCCTCTTGTTTTCCTTTTTTTCCCCCAGTTACGCTTATGTGACTACCCACTCTCCTACTCGAACGGAATGTTGCCGCTACTTGTTTTGCTCATATGATACCGGTTTTTTCCCATCGACCTATTAATTACATAGTCTAAGTCTCCTATAATTTTACTGTCATTAAGAATTCTTCAGATCCCAAACTCCGCAAACCGTCTCTCTATATCTGGTTACTAGTGACTAAGCTATATTTAAGAGCCATGGTGATCGTATCTGTAACAGATTAAAGTCTAGCACCGCATCACGAGCGAAATCCATATCTCCATCTTCTTCCCACTGATACCGATCTAGCAACTGGTCTGTCGGAACGCATCTGACACACAGGCATTCTTCCATTGTTACTATCTCCCTATTACATTTTGAACCGCATTCAGCTCACCTGCTACTCAAGACCGACCAGCTCATCAGTGGCATACAAGAATTATTCAGATCCCAGCCACCAAAATTGTTTTCTAACTGTGATAAAAAATAAAAATGAAGTGGAAAAAGATCTCAATCAAGATGGTGTAAAATTAAATGCCACAGAGGACAACTATAGCTCACAATACCACAAAAAAGCATGACATGCTGCCAATGCATAATAGCAGGCCACCCTACGATAGAAGACCTTCAAAAGAAGAGACGGGACCATAAGCTCTGTACTGAATGCAAGTGAGACTTAGATAAAACAAAAAGTGAAACATTAGAAACGAAGGAAGATAACGGTTTAATGTCCCGTCGACGAAAGAGGTACACTCATGTTCATAAATTAAGGATAATTGCAGAATGTGGGGCCACACAATGTGGCACTACACAAAACTGGCGCTAATAGCATAGGCACATAGGAAGCACACACGACACAGATCTGTAAGTCCACGCAACTGGTGATAAGTTGAGAAAACCGTTCCGAAACACATGTGCTACAAAACGCCACTGTTTCCTGCACATCTACCCCGACATCAATATGGAATTTGATCACCATGCACACGTACATAGGCCGCACAACAGGTTGGCATCCTCTGGATCACGTGGTCGAGCATCTGCTGGGGGTACAGCCTCCCATTCTTGCACCAGTGCCTGTCGGAGCTCCTGAAGTGTCGCAGGGGTTTGAAGACGTGCAGCGATACGTCGACCGAGAGCATCCCAGACATGCTCTATGGGGTTTAGGTCTGGAGAACAGGCAGGCCAGACCATTCGCCCGATATCTTTTCAAGGTACTCCTCCACGACGGCAAGTCGGTGGGGCCGTGCGTTACCATCTATAAGGAGGAAAGTGGGACCCACTGCACCCCAAAAAGGTGGACATACTGGTGCAAAATGATGTCCCAATACGCTTGACATATTTCAATTCCTGTGTCAAAGACATGCAGGGGTGTACGTGCACCAATCATAATCCCTCCCCACATCATCAAACCACGAACTCCATACAGGTCCCTTTCAAGGACATTAAGGGGTTGCTATCTAGTTCCTGGTTCACGCCAGATGAAAACTCGGCGAGAATCACTGTTCAGACTATACCTGGACTCGACCGTTAACATAACCTGGGACCACTGTTCCAATGACCATGTACTGTGTTCTTGACACCAGGCTTTACGGGTTCTCCTGAGACCAGGGGTCAATGGAATGCACCTTGCAGGTCTCCGGGTGAATAAACCACGTCTGTTCAGTCGTCTGTAGACTCTTTGTCAGGAGACGACTGTTCCAGTGGCTGCGGTAAGGTCTCGAGCAAGGCTACCTGCAGTACTCCGTGGCCGCCTGCGGGCACTGATGGTGAGATATCGGTCTTCTTGTGGTGTTGCACACTGTAGCGCCTGGACACGTTTCCTGTCTGCTGGAATCGTTGTCATAATCTTTAGATCACACTTTGTGGCACACGGAGGGCCCGTGCTACGACCTGCTGTGTTTGACCAGCCTACAGTCGCCCTAGTATTCTACCCCTCATAACGTCATCAATATGTGTTCTTTGAGCCACAGTTACCATTAGCACGTCTGAAAACGTCTGCACTCTTACTCGCTGCACCGTACTCTGACATGCACACACACACTTCTGTGTATGTGGACTGCTGCCACCGTGCGACGACCGCACGTCAAATGCACCGCGTGGTCATACCCCGAGGTGATTTAAACCCCCAAACCGCCCACCAGAGCGTTGTTTCACCATGTATCAGCATTATCCTTAATTTATGAGCATTTCTGTAGTTAGCGGCAGAATACGAAACGAGAAAGTGTGAGTATAACACTACAGAAGGATGTAGGTTATTTTGTGGATATACAGGGTGTTCGTTGCAACTTGAGGTAACTAAATATTTCGATACAAATGCATCGTATTAAACAAATGTCCTAGGTGAAGAATTAATATCAGTGAAGGGGCATCTGTATGTGTTACAACTGACTACCTGCTAAGCACCCCACTTGCCCTCCTATACCATAACATGTCTATGATTTGCTGAAACCATTGTTTTCCATTCATGGTAGATGGCGCTGTAATATAAAAAATGTCAAATGTGCCTGTTGTTGCAGTTAAGAACCAACGCATTTGATTCTACATTTCATTTACGATGTTCTATCAGCTGACCTTCATGTTCAAACGTTATTTGAGTATTGCAAATGTGATGGTGCAGTACAAATAATATGGCTAGACACTGACATTTCTGGCAAATAAGCTACTTGAGTGGTAACGTAGTTTTCTTTCGCCTGAGGGGTTGATTGTGGTGAATCAGCAAGCCGTCGGAATGCTTGATTTCGTTGGCCTCCCTCGAACACCACCATCGGGATGACGGACTTCGGTGTGTCCCTACCAATGTAACTCTCGCGCTTGCCGATAATCAGCAACTGGTGGAATATAATCCATAATAATTGTATTAGGTTAAAACCTCCATGAAGTGATTTTGACAGGCGCAACTGCCATAGATAATCTTCGCAATCAAGCACCCCAAGGGTAAGAGGCAAGGGGACTCACGAATACCAAGCATCCCGATGTACACAGAAAACTATTACAATGTCGTCGTTGTTCCTGGATAACTCTAAAGTGGAAGTGTATTTCGCATAATTAGTTATTTAAACAAGAAAGAATAAGTAATCACTCTTTATATAGTGCTTCCGCTTTCAGCTTATAGGCAAAAGCTGTGCAATGAGGGTGAGCGCTCGTATCTGTAATCACTTAAGGCAGACTTGAAAGGACTGCTTAATCAGTCACTTAATTAAACCATGTAGATCAAAATATAGTACCAGAACAAAATCTACACATACTATTGTAAAGTGAAAATCGCTCAGTAATATGTGTTCAACAAAACATCTCACGGATCCACGAAAGCACTGCGTATTCTTTTCAGAAAGCACCATTCTTTTAACATAACATGTGGCGACTTAGCTTTCTCCAGCTGTAACCATAATAGATGTAAACCACAAATGTTTGTCCTAATGGTTTTGAAATGGCAGTACACGATTAACTCAGTTAACTCTTCTTGTGATATTTGAGCACAGATGTGACGAAACCAGCAGCAACTGATGATGTCATGGAAAAATGAAAACCTGGTTATGAATTCTCGCTAAATTACAGTCAGGGAAATCGTTGAGTATCTGATGGTGTTGGTTTGCCAATGGGCGCAAGAAATGAAATTTTTTCAGATGTTTTGGATGTGGAACGTGTGACTGCTAAAGTGTCTGCAAAAATGTCTTATGTCGAACAAAAAAAGGCAAATGCAAACTGAGGAAAGGAGGTTGCTCAGATTATATTGAAACGTCCCCTTAGAAAAATTATACATGACTGTGCTCAATCTGACACACAAATTTTTAGCGCAACGCAATCTGACTTTCAAAAATCCCTACAAAAGAATGGCCCTGACTAACATTAACCTGTACCTTTCACAAATCACTTACCTCACAAAAATCTTAGTTACTCGAACTACTGCAATACAGCGAGCGCCACTACTGCCAGCTAAATAAAAGATTCAAACTACGGAAGGCACTAACTACTGATAGGCATAGTTAGCAAATGAAAGATTTTAATAGAGAACAAACAATGTATTTACCTTAATAGTGTTGAAAAATCATAATATACATAGCAGTTCATGACATCCAGTATTAGAAATTTCAAAACTCCGCCATTTCTCTCCCCACATCCACCACTGCTGGCGGCTCACCTCCAACTGCGCAACGCTACGCGCTGTTCACGTCCAGCTGCCCAACACTACAATGGCAGACAACAATGCAAACTAGCCACAGACTGCACACAGCACAGCCAGTGGTTTTCAGAGCGCTACGTGGCGTTACCAATATAAGAACCTAAACAGCCTACTTACAATATCAACAAGGACGGACAGCCACTGAAACGTGTCATAACAGGTAATGATGCAGGGGTTACGGATGTCATGCCGAAATTAAGGCTCAGTCACCCCATTAGAAACATTCTGGGTTGCGAAGACCGTAAAAACCTCGACAAGTGCACTCAAAAGTGGAGGTTATGCTTACTGTGTTCTTCGGTGTTAACGACATAGAGTCCCATGATATCTTGCCTCAAGGAGCAAGAACAGTATGGAGAACTACTTACAAGCTGAACGCCGATTAAGTGATGCTGTTTGGAAATACTACCCAATGGTGAAACAATTCATGTCTTGTGCAACGCGGTAATGCACCTCTTTAGACAGCGTCTCAAGTAGTGGGTAACCTGTGTTCTGGCGCACTTTTGATACGCAAATTAATTAAATTGTGACAGATGATTGAATTATGATCTTAGCCTACTGTTCTGCTAAGTGGTTTATGACACACTGAGGGTTGATGTATGACCCCTGGGGATAATCCAGCTCTCTGAGAAACTCTTACCCATCCCCCTTCTCAACCACTCCTCTGGGAATTACTCAACTCATCTCTCACAAGCACACTTTTGATATAAAATTAACTGACTAATTAATTGATCGATCAATTAATTAACCACCACCATCTGGGAAATCCCTCAACCCTCCCATCCCATTCCCCAATCCCACTCCTCTTCCCCATCTGGAAATTGACAGACGAAGGACTCAGTCTGTGCTGGGGAGGATGGACCTCACGAAATAAAATTCAAATCAATGTCAATAATATTTTGATATAAACTCTTTATTTTATCAGTTTGCAAGACGAAGGGCTTTTCCACTTGTATAGGACTCACGTCTGCACACACCCCTCACCCTCACTTCCCACGATATAAAGATGTAAACACCAGGGAATGGAATGAAGTGCGGTATAATAGCCACTGTTTGGGGCCTCCTGTGCGTGTGTCTGTCGTCCAGGCACCACTATGGATGTCAAAAAACACCCAATGTCCTAATTACAGATCAGGACACTGAATACCATCGACCATGGACTGGATGTCAGCCTCCTTTAATCTTGCAAACCCAAACAAAC
The DNA here is from genome assembly GCF_023864275.1 of Schistocerca cancellata. Lineage (NCBI taxonomy): Eukaryota > Metazoa > Arthropoda > Insecta > Orthoptera > Acrididae > Schistocerca > Schistocerca cancellata. Next base: position 218,682,103 of record NC_064631.1, read on the forward strand.
CGTAAGTTGGGGACAAGTTTTTGATATCGACACCTGAGACATTTCTGTCAAAACACATGCTCTTCTCTCTCTCTCTCTTTCAAGTGGCTACTTCCTGCCCAATGCGGGTCTCTTGTGTGCCAAATTAACCTCTCTTTTCTCCATAACAAAATAGTGGATACCTGATAAATCACCAGCTGTGGATGTCTTTGAAATATTCCCTCACTATCTGATTGTTAAAAAGCATTCAAAAGCCAAGAGCGATGAATAATTACACATTTGACATCTTATGTATGAGGTCAGCGTAAAGCTAACTTGTTTTACTACAAGAAAGTGTTTAAGACTAGAAAATGAGAGCTAAGACTGTTGAAAAATGGCTTTGAGCACTATGGGACTTAACATCTTAGGTCATCAGTCCCCCAGAACTTAGAACTACTTAAACCTAACTAACCTAAGGATATCACACACATCCATGCCCGAAGCAGGATTCGAACCTGCGACCGTAGCAGCCCCGCGGTTCCGGACTGCAGCGCTAGAACCGCACGGCCACCGCGGCCGGCAAGACTGTTGAAATTAATTGTCTTGAACAAAAAATACTTTCTGAGATATTGGAATTTGAATGGATTTTAATATTTAAAATAGATCGCCTTTCAATATCCTCATAATGAGAAAATTAAATCTATCAGTTTGATTGACTGACTAATTAAAGCGGTACGCTCTTGGTGAGACAGTTTTCTATTGCATTCAGATAGTGGGTAATAGAACAGGTATATCTGGAGGGATCTGATTCCACAACAGCCCAGTTTTCAAACCCTTCTGGATTTTTACTCCCTTACCTCCTATTGGTGGATACTGGAACAGTTAAAACGTTTTGTAGGAAGTACGTGACGTTGGACAGAGCTGAGAATTTTAATTTTCAGCGCAGCTGGATGATATGCCCTTAAACAATTTGTGGAAGTGTTGGATTGAAGTGTGTGCTCGCTGCAACACTACTGGAAACAAAGAATTGGCCAATTTGGAATTTCACGTCGCGATTGGAAGTGGTGCTGCATTCAATGATAGGTGAATTTTTAATTTTGAAATCGTCACGGTCGTGGAGTTCCCGACCACTACAGGTTGGCTAAGTGTATTTCATAAAGCGTTGTAGACTTCTTAAATTTGTTCTCTCAGTTACACCAGGATGAAGGAGGAGAAGAAATGGGTCTGCTGTGTCACAGGACAGTAACAACTAATACAACTACAAGACAGAGTTCACTACAATTTAATGAGAAGTATTAAATCTCCATCCTAATAGTTGTCAGGTTAGATTCTTGAGATCACTGAAAACACTCGCATCACAAACGTCCACACGCAGTGCGCCTGTCTCCTCGTGCACTGCCAGTGCCAGCCCTCGGAGGACAAAGAAAAATGCTGCGTGACCACAGCGGCAGTCGTGGGTGCTCGTGTCTGAAACAGTGAACTAACCCAGCCATGAAGGACATCTGGTGATGATTGTAGTGGTAAGAATGCAGATGTTATCAATACATCCATTGCCAACACTTGGCAGTAATCAATACTGAATTGCTCAATTTTCCACTTAGAATACATGCAAAACAGGTGATAGTGAAGACAGTCCAACACCTGCTGAGCATTAGTCGACTATTCAGCTATTCAAAGAGGGCTGCGAGATCCGCCACCAGGACCTGTCGTTAAGGCTGTGGGCAAGAACCAACTGCTAGCCCACTGGAAATTTTTTTGTAGTTACTCTGTTGCATTGACTGATTAGTTAATAAAATCGATACCTCTGTGTAGGACAGTTTTTCCTTGCATCCTATTGGTAGATACTAGGACTGGTAAATTTTCTGGCATCCGAACCCACAAGAGCCTGGTTTAAAAACCCTTCTGGATTTTGTCTTTCCCTTTTTCGTATTGGTGGATACTGACAAAGATACATCGTTTCGTAGGATGTCCATTACCCTGGAGGTAGCTGAGAATTTCAAATTTCAGCTCCATTCCATGCCATGTCCTTAAACAAACTGCAGAGGTGTTAGATTCCTGTGTGTGCTTGCTGCATGACTAATGAAACATTAAATTGACCAACCGGAATTCGATATCTTGATTGGAATTAGTGCTGTATTAAGTAACATTTGGAATTTCAAATATCAGCGTGAATTTATACGGTCATGGTTGTGGGATTCCCGACCACTACAGGTCTGCTAAGTGTATTTTATAAAGCATTGTAGAATTCCTAAATTTGTTCTGTCAGCTACACCAGGATGGAGAAGGAGGAAGAAAGGATGTACCACATCACAGGATAGTAACATCAACTAATACCACTACAACACAGAGTGCACTACAATATACTGAGAGATACTAAAACATGATCCTAGTAGTTGTCACGCTAGATTACTGACATCGCTGAAAAAAATTGTACATACAGCCCACTCACCTCCCAGACGTCAACATCCATCCTCTTGTACGACACTAGTGCCAACGTCCAGAGGCTGAAGGAAACTGCAGCCACCACTGTCGCGGATGCGTGTTTCTGCCAGAGTGCACCACCTCCACCGAGGGAGGGAACCCGCGGAGAATTCAAATAATATAAATTCGGATGTTATCAATGCGCCCAGCGCCAAACTCGACAGTGATCGACACTGAATCACTCAATCTTCCAAGCAGAATACATGCAACATGCGCGATCATGGAGACAGCCTAATGTATAGTGAGTATCAGTTCACTATTCATATATCCAGAGGGCGCTGCGAAGATCGCCGCCAGCGCTTGTCCCCCACGGCTGTGGGTAAGAGCTGACTGCCAGCGGGCTGGAACTTTTCTTTGCAGCCACACGCGCGACAACCTTAAGCTGGAAATGTCAGTTCGTTCCAGTCACTAACTATCTCCGTCACACACCTGGATGTTCGGCAGAATAATACTCGTATTAAACCAGTCACATATAGATCACCGTAATTATAATTAATTGTTTCGATTGCAACCCCAGTCTGGTGACGATGAGCAGTGAACGAAGAATTGGAAATACTTCCTTGTGACGTCTGTGGCTCTGGGACGAATCTCACGTTGAAATATCAGTATATACATCCTTCTTATGACTGCACATAGTTTTACATTACAGTCTTTCGTCGCCCTTACAGCTATTGACGCACAGAAATCACAGTTTTCCACATTGAACCTATATCTCCCTTACTACCATAGTCACTTTCTTTGCACATGTCAGAACACTTTAACTTTACACCCCAACAGATATTTTATAAGCCTGCTGATCACAGCGAATCTATCTCATGTCCCCTACGAAGTATAATACTTCGTCAGTAACTGGATACTGATGGCACCGAGCAATATTGAGCGAAATCGTGATGAATGGATCCGCTCCATTTGTTTTTCTTGCGAGTGGTGCTATTGTGTCTTAGGAACAGGGATGTAATCGTCTTATAAACGCAGAGAAGAGGGTTATAATGTGTAACAGGCACACATCTATTCAGACAATCAAACAGGAATTCGGAACTGCATCAGAATCAATTGCAGGTACTATGACAGTTAGGCAGGAGGAGGGAAAACTTGGATTTGATGGTCGAGCTGCTGTTCATAAGCCACACAACACGACGGTAAATGCCAAACAACGCCTCCTTTAGAGTAAAGAGTTGGACCATTGGAAGGCTGAACAGTGGAAAAACGATGTGTGGAGTGACAAATCACGGTACACAATGTGGGTATGGCGAATGCCCGGTGAACGTTATCTGTCAGCATGTGTAGTGTCAACAGTAAAATTCGGAGACGGCGGTGTTATGCTGTGGTCGTGTATTTCATGGAGGGGACTTGCACCCCTTGTTGTTTTGTGTGGCACTATCACAGCACAGGCCTACACCGATGTTTTAAGCACCTTATTGCTTCCCACTGTTGAAGAGCAATTCGAGGATGGCGATTGCATCTTTCAACATGATTGAGCACCTGTTCATAATGCACGGCCTGTGACGAAGTGGTTACAATAACATCCCTGTAATGGACTCGCCTGCACAGAGTCGTGACCTGAATCCTATAGAACACCTTTGGGATGTTTTGGAACGACGGCTTCGTGCCAGGCCTCACCAACTAACATCGATACCTCTTCTAAGTGCAGCACTCCGTGAAGAAGGGGCTGCCATTCCCCAAGAAACCTTCCAGCACCTGATTGAACGTATGCCTGCGAGACTGGAAACTGTCACCAAGGCTAAGGGTGGACCAACAGCATATAGAATTCCAGCATTGCCGATGGGGGTGCCACGAACTTCATTTCCAGCCAGGGGTCCAGATACTTTAGATGTATGGAATGGAGCTGAAATCTGAAAGTCTCAGCCACCTCCAACATGGACTTCCTACAAAACGATGTAACTGTTCCAGTATCCACCAAAAGGAGACAAGCGAAAATAAAATCCAGAAGGGTTTGGAAACCGGACTGCCGTGGGATCGAATCACAGCAAATATATCAGTCCTAGTATCCAATAGGATGCAAGGATAAATTGTCACGCACAGAGGGTATCAATTTAATTACGTAGTCAATGAATCCGATAGAGTGAGGAAATATTTCCAAGACATCCCCAGCTAGTCGTTTGTCAGGTATCCACTACTTTATTTAGGTCACAAGAGGAATTAATGTGGCACACAACGGACCTGCGTTGGGCAGGAAGTAGCCACTTGAGAGAGAGATAGAGATAGAGATAAGAGAGAGAAAGTGAGAAGTAGAGAGAGAGAGAGAGAGAGAGAGAGAGAGAGAGAGAGAGAGAGATGGAGGGAGCATTGTTTTGACAGTAAGTTCTCAGGTATCAATATCAAAAAGTTGCCCCCACCTAATACTTTGTTTGGGGTCACGAGATGAATGGAGGTTGACATCTGGTTTGTGGTAGATGGTAGGTGGTATTTAGTATTGTGACCTGTAATTCGAACATTGGGTGGTTTTTGACCTCCTTGGCGGTGCCCAAATGACAGACACACGCGCAAATACCCCAAATGGCGGCTACTACACTGATTTCATCTCGTTTCTCGTAGCTTGCGGTTATTACATCATGGGAAATGGGGGTGGCAGGTGTGCAGGCAGGAGCTCTACCAAAGTTGAGGCGCCCCCTGCCATCTTTTGTTGGTGGCGCTGTGCACTATGCAGTCTATCGCTGCATGTCGGTTTAAGCACATGCACGAAAATTTTCCAACAAGACAACATGTCCAATCTTCAACAGTGTAATTACCTAATTAGGACATGTAGTTCTGGATGTGTGCTTTTGCTGCCAAATAAAGGGTCTCAACCCCTGAAATTCGAATTTTATAAGTGAACAGTATGCCCTCTGCTGTGTAATTGACAGTGACTTCGAATTTGTGTCATGAGATCCTACTTCTTCAGCACAGACTCAGTGCTGTTTTCGGCGACTTCCAAAAGGCGTTGATGAGGGGGCCTGTCAGATGGGAGAAGAGGGGTGGGTGATTTCCCAAAGACGGAGGGGTTAATAAATCAAATGATTTAATTATTTAGTCAATTAATTTGATATCAAAAGAGTGATTGAGTTGGAGAAGGGATGCAGAAAGGTGTTGGGGGTTTCCCAGAGGGTTGGAGAAGGTGGATATGGAGCGGAAGGGTAAGGGGTTCCTCAAGAAGAAGGATTATCCCCAGGCGGTCGTAACTCAACCACTTAACAGAACAACAATTAAAGGGGGAGGGAGGGGTTACAGGAAAAACCACTTAGCAGAACAATAGGTTTAGGTTACAAATCAACCAGCTCTCACTATGTAATAGATTTGTATATCAGTTTGATATCTAAAGTGCACCAGAAAGCAGGTTACCATCCTGCTGTCACTTGTTCCTGAATTTTTGGTCAAAACCAAAACAGTAATGGTGTCTCAGCCTCCGTATTTGCGAGACAAGGCGCCATATGACACTTATCTGTTCCCAAAGAAAGAAAGAAATCGCAAAGGGCTGTAGCTATATGACCTTCATGCCAAAAGTCACAAGTTTTAAATTTAAAAAATGTGCATGTTATCTGATGCTGATTAATTTCAAGGGGGTAAGATTGATGTAGAAGAATAAATAAAATCTCTCCACAAAACATAAATTCCGGTTATTTTTTGTGCAGATTTCGTATATTCAGAGTATCTTGTTTGATCGAGACGGCCGCTGTGGCCGAGCGGTTCTAGGTGTTTCGGTCCGGAACCGCACCGCTGTTATGGTCACAGGTTCGAATACTGCCTCGGGCATGGATGTGTGTGCTGTCCTTAGGTTACTTCGGTTTAAGTAGTTCTAAGTCTAGCGGACTGATGACCTCAGACTTTAAGTCCCGTAGTTCTTAGAGCCATTTGAACCATTTTTATGTTGTTTGATCGTTCCTAACCACATAAACCATTGTAAAAATATGTTTCTAGCCGTGAATTTCGTAACATTTAAAAAAGATGTTTATGAATGCCATGACAAGAATTTCCGAACGCTGTACCTTCCACAACTATTTAACGGGATTCCTAGCGTGGTGTAGACGAATTGAGAATATAGAAATGAAAGTGGGTTCAAACAAGATCTAAGCGGTAGGTTAAGTTCACACTTTCACTCTCTGCCCGTAGAATGAGCCAACTCTGAAACGTCTCCAGAGACACTTGGGCTGTAATGGTGGGTCCCGCATGGGAAAAGAATGCGTCATTATAAGCTAGCAATATGTAACTGAAGGACTGTAGTGGATGGGAACGAACAGTCCTGCGAGAGGAAAGAAAAAGAAATTGAGTTTCCTGACATGACTGAGAAGTTCTGTAACATTATGGCTAGAAATACAGGGTTATTACAAATGATTGAAGCGATTTCACAGCTCTACAATAACATTATTATTTGAGATATTTTCACAATGCTTTGCACACACATACAAAAACTCAAAAAGTTTTTTTAGGCATTCACAAATGTTCGACATGTGCCCCTTTAGTGATTCGGCAGACATCAAGCCGATAATCAAGTTCCTCCCACACTCGCCGCAGCATGTCCCCATCAATGAGTTCGAAAGCATCGTTGATGCGAGCTCGCAGTTCTGGCACGTTTCTTGGTAGAGGAGGTTTAAACACTGAATCTTTCACATAACCCCACAGAAAGAAATCGCATGGGGTTAAGTCGGGAGAGCGTGGAGGCCATGACATGAATTGCTGATCATGATCTCCACCACGACCGATCCATCGGTTTTCCAATCTCCTGTTTAAGAAATGCCGAACATCATGATGGAAGTGCGGTGGAGCACCATCCTGTTGAAAGATGAAGTCGGCGCTGTCGGTCTCCAGTTGTGGCATGAGCCAATTTTCCGCGGGCTACGCGTGAAACTTGCCCGCACGCGTTCAACCGTTTCTTCGCCCACTGCAGGACGACCCGTTGATTTCCCCTTACAGAGGCATCCAGAAGCTTTAAACTGCGCATAAAATCGCCAAATGGAGTTATCAGTTGGTGGATCTTTGTTGAACTTCGTCCTGAAGTGTCGTTGCACTGTTATGACTGACTGATGTGAGTGCATTTCAAGCACGACATACGCTTTCTCGGCTCTTGTCGTCATTTTGTCTCACTGCGCTCTCGAGCGCTCTGGCGGCAGAAACCTGAAGTGCGGCCTCAGCCGAACAAAACTTTATGAGTTTTTCTACGTATCTGTAGTGTGTCGTGACCATATGTCAATGAATGGAGCTACAGTGAATTTATGAAATCGCTTCATCATTTGTAATAGCCCTGTATAATTCCGTTACTCTGGTGTAATAAACATGCTGGTTTTCATGTTTTTCTTTTCTTGTAAATTTCTGTGATTCAATTAAACGTCCTTAAATACCAAAGTGAAATTATAACATTAGTTATAAGTGTAAATCGAATAATAACAGTGGAAATGATTATAATGACATACAAGAAACCCGCCATTCCTTACCCAGGTTCCGCCTGGCACAAGCCAGCATTAAGGGTGAGCAGTAGAGGAGCTACAGAAATTTAAAAGCCTTTGCCTAGGTGGCCCAACTGGTAGCATTTCTTGAGAGGCCTTTGCTTGGTAAAGACAGTCAGCAGTGTCGAAGTAGGAAGAGGACCTAAGCCCCAACGGCGGAAAAAAGAAATCGAGAGAAATTATCTTCAGTAGAGAAGATGAGTGCCTCCAAGTGGAGACCAACAGAGGAGTGAAGAAAGACTAAAATCCTGCCCGCTCAGAGGAAGTTTCGCTGCTGAGCATCGCTTAACTACTGAAATGTTCTTTAATAGAAAACGCCGGATTTCAGGACAAATAAGAAACGGGAAACGGCCTAAAGACCTTGGCCCTGATGCTGATGACAGATGGCCGAAGAGATAACAATAGAAATGATCAAAAGAACAAAAATGTCGCACCTTCATTATTTCTGAATTACAAACATCTTTTTATTAATTCCACATGTAACAGTCACAAAAATGTTTTTAAGGGGGCCTGGACGTGAACAGGGAGCGTTTGCACCCTATAATTTGGGATTGCGTTATCCTTTAACCATAACGCTTAGGAAGTTGCAGTTTTACACCAACACTTAAGGGCACTGGATAAAGCAACACTGGAAAACTATGTATGGCAGTTGTATTATTAAAAAAGATTGTCTAGGAGATGAATTTTCTAAGCGTCTTTAGTTTTTGTTGCCATTATCTAAGACCGCGTTTCTTAACTTTTTTTCGTTTGGTATACACAAAAGTACGTTTCAGTCTTTCAAGACACCTCTAAATGTGATATTTTTCCCATGTGCAAAAGCAAACACATGAAGTACATTAACTCATTTTTTTTTACTATGGAACGACTATGAGCTACAAATGTTACAGATGCAGCACTCCAGAAAACAACTTGGCGATACAGTTTTGATGTTCTAGCCATTTTATCTGCAGAAGATTGGAAGACATTAAAAATCTCGCGACGCGCCTTACATGCGTTCATGACACATTATTGTGTCGCGACAAGCCGAGAAATGCCGACCTGGGACATAATATAACTAAATCCAGTGCTGAGTTTCTTCAGACAATTAAGTGCTGCTTTGAATGATGTATTGCCAATGGCTTACGTTTATAAACTAATGCTGTAAGAAATTATGCTTATTAACACATACTTTGAAGTAAGCAAGTAATTCAGACTTACATATAACATCTAGAATTAACCTGAAATAGGTGCCTTGCAGATGCACCTGGCACTTTGAAGTAGCTTTTAAATGGCATCAGAATATCACTATCGCATTTCTCCTTCTTCCGCTCCTTACTTTTTTTGTATGTAGACAGGCGTCTTCCACAAGACCCAGGGCTACACATGAAGAACTGGCTGTACAATTGTCAACGAGGTCCTACTGATTTGGTAAACAGCAAATTGGCAACGGTTTGTAGGTGCAGTCACGCTCTTAATCATGTTAAAACAAGGTTTTTTGTATAAATCGTCTCTCACATTCACTAGTCCATATCAATATGCAGCTATTTGTGTTTTTCAGAGGCAGTAAAGAAGCTGGACATTCCTTTTCTTCTAGAAACTCTCGAAAATCTGATTACTTTTCTTTCAGAAAATATGAATGGTTGATATAATTTTTATCTTCCTTACCAAAAGTTACTACATGATTGTCAGGTCGTTTAAGAAGGATCCATTAGTCTGCCGCATGAAGAGGAGTCAGCTTCATGGCTTAGAAGTCTATCTTCCATTCGCTTGCATAACCTTTTATAAAAGGTTGTTGGATCAATGGAATTATACCTAGCACTACAGCTCTTTCCGCTTCCTTTCTGAATGGAAATCCCCTTGAACCATAATTGTTCTTTTGTATTGAGATCTATCTATATAGCTTCCTCTTTTCTGAGATACACTTTTATTTTTTTGGTAGCAGCGTGAACAGTGACATTACGAGCCTGCAGTTATAAACTAAGAACAGATAACTCCTGTAGCACTTTGCAGCTAAACCCAGACCAAAAATAAGGTCAGTACTGATTATTTCATTTAGAAGACTTTCATATATCTTTTGTCAGTGTTAGCACTTGAAAAATGTGAAACGAGTGTCTCGTAGTTTTTCCAAACTGCGGAAACACTTCCAAACCTAGAGGCAACCCACCGAATACCCAAGACTTCGTCAATTTAAGTACTTGGGTTTAGGTTCTTCTACATTTCTTCTTGTTTCTCTGGCATGTTTTGGCGACTGATTGTAGAGCGTGTACGGCTTCTGCAGGAAACATTGAAAATGATTGATTTCTGAAGGAAAATATTTTGTTATAATATCACCCACAGATAACTCTAGCTCATGGCTGGCACAGTGCCAACAAAAATTTGTGGAATAACTTATTTCAGCTGTGTAAGTACACTTTTCTTTTTACCCAAAATAACTTTCGTGCATCAGCGACGGCAGAAATGAGATTTTCATTGAAAAAATGTTGGTGAAAACTTGTAGTCTTTGAATCATTCATAACGGCATCGGATATGTCTTCAGCTGCTGTGCGTTCTATTACAATGGAACCCAGGGAAACGTTAGCTGGTGCCGTCAAATCAAGTAGCAGTACTCGAATATAAATAATCAGTGAATACCAGTGGCTGATTGTTGAACTTTCATAAAGTATGAAGGGAATTTTGCTGTTTGATTCAGTTATATTTTGATGACTCTCACTTTCATTTCTGTTGCAGTGTGACTTAATATGTTGGTAGATGCAAACCTGGAAGGATGAATGCGACCCATGTGCACTCCATTTAATTTCTAGACGTCCATTTCTGACTCAAAATCATCTAATACTTGATACAATTTGTCAACTTGTAGGCAGTTCTGAAAACAGCTATTTGTCAGTCAAGTGCTCTTCCACAGATTCCAAAGATTTTTCACTCACTACCGATAATATATTCAAAGGAACCTTATGATCTGAGCTTTCTTTCTGTTTAAAGATATTTCAGAGAGATGTGATCTGGTCTTTTTTTGCTTCTCGAAAGCAAGACACTGACATAGTCGACTACTGTTGTGATAAATTCAATCCTAGTTTACTTCTTTGTGGCACTGTTGTCCGAACTTCTTTACAACTTTACCACCCCAGTTTCTTGTTCCTTAGAGTCAACCACTCATTCACCTTCAAGAATTTTTCTTTCTGCCCATTTTCCAACTGTCAGGCAGATCACGACAGGCACTATTTACACAATTAAGCCCGCACCTGTTGGGCACACCTTCCTTCCTTTCATCAGCTCTGGCATTTTCATCGCCATCAAACAACTTAATCTGTTTATTCGCTGAGTAATATTATAATTTATTTCGACTCTCAACATGTAACAGAATACCATACATATCTTTAAACTCTTCAACGTGGAATCTGGAAGAGAACAAATGAAATTACGGTATTAGCACCTTCTCGAAATGTATTTTAAAATCTGACCTCATAGGACTATTCCTTATTTTTATGGGTCTTAACATTCACAGGTGTAACAATTTCAATAACATTGTGCACGTAGATATTTTAGTTACATTTCGCAAATACTGTGAGATTGGCCACCTTGTCACGTAAAACCCTCTCCGCGTTTCTGTAAACGGCCTTACCCTCGGCTCACCGGGAGGCGTTTCTGCTTCATCTGTGACTTCTATCCTATTACATCAGCGCTAAACGATTCTAATGCTCTTCTAGCGCCATATTAAATTGGACAATGTTGAAAAAGAGATTAAGTCAGTGCATACAGTCACTGAAATCACAAAAATCTGTTAAAACGTTTATATTTTCAGAGCCTGCCTATCTTCTCTCAAGTCAAATTATTTATAAAATAAAATGAAAAGAGACGAGCTGAACGAACAGCCACTTCTCAAATTTAATTGACTAAAATTTTAGTGGAGCAGAACACATATTTCTTTCCTACCACTTTCACGAAAGCAATGTAGCCAAAATATAGGGATTTTTTTAGAGTCCAAATGGCTTAGTAAATTTTTACTTGGCCTCAGGTAAACCATAATGTAGACTGCAAAATCTATATATGATATAAAACGATTCTCTTAGGATAGTACTGAAAATACATGCTACGGTTGACATAGTGTACTATGTTATAGTGTAATTAGCAGGAGTGAATTAATGGATAATGTAAGGATCCAGCCATGGAGTAACAATATAATAGCCTTAATGGTCGTGGATTGTCAACAAATAGACGAAGGAGGAAGAGCTGTTAAAGCCGCTACCATGGAGTCTGGAGAGGACAGAAAACTGGCTAATCAAGAAGAATATGCATCTGGAACACACTGAAAGACATATGATTTTCAGTACTTCAATTGTATCTTCACAACAGTTTCAGCTATATTCAAAAATTTCTTCCAAATGAAGGTTATGGTGATATATTTGTATTATCCCTAATGCTTCCTAGAAATGTGCCTATGTGGAAATACTGCATATCATTGTTGGTGGTAATTTTTTAAAACAATTACAATTAAGGAAAAAACTTATTTTCTCAGGTAAGCTCTAAACTACAAGACTCGGTGCATAACCTGTTTCTGTAAAGGTGGGTGAAAGTCGCCTTGACGAGTGTCTACGCTGGCGCCCCGCCTATTGTTTTGTATAAACAAAAGAATAAGCGGGACGACAGCAAGTTTGCACGCTGCATGACCCATCTTAAAGCATTCGTTCTGGACTGCGACACTCTATCATCAGAAGGTTGGCACACATGCCATGTTAAGAAAAGTACATTCGGCAGGTAAAACCTTCCCACAAAAAGAGTGAGTTTGACAGACCACGGTGCAGAAGAAGCCACAGAATTGCCAGCTAGAATCGAGCTGTTTTTTAACTTTCTCCAGGGTTTCTGTTGCGTGCCTACCTGTTGGACGAGAGAATACCAACTGATGAAACTGATTTGAAGTCATGAGGACGTAACACGTAGAGGGAACTTAAGAAAGAAAGTGGAGGAAATTGACTTCATTTGTTTTTTTTAACGTTTCGCCTCTTCTTAAATAGATATTTTGTTCGGCAACAGTTATCTCATTGGCAGACAGATATAACTTGTAAGAGGTTGGGTGGTTAAGTTTGTCATAATGAGAAGAAAGGAGAAGTCATTTTCTTATTGATTTAGAAGGGACTTCGTCACAGCTTTTAGTGCTGAACAGATCGACTAGCCGCAGGCTGCACTCTAAACTGGAACAGTCGACTGGGGTACAACGTTCGAATGCTCAGAAGAAAGACTGTGTCGTCGTACTCCGTGATAAGGCGACACCACTCTGCTCGTTTTACACCAAATATTATGGCGAGAATAGCTAGCAGGTCTGGCATGACAGATTAGTCGAAAGTTGGTAGTTCGGATTCATGATAGGATCTACTGCCCAGTGCTCGTCAGTGCATCATCATATTCATGCGCTTCATCGGTTTTCTGTTCAGTAAGTCACTATAATCGATGTCTAGGAGGTTGAGGTAAACTTCATAATCACAGATGCATGATTATTAGGAATTCCGAACCCTTCATGTAACTTTGCCAACTGATAGTTCCATTTTTATAAATGTCATGGTTAGTTCTGTTCGAAACTTTTTTTATTTCAACATTGTTTCAGATGCATATCTGTAATATTCTAAAGAGTTCATCATCTTGTGTTTATTATCACATTATACATCTTTTTCTAACGATAACACGTAAATTCCCCTCCTTAAGACTCGTTCCTAGGGCCGCAATATTTCATAGCATTAATCAGCACGTTTAATTTAGTATTGGGTCTCAAGTGTGTCTCTATCATGATCAAATTTCATTCAGTTAAATTCACAGCACACATGCGAGATAATGGGAGATGCCCAGACAGATTTTCCCATGTTCAGCAAATTTTCCCCCACCTCCCATCACCGCCACATATTCTTCTTTGTTAGCCCATAATACTAATCCATATTGTTTATTTCACCCTTTGTAAGATTACAAGAGTTTTCTATACATTTTCTGTCCGTAAGTATATTCCCGCTATAGTCTTTGCACAGCTACCTCATGCTGGCTCCCATTAGCCTCTGGAGATGACCTAAACAATTCACCTCCTGTATTACACATAGTCTTGCGTGGCTTTTGCAGTCTTTGTGTATAAGAAAGCTCGCATTTTTAAACATATCCAGAGGTTTGTTTTGTTTCATACATAAATCTTCCATGGCGTCCTTGGTAACAGCTGTAATTTTAAACTGATCAGTGCATAAGCTTAGTATATAACTAAACTTCTTTTACTAATTTTCTTTTAAATGTAATTAAAACAGAAATAATACTGAATAATGAAAGTCAAATTTTCCAGACATGCACAACCGAATTGCTACTCACGACAACGAGCATTCACAGTACACATTGACATGCTTTTCTTTGTGAATATAAGAAACAAAAAGAAGAATGTAATACAAGGCAATTATTTTTCACCATAGACAGAATGTCACTCTTCCCATGTAAGAGGTAAGATGGAGATTAATGCCGTTTGTGGACTGAGTTACAGTTAAGTACAGCGAAGACATCACCTTCTTTAGTATGGGAGTCCTCTATGCATATGCCGTTGCAAGTAAACCTAATTTATTCTTTAGTTTTTAGACGTACTTTTACCATATCATGCAGTACTTTCAGCTGAGTTAGCTTCCGTTCATTCGTGCCTTTGGCTACTTAAATACAAGCTTACTGAGTGTACATTGAGTTTTCCAACGGCCAGTTTCAGTTTTTCATAGACCAAACACAGAAGCGAAAACGTAGTACTGAACTTATACTTTTAGCTGATGAGCGAACGAAAGTCTACTCATCGCTCATTGTACAGGGGAAGTGTAGACCCAACGGACGAACAATTTTTCTTATATTTCGTACTACTGTAGTACTTACTTACACGTAACAAGTGCTGCTCTGGTACGTTGCGATTCTCAAGCATTTGCAATACGTAGAATTCAAAGTTTTACGAGTGTGCAGGGTTCTTGCTCTGCAGGGTTCTTGCTCTATACAAGAGCGCCAGATTTCGATCAGCAACGTTAAAGCGATTGACTAAGGCCGCAGACTATACGTATGCCCTTACAGTGTTCGAGTCTCATAACTCTTTTGGTTAATCTTGAACCAAACAGTTGTATCGTAACAAGGAATCACACTTCTGTGAAAAGAAATAATGATAATGATGGAGCTACATTCGTGGCGTGGTATAACAGATGCATAATAAAGAACTGATACACCGTTGTGTCTAGCGAAGTAGTTTTTTATAGCCAAGTCAAAAATTTTGTAAAATGATTTCAGAATGCTCCTGCAGTGTTGCCGGATAAGAGAGAAGTAACATCCCGTGAGAATTGCAATACTCTTCATTTGCTGGTTCTGAATCAGTTGGAAACCGCGATATCGTATCTATATTTGAATACACATGGTATTACGAGAGTATACTGGAAAGTAATACCTACGAATTGTTTATTTTTTCTCGAGATCGGTTGAGATATTACTTATTAGGGATATTACTCTGTCGACTTTCCCGCTTTGCTGACCAAGTTGCAAAGCCCTGCCGTTGGAGGGCTCCAAATTGTTGCATGTAACGTGGATGTGTGTAACGTAACTACGCTGGTGCGTGGGAGATCCTCAAAAACATGAAAGCACGTATTCGAAAAGTTCGACCACATATGAAGCACCCTCTGCTTCAGAAGTCATTGCCAGATCACTCACGAGAACTGCAACATCTGGAACAATTCGATGCCTCTCATCGTTCGTCTTCCATATAGTCCCTTGTTGGTATCATCCGATTTCCAACCGTTTCCAAAACTTAAAAACACCTCTGTGGACTTTACTTTCATAGTGATGAAGCGGTACAAGCTGAGGTGAGGTCGTGGCTCCGACAAATATTCTACTGTGATGTTATCAACAAACTGGTCTCACTGTGGCATAAATATATTCATTGCCAGGGAGGATATCGTGAATTCATTGTCCCAGGAAGGGGAAACTTTATTGACACATTCCTGGGGTCAGATACATCACATGATCACACTGACAGAACCACAGGCACATAGACACAGGCAACAGAGCATGCACAATGTCGGCACTAGTACAGTGTATATCCACCTTTCGCAGCAATGCAGGCTGCTATTCTCCCATGGAGACGATCGTAGAGATGCTGGATGTAGTCCTGTGGAACGGCTTGCCATGCCATTTCCACCTGGCGCCTCAGTTGGACCAGCGTTCGTGCTGGACGTGCAGACCGCATGAGACGACGCTTCATCCAGTCCCAAACATGCTCAATGGGGAACAGATCCGGAGATCTTGCTGGCCAGGGTAGTTGACTTACACCTTCTAGAGCACGTTGGGTGGCACGGGATACATGCGGACGTGCATTGTCCTGTTGGAACAGCAAGTTCCCTTGCCGGTCTAGGAATGGTAGAACGATGGGTTCGATGACGGTTTGGATGTACCGTGCACTATTCAGTGTCCCCTCGACGATCACCAGTGGTGTACGGCCCGTGTAGGAGATCGCTCCCCACACCATGATGCCGGGTGTTGGCCCTGTGTGCCTCGGTCGTATGCAGTCCTGATTGTGGCGCTCACCTGCACGGCGCCAAACACGCATACGACCATCATTGGCACCAAGGCAGAAGCGACTCTCATCGCTGAAGACGACACGTCTCCATTCGTCCCTCCATTCACGCCTGTCGCGACACCACTGGAGGCGGGCTGCACGATGTTGGGGCGTGAGCGGAAGACGGCCTAACGGTGTGCGGGACCGTAGCCCAGCTTCATGGAGACGGTTGCGAATGGTCCTCGCCGATACCCCAGGAGCAACAGTGTCCCTAATTTGCTGGGAAGTGGCGGTGCGGTCCCCTACGGCACTGCGTAGGATCCTACGGTCTTGGCGTGCATCCGTGCGTCGCTGCGGTCCGGTCCCAGGTCGACGGGCACGTGCACCTTCCGCCGACCACTGGCGACAACATCGATGTACTGTGGAGACCTCACGCCCCACGTGTTGAGCAATTCGGCGGTACGTCCACCCGGCCTCCCGCATGCCCACTATACGCCCTCGCTCAAATTCCGTCAACTGCACATACGGTTTACGTCCACGCTGTCGCGGCATGCTACCAGTGTTAAAGACTGCGATGGAGCTCCGTATGCCACGGCAAACAGGCTGACACTGACGGCGGCGGTGCACAAATGCTGCGCAGCTTGCGCCATTCGACGGCCAACACCGCGGTTCCTGGTGTGTCCGCTGTGCCGTGCGTGTGACCATTGCTTGTACAGCCCTCTCGCAGTGTCCGGAGCAAGTATGGTGGGTCTGACACACCGGTGTCAATGTGTTCTTTTTTCCATTTCCAGGAGTGTATGTAGACATGACGAATAACGAAGCAGAATGTTAATAAAGTTTTTTTTTTTTTAAGAAGCTGAGTTTTCACACAAAAAAATTCGAAGGCACGCCGTCTTGTAACGGCCATTCTTTTCAAATATTAATGGCCGTTTTTTCGCTATCATTATTGAAAACCAATATGTACGTTACATTGTTGTATTCATAAAATGATGAATTCTTATACCACAGATTGAGAGACGAAATGTTATGAACACCATCCACGACAAGACTGAATATTACCTGGTGGTGTGGCAGTCACATGACAGGGTAAGGAATGTACATGGTTTGGATGAAAAGTAGCGGCAACAATGCTGTAATATAAGGGATGCGCGTCACATGACATGCCCGCTGGCAGTATCTGATACAGAATGTCAGCTGAAGTTGTGCAGTGAGTGGCGACGGATCTGTTTGAGTCGTTTGCTGTGCGTACTTTCTGAAAGTGCAGATGGCCAGTTCGAGCGCCCCGACAGTATGTTGGAAACAAGAACAACGTACCGGTATGTAGTTCATGACTGAAGTGGCACGTGATCAAAAGGCACAACAGTGTCTCCTTCTGGTACTGTGTACCATCATCCTTCACGACAGTGCACGGTGTCATACGGCGAACCCCGTATACGAGCTCCTGCATACGCCAGATATGAGTCCGTGCGTTTACGACCTGTTCGCCAAAATGAAGGGACCTCTTCGTGGTACTCGCTATAAGAGAAGACAGCATCCATGGCACAGGATGGTCCTTGCAAAACATCGACTGAGATGACGGTATACGCTGACGGTATACGATACCTTCCACCTCTGTGGAGGAAGGTGATCAAAACGCGGGACAATTATATTGAGGGCATTTAGTATGCTGAACGTCTCTCAGTAACGTCGGGTATACATTTTAATCGTGTTGTCACTAATTTTTATCCAACCCATGAACATAAGCAGAAATTGGCGTATCGGGATTCAATATAGAGACGATGCCGGCTGAATATGGGGACACCGACACAATCGACTTCAGTGAAGGGAAGAAAGTGAAAAGGCACGGCACCTGAGAACGAACATTTCGGAAACGGCGAAGCTGCTTGGCTTTTCGCTTTCTGCTGACGTGCACATCTGTGGAAAGCAGCAGAACTACGGTGAAACCACTGGTGAGCACAAGGTGTTGTAAATCCACACCTCATCACGAATGTCAAGGTCAGATACTTGCTCTCTCTGTAAAGCACGATAATTGGAGACCTGTGGCAGATGCTGATTTAGGCGAAATTGGCTCGAAGCACAGAGTTCAGTGCAGATATTTGGAGCTCCGAACAGAAGAATTCAAACTGTTCCCCTGTAGACCCAGCTATGTCGTCAATTACGATTGCAGCTGTCAGAGGATCAGAGATTGGACCGTGAATCGATGAGTGCACGTCACCTGCCTTTATGAACCACGTTTATTTTACACCAGTACTACGGTCGTGTCCAGATACACCGTCATCCCGGTAAACAGCTGTTCGAACAATGTACCGCGCCACGGTTGCAGTCTGATATCGGGAGCGTTATACAACGGGAGTATTCACCTGTTACACCGTAAGACCATTGGTAGTAGTTGAAGGTATGGTGGCAGCAGATAGGCCACGTGAGCGTCGTTGGTGACCGCCTTCCTGCTTTTTGGCTCCTTCCAGGAGGATAACTGTGAGTGTCACAATGCCAGAATCCTGTTGAAGTGCTTTAAGGAGCACGATAGTGAACTCAATGTTGATAACATGGGCAACAAATTCGCCTGATCTGAACCCGATGGATCTCATCTGTGGCGCACTACGGGTAATTTACGGGAATCGCTTGACCTGTGCGTAGACAGCAGGTTCCGCATACCTGTGCAAAAGTGCATAAGACTTGTCGATTCCATGCTGCGCAGAATCGCTGCTGAATTGCTACTATACAACAGGTGGTCCTGATGTTTTGTCTCATCGGCGTAAGTTTTGCATGCCTGGTCCAACCTCTAAAGCCGTCATCCTAGCAATGACGTCGAAGAATTGAAAATATAATGATTTCATTCCGATAATTTTTATATGAGCATGAATTGATCTAAAAATAAACATTCATATTATCATAATTCCTTCTTGTACCTAGATCATGCGTCACCATCGAAGTACCATGTGATTGACTGTTGTGGACATAGTTCCGCGTAGTCAGCACGTACACAACTTTCCCAATAGAGCGCGCCCCGCTAAGCACAACAGCGCAGGCGCAGCGCTCGTCCATCTCCGCTCTACGAGATGGCGCTGCCATATAGACGGACCAAATTCTGCTTCCGCCGATCCGCGTATTAATATGTAACGCAGCCAATGAGATTGCTGCTAAAGTAGAACCTTTTCTCCTCGCGGATCACACTCTCGCAGTGATACCTGAACGCGCGAGGTATTATAACGAGTGTACAGACCGCCGATTAGTTAGTCTGCATTAGTCTGCATTAGTCAAGTTTCAGTCTGCGCCTAATAAGATTACCATATTCCTGTATATAGCCATGAAGAGAAATGTATAACACTTTGTCAAGTATCAGAGATATGTGAGAATAAGATTAACGTACCAAGACCAAAGGAACTTCAGATTGTCAATTGTAAGTAGCATCCAGAACCAAGTTAAGTTATTTTTTATGCTTGTTACTATTTTAATAAATGTGTGTGAAAATTAATCAAGTTCTGTTTAAAGTTGGTCACCGTCAATCTGCTACTCTAAGCGTGCAAGTGGCATTTCTATCGTCTGACCTAACGGCAGAAGATAAATACGCCTCGACAAGACCACGAGACATACTGCTGACACTCGCCTACTTCGTTAGAGCGACAAGTCAAATAATCTGATGGTGTGTGTACCGAAGGTCTTACAGTACGCGCACCACATTGACATTACTATTACTTTTCTTTCGGAAAAAAAAAAATTCGCTAAGGGCGATACACATGTTTGGTCGAAGATTAGAAAAAAACTGAGATTCGCCTTTGCCGGTTGTCTTAACGCCACTGTTCGACGAGTGGTGCTATTGTATGGTACCGCAAGGCTCGTATAACATTGAACTTGGATTTCTCGAAAACACTTGAGAAGCGCATGGTACTAGAGCAGAGCATAACTATCTATCAAAACCAATTGATAGATGGGCGCCATGGGTGACCGTTGGCTGGATGCTCTCTTGTAGGACGCGACATGCGAATCCATATTCGCAGTAGCTCAGAGAGGCTATACAGCTGAGTCACAGCCGCGCTGCCTGGTAATGGTCTCCAATGCGCACTTCCCTTAACTCCCACCCACTCTACCCCTACCTATTATTGTTGAGGGGATCTCTCATCTCTCCCCTGCACTTGGAAAAGCTTTACTACTCTTCCTAGCTGCAGCTGTGCACTCTTGCGCAACTCTGCCTTTTCTTGCGCAAGACTTACCTCCAGCGACGTATAACAGAAATGCTTCTGTTGCCTTAGTTATTTCCGCAATTATCAGTTATTTCGGAAAGTTAATAGTGTGTTGTACATTTGGATTATACTTCAGTTAAATTGCAGCTCGTTTTATACATGATCGGTACATTTTGAACAGCGCACATTATGAATTATCTCCAAATTTTGGCGTATCGCCAGAAACAATTACGAAAGATGGAGATCAGTAATTTCGTTTCCAAGCCACGATATTACACATTCTGCTTATAATCCGGCACTGCATTCATTTATATCGAAGCCCTCTACTTCTATGAAACGAGGTTCTTTGAATAATCTGCACAGAATGGCACGACTTGGGGACTCGGTCAACTCCAAACGCAGCTTCGAGCAGCCCGCTGTATTCAAACGCATCTCATGACTTAAGGAAGTGGTAATGGTACTCTTTGGGCTTTCACTGTATCATTCATAAAGCTCCATAATTGTGTGCTGAAGGGAAACTTTCGACGATATGGCAGGAAAAAAGTTACGTACCATAAAAGAGCAGCAGCTATCAGATGTGTTACTGTATACTGTCTGAAAAATATGGCTTAACTTCAGTAGCCTGTAAGTTCATTAAATAACGTGAATATAGTGAAACTTACAGGAGAGAGGCTACTCTCAAGGAAACTGTTGCTATCTCAGTTAACAGTTATACTAAATCTTCATTTTCTATCTACTATTGCTTATTTAATATTTTCGTGACTGCCCTCATAATTAACAAAGAATAAAAGTTACACGTGTGCTGTGAGATTAAGGTCTAATTTACAATGTAAATTGTTAACGGCCTCATTTTAACTTAGTACACGATAATATAATTTGTAGAAGGAGCTACATTGTCAATATCCCAGAAAATTTGTAGTCATTTCCGACTTATGTTTTCCAGCAGGTTGTCAAAGGCATGTGCGACAGAATCCAGAAATTCAGTAAAAAAGCAGTGCAATCAGGCAAAGACTACATGGAAATTACTTTTGTGTGACGTACTGCCGGCCATTGTGGCCGAGCGGTTGTAGGCGCTTCAGTCCGGAACCACGCGGCTGCTACGGTTGCCGGTTCGAATACTGCCTCGGGCATGGATATGAGTGATGTCTTAGGTTAGTTAGGTTTAAGTAGTTCAAAGTGTAGGGGACTGATGACCTCAGATGTAAAGTCCCACAGTTCTTAGAGCCATCTGAACCATCTGTGACGTACTGTGGCTCTGTAAATTATAATTAACTTGAGAGAGATACATACTATTAGTTACAAATACTTTCAAGAAATGAATGTTTTGGACAGCTAGTGTAAGAATTAGAAAGTCCTTGTAGGCCTCTAGAAAAGTGAGACTATCGTCTTTGCATTATATTGTTTTGCGATAATGGCAGCAAGGAGAGAATTCCAAAATTCTGTGAAATAAAGCCTTTGGATACTGCAAGATTCGATGTTTGTATCTTGCGTTGTATTGAGTTAAGACTCGTCTGACTGTTATACCTCAATTACAAAGCGTTTGGCGATCGAAGTAATCTACTCGTATTATTAATGCAATTCCTGGAGTAGAGGAAACGAAATGGAACTTGATGGTTTGAGAGGGTATCAGATGTTATTTCAGTGATTGCAAAATAGTGTCAACTATACAAAGAACTTAGTATTATCATCCTGATTTTCAATAAAACGTTGTACTTCCTCCAACGCAGTCACATGAACTGAACTGGTTGGGAAAAGCATCACAAAGCACTTGCATCCTCTTCTGCGCCAAACTGGCCCATAACTATTGTAATTGATCTTTGATCTCCTGGATACTGGAACCGGCACAGAACTTACATCACAGCTGGTCCCCCACATGTTCCACTGGGAACACATCTGGGGACCCTTTTGGCCCCAAGTATACCTCAAATTCACACAGACAGTTCATAGAGGCATATGCCAAATATGAACAAGCATTGTCCTGCTGAAAAACTGACACCACGATGTGATACTAACACATGAGGAATCAGGATGTCTGTGATTTACCACTGTGCCATCAGAGCCTCTGAATCATTGCTGGACGTGCTTTGAGCTGTCTACACAATGATGACAATAGTAACACCACTGTGCTTCACAGAACCATCTGAAATAAGGGACCTCTCTCGAGATTGCCCCCACAGACACTGACGATGGTCACCCAGAGCAGTGCAGAACCGCAATTCATCACTGAACACAATATGACACCATTCATCAGCAGGCATGCTTTTCAAAATAACACCACTGCCAACGCAGCGTTGTCTTGTGGCATCATAGCAGCTACACACGGGCAAGAATTCCGTAGTCCAGCTTCTGGGAAGATACAGAATGTAGAAGGAAGTCCATTCACGTACTGAGGTGGAAGGATCACATGTGAAGGAATGCAATTGTATGCACTATAATCGATCCTTCCTTGTGGTGATGGCTAGACAGACTTCTGGTAGAACACTGCTGTCGCAACATGATGAGATTTCGAGAGAATTATCAGAGATTTGTGTCTTGGCTCGGGGTATATATTCCCACATATCGAACACTGTAAGACTGGTGTGAATATGGAGGTTAAGTGATACTGTAATAAAAGCGACACTGTGAGGCGGTCGCTTTACTGCTTCTTGTAATTGTTGAGAGCAAATATATTACTCCCTCCCACATATTTGTCGTGAAGTGACTGAAAAGAGAAATTCAGCGGTTATTCTTCAGTTTATCAAGGAAGTACAAAAATGTTCATAGAATGGAGGTAATATTGCTGTATAGGAACTAGATCAATAGAAAGTGCAGGGCAGCCATGGTGAAAGGACTGCGGGAAGTAAAGAAGAATGTCAAGTGCTGCTTCTTTGGTTTTGATAGCTACCTACCCAGTCAGTGACGGGTGACGGACTCTATAGCCTTTTGACTAACATAATAGTGCTGTAAGAACGTGATGGGATTCCGAGAGAATTAGCAGGCATATGTAACTTGACGGGGGCCAACTCTTACTTGTCAAAATCAGGTGGATTCAAATGCTATGCATCAAAGACTGGAAGGTGCGTGAGAATATGGCCGGAGTTGAGATGTGAGCTTTATACCTATTCTGCTAAGTGTTACGTGGAAACATTATAGCCTCTCACACACATCTCGCAAAGTGACTGCAGTGACAAAAGTAGCGGCTAATATGAAAGTTTTTAATGGTAGACAATCTGCAGCACAAGTTACATCTTTTGTTTTCTCTATAAGTAAGAATGTGTCTCTAAATGGATGGAGTGACATCTTAATACATAGACTAAATTTACATATACATCTGTATGCATACTTCTCAAGCAGTCACGCGGTGCGTAGCGGAGGGTAGTAAGTACCATTACTACTCATTTCTTTTCGTATTCCACTCGCAAGTAGAGTGAGGGAAAGGAAGACTACCTATCTGGCTTTTATGAGCGCTAGTTTCTTGTACCTTGTTTTCATAGCCCTTACACGAAATATATGTCTACTCATTTCCTTTCTTATTCCACTCACAAGTAGAGTGAGGGAAAGAAAGAATACCTATGTGTCTTTTATGAGCGCTAGTTTCTTGTACCTTGTCTTCATAGCCCTTACACGAAATATATGTTGGTGGCAGTAGAATCCTTCTACAATCAGCTTCGAATGTTGGTTTATCGATTAGAACATCACCTCCCCTCAACGGATTCCCATTTGAGTTACCTGGTGAGTGTAATCCGACTGCAGGAGAAGAAAATTACTCACCATGCAAAGGGATTCGCATGATCAGTTTGATTATACGTCCGTATGGGCAGTGGAAGTGAAGACGTGAGTGCTGCAGATACGATACCCGAGTTGAAGTGGTAATCAGGCGCTTTTCCGTTGCTGGGAGATCTTTTAATGAAATTTCAGTCTCTCATGTACTCAGGGGAGATGGCCATCGTAATAAAATCAACTGTATCATCGAATTCGTAAAGTGAGACGTAGCATTAATCTGATATGTACAATTCCTCTGTGCTGTTTCCTTAAGAGACTTGATAGGTGACGAGGCGACTGTCTAAGAGAGTTCGAAGTTGACGTCTCATCCCGTGGCAGAGGTACAGCATGCTCTCAGCACTCAGCAGCATCTCAGCACAGACCGAGTCTTTTCCCCGCCAATTCACAGGTGGGGGAAGGGAGGGGAAGTAGTGGATGGGAGGGGGTAGAACACCTCGGGTTATGGGTTTGGAGTGCAGGTGTTGTCCTCTAGCTTGAGAAAGCAGAGGTGGTTTGGTGGAAATTTCTCGGTACTGAATAATAGAGGGATGTCTCCAATCTCTGCTTTGCCCAACATGAAGTAACCACTTGAGATACTGCACATGTTCTGACACCACAGACGAACATAAATTCCCCAGGTATCAAATTCAACGTCAGTGGCCACAAGATCAAAGGTAGCTGACATCCGGTATAACTCATGCCTCCGGGAAGATTAAGTCATGGGCTAGCCATGTGGGTGGTCACAAGAAATTTAGCTGGTGCCCACTGTCGTAGCGCCCTCTAGATGGCTGTATTGTCAGCTACTGGGTTGCCTTTGTGATTGCGTGTATTGTGTGGTTTATAGGTAGCGTGTGGAGGGTGGCGCTTGTGTTCTCATATGTCACTACATACAAGACCTCAGATGTATTTATTGCTACAATCTACACTGAAGAGCCAAAGAAACTGGCACACCTGCCTAATATAGTGTAGGGCCCTCGCGAGCACGCAAAAGTGCCGCAGCATGAGGTGTCATGGACTCGACTAATGTCTGAAGTAGTGACCGAAGAAATTGACACCATGAATGCTGCAGTGCCACCCATAAATCTGTAAGAGTACGAGGGGGTGGAGATGTCTTCTGAATGGCATGTTGCAAGGCATCACAGATATGCTCAATAACGTTCATGTCTGGGGAGTTTTGTGGCCAGCGAATGTTTTTAAACTCAGAATACAGCTGCTGGAGCAACTCCGTACCAATTCTTGACGTGTGTGGGGTCGCACTGCCCTGCTGGAATCGTCCAAGTTCAAATGGTTCAAATAGCTCTGAGCACTATGGGACTTAACTTCTGAGGTCATCAGTCCCCTAGAACTTAGAACTACTTAAGCCTAACTAAGCTAAGGACATCACACACATCCATTCCCGAGGCAGGATTCGAACCTGCTTCCGTAGCGGTCGCGCGGTTCCAGACTGTAGCGCCTAAAACCGCTCGGCCACCATTGCCGGCAATTGTCCGCCAAGTCCATTGGAATATACAATGGACATGAATGGATGCAGGTGAGCAGACAAGATGCTTACATATGTGTCATTTTTCACAGTCGTATCTAGACGTATGAGGGGAGTCATATCTGGACGCATAAGCGGTCCCATATCACTCCAACTGCACATACCTCACACCATTACAGAGCCTCCACCATTACAGTCGCCTGCTGACTTGCAGGATCCATGGAATGAGGTTGTCTCCATACCCGAACACATCCATACACTCGATGCAATTTGAAACGTGACTCTTCCAACCAGGCAACATGTTTCCACTCATCAACAGTCCAATGTCGGTGTTGATAGGCCCATTGTAATGCAGTCATCAAGGTTACACGGAAGGGCATTCGGCTCCAAAAACCCATATCATCGATGTGTCGTTGAATGGTTCGCACACTGACACTTGGCAATGAAATTTGCAGAAATTTTTTGAGGTATTGCATTTCTGTCAAATTGGACGATTCTCTTCAGTCGTCGTTGTTTTCCAGCTGCAGCGATGTTGTAGATTTCATCTCTTACCAGGTTCCTGATATTCCTGCTACGCCCGTGAAATGGTCATACGGGAAAATCCCCATTCATTGCTACCTCGGAGATGCTGTGTCCCATCGCTCGTGCGCCGACTATAAAATGACGTTCAAGCTCACATAAATCTTGATAAACTGCCACTGTATCAGCAGTAACCGATCTAACAATTGTGCCAGATACCCCTATACCAGTTTCTTTGGCACTTCAGTGTATTCGTGGCGCATATTTAATCAGTTGTTTGCAAACTGTGTGTCTGTGTGAACCGCAATGTCCATTTCCTCCTACTACCCGCGAATACGGTTTTCATATTGGAGTTGCTCCTTGTGTAGTTAGACCATCTCCACCATTGCTCGTGCTTCCATAATGTGGCCGGTGAGCCCTGAGAATTCAACATCAATGGATTCTGCCAAGCCAAGCATAACAAATCCATTAAAATTTTAGAAATAATAATCTCAGTTTTAAATACAACGACGGAAAAATGTCGCAGCACCAAGAAGGACTTGTGCGACATAAACGAAAGTTGGTAGTCGTTTTAGTTCATCTGAAAGATGATATCTGTTGAAATTTCGCAATAGTCACACAAAAGTGGCACCAGAAGCGTCACTATGAGCATGCCAATCAGTTTTGCCTTAAATGCACTCTTTAAAGGTCGTGAACGTTAGTTACCTTTGAGATTCGTTGCGCCGAGTAGATGTAAGACAAAAACGCCTACAAGGCGACAAAGACGTCATTATTCACACTTCACTGAGGTTCAACGAGTTCCTGTAATACCTCTACGAGAATCTGGATGTTCCTTTTGCGATACTGCGGAAAAACATGGCATAAATATAGCCACTGTACATGATTACTAGCAGTGCTGGTCACGACAATGTGTGGTCGCAAGAAGACAGGGCTCTGTACAGGCACGAGGCACTACCGAGAGGGACGACCATCGTGTTCCAAGTACGGCTCTTTCAAAAATGGTTCAAATGGCTCTGAGCACTATGCGACTTAACTTCTGAGGTCATCAGTCGCCTAGAACTTAGAACTACTTAAACCTAACTAACCTAAGGACATCACACACATCCATGCCCGAGGCAGGATTCGCTCGGCTCCAGACTGTAGCGCCTAGAACCGCGCGGCCACTCAGGCCAGCCACTGGTCTTTCGCATAGGACTTCATCTGCAGCAGCAATTTGAGCAGCACTTGGCACCACAGTGACATCGTTTCTCTTTTTACATCTAATTACAACTAAGGTTTGTTGCCTAATTCAATACAATGGACCATACTACTACATGCTAAACAATACTGCATTCAACCTCAAGAGATACTACTCCTTTAAATAAAAAACTTGACTAATGCAGTACAGCCGGCCTACTTTGCTCTACTGGGGTAACACCAGCAGACTGCCTTTCCCTTGTGACAAGAACGCGAGCTGCTGTTATCTTGAGCAAAACCACTGCCTTCACACTTCTGAAATTTTTTTTTCATTTTCCCCAACACCCTACTAAACTACATTCCAGCGCTCCCACGGTAACATAACAGCAACTGTCTACTCTACCTGCTGTGCAAATACCACAGTGACACAACCAACTGTTACAAATCAGTTACAGGACGTCTGTGCATTTTACCGACCATTCGCGACTTCAATGGCGCCAAGAGAGAGCTCATTAGAGGGCAGGGTGAAGGTCTGTTGCGTTTCCATCAAAGTCGGTTTACGTCGGTGCCAGCGATACCCAGTGAGGGCCTGCAACCAACCTGTCTGCTTACTAGACACAATGGACCTACACGTGGAGTTATGGTCCGGTGTGCGATTTCGTATGACAGCAGGAGCTCTCTCGTGGTTATCCCACACACACACTGGCTGCAAATTTGTACGTCAGTCTCCTGATTCTACCTACTGTAGAAACATACAATACCTTAAAGGCTGCGCCAAAGATTAAATTGAGAGGGATGTAGAATATAATCTCTGTAATGTTCACATTGGATCTCTTTTGTTTCATACTCCAAGAAGGAGTTAAGGGACACTTTCGATTGTTACCTTGTAGAGGATGGACGTAATTTTTGGTTTGTGCGGAAAGGCAGCCATCTTGTTAGTATTTATGGTTTGTGCGACGAGCAGAGCAAGTCTTATTGTGTTGTGAATAAAAAATAGTGAGAAGTATCTAAGTTTTACGAGAATTATTTAAAGCGACGTGGGATTGTATTCCTTGGTTTCCACCGTATTCGTGAAGTGAACCGATGCCGACTCAGAAAGGTACACACGGTCAACAAAGAGAAGAACATCGATGGCGACTAATGAATTAATATTGTGGCAGAAGGACTAATTCTACGTCTAAGGTGAGAAATCTGATTAAATCAACAATGACGTATAATTCAAAAATGTAATTAAACGGAATTGTAAATTATATTGCAGGCAAATTTCACGCAGCACTGAATTTGTCCGCATTCAAGCTGGTCAATACACTCCGTAAAAAAGCCTTTCAAAATTTCTAAAGTTACAGTTCCATATCTATAATTTTTCCTATTTTCAAAAAAATCAATAAATTTAATTTTTTATTTATTTCGCCACATGTGCTACCATTTATTAACAGTATTCGAGGAGGTGTATTGCAAAAGAATAGCGATCGCCAAATACCGGTGCTGTAACCGAACGGGATCTACATGCGTGACACGCTCGATCACCAGATCTGTCTCTGATCAAGGGCACAGGAGACATCGGACCAAGCCTCTAGCATCATCCCAGTCAGCATTAACCGTTCCTATACCGACCGACAAAATGCAGCAGTTATGGAGCTCCATCTCACATATTGACTGTCAACGCCTAGTCAACACAATGCCTGCGAGTTTGCATGTATGCATTCAACATTCTCGCTGCTAAACTGGTTAGTAATGTACCAGCATTTCACATTTGCAGTCGCTTATCTCGTGGTTACATTAACCTGTGTACTTGCAATGTTAATCACTTACATATGTTACCTAGACAAATGTATTCCCGAAATTTCATTACTCTACATTAATTATTTTTTGGTTTTGCGATCTTTTCTATCAGTGTATTACTTAACGTTACATTACGAATGATGTTCTGTATGAATATCAGTCCCACAACTTCCACAGGTAACCACGTTCTAGCAGCCAATTATTACACTAGGTTCCGCATTTGGTTGCTTGCTTGCTTGTGGAAGGACTGGGAAAGGCCGGATTCAGCATCACCCGCGACACTGACAAGTTCCTAAGACAATATTTATTAACACACAAAAACATATTCTGAAATACAGTTAGCATTCAGTTTTATATTTTAAGAGTTTTAACACCTGAAATTAGACAACTGTTTACTGTATTAATTGTCAATCTATCAGTTATAACTATTTTAGATTGGTTGCCCCAGTTCTAAAACAATGTGTAACGACTCGCCACGCATGTCTAGAAGGGCATTTTACAAGTTTTTAAATTTGAGTAAGATGTTAGAAAAAATTGTCATGAATATCCGATTCAACAGGTCATTTTTAGTGAACGATATTTTTCCAAATTACATTGTTAATAGATTGTATAAGTGTGCACTCGTTCAGCCAAGCGCGTCATGACTTTTCGTTGACGTGCAGAAATCTGTGCGTACTATGCGAAAAAAGACAGAACTAATGAGACACTGTGTTCGGCACACTTGAAGCTACCTAATATGAATAGCATGACGTCCTATGATGCAGTACGTGAGCATGTGAATGAGTATGTCAAGAGATTGATGGCCTTTCTTTCGTTCGTCAGAAGAAGCAAAGTTACGTCACTGAAGCAGGGAGCTTCACCCATCCAGTACTCCACAAAGCATGTTTAAATTTGCATGATTATCATATAGTACCAATAAGCCGCAATCCCAACAACAATTTGATTATTCCGTAGCACACTCCTTAGCCACCATGGACGGCGTTCTACTTTCAGCTGCCCAAAGAAATGAAACGGCCAACAAAATTAGTAACATATTACGGGGACACATTTAACAGCGAGGGGTTGGTCCACATGGACATTTGTAAGTCAAAATCGGAAAAAGAAGCTCTTCGCACCGTTAATAAAAAACTAGATGACCACAGAGCGATCACATAAGGGAAGATAAGGGTAAAAAGAATACTGTTATGAAGGGGGGTGAAGTAGCCAATGTACAGGATTTCTTCGAATAAAGCAACATTTATCACTGTAGATTTGATCCGACTGCAAAATTTTGGGCCCAACTGAAGAAGCACATAAAATCTACTTCATCTTTTCCCACCTCTTTTCCAAAGAGATCGCTTGTAAGAGATCGCTCATACCTAAGAATCCACAACAACCCAGGTGAAGAGCGGTTATCAAGTTACGTAAAGCAGGTCTTCCGGCGCGTCCGATCGTCAACGCCAGAAATAGTGTTCGATTCCAGGCAGTAAAATTATTGGCAATTAGACTAACAAGCAATGTGTACACCTCTCTAGTTTTTCGTTACGCAAGCGTGCACATCTAATTTCCATTCTAAACGACTTGAACATTCCCACCGATGACGACATAGCATCTTTAGACATAAAAAGTATGTATACGAACGTGTCTAAGTGCCAAGTTCGGAATATTATTGCTGAAAAGCTGCGTACCCATAGTACTCATCCACCAGATGACATTAATGAAGTGCTGAAGTTTTTAGGAATTGTTCTTAATTATAATTACTTCAAGTTTGGTGACTTTTTCATTGACAAACAGGGACTAGCAATGGGTTGTCCATTGTCTTACTGCCTGATAAACATTTTTCTGTCTTACTTTGAACACGATTTTGTGCAAAAGCACGCATCATACGGTGTAGAAATACTTGGTTGGTTTCGTTATGTTGACGACGGTCTCTTACTGTACAGAGTTTTAGGGTACCCTAGTGGACTACCTGAATTCTCAGTGGTCTGGTATTCAACTCACAGTCGAAAACGGTGTTAATGGTGGTCTTTCTCATCTTGACTCTTAATCACGTTAAGAAACGGTCCTTTTGTTTTTAATATTTACCAGAAACCGTCAGCCACCGACACAGTGCTTCATCATTCTTCAAATCATCCCGTGAAATACAAAAAGGCTGCCTTCCGTTCGCTCATCTATCGCTTCCATCAAGTCCCCCTAATCCCTAAGGTCTTCGTCCAGTAGTACCAGGCTATACAAAGTATTGCACTTGCTAATGGTTGCGATATAAATTTTGTTCACAATATTAATAAGGAAGTATTCTTCGGGAAACCACTCCACGTATTCTATTAGTTTACATCTTTTAGGAAGGATAACAAGAACTACCACTGCATTTCCCTCTACGGACACTTTCCAGAAAGAATAGGTAAATATTTAAAAAAAGAATAATATAAATTCTGCGTTTTCTATCGCGCAGAATGTAGGTGCCAAATATAGACACAGAGAAAGTCAGCTGTTATTTTGGTGGCACACATAAGCGTGTCGGCATTCGGTAATTTTGACAAGCAGCACAAGCTTCTTCCTTTCGGTCACTAGTGGCCCCCAAAACAATTAAAATAATTTTCAGTAGATTAAAATATATTAATTTTATTAGTTTCCATCACAAACTTTATTTTATTCTTAAATCACTGTAGGACAGTTTCTGGACAATATTTATGAACGGCATTGCCTATTACTTGACGTAGCCAGCAGGAACATATTTTAACCGGTAAAGTGATGACAGTTCGTAATTTTAACACAGTTCAATCCCGTTTTTGGCACTTGTTTCACATTGCATCGGGACGCTCCCCATCTCCTTTTAATTTGAGTTACTGCTTCACTGTTTTTTAATCAAAAATAAGTTTGTGTTTACTAAATCTATTCTTCCGTTTTTTAAACGTGACATTCATCATTGATGATGGTTTTTATCAATTGAGGAGGGCTGAGAACTTTGTCTAGCCCCACCAGCTTTTACTCTGCGGCATTCTGTAGCCACTCGCTATACCATACGACATAACATTTGTAAGTAATTTTCTTCGGGCATTTTTGTGAAGTCTCATCACCAGCTTTGTAAAGGACTCGTCGCTGCTGCTGTTGAGGCCGAGCTGCCACTGTTTCGGTAGTTCTTATTTGTGACTTAGTGAAACGGCTTTTGGTGCAGTACACCGCGAAGACAGTTTCTTCCTGCCACTATTACACGGCTATGCCCCAGGATCAGATAACAGGATAGGAGAACGAAGGTTCTACAACAGTCCAACAAATTAGTAACAAAGTCACACAAATGGATTAAAACGGTTTACTTACCTTTCTAACTCGTTGAAAAAATGGAGTTTGTAACACTACTTATAACATAACACAAAAAGGCACTTAATGGTTAAGTGCAAATAATCGTAGGTTAACTTCACAGTAAATAGCAATTGCAAATTGCAACAACTGTTTCGTCACTTCTAAGGATTCACTAAACGATGTTCCCTGTCCTAGTCAGCCCTGGACGATGATCTATAACCAAGTGGGCGAGAGCTGCTCTTCTGTCTTCCGAGTAGACTTCTGTGCGTTGTGCAGATTGCACTCGGATGGCAATTGGCCGAGGCGAAGTCAATATCTTCATCCTCAGCACCACCAGTGCCAGCTGGTAGAACTCGCGCAAGTGGCGACTCTCTATGGCCCTGGCACCAACTCGCATCTTTACATCTGTGGTGCTTTTACCCTCACTGTGCCTCGTTCTTACGACACCACAGACATGAAATAACAATTCTTATTTATTAAATGCGCATAGGCACAATTTTTGTGGGGCTTATGTGATCCACACCTAGTTTCCTGGCTTTATGTGTAATATTTCCTTTCATGTTTAAGTGTATTCGTTCGGTACTTTACGACATCTCAGATAACTTCAGTTC
Organism: Schistocerca cancellata; assembly: GCF_023864275.1. Taxonomy (NCBI): domain Eukaryota; kingdom Metazoa; phylum Arthropoda; class Insecta; order Orthoptera; family Acrididae; genus Schistocerca; species Schistocerca cancellata. The sequence continues at coordinate 218,715,255 of NC_064631.1, forward strand.
ATCTTTATCAAAGAATTAATATAAAAAATAAGTTCAGATATATACCAGAATATGCAACTTAAGTTGCGAAACCGCTCGTTTGGGATCTCTGAGCGACTTAAATGAATAAAAGTGTAGCGGACTATTGGACTTTCCATTCGGTTTTATATTTGACACGTTTTAGAACCTGTATTTAAGCAACTGAACTCCTGGAAATTGAAATAAGAACACCGTGAATTCATTGTCCCAGGAAGGGGAAACTTTGTTGACACATTCCTGGGGTCAGATACATCACATGATCACACTGACAGAACCACAGGCACATAGACACAGGCAACAGAGCATGCACAATATCGGCACTAGTACAGTGTATATCCACCTTTCGCAGCAATGCAGGCTGCTATTCTCCCATGGAGACGATCGTAGAGATGCTGGATGTAGTCCTGTGGAACGGCTTGCCATGCCATTTCCACCTGGCGCCTCAGTTGGACCAGCGTTCGTGCTGGACGTGCAGACCGCGTGAGACGACGCTTCATCCAGTCCCAAACATGCTCAATGGGGGACAGATCCGGAGATCTTGCTGGCCAGGGTAGTTGACTTACACCTTCTAGAGCACGTTGGGTGGCACGGGATACATGCGGACGTGCATTGTCTTGTTGGAACAGCAAGTTCCCTTGCCGGTCTAGGAATGGTAGAACGATGGGTTCGATGACGGTTTGGATGTACCGTGCACTATTCAGTGTCCCCTCGACGATCACCAGTGGTGTACGGCCAGTGTAGGAGATCGCTCCCCACACCCTGATGCCGGGTGTTGGCCCTGTGTGCCTCGGTCGTATGCAGTCCTGATTGTGGCGCTCAGCTGCACGGCGCCAAACACGCATACGACCATCATTGGCACCAAGGCAGAAGCGACTCTCATCGCTGAAGACGACACGTCTCCATTCGTCCCTCCATTCACGCCTGTCGCGACACCACTGGAGGCGGGCTGCACGATGTTGGGGCGTGAGCGGAAGACGGCCTAACGGTGTGCGGGACCGTAGCCCAGCTTCATGGAGACGGTTGCGAATGGTCCTCGCCGATACCCCAGGAGCAACAGTATCCCTAATTTGCTGGGAAGTGGCGGTGCGGTCCCCTACGGCACTGCGTAGGATCCTACGGTCTTGGCGTGCATCCGTGCGTCGCTGCGGTCCGGTCCCAGGTCGACGGGCACGTGCACCTTCCGCCGACCACTGGCGACAACATCGATGTACTGTGGAGACCTCACGCCCCACGTGTTGAGCAATTCGGCGGTACGTCCACCCGGCCTCCCGCATGCCCACTACACGCCCTCGCTCAAAGTCCGTCAACTGCACATACGGTTCACGTCCACGCTGTCGCGGCATGCTACTAGTGTTAAAGACTGCGATGGTGCTCCGTATCCCACGGCAAACTGGCTGACACTGACGGCGGCGGTGCACAAATGCTGCGCAGCTAGCGCCATTCGACGGCCAACACCGCGGTTCCTGGTGTGTCCGCTGTGCCGTGCGTGTGATCATTGCTTGTACAGCCCTCTCGCAGTGTCCGGAGCAAGTATGGTGGGTCTGACACACCGGTGTCAATGTGTTCTTTTTTCCATTTCCAGGAGTGTATTTACTGTATGAATTGTCAGTCACTCATGTATAACTACTTTGCTGTGGCTACCCCAGTTTTTAAAATTATCTCTAAATCAGGAGGCTGAGCTGAAGCTAGAACCGTGCGGAAACAATCCTGGCTAAGTAAGATCAGAGAGTAATGAGCAAAACAGGGCCTCCTACCGCAACGGTAGGGACACTAAGAACACGAAACCCTGAGACGTGGGCACCACTCATAAATAACCCTTCGTCTGTTGGTGTTAGCCCCGAGAAATGTGATAGTTCCCAAAAGTGCTCACTGGGAAGACCGTGCGAGGTGTCAGCTGAAGAATAACTCCCAGTGTTGAACGAAGCTCGGGCGGTGCAGCAAACTGGGTCTTCCTGCTTGCTCCCCTCATAGTGTCCTAGCATCTCAGAATGACACCCAGCACATTCAGGAGACGAATCGGCAACGAACCGTAGGATCCACAGTACGGTGTTCCACGGCTGGCGCGCACTCCAAATTCGGGCTGAAACTTCACCGCCAAGGCTCACGTCGGCAGCCCCACACCAATGCCCCCGCTCGTTGCTTCTCGCGCAGCGCGGCCTGCTCTCCAGAGATATGGGGGCGAGGTGCGACCCTTCGGTTCGCGCAACGTCTCAGGTGTACGTGAATATTGTGTGCAAAATGAGACTGTAAGTGGCATGTGTACCAAGGTTGGTTGAAATCTGTCCATTGGTTTATGAGGAGATGTGGAATATACATTCACACGTCTACTTTATAATATGTTTGGATTACAACATTATTACGTCACACTTTCTTAGGACATCATAATATTTGAAGAATGAGATGTCTTCTTCTTCTTCTTCTTCTTGTAGCACGTATTGGACATTTGCTTGTTACACCCTCTTGGTTGAAATTATTGATCTTTCCTCCTTTTTATCGGTCTTCTTAAAGATCTAAAATCGTTCATCATTATTTCAAGTATTCTGTCATCCTCCATTCCAGTGATGTAGTGCTTTTAGTTTTTCCTGTATTCCTTATTCTGCTCATTAAGCTTTTCATTCCCAGTTCTGTCATGATCTGTTGTCAGAGTGTACCCATGTATTCATCTTACGAATCACATCTGCAGTGTTTGTATTCTCAGATCATGTATTGTTACCGTCCTCGAGTTACTTCCTCTCGTCACACTTGGTGCTGAAACTATTTTATTGAACTTAGAGTTCCTTTTCTTACTTTAGATCTGAGTGTTCTCTAGATTACTCCATTTATGTAATAAAATTTTTCTACTTTCATTTTGATGCCCTTTTCTGTCATGGATGGTATAGCATTTCTGAACGAGTTTACTCTTACTATTTTCCAAGCATTTATTATTCTCCTTAAAATTTCAACTTTTGTCTTGGAAAATATAGATTCTTTAACTTAACTGTTGTGGATGAATTATGAGCAGCTGTTTGGAGTGTGTTTTCAGCTCGAAAGAAGCCATGATCTAGGACGTCCGTTGATTGTCGAACTAGACAAGTAATTATATAGGGAATATTTACTTAAAATCAATAATCCCTTGAACTGGTGGGAAACCAGAAAATTGCTGTACCGATCGTTACACGAATTGGTTCTGAAAATATCTTCTATCTAAGCTAGATCAGTGCCCTGTAATCACAGCTTTCCAATTTACATACAAGAAAAATATATACTGACACAAGAAGCCGACTAACTTTGAGTAAAATAGGTTAAATCTTATTTATAAATCGTATTACCAAATGATTTTTCGTTTTTGGGTACATAGATTGTCATACTGATTATAAATGCCTACTACACATATCTAAATTGATTACAATTGAGTTGTAATTCTTATGTTGTACTTTATTTCCAATAAAAATATGGAAACATAACAAGAGTAGTCTCATTTTTATCATTTTCCCACTTGACAAAAGATATTTGGAATTTTGCTGGAATATTTTAAACGTTTACAGCACAGAGAATGCTGAACTTTTAAATCTCAAAATTACTAGAGATGTAACATGAACTTATTACTTTTTCCATGGACGTGTAGATGTCAGCCAGAATTTTTCATGGATAAATGATTTGATTAATGTTGAGGACAGGGGGAACTACAGACCAGTAATAGACAGTAAACTGAAATTAATATTCACGATAAAAATAAATAAATGCAAGGTAGTCTGGTCCCAAAGAATGGAATTTTAGCCCATCCAAAATTCTAGGATGTATGTCGAGCTGCCAGCATGCTATAGGGCTCGATAAATACCCACAAATCATCAATGAGAATAAACGATGAACAACGATAACTCCAGTCCCTAGAGAGGGTGACAGTTGGGAAAACTGGGATGACTTTTGGGAATTGAGACTCATGAAAGGAAGTGAGCCATGAGAGCCTGAGAAGCCACATAGCACAAACACGTGGACAGAGGCAACGCGACAAAGCATACTGCCTCAGCATTGATGGAATCATAATGCCAGTGGGTCACAGTGCAAATAGCTTATTTGCATTTTAATCACGACCATAGCTGGGCAGAGAATTCCAATACCCACAGAGGTCCAGTGTGTGCTGCAATTATCATACGGTATTTATGCTAGTGCATTAATGCCGAACAGATTTACGCTGGAAAAAATTAGTTCCAATTTTGGGCACCAGGTGCAAATCTGGCATTATACGGCGTTTCATCTACGTCTCTGGTACTGATATTGAACAAATTGTGTAAGCGACGGTTAATAATGATATCAATATTATGCCTTTCTCACTTGTTAAGCCTTTTCTTCCCACGTCCCATTTCTAATACACTACATTCGGAAACATTTGTATAAGTCATTCTTGCATTCACAGTCCCAGGTTTGCACCTGATGCCCAAAATTGGAACTTTTTTCCCAGCGTAAATCGGTTCCGCATTAATATTTAATTAAGAATATCTACCACGTTCCACTACCATACGTTAATGACAACCCACACTGGATCTCGGTGAGAAGCTGCGCTTTACTGAAAACCATCCAGTACAATAAAATGGCTGCAATTTCGACAAGACCAAGAACAGCAACAAAATGGGGCTAGGAGAGCGTCTCACCACAGCTTTGTAACGTCAGATGCAGGACAACAGTGTGCCACCTCCGACTAAAAGAGCCTACAGCCTATTTGACTGGGGGTGGCTATGCAAACAATTCAGGCTGCTCTCATCTGTATGGGCAACTCGGCCTCCTGGCACTTAAGTTGGTGAACCTATGGTGGTATCAGTTCTCCAAATGTAGGCAGGGCTAATGTCTTTACGCGTCGGCGTGGCTGCAGCATGAATTTGAAAGTAACAACGCTGAACATCTTCAGATTTTCCCCATCTTTGCAATTTTCTGAAGTAATTGATTGATGAAAATAAAAATGCCCCACCATTCGACGGTCCTCTAGTCAGGTGATCAATCGAGGGTTTCAGTTTGCTGGGGAAAATTTATTTTGATACATATATCGACTGATTAATTTCATTGGATTTCTAATTGATTCATAGGCCCATGACTACTATCACTGAACTCATAATTACCTAAGCACTGCAAATCCTTAATTGGAAACGTTATTTTTATTTATTTCACCTCTCTTTCTCTGCAAGGGCGCTGGACTGGATGGCTAATGCTGTTTCTGCATGTGCCTTATACGTTTGAGGAAAGTGTATGGTTACTAGACCCACCAAATGTGTGTAGGTGTATAAAGTTAAGTTAACATCTGACCATGTCTTCTGGGTGCTTGACTTTACACCAATACTTCTCTCTCCAGAGGCGGGAAAATTACGTGCCTGCGGAATCCTGCTGCCAGGACTGAAATATTGCTGATGTAGCATGGTGCAAGGGCCCAGTCTGCCACAGTGAGGAGCTGAATTACCTTATGCCATTTTCCTGTGCGTCAAGAAAACTGGGCCATGCAACTGGAAATACTTATAGCTCAGACCGTATCAACATCCGACGTCAGTCTTACATCAGTAAATCACTTACTGGGTTTACTTCAGTAAGACAAACGCAGGCTTCTCGGCGTCATACCTCACCGACGATCTGAGTTCACTGCACCGTGATTAACACAGGCATCCACTACTGCGGGAAATCAGTGCACAACAGTCAACTGTCTTTATTTGATCGTCTCGTTTAATAAAGAAAGTATTTGCCAATTTAGCATTTCTGAACTGGCAGTATGCACGAAACACCTTGCACGCCACCCAGAGCCGACAGTCCTGGCATTCCTGCCACTATTACAATGATGTCAGAATCATGATCTGAAGATTATGCGTGAGACTGACGGTCTTTTGGCTGTTTTCCATGCCGGTGGTCAACGATGTCTAATTGTTTAGATTAGTGAGTTGGTTTGACAGTTCAATTCGTGAAAGTGCACTGAGGCAGTGATTTCAGTGAATTTAAGGGAAGCACTAAGAAACGCACACTAGATTCTGCTAAAGAAATTGGCAGTGTAATTTGTTCTTACATAATGCCCCTCGTGCTCAGTCTTCAGCAATGATCTGCTTTACATTTAAAATGGCCTAGGCATGTGCCAGAGACTGCAGTGATTGTGCGCGGTTAGGCTAAGGATTAATAGTGTTTGTAAACGTGAAACAGTGTTATTAGCATTAAGCCCCTGCTCCTATTGCATGTTTTCCGCTATTGTTGTAGACACCAGCTTTGTAGTAAGATAACCATGGCAGCAGAGGATCAAGTAGGTAAAAAGACGACGGCTAGTGGAAATCGTTGGGTAACAGAAGAGATACTGAATTTAATTGATGAAAGGAGAAAATACAAAAATGCAACAAGTGAAAGGGAAATAGAAATACAAATGTCTCCAAAAAGAATTCTACAGGAAGTGCAGAATGGCTAAGCAGGCATGGCTAGAGGACTAGAGGACAAATGTAAGGATGTAGAGGCTTATCTCATGTGGGGTAAGATAGATACTGCCTACAGGAAAATTAAAGAGACCTTTTGAGAAAAGAGAACCACTTACATGAATATCAAGAGCTCAGATGGAATCCCAGTTCTAAGCAAAGAATGGAAAGCAGAAAGGTAGAAAGAGTATATAGAGGGTCTATACATGGGCGATGTTCTTGAGGACAATATTATGGAAAAGGAAGAGGAGGTAGATGAAAATCAAAAAGGGAGATATGATACTGCGTGAACAGTTTGACAGAGCACTGAAAGACCTAAGTCGAAACAAGGCCCCGGGAGTAGACAACATTCTATTAGAACTACTGTCAGCCTTGGGAGAGCCAGTCCTGACAAAACTCTACCATCTGGTGAGCAAGATGTATGAGACAGGCGAAATTCCCTCAGACTTCAAGAAGAATATAATAATTCCAATCCCAAAGAAAGCAGGTGTTGACAAATGTGAAAATTACCTATCAGTTTAATAAGCTACAGCTGCAAAATACTAACTCGAATTCTTTACAGCCGAATGGAGAAACTGGTAGAAGCCGACCTCGGGGAAGATCAGTTTGGAATCCGTAGAAATGTTGGAACACGTGAGGCAATACTGACCCTACGACTTATCTTAGAAGAAAGACTAAGGAAAGGCAAACCTACGTTTCTAGCATTTGTAGACATAGAGAACGCTTTTGACAATGTTGACTGGAATACTCTCTTTCAAATTCTAAAGGTGGCAGGAATAAAAAACAGGGATCGAAAGGCTATTTACAATTTGTATAGAAAGCAGATGGCAGTTATAAGAGTCGAGGGACATGAAAGGGAAGCAATGATTGGGAAGGGAGTGAGACAGGGTTCTAGCCTCTCCCCAATGCTATTCAATCTGTATATTCAGCAAGCACTAAGGAAACTAAAGAAAATTTCGGAGTAGGTATTAAAATCCATGGAGAAGAAATAAAAACTTTGAGGTTCACCGATGACATTGTAATTCTGTCAGAGACAGCAAAGGACTTGGAATAGCAGTTGAACGGAATAGTGTCTTGAAAGGAGGGTATAAAATGAACATCAACAAAAGCAAAACGAGGATAATGGAATGTAGTCGAATTAGTCGGGTGATGCTGCGGGAATTAGACTAGGAAATGAGACCCTTAAAGTAGTAAAGGAGTTTTGCCATTTGGGGAGCAAAATAACTGATGATGGTCGAAGTAGAGAGGATATAAAATGTAGACTGGCAATAGCAAGGAAAGCGTTTCTGAAGAAGAGAAATTTGTTAACATCGAGTATTGATTTAAGTGTCAGGAAGTCATTTCTGAAAGTATTTGTATGGAGTGTAGCCATGTATGGAAGTGAAACATGGACGATAAATACTTTAGACAAGAAGAGAATAGAAGCTTTCGAAATGTGGTGCTACAGAGAATGCTGAAGACTAGATGGATAGATCACATAACTAATGAGGAGGTATTGAATAGAATTGTGGAGGAGTTTGTGGCACAACTTGACTAGGAGAAGGGGTCGGTTGGTAGGACATGTTCTGAGGCATCAAGGGATCACCAATTTACTACTGGAGAGCAGCATGGAGGGTATAAATCGTAGAACGAGACCAAGAGATGAATAGACTAAGCAGATTCAGAACGATGTAGGCTGCAGTACGTACTGGGAGATGAAAAGGCTTGCACAGGATAGAGTAGCATGGAGAGCTGCATCAAACGAGTCTCAGGACTGAAGACCACAACAACAACAACAACCATGGAAACAAAGGGTTTCCACTATAGAGTGGTTAGTATTTGCTAGAGCAGACGGTGTAAATGAGGGCAGATGACAGAACCTGGCGTAGGCAGATGGATTCATGAAAAGAGGAGAGATTATCGTCCCGTTTGTCAGTACCGGTACTCCTACACTATGCTAGTATCACTATTCTACACTCCTGGAAATGGAAAAAAGAACACATTGACACCGGTGTGTCAGACCCACCATACTTGCTCCGGACTCTGCGAGAGGGCTGTACAAGCAATGATCACACGCACGGCACAGCGGACACACCAGGAACCGCGGTGTTGGCCGTCGAATGGCGCTAGCTGCGCAGCATTTGTGCACCGCCGCCGTCAGTGTCAGCCAGTTTGCCGTGGCATACGGAGCTCCATCGCAGTCTTTAACACTGGTAGCATGCCGCGACAGCGTGGACGTGAACCGTATGTGCAGTTGACGGACTTTGAGCGAGGGCGTATAGTGGGCATGCGGGAGGCCGGGTGGACGTACCGCCGAATTGCTCAACACGTGGGGCGTGAGGTCTCCACAGTACATCGATGTTGTCGCCAGTGGTCGGCGGAAGGTGCACGTGCCCGTCGACCTGGGACCGGACCGCAGCGACGCACGGATGCACGCCAAGACCGTAGGATCCTACGCAGTGCCGTAGGGGACCGCACCGCCACTTCCCAGCAAATTAGGGACACTGTTGCTCCTGGGGTATCGGCGAGGACCATTCGCAACCGTCTCCATGAAGCTGGGCTACGGTCCCGCACACCGTTAGGCCGTCTTCCGCTCACGCCCCAACATTGTGCAGCCTGCCTCCAGTGGTGTCGTGACAGGCGTGAATGGAGGGACGAATGGAGACGTGTCGTCTTCAGCGATGAGAGTCGCTTCTGCCTTGGTGCCTACGATGGTCGTATGCGTGTTTGGCGCCGTGCAGGTGAGCGCCACAATCAGGACTGCATACGACCGAGGCACACAGGGCCAACACCCGGCATCATGGTGTGGGGAGCGATCTCCTACACTGGCCGTACACCACTGGTGATCGTCGAGGGGACACTGAATAGTGCACGGTACATCCAAACCGTCATCGAACCCATCGTTCTACCATTCCTAGACCGGCAAGGGAACTTGCTGTTCCAACAGGACAATGCACGTCCGCATGTATCCCGTGCCACCCAACGTGCTCTAGAAGGTGTAAGTCAACTACCCTGGCCAGCAAGATCTCCGGATCTGTCCCCCATTGAGCATGTTTGGGACTGGATGAAGCGTCGTCTCACGCGGTCTGCACGTCCAGCACGAACGCTGGTCCAACTGAGGCGCCAGGTGGAAATGGCATGGCAAGCCGTTCCACAGGACTACATCCAGCATCTCTACGATCGTCTCCATGGGAGAATAGCAGCCTGCATTGCTGCGAAAGGTGGATATACACTGTACTAGTGCCGACACTGTGCATGCTCTGTTGCCTGTGTCTATGTGCCTGTGGTTCTGTCAGTGTGATCATGTGATGTATCTGACCCCAGGAATGTGTCAATAAAGTTTCCCCTTCCTGGGACAATGAATTCACGGTGTTCTTATTTCAATTTCCAGGAGTGTAATTTGTCCTTTTTCGATTAAAGGAGAGGTTGTGTTATTGTTGGTGGATAACCTTCTGGCAGACGCGAAGCTGAGTTGTTGGTCAATGGGATAATTATTTTATATGATCAAGCTACGTTTAGCAGGAGATGCGAAAGCATATGTGTTATATCATGAGTGGTTAAGAAATGCTCTGGCATTTGAAGTTCTGAGGAAATGTTTATTGCAGCATTATAGGATAAATAATAGTTATAGATATTATCGAGACCAATTAAGCAGTGTGTCATAAAGACAAGGTGAATGTTACTTGGATGGAATAAAGAAATTTAATGTCAATACGTATTGTTTGATACAAAGTGATGACACGTTTAAGATACTTCTGCAGGACGCATTTTTGCAAGGGTTGCCACCTCATTTATCGAACAAAATGCAGGCAGAATGTCCTACAGACTTACAATGAGTCTCAGAAACGGCAACAGCGTTAAGAGAGATAGACAGAGTGACCCGAGACTATGATAAAGGGCAGATCTTTTCCACTAACATCTAGTGTTACCATTATGGGCGAGCAAGACATCGGAAACGGGACGTAGGCAAAATAGAGGGCGTGGTAAATAGGTACGTAATGTCAATAATCTGCCTTTAAAAATACTAAGACATATAGTTTTTACTGAGTTAATTTCCTCGATGTTGGCTTCGTTGTCTCTTTTACAGGCATGAGAAAGTTTGAAGGCTGGTTTAATGCGTAGAAAATTAATTGAAGAAAGTATTATCATCATTGGATTTCCTAAAATTACGAAACGAAGTGAAGTATCTGAGCTTCCAAACGTTTGTTTCCTGAAACTTTTCACAAGTTATAATGGTACAATATGAACTAAGAATTCCAACAAAAGCACTGCTGACCGCAGCCACCCAGGAACTGAACGCCATTTATAAGAACGTCCCGCCAAGTATACACACGATAAAGATACTGTAAAAAGCAAAAGTTTATATCATCGTCAGAGATAATCGCTGGTACACATTTAACAAAACTGTGTAGAAGTGAATTTAAAAAGTATTTTTTTGTTAAAACTTAATTCTGTGGATGTGGAATACAGCATTATTTAAACATGAAATATTTAATTTTGATCTACACACTTCTTATATGAACTTTTTTCCTTAAATAAAGCTACCGATGTCTGCTAATATGGTTGGATTCAAAATGTGTCTTTGGCTCGATTACATTTCAGTACCAATGCCAGATATGTATCTTACGCATGACACCCATATCCTGTAAAATGAGTGACACCTGGAAATTTTGTGCACGTTACGAGGAGGGAGAGTTTGCTGGGAAGAACCACACATTAATGTCAACAGGCAAATTGCTACTGTACCAAAAGAGCAGTATACAGTATGCCCTTCCAGGGTGATGCAAACAGGACCAGAGATGTGTGAGACAGAGTTGTTTCTAAAAGGAGCAGGTGCAGTGGGAGGCCCACGGGACATTCTCGCAACACAGCCTTATTTTAGAAGGAAAGACCTCACTGAGTGTACTCGTTTATGATCTATTTGCATTCATCACTGCTTGCTATGAGCAGGGATGCTTAAAAGGAAGTGAATGCTTGGAACTACCGCTCAACAGTTTACTGCTAAAGATCTTTTGCCCGACATTTCAGCTTCTGGTAACAAGGGCTTCAGCTCTGAATATGTCGTATCTACTATTGTACACCTCCGATAATTCTTTGGAGTTACTACCCGCTAGAAACGTAGCTTCCTGAATAACACCTTGGATCCGATATTAGTGCTGTGAACGAGTTTGTAGCCGCACAGAATGGATAGTTTATCGCAATGTTCCAACGTATGCAGCAATATCGCAGTCGATGCCAGTATAGAGTCGTAGTATAGGAATCTTGTTTTTGGGTAGCATTATGATCTTTGTACTGACTTGCACATCCTATTTCTGTTGTCTGTAATACCTCTACATCTATACAACACGTTATACAATCATTCACACTAGCGGCGAGTAGTTCACGAGATGGTCATGTGGTAATGATACATATGCTGTGGTACCTGCAGGGAATTTTTGTAATGACTCCAATTCAAGACATACATCTACATTTCCAGTTATCCCTACCTTTTGTTGATTTGAACGTTCTGTCACCACTATGGGTGATGTACACGTGAACTTCTTTGGCTTGAGTGTGCATCTGAAACCATAATCTGCGTACATACCATATAGTAGCCCATATACATTTTCGGTCCCGGTAAAGCTATATGTTATGGTATGTAATAAACTAGGAGTTTAGGTAAACTTTGGCAACAGTTAGATTAATATTATCAGAAAAGCTCGGATCCTTCTTCTGATTCGCATTCCTGACTGTTTGTAGTACTAGAATAATAAAGTGTGGCATTTTTAACTGAACGGATGACTTAGTCATCCATGCTTGGTGAGATGACTGTGGAAGGACTGGATATTCAAACATCTTCCATGAATCACACATGAATTCCAGAATACTGTACACATAAAAGTTTCACGTTTTCTTAGCCTGATGGAGATATATGCGGTAGTTTGTACACAAAGTTATCCTCCACAAGTTTATGCTCTTCCTCGCTTTCTCCTACAATGGACACGTTATTATCTGCATCACTTCAAACTACAATCAGCTTCTGTTTAGCATTCACAACAACACATTTATTATCTTCAAATAAGCCCATTAACATTTTGAGTGGGATGCACACATTAAAGGAATTTATCAATCTGTCTATGAACCATCCACCATTTTGTAAGGCATTCGGATCTGATGTTGACGAAGAGACTTACGTTTTGAGAGCCGATGTGATTTCAATGCTTCTGCAGTACCTTTAGACACCATTAAGTTTGTATCTTCTTTCTTGAATGCAGTAGGTGCAATGTGTCTGCCGTTGCTGGAGTTTTCTTAGGCATAAATATCACTTCCAAAGTCAGAAAGCTCTTCCTTGGATTTAATAAACCATACTGATGGTGAATATGAATTCTTGTTTCACAATTATTATTGAACATGGCTGAAGCAACAGGATTGTGGGAAGAATATTCCTGACTAATGATACGCTCATCATATTGGACTGGAGTTGTTATATTCAGTGAAGCCTCTTCTCTGTTTTAATCCTATGGAATTAAGAATTCTCACGTGTTATCACATTCTGCTTCCACATTTGTGTGCATTGTGATTAGACTTTATCTTCATGGTACTGATTCAGACGAAGACATACTATAATTTCCTCACCACATATGTCTATTAGATTCGCATTCTGATCTATGACAATCAACGTGAGATGGTCTAATGTCTGAACAGTCACTGTCGTTGTTGTGGTCTTCAGTCCTGAGACTGGTTTGATGCAGCTCTCCATGCTACTCTATCCTGTGCAAGCTACTTCATCTCCCAGTACCTACTGCAGCCTGAGTCACTGAGGGGTTTAATGGATTGTTAGCAACTTCCACTGTAGGAAAAAGTCCGTACCATTGTATAAAAATCTGGATTAATCTGTTGTTCAAGTACAAATTCGTTTCAATATTACACACAACACGAATTATAATGACTGGCAGTATATTTATTTACTGAGTCAGCTCGTAAATCTTAACTAAACTCGTAAATTTTAACTCAACGCTTATATTTTACAAGTATTATTCTCGAGAAAAATAGTAGTGATCATATTGACCCTTCATAGCTAAAATCTACTATCTCTTCCGTGGTTTTTATTTCTGTTTTAAACATATTAACATTTGCACAGGTCTAAAACCCTTTTACAGCTCGTTTTAAATACACATTTAAATCTTCAGTCATATGAGCCAAGAGGCGTTGCCACAACTTCCCCACTTCCTAGATGCAATTTATGGCTTTCCTCAGTGCTATTAGCTAGGCTATTTTATGCTTCCAGACCGATCAGTGCAATACTCTGCCCCCCCCCCCCCCCCTTGCTTAGATCTATTAGAGGTAAGTAGTTTGTTTTTAATATAGGCGGATGTCCTTTTTAAGTTAGAATGTATGACATCACATCCAAGCTTCAACTGATGCAAGTAAGTGCATACTGATTGTTTTTATGCAGTATCAATAAAGTTTCCCCTTCCTGGGACAATGAATTCACGGTGTTCTTATTTCAATTTCCAGGAGTATATTATTATGAGGTTCTCTTTTATGAAAAGCACAAGCCCTTTCAAGTACGGTTTTAGATATAGTCCTTGAAAGGCAGTGATGGCTTCCTTTGTGATATTATGTCCTTTTGCCTCCAGTAGTTGCTTATCTGCATATTGTACATTCTTTACTGCTTGAGTTCCGGCAGCTGTTCCTCCTGCTAATAAACCGATTGTTGACAGCCCCGCAGATACAAGTATCACATACAGAATTATTCGACCACAGGTCTTAGTTATTAGAAAAAAACCTAGATGTTTCCGACATGTCTCTTTCTTTCTCCTTTCTGCCTTAAGGCACTTTTGCTACTACCACAGCTGACTGGATGCAATTTTTTAAACATTCGATAGATTTTTTCCTTTTCCTTTGCCTGAAGTTTATTCCAACACTGAATTTAAGTTTGGCACTTGCTACCTTACTGACTGTGAATGCAGCAATACATTATCCTTTCTCTGACGTTTCAGGTTGGCTTTACAGTAATATGCCATGAACAATGTGACTATCTTTATTTGTGATATAACCAATATCATGCTCCTTACATGCAGCATCTATTGTATTAATTCCCTTATCTTCACGATTTAGATGCTTTTTCAACATCGTTCTGGATCCACAGAAGTTCTAACAGGGATATAGTTCAACTAGTAGGTTATCGATAACAGCCCATCCACCTCTGCTGATGGATTTCTTGCACTCATGTCATGCTACTACATGTTCTGGAACACATCCAATTCAGAGTTTTTCTTTAATTCCTCTGTATAAAAACTCCTTGCAGTTTCTTCATCAGCTCTGTCCTTTAAGAGATAAGTTCTGAGGCTTGTTCTCTTCACTCTGGGAACTATAAATATCTCATTGACAAGTTCAGTATGTAAGACTTCTCAAAACAATGTATTGCTTCGATATATGCATGAAATAATCTACGTTGATCTTCTGCTTGTGTGGATCCATCATATTAATAAGTCTGAACATGTAGTTAGAAGTCTGTTATGACATGCGTCAATAGGCCCCTTCTTAATTGTATGATGAGTAGTATGTGTGTACCTACCATAAGTATGTGGATGAAAATCTAGCCAATTGTATAGCACTTGAAGACCAAATTGTTTCTACATGGAGTTTTTGATCGTCTTGTTCAACAATACTAGCTTTGAAAGGGGAAAGCGCTGATTAGTGGTTTATTCCACATCGCCCCATTACCATTTTGAAATGCCTATTGCAAAAATTACCACCAATGTCGGATTGAAGACCGTCAGTACACTGATACGTTTCTGTCTGCAGCAACTTCCTTTTCTGTCCTTACCTTCGCAAGCACAGCACACACAAATTTCGAATACGCATTTATGACTACTAAAAGTACCCGAAACCTTTATTTGATCATGAATATTCTTGCATATCTACAAGATCAAACTGCTATAAACATCCAGGTCTTGTATTGTCATACATCTATGTCAGACTGCTTTGCACAGTGCCGTGTGGAGCTCGCCAACAACAATGTCCATCATTACCTAGTTATATGCCTCTCTCATAGCTATCAAATGACTGATATGAGTTTGTACGTGGGACCTGTATTCCCTGCAGCAGATGATACTGTGAGTAGCCATAACTGTTCTATGATTTCATTTGGATCATCATAATACACTAATGGAAAAAGAAGCCGCCCCACCAAGATCGAGTTTCGCGACATAAACGAAAGTTGATCGGAGTGTTGCTACAGCTTAAAGACGATGTCTATTCACATTTCGTGCCAGTCACATAAGAGTGGAGTTAGTAGCACCACTATGAGGCTGAAAATCCGGTTTGCATTGAATATACTCTGTAACAGTCGTGAGAGTTAGTTACATTTGAGCCCTGACATGGTGAATTGCTGCTTGTCAAGAATGTCTTTAAGGCAACAGAGATGCCACTATCGACACCTCACTCAGTTGGAACGATCTTGTGTAATAGGGTCACGAGAAGCTGGATTTTCTTTCTGTGATATTGCAGGCGGGAACGTAGCCACCGTACATGATGGGTGGCAGTAGTGGTCACAGAAACGTACCGAGACAGCCATATAGCGCTACCGAGAGAGAAGACCATTATGTTTAGCATGGTGCTCTGGCGTTTTGTACTGCATCTACAGCAGCAATTGGAGCGGCAGTTGTCACAACGAACTGACACAAATCGGTTGCTTCGAGGACAGCTCCGAGGCACTTGCCCTGTAGTGTGCTTTCCACTGACCCTAAGCCACTACCATTTGCAACTGCAATGATGTCAAGCTAGAGCTCATTGGAGAGCAGGAAGGATGTTTGTTGTGTTTTCTGATGGAAGCTCGTTCTGCTTTGGTGGCAACGGTGGCCATTTTTGGTTAGAAGAAGGCCAGTTTAGGGCCTTCAACCAAACTGTCTGCATTCTATACACAATGGACCTACACGTGGAGTTACGGTCTTGGTTGCGATTTTATATGACAACAGAAGCTCTCTTGTAGTTATTCCATGCAAACTGACTGCAAATTTGTGTGTCAGTCTGGCGATTCTACTTGTTTTGCTGCCATTCATGAAGAGCATTCCAGAGGGTGTTTTCCAATGGGATAACGTTAGCTTACATACCGCTGTTGTAACCCAACCCCATGTTCTACAGAGTGTCGACATGCTATCTTGGCCTGCTGCATCACCAGATCTGTCTCCAATCTATCTCATGTGTGGTATCATCAGATGACATCTCCATGATCCAGAAAAATCATTAACTGTCCCTGTATAGACCGACTGAGTGCATAACGACTGGAAGTCCATCCCACAATCTAACATCCGGCATGTGTACTACGCAGTGCATGCACATTTCCATTTAAAAATCTACCAGTCACACTGGTTACTAATGTACCAGCATATCAAATTTGCAATTACTTATATTTACACGAACTTCTGGTCTTGTAGAGTTAATTACTTAAATGTGTTACCTAGTTAAATGCATTCCACAAATTTCATTACTCGACATTAATCATTTCTTAGTTTTGTGGTTTTTCTTTCTCCCAGGGTATATACACTCCAGGTCGATCAGTCTTTTATGCTGAACTTCAACGCTTTTGTCTGCATTATGTGCAGTTGCTAATGTGTGTTTAATTTCATTATTGTATTTGTCATTCTTTGAGGCTTTCATTTTTGCTTTTGAGGTGTTGCCTCCTTATGTGTGTTAGTCGTAAAAGTATTTTACCATACACTTTTATCTGTTTCAGGAAGTCCTTTTTGGTGTTTGAATTTATTAAGAACCTTAGATCTTATAAATCGTGTGCTATTTCAAGTTCTTTATTCCCACTTCTCGGTTAAATATATAGGGTGATTTGCTAACACATATGCTGGTATCGTATGTGCTGTTACCTCATCACCACTGTGATGGTTAATGAAATCGGTACTAGGACATACCCCGTCTTCTTCTTTTTCTTCCACCTCTTCAATTCTGCCTCCATCCATGTGTGTGAGAGCATTCCAGACTTTCAGTTACTGGTTTAAACATTTCAGAGAAAGACTGATCTCGCTGCAACTTTCCCAATGCTAAAAATAAAAAATTCTGTCGAATAGCATTCTGCAGTTCATTTACTTCATATTTTCTTGTCGACATACTGTTGTGTACGCTGTCAGTTTTGTGGTGGTACGCCACTTATTTATATACAGGGTGGTCCATTGGTCGTGACTGGGCCAAATATCTCACGAAATAAGCGTCCAACGAAAAAACTACAAAGAACGAAACTTGTCTAGCTTGAAGGGGCAAACCAGGTGATGCTATGGTTGGGCCGTTAGATGGAGCTGCCATAGGTCCAACGGATATCAACTGCGTTTTTTAAAAATAGGAACCCCTATTTTTATTATATATTCGTGTAGTACGTAAAGAAATATGAATGTTTTAGTTTGAGCACTCTTTTCAGTGTGTGATAGATGGCTCTGTAATAGTCACAAACATAGGGCTCACAATTTTAAACGAACAGTTGATAAGAGGTAGATTTTTTAAATTAAAATACTTAACGTAGGTACGTTTAAACATTTTATTTCGGTTGTTCCAATACGATACATGTACCTTTGTGAACTTATCATTTCTGAGAACGCATGCTGTTACAGCGTGATTACCTGTAAATACCACATTAATACAGTAAATGCTCAAAATGATGTCCGTCAACCTCAGTGCATTTGGCAATACGTGTAACGACATTCCTCTCAACGGCGAGTAGTTCGCCTTCCGTAATGTTCGCACATGAATTGACAATGAGCTGCCGCATGTTGTCAGGCGCTGTCAGTGGATCACGATAGCAAATATCCTTCAACTTTCCCCACAGAATTAATCCGGGGACGTCAGATCCGGTGAACGTGCGGGCCATGGTATGGTGTTTCGACAACCAGTCCACCCGTTATGAAATATGCTATTCAATACCGCTTCAACCGCACGCGAGCTATGTGCCGGACATCCACCATGTTGGAAGTACATCGCCATTCTCTCATGCAGTGAAGCATCTTGTAGTAACATCGGTAGAACATTATGTAGGAAATCAGCATACATTGCACCATTTAGATTGTCATCGATAAAATGGAGGCTAATTATCCTTCCTCCCATAATGCCGCACCATACATTAACTCGCCAAGGTCGCTGCTGTTCCACTTGTCGGAGCCATCGTGGATTTTCCGTTGCCCAGTAGTGCATATTATGCAGGTTTACGTTGCCGCTGTTGGTGAATGACGCTTTGCAGCTAAATAGAGAGCGTGAAAAAATCTGTCATCCTCCCGTAATTTCTCTTGTGCCCAGTGCCAGAACTGTACACGACGTTCAAAGTCGTCACCATGCGAATCCTGGTGCATAGAAATATGGTACGGGTGCAATCGATGTTGATATAGCATTCTCAACACCGACGTTTTTGACATTCCCGATTCTCGCGCAATTTGTCTGCTACTGAAGTGCGTATTAAATGCACAGCAGCTAAAACACCTGCTTGGGCATCATCATTTGTTGCACGTCGTGGTTGACGTTTCACATCTGGCTGAACACATCCTGCCTCCTCAAATAACGTAACTATCCGGCGAACGGTCCGTACACTTGGATGATGTCGTTCAGGATACCGAGCAGCATACATAGCACACGCACGCTGGGCATTTTCATTACAATAGCCATACGTCAACACGATATCGACCTTTTCCGCAATTGGTAAACGGTCCATTTTAACACGGGTAATGTATCACGAAGCAAATACCGTCCGTACTGGCGGAATGTTACGTGATACCACGTACTTATACGTTTGTGACTATTGCAGCGCCATATATCACAAAGTGAAAAAAGTAGTCCAACTAAAACATTCATATTTCTTTACGTACTACACGAATATGTAATAAAAAATGGGGGTTCCTATTTTAAAAAACGCAGTTGATATCCGTTTGACCTATGGCAGCACCATCTAGCGGACCAACCATAGCGCCATCTGGTTCCCCCTTGAAGCTACACGAGTTTCGTTCTTTGTAGTGTTTTCGTTTGATGCTTATTTCGTGATATATTTGGCCCGGTCACTATCAATGGACCACCCTGTATATACTCAGACTACTGGTGGGTCGGGAATGAAGTGTCTTAGTTTAGTGATATATCCATGTAAATTCCTAAGTTTTAGGTTGACTTCTTCAGTTTTTTCATTCATATATAGTTCACAATGCTGAATTCTACCATTCAAGGCTCGATATCTCACCATTTCTAGTTATCACCTCATCAGCATTTCTAGTTCCATTATTTTAACGTCGGTTGTTTAGATTTTTCTTTCAACATGTAGACGCATGTGCCTTACACCCTCGGAATATGTATGTGACACACATGCAAATTTGTGCATGGTCTACTGATACTGTTGCGTATTGCTACACTACTTGAAATTTCGTTTGTATCTGCCAGCATTCAATTTTATTGTTATTTCTATAAATAGGCACCCATACTGTGAATTGTTCCAGCAATAATCATGTATGTTAGGAAATTCATTGAACGACATGTCGCTTCCTACATGAACTTGGTAAATGTGGTTTAAATTCAGGCTGCCCTGTTCCTAGACTAACTGCTTTGAGATCATGCAGCATGTCTGGCTCAAATGCAATATATTGATATGCTTACACTAGCCAAAGCAAAAATATTTCTCGATCTCATTCTGGTTTTTCATTGTGATGTCATCAAAATATGAACACACTGTTCAGTTGTCTGTTTGGTTTTCCTCCTTTTTCATCAGGTGTAATACCGCTGTTTTCATTGAATCTCTGGTATGTTATTGTGTGTGTGTGTGTGTGTGTGTGTTTGTTCGATGCAGCCCCCTCAGGATGTGTTAAGAACACCAGACTGTTTTTAGTATCCCTGCAATCATATGGTGATAACTGTTTCCTTACATTTGGATATAGGGGATTTTGTAGGGAAATAAATAACACATGTAAAGCTCTTAAACTTTTCTAAATTTATAAAAACTTATGTATAACTGGATATAAAAACAAACTTCAGGATACTGGGTACTTTTCCAGCGCAGTATTATATAAAAAACAGCACCTACTTGTATCAGGCACTGTTTATAATAAATATGTTTTACAGATTTTTCTGTTGATATCATTTAATGCAGCACAATTTCTAAAAATATTACAAGTATTTTGAATATTTTTAAACCTGCTCAGGGTTCTTAAAAAAATACAAAGAAATTGATGCATCTTTTTTTCCAAAATGCTTCCTCAAATTGAGGTATCATTTAATCCAATGTTATACACTTGAAACTGCCCAAATTTTTAGCAGATGTCCATGACATGATGGTTGAGGTACTAAATCTATTTAATTCTATTATGTATATTACAAGTATAAAAAATATCACATCTTACATTTCAATTTTTATAATTTCTATCCTAATAAAAATGTTATTTTTCTCTAAATTAGTTGATTCTGCAATAAAGCTTAGGTCTATTACATACGTATGGACTATTGCAAATTACAGAAAAAAATTAGAGCTATGATTTATAAACTTTAGGAAATATTTGTACCTGAATTCTGAAAAATACAACTTGTGGGAAATTGCGAATGAAGATAGTAGTCCAATTAAACTGTGCCTCAGAACATTCCTGGAGCATAGTCTTCATCCTGCAGCATTTCTTCAAGCTTCCTGTTGGCATTCCTTTTAGCAATTCTTTTTTTTTTTTTTTTTTTTGGTAACTTGAAGAGCGAATCTTTCAGCTTCAGGCAGTGTCATTGTTAACACAAAAATTTGAATCTCCAGGAAGCGTGCCATGTGGGAGTTTGTTGCCTAAAGAAAATACATAGGTTACTTTCAACAGTGTGGCTTGCTTTGTTTGTGAACTCGTTACCACGGAATTTCCTTTCATTGAATTTCTTGGTGCGTGGCATAGTTCGTATTTATTGCACACTAAAGGATATGTACTTTCAGAAATATATGTAGCAATTTGGCAACAAACATTTTGTATCAAGTGAACAAACTGCTTCAGCGAAACGAAAGTAAACACTAGGAAAGATAATCGTTTACAGACACTAGAAACCAGCACTGTTACTCACATAAGCTATGTATCATACGTATAATCACTGGAAACAGAAAGTTCACAGTTATCTTCGAAATAATACTGGTTTCTGTTACAGAAATAAAGGGGGTGTGGTGGCATACATGACCATAACATTAAAATTTGGTATATATAGGTAATTTTCATTTGAAACTCAGTTATGTATACATCAATGTAACAGGGAAGACCACAGAATTTAATAAAGTCATATAAAAGTTTCGATTTTTCCACCATTTATAAGTACCCTGTATCTTTAAATAAGATTGTGGTTTTCTGCCCACATTTGGCAAAACTGATTCATGAGTTTCCACCTCCATCGATTCTCAGCATGACTCGAAGTTGAGCTATGATTTCTTCCGAGGGATGGAGAGTTTGGCGAGGTACCTCCAGCAGATTCCCTCACGATGCCTCATATTGTCGGTGGGCATATAGCTGCCACCTTAGCCGACACTGTAGAACAACCAGTATTGCATAGCTGGTATACATTACGTTCTTCAAAGTCTGCTCCAGCAGATGCATGCTCTCTGTTGTTAAATATTTTAATTGTTCCAGGGAAAGCCTCTGTAGAGATTGCATGATTACTCATTATCGGCAGTGGAAAGTGAATTTGTCCATGGAACAAGCTGAAATTTACATTGACAGTCTACATAGTCAACCCCTATTCATCCACGGATAATATTGCTTCGATGTCACTAAACCAAGGGTTTCAAGCACTACCAATGGGTATACTCTAGATTCAAAATCATATTGACGGTGACATGATTCTAGCCACTGGTGGGCTGTGTAGGTTTGCTTCTTCACCATTATTTCCACATCAGGTAGCTGCTGCAATGACTTCGCCTCACCACATACGTTGTTTTGTCATTGCTAATATTTACGCTGCTTCAGATCAGGGAGTCTTAACAATATTTGACATCTTTATTCATTGATGGTTCTCTCACAAATGAGTAAACTATTTGTTAAGTGCTGTAAATATATGGCCTTAGTCATATTGTCGCTGAACACGTGGTACGTTAATATGTGCATCAGGAAGGCTCTTCAGACAGTTCAACTGTTGGCTCTTTATAAACTGCAAGGGTGTGTTTTATCGATTGATTGGTTTGAAAACAGACAAACACTTTTGTAGGTATATTTATTTTCTTAGCAACAATTTTACAATATCCCTCCTGGTACACACTTGCGGACCGTTGTTGCAACTGGGACATGTGGAGCACCTTCATTTCCCAATACAGTAGTACCTATTTTTGAGCTGTAAGGATGAAAAGAGACTGCGTCATACAAACATAATAATAGTTATTATTATTGTAGATGGATGAGTACTTACTGCAGTTGTAGTGACGTTCCAGCCATCTGTTGGTACGAAGTCTTGCGTGATAACTGAATAGACTTTTAAAAAGGGTATGCAGTCCTATAATACGCAGAATGCTGTGTTAGTGGACCCAGTCAGGTAATTTTCAGGTTTGCAACTTCTTGCCTTTCTGTTGCATTGCCTTTATTTGTTGTACAATATTCCTCCAGTCTACAGTCGTATGCTCATTTTTAGTGTGCCTTTCCTTTCCTGACACACGTAGCTGTGAGTACGATTCTCTGACAGATGTTAAAGTCTTCTTTGCTCAACGCAAGCGTTTCATTAATTGAACATCTGAGAACTAGACGTTGTAAGATCCCTTCACCAAAAATTAATTTTGGTGTGTAAAATTTTGTGTATGACTGTTCAAAGGAACATGTAACTTATGTTTTGGCAGAGGATCAAAGAGATGAATACAATTTGTACAAATAAACGAGGTCATGGCCTTCAGTTTCTTCAAGGGATCAAAGAAATGTCTAGCTGTTCACTTTTGTTTTTCACCGTGCTAACCTTGTCATGCAAGCATCGTTTTCTGTATCTCTGAATAATTTATAATATAGTGAACTAACTTTTATTCAAAATGTGTTCAAACACTTTATTACACTATGAGACCACGTATTTATGTTAATAACCAATGTACTGCTAGTTCAGTTTTTCAGATTTTCTGGGAGAGACGCAACATTCTGACGTGGCATCGATCTGCCACTGGCATGACTTAGTTACTGATCCTGAGTATCTTTTTTATCTTGTCGTACAACCCTAAACTGCAGTCATTCGAAGAACATGTCTCAGAATTTTAACTAATTGCACAGCGTAGAGCAGTTATCAGATCATGATATGCATTTTGCGTTTTCAAAAACTCTATCGGACCACAACTTCAGTGGCACTGCTTCCAACACCCATCTGGAATGATTACAATGTGCTTTACTTCACTACTAAGGTTGTATTTAGCGAGCGAGGGTGGAAGCAAACTCACACTGGCGATCGTGAGAGGAATATTGTTGTATTGTTATATTGTTAAATAATATCTGCTGTATTAAGTTGTAAATCTTTTCTTTGTTTTGATTATCTTTCTTTCATGGTCGAGCGATCAGTCAAATCATTGTAGAGTGGACATACAAACTAGTTGGAAACTTAAACTGAGTGGCATGGATTACAAAATAAAACAGGCAAAGACATCTGTAAAAAAGAAATAAACAAGCCGAAGCAGAATGAAAATATTTAAAGTGGGAGAGAATTCATTATTGCACTTTACTGCTGTAATAGTGCTAGGCTGTGATTTTATTTCGTTTTATTTAAATATATCACTAGTAAATTACTTTTCTATCTTAGTTAGCCACATTATTTCGTACAGCACTATACGGTTAACAGGAACATAAGTTTAGCTGGTCAAAGGTGGACGGTTTTGTTACATCTCGCACCTAACAGCTCATTTGACTATAGAAGTAAATGCAATCAGTATTGTGGTCATATAGCAACAGTGTTAATATTTTCCATCAACAATTAATGTCATTTATTGTCAAGAACGCCTTATTGAGGTTTATCAATCTTTCAGAAAGCATATTATGTTCAAAATTGGTAAAAACCAAAAAATGACAGAGACAAATTCTAGTAACATATCGTCAGAAGAAGATATATTACGAAATAAAAATTAATCCAAAGATCGAGAATTTTTAAGCGGCAGTGTGTGAAACCAATACGCAATCGGAAAGAGACAGATTTCAGTCAGATGTTCAATCATGAATGAACGGATCAAAAATGGTTCAAATTGCTCTGAGCACTACGGGACTTAACTTCTGAGGTCATCAGTCCCCTAGACTAACCTAAGGACATCACACACCTCCATGCCCGAGGCAGGTTTTGAACCTGCGACCGTAGCGGTCGCGCGGTTCCAGACTGAAGCGCCTAGAACCGCTCTGCCACTACGGCCCGCTGAACAGATCAGTAAAACAAGGGATCCACCTTGAGAAAAGCTTGCATTCCTGCCTGTACAGGCTTCTAACGAACTCGAGATGCGATAAATGTTGCAAAAGATATTAGATAATATGATCACAAAAGGTGAAATGACTAAGTTTAAAAATGAAATTGCTACAGTCTAAATGACCTCAGTGTTCGACGAAGTAACGAATAATACCACAATTTTCAGAGTTTAAAGTTACAATTTGATGACTCTACCTAATTTGCAATCACACTTTAGAAACATTTCCCTATTCATGGGGCAAATATCCCAATAGAATAGAAATTAGGAGCAACAACAAGACACTTTAGCTACCAACGTAGCGAAGTTATGTGATGTTGCCAGATTTTTTTATACTAATATCGATAAGCTCATTGGTCGAAATATCGCACTCCGTGACACTGTACATGCACTTCAGTCTAAAGCAGACACTTCACTGCTGAACAGGTAAACAATTTAAAGTTACAATTTGATGACCAGTTACATATATTTAGCAGTAATTATATCGAATGATTATACAACAAAAATAAGCACACTGAAAAATGTTTCAGTGAAGATGTACCGCAAAGTGTGTAATGGATGGTGAATGAATACTTTGAAAACAATGAAACGTCAAAACCTCAAAAGGTTCACGAACTGAAGCATCTTAAACAACCTTCTGACTAAGAATTGCCGGTTTGGCAGCAAAATGTGTCTTCACAGTTGTCTAATTTGCAAAAGGAATTAAAACAATTACAGGAAAGTGTAACACATTCCTCACCCACGGTTGCACCAACACATGAAAGTTCTAGTCATGTGCAAACAGCACGAAGTTTTGGTAATGAAAATGTATATAACGCCCAGTTCTCCAATAATAACCTATTGTATAACCCGGGTTCGTTAGTAAAATTTTCATATGTTTTCATGTTCTGCAACGTTTTGTTCAAACACAAACACTTAACTACTCAGATCGAAAATGATGATCAAAGAATTTTATTACTAGATGATCTTGCAGTTACGTGCGAAGTAACTCATGGTCTGCACAACTAAAAGTAAAGAAAGAAGTAATAGCCTTTATCAGCTGGAGTGCCACTTGCCTATGACAAGTTAGCCGTGTTTTAGGTAGCGTATAAGGAAAAAGCAACAGTCAACCTAATTCCTGTTGCAAAAACTTTTTTAACCATGTAGTAACGGCTAATCAGCTGTCAAGATGCAAATCTAACTCCTCAGAACCATGGACAGAAGTCGGATAGTAAGAGAAGAAAGAGTATAAATCATTTCCATCCAGGATACAATAATAATCGGAACAGGCAAAACGAGTTGAATGGGAACAGAATGCCAATGGAAACCGTAATTAGCCGACCGAAGTGGCCGTGCGGTTAAAGGCGCTGCAGTCTGGAACCGCAAGACCGCTACGGTCGTAGGTTCGAATCCTGCCTCGGGCATGGATGTTTGTGATGTCCTTAGGTTAGTTAGGTTTAACTAGTTCTAAGTTCTAGGGGACTAATGACCTCAGCAGTTGAGTCCCATAGTGCTCAGAGCCATTTGAACCATTTGAAACCGTAATTACGGTAATCGCCGTTATAACAGCAATAACGATAATTACAGAAATGAACAATGGCAGTTGTACCCAACAAACAACAGTAATAATTGTCTTGGCAATCCACTTACCTTCCGTAATAACAGTAAGAACCAGAATAGTTCAGAAAATTAAACACATAAACATGTGGTCCAAGGTGATCGGAGGACGCACCATCCTCACGTGAACGTAATAGAGCTAGCAAATTAGTCTCAACTGTCGTCAAATGACGGCTTGTAAAATTAGAATTGATCTGATCTTACCCCTAGATGGCGACCAGGGATCATAATGAGTGTGACAACTTGCCATACGTTAGTAACAATAACCAGAACGAACAAAATAGTAATCAGAAAGATATTGTATCCATATTCAGGTACAACAAAAACATACATCTTCACGATGAGTTAATTAAAGAAAATACAAAATGTCGTGGCCCATAGAATGAAGTGATACGTGGCACAGTACAAGTTATCGCGGGCGGTGTAGCAACATGATTACAATGAGGCCCTATTGCATATTTTCCTGTCCAGCAATGCCAAATCGTGAGCACAGTTCGCATTAAGTCACGTGTAATTTGAATACAAAAATTTTTGATAGTGAAGCTGAGAAATGGAGCGACAGAATGTCCATTCCTAGCAATCGATCATTTAATTACTGACTGCCTGATGGGCGTAGATTTTCTGAGAGAGAAAGATGGAATAATCGATTTTTGGTTAGCAAAATGATTGTTCATGCACAATGGCGAAAAATTGAAGTAATTCTGGAAGGACAAAAGTTAAATCATGGCGAATACTACGAAACCTATAATATACAGTTCTTAGACAATGATGACAGCCATAATATCAGCCAGCCTGCAACAAAAGATGAGTTGTTAGACTTAAAGAAACTCGTAGGTGATTAATTTTATTTATAGCAGCTACATAGGTACAACAAGGAAAGTTGTATGATTAACTGCTACACCGTTTACAGGTATTCGCACTAAAAACCAGGTCTTATTTAAACCAATGTTTACAATATGGAAGTTCACCTCCATGATGCATTTTGCTGAATCCCTAGGTCAAAGTGAGAACTGGTGGGAGACGAGATCAAGCAAATGCTAGAATGGAATGTAACTCTACCATCTCTATCACCATGCTGTAGTCCATTGCCAGTGGTGACCAAATCTAATGGGAGCATTCGTCTTGTATCAGATGCTTGAGCCATAAATGAAATAATTGTACCTAGACGCACCAGACCTCAAAACTTGATGAGCAGTAACATAAATTTAATGGTCTCTAATACTTTACAAATACTGATAAGAAGCTCACACTGGCAGGTCAAATTATCGCCAGAATATAGAAAATATGCAGCCCTTATTTTTTATAGCAGGATTTACCAGGTTTTCGTTCTATCTTTCGGACGTCAGTTCTGGGCTATTCATCACTCCTTTAGACATAGTAGCAGACCTAGAACTGCTAGAAAGTGTAACAATGTATGTTGACGACATTCTAATAGTAACACATACTTGCGAAGAGCACTTACGCATTCTTCAAAGAACGCTAGAGAAGTTTGTACAAGCAGAAGTAGCGGCAAATTTACAAAAATTTGTTTTGAAAGAGAAGAGATCAAATTTTTAGGCCATATAATATAGTCACAAGGAATACGACCATATCCTAATAAATGGCGCAATCAAAAATTTCCCATAACCAAACATTAAGAAAGAGTTAGAAGCATTGTCTCTACTCTTTCTTTTGGCATTTCGCCCGAGACCCATTATTAAGTAGCACAGCGTTACGAGGTTTACTTATATAGAACACTGGCTTTGGACACAGGAATGCACAAATGATTTGAACGCAGTCAAGGTATCAATAGTTAATTCAGAAATCTTATGTCGCTGCAGACGCCTAATGCACAGGTTTTGACTGGTGTCTCTTTCAGTTTTATCAAGAACAATGTAAGTATGAAGTAAAATGATAAAGACACTCATTAAATGTGACAGAGTTAGGAATATTAGCAATTGTATGGGCGTTAAAAAAATTCGATTACTACGTTTACGGTAGAAACGTAAGGATATATGAATGATCACCATACTTGGAGTATTTTGATGTTGTGCAGATTATTCCACCCGCACCTAGCGCGATAGGCAATATCCTCAGACGAATATTCATTCGAAGAAATTAACATATCAAGAAAACAGAATATTGTAGATGACTCATTGTCTAGACTGCCGCGAGGTCAGACCGAAAATGGTGGAGTAGTAGAACAAGTAAAAGACAATCGGATTTTACTGACGGAAGACTAACACTAACGACAATACCATATTGATCTGTGCAGAAACATAGAAGAACTACAGGAATCAGATCCTAGTTGGCAAAATTGAGAACACAGTTGAAACGGGATAGTGCAGGCAGTTTGGAACCATATTACACCCTATGCAATAACGTTTTGTTCTATCCAAGGCATCACAACACCAACAAGTGTTGTGTATGCATACCGTGTGATAGCGTAGATAAACTTAGCACAAAGTCTGTAAGAAACTTAACTTGTTTTGCTACTGTACCAATACACGACGAAAAGTACATCGATTACTAAGACCTTATGTCATCTGAGAAAGAAAAAACTCCATCAGCAAAATTAGGAAGACCGAACTGCACTCTATTCTGCATAGAAAACCACTTGAAATCGTAGACGTCTTTGTTTCTGGTCCATACCCGACCGCCCATGGAAGTATCAAATACTTTATTGCATTATAGGACGTTTTTTCAAGTTTGTAAAGCTATGTGCTGCTGTATTCGGAACAGATGCAGTAATTATAAAATAAATTGAAATGATTACATTCCCACAGTAGAAAATCAAAGTCATAGCTAATGGACAATGCGTGTTACTTCACTGAGTACAAATGGAGAGAGTTTTTGCGAGAAAATGGCATATAAATGATTTTAATTTCACGCTTTAACCTGCAATCAAATCCACGTTGACGACTATTCCACGAATTAATCAGATTTTTAGGTCCTATACACATAATCAAAAGATTTTCTTGGTGCTGTATTTTGATTTGTTTGAGCAGGTAATGAAACATATTCCTATTTATGAGAGACAATACACTCCTGTAGACTTGATGTTGTATGTCAAAGCAACAAGTGGGTAGATCCTCTACCGAAATTACCAAGACAAGCACAATCTCACAAAGAAAAGGTAAAATCCGTGTTGATTTCACTTTCTCAGATGCATCTTAGGAAATTGCTGCATCACAAGCACCTCAAAAACACGCAAGATTATGAAGTAGGGAATTATGTTTTACTTAGAACTCGCCGTAAATCTTAGCTCAAACGGGAAAAAACGAGTGGGCGTTACTTTATGAAGGATCATATATCATCACATGCATTCCACAGCGAGGTTATTATTTAATCACGAATTATAGAACCAATAAATTCATGTTTTGTACACACACCAAGATTTGAAGGAGTTTCAACATGCCCAAAACTAGTAAATGTACATTACGAAAGGTAAGTACCAGCTACAGGAGTACTCATCACAGTGATGCCTGAGTGAACTAAAAAACATGAACCATTATGTATCCTGACTTTGTTTTGAAATGAACATTATGTTTGCAACACGTATATGTATCAGTGACTCAGTACCTGCACTAGCAGGAATTGTATTTGAATATCTGCATACGTAACAAATTCAGAGTGTTACAAAAAGGTATGGCCAAACTTTCAGGAAACATTCCTCGCACACAAAGAAAGAAAATATGTTATGTGGACATGTGTCCGGAAACGCTTACTTTCCATGTTAGACCTCATTTTATTACTTCTCTTCAAATCACATTAATCATGGAATGGAAACACACGGCAACAGAACGTACCAGCGTGACTTCAAACACTTTGTTACAGGAAATGTTCAAAATGGCCTCCGTTAGCGAAGATACATGCATCCACCCTCCGTCGCATGGAATCCCTGATGCGCTGATGCAGCCCTGGAGAATGGCGTATTGTATCACAGTCGTCCACAATACGAGCACGAAGAGTCTCTACATTTGGTACCGGGTTTGCTTAGACAAGAGCTTTCAAATGCCCCCATAAATGAAAGTCATGAGGGTTGAGGTCAGGAGAGCGTGGAGGCCATGGAATTGGTCCGCCTCTACCAATCCATCGGTCACCGAATCTGCTGTTGAGAAGCGTACGTACACTTCGACTGAAATGTGCAGGAGCTCCATCGTGCATGAACCACATGTTGTGTCGTACTTGTAAAGGCACATGTTCTAGCAGCACAGGTAGAGTATCCCGTATGAAATCATGATAACGTGCTCCATTGAGCGTATGTGCAAGAGCATGGGGCTCAATCAAGACTTCACCAACAATGCCTGCCCAAACGTTCACAGAAAATCTGTGTTGATGACATGATTGCACAATTGCATGCGGATTCTCGTCAGCCCACACATGTTGATTGTGAAAATTTACAATTTGATCACGTTGGAATGAAGCCTCATCCGTAGAGAGAACATTTGCACTGAAATGTGGATTGACACATTGTTGCATGAATCATTCGCAGAAGTGTACGCGTGGAGGCCAATCAGCTGCTGATAGTGCCTGCACACGCTGTACATGGTACGGAAACAACTCTCCCGTAGCACTCTCCATATGGTCAACGTTACCTTGTACAGCAGCAACTTCTCTGGCGCTGACATTAGGGTTATCGTCAACTGCGCGAAGAATTGCCTCATCCATTGCAGGTGTCCTCGTCGTTCTAGGTCTTACCTAGTCGCGAGTCATAGGCTGGAATGTTCCGTGCTCCCTAAGACGCCGATCAATTGCTTCGAACGTCTTCTTGTCGGGACACCTTCGTTCTGTAAATCTGTCTCGATACAAACGTACCGCGCCCCGGCTATTGCCCCGTGCTAATCCATACATCAAATGGGCATCTGCCAACTCCGTATTTGTAAACATTGCACTGACTGCAAAACCACGTTCGTGATGAACACTAACCTGTTGATGCTACGTACTGATGTGCTTCATGCTAGTACTGTAGAGTAATGAGTCGCATGTCAACACAAGCTCCGAAGTCAACATTACCTTCCTTCAATTGGGCCAACTGCCGGTGAATCGAGGAAATGCAGTACATACTGACGAAACTAAAATGAGCTCTAACATGGAAATTAAGCGTTTCCGGACACATGTCCATATAACATCTTTTCTTTATTTGTGTGTGAGGAATGTTTCCTGAAAGTTTGGCCGTATCTTTTTGTAACACCCTGTATGTTAATTTGAAGATCTGCAGTAGCACCAGCTCACTTTTAGCTGTGATTTTTCTATGTTTATTTTGATGCTAAGTATTTTCACGGATACAGATATAAGGCTGTTTTCTCTGAGTGAAAAGATACATTTCAGACTTACAAATTTCTCAATACCCATCACGCCTAACTCATTTTCATACTATCATATATATTTTGTGAAGAAAGTTAAAGATGATAATAAACCTATAAAAGAGAGTGGACAATTAAATCCAAGAGAATAATGTCCTGTCAGTAAATGAAAACGTATATACAGATACACTGCAGTGTATGTAAGCACAGCACGTAATACGTAACGTACTAGTCTGTTCACAAAGCCAACACTAAAGCAAAATACTACCAAGCAACATCATTGCTGGTGTACTGCTGACGCGAAACTTGTATTTCCACATTTTTCCTCTGCTCTATTTCGGTGAGCATCTGTTTGATTTGTACCTGAATCGTTTTGCTATTTTGCACTCTCGTATTTTATGTTGGTGTTCCAGCGACGTTTCTCTGAGCTGAGTTATATATGCAAATAAGCAAATGCAATATTAACTTCGTAATACGTGAATGTTATACCCAGATTCTGAAGCACATTTTAAAGGCTGGTAATAGGTTACGCGAAATTTGTAAAAATATGTAGCTGGTTAAAAAAAAGTAGATAAAATGACTTGGACAGAGAAATTTTAAATACAAAAACCCATAATGCATACGAAAGATCGTACGAATGTACCTTAACTTCCGCTTTGTGAAACCAAACTAGTGGTGTGCAAGTGATAGACAGTGACCAATCGTGTGGTAGGGTAGAGAATAAGTGCATAGTGCGTAATCTGGATCCCTGGTAGGGCTCTGAGGGAACATTAGGGCAAATAACCAGCATTTCTGCCGAGTACAAAGCTGTGCACTTACTTCGCGGGAAAACTGAAACTGCTTCGTCTAAGAGCTTGTGCTACCGAAGGGTGTTGATCAGTTCCATTGCACAGGATCTCAAAATATGTCTCCAGCACCAATCTTCACTGAGAAAACTTCACATCACATAAATACAGCGTGCCACGTCCAATATCCATGTCTGACCTGGAGGTAAGCCGCGGGCTCGCCTATAGTAAAACGAGAATTCCGTCGAACGGTTGTGCGAAGCACATTATTGAACGTTCATATATACACGCTAAAACGCTTATATGTAAACCAAACACGAATACGATAATAGTCGTGTGAATTTATGAACTTCTGACCTTCGTAGACAAGCAGCGTGCTATCACAAAAAAAGAAGAAACGAACTGCCAGCTTCGTTTGAATTCAAACCGTGTTTATGAAGTGGGCAATGTCCAAGTCTCTCCAAGTAACTAAAATCAGATGAAAATAAGGAACTCGTATCGTATTTAATATATACACTCTAATCTCACGTTATTATTTGTCGTTCCGTAAAAAAGAATCCAAATTTTTTCTGTTGTATATGTGTTTATCTACGTACCTTAACTCTGTATACACCATAGTAGTGCATCTTTTTCAAAAAACCGATGGCATGATGCAAAAGTTTCATGAATACCGGAGCTTTGGCACTGCTGGAAGTATGAGAGTGGACACGAGGTTGACAAGCAATAAGACACAACTTTGTACGTAGACCACAGGGCGTACTGAGGGGCATCATATCAGTGGCCAGTTGCCGTTCGGGTGACATGATATAATCCGCGACTGACGTCACTCCATCACTGAACCAGACACCTGCATTGCATCTTGTACACAAATCAACAAGTGTCTCAACGCTACTCTCAAAATCAGAACAATAATGTTGCTCACATATAATACTGACGTGTACTGATCGGAAAGCCAGTGCTTTATATCTAATAAATACCTTGATATACACTCCTGGAAATTGAAATAAGAACACCGTGAATTCATTGTCCCAGGAAGGGGAAACTTTATTGACACATTCCTGGGGTCAGATACATCACATGATCACACTGACAGAACCACAGGCACATAGACACAGGCAACAGAGCATGCACAATGTCGGCACTAGTACAGTGTATATCCAACTTTCGCAGCAATGCAGGCTGCTATTCTCCCATGGAGACGATCGTAGAGATGCTGGATGTAGTCCTGTGGAACGGCTTGCCATGCCATTTCCACCTGGCGCCTCAGTTGGACCAGCGTTCGTGCTGGACGTGCAGACCGCGTGAGACGA
Organism: Schistocerca cancellata; assembly: GCF_023864275.1. NCBI lineage: Eukaryota > Metazoa > Arthropoda > Insecta > Orthoptera > Acrididae > Schistocerca > Schistocerca cancellata. Next base: position 218,748,999 of record NC_064631.1, read on the forward strand.
CGCTTCATCCAGTCCCAAACATGCTCAATGGGGGACAGATCCGGAGATCTTGCTGGCCAGGGTAGTTGACTTACACCTTCTAGAGCACGTTGGGTGGCACGGGATACATGCGGACGTGCATTGTCCTGTTGGAACAGCAAGTTCCCTTGCCGGTCTAGGAATGGTAGAACGATGGGTTCGATGACGGTTTGGATGTACCGTGCACTATTCAGTGTCCCCTCGACGATCACCAGTGGTGTACGGCCAGTGTAGGAGATCGCTCCCCACACCATGATGCCGGGTGTTGGCCCTGTGTGCCTCGGTTGTATGCAGTCCTGATTGTGGCGCTCACCTGCACGGCGCCAAACACGCATACGACCATCATTGGCACCAAGGCAGAAGCGACTCTCATCGCTGAAGACGACACGCCTCCATTCGTCCCTCCATTCACGCCTGTCGCGACACCACTGGAGGCGGGCTGCACGATGTTGGGGCGTGAGCGGAAGACGGCCTAACGGTGTGCGGGACCGTAGCCCAGCTTCATGGAGACGGTTGCGAATGGTCCTCGCCGATACCCCAGGAGCAACCCTAATTTGCTGGGAAGTGGCGGTGCGGTCCCCTACGGCACTGCGTAGGATCCTACGGTCTTGGCGTGCATCCGTGCGTCGCTGCGGTCCGGTCCCAGGTCGACGGGCACGTGCACCTTCCGCCGACCACTGGCGACAACATCGATGTACTGTGGAGACCTCACGCCCCACGTGTTGAGCAATTCGGCGGTACGTCCACCCGACCTCCCGCATGCCCACTATACGCCCTCGCTCAAAGTCCGTCAACTGCACATACGGTTCACGTCCACGCTGTCGCGGCATGCTACCAGTGTTAAAGACTGCGATGGAGCTCCGTATGCCACGGCAAACTGGCTGCCACTGACGGCGGCGGTGCACAAATGCTGCGCAGCTAGCGCCATTCGACGGCCAACACCGCGGTTCCTGGTGTGTCCGCTGTGCCGTGCGTGTGATCATTGCTTGTACAGCCCTCTCGCAGTGTCCGGAGCAAGTATGGTGGGTCTGACACACCGGTGTCAATGTGTTCTGTTTTCCATTTCCAGGAGTGTATAATGAAACATTCGTTTATGGGACTGTTCTCGTCGAACCAGTAGAAATGAATATATTAATTTTTTATATGTTGAGTGGCTAGTCACAATAAAGCAACAAACTATTTCGTAGTCACTGGGGGGGGGGGGGGGGTTGTCTGTAAGATCCTTTCCCAAAAAATTATTTGTATGTGTAAAATTTTGTGTATGCTTGTGCAAAGGAACATGTAGCGGATACATTGCTCGAGGACCAAAACGTCAACATGCCAATATTTTCACAATCTGCACACAAAAACAAGGGCACCGCCTTCAGTTTTCTTGAGGGCAGCTAGGATATTTCCAGCTGTTTTCTTTTGTGTTTCACTATCCTGATCTTGTCGTGCAGGCATCGTTCTCTGTAGCTCTGAAAAGTTTGTAATATAGTGTGAAAGGTCTCTGTTGGATTCCTTTCATGTTTAATTTCTTAAATCTGTTGCCATTTATGGAATAAATTCCTCTTCTAAATGTACTGTGGCGTTTCTGACTATCTGGGAGGAGACTGAGCAGTGGAACGTGTTACTTTTACACATAAACAAGAACGATCTGTCACACTACTACACTTTAAAGCACAGTTTATATGTAATTCTTATATGTAATTCATGTCACACAGTCTCATACGGAACCTACATCCGCTTTCTTTTATATACTGTATATGATAAGATACTGTCATCCCCCTTCCCTTTTGTGTGAGAGGGTGAATGAGCATATGTATTTCTAGTTGCATGCTTGAGGGTAGCAGACAAGGCTGTCTGCTAGAGAACAGTAGGACCAACGTCGGAACAGGTAGCTACGCTTCCTAAAAGCAAAGAGGTTTCTATCCTCAGTATGGTCCTGTCCGTCCCTTGTCATGTTGGTATAGGAAGCTGCCCCTCTGGCCACTTCCGTTGGTCTTTGTGAGCCACCCCTCAGGAAGCACGCTCGGAGGTAAGGCAGTTGCAGGGTGGCCGTGGCGAGCGTCTGAAGTGGTAAGATCTCCGGCTAAGCGCGTGTCTGTTAAGTCCGTAGGACAATGGATTTCTTAAGTTCAGCCTAACTGAAAATTTAATCACCTTGATTTCAGGTTTAGCTCTAAAATATCTAGTGCTATCTTAAAGTGCAGCGGAGTGTAATTCTCGTGTTAAATTCAGATTATTTTGCGGTAGTTGCTTTGTTACTACTTTGTGAGTAAAGTGGAACCACGTGTTGATCAGTAACTCTAACTAAGTTCATCAATCTTAAATCCGAATGTGCGTGAGATTATAACGTCTCGTCTTGAGAATATTTTTTTTAATATAGCAACTTTTCTTTATGCTTTTCTTTATGTTCAACCCACGTGGGGTGTACTTTGCGAGACCAGTACCACGTGCTTATATAACTGTTTGACCCATCAGGTTAATAGTAAGACGTTAGTAACCAGTTCAAGGTTTTTCTTTTGTCAATTGCTTTTCGATCTAATGTATTTTAATTATCAAAATTATTGTGGAGTTGTACGCTTTGTGTAAACCAAGTTGACCACGTGGAGCATGTGGTGTAATCATCAAAGTAGCCCTCAGCTGTTCTTTTTGCGAAGACTTCACAAAGAGTTAATATGAATTTAGTATACCAGTGTGTGGTAATTACATGACGGACAGGATTGTGATATGAACGTAATTTCTTTGGGTAAAAACTGAATCTGTTGGTTGTGGTTAATTTCTTCTTGCTTATGTTTCAATGTTCTTCGTGTGTTATTTTATGAATGGAGTGTTGTATGCAGTTTCCCAAATCTTGGCTCCATATTTTATGTGTTCCGTAAGATTACAATCTCACATTCTTTTCAATCGTAAATAAGGCACCAGCTCAGTTATAACTCACGTATAATATGCTGAAATTTCAATGAACAATCTTAAAATAAATTTCCAAGTATAAACTGATTTCTTTCTTTTTATTTAAATTCTCCTTTTTATATATATATTTTACTGGTTTTGTATGACTATTAAAAGATTATCATTAGTGTTAGTCTGCTAAATATCTGATGAAACAGTTGCCCAGTAATCCACGGTTAATGTCCCCAGACAGATCACAGCTTTTACTGTATATTAGCACCGATTACAGCATAGCAAATTAGAGTTACAATCTTACACATGGCGACCCTGTTCTGTGATTCCGCTAGACTCTGGAATCTCTGAAATGTTAGATTGCGAGCGTGTTATAATCTTAATTTTTTTTCCCTACAGCGCTCAAACAACTTCTGCGTTGTTTCCGAGCAGACTTTCAAAAGGTTCACGGCGTTGTTGATCGGCGTTGCGTTGTTTGTCTTGTTTTGTTTTTTATATTTGTGTGTTTTATATGTCTGTGTGTTTTTTATTCTCGCTTGTAAATTCCACTGTTTCAATCAAAGATAAAAATTTGTTTTGCGTGTGAAAAAGTGTGTACTAGGTTGGGTATCTTTCGTGTGACTGACGTAATTTTTGGGGGACACATTTATTGTGATTAGTGTGTTGCGTACTGAGTATAAATTGCACTGATGCAAACACGTAACCAAGCTAAAAGTAAGCGGTCCAACAACTTAAGCAACATGGACCAAGGGGATAATTTGATTTCCAATATTAACGCGTCGGGCGGTTCCGAAAATGCAATGGGGAATACTTCAGACGAAATGCAAATCAGCACGAACGGGCTCACATCAGAGCGAGAAATTAATTTGCCTCTAACTAACCAAATTGAATTGGCAGAACTCATGAAAGCCTTATTGCAACAAGACAAAGAAAACACAGAAAAATCGATCCGCGAGCTAGGGGAACAAATGATGCAGAAATCAGAAAAATTGTTCCGAGAACAAACAGAATCATTTGAAAAATCGATCCGCGAGCTAGGGGAACAAATGACGCAGAGCTTTGAAAAATCGATCCGCGAGCTAGGGGAACAAATGACCCAGAAATCTGAAAAATCGATCCGAGAGCTAGACGATCAAATGACGCAGAAATCTGAAAAATCGTTCCGAGAACAAAAAGAATCATCCGAAAAATCGATCCGAGAGCTAGGCGAACAAATGACGCAGAAATCTGAAAAATCGATCCGCGAGCTAGGCGAGCAAATAGACGAAAAACTAATACAGCAGACAAATAAGGTTGGCGGGTCGATGCAGAGAGTGTCCGATGGTGTCGCACAAAGAATGAGCGGTCTGGCAAGTGAAGTGAAGGGTGATATTATGAAGGAGTTGGGCCGTGCATTTGAACAAATCGATGACAGTCTGCAAGCCTTGGAACGGGCCAGGCGTAGTGGCGATGCCGAGTCTGAAGAAAGCGAAGAACGGGTACTTAGGAATTTCCAAGAGCTGAGGGAAGAATGCCAAAGGGAACACCAGCAGGTACTTTCGAGGGTCCAAGAAGCGGAAACGCATTGTCCCACGTCCGTTAGCAACACAATAGTGGACAACAGTCTAGCGATTCATGCGCTGGAACAGCAAGTAGAACGATTGAAGCAGACTGGGGCGGAGGACAAGAGACAAATACATGTTAAGATGAAACTCAGGGGAATATCCGATCTGTGGGTATTATGGGTCTGGCAAACCCAGGTCCCCAGCTGTTAGTAGCCTTGTTTCCGATTTTCTGCTTTCAGTGCTACTATCTATCTATTACTATTCTATATCTGTTAGTATAAATGAGGATCTCTTACTATAGTATGCGTGCTGTATGAATATTTTAAGATAGGAGAACTCTGAGAAAGGAATGAGTAAGCTTGGAATCTTGAAAACAGGATGCGATAATACGATTGTTGAACCATTGGCTTCCAATATGCGATGATATGTTAATATTGATGATATATGTCTTTTTTGTTCTTTATAGCTGAGTACGTAAAGTGCTGTCTGTGGATTTCGTAAGTATATTGATTCCCTTCAAGGTGAAAGAAGAATTGTGGTTTGTGTAATTTACGTGGCTCTGAAACATTATTGTGGTAGTCAAATACGAGCAGCTTTTCAGCAAATGGAGAATGGAACGGAAATATGGATCCTTTTTGTAGCTTTGATTGATGTTGAGCCAAAGCCTAAAAAATTATTCTGCGTTAATACTTGTCCTAGAAAAGCGACGTTTATGTGTTTTGCTGATGCTGTGAGCATTGCAGCTTACTGTTTTCGCTGGTGCGGGATGCACTGCAGCCTATATGATTTGTACTGAGGAAATTTCCCTCTTGAAGGTAGAGGATGATTAAATAATTTTTATTATGGGAACGAAGGAAAGCTTGGTTTAAGGTAATAAGGATAAAGCAAAACATTTGTCATTTAAACTACAGGAGGATTCGGATCTTTTGTGTCTGTTGTAAGTTCAATATGTTAAGATGATACTGTTTTACAGAATAGAGGTGACCACAATTTTGCCATTCATGAGAAATGAATCCAGAATAACCACCACAGGCGAAATAACTGATTTGGAAGCGAAAGGTAATGTAAAGAAGGAACGAAATCGCAGCAAAATGGGTAAGAAAATGTAATATAACCTGTATAATGCAAACATTTTTAACCTTCTCAGAGTCATCTGCGTGATTAATTGTTGTGATAACGTAATTTTAGGTGAAATTTTCTTACTGTTTTATGTGTGAATATATGAGTATGATAAATGTATAATTGCGAGTCTCTTTTCAGGTGTGCGAACTGGTATAAGTGTTTTGGCGTGTAAATAACCATTGTTCTTTTTAATGTGTATGTTTAAGGAAAGTTCTCCATATTTATCATGTGACAAGACGTATGCCGCGAGCGTCAAGAAGAGGACGAATTAGAACAATGTTGTAGTGGTGTAAACACTTTGTTGAAGTAGCATTGAAGTAGCTTATTGGCTTAACTAGTAGTGGATAGAAGTAGAATATTGAGTAATGCATGTTTATGGGTAGTTAGTTTGTAGAATAGACAACAGGTGTGCATGTATGTGTGTGTAAATAACATGTGAACCCTATGCTGTCCTGACCTATACTTGCACAAGGTATAATCCTATTCATTTTAGTGAATTAATAAATAGCATTTGATTTATTAAAACGTAAGTGAACCACATTAGTGATGTGGATTTAAATATTATATTGTCAGTTCATTAAAATTTTTACTTTTATACTGTCAAGTCATTTCACTTTTATTTTTTTTTTACATTGTCAAGTCATTTAAATTTTATTTTATATTGTCGATTCATCTAATTTTTTTTTATAAAAAAAAAAAAAAGAAATATTAAGTCTCACTTTGTTCTTAAAAATTGTGAAAGACAATACTAAGTGGTATTATGTATGACATTGTGTAATCACATAAGGATGATGAAAAATTTCTGTGAATGCAGTTGAGAACGTGAAAGCGAACCAGCAAAACTCTTAAGAGACAGCGGGAGCAGCCGGACTAGTTGTAAACTGGCGGGTTTCCCAACGGGACACGCTGTCATCCGGGCCACTTTGGGAGCGCGGCCGACAACAAAAGGAGAGTAAGCGGCAAACACTTTCCCTTGTACCTGGAGCTAATGGGCGGCCGCCCCGGGCGACCTTTCCTCGAGGCGATGACCTGAGATGGGCGAGCGGTCCACCGCGCGGAAATCCATCTGCTGGCAATGCACCACACGCACGCGACCGTGACGAGACGGCCGCGGTGAAACAACACAAGGGGCGTGGAGCCTTTTGGGAGGTACTGCCCAGAGAAACTTGCAGACGTCAACGATGCCTATCGACATTTCCTGATGGATGCCTACTGTCAAGCGACAGTAAATCTTGGTTCGATGTTCTCTGGTCGCTAAGGGTGGCACAAAAGAAGAGCCATTAAGTGTCATCCTTGCCCGAGAATATCAACCTGGCGTGTCAAACGAGGATACCGCACGAATTTGACAATACAAACATGGAACCAAATCGAGATGTACGTGACACGAGAGAAACTTCATGAGAGGGCAGAGACGGCGGGATCGCACGCAACAGATGGACAAAAATCCCTACTGACAGCTGCGGCGACGAACTCCCCCCCTTTCCCTTATATTGTGCCTCGGAACAGTGGAACTACTGAGTGTGTCAGTGAACAGTGATTATACGGTTCTTAGTCCAGTGCATATACGTGTGTTTCTGTTAGAGAAACTCTGACTCGTGTGTTTTGCAGGAGTTCGATTTATTGGTGTTTATTAGACTGACTCTTGTATTTTGCAGGTGTTCTATTTATCTTTTTTAGACTTTGAATCTTGTGTTTTGCAGGTGTTTTATTTATAGGTGTTTTTTTTTTTGTTTTAGATGTTGACTATTGTACTGTTTTATTTATCAATGTTTGTTTTTGTGTGATGTATTAGATTTGTGATATTTTGTTTCATAAATTCATTGCTGTGGCATTGCTTCGTTTATCAGTCAGATAGCTTTTTATTCTCATTGAACTGTGATCGATTAGCCTTTGCATGGGGCATATTTACTGTGAGGAACCCCTTAAGGGTAACAATCACATAATTATTGTAGTTTCAGTATAATGACACAGTGCTCATTGTTTGCTAGCTAATTGAAATATAGTAGAGTGATTAAATGAGTGCCACATAGTTATTTTAATTCTACAAATTATTAGTTTTATACGATATAGAATTTTTTTGCGATAACCACTTTGTAAAACATGTTTTTTCTCTTATCATTTTGTTGCTTTGCAGATTGTGCATTGTTATGTTCTGCTTTTTAATACCGATGTTATTTGATGTTCTTTTTTAATTGCTGTGGCACCTTTGCTATTTTCATAAATTTTGCTTGTTAATAAACAGTCATAAATTTTCCTGTGATCAGTTGGCTCTTGCAATGAGCAAATACTGGTGAACTCCATAAGGGTAACAACCAGAAATTGTTTTCATATTAATGACACAGGAACCATTGTTTTTACTTGCTGAGCGAATTAGGTCTACACTACCTTTTAAATAGGTGTCACAGTTTGTGTTTTTTTTCTGTTTGAAATTGGTAGATTCTAAAGATGTGTTGAAATTATTGTGTTTTAGCAAGTAGCTGGTGACCTTTTGCCTTTTCTTTATTTTTTTTTAGTTTAAGTAGGGTGTGAGAAGCCTGCTTGGGAATGTCCTAGCATGGCCAGAAAATTCCCTGCACAGTCTTTTCCCGGAGCGTTGGGGTTATGAAAGGTCTCTGTTAGATTCCTTTCATGTTTAATTTCTTAAATCTGTTGCCATTTATGGAATAAATTCCTCTTCTAAATGTACTGTGGCGTTTCTGACTATCTGGGAGGAGACTGAGCAGTGGAACGTGTTACTTTTACACATAAACAAGAACGATCTGTCACACTACTACACTTTAAAGCACAGTTTATATGTAATTCTTATATGTAATTCATGTCACACAGTCTCATACGGAACCTACATCCGCTTTCTTTTATATACTGTATATGATAAGATACTGTCATCCCCCTTCCCTTTTGTGTGAGAGGATGAATGAGCATATGTATTTCTAGTTGCATGCTTGAGGGTAGCAGACAAGGCTGTCTGCTAGAGAACAGTAGGACCAACGTCGGAACAGGTAGCTACGCTTCCTAAAAGCAAAGAGGTTTCTATTCTTAGTATGGTCCTGTCCGTCCGTTGTCATGTTGGTATAGGAAGCTGCCCCTCTGGCCACTTCCGTTGGTCTTTGTGAGCCACCCCTCAGGAAGCACGCTCGGAAGTAAGGCAGTTGCAGGGTGGCCGTGGCGAGCGTCTGAAGTGGTAAGATCTCCGGCTAAGCGCGTGTCTGTTAAGTCCGTAGGACAATGGATTTCTTAAGTTCAGCCTAACTGAAAATTTAATCACCTTGATTTCAGGTTTAGCTCTAAAATATCTAATGCTATCTTAAAGTGCAGCGGAGTGTAATTCTCGTGTTAAATTCAGATTATTTTGCGGTAGCTGCTTTGTTACTACTTTGTGAGTAAAGTGGAACCACGTGTTGATCAGTAACTCTAACTAAGTTCATCAATCTTAAATCCGAATGTGCGTGAGATTATAACGTCTCGTCTTGAGAATATTTTTTTTAATATAGCAACTTTTCTTTATGCTTTTCTTTATGTTCAACCCACGTGGGGTGTACTTTGCGAGACCAGTACCACGTGCTTATATAACTGTTTGACCCATCAGGTTAATAGTAAGACGTTAGTAACCAGTTCAAGGTTTTTCTTTTGTCAATTGCTTTTCGATCTAATGTATTTTAATCATCAAAATTATTGTGGAGTTGTACGCTTTGTGTAAACCAAGTTGACCACGTGGAGCATGTGGTGTAATCATCAAAGTAGCCCTCAGCTGTTCTTTTTGCGAAGACTTCACAAAGAGTTAATATGAATTTAGTATACCAGTGTGTGGTAATTACATGACGGACAGGATTGTGATATGAACGTAATTTCTTTGGGTAAAAACTGAATCTGTTGGTTGTGGTTAATTTCTTCTTGCTTATGTTTCAATGTTCTTCGTGTGTTATTTTATGAATGGAGTGTTGTATGCAGTTTCCCAAATCTTGGCTCCATATTTTATGTGTTCCGTAAGATTACAATCTCACATTCTTTTCAATCGTAAATAAGGCACCAGCTCAGTTATAACTCACGTATAATATGCTGAAATTTCAATGAACAATCTTAAAATAAATTTCCAAGTATAAACTGATTTCTTTCTTTTTATTTAAATTCTCCTTTTTATATATATATTTTACCGGTTTTGTATGACTATTAAAAGATTATCATTAGTGTTAGTCTGCTAAATATCTGATGAAACAGTTGCCCAGTAATCCACGGTTAATGTCCCCAGACAGATCACAGCTTTTACTGTCTATTAGCACCGATTACAGCATAGCAAATTAGAGTTACAATCTTACAAGTGAACCAACTTTTATTTAAAATGTGTTCAAATGCTTTATCACAATACCAGTCCACATATTTACGTCAATAATCAGTGTACCGCTAATTCCATTTTTAAGCTTTTGTGGGACAGGTGTAGCATTTCAACGTGGTATCGATCTGCCACTGGTGTTACTTTGTTACTAATTTTCAGTATCTTTTTCTCTTATCGTGCAACCCGAACCTGCGGTCATTCGAAGACGAAGTTCTAGAATTTTAACAACTTGTGCAACACAGGGCAGGTTTCAGATATTGGTATGCAATTTGCATTTTCAAAAATTCCATCCATCCACATCTTCAGTTGCGCTCCCTAACACCAACCTGGGATAATTACAACGTGCATTAATTTACTGTTACGATACTTATTTAGTGAGCGGAGTTGAAAACCTGTTCACAACGTACATACAGCCAGCTAAAAACCCATGACGTTTACAAATACCACCGATATTTAGTTATTCTCATGAAGCCACAGTCGAAGGCATTACCATCTGACAGCTGCCATACAATACAGCGGCGACAAACCAACGGCGCATGCAAATTAATTTGTCAATGAGCAGTGGCACGGTGGCACGGGGGCGGGATTCTTCAAGAAATGATGCCAGGCCAAGGGCCTTGTTGCTCTTGACCATATGTGATGTTGTCAGAATTCTGGAAATGATGATGTCATGGATTTGATGCATACAGCTGGATGCGATGATGGTGCGATTCCTGGAACACCGATTTTGATGACGGCCAATCGCGAATCCCTGACCTGTAATAGCAGAGAGCCTCTACTTCGGTTTCCTCCCCCATCCAGTAAATGAATGGTTTGAGCAGGGTGTAATTAACCTCCAGAAAGCAGAATTTTCTTTCGGTGCGGGGTATCGTTCTTTAGAACAAAATCGTGAAACCATGCTCTGTGTAGTTGTGCATCCTATGCTTAAGGTCTTGGTTCGATTCACACATCGCGCTGTCATTTCTCAGAAGCACGAACAGACCCTCTTCTTCTTTGGTAATGCCCACTGAATAAGACACGGTTGGACCGTGGTATCATACACACATTGAACGTGATATCCTTCCGCTATCTTCTAGAGGAGAGTCGTTGTAGACTGGATCATGACATGCGAAACTCTCCGCAAGTTGAATCTCTTATTAATAAACTTTCATATACGAGAAATTGTGTTTTATGAATGAGGCAGTTGTCCTGTAGGGTCACAAGGCATTTCTTATTATATTTGAACTTGAGATATTGTAAATATTTATGTTGGACTGGAATTCTAACTCAGATAAAGTCTTTCGCACCATTTGACCCCTTCGAGACGGCACAGTTCCATCGTTTCGTTGTTTCCAAAAGATTCCAAACTGCTCAATATCTCCACGAAACACATCTCTGGGTTCGGATCCTGGCCGGGCAAAAAAAGTATTCGAAGTTGAGGTATGAGAACACCAAACTGCAGGTGAAAAACAATTATGGTTTTAACTCACCTCCCCGCCTTTTCAAAAATGATTGATGGTGGTTTAGACACGCAGTCAGGCATAGAACCTTTTGTCATTTCATTTCAGGTTCCGACACGTCACTGATAATCACTGGTGAAACAGATTTCGACAGTCACCTCGCGTGTAACCAAAATCGATGATATGCGGAGGGTTTGACTCCTAGTCACCACAGACCTATTCGTCACTTTAGTTCCAGTTAAAACAAACGCACAGTTAGAAGTCGATAATGAAGCTGGACGTTGCCCTTCGATAGACAACACATACGTAATCATATATCTTGTGGAGATCATTTCGCAAAGTACAAAAATAAACAGTGCATTTCGCAACGACTTCATTATGCTTATTCTTTAGAATTACACGGCAAATGATCAACTGAGAAGAATATGTATTCCGTGGAGTACTACCTAGTACCAGCGGCGCCTCGTAGGTATACGTTGTGGGTTTTCACATATTTTTAAATACAAATAAATACACAGTGCGAAGTTATTAACATCTGGTGTATAACAGTTATTCTTATCAACATATTTATACAACTTCAGCTGCTGTCAATAATAATAATAATAATAGTAATAGTAATAATAATAATAATAATAACAATGTTATTAATATTGATAACATTAATAATAATAATAATATCCATGACTTCTTTGAAAAGAGGAATAATTGTTTATGTAGAATTTAGTGGTTTTATACATAATTAAGTACAGTGTATGACAAGAACGAAATAATGTTTAAGCTTTCGCTACTCTCCATTTCGCATTTTTGTGTAAGTAGGAGTTTTCGTGCTTTTTTATTTTTCGGAGAAATGTACAAGATTCCTAATTCATGTATTGGTTAACGAATTAATTTACAGGCTGAAAATCAGAGTTTCTTACTTTACACCATCACAACAACTTACGCTTGTTATACACTTCTTTGTCAAAATTTCGCTTGTAATCACACTTATTTGATTTCATCATTTTCTCAGACAATGTGTCTGTTCTGGGAGGCCCTACTTTATTTGCGGGTGATTTTTCCTGGTAATTTCCTTTTCTATTAGCGCTTAATACAGTTTCAACAGAGATCATGTTGACACATCACAGGAAAGTCGATTCCTGCACAGTAAACAATGAACTTCAGACACGAACTCCCGTTTGCGGAAATTCTTAAACTCAAGTAGTACTATCTACCAACAAGGTTACTTGACTAGAATACCAGTGAGTTGCTGAAAGCCATATGGACCAAAGGCACACCCTCTTCGAACCCCCAGCCCCACCCCATATTTAACTAAATATCAGAGAAATCAGTGAAACAGCCTTTCGTCAATGTTCATATACACGTTCAATGTTGGCTTACAGTACAGATAAACGTGACCCTCTATAAGATCAACAGCTATTAGAAGTATGAATAAATGATACACTCTCATAAGTCACGATGGTGCGCTTTATGGTCCTCAGCGCCTCAAATGGATTACTGTATGATAAAATCCAAAACTTAAAGTAATTTAGCTCATTCAGAATCTCACAAAATAGGTTTGTATATAAGAAAAACTATACCATATACTGATGATCGATTTAATTTTACTATACAGTGAGTGAATTTTGCTATTTGTAGCTCATGCTTGTGTAGCAGGATTTAGGCAGTGTGGTACCATCGTGTGGCATTAACATAACCCTCCCGCAGGAGGTTCGAGTCCTCACTTGGGCGGGTGTGTGTGTGTTATTCTTAGCCTAAATTAGTTTAAGTAGTGTGTAAATCTAGGGACCAATAACCTCAGCAATTTGGCCATTAGGAATTTACACACATTTGAACATTTTTGAGCATTGACATAAACTTGTAATTAAGTGGTAACGGCTCGCAAAACACGCTACGAGCCGCACACATTGTTTATCAAATCCTTAAGTACTTGGCCCATAAGGCAATTACGTCACGTCAGTTGCGCATGCGCAGAAGCTGCTTAAAACGTGCATGGGTGAAGGTGTGCTCACAACCATGATGCCAAATTTCACCGAGTCTAGAGGGGTAATGTTGCACATCACAGTAGACTTAGTGCCATGCATTTCAGATTACCGAATCTATATTACGTTTAAGAGCATTCAAAGAAAAATAGTCAATAAATCCGCAAGGTATCAAAAGTTAGGGTGTACACGTGGTCTTGTGCTCTTACACAACAGCCACCACTTCCTAGTACCAACTAGAAGAATGACTGGCGCCTCCAGGCAGTCTAATTTAGTTCACACAGAGTCTTTCACATTGCAGGCGAATACATGCTGACTAACTGTGCACATAACAGAGACTCGAAACTAGTTCTCATGGCTTCTTGTGCAACTGCCTGCAGTGATGAATATAATTCCTGAAATCGTTTTTCGGTGAGTATAAATAGTTCTGTAAGATTGTAATATCTTTTTTCCAACCTTCTGACTTTTCGACTGTAATTAATAGCCTAATATTAGAAATTCCTCTTATTAGTTTTCACCGGGTCAGATCCTTCGAGAGTTTATTTACTATGCCAATGATTTACACCGGTGAAAGGATTTTTGTGACCGTGACAGTATGTAATGGCAAGGTACTGGACTATTTTTCAAATTCTGGAAAGATTGTTAATGAGAGGAAAATAAAAAAAAACAAACAGGAACTGAAACTTGGTTCTAAGGTTCTACTAGTGATCAAGCAAGCTGTAATTACTTAGAAATAAACTGTCCCAGCCTAAGTAGGCAAAGCTGTACTCAGTACTGCCATGATTCATAAAGGAAGTTAACTATGTGGGTTGACTTAACGTGATACTAAACTTCTGTTTTGTCGATAAGATATAGGACAGTAGCACAATTTAGCAAGTAACGTTCCAGTGAATTGACTAGAACTACACAGGAGAAGTATTAATGTGTTTAGGCAACAACTGGCTGTCAATAACACATACTATATGTACATTACGATAGGAACTTGATGATAATTATAGGTAAATGATTACTAACAGTGGAACAGTACTGACATGGGCAGGAGGTTCTTTTGTCAGTTTAATTATTGGTAATTATCACTACTGAAATATTCGTGAAGTAATTGTATCTTTTATACTAATTATTATTTGCATTCTCAATAATATTCACCACCTTATATTAATTACTCAAATGGAATATGTGGAACCTTGATCTAGTACAGTTTGAATAATTGCAGCCAGCTGTTAATTGTTGATTGCTATTATTGTTACATGACATTTAAATTTGGCTCAACTACTAGCATGGGGACCCGGAAACTAATTTGTCGGTAGATTCAGATCGTGGTTGAACACTTTAGTCACAACAGAAAATGGTAAACACCGTTGGTTACATTACACATGAAATTGTAATCATTATTATTTCAATTAAATGTAACTGTCCATTCATGAAAACTACGTGGAGTATTTCAAATCTTATACTCACTAAATAATTGTGTTCCTTACAACTCCACAAAACTTACTAACTTTCAAATGAAAAATAATTGCTTTTAATTTCAGTAAAATAGGAAACTCGGATTCAGCGTAGTACTTGGGATAGGACCCTGTCTAGGTAAATGACAAAGGATAAAATACGGTGGCTCAAAACCGAGTTTACAGAACACAAAATTATTATTGAAAACGAGACCATACGACTGGCTCCATGCAATTATATAGTTCTCAACTGATAATGTGAGATGAAAATTGTGGCACCGTCGATCTCCTGTGCTGTTCAAAAACGGGCGGCCAAAGAATCCATGGCTCTTTGTGTGTAACAAGCACTGGAAACCCTCTTCTTAGAGTCGGATTTGCGTAATACAGAGTTAACCAAAGTGTACCATGAATAATGAGCCACATTACATCCGTATCCGAGTCTTTATTATATAATCTTGCAGTTCTCCTTGCCACTCTTTGCCTGCTAGCCACCGACTGACACATGCCACACAGGAGGCCTGCAGTTCGACCGCCAAGATCCACCTTTTCTATTCCCGCCTAGCATGTCCGTTGAGGAGGACTTCTCTCCAAGTTTGACATGATTACAAACTTACTTTCCCAATGTATGTAACAATGTTACAATTAAATTTTTATCTTTTAGGTTTCTTTACAGCACATTACTTTTGAAATTATATTCAAAGAATAATTACAATTTCATAAATTATCACAAGTAAGAAATAAAACAGTTACATCGATGTTACATCAAGGAGCATAATTATACGGAAGCCACATTAAGTAAAGAGAGAAAAATATTTTTGCGATTCTTGAGTTTCTCCCGGCGTATTTGATAATCAAAATATCCACGGATGTGCTGCCGGTCTATAGTGTCCAACGGGCACAATATTTCGGCGATCATACATGTCGCCATCATCAGGTGAACTGACGGACTGAGCTCCTGTGAACGCGCCGGCACGGAGATCCGTGAGATACTGGGACAGCGTTGTTAGAGAGGCCATCGAAATTCGCACCAATGACGACCTCATAAACCGTGACTGTGGCTATAATCTTAGCAAGGTTTGGGAACCAGCGATTGGGTTAATCAAGAGTACATCGAGCAAACGTATAGTTGTGACGACCACGGCGGACAGAGCCATCACTCCGACGTCATCTCAGACGCCGTCGCAATCTGTTCCACCGCGCGACCGTGGCGCGGGGCGCGGACGGCGGAGGGAGCGCGCCGCGGGCGGAGGGTATTTAAATCGGCCGCCGCCGCGACCGAACCCAGTTCCCTCTGAGCAGCCATAGCGTACGGATCTCCGTGCCGGCACGTTCACAGGAGCTCAGTCCGTCAGTTCACCTGATGATGGCGACATGTATGATCGCCGAAATATTGTGCCCGTTGGACACTATAGACCGGCAGCACACCCGTGGATATTTTGATTAAAAATATTTTTGATTAGACCCCTCTAGGTAAAATCGATGACTGTTTTGCAGTAATATGCAGGGACAGTAGCCCACTCCTTTGAGCAATAACAATGCTAGCAATGCTGTGAACCAAATAGCAAATGCAAAAAGTCAGCAGCCAAGAAAAGATCTATTCTAATATGTGCATAAATGCATTAATATTGCAGAAATAAAAGAATTTTTTTAAATACACTAACGGAGTTAATATTAATCCTACAGATGTAAATGTGACTGGTTTGTATCATTGTATTTCAGTGGATTCCAAAATCTGCAGGAAACTAAACAGGAATTGATGACTTAGGAGGAGTGTTAGGATTCCTGCTGGTCTCTTTATATAATTTTATCTTAGTAATCTTACATTCATAGTTGAACAAGATTGTTAAAGTTAGTTACACTTTCGTTGACGCCTAACGTTGTAAAAGCGATAACTGTTTTTGCCAATTATTCGAAGGTGTGCATCATGTCCGCAGCACTGAAACTTTCCTGTCGTCCGCACTTTGCCGGCCGGTGTGGCCGAGCAGTTCTAGGCGCTACAGTCTGGAACCGCGCGACCGCTACGGTCTCAGGTTCGAATCCTGGCTCGGGCATGGATGTGTGTGATGTCCTTAGGTTGGTTAGGTTTAAGTGGTTCTACGTTCTAGGGGACTGATCACCTCTGATGTTAAGTCCCATAGTGCTCAGAGCCATTTGAACCATTTTACTTCCGCACTTTGGAGATTCGTTAGCATCGCGAGATATCACGCTCGCGGCCGAGGTCGAAATCAAGAAACTCGACGATAGACGACGCGCAAGGCAAATTAGGCGACGTACTGCTCCTCAAATTTATCGGATTATTGGCGGTCCAGAATTAATTTTATGCTCTGCTACACTATCAAATTGAAATAATTGACCCCTCGGGCACGGTTCAGCTTCTCTCAACGCCAAACTCAATAGCTGAAATGCCGTAGCTGACTAAGTACTTTCAGGACAGGTTCAGTGACTCGACCACTGGCCTGGAATATGTTCACCGCTAACGATTCAGTATAGCGCCGCAAACTGTTCACTGCCACCGTTAATTATTCTCACAAAACAACCGGAATGCTGTTCAAGGTCAGAAGGGAAAGGGCCAGACGTATCATACTCAAATATGCACGCAAATCAATGTATCAGTTACCCCTAGTCACTCTCATCCATCACCACATCCAGCTAGCTAATCGCTCCACTCTCTATTCTGAAGACAGAAGTTTAGTATCACGTTAAGTCAACCCACATACTTAACTTCCTTTATTAATTATGCTAGTACTGAGTACAGCTTGTTGGATAACAAGCCTACACTCACTAACGCACAACACTAGCTGAGAAAAACAGGACAGTGCCTAAGCAGAATTTTTTGCCCGCGCCTGTGACCACACTTAGGATTCTCTGTCTTCCGTAGTGGAATAAGTAACTTGATTGATCACTAAAAAAAATGGAAGGTCCCATGCCAGAGTGAACCAACTACAAATTTGGAAATTTTACGTTTCCTGTGGCAAAGGATGTAAAATGTCATAAATATTCATGTGGTATAACCAGTCAAACTATGGTTTGACCATGAGGGATATTTTACATATTGTCACTTCTAGAATATCGCAGATCTACAGTTATTTCTGGTGTAAAAGGGAACCAAGTCCAGCTACAAGATGGCGGACCATCCTGTAGACTGAAGTTCACACGAATCAAATAACAATCATGTTAATGTTGAGTGGAATTCTCAGGCCAATCAAGTAGTGAAGATACATTTTACTCTTTGAACTACATAAACTTGGTTAAAAATGTGTAAAATGCTGTGGCCGTGCGGTTCTAGGCGCTGCAGTCTGGAACCGCGAGACCGCTACGGTCGCAGGTTCCAATCCTGCCTCAGGCGTGGATGTGTGTGATGTCCTTCGGTTGGTTAGGTTTAAGTAGTTCTAAGTTCTAGGGGACTAATGACCTCAGAAGTTGAGTCCCATAGTGCTCAGAGCCATTTGAACCATTTTTGTGTAAAATGCTGTCTTGTGGCGTTCAGTTAAGTGGATCTGTAGTCGTATGCAAAAGTAAACTGACTACATGAGTATATGTACTGCCTTCTTTGGGGGAGTAAAGTGAGAACTGTGTCATGAAATACACGCAACAATGGATGGAGACATCTTTTTGATCGATTATTATAGCCGCTTCGAACTTTGTCAACCTCAGGAATGTAGCTTCAGCACTTCAGCATGGGAAAGTGCGAAAAATCAACGTTTTGAATGAGCGTCTATTGTCAAACTTTATTTAGCTTCTACGCATGCTATGTTGGCTTCGTACAAAAGGAGAACACGTGTGCTGCAGGTTTACGTAACGAAAAATTTTGAGAGATCTAATGAAAATATGAAGGCGAAGCACAAGAAAGGCAATAAAACAAGCAAAGTCAACAAACAAAAATTCGATGTAGCGATGATGGAATACCTCCCGACGGGGAACACAACTTCCAGACCCAGTGAGGGTGGACGTTCATTGACAGAGTTCTCAAAACGTATCACGAACTTGTCTAAACCTTAGGCGTTACAGTCATCAGAATCAAGGGCAGAATGCAGAAATTTTCGTTGTCGATTTCCTGCTCCCGCTAGAAAAGCTTCTATAACGTACTACATCCTGGCCGGAGTTTTAGAAATTTTTCAGCAGAGGGCGTCCTTAAAGTGAGCTTAATCGGTTCAACGACCATCTGCCACGTCCAGGAAATATGTTACAGTGCCAGTATCGTAATAATTCTGATTGAGATTTGGAAACGAGTAATTTTTGTTTATTGAAAATATGGAGAGCAGCGTTAAAATTTGCTTCCTTGAATGGTTTCTGTTCTCTCGGATATTCCACGAATTCATATAATTCATTCGCCTCAATGGGAAATGAATCCACCGCCTTCATTGCGGACGCACAATGACGTTGGTCCTCCTGCGGGAATCTCAAATCAGAGAGCGTGGACGACATCGATGGGAATTGCAAACAGTTGGTGCTAAGTAGGAATGTGGATCGGCCGGGAGGCGTGACAACATAATCCACGCAGTTGCCAGAAAAACTGTCCAGGTGGAGCAGTGGTTAGCGCAATTGCGCGGCAAACAGGAGATACTGGTTTCGAATCCCGGACTGCCACATACTTTTACGCATCGCCACTGTTTCTGCATAAAGTAATAATGCAGCAGAATCAACAGTTCCCATCTTTTCCTTTCTCCACCCTCCTCCCTCTATTTACATAAAGTTCACTTCGCCGTGGCTATTGAACATTACATACAACAACAGAGTACTTCAGTTTATAGTAGAAATCAAACAGTGGAAAAAAATTTGTACTGGCATTGCGTAGTCACGACACTCTATTCCCATACTTCAAACTGAGTTTAATTCCTTTCTCGATTTGGCGCAACCTACCTCTTCTGCGGTAGTACCACTGAGTCCAGAAGAGGCATTTTTTCTTTCCTCTGCATAATTCTAAAACGACATGAAATTGTTCTTCATGTATTACCACAGCATTTGATGGCAAATTAATGTTCTGATCAGCATCGAAGATTAGGCTTTTCAGCCTCAGAATTGTTCATGTCATTTCTTTACAGTACTTTTAAACGATTCTCTCTCCTATTAGCTTATTACACTACTGCCCATTAAAATTGCTACACCAAGAAGAAATGCAGATAATAAACGGGTATTCATTGGACAAATATATCTAGAACTGACATGTGACTACATTTTCACGCAATTTGGGTGCATAGATCCTGAGAAATCAGCACCCAGAACCACCACCTCTGGCCATAATAACGGCCTTGATACGCCTGGGCATTGAGTCAAACAGAGCTTGGATGCCCATGCAGCTTCAACACGATACCACAGTTCATCAAGAGTAGTGACTGGCGTATTGTGGCGAGCCATCATTGACGTTTTCAGTTGGTGAGAGATCTGGAGAATGTGCTGGCCAGGGAAGCAGTCGAACATTTTCTGAATCCAGAAAGACCCGTACAGGACCTACAACATGCAGTCGTGCATTATCCTGCTGAAATGTAGGGTTTCGTAGGGATTGAATGAAGGGTAGAGCCACTCTTCCTAACACATCTGAAATTTAACGTCCACTGTTCAAAGTGCCGTCAATACGAACAACAAGTGACCGAGACGTGTAACCAATGGCACCCCATACCATCACTCTGGGTGATACGTCAGTATGGCGATGACGAATACACGCTTCCAATGTGCGTTCACCGCGATGTCGCCAAACGCAGATGCAACCATCATAATGCTCTAAACAGAACATGGATTCATCCGATAAAATGACGTTTTGCCATTCGTGCACCCAGGTTCGTCGTTGAGTACACCATCGCAGGCGCTCCTGTCTGTGATGCAGCGTGAAGGGTAACTGCAGCCATGGTCTCCGAGCTGATAATCCACGCTGCTGCTAACGTCGTCGAACTGTTCGTACAGATGGTTGTTGTCTTGCAAACGTCGCCATCTGTTGACTCAGGGATCGAGACGTGGCTGCACGATCCGTTACAGCCATGTGGATAAGATGCCTGTCATCTCGACTTCTAGTGATACGAGGCCGTTGGGATCCAGCACAGCGTTCCGTATTACCCTCCTGAACCCACCGATTCCGTATTCTGCTAACAGTCATTGGATCTCGAGCAACGTGAGCAGCAATGTCGCGATAAGATAACCCGCAATCGCGATAGGCTACAATCCGACCTTTATCAAAGTCAGAAACGTGACGGTACGCATTTCTCCTCCTTACACGAGGCATCACAACAACGTTTCACCAGGCAACGCCGGTCAACTGCTGTTTGTGTATGAGAAATCGGTTGGAAACTTTTCTCATGTCAGCACGTTGTAGGTAATCGCCACCGGCGCCAACCTTGTGTGAATGCTTTGAAAAGCTAATCATTTGCATATCTTCCTGTCGGTTAAATTCCGCGTCTGTAACACGTCATCTTCGTGGTGTAGCAATTTTAATGGCCAGTAGTGTACTATTACAACTTTAGTTGTCCTAGTATTAGATATCTCTTGGACTTCACTCCATATTTGTCAATTGTACAGGGTAGTCATAAAGTCTGAAGAGACTGCAAGGGTGTGCCAGAGACGTTGTTGCCAAACGTGTTACTCGTTTGGTTTCTTAAAACCAAAAGAGCGAGCGATTCAGAAATTTGGACGGTATTAAAGATCGAACCTGAGCCAAAGGCTCATTGTGATTTATCGCCTTTGTTCTAAGTGGGGCATACCCCAGCTTTATTCCATTCATCTGGCACATGACTGCTCAGCCAGCAAACGTTGATAAAATTTAAAAAAAAACCTATATTTTAGTTGATCAAATGTATATTTAATCATCTCCATTTTTTATGTTATCAGTGCCCTGCGATTTTTTGCATTTTTGTTTCGTTTATCACATTTTGTTGTTCTTCCATTGTTATCTGATCTACAGAGTCACTGATGTTTATTTCTGGATCATCTTCATTATCGGTACACGGACTTTTCAGTTACTTTAACCATTTCCCTTCGGATATTACATTTAATTACGTAGTGACTCGTCTTGTTTATTCAAGTGCTTTATAATTTTCTACCTATGTTTTTTCTGTGACGAGTAACACATTATGTCTGACTAACAGATCGGCCTAAATTTTCCCGTTCAATTTTTCAAATTTCTTTCTTTACGAATACAGATTTATTTTTACTAGGTAGTGACAAGATTTTTAAATATACTTCATCTTTTTCTTTTATTAGCTTGCTGATATGGACATTCAAAATCGTTACTCACCTTTTAGAACACTTCTTTTTTCTCATTCCTATTGCTTCAGCGGCGTTGAACGTTATAATTCCTTTAATAGTAATCCATTCTCAATTTATGCTGATACCTACTGGTTTCGTTTGACATTTTTCGTTTAGTCTCTTCTGGTATATCATATGACACTATATTCTTGAAGTACATACACCTTATAAGTTACTATATCGTAATGGGTTTTTACACATGGTTTCACGGTTTCTCCACATTCTTAAATAAATTATACCATTTGTTACTACAAAGTTATCTGATGATACATCCAAGGTTCTGCCCACTCTAGTGTCCTTTATTCTCACCTCTGATTTTTAATTCGCTAGAGTATAGCCTATTACTGAAGCTGTACCTCGATCTACCCATGTAAATTTATGGGTGTTACAGTTTTTTGAAAATGAGTTCATACAAAGGCAATTTTGACATATGTACTCTCTCAACTTTAAGAACAGCATAGGGCAGCGTATATTCTGTAGTGTCGCCATAGCGTGCTATGTATGCACTTTCGTACACAGTATACAACTGTACCTCTCTCTCTCTCTCCCGGTCTGCCTCTCTCCTTCTCACTCACTCAGTTACTCTCTCTCTTTCTCTCTCTCTCTCTCTCTCTCTCTCTCTCACACACACACACACACACACACATACAGATATACATGGTATTTATGTCAGGAACAAGCCGAGATGCTGTTTGTGTATGGCGAAGCACAACTGTAACAAAACAAGTACCCTCATAGACGCCAATCACATCACACTACATGTCAAGCCCTTTTTGGGCGTTTGTGTGATTATGAATCATTTTAGACAGGGGATTATGGACTGTGCACACATCACTTTTGGAGAATCGGGTTCTACAGGATATCGAGACAAACCCCAGTGCAAGTAAGCTCTGCGCAAGCAGCCTAGCAACATAGGGCAACCTGAAGCATGATTATTTGTATCCTACTTGACAGCCTTTACAGTCCATATCACCTGCAATGAGTGCAAACGTTATCAGCCGCAGATTTCCTTCTATGGGAAGATTTTGTCGTTGGCTTTTGCACCAGACCATCATAATTAGGATTTCTATCATTAGTCCTCCACACCGACAAAGCACCCTTTACTAGAAGTGACATCATCAACCTGTATAATAGTCATCTGTGGGCTACAATCCTTGGGGAATGGTTGGGGCGTCTCATCGGTTTGTCATCAGTGTTTGGGCAAGGATTCTTGGCGACCACATTCTTGGTCTGGTTGTTATTCCAGAATTCCTTGACAGAGGAATGTAAATGGTTATCATGTGGACTACTCTGCGTGGCCTGCTTGGATATGTGCATTTGGCAGTGCGACAGGTTATGTGGTTTCTGCGTGACGGAGCACCGCCCCATGTCCGCCTTACAAGTCGCTGACACCTCAACAATATCTTCCCTGGATGTTGGATAGCATGCAGAGACCCTTTAGCATGGCCTGCTACATCACCAGGCTTGGAACTCTGGGATTTTTACTTTTGGGGCCATCTGAAAAGAATTGTATATACTGAACGTTACTGATGTGCAGATGCCTGTGGCAACAGTCAGAGAGAGGGCCGAAATATGCGAAAGAGTGCGGAAATCCATGATGCGACGTGTGAAATTGTTGTGATGTGAAAGTAATGCAGCTCTATACTGTGGGCTGGGACGATTTGTTGTCTTTGCATGCACACCGTCCATTTCTAGACACATATTCATAGGACGTTTTCTCCACCATTTCCAGGCAGGAATCCGTCTCTGCAGTTTCTTGATTTAATTAATGTTCACGCTGTTATAAAGCAATGTTTTTCCTTTCTTGTCATTTCATTGCCCTTACTGTATATGGACCGGTTGGAGATGGTTTGTCATCAGCTACAAGTCGCTGCTCTTCAGATGCTTCAGATGAAAAGAAAATCCTTTTGTTGTACGAGTATATATATATATATATATATATACAAGTCGCTGCTCTTCAGATGCTTCAGATGAAAAGAAAATCCTTTTGTTGTACGAATATATATATATATATATATATATATATATATATATATATATATATATATATATATATATATATATATATACAGTAAGGTCGAGTTGTTAACCTTGACGGAACGAAATGTGTCAAACACTACGCATAACAATAAGAAACAGAAAAACACATGTTCAATATTTTTAAAAATGTAATTAGGTGATACCAGTATTGAACCTCTGCCCCTCCCACATGAGACTGGGGGAGGGCGGCAACTTTGAAATCTTAAACAGGAACATCTCATTTTTATTTTAGAAACAGACTATAGGTACAGGAAAATATACCAAATTTTTGTATGTAAAAGTTTTATTTCGTGCAGTACACGGCGCTGCTATCGACGAGCGACGCAATTGAATTCGAAAACTGTCTAGAGGAAAATCTTTGGAACAAAACCATAAAAACAGTTTTACATAGCAAGTGACTTAGTGTTTTGCAGTTTTCTCTGTGTAGCTATCTCGAAACAACCATCCATTAATTCATTTTTTGACTTGATCTCACTGTGTGCATATCGTCCCTCATAGGTTCCTTCATAACTTGACTGTGTTATTAGTTACAATGCAGTTTGTTACGACGGAAGATAAAACTGAAACGGTGTACGGTTATGGGGAATGTGGTAGGAATGTCGATAATACTGTAATCCTTCATGCACAATGTTTTCCGAACAGCTTGCGATCACTTGCACCTTTTTGTTGATTTGTTCGACATTTTACTACCGAGGGAACTGTACAACTGTTGAAATGAAACCGTTAAATAACAGTTACTGTGAAGAATAATGAAACTGTGACATTAGATGTCACAAGTCACAACACCCGCAGTGGCATCAGGCTGTTTAAGTGGGGAATCGGGGGTCAGCTGCCAGACACTGGGGTCATGTGTGTGTGAGCTACGTTTGACGCGCTCGCGCGTGTGTGTGTGCGTGCGTCTGTCGTCTATTTTCGACAAAGGCCCTCTTGGCCGAAAGCTTATGTTGTGACAGTCTTTTTGTTGTGCCTATCTGCGATCCCGCATCTCCGCTGTATGGTGAGTAACAACTTTCTTTCTCATAATATTGTTACATTCCATCTTGGATTTTCCATTGTTTTGATCCTAAATTGGTCAGACTACTGTTATATGCAATTGCAGGCTTTCTCGGCGTATTTCAGCTCTGAAGTCTTCACGGGTTATCAGTCGAGTGGCGTCGTCTTCTACACGTAGCGTTTCAATGGATTGCGTATCGATCATCTTCAGGCTGAAGATGATGGATACACAATCTATTGAAACGTTGCGACTAGAAGACGACGCCACACGGCTCATAACCCGTGAAGATTTCACAGCTGGTCAGACTACTGTTAGCTGAATTATGAAATGTAGAAAATATCATCCGATTCATACATCCCTCCATAGGGAATTATTTCCAGAACCGAACAACATTTTTCCAATGATCGCTAAAGCCAATGCAGAGAGAGAACTCGATTTCTTTGATCGACGTTCTCTGAAAAGTCGACCTTCACGAACCGCAGAGCGATTAATCAACACAGAATGCATTATTGTAATGTGAAAAGCCCACACTGCTTACGCCAAGCTGGGCATCAGCATCAGTAAAATGTGAGTGTTGGGCGTGGCGGAACTGGTGACAAACTCATTGGTCCATTCTTTATCGATGGCTCTTGAAAGGGTACTAAATATTTAGACTTTCTAGGTGGATAGTCTTGCAGTAATGTTTGCACACATTTTCTTGGACTTTGCGACAAACAGTGTGGTTTCAACATGATGGCTGTCCACCACATTATTCGATAGGAGCATTGGAAGTTCAAATGGTTCAAATGGCTCTGAGCACTATGGGACTTAACATTTTACGTCATCAGTCCCCTAGAACTTAGAACTACTTAAACCTAACTAGCCTAAGGACATCACACATATCCATGCCCGAGGCAGGATTCGAACCTGCGACCGTAGCGGTAGTGCGATTCCAGACTGAAGAGCCTAGAACCGCTCCGCCACACAGGCCGGCGCACGAGCAGTATTAGACAGTGTTTTCAGTCGTCAGTGGTTTGGAAGAGAAGCTGCAAGGAAGGCCTCTAACACCGACAGACCTCGTCTGCAGTGTTTTTGAAGAGTGCAGTTTATAATGAAGTGCTGAAAATTTGCGGTAACGTGATTTAGCTTATCACCAAAGCATGTTGGCAGATTACATCGGAAGCGCTTGTCTGTTCTGTTGAATCACTGGATGTGCTGGTAAATATGTGCATGAAAACGTATGACGGAAGAAAATTAAAAAGTTACAAAATGTATCAATAGATGGTGCTGTAAGCATCATAATTTAATAGTGGTTGACTACGAATGACAAATGAACAATACAACAATGCCTAAGGTGGACGTTTGACATTAAACAAACTGTACAACTCAGTTTGCATGGGCGTACAGGTGTGATACTGTTAGTTATGTAAGCCTATGCAACACGGCAAGGTCATATCACATCGGATGGGAAAAATCGATTTTTAACTGTCCTGAGGCCAAAACGGCACAAAAAGCATAGCTCACATCGGTTTTTAATTGTCCTGAGGTCAAAAACCGCAGAAAAAGCATCAATCACATTAGTTTATAATTGTCCTTAGGCCAAAAATCGTATAAAAAGCATTACTCACTTCGATTTTTAATTGTGCTGAGGCCAAAAACAGCATATAAAGCATCAATCAAAATCAAATTGGATAATTAATTTCCGTGTGACTGGAGCAAAACGTTTTCAATAAGCGGTCCACTGTTTTCTGCAACAAGTTGAAATCGAGAAACAGCATGTTCCACAACTGATCGAAGTGTTTCCAGGGAATCTGTTTTGGAAATCGTTATGAAATTCAGTATTCGACGATCCACAATGCCAAGAGTATGCCGGAAATACCGAATTTCAGCTAATGTCTCTCAGCACAGACAACGCAGTGGCCGACAGCCATCACATAACGACCGAGAGTAGTGACGTTTGCGTAGAGTTGACAGTGCTAACAGACAAGCAACATTGCGTGAAAAAAAGAAAGAAAAAATGGAAATTAGCGTATGGCATCGCTGGCCGGGTGGCCCCTTTTCTTGGAAATGCGACCGTCAAGTGGAAGTCTTATTTCATTCGACGCCACATTGGGCGACTTGCGCGCCGGTGATGAGGAAGAAATGATGATAGGGACAACACAACACCCAGTCCCCGAGCGGCGAAAATCTCCAACCCGGTCGGGAATCGAACCCTGGCCCGCTTGCATAGGAGGCGAGCACGTTACCGCCCAGCTAAGCAGGCGGACACTTCGTGAAATAACAGCAGATATCAAAGTGGGACGTATTAATTAGGACAGTGCCGCGAAATTTGGTGTTAATGGGTTGTGGCAGCAGACGATGACGCGAGGGCCTTTGCTGAAAGCACGACACCACCTGCAGAATATCTCCTGGGCTCGTGACCACGTCAGTTGGGCCCTCGACAACTGGAAAACCGTGGGCTGGTCAGATGAGTCTCGACTGAAGTCGGTAAGCGCTGATGGTAGTGTTCTAGTGTTGTGCAGGTCCCACGAAGCAGTACACGTAACTTGTAAAAGCTGGTGTTGGATCCATAACGGTGTGGTCTGTGTTTTCATGGTTTGCATGGAATATACTGGGTCATCTGGTCCAACTGAATCGATAATTGACTGGAAACGGTTATGTTCGACTACTCTGAGACCATTTGCAGCCATTCTTGTGATTCATGTTCCCAAAAAACTATGAAATTTTTGTGGACGATGATGCCATTTGGCACCGAGCGACGATTGTTCACTATTGGTTTGAAGAACGATCTGGATTATTTAAGCGAATGGTTTGGGCACACTGATCGCCCGACATGAATCCCATCGAACATTTGTGGCACATAGTCTGGAGGCTAGCTCGTGCACAAAATCCTGTACCGACAACACTTCCGCAGTTATGGACGGCTATAGAGGCAGTATGGTTTAACATTTCTGCAGGGGACTTTCAACGGCTTTTTGAGTCCATGCCAAATCGAGTTGCTGGACTATGTTGCGCAAAAGAAGGTCCTACACGATGCTAGGACGTAACCCGTGACTTTTGTCATCTCAGTGTAATTCCTAAAAACAAGGACTCTGTAGGTGTGAGGTGAGAGGGCACACCTCGAACGGCCACCAAAATATTGAACATGACTGGTTTTCTTTTTCTGAGCCAATGCGTTTGACCCAAGAAAATACCGTTCTGGAACTCAGTTGTGCCATTTGTTAATTACAGCACTATCTCTTTCACAACAGCAAAAGCGTTACGTATGAAAGTTACATATTTTTTAGTGGAATTTGAATCTACAATAAAAACGAGATGTTCCGAATTTCGAGGTTACGAAGTGTGGCAAGAGGGGGGGGGGGGAGGGGGGGAGGGTATAACATTCGTATCGCCGGATAGCATGTCTATAAATGTCTATAAATGACGTAAGTCTGAAGTTCCATCAGGGTTGTCACCAATGAGGCTGTTGTGTACTGAGAAATCGTGACGCTAGAAAATTGTACCGAAGTACTGGAAAACCGATAGAGAGTAAGAGCTTGGTGCAAGGAATGGGAACTGACCTTCGAGATAGACAAATGTAACGTGTTGTGAATACATCATCTGAAAGATCGTTTATTGTGTGGCCACATAATTGTAGAACAATCATTGGAAGCGATTAATTTCTTAATATACCTATGAGTATGTGTATGGAGCGATTTTAAGTGGAACGACCTCGTAAAATTAACGTGAGTAAGCTAGATGCCAGAGAGACTGATTGGAGAAATCTTCAAGACGTGTAGTTCATCAACAAAAGACTGGTCATCAGGAAGTTTATGCCTCAACCTCTCTTCTAATTGCCGGACAAATGTGGGTAGTGAAAATATTCCGCCACCAGTACTCGAACCAGCCGAGCGACGAGCGCCATCATACAGGCTTGCGTTAGCGACCTAGACTACAGAGAATCTCAAAATACCCAATGTATACATACAGCGAGCAGAAGTTCAACACTTGCCTACTCTCTGGTAAACACGCATTCGACAAGTACTTGAATATTGCCGATCTCTTTGTGATAGTACCGACAGAGGAAATAGAGAACAGCCAAAGGAAAGAGCTCGTTTCTTTACAGACTCATTTAGTAAGCGATAAAGCCTTGCTAAGTTTCTCAGTCCACTGCAGTGGCAGACGCTGCAAGAGAGGCATTCTGCATCACAGTATGGTCTACAGTTAAAGTTGCGAGAGCGTTAAGTCCTAGAACAGTCAGCCAATATAATGCTTCCTCCTACGTATATCGAGAGAAGATACTATTAGAATGATTCGACCACATAAGGAGGCTTACCAACATAGTTCTTCATCCTAAGGTGACTTGCGAAGTATAAGTGTAGATGCAGAAGCAGATCTAGATATACTAGAACTGCATGGGAAACTTGTAGGTTTTGTTACCCTGTTGAAAGATAACGTCACGCAGCTGTACCATTTCGCATGTTCAAGTAATACACTGCAGCGCCAAAGAAACTGGTATAGGTACGCGTATTCAGAGATACGTAAACAGGCGGTATACGGCGCTGCGGTCGGCAACGCCTATACTAGACATCAAGGATCTGGCGAAGTTGTTAGATCGGTTACTGCTGTTACAATAGCAGGTTATCAAGATTGAAGTCAGTTTGAACGTGGTGTTATAGTTCGCGCACGAGCGATGGGACCAGCATCTCCGAGGTAGCGATGAAGTGGGGATTATCACATACAAACATTTCACGAGTGTACCGAGAATATCAGCAATACGAGAAATCATCAAATCTCAAAAATGGTTCAAATGGCTCTGAGCACTATGGGACTTAACATATGAGGTCATCAGTCCCCTAGAACTTAGAACTACTTAAACATAACTAACCTAAGGACGAGGCATCAAATCTACGACATTGCTGCGTCGAGCAAATGGACCTCATGAATCCATAGATCCTGCATGTCAGCATGGGACCGTTCAAGCTGATGGAGGCTGTGTAATGGTGTGGGGCGCGTGCAGTTGCAGTGATATGGGACCCATGATACGTCTACATACGACTCTAACAGGTGACACGGTCGTAGGGATCCTGTCTGAATACCTGCAGCCATTCATGTCCATTGTGCATTCCGAAGGACTTAGGAAATTCCAGCATTACAAAGCGACACCTCAACTCCCAGAATTGCAACACAGTTGCTCCAGGAACAATCTTCTGAGTTTCCGCTGGCCACCATACTCCCCAGACTTGAACTTTATTGAGCATATCTGGGAGCGTTGTAAGGATGATGTTCAGAAGAGATCTCCACCCCCTCGTACTCTTACGGATTTATGGACAGACCTGCTGGATCTATAGTATCAATTTTCTCCAGCACTACTTCAGGCATTAATCGAGTCGATTCCACTTCGTGTTGCGGCGCTTCTGCGTGCTCGCTTTCATATCAGCGCCTCTCCGCTGCAGAGTGAAAATCTCATTCTGGAAACATCCCCCAGGCTGTGGCTAAGCCATGTCTCCGCAGTATCCTTTCTTTCGGGAGTGCTGGTTCTGCAATGTTCGCAGGAGAGCTTCTGTAAAGTTGGGAAGGTAGGAGACGAGATGCTGGCAGAAGTAAAGCTGTAAGGGCCGGGCGTGAGTCGTGCTTCGGTAGCTCAGATGGTAGAGCACTTGCCCGCGAAAGGCAAAGGTCCCGAGTTCGAGTCCCGGTCGGGGCACACAGTTTTAATCTGCCAGGAAGTTTCATAGGTGGAATTAGATCTACATGCGCTGGTGTATGGAAGTTGAGGACGATAGACACAAAGGTATTAAAGAGATTAGCTACCATTGGGCTTTGATATATGTCAGTGAGGCAAGCTGAAAATTTTTTCAAATCAAATGGTTCAAATGGCTCTGAGCACTATGGGACTTAACTTCTGAGGCTATCAGTCCCCTAGACTTAGAACTACTTAAACCTAACTAACCTGAGGACATCACACACATCCATGCCCGAGGCAGGATTCGAACCTGTTACCACAGCGGTCGCGCGGTTCCAGACTGAAGCGCCTAGAACCGCTCGGCCACTCCGGCCGACGAAAATTTTTTCCGGACTGGGATTCACACCTGTGCCTCCTATTTACAAGGCAGCCGCACTGATCACTACGCCTCCCGGACACAGCAATCATCGAAACTGCATGTACTACCGTAGCGAGGCTCCCATCAGACCCAAATTCACGAGCTCCACCGCACACTACTGAGGTAGTGTCCTTGCTCATTAGCCTCATTACTCGCGGCATCTCGCCAATTCACTTAAGAGTATGAGGATGACGTGCATCTGCACTGAAGGGATGTTTTCTTAAAAGCCCCTCCTGTCCCATACTGCCATGATGGCAACACAAAAGGACTACTGTCATCTTTGCATACTGGTTAGTTTTCACCAGGTGAGGTCTCCAATTATGTGCTTACTGCCATGTTTGCGTACATCACCATTAATGCGTGATTTAGAGGTAGCGTCTTTGATTAGTAGTCAAAACTTAATCGGACCAGACAGCGCTTAAATTCCGATTAATAATCAACAATGCCAGCCGAAGACTTCCGGCATGAGAAGTCACCCTCATTGTGACAACGGCCTTATCAAAGAGGCTGGAGGAGCAGAGAGAGGTTCAGGGCACTCTCCTATCCTTCGGGTGGGAAACTGCCCCTACACACGGAAGACTCAGCAGTGATTAACGGCTTGTGGATGCACAAGGCAATGGGAACCACTGCATTAAAGACAAGTAACGTGTATTCACAGGATATGTGGCCTGTAATTGGAAAAGTGTCATGATGATCTCTCCATTGGCAAAAGATTCCGGAATAATCCTACATTCGGAACTCTTGGAGGGTGATACCAAGGGGGAGGTTACCATGAGAAACAGACTGAATAATCAACAAGAGGATAACGTTCTACGAGTCGGGGCATGGAATGTCAGAAGCTTAAAAGTGGTTGGGAAGCCAGAAAATCTGAAAAGCGAAACGCAAAGGCTCATTCTAGATATAGTATGGGTCAGTGAAGTGAAATGGAAAGAAGACAAGTATTTCTGGTCAGGGCAGTATAGGATAATATCAACAACAGCAGAAAATGTTATAACGGGAGTAGGATTCGTTTTGAATAGGAAGGTAGGGCAAAGAATATGTTACCGTGAACAGTTCAGTGATCCGGTTGTTCTAATCAGAATCGACAGCAGACCAACACCGACAACGATAGTTCAGGTATACATGCCGACGTCGCAAGCTGAATATGAAGAGACAGAGAAAGTATATGAGGATATTTAAAGGGTAATGCAGTACGTAAAGGGAGATGAAAATCTAATAGTCATGTGGGACTGGAATGCAGTTGTAGGGGAAGGAGTAGAAGAGAAGGTACGAGGAGAATATGGGCTTGGGCAAGGAATGAGGGAGGAGAAAGGCTAATTAAGTTCTGCAGTAAATTTCAGCTCGTAATAGCGAATACTCTGTTCAAGAATCACAAGAGATGGAGGCATACTTGGAAGAGTCCGAGTGGTAAGGGAAGATTTCAGTTAGATTACGTCATGGTCAGACAGAGATTCCGAATCAGACACTGGATTGTAAAGCATACCCAGGAGCAGATATAGACTCAGATCACTATATGGTAGTGATGAGGAGTGTGCTGAAGTTTAAGACGTTAGTCAGAAAGCACAGTTGAAGAGGAATGGACATTTCTAAAAAGTGCCATCACAGAAGTTGCAATGAAAAATATAGGTACAAAGAAGGTAACTGCAAAAAACCATGGGTAACGGAAGAAATACTTCAGTCGATCGGTGAAAGGAGGAAGTACAAAAATGTTCCGGGAAGTTCAGGAATACAGAAATACAAGTCGCTGAGGAATGAAATAAACAGGATTTGCAGAGAAGCTAAGACGAACTGGCTGCATGAAAAATGTGAAGAAATCGAGTAAGAAATGACTGTCGGAAGGACTGACTCAGCATATAGGAAAGTCAAAACAATCTTCGGTGATTATTTTCTGCCATAATGGCTATGTTTGTGAACCGTGACTGTGTGGGATAATTATTTATTTCAAGTTTCTACTACCAGTCACTTTTCATTTTATGTTTAATGTAACATAATTCAACGCGTTTAGAACATGTTTTGTTCATCTTTAGAAATGTCCATTCCTCTTCAACTGTGCTGCCTTCTGAGCTTTTCCTTACTGCTGTAGCCTTAGAGAACTTCAAGCGTATCTCCACATTCCTTAGTACTTCCGTCTCCCACAGAAATAGAAATTTTCATACATAACACAAAGCGTAGAGATAATATTCTTAATTAAATAACCGAATTCAAAACTCAAAATTCTTCAACAAACTTAAACCAGTTCTAGCTCAATAGATTCAAGATATGTCAATGTAAATAATTGACTACAAATCAGTCAGTACTAAGAATATCGATACAAAACCTCGATAATCGATACAGACTCACATGCTACAGACCGCCATCTTGTGTTGTGAGTATAACATCGAAGCAATCTGTGCAGTGAATTACGTTGGCAATCAGTAACATGATTCTAACGTGCAATAATGTAATGTCAATCAACAGCTCCGCCATTACACCAGTGAGGCGAGTGAAGCAGCAAGATTATAAAATTGTAAGTGATCAACTGTCATACAAAAGCCTTTCACACTATTTTCGTAACACATAACTGATGCAAATCTATCTGCATCCTATACAGGCTGGGATACACATAGTCAACCACAAAGAAGAAAACCAGCAGAAGACAACACAGATTTCGATTTCTAGCCATACACTGCCCCCCTCCTTCGACCCAAATGCCAAGCCAGCAGCTACAGTAAACAATGGACAAAGTGTTCTAAATTAATCTAATTTAAGACTGTTTACTTTAAGTAACATTTCTTTATGTATGTATACAGGGTGTTACAAAAAGGTACGGCCAAACTTTCAGAAAACATTCCTCACACACAAAGAAAGAAAATATGTTATGTGGACATGTGTCCGGAAACGCTTACTTTTCATTTTAGAGCTCATTTTATTACTTCTCTTCAAATCAAATCACATTAATCATGGAATGGAAACACACAGCAACAGAACGTACCAGCGTGACTTCAAACACTTTGTTACAGGAAATGTTCAAAATGTCCTCCGTTAGCGAGGATACATGCATCCACCCTCCGTCGCATGGAATCCCTGATGCGCTGATGCAGCCCTGGAGAATGGCGTATTGTATCACAGCCGTCCACAATACGAGCACGAAGAGTCTCTACATTTGGTACCGGTGTTGCGTAGACAAGAGCTTTCAAATGCCCCCATAAATGAAAGTCAAGAGGGTTGAGATCAGGAGAGTGTGGATGCCATGGAATTGGTCCGCCTCTACCAATCCATCGGTCACCGAATCTGTTGTTGAGAAGCGTACGAACACTTCGACTGAAATGTGCAGGAGCTTCATCGTGCATGAACCACATGTTGTGTCGTACTTGTAAAGGCACATATTCTAGCAGCACAGATAGAGTATCCCGTATGAAATCATGGCGGTGAATCGAGGAAGTACAGCACATACTCACGAAACTAAAACGAGCTCTAACATGGAAATTAAGCGTTTCCGGACACATGGCGACATAACATCTTTTCTTTATTTGTGTGTGAGGAATGTTTCCTGAAAGTTTGGCCGTACCTTTTTGTAACACCCTGTGTATGTTTAAACACCTGAAGATGAACAAAACATGTTCGAAACGTGTTGTATTATGTTAGATTAAGCATAAAAGAAAAAGTGACTGGTAGCAGAAAATTGAACTAAACAATCTTCGGTGACATTAAATGCCCGGGTGATAATGTTAAGAGTGGAACGGAAATTCCACTATTAAGTGTAGAGGAGAGAGCGTATGGGTGAAACGAATATACTGAAATCCTCTATGAGGGGCAAGATTGGTCTGATGTGATGGAAGAAGAAACAACAGTCGATTTAGAAGAAATGGGGGATCTAGTATTAGAAT
The DNA here is from genome assembly GCF_023864275.1 of Schistocerca cancellata. NCBI lineage: Eukaryota > Metazoa > Arthropoda > Insecta > Orthoptera > Acrididae > Schistocerca > Schistocerca cancellata. The sequence goes on from NC_064631.1 coordinate 218,783,957, forward strand.
TAGAATTTAAAAGAGCTTTGGAGGACTTACGATCAAATAAGGCAGAAGGGATAGATAACATTCCATCAGAATTTCTACAATCGTTGGCCGAAGTGGCAACAAAACGACACTTCACGTTGGTGTGTAGAATGTATGAGTCTGGCGTCATACCATCTAACTTAAGGAAAAAAAATCATCTACACAATGCCGAAGACTTCAAGAGCTAAAAAGTCCCACAATCAGCTTAACAGCTCATGCATCGAAGTTGCTGACAAGAATAATATACAGAATAACGGAAAAGAAAATTGCGGATGTGCTCCGTGACGATCAGTTTGGCTTTAGGAAAGGTAAAGGCACCATAGAGTCAATTCTGACGTTGCTGTTGACAATGGAAGCAAGACTAAAGACACATCAAGACACGTTTATAGGATATGTCGATCTGGATAAAGCTTTCGACAATGTAAAATGGTGCAAGATGTTAGAAATTCTGAGAAAGATAGGGATAAGCTATAGGGAGAGACGGGTAATATACAATATGTACAAGAACCAATAGGTAATAACAAGAGTGGATGAAGTGCTCGATTGAAAAGAGTGTAAGACAGGGATTTAGTCTTTCGACCCTACTGTTCAATCTGTACATCGAAGAAGCAATGATGGAAATAAGAGAAAGGTTCAGGAATGGAACTAAAATTCAAGGCGAACGGATATCAATGATAAGTTTTGCTGGTGACATTGTTATTCTGAGTGAGAGTGAAAATGAATTACATGATATGCTGAATGGAATGAACAGTTTAATGAGTACAGAATATGGACTGAGGGTAAATCTAAGAATGACAAATGTAATGAGATGTAGCAGAAATGAGAACAGCAAGAAACTTAATATTAGGTTTGATGGTCACGAAGTAGATGAAGTGAAGGAATTCTGTTAGCTAGGCAGTAAAGTAAGCAATGACGGAGGCAGCAAGGAGGACATCAAAGGCAGACTAGCAATGGCAAAAATTCCTGGCCAAGAGAAATCTACTAGTAGCAAACATACGCCTTAATTAGAGAAAGAAATTTCTGAGAACGTACGTCTAGAGTGCAGAATTGCATGGTAGTGAAACATGGACTGTAAGAAAACCAGAACAGAAGAGAATCGAAACATTTTAGATTTGATGCTACAGGCGAATGTTGAAAATTAGATGGACTGATAAGGTAAGGAATAAGAACGTTCTGCGCAGAATCGGAGAGGAAATAAATATGTGGAAAACACTGATAAGGAGGACGGACAAGACGATATCACGTCTGTTAACACATGAGTAAATGACTTCCGTGGTAGCAGAGGGAGTTGTGGGACAAAAACTGTAGGTGTATACAGAGAGTGGAATACATCCAGCAAATAGTTGAAGACGTAGGTTGCAAGTGCTACACTGAAATGAAGAGGTTGGCACAGGAGAGGAATCCGTGGCCAGTTAGATCGATTAAAAAAGGTTGATTAAATAAAACGCGCTCACCTGGAGATGCACTGGGTCAAAGTTGAACGTAGGGTTGCGGTTTCAAAGGCAGAGGAAAAAAAGTGCCAAAGCACTGATGTTGCCATCTCGATCAACATCAGCATACCTGTAATAGTTGGGTTCATTATTGATTAGTGTGTGATAAGTCATATGTCGAATTCACAGTGTAGGGTAGTGTTGGCGAATTTTTTGTGCGTTAGTGTGCGAGATTGTCGGCTTCCCTACTCTAGCCTGTTGGTCGACTGTGGTAGCAGCTGGCATATCCAATCTATATTGCTGATGTGCCGTGTTTTTGTTTGTTAGTGTATGTTAGCTTGCCATAGGTGTCTGAGTCCTAGCTAACTATGTCTTTGGCCGCTTATGTTCCCAACTACGGTTATGACCATAGTTTCTCAGAGTAAGGATGAAAGGATTGTTCGAGTGTCTCGTGTTCCTGTGTAGTCGTGGGGCGAGTTTTTAAAATTCTTCCTTGAGGGTTTCAAGGCGGTCTTCACTATGAAGGTCCACAGTGCAGGTGCAGCGTGGAGCGTTGCTAATGATGCGTAGCACTTTCTTCTGTATGATCTCCAGGAAGCGCAGTCATGTAGGAGCTGCATATCCCCAGACGGAAAGTGCGTACACCAACATAGGTCTAATCGGTGTCATGTATATAGACCTCGACATCTGCTATTTAGTGTGCTTTCCCTGTTGAGCACTGGGTAGAGTTATTTGAGCCCCGCGAGCCCTCTGTTTGCAACGTATTCTATGTGGTACCATCACGTAAGTTTCCGGTACATCCAGACACCGAGTATCTGACTTTCTCTCGGAAACGTGTTGGGCCAGCATGTAGTGTTACCTGTCTATCATGTTGATGTTTGCGCAGCAGCTTCGGCATGCGCGTGAACAGAACTGCGTCGCACTTGTCGACGTTTATTTTAATACGCCATCGTTCCAATCAAGTCTCAGCAGTTCTGAGTGCCATCTGTATTCGTAAATTTATCTTAGACACTTTCCAATCTTGAGCAAGAATAACTGTTTGGTCCGCGTAGCTGGCTAATGTTGTGTTTTGTGTTGCCGGAAAATCATTAATGTAGAGGTGAAGAAGATGTGCCCCAAAATGCTACACTGGGGTTCTCCTGCTTGGATACCTTGTTGTGCCGATTCTTTGTCCTGCACGTCAGTGATGAAACATCTGTTCGTGAGAACAGCATCGCTTGGTTTGCGTATCAGGCCGTTATGCCAGAGACGGCCGAAAGCTATCTCGATATCCAGGAGCACGGCCCCTATGGCTTTGTTCGTGTTGTAAGCGTGTGTTATATGTTCGACAACGCGGAGGAGTTGTGTTTTGAGTGGTGACTCCTGAAGCCGAATTGCTCAGGTCTTAGTGTGTCATTGGCTATGGAGTGCCTAGTGATGCGTTTCAGTATTCTCTTCTCAACAACCTTGCTAAGTGAGTACAACAGACTGATGGGTCGGTAAATTTATGGGAGGGAGTGATCTTCCCTTGGCTTCTTGAACATTAGGACCTTTAGCACCTTCCAAAAGTCATAGAAGTGTTGATGTTTTAATACGGCATTCTTTATGTGTGTAAGGTATTCTACGGCTCTATCCGTTAAGTGCTGGAGGACACGGTTTTGAATGCCATCGGGACCAGGTGCTTTCCTAGCATTGGTATGCTTGGTAGCCTACGTAATTTTATTTATGCTAGTAGTCTGATTTTTTCGCACTCGGCTACAAGTCGTGTAACTTCCAGGTCCATTTTAAGTGTGAATACTGGTTATGAAGGAGCCAAATTCGTAATGAAAGACGCCGCAAATGTTGCGGCCATAAGCTCTGTCTTCTCCTTTGCAGAGTATACAGAACCGTCTGGTCGTTGTAGAGTAATGTTTCTCCCTGGTGAAGTGTCTGGCTAGCTTCCACACTCCAGTACGTGTTGTACCTAACCCTGTGAGTTTCTGTCCCCATTGTTGGTTTCTAGATGTTTGTATTTTCTGCCGTATTAGTCCATGGAGTCTGTTACCGTGCAGTTTATACAACAGGCGCCTGATACTCTGCCAGTATCTCCTGAACCAGTTCCTCATTCAGATAAGCCCAGGATTTCCTGGGGCAGGGCCGTCGAATGTTGTGGTGTTGTATATGGAATGGCGTCAGACATTGCTTCTTGGACAGCAGTAGTAAGAGGCTCCACCGCCTCATCAATTTGTTACGTGTTGTTTATTTCCTGAATCTCTGGAATACGACTGTCAAGCGTTTCCTTGAACAGAGATAATTGTCCGTCATCTAAGAAACTAGTTTTCGGGTAATTTTCCACTACCAGGTAATACAGCTCCGTGGAAAGAACTGCTACATTATAGTACAGAAGGTAAACGAAATTCATACGCAATAAGACAACCAGAAATGACACTTTAATTGAAATAAAATATATTCACGGACTTCATCGCGATTTATTACGGTCCTCTGAATATTGCAAAAGGCGTGACATAGCTTTAATAGGATACGTCATCATCACAGGCGGCTTGCATGCTCTAAAACGTACTCCCATGCCAGCCACAAGGTTGATATGATTGTGGTCGGGCCTTTCCATTCCTTGTTTAAATGTTCAAACGTGTGTGAATTCTTAAGGGACCAAACTGCTGAGGTTATCGGTCCCTAGACTTACATACTACTTAAACTGACTTATGCTAAGAACAACACAAACATACATGCCCGAGTGAGGACTCGAACCTCCGGCGGGAGGAACCGCGCAGTCCGTTACATGGCGCCTTTAGCCGCGTGGCCATTCCACGCTGCCGTTCCATTCCTCCATCAACGCGACCGACAAGTGTTGCATGGTTGATGGTGCATGTGGATGCACTGCTGTAGCTCACCCCAATGCATCCCACACATGCGGGATGGAAGCTAAGTCGGGGGAAGGGCAGGTCACTCCATCCGCCGAATATCCTCTCTTTCCAAGAGCACCTCCACCGGCACTGTTCGAAGCAGTCTCTTATTGTCACCATAAAAATGAAACCAGTGGTACGTGGATCCCTATTCGTGCCACACTTACCTACCATATCTTAGATACAGTAAAAGAAGAAGCGGGGAGATTCAAATGGTTCAAAAGTTTCAAATGGCTCTAAGCACTATGGGACTTAACATCTGAGATCAGTCCCCTAGACTTAGAACTACTTAAACGTAATTAACCTAAAGACATCAAACAGATCCATGCCCGAGGCAGGATTCGAACCTGCGACTGTAGCAGCCGCGCGGTTCCGGACTGAAGCGCCTAGAACCACTCGGGCACTGCGGCTGGCAAGCGGGATGGAGTCATGGTTGGTAGGCACGATTTATAATTAAGACAGTTTATTGACATTACACCACTAGATAAAGGTTTGCAAATACAGTTAGAAACCCAACGTACACAGTATTCAAATAAACAATCCCTTAAGATAACGTTATAAAAAAAAACTTAATGTGCAAGGCATTTATAGAACCTTAAGCATAGGAATTATCAATTACGTCACATGCCCACTTCATCAAACTCCTTAAAACCAGTTATTACATTAAGATGGTCACACTTAACATTCTTCACTAAAATACCCTTATAAACTTACTATTTCAGTCAGTTAAAGAAGCACTTGTTAAAAGGTTAATTACAAACTTAACGTTGCCGGGCACTAGTGCCAAGCTAAGTTCCAATTACTTAACATGATAGAACCACTTACACCGAAAACTGCAGCAGAAACACTGATCTTTAAAAATGAATGTTCACCTGCTCAGATGTGTTAATAAAAGACTATTAGAAGGAGCTGCGCAAGGAACTCAGCACGTGCTATGCAATTTATAGTTTAGCCAGTTGCCAGTCGCTACTATTTAAGGAAGCAGGTTCGTATCAGAACAGATACATACAATATATATTTATATACCTACCAGCTTAATCCGCCTTGGCGGAAGGAGTATAAATACTAAACGTTGGAAGGCGGTATGAGAAAAACTCCCGGTAGTGGCCAGGTTCTTAAACACTGCCAGGCCTAGCCATCGGATGACATTTCACTCCCCGCCAAGGCGTTGGCACAGTCAAAGGTTTTTTGGCGAATCACAGAGACTTTCGAATAACTCTGAAACATAAAAACACTCGGCAGAACCTTCGACTCCATATATGCGTAAGCGTGTAAAGGAAAAATTTACACTACTGACAAATTCGCAACTTTGACCTTAAGCATTTTACACGAGGACAACTATATTAATAGGGTGCAGGCTTTGAAAACGCTAACATAGAATAATTTCATTACAAGAAACACAGAGCACTAGTAAAACTTCTCAGAAAGTTCACTGAACTGTTCCACGCCATCTTAAAGTTCGACTATAAAAGTCTCACCATAATAATAAAATTGAAATGGCTCTGAGTGCGTCGATCAACAAAACACAATTACGAAAACTTGCTTCATATCACGTACACAATACGAAGGAGCGGGTTCCACAGCTTCACCGCTTCGCTACAAATTTTGTTCCCCGTGAAGTCACAGAACTTGTATATCCAAGCTGCCCATGTCACCAAATCGCCCTACCAATTTCACACCACAACGTATAACGGTCATAACGCTCGTTCGGCAGCCGTTGACACTCGTCTCCCAACGAATGTCACGAGTTCTCGAGAGTTACCCATCGAAGGCTAACAACCAAGTCGCTTCGCCCGCCAATCCGGAAGATAAGACACGCGAAAAGCAAAGCTACCTTAGCTGGACCACGATCGAGCTCAACGATACACGAACAAAATAACACTGGCGCCAGCTCACCACGGCTCAACCAGAACAGTATGAATTCCTGAAAAGCAACACACGGGGAGAACCACAGTCTCACAATGTCGTTGACTAGTGAGTGTACCGTATTCGGAGGTCTGTACGCCCACGAAACATTATGCCTTTCTACATTACAGCGATATTGCAGTGTCTGTGTTGTTAAAAAGTTCGATTCAGTGCTTTTTCGGACAAGCTGCAGCGGCTTTCAATTAAAAATGTCCTCCACCTGTACTGGAATTACATAATGTGTACGAGTGCAGGTTAGGATGCGTCAACAATGGCATGTTGATGTCCACGTCTGGCCGCTGGGTAGTGCACAAAAAATGTTCTAATGTGTGTGAAATCTTATGGGACTTAACTGCTAAGGTCATCAGTCCCCAAGCGTAAACACCACTTAACCTAAATTATCCTAAGGACAAACACAGCCGCGCGGGATTAGCCGAGCGGCCAAGGCGCTGCAGTCATGGACTGTGCGGCTGGTCCCGGCGGAGGTTCGAGTCCTCCCTCGGGCATGGGTGTGTGTGTGTTTGTCCTCAGGATAATTTAGGTTAAGTAGTGTGTAAGCTTAGGGACTGATGACCTTAGCTGTCAAGTCCCATAAGATTTCACACACATTTGAACATCTGACAAACACACACACCCATGCCCGAGGGAGGACTCGAGCCTCCGTCGGGACCAGCCGCACGGTAGTGCACAGATAGCGAAAGTTGTTAGGGCGACCGCTCCCGTAATGCGGGAAATTCAGAATCGACTCCTCGTCCGGCACAATTTTTTTTTCCCCATTAGACAGCTGATGGTTTTCCGTATAGGCAACTGTGAATACATTTAACGCATACCATAACATCTGGGTCACCAAAAAGATCATGCTAGACATTGTTCATGGGTGCATAACGTCTTCCCAACTCTTGCCATATGAGAATGTGTCCAGCATTGCCAACCGCGCTAGTGGAGGAGCTGATGACCCTACCAACAAGAGCTTCTTATCAGCCTTTTAGCCTTGCACAGTGCAGGGCGTGCACTGCCGTCGGTGTTTATCTCACCCCCAGTAAAGGACCCTGTCTCATCATGGGTAAAGTCCAAGGGACCATCATGAATCGCGGTGACGTCAATGTTATTACTGTATTCTAATAAAAGTGTCATTTACGTTCGTCTCACTGCTTATCCTTTCAGATACCTTTTGTTTCTGCACAATATTGCAGTAGTTCTTTACATTTATGCTCCAAGTTGGGCAGTGAACACTATGTGAAAGTTACTTTCGGCCTTAAATTTAGCACACCGACGTACTTTGCACATGTTATTCTTTTAAATATCGAAACGCGAATTAAGTTCAATACTTATTTTTAAGACGCACAGGATCAACAACATTCAAATTCATTTGCCTAGTCTGTCAGAAGACGAGTTATTCTTGTCACATTTTTCATTGAATGCACGGCAGTTATTCAGCTTTGAGTAGCGAGCGGTGAATAAAGTGGACGGCGGGCGGCGTGTAGCAGGCCCAGACAGAGGTGTGTGCATATGTGTGTGTGCGTGGCGGCGCGTGGGCTCCGGCGGTGCGTGTCGCGCGCCCGGCCGGAACTAACGCGTCTGGCCCGGACCGGCCGGCGCTGGCCGCTGCCCGCTGCCCGCTGCCCGCGGCTCCGCGCGACCCACAGCCTCCAGGCCGCGGCCGCAGCGCCGACCTTGTCAGAAGGCCCCGGACGATGACCCGGCGCAGCGCCGCGCAGCGCCCCGCCGCACAGTGCACTGCCGGCGCACCGGAGGGGTTGCCCGCTCTCGCCCCGACGCTTCTATTGCGATATCGGGTTGTCGAGGCGCGAAAGCAAAACCCTGAAGGCCAGTCACTCTCGTTTACAACGAGGTTAAACTGATGGATGCACACTATCACAGACACGTCTGGATGGTAGGAGAGAGTGAAGGCTGAGCTGGTGGCCACGGGTCGTTTTAGTAAAAGCCTTATACTTTTATGTAGCCGGCCGGGTGGCCGAGCGGTTCTAGGAGCTACAGTCCGGAATCGCACGAATGCTACGGTCGCCGGTTCGAATCCTACCTCGGGCATGAATGTCTGTGATGTCCTTAGGTTAGTTGGGATTAAGTAGTTCTATGTTCTAGGGAACTGATGACCCCAGCAGTTAAATCCCATAGTGCTCAGAGCCATTTCAACCATTTTTTTATGTAAACAAATTTTCAAATTCCTTGGCTAACTTTCGGACGGGAAAATAGCATGGAAAATAAACCTCGAAAGTGGCAAAGAAATTTGGGTATCAAAAGTATCTGGACACGCCCAAAAACATACGTTTCTCGTATAAGGTCCATTGTGCTGCCACCTCCTGCTACCTACTCAATATCGGCGCCCTCGGTAGTCATTAGACATCACGAGAGAGCAGAATGGGGGTTCCGAGGAACTCACGGACTTCGAACGTGGTCAGTTCAAAAATGGTTCAAATGGCTCTGAGCACTATGGGACCTAACTGCTGAGGTCATCAGTCCCCTACTAGAACTTAGAACAATTTAAACCTAACTAACCTAAGGACACCACACACATCCATGCCCGAGGCAGGATTCGAACCTGCGACCGTAGCGGTCGCGCGGTTCCTGACTGTAGCGCCTAGAACCAATCGGCCACACTGGCCGGCCGTGGTCAGTTGATTGGGTGTCACTTGTGTCATATGTCTGTTCGCGACATTACCACACCCCTAAACATCCGTAGGTCCAGTGTTTCCGATGTAATAGTGAAGTGGAAACGTGAAGGGACACGTACAGCACAAAGGTGTACAGGCCGACCTCGTCTGTTGACTGACAGAGGCCGCCGACAGTTGCAGAGGGTCGTCATGGGTAACAGGCAAACATCTATACAGACCAGCACACAGCAATTCCAAACTGCATCAGGATTCACTGCAAGTACTATGACAGTTTGGCGGGACGTGAGAAAACTTGGATTTCATTGTCGTGCGGCTGCTCATAAGCCACACATCACGCCGGTAAATGCCAAACGACGCTTCACTAGGTGTAAGGAGCGTAAACATTGGACGATTGAACAGTGGAAAAACGTTGTGTGGAGTGACGAATCACGGTACACGATGTGGCCATCCGATGGCGGGGTGTAGGTATGCCGAATGTACGGTGAACGTCAACTGCTAGCGTGTGTACTGCCAACAGCGATCTGCAGAGGCGGAGGTGTTTTGGTGTGGTCGTGTTTTTCATGGAGGGGGCTTGCACCCCTTGTTATTTTGCGTGGCTCTATCACAGCACAGGCCTACATTGACGTTTTAAAAACCTGCTTGCTTCCCACTGCTGAAGAGCAATTCAGGGATGGCGATTGCATCTTTCAACACGATCGAGCACCTGTTTATAAAGCACGGCCTGCGGCGGTTGCACGACAATAACATCCCTGTAATTGACTCGCTTGCACAGAGTACTGACCTGAATCATACAGAACACCTCTGGGATGTTTTGGAACGAGGCCCCACCGACCGACATCGATACCTCTCCTCAGTGCAGCACTCCGTGAAGAATGGGCTGCCATTCCCCAAGAAACCTTCCAGCACCTGATTGAACGTATGCCTGTGAGAGTGGAAGCTGTCATCGAGGCTAAGGGTGGGCCACCAACATATTGAATTCCAGCATTACCCAAGGAGAATGCCACGAACTTGTAAGTCATTTTCAGTCAGGTGTCCGGATACTATTGATCACATAGTGTATATTTTGCACTTTAGCGTGAGAACTAGCCTATGGGTATGAGCTAGTAACCGACTGCCAGCGCAGAACATTTCAGCCAGATAAGGCCGCAAATTCACTGCTTAATCTTAATTGCTGTGCAAAAGCTGTACATAATTTCCTGGAAGAATATAAGTGTGTACCGTCCGCTACCCGAACCTGGGGACTTTGTCCTTCTCGCGGAAGTGCTCTACCGAGTACGCATTCCAAGCACAACTCACGATCCATCCTCACGGCTTCATTTCTACCAATGCCTTCTTTCCTGCCTTGCTAAATTTACAGTTCTCCCTCATACCTTGCGGGACTGGCACTCTTGAAAGAAACGATTTTGTTGAGAAATGGCTTAACCACTGTCTAGAGCTTTGTTTCAATAGAGGCCAGACGGAGTGTGTCCTGCAACGAGAGGCCATTCTCTTTGCTTTCCTTATCCGCAAAGGCCGATGGGTGAAAATGGGTGAACTAAGTAATTCAGAGTGTCTTGGTACCCTTAGTAATTCCTTTCCCATCTCCTTGATTATTCAATCTTTTTCTCATGGTAACCTGCCTCTTGGCAGTCCCCTCCCGGAGATACGAATGGGGGACTATTCCGGAATCTTTTGCCAATGGAGAGATCATCATGACACTTCTTTAATTACAGGCCACATGTCCTGTGGATACACGTTACACGAAGGAGATGGGATAGGAAGAAACATGAGGCCTGGCAAAGCAAGTCTTCCTAGTGGAAGAACACACTGACGGAAATCCTAGTCCTCCAGGTTGGGGATTGTGCGATGAGCCAGCTTCCCATCCGTAGAAAAGGAAAGCCAACTAAAATACGCAGTAATATGCCTGCGATTGTTTCAGTGGAATTCGACTGTAGAAACGAAAATGGACTTTGCGTTTTGGTGGATGGCATATACAAGGCATCCACAGTAAAAAACAAAAAATTTTAAGAGACGTAAGACATCACAACATTGATGTAGTTGTGCTTTTTGAAACAAAAAAGAAATGTACTGCTTGTGAATTCGACCGTTATTTTAATGGAGTGGACAAGAGCATTAAGGCGAGATCAAGAATATCCATCTTTCTAAATGAACGGTGGTCAAAACATGTACCCTCGTGAAAGGATGATAAGTTCAGTCTGAGAGCTGGAGCCTTGAATATACTGACAGCAGGAGTGTTTGCCTGTATTGAAGACTCGCCATTGAAAGAAAAGAAGAATTTGAATGGATGCTGATAGGAGTTACAGAAGTCGTTCCAGATGATCATGACAGAGTAGGGAAAGAAAGGAAGAGTAAGACTATTGAGGTGTATGGGGAGCATATCAGGAGTGAGAATGGGAAAAGTTGGTGGATTTATTGTAGCAGTATCAATTACGAGTAGAAAATTATTTTTGGCTCGCAAAGAAATGCACAAATTTACATGGTATAACAACAGAGAAGGACTAAAATCAATTATTGATTATCCAATCTTTAGCAAAAGGCCAATTTAAAAATTCAGGATGTGGAGTTAAAAGACATGCCTGGTGGAATATAAAACTTATATCCCTTATTAATTCAGCAGCACTGGCGATCAGAAGAGCACGCAACATGCCGACCAGTCTGAGATCATAACGTATAACTTCATTAGTTTAAGGGAAGACAGTACTAAAGACTTACACCAACAGCTACTGGCAAAAAAATTACGTCGGTCCGGGGATCCAAACTGACATCTGTAACTTTCGTGGGCAAGTATTCGGCCAACGGAGCTATCCTAGCGTGACTCCCAGGCCGCCCTGAATACTTCACTTCCATCACTAACTCTTCTCTTGCCAACGATCTTTCTTCGAGTGCTAGTCCCGCAAGATATAAAAACATCTCTCAGGCATGCAAGGCAGGAGAACAGGTACCGGTGGAAGTGAAACGGTGAGGGTGAGTTGTGAGTCGCTCTTGGATGTCTCACCCGGCAGAGCACTTTCCCACTAAAGGCAAATGTCCAAGATTCGAACCCCGGTCTGGCACACAGTTTTAATCTGTCAGGATCAGTGCATACAGAGCAGCAGAGTGAAAAATTGTTCTGTAACAAGTCCAATACAGTTCGTGAGCCTGCAGACCTGGCAAACCACATGAAACTAAGTAAGGCAAGAAACAAAGAGAGAGACTTCCACTAAGAAAAGAAAGAATAACAGACAGAATGACTTCCCAAACGTAGGTGGAAACAGCAGAATGAGACAGCATACTTACCATTTACACGCCTTTATAGTCTTAGACTGCATATCTGTGTTCACAATCGAACTGTCAAGTGAAATACCAATGACGGCGAGTGTGACCTACGATTATACACACATCAAAAAAAGTTTAGCATCACCCCGGTTACCAGAAATCCTGAAGATAGACGTTGACTGTGGGTACTGTATCACACACACAGTCCGTTTGACTGTTCAGAGATATCACTAAAACCGCTCAAAGATGTATACGACCATGCATGAGCAGCGCCTAAGAGACGGAGGGGGTCCGACAACCGATCAGTTTCAGTCATTACATCAGGACGGAGTTACACGGCTCGTGTTGTCTCTAGTTCAACCCTGCCTAGAATGTCAATACCGCGGTTCGACCGCGTCCGCATTGTTACTTTGTGCCAGGAAGGGCTCTCAACAAGGGAAGTGTCCAGGCGTCTCGGAGCGAACCAAAGCGATGTTGTTCAGACATGGAGGAGATACAGAGAGACAAGAACTCTCCATGACATGCCTCGCTCAGGTCGCTCAAGAGCTACTACTGCACTGGATGACCGCTACCTACGGATTATGGCTCGGAGGAACCTTGACAGCAACGGCACCGTATTGAATAATGCTTTTTGTGCAGGCACAGGATGTCGTGTTACGATTCAAACTGTGCGCAATAGGCTACATGATGCGCAACTTTACTCCCGAAGTCCATCTTTGCAACCACGACACCGCGCAGCGCGGTACAGATAGGCCCAACGACACGGCGAAATGGACCGCTCACGATTGGCATAGCGTTCTCTTCACTATGCCTTCAACCAGACAATAGTCGGAGACGTGTCTGGAAGCAACCCCGTCTGGCTGAACGCCTTAGACACACTGCACAGCGAGTGCAGTGAAGTGTAGGTTCCCTGCTGTTTTCGGGTGGCATTATGTGGGGCACACGTACGCCGCTGGTGGTCATGGAAGGAGCCATAACGGCTGTACGATATGTGAATGCCATCCTCCGACCGATAGTGCAATTATATCGGTAGCATACTGGCGAGGCATTCGTCTTCATGGACCACAATTCGCTTCCCCATCGTGTACATCTTGTGAATGACTTCTTTCAAGATAACGACATCGCTCGACTAGAGTGACCAGCACGTTCTCGTTCTCCAGACATGAATCCTATCGAACATGCCTGGGATAGATTGAAAAGGGCTGTTTATGGACGACGTGATCCTTCAACCACTCTGAGGAATCTACGTCGAATTGCAGTTGAGGGGTGGGACAATACTGTAGTATTACTAGTATTACACTAGTATCGCGTGCATGGTTACCCTAAAAGATACATCGCACTTACCCAGAATTCTCACAGAAGCCTTATTCTTCCAACCTCATTCACAACCATTTACACCAAGTGTTAGCTTCATTACATAACTCTTCATTGCGGTAAAAGTCAAAGAGAGTCTCATTCTCATGAAACTAGAGTTGGGAATAGCCACAGGAAACTACCATCTCAGATAAAGTTCTACTAGAGGTGGTTTGCCGTTTGCTCCCTCCAACCTATTATACAGCGTCAAGTGCGTATTGGCATCGTGTTAGTACAGCGAAGTGTTTTTAAGCATCAAGAGGACACAGCGAAACCTGGTGACGCCACGTAGCCTACTCTTCTTCAGCTGCCGAACTAGTTATATCCATGAAAGACGTTGGACATATATCGAATTTAGTCCATCACAGTGGCGCAAATTCTGGTGATCAGAAACGTGACGCCGACATCTCTCTTTGCCTTGTCGCTCAAATATTGGTACCATAGAGCATAGAGCATAGAGCCACGGCACAAGGGTGCGTCGGCGTGGCGGCTACTTTTTGTTTCTTCAGTTAGGCCTCACTTCTCTCCTTACAGCTTCGCCTTACTCACTCCGCCTCACCTCGCCATTGTCGGCGCGAAAAATTAATTGAAATTAATTTATCAAGTCTTCCACAGTTAACTTCAAAAGTAAACACCTCTTCTAGCTCAGTAAGTATACAGATGATTCGACTAAAGCGACTGCGTGAAAAAAAATTGCTTTACGGTCTTTCGAGCGTTGGCAATGAAAACCCTAAGCCCTGGACACAATCAAAATACCGGAGATTAGATCTGTGTTTTCGTGTTGCAAGGTTGACTTACAATCCGTGACAACAACCGCAGTACGATGATAGTTGGTGGGGCGAGCTGGATCAACGGTAACGAGATAACGAAGTGTCTTGATTTTGGCTGTCCAACGTAAGTTTTACTATATGACGTTTGAAGCTTAAGCAGTTGTGACAGTCACATCTGTCCGTCTCAGGGTAATTGAGAGAGGTCTGAAATAAGTCAGTATCCACGTGCAACTTCTGTATCTTCAGAAAGGAAACATCGACTGTGGTGTCACCGCCAGACACCACACTTGCTAGGTGGTAGCTTTAAATCGGCCGCGGTCCATTAGTACATGTCGGACCCGCGTGTCGCTACTGTCAGTAATTGCAGACCGAGCGCCACCACACGGCAGGTCTAGAGAGACGTACTAGCACTCGCCCCAGTTATACGACGACTTTGCTAGCGACTACACTGACGAAGCTTTTCTCTCATTTGCCGAGAGACAGTTAGAATAGCCTTCAGCTAAGTCCATGGCTACGACCTAGCAAGGCGCCATTAACCATTTCTGGAGAGAGTCTCACTTGTATCATCAAGAATGCTGTGTACAAATGATGGATTAAAGTTAAGTATTCTGGGAGCTACGTACTTTTCTTTATAGCATTCAATACGTATCCTGTTCCAGACCTCACGCCAGCCGGCGTGTGTAACGCGTGCATTTCGGCTACTTCCGAGTGGCGTGGCTATCTTGCAACGCCACAACATCGACAAATAGAGATACGCACCTTTCCAGCTGATTGAGAAATACTGATATTCTTCTGATTACGACCAGCTTCTCCCTCAGCAAGTTCCATGTATTGTACTACTCGAACACACAAGGTGACGATCGGTGTTGTCTTGCATGTGGCACTTGCCACAAAGGGGTTTTGCTCAAAGAATATGATCGAAGCGCTTCTTCGGTGGTACATCATACTAGGATTAAACATTTTACAGTAAAAAAAAATAAATTCTTGTCCGTATCTTTAACCAGTAGGAAACCAGGGAAGTGTCGGGATTGATGGTGGTTGAGTGGGGAATGTTGAGGGGGGGGGGGGGGGGGTACGGTGAGGTAGCTTGAAGCCTAGGCAGGTAGTTCATAGGTTCACCATATGTCCAGGTAATTACTTTCAGTTATTAGGTGCTTGTAAATATAGTTCAGGTTGTCTTTTCCTTGCATGTCAGCATAAAAGGAGGCGGGAACTAAGGTACTGGCAGCAGAGAAGTAGTAACACAGAATGTGTCAGGCAGGAGAGCACAGCTACTTCGAACGTGGGCAGTTCTAGGGGTGTCACCTATCACAACACTCTTTCACACTCTTACATGAATAATACGCCACACCCGGCCCACAACGCAGACACACACACACTATCACGGATCCTGTTCTGGAATGCAGACTCGATCCACAACAAAAGGGCAGAATTTGCCGCGTTCATGGAGCGCAAGGGAATCCTTGTCGCGCTACTGAGCGAGACTAAACTCAAACCGCACAAACAATTAAACTTTCCTGGCTACTGTGTCTATCGTACCGACCGACCGGGCGGCGCCGTGGCAGGTGGAACTGCAATCGTCATACACAAAGACATCGAGCACACAAACATAGAGCTCCCTGAACTGGAAAAAATCGAGGCTACGGCCGTCAGAGTCAAGTTCAACGGAGCCTACACCACACTGATATCGGTATACAACAGCCCTGTAGGCATTTCAACACGCGATATCAGCACACTACTCAACATTTCACCGCGAGTAATAGTCGCTGGAGATCTGAACGCAAAACACCCAGAATGGAATTCACGCATACGAAATCCCAACGGCAAAAAACTGTACGAACACCCACTTGGCAGAAACTACATCATACTAGCGCCGACTGAACCGACGCACATTCCCTATCAGAGGGGACACAGGCCAGACGTGATAGACATGGCCCTCATCAAGGGCATTACATCGACACTCAACGTTTCCGTTGAAAACGATCTGCCCTCAAACCACCAACCTGTAATACTATACATTGAGGAAACACTGCAGCACATGGAACAACGTAAGATGTTGGACTACGGGCGTGCGGATTGGACAAGGTTCAAGCAAACGCTCGATAGCCACATCCCACCTATACACGAAATTAATGAAACAGCACAAATCGACGAGGCAGTAGAAACCCTCACTAACGCCGTCCAGGACGCAATGGCAGGCACCATACCTGATCGCACCTCACAACAACATAGTGCGGCCCTGCCCCAGGAAATCCTGGGCCTAATCTCGATGAGGAATCGCCTCAGGAGACAATGGCAGCGCACCAGGCGTCCGTACTTCAAACGGCACATTAGCAGACTACAGGGCATCATACACGATAAAATACAAACACATAGAACACAACAGTGGAACCACACACTCGAAGGGCTGGACACCACACGACCTGGCGTGTGGCAACTAGCCCGACACTTCACCAGGGAGAAAATATACACGCCAACACTTCAAGGGCCCGACGGACCTGCATACTCAGCGGAAGAGAAAGCAGAACTAATGGCCCGAACACTCGCAGCGTCATTCACACCGAACCTGGTACCATCAGATCCAGCGTTCACACTTGCTACTGACCAAGAGGTTACACGCATTCTAGCCCAACCATCGCGCGACGACATTCGACATGCTAGCACAGCCGAAGTCTCCTGGGCCATAATGCATTCCGCTGCTAGGAAAGCCCCTGGTCATGATGGCATTCAAAACCGTGTCCTCCAGGAGTTCACGGATAAAGCAACTGAATACCTAACACACATAACGAATGCCATACTAAAACACCAACACTTCCCCGCCTTTTGGAAGACGGCCAAGGTCCTGATGTTCAGGAAGCCGGGGAAAGACCACAGCCTCCCACAAAATTACCGACCCATCAGCCTTCTGAGCTCGCTCAGTAAGATTGTTGAGAAGGTGATTCTCAAACGCATCACTAGGCACTGCATAACAAATGACATCCTGAGACCGGAGCAATTCGGCTTCAGAAATCACCACTCCACAATACAACAACTCCTACGGGTCGTTGAACACATAACACATGGCTTCAACATAAACAAAGCTACAGGGGCAGTGTTCCTGGACATCGAAAAGGCTTTCGACCGTCTATGGCACAACGGCCTCATCCGCAAACTCAGCGACGCGGGATTCCCCGACGGGCTGCTGCGTCTAATACACTCATACCTCACAGACAGGAGTTTCAACACTGACGTGCAGGGAAAACAGTCAACACGACATGGTATACACGCGGGAGTACCCCAGGGAAGCATCCTAGGGCCCCTACTGTTTAACCTCTACATAAACGATCTCCCAACCACACACAACACAATGATGGCAATCTACGCGGATGACACAGCCATCCTTGCGCAAGATTGGAAACCATCAAATATTACGTCACGCCTACAGACTGCACTCAGAGTGGCTGAGCCTTGGTTGGAGAAATGGCGTATTAGAGTAAACGTCGACAAGTGCGAAGCCGTTCTGTTCACGAGAAGACCGAAGCAACTGCGCAAACACCGCTACTGCAGACCAATAACTCTACATGCACGCCCAATACGTTTCCGCGAGAAAGTCAAATACCTCGGTGTCTGGCTGGACCGGAAATTACTCTGGGGGGACCACATACAACACATGACCAACCGAGCTAGCGCGAGGCTCAAACAGCTTTATCCTATGCTCAACAGGCGTAGCACACTGAACAGAAGGGTGTCGAGGTCCATGTACATGACACTTATCCGACCCCTGATGACGTACGCAGCTCCCGTCTGGGGATACGCTGCGCCTACACGCCTGCGCCGTCTGCAGCTCATACAAAACAAGGTACTCAAAATCATAAGCAATGCTCCACGATACACACGCATCGCGGACCTTCACCGGGAATACCGACTTGAGACTCTCACGGAGGTAATCCACAAACTCACCACAAGACTATACAGAAACTCCAGACATTCGCAGAACCCGTTTATTCTGAATCTGGGGAACTACGACCACAACCATAGATGGAAACATAAAAGACCAAAAGACATACTTGCAAGGACATAACATCTATGGCCAAGCTTACGCAAACATAACGGCACAGGCGAGCCCCTGTTAATCAGACGCATTTACTGGATATCCAGCTGAAATACACTGCCGAATAACTGGCACCATACAGGGAAGCCGTACCGTACACTGCACGCAAACAAGCTCCACACATCCCCCACACAGTGAGATGATCTATGGCCGATCTCCCACTACTGTATAACGATATTGATTGTTCCAGGAAAGTAGCAGCCGCAGCAACTGGGACACATCGCCATCGCCTGTCACGGTAATGATGCATGATACCTATACTAACAAATCCAACCTTGCATGAACTATCGCAGCTAGTAAGCCACTACTGCTCTTACTACCCATCCCACTGTCGCAGAGGTTTTTTTCCCACGGCACGAGCCATGGCACTTTTTTCCCTCTGCTCTTCAAATCGCTACCCTCACTCGCGTTTCGTCCACTATCTATCACCTGATGGACCGTGTTAATGCGTAGCCTTACCCAGACGCACGGACAACATCACAGCCCAGCATCCTGTGATCCACCCACTAGATAACTAACATGTTTCCGGAGGTGACAGTAGAACTTTTGGTTTGGTCACCACGTTGGTGCGGGCGTGGAGGGGCCCCATCTCTTTCAAAAAAAAAAAAAAAAAAAAAAAAAAAAAACTGAGTATCAGATCCATCAGGAACGTGTCAACCCTTCTCAGGCTGCTAATGTCCACCGTTAGTGACGTGATTGTGAAGAGGAAACGCGAAGGTAAACCAGGACCAGGCAGACTGCATGAACCGATGGACAGAGACAGACCGCGATTGTAAAAAATTGCATGAAATCAGCGAAAAATATCAATCGTCAAATCGATGTTGTTTTCACCTTGGGTAGCTTTAGAGAACCTGTGTTTGAGGTAGACTGTGTAAGAATTCTACTGCTTCTATCGTGTATTTTCTGTAAGTATCAAGATAATAAGTTAAGAACAATTTCGTACGTAAGAAGACGTGAAGTTATTTTTCCCATACGCAATTAGACTGTGACAGGAAGTGAATAAAGTGAATAATGTTGGTACAAACTACACTCCAACATGTAATGAGGATATACTCGTACACTGATGAACGAAGACATTATTACCGCCTGATTAATAGCAGGCTGGTCTACCACTGCAACGCGGTACAGCAGAGATTTTACGTGGCAGGGGTTCAGCAAGTCATTGAGAGGTGTTCGATTCGATCAGGCGACACATGCACGTTGGTAGGCCGTCCAGTCTCCATGATTCGGCGTCCACTGTAATTGACAATGTCGTTGGGTGAACCTGGGAACGCATAGAAGTCTTTCGCTGTGCAGCGCCAATGTTCAGCCAAGTGCACAGAAAGGTGTATTCCGAAGCCCCAGCATTGTACCCTATTGTCAGATCTATACGACATGACCTGTGTACAGATCACCGTCGATCTTGCTTTACAAAGGCGACAAGCCTCCACCCTTCACGTCCTTGATCAGGCGTGGACGTCCAACACCTTTTCTCGCCTGTTCGTGGTTTCGTCGTCCTTCAACCACTTTCCATAAACACGAGGGTAACATGTGAACAACTGAACAATTTCCGTACTGCACGTTCCCAGGAGCCCATACCAACCTGCCTTTTTCAATGTTCTCTCAAATAAGCTACTTAAAAACAAGTTAATTGCTCTCGGCAGCCTTTAATAGCAATTCTCCCAACACCGATAACTGATTATTTTGGGTCGCCTGCCTCGCTATAAAAGGTTCATCAAGTGAGACAAGGGGAATTATTCTAAACGGAAACCATTGGCCTATTTGAGAGTTGCAGAGCCACAGCATCCGTTCGTAAGGATCGTCAAACTGTAGGGAATCAATTGAAGAAATACAGACACAATACACTGCATAAACATAGTCTGTTATCACACAAATGTTACCGCAGACACTGAGAAAGAATGACGCCATATAGATTATAAGACACTGGTGAGGAGACTAAATGTTAAAGGGACATAGTTGTTGTATCCGGATCCCGCTCCTGCGTCTGCCGGGTCTGGGTTGTTACTATGTATTTTGGCAATTTTAGTTTCAGAGGGTGACCGGATGCCATTCCTAACGCCACTCCGTACTCCCCGGGACAGAAGCAGTGAACCTCCGCTGTCTGTGTCAACTTTAAACCGTGAAGTAGTGCGAATATTTGTCAAATGTCTGTTATTATAGTAACTGAGGTGGGAAGTGGGGACCAGCCCGGTATTCAGCTATTGTGATGTGGAAAACCGCCTAAAAACCATATCCACGCTGGCCAGCACACCGACCCTTCGTCGTTAATCCGCCAGGAGGTTTGGATCCGGGGCTGACGCGCTTACCCGAGTCCAGGAAGCAACGCATTAGCGCTACCACCTCTGTATATAGAGAAAGACAGCTGCACTCAAGATTGTACCAAAAAATACATAGCGTCGTGTTCTGTACCTCGCTAACACGAAATCCGTTATCTTTGCTTACAAGTCCGATTTCTTTGTGAATAGGGGCGACAACGAAAATTCAGTTTCTGACCTAAAAAATCCTAGCTTTCACTGGCTGGGCATCATTCACAACGTAAGATGCACGCCAATAATATGCATAGCTGTTGAGGTGGAACGTCGTAAGACAGCGACCTGTGGGGAACCAACCGCATCTGAGTTGTAAAATACTTACTTAGACAAGAGTCAGCCAACATGGCGCATCTGCTTCAATGCTGAGCCTCTGTAACACAACAATACCAGTGTGTTACAATATATTCATTGTTATCAAGAGAAAAAAGGGCACATTAGAGAGAATATCGCCATTCTGTTTATAAAAGAGTGTGGAGTGAACTGGTGGGGAGCCTAAGTCTAGGAATGGTACCACGTAAATAGCGACAATGGCGTCCAATCAAGTGCATAAGTCACTGAAAAACACGAAGTTGATGAATATCCTGTAGTTGTTGAAACGCACAACACAAGTATTGACCATACGTGTCTGAACGCCAGTGAATGTTGGCAGACTACCAAAACTGAGGTGTGATTGAGGTGAGAAACATGTTCAAACAGGCTGGTTGTAAATAACAAAAGACACGTACATTGGCACTCACCTTTAATTCACTGA
Organism: Schistocerca cancellata; assembly: GCF_023864275.1. Lineage (NCBI taxonomy): Eukaryota > Metazoa > Arthropoda > Insecta > Orthoptera > Acrididae > Schistocerca > Schistocerca cancellata. The sequence goes on from NC_064631.1 coordinate 218,805,356, forward strand.
AGTTACCTGAATACATAAAGGCGGTTTCTAGCGTCTTTGAGTCCATATCTATGTCCCCAGTCTGAGACGCAGCTGTCAAAGCCAGTGATTGTGGCGCTCCGTCCCAGTGTGCAAAGCCAAGCCAACCTGTGAAAGATGTAGATTAGACGGTCTTGATCGAGGATCATCCTGCACCCAACCACCGCAGTGCGATAATTGTTCAAGTCTTGTCAAAAGAATGAACCGTCTTTTTACAGGAATGCGCGGTCCAGGAACTTCAGTTCACCCGGTGATTATCCCACATGAAGGGGAAAAAAATGTTTTCAAGGATATAAAGCCTCCAATGCTCGCAGTCTCGTTCTCTTCCAACGTAAAGTGACCACTTGTCACGTCTGACGTCCCAACACACGCTACTGATGTCGATGCTAGCAAATCCATCTGTGCACGATTGCATGGATTGGCAGCGATAAGAATTAACAAAATTTTCTCGGACTTCGAGCCGTGTCAGGTGGTTAAAATCCCACCTTTCGACCGAGCTCTCCTCAGTCATTGTCAAGTGGTAGGAATGACTGCTGTGTCACCGTGGCCACATCGTTATATAGCCACACTGCTGGCAGTGACGTCACTGGTGCTCTCTTCCTCGCCATATATGGTAATGTTTTCGTCCCGCGTCCGTCGCGCCCGTTTTAGCCTCGCAATGGCCGGGTCCCAGGCTGAGTTGAGCTGCAAACCGCCGTCCTTGTTGCGGTGTTTTCAGAGGTTTTCATTTCAATAGATTATTTTATAACGCTATCAGAAAATCCCTTCGTCCTCATAGCGACAGATGTTTCGTCGATTACAATTCGGTGTCCATTTTCTAAGGTGTGTTCTGCCACGGCTGATTTTTCTGGATAGCGTAGGCGTAAGTACCTCTCGTGTTCCGTCCGGCGTTGCTCCACATTGCGTACTATTTGGCCGACGTAGTGGTTCATGGTGTGGGTTCCTGTAGTCATGTCCTAGTTCATGAACCACGGGCAACGTATGAGTGGCCAAGTAAGTGGTTTGGTTTTGTTTGGTTTTGTGGGGCGCTCAACTGCGTGGTTATCAGCGCTCCAAGTAAGTGGTCCCGACAGTCGGGATACCAATTACTTTGAAATAAGGCTGGGCATCTCGGACATATTCTGAGTCGTGGTCTCCTTTGTGCTCATACGGCAAAGACTACCAAATCCACCGGTTAGTCCCTCAGCCGTTAGGGGTAAAACCCAATGGGACTCGGGGAAGTAAGTCTAGCAACCTGCTTCCCTGGTACTTTAAATATGATGCTGGCAACAATCAGAGCAAAATGCCTCGGACCTTTGGAGGTGACGGAGTCCCACCTCTAACTGACAAACCAGGGACTCCTAAGATACGACTTGGCAAACAAATGGTAATGAGATTGGGAGTTATTAATATCAATGGGGGCTACTCTGGGAAGAAGGTAGAGCTGGCAGAGGCTGCTAGTTAGATGGGGCTGGACGTTTTAGCTGTTAGTGACATTCGGGTAAGGGGTGAGAAAGAAGAGGAAGTGGGAGAATACAAGGTCTACCTGTCAGGAGTCAAAGCAGGAATAGCACAATGGAGTGTAGGGCTTTACATCAGGAAAGAAATGGAACCCAGCGTAGTTACAATAAGGTACGTAACCGAACGACTGATGTGGATAGATTTGACAGTGTCTAGCAAGAAAATTAGGATTGTGTCAGTATATTCGCATTGTGAAGGGACAGATCAAGATAAGATGGATAGTTTTTATGAGGCACTCAGTGATGTAGTTGTTAGAGTAAAGGTAAAGGACAGTGTTCTGCTCATGGGTGATTTTAACGCCAGGATTGGAAATCGAACAGAAGAGTATGAAAAGGTTATGGGTAAATTTGGAGAGGATATGGAGGCCAACAGGAACGGGAAACAACTCTTGGATTTCTGTGCCAGCATGGGCTTAGTAATCACAAACTCCTTTTTTAAACGTAAGAACATTCACCGGTATACTTGGGAAGGCAGGGGAACCAGATCTGTCATTGACTATGTAATATCAGATCAGGAATTCAGGAAGGCTGTGAGGGACACACGTGTATTCAGGGGATTATTTGATGACACTGATCATTATTTAATCTGCAGTGAAATTGGGATTGTGAGGCCGAAAGTGCAGGAGGTTAGGTCCATATGTAGGAGGATAAGAGTGGAGAAACTTCAGGATAAGGAAATCAGGCACAAGTACATAACAGCGATCTCAGAAAGGTACCAGTTAGTTGAATGTAGCCAATTACAGTCATTGGAAAAGGAATGGACAAGGTACAGGGACACAGTACTAGAAGTGGCTAAAGAATGTCTTGGAACAGTAGTGTGTAAAAGTAGGAAGAAGCAAACAGCTTGGTGGAATGATACAGTCAAGGTAGCCTGTAAAAGGAAAAAGAAGGTGTATCAAAAATGGCTACATACCAGAACCCAGGTAGACAGAGAAAGTTATGGTGAAGAAAGAAACAAAGCCAAACAGATAATTGCAGCATCCAAGAAGAAATCGTGGGAAGACTTTGGAAACAGGTTGGAGACTATGGGTCAAGCTGCTGGAAAACCATTCTGGAGTGTAATTAGCAGTCTTAGAAAGGGAGGTAAGAAGGAAGTGACAAGTATTTTGGACAGGTCAGGAAAACTGCTGGTGAATCCTGTGGATGCCTTGGGAAGATGGAGGGAATATTTTGAACAGTTGCTCAATGTACGTGAAAATGCGATGAGTAATGTTTCAGATTTCGAGGTAGAATGGGATAGGAATGATGATGGAAATAGGATCACATTTGAGGAAGTGGAAAAAAATGGTCAATAGATTGCAGTGCAATAAAGCGGCTGGGGTGGATGAAATTAAGTCGGAACTCATCAAATACAGTGGAATGTCAGGTCTCAAATGGCTACACAGGATAATTGAAATGGCCTGGGAGTCGGGACAGGTTCCATCAGACTGGACAAAAGCAGTAATCACACCAATCTTTAAACATGGAAACAGAAAAGATTGTAACAACTACAGAGGTATCTCTTTAATCAGCGTTGTGGGTAAAATCTTCTCAGGTATTGTTGAAAGGAAAGTGCGAGTATTAGTTGAGGACCAATTGGATGAAAATCAGTGTGGGTTTAGGCCTCTTAGAGGTTGTCAGGACCAGATCTTTAGCTTACGGCAAATAATGGAGAAGTGTTATGAGTGGAACAGGGAATTGTATCTATGCTTTATAGATCTAGAAAAGGCATATGACCGGGTTCCTAGGAGGAAGTTATTGTCTGTTCTACAAGATTATGGAATACGAGGCAAACTTTTGCAAGCAATTAAAAGTCTTTACATGGATAGTCAGGCAGCAGTTAGAGTCGACGGTAAATTGAGTTCATGGTTCAGAGTAGTTTCAGGGGTAAGACAAGGCTGCAACCTGTCTCCACTGTTGTTCATATTATTCATGGATCATATGTTGAAAACAATAGACTGGCTGGGTGAGATTAAGATATGTGAAGACAAAATAAGCAGTCTTGCATATGCGGATGACTTAGTTGTGATGGCAGATTCGATTGAAAGTTTGCAAAGTAATATTTCAGAGCTAGATCAGAAATGTAAGGACTATGGTATGAAGATTAGCATCTCCAAAACGAAAGTAATGTCAGTGGGAAAGAAATATAAACGGATTGAGTGCCAAATAGAAGGAACAAAGTTAGAACAGGTGGACGGTTTCAAGTACTTAGGATGCAATTCTCACAGGATGGCAACATAGTGAAAGAACTGGAAGCGAGGTGTAGCAAAGCTAATGTGGTGAGCGCTCAGCTACGATCTACTCTCTTCTGCAAGAAGGAAGTCAGTACCAAGACTAAGTTATCTGTGTACCGTTCAATCTTTCGACCAACTTTGTTGTATGGGAGCGAAAGCTGGGTGGATTCAGGTTACCTTATCAACAAGGTTGAGGTTACGGATATGAATGGGGGACTGATGACCTTCGCTGTTTAGTCCCCCTTAAACATCCCAACAACCACCACCACCACGGATATGAAAGTAGCTAGGATGATTGCAGGTACTAGTAGATGGGAACAATGGCAGGAGGGTGTCCACAATGAGGAAATCAAAGAAAAACTGGGAATGAACTCTATAGATGTAGCAGTCAGGCGAACAGGCTTAGATGGTGGGGTCATGTTACACGCATGGGAGAAGCAAGGTTACCCAAGAGACTCATGGATTCAGCAGTAGAGGGTAGGAGGAGTCGGGGCAGACCGAGGAGAAGGTACCTGGATTCGGTTAAGAATGATTTTGAAGTAATAGGTTTAACATCAGAAGAGGCATCAATGTTAGCACTGAATAGGGGATCATGGAGGAACTGTATAAGGGGGGCTATGCTCCAGACTGAACGCTGAAAGGCATAATCAATCTTAAATGATGATGATGATGATGATGAGTAACAGCCACACTGACATGGTATCTTGCACACTCCAGGAGTTCTAAGCCCTAGATCGTCCTTCACAGGCCTCATGAGCTGTCGAATTTTTGCTGGGGGCCTGAACACCGATGAAATGTTATATCTCTGCAAGAACCGGCTTATCTTTCTCGACACTGTACCACAGAAAGGCAAAAACACAAATTTCTTGCTTTCTTCTTCAGAGGTGTTCTCTGCTCTGTTGATGTGTTTCTTGCGTGTCACACCGGATATAGCCTGTGACACCTGTCCGTGGCTGTACCTGTTTTCCCGGAAGACTTTTCGGAGGTGGCTAACTTCTAGTGGCAGACTTTCAGCATCTGAGACGACTTTAGCACGATGGACGAGGGTGTTCAGAACGCAGCGTTTTTGTTCCCGATGGTGGTGGCTGAGAGCGTGCAGATACCGATCTGTGTGTGTTGGTTTCCTGTAGACACTGCGGCTGAGGTGCCCATTGGTTTTCCGCCGAACGAGGTCGTCAAGGAAGGGCAATGCACCATCTGTCTCGACTTCCTTCGTAAACTTTATGTGGCCGTGAACGCTGTTCAGGTGTTGTAAAATTTCCCAGTTATTCACGACCACGGGGCCAGATGATAAAAGTGTCATCAACGTAACGATAAAAGCAGCTAGGCTTAGCTGGAGCCGTGTCCAAGGCGATGTCTTCAAATTTTTCCATAAAAAGTTTGGCTATGGATGGAGCTTATGGGATTCCTATAGCCACGCCGTCCAACTGGTCGAAATACTGGCCGCCATTTAGGAAATGCGGCTATGTCAACGTGTGCTTAAACAGTCCCACAATTGTGCTATTAAATAACTGGGATAGAAGACCGATACAGTCTTTGACCGGAACATGTGTAAACAAGAAGACCACATCAAAACTGACCATTATATCTCCCTGACTAAGACGCAGTTGTTTAATTCTGTTGATAAAGTCGTCGTTGTTCTTGATGTGATGCACGCAACAACCCACACGCGGTGCAAAGAGGCCGGCCAGATGTTTTGTCAATTTGTAAGTGGGTGACCCAGTGGTGTTCACAATGGGACGAAGAGGAGAATCCGGTTTGTGGATTTTTGGTAGTCCGTAAAGCGTAGGTGGTGTGGCGGCTGCGGGAGGAGATTCTTAATAACACCCTCTTCCAGTGTTGACTATTTTAGTAGCTTTGATATCTTCCTCATTATTCTTGACGTCGGGTCCTTTGGCAGTTTCTGGTATATATCCTCTTCAAGAATCAACTGAATTTTGGCGTCGTAGTCTGCTTTATTCAGGATGACGGATGCATTGCCCTTGTTAGGTGGCAGAACTACGATGAGGGGGTAGTTGCGAAGTGCATGTTAAGAAAGCTAAACCGTTAAGCTCTCTAGCCTTCGTACTACGCTGTCGAGATGAGAACACGATTCCACGATTTGCCATGGTGAGCAGTGACATCAACACCTCGGCAGGCAGAAGAATCTATTGTCGTGCCAGCTTTCCCCTGTTGCGGGAAAGGTTGCAATTCACTAGGAGGCAGCTGTATTTAAACGGCCGCGAGCTGCTGGCTATCCATCTGCAACTGACAGAGGTACTCTCGCAAGTAGATTGGGAGTGGATGGACGCGGCCACCACAGCACAACAAGTGTCATCGCAAAAGAAGAACACAGAGAAACAGAAAGGGAAGTTCACGCGGCTATCTCAACAGCAACATGGGGCAGAACGTATATCAACAGAACGAACTGTCACCAACATGACGGAGAAAGATATCGACTTGGGTGCCATTTGGGCGCTTAAGAAAGGTCTTAAGCTTCTCACCAGCGCCTCGGAGCATCCCTATCTGTGATATTACAAGTGCGGTTGAAAAAGCACTCCGCAACATGCCTAGTGAGAGTGCAGACGAAATTCTTCGCGAAACGAGTCGTATCATCTCAAACTCTAAACCACCGAGATCTAACTGAACGCACTGATCTTCACGCACTGCTCAATGACCCCCTCATCGTGGTTCTGCCAGCTGACAGGGGCAACGCATCCGTCATTCTGAATAAAGCTGACTAGGACACCATAATTCAGTTGATTCTTGAAGAGGATACATACCGGAAGCTGCCACGGGACCCGACGTCATGAATAATGAGGAAGACATCAGAGCTTCTAAAACAGTCAACACTGGAGGAGGACGTTATTAAAAATCTCATTCCGCAGCCGCCGACACCATCTACGTTTTAAGGACTACCAAAAATCCACAAACCGGATTCTCCTCTTCGTCCCATTGTGAACACCATTGGGTCACCCACTTACAGATTGGCAAAACACCTGGCCGACCTCCTTGCCCCGCATGAGGGTCGTTTTGCGCGTCACATCAAGAACACCGACGACTTTATCAACAGAATTAAACAACTGCGTCTTAGTCAAGGAGATATAATGGTCAGTTTGAATGTGATTTTATGGAGAAATTAGAAGATATCGCCTTGGACACGGCTCCAGCTAACCCAAGCTGCTTTTATCGTTACGTCGATGACACTTTTATATCTGGCCCCATGATCGTGAAAAACTGGGAGATTTTTACAACACCTGAACAGCATTCACGGCCACATAAAGTTTACGATGGAAGTCGAGACAGATGGTGCATTGCCCTTCCTCGACGTCCTCGTTCGGCGGAAAACCAATGGGCATCTCAGCCACAGTGTCTACAGGAAACCAACACACACAGATCGGTATCTGCACGCTCTCAGCCACCACCACCCGGAACATAACCGTGGCGTTCTGAACACCCTCGTCCATCGTGCTAAAGTCGCCTCAGACGCTGAAAGTCTGCCACTAGAACTGAGCCACCTCCGAAAACTCTGCGGGGAAAATGGGTACACCCATCGACAGCTGTCACAGGCTATATTCGGGGTGACACGCAAGAGAAACACCAACCGAGAAGAGAACACCACTGAAGAAGAAAGCAAGAAACTTGTGTTTTTGCCTTTCTGTGGTACAGTGTCGAGAAAGATTAGCCGGCTCCTGCAGAGATATAACATTTCATCGATGTTCAGGCCCCCAGCAAAAATTCGACAGCTCATGAGGCCTGTGAAGGACGATCTAGGGCTTAGAACGCCTGGGGTGTACAAGATACCACGTGAGTATGGCTGTTACTACGTCGGCCAAACAGTACGCAATGTGGAGCAACGCCGGACGGAACTCGAGAGGTGCTTACGCCTACGCCATCCAGTAAAATCAGCCGTGAATTCGCTGATACGTCTGTCGTTATGAGAACGAAGGGATTTTGGGATAGCGTCATAAAAGAAGCTATTGAAATAAAAACCTCTGAAAACACCATCAACAAGGACGGCGGTTTGTAGCTCAGCACAGCCTGGGACCCGGCCATCGCGAGGCTAAAACGGGAGCGACGGACGCGGAACGAAAACATTACCATAATTAGGGCAAGGAAGAGAGCATCAGTGACGTCACAGCCAGCAATGCGGCAATATAATGACGCAGGCATGATGACACAGCAGTCTTTCTTAGCACTTGACAATGACTGAGGAGAGCTTGGTCTAAATCTCGTGGGATTTTAATCACCTGACGCTGCTGGAATCCCGAGAATTTTTTATTAAATCCACCTATGCTTGTAACTGCGCCTGTCAAGGTGCTGATGCAGTTATCCCCTTGGCTGGCACACCACTGTTGAATACAAAAAAAAAGCAGGCGACTTCCACTCTAAAAAATGAAGTATGATCGCAATATATCTACATATATTTCTTTTGCGCACTCCGCTCACAAAGGGATACCATCGAGTAGGAAGACCGGACGTAAGAAGTACGACGTCAGAGCCTGTAACCATAGTACTTCAGTGTCACCTGTTGGACAAGATCGTCTGATGAACCAGGAAATATGATTAGACCATCTGCCCCTCATCCCACCGTATTAAACTCCCCTCCTGCGCTGCAGGACTTAGCGAAGGTTTAATAAAACAAATGGTCATAATGCCTCTCACCCTTCAATATGCAGTATGCAATAAGAGCAGTTACAGGCCACATTTAAATGAATTAAAACTGCTCGTATAAGAAAAGTTGTTATGCATAAGCCTTTAGGAGATTCACTTCACGAGCATTGGTAATCCTGTGATACCAGTGCTCAACCTTCATAGGAAATATGATCAACGTTGTGATCAAGCAAAGGGTGTCGAAGCTGTGTTCAGCAAAGAAACACACCACTACTCGTCCATCAGCCTCACCACTGAGTAACAAGTGCCTGCAGTAGCAGTGTATGTTCCATCTCGCTTCACGGTATTCTCTATGTTCATTCCAGTACAGGAACCCCTTGATAGCACAGTACTTGCGGATCTCATGCGACAACTTCCTCGCCTGTTCTTTTACGTTGTGACTTCAATGCCCAACGTGTGCACCAGGGCGTTTTTATCATCTGGCACAAGGATCGGGAGAGGCTGCTAGCGTAAGAAGACATCTGGATACTTAATACTGGGAATATGATGGACTTCTCAATGGCCAAAGGGTCGTTTTCCACTACAGGTTCCCTTTTCTCTCCTGCCTTCTCCCCGGGGGTTTTTGGGGTTAGAATAGGCCTTAGGTATTCCTTACTTTTCACTATTCAATTTGTGGTTCCCTTTAGGGTTTGACGTCCACACTTTACACATGTTCTGAAGTGTGAGCCCTTCAGTGAAGGATGCCTTACATGATTCATCATATATCCATCATGCATTGAGATCTTCTGCACCTATTATTGTCATGGCTCTGCTAATCCACCTGCAATCCAGGTATCTGGGTGAGGACACCTCATGGGGTGCATCATCTACCTCCATTGTCCACTGTCCTCTTCTACACCCATAATCATAATGGATCTTTTCACATGCGATGTCCAGCACAATACCCAGTCCCTCATGGAGGGGTTGCCATGAACTCTATTTGTCATAGCCCTCTGGCTACACAATGATCACACTGCTGATGTCCGAGCTGCAACCTCCACAAATAGGTGCCCATCTTCTTGGATGCCAGTACTTCCGCAAAAAGCCCTCGCACCAAGTGACCTTTGCTGTGGCTGAATGGTGCCCATGGGGAGACCCCTGATCAGAGTGGGTGGCATCAGGGCGTTGACCCACAATGAAATGGATGAAGTTGTCTGATGCTAGTGGTCAGATGGTCCCAGAAGTTTCTAAGCGAGGTAAAGAGTACTATAATGCTCAGAGATACGACCCCAAATCGTTCCCCTTCCTGGCTACACCATGGGAGGAACGCAGGGTACAAGATTATGGACAGACGCATTCCACTAGATACTCAGTTTGCGCCAAGTCTGATAGGGATCCTTTTCAACAACGAAGACTCTGTTTTTCGTTGAGCACTTATAGGACAAGTTCAGGGAAGTGACCAGAATATCCAAAATGAGGTCGGTACACTGCTGGCCTGTGCTAAGCTGATTGATGTCCCTGCCACCATCACCCCACATAAGAGATTAAATATGGTCCAAGGGATTATATTCCACAGAGATCTCCTCCAGTCCTACGACAAGTCGTATGCCAACCTACAGTGACGAGGTGTACATTTCTTCAGGCATATGTGCAGGTGGCCTAAAAACAAAAGGGTTGCTTTTGGTGCCTTCATCTTCGCCTTTGAAGGTCATTCACTACCGGAAAATGTGCAGGTGATGATATACTAGTGTGACGTTAAACCCATGTTCCTTCCCCCACGTGGTGCTTCAAATGTTGGAAATTTGGGCACATTGCCTGTCATTGTAACGCCTGTCCCACATGTCGGGACTGCAGACGTTCATTACACACAAACATTCCTGGCGGCCCTCCACCAATTTGTGCCAACTGCAGAGAGCATCGTTACCCCTTTCACTGGACTGTACAGTTTTTTTTTTAGAAACAGCGGAAAATAAAATATAAGACCTGGACAGTCTTACCTACACAGAGGCAAAACAGAAATATGACTGCCTAAACCTTGTGAACGTGATCTCACCCTATGCTGTAGCTATGATGACATCGCCCCTCCAGGTGTACCTCGAATAGTAGGCCTTCAGGGCCGCGAGACTATGCCTGCCCCCTGTTGGTCGGGGGGCACTGCTCCTCCCATTGCTCCCCTAACATCTGCTTCGGGAGTAACGGCCCCCAGCCATCAGGGACATGAGTCCGCAGCCCTCAGTTGGAGAAGCAAAACACTCCTCCAGCTCCTCTCGCAGGGAAGGACCCCTCAGGACATTGCCTTCCAAGGCTTCTGCTGCAGTGAAGCTGGACACCAGCTAGCGTCTTCCTGATCATCACTGGTTCCTGAGAGAAACTCAGAGAAGCCCTCCCAGCCACAGAAACTGAAAGAAAAATGGGAGGACTGAAAGAAGAAACCTATTAAGAAGAAAGGGATCCCAGTAATCCCCACACTGCCACTTCCAGCAAGCTCCATTTCTGAGGATGATGTGGAGCTAATAGTGTACCCCGAACACCGAGATCTACACAGAGCCTCAGAACCAATGTACAGAGAGACAACATGCCCTCAGCAGGTGGCAGAAAGTGATTCTAATGCCTAAACGACCTCCTTGGTATTACCATGTCTTCTCAGACGACAGAAAGCGTTAACATCCAGTGGAAATGCGACGGCTTTTTCCTCTATCTCGCTGATTTTCGACTACTCTCATGTATGGAAGCAGTCGCTCGCATTATTATAAATATACGTCCAATCGATGCTAAATGTTATTATCTTTACCTACAGGAAAGTATTATCAACAATCTTCAAATCGCGAACTATACCCTTAATTTTTAAACACAGATCAAAAGGTTTTGCATCACCTCGGTTCCGAGATTTTCAGAACCTCTACAGGAAATTGGGATAGATATCACCATAAACATCATTTCCGCCCTTTTTATTGCTTATGAAAACCACACAATGCATGTTGTACCACCACACAACGAGACCTTCAGAGGTGGTGAACAAGATTGCTGTACACACCAGTACCTCTAGTACCCATTAGCACGTCTTCTTGCATTGATTGATGCCTGTATTCGTCATGGCATACTATCCACAAGTTCATCAACGTACTGTTGGTCAAGATTGTCGAATTCCTCAACAGCGATTCGGCGTAGATCCCTCAGAGTGGTTGGTGGGTCATGTCGTCCATTAACAGCCCTTTCCAAACTATCCCAGGCATGTTCGATAGGGTTCATGTCTGGAGAACATGCTGTATACTCTAATCGATCGATGTCATTATCCTGGAGGAAATCATTCACAAGATGTGAACGGTGGGGGGCGCGACTGTCGTCTATAAAGACAAATGCCTCGCCAATATGCTGCCGATATGGTTGCACTAACAGTCGGAGGATGGCATTCACATATCGTACTACCGTTACGTCGCCTTCCATGACCACCAGCGTCATACGTCGGCCCCACAGAAAACCACCCCAAAACATCAGGGAGCCTTCACCGCCGGCCACGGTGTCCGAGTGGTTCTAGGCGCTTCAGTCCGAACCGCGCGACTGCTACGGTCGCAGGTTCGAATCCTGCCTCGGGCATGGATGTTTCTGATGTCCTAAGGTTAGTTAGATTTAAGTAGTTCTAAGTTCTTGGGGACTGATGACCTCAGATGTTAAGTCCCATAGTGCTCAGAGCCATTTGAACAATTTGAACCTCCACTTTGCTGCACCCGCTGGAGAGTGTGTCCTAGGCGTTCAGCCTGATCGGGTTGCCTCCGACCACGTCTCCAACTATTGTCTGGTTGAAGGCATACGCGACAATAATCGGTGAGGAGAACGTAATGCCAATCCTGAGCGGTCCATTTGGCATATTTTTGAGCCCATCTGTACCGCACTGCTAGGTGTCGTGGTTGCAAAGCTGGACGTCGCCATGAACGTCTGGAATGTAGTTGCGCATCATGCACTCCATTGCTCACAGTTTGAGTCGTAACACGACGTCCTGTGGCTCCACGATAAGCATTATTCAACATGGTGGCGTTGCTGTCAGGGTTCCTCCGAGCCATAATCCGTAGGTAGCGCTCATCCACTGCAGTAGTAGCCCTTGGACAACCTGAGCGAGGCATAACATCGATAGTTCCTGTCTCTCTGTATCTCCTCCATGTCCGAACAACATGCTTTGGTTCACTCCGAGACGCCTGGACACTTCCCTCGTTGAGAGCCCTTCCCGGCACAAAGTAAAAATGCGGGCGCGATCGAACTACGGCATTGACCGTCTACGCATGGTTGAACTACAGACAACACGAGCCGTGTACCTCATTCCTCTTGGAATGACTGGAACTGATGTGTTGTCGGACTCCTTCCGTCTAATATGCGCTGCTCATGCATGGTTGTTTACATCTTTGGACTGCTTAGTAACATCTCTGGACACTCAGAGCGACTGTGTGTGCGGTATAATATCCACAGTCAACGTCTGTCTTCAGGAGTTCTGGTAACAGAGGTGACGCAAAACTTTTTTTTATGTGTGTACAATCTACAGAATACTCTTTGAGTCAACAAATTCACGTGAAGCAACTCTAGCAGATGCATTTCAGATGATGCCTCTAGACGATTACATGTAATGGTCCTATCAAGTCTTACAACTCGATTACTGTTTTGAGTCTCTCAGTTTCAACGGTATGCCTTGACGTTTCCAAAACTTACCTTGTTTTTAGCGAACAGTGTGTTTTTCTCCCCTATCAGATATGAAATTACAGAACATAAAACACTAAGTCAACGTGATATAAGAGTGAATGGTATGAGGAGGTAGGTTTTAATATAACAAATTTTTTCAGGTTTCCTGTCAAATTTGCGGAAGTGAAAATGTGATTTGTGTTAAGCATCTCATGCGTAGCCGGTCTGTTCGATCTGTACGGTAATGTTATGGATGTGCTCCATGTAATTTGGTGGGATTCGTTGGGTGGAAGAGGACCATATTGTGCCAAACGTTACTGAGATAGTTTAGAGAACCAGAATTTGCCACGGCGCACGGAATTATCCTTCTTGCGTAATGGCTGTCAGAAATAAGGGAGATTCTGACTCCTACATACGCATACAAGCAATATTTTTTTCATCTCACCATTTACGAGAGGCTCAGGAAAAACTGTCTGGCAGCAGCAGAAATTATGTCCAACACATGTTACAGCGTCTCTTGTGGAATATGCGTGTAGATACATACTTTTGAATCTTTCCCGAAACTAACCACGGCCGATTTCTTCACCTTATCATGCATCAGTTGAGATGGTTAGTCCTGTAACGTAGCAGGTGTCAATCAGTCACTACTCTATTCCTTCTTTCCTTCCTTGTTTCCTGTTTCGCTTAACCTCCTTGCCAAACGCTGTGGGAAGATATCGAATTTACCCCGAGGCAGTAGCACATAACCCATCGATCATCCACCGACTTACATCACATTTCGATTCAGACTTTGTTTTCACCAACCTGTCCTTAAGCGCTATCACCCTAATGAACACAAGAGCATGACAGTGTCTCATGGCCTTCTACATCGAAGTGGTAGCGATTTATTTTCAGAGAATTTGGCATCCAAGCAGAGACGGTGCACTATGCATGTGACGTCACCAGTTGTTGTTAAACGAATATGAGCTACAGCGGCGGCCGGGAAAGTGGATGTGCAATTTTTACACAATAATCTTGATTCCTATGTTTATTTTTGAGGCAGATTGGGAAGAGTCTACTTTTAGAGTAACTTTAAACCCAGAATCAGCTAATAAAATCATTTAACCAGCGTTTAAATCAACAGATACGAAATCAGGTTATGGAAACAGTTGTGGAGACATTAGCCGTCGGTCTTATATTCAAGAGGGTTGAACGATAGTTGTTTGTTCAGGACAGGAACATGAAACTTTGTGCACATACAATCACAATCAGCTCTGCTGTTAACTAATTACTATCTAGAACGAAAATGTAGCTAATGCCACCTATTGCACAACGTGCGTCTTCTCGTGCAGTGCAAGTATTATTTGGTGATGGCTGCTGCAGAATACTCATTACGCCAAACGTACAGAACCTGGTAGAATTCACTGTTGGCAAAAAAGGAGGCTGCATGCGAAAGCCACAGATCCGGTTCCCAGCACCTGTCTCACCCATAGCGATAATCAATCACTAAGGTTCATTAACTGGCCTTATGTTGGGAGCTCGCCTTGTAAACGTAACGAAAAACCACAGTACTGTAGAAAGAAAAATAAATAAAAAAGAGAGGGAAAAGAATAAAGGAATGTATACCCATGACGAAAATGTCTCTACAGCATGATTTTTTCTTTTTTTTTTTTGCGTATAAGGAGTGAGATACTACTACCATACGCGTGTAGAAATGGTGACTTTAATCACCCAGGTATTTATTCGAAAAGCTAACAATACGCCATGGGTGTAAGTCTTGCGGAGTAGTAATGAATAAAAACTGTCTAAAGTGACTAGTTCGACAGCCAACACAATAAGGAAATATTTTAGATCTCCAGGTTCCAATAGATCCGATCATTTCGAGAGTTTTGTCAATTACGAAGGATTCAGCCAGCCTGATACTATTACAAGAAAGATAGTCTCCAAAGATGGAAAGGCCGTCAAGAAATTTAGGATAGTATTCCTGTTAAACAGAAATGATCTAGAGTTACTAAAACTTATTTACAAGACAAATTCAGGACATTTAGTTCATATTAAGGAAACGAAAGACGGTATGAATGATATGACGATTCTGGGACAAATTCTACTTTTCTGTTGTCTTCAAGTCAGGGGCAATGATGTTATCAATGATGAACTTGACTTCATGACTTCATCACTAAGTGACGAGCGATGCCCCTCCCATCCCCCTTTCCCGGTCATCGTAGCACCCTCTACCCTCCCCCCTCCCCCTATCTCCAGCCAACTTAGGCGTAGTATTAAAATGAGGCAACCAGTCAGAATGTTAACTGTGAAATTGCTCGAAGTTTCATCTCAACTGGCAACGTGTTCGAAGGTATGCAGTATTTAAGAAACATAGAAATATAAGTAAGCATCTCTTATTCAAAGTCATTTTCAATTTGCCTCTAAATTGCTGTCTCTCTCTCTCTCTCTCACACACACACACCCACACCCACACACACACACATACACAGACACACACATACACACACACACACACACACACACACACACACACACACACACACACACCACTACTTCTGTATTTTGAGAGAGGCCACCACTCCCACATCATTTATTGTAACCCCCCCCCAAGTGACTTCCATTACCATTTGTGTGACCATACCCTTCATTCCCGTTGAGGGCAATGAGGATATTTCTGTTTACAGGGTGATCACCATTCCTCCTAGGTGACCATCGTTTCTCTTTGAATAATGATGCTCATGTTACAGGATGACACCATTCCCATCAGTGTGACCAATATTCCCCTGGGGAGCAATGACGATCATTTTAGAGGGTGACCACCACCCATCTCTAGGTGACCACCATCCATGTCTAGGTGACCACGATTACCACAAGATGACCACATTCATCCCCTGCTAGCAGACAATGGTGGTCAGTTTATAGGGAGACAACGCAAATAATCCAGAAACTGTAGAGAAAGCTCTTCTGTAAATACTGTGCAGTCTCGTCATTAAATTTCATCTGACACATATGCACAAAATACTTATTATCTCTCTTTAATGGTTGTTTTAATGAGGGAGCGAAAGGAATAGAATTTTCTTTCCAGTAACTGACACCTCCCGCAGCAACTGACATCTATTGCACTGTGAGAACAACTATTGACCTGATAAGTCCCAAATTTTGCGTCACGTTCATAAAGTCTATAACTACGTGAGTTTCATTGTTAGTTACATACATGCACACAGACACACTCACACACACACACACACACACACACACACACATAGAGAGAGAGAGAGAGAGAGAGAGAGAGAGAGGCCAGTGTGGGAGATGGAGATATATCCTCATGTGTCTGGTGTCTAACAACACATAGCCCAGCCTAGCCACTAAGAGACATATGACTCACGTTAACTCCACTAAACAAAAGTACTAGAGATATAAAATTTATTACAAAAATACTATTTCACAAAATAAACAACAGTTACATTACTATTGCAGCGCACGTGTCTCATCTTATGCTGTCACACAGTGGGTCAGTCTACATTTTTTCTACATTCACAACAGATTACAATTTCGGTATATATTTACAACACACTGATTACAATCGCATTTTATAATACATTTGACAACAGACAGATTACATTCTCTGCTCACAACTTCCCGTATTTACATCATTTTGCGTACATTCTCTGTTTACATCTTACAACACACTGTAAGGTGGTCATGTAATTTTGATTTTTGTATGTTATCGATGAGCAGAATCTTTGGTCTTGTTTAGCACAGTCTTTGCGTCTGGCAGTCTGATACATTCTTCGTTGAAGTGTGGTAACTGATGGACGTATTTAGTAGTGCTGTGTTGACTTCTGATTGTTCCTGTTAGACGAAGAAGCATTGATTGTAAAGGGCAGCAAGGATGAATAAGGTGTATATGTTAGAAAGCGAAGAGAATATACATTTTGAATAATGTAATTATTTTTTGAAGAGAAGAAATTTGAGTTAAGACTTCAGTACTGCGTGTTGTTGTTGTGGTCTTCAGTCCTGAGATTGGTTTGATGCAGCTCTCCATGCTACTCTATCTTGTGCAAGCTTCTTCATCTCCCAGTACCTACTGCAGCCTACATCCTTCTGAATCTGCTGAGTGTACCCATCTCTTGGTTTCCCTCTACGATTTTTACGCTCCACTCTGCCCTCCAGTACTAAATTGGTGATCCCTTGATGCCTCAGAATATGCCCTACCAACCGATCCCTTCTTCTAGTCAAGTTGTGCCACATATTTCTCTTCTCTCCAATTCTATTCAATACCTCCTCATTAGTTATGTGATCTACCCATCTAATCTTCAGCATTCTCCTGTAGCACCACATTTCGAAAGCTTCTATTCTCTTCTTGTCCAAACTATTTATCGTCCATGTTTCACATCCATACGTGGCTACACTCCATACAAATACTTCCAGAAATGACTTCCTGACACTAAAATCTACACTCGATGCTAACAAATTTCTCTTCTTCAGAAACGCTTTCCTTGCCATTGCCAGTCTACATTTTATATCCTCTCTACTTCGAACATCATCAGTTATTTTGCTCCCCAAATAGCAAAACCCCTTTACTACTTTAAGTGTCCCATTTCCTAATCTGATTCCCTCAGCATCACCCGACTTAATTCGACTACATTCCATTATCCTCGTTTTGCTTTTGTTGATGTTCATCTTATATCCTCCTTTCAAGACACTGTCCATTCCGTTCAACTGCTCTTCCAAGTCCTTTGCTGTCTTTGACAGAATCGCAATGTCATCGTCGAACCTCAAAGTTTTTATGTCTTCTCCATGGATTTTAATGCCTACTCCTAATTTTTCTTACTGCGTGCCTACTTTGTAGAAATGATTATTGGGAGTTAGTTAACGTGGTACACTTACTCAGAGCTGAGAGGAGGACCACCCCACACACCTGAGCGTCGATTAACACACACTCCTGGAAATGGAAAAAAGAACACATTGACACCGGTGTGTCAGACCCACCATACTTGCTCCGGACACTGCGAGAGGGCTGTACAAGCAATGATCACACGCACGGCACAGCGGACACACCAGGAACCGCGGTGTTGGCCGTCGAATGGCGCTAGCTGCGCAGCATTTGTGCACCGCCGCCGTCAGTGTCAGCCAGTTTGCCGTGGCATACGGAGCTCCATCGCAGTCTTTAACACTGGTAGCATGCCGCGACAGCGTGGACGTGCATCGTATGTGCAGTTGACGGACTTTGAGCGAGGGCGTATAGTGGGCATGCGGGAGGCCGGGTGGACGTACCGCCGAATTGGTCAACACGTGGGGCGTGAGGTCTCCACAGTACATCGATGTTGTCGCCAGTGGTCGGCGGAAGGTGCACGTGCCCGTCGACCTGGGACCGGACCGCAGCGACGCACGGATGCACGCCAAGACCGTAGGATCCTACGCAGTGCCGTAGGGGACCGCACCGCCACTTCCCAGCAAATTAGGGACACTGTTGCTCCTGGGGTATCGGCGAGGACCATTCGCAACCGTCTCCATGAAGCTGGGCTACGGTCCCGCACACCGTTAGGCCGTCTTCCGCTCACGCCCCAACATCGTGCAGTCCGCCTCCAGTGGTGTCGCAACTGGCGTGAATGGAGGGACGAATGGAGACGTGTCGTCTTCAGCGATGAGAGTCGCTTCTGCCTTGGTGCCAATGATGGTCGTATGCGTGTTTGACGCCGTGCAGGTGAGCGCCACAATCAGGACTGCATACGACCGAGGCCCACAGGGCCAACACCCGGCATCATGGTGTGGGGAGCGATCTCCTACACTGGCCGTACACCACTGGTGATCGTCGAGGGGACACTGAATAGTGCACGGTACATCCAAACCGTCATCGAACCCATCGTTCTACCATTCCTAGACCGGCAAGGGAACTTGTTGTTCCAACAGGACAATGCACGTCCGCATGTATCCCGTGCCACCCAACGTGCTCTAGAAGGTGTAAGTCAACTACCCTGGCCAGCAAGATCTCCGGATCTGTCCCCCATTGAGCATGTTTGGGACTGGATGAAGCGTCGTCTCACGCGGTCTGCACGTCCAGCACGAACGCTGGTCCAACTGAGGCGCCAGGTGGAAATGGCATGGCAAGCCGCTCCACAGGACTACATCCAGCATCTCTACGATCGTCTCCCTGGGAGAATAGCAGCCTGCATTGCTGCGAAAGGTGGATATACACTGTACTAGTGCCGACATTGTGCATGCTCTGTTGCCTGTGTCTATGTGCCTGTGGTTCTGTCAGTGTGATCATGTGATGTATCTGACCCTAGGAATGTGTCAATAAAGTTTCCCCTTCCTGGGACAATGAATTCACGGTGTTCTTATTTCAATTTCCAGGAGTGTATTAACGAATTAAGTTCTTTCATCTTTATATATATATATATATATATATATGCAGGGTGTTTCAAAAATGACCGGTATATTTGAAACGGCAATAAAAACTAAACGAGCAGCGATAGAAATACACCGTTTGTTGCAATATGCTTGGGACAACAGTACATTTTCAGGCGGACAAACTTTCGAAATTACAGTAGTTACAATTTTCAACAACAGATGGCGCTGCAAGTGATGTGAAAGATATAGAAGACAACGGAGTCTGGTGGTGCGCCATTCTGTACGTCGTCTTTCTGCTGTAAGCGTGTGCTGTTCACAACGTGCAAGTGTGCTGTAAACAACATGGTTTATTCCTTAGAACAGAGCATTTTTCTGGTGTTGGAATTCCACCGCCTAGAACATAGTGTTGTTGCAACAAGACGAAGTTTTCAACGGAGGTTTAATGTAATCAAAGGACCGAAAAGCGATACAATAAAGGATCTGTTTGAAAAATTTCAACGGACTGGGGACGTGACGGATGAACGTGCTGGAAAGGTAGGGCGACCGCGTACGGCAACCACAGAGGGCAACGCGCAGCTAGTGCAGCAGGTGATCCAACAGCGGCCTCGGGTTTCCGTTCGCCGTGTTGCAGCTGCGGTCCAAATGACGCCAACGTCCACGTATCGTCTCATGCGCCAGAGTTTACACCTCTATCCATACAAAATTCAAACGCGGCAACTCCTCAGCGCCGCTACCATTGCTGCACGAGAGACATTCGCTAACGATATAGTGCACAGGATTGATGACGGCGATATGCATGTGGGCAGCATTTGGTTTACTGACGAAGCTTATTTTTACCTGGACGGCTTCGTCAATAAACAGAACTGGCGCATATGGGGAACCGAAAAGCCCCATGTTGCAGTCCCATCGTCCCTGCATCCTCAAAAAGTACTGGTCTGGGCCGCCATTTCTTCCAAAGGAATCATTGGCCCATTTTTCAGATCCGAAACGATTACTGCATCACGCTATCTGGACATTCTTCGTGAAGTTGTGGCGGTACAAACTGCCTTAGACGACACTGCGAACACCTCGTGGTTTATACAAGATGGTGCCCGGCCACATCGCACGGCCGACGTCTTTAATTTCCTGAATGAATATTTCGATGATAGTGTGATTGCTTTGGGCTATCCGAAACATACAGGAGGCGGCGTGGATTGGCCTCCCTATTCGCCAGACATGAACCCCTGTGACTTCTTTCTGTGGGGACACTTGAAAGACCAGGTGTACCGCCAGAATCCAGAAACAATTGAACAGCTGAAGCAGTACATCTCATCTGCATGTGAAGCCATTCCGCCAGACACGTTGTCAAAGGTTTCGGGTAATTTCATTCAGAGACTACGCCATATTATTGCTACGCATGGTGGATATGTGAAAAATATCGTACTATACAGTTTCCCAGACCGCAGCGCCATCTGTTGTTGAAAGTTGTAACTACTGTAATTTCGAAAGTTTGTCTGCCTGAAAATGTACTGTTGCCCCAAGCGTATTGCAACAAACGGTGTATTTCTATCGCTGCTCGTTTAGTTTTTATTGCCGTTTCAAATATACCGGTCATTTTTGAAATACCCTGTATATATATATATATATATATATATATATATATATATATATATATATATAATACCCTTTATAAATAATTGTATATTGTTCAGACCTATATTATGTGTGAAGATCACGTAAAGCTTCATTCTGTCTTTCTGAATATATATTTCATTCTAAAATCATTGCCTTGGAATATCATTTCATAGCAATAGGCACTCTCCCCACTTCACTGCTTATCACTACTCATTACCACATGTGGCATACATCAGCTGGAAATTTCATTTAGAAATACAGATCTAGATTAGCCACTGATTGCTTGCTGTTTGCTGTTGTGATGCCGAGGAGTCCGGAACAATGTTGGTCACACGCGTGGTAAGTGAAAATTTTGATTAGGGCCTGATAATTGCTACACTTACGCTGCCCATTTAATACACAGAAAAGTTGCGTTTACATCAGTTACAGTTCAGTTCGAATTTTGTTCTGTTTAGTCAAAGGTTAGCATATGAGCTTAAGTCGGATAACAGTTTCTTGGGACAAAGTTTTGGTAATTCGTAGATTTTTGTAGAGTGGGAGGTGAATTTGGGCAAAATTTCGGTCAGAAAGAAATATGGTGGGGAGTTTACAACATATGTTACAATTGTAAATGATATTGATAAATCATCTGTTGTGCACACATCAATGTCCCCATGCAACAGCGCTCACTTCGAGATCAATCACTAAATGCTCACTATGCTTAGCTGTGTGGAGACTTTTAAGCAGATGCTTACAGCAACACACTTATCGTTTGTAGTTGTTACAAGCTCTAAAGCTTGTAAAGTACAGTTCATGTGCCAAATTTGCGAAAGAAACGCTGCTGCCTGATGATGAAGATTTTTCTGGATCGTGCTTCTTCAGTGACGAATCGACATTTCAGCTAAGTGGAACTGAGAACACACATAAAGTGTGGATCTGGGAGACAGCGAGTTCCTATTAGATGTTAAAGTTGCAACGAGATTCCCCTAAATTGAATGTTTTTTTTGTGCCATAGCCTGCTGGAAAGATTATGGGCCTTTCTTCATCAGTGAAGGTGTTTCTTATCCTGATTATCTAGAACCATGGCTCTTTCTTCAATTGGAAGAAGCTTGCATTTATCGCGAATCTCTTGCCCAACGTAAAGTCCCGAGCGACTGGGAAAGAGCGCAGGTGACGCCTGTATATAAGAAGTGTAGAAGTGTAGAAGGATCCTCAAAATTACAGACCAATATCTGAACATCGGTTTGTTGCAGGATTCTCGAACATATTCTCAGTTCGAACATAATGAATTTCCTTGAGACAGAAAAATTGCTGTCCGTACATCAGCACGGCTTTAGAAAGCACCGCTCCTGCGAAACGCAACTCGCCCTTTTTTCAGATGATATCTTGCGAATCATGGATGAAGGGTATCAGACGGATGCCATATTCCTTGACTTCCGGAAAGTGCCCCACTACGGACTCCTAACTAAGGTACGAGCATATGGGATTGGTTCCCAAGTATGTGAGTGGCTCGAAGACTTCTTAAGCAATAGAACCCAGTAAGTTGTCCTCGATGGTGGGTGTTCATCGGAGGTGAGGGTATCATCTGGAGTGCCCCAGGGAAGTGGTAGGTCCGCTGTTGTTTTCTATCTACATAAATGATCTTTATGATAGGGTGTAACGCGTATCCACAGGAAATGTGGCCTGTAATTAAAGAAGTGTCATGATGATCTCTCCATTGGAAAAAGATTCCGGAATAGTCCCCCATTCGGATCTCCGGGAGGGGACTGCCAAGGGGGAGGTTACCATGAGAAAAAGATTGAATAATCAACGAAAGGATAACGTTCTACGAGTAGGGGCGTGGAACGTCAGAAGCGTGAATTTGGTAGGGAAACTAGAAAATCTGAAAAGGGAAATGCAAAGGCTCAATCTAGATATAGTAGGGGTCAGTGAAGTGAAATGGAAGGAAGACAAGGATTTCTGGTCAGATGAGTATCGGGTAATATCAACAGCAGCAGAAAATGGTAAACAGGCGTAGGATTCGTTATGAATAGGAAGGTAGGGCAGAGGGTGTGTTACTTTGAACAGTTCAGTGACCGGGTTGTTCTAATCAGAATCGACAGCAAACCAACACCGACAACGATAGTTCAGGTTTACATGCCGACGTGGCAAGCTGAAGATGAGCAGATAGAGAAAGTGTATGAGGATATTGAAAGGGTAATGCAGTATGTAAAGGGGGACGAAAATCTAATAGTCATGGGTGACTCGAATGCAGTTGTAGGGGAAAGAGTAGAAGAAAAGGTTACAGGAGAATATGGGCTTGGGACAAGGAATGAAAGAGGAGAAAGACTAATTGAGTTCTGTAACAAGTTTCAACTAGTAATAGCGAATACCCTGTTCAAGACTCACAAGAGGAGGACGTATACTTGGAAAAGGCCGGGAGATACGGGAAGATTTCAATTAGATTACATCATGGTCAGACAGAGATTTCGAAATCAGATACTGGATTGTAAGGCGTACCCAGGAGCTGATATAGACTCAGATCACAATATAGTAGTGATGAAGAGTAGGCTGAAGTTCAAGACATTTGTCAAGAAGAATCAATAGGCAAAGAAGTGGGATACAGAAGTACTAAGGAATGACGAGATACGTTTGAAGTTCTCTAACGCTATAGATACAGCAATAAGGAATAGCGCAGTAGGCAGTACAGCTGAAGAGGAATGGACATCTCTAAAAAGGGCCATCACAGAAATTGGGAACGAAAACATAGGTACAAAGATGGTAGCTGCGAAAAAACCATGGGTAACTGAAGAAATACACTCCTGGAAATTGAAATAAGAACACCGTGAATTCATTGTCCCAGAAAGGGGAAACTTTATTGACACATTCCTGGGGTCAGATACATCACATGATCACACTGACAGAACCACAGGCACATAGACACAGGCAACAGAGCATGCACAATGTCGGCACTAGTACAGTGTATATCCACCTTTCGCAGCAATGCAGGCTGCTATTCTCCCATGGAGACGATCGTAGAGATGCTGGATGTAGTCCTGTGGAGCGGCTTGCCATGCCATTTCCACCTGGCGCCTCAGTTGGACCAGCGTTCGTGCTGGACGTGCAGACCGCGTGAGACGACGCTTCATCCAGTCCCAAACATGCTCAATGGGGGACAGATCCGGAGATCTTGCTGGCCAGGGTAGTTGACTTACACCTTCTAGAGCACGTTGGGTGGCACGGGATACATGCGGACGTGCATTGTCCTGTTGGAACAGCAAGTTCCCTTGCCGGTCTAGGAATGGTAGAACGATGGGTTCGATGACGGTTTGGATGTACCGTGCACTATTCAGTGTCCCCTCGACGATCACCAGTGGTGTACGGCCAGTGTAGGAGATCGCTCCCCACACCATGATGCCGGGTGTTGGCCCTGTGTGCCTCGGTCGTATGCAGTCCTGATTGTGGCGCTCACCTGCACGGCGCCAAACACGCATACGACCATCATTGGCACCAAGGCAGAAGCGACTCTCATCGCTGAAGACGACACGTCTCCATTCGTCCCTCCATTCACGCCTGTTGCGACACCACTGGAGGCGGACTGCACGATGTTGGGGCGTGAGCGGAAGACGGCCTAACGGTGTGCGGGACCATAGCCCAGCTTCATGGAGACGGTTGCGAATGGTCCTCGCCGATACCCCAGGAGCAACAGTGTCCCTAATTTGCTGGGAAGTGGCGGTGCGGTCCCCTACGGCACTGCGTAGGATCCTACGGTCTTCGCGTGCATCCTTGCGTCGCTGTGGTCCGGTCCCAGGTCGACGGGCACGTGCACCTTCCGCCGACCACTGGCGACCACATCGTTGTACTGTGGAGATCTCACGCCCCACGTGTTGAGTAATTCGGCGGTACGTCCACCCGGCCTCCCGCGTCCCACTATACGCCCTCGCTCAAAGTCCGTCAACTGCACATACGGTTCACGTCCACGCTGTCGCGGCATGCTACCAGTGTTAAAGACTGCGATGGAGCTCTGTATGCCACGGCAAACTGGCTGACACTGACGGCGGCGGTGCACAAATGCTGCGCAGCTAGCGCCATTCGACGGCCAACACCGCGGTTCCTGGTGTGTCCGGTATGCCGTGCGTGTGATCATTGCTTGTACAGCCCTCTCGCAGTGTCCGGAGCAAGTATGGTGGGTCTGACACACAGGTGTCAATGTGTTCTTTTTTCCATTTCCAGGAGTGTACTTCAGTTGATTGATGAAAGGAAGAAGTACAAACATGTTCCGGGAAAATCAGGAATACAGGAATACAAGTCGCTGAGGGATGAAATACACTCCTGGAAATTGAAATAAGAACACCGTGAATTCATTGTCTCAGGAAGGGGAAACTTTATTGACACATTCCTGGGGTCAGATACATCACATGATCACACTGACAGAACCACAGGCACATAGACACAGGCAACAGAGCATGCACAATGTCGGCACTAGTACAGTGTATATCCACCTTTCGCAGCAATGCAGGCTGCTATTCTCCCATGGAGACGATCGTAGAGATGCTGGATGTAGTCCTGTGGAACGGCTTGCCATGCCATTTCCACCTGGCGCCTCAGTTGGACCAGCGTTCGTGCTGGACGTGCAAACCGCGTAAGACGACGCTTCATCCAGTCCCAAACATGCTCAATGGGGGACAGATCCGGAGATCTTGCTGGCCAGGGTAGTTGACTTACACCTTCTGGAGCACGTTGGGTGGCACGGGATACATGCGGACGTGCATTGTCCTGTTGGAACAGCAAGTTCCCTTGCCGGTCTAGGAATGGTAGAACGATGGGTTCGATGACGGTTTGGATGTACCGTGCACTATTCAGTGTCCCCTCGACGATCACCAGTGGTGTACGGCCAGTGTAGGAGATCGCTCCCCACACCATGATGCCGGGTGTTGGCCCTGTGTGCCTCGGTCGTATGCAGTCCTGATTGTGGCGCTCACCTGCACGGCGCCAAACACGCATACGACCATCATTGGCACCAAGGCAGAAGCGACTCTCATCGCTGAAGACGACACGTCTCCATTCGTCCCTCCATTCACGCCTGTTGCGACACCACTGGAGGCGGACTGCACGATGTTGGGGCGTGAGCGGAAGACGGCCTAACGGTGTGCGGGACCATAGCCCAGCTTCATGGAGACGGTTGCGAATGGTCCTCGCCGATACCCCAGGAGCAACAGTGTCCCTAATTTGCTGGGAAGTGGCGGTGCGGTCCCCTACGGCACTGCGTAGGATCCTACGGTCTTCGCGTGCATCCTTGCGTCGCTGTGGTCCGGTCCCAGGTCGACGGGCACGTGCACCTTCCGCCGACCACTGGCGACCACATCGTTGTACTGTGGAGATCTCACGCCCCACGTGTTGAGTAATTCGGCGGTACGTCCACCCGGCCTCCCGCGTCCCACTATACGCCCTCGCTCAAAGTCCGTCAACTGCACATACGGTTCACGTCCACGCTGTCGCGGCATGCTACCAGTGTTAAAGACTGCGATGGAGCTCTGTATGCCACGGCAAACTGGCTGACACTGACGGCGGCGGTGCACAAATGCTGCGCAGCTAGCGCCATTCGACGGCCAACACCGCGGTTCCTGGTGTGTCCGGTATGCCGTGCGTGTGATCATTGCTTGTACAGCCCTCTCGCAGTGTCCGGAGCAAGTATGGTGGGTCTGACACACAGGTGTCAATGTGTTCTTTTTTCCATTTCCAGGAGTGTACTTCAGTTGATTGATGAAAGGAAGAAGTACAAACATGTTCCGGGAAAATCAGGAATACAGGAATACAAGTCGCTGAGGGATGAAATACACTCCTGGAAATTGAAATAAGAACACCGTGAATTCATTGTCTCAGGAAGGGGAAACTTTATTGACACATTCCTGGGGTCAGATACATCACATGATCACACTGACAGAACCACAGGCACATAGACACAGGCAACAGAGCATGCACAATGTCGGCACTAGTACAGTGTATATCCACCTTTCGCAGCAATGCAGGCTGCTATTCTCCCATGGAGACGATCGTAGAGATGCTGGATGTAGTCCTGTGGAACGGCTTGCCATGCCATTTCCACCTGGCGCCTCAGTTGGACCAGCGTTCGTGCTGGACGTGCAAACCGCGTAAGACGACGCTTCATCCAGTCCCAAACATGCTCAATGGGGGACAGATCCGGAGATCTTGCTGGCCAGGGTAGTTGACTTACACCTTCTGGAGCACGTTGGGTGGCACGGGATACATGCGGACGTGCATTGTCCTGTTGGAACAGCAAGTTCCCTTGCCGGTCTAGGAATGGTAGAACGATGGGTTCGATGACGGTTTGGATGTACCGTGCACTATTCAGTGTCCCCTCGACGATCACCAGTGGTGTACGGCCAGTGTAGGAGATCGCTCCCCACACCATGATGCCGGGTGTTGGCCCTGTGTGCCTCGGTCGTATGCAGTCCTGATTGTGGCGCTCACCTGCACGGCGCCAAACACGCATACGACCATCATTGGCACCAAGGCAGAAGCGACTCTCATCGCTGAAGACGACACGTCTCCATTCGTCCCTCCATTCACGCCTGTTGCGACACCACTGGAGGCGGACTGCACGATGTTGGGGCGTGAGCGGAAGACGGCCTAACGGTGTGCGGGACCATAGCCCAGCTTCATGGAGACGGTTGCGAATGGTCCTCGCCGATACCCCAGGAGCAACAGTGTCCCTAATTTGCTGGGAAGTGGCGGTGCGGTCCCCTACGGCACTGCGTAGGATCCTACGGTCTTCGCGTGCATCCTTGCGTCGCTGTGGTCCGGTCCCAGGTCGACGGGCACGTGCACCTTCCGCCGACCACTGGCGACCACATCGTTGTACTGTGGAGATCTCACGCCCCACGTGTTGAGTAATTCGGCGGTACGTCCACCCGGCC
Source organism: Schistocerca cancellata (assembly GCF_023864275.1). Classification (NCBI taxonomy): domain Eukaryota; kingdom Metazoa; phylum Arthropoda; class Insecta; order Orthoptera; family Acrididae; genus Schistocerca; species Schistocerca cancellata. Next base: position 218,833,169 of record NC_064631.1, read on the forward strand.
TCCCGCGTCCCACTATACGCCCTCGCTCAAAGTCCGTCAACTGCACATACGGTTCACGTCCACGCTGTCGCGGCATGCTACCAGTGTTAAAGACTGCGATGGAGCTCTGTATGCCACGGCAAACTGGCTGACACTGACGGCGGCGGTGCACAAATGCTGCGCAGCTAGCGCCATTCGACGGCCAACACCGCGGTTCCTGGTGTGTCCGGTATGCCGTGCGTGTGATCATTGCTTGTACAGCCCTCTCGCAGTGTCCGGAGCAAGTATGGTGGGTCTGACACACAGGTGTCAATGTGTTCTTTTTTCCATTTCCAGGAGTGTACTTCAGTTGATTGATGAAAGGAAGAAGTACAAACATGTTCCGGGAAAATCAGGAATACAGGAATACAAGTCGCTGAGGGATGAAATACACTCCTGGAAATTGAAATAAGAACACCGTGAATTCATTGTCTCAGGAAGGGGAAACTTTATTGACACATTCCTGGGGTCAGATACATCACATGATCACACTGACAGAACCACAGGCACATAGACACAGGCAACAGAGCATGCACAATGTCGGCACTAGTACAGTGTATATCCACCTTTCGCAGCAATGCAGGCTGCTATTCTCCCATGGAGACGATCGTAGAGATGCTGGATGTAGTCCTGTGGAACGGCTTGCCATGCCATTTCCACCTGGCGCCTCAGTTGGACCAGCGTTCGTGCTGGACGTGCAAACCGCGTAAGACGACGCTTCATCCAGTCCCAAACATGCTCAATGGGGGACAGATCCGGAGATCTTGCTGGCCAGGGTAGTTGACTTACACCTTCTGGAGCACGTTGGGTGGCACGGGATACATGCGGACGTGCATTGTCCTGTTGGAACAGCAAGTTCCCTTGCCGGTCTAGGAATGGTAGAACGATGGGTTCGATGACGGTTTGGATGTACCGTGCACTATTCAGTGTCCCCTCGACGATCACCAGTGGTGTACGGCCAGTGTAGGAGATCGCTCCCCACACCATGATGCCGGGTGTTGGCCCTGTGTGCCTCGGTCGTATGCAGTCCTGATTGTGGCGCTCACCTGCACGGCGCCAAACACGCATACGACCATCATTGGCACCAAGGCAGAAGCGACTCTCATCGCTGAAGACGACACGTCTCCAATCGTCCCTCCATTCACGCCTGTTGCGACACCACTGGAGGCGGACTGCACGATGTTGGGGCATGAGCGGAAGACGGCCTAACGGTGTGCGGGACCGTAGCCCAGCTTCATGGAGACGGTTGCGAATGGTCCTCGCCGATACCCCAGGAGCAACAGTGTCCCTAATTTGCTGGGAAGTGGCGGTGCGGTCCCCTACGGCACTGCGTAGGATCCTACGGTCTTCGCGTGCATCCTTGCGTCGCTGTGGTCCGGTCCCAGGTCGACGGGCACGTGCACCTTCCGCCGACCACTGGCGACCACATCGTTGTACTGTGGAGATCTCACGCCCCACGTGTTGAGTAATTCGGCGGTACGTCCACCCGGCCTCCCGCGTCCCACTATACGCCCTCGCTCAAAGTCCGTCAACTGCACATACGGTTCACGTCCACGCTGTCGCGGCATGCTACCAGTGTTAAAGACTGCGATGGAGCTCTGTATGCCACGGCAAACTGGCTGACACTGACGGCGGCGGTGCACAAATGCTGCACAGCTAGCGCCATTCGACGGCCAACACCGCGGTTCCTGGTGTGTCCGCTGTGCCGTGCGTGTGATCATTGCTTGTACAGCCCTCTCGCAGTGTCCGGAGCAAGTATGGTGGGTCTGACACACCGGTGTCAATGTGTTCTTTTTTCTATTTCCAGGAGTGTAAATAGGAAGTGCAGGAAAGCTAAGACGAAATGGCTGCAGGAAAATTGTGAAGACATCGAGAAAGGTATGATTGTCGGAAGGACAGACTCAGCATACAGGAAAGTCAAAACAACCTTTGGTGACATTAAAAGCAACGGTGGTAACATTAAGAGTGCAACGAGAATCCCACTGTTAAATGCAGAGGAGAGAGCAGATAGGTGGAAAGTGTGGTGTCACCGCCAGACACAACACTTGCTGGGTGGTAGCTTTAAATCGGCCGCGGTCGATTAGTACATGTCGGACCCGCGTGTCGCCACTGTCAGTAATTGCAGACCGAGCGCCACCACACGGCAGGTCTAGAGAGACGTACTAGGACTCGTCCCAGTTGTACAACGACTTTGCTAGCGACTACACTGACGAAGCCTTTCTCTCATTAGCCGAGAGATAGTTAGAATAGCCTTCAGCTAAGTCCATGGCTACGACATAGCAAGGCGCCATTAACCGTATCTAGAGAGAGTCTCACTTGTATCATCAAGAATGCTGTATACAAATGATGGATTAAAGTTAAGTATTCCAGCAGCTACGTACTTTTCTTTATAGCATTCATTACGTATCCTGTTTCAGACCTAAGCATGCCTGCGTGAATTAAGCGCGTGCCCTTTCGGCTTCCTCGCCCTGTGTCTAGACTGTCTTGTCTAGACACAACAGAAAGAATACATTGAAAGCCTCTATGAGGGTGAAGATTTGTCTGATGTGATAGAAGAAGAAACAGGAGTCGATTTAGAAGAGATAGGGGATCCAGTATTAGAATCGGAATTTAAAAGAGCTTTGGAGGACTTACGGTCAAATAAGGCAGAAGGGATAGATAACATTCCATCAGAATTTCTAAAATCATTGGGGGAAGTGGCAACAAAACGTTTATTCACGTTGGTGTGTAGAATATATGAGTCTGGCGGTATACCATCTGACTTTCGGAAAAGCATCATCCACACAATTCCGAAGACGGCAAGAGCTGACAAGTGCGAGAATTATCGCACAATCAGCTTAATAGCTCATGCATCGAAGCTGCTTACAAGAATAATATACAGAAGAATGGAGAAGAAAATTGAGAATGTGCTAGGTGACGATCAGTTTGGCGTTAGGAAAAGTAAAGGGACGAGAGAGGCAATTCTGACGTTACGGCTGATAATGGAAGCAAGGCTAAAGAAAAATCAAGACACTTTCATAGGATTTGTCGACCTGGAAAAAGCGTTCGACAATATAAAATGGTGCAAGCTGTTCGAGATTCTGAAAAAAGTAGGGGTAAACTATAGGGAGAGACGGGTCATATACAATATGTACAACAACCAAGAGGGAATAATAAGAGTGGACGATCAAGAACGAAGTGATCGTATTAAGAAGGGTGTAAGACAAGGCTGTAGCCTTTCGCCCCTACTCTTCAATCTGTACATCGAGGAAGCAGTGATGGAAATAAAAGAAAGGTTCACGAGTGGAATTAAAATACAAGGTGAAAGGATATCAATGATACGATTCGCTGATGACATTGCTATCCTGAGTGAAGATGAAGAAGAATTAAATGATCTGCTGAACGGAATGAACAGTCTAATGACTACACAGTATGGTTTGAGAGTAAATCGGAGAAAGACGAAGGTAATGAGAAGTAGTAGAAATGAGAACAGCGAGAAACTTAACATCAGGATTGATGGTCACGAAGTCAATGAAGTTAAGGAATTCTGCTACCTAGGCAGTAAAATAACCAATGACGGACGGAGCAAGGAGGACATCAAAAGCAGACTCGCTATGGCAAAAAAGGCATTTCTGGCCAAGAGAAGTCTACTAATATCAAATACCGGCCTTAATTTGAAGAAGAAATTTCTGAGGATGTACGTCTGGAGTACAGCATAGTATAGTGGTGAAACATGGACTGTGGGAAAACCGGAACAGAAGAGAATCGAAGCATTTGAGATGTGTTGCTATAGACGAATGTTGGAAATTAGGTGGACTGATAAGGTAAGGAATGAGGAGGTTCTACGCAGAATCGGAGAGGAAAGGAATATGTGGAATACACTGATAAGGAGAACGGACAGGATGATGGGACATCTGCTAAGACATGAGGGAATGACTTCCATGGTATTAGAGGGAGCTGAAGAGGGCAAAAACTGTAGAGGAAGACAGAGATTGGAATACGTCAAGCAAATAATTGAGGACGTAGGTTGCAAGTACTACTCTGAGATGAAGAGGTTAGCACAGGAAAGGAATCCGTGGCGGGCCGCATCAAACCAGTCAGTAGACTGATGACCAAAAAAAAAGGATAGGGTGGATAGCAATGTGCGGCTGTTTGCTGATGATGCTGTGGTGACAGGAGGGTGTCGTCGTTGAGTGACTGTAGGAGGATACTAGATGACTTGGCCAGGATTTGTGATTGGTGTAGAGAATGGCAGCTAACTCTAAATATAGATAAATGTAAATTAATGCAGATGAAGAGGAAAAACAATCCTCTAATGTTTGAATACTCCATTAGTAGTGTAGCGCTTGACACAGTCACATAGATTAAATATTTGGGCGAAATATTGCAGAGCGATATGAAGTGGGACAAACATGTATGACAGTTGTGGGGAAGACGGATAGTCGTCTTCGGTTCATTGGTAGAATTTTGGGAAGATGTGGTTCATCTGTAAAGGGGGCCACTTATAAAACACTAATACGACCTATTTTTGAGTACTGCTCTAGCGTTTGGGATCCCTATTAGGTCGGATTGAGGGAGGACATAGAAGCAATTCAGAGGCGGGCTGCTAGATTTGATCATCACGCGAGTGTTACGGAAATGCTTCAGGAAGTCGGGTGAGGAGGCGTTCTTTTCGTGAATCGCTACTGAGGAAATTTAGAGAACTAGCATTTGAGGCTGACTGCAGTACAGTTTTACTGCCGCCAACTTACATTTCGCGGAAAGACCACAAAGATAAGATAAGAGAGATTAGGGCTCGTACAGAGGCATAAAGGCAGTCATTTTTCCTTCGTTCTGTTTGGGAGTGGAACAGGGAGAGAAGATGCTAGTTGTGGTACGAGGTACCCTCCGCCACGAACCGTATGGTGGATTGCGGAGTATGTATGTAGATGTAGATGTAGAAGAAAGTGAACCACAGAACTTTAATTGGCAGCAAGATGGTGCGCTGCCTTATTACCGTAACTGAGTACGTGGCTGGTTAAACGACGTTGTAGCCGACCGCTGTATTGGCCGAAAAGGCCAGAGGAAAGAATTTGTTTTGCGTGACCTCCATGATCATGCACGATCTGACGTCATGCGATTTTCACATTTGCGGTTCATAAAGAATCGTGTGTATGTGTGTCTGCTGCAACATGAGGCGTAGTGCAAAGTGCAATTTTCTTCGTCCCTGCGTTTCTGAGACAGGTATTTTAGGACGGCCCCATAGCACCTGCTCGTCCTTGACTACGACAATCGCCCACTTCGGAAGATGAACAGCTCAACCATTAGCACGTGTACGTCTGCTGATAAGCCGCTGTATCTGTTTATAGAGTCGCTCGCTATAAAGCTGATAAACTTGCTTCAGCGACAATGTATTAAATATTCTCGTTTGTTGAATGCACATCGTTTTGATCAGCAGCACTATCGTTAGGGACTATCGCGGCGTGACCGGTGCGCGAATTCGCAACGGACTGCCACTTGCGGCTTGTGGGCAGGGACTCTCCTCCAGTGGGGGAGATGCAGCTTGCAGCGGCGTCGGGCCAGCTGCAGCGGCGCGGCGTGAGTCAGACGGTAATTGCAGCATCCGCCCACAGGCACGGCCACGGCCGCGGCCGAGGCAGCAACGGCAGCGCTAACTGCTAGCTGCCCGCTGCTCGCTGCACGCTGCACGCTCCCTTTTTATGCGTCTGGCGGTCGCGCCGCGGGCGGCCCGACCTCCGCACGACAGGTGAAGAGCAGCGACGTGTCGCGGGCGAAAGTAAACAAGTTGCTACAGCCTTCAGCTTGAGGTGGAGATTACTTTATCACGGGTAAAAGCACTCTGCTGGACATTAAAACTGCAACACCGAGAAGAATAGTAAATTACGAAATTTTAATTCTTATGTCTGTACAGTGTAACAGGAAGAAAAACGTGATTAAGTTCGTATGTGGTGGCGGGGTATAGAGGGTGACAAACATAGTCTGGAAGCAAAATGGCTCCAACCCCACTAGGCATCGAGTTTGGTAACAGAAACAGCTGCCTTATTCTACGCTAGATCGTATCAATCATAGTGGCTGGTGAGAGGTAATGTACAAATCTCTTCACAATCCACAACCAAATATTTTCAGTGGAACAGAGACCTGCATAAAATATGCTGGACAGAGCAATAAACGAACGATCTCTGAATCGAGGTAGGCTGGGAGTGCACTGGCAACATGTGATCTTGTGTTATCTTGTTGAAAGGTAACGTCACTGAGACCTCGAAGATCCGCCACGGCCATGGCTTTAATACACTACTGGCCATTAAAATTGCTACACCACGAAGATGACGTGGTGCAGATGCGAAATTTAACGGACAGGAAGAAGATGCTGTGATATGCAATGATTACCTTTTCAGAGCATTCACACAAGGTTGGCGCCGGTGGCGACACCTATAACGTGCTGACATGATGAAAATTTCCAAGCGTTTTCTCATACACAAACAACAGTTGACCGGCGTCGCCTGGAGAAACGTTGTTGTGATGCCTCGTGAAAGGAGGAGAAATGCGTACCATCACGTTTCCGACTTTGATAAAGGTCGGATTGTAGCCTATCGCGGTTGCTGTTTATTGTATCGCGACATTGCGTCTCGCGTTGGTCGAGATCCAATGACTGTTAGCAGAATATGGAATCGGTGGGTTCAGGAGGGTAATACTGAACCCCGTGCTGGATCCCAACGGCCTCGTATCACTAGCAGTCGAGATGACAGGAATCTTATCCGCATGCCTGTAAGGTCTCGATCCCTGAGTCAACAGACGGTGACGTTTGCAAGACAACAACGATCTGCACGAACAGTTCGACGACGTTTGCAGCAGCATGGACTATCAGCTCGGAGACGACGGCTGCGGTTACCCTTGACACTCCATCACAGACAGGAGCGCCTGCGATGCTGTACTCAACGACGAACCTGGGTGCACGAATGGCAAAACGTCATTTTTTCGGATGAATCCATGTTCTGTTTATAGCATCATGATGGTCGCATCCGTATTTGGCGACATCGCGGTGATCGCGCATTGGAAGCGTGTATTCTTCATCGCCATACTGCCGTATCACCCAGCGTCATGGTATGGGGTGCCATTGGTTACACGTCTCGGTCACCTTTTGTTCGCATTGACGGCACTTTGAACAGTGGACGTTACATTTCAGATGTGTTACGACCCGTGGCTCAACCCTTCATTAGATCCCTACGAAACCCTAAATTTCAGCAGGATAATGCACGACCGCATGTTGCAGGTCCCGTAGGGGACTTTCTGGATACAGAAAATGTTCGGCTGCTGCCCTGGCCAGCACATTCTCCAGATCTCTCACCAATTGAAAACGTCTGGTCAATGGTGGGCGAGCAACTGGCTCGTCACAATTCGCCAGTTACTAATCTTGATGAACTATGGTACCATGTTGAAGCTGCATGGGCAGCTGTACCTGTACACGCCATCCAAGCTCTGTTTGACTCAATGCCCAGGCGTATCAAGGCCGTTATTACGGCCAGAGGTCGTTGTTCTGGGTACTGATTTCTCAGGATCTATGCACCGAAATTGTGTGGAAATATAATCACATGTGAGATATCGTATAATATATTTGTCCAATGAATACCAGTTTATCATCTGCATTTCTTCTTGGTGTAGCAATTTTAATGGCCAGTAGTGTAGTATGGAGAGGCGGCACGCCTCTGGAAGCAAAATGGCTCCAACCCCACTAGGCATGGAGTATGGTAACAGACACAGCTGCCTTATTCTGCGCCAGATCGCATCAATCATAGTGGCTGATGAGAGATAATGTGCAAATCTCTTCACACCCCACGACCAAATATTTTCAGTGGGACGGAGACTTGGATAAAATATGCTGGACAGAGCAATAAACGAACGATCTCTGAATCGAGGTAGGCTGGGAGTGCACTGACAACATGTGGTCTTGTGTTATCTTGTTGAAAGGTAACTTCACTGAAACCTCGAAGATCAGCAACGGCCATGGCTTTAATATATCAGAAAGGTAATTGCTGTTGTCCTAACAAACCAGGAGCTATCATTTAATATTCACAATACCACATTCCATGGTGCAAGTTACTGGGTCTGGTGATTGCAGTCTACAAATGTTCGTAATCTTCATAGCCTCCACACGTGGATATCTCCGTTATGATGAAGTATGCAGAACTGCATCTAGACTGAATAGACTACGTAGTGCTACCCACATTGGGTGCACCTCTGTTTTCATACCGCTCTCTGCTGCTGCATCGAGGGAAGCTGCAATCGTGGTCACTGTACCGAGAATCCGTGGTGATCCAGGCTGTCTTGGTGGATAACTGTCTTGCTGCAAACTGGCTCATTTCCTGATTCTAGTTACATTATGTGAATGCAAAATTCTGTGCTGCTGATTGAAAAGTATATATGTCCTGATGGTCACGAAGCACACAAGGCCAACAGACTATGGCCTACCTGAATCCATAGATTCCATATTTTCATGACATTCGTCGGATGCCGACCAACACAAACAGCAATTTTTTGAAACGATAAAGTGAAGTCTCATGAGTTCACAATTATGCCAGTGTAGGAATCCGACACTTGCTGGTGTAGTCTGTCATCAAACAGAAGAACGAGAAGGCTAGAGAAGAGGGAAGAGAGAATACCTATGAAGACCATAGGGTTCTGTCACTGCTGCGAGGGTAGATCCACTCTCTTTCCCACACCTTGCCTTCCCCCACCCCACTGGAATTTCCACACTCCCCTTCCCCTCTCCCTGACATACTTGCAATGGGTTCGTCAAAGTCCCCATAACTATTCTGGTACAGATAAAGTATTTTCCCTGCACCCAATCCACGATGGTCGAGATGGTCCAGTTGCGGTAAATTAAAAATGCGTCAAATTCAAAAAACGCAACAACGCATTTGTCCTAAGTGAAAACAGAAGGAAATTTAAAAAAAAATCTAAGATGACCAACTTATGCTAAATTAAAATGACAGACAGTTCAAAATGATGAGTCCACTTGTCCTCGGCATAGGATCCAGAAAGTTCTGGTAATATGTTGAAATTCGTCACAAATTTCAACACACTTAATCTTTGAACAATTGCCGCGTAACTGTCCTACTATATATAACTACCACCCCCTGGCCACGAACGTCGACATGTTTGTGGTGTTCGAGTAATAGGACGGACGTGTGGTGTTGTTAAACATGGAACAGTAACGAATTCATTTATTTAAACATTATTACACTAAATTGGCGACTTCCATTTGAACAATTTAGCATTTAAACAATCACAGTGACGTTTGCAGTGCCATGACTATGTGACTGAAGTATCACCTACGGGTTCGACATTTTCATTTAAACAATTTGATCTTGTATGTGTGATCTGAAGCATGTATTCGATGTTTGCGTTTAAACAGTTTGATGCTTAAACAGCTTTGCAGACATCTGCTGGTCGTATCACACCACGGAATGCTGAAAGACATCTCTGAACATCTCACCAGGCTCGTGATAGAGAGTTGAGCTCTAACAAAAATATTGGGTCTGGGTGGAAAGAGTGGACAGAAATCTATCACCTAACTGCTCTTTGATCCATTTTGAGACCACTCGTTGACGCCTGAACACCTGCGTATCGTAACCAAACCAATTTATATCTTCTGCACCCACCCAAGGCCACCTTAGTATGGATATGTCTTTCAAGTGCATTTGTATAGACTGTTGGAATCACAGTATGGTCTCATAGTGAATGATAAAAAATGATACAGTTTACAAACCTGTGTTCACAATCGTAGTAGTATGTGAAACACTGATAATCGTGAATTTTATGTATGTAGATTTAGATTCTCTAAAAGTTGTGTTAGTTATTTTTAGTATTATAGTTCTTAAATAAAGTGCATGACATATGTCATGCAATCTCAGAAAGTTTTGTTCTTGCCTGAAAATGGTGAGTTTGTGGATTGCAATAACAAACCGCTGCTTCATCACTTGGATAGTAAAAGACATGTTCAGCTTGAGCAGGCATTGCCTGCAGGGGAAACAGAGATTCTTCAAATTTACTTTTTAATAACAGCCACTATTTCCTTACCGGTTCTGCCCAAATGAAAGAACATCGTCAGAAACCGTGGAATTTGCAGTTCGAAGTAGTTGATTTGTAACACTGCCCATGTATGATTACAGTGGCAACGCAATCGACCAACTGCTTTACATTGCAAATTCCACAGTTCATGACGATGCTCTTGTTAAATAGAGCGAAACCGATCTATAAAAGATACTGAGTGCGACTTACGGCTGTACCGAAATACTTAACTGGCGACTTGTTTGTACGATAATTTACGTTAAACTAAAACTTTGTAGACCTTCACAGAACTTTACAGTACATAACAAAACTACACAAAGCACTGCAAGACCTTCCAAAAGTAATTTTAATACTTATTGTGTTGCAAATTCCTTTGGTGATTGCGTATTACAGGCTTTTTCCATGTCCTGGACGTAATTTCACAAAACAAAGATAACTAGTATAATAAATAAAACAAACTATAATTACATTATTAAGAGCCATCGGATATCTTGGGGCCTTTATAGCAAAATCCTGAGGAACAATCCCAAAACAAACTCACCAATGTTGTCAGCGTAAGTCGAACTAGCATTGTATACTGTAGAGTGCGACGTTGCCATATACATGCGTATTCCTCTAAACGCAGCTTGTTTTTCGAGCGACTCAAATCTGTTTTTCTCTGCGGGGTTGGTGATGGTAACGAATGTGTTGTACTTTACAGAGATGATATTAATAGTGATATAGTTGTTGTATGTCAACTTCTTTGTGATAAGTATGAAAATTAGACTGTTGTTGTAATTCTGAGGAATTGTTTTCATTCTGCCATTTATTTGTAAACTGCTTTGTCTTACGTTTGCAATACTTGTAAGTGTCTGTGCTGAAATGCAATCACTGCCTTCCCTCCCACTTACTTCAAGTAATTTCATACATCTCATTTGTCATCACTAACTATCTATGCTTCTGTTTCATATTTTGAATCTACGAAAATTGAAAGAAAACCTAATTACTTGTATAATTTTACCGCTGGCGTTAGTTGTTGCGCCATTTTCCATATTAACTGATGAAATGTGATGTCTCTTGGCAGCCTACATTTTGAATCATCTTTAATTCTACCATGTACAGTTCTTTTGTTGCTTGAATAACGAAACTCAATTACAACTTTTGGCCTAGTGTAAATTACAGTATTTCAAAGTCAAAAAATACTAATCACACCCACTCACACCCACCTACCCGCCTACCCACCCACACATCCGCTGACACACACACACACACACACACATATACACAAAAAGTGTTGTTTATGCCGTGAACTTAAAACTCAAGTAGCACTTGTGCTGTCGGTAATGACCTTACGTTGATCTCAGTCCCATAGTTTGTGTAAAAGACAGTTAAATATTCTTAATGTAATTATTCTGTCAAAACACATAAGCTCCATTAGCAAACCAAACACTTGTAATATTTATCGAAAATACGTAAGATTCAGCTAAATTTCATTATTCTGTCAAAACACATAAGCTCCATTAGCAAACCAAACACTTGTAATATTTATCGAAAATACGTAAGATTCAGCTAAATTTCATTAATTGAAATCATCTTCAAATGAAACGAACGACCTGCATTACTAATCAAAAATGTGTAAAGGGTGTAACATCCATATTTAAAATTTATGTGAAGAAAATGTCAGCAACACGATGTTTATGTCAAGTGTCATAATGTTATTTTCACATTGAATATCTGTCATAATATGTAAATCGTGTCACTCACAGTATTCATGTGTAAAAGATATGTAAGAACTACATCGTCAAGAGAGACACAATGTTTATCTATATTTTCGTGTTTAAAACAAAGGCAGAAACTACATCAAGAAGAGACACACATTGTGTATGTCTATGCTAAAATCGCATCTACACATCCAAAATATGTGTCACAATACTTAAAGGGTGTTCTCATGTCGATTGTAAACTTGCTTGAGTCTATGTCATTCATGGCACAGACACCAAACTATGCGCCTTTGATGCTTTACAAGTATTTCAGTAATACTTCACCTCACCAACAACCATTTTAAGGGACCCGAGGGGGAGGGGGGAGGAGGGAGAAGAAGCTAATGTATCACTTCTGCACTAGAAATGTATAATCACTGATATTGTCTGGATGTTATTGATTTTTATTAATTTGCTGTAGAGCTACTCAAGGTTATGCACAAAAACATTCTGAGGAAGATTACGACATTTACCGATCAGATAATGGTGCGAAGGCTCTCTAAAAGGTTACTAGACTATAATTCCTATCCTTCCAATACCCATCTACTAAATACGAAATTTAGTCGTAGTTTTTCAAAATATGAGGTGTAAATACACAACATAACCAACTCAAGCAAACTGACCACATATCGTTCCAGAACCAAACAAAGTGTTTTGAAAGGATTTTTAATCTGTTGTATTATTTAAACAGTTTATTTTCAAAATATACATATATAAATTTTTGTTATGCTCTAAATATGAGATGTAAACTCACGACAGGGCTGAAGAAAATGATGAAAACATTACCAAAGATAGAAAAATTTGATAATTCGAAAATATGAATTTTGCACCAAATTAAAGTTAATTACCAAATATCGATTATCAGAACACATACAGGTTGATTATTATAATATGGAAGTATAGTGACAAGATCTTTGATCATCGCCATGTAGGGTTGCTACGTGGTCTAGGGCAGCTTGTCACAGTTTGCGTGGCTGCCCACATAGGAGGTTCGAGTCCTCCCTAAGGCATGTGTGTGTGTGTGTGTGTGTGTGTGTGTGTGTGCTGTCCTTAGCCTAAGTTAGGTTAAGTTAGGTTAATTAGTGTGAGGTCCCATGACCTCAGCAGTTTGGTCACATGTCCTTACAACAAATTTCCAAAACTTTGATGATGAATGAAAACTCCATCTTGCACTAAATTAAATTATTTGCCAAAATATGTAAAATCTTAACTACAAAACGATTGTGGCACTAATGCCATAACTTATTTCTTCAATAAGAGTTTTTTCAAAAAATACACAATTCCTCTAATGAGAAAATTTACAGGTGAAGCAACATTCATCACTAACATCTGCATAGCACTAATATTTGCATAGCACAAAGGATTCGCACATTAAATATATCTACATGTTAATTATCTATGTCACTTATAAAAATACTCATGACGTGCTTATAGGCACTACTGATCCTGCAGGTTAATCGATAAGCTTTGTTTGATATCTGTACCACACTTTTAAAAAACCAAAATATATAAAAAATTGCTCTGTAACATTACAAATCACGCAGTACTGCTGATGTGACTTCCAGCGTCACGTTACATTACTCTGACGAAGATAAGAATTCAAGGTTATATGCTTTCAAATACTTTACAGAGTCATACAATCATTATAGTGACCTCATGCTGGGTATTAAGTTTATTTTGCAATACAAACCGTTTATTATCTTCTACTGATAACGATAGTTAATGCAATCAGATACTGCAGACAGCATGATAATTTGCCTCTCCGCACATAGCTATGTTACAGAAAAACCGTAAAGAAATTGCCCACACATCATTATGTTACAGAAAAATTGTCATAAATTTCCCAACAAATTGCTATGTTGCAGCCAGATTTGTAATAAATCAGTCCACACATCACAATTATCACAAAAATTCATATGGAACCAGCCCCTGTTATAGCAAAAATTGTAACAAATTATCTCACACATCGCTATGTTACAGCATAATTGCCACACAACCTTCTTACAATAATTGGAACAAAGCTGACCCTCAGCTGACCAATTAACAGCATGTTGCGTCTTGTTCCAACAAGAAAAACAATCAGATTCATTATATCACATGTCCTGATTAGTATCCTATCCATGACATCACAAGCAATGCCACCTTTGCTATTATGTCATGTTGACATCTTGCATAGATCATCAACCTTGAATACTAACTTTCTCCTACGGCGTTCATTTTAGTGGTTGTTAAAATATGGTCCTTTGACTGGCTGTTTCATTTTCATGACCAGTATAATGCCAACATGATATCATGCTTCCCACCATCTTAGATTATGAAACCATGCAGTCAAGCCCAGTGACCTGTGCATTGTGTTAAGATGACATAATTGTAAAGGGAGTCTTATGATCTCATGGATAGGCTACTGACCTGTACATGTTAAGTCAGAAATCTGACCATGGATTTTCCTTGTTGGAGCACGTGTTGACTTGCTGGAATTGACAAGTTTCAACTAGCTGACTAATTGCCTTAGCTTGTTGGAACCAGTCACAGCTTGCTAGAACAAGTCTCAGCATACTGAATAGGTGATGTATCAGGCAGTTTGCTTTAACTTTGTGTAACAATGGTGATGTATAGTGCAAATTTTCTGTAACATGTCGAAATATATGGTAGCTTATTAAAATTTTTGCCATAACTGAAAAATTTCTCACAGTTCTGAGTAATAGGCTGATAAATGGAGCAATTTGTTACAATTTTGCTCTAACATGATAATGTATGGGGTCATTTTTTTACAATTTTTGTGTGCATATTAATGTAAAGCGTAGTCTGTTACAATTTATTGTGTAAGATACCCTATTGCTGTTACATGATGATGTATTGTGGAATTTGCTAGAAGTTCATTTGAAGCACAGCTGCACCTGAATACAAAATAAGGGAATCCACTAGCTGATAGGCACTGCTAACTAATGACAAATACACTGTTGGCTTCAGGTTTTTATTACTAACTGAGATCCAGTAGCTACCATCCATTCTCATATTATGTTAAATACAGTATCAGCTTCTGGTGATACAATATGGTTTTAAGACATAAAAGCTTCCACCCACTGCACATGCACACTGTCAGCTACTGCTGTTGGCAACAGTTTTGAATCCTACTGCACATAAACAGTTGAATTCTGATGTCACAGTACACTTTTAAGATCCAGTAGCTGACGACAACTCTGTTTCAGTTCTGAATGCCAATTTGTTTGTTTCAGCTGTCACTGTTTGTCCTGATTTGATATTGTTTTGTTTCCATTTACCAAACTGTAACTGGAGAGGAAAAGATTTTCAAGTGCAAATAACATCAGATGCTTCAAAATTTGGGAGCTGTAACAAGTGCTAGTAAATTGTACCTGGTTCTCAGAAAAACTATGATGTATAAAAATTCTGAAAAATATCCAGTTCAAAGATGTAGAGGACCTTGGAGAGTCAAAGGAATGGATTCTTGATTAGTAACAACAAACTAATAGAAAGTGCCCCCACAATAATTACAGACGTGAAGATGGATATTCTATTCACAGATGGGAAAGCTGGCAAAAAGTGGACAGAAATATTTTTTCATGGACACTGAAAACTACTCCAAGGATTGTAAAGGCAGTGGCTACTTCAAGATCCAATGTTATTCATAGGCCAAGGTGGCAGTGTTTACCATCAAGAGCTTACAACGAACATCTTGTGAAGAAGGATGTACTGTTGCTACTGCTATCATATTTGTTTAAAGAAGCAGAATGTACAAAAAATGGTTCAAAACAAAATAATATTTTCTTTGATTTGTGTAAAAACATGTATACCTAAATAGATAAACAGTTTTTCAAACAAAACTATTTTGTTATTTGCTTCCCACCCATACACTGGAAAAATAATAAGTAAGGCATTCAAATTCCTTTCAACACAGTATGTGGAACCCACATGCTTTTTGTGAACATAATAATGCATGGAGAATTTTGTTGAATTTGCTATAACATGATGATGTTTGGGGCAATTTTTCACAATTTTGCTCTAACATGGTGATGGATGGGTGTGTAAAGTGGCATGTTATCTCCTGTCTGCAACTGCATGGGATAGATAGAATTATCTGCAGAAGATGACAAAACAAACTTTTTGCATTTAACATGATGTTAATACTCTTGTCTGAAGGGTCATTATAATGTATACTGACTGTGATACCGTTTTTAGCCGAACTAAGACAAGGGTTTGACACATTTATACATGGGAATAACGTTATTTACTTTGGTACAAAGATTAGTATATTCACGTCTGAAATTCGACATTAAGCTTTGAAAGTCAGATTAGCGGTAGTACTCACGTGAAGCTTGTAATGTTACAGAACAAGGTTTTATGTATGTTGAGGTCCTCAGAGTCTGGTGAAGATATCGAACTAAGTTCATTGGCTAACATGTAAGATATATCAGTAGTCCCAAAAAGCGAACTGCATGGATTCTGATAAGTAATAGAGACAACATAGCTGTGGAGATTTTATACATCATAACGAGAAGATGAATATGCCACCTGACATACTTTGACGAAAAGGAACAGATTTGCCTATTGAAATGTACAGTATGCAATGCAGAGGGATGACACTCAGTCGACAGTATTAACACGCCAAACCTAAAACCTGCACATTAATGAGAAAGAGGTGAAAAACGCTGCTGGAGGAAACATTTTAGTTTGGGGGGTGGACGTGAGTTGTTCCATCATGGCACAAGGACGATGGAACGCTTTTAAGGCGATCCAAGGCGCCGGACAGTGAGCGTTCTGGGCGATGCATGGAGGAGAACAGGTAGCAAGCCAGCACTGTTTGCTATGGAAAGAATCTTTAGAAAACTCGTTGGGGAATTTCCAGATGAATACAGAAAGACCAGTGATGCAGTTGATCACGTGAAAGGCGTGTGGTATGTTCGTGGTGTACACATGTAACTTTAAGGCGTCTGGAGCAGGTACAAACTGTCCGATTGGCTGAAATGAACTAGGAGCGAGTAAAGTGCCGAAATTTCTACGTGGTTTGATGTTAGGCAGAGCTAGTTTCCGCAAGATGAAAGAAACGCTCCTATTGGTGGGAAAAGCCGTGATGTGGAGCACAAAAGGACCCAGGTGAGGCACAGTTTTCCTACGAGAGAAACAAGACCGAAAATTTCGAGGACTCTCCACTGAAACATCAGAAAAGGGCGCTCTGTATGACGCAAAGGAAGAATTTTGTGTGAACACTGCATTCACTTCGGCTGACATTCAGCTAGATGTTAGCTGTGTCATTGTTGAGCTCCAACAGCAAAGAAACGAAACCGCCATCTAGTTAATTGTGCTTACGAGAACTGAGAGGGCAGTGTAATATGCACGCTGCTCCATCCATGCACATGCATATCGCCATATTTCAAGACTAACAAGAAACATACGACAGTTTCTGCTGATAAAATCAGCAAAAATTTTGATAAGCTTTTATAGGACTCTCAGGGGATGGGAGCAGCCATGCAGCCAACAAATCATCACAGCTAAGGTAAATACCGCTAGCAGAGGCATAAACTTGTTGGTTCCCCAACTTGCGTCTCCTGTGAGCTCAAGCAACCTTAAGTAATCTTTTACTCAGTTTGTCACAAAACGAAACCATCCTCTGTAGACTTGATTGTCATCCTAAATAGTATCAAACGTAGAACCGGAATCGGATGATTTGTCGTAATATTGGCCAACTTCACGATGCAGTAGTAAGAATAATTTTGTATAGAACCTTCGGATTAAAACTTGATATTTTTGTGTTCAGTATTATTTCGATTAAACAGGACATAATGCGTTATCTTGACAACTGTCCTAACCTTGTCATGTTACAACCTATGTAAATTCATGTATTTACCTTGACAATAATCCTGAATTAAAAGCAGTTCATGTACAGCTAAACACCGTTGTACTCTGTCATAGAATGAGGGTCCACTCTCAACCACAGTGATTTATTCCATACACGCTAAAACACTTACTGGGTGTTTTTGCTGATGTCTGACGATAGAGAAAAAGAGTGGAGTGTCAGGTATCTTCTACACAAAGTTTCATAATAGCGGAAACTTCCAGTGTGTAACTTGTGTTTAATTTCTGAGACAGACTGGCAGTCAAGTTTTTTTCCCAATGGTGGAACATTCCAGCCGGTGGACTGCGCAACAAGAATTGCAGGAAATATATTACGAGTATTTACACTCAAGCGCCAAAGGAACTGGCATAGCCATGCGTATTCAAATATAGAGATATGTTAAGAGGCAGAATACGGCGTTGTGGTCGGCAACGCCTGTATAAGACAACAAGTGTCTGGCGCAGTTGTTATATCGACTACTGCTACTACAGTGGCAGGTTATGAAGATTTAAGTGAGCCTGAACGTGGTGTTGTAGTTGGCGCATGAGCGAGGTAGCGATGAAGTGGAGATTTTCCTGTACGATCATTTCCCGAGTGGACCCTGAAAATCAGGTATTCAGTAAAACATCAAATCTCCGCGATTACTGCGGGATCAGCTACGACTGAAGAGAATCGTTCAACGTGACAGATGTGCAAACTTTCAGAAAATTGCTGCAAATTTCAATGCTTGGCCATCAACAAGTGTCAGCCTGCGAACCATTCAACCATACATCATCGATATGGACTTTCGGAGCCGAAGGCTCACTCATGTACGCTTGATGACTGAACGATACAGTGCTTTACGCCTCGCCTGGGTCCGTCAACACCGACATTGGACTATTGATGACTGGAGACATGTTGCCTGGTCGTACAAGTCTCGTTTCAAATTGTTTCGAGCAGATGAACGTGTACGGGTATGGAAAGAATATCATGAATCCGTGGACCCTGCATGTCAGCAGGGGACTATTCAAGCGGTTGGAGGCTCGGTTATGTTGTCAAGCGCGTGTAGTTGGAATGATCTGGTACGTCTGGATACGACTCTGACAGGTGACACGTACGCAAGCATACTTTCTGATCATCTGCATCCATTCATGTTCATTGTGCATTCCGACGGACTTGGGCAATTGCATCAGTACAGCGTGTCACCCCTCAAGTCCAGAACTGCTACAGAGTGGCTCGAGGAACACGCGTCTGAGTTTAATAGCTGCCACTACCCACCAAATTTCCCAGGCATGAACATTAATGAGCATATCTCGGATGCCTCGCAGTGTGCTGTTCAGCAGAGATCTCCACCCCCTGGTACTCTTTCGGATTTATGGAGAGTCCTACAGGATTCATGGCGTCAATTCCCTCCACCACTACGTGAGACATTAGTCGAGTCCATGCCATGTCGTGTTGCGGCACTTCTACGTGCTCGCGGCGTCCCTACATGATATAAGGCAGGTGTACCAGTTTCTTTGGCTCTTTAATGTGTGTTAAATAACATCGACTGATGCAGATAATGCTTCTATTAAATTAATAACGATGTCCCATATCTTTTAGAAACAAAATGTAGAAAAATGTGTAAAAAGCTGGACAGAAACCAGCTACTTGTATTTTTATAGTTTATGGTGTTATCAATTACTCTCTGTCTTCAACGTGGCAGCAGTGTCTATGTTATATGGTATAGAGTGTCTTAAGTCTTTAACTAGAGATGTTATCATTTTATATTTAAGTATGACAAAGAACACTAAGAAGGACGCGCCTTTGATAAATCATCCTTGAGCGGTAGCTCTGAAACGGTAAACTTTCAAAGCATACACATTCTACCAAGAAAAACATCAAACGCGAGAAACATTTCACTATTGATATGTAGCTTTCGGTCATTTTATTGTAACAAATCGTACCTAAAAAGACGCATTTTCCAGAGACCCTCATTGTGACGACTTACCTTTATACCATGTATGAAATGAAATGATGTCCCATGCTTCTTTACAGAGCGTAGGGGAACGATGCGGGAGACCCGTACCGCCTTACTAGGCAAGGTCCTAATGGAGGTGGTTTGCCGTTGCCTTCCTCCGACCGTAATGGGGATGAATGATGATGATGAAGACGACACAACAACACCCAGTCATCTCAAGGCAGGAAAAATCCCTGACCCCGCCGGGAATCGAACACGGGACCCCGTGCTCGGGAAGCGAGAACGCTAACGCGAGACCACGAGGGCGGACAGGTATACTATGAAATAAAAACCACCAAATATGGAGTTCAATTGTGTATGACATAATACAATATGGTGTCTGTTAAGCAAAACCGGTGTTTACTCTCATTGGGCACGTTCATCTCCCCAAGGCAATTGATTCTTTCACGCTTCGCAACATAATGGAACATGGACCAGCGTTGAGGGCCACGAGAAAGACAGACCGTGGCGCTTACCTCACAGCATGTGACGCTGCAGGTCTTACGGGTGCCAGAAGCTATTTTCGGCTGGAGCGAGTAACTGTATAAGAAGAGTTTAACAAATGTAGAGTGCACGTTCAGACACGTACAAGCTCTCGATAGCACACTACAAAGGTAAGACCATTAGTGGGTATCTTTGCAATTTCATATTGAATTCCCGTGGGGGCTGCACGGAGCCTAGCGTTCGCGAAGTGCAGCGGACAAGTTGACTGGTGTGACGTGACGAGTTCGTTGAAAGGCCCGTATTTCTCGTGGGCCTCAAATTGCATGCGGTGACATCACCAGATCCTTATGCATTAGTGCCTTCACGTCAGTAGTGGGACAACCTTAACGTCAAGACACGCTGCATTGTTGCCAAATTTATTCAAGATGGCGCCGATGACATCATACAAGATGGCGGCATATAGACTTGGCAACATCGCATGACGTCATCCAAGATGGCGGATTTTGGCGGGAGAATAGACCAATTGTGCTACATCCACTAACCTAACCTCAAGAAAAAATGGTGGGAATTTTGAATTTTGGCAGGGAAAATAACCCAATTGTCCTATGTCCACTAACCTAAGCCTCCAGAAGAAAAAATGGCGGGAAGTTTGAATTCCAACAGGATAATCCATGCAAAAACCTTACTTCCCTTTATTATTATTGATTATCATTTATTAACATTCATTATAATTTATTATTATGTATTATCATTCATTATCATTTATTATCATTTATTATTATTTATTATCATTTATCATTATTTATTATTATTGACCTGCCTCCACTAGAAAATTCCCTCCAAATTCAAATTCCAACACGATATTGGCTGCAAAACCCTACTTTGGTTTATTATTGTTCATTATTATTTATTAACATTCATTATCATTCATTGTCATTTATTATCATTCACAATCATTTATTATCAATCATTACCATTTATTATCATTCATTATCATTTATTCAAAATGGTTCAAATGGCTCTGAGAACTATGGGACTTAAATGCTGAGGTCATCAGTCCCTTAGAACTTAGAATTATTTAAACCTAACTAACCTAAGGACATCACACACATCCATGCCCGAGGCAGGATTCGAACCTGCGACTGTAGCGCATTATCATTTATTATTATAGGCCTATCTCCACTAGAAAATTGCGCCAAATTCAAATTCCAACACGATATTCTCTTAAAAACTGTACTTCTATTTATTATTACCATTTATTATTTATTCAAGATGTCCGATTTTCTCGGTGAGAAAGCCATTTTCCTTATATCCATAACAAAAATCTATCACAAGTTCAAATCCCAACACCATAATTGATCACACGTACGAACTTTCTCCCTCATTTATCTTTTTTTCACTGGTAGCCTATCATAATCGTGTCAGATAATAAACTGATCTTACAGTAACGTAAGTCACGTCCTTTGATTTTGCAGGGGGGAAGGGACTGTAGACTTTATTTCAAGCAGTACAGTCCGCCGCTCGTGGTCTCGCGGTAGCATTCTCGCTTCCCGAGCCCGGGGTCCCAGGTTCGATTCCCGGCGGGGTCAGGGATTTTCACCTGCCTCGAGATGACTGGGTATTTGTGTTGTCCTCATCATTTCATCATCATCCAGGAAAGTGGCGAAATTGGACTGAGCAAAAGTTGGGAAATTGTACGGACGCTGATAACCACGCAGTTGAGCGCCCCACAAACCAAACATCATCATCATCAAGCAGTACAGTCATCACTTGTTCTCCAACACAGTCAACACACACATCTTTGATATCGCAGTGCAGCCACCACGACGTCCGAACTCCGACTGAATTAGTTCAAATCCTCGCCACCCCCTGGCCAGCGCACGGAGACTGCCTATGCCTGTCATGCGAGGCATCCGGCCACTAGCACAGGGGTCGAGCCCAAAAATCACTCCCACGTAGTAAACACATTTTCGCTGGACACGCTGGAACTTGTCGAGTTTGACATCACAGCTGCCCCTTGTCTGCTCACCACGTGTGTTCGTCACCTCCGCACATTTCCTGCCAAAATTGTCTGCCTCGGAGCTGAATCACACAATGGTAGACCGTTCGCTGCCACACTTTTGGCGCTATTTTCAAACCTGTCGTGCCTTCCGCTCACCAACCACCACGTGTCCCTGTGCGAGCGAGAATGCAGTGCTACATTTTTGGCGGCAAAGTTTGCTCAACCGAGGAATCCGCCATGAGTATATAACGGCACGTTTGGACCGCACTAGAACGCCCGCTAATTGACTCGCTCTCGCATGCGCGTAATAACTGTACAATCGCTGCGACGAAATCCCGCTTACGTCACACACCCTCCATACACGCGATGGATATAGCCTTCTGTAAATACCTTGAAAATGACTCTTTATTTCAGAAATCATGGTCATGCAGGCGTGTCCCAATTGACTTCGCCATGCTCACACAACGAAACTCCAGAGCGCAGCTGACGTACGCATGGCTGGCTGAGCCTGCTCCATCAGCAGTTCCCTGGCCGGCTCACATCAAGCAACCAGCAGTGCCCACACACCCCCACGGCCAGCATGCCAGGTAGGCAGCGAGCGGTGTCTCAGAGTCCGACTACGTAAACATCTTTCCGCGACCGCGAGCACGTAACGCCGGATACGATGGAACCTGTTGACCACATGCTGGACAAAGGATACATTTGGCGCCAGAGTTTGATCGACAATGGAATCCACCATGACCGTATAACAGCGCGTTTGCTCGTTGCGAGAATGCTCGCTAATTCACTCTTATCACCCCGTTATATTAAATAACTGAATTTACAATTTCATATACGTATGCAAATGTGGTCAACTCCCTAATTTCAACAACTTTTCGAGGACCAGACCGCCACCTCCTCCTCCTAGGAACCAGCGCCAAGTTTGAAATCTGCCAATAAACAAAGCTCACTTGCGCTCCCGCCACCAACTTAAGAAAATTGTTCCAAACTAAGGCACCAGCACTCAATCTCTTCCTACACGTTTCTGGTAAACGGACTCACCCTCCACTAGGTCCATGGATGGAGGAACTAATTTACTTTATTTAGGAATGGAATATATGTATCACACCGACATGTCCCACATCATACATACCTGCAAAACACTCCTACATAACTCATTTATAATGTTCTAGGCACACACTTGCTATTTGTAAACAGTTAAAAATAACTCATAGCACAGCCTAGACATGCGAACCGCTCGTAAATAATGCAAAACATTTATCTCCAAATAGCCAAACAACTGCTAATTTTCGGATATAATTTCAGTTCATAGGCTGATGGAAGGAGGAACGAGTGTACTTTATTTATTTGCGACATATCTTTTTGAAACTTTTACTACTCATAGGTTTCGATATGTAACGCTCAAATAAGGCTGTTTCTTAACTCCAATAGTGCACTGCACTTGGCAACACAACCACACCCATCAAGAAATTCATTCCAATCCAGACCTGTAACTCCTCTACAGATAAATTTGTTCAGTTAATTGTCTACTCACTGACATTCTGACCAGATTGCCATAATTGCGCAAAAACATCTCAGACTGCACTGTGCTGCTCGGGGAAGTAAGGAAGGGCTGCACTCATTTTATTTGGAGCCCTTTTATTTGATTTTCTCTGCCTCGTGATGGCTGGGTGTTGTGTGCTGTCCTTAGGTTAGTTAGGTTTAAGTAGTTCTAAGTTCTAGGGGACTGATGACCATAGATGTTAAGTCCCATAGTGCTTAGAACCATTTGAACCATTTGAACTTTTTAGACCTTTTATTTAGTCGTGGAGTATATTTGTCACAAAACTCCCACACTGATCCCACTGTGGTCATCTGACACAGGCCACAAACAGGTAAACAACTTCTAATTTCACCACACAATAGCAAACAGCTCTTAAATAATGCAGTACACAGTATCAGCAGACGAGCTCTGTACTCTTAAACTTTCCAAATAAAGCACTACACAGTGCACAGACATGCTCGCAAAATAGTGCAACAGATGCGTCCAAACACCACCAGCTGCCAAACCGAGCAAAAGTCTCGGCTCGGCCTCCCCCAAACATGACCTCAACACAGTCGCATTCGCACCAATTGATATTGCCTATGCCCCTTAGATTACGCTCCAAGGCAGGCCACGAGCGCGTGCGGTCGGCAGGGAAGGGGATTCCAGAGTCTCCAGCCAAGTTCAGCTTCTGAGCGCTCGTGATAGCCGACACATGTGAAAGCTGAATTGTTCTTATGTATACCGCCGGCGTCTCAGATCTGGACCTCCTTCACGTCTATTCTCAGAATAGCTCATAGCTCGTCGACAGACCCGATTAATTGCGGCCGGGAAAACATTTACTACTCACATGCAACCGGGATGGTGACGGAAAACCAATCACTCTGATCTGTGCTGCAGGCATGTTTAATAATTGAGAACACTCTATTTACTTTTTTCGAACAACTTATTTAGCCATACAGTGTATCTATCACGCTATCACAAAACACCAATCCCAGATGTACCCTGGGCCAGGTTGCACAGCCCACAGACACTCACACAATCATAATTTCAGTACACACTATAGCAAACTGCTACTAAATAATACATCACACAGATGTGTAGATACCTTCAGTACTCGTAAACTATCCTAATAACGCATAGCAGAGCCTGCAGATCCACTTGCAAAATAACTCAGCAGACGTGCGCAGGTACTCCCACTCTGCACTATGCCCACAGGATCGTGAAATCACCCATCCATCTGATTTCAGACCTCGCACAGCCCCTGCTCGGCTTCTGCAAGCGTGAGCTGGCGTGGTCAACGCACTCGTCAGCGGTCGAAGCACACACATACGTCCGTCCAGGACCGCGCTCCCGAGCCGCGACCACCGGACACGAGTGAAAGTCAACTTTATATCAACGTAGCATAATTCCAAAGCGCAGCCTCCATACGCTAGACACATCATAGCAGCACCTGTCTTTACCTCCTATGACACTGTAGCACACTGCACATTGCTCCTCACACGACGTTACATGGCTCTTTAACTAAACATAACTACACATCCCTGCTCAAAAAATGGTTCAAATGGCTCTGAGCACTATGGGACTTAACATCTGAGGTCATCAGTTCCCTAGAACGTGGAACTACTTAAACCTAACTAACCTAAGGACATCACACACGTCCATGCCCGAGGCAGGATTCGAACCTGCGACCGTAGCGGTCGCGCGGTTCCAGACTGAAGCGCCTAGAACCACTCAGCCACACTGGCCGGCACACATCCCTGCTCTCACCTTGTCATGTGACCAGCAATCTAAAAACCTTCTCAATATTATTCTTACTTTACAACATTTTTGTTTTAAAAAATAAGATCTAATTTACATCTCCCACCGCACCTAACCTCACAACCGTCCCACCATCAACATACGCAAACGTCCTCAACCCTATCTTGACACTCATATATATCACCCCACAAACTGTGCCCATCAATCAATTTACCATTCTCCACAAATAAATAAAAGGGCTCCAAATAAATAGAGTGCAGCCCTTCCTTACTTCCCCGGACAGCACAGGGCAGTCTGAGTTGTTTTTGCGCAATAACGGCAATCTGATCAGAATGTCAGTGAGTGGATAAATAACTGAACAAATTTATCTGTAGAGGAGTTACAGGTCTGGATTGGAATGAATATCTTGATGGGTGTGGTTGTGTTGCCAAGTGCAGTGCACTATTGGAGTTAAGAAACAGCCTTATGTGAGCGTTACATATCGAAACCTATGAGTAGTAAAAGTTTCAAAAAGATATGTCGCAAATAAATAAAGCACACTCGTTCCTCCTGCCATCAGCCTATGAACTGAAATTATTTCCGAAAATTAGCAGTTGTTTGGCTATTTGGAGGTAAATGTTTTGCATTATTTACGAGCGGTTCGCATGTCTGTAGGCTGTGCTATGAGTTATTTATAACTGTTTACAATTAGCAAGTGTGTGCCTAGAACTTTATAAATGAGTTATGTAGGAGTGTTTTGCAGGTATGTATGATGTGGGACATGTCGGTGTGATACATATATTCCATTCCTAAATAAAGTAAATTAGTTCCTCCATCCATGGACCTAGTGCGGGGTGAGTCCATTTACCAGAAACGTGTAGGAAGAGGTTGAGTGCTGGTGGCTTAGTTTAGAACAATTTTATTAGGTTGGTGGCGGAAGCGCAAGTGAGTTTTGTTTATTGGCAGATTTCAAACTTGGCGCTGGTTCCTAGGAGGAGGAGGTGGCGGTCTGGTCCTCGAAAAGTAGTTGAAATTAGGGAGTTGAACACATTTGCATACGTATATGAAATTGTAAATTCAGTTATTTAATATAACGGGGTGGTGAGACTGAATTAGCGAGCATTCTCGCAACAACGTCATTGGTTCAAATGGTTCAAATGGCTCTGAGCACTATGGGACTTAACAGTTATGGTCATCAGTCCCCTAGAACTTAGCACCACTTAAACCTAACTAACCTAAGGACAGCACACAACACCCAGCCATCACGAGGCAGAGAAAATCCCTGACCCCGCCGGGAATCGAACCCGGGAACCCGTGCGTGGGAAGCGAGAACGCTACCGCACGACCACGAGATGCGGGCAAGAACGTCATTCACCATTTTCTCACAATTTCCACTCGCATGTATAATACCACATTCACTCCTGCCAAAACTCAATTAACAATAAAACAGCATTCTCCCTTTCTAAGCATAGATGAGTATGCATTTATCTTCACCCGTCTGATCGCTGCATTTTAAGTCGGAGAAAGACATATCTATTACCTTCTGCAACCTGTCTATAAACAGAACGATCTCAGTTACTACAACAGGACCTTGTTTTGACCATTCACCAGAAATGCGCACAATGTTGTACACCTCAATCTAGGTACAAGTACAACAGATCCTCAACACCCTATCATGTTTATCCTCTACCATCAAACAGTGAAAAAGTCACAAAGGCATCAATGCGATCCACCTCGACCGTGGACAAACGGAATTCACATTACTCCCCCCTTAATAACTCAGAGTGCAACCATCCAAGAATTCCTAACAGTTCACCAAATCCAACACCTCAAACTACAGATGCCTATATGAACAAGATCATATTAAATATACACACACGCTGCAGAGACCCCTTTAAAATTTGATCACCCATACTCTAAGCGAATGAGAAGCTGCCTCTGGCCCTTGTTCAAACATTGTTTTCTAACACGCTTTTGCATACTGCCAAGCATTTCGTCTTTCTGCCGTGACTTCAAAGTCATTCTCTGATTCTAAACAGACATTAACACAGACTGATGCACGGCCTCTCACAGGAAACTATACCTTGCACCTTATAAATCATATTCTTACAGTCGATAGCATAACATTGAATGATTTTAAATAAAGGACAGCCACAACACAAGGAAAATAGAAGAGCCTGCTGGCGTTGTAGCGACTTCCCTCGAAAGTGATTGACCACCTCTACATTGAAACTCATATGTCGCAGTGACCAAATAGTTATAACTCTGCATTCCATTTCTAGTGATTGGTCATTTTTGCACACAAGTACAGGATCACCGTTTTTGGTGCTAGCAACCCTGGAAGTTGCGGTCCATCAACCAAAATTTCTCCCCCCGACTCAAGCAAGCATTGTCAGTCAATCATTATTTCGTACCCAATGCACAGATGCGATGGATAAGACACCACCGATCTACTGTAATATTATCCATCACAGCTGATATCGCGAAAAATTTTACAGTAAGTCCAACAATGGTCAATCATGTGACATCTTGTTTTCTTAATTTCAGTATCATAGCTAAACAATACAACCTCTACTTGGCAAGTATCATTGCGACCATTCATAGATGACTGCTCAGCACGTCCATTCACACTTAATTCTCGAACACATAAAGACGATCAAATTATACCAGACAACGCTATACATATTTTTAAGACATCGCGCATAGTACTCGATCAATCTCTCTGCGTATGGCGGTCACAGAGCTATCTAGTCCTCTTACGTTAAAAGACCATCCTCACCTCAGCATTGACCTACCTACCCCGCAACATCGCTACCCAATTATTCCTCAACCGAGCAGACGAATACAGCTACACTCTGCCTCTCTTGACTGAATAGAGCTTTCCTAGTCCTAACCCATCCAAGTGCGCCACATTTCTAGAAATGCAACCAAGTCTTGGAGCTTAACACCCCATATCGATATATAGTAACTGATCTCAAAGTGCCTTAATTTAATAGCATACAGTTAAAAGGAACAAGAACAAAGCGATATATATATACATAACGTATCCTTTGTCCGGCATGCGGACAACAGGTTCCATCGTGTACGGAGTTAAGTGCTTGTGGTCCTGGAAAGATGTTTACGTAGTCAGACTCTGAGACGCCGCTTGCCGCCTACCTGGCGCGCTGCACATGGGGGTGTGCGGGCTGCGCTGGTCGCTTGACGTCAGCCGGCCAGGGAGCTGCCGATGGAATGGGCTCAGCCGGCCGCGCGTACGTCAGCTGCGCTCTGGAGTTGCGCTGTGTGAGCATGGAGAAGTCAGTTGGAACACACCTGCATGACCATGATGTCTGAAATAAAGAGTCATTTTCCACGTATTTACAGAAGGCTATGTCCGTCGCGTGTATGGAG
Source organism: Schistocerca cancellata (assembly GCF_023864275.1). Taxonomy (NCBI): domain Eukaryota; kingdom Metazoa; phylum Arthropoda; class Insecta; order Orthoptera; family Acrididae; genus Schistocerca; species Schistocerca cancellata. The sequence continues at coordinate 218,861,900 of NC_064631.1, forward strand.
GGTGTGTGACGTAAGCGGGATTTCGACGCAGCGATTGTACAATTATTACGTGCATGTGAGAGCGAGTCAATTAGTGGGCGTTCCAGTGCGGTCCAAACGTGCCGTTGTATAGTCATGGCGGATTCCACCGTCGAGCAAACTTTGCCGCCAAAAGTGTAGCACTGCATTCTCGCTCGCACAGGGAACGTGGTGCACGGTGAGCGGTCGGCACGACAGGTTTGAACATAGCGCCAAAAGTGTGGCAGCGAACAGTCTACCATTGTGTGAGTCAGCTCCGAGGCAGACAATTTTGGCAGGAAATGTGCGGAGGTGACGAATACACGTGGTGAGCGGACAAGGGGCAGCTGTGACGTCAAACTCGACAAGTTCCAGCGTGTCCAGCGAAAATGTGTTTACGACGTGGGAGTGATTTTTGGGCTCGACCCCTGTGCTAGTGGCCGGATGCCTCGCATGACAGGCATAGGCAGTGTCTCCGTGCGCTGGCCAGGGGGTGGCGAGGATTTGAACTAATTCAGTTGGAGCGCGGACGCCGTGGTGGCTGCACTGCGATATCAAAGATGTGTGTGTTGACTGTGTTGGAGAACGAGTGATGACTGTACTGCTTGAAATAAAGTCTTCAGTCCCTTCCTCCCTGCAAAATCAAAGGACATGACTTACGTTACGGTGAGAGCAGTTTATTATTTGACGCGATTATGATAGGCTACCAGAGAAAAAAGATAAAGGAGGGAGAAAGTTCGTACATGTGATCAATTATGGTGTTGGGATTTGAACTTGTGATAGATTTTTGTTATGGAAATAAGGAAAATGACTTTACACTGAGAAAATCGGACTTCTTGAATAAATAATAAATGACAATAATAAATAGAAGTACAGTTTTCGAGAGAATATCGTGTTGGAATTTGAATTTGGCGCAATTTACTAGTGGAGGTAGGCCTATAATAATAAATGATAATGAATGATAATAAATGATAGTGAATGATAATGAATGTTAATAAATAATAATGAATAATAATAAACAAAAGTAGGGTTTTGCAGCCAATATCGTGTTGGAACTTGAATTTGGAGGGAATTTTCTAGTGGAGGCAGGTCAATAATAATAAATAATGATAAATAATAATAAATAATAAATAATAAATCATAATAAATGATAATAAATAATAATGAATGTTAATAAATGATAATGACTAATAATAAACAAAAGTTGGGTTTTGCAGCCAATATCGTGTTGGAATTTGAATTTGGAGGGAATTTTCTAGTGGAGGCAGGTCAATAATAATAAATAATGATAAATGATAATAAATAATAATAAATGATAATAAACGATAATGAATGATAATAAATAATAATAAATTATAATGAATGTTAATAAATGATAATCAATAATAATAAAGAGAAGAAAGGTTTTTTGCATGCTTTATCCTGTTGGAATTCAAACTTCCCGCCATTTTTTCTTCTGGAGGCTTAGGTTAGTGGACATAGCACAATTGGGTTATTTTCCTCACCAAAATTGAAAATTCCCGCCATTTTTTATTGAGGTTAGGTTAGTGGACATATCACAATTGGACTATTCTCCCACCAAAGTCCGCCATCTTGGATGAGGTCATACGATGTTGCCAAGTCTATATGATGCCATCTTGGATGACGTCAACGGCGCTATCTTGAATAAATTTGGCAAAAATGCAGCGTGTCTTGATGCGAAGGTTGTCCCACTACTCATGTCCTGTGAGAGGATGCCTTAGGGTGTCTTGCAGGGTACAGATGTAGATGTAGAAGTTATCATTGATGTAGAATACATAGTTGGCAGTCTCTTCAGCTGTCTCCAGATCAGACTGACATAGAAGCGTGTTAGCAAAGCCAACCAAAGGAATACCGTGCACAAGATCAAATCCGTTGGTTAATTCCGACGAGCTTCTCGGTGCTAAGCTCTCTGTTGGGTTCTTCCTGTGAAAGTTGGCAGCCATGACTAAAACGTGTTGACAGTTTCAACTATGATAAAAGTGTAATCCGGCACTGGCGGTATTTGTGTATCGTATAAAGAGGTACTTTTGTTCTGTTGAAAAGAATCTGTAACACATATCCTATTCAGGTGACTTCATGGTAGCATATATCTGTCCTGCCCTTTGTGGTATTTCTTCAAGAATATTTTTTCGTGTACATGCGTACAGATGGCTTGCTCTTCTTGTACATAAGGTGGACGGTAGAGTTTTAATGTAATTCTTTATGGTTAGCACCGAAAGTGCTTGATCTTTTTAGCAGTCAAAATATTAGCAATGGCGAAGCTTGGTTACGGCTGAATTCCCGCAATTTTAAAGCTGATGTAAGACACTGCGAAAGCCGAAGTTTCATATCATCGTATTTATTGATGTAAACTCGTCTTAATGTTCGTGGCTTACCGAAAACCGGCTCAGCCACATTCAGTGACAATTTTAACTTTAATAGGCACCCAGATGCACGTAAAATTGAATTCCGCTTTGAATATAAATCTATTTAATTAATTTTATAAATGGATCAGCATGTTCGCCATTAAGATGAGTGTGATTGGATCTGTCTTATTGTACAGTAAGTACTTAAAGAAATCCTACCCAATATTTCAACTACAATGAGTAGTTAACTGACCATTAGCTGTCTGGCTGTGTTATGTGGTTTCGCAGCACCCTATGACTACGATTCTGATCATATCCTCGTCGATAAACAACTTTCAGTAGTTCCCACACAAGTGGTAACCACACAGTGTTTAGTAACACAGTCCTCTGCAACATATCCAAAGTCAATGTATCTCAAGACGTCGCAGCTTAAGATAACACAGCTCAGGACAACGTATCTCAAAACAGCACACGTTAAGACAGAACAAATCAAAATTTCTCGCAGCAGCGCAGTTCAAGACGACACAGTTTAAGACAACAAGTAAAATTGTTGAGGCTTTCCTGGACGTTTGTTGACTTACGATGGGCTGGATTTAGTAATGAGACCTTCGGTCGACGTTTCTTTCACAATTTTACTAACGTTTCGATAGCATGAGTGACTGGAATTGTCAAATTACCATCAGAAACGGAGGGTATGCCTTTGACTAAGCCAGCTAACAGTGCTGGAGAAAAGTGAAAAAGTCGTTAAACAAATAACGGCTGAAGATCCCGAGACAAAAACCGCCAGTCAATATGTCAACGGAACGTACTTCAACACAAAGCACCTCCAGACAACATGACACAACACTAGACAATGAAAGCTGGACAATAAAATTTCTTTGGAAAGTTGGACACTGATTCTGCTATGGTGTGCATACACAAACTCTAAGTTTGAGATGTTGTTATCGTGTGTAGTAGAGAGTCAATAGTTGTTGAGAGGAGTCAGAAGCCGTCAGGCGCAGCGCGCGGTGGAGAGAGTCCGCTAGACATGAGAGACCGCAGCCTACCGTGATCGTTCTTGTAGCGCCGGAGGAGACTCATATTAATTGAGAATTTTTGGAGCTTTGGCTTTCTGCTGCACATAGTTGTTGCTTGCTTGCGCGCTGGAGCGATTTTGCCAGATTTAGGTATGCATATATCGAGAGTAATATTCGTATCTTTGTTGAGGGCAGAGACATGATTATTGTTTATGTACATTGTGATGGAATAGTTGTTGCTAATCACACTGGCGGAGAAATGCAAATGTCCGTGTAAAGTTTGTGTATTGTGTTTAACTCGTCAATTTTATGGGTATAGTAAATGAAAAGCTGTTATTAGTTTCTTTCATTTTTACACCGCTTTAGGCTTGTTGACAAAAACCCCTGCTATTCGTTAAGTTTCTATAAAAAGATATGGCAATAGTTGTACCACTAGTTGTCACGGTGTATTGCACTTTGCGTGGATCAGAGTATTTCTTTTGTATTATTTTTGCATGTTGCTGGTCACGCAGTTGCAGGAGCGAAACGAGGTAAGTAGTCTGTTGCGTACAGGAGCATTGCAGTATAGTGGTTAGGAGACGTCAAAGAATATCTTAACACTCACAGTAAGATACTGGAGAATTCAATTATCATGATTTACAGTCATGGTAATGAATTCATGGTTTTTGTTCTCTGTCAGAATACTATTATTGTCAGCGGTAGAACTTCACACATTTCCGCACGTATTTTAAAATTTTACTATCACCTGTCTACCTATCAGTGGTAATCAATCAGTAGTTATTGCATAGCATTTTTATTCTTTGGGCTCTGCTTCGCATTAATTCAAAATTTTTATTTCAGTAATTTTATGGCACAGAATTTGTTTACGTATTTTTTAACAGTGGAGTTAACAGTTTTGTATTGCGATATTCATTTAGCATTTTGTGTCATTTTCTTGGTTGCTACAGTGACAATGAAAACTAGAATACAGGCAGAATGAGCAAGACTGTAGAGGTAGCACCAAACTAAACTTTGGAAAGTTTGAGATGTAGCGTAGAAAATTCTGCTCAGTATAACGAAGTCAGGGAACTTTCGAACAATACTGTGAATAATCAGATTGTAGACTACTATTTACCAATTACTCGTGATAAACTGCAGGCAATTACACTCTATTCAGGAGATCAAAATACCGTAACACAATTCCATTTTGGTATGTGAGATTCAGATATTGCTTCGTGCTGAGATCAAAGAGTCATGTAACAACCAGGAACAAAATTTCAAGCTACAGGAGGAGAAAATATTGTTTCGTGACGGAATAAATGACGAGATCAAGCAGTCTAGTAGCAGACACGAACTTCAAATTGTTTCGTGACGAGATAAATGACAATTTAAATCGTAAATTTATGGAAATCTCAGAATGGTTGAAAATTCAGGTACGTGCGGAATTCATGTCTGTCCAGACTTCTTGATATTGTTGAGCTGAAACAACAGACGTCACAGCAAGAATTGAAAATATAGGAATTAGTACAAAAGTTCGAGTCATTAGAGTTCTATACTAATACCGAAGTTTCAAAGACGCAAAATCAATTGATGACTGTTTAAAAACAAGTCGAACTGTTTTGCGAGGGACTGACGCAAACAAACAATGATTCAGGTAAATGGTCAGATGATATTGAACCGGTTCCGTTTGCTGCTACCGAAGAATTCCGAGACTGTGCAACTTTTTAATGAAGGGCAGATGTCCATTAATCAGCAAAACAGTCGTTACGTAAAAAGATACAGGAACAACTTGCCGATGTCGAAGAAAAGCTCGGTTGCGATAACGATACAAGTAGGTCCGACCATTATCACGTTCGAAATCACAACTAACCCACTAATTTGGCAAATGCCGATCACTTCTCTTGTGTACGAGGTATTTTTTCACAGACACAATGACTGGAATGCGAGTTACGGTATGAGGAAAAACTGATCCGTACTGAAAACTGATGGTTTTGACTACAAACGTTTTCTCACAGAAAAGAAATTTTTTCACAATGATAACAATGAAATTCTCCCAATGGAGTGGTTACAATACATTGACTATTCCTTGCCACCATCATGGCCAGTTGGTCACAAACTTGTATTCATTAGCCGTCATTTCTAACGAGAACTTGCGGCAAGAGTAAGACCAATAACACTTGAATATTACGAGTATTGTGATTTTTATCACACATTCTTGTCCACTTACTGGTTCGAAACAACAGAAGATCGCGTGAAACATGACTATGATGAAAAATTATGAACGATCGAATTTTTCAATTCCTGTGCAGTACTTTGAAAACAGATATTTAACTAATCCGCACAGTCCGTCGGAATTAATTCGCACTTGGTTGGCTGAATTACCTATCAGATTACGCCACATAGTTTTGGCAGGACGTTGTAAGGATGACTTGGAAGCTTTTAAAGCTCTTTTGCGAGAAGGTGAATATGACAATGATGATCATACAAAAAGAGACAATAATTATCAGTATAGGGAAAATTACCGTCAGTGGCGTAGATGGAATTCGCGTGAACGGTACGATGAGAGACGAGATGAAAACAGGCATGATATAAGAAATCAGCCCTACAGTACAGATTTTCAGACGCTCGGGAAATGATTCCCGGGGCCGTCGGAATTATCAGTACAGGAACAGAGATTGCGGATCACGTGAAAATAGACGATGTGGCAATGTAGACAATTTAAATGCAATAGTAATGACAGAGTAAATCGGAGTTGGCATGACCGCAGAAAATTTGATTCCGAACATGGTGCTCAGGTTGTAGAAATCAGGACATTGAGCCCATGGGACAATAATACTACTGCTGTAGAAATCAGACCGTGCAACCCACTCAACTCTAGGCAAAACGAATCGACACAAAATGACTAGCAGCCACGCCTGCAAACGAACCGTTTGCAGTTGCCGATGGTCTGTATACAAACCAAATTAACTTTGTAGGTTTTGACGACATTAAAGACGCAGTGTTACAATAAAATAACGACTGTGAATATACACTTGTACATCCTATTGTAAAAATTTCCATAGGAAACGTTTCACTTTCTGCTGTACTTGATTCTGATAGCCAATTTAATGTGATTAGTGGGACACTGTTTAGTAAGTGTGGTCAATCATCTGTTTGTTCAGTTTTGCCACTATTAAGATCTAAACTGAAAGGAGTGGTTCAAGGAAAGGGTGTAGATGTGTGTAATCAGACTTCGTAAGTGTTCATGTGTCAGGGACACAAATTATCTGAGAATTTTCGGATATTTCCTCTTTTGTCAACAAAAGCAATTCTGGGTATGTAATTTTTATTTGAATATAAGGTGATGTTAAATTTTTGCGATGTTGAAGAAATGTTACAAGTATATCCTGTAGCAGTAAACATAAATTTCAAGGTTCGTTGACAAAGGAAAATGAAGATGTGAACTGTTTGCGTTTTCTCTTTCCGCTCGAGGCCCAAAGCTCACTGAATCTGAACGACACAACAACATTTCATTGTAAAGCTGAACAGTCTATTAGCAAAAAACGGCTAATTAAAAAGAAAGTACGCAGAGATGAATAGATTCTGATGCAGATACTTACGAATTATTCGAAATATTAAACTTACATTCTGAATTTTTGCTCACAAGACAGGAACTACATGAAATTTTCTTTATTAATTCAAAGTTAAGGAACTTGATAATTTTTTGTACCACCTTATATTGCTCCGTTGACATACAGAGGATAATTTAAACAGGAGATACAATGGATGCTAAATCAGAGAGTAATTGAGCATGCTGTGCGTTCATACAATAGTCCTTTACACGTTGTTAAGAAGGAGGATGATCGTATGAAACTTGTTTCGATTCAAGACAGATTGAGACTATAATACAACCAAAAACACATCGACCACAAACACTAGACGAATTATTACAGTTTATTACACTTTATTTAAGACGTAGCTTTTGGCAAACCGAATCACATCCTAAATGTAGGAAATTATAGCCTTCCTTTGTTTTGGAAACTGCTACCAATTTCAAAAATTACCAGTTGGTCTCGATGTTTCAACTGCTACATTTATCAGAGGTGTGAATAATATCATACGAAAGCATCTGAAAGACAGGATCACCATCTTTGTTGATGACATATTGGTTGCTGAAAATTTTTGGACAGAACACAATCATGTACTGAACGAACTATTACAGACCTTTCTTGAGCGTGGTAATACAGTTAATGTAAAAAAATCAGAATTTCGTAAAACACAAATTAAATTTCTTGGCCACATTATCTCTACGAAATGTATCTCATCCGACCAGAAAAAACTGAGAGCAATTGAAGAAATGCCTCTACCTACAAACAAACGACAACTTAAAGGATTCTTGGTCTTTTGAATTTTTATCGTCGTTTCATTAGCTCAGTGAGTTTGTCTACACATAGACCATGTTAGCTCACAAGTAAGACCAGAGTTTGGAACTGGGATAATATCGCCAAGACTGAATATCATGATCTAAAAACTGCAGTGACTAATGCACCCACATTATCACATCCTTATTTATCTTTTGACATTTACCTTTCGATGGATAGTTCAGAATCCGGTCTTGGTGCAAACCTGTTTCAAGAAGTTGTAGAAAATGTAATTTTAACACAGAAAAATATAGTTTTTGTCAGCCGAGTCTTAACCAAAGCCGAACGTAGCTGTGCTGTCACTGAACTTGGAGCATTAGCCATAGTTTGGGCATTTGATAAATTTCTTTACTTTCTTCCAGGTAAACACACTAAGGTATATACCGATCATCGGGCACTTCAGTTTATTAGGATAGCTAAACTAAATCATGATCGTTCAAGATGTTGGGATTTGTTTCTTCAGGAATTCAATTTCACTGTGATATGCATTCAGGGTTCAGAAAACTTTTTGTTGATGCACTTTCCTATGCACCTGTTGGTTTAATCCGAGTAATGAGGAAGATTAAAAAAACAGTTTATTATATGAGCATACGCAAAAGTTAGCCTTTGAAAACCTTATTTCGTCTTCGTTATGTGATGTTGCTCATGAACAAGAGGAAGATTCAATTTGGAAACACATAAAGGGTAAATGGCAAACAAATCAAATACTGCAATGAGACAGCTTTATCTTGTGTGTAACAACATTTAATTCAGATGTATATGTCCTGATGGTCCTATTTTGGTGCTGTGCATCCCAGACAATCTCGTCAGTAAACTCATTTGGTACACACATCTCAGTTACGCACAGTTTGGTGCTAAGAAATGTTTTCAGAAATTACAGGATGAATTTTGCTTCAACAATATGGAAAAGCGAATTCGTACTGTCTTGGGAAAATGCAAAGTGTACCAAAAGGTAAAACCCACCTACTGTTACGCACAAAACATCACTAATTCCGATCATTCCTGTGAAACCATGCCAATTAGCTTTTGCTGATATGCGCGGTCCTGGTACAAGATCTAAACATGGGCATTCATTTGTTTTTGTTGCTGTTGAGTTTACCACTAAATTTGTGTCATTTACACCTTTACGGAAAGCAACTGCAAAATTTGTTTCTATAGCATTCGTAAGGAATTTTATGGAAGAAGTAGGGCACATTGACAAAGAAATTTCTAATAATGCCCCACAATTGCGTTCTAATACTTGTCTGAAACCTTTGAGACGTAGAAAAATTAAATAAATATGCAATCACGTTTTATGACATCTTGTAATTCTTCGGAACACATTAAGAAAGAATTAGGTAAACTTGGCAGCTTGTATTGCTATCGTCTACACAAAAACTGCTATTTACACCTATCGGATTTTCAAAATATCGTTAACGAACTACCTAATAATTCTACAACTTTGCCTCGACTCCTTGTGTTAAAGAATAAACCACCATCAGACAGTATAAAACAGTTATCTACTCTTAACGACTTTTAAGACACCGTGAAATAATGAATTTAGTATTGGAAAACATCAAGAAAGCCGCAGAGGAAAGGAAGAAGCTACAGAACCGAGGCGTGAACATCAAGAGTCTACAGGTAGGTCAGAAAGTGTTGCTCAATTCACATCGTTGATCTCATAAAGGAAAGTATTTTTTGCGGTTCGAAGATCCTATTGCATACAGCGAATCGCACATGCAACTACTGTGGAACTTGAAACCATACGCACACATAAATCACGAAGTCTTCATCATGTATCGAACATCAAAGTGTATGCAGAATAATACTCTAGGAGGTTTCCTATACTTAGTAAACATATGCAGTGGTGAGCATAGTGCCCCAGCTGTTGCAGTTCATTTTCTTGCTTTAGCTTTCACCACTGTTTCATACTTTTCAACTACGTTATATATCTGTGAACGTACCTTTTGCTGTCAGTCTACTTAACTAGGAATTTTCTGTTGTCTGAAGAGAAGTACTTTAAACTGGCTAAGCATAGTTCGTTAAGAGGATAATACAATAGAAGTAGACAACTCTTCTTTGAATTTATATTTGCACTGTGACTGGTAAGCCATCTGTGAATAATTTGTGTTCAGCTGGTATTATTCTGAGATTACTGCTAAAGTATCTGATTGAAATGTAATGCTGTTATCTTATTTCATGATTTTGAAACTTTCCTCTTTTTAGATATTGTCATAGCAGAGTTAACTTGGTTTTGAAGTTATAAGACAATCGTTTTTTATTTATTTTTCAGGAAGGTGGTTTGCACATATAATCAAGTTTCTTCGGTCTTCTGGTGACAATCTTCTTTTTATTTCTTTTTCAGAAAGTTGGTTTGCACATATAATCAAGTTTCTTCGGTGTTGTGGTAACTTGAGATGTACAATTTTCTTTACCTTTACCAGACAGAATTTCCTGTTAGTTTTGAGGAAAGTGCATGAGGTGAATTATTCCGTAGGTTCATATTTTGTGAAGCAGCCGAAGAACTCTAGAGGTATAGATAAATACTAACTTTCCTTTTAACGAGAGACAGTCTATGAGTTGTTCTGAAGTGAGAAAGGTATTTCTGATGAGCTGAACTTTAACTAGGAACATTTCTGCCTTATGCTTGTTCTACTATTTAGGATGTATTTTGGAGAGTGGTAATTTCAGGGTTGTATGCATACACATGATGAATTTATGGAATATTGTGCGATATGGATATGGAACACATTGAGAAATTTTGCCTAACTAGTGCTGTCCCCCCCATGAACCATGGACTTTGCCGTTGGTGGGGAGGCTTGCGTGCCTCAGCGATACAGATAGCCATACCGTAGGTGCAACCACAACTGAGGGGTATCTGTTGAGAGGCCAGACAAACGCGTGGTTCCTGAAGAGGGGCAGCAGCCTTTTCAGTAGTTGCAGAGGCAACAGTCTGGATGATTGACTGATCTGGCCTTGTAACACTAACCAAAACGGCCATGCTGTGCTGGTACTGTGAACGGTTGAAAGCAAGGGGAAACTACAGCCGTAATTTTTCCCGAGGACATGCAGCTTTACTGTATGGTTAATGATGATGGCGTCCTCTTGGGTAAAATATTCAGGAGGTAAAATAGTCCCCCATTCGGATCTCCTGGCGGGGACTACTCAAGAGGACGTCGTTATCAGGAGAAAGAAAACTGGCGTTCTACGGATCGGAGCGTGGAATGTCAGATCCCTTAATCGGGCAGGTAGGTTAGAAAATTTAAAAAGGGAAATGGATAGGTTAAAGTTAGATATAGTGGGAATTAGTGAAGTTCGGTGGCAGGAGGAACAAGACTCTTGGTCAGGCGAATACAAGGTTATAAATACAAAGTCAAATAGAGGTAATGCAGGAGCAGGTTTAATAATGAATAAAAAAATAGGAATGCGGGTAAGCTACTACAAACAGCATAGTGAACGCATAATTGTGGCCAAGATAGACACGAAGCCCACGCCTACTACAGTAGTACAAGTTTATATGCCAACTAGCTCTACAGATGACGAAGAAATTGAAAACACGTATGATGAAATAAAAGGAATTATTCAGATAGTGAAGGGAGACGAAAATTTAATAGTCATGGGTGACTGGAATTCGATAGTAGGAAAAGGGAGAGAAGGAAACGTAGTAGGTGAATATGGATTGGGGGTAAGAAACGAAAGAGGAAGCCGCCTGGTAGAATTTTGCACAGAACACTAATTAATCATAGCTAACACTTGGTTTAAGAATCATGGAAGAAGGTTGTATACATGGAAGAAGCCTGGAGATACTGGCAGATTTCAGATAGATTATATAATGGTAAGACAGAGATTTAGGAACCAGGTTTTAAATTGTAAGACATTTCCAGGGGCAAATGTGGACTCTGACCACAATCTATTGGTTATGAACTGTAGATTGAAACTGAAGAAACTGCAAAAAGGCGGGAATTTAAGGAGATGGGACCTGGATAAACTGAAAGAACCAGAGGTTGTAGAGAGTTTCAGGGGGAGCGTAAGGGAACAAATGGCAGGAATGGGGGAAAGAAATACAGTAGAAGAAGAATGGGTAGCTTTGAGGGATGAAGTAGTGAAGGCAGCCGAGGATCAAGTAGGTAAAAAGACGAGGGCTAGTAGAAATCCTTGGATAACAGAAGAAATATTGAATTTAATTGATGAAAGGAGAAAATATAAAAATGCAGTAAATGAAGCAGGCAAAAAGGAATACAAACGTCTCAAAAATGAGATCGACAGGAAGTGTAAAATGGCTAAGCAGGGATGGCTAGAGGACAAATGTAGGGATGTAGAGGCTTATCTCACTAGGTGTAAGATAGATACTGCCTACAGGAAAATTAAAGAGACCTTTGGAGAGAAGAGATCCACTGAATGAATATCAAGAGCTCAGATGGAAACCCAGTTCTAAGCAAAGAAGGGAAGGCAGAAAGGTGGAAGGAGTATATAGAGGGTTTATACAATGGCGATGTACTTGAGGACAATATTATGGAAATGGAAGAGGATGTAGATGAAGATGAAATAGGAGATATGATATTGCGTGAAGAGTTTGACAGAGAACTGAAAGACCTTTGTCGAAACAAAGCCCCGGGAGTAGACAACATTCCATTGGAACTACTGACGTCCTTGGGAGAGCCAGTCCTGACAAAACTCTACCATCTGGTGAGCAAGATGTATGAGACAGGGGAAATACCCTCAGACTTCAAGAAGAATGTAATAATTCCAATTCCAAAGAAAGCAGGTGTTGACAGATGAAAATTACCAAACTATCAGTTTAATAAGTCACGGCTGCAAAATACTAACACGAATTCTTTACAGCCGAATGGAAAAACTAGTAGAAGCCGACCTTGGGGAAGATCGGTTTGGATTCCGTAGAAATGTTGGAACACATGAGGCAATACTGACCCTACGGCTTATCTTAGAAGCTAGATTAAGGAAAGGCAAACCTACGTTTCTAGCATTTGTAGACTTAGAGAAAGCTTTTGACAATGTTGACTGGAATACTCTCTCTCAAATTCTGAAGGTGGCAGGGGTAAAATACAGGGAGCGAAAGGCTATTTACAATTTGTATAGAAACCCAATGGCAGTTATAAGAGTTGTGGGGCATGAAAGGGAAGCAGTGGTTGGGAAGGGAGTGAGACAGGGTTGTAGCCTCTCCCCGATGTTATTCAATCTGTATATTGAGCAAGCAGTGAAGGAAACAAAAGAAAAATTCGGAGTAGGTATTAAAATCCATGGAGAAGAAATAAAAACTTTGAGGTTCGCCGATGACATTGTAATTCTGTCAGAGACAGCAAAGGACTTGGAAGAGCAGTTGAACGGAATGGGTAGTGTCTTGAAAGGAGGATGTAAGATGAACATCAACAAAAGCAAAACGAGGATAATGGAATGTAGTCGATTTAAGTCGGGTGATGTTGAGGGTATTAGATTAGGAAATGAGACACTGAAAGTAGTAAATGAGTTTTGCTATTTGGGGGGCAAAATAACTGATGATGGTCGAAGTAGAGAGGATATAAAATGTAGACAGGCAATGGGAAGGAAAGCGTTTCTGAAGAAGAGAAATTTGTTAACATCGAGTATAGATTTTAGAGTAAGGAAGTCGATTCTGAAAGTATTTGTATGGAGTGTAGCCATGTATGGAAGTGAAACATGGACGATAAATAGTTTAGACATGAAGAGAATACAAGCTTTCGATATGTGGTGCTACAGAAGAATGCTGAAGATTAGATGGGTGGATCACATAACTAATGAGGAGGTGTTGAATAGGATTGGGGAGAAGATAAGTTTGTGGCACAACTTGACTAGAAAAAGGGATCGGTCGGTAGGACATGTTCTGAGGCATCAAGGGACCACCAATTTAGAATTGGAGGGCAGCGTGGAGGGTAAAAATCGCAGAGGGAGACCAAGAGATGAATACACCAAGCAGATTCAGAAGGATATAGGTTGCAGTAGGTACTGGGAGATGAAGAAGCTTCCACAGGATAGAGTAGCAAGGAGAGCTGCATCAAACCAATATCAGGACTGAAGACCACAACGACAACAACGGTGCTACATCAGGCTTATGATGTTATTATGATGCATCTATGGAATATTATGGTGCAATTATTGTATATTATGTGGACTATGATTCGTAGGAGATTATGCTGAAGATTAATGAAATATTTTGCTCTGAGGAAGACACACGAGGCATTATATGTGATTTAGTGAGGAAGCATTTCGTTTTCTTTTCTGCAGCTATTTATGGAACAAGACAAGGTAAGGAATGTACAATCTTTAACCGAAGCAACACATGGCTTTACTGGACACATGGAGGTTCTGTCTGTGCACACTTCATCGAATGTAGAATCACAGTGACATTTTCAAGAAAGATTTATTTTGTCATGAAATAATCTCTGAGAGGACAGTACTATTGAAGTTTTGTTGCTACTGGCGAGATGTATCATTACGTTAAGAGCTATCGATTATGAAAGAACACGAATTATAGTTTGAGATACCAATCATACTTGCTATATATGTACATTGCAAACTCCAAAAAACACGTAACTTTTGCCTTCATGAAACACCAGTGCCTGAAGATAACACATTTTTTTTTCACCTGTTTGGAGATGAGAGTGCATATGTGGATGTATCTGTCGAGTAATGAGTATGAATAGTTTCACAAAGATTACTCTTTCTTCTCCTGAATTATGTAATGCAAGTGTGAGATGAATTTTCTATCTTTGCGAAGCTGTGGAATTCTTTTTTCTCTATTTATTAGTGTTTACACTTACTGTATGTTATTCTTTGTGTGTGACATAATTATAATTGAATTTTTCTGTATTGCATAAGTAATAAAAAACCACAGAACTATATGCGTATGTATGAAGTAAACAATATTTTCAGATCGGAGTGTAACGAATGTCGCAAGCGAGCTACATCCTAACAATGTGAATGTTATGGTTCTCTGTTATTTAGAACTTAAGGTTCCAGAAGTATCCGGAAGTGTTAAAGACATCGATCCATTACTTTGATATAAATGTGTAACACATTCTGACAATTTTTTTCCTTTTCAGTTTGCAGTATTTTTACGCCTAGATGCAAGTTGATCTGCCACATTTTTATGCATGTTGTAAGCGACTACGTAAAATAAGTAACTTCAATACTTCAGTATCTTTCTGTTTGAACAATTTTGTTTCAGAATTTCTCTTTCGGTTGTGCTATGGCAGTGATGCAGTGTCGATTTTATCATATTTTAATGATTGTAAGATGATGATTTTTCTCGTCATTAAGAATACTAATGCTCGAGAGAAGTTACTTGCTTCATTTTTGGTTCATAAATCGTTTCTTTCAGATACTACTGAACAGTTCGAGGATAAATTTTTTTTGTATTACGTCTTAGCATAACTTTCGTCATTATAAATTACTTTATAAGACATGTCTTTTGGATGTTGTGTTTATTTTGCTGTTGTGACTAAGTATATATGGCCATACAATTCTGACTCCACACACAAACAAGTTGACATTTGGCATCTGACTATATTGACCTTGTTATGGTACTTGCTACTTTCTGTTCGATACTCATCACATAAACGTTACTGTGATTTAAAAAATGAAATAATTGTGTTGTAATAATGAGGAAGTACTTGTGATAATCAACAACCCAATACTCAATAACTGAATGTGCAATAATAAGTGATGAGAACTAAACTGAGTATGCAGTCATAAGAAATGACATTCTTCACTGACTTATGTTCACTGGAGCTCAAGTCCCTTATATTGTATA
Source organism: Schistocerca cancellata (assembly GCF_023864275.1). NCBI lineage: Eukaryota > Metazoa > Arthropoda > Insecta > Orthoptera > Acrididae > Schistocerca > Schistocerca cancellata. Next base: position 218,877,423 of record NC_064631.1, read on the forward strand.
AGAAGGAATTGCATGTATACTCACAATATAATTTTATTCAATATAAACCACAGAAATAGGCTATTACGAACCTCATATTTTGATTGTTTACCTTAATTTTACGGTGTATGTAAATGAATCTTCGAGCAATGTTAATTTTCTGTTGTATGATCATTTGAAGAACATGTAATTACTATGTGTGTATCAGCTCTGAGATCTGCAAATAATTGTAGCATTTTTAAATATGTCACCATTAATGTCTTTGGACAAATCTGTACATAATTCAGTGTTGTTATATGTCAACAGTTTGCATGTTCTAGATCAAAACATGGACTTCATCATACGCTGTTCATTGTAACATCAGAAAATGACTTTGTATACAACAAGTTTGTCACTATGTGGTTGGCCTGAACTATATATTTACAACTGTACTTCAAGAAACTTACCACACTTATGTAATTATCAGTGGTTATACATATTTTGAGTCATTTACTGAGCACTGACATTTGTGCCTCTTCACGTGATGTAGATTTTATATTTAAGTGTATATAAATCGTTATTCATTTATTCACTATAATTCGTTTCTGTTGTTGTGTCATGTATGAGACATTTGATCATCTGTATCAATCATGAGAACCTGTTTTCTCAAAGGGATACAACTTCAATGCTTTTATGATGTTAATGTGTTCTTTGGTACTCAACAAGATATACTTGTGACTTATACTATAAGTGCTGATGCTGCTTAGTACCTTTATATGATTATGAGAAGGAGTGACACACTAAAATATTTTGGAATCTCTTTTAAGTCAGTACCGCCATTAGACTGTTGTTTATTTGCAGTGTTACATTTACACTTACACTATTAGACAGTTATATTATAAGACACATTGCCTAAGGGTCGACATTTCTGGTAAAGCCTACTGCTTTGTTCCATCTAGTCAAGATGGTATACTCAATGATGAAACAAAGCAGTAGGCTTTGCCAGAAATATCGAACCTTCGACAATGTGACTAATAGTGTATTTTAAATACGAAAGTATGCCATCTTAGGCACTGTATAACACTTAAAATTTAAAACACTTGATAATGGCACTTTGAAGCCGAAATCATGATTGTGTAAGAGTAAATGAAACACTGCAAATAAACAACAGTCTAATTGCGGTACTGACTTTAAAGAAATATATTATGACTGTGGCCCTGCATTATGAAAAAACTATTATATTTTGGAATGGTTGTCAGTGGACATATTGTGTGTAATGAGTCCCTGAGTCTACTTACACCTCAAACTTCTGTGTCCTCAAATGGATATATTAACATTTCGGTGTTGTTGTCAGTGGACATAGTGTGAGTTGTCCCTGAGTATTCTGCACCCAAAATATGTTTTTCTTTACCTGGTTTTGTATTGTAAGTTGATTTTCATTCTCTTGAAGAACTGTAAATAACATTTTGTTATCTTGTCAAATATCATGCGGATGTGAGTGCTAACCTGCACAATGATACTTGTGTATTTGTTTTCTCTCTGTTTGCACTACTTGGAATGGTAGGTAATATTTGTATCCATGTAACAGAAAGATCTTCTTATACTCTTCGAGAACTATGTATAAATTACATTTTGTTGTCCTGTTAAATGAAATACTATCAATGGCACATAGATGTGAGTGCTTACATGCACAAGATGGTACTTGCATGTTATATTCCTTGACTACAATGTGTAGCTTATCAATTTCCTACTGTCTACATAACTTATGGAATATTATGTTCACGTTTAAGTATTTTCCCACTTTTGTGAAGCATCTGACATTATTTTTCTCAGTTTTGTTATGTATGAATTTTGAGTTCTCTTCTTGCCAACATGTTAAGCAAGAATCACCCCACAAAATTCTTATAAGTGAAGGTATGCTCTGAAAGTTGGACGTTAATATTTCCATGGGAAGTTGTCCGCTGATTCTGCTGTTGTGTGCATATACAAACTCTGAGTCTGAGATAGTATTATCGCGAGTAGTAGACAGCGAAAAGTTGCTGAGAGGAGTCGGAAGACGTCGGACGCAGCATGCGGTGGAGAGAGGGCGCTACACTTGAGAGACCGCAGCCTGCCAAGATCGTGCTAGTAGCGCTGGAGGAGACTTCGGTATTAATTGAGGATTTTTGGTATTTTGCCGCTTTGCTGCACATAATTGCTTTCTTGCGCACTGGAGCGATTTTGTCAGATTTGTATATGCATACATTGAGAGCAATATTCGTATCTTTGTTATGACCACAGACGTGATTATTGCTTACATACATTGTTGTGGAATGGTTAAACTTGATGCTGATCATAATGTCGGAGAAATGCAAAGGTCTATGTCCAATTTGTGTAAAGTGTTTCACTCATCAGTTTCGTGAATATAGTAAATTAGAAGCTGTTATCAGTTTCTCTCATTTTTACGTCGCTTGTGGCTTGTTTAACATACCCATCCTGATCATTCAATTTCTGTAAAAAAATATGGCAGTAGTTGTATCAGCAGTTGTGTCCATGTATTGCACTCTGCATGGATCAGAGTATTACTCTTGAATTATTTTTGCATGTTGCTGGTCAGGCAGTTGCAGTGGCAAGATGAGATAGGTTGTGTATTGCGTACAGGAGTATTGCAGTATAGTTGTTAGGAGACGTTAGAGAATATTTTAAAACTTACAGCGACATACTAGGGAATTGATTTATTATGCTTTATGGGTGAAGTAATAAATTTCTGTTTTTTGTTCTGAATCAGAATACTATTATTGTCAGAAATGAAACATCATACATTTCGATTCGTATTTCACCAGAACAAATAATATTGGAATTATTGAAACGCGGGGTAGCCTTGCAGTCTGGGGGCCTGGCCATGGTTCGTGCGGCTCCCCCCGACGGAGGTTCGAGTCCTTGGGCATGTGTGTGTGTGTGTGTGTGTGTGTGTGTGTGTGTGTGTGTGTGTGTGTGTGCGCGCTGTCCTTAGGGTAAATTAGCTTAAGTTAGATTAAATGGTGTGTGCTCCTAGGGACCGATGACCTCAGCAGTATAGAACTTACCACAAATTTCCAAAAGAAAATTTTTAATTATTATTTTTCTGGTATATATAGATATATATACACTCCTGGAAATTGAAATAAGAACACCGTGAATTCATTGTCCCAGGAAGGGGAAACTTTATTGACACATTCCTGGGGTCAGATACATCACATGATCACACTGACAGAACCACAGGCACATAGACACAGGCAACAGAGCATGCACAATGTCGGCACTAGTACAGTGTATATCCACCTTTCGCAGCAATGCAGGCTGCTATTCTGCCATGGAGACGATCGTACAGATGCTGGATGTTGTCCTGTGGAACGGCTTGCCATGCCATTTCCACCTGGCGCCTCAGTTGGACCAGCGTTCGTGCTGGACATGCAGACCGCGTGAGACGACGCTTCATCCAGTCCCAAACATGCTCAATGGGGGACAGATCCGGAGATCTTGCTGGCCAGGGTAGTTGACGTACACCTTCTAGAGCACGTTGGGTGGCACGGGATACATGCGGACGTGCATTGTCCTGTTGGAACAGCAAGTTCCCTTGCCGGTCTAGGAATGGTAGAACGATGGGTTCGATGACGGTTTGGATGTACCGTGCACTATTCAGTGTCCCCTCGACGATCACCAGTGGTGTACGGCCAGTGTAGGAGATCGCTCCCCACACCATGATGCCGGGTGTTGGCCCTGTGTGCCTCGGTCGTATGCAGTCCTGATTGTGGCGCTCACCTGCACGGCGCCAAACACGCATACGACCATCATTAGCACCAAGGCAGAAGCGACTCTCATCGCTGAAGACGACACGTCTCCATTCGTCCCTCCATTCACGCCTGTCGCGACACCACTGGAGGCGGGCTGCACGATGTTGGGGCGTGACCGGAAGACGGCCTAACGGTGTGCGGGACCGTAGCCCAGCTTCATGGAGACAGTTGCGAATGGTCCTCGCCGATACCCCAGGAGCAACAGTGTCCCTAATTTGCTGGGAAGTGGCGGTGCGGTCCCCTACGGCACTGCGTAGGATCCTACGGTCTCGGCGTGCATCCGTGCGTCGCTGCGGTCCGGTCCCAGGTCGACGGGCACGTGCACCTTCCGCCGACCACTGGCGACAACATCGATGTACTGTGGAGACCTCACGCCCCACGTGTTGAGCAATTCGGCGGTACGTCCACCCGGCCTCCCTTATGCCCACTATACGCCCTCGCTCAAAGTCCGTCAACTGCACCTACGGTTCACGTCCACGCTGTCGCGGCATGCTACCAGTGTTAAAGACTGCGATGGAGCTCCGTATGCCACGGCAAACTGGCTGACACTGACGGCGGCGGTGCACAAATGCTGCGCAGCTAGCGCCATTCGACGGCCAACACCGCGGTTCCTGGTGTGTCCGCTGTGCCGTGCGTGTGATCATTGCTTGTACAGCCCTCTCGCAGTGTCCGGAGCAAGTATGGTGGGTCTGACACACCGGTGTCAATGTGTTCTTTTTTCCATTTCCAGGAGTGTATATATGTGTGTGTGTGCGTGTGTGTGTGGGTTTTGCCTTTTGGCATATATATCCGAAAAATAATAATTAAAAATTTTCTTTTGGAAAACTGTACTTCGGAGTACATATAACATGAATGTGTGTGTGTGTGTGTGTGTGTGTGTGTATGTGGTGTATGTGTGGGTTTTGCCTTTTGGCATATATATATATATATATATATATATATATATATATATATATATATATATATATATATATATATATATTCACGGAAAATGAAAGAAAATGAAATAATATAGCTCACAAGAATAATGTAAGCAGATTCAACATGAGAAGCAATCTCCATGACAGTATGCAATTTCGTTAAGAAAATTTCTTCGTTTGATGGGTACAAAAATCTACGAACATTACAGGCAATTACTTCGACCAAGTATCTTAACTCATACTTCAACGATTATTGGTGACTGAGATATGCTTATTGGCCATGATAACGCTCTAACTGAAGTAATTATTGCAGTGGTAGAAGGAATAATTAATCAATCTCAATAGAAACTTCATAATGACTGAAAAATAAAAAAATAAAAAAAGACTATACTATTTTAGGTGATTGCATTTTAAAGCAAAAATTAAGTAAACAGCAAGACAATACAAATTCACACAGTTTCATCAGTGGCTACTGCAACGTGGCATTGTGACCTCGCATAACCGAAAAGAGCGACGGTGTTGTTCAGCGTCGGGAAAATGATGAATGAGTGCATTTCAGAAGCACGGAGTTGACACGGCTGTTTGGTTTGTCATTGTGAGTCAAGCGGTCGCAGACATCCATCACACTGTTGATGGCGACTGATTCGGAGGTTTGCTTCACATGCTGCTAGTAGACATCTGTCCGTGAAATTCCTGTCCCAGTAATAGCTCACAGTCCACTCAGACACGCCTTAAGAGAGCAAGGCAATATCATTATCAGTGGTTCTGCCTGCAACGAGTAAGAGAGAAAGATAATTTATACACAAGAGAGATTGTTCCATTTTATGAATACAATGGAAAGAGGAATTCCGTATTTCATGTAAATGGTAATTTACAATTTATTGTATGTTGCACAAGAAGAAGATTCCTGAAAGTTGCTCACGAGGACGATAGATGACATTTGCGGTACTGAACTACTCTACGCCCAAGTATCGTACGCCTTCAGAATTCACAAATATCGACTCGCGCAAGCTTCGACGAGACGGCGGAGAAACTAAAGGAAAACAAAAAATAAAACTGTTTTACCTTGACATACAATGCTATTGTCGCACCTATAATTCATTTCGTTCCAAAAATAATCAGTGTCAAATATAGAGTACATTCTTCTGTATCGCTCTATAGATGAAACAACTCGATGTGTCACACTGAGACTGACGAGCGGACAACAGCGATGTTCCCATAAATGAATTTTTCCATCCTCCCTTTTCACTCCATCTGCCGAAAGGCCTTCCTTCTGACCAGACCTAACTAAGGCAGTCGTAAACTTTTTACCCTCTCACAGTTCAAATATATTTTGCGTGGACTTAAAACATAAAAGCCCAAAACTGTTTTACTTTATGATAAATAATGCATTTTCACTACCAAAAAATTTTAAGTTGACCGATTTTGAAAATCAATGAAGTGGAACCCCCATGAACTTAACTATATCAACGTTTTCGTGTGAATCTACGGTTATCAGAATTAACTTTTAAACTTTTGAATGATTTTATGGGGATGATAATTACGGGAAAAGGTATAACATTTGAAGATGGCTGACACATAGTACATACCAAGTACTGATAGCTCAAAGTAAAGAGGACGTCAAATATATGATGAAGCAGTTAATGAAAGCATTTCAGCGAGGCGGGCTTAGAATAAATATGAGCAAAAACAGAATATGTAGTACTGGGAGGACATGGAAGGGATGTGGTACTGCCCTGCCGCAAGGACCTGTTAAAGCTGTAAAGTAGTTTACATACCTAGGAGCGATTATCCATTCTTCGGGAAGCTGTGGAACACAAGATCCAGCACGCAAGAGCAGCAATTAAAACGCTAAATGGAATTCTGCAGAGTTGGTTAATATCAAAACAAACAAAGAAGAGCATTCTGCAAACAGTATTTGGAAGTATACTAACGTACAGTGCAGGAGGCTGGCCTTGGGGAAGCGGCAGAGAAACAGGGGACGTGCAGTAGAGACGGATGGAATAAGGTGGGCATCCAGGATATCCAGAAGAGTGAGGAGAAGAAATAAGGAAATTAGGTAGATAATCGATATAGAGCAACCTGTCGTACAAAGAATTGGGAATAGAGCTCTTCAATGGCATGATCGTGAACGGCGAATGGAGCAAGGATGATGGCCAGAAGCAATCCTGGAATGTCGGAGGAAGCGTGGACGGCCGAGATTGACGTGCAGAACTACAGTAATTGGACTGATAAGGAAGAGAGATCTGAGAAGCTGCCATAATCGCGAAAGCTGGCGAATTGGAATATAGGGCAACAGCTGAATGGCGGAGAAGCCCTTAAACTAAGTTTATTTGCAGTGCTCGTACAAACTGAAATAGTTTCAGCACAGTATCGCAGCATGTCAAATCAGGCGGCTAAACGTATTCTGGGATGGTCTGACACAGCTGTAACATTTCCGCTGCTACTCTAAACGAATCGCTCGTTAAGTCGCATGCTGTGGTAGTATGGCGCTGTGATTACAATGTGTACCAGGCATGGACTTGCGTACCTGCAAACACACAGAAAGTTAGCGACGTAACTTCATTTTTTGGAGGTGACAGTTAAAACTTTATTACTACTCCTCATACAAGAAGCGTTTCACGAGTGATGTAGTTTATTATCTCCCCAGACACATCCTTCTGGGTTCTACAGTTCTGGTTGCCGATAGCACAGAAGAGTATCAATCTCAGCTGATTGGGACATTTCAGGTTTTATGATGCGCCGCTGACTTTTCTGATGGAAAAGTGTTACAAAAAATGAGGACCTCGCATATTCTCACGTATGGGAATTTCTGAACTGTAAAAGAATCGTTCGGAAAATAAATCGCATGTGTGATGTTGCCGCCGAGCCGTCATTTCGTGTACCACCCCACAGCCCTTAGGACTTTTACGAGGCACTAAATGTATTCTATTTATGGAGCTAGCGTTTTACTAGCGCGCTCACTGCGCCCGTTAATTTTACGTGAGACTCTCTTTCTGGGAATAAGGGTCGGTCGATGAGCGGTGGCGGGCGCTCCCGTCGAAATAACGGCCTTTGTGCTCCCTCGGAGCTGTTTACTGGCCAGCGGCAGGGAATCCGACCCGGCTGCAGTCGTGGTCCCACTTCCGCCTTCTCGCCACATTCGGTCTACCAACACACGCCCGATACGTTACTCCTGAGCGTAGGTGTCCGCAGGGTGGGGTGAAATTTTCTAATTCTTGGAATCTGAGGGTATATATTATGTATTCGCTACAAAATGCTTAGGGTTATTTAGCAATCATTCTGTTAAACGACCCACACTACACGCACTTCCCCAAAAATGTAAAGAGCTGTTCTGTTTCAGTGTTATTTTATCCATTATAGATCCCGTCATCTTTGCGACGGTGAATAACACAACCAACCACACATACCTGAATTTTTTTTTTATTCGTGATGTAGGAACACGCGAGGCAATACTGACCCCCAGACTTATTTTAGAAAATAGGTTAAGGAGAGACAAACCTACATTTATAGCAACTGTGGACTTAGAGAGAGCTTTTGAAAATGTTGACTGCAGTAGTCTCTTTGACATTCTGAAAGTAGCAGGGGGGTAAAATACAGTAGCGAAAGACTACAGAAAACAGACGACAGTTACAAGAGCCGAAGGACATGAAAGAGTAACAGTGGTTAAGAAGGGAATGAGAGAGGCTTCTAGCCTATCCTCGATTAAATTCAATCTACGAACGGAGCAGGCAGTAAACGAAATCAAAGAAAAGTCTGGAGTAGGAATCGAAGTTCAGGGAGAAGAGATAAAAACTTCGGGGTTTGTCAATGACACTGTAACACCGTCAGAGACAACAAAGGACTTGGAAGAGCCATTGAACGCAATGGACAGTGTCTTGAAAGGAGAATATACACTCCTGGAAATGGAAAAAAGAACACATTGACACCGGTGTGTCAGACCCACCATACTTGCTCCGGACACTGCGAGAGGGCTGTACAAGCAATGATCACACGCACGGCACAGCGGACACACCAGGAACCGCGGTGTTGGCCGTCGAATGGCGCTAGCTGCGCAGCATTTGTGAACCGCCGCCGTCAGTGTCAGCCAATTTGCCATGGCATACGGAGCTCCATCGCAGTCTTTAACACTGGTAGCATGCCGCGACAGCGTGGACGTGAACCGTATGTGCAGTTGACGGACTTTGAACGAGGGCGTATAGTGGGCATGCGGGAGGCCGGGTGGACGTACCGCCGAATTGCTCAACACGTGGGGCGTGAGGTCTCCACAGTACATCGATGTTGTCGCCAGTGGTCGGCGGAAGGTGCACGTGCCCGTCGACCTGGGGCCGGACCGCAGCGACGCACGGATGCACGCCAAGACCGTAGGATCCTACGCAGTGCCGTAGGGGACCGCACCGCCACTTCCCAGTAAATTAGGGACACTGTTGCTCCTGGGGTATCGGCGAGGACCATTCGCAACCGTCTCCATGAAGCTGGGCTACGGTCCCGCACACAGGGCCAACACCCGGCATCATGGTGTGGGGAGCGATCTCCTACACTGGCCGTACACCACTGGTGATCGTCGAGGGGACACTGAATAGTGCACGGTACATCCAAACCGTCATCGAACCCATCGTTCTACCATTCCTAGACCGGCAAGGGCACTTGCTGTTCCAACAGGACAATGCACGTCCGCATGTATCCCGTGCCACCCAACGTGCTCTAGAAGGTGTAAGTCAACTACCCTGGCCAGCAAGATCTCCGGATCTGTCTCCCATTGAGCATGTTTGGGACTGGATGAAGCGTCGTCTCACGCGGTCTGCACGTCCAGCACGAACGCTGGTCCAACTGAGGCGCCAGGTGGAAATGGCATGGCAAGCCGTTCCACAGGACTACATCCAGCATCTCTACGATCGTCTCCATGGGAGAATAGCAGCCTGCATTGCTGCGAAAGGTGGATATACACTGTACTAGTGCCGACATTGTGCATGCTCTGTTGCCTGTGTCTATGTGCCTGTGGTTCTGTCAGTGTGATCATGTGATGTATCTGACCCCAGGAATGTGTCAATAAAGTTTCCCCTTCCTGGGACAATGAATTCACGGTGTTCTTATTTCAATTTCCAGGAGTGTAAGATTAACATCAACAAAATCAAAACAAGGATAATGGAATACATCCGAATCACGAGGTAATTAGATTAGGAAACGAGAAACTTAAATTAGATGAGACTTTTGCTTTGTGGTAACAAAATAACTTATGATGGCCGAAGTAGAGAGGATATAAAATATAGACAGGAAATGGCAAGAAAAGCGCTTCTAAAGAAGAGAAATTTGTTAACATAGATTTAAGTGTTGGAAGTCTTTTCTGAATATGGAGTGTAGCCATGTATAAAGTGAAACACAGACGATAAACACTTTAGAGAAGAAGTGAATAGAAGCTTCTAAAATGAGTTGCTACAGAAAAATGCTGAAGTTTAGATGGGTACATCACGTAAGAGGAGGTACTGTATAGAACTTGGGAGATAAGAAATTTATTGTGCAACCTGATTATAAGAAGCGATTGATAAGTAAGACACATTTTGAGTCATCGAGGGAACAAAAATTTAGTATTAGAGGGAAGTAGGGAAGTATGAGGGGTAAAAATTGTAGATCGAGACCAAGAGCTGATTTAGATAAGCAGATTCACAAGGATATAGGTTTCAGTAGTTATTCGCAGATGAAGAGACTTGCGCAGGATAGAGTTGCATGGAGAGTTGCCTCAAACCAGTCTTCGTATTGAAGACCACAACAACAACAACAACAACAATTGGTCTTTGGGCTACATTGACGCTCTTCAAATGGCTATCGTTACCGATTAACATTAATGCTTTAGTCAGCAGTATGTTGTCCCCTCTAGCACTGCAGAAGAATATTTGAATATTCAGCGCCAATTTGTATGTTGCTTCAGTTATAAACAAATGATAATGGGCCTGCATTTATTTATACATGAGGTGAAACAGTTGTATACACTTATTCCAGTGGATAGCACGTTGTCTTTTCTGCTTTTCCAGGACAATACAAGGACTGTTGGAGTGTAATCGGTACACATATTCTAAATAAATCAATGTGACGCACAAACACTTCATAATATTCTTCAAGTCAGTTTAAGCTTCACATATCTGCATTCGATATTTTCGCTTGTGTCAACTAATTAATAAAAGATATGAAGCAATGCAATTAATTCATTATTAGGGTCAGACGTGATGTTTTGTAAGGAAATAGTTGCAGATACCATCAAAGTTGAATAACAATAATTTTAAGTTTTATTTACTGTTCTACTGCTTTGCGAAGCATTTATTTTTGTCTCGACTCAAAAGGATTTTTTAGTCAAGCTTTTTTTTCCTTTTCCAAATTTTTAGTCTTTAGTGTCAATGTAACAATTATTGGTATATGAATAACATCTGTTGGTTTGAAACTGAATTTAATCGTAAGGAGAACATAATTCCAGATCGTTGAATCAAGAAGATGTCTTTATTCTTGTAATTAATATGAAAAGCTGTGTGGAGCTCGAATTTTCATTCTGAAATGCAGTGTGCGATGACTTGAAACTTTCAGTTCGATTGGTAGAGCCTTAGCCTGAGAAAGGAATTGGTTCTCTCCGGACCATAGTTTTAATCTCCCAAGAGATCTGAAAATCTGTACTTTCCATAAACTAATGTAATACGCTTACTATTTAGGTATCAAAGTAAAAACATCGAGTGTATATCTATCGGTCGTCTCGTGGATAAGCTCTGTGTTCTTCCTATTAAAATTAGTTCTTGTGGCTTGAAGCGTCATCAAACCACCTAATCAGATGTATCGAAAAAGGCGTTTGTGAATCAGATGACGCTAACTTTGTTCAGCCGACTAGTTCGGTATGGCAGATGGTTAAGGTAACCTAACCTGAAATGTCTACGTACAGGTGTAAACAGGTGTAAAACGGAAATGTACTTAGCTGTCTAGCACTGCAGTATCTTATATACATTCTTACCTGGAATTAACTCCTGGATTCACAACGATTTTTTTCTGCTACATATAGTGTCACAGAAAGGTTATGTACTCTTTCGTACTAGCTGTCCGCCGCTCGTGGTCTCGCGGTAGCGTTCTCGCTTCCCGAGCACGGGGTCCCGGGTTCGATTCCCGGCGGGGTCAGGGATTTTCACCTGCCTCGAGATGACTGGGTGTTTGTGTTGTCCTCATCATTTCATCATCATCCAGGAAAGTGGCGAAATTGGACTGAGCAAAGATTGGATAATTGTACGGGCGCTGATAACCACGCAGTTGAGCGCCCCACAAACCAAACATCATCATCATCATCATCATCGTACTAGCTCGACATGCTAACGAGTAACAATGTTACGGCTATCTGTTTGTAACCAGAGTAATTACAGCTTGTAATTCATAGATTAGTCTTAGAGGAAGAGACGTAGTCATATGCTCGCGCACCTCCTTGGGGAAGTGGGGCATTGTTTCAGCACTGCAAGCAACACATGATGAAGATACGTTGCAGAGGAATCATGTGCTAAGTCTACGATCGACTATTGGTAACCACTGACTGCGGAGGGGGCTTGATAATAGTTTGAAATGATAGTTATGTTGTTTTACCTTTAATGAAAATGCTATCCGTTATTACAATCACCTATTTGACATTTTGCTGTTATGAGAGCAAGATCATTGGAACTTTTATTGTGCTACGTCCTGGTTTCACTGGCATATCTCTTCTTTTTATAGACAACAGTACTCTTCTACGTAGAACTCGTTTGGAAACGAAAACAGAACGTGAGAACACCATTTGAATTCCATGACTATCGTGTTACCCAGTATAAAATCTAATTAATATCTCTTAGACATGCTTGAAATAATTATCAGAGCTATATCCTTGATTTTACAAGAACATGAGATGGGTCCTTTTCAGGAGCGGCAATCAGGCTTTGGGAACCTACCATATTGTTGAATCCAAGTCCCGCTGGTGTGAGGCAATGTTGACCATTCGTTATAAGTGTACATGGGAAACTAACGACAGTCCCTCTGGGCCATTCTCAGCTAATCCACTAATGTAGAAACGGTATTCATAAGTTTTCGATAATATCGCCAATATTTGTAGAACGTCTACATCAGCCTATATATAAATATGCACTACTTTAAGCGAATAGCTTACTGTATAGTATGTCACTTTTAATCTGTTAAATTATTGATTTACACCAATGTATTTAGTGATATAATTGGCTATCCCTTTCCTCAATACTGCCATCGTGACCTTTAAATGATCGAAGAAAACCCATTTTCTCATTTAAACCTGAGGCCGTATGCTAATAGCTCCACATGTTAGACATAATCCAAGGACGCGAATGGAATTTGTAAATTTCAGACATTCAGACAAATATTAAAAAACCCGGTAAAGTAAATAATGCTTCTTACCTAAAGTATGACAGCTTCAGTTGCAAAGTTCACTTCCGTTGGTTGTCCTGTATAACTTGTTGTAAGTAAATAGTGTTTTACGCGAGTGTCAGAAAGAAATGCTTCTCTGCACTCCGTCGAAAGTAGACAGTGTTTCTGGAAGGGTGAAGTAGGTGAAGCATGCATTATGGGAAACGTATCATGAATGAATTAAAGTTTTTCAGTGAAACTGTGAGATGGTCCCCTCCGCTACACGACAATTTTCGATTAATGACAAGTGGCCCTACACCGAACCATCTCAGCCACACTAAATGTCAGTGTAACGGTAACAGAAGTGCAAAGACATGTAAAATTTTAAACGACGCTTGATTCCAGTCGGACTAATACAGGCAGGACTATGAAAGGTACTTTTGGACACCAGTCATGCAGCAACCTTTAAGTAAATGAATTAATATATACAGTTGATGTTCCTGAGACTTACAGGGTCTCACCTTTCGCTGTGATGATTATGTAGGCTGAAGTAATGAATTAACATTTGTACCAGTGCCAGGAATCGAACCCAGGTCTCCTGCTTACTAAGCAGATGCACTAACCCTCGGCCGGCCGAGGAGACCGAGCGGTTCTAGGCGCTACAGTCTGGAACCGCGCGATCGCTACGGTCGCAGGTTCGAATCCTGCCTCGGGCATGGATGTGTGTGATGTCCTTTGGTTAGTTAGGTTTAAGTAGTTCTAAGTTCTAGGGGACTGATGACCTCTGAAGTTAAGTCACACAGTGCTCAGAGCCATTTGAAACACTAATCCATGCGTCACACAGCTCTACGGATTGCTTTAGTACATCTCCCTTTCTTATACAAATTCCAAAAAAAATGGTTCAAATGGCTCTGAGCACTATGGGACTTAACATCTGTGGTCATCAGTCCCCTAGAACTTAGAACTACTTAAACCTAACTAACCTAAGGACATCACACACATCCATGCCCGAGGCAGGATTCGAACCTGCGACCGTAGCTGTCAGGCGGTTCCAGACTGAAGCGCCTAGAACCGCACGGCCACACCGGCTGGCTACAAATTCCAGTCCACGCAATGATCTGAGGTGTGGATTGGAATTTGTAACGGGGAGGGAGATGTACTAGAGTAGTCCGTAGAGCTCTGGCAACTGCAGTTCCTGTGTGGCGCAGTGGTTAACGCTTCTGCCGAGTAAGGAGACCCAAGTTCGAATTCCAGCGCTGGTACAAATTTTAATTTAATGCTTCAGCCTACATCATTATGATTGCAAATACTTCGAGAAATCCATCCAAAATTATATACGGTGCATGCATCTGTTGTTACGTTCCGCTTCGTAGTTCTGTGGTCAATGTGTCTGTTTGTTATTTGGAAGGCGAGGGTACATTTCCCACTACTGCCACGAATTTCTCCTTGGTGGGAGGACTGCAGCGGGTAACATTCAGCCTCGTGACGCCAGTTAATAAACTAACTTGAGTGAGAAGCAGCGGATCCAACGTACAGAAAATCGACAACGCCGAGAGAGCGGTGTGTTGACCCCATACTTCTCTATACCACATCCGAGTGACTCTGTTTGCTGAGCTTGACACTGGGGTCGGTTGGTGGCGAATGGTCCAACTGGGCCAGAACGTGGAGCTTTGACTCTGTTGTTATGGTGATGTGATATAGCTCTGTAACGAAGCTGATCATTAGTCAATCACAACTAATCTGATCACACTGTCGAACATTCCTTTAGTCTGATCGTCGGAATTTCCTGAGGCGTTGCCACTGTGGTCAGAACCCGCTCACTCTTATTGATCCGTGGCGCGTGACACAAATCATTGACGAATTGATCCATACCTTTGCCCTGAAAAAAAATTTTTTTGGGCGCTGATTAATGCTCTACAGTGCTAAAACAGTGTAAATAATGGTCGCTAGGTTTGATTTGAGTTTCTAGACAGGGTTAAATTGTCACTGTTAACAAGTGGCCAGTAACAATGCAACGGGTTTCAGAAAAGCTCTCACTTCCGAGACAAGATAAGAAAAGGTGCACAACAAAAGGTCATTGCATCGCCTCCAATTGGTTTCTACCAATTGTCGCCGATAGTCCCCTTACAAAAAACAAAGCAGGGCAACAGCCTACAGTCAAAAAGGTAAATGTTTCTCTTGAATTATACCTCACTTCCAGGATCGGCAGAAACAAGGTAATTTATGTGCATCAATCAGAACTCATGAGGTCCGTCAGTTTTATCAAGCATCGCCTTGAGTTAGCTCCTCGCTCCGACTTGAAAGCCTGTGCTACCGAGCACGTTCACGATCATTAAACCTGAACCCCCTACTGGATGATTCGAAAATGATTAGTGCCACTTCTACAGCAGGACACAGGAATGCGTGCGTTAACTACTTTCTCTATTGAAAAAACACACATGTACCACCACCCCACATGACCATGACTTTCCTCCTGCACCAACGAAGGCTTTCAGCACTCTACTTGATTCTGCAAGCTATCAGCCACCCAACAGAGTTGTTATGTTGCCTTCGGACCAGTTAACCTCAGGAAAAGACCGCCGGACATTCCGATTGGTCAATTCCTGCGCTAATTAATAGCACTCCCTTGCAAAGGACTTTCCGAAAGCTTATTTTCTCCAGTCGCTGGAAAAGCATCCACCATAACGTGGAATTTACAAGCCCTTAAGCCAGCACAGTAGGACCTGAACCACAGCCCATTTAGAAGTGTTGCAGAATGACCGATACATTATGTCTAGCTTGGAGGTGGCCCCATTCCCCCAGATGCATAAAACTAACCCCGCCGTAAACAATATCAAAGAGACCATCTCTTCTTACAGCCTTGTATATTAATTTAGACAGCGAAATTTGTAAAGAGATAAGTGTTAAGCATTTTATATCACAATCAGAACCGCAACCACTGTGTGTACAACATGTTTTCACATAGCAACCAGGGACCACAGTCTATTCAACGTTACTGGTTTTGGGTTACAAACAATACATTTTTATAGACGTCCTTGTTACATAGTAATTCGTCAATTTAAGAGCTAAGCAGCGTGAAAATGTCAGAGGAACTCAAGCTGATCAATTATTTTGCAACTTGAATAAATCTGAAGCAATCCAAAACCGACGATACTTATAAAGACTTACTGATCCTAGACAGCTAAATACCCTCGTGAGAATGAAATCAGCTACAAAAACTTCAAGTGAAATAATTTCCACACAAATTACAGTAAAGAAGCTGGACGGAGCACAGTTCAACCATATGCATAGCCGTAGGCTCAGTGATAGGCTTGAATAATAATTCAAGCAGTTGCGTTATTCACGCAAGGAGAATGCAAAGAGCATATTGGCAACAGCATTTTTCGTCATCGAAAGAAAATTCGCGACATTGCGAGACACGTCAAAGGTAATAGTTTTACGTCAGGGAAATGTATGATCAATAAGGAAAATGGCTATGAATCCAGAAACCAACACATCTTACAGGAGCATCCACCATTAGGTGTCCTTTTTTTTAAAAAAAAATGCTTTCGGGACGTGTCTTTTTAGTCTACTCAATAGTGGAAGTGTTTCGACAGTTTAGAACATTTATTCGGGCCAATCCGCATTAAATGTGCTTAGACCTGTTATGTGACTCCAAGCAGGCGATTTTCGTGTCAGTTACGACGGTAGAAAGAGGTCAACACAACAGTTACCAAGCGGTTAAAATCTACAACCCGACCGGGAATCGAATCCGGGCCTCTTCTGTTAAGGAATCTGCCACGCCGACCCAGTAGCTACCTAGACGGACGCACCGCTCCTTCAGCGATGCCCCATGCTGACAGAACACACATCAAAATATCAGTCACTGCCTCCAAACACAAGGCAAACACAACTCTGTCTTTTGCAGCTGTTGAATGACGGCGGGTAGTTAAAAGGGTCAGAGCCCTCCGAGGAAATTGGAAATTTGTGGTAAGTTCTATGAGGCCAAACTGCTGAGGTCATCGGTCCGTTGCCTTATACAGTACTTAATCTAACTTAAACAAACTTACGCAAAGGACAACAAACACACCCATGCCCTAGAGAGGACTCGAACCTCCGAGGAGTGGTTCAAATGGTTCAAATGGCTCTGAGCACTATGGGACTTAACATCTGAGGTCATCAGTCCCCTAGAACTTAGAACTACTTAAACCTAGCTAACCTAAGGACATCACACACATCCATGCCCGAGGCAGGATTCGAACCTGCGATCGTAGCAGTCGCGCGGTTCCGGACTGAAGCGCCTGGAACCGCTTGGCCACCGCGGCCGGCCGAGGAGTGGCGGTGGTGGTGGGGTTTGGGGGGGGGGGGAGCCGCCCGAGCCATGGCAAGGCACCTGAGACCGCACGGCTACCATGCACGGCCCCTCCGAGGAACACACATAAAGAGACAGCGAGACTGCGGACGTACAGCTCTTACCTCCTCCGACCGGTGGGGCTGCTGCGTCCTGGTAAAGAGCTTCCAAGCTAGCATCCAGGGAAGGCCCCTCTATGGCTAATCCTTCTCTTAGCCGATAAACAGCTTTGTGAACAGTTTAACCCTGTCTTGCGGGTGAGAGCGAGGCTGGTTGCTTTTGTTTATATTGAGCTGTTTGTGTAGCACTGCAAACAATCAAGGCACGCCAATAAACGTTGTTAATTACATGAGCAGCGCAGTGCATCGAGTAATCAGTCTCAAGTGATGCTCATCGCCAAGAGTAATCAGTCTCAAGTGATGCTCATCGCCAAGAGTGCGTAGATTCTGTCTGCCTCGCCATTGTGACGCTACGGCAGCTTCGAGGTGCGGATCAAAAGAATGTTTCAACGGACGTAATCAATAGAATGTGTCGAATAAGGCATTACAGCAACCTGGTTTATATCGGTGACAACTCGTGGAATGTTCTGTTAAGAGGGTGTGCTGAAAAGTGACACTTCCGAATTTTTATGCGAAAATTCTTATGGATTTTTAAATAAAGCAAACTATATTAACATTCTGCGTCCTTTTTCTTCATGTCTACATATTTATTTCTCAACATAGTCACCCTGGCAACGGACACACATCTCTCAACGAGAGACCAGATCGTTGATGCCGCCACTGTAGAATGTTTGACTTTGTTGACGGAGCTGCAACCTCTTGCCCGTGCTTTTTCTCGCATTATTGCAGTGTGAGCAGAATGCTTCACAGCTGATCTCGTTCATATTTCAACAGTCTCTGATATGTACAGTAGCTCGCTGTATCGCGGCCTTTGCACAGTACAGTGTGCAACACCTTCATACTTGGTGACAGGTGGTTAAGGATTTTACTTGCTACATCAAGATCATCAATAGAAGAGGAAATCATACATTTTAACATAGAAATAACAAGGTAAATATATAACAGATTGTACAATAAATACAATTCATATTTTTACACAAAAAATAACTTTTCCTTATATTTATAATATATGTTACTGATGTCATGAATTTTATGATTCTTGATGTCTTTGTAGATTGTCCATCATACACAGTGTTTGCTACGTGCCGAGACACACTTAAAATTAATTCGATGTCATTGAAGAGAGTCCTTTCTTATAACCCATGTCTATTCCGTGCTTTACATACAATGTTTTCTATAGGATGCTCTATTTTTGTTGATTGTCTACGTGTTTTAACCATACCTGTACAACAATACAGTTAATAATATTGTGAAACTTTGAACATAGCTGCTAAGGTTCAGTGACCGTGTCAGAATTATATTAGAACAAATAAGCCCTCGATCACAAATATTAAGTCAAAATTGACCAGGTTTCGACGCTACTATGAGCGTCGTCTTCAGAATTATACTAACTGTTCTAAAATATATTAGGTATGTAATACATTAATAAAATTAAAGTTTTTACTGACTGGAAAGAGATGCAGTACTTACAAGTCACATTTAAAAAAATCTAAGCACGAAAGGCGGTGTCATGAATAGTTGTAAATAAGATGGCTAGCCGCTAAGGGCAGCTCGTACTTGAGTGAATAAGGGTTGCAACAAGACTGAGGTGGCCACGTTAGAAAGTGTGGGCAAGTAAACATGGTGTTGCTACGAGCGCCATCTAGTAGCCGCAGAAACAACTAGGCTACTGTACATTCAGAATTAGACGCATGAAATTGTGAAGAGTTGATTCAGGCATAACGTAAGCACTAATAATAATAGGATGAAGTTACATATTTATCTGCTTTAAACAGAGATACATTTTGTAACGTAAAAAAAAGTCAGTTATGACATTAAAGAAAACAGCAAAGATGTTACAGGAAAACAGCATTTCGGCAAACTGCACGAGGAAATCTGAATCAAAGATCAAGCAATGGCTTTATACAATCGAAAAAGTTTTCATTTCGCAGCTGCAGCTGTTCGTTGAGAATGAGGCCATCATGACGAGAGAGATGTTTGAAAATCAATTTTGACGTAATATTTGTGACCGAGTGCTTATTTGTTCTAATATAATAATATTGTATTTTGATAACACGTTTGATTTTTAGACATCCACTGCTACGAAAATTCATAAACTGAAATTTAAAATTTTTTCTATCCCAATATTATTTTCTTAATGGCGGCTCACCATTCCATGAATGATATAGCTACTCGAAGCCATATTGTTAAAACAATGTTCTACGTTCTATTGTTATACTCTATCGTAGTGTGAGTGTATGTCATATGAATTTTGAAATGAAAAAAGCCGCATCAATTTCAAACTAAGTAAAATTTCACAATAAAATCTACGACACATATGTACACTTACCAAAGTGCTGCCCCTAAACATTGCTGCTGGTTCTTCTCTTGCTAATTCTGCTTTTAATTTTATCGTCAGTTAAATTTTAATTTTCGGTTCCACTGGTGCTCCGAACATAAAAACTTTTGTAGCGTGAAACAGCAAATAAAATAAGCATTAGTAAACAATTACAATAGTCTTTTCACGCACGTCGCCAATTAAGGTTGGCTTATTGATAAAATGGCATATCAGACTTCGATTTTTAGAAGAGACAGGTTGCTGGTATCAAAGGACACATACTACAATACCAGACCGCAGATTTTATTTATTTATTTATTGTTCCGTGGGACCAAATTAAGGAGAAGTCTGCATGGTCATGGAACGAGTCAATGCATGAAATTATAACACGATATTAAAAACAGATAAAATGAAATATAAAAAAACATATTCAGGTGACAAGTCGTAAGTTTAAATAAAGAAAATCAACAATGTAACGCTAGAATTTGCTTAATTTTTTAGCTCTTACAGGAGCTCCTCGACAGAATAGAAGGAGTGAGCCATGAGGAAACTCTTCAGTTTAGACTTAAAAGAGTTTGGGCTAGTGCTAAGATTTTTGA
Source organism: Schistocerca cancellata (assembly GCF_023864275.1). NCBI lineage: Eukaryota > Metazoa > Arthropoda > Insecta > Orthoptera > Acrididae > Schistocerca > Schistocerca cancellata. The sequence continues at coordinate 218,897,842 of NC_064631.1, forward strand.
GTTCTTGTGGTAGCTTATTAAAATGGATGCAGCTGAATACTGCACTCCTTTCTGCACAAGAGTCAAGGAAGTGCATTCCACATGCAGATTGGATTCTGCCTAGTATTAACTGAGTGAAAGCTGCTAACTCTTGGGAATAGGCTAATATTGCTAACAACAAACGACATTAAAGAAAATATATACTGTGAGGGCAATGTCAGAATTCCCAGACTATTGAATAGGGGTCGACAAGAGGTTCTCGAACTTACACCACATGTAGCTCGAACAGCCCGTTTTTGAGCCAAAAATACCCTTTTTGAATCAGAAGAATTACCCCAAAAAATAATACCATACGACATACGCGTATGAAAATATGCGAAGTAGACTACTTTTCATGTCGAGGTGTCACTTATTTCAGATACTGTTCTAATGGTAAATAAAGCAGCATTTAGTTTCTGAACAAGATCTTGGACATGGGCTTTCCACAACAGCTTACTATCTATCCAAACGCCTAGGAACTTGAACTGTTCCGTCTCGCTTATAATATGCCCATTCTGTCTGATCAAAATATCGGTTGTTGTTGAATTGTGAGTTAGAAACTGTAAAAACTGAGTCTTACTCTGATTTAGCATCAAATTATTTTCCACAAGCCACGAACTTATTTCATGAACTACATTATTTGATACTGTTGCAATATTACACACAAGATCCTTCACTATCAAGCTGGTATCATCTGCAAACAGAAATATTTTTGAATCACCTTTAATACTAGAAGGCATATCATTTATATAAATAAGAAACAGCAGTGGCCCCAGCACCGACCCTTGGGGAACGCCCCACTTAACAGTGCCTCATTGGGACTGAAAATCACTACCACACTCAATATTGCGGAGAAATACCTTCTGCTTTCTGTTCTTAAAGTAAGAGGCGAACCAATTGTAAGCTACTCCCCTTACTCCATAATGGTCCAACTTCTGCAGTAATATTTTGTGGTCAACAGTCAAAAGCCTTCGTTTAATCAAAGAAAACACCTAGCGTTCGCAACGTTTTATTTAATCCTTCCAAAACCTCACAGAGAAAAGAGAATATATCATTTCCAGTTGTTAAACCATTTCTAAATTCAAACTGAACATTTGACAGCAAATTATGTGAATTTAAATGCCCCAGTAACCTTGTATATACAACCTTCTCGATAACTTTACCAAACACCGATGGCATAGAAATAAGTCTAAAATTGTCAACATTATCAATGTCTCCCTTTTTATAAAGTGGCTTTACTACCGAGTACTTTAATCGGTCAGGAAACCGACCACTCCTAAAGGAAAAGTTACAGATATGGCTAAGTACTGGGCTAACATACATAGAACAATACTTCCGTATTCTGCTAGATACCCCGTCATATCTATGAGAGTTCTTGGTCTTTAGTGATTTAATTATTAACTCAATCGCCCTCTTGTCAGTATCATGGAGGAGCATTTCAGGTAACAGTCTCGGAACACTTTTTTCTAAGAGCGCTATATGATTCCCTGTTGGGACTAGGTTTCTATTTAGTTCACCTGCTATAGTCAGAAAGTGATTATTAAATACTGTACATATATGCGACTTATCAGTAACACGGACATTTCCACTATGTACTGATTCTATATCCTCGACCTGTCTCTGCAGACCAGCCACTTCCTTTACGACTGACCATATGGTTTTATCTTTATTCTGAGACTTAGCTATTCTATCTGCATACCACGTACTTTTTGCCTTCCTAATAACATTTTTAAGCACCTTACAATACTGTTCGTAATGGGCTGCTGCATTTAGATTTTGACTGTTTCTAATGTTTTGATATAATTGCCACTTTGTTCTACAAGATATTCTTATCCCTCTAGTCAGCCACCCAGGCTGCCTGTTTCTGCTAGTACCCTGTTTCGAACGTTCTAACGGAAATCAACTTTCAAAGAGCACGAGAAAAGTCTGGAGAAAAGCATTATATTTATCGTCTACTGTATCAGCGCTATAAACATCTTGCCACTCTTGTTCCTTGATAAGGTTTACAAAAGGTCTCTACAGCAACTGGATCAGCTTTCCTAAACAGCTGATGACTATATTTAATACGTGTTGCAGCACAGAAATCTTTTAGAGTTAAAATTTGTGCATCACGATCTGAAAGGCCATTCACCTTTTTGCTAACAGAATGCCCTTCTAGTAATGAGGAATGAACAAAAATGTTGTCTATGGTTGATTGTCTATGGTTGTTCTACTGTTCCCTTGCACTCTCGTTGGAAAGAATATGGTTTGCATAAGATTATATGAATTACGGAGGTCTACCACCATCCTCTTCCTTGCACAATCACTTATACAATTAATATTGAAGTCACCACATATAACTAACTTTTTGTATTTCCTATAAAGTGAACCAAGAACCTCCTCTAGCTTTAGTAAAAATGTTGTGAAATCGGAGTCTGGGGATCTATAAATAACAACAGTTACAAGTTTAGTTCCGTTAAATTTAACCACACCTGCACAACATTCAAACACCTTTTCAGTGCAGTACTTTGTAACATCAATTGACTCAAATGGGATGCCGTTTTTCCATACATGGCTACTCCCCCACACCGCAAAGAGCTCCTCGAAAAGCTTCCAGCCAACCTGTATCCTGGTAAAGGAAGCCTCTGAATTATCTCCTAATTTAAGAAGTGTTCATATATACCAATATTTTCAGAGTCAACATCTATAAGCAGTTCACTTTATCTCTAATACCTTGTATATTTTGATGAAATATACTAATTCCCTCATTACTCGGATACCTAAGCTTCGTCAAAAGTGGCTCCTTTGTTAGAGAGACTTCCCTTAAGCAGGAATACCTATCAGCTGACTTCAATCTAAAAAAGGTGCAGCTCTAACACCCACTACTACAGGAATTTTCCCATGAGTGATCCCACCAACCCCACCTATGCTGTCACCTCTAAGCTTTGCCAACCTCCCCTTCCCATACCTGTTGAGGTGCAGGCCATGTCTAGTGAAACCCGTCCTGTTGATAGACTCCACCGACACCACTGAAATGTAACCCATGCTTTCTGTCATCAGCGCACCCCCAAGTCTCATGTTATTATGCCTGACGGCTGTGTTAAGATGAGGCCGATCGTGACGCTGAAACAGTTCCACGAAATGCACATTCGTGTTGCCAGTCTGAGTGGCTATTTTTTCCAGGTCACCATCTATGTCGTACTCCCCAACCCTATCAATATTATTACCAGCCCCACCCGCAATCACTACCTGATCCTCTTTAGTAAAATCACTACATAACCCCCCTATGTTAACAGTCACCTGAGCCAATCCTGCATTAGGCTTCACAATGCTGGTGACAATGTTAACTGAGCGCCATAATGCTATATCGATAATCTTGGCTGATTGTTGCGAAATATTAATATACAAATACAAACTCGTCATGACAGAAGCAAACAGAGTCAGGATACGGTCATTTTAAATAAAAGACAATGTGTCTGGTGATTTACTTTATCATCTAAACAGGTTATTACTGTCTGCTAGATTGCGGTAATACTTTCGTCTTCAAATTTTAACAGGAGAATAGAAATTATTTAAGTTTTTGTCTTTTGTTTTAGAAACAAAAATTATCTGAGATACTATCTCCTATGCCTGTCTCATGTACATAAATTAATTATTTGCCACTACTCGGCCTTTTTATTCCATAGAGACTTTTCTAAATGATCTATTATGTAACCAAGTTGCCCAAGAGTGTTTCCCACACTAAAAAGTGCTACGAAAATGTCCTTAAAGCCGCCGTATGTTTGTCCTCCCGTCCAGTTTTCTTCCTGTCATATTTCAGATGGTTTATACTCTAACATTTTTCGCCTGAAACTCAGTTATCCATTCGTCCTAAGGGAAACAGGATCAGCTACCGGACAATTACTGACGGGATTGGATGTCAAGACTGGGCACTAGGTGCCATTCATTTACTTCCCGACGACGGAGTAAGTAACCCTATGAAGTCTATACCTAGGAAGTGAATTGAGATTACTCCGTTTAGTATACCGTACAAAACTTTAAAATGCCTCGAAGATACAGAGCCATAGCACAAAGTTGTAGCCATCGTTGGTTGGATGAACATTTTATGCTTGCAAATTCAAGAACTTTATCTTACTGATTCTGAACTCCAATGGTCAGTGAGAAGTATTTTGACGCAAACTTTTCTATCGACCCCCTTGTGTGACCTTGGTTAGTTGTTGTTTCAATTCTCGAGCATCATTCGATCTGCTCGTGTTGCATGACTGTTTGTCCCTGCTGGTGTTTTTTGTGATGATTAAAGCTCACCTGACAGAATCAGGAAACATGTTTTTTGGTAATGTATTATATCTTTAGGTTGTGTCATCGTCTATTGTTACTGGGTTTCGGAAAGTGTTCCTTTACTTGATATTACTTACCGTATAGATTTAGATACTTTTTTATTTCACAGTTCTTAAAGTTTCATATTATCGACTTTGTATATTCCTTTTATTATTGATGTCTTAATCTATTTCCACGTTCTGTAATAGTTTACGAACTCTTTCAGCAAACCTGCCAGGTTTAAATTTTCTTTGATTATTAATTTTGACGTGATCGTGCATGAATATCTGCTAAGGAATGAGCCAACTTATTGAAATATTATAACTAATTTCTTAAATAGATGATGTTTGTAAATACATTACTTTTCTTAGGCGCACTTGGCAATGACTTTCTGTGTAAGGTTCGTTCTGATTCTTCTGCTCGACAGTAGATATCTCTTCAAATGAAAACTCGTTTTATCGAACTTCGAAAACATGTACTAACCGAAAAAATGGTTCGTACTGGACTATTTAAGTGCATTTAATGAACACGGAGCCTTTCGCCATGTGAAGACGTAGTATAGCTGAGGATGAATTAAATCTGTTGCTGTATGCAACAATATGCGAGTGCGCATAGTATGATTGCACCTCTACAAAATACAAATGACAATGGCGGTGAGCCGTATAAATCTGCCGTAATCGCAGATAAAACGTTCGTCTTGGCTCGCTTCTGAAACAAAAAGGTGCTGTCCTCTTCACAAAAATAATTGAGGGTTGTAGCTCTACATTTTTTTCTGTGGTTGTATCCTGAATTCGATACAACCGTTCGTTGTACGTAATTTTTAAATAATACTTTATTTATTTGCTACGTTTCAGATGTTTCCTATGTAAATTACGCTCTTCCCTTAGATGTGACTTTAATCTGGCCAATGTTGATGATCGAAGCCAACTGTGTATTGTATATTAGGTGCGTTAATTAACTTTTTTATAAATTTGTTTTGTAGCCGCTGGAGCACCTGATTTATTTGTACACTGACCGCAGTAACGGCAAGAAGGAGCTGTAAACAGTAAACGACAGTTGCCAGGCAAATTGCTACATCTGAAAAATGATGTCTATTCACGTTTCTCACCAGTAGCATAAGGGTGGCGCTAGTAGTGCCACTATGGGGATGCAAATCAGGTTTCCTTTAAATATACGCTGTAACGGTCGTGAGCGTTAGCTAACAATGAGATTGGATGTGGTGAGATGACGTTAGTTAAGAATATCTTTAAGGCGACAAAGATGGCATTATCAACACCTCAGAAAGTTTGGACGAGGTCGTGTTACAGGGCTACGAGAAGCTGGAGGCTCCTGCTGCAATACTGCGGAAAGATATGCAGTAACATAGCCGCCGTGGCAGCAGTGATCACAAGAATGTACGGTTGCAAGAACACTTGGCTCTGGACGACCGTGCAGCACTACTGAGAGGAAAGATCGTCGTGTTCGGCTTTTGCTATGGCGCATCGCCCTGCACCTGCAGCAGCAATTTGAGCAGCAGTTGGTCCCACGGTGATACAATGTACTGTTACAAATTGCTTACTTTACGGTCAGCTCTGAACCCGGACCCTATGCCACGTACATTCCTGTCATCCCAAACCATCCTCATTCGTGACTTCGTGTCTTGGTGTCAAGCGAGAGCTCGCCGCAGGTCAGCGTGGAGATGTGTTTTCTGATGAAAGATGGTTCTGCCTCTGTGACAATGATGGTCATGTGTTTGTCAGAAGGAGGCCAGTTGAGGGAAATCTCTACCGGAAATCTGTACCTTAGTCTGGTGATTCAACCTGTTGTGCTGCCAATCATGAACAGCACTCTAAGGGTTGTTTTCCAACACGATAACATTCACCCACACACCTATGTTGTAGCTCAACATGCTCTACAGAGTGACGTCATCGTGCCTTAGCCTGCTCGGTCGCCAGATCTGTCTTCAATCGATCACATGTGGGACATCATCGGACGACAACTGCTGCGGCATCGACGAATAACATTAACCGTCCTCGTACTGACAGGTCAAGTGCAACGGGCATGGAACTCCATTCCAAAAACTGACATCCGGCACCTGTAAAACACAATTCATGCACGTCTGCACTCTTGCAGTCAACATTCTGACGGTTACACTGGTTATTAATGTACCAACATTTCACACTTGCAGTGGCTTATCTCGTGCTTACATTAATTCGTGATCTTGGAATGTTAATCACTTAAATACGTTACCTAGACAAATGTATTCACGAAATTTAGTAGCTCTAAATTAATTATTTTTGTGATGTGTTTTCAGTCAGTTTATTTATTTGTGACTGCAGCCTCACGAAAATAACATCGTGTAGATTCTATCGCTTTGTGCAGCGCTGCACTCAAAATGTTTTCTGAGCTAAGTTCATTTATTTATCTGTTTCATATGGAGTGCAAATCTTCCACTACCAGCTCCTTGCTTTCCACCCTACCTCTCACAACTCGAAAGGCAATAATTAGATTAGATAGTTAGATTAATTACTGTAAGAAGAGAATCCGAGGTGCAATCATTGGTCTCCCATTTTCATCAATGGTCAGTCAACCACGTTCAGCTGAGTCTTAGCATTTGTCATCCAACATCACCATATGGCCGAGTGGTTCTAGGCGCTTCAGTCCGGAACCGCGCGACTGCTGCGGTCGCAGGTTAGAATCCTGCCTCGGGCAAGGATGTGTGTGATGTCCTTAGGTTAGTTAGGTTTAAGTAGTTCTAAGTTCTACGGGACTGGTGACCTCAGATGTTGTCCCATAGTGCTCAGAGCCATTTGAACCATCATTGCCATAACAACAAAACAGGAATAAAGATCAATGTCCGTATGAAAAGGTTCCATAAAAAAAAAAAAGAATTGACGACACTTGAATACGTAGTGCAGCGAATGAAATTTAGTGACATGAATTAACCCCAACCAAGTGCGACACTTTTAATTAACGCCAACTCCAGCTACCTAATAGCCCCACACTCTGCTCTGAAGCCCTCTAAAATGTCTCGACTCCGTTCCACCCATTTGCTTCTTCTTTCTACTCCTCTTTGTTCTCTGGAATCTTTCCGCAAAAGACTTTTACACTTGAGAACTGGTTAACAGCTTTTCCACCCCGTACCTCCGATTCATCATCTATTTTAGGTGAGTCTCTCCTGTCTCTAGCTTCCACCCGTTTAACATGAAAGACGAAATCCAGTTCTTCGTACCTCTCTTGACAGGACAAAGGACCATTACTGCCCGGTTACTTGGGCAACGATCATCATATTTTGACTGATAGTCATGAACAATTTTCCCATCTCGTAATGTCTGATTTTCGCCTTTCAGTTTCTCTATTTCTCATATTATTTGTTCTAACTTTGTTACTGAATGAGATTTCACGTCTGAAAGCTCCACATTATCGACCACATCCAGCATTTCAGGAAGCACCGACTTTTCTAAAAGAGTTGCATCATCATCAGATTTTATCTTCTCAGATTCATTTGGTTCTTTATTCACAGTTTCTGTATCATCTCCTGATTGAAACTCTGTTGGTGCCGAACTCACTACGTGAACTTTTGGGAAACCTGTAGGTAGATACTCAGCCTTTCCGATATGTTTCCATATAGCTCCCTCCTTGTGCAATGCTATCGTTGATTCCTGCCTCATAGTCATTAATTCTGTCAAGTATTCCTCACTTGCACTTTCCTCTAAATTCACGCTGGCCTCTCCTCACCGAAACTAATTTAGATCTGTTTTTGCTACTACGTTCTGCCATCATTTAATACTGATGCTGTTCATCCTCTAATTCAGGGAATCATACAGTAACCCTACATTTTTACCTTTTTACATTGTGAAACCATTAATGTTATTCACCACATTGTCTGTAATCTGATTTAGTACATTAGGCTAGAAAAACCAAAATGGCTTCAAAATCTCCTTTTCCCATTCAAGTCCTTTCAGTTTTTTTTTCCTCAAGGATATTTAATTGGCTTTCTACCACTTCCCTTTTTCACGCTAGCGAAGTTAATAAACAATTACACTCAGAAAAATCTCCCAAAAAATATCGCTTCCAAGAAGTAAATCATCAGCACTAATTTCAGCAGTTCAGAGTGTTATCGAGCCAAATATCTCAGACAAGAACAAAACCGATTACTTGTATGCAGACAGCTCAAACTGTACTGCACTAAAGCTACGCAATATACCTTACTGCATTTACTTATATGTGGGGCCCATAGTGGTATGATAATCGATGCTTCCAGCTGGAGATGACACAACAATCGATGCTTTCGACCTGTGAGGACGCAACAGTCGATACCTCCAGCTTATAAAGATATTTCTGTGAATGTTGGCAGCTGGTAAAGATGCTTTCAGCTGAAGAAGATGAAGTTATATGTGCTTATTCCAATTCTGGCAGGGTCGCCACCTGAAATGTCTTGCCACAGGGATTTCACAGCATTATGTGAAGGCGCAAAATGCCATCAGGCAGAATTCACGGACTATTGCCATTGAGCATTGCACAGGTCAATTTATATGATCTACTACTCTATGAATGTAATTGGAAACTTTCATTGACGGAACCAGATTAGTTATCTGCACTGATACATACCAAATCAATATAAATAATGGTCTTACACCATTATTTGATCCATGAGGCGTGGTTAAACTGCTCACAACTCGTAAGTTAGTAATTAAAAGCCCTGTAGCAACCTAAATTACTTTCAGGAAGATTCTGAGGCTCGACCACTAGATGCACTACGCTCACCACAGGTCATTGCACCCGTTTCACCTGGCAATGGAGGATCATTTTTGCTAAAGTTAATGACTGCTCAGTGGTTCGAAATTTAGCTCCTTGTAGTCACAAATCAACCTTTTTGCAATGCAGGATTTGTTGAAACATTTTTGCCAAAAGTCGATATTTATTCTGTTATTGGGTGTTGAAAACTACGACTTTTTGCAAAAACTATTTTGTTCTCAGCCATTTAAAACAGAATTTAACAAATGCAAACTGTGATTTGCTTCTGAGAGAACTGAAGGGACAATATCAATGTATTACGTCACTGTCACTGGAAATGTGAGAGTTTTCCCTAAACAAGGAACGTAAGCTGTAGGCAAGTACTTTCCGCCAGAACCAGAAATAGAAACAAAAAATAGTGGTTTACCCAATAACATTCACTCCTGGTTATTGTTCACTTCAAGCCAGCTTTTTCAGAGAGAAGGAACAACAAGCAAGAAGCGAAAAGGAAGAATATTGTTTCGATAAAATACAGCATAAGGGAAAAAGGTGGCCAGAGGGTACTTGAATGTGCCGCAACACTACAAGCAACAGCAGGGATATCCAGAGACAGTCTCTCAAAGGAATCAAGATCTGGAGAAAAAGGATCAACTAATAGCAAAACAAAGGTTGCACACTTCATGCAACAAAGTTCTATGCAATCCTGACGGAGGAAGATCCAAATGTGGTTAAAGGATGTTTCGATAAGTAATAGAGTCGGCCTTAGCCAAAGCTCCTTGTATGTGAAGTAGTCTATTCAAGACAAGTTTGGCTACAAGGATTGTGCATTATAATTATTTTCAAGCACAAACAAGTGAAAGGATTGTTTTCATACTCCACTTGAAACAGAAGGACCGAAAGGATATAACCAAGTTAAATTCATTCATTTTCTGACTCATGTAACAGACAAAATTAAAATACAATAATGATGTGCGACGTGCAAGCCAATGGCCTTCACGGAATAAAACAGAAAATTTAATAAGTTGGTACATTACTTTCGTATTCGTGAACTCAGCTATAATCCTATGAGAGCGTTTGGTAGAGTGGATAAAGAAACCAGTAAAAGGAAGACTTCCTTTCCAAGATGAAATTCTCACCCTGTAGGCTTTCTTTTATCGACTGAATATGATAAAGTGCCGGAACAACGTGGCATTGTGAAGATACTAAATAAAGATTAAGAAACGTAGCATCTCAAGTCCAGTGGGCTAAAACTCCTACGATCTAAGAGGCCTTTCAAAACAACTGCTCGGCGAGGGAATGTTTTATGAAAAGTCTAAGAGGAAGGTATTGTTGTCAGTATCGGATACTTACAATGAAAGTTCTATAGAGGTTGAAGTACGTTAATCTAACAACAGCAGCCAAGAAATAAGGAAGGCAACCACTTCGGAAAAGAAGAATATGGTTAGTACGGATCAGAAGAAAGCATGTCTTAAAACTTATGAGACATTTTAACGTACCGGTAAAGGTGTAATACTAAGTATTAGAGTGCATTACAGCATTGTATTTCTATGTAAAATGAACAGTGCAGTAGTTTTCTTTGTAATTAATGTTAACGATAAAAAACAATTGGAAGTAATGTGTTTGAATGTGTATACTAAGAAAACTTCTAGCTTCCATCTTTGCGTTTATCAGCTTTTGGAAAAAAAAAAAACTTAGAAACTTTGTCTCCTTATTCTAAAATAAATAATAAAATTTTTAAAAGTCGAACACTCTATTGGAATCGTGCCTGTAAAAGCTGTGTAAATGTTAATTTAACTCGTTTGTGCAATTAGTATTTCGGTATTATATTTAAAAAAGTATTTCGTAAAAAAATCTACCTTTTGTCATTGATCGAGGTTTGAAGAACAACGCTTCTCACTTAACAATAGCGGTTGGTAATTACCTTAACAACAAACAACACAGTTCAAATTCAGCAAGAATAAGATCTCGTGAAAAACACCAGCCACACATTTGCAGTGCAATAAATGAAATTTTTTTTCATGACTTATCCCTAGCTACGTCTGTCACTTTTAACTAACATCACCTTCAGCTAGCTAAAGAATGTTCTAGTTCCTAGATGGACATTAAAAACTTTTTCTGTAATGAATGCTGAAAACACTGAGGAAATGCTCGCCCTTAAAATTCGCCTCGTAGGAAATGCTCGCCCTTAAAATCGGCCTCTTAGGCTCCAGTCATAGTTCATCCAGGAGGATTTGTGGGAAACATCTGCCATCAGCTCCAGGTTAAAGCAAAGCTCCTTTTCGCAGTAACGCCACCCTGTGGTAGAAAATTGTGAAAGGTCGTTACCAAGGGGTGGGCACACAGGCATGGCCAGGAAATGAGATTTTACAACATGGGTAAGACGAATCTGGTGTTGTTTATATTAAGGGGCTGAAGAACATTGTAATCAGAGGCATGTTCTTGACGTTTCGTAACAGGTTCGTTTTTTAGAGACCGATAGTTACCCCAATGCGTTGTTACCTCAGTGCCCAGCACCTAACCTGGAGGATGAGGAAAGCATTATATTCACTCACCAGCTACTACAATCCAAAATTTTGTCAAAATAAGGATATACAAAAGCATAATGAGACCAGTATTAATGTATGTTGCAGAAATATGGAGAACAGATAAGTGTACAGAGAGAAAGATAAAGGTTTTCGGAAATAAAATCCCGAGGAAAATGTTTGGACCAGTTTATGAGGAAGGAGAATGGCGAGTCAGGAGAGTGAATAAGTAAGTACGTTGTAATCACACTGTTCGAAACGAGCAGGCCAACATCCATCATACCATACACATGGTGTAACAAAAAGATACTTTCAAACTTTCGGGAAACATACCTCAAACGTAACGGAAGAAAATATGTCGTATGACATGGACCCAGAAACGCTTTATTTCCATATTAGATATCGGTTTCTGCAACATGATAAGTTTCTCCGTTGAGCCTGCATGGAAAACACGGTCTCTTAGAGCCACCAACAATGCCGGCCCAAATATTAACGAAAATTGATGCTGATGACGTGAGTGCACAATTTTATGAGGATTTTCGGCTGTCCATACACGCAGACTGTGAAGCTTTGCAATCGGATCATGTTAAAAGGCAGCCTCAATAGTGCACAGCAAATTTCCACTAACACGTGAGGGTTGATGCATTGTTCAATGAATCATTCGCAGAAGTGTACATGCTGCTGATATTGCGAGCACACGCTGTACCAAGTACGGATACAGCAGGTTCTCATGCAGATAGATTATTCCATAGCCTGCACGATTCTTTAACATCAGTCATTAAGATTCTTATCGGCTTGGCGACCAAGAAGATTTCCTTGAGACTACGATAGTTTCATACGTAGTTACGTAGCAATTTTCAGCAAAGCATTGCAGCCGACATATTTATAAAATAAGGCCGTAAGTTCTACGCAAAATTCTTTTAAACGCAGACATAAAATCACGTTAATATGCACACACTGGTAAAACGATAACACATCCCAGTCTCGATCCATGCCACAATCGCAATGTCACAAAGCAGACATATGTTTCATGAGGCGAACCAGAAGTTAGGGCTGAAGATATGTACGGAAATAAAAATAGAACTATATTTGCGATGTGTGTTAACTCTGTTTTATCCTTTCCTTTACTACTAATTCCATATTCATTGATAACAATACTGATGCAACGGAAAAGTATTTAAGAATTACCTATTTGAAACACCCTTCCAAGTCTAGACAGATAAATCTTATCCATCTCCACTAAGATCTTACCAAAGTAATGACTATTATAGCCTTTGCTGACGGGTTCATTAGAGACCACGTAACTTACAACGGTAATGAGGGTTTTGCTAAGGAAAGAATTACTTTAGAATCTGACCCGGAGGTCAGTGAACTCAAAGATTTTTTAAGAGAAGGAGGATGCACGCTCTCCCTGAAAATACCACTTCTGGCCCGTCATAACTCGGTAAACGACTGACTTGGAACAGCACAGTTACGACTGGTTTATGGCTATTTTTATGTACAGCCAGTTTCAGAAGAAATCTTGGGGAGAATTAATTTACCGTTTGAGCAATTGCCAACTGAAGTTAACACTAAGTTAAAATTATAATTAAAAGGTAGAAGCGAGAAGTTAATACAGTGATAATAAGTAAATTGGAAAATAGCACGTTGAAATATGATCACAAATGTCATATTTCGTTATCATATTGTTTCAATTTTCTTGGAAAAGAACTTTCAATGATAAAAGTGATAGCACACTGTTGTGCCCGACGCGTTGTGCATATTAACTGTGTAGCATCATACATCGTGATATACTGCAGACATAAGCCTAGCAACAACATGAAGCTACGGTGACGGAAATGGAAAGTGTTACAATGTGAACCTCCTGTCCGACATTTATCAAACTTTGTGGAGATAATCGTCTTATTATGAGTATTGAATGATTTAGTTAATTATTAGTTTATTTATCCACAGAGTGTTTACAAAATGATATCGAACACATCATCTCAATGAAAAATGACAATTTTTACAGATTTAAGTAATTCATGCAGACAGTAATATTATCTCCTGTGCGTCGATATTGATATTCCGTGTTATTGATTTTGATATATTGTGTATAGCGGTTTTTATACAAGTTGCAAGCTGGTTCATAGTTCATTTAAAAAATTCCTTTACACAACTCATTTTAATTACCTTACTGGTCAGTGTCCACACTACACACAACTTATACTACACTGCACTGCACTGGATACACACACACACACACACACACACACACACACATACACTACTATTTTGGGTCAGGGTCCACACAACACACAACTTATACTACACGACACTACATTACACTACACTGAACACACACACACACACACACACACACACACACACACACACACATACACTACTATTTTGCTGCAAAAACTACCGCTCACTGCAGAATGTCCTCATTGTATCGAAACCGTCATCAGCGTAAAGAAAGAGCGAGAATGTTAACTCCAATGAAAAAACATCTACGTTAAGCAATTTTTTCAGCCACAAATTACACGACCTGAGAACATCTCTTGTGTCCAAATCACTGTCCATAAATAAACTGTCATGCACATATCTATTACAAACATTTCAGACACGAGAAATAACATTAGAGAATACAGTCTTTTAAGCCATTAGCTCACATGACGGAAAAATGCAGTCATTTTATGTTCGATAGCAGCGTGCTATAATTCAAGAGGACATTACTGTTTTGTACAATATTGCAAGTCCCATTTTAACATGCTATATTACACTGGTGTTTAAAAAACAAATCGTGAAAGCCTGTCTTGTAATAGAACCTCCTTTAAGATTTTACCATGTGTCTCTCTCCTTGCTTACATTTGACATTTTTGATGTATAACTCACCTCTACCGACATATCTGTAAAATTTGTATCACACAGCATATTCTTGTATTCTAGATTTGTAAGCAATTTGATCATCACATCCTGCTTCACATAATGTAATCACGCCAGGAAGAAGCGCAATCGTTTCTAAGTTCCACAACGAGCTATAAATAGACTTTATAATAAGTGGTTGTGAAGTTCGAAATAACACAGCACTTGCAGTAACACCTATATTTAAACACGCAACCATGATGATAATAATAAAAACAGTCGTGATTCCACGAGAATAGATACAGTCAATTTCTAATATTTTCATGAGCAAAATTGGTGCAATTTTGAGAGAACTATCAGCATCCAAACTTTAACGAGAGATACCACTCCTTGTAATAGAACCTCCTATAAGATTTTACGGCATCTCTTTCCTTCGATGTATCAAAACAACAAATACCGTCTGTAACTGACATCGGGAATGTTACATATACACATATCACTCCACTGGTGCACATGGGCAGTGATCGAAGTTGCTTGTACAAATCTGCATAACGTTTTGTTGACTGTACTGGAGGAAGACCAGTTATAACAGACCATCAACCACAAGGGCGGGTTTGTAAGCAGTTTAACACATAGTGTTTCCGGCTGTAACACATCCAAACAGTGTACGACTACAGCTTCGTGCACCACCATAAACTTTGCTTTTCTACCTTGCCTCCGAGGTCTACGTGAGCTGCCAAGCTGACATTAACACATTTCGATCCTTTCGCTCGCACAGAAAGCTTAAAATTGCGTGGAGTAAACTATACATGTCCCACAACAGACAAGTTGGTAGAAATAAACCACAGAGGCAATATTTCTCACTGAGAAAATATGGAAGTCATTGTAACGTATGGAAACTGGAAGCGTTTGCAGTACATTGCAGAGCATTTCCAACAGCTATCCAAAGGTGATAACCTACACAGATTATCTCATCTTCCACAGTGATGGGATAGCGGATGTCTCAGTGTTCTAAGAGCATTGTTACCTAATTTTCAATCATGTGTGTCATTACTGCTCAACTGCTGATAAACGCCAGAATGTACCATTCACAACAGGCATTAGGTAGTAGATATAAAAAGAGGTACTGTTATCTTATTGGTAAAAAATATTAAAATATGTGGAGGGCATATCAGGACATGGAAATAGGATGACTCTGCAGCATTGAGGAATGCTCCCAAACAACCGTCTGAAAGTGTGACCTCTACATTTAGTCCCATGCTCCACAGTGACAAGTAACAGATATATAGTGTTTCGCCAAGTCTCCCACCTCCTGAACCAAGTGGTGTCAGTCAATCATTATACATTAATCTACTGCATACCAGTGGATGAATGGGATGTGAAATACACTGTTGATATGGGGCGATGTACAATAATACTCACCGCAGTTGACAGCATGATCACTTTTATCAGTTGTTTGTTATTTCAGTGCCAGCTAATGACACAGCAGATTGATTCATAATTTCTGTATCATAGGTAAATCATCTCTCCACTACTCTGGAAGTGCCATATGCTAAATTTCAAATGGAGATATATGATAGTGCTGTATGCCCATTCTGCCATATACATCGAAGTATACCAGTTATTTCATAATTTAAATGCCAGACAATGACATGGCAGAATGCTTCCAAATTTCTGTATCATCACTAAATCGCCACTCCACTACTTTGCAGATAGCATCATATGCTAGATTGTGACTGCAACTGATGACTGTGCAATACATCTATTTGGCCATATACACCAAAGTATAGCAGACAGAGTCCTATACTGATTTTATTATTACAGCTGGCCATCTTTCCCTGTGTGGATGGGTGTCATTCTCGCATTTGTAGGATAAAGTGGAAGACTGACAGATCTCTCCCACATTGTCCTTGATCAATCCTCCCTGCAACATAAGTCTTACCCATGACACCTATCCAAAAGCACAAGAGCTTTCCAGATGCATTCGTGTCAAGTAGGGTAGCACCTCTTATTGTTGTATTGTAGACATGAGAGTATTGCAGTGATATAACAGATGGTTAAGAAGAAACATGTGGTTTATCTATGAGGGAACTTTCGACAGGTGGAGTTTGAAACATTTTACATAATCAACCGAGCTATCAATTCTGAAGGATTATTCCTCGGTCTAGAATCAGTACCAGGAAGCTACTGACATGAGAGAAATAGTCGTATAGCATAAATACACACTCTGATGGTTACACAGTTCTGCACATAAAAATGCTATGTTGTTAAAGCCATACATTCTCTGAAGGAATAGTCATGATGAATGCAATGCTGTGCAATGCTCTTAATACTCTAATGCAGGATATATTTGTCCAACAAGAGACATACAACCACTCTACAAGTTTCCTACACCTGCCACTATATTTAAAAACTTTAAAATGATAAAAATACTTCCCCTTACACTATTTTAATGTCCTAGGAAGGCATCGTCACTGTATATCCACCACTCGAGCTGCTTATAAACCAACCAGAACAAAGTCTTGACTGCTGTTCTGTCTCTTAGGAAGTTAATTGATTTTATCTGTCTTTTTAAGTTGGAAACATACCTACCCTCAGTCATCCTTCCCACATCAGTCTTGCTTATCACTAGCAGTAGTAGTAATAGTAGTAGCATCAGTTTTGGGAGGTGCAGCTACACCTCATTAGGAAATAGAGCAAAGAAAAAATACCATAAATATTTTTTAACAGCTGATACATTCAGCTGGCACCGATTCCGTGCCACTCGAAAATGCACACAAAGAAGCAGTACGAAAAAGTAAGCACCACAACCAGTAGACAAAGGAGATGTTACCATCTTCTTGTTGTTTTCAGTAGCATCACCACACCTCTGGTGGTATTCCTCTTACACAAAGAAGTTCTGGTCTGATGTTGGGTAGTTTTGCTCATGTGTAGAATAATATAATAATTTCGTCTTAACACCACATCTCTTGAGTACACCCCCATTATACTATTTAAGGTGATACATGTGACATGAATCCACTCTCCTACAGGGCACTGTAGGGAATAGCTTATGTCTGATAAATGCATTGATTCTTCTTTTTAATACTTAAGGAATGTCATTGTTTTTGAGGACGAGCCTTAATTCTGTAATACCTATATATGCCCGCAAGTGTTAGAACACAGTTATGTCGCCTTTGTTGGAGCAAGAGTTACAAATACCCACTTTAGAGGGGGGGGGGGGGGAGAGGATTTAAAGTGAATGCAGTCAGAGCACAATTTTTAAGCTTTTTAATTGTATGTATCCTCAGGCAACGTAAGTAATTTTGCAAGCTTTATCGCCATTTTAGTTACATCATCGTATTTCCCTCACTTTTACGTATTTCCCTCACTTTTACGTATTTCCCATCAATTTTTCGTAATTATACCATGTTTTATTTCATTTTTAATGATGTTATGTTGTTTCTAATATTTTTTTGATATTTTTACGAATGGTCATATTGCTAGCATACCCGTGTATTTTTGATTTTATACGATGATATTTGCGTGTCCTTTTCATCAGCCTACTAAAAATCCTAAGGATTATCCCCTTTCCAATGATCTACATGCATGCATGTTGGATAGGATGTTAATGAGATGTATAGTAAGACTCTCTTCATACCTAGATTGGACTCAACATGTTATTCAGATTGGAAACTCGTAGTGTGGAAACAAATCCATGCACTGCTATGGCACATCAGGCAAATCGTCTGCAGACTCATGTAGCAATACACTTGATGGGAACTCAAAGTCCATCACAGTTCTACATGTTCGTCTTCTATTCTATTGTGTAGGTATCTGCAACAGGGAATTGACATGTGTACAGTGTCGATTTCTGCTGATTTCGTTTCTCTGTACTGTATGCTCTTATTGCTTACCAAATTAACCTCATCAGTTTTGTTTACAGCATTTAACTCTGATTGTCCCCACAATCGTGTCAGGATACCTACAAACTGTAGATTACAGGTACTTTTTTGGTCCTTATAGTAAGTTATTCGTTAGTTGACAGTATGTCTACTGCAATTAACATGCGAGAACATACGCACTCCCATCAATGTAATTTATAGATGAACATTTAGCAAGTTATGCATGTGAACTGCAACAATCTGCCACTGACAGCACCTATGCATGCATATTACTAATCACGAAGTCTCGATTTCAACCACTAGTAAATTATTTCCGACAGTTTTAAAGCCCCTCAGAGACCGAAAACTCTTTGCAAAACTATTCTGTGGGGCCTGTAGAGACATTGAAATTCATCCTGCTAAAGAGCATAACATCTTCAATGCAGGTTATACTACCGATATTTCGTAACAATATTTTCTATATTTTCCAATAATAATAACAAGCAACAGCACCCTGGTGTGGCTATCAAATATCAAATATCCTCCTACACACTTACACATCCACAATTACAGCACATAATCATCTCAAATCAACTATTTTGTGTGCTAAATGTACGTCAGATGTAGGGAGCCAGTCCTTCATGTGTATTTCCCTTAAGCTACAGACTCATCCTATTTCCATATGCTGCAATGTCCTCCACAAGTTTTTATTTTTTATTTATACTTCTTTCACCAATAAGATAACAGTACCTTTTATTATTTCTACTAGCTCATGCATTTTGTGAACAGCATCTATCGGCGATCGTCGGCCACAGAACAGTACTCACATACATGACTGGAAAATGAGGAAACAATGCTCTTCGAAATGGAACACTGCGACATCCGATATCCCAGCGCTGTGCAAGATGAGTTTAACTGCATAGTTCATCGCCTTCAGATAGCTTTGGACATGCACAACAACGTTACAAGCTCTTCCAGTTTCCATATGTTGCAATGTATTCCACATTTTTTGCAATGAGAAACGTCGCCTCTGTGTTTTATCTTTATCAACCTGTGTGTTGTGGAAGATGCATAGTTTACACCATGTAATGTTCAGGTTTCTGCGAGGGCCAAAGGATCGAAATATGTTAATGTCGGTTTAGGAGCTCACACAGACTTCAAGGTCATGGTAGGAAAGCAAAGTGTATGGCAGCGTATAAAGCTGTAGTCGTACACTGCCTGGATATGTTACAGCTGGAAACACAATGTATTAAACTGCTTATAAATGACCAACACAACAACCTTCGCTTGTGACTGATAGTCTGCTGGATTTGGTCTTCCTCCAGCACAGGCAACAAAATTTTATGCAGATCTATGCAAGCAACTTCAGGCACAGGCCACATGCTTCAATGTTGCAATATATGTGTATATGTAATATGCTCGCTGCCAGCAAACAGACAGTATTTGATTTTTTTATGTGTCCAAAGAAAGATATGCTGAAAAATGTTACTGGAGGTTCTATTACAAGGAGTAGTATAACTGGTTAATGTTTGGATGCGGATAGTTCTCTCAAAACTCTATCGATTTTACTCATAAAACTAATAGAAATTGGCTGTGCATATTCTTGTGGAATCATGACTATTTTTATTATCATGATTGTGTGTTTAAAAAATTGATGTTACTGCAAGTCCTGTGTTATTTCATACTTCATAACCGCTTATTATAATGTAGACACCACTTGATTTATAGATCATTGTGGAACCTAGAAATGATAGTGTTTTTCCAGAGATGTGAATACGTTGTATGAAACAGGCTATGATGATCCATTGACAAACCCAGAATACATGAATCTGCTGTATGATAGAAACTTTACAGACATGTCGGTAGAAGTGAGTTATGCATAAAAAATGTCAAATGTAAGCATGAAGACGGTAACTGGTTTTGATGTAAAAGAAGAGAGAGACACATGGTAAAATTTTATAGGGAGTTCTATTACAAGACAGGCTCTCACGATTTATTTTTTAAACGGCAGTGTGATATAGCATCACACTGATAAAATGGGACTTGCCCAGTGTACAAAACTGTAATGTCCTCTGGAATAATAACATGCTGTTGTTGAACATAAAACGATTGCATTTTTTCCGACATGTGAGCTAATGGTGTGAAAGATTGCATTATCTAAAGTCGTTTTATGTGTCTGAAATGTTTTTACTACATACTAGCATGACAGTTTATCTACAGACACTGATTTCAATGCACAAGACGCTCTCAGGTCGTGTAATTCGTCCATCGAGCTGAAAAAAAAACATAGATGTTTTTCCTTCAGATTTTAAATTCTCGCTTTTTCTTTACTTCGATGCGGGTTTCGAAATAAAGAGAACATTATGCGGCAATAGGCAGATTTCACAGCAAAATAGCGGAATTTTTTTTTTAATTTTAGGCAAGGTGGACAGGTATAGGCGTCTGCAGTGTGACCATTTGTAATCGACGATGGTTCTCACCGTTGGATGTCCCAAAATGTTGAGATGCGAATTCGGTCATGCATTCAAACGTAGAAACTATACCGATCTTGATGATAAACTAAAAGAAGTTGGACTGTTTTCGTGGAGTGAGGACATTTATTACTGTCGCAGTTGTATTTTCCTTTTTAAAAGATGCTTGATTACAAGAGATGCATTGATATCAGAGAAAGTTTTCTCAAGTGCAGAACAGTGGTCGTTTTTTGGTGAGGCTACTAGAGGCATTGTGGGCGAGCTTCATAGGAGGTCGCAGCTGTCCTTTTAGTCAAACAACCTCCAGGCAGGATAGCATTCATTAATTTCGGTTTTGTTCTGAGGACTACTGGCATCACTCTCAATTGTATGTATAGCTTTTGTTTAGCGCTGATATCGCTGATCGCCCAGGCATGTGCTGATCAGCGTCTCATTGTACTGAGGACTTTGCAACCTTATTAGTGGGAGGCTGCTCTGGGGCCTCCAGTGGCTTTAGATAGAGGTCTTCCCTTTTCATGTAGTGTAAATTTTAAAAAGGCTGTGTCCCCCCACAGGTGGAGGGAGGAAGGGAGGAAGGGAGGGAGGGAGGGAGGGAGGTGGAGGTATGAGTGGAGGTAAGAGGGCCTCTAAATTTCGGCAGTTGGTGATCATACATCGGAGAAAATATATGTTCTACTGCCGCCTCCTCTGAAATCTTTTAGGATGACGATTTCCCCCAGTACATGTGCTGCATTATGGCCCGTTCATTAAGAGTTCTGATTTTCTTGCAACAATTTCGATGTGTAATTAAATATTGAAGCATTTTCAATCAGTTGTGGTAGTGTGTATTGGCCTCGATCACCTTGATTGCAGGGTGATTATCGAGCAGGTGTCTGTAGCGAACTATGGCGTCAAACAACGAAAGATACAGTCCTTAGCTGTATGATTACAGGTAATATACTTATTTATTCCCTCTCTGTGCAACACGAGCATCTCGTCAGTGGAACATATTTCCTGCCAAAAAGAATATAGGTAGTATCTTACTCCCCAGTGTTTTTCTCGTCAGCTTGTAGGTGAAGGATAGACTTTGAGTCTATCTGCCACTATTTTTGAGTGGTATTGTGAAACTTTCTTCCTGCAGGATAACACCAGTTGTATGGCATCATCAATTTGTGAAATGTATTGCAATTTTAAGCAATCCTTGAGTTGTGCTATGCCTATAGTTGGGTAATTAGGTACAATCTCTATGAATGATTGTGTAATTACTACCGATATCTACTCGTTTCCCAACCAAAATAAATAAAGTACACTAACCTTCCTCATAGCAGTGCATCTGGACACTTTCCATCCATTGAGGGGTGAACTTGGGCTTTCTGTCCATAAGTACCAGGGTTTGAGTTCTGGAAAGGGCACCTTTTTTAATTTCCTGCCTACTCCCAAGTGGAGGGGTGGGTCGGGACGTCAACACAGCCCTGGGACAAGGAAATTCCCACCAAATTTCGAAATTCCCACCAAATTTTGCTATTCCCACAAAATTTTGCTATTCCTACCAAAATTCAAAATTCTCACCAAAATTCGAAATTCCTGTCGATAGGGTACATAAGGGTGTGGGGGGAGGGGGTGGGGAGGGTTAGGGAGGGATGTGATAGTGCCCCATGTGCAGTCTCGCGAAAACAAATCCAATCATCTGCGATGGGGGGTGGGTGGGGGTTATGTGATGCGAGTAGTTAATTTACCAATTTAATTAATTTGTTCAAAATGGTTCAAATGGCTCTGAGCACTATGGGACTTAACTGGTTCAAATGGTTCAAATGGCTCTGAGCACTATGGGACTTAACATCTGTGGTCATCAGTCCCCTGGAACTTAGAACTACTTAAACCTAACTAACCTAAGGACATCACACACATCCATGCCCGAGGCAGAATTCAAACCTACGACCATAGCGGTCGCGCGGTTCTAGGCTGTAGCGCCCACAACCGCTCGGGCACCGCGACCCGTAATTAAATGGCATATGAAAAGTGGGCTTGGAGCCCCACTTCACTACTATTTATATATACATATACATACTACTCTGAAAAAGTACTTGCAACATTTTCATAGTTTACATAGTAGTACACAGCATTTTATTTAATTGATTCGGATGTTCAGCAAAGGATATCCAAGACGCAGCAGTTGTATTTTACAATTTATATTTGTACTTCACGTAAGCAAAAATATCTGTGACATGTATGATGTCTTTGAAATAACATTGCAAACATACTGTAATGTACAGTGGCCTTCCTATAAAAAAAAAATACACAGGCAAAAGAAGGCGCAACGTAAACTGCCTTGGACTTGGTCTGCTGCTGTGGAAAGGTATCTTTGCTCTTCACTAACACCAACCAGCTACGTAATCAGTTCTCCATCTGAAGATGATAGTGTGATCCACAAGCATCCAACGCAGAAAACTGTTTTATTTATACAACAGTGATATACTACAACAACGGAAATCAAAGGGTATTTTTCACAGTCATTTAACCAGAGCTTAATTAGAAGAGTAGCCTATCAGAATAAAATTAACTCGATTTCATATATTTCACTCATGGAACGCAGCACGATGTGCGAGCGTTAATATGCCTGAGCGCATACGTCGTCCCTTGTCGTAGTTGTAACAACAACACGGGCCTCGGGTTTTTCATCGTTATGCTAAGGGGCCCCTGCAGCTCGTGAAAGTGAAGCACGCTTGGTATGCTGCCAACCTAGCATGCTGAGGCGTAAACACGTAAATCAAAACACGACGCAGGAATCCACGTCGGATTCTTCGACAAATATGTTGTTTGTTCTTTGTGTGGAATTTCTGACACGTTCTTTTTCCTGCTAACATCGTCCTAGCGATTGGTGGTCTGCTGGAGATGTGTTTACAAAGCTACTAAAGTTTAACGAACCGCTGACTAGCTGAAAGAGCACACTATTACGAAACACCGCTAGCGAAAACATTCAATTTACATAGTAGCGTAGGGCTGCTGTGCTAATAAATTTCTCTTTCTTTACGACCTTCTTTGACATGACTATTCACAGCCAGAGGTAGAAGGAGTTTCCCTTAAATTATTTCCTGATTTTGTTCCCCTAGGGATTCTCTGAAAACACTGAACTGCAAATTAAAAATCTCTTTTTTCTGTCACATCAAATTAAGATACGCGGGGATGTCACAATAATGTCTTGTAGTAGGCATTTGTGTGGATGTTTTGGGGTGAGTTATCAAACATCACGGGCTTATCCATATCGTA
The DNA here is from genome assembly GCF_023864275.1 of Schistocerca cancellata. Classification (NCBI taxonomy): domain Eukaryota; kingdom Metazoa; phylum Arthropoda; class Insecta; order Orthoptera; family Acrididae; genus Schistocerca; species Schistocerca cancellata. Next base: position 218,921,821 of record NC_064631.1, read on the forward strand.
TAAACCGTTATATTTAGTACTTATGCACTGTAGTCTTGTATTTGTGTTATTTTAGACGAATGGGTGTTATAAGGAGGGAAAGCTTCATGCCTACAAGGACAGTCACGTGAGCTCGCTACATGGAACACTGAGGAAGAACGTGAAACCTAAGCCATGATATATCATAGTGTGTTGTGAACACGAACTTAATATCGTCACATCTCCTTCCGTTACCATCAAATGGTAGCTTCCGAGGTGTTTCCCGCTGAATGCTAGAGATCCTGGTATCTTATCCCAACAGAAAATATTCGCCGCGCGGGATTAGCCGAGCGGTCTAGGGCGCTGCCGTCATGACTGTGCGGCTGGTCCCGGCGGAGGTTCGAGTCCTCGCTCGGGCATTGATGTGTGTGTTTGTCCTTAGGATAATTTAGGTTAAGTAGTGTGTAAGCTTGCGGACTGATGACCTTAGCAGTTAAGTCCCATAAGATTTCACACACATTTGAACATTTTTTTTTATTCACCAGTAGCAAAGAGCCGGAGTAATGTTATCTAATGACTGCAGGTTCTGCACACAAGCCAACGTTAGTACGTACGAACGCAACAACCACCTTGGACGTGAACATGTGCTCCAGGGAAGAACCATGATCAGTCTGAGAACACCACACCTCAAATATTCACAACTGGATCGAAGTTAAGGGAACGATTCTGGAACAGAGCCTCAAGACACTGTGTGTGGAGCCAGACTCAGGACATTACGTGAATGAATAATCCACATACTCTGGAAACCTCTGTCTAGTGCCTGATAGGTCACTGAGATTGAGAACACTGCTTGAATGAAGTATCTACATCTGTCTACATAGTCTTCAAACCACTGTGTAATGCCTGTTAGAGACTGCTTAGCAATGTACTACAGGTCTAGGCTTCTTTCTGTTACATCCGCATATGGAGGACAGAGAAATGGCAGTTCAAATGTCTCATTGCAAGCTGTAACTAGCCCGTCAATATCTTTATGTGACAGTCTCTGTCGAGTCAAACAAATCTGTTACCATTCATGCCACCCTTTGTTTACATGTTCAATATCCTCTGTTAGTTCTGTTCTACGCCTAGACGTACAACTGATTCGTAAGCAGTCGCAGTTTTAGAGGACTGCATTTACCTGGTATCCTGTCAGTGAACCGAAGTCTTGAACCTTTCTTACCGGCCACAGAACCTATGTGATCATTTCACACTTCCGAATATTTAAAATAATTTGCCAGTCTCGTCACCGACAGACCAATACTAGTATTGGCGTTACAGTATATAGAGCCACTTACAGCAAGAAGATCTGACACGTTCAGAAAACTTGATACACGGACAGAAATTTCAAATCTGAGTGAGGAACTTGAAACATTTATCTATTGGGGTCAGCATTAAGAAAAACTGCGGCTCAAGTTTAAAAGAACAGTTGTCCACGGACGGGATAGATATGTCACTATTACTACAGTTAATGATGAGAAGGACACTCCATTGTATACAGTCCCTATAAAGAAGCTTTTAAAGAAACAGCGACTTTTACATAATAAATGAAATACAAAACTTAGAGCTATAGACAGAGAAATGCTGAATGTATCGCAAATAGGCAACGACAGAAACATTCAGTAACCAAGGTAGCGCAGCCTTATCGAAAGATTTCTCGTTCAACACAACGAAATTCTGGTCATACTTAGAGGCTGTCAGTGGCAGTAAAATTAGTGTCCAAGCAGTCAGGGATGGCATACGAGGTGAAAAAAAAAAGTAGCAGCAAAAGCAGAAAAGCTGAATTCCGCTGTCAAATGTGTTAGTGACGTTAATAAACAGCTTATATCGCTAAAATTAAACAAGTCCCAATGTCTGAAGGAATCATTATCGGTTTCTATGCAGAATTTTGCGGCTGAGATATCACCCACACTAATCTTAGTGCACCGTATACACCTAGTGAAAAAAATTGTACCTAGTGATTAGAAGAAAGCACTTGTCACTCCCATCTATGAGAAGGGCTGCAGAAGTGATTCACAGAACTATTGTTCTCTGCCTGTTGTAGAACACTGAAACATATTCTGAACTCATACATAATAAGGCATCTCGAACAGAATGCCATACTTCGTGCCAAGCAAGTATATTCCGAAATGATTGATCATGAGAACCCAAACTTGCACATGTCTCATATGATATCCTGAAAGCCATGGAGCAAGCCAATTAGGTGAAGGCCGCAGTTTTTGACTTCCAAAAAGCATTTTATTCGGCACGACACCAACTATTATTAGCAAAAGCACAATTGTATGGGGTCTCATCATAATTTTAGACTACACTGTGGGATTACGGTGCATGATATCTTGGCTGGAGAGGCATGTACAGCAGTAGAAGTCATTCCACTGTTGTACTTAGTTCTTCAAAAAAAAAGTCTACGATAATAATGATATTTCTCTGGGCAACCATCGGTCACCATCCTGACAGCAAGCCACCTTCTCAACTCAACAATGACACGGTAGAGGTCATCCACCATGGGCCTCTACAGTACTAGAATACCCTTGTCACCGTTAACAGTTTCAATATTGACATCCTCTAAGAGGCGAGATCTATTTGTCCCATTATGTCTATTATATTTGCACTATGAGCAGGCTTCCAAACTATCTGTTCTGGATAGTCTTCAGAGAAGGCACTTAGTAATATTTCTGTTTTTTTTTTTATGACCACAGTTTATTGTCATTATCGCCATCGATTGATGGGTGACAACTGTATCCACAGATGATAATGTCTGAATCGTATATCTTTGCTGCATCCAAACGCAAAGGGTGGGTAGAACGCATTTTGGAGAATGTGTCACTACTTCAGACCATTCAGAAACCGTAACCGTAGCGAGGATGGAAAGGCAGAACATAAGCAACCGAAATTCTTAACTGCTTTGCAATACATGTTTTCTGGATCAATTACATAAGAGATTTGAGAGGAACAGTTATCAAAAAATGGTTCAAATGGCTCTGAGCACTATGGGACTCAACTGCTGTGGTCATAAGTCCCCTAGAACTTAGAACTACTTAAACCGAACTAACCTAAGGACAGCACACAACACCCAGCCATCACGAGGCAGAGAAAATCCCTGACCCCGCCGGGAATCGAACCCTGGAACCCGGGCGTGGGAAACAGTTATCTGATTAGGTTGTGGTTATATCGTGGGTTTTCTTTTCTTTTGAGTCTGACTTGTTAGAAGACCATTGCATAGTATTGCATTACCCATGAAACATCCAGAATCCAATACCTACAGCTGATGGTTTGGATTTTCCTTAATCTGTGTGAAGCTTGACGTGAGAGACAAACAATAGAAGCATAGTGCTGCGATCGCAGCATATTTGACTGGCTTAAGGCTAGAGAATTTCCCAAGACATTAGTTTCGCCAGTACCTCTTATAATGAATATAAGTTTGCGAGAAGTTCAGGAAGGAGGCAGCACTGTCCAGGAAACTGCTATTAATGGGAGCAGATAATGAACAATGAATATGCCCTTATCTGCTCCTGAGACCTGATTGGTTCCAGGAGTGGCCTGGAATCTTAGTCCTCTACCGGCATTCCAGGGTGTAGGAGGCAGGTGGTTTTTCAAGTGGTTTAATGTTTCATCCTGGGTGTTAATGATTCTCAGTGCCCCCTCCTAACTGATGCCAACATTGCCTGGATATCTGCCTGCTATAAATTATACAAATCCCTTGAATTTCACGAAACACAATCACTCCGCCTCGCATTCGGATTTCTCATTCTTTCTTCAATTCACATCCCATACCAACTCATCTATTCTCCGCAACTTCTTCTCTGTTTGGAGCAGTAGTGGACCATCTACAGCTCCAGCATCCAATATACTATCCACTAATCGCCAGTTCAGGTGCCTTGCTGCGTTACTACATCAATATTCCACTTTCAGTGTACATTAGTCCCTTATCTCTACTCTTCCAAAGGAACTACAAGTGACAGACACTACCCGATGACGAAATCCAGCCCGGGATGGACGCTTCTTTTCACCTCTAGACACAACGCTCAACTTTCCTTCCAATTTATTCCCACCAACTTCCTCCCCTCAATAACATTTAGTAGGTGGTTGTGGTTCCACTGTTCCCAATAGTCATATTCATCATTCTACCTCCACCATGAACAAGATTACTTTCTTCTAATAATTTCCGGGTATGCAGCCGGATCCCGTCGACATTCTGCCACGATATTTCGGCCCAGAGACGTCCGGCCATCATCAGGTGAGTACACAACTACGTTGTAGTTGTGTACTCACCTGATGATGGCCGGACGTCTCTGGGCCGAAATATCGTGGCAGAATGTCGACGGGATCCGGCTGCATACCCGGAAATTATTAGAAGAAGAAATACGCCGGGAAAATTTCAGAAGTCACAAGATTACTTTCATTTATCACCAGGATTATCATTATATCACAACATCTTTAACATTATCTCCAGCCGTTATATCTCAACTGTAACATGAAATTATCTAAAAAGTTTAAAAAACCATAAAAATCTGTTCATCAAAATGTGTTTCAAAAAAATTGGCAGTTGTTGCAGATTTGAGCATGTGAACTACACTGGTCTGAGGTCATTACTGATTTGTCGACCTAATAAAAGGCGATTCTTTCCTTTGATGACTGAATTGTTCAGACTTTGGTGTGTCTCCCACCTGGCTAGCTTGGGACTGTCGTGCTACATTGTCTTTGAGATTTCTGCGGAAGTGGCAAAGAAACAATTGGAGGTGGTGCAATGAGTGCAGGCGGTCTGCATCTTCCTATTCAGTGCTTGGATCTCTAAATCTTAACTGATGCTGTTAAAATATCGCAGGGCTTTTACTACCGGTGCTAACCTCTTCATCTCACAGTAGCACTTGCAACCTACGTCCTCAATTATTTGCTTGACGTATTCCAATCTCTGTCTTCCTCTACAGTTTTTGCCCTCTACAGCTCTCTCTAGTACCATGAAAGTCATTCCCTCATGTCTTAGCAAATGTCCCATCATCCTGTCCCTTCTCCTTATCAGTGTTTTCCACATAATCCATTCCTCTCCGATTCTGCGTAGAACCTCCTCATTCCTTACCTTATCAGTCCACCTAATATCCAATATTCGTCTATAGCACCACATCTCAAATGCTTCGATTCTCTTCTGTTCCGGTTTGCCCACAGTCCATGTTTCACTACCATACAATGCTCTACTCCAGACGTACATCCTCAGAAATTTCTTCTTCAAATTAAGGCCGGTAGACTTCTCTTGGCCAGAAATGCCTTTTTTGCCATAGCGTGTCTGCTTTTGATGTCCTCCTTGTTCCGTCCGTCATTGGTCCGTCATTGGTTAGGTAGCAGAATTCCTTAACATCATTGACTTCGTGACCATCAATCCTGATGTTAAGTTTCTCGCTGTTCTCATTTCTACTACTTCTCATTACCTTCGTCTTTCTCCGATTTACTCTCAAACCATACTGTATACTCATTAGACTGTTCATTCCATTCAGCAGATCATTTAATTCTTCTTCACTTTCACTCAGGATAGCAATGTCATTAGCGAATCGTATCATTGATATACTTTCACCTTGTATTTTAATTCCACTCCTGAACCTTTCTATTATTTCCATCATTGCTTCCTCGATGTACAGATTGAAGAGTAGGGGCGGAAGGCTACAGCCTTGTCTTACACCCTTCTTAATATGAGCACTTAGTTCTTGATCGTCCACTCTTATTATTCCCTCTTGGTTGTTGTACATATTGTATATGATTGTTGTACATATTGTATATGACCCGTCTTTCCCTATAGCTTACCCCTACTTTTTTCAGAATCTCGAACAGCTTGCACCATTTTATATTGTCGAACGCATTTTCCAGGTCGACAAATCCTATGAAAGTGTCTTGATTTTTCTTTAGCCTTGCTTCAATTATTAGCCGTAACGTCAGAATTGCCTCTCTCGTCCCTTTGCTTTTCCTAAAGCCAAACTGATCGTCACCTAACGCATTCTCAATTCTCTTTTCCATTCTTCTGTGTATTATTCTTGTAAGCAGCTTCGATGCATGAGCTATTAAGCTGATTGTGCGATAATTCTCGCACTTGTCAGCTCTTGCCGTCTTCGGAATTGTGTGGATGATGCCTTTCCGAAAGTCAGATGGTATATCGCCAGACTCATATATTCTACACACCAACGTGAATAGTCGTTTTGTTGCCACTTCCCCAAATGATTTTAGAAATTCTGATGGAATGTTATCTATCCGTTCTGCCTTATTTGACCGTAAGTCCTCCAAAGCTCTTTTAAATTCGGATTCTAATACTGGAACCCCTATCTCTTCTAAATCGACTCTGTTTCTTCTTCTATCACATCAGACAAATCTTCACCCACATAGAGGCTTTCAATGTATTCTTTCCACCTATCTGCTCTCTCCTCTGCATTTAACAGTGGAATTCCCGTTGCTCTCTTAATGTTACCGCCGTTGCTTTTAATGTCACCAAAGTTTGTTTTGACTTTCCTGTACGCTGAGTCTGTCCTTCCGACAATCATATCTTTTTCGATATCTTCACATTTTTCCTGCAGCCATTTCGTCTTAGCTTCCCTGCACTTCCTATTTATTTCATTCCTCAGCGACTTGTATTTCTGTATTCCTGATTTTCACGGAACATGTTTGTACCTCCTCCTTTCATCAATCAACTGAAGTATTTCTTCTGTTACCCATGGTTTCTTCGCAGCTACCTTCTTTGTACCTATGTTTTCCTTCCCAACTTCTGTGATGACCCTTTGAAGAGATGTCCATTCCCCTTAACTCTACTGCCTACTGCGCTATTCCTTATTACTCTATTTATAGCATTAGAGAACTTCAAACGTATCTCGTCATTCCTTAGTACTTCCGTATCCCACTTCTTTGCGTATTGATTCTTCCTGACCAATGTCTTGAACTTCAGCCTACTCTTCATCACTACTATATTGTGATCTGAGTCTATATCTGCTCCTGGGTACGCCTTACAATCCAGTATCTGATTTCGGAATCTCTGTCTGACCATGATGTAATCTACTTGAAATCTTCCCGTATCTCCCGGCCTTTTCCAAGTATACCTCTTCCTCTTGTGATTCTTGAACAGGGTATTCGCTATTACTAGCTGAAACTTGTTACAGAACTCAATTAGTCTTTCTCCTCTTTCATTCCTTGTCCCAAGCCCATATTCTCCTGTAACCTTTTCTTCTACTCCTTCCCCTACAACTGCATTCCAGTCGCCCATGACTCTTAGATTTTCGTCCCCCTTTACATACTGCATTACCCTTTCAATATCCTCATACACTTTCTCTATCTGTTCATCTTCAGCTTGCGACGTCGGCATGTGTACCTGAACTATCGTTGTCGGTGTTGGTCTGCTGTCGATTCTGATTAGAACAACCCGATCACTGAACTGTTCACAGTAACACACCCTCTGCCCTACCTTCCTATTCATAACGAATCCTACACCTGTTGTACCATTTTCTGCTGCTGTTGATATTACCCGATACTCATCTGACCAGAAATCCTTGTCTTCCTTCCACTTCACTTCACTGACTCCTACTATATCTAGATTGAGCCTTTGCATTTCCCTTTTCAGATTTTCCAGTTTCCCTACCACGTTCAAGCTTCTGACATTCCACGCCCCGACTCGTAGAACGTTATCCTTTCGTAGATTATTCAATCTTTTTCTCATGGTAACCTCCCCCTTGGCAGTCCCCTCCCGCAGATCCGAATGGGGGACTATTCCGGAATCTTTTGCCAATGGAGAGATCATCATGACACTTCTTCAATTACAGGCCACATGTCCTGTGGATACACGTTACATTGTCTTTAATGCAGTGGCTTCCATTGCCTTCTGCATCCTCATGTCGTTGATCATTGCTGATTCTTCCGCCTTTAGGGGCAATTTCCTACCCCTAGGACAAGAGAGTGCCCTGAACCTCTATTCGCTTCTCCGCCCTCTTTGACAAGGCCGTTGGCAGAATGAGGGTGACTTCTTATGCCGGAAGTCTTCGGCCGCCAATGCCGATTATTTATCAAAATTTAGGCAGTGGCGGGGATTGAACCCGGGACCGAAGACGTTTTGATTATGAATCAAAGACGCTCCCCTAGACCACGGGTCATTAGAGACAAAAACATGCGTATGGTATTGGAAAACATCCAGCACATACTTGAGGATAAAGATTGCAACGGACACTCTCAGGTCAGAAGGTTGGCACAGGAATTTAGAGTGGGCCACATTCATCCAGTCAGAAGACTGAATATTCGGGCAGGAGACCCATTCTAAACAGTGCAGCCGCCTGGTGCAAATTTTTTTTATATGACGCCACTTCGTCAACTTGCGCGTCGATGATGAGAGAATGATGATGAGGACATAAGGGCACACACACACACACACACACACACACACACACACACACACACACACACACACACACCACAACCACCACGACCACCACGACCACCACCACCACCCACCTCTACCACAACCACCACCACGATCATCGACTAGCCGGGAATCGAACTCGGAGCCGCGTGCCTGAGACTCAGCAATACTAGCAACAAGACCACACGCTGGTGATATCATACACACAGAGAAGTTGCTAGAAATGGGGATCTATGAGAACTCTGCCGTGGCCTTTCGAAGAAACTATGTCAGTATTCACCTTAAGCGACTTAGGGCATCACGGAAGACCTAAATCAGGATGGATGCGTGGGGATTTCAACCGAGTTCACCCGAATATGAGTCTAGTAAATTAATACTGCTCCATCTCGCTTGGTGGCTGTTAATAACTTTAGCAATACTGAGAATAATATTCCTTGCTAGTCGGAGGTGCAGAGCTGCACATTGCTAGGAACACGTGAATTCCACCCAAGGACAAGCGGGAGAATTAGCGCAAGGCTACCGCAATCTGCGACGCCGATTCTAATGAACGGTTCAGCGTTTCTCATGCCTCGTAGAGATATAAACCGCATTGCCTTCTGAAGTCGTCCGGCTTACTCATCTGCCGCCAGGTGTTCGGTTCTGTGATTCATTTTGTCATATCCTGGTACTCATTTCTGGACATTTAATCCACGACGGGAAATTACAGTAATTTTGTGTAAATAAAGTCACTATACCATCTATGCATTCATAGGTACAGTTCTGGCCATTAAATTTTACCAATATGATGCTGCTAGGAAGATCAAATTGGAATGACGTGCACTACATGCTTGGTTTCGCAAATCACTAGCATTTCAGTGTAACAGCGCTAAATAGGAAGGGGTAACGCTATGTACACTCTGCCTACAAAGAAAGGTTGCGTAGTGGATTTTTTGTTCAGAAACTGCATCTGAGTGTTGGTTGTTTGTGAGATCATTGAGTTATACCTCGTGTAAAAAGGAAAGACGCTGCACTGTGCCATTGTATAAGTAAGCTCGACTGGTCTGTATGTGACTAACAGGTGTACACTTTATGTTCTTTTTTAAAGCTACCATACACCAGAATTTAACCCTGTTGCCATCGCACCTGAACATGGGTTTTCTAGTACAAAATCATTAGTATACGTATGAAGATTATAATTTCAGCGCACCTGAACATGGGTTTTCTAGTACAAAATCATTAGTATACGTACGAGGATTATAATTTCAGCGCATCTGACATATTACATTATCAAATATTGTTTAGTTTTTAACTGATTGTGTTCACGTATTAGTGAAGCCTTTGAACGTGATGCTAGTATTCGATAATAAGCACAGCAAACGCACCTCGTCTGCCTAAAAATTTTCTCACTGGTTTATTTAAGTTTCTTTTTCTGTGGAAAATCACTTAAATGCTTTAGAACTTAGGGCACAGTGCATAGTATACATAGCAGACTTGTAGTAGTTAATTATCGAAAAATTTATTCCGACTATACCCGTTCACAATTAAGGAGAAAATTAATATTAGCAGTAACACATTTCTCTCAATGATATTAAACCAGTAGCAGTAGCAACATTACTTACGTAAAGTTTTATCAGTCACATTTCCATCAAGCAAAAGTTACTCTCTTTCGTTCTGTAGAATTTATAACCGCTCACAGAGATTAAACTACTGGACAGGACAGCGATATATTTTACTAGCGACACCAATTTTCTTTCAGGAAAAAAATGATTTTGTTTTTGCTTCTTCTTTATTAAACTAGACAGCCATAACGTGACGGAGATCATTTTGTCTTATATTTAATGCAATTAAAATTGCGTAGAAGATATTAAGAACTATTGCTTTCATTTAAAAACGTTTCGAACTTTTATTTCTTGTTTACTGTTAGTCTTGAATTAACAGAACTCAGTGAGAGTAATTTATTTTAATTATATATCTGGAAGTACATATTAGTTTCAGTACCGAAGCTTTATTATTTTTATTTCATTTTTAATATTAGGTACAGCCAATATTTCTCAAGATGTAATTGTTTCAAGTATAAAGCAAACAGCAAATTGCCCTAGTCCACACTAAGGGAATATAATAAAAAAATAACATACAAAACCCCCGCGTGCCACCACCATATTGGCCACTACAGGTAAACAATTAAAACAAAATTCTGTTGGCTATACGCGACCCATTAAAAAACCCTAATTAAGAAGGTCAACCGACACTAGTAAATCAGAGGTAATAGTTTTGCGGCACAAATGCCATCAGTAATAATTACTTAAAAAGAATGGTCCCTCTTTTACTCTTTCAGGGCTGATCTTCTTAGTCTCAAGGTCAAATTTTCACTCTAAGTACACAATCGCAAAATAGCAACCACTCAGTTAGCATAAATGTGCTATCAGGATCTCTAGCAATATTCCACGGAAGAATACGAATACCACGTCACTATCAGAATTAATAAAATCACAATCATTAACACTTGATCAAACATACTTCGATAATAATAAATAATTACTCAGGCCAGATAAACTGTAACTCGTTACACGAGAACACCCTTTATCACACGAATCGTTAGATGAATCCTATTAAGCACAAAAATAGAAACCTATTAGTGCAAGAAAGTGTCTTGGGAGGATGTGTGTAGCGATAAGTACCGTTTTCAGTGGCCGTTTTCAGTAGCGCATCGCGGCAATTCTCGAACATTGGCATACTACAACTCGAATTTATAGCATCTATAGCGCAGCTACAACATACACACCAGAAAACCCTCGCAAGAATTTTCTCACATTTCCTTAAGAACATACGTATTTTCATATGCTGAAACAACAAGTGAAGGTGACCCAAAAATAGATAAATAAAATAAAAGTCTTGCAATCTGCGACTTGACACAGCACGTCGTCAACCAACAAGTGTCGGAATTCGACATCGGCAGAATCATGGTCTATTGGAACAGCGGTCTATAGTTCCACGATATTTCTGCACACGTTGATGTGGATTCTGTGTGGAATCCATCGGTTTTGTTCTACCATATACGACACCATATAGGACGACAACGGTAGGACTCATTTCCCTTACGTGTACACTTATAATGACGGATGTTTTCACACTTACGTTGTGATGAACTACATGGTAGCTGTGAAAAGCATAGATTATTTTATAGGGCAATATGCGTCATATTTGAAGAAAAGTATTACTTATCTTACAATGGTTATATCTGCCTCTGGGTTTCTCAGGGCTTTCATCGTAACCATCAAAAAGATATGGTAATGGGTTTATCTCAGTGATAGAAGCTAAAACATAGTGTTGCTGTTGTCCATCTTATTTTAATTTTATTTGTTTGAAACACAATTTGTTTTCACACAAAAAGAAAACACTTTATCAGAATTAAATTACAAAACTGGCCTCCACCATTCAAAGAGCTTAAGTCATCCGAGAAAGCTCTAGCAACAATCTGACGCGGCATTACAAATACTTGAAGTTGTATAACCATGTTTCAATACATCTCAACCCGTCTGAAGGTGTCTGACGTCCGTGGCGACAAAATATAGTACTCCTACATACAAAATGAACAGTTGATCTAGAACTGTGAGTCCATTAAATTAATAGTTGACTGACTTTGGTTAGAGAAACTGTTTTTAGGATTTCACTTCTAAGTTGTTTTTGGATAATAATTAGTTAAGCAAAGATTTGTTGGCCTAACGATCACTGACAGAGACTGCAAATTTTGAAAATGTGAAAATTCTGTTTGTTAATTAAAATTGTTTACATTATCGATAAGCAAAATTAGAAAAATTATAAATGAACACAGAAATTTTGCTTTCGTAATAATTGAAGACTAAAGGTATTGTCTCTAATTTAAATTTGTTTTTAGATCATTTAAGTTAATAATTGCGACTACTAATTTGCATGGCATTAGATCAATACAGTACTCTGAAATATGTCGTTATATGTAATAAAAATATATTGGCAAAAAAGTACTTTTTTGATAATCAGAGAATCTATTCTTTCGGGAGCAGTTACTATCTTCCTATATAGTTAAAAGGCTACCCGGTCATTGACCTTCATCTGTTCCAATGTGCACAGGTTCCCCAAACTCTTACGGAAATCGTCACCTTCGTGGGCGCGAGTACTGAGTGGATGGGCAAATATCTATTAGGAACATTACGTATGTAGATTGTGGACAGTTGGGAATATGGGTCTCACGGGAAGCGTACAAGCGATAAGTCCCTGCGGTCAAGCTATTCATATGTGTCCTCGGTGGTTCAGATGCATAGAACGTCTGCCATGTAAGCAAGAGATCCAGGATTCGAGTGCCGATCCGGGCAGATATTTTCAGCTGTCCCCATCGAGGTATATCAACAACACCTGTCGGCAGCTGAGGGTTTCAACTAATTATCATTTACTCTAGAGAAGCTGCACGGTTAACAATGGTATCTGTTCTTTCGGGAACAGTTACTATCTTCATATATTTATTTTTTAACTATGGCATTAATTTTCTATGGGTTACGGTCTTTTTCTGTAATTACAAAATTTACCCTGGAAAACTAAGGTTTTTCTGAATGTGAAAACATATGCCGAGGTACAACATAATCATGTAACTATAAAAAATGTGCTATTGAGATTTAAAAGCACAGTAGTTCAAAAAATCTTGTCAATATAGTACGTATTTAATACTTTATCTGTTACATTACTGCCCTACTACACACCGATAAAGTTAACGCAAACTAAGTAGAAGTATTATCAAAAACCAGTTACAAGTTAAATACATTTTGAAATAAAAACTATCGGAAACCAAGACAAATTTCCATTTTAAAGGCAAGCAAAATTGTTGGGACACTAAAGGAATTCAAGTCATTTGCAAGTATCACAGATTCTATGACTTATCTGTCTACATGCTATATAAAGACTTCTACAAATAAATAGAATTTTGTTCACCATAAAGCCAATGGCCTTGCCGTAGTGGTAACACCTGTTCCTGTCAGATTACAGAAGTTAAGCGCTGTCGGGCTTCGCTAGTATTTGGATGTGTGACCCTTCAGGTCTGCCGAGCGCTGTTGGCAAGCGGGCTGCACTCCGCCGTTGTGAGGCCAATTGAGGAGCTACTTGACTGAGAAGTAGCGGCTCCAGTCACAAACACAGACAACGACTAGGAGAGCGATGTACTGTCAACATGCCCCTCCATATCTGTATCCGGTGATGCCTTCGGCTGTGGATGACACGGCGGTCGGTTGACATTGTTGGGCCTTCCGAGATCTGTTCGGACACAGTTTAGGATTCTGGATTTTACTCACCATAAAAGTCAGTACCTGAAGAATTAATAATATGTTCCAAAAAGTTTAAATATAATGCATAGGACTTAAATGTGAAGAATGTCAAATATCTACAAAATTCCACTAGAAACACAATCTCATTTCTGACAACAATTAAAGCTCTATGAAATTGCTGAAGCTGTTTATATCGGTACCTAGGTTGTGTTCCTTCGCGTCCGGTAATTCTAAACCCAACCACTAGTCTAAAGTACCGACCAACATATATTATGGACCCCCTTCATGAGGAAAAATGGTGTCAGCTCCTCAGCCTGTTTTATTAATGAAAATAATAATTCTCATACTTTCTTTGACTTACATTAGGTTTACCAAATTCAGTGCTCTCTCCAGCAGTGGACTACCGTCGTTTAGCGGTTCCTGCTCCATGCACAGCCGCAGCCCATCAGTTAGGGTATATCGTATTTTTGTAATTTAATGGCTAATTTTAAATTGCTCCAATTTTTAATATGTATTATTTTGTAGAAATGTTGTCGGGGGGGGGGGGGGGGGGTAGCGTCTTTGTTCAGTAATCTAAACGTTGGTGGCCGAAGAATTTCGGTATAAGAAGTCACCCTCATTCTGCTAAAGGCCCTGTCAAAAACGGCGGAGGAGCAGACAGAGGTTCAGGGCACTCTCTTGCCCTTGGGGTGCGAAATTGTCCCTAAAGGCGGAACAATCAGCAGTGATCAATGGCATGATAATGCAGAAGGCAATGGAAACCACTATGTTAAAGTCATATATTGTGTATCCTGAGGACATGCGACCTGTAATTGAAAAAGAGTCATAATGATCTTTCCATTGGCAAAAGATTCCGGAGTAGTTCCTCATTCGGATCTCGGGGAGGAGACTGGCAAGGAGGAACTGACCATGAGAATAAGACTGAATAATCAAGGAAAGGATAACATTCTACGAGTCGGGGCGTGGGATGTCAGAAGTTTGAACATGGTAGGGCAACTATAAAATCTGAAGAGCGAAATGTAAAGGCTCAGGCTAGATATAACAGAGGTCAGCGAAATGAAACGGGAAGAAGGTTTCTGGTCAGATGAGTGGAGGACAATATCACCAGCAGCAGGAAGATGAAGACGGAGAAGACACAGAGAAAGTATATGAGGATACTGAACGGATAATTCAGTACGTAAGGAGGTGGGAATCTAATAGAGGACTGGAATGCGGTTGTAGGGGAAGCATTAGAAGAAACGTTTACCGGAGAATATTGGGCTTGGTAGTAGGATTGAGAGAGCAGAAAGACTAATTCAGATCTGTAATAAATTTCAGCTAGTAATAGCGAATACTCTACTCAAGAATCGCGAGAGGAGGAGGTATACTTGCAAAACGCCAGGAGATACGGGAAGATCCCAGTTACGTCACATCATTCTCAGACTAGATTCCGAAATCATATACTGTATTTTAAGGTGTACCCAGGACTCAGATAACAATTTGCGATTGGTGGAAAGTAGGCTGAAGTTTAAGAAACTTGTCAGGAAGAATCCCCTGCATGAACCAAGGATCCTGCGGTCGGTGTGTTGGCTTGCATGCCTCAGCGGTACAGATAGCCATACCGCAGATGCAACCACTATGGAGGGGTATCTGTTGAGAGGCCAGACAAACGTGTGGTTCCTGAAGAGAGGCCGCACCCATTTCAGTAGCTGCAGGGGCAACAGTCTGGATGAGTAACTGATCTGTCCTTGTAACATCAACCAAAAAGGCCTTTTGTGCTGGTACTCCGAAAGTCTGAAAGCAGGGGGAAACTGCATCTGTAGTTCTTCTTGAGAGCATGCAACTCTACTGTGTGGTCAAGTGACGATGGTGTTCTCTTGGGTAAACTGGACTCGCATTCGGGAGGACGACGGTTCAATCCCGCGTCCGGCCATACTGATTTAGGTTTTCCGTGATTTCCCTAAATCGCTGCAGGCAAATGCTGGGATGGTTCCTTTGAAAGGGCACGGCTGACTTCCTTCCCCGGCCTTCCCTAATCCGATGAGACCGATGACCTCGCTGTCTGGTCTCCTCCCTCAAAACAACCCCAATTTCTTGGGTAAACTCTTAGGTAAAATATTCCAGAGGTAAAATATTCATCCATTAGAATTTACAGATGGGGACACCGAGGAGGATGTCGTCATCAGGTGAAACAAAAATGGCATTCTACGGATCGGAGCGTGGAATGTTAGATCCCTTAGTCGGGCAGATAGCTTAGAAAATTTAAAAAGGGAAATAGATCCGTTGATGTTAGATATAGTGGCAAGTTCGGCTGCAGGCGGAGCGGGATTATAAATACCAAGTGAAACAGGGATAATGCGGGAGTGGTTTTAATAATGAATAACAAAATAAGAATGCTGGTAAGCTGTTACAAACAACATAGTGAACGTATTATCGTAGCCAATATAATAACAAAGCCCACGTCTACGACAGAAGAACAAGTCTGTATGCCAACCAGCACTGCAGATGATGAAGACACTGAAGAAATGTATGACGAGATAAAAGAAATTATTCAGATAGTTAAAGGAGACGAAAATTTAATTGTGGTGGTGGACTGGAATTCTATGGTAGGAAAAGGAAGAGAAGGAAAAATAGTGGGTGAATATGGACTGGGGGAAAGAAATGAAAGAGGAAGCCACCTAGTAGTATTTTGCACAGAGCGCAGCTCAATCATAGCTAACACTTGGTTTAAGAATAATGAAAGAAGGTTGTACATGTGGAAGAGGTCTGGAGACACTGGAAGGTTTCAGATAGATTATATAGTGGTAAGACAGAAGAGACAGAAGTTTAGGAATCAGGTTTAAATTGCAATACACATCCAGGGCAGATATAAGATGTATAAGTTGAAGAAAGCAGAGGTTGATGAGAGCTTCAGAGGGAGTATTAGGAAACAGTTAACGAGAACAGGGGAAAGGAATACTGTAGAAGTCGAATGGGTAACTTTAAGAGATGAAATAGTGAAGGCAAGAGAGGGACAAATAGTTAAAAGACAAGGTCTAGTAGATATCCTTGGATAAGACATGAGATACTAAATGTAAATGATGAAAGGGGAAAATTTGAAAATGCAGCAAATGAAGCAGGCGAAACCGAATACAAACGTTTAAAAAACGAGATTAACAAGAAGTGTAAAATGGCCAAGCAAGAATGGCTAGAGGACAAATGTAATGAATTAGAAACATAGTTCTTTAGGGTAAAGGTAGATACAGCCTACAGGAAAATTAGAGAGGCCTTAGGGGAAAAGAGAAGCGCCTGTATCAATTTCAAGAGCTCATTTAAAACCAGTCCTAAACAAAGAAGTGAAAGCTGAAAGGTGGAAGTAGTACAAAGTGGTTCTACACAAGGGAAATGAACTTAAAGGTAATATTATAGAAAGGGAAGTGAACGCCGATGAAAATCGGTTGGGAGATGAGATACTGCGAGAAGAATTTGACAGAAACAAAGCCCCAGGGGATAGATGATATTCTGTCCGAACTACTGATAACACGGTGAGAAACTCTTCCTTCTGGTAAGCAAATATATGAGACAGGCGAAATACCCTCAGACTTCAAGTAGAATGTAGTAATTACAATTCCAAAGAAACTAGCTGAAAAATGTGAAAATTACCAAATTAATATGTCATTTTCGCAAAATAATAACACGAATTATTTACAGAAGATCGGAAAAAATGGTGGAAGCCGAATTCCGGTATTATCAGTTTGGATTACGGAGAAGTGTAGGAACACGTGAGGCAATACTGCCCGTATGAATTATCTTAGAAAGTAGGCTGAGGAAAGACGAACCTCGATTTATAGTATTTATAGACTTATAGAAAGCTTTTGACGATGTTGACTGGAATACCCTCTTTGAAATTCTGAAGGTAGCAGGGATGAATCAGAGAGAGCGAAAGGCTATTTACAACTTGTACAGAAACCAGACGGCAGTTACAGGAGTCGACGGGCATGAAAGAGTAGTTTTGGTTGAGAAGGGATTGAGACAAGGTAGCTGTCTATACACGATGTTATATTCAATCCGTACACAGAACAAGCAGTAAGGGAAAGCAAAGAAAAATTTGGAGTATAAATGAAAGTTCTGGGAGAAGAAATAAAAACCCTGAGATTTGCCGATGACATTGTAATTCTGTCAGAGACAGCAGAGGACTTGGAAGAGCAGTTGAATGGCATGGACAATGTCGTGAAAGGAGGTTATAAGATGAACTTCAACAAAAGCAAAACAGATATAATGGGATGTAGTCGAATTAAATCAGGTGATGCTAAGAGAATTAACATAGGAAACGAAACTCTTAAAGTAATAGAGGTGTTTTGCTATTTGGGCACCAAAATAATGGATCACGGGCGAAGCAGAGAGAGTAAAAAATGTTGACTAACTATGGAAAAGAAAGCATTTCTGAAAAAGAGATATTTGTTAACAATGAACATAGATTTACGTGTTAGGAAGTATTTTCTAAAGGTATTTGTCTGGAATGTAGACATGTATGGTTCAGCTGGCTCTGAGTCCTATGGGACTTAATTTCTTAGGTCATCAGTCCCCTAGAACTTAGAATACCTTAAACCTAACTAACTTAAGGACGTCACACACATCCATGCCCGAGGCAGGACTCAAACCTGCGACCGTAACGGAGTCATGTATGGAAGCGAAACATAAGCGATAAATACTTTAGACAAAAATTGAATAGAAGCTATCACAATGTGGTGCTACAGCAGAATGTTGAATATTCACGTAACTAATGAGGGGGAATTGGGGAAACACGAAATCTGTGGTACAAGTTGACCAAAGAAGGGTTCGGTTGATAGGACATATTCTGAGACATCAAGAGATATAATTTATTACTGGAGAAAGTGTGAGGGTTAAAAACCGTGGAGGGACTCCAAGAGATGAAAATAGTACGCAGAGTCAGCAGGATGTGGGTATCAGTAGTTATTCGGAGATGAAGAGGCTCGCACAGGATAGAGTACCATGAAGAACTGCTTCAAATCATTCTTCGGACTGAAGAACGCAACAACAACAGGTAGAATCAGTGCGTAAAGAAGTGGGATACGAAAATACTAAGGAATGAAGGTAGAAAAATAAAGTTCTCTCAGGCTACAGATGATACGATAAAGAATAGCTCAGTGTGCAGTTCGGTTGAAGAGGAATGGATATATCTAAAATGGACGATCGCAGAAGCTGGAAAGAAACACATGGGCACAAAGAAGGTAACTGCGAAAAACCCATGTGTATTACTATTTGATCGACGAAAGTAGGAAGTACAAGAATGTTCAGAGTAATTCAGGAATACAAAAATACAAGTCGCTGAGGAATGAAATAAATACGAGTCGTAAGTGCAGGTAAGCAAAGACGAAACTACTGCATGAGAAATGTGCAGAAATCTAAAGAAAAACGAATGTCGGAGACACTGACTAAGCATACAGAATAGTCAAAATAACCTTCTGTGAAATTAAAGCAAGCGTGGCAACATTAAGAGTGTAATGGGAATTCCACTGTTAAATGCAGAGAACGCAGATAAATACAAAGAATAAATTGAAGGCCTCTATGATGGGGAATATTTTCCTGATTTAATAGAAGAAAAAACAGGAATCAATATGGAAGAGATGGGGGATCCAGTATTAGAATTAGAATTTAGAGGAGCTTTGGAAGACTTAAGATCAAATAAGATAGGATAGATAAAATTGTATCAGAATTTCTAAAGTCGGTGGGGGAAGTGGTAACAAAACTACTATTCATGGTGGTGTGTAGAATGTATGAGACTGGCGGTTTACCATCTTACTTTCGGAAAAATATCATCCACACTATTCCGAAGACTTCAAGGGCTGACAAGAGCGAGAATTATCGTACAATCACCTTAACATATCATGCTTCCAAGTCGACAACAAGAATAACAAATAGAAGAGTGAAAAATAAAATTAAAGAGGTGTCAGATGACGATCAGTTTGGCTTTAGGAATAGGTACCAGAGAGGCAGTTCTGGCATTTCGGATGATAATGGAAGGAAGAGAAAAGAAAAATCAAGGCACTTTCATAGGATTTCTCGACATGGGAAAAGCATTCACAGTGTCAAATGGTACCAGATATTCGAAATTCTGAGGAAAATATGGGTAAGCTGTAGAGACAGACGGGTAATATTATACAAAATGTAGAAAAGCCAAGTGGGGATAATAAGACTGGAAGACTAAGAACGAAATGCGAGGTTTAAAAAGGCAGTAATATAGGAATGTATTATTACGCCACCACTGTTCAATTTATACATCTAAGAAGTGGTGGAAATAAAAGAAAGGATCAAGAGTGGAATTAAAATCCAAGGTGAAAGGATATCGACAGTAACATTCGTTGATGATATTACTGCCCTGAGTGAAAGTGAAGAAAAATTACAGGATCTGCTGAATGGAATGAACAGTGTAATGAGAACAGAGTATGGATTGAGAGTAAATCGAAGAAAGACGGAAGTCATGAGAATTAGCATACATCAGAACAGCGAGAAACTTAACATCAAGATTGATGATCATGAAATTGATGAAGTTAACAAATTCTGCTACCTACGCAGCAAGATAACGAGTGCCGGACGGAGCAAGGAGGACATCAAAAGCAGACAAGCACTGGCAAAAGGTGAATTCCTGGTCAAGAGTAGGCCTTAATTTTAGGATGAAATTTCTGAGAATATAATTCTGAAGCATAGCGTAGTATGACAGAGAAACAAGGACTGTGGGAAAACCGAAACAGAATCCAAGCTTTTGAGGTGTGGTGCTAAAGACGATTATTGAAAATTAGATGGTCTGATAAGGTAAGGAATGAGGAGGTTGTGCGCAGAAACGAAGAGGAGAGGAAGCAGGATGATAAGTCATCAGTCTTCTTCTAACTGATTTGTGATTACCGCTGTAGGTCTGAAGACGATCAGGTGATGTTCGAAACCAGTCACCTTTCAGTAAATGTACCTTGAGACCTATACAGTAATAATTATTTTCAAAGATTGTATTTTGATATCTGATATCTCCAATAATGTTTCCAAAAATAATTATTATAAATGTGATCAATAAGTTGTTCTCCCTCTTTCACATTTAGACATGATGGTTCAAAAGAATTTTTAATCGCTCTTTCATCGAATTAAATTTATCAAAATTGTCGATGAAATGCTTTCCAGTGTGAACTTTTAGTGTTGCAAGATGATGGAGAAGACAGGTTTTTCTCGCTTTGTCTCCGTGTTATCTAACACAGACACTAGAGCAGGAAACATATCTAATATGCCCGATCTCAATCGGTTTTGCACAGCACTAATTTCTTTCTCCGATGCTGAAACAGTATGCCAGAGAGTGACTTTTCTCCTTGAAGAGAGAGAATACCTCATTCCTGAGTTCAAACATTCTTATTAGTACTTTGACACCGTGAAAGCTATCGAGCATTACTGAAAAAGAGCAAATGCTTGTATTTATCACGCATCTCCTCCATAGCGCTTTAAAAAGTCTTCAGTTTAAATATTTTGGCTTAATAGCGTTTCTATAAGTGTCTGCAGATCTTCATAAGGGGACGGGGAAAGTTCTGCAGCGTCCAGAGTCTCCAGATGCAGCATGCAGTGAGTCCATACCGCATCAGGAGCTACAGCTTTAACTTTCGCTTGCAGTACACCATGGATTCTAGACATTGAGTGAGTTCCACAGCTGCATGCTCCAATGTACCTATTTTGTGATACCCGTTTAGATTTTTAGAAGAGTACGGATCATGTCAAAAACAGGCTATGAGCTTAGCTGTTTTCTGTATCGGCTCACAGAAAATCAATTATTCTCAAAAGTTAAGCTCACCAATTAAGCTCATCAACGAAATGAACATAAGCAATCAAGTGAGAATCTATATAAATTTCACTCGATTCGTCCACTTGAAGTGCATAACGAGTGCTGTGCTATTTGTCTGTTAGCTGCTCCAGTAAATCTTCTTCTATGCACTATATCATTAGAGGTTGCAGCTACTAACAAGGGAACCTCCCCATCGCACCCCCCTCAGATTTAGTTATAAGTTGGCACAGTGGATAGGCCTTGAAAAACTGAACACAGATCGATCGAGAAAACTGGAAGAAGTTGTGTGGAACTATGAAAAAAATAAACAAAATATACAAACTGAGTAGTAGATAGGCAATATCAAGGCAAATCTGAATAGAGGAGCGCCGTGGTCCCGTGGTTAGCGTAAGCAGCTGCGGGACGAGAGATTAAAAAAGGGGTCCTTGGTTCAAGCCTTCCCTCGAGCGAAAATTTTAATTTTTTATTTTCGGTTTACATAACAAATTCTTATGTTTTCATCACTTTTTTGGGAGTGTCTATCACATTCACAAGAAAACCTAAATCGGGCAAGGTAGAAGAATTTTTTTACCCATTCGCGAAGTGTATATTCCAGTCATGTGACGCACATGCCGTCACCAGTGTCGTATAGAATATATCAGACGTGTTTTCCTGTGGAGGAATCGGTTGACCTATGACCTTGCGATCAAATGTTTTCGGTTCCCATTGGAGAGGCACGTCCTTTCGTCTACTAATCGCACAGTACTGCGGCGCGGTCGCAAAACACAGACACTAAACTTATTACAGTGAACAGAGACGTCAATGAACGAACGGACAGATCATAACTTTGCGAAAATAAAGAAAGTAAAATTTTCACTCGAGGGAAGACTTGAATCCAGGACCTTTCGTTCCGCAGCTGCTCACGCTATCCACGGGACCACGGCGCTCCTGAGTTCACACTATCCTTGATGTTGCGTATCTTGCACATGGGCTATACAGTTAGTATATTTTGCTTATTTTTTCATAGTCCCACACAACTTCTTCCTGTTTTCTCGATTGATCTGAGTTCAGTTTTTCAAGGCCTATCCACTGTGCCATCTTATAACTAAATGTGAGGGGGGTGCGATGGGGAGGTTCCCTTGTAAGCAAATGAGTAACCAAACGTTGTCGATAGTGTATCACTCACTGCTGGTAAAACAAGAGTTTCTGCAACCGTTTCCTTCATTTAGCAGCTATATGCGCAATTTGGTTGTGGTATCCACCAGTATAAAAGCTCCGCACCGAAAAGCGTAGCGTTCCATTACACGACTCTGAGAAAGCATCGTTGGCCGCACTTCTCCGTGCACGGCACACTGCCAACATTGCAGATCGCCTTTGGGCACGCTTCAAACTACAGCGATTGGCCACCCATAACATTCAGCGATTGGGCGCCCAGCCAATAACTGTGGAGCCTTTTTTAACGCCGCTATTGACTCCTACAAGCCAGTTCTCATTGTGCTGTGCTACTCCACAACTCGACAGAGCTACTCTGCGGTGGATCTGTTGTTCGGTGTTGATTTGGCTGCGCTCAGGAGATAGAATACTAATGCTTTTCTGGAACTTGGTCTTTAATGTTCACTAGGCTTAGTATGTCAATGGACTTGTGATTTCCGCCGCAATTCTGCATTTCACTTGTACTGCCTGGACGTTGGTATAACCACCATCAATTTATATAATTTTCCATAAAGTATTCATCTACAACTTCTTTCTTGGTTACAGAGTTATTTGTGACAGTGTTGTGTCAATAAACCGTAGAATGGTGAAATATTTGTTGTGTAGTTCCTTGGTACAATAATATGGCGACGATCGAACAACCATCTACACTGGAAGCTTTACTCACGCAACTCATTTATCAGCAGGACAAGAACCAGAAGCTGCTACTGAATTCCCTCCAACCACTTCTTCAAAGCTTACTGCAGACGCAAGCAACACAGCAAGCGCCGGCTTTTTCCCCTTTGATGAGACATTAGGGGATTAGGAAGCCTACGAAGAAAGATTACTGAGGCATTTACATGCAATCAAGGTAACAGATTCCAGTCTCATGAAATATTTGTTTTTGACTTGGTCAAAGCCTGAGACTTGCCGGCTACTCTGCAAATTGGCCCCCTGATCTAAGCCTTCAAAGATCACCTTTTCAAATGTTCGTTCGTTGCTGACTAAATAGTACCAGCAGTATACCCATGCTATTTCCTCATGGGTAGCATTTACCCAATGCAAGAAACAGGCAAGCCATACACATGGAGAATGATCCGGAGAGTTGCAAGGTTTACGGCGAAAATGTCATTTTGTTACCCCTAAAAGTAAGGAGTGCTATGCAGAAAAAATGATCAGGGACGTGATCACCTCGGGTACTCCAGACAGGTATCTCCAGCACGAGGCACTTTAACTGGAAGACCCGTCATTAGACACAGTTTTGGACTTGGCACAAATTTTTGGAGTGACCCAAGCAGCAGGCTCGTGGATCGACAGAGCAGCCGTTAATGTAAACACATTCGAGGCAGCAGCCAATGGCCGCACTAGTGGCAATTCAGGACGCCGCACCATCAACCAACATCGTCCTCAACCCGTTTACCCCGATCAGACCGGTCTTGGGTATCGAAACGATTGCCGTCATGTCCGGATTGTTTTAAGAAAAACATCGAAGTGAAGACTGTCCTGACAGAGCGCCTATTGCCAAAACTGTTCTGTTAAGCCACTTAGCTGCTGTACTTCGTAAGTCCCATCAGGCAAGACAGCCCCTTGCCCAACAGATATACCATCAAGAGAGCTCCAATAACCTTTTTATAGAAGTGCAAATTACAGAAAAACCAGTTCAATTACAAGCACACACCTGGGCAGCCGTGAGCATTCTGAACTACGGTATGTCTTTGAAACTTGGAGGTCCTCCCTTGCAAGAACCAAAGAGATGTCTAATGGCGTATGATAAACATGCCATCCTAGTACGTGGTCAAGACGAACTGTCAATGACAAATCATAGCGTTACCCACAATGTTACCTTCTTAGTCGTTAACAGTGATTCCGCTGAGAACTTGTTTGGACTCGCCTCTTTTCAGAAATTGGGAATTTCAACAGACGATTCCGTTAATTTGGCATCCAAATATGTTCCGTACTGGGACCTAGAAATTCTCTGCCAGCATTATAAGGACCTTTTCACCCAGGAATTCAGCACTGTAATGGATTTTGAGGCGCACATCGCACTGAAACATAATGCACGATGTCGGTATTTTCGAGCCCACGCCGTTCCGTTAGCTCTCAGACGCCAAGTAAAGGCCGCTTAAGCAGCTTTGTTCCTCTCCGGGGAACATATCGTATTACCGAAATATCTTTCCCGTAGCAGCAACAGAAACCTCCCCCTTGAACCAGTTACACAAAACAGGGGTGCCTTTCAAGTGGACGCTAGCTTGCTAGAGCACCTTCCATAGGTTGAAATCCCAGTTGTTGGCGGCCCCATGCCTCACCCGTTTTGATCCAACAACGCAGATAGTTCTTGCAACAGACGCATGTGATACAGCCGTCGGAGCGACCCTGGCACAAAGGGTGGCGGATAGCTCTCGGCACCCTGTGGCCTATGCACTGAAAACAATGACTGACAGCCAACAAAGGTACTCCCAAATAGGAAAAGAAGCGCTGACCATCACCTTCCCATTCAAGAAACTACACGTTTATGTTTATGACAAACAAAGTTTCATCTCGTGACAGACTTACTAAATTCAGCACCAAAGACTCCAGACAGGATTGCTCACCGACTCCTGAGTTGGGCTTTATTTTCAGAGCACTACAAGTGTGTGAAGCACTTTCACAACACGATTGAGGGTGTCTACCCTGATGTCCTCTCCTGCCTTTGATGGGGATCCGATCCAGAGTTCTACAAAGAAGAAATGCAGTATTTTCACATCGATGAAGAAGTAGAAGCCCCCGTAGATTCTTTCCCCAAAAACAGCTCCCAGGTCGCAGATGCAGATGGTAAGGACGAGGTACTCTAACATGTCCGGAGTCACATAATTAATGGATGGCCAGAACGATCTTTTCCCAAGAACAGCTCCCAGGTCGCAGATGCAGCTGGTAAAGACGAGGTACTCTAACATGTCTGGAGTCACATAATTAATGGATGGCCAGAACGACAACCACCCAAGGTTTCCGCGGCATTCCATCAGATCTTTAATGTCCGCCATCATCTTCTCGTTTCTGACGAGGGACACCCACGAGGAGCATTTCCTCATTCTTTACGTCAGCACGTCCTGCACCTATACACCTAGGTCATTGGGGGGTACTCCAAACTAAACTCCTGGCTCACATGTTCACTTACTGGCCGAACATGAACCAGTAGATTGAAGGACTCACCCAAACATTTCCAAACTGCCAAAGTCATGAGGCAGTCGCACGACTTTCGCCATGCCACGTCAACCACCAACACCATCACTGTCACTGCCATTAAAAAAATAACAAAAGACTTGGTAGCTGGAACTCTGACCGAATTGCTTGTAACTGACAACGGTCCACAATTCCGTAGCGAGGATTTTCGTTACTTCTGTGCCCAGCATGGCATTCGAAACATTCAAATGGCCCCCTTCCATCTGCAATCTAATGGATAAGCCGAGAGAATGGTCCGCACTTTCAAAACTCAGATGGAGAATTACCTATAGGATCATTGCACCGATGTACCACAAACATTTTTTTTGTTTTTTTATCAGTAATAGGTCCACCTCCTCCAGAGACTAAAGTCCTGCGGAACTTCTCCACAGACGGTAGCTACAGCCCCTCTTGAGCTGCTCATGCCGACGCCACAGACAGCATCACCATTACCTGCTTCCAAATTCCGCCGTGGGACCTTGGCGTTTGCCAAAGGATTTGGCTGGCAACTAGCCTAGATTCCAGGAACAATCGTCCAGCACCATGGCCATAAGCTATCTGGGCGTAGCTTCCAGACTGGGAGAATCTGAGACATCGCATTCAACTTCGTCTTCGAATAGTTTCCCAACGGTTTCCTCTGTCCCCCATTCTGCACCACAGTTCCCAGCCACCTAGTTCTTATCCTGCCCCCATTTACCATACCAGTGTAACATTAGACTCATACATGCCTTTTGCCCACAGTTAGCTGACCAACACCAAACCCCAACAAGAGCATCCCCAGACATCAATTATTCCTCAGGCTGCCCTTCCCGGCCACGAGATGTCGCCCGGTCACCAACCACGGGTAATTCCGGATGAAGACGAAGACACGCCTTCTGCTCCACCTGATCCGCTGTCGAGGTCCACACCTTACAACCTTCGCTCCTGGCCAACGCTTTTTCGTCTGTATGCAACGGCGCTGAGGACTCGGAGGAGGACCTCATGGATGGGGCGTTCTTTTGCTGCAGCCTCCTCTCCGCTTACCCAAGGGGGAAGGGGTGTGGCACCCTCTACTATTAGAACATGCGACGCTAGGAAATGCTTCGTTGGCCGCACTTCGTGCGCGGCATGCTGCTAACAATGCAGACCGCCTTCGCGCGCGCTCTTCAAACTATAGCGATTTGCCACCGATAAGTTACACACTGCGGGCGTTGTTTACCATTGATTGTAATTTTCGTGAAGCCAATAATAAATAGTTCCCACCGTACCTTCTCATTTTCACCTCTGAGGTATCTCCCTCTCCTCCGCCATTTGATGAACCACTTGCGTTTCTATTTCTCTCTCTAACTTGCGACCGCTTAATATGAAACGTCCCCTTAGAACAATTTTACACGACTGTGCTGATAAACCTCTTACACTATTTGCTTTTCAAACAGCTGAGCAAAACTGAACGTACTCAAACATTCACTAAAGTGACACACAATATTTTTAGCGCAACGCAATCTGACTATCAAAAATCCCTGCAAAAGAATGGCCCTGAGTAACATTAACCTATACCTTTCAGAAATCACTTACCTCACAAAAATCTCCGTTACTCGAACTACTGCAATACGGCGAGTGCCACTACTGCCAGCTAAATAAAAGATTCAAACTACGGAAGGCACTAACTACTGATAGGGATAGTTAGCAAATGAAAGATATTAATAGAGAACAAACAATGTATTTACCTTAATATTCATAATTGACATCCAGTATTACAAAACTCCGCCATCTCTCTCCCCACATCCACCACTGCTGGCGGCTCACCTCCAACTGCGCAACGCTACGCGCTGTTCACATCCAGCTGCCGCTGCCCAACACTACAATGGCAGGCAACAATGCAAACTAGCCACAGACTGCACACAGCACAGCCAGTGATTTTCATATAGAGCGCTACGTAACGTTGCCAATAAGAAACATAAACTGTCTACATACATTAAAGAAAGCATAAACAGCCTACTTACATAGCCCCCATGCTCCCCACAAAAAATTTTACAAATGGTGTTGGGCACTGGCCAATAAAGATTTGAAAAAATTTTTCACAATAACAGTAACAAAGATATAAAATGCACACACTTATTAATACAATGTTGGTCAAAAGCTAAAATTTTCTCACAGTCCATAAAGATAGTCCTGATCATTCATCATAATAGTAATTACAGTTTTTGTTTTTCACAAAGTCTCATTAGTAAAAGAAATTGCACACAGAAGTAGTGGATTTCCATGCAGTCTTGAAGAAGTAGTGTTGTTCTTCCAACGGAAAGACAGTGCTGACTCTTGACATGCAGACAGGTAATGGGCCACAACAAAGCAAACCCACAGCAGAGTCATTCGAAGTTCTGAAGAAGATTGGTAGGTAGGTCATCACAGAGTAGACCCACTGCAATACGGCGAGCGCCACTACTGCCAGCTTAATATCATCAAAAGTCATAATATATGTAATTTCAAAACTCCGCCATCTCTCTCCTCACATCCACCACTGCTGGCGGCTCACCTCTAACTGCGCAACGCTACGCGCTGTTCACATCCAGCTGCCGCTGCCCAACACTACAATGGCAGGCAACAATGCAAACTAGCCACAGACTGCACACAGCACAGCCAGTGATTTTCATATAGAGCGCTACGTAACGTTGCCAATAAGAAACATAAACTGCCTACTTACATTAAAGAAAGCATAAACAGCCTACTTACAAATACTGCAGTCAAATCTTCCTGACGAAGTTTGAAAGACTGTAAGGAGACATCCAGACACACGTGCCAAAGCTTGTACTGCGCGCAGTAGTTAAGCATACGGTCAGAGTGCAGCCGGCAACTGGCGATTCCGCAGACGGCCAAAATTGCATAGCTCGCCCGATAAATTTACACGTTGCTAAAATATGAGCACGGCTTCGTTATTGTCGATCCCGCCTGGCTTAGTGCCGACGTCATGCGAAATTCAATACAGATGAACATCTTCTTGTCGAAGGAAAAGAAAAACGAAATTGTTTCTTACTAAGAATGGTTTTCTTTCCTGGCACCCTCGCACGCCGTTTGCGCCCCTCCGCCCCTGCCCGCTCCCCCTCACCGGGGGGTTGCGCCCAACCGTTGGAGAGCCACTGCTCTTGGTGCTACCTCCGTTGGGGTTGAGGTGTGGGTTACCATATAACGAGATCTCCTTGAAGAGGCCTTCAACCAGGTAACGCGAGACCGCGTGTTCCTCGTGCTACCTTGAGGTATCTCGACACAGAGAGTGTCCTTCTTTTGCCCTGGCCAGAGTGTTCTCCAGATCTCACACTCACTGAATATGATCATTGTTCGCCGAGAGGCTGGCAGACATTCACCCACCAGCCGCGGAAACTGACGAAGTCTGCCACGCATCACGTATTCGTATCTGTCACGCAGTTTCAGTTCATCTGGAGTGGAAGTCGCATTATAACCTTTCCCTTTGCAGGAACTAGAATCTCTGTGTACTAGGTCTGAAACCTAGTACAGCTGCAAACTGATACAAATTTCATCGTTTATTCAAGCTACTAAACTGACCTACACTGCGCAAGTTAAATTGCGTTGTTTGCCATCCTTCTCGGTGTTACAGATTTAATGACCTTTAATGACCAAAAGTGTAGTTTTGACGCCTTGTTACAAAAAAAGATGGACTTATTCCTCAAGACGTCCTGCCAAGAGACGTGAAAACGCGTGGACTTGGAGCTGGTGACGCTACAACGTAGATTTCCACGCTCCACTACACTGTGGAGCGTGGTATAAAGGCTCTGTAATGTCAGATTTTTGTCTCGTGGAGAGAAACGTGGCCAGTGAGATGCGAAATCGTTTTACGTTACAAACAGAACTTAGAAGGAGCCTTATTTTATGGTGCTAAACATCGCATTTGGTGGATTTTCTTTCACATATAGTGCATGGTGTGAATAAAAGTTGCGAAAGCCAATGATCTGAAAGTGAACACAATTAACATTCTGAAAGTTTTTTTCTGTTATGAAACTCTTAATAAAATATATGAGCGGTGTGCCATTCAGTTAGTAGACTGTTCTGTCTGGCACCCTGGTTCAGTATCGACTATCTCCCTTGCGACCCCATTGCAAATATCTATGAGGAATAGTTTGTATCTGTGGGTTGTGTCCTTAGAAGGTCTTTGTTTGACGATATATATACGTGGTTCACTGGCACGAGGGAAAGGTACGATGTTTGAGGATTGGCGGTAGTGTCGCGACAAGAGGTGGTCACGAGGTCAGGGTGGCCGAGGCCATGCGCTGAGCAATGAGGGTCTGCGCAGAGCGAAGATATCGGAGTACTTCACCAGGGTGAGCGTCGAATACAAGCAGCAGGCCGACATCCAGTCGGTTGGTTGGCAACATTCGTGTCGGATGACCGCTCGTGGCCTGGCTGTCCTCTTCTACCTGCCTTTCATCAGCACCACTCAGTAACCGCTACTACTCACCATGGATCCATGGAACTGCTTGCTGATAAAGGGCAGTTGTAACACCGAAAATGCAGGATGCATAGCACCTGCTACCGATGTATAATTTCTTTTCTTAATTGTACGTAAACATTTGTAATTTAAATATTTTCTTTTAATAAGTAAGGACATTGCTTCACTGTATGTGTAAATTTAGGTAGAAGTCTACATCTACATCTACATTTATACTCCGAAAGCCACCCAAATGTGTGTGGCGGAGGGCACTTCACGTGCCATTGCCGTTACCTCCCTTTCCTGTTCCAGTCGCATACGGTTCACGGGAAGAACGACTGACTTAAAGCCTACGTGCGCGCACGAATGTCCCTAATTTTATATTCGTAATATCCTCTGGAGGTATATGTAGGGGGAAGCAATATATTCGATTCCTCATCCAAAACACACCCTCTCGAAACATGGACGGCAAGCTACACCGCGATGCAGAGCGCCTCTCTTGCAGAGTCTGCCACTTGAAACATCTCCGTAACGCTATCACGCTTACCAAATAACCCTGTGACGAAACGCGCCGCTATTCTTTGGATCTTCCCTATCTCCTCCGTCAACACGACCTGGTAAGGATCCCACACTGATGAGCAATACTCAAGTATAGGTGAAATGAGTTTTTTTAAGCCACCTCCTTTGTTGATGGACTGCATTTTCTAAGGACTTTCCCAATGAATCTCAACCTGGTACCTGCCTTACCAACAATTAATTTTATATGATCATTCCACTTCAAATCGTTCCGCACGCATACTCCCAGATATTTTACACATGTAACTGCTACCAGTGTTTGTTCCGCTATCATATAATCATACAATAAAGGAATCTTCTTTCTATGCATTCGCAATACATTACATTTGTCTATGTTAAGGGTCAGTTGCCACTCTCTGCATCAAGTGCCTATACGCTGCAGATCTTCCTGCATTTCGCAGCAATTTTCTAATGCTGCAACTTGTCTGTATACTACAGCATCATCCGCGAAAAGCCGCATGGAACTTCCGACACTATCTACTAGGTCATTTATATATATTGTGAAAAGCAATGGTCCCATAACACTCCCCTGTGGCACGCCAGAGGTTACTTTAACGTCTGTAGACGTCTCTCCATTGAGAACAACATGCTGTGTTCTGTTTGCTAAAAACTCTTCAGTCCAGCCACAAAGCTGGTCTGATATTCCGTAGGCTCTTACTTTGTTTATCAGGCGAAAGTGCGGAGCTGTATCGAACGCCTTCCGGAAGACAAGGAAAATGGCATTTACCTGGGAGCCTGTATCTAATATTTTTTGGGTATCATGAACAAATAAAGCGAGTTTGGTCTCACACGATCGCTGTTTCCGGTATCCATGTTGATTCCTACTGAGTAGATTCTGGGTTTCCAGAAATGACATGATACGCGAGCAAAAAACATGTTATAAAATTCTACAACAGATCGATGTCAGAGATATAGGCCTATAATTTTGCGCATCTGCTCGACGACCCTTCTTGAAAACTGAAACTACCTGTACTCATTTGGTACCTTCCGTTCCTGTAGAGACTTGCGGTACACGGCTGTTAGAAGGGGGCCATGTTCTTTCGCGTACTCTGTGTAGAATCGAATTGGTATCCCGTCAGGTCCAGTGGACTGTCCTCTGTTGAATGATTTCAGAGCTTTTCTATTCCTTGGACACTTATTTCGATGTCAACATTTTTTGTTCGTGCGAGGATTTAGAGAAGGAACTGCAGTGCGGTATTCCTCTGTGAAACAGCTTTGGAAAAAGGTATTTAGTATTTCAAAAAATCGCTCTGAGCACTATGGGACTCAACTGCTGTGGTCATAAGTCCCCTAGAACTTAGAACTACTTAAACCTAACTAACCTAAGGACATCACACACATCCATAACCGAGGCAGGATTCGAACCTGCGACCGTAGCGGTCGTGCGGTTCCAGACTGTAGCGCCTTTAACCACTCGGCCACTCCGGGCGGCTTTTGTATTTCAGCTTTACGCGTGTCATTCTCTGTTTCAATGCCATTATCACACCAGAGTGTCTGGGTATGCTGTTTTGATCCACTTACTCATTTAACGAAAGACCATCATCTTGTACAGGATTTTGGATGTAAATTGCCCTAGTGGGCTGGTGACCATTAATTATTCCCCTTTCGTTCATTAGTACAAAATAACTTTCATTTTCCAAATTATAGCCCTGTTCGGTTTAAATACTTTTTATTTTTAGTAGACTTTCCGTCAGAAAGGTCGGCTGTACACTTTACTCCTACTTATCGGTATCACTTCTTCGGGAAAGATAGCCTTATCCACTTAGAAAACATCCATTAGCATATACGCGATCCACAGTCATATTTTATATCGCAAGCAGGATAGGCCGATTAGTAAGATGGAGGTTACACAGTGACATTCTGTAATCCTCGTTGTGATTTGTGTCATTATCTACCTGTCCTCTTTATTATTTTCTGGTTTGTACGCGACCCTCAGAGTTTTACAGTCGGCGCTTTGGTCGTAAATATAGGGCGTAGCATTATACTAAGACACTAGTTGTCGTTTGAACATTTGTCCCGCTATTAT
This sequence comes from Schistocerca cancellata, assembly GCF_023864275.1. Classification (NCBI taxonomy): domain Eukaryota; kingdom Metazoa; phylum Arthropoda; class Insecta; order Orthoptera; family Acrididae; genus Schistocerca; species Schistocerca cancellata. The sequence goes on from NC_064631.1 coordinate 218,954,641, forward strand.
ATTGCCCTTCCTTTCTTGTTTGCACCCGATCATTAATGTTCTAATGACTCAGCTCCTGTTCGTAAATACAGGCGGAACAGTTGTACTAAGGCACAGGTTGCCGTTAAATAAAACAGGGGCCGTGTGGTTAGATTTAGATGTTAACCGGCTCAATTCTTTGATTGTAATTGCATTTCTCAGTCATTAGTTATAATCTGAACAACCTGTCGTACTAAACGGTTTTCGTTGCTGTGTTTGAAAGACCGGTGAATTTTAGCTTGATCTTGTGGTTCCGCCGAGTGAAGTTGTCTTGTAGTAAGTGTTCACAAGTAATGTTTTAAGACGTTCCTTCAGAGCGGCCTTAATGTCTGACAATCAGTTTAACTATGAAAATATTCGACATAAAAGTTTTCTGGGTATGGTAGAGCGTCATAAAATATAAAACTACTGCTGATGGAGGAAAACCAACGTTTCGGCCCGGTTGCAACGGCCCTCTTCTGGGCCTCAGAACAAGGCCGCTGCAACCGGTACCAAACCTAGAAAACTTTTATGTGGACTCTCTCTGGCCGCGGAAGCCTACGCAGTTATATATGAAAATATTAACAGACAACTGCCACCTGGGCTTTAGTCAAAATAGGATTGTCAGAAGGGACTGGTTGGGATACAGTCGCACCTTGGTTGCCGATTGAAATTAAGAGGTTCATTGCTTTGAAGTAAGCCTTATCATTGTCATATTGTTTGCTGATCTGTCTAACCTTTTTAGCACAGGTGCGCATCACAACCCCCGAACCTTCCGAGATACACATTTCAAATTAAAAGTTACGATATCTGTTTTGAGTAATTGAATCACTTTTGTCATCAGTGGTGCTTATATAGTTTTCATGTGTTGCAGAAGGGCATATAATAAGAGAGACTGTGTCCAGAGCGGTAGTAAACACCGCTGTTTCACACAATAACGGGCGGGCTGCAGGTCCGGCCGTCTTGTAATCATTGTCATATTGTTTGCTGTTTTGATTTCTTTTGCAAAAGCTTATTCAACTTAAGGTTTCAGGTCAAAAGAATTTGGCAAATTTGTTCATTTTGTAAAAAAAAATATGGTTATGTATTGGTAAAGATATTAGTTTGTCCTCCCTTCCACGTTCTCCTTAATTCCAGTAAGTACCACGCATCAATATATACAGGGTGATTAAAAAAAAGTTACAAACTGACATTGCACATCGGGGGTACAACAAGGATCAGTAATTACACTGGAACTGGAAGTCAGAAACGTCTCGAGAGGGTGTTACGGTCACGATAGCGTTGCTATACAAACACGGGTAGAGCGCGCGGAGAGCGTAGCCACGCCCGCTGTGAACGAAAAGGGTTCAAATGGCTCTGAGCGCTATGGAACTTCTGAGGTCATCAGTCCCCTATAACTTAGAACTACTTAAACCTAACTAACCTAATGACATCACACACACCAATGCCCGAGGCAGGATTCGAACCTGCGACCGTAGCGGTCGCGTGGTTCTAGACTGTAGCGCCTAGAACCGCTCGAACGAAAAGGGGTGTTACTGTATCGTGCGAAATATCCCGATACGAAGGTCCCGTGGCATGCATTATCCGCCACCCTGCATCGCCGATTGTGCCAAACCTACTCGTTCCATGTGCACAAGCCGCATACTGGTCGCCAACCAACAACACGGACAGTTGCGGAGGGAGAAAGGGTACAGCTTAGCCCGTCAACAAGTACACGAAGTATATGCCGAGCCGCTGACATCCCTCAACCCTCCGTCTGGGCCATTGTACACGACGAAGGACTGCATCCGTTTAATTTCCAACGGGTCCATGCACTGCAGCCGAGGGTATGATGAACGTTCGCGTCCTGCATACGTGGGTGGATGTCAACCCACATGCTACACGTACATATGCTTCAGAATGCAAATTTACCCTTCACGTGTTCGCTGGTGTCGTCCGAGACTGATTAATTGGGGTGTACGTTCTCCCGTACTTATTTAATGGTCGCACGTACGTCGTATACCTGCAAGAAGTTCTGCCGGACATGTTGAATAATGTTCGCACGCCTATTCGTCGCCTCATCGAACTCCAGCACGAAGGAGCCCCCGCACATTTCAGCATACAAGTGAAGACACTGAAACGTCCCCTTAGAACAATTTTACATATGAAATGTCCACTTAGAACAATTGTACAAGACTGTGCTTAACCTGGCACACAATAATTTTAGCGCAACGCAATCTGACTATCTAAAAATCCCTGCAAAAGAATGGCCCTGACAAACATTAAACTATACCTTTTACAAATCACTTACCTCACAAAAATCTTCGCTGCTCGAACTACTGCAATACGGCGAGCGCCACTACTGCCAGCTAAATAAAAGATTCAAACTACTGAAGGCACTAACTACTGATAGGGATAGTTAGCAAATGAAAGATTTTAATAGAGAACAAACACTGTATTTACCTTAATATTCATAATTAACATCCAGTATTACAAAACTCCGCCATCTCTCTCCCCACATCCACCACTGCTGGCGGCTCACCTCCAACTGCCCAGCGCTATGCGCTGTTCGCATCCAGCTATAGCAGTTCATGACAACAATGGCAGACAACAATGCAAATTAGCCACATACTGCACACAGCACAGCCAGTGATTTTCATACAGAGTGCTATGTAACGTTGCCAATAAAAAACTTAAACAGCAAACTTACATAAAGAAAACATAAACAGCCTACTTACATAGCCCATATGAAATGTCCACTTAGAACAATTGTACAAGCCTGTGCTTAACCTGACACACAATATTATTTAGCGCAACGCAATCTGACTTTCAATAACCCCTACAAAACAATGGCCCTGACTAACTTTAACCTATACCTTTTACAAATCACTTACCTCACAAAAATCTTCGCTACTCAAGCTACTGCAATACGGCGAGCGCCACTACTGCCAGCTAAATAAAAGATTCAAACTACTGAAGGCACTAACTACTGATAGGGATAGTTAGCAAATGAAAGATTTTAATAGAGAACAAACACTGTATTTACCTTAATATTCATAATTAACATCCAGTATTACAAAACTCCGCCATCTCTCTCCCCACATCCACCACTGCTGGCGGCTCACCTCCAACTGCCCAGCGCTATGCGCTGTTCGCATCCAGCTATAGCAGTTCATGACAACAATGGCAGACAACAATGCAAATTAGCCACATACTGCACACAGCACAGCCAGTGATTTTCATACAGAGTGCTATGTAACGTTGCCAATAAAAAACATAAACAGCAAACTTACATAAAGAAAACATAAACAGCCTACTTACAACACATCTGAAGGCAACCTTTTCCGGCCGCTGAAATAGTAGCGGTAGGCCAGTCGCATGGACACCACGATCATCCGATGAGCCCCAGCCGATTTTTTCCTGTAGGGGATTTGAATGGCCTTGTGTTTGAAACACCTGTTACATCGCCAGAGGACCTAGTGCGCAGGATTGCTGCGGCAGCATAATGTCTTCGAGATACGCCAGATATCTTTTAGATGGTACACCGTTCAGTTGCAGCGTCGATGCCAGGAGTGCCTCGATAGATTTGGATAAAAGCCTGAGCATCTCCTGCAGTGGTCGTCCATTTGTAGCTTGTGACTAAATAACTGCAACACCATTTAGTAGCCCCGGATGGGCTTTGAGATCCGCCGATTCCTGTGTGATTACTGATCCTTGTTGTATGTCCGATGTGCCATATCTGTTTGTAAATGTTTTTTTGAATCACCTCGTATACCTACGTGGGCAATGGCCTTGTCGCAGTGGTTACACCGGTTCCCGTGAGATCACCGAAGTTAAGCGCTGTCGGGCGTGGTCGGCACTTGGATGGGTGACCATCCGGGCCGCCATGCGCTGTTGCCATTTTTCGGGGTGCACTCAGCCTCGTGATGCCAATTGAGGAGCTAGTCGACCGAATAGTGGCGGCTTCGGTCAAGAATACCATCATAACGACTGAGAGAGCGGTGTGCTGACCCCACGCCCCTTCTATCTGCATCTTCCACTGAGGATGACACGGCGGCCGGATGGTCCCGGTAGGCCACTCGTGGATTGAAGACGAAGTGCTTCATTTTTGTATACCTACGTCTTAGTTTATGAACTGGCTCTTGTTTGTATCTTGCCAGTAAATATATTCGAATAAAATTACAATACTGATTACAACCTTATAATCTATGTGATGCACTATGTTATTTCAGAGTCTTGGTAGTCAATGCAGCGTCGAGAATACTGATAGTACGCACACGCAAACTGACTTTAGACACTACGCCTTAACTATACTCAATTTAAAACCGAAAATAAGAAGAAAATACATTGGAATTAGCGACTAACTTCTGCAGGCATGTATTTCAGAGACGTTGTACGGCATTTCGTAATGTTCTGCCAGCAATTTGCTGTTAAGGCCATCGACGAATACAGAATCTTCACGAATTGCTCCGCTCTTGCTTGCCTACAAATTTAACGTAGCTACCTTACGCGGGTCAAATTTCATAAAGAAACTATGTGGTTTGCAAGCCAGATAAAGCCGACAATGGGCGCTGGAGAGCGCTGAAAGTGCAGATCACGTTAACCAGCTCGTCGCATGTGCCGATGGCGCTGTTTCTAGTCAGGTCGGATGTTCCATCAGCGTCCACGACAATTTTAGCTGCTTCATCCCGTGAGAGGACGCTTAGCAACCGTCAACGGCGACCCGCCTCACGTTTAGGCCCTCTGAGCGGTGTCCGATGATTTGTCCCGGGGATTCAGAACTGGTCCGAGGAGGCTTCCCAGAAGAGACGCATTCGCGGAAGAGGCCCGCCGCGCGCTGAGCGGGAGCACGCCCTCACCTGCCCGGGGCGCGACTCTAGCCAGAGCGTGCACCTAATGACGTGCCACCCTGCCATACCGCCCAGTCGCCGCCGCGGGGAGCGCCCAACCCAGGTCGCGCTGCCTGCAGCCACCACTCGCCGGGACGGGTTGTTGAACTAATCCCAGCTTGCACTTTCCACCTGTCTCTGAGAGGTTCTTCACCTAGGCTATGTCCCCTTCAATTCATCCAGTGCCACGGAGCTATTATTCTCTACAACATTCGTTCCCAACCTTTCTGAGACCATCCGTCCTGAGTGTAATCAGGTATTAGCTAGTTCCCCCTCTCCCAGCAACCACCATCGACATTAGCGCCTAACTGATCTTTAGAACAGAAAAAAATATTGGAAAACTTTTACACTCCTGGAAATTGAAATAAGAACACCGTGAATTCATTGTCCCAGGAGGGGGAAACTTTATTGACACATTCCTGGGGTCAGATACATCACATGATCACACTGACAGAACCACAAGCACATAGACACAGGCAACAGAGCATGCACAATGTCGGCACTAGTACAGCGTATATCCACCTTCCGCAGCAATGCAGGCTGCTATTCTCCCATGGAGACGATCGTAGAGATGCTGGATGTAGTCCTGTGGAACGGCTTGCCATGCCATTTCCACCTGGCGCCTCAGTTGGACCAGCGTTCGTGCTGGACGTGCAGACCGCGTGAGACGACGCTTCATCCAGTCCCAAACATGCTCAATGGGGGACAGATCCGGAGATCTTGCTGGCCAGGGTAGTTGACTTACACCTTCTAGAGCACGTTGGGTGGCACGGGATACATGCGGACGTGCATTGTCCTGTTGGAACAGCAAGTTCCCTTGCCGATCTAGGAATGGTAGAACGATGGGTTCGATGACGGTTTGGATGTACCGTGCACTATTCAGTGTCCTCTCGACGATCACCAGTGGTGTACGGCCAGTGTAGGAGATCGCTCCCCACACCATGATGCCAGGTGTTGGCCCTGTGTGCCTCGGTCGTATGCAGTCCTGATTGTGGCGCTCACCTGCACGGCGCCAAACACGCATACGACCATCATTGGCACCAAGGCAGAAGCGACTCTCATCGCTGAAGACGACACGTCTCCATTCGTCCCTCCATTCACGCCTGTCGCGATACCACTGGAGGCGGGCTGCACGATGTTGGGGCGTGAGCGGAAGACGGCCTAACGGTGTGCGGGACCGTAGCCCAGCTTCATGGAGACGGTTGCGAATGGTCCTCGCCGATACCCCAGGAGCAACAGTGTCCCTAATTTGCTGGGAAGTGGCGGTGCGGTCCCCTACGGTACTGCGTAGGATCCTACGGTCTTGGCGTGCATCCGTGCGTCGCTGCGGTCCGGTCCCAGGTCGACGGGCACGTGCACCTTCCGCCGACCACTGGCGACAACATCGATGTACTGTGGAGACCTCACGCCCCACGTGTTGAGCAATTCGGCGGTACGTCCACCCGGCCTCCCGCATGCCCACTATACGCCCTCGCTCAAAGTCCGTCAACTGCACATACGGTTCACGTCCACGCTGTCGCGGCATGCTACCAGTGTTAAAGACTGCGATGGAGCTCCGTATGCCACGGCAAACTGGCTGACACTGACGGCGGCGGTGCACAAATGCTGCGTAGCTAGCGCCATTCGACGGCCAACACCGCGGTTCCTGGTGTGTCCGCTGTGCCGTGCGTGTGATCATTGCTTGTACAGCCCTCTCGCAGTGTCCGTAGCAAGTATGGTGGGTCTGACACACCGGTGTCAATGTGTTCTTTTTTCCATTTCCAGGAGTGAATTTTTAAAATAACGAAAGATAAATTACACCTAGTTTTCGTAAATGCTACGTTAAATCACGAACTAACGAGCCAACTTGATAGTTGCTAATGATCATTTCTAACAACCTTTATCTAGAGAACGCTGAAGCGAATCTTACTGCATAACGAGCGTTATAAACAACTTCCCCTCAGAAAAGAAATCAAGCTATCCACATTGAGCATACTTCAAACAACCCTGTCGGCATGACGGCGAGCCTGCAAGTTGTCAACGTTCTTTCGACTGCGCTGCAGAAGGATCCTTGTGAATTACTTACACGTCCTCCATACTGTCCTGATCCTTCTCCGTATTGTAGTTGTTCTTGTGGTCTTCAGTCTGAAGACTGGTTTGATGCAGCTATCCATGCTATTCTATCCTGAAAAAATCTCTCCATCTCCGTATAAGTTCTGTAACTTACATCTTTCTGAATATGCTTTATAAAACTCTTGATCTTCCTCTACAATTTTTGGCTCACCAGCTGCCGACCCCCCTCCGCCGCGGGATTAGCCGAACGGTCTTAGGCGCTGCAGTCATAAACTGTGCGGCTGGTCCCGGCAGAGGTCCGAGTCCTCCCTCGGGCATGGATGGGTGTGTTTGTCCTTAGGATAATTTAGATTAAGTAGTGTGTAAGCTTAGGGACTGATGACCTCAGCAGTTAAGTCGCATAATATTTCACACACATTTGAACATTTTTTCCCGCCCTCCTTCCAACACTACATTGATGATCCCTTGGAGGCTCAGAGTGTGGCCTATCAACTAATCCCTATTCCTAGTCAAGTTGTGCCACAAATTTCTTTTCTCCCCAACTCTATTCGTACCCCCTCATTAATTACTTGATTTACGCATCTAATCCTCAGCATTCTTGTTTGGCACCATGTTTCACTTAAGTATATGCCTACACTCTATACAAATGCTTTCAGAAAAGACTTCCTGGCACTTACATCCGCAATGGATGCTAACAAATTTCTCTTCTTCAAAAGCGCTTTTCTCGCCATCACCAACCTACATTTTATATCCTCTCTGCTCCGGCCGTCATCACTTGTTTTGCTGCCGAAATGATGATGTCGCGATAAATTTCTAGGGGAGGTCGGGCACATCATGGGAATTGAGAATTCCATAGCAACCAATGGCCGGAAGGCTCAGTAGCAACTGGTAACAGAGGTCGAAGGAAATAAAGGAAGGGAGAGAGTGATTCATCTGAAACATTTATTGGACGTTACGAGTAAGCATGTTGTATGACATAAATACAGCTCTAATGATACAACAGATGCCCGAAGTTTGCACCATCAGATGCCACGCAAGCCTCACATCGGGACAGCATTGACTGCCGGACATGCTCGAACACATCGGGAGTTTCTTTGATTGTAGCAGCTGCGTAGGTGATTCTTGCGACAAGATTTCAGACCCCACAGGATCGCGATACATCAGAGATCTCCAGCCTCCCTACAGAAAGAAATCAAGGCTCGATAAATCCGGTGAGCGTGGGGTACAAGGGACCGGTCCACCATGCCCAGTACATCGATGCAGGAGTGATCTGTTCAAAAGCCCGCGAACAGACAGTCCAAAATGAGTAGGCACCCCATCGCACTTGCTGAAACATCGGCAACCAAGCCAGGAAGAATGTGTTCCACAAAGGTCTGATAATTCGCTGCTGTGAAGCAGAATGATAAAATGTGCGGTCACGACCAAACCCGCTCACACATTAAGAGTGAAGGGATGTGTTGCCGCAAACCGTAGGATTCTTCTGGTGCCCAGGAATGCTTACTGTGCTGATTGAATACGCCATCCCAAGCGAATGTGGCTTCATCAGTGAACAACACCTTATGTGGGAAATGCTCATCTTGGCCATAATGTTGCAGAAACATACACTCCTGGAAATGGAAAAAAGAACACATTGACACCGGTGTGTCAGACCCACCATACTTGCTACGGACACTGCGAGAGGGCTGTACAAGCAATGATCACACGCACGGCACAGCGGACACACCAGGAACCGCAGTGTTGGCCGTCGAATGGCGCTAGCTGCGCAGCCTTTCAGCATTTGTGCACCGCCGCCGTCAGTGTCAGCCAGTTTGCCGTGGCATACGGAGCTCCATCGCAGTCTTTAACACTGGTAGCATGCCGCGACAGCGTGGACGTGAACCGTATGTGCAGTTGACGGACTTTGAGCGAGGGCGTATAGTGGGCATGCGGGAGGCCGGGTGGACGTACCGCCGAATTGCTCAACACGTGGGGCGTGAGGTCTCCACAGTACATCGATGTTGTCGCCAGGGGTCGGCGGAAGGTGCACGTGCCCGTCGACCTGGGACCGGACCGCAGCGACGCACGGATGCACGCCAAGACCGTAGGATCCTACGCAGTACCGTAGGGGACCGCACCGCCACTTCCCAGCAAATAAGGGACACTGTTGTTCCTGGGGTATCGGCGAGGACCATTCGCAACCGTCTCCATGAAGCTGGGCTACGGTCCCGCACACCGGTAGGCCGTCTTCCGCTCACGCCCCAACATCGTGCAGCCCGCCCCCAGTGGTGTCGCGACAGGCGTGAATGGAGGGCCGGATGGAGACGTGTCGTCTTCAGCGACGAGAGTCGCTTCTGCCTTGGTGCCAATGATGGTCGTATGCGTGTTTGGCGCCGTGCAGGTGAGCGCCACAATCAGGACTGCATACGACCGAGGCACACAGGGCCAACACCTGGCATCATGGTGTGGGGAGCGATCTCCTACACTGGCCGTACACCACTGGTGATCGTCGAGGGGACACTGAATAGTGCACGGTACATCCAAACCCTCATCGAACCCATCGTTCTACCATTCCTAGACCGGCAAGGGAACTTGCTGTTCCAACAGGACAATGCACGTCCGCATGTATCCCGTGCCACCCAACGTGCTCTAGAAGGTGTAAGTCAACTACCCTGGCCAGCAAGATCTCCGGATCTGTCCCCCATTGAGCATGTTTGGGACTGGATGAAGCGTCGTCTCACGCGGTCTGCACGTCCAGCACGAACGCTGGTCCAACTGAGGCGCCAGGTGGAAATGGCATGGCAAGCCGTTCCACAGGACTACATCCAGCATCTCTACGATCGTCTCCATGGGAGAATAGCAGCCTGCATTGCTGCGAAAGGTGGATACACTGTACTAGTGCCGACATTGTGCACGCTCTGTTGCCTGTGTCTATGTGCCTGTGGTTCTGTCAGTGTAATCATGTGATCTATCTGACCCCAGGAATGTGTCAATAAAGTTTCCCCTTCCTGGGACAATGAATTCACGGTGTTCTTATTTCAATTTCCAGGAGTGTATGTGCGAAAGACACGTTGCAGGATAGTCATCGTGGTGCGGTAGATGCTCCCTTCAGATAATGATGATGTTTGGTTTGTGGGACGCTCAACTGAGTAGTTATCAGCGCACGTACAAATTCCCAAACTTTGCTCAGTCCAATCTCGCCATTTTCATGAATGATGATGAAATGATGAGTACAACCGAAACACCCAGTCATGTCCTTCCTTTGGAGGTAGAGATGGGTAAGGACTTCACGTTCAAAACACGCTGGATACTGCTACGAGACATTCGTAAGTCCGAGGAAACGGTACGTAGGCTTGTGCTTGAATTCGTCTCCACGGCATCCAACACACTTTCTTCCCCAACAACAGAACGCGCCGATCGTGGCCTGCTCTCACTAGCCCTGTCACTTCTTAATGACACATACTTGCACAAACTGCAATTCGACTCTTGTCTATCTGCCAAATGTTCTTGATGAATGCCTCCCGTGAAACATCCATTGACTCAGCTATTCCATATAAACGAAAGAGCCAAAGAAATTGGTACTCCTGCCTAATATAGTGCAGGGCCCCCACGAGCTTGCATAAGTGCCGTAGAACGACGTGGCAGGGACTCGAATAATGTCTGAAGTAGTGCTGGAGGGAATTGACGCCATGAATTCTGCAGGGCTGTCCATAAATCCTTAAGAGTACGATGGAGTGGAGATCTCTTCTGAACATCAGTTTGCAAAGCATCCCAGATATGCTCAATAATGTACGTGTCTGGGGAGTTTGGTGACCAGCGGAAGTGTTTAATCTCAGAAAAGTGTTTCTGGAGCCACTCTGTAGCAATTCTGAACGTGTGGAGTGTCACATTGTCCTGCCGGAATTGCCCAAGTCCGTCGGAATGCACAATGGATATGAATGGACGCAGGTGATCTGACAGGCTGCATACGTACGTGTCACCTGTCAGAGTCGTATATAGGCGTATCAGGAGTCCCATATCACTCCAACTGCACACGCCCCACGCCATTACAAAGCCTCCACCAGCTTGAATAGTCCCCTGCCGACATGCAGGTTTCATGGATTCATGAGGTTGTCTCCATATCCGCAGACGTCAATACGCTCGATACAATTTGAAACGGGATTCATCCGAACAGGCAACGTGTTTCCAGTCATCAACAGTCCAATGTCATTGTTGACGGGCCCAGGCGAGGCGTAAAGCTTTTGTGTCATGCAGTCATCAAGGGAACACGAGTGGGTTTTCGGCTCCGAAAGCTCATATCGATGATGTATGGTTGAATGGTTCGGACGATGACACTTTTTAATGGCCCAGTACTGAAATCTGCAGCAATTTGCTGACGGGTTGCACTTCTCTTACGTTGAACGATTCTCTTTAGTCGTCGTTAGTCCCGTTCTTGCAGGATATTTTTCTGGCCACATGGACGTCGGAGATTTGATGTTTCACCGGATTCCTTATATTCACGGTACACTCTTGGAACGGTCATACGGGAAAATCCCCACTGCATCGTTATCTTGGAGATACTACGTCCCATCGCTCGTGTCCCGGCTTTAACACCAAGTTTAAACTCATTTAAATCTTGATAACCTGCCATTGTAGCAGCAGTAACCAGTCAACAACAGTGCCAGACATAAATTTTGTTGTCTTCTATAAGTGTTGCCCACCGCTGCGCCATATTATGCCCGTTTAAATTTCTCTGTATTTGAATAATCATGCCTGTACCAGTTTCTGTGGCGCTTCAGTTTATTAAGTGTATATCTGCAAGTTCATCGTTCGTCAGTGTCGGAAGTGCTGCGTGCTACTCGTATGCTGGCTGGTACTCGAATGAGGAAATCCTCAAGTTCCTCTCCAGCAAATTTCTGGGATACCCTGTATAAGAGCATGTGCTAATGTCACGTCATTCGAGTAACTATATTTGCATTTATTATTGAGATAAAGCTAAGACTCCAATGTCTTTAATTACACTGAAGTCACACATATTTACAATGTATGAGGTAAAGCAGTACTACTAATAACAGAAATAAAATATCAACAAGAAGTATTGAACTATGACGACAAAACCATGTGAATGTGTTTGAGAAGTGTTCCACGGAAACAAAATATGTGGAGATCTTCCACAAAAGATATTTATGAATATCAGATCGATCATGCAGCCATTTCTTACGATGTCTACATATTTGAGAAAAGATCCTCGGAAACAAAAGACGGGGAGGTCTTTGACGAGAGAAATTACTGGATATTAGATCGATCATGTAGCCATTTCCTACGACCTACACACAGAAATCGACCACTTTCAAGTCCGAACAGACAGGAACATTGACCAGAAAGTGAAATTTACCCCGAAGAAAATATGGCAGAAAAAAAAAGAGATACAAAAATTCGACACTAGGAAAACCAGAGAAACCAAGCATAACGATGAATGAAAAAAAGAACAGGGCAAAATTCCACGCGAATTAACTCGCTAGTGATTAGAAAATTTAAACCACCTTATCCCCTCTCTTTGCCAGTCAATCACTGACAGTAGAAGTTTCTCGCACCAGGATTCGCGCCTGCATCCCTCCGAATCCAGCGCCATTACATAGCGCTGTGTTAGCGTCCTCGTCTAAAGAGCGGATACGAGGACTAAGTGGACCGGTTAGTATATTCAAATACGTTGATAGCGTAATACAATGGAAAGGGCTATCACAGGAAAGGGTCAATGCTACGATTTCAAAATAAGACAATGCTTGCCATGTGCCAAGTAAGTTTAATAACAAGATGAAACAGTGTTTAGTGAATTAAGTGTGAGATTAAATTTTTATTATGGCATATCTCGCTTCCAAGCTTCCGCGGCGACGAAATATGTGCGTGACGTGTTGTAGTAGGTAAGTGTCGGGACATCCTACTGTGGGAGATATTATTACTATATATGCAGATGGAAGAGCGGCTTGAACCCATGACTCCTACTACGACAAGTGCTGTTTGGAGCTGCTTGTTCCTTGGGGACAGGTTTTCAATGTATTTAGAAGGCAAGGAGGAAAGGAGAAAAGGTCTTGGCTATAACGGACACCGTGAGAAACGACTGTCAAATTGAATTATGTAAATGTATACTTCTTGTCCTGATCTTCCACAAGCCTCATATGTTGGATCTTAGTATACGAGACTGTGCTGTAAAAGACGATATTATTGTAAAAGAAAGTGTGAATACAGAAGGTTTAAGGTGCAATTGTTTACGTCATTCAACTAGGTTGGAAGATAATTAACGTTCTCTTTCAGCACTCATCCTCGTATAAGGAGACGAAGTCCTCTGAATACTGCTAGAGCACGTTTAGGCAGACGGGAAAGTAGGTTCACCTCAGGAAACATCAAGAAAAGCAACCGAAAGAAATTTTATTTCGTAAATCAACGCATATCAAACATAAGAAGGCTACAGGTCGGACACATGGTATACCAAATGTCACTGCAATTGAATGACGACCTAGGTGAATGGTGCGGGTTAGTGTTGACGAAGAAAGAAAGAAAAAGAAGATTTTATTATGCAAATTTCGTAGAAATAATTTCGGAAAATTGGTCGTTGCCAAGGGTAACAGATACCAACAAAAAATAAAAAACAAAGAAAAGTAATCGTACGCAGTGTAGCGCTATAAATTAATCTACAAGAAGGAAAGTAACTTCAAATGCTATCTTAAAGAAGAATTTTAAAAAATGGAACATCGAAATTATACTTTGCTTCTTCTAAAACTCGGGTGAAAAACGGTAAGTACGACCGACTTCAAGTGAAAATACACACTGAAATATTACACGGTCCGGTCACATTAAGGTGACCACCGCCTATGTTCGACATTAACGTGCAATAACCAATCAGAGATGGCAGAGATAGCAGTTGTGGATATAGAAAGCTTATCTGGAGGATGCGGAAAAATTGCAGTCGTTGTTGTAACGCAGTAACGGATCGATTACCCTAAAGGGCATAATCAGTGGCTTCCGGGCCAAGGGTGCAATCGTTTCCGAAATGGCAAAGTTTGAGAACTGTTATCGTGTTGGCTCATTGAATTATACCGTTTCTGCAAAGTAACGAAATCCAAAAGCGGCACCAAGACAACTGTGGCGCACCACGAGTCATAGACGACGAGTATGAACGACAGCTGCGGAGAGGTTTATGGGCGAACAGACGTCCAGTTGTTGATCAATTGACCATCCGGATGAACCAAGGGACTACCAACTGCGTCTCCTCAACGACCGTTCATTGCTGCATTTGGGCCTCTTCAGCAGGCGCCTGGTTCATGCTCCCTTGTGACTACTGCCCATTGACAACGAATCCTGGAAATTGCATGCCAGAACTGCAACTGGAGGTCCATTGACTGCCAATAGGTGGCCTTTTCAGACGAATCCACTCTTACGCTCCATCGGCGTGAAGCCTCTGGAACCAAATAACCTGCAACAATCGTCAGAAGGGACCAGGCCGGAGGAGGGATCGTTATGGTCTGAGGAATGTTTTCTTGGCTTTCCCTAGGTAATATCGTCACTCCGGAAGGCACAATGGATCAAGTATGGATATATCCTCGGCGACGATGTCCACCCCCTACAGGCAGTTTGGTTTCCTTCAGCACGATGGTATCTATCAATATGACAGTGTAACATGTCACACTCACCGCAGTGTACATGCGTGGTTCAAAGAATACTAGAGGAAGTTTACCGTACTCCCCTCGCTACCAAACTCTCCGCATATACACACAATAGAGAATCTACAGGATCACCTGGACTGGGCTATTCACTGTTTGGATCCTCAAGCGAGATACTTAGTGCAGCTACCCACGGCAATGGAGTCTACACAGCTCTACATCCTTACCGGTACCTTCCAGAACCTCACTGACGATCTTTCTGCAAGTCTGGCAGTTTTCTGCGCTGCAAAAAGCGGTTGTTCTGGCTTTTGACAGGTGATCACATTAATGGAACTGGTCAGTCTATGAGATCTCGTCGTTTGGTTAAGAAGATTTCTTGTCTTGGTATCTGAGAGCTACAACTGACTCAGCAGTACACATCACCGCTCTGCAGGCGGCAACTGACACGATCGCGGCTCATCTCTGCAGGTGGCTGAATAAGAAGTGACGTAATTCAGGTACTTTTAAATCTAAATATTTACTTTCGGTTAAATTTGTATGCCACTTGAGGTTCGCAAGATAGAGGAATTAATGAGCTTTATTAACGCTAGTGGAGGGAAATTAGAAGATTTATGTCATAGTGTCAAATCCAATATAGAAGAGTCATCTAGTGGTATTAAAACTCATGTGAAGAAGGTAGCTAAAGAAGTAGCCAAAATGTCTGCAGTAGAATAGACATTAAATCTACCTAACGAGATACAGGCTGAGATAGAAATACAGTTAAAAAGAATCGAGGTTAAAGAACAGTTCAAGGAAATAAACCGTAAGATACAACAAAATGTCGACCGGTCATGTGGAGGGAATCCGTGTGACGCTCCTCTTGCTGTCATGCGAATGTGCTGTCTGAAGAAGCAGTGTCTCTGCTAACGCTACTTAGCTGGCCTGGTTTCTTTTCCGGGCCGCTGTCCTGGCGGCAGTTCAAATGGCTCTGAGCACTATGGGACTTAACTTCTGAGGTCATCAGTCCCCTGTAACTTAGAACTATGTCAACCTAACTAACCTAAGGACATCACACACATCCATGCCCGAGGCAGGATTCGAACCTGCGACCGTAGCGGTCGCGCGGTTCCAGACTGTAGCGCCTAGAACCGCTCGCCTGGCTGCGGTGTCTGAGCTGTTATATTTCCTCCCTCTTTATATCAATCCAGTCCTCCCGATTCCTGTTTTGTTGGTCTGACTGTGACAGAGACACCTATGCATCAATTAATGTTCATTCATCGCTCAAATAAGACAATGGTGTGTCCTCCCTTCGTTTTTATTCTACACTGGATGCAGTATTTTAATTCTATCATACTTAAGTACTGAGATTCTGTGCCCCACTTTGCTCTTTTCCCTCTTTTTCACAACTTACTATTGCTCATTGTTATTATGTCACTTCTTCACTGATGCCGGTATGATTGTTGCGGAAATGCGGTTTGATAGAAGGACGGGTTTTGGGCAACTCTACATCTGAGATGATGTAGACTTGTAGATAACTGTCGGAAGGACTGACTCAGCATGTAGGAAAAGTCGAAACAGCCTTCGGTGACATTAAAAGCAAGAGCGGTAACGTAAAGAGTGCTACGGGAATTTCGCTGTTAAATGCACAGGAGAGAGCGGGTAGGTGGAGAGACTACGTACATTGAAGGCCTCTATGAGGCAGAAGATATATGTCTGATGTGACAGAAGAAGTAACAGGTATCGATTTAGAATGCATAGCTGATCCAGTATTAGAATCAAACAGAGCTTTAGAAGACTTAAGATCAAATAAGACAGAAGGGGTAGGTAACATTCCACCAGAATTTCTAATACCATTAGGGCAAGTGGCAACAAAACGACTCCAATGTATGATTCTGGCGACATACCATCTGACTTTCGGAAAAATATCACCCACACCATTCCAACTGGACACGCATTCGGGAGGACGACGGTTCAATCCCACGTCCGGCCATCCTGATTTAGGTTTTCCGTGATTTCCCTAAATCGCTGCAGGCAAATGCCGGGATGGTTACTTTGAAAGGGCACTACCGACTTCCTTCCCCTTCGTTCCCTAATCCGATGAGACCGATTACCTCGCTGTCTGGTCTTCTCCCCCAAACAACCCAACTCAACCCAACCATCCCGAAGACTGCAAGAGCTGAAAAGTGCGAGAATTATCGCACAGTCAGCTTAACAGTTCATGCATTCAAATTCCTAATAAGGATAATATAATGAAGAATGGAAAAGAAAATTGAGGTTGTGCTAAATAACGATCAGTTTGGCTTTAGAAAACGTAAAGTCGCCCTAGAGGCAATTCTGACTTTGCAGTTGATAATGGAAGCAAGACTAAAGAAAAATCAAGACACGTTCATATGATCTTTCGACCTGGAGAAAGCGTTCTACAACGTAAAATGGTGCAAGATGCTCGAAATTCCGAGAAAAATAGAGATGAGCTATAGGGACACATTGGTAATATACAATATGTACAAGAGACAAGACAGAATAATAAGACAGAACAATCGAAAACGAAGCTCTCGGATTTAAAAGGGTGTAAGACAGGGATGTAGTCTATCCTCCCTACAGTTCAATCTGTACATCGAAGAAGCAATAATGGAAATAAAAGTAAAGTTCAGGAATGGAACTAAAATTCAAGGTAAAAGGATATCAATGATACGATTCTATACTTACTGATAGGGAAGAACTATTACACGATATGCTGAAGGGAATGAACAATCTAGTGGGTAATATAGATTTAGAGGAAATCGAAGAAAGACGAAAATAATGAGAAGTAGCAGAAATGCGAAAAACTTAACATCAGGGTTGATGGTGACAATGTAGATAAAGTTAAGCAATTTTGTTACCTAGGCAGCAAAATAACCAATGACGGACGGAGCAAGGAGGACATCAAAATCAGACTATAACTGGAAAAAAAGTCAATTAGTATCAAACATAGGCCTTCATTTGAGGAAAAAAATTCTGAGAGCGTACGTCTGGAGCACAGCATCGTATGAGAGTGTAATACGGACTGTGGGAAACCACGGCAGAAGAGAATAGAAGCATTTGAGATGTGGTGCTACATGCGAATTTTGAAAATTAGGTCGACTGATAAGGAAAGGAATGAGGTAGGTCTACGCGGAATCGGAGACGAAAAGAATATGTGGTAAAACTGACAAGGAGAAAGCGCAGGATGGTAGGACATCTGTTAAGACATCAGGGAATGACTTCCATGGGCAAAAACTATAGAGGGAGACAGAGATTGCAATACGTTCGGCAAAAAATTGAAGACGTGTGTTGCAAGCGTCTACACTGGTTAAAAAAAAATAATTCTGAGATGGCAGGACACACTACATATTACGATAAAAACTACACACATGGCTTGTCGGATGATTCTATTTTGCAAGTTTCGATGGTTAAATTTCCACCCCTTGTCACGAGACTAATCTGATTGGTTCTGTATCGTTTGTGATGACATTTTAATGTGACTGACATCTTCAGGTACACTTTTCCACTAATTCCTAAGTTTATTGTACGATGGGTGGTTGGTTTCATTATCAAAGACTGTGAGCTCAGTGAAATAATAGAAGAAACACGACATAGGTCTCACGGTGTGTGCGAGGGTAGCTCTCGCCATCTCGGAAACGGTAGGTAGTGTGGGGATGCGGCAGCACAGCTTTCAAAAGACGGTTTCCCAGTCCTGCTTACCGCGAAAGTTACCATACGGACACGCTTCCAGTGCGTATTTCACTGTCTCCGATAGGTGTAATTTTGTTTAGTCGCAAATTAGGTATAAATTCTAGAAGTTTCGACGCCAGAAACCAAACTAAAGTTAGTGCTTGGTCGGTAGTCGGAAAAAAGAACACAGAGGCAAACCGTACAAGGAATTCTTTTATTATGGTTCGTCGCCCGCACTTAGTAAAGGGGGGGGGGGGAGCGGAGGGGAGACATAAGAGGTTTGCTGCAGGTCAGCAGCCTTTAGAGAGGGTCTTGTGCCTGGACATCTATGAGGAACGAAAAAGGGTTAAAATGGCACTTAGCACTATGGGACTCAACATCTGAGGTCATCAGTCCCCTAGAACTTAGAACTACTTAAACCTAACTAACCTTAGGACTTCACACACAACCATGCCCGAGGCAGGATTCGAACCTGCAACCGTAGCGGTCGCGCGGCTCCAGACTGAAGCGCCCAGAACCGCTCGACCACACCGGCCGGCCATGAGGAACAGTCGTTTTCCGCGTCGGCTCTTATTGACGACGGATGGGCAATCTGTCTTTTGCTCAAAAGCGGACTTGTATTTTAGGAAAAATAAGGCCATCATATTTGTTGTAAACTTAGGCGATGCTGAACTTCGCCTTTCTGACTGAGAGTTCTCTCCTGTTACGCAGCGTACAGTGTTCTTGAGAGCATCTCCTGTTATACTCCCACGTTGGAACGTTTCTGAACTTCGCCGTTCTTGCGTGGATTTCACTTCTCTCATCTGTTGTGTACAGAGAAGCTACAAGACAGTACTCAGATTTCGTAGTCTGTGGACTGCAGTCTGCTGTCCAAGGTCTTGTATGTTAGCATTTAGAAAGCTCTGAAGGGCTGCATCTTTGCCGACAACGAAGATTTCTGTGAGAATCGTCGCTCCGTTTCGCCACCATGCTGCGTTCACGGTGATATTGCGATTCGCTCCGGGGTTGGGGGGGTTGGTTGGGGAAGGAGATCAGACAGTGAGGTCATTGTAGGCTTTTAAAGGTAAATTTCTGTGATCGCTATTAACGTAATTTTTATCTCTTCTGAGGTTTCACACCAATCGTTCCAGGATAGTTTGCTCTAGAGTTCCGTACTTAGGCGATGTTATTTCGCGTTTTATTTCACAGATTACGTATCCAAAAAGCGGGCAAAACTAGATAGCTGATGGCTAGTATTAATACATAGCGACTTTTATTTTGTTTTATTCGACTATTTGACGATTAATCACTGTTACATCTTCATTTAAATGGATTCTGAGTGAAAATAAATTTGTATACTGCAGAATTATATTTATTTTTTCACAAAGGTTTAGTTTCCCTTGATAATTAATTATTACTGTCTTGTGTTGTTCTTTTATTAATATTGTTCAAATCCAATAGTTACTTTGGATGAGCTTGGGGACGAGAATACACTCTGAATAACCCAGAAAGCAACTGAGCAATCCAAGGGATACGCTCTAGTTATAGGATATTCATTGTGATGTAACGATTTATCGCTATCGGCTACGTATTTTTTCCAGTCACTACCTGCAGGGATTTTTTATAAACGACAGGGCCACGCTTCAAATCGCGTTAGTTAAACCCATTGTGAGCTTTACACAGGTTTGTCTGCCTTCATACCACGAAAGTAAAGAAGTATATGAAAACACACACACACACACACACACACACACACACACAAACACAAACTTCACCCACAAACCAGGAGGGGTGTTAGAACTGGTAACGTTGGCAGGATGCTTACTTAGATCCTTCTGATAAGTAACTAATGAAAGGAATGATCCACAAGCTCAGTATTTTCAAAATTTCAGTGGTATTATTTTTTACCAACGACTACTAATTATTTCAGTCGTTGCAGATACAGACTATGCAGCCAGCTCCTTACCGACTTCTCTACCAAACCTGCAATAGATGTTTCTATTCAGCATTGGCCACCTATCATCATAACCACTGACGACGAGAATCATAACATGTTATGTCTCTTGTAAGAGCCGGCCGGTGTGGCCGTGCGGTTTCGACGCTTCAGTCTGGAACCGCGTGACCGCTACGGTCGCAGGTTCGAATCCTGCCTCGGGCATGGATGTGTGTGATGTCCTTAGGTTAGTTAGGTTTAATTAGTTCTAAGTTCTAGGCGACTGATGACCTCAGAGTGCTCAGAACCATTTGAACCATCTCTTGTGAGTGTACTTTGTGGTCTTCTTTGGATACTACTTAAACACGACAATGTCATCAGTTTAGTTTGTTTGTGTGCATCTTTGGGTATTTGTTATGCTAGTGATCACTGAAATTTTAATGTATGGGGAGCTTAAATGGTGTCTGAGGTAGGAGGTAATTGTTTTCTGGGCTCACGTTTCAAATACTAACGGTTGGCAGCACAGTAAACCGTAGGCAATAATATATTGAGATGGCGGACAAACGTGGCGGCGGAGAGAGCTTGTGGATGAGCGAGAAGTTGCTGGCAGCACAGGGAGCGAATGAGGTGGATACCGATACGTGGGAATTTTGTGAAGACGGTAGGATCAGTCAGGCCTTTCGTGGTCATTCAGACAGTGCGGACGAGGTTCAAGATCCGTAATGTAAGATGTAAGCAGTTCATGCGGACGTAAAACACCCATCCGTAACTACAGTAGACTACTGCCATGTGCGTCTGCACGGAGCTGCCCAACCAGCGCGCGAAGTCAGAAGGAAGAAGAGATGGAAGAGGGAAGGAGATCCCCATAAATTCAGGAAGAGGACTGCAAAATCACGGAAAAGATTTACACAAGGCAGGTCAAACGTCTAACCAATAATATCAGTACCGAACTGAGAAGTCGGATGGAATAGGAGAACAACGAAACATATAATGACAGCTCTGTCATGGAAAGCAAAACCCAAAAAGTCAATACCGAAATAGAGACGATTAAAAATGACAGCTGGGAAATGACAGCTGAGGTCGTAACCTCCGAACAAAACACGAGAGAGGAGCTGTGGAGAACGAAAGAACAGCAAACGAGGCTTAATTTATTGCGAGGGGCGCGAAACGAATTGCTCGTGAAACATAAGAAGACATGCAGAACACTGCAAAGGTCGCTAAAGGTGTATTGTCTAGATTGTATACACGGATAATACGTGTAGAAGAAATGCAGATGCGAAACACAGAAACTGCGTCTAACAAGGGACTGCAGCATGGTTTAGGCGCGCGGTGTAGGCGCCTTGCCACGGTTCGCGCTGCTCTCCCCGTCGGAGGTTCGTGTCCTCCCTCGGCCATGGGTGTGTGTGTAGTCCTTAGCGTGAGTTGCTTTTGAATTTTCACCGGCATCGCCTGTAACGCAGAAACTAAAATTTATTTGCAGCGCGTAATCGACCTCAGGGGATTCATTACGCTTCGATGAATATGTGCCGTAGCGTGCACAGGGCCCCGAGCCGTAGTAGTGCTATTTCATCTTTAGTTTTCTGCACTGCTGCCTTCTCTTCTACTATACTTTATATCTATCAAAACAGCTCTTCAACTATCGATCTATCTAGGATTAAGGATGAGTAAAGAAAACCAGATACGACAAGTTTTACCGAAAGTGACATGTTTCTTTAGAC
This sequence comes from Schistocerca cancellata, assembly GCF_023864275.1. Taxonomy (NCBI): domain Eukaryota; kingdom Metazoa; phylum Arthropoda; class Insecta; order Orthoptera; family Acrididae; genus Schistocerca; species Schistocerca cancellata. The sequence goes on from NC_064631.1 coordinate 218,976,470, forward strand.
ACTCCCGAAATGACAACTACCGGCGTAATTTTAATAACAGACAAAATTGTAATCATCAATATGTACAACATTTTGAGCAATCGTCAAAATTATCAGCAACCACATTTTGGTAACAATTGAGGATTTCCCTACAACAGCAACAAAACCAGCCGGTTAGCATACCTAACCAACAAAGTAGTCTGCAAGGTCAACCAAGCTTTAATGTTTCGCCGCCTACACGTGTAGCGTCGGCCACAACAAATAGCAGTGTGCAACGCATCATTTCAATTCCTATCGCAATGCACCGTATAGAAATGACTATCATGACAGACGTAAAAGTAATGAGCACAATTTTCAGCGTAACAGTCGGTCTTACCAGCAGCAAAATCATCCGCAACAACAGATTATCATGAATGAACCAGACAGTAGATATCATCCCGAACGTAATACGTCAGGACAAAATAACAGAACAGTACAAATAGTTGAAATGCCACAGCATCCTCCCGAAAATAACAGCACGTCAGAAAGAATTTGACTAGATACAGTGCAGATTGAATCTTCCAGCAACGCAAGCAATACTTTTGACACAGAGAATCTTGTTCACAAAAATGTTATTACTTTTGACGACATCTGAGACACACTTTTACATGAAAAACCAATAGTCTTAATTTGTCAATCTGAAACAAGCTTTGTTGAATGCACCACTTTTATTACATCCAGATCTGACTAGAAATTTTTCCATTGCCACCGACAGTTCTAACACAGCTTTAGGCGTACACATTTTTCAGGAAATTGAAGAAGACGGTAATACAGTAACTAAAAATATTGCCTTTGTGAGTCGCATTCTGTCACCTGCTGAACGCAATTATTCTGTTGCAGAACTTGAAACATTATGTGTTGTATGGGCATTTACGAGATTTAGGCATTTTCTTTATGGAAGACATACGACCCTTTACACAGATCATAGAGCGATACAGTTTTTACTTTCAGCAAAATTCACACATGACAGGTTAAGCAGATGGAAACTTTATTTACAGGAATTTAATTTTACAATTGTTCACATTCCGGGTACACAAAATATTGTAGCAGACGCACTATCCCGTTCTCTCGGCAACAATCAGCAAGACATCGCACCCAACTTCTGCCAAGCAAATTCTAGCGTCATGTATATTCAACAAGTTGCACTCGAAAATTTTATTTCGGCATCATTACGAGATATAGCACAAGAGCAGAGTAAAGACAACGTGTGGAAAGAAGTTAAACACCTTTGGCAAGATAGGAATAATGTTACCATCAGAAACCATTATACTGTACGCAATAATATTCTGTTTCGCCGCTCTCACCCTGACAGCAACAACTGGTTATTATGTATTCCTGACGAGCTTGTTAACAAATTAATTTGGTATACTCATTTAAGTTACGCACATTACGGAGCCAGAAAATGTTTTCTCATACTGAGACAGGATGTTACTTTGCCAACATGGAGAAACGTATTCGACGAGTTTTAGCATCATGTAAAATCTGCCAGAAAGCTAAGTCAGACACGACTTCACATATTCCTCCGTTACATCCCATTGTACCTGTTAAACTGAGACACATGGCCGCTGTAGACATTTTTGGTCCGATTCCCAGAACTAATAAAGGTTTTTGCTACATCTTTGTCGCTGTTGAACTCACTTCAAAATTTGTAACCTTCACTCCGTTACGCAAAGCTAATGCTAATTCGATCTCGAATGCATTTGTAAAACATTTTTTATTTCATCTAGGGCATGTATTGAAAGTAATTTCCGACAATGGACCACAGTTTCGATCTGCTATATGAACACGTATGTTACGAGCAAGGAACATTTCTCCGATCTATATATCCAGATACCACGCTTCTTCGAACCCTTGTGAACGACTAATGAAAGAAATTGGTAAACTATGTAGAATATACTGCCATAAAAAACATATTAATTGGAACACACACATACTCTCATTCCAGGATGTAATTAACTCCATACCAAATGAATCTACTATGCTATCTCCGACTGTTATATTGAAAAATATTGAACCACATAACAAAAATAAAAAATTAGTATCCTTTCCTACCTCTCGTCGACTACGACACCATGAAATAATTGACATTGTACTCAACAACATCAAATGTGCCGCAGAGCGCCAAAGAAGACAGCAAAAACAGGTTTGTACACGCCGTGACTTTCACATTGGACAGAAGATATTAGTACGCACACATTATGTATCCAACAGAGGAAAGAGTAGATGTAGTAAATTTGAGCTTCTATACGCAGCTCCATATCGAATTCGCAGCATTCCTCACCCCAATGTAGTACTCGTTGAAACTCTGAGAACCAGAAAAAGCAAGGGCAATCACCATGTCTCCAATATTAAACCCTTTATTGAATGAACATACTTTATGATTTATCACACTGTAATGCCATTTCCTGATTTTTATATGACCACTTATGCAATTATATTTATATGAACACTTATTGATGTTTATCATATTTTTTCTTGGCAAGTGCCCGGCAAGATAAGGTTAGCAGGTCGCTTTTCTTGTCGTTATATATCAGACTGTGCACATTTTCCATTTTTCGTGTATGTATGATTGTCTTCCTGTTTTGTCTGTATGCACTATGAAATGTTTAAGATGTAACAAACACCAGTTGACTTTGACATTTTTCCTTATCTCAATATCTTGACTATTTTACATTTTTTTTTTTTTTTGCTACTACATTATGATACTCTGTGTACATTTTTTTTTCTTGCACTTGAAAGCTGTCTGTTTTTGACAATACTTTTTCTGTCATGCTATGCTGTATGCTTAATTATATCACTAGAAACAAGTTTTTATTTAATGGGTATATGATTTAAATGCAAGATATTAATCCTTATTCATCATTTTCAGAAAGCAATAACATTTAAAAGAAATAAATTAAACAAACCACAGTGGATTACTATGAAATGGGAATTTCACCTTCGGAATGAACGAAAGAAAATGCAATACCATGTCATGAAGAGTAAATGGATCAGAATTAACAAGCATTAACAAAAATATACTATACACATCGTATGATAGCAGTCTTAACTAATTACTTTTCTTTCAGAATACGAGGCGATTGATGCAGGCTGTCAGACAGAACTACACATCTTAGGTTTAGTGATGAAATATGCTAGGAATAAGAAACTCTATACTATGAATAGTTGTGTGAAGTAAATGGTAATATGAATAATGAATAATGAAGTGTCTTTTTTGCAGATGATAATAAATGATGATGAATAATTATATGAAGAATATGCTAATATGAATAATGAAGTATTTCTTTGCAGGTGATGATAGTAATGAAGTTATGGTAATATGAATAATGAAGTTTTTCTTTGCAGATGAGGATAATGATGAAGTTTATATATTTACTGTTAGTTAAGAAATGCTATGTACTTATTTAAGTATTTGTTGCAGTTCGTTTTTACAGTATGTCTTATGTCGCATGGCATAATGACTGAATGTTTTGGAAAGGACAGCTAGAGTACATACATATTGAGTACACGTTTCATTATCTGTTAATTCGAAGTTCAGTACTTTTCAGCATAATGTGTGTTTCTTCTTTCAGCTCAATAATCCATTTTGTATTTTTTCTAGGAGAAGCTATTCATGAAATTAATGTGCTATAAGCAGTTAGTCATTAGATCTGTTCTAGTACTTGCATTTTTTTTACCTATTTGTGTGTGTCATTCATGAATGCGATCACATGTATTCTACTTGTTTCATAACCTTGCTACAGCTGACTCATGACGAATGATGTTACTAATCCTTATATCCACCAATAAGTCAAAAGCAAATATTTTCATGCCCCAACAATTAATTATCGATCCCAACGCAATGCATTGCTACCACTAAAAAAAAATTTTTTTTTTACCAGTCCCAGCTATTACCAGTATACAACCAAATAATGCTACTAGTTTAAGAGATATTTCTAGTTCTAAATATAATGCAAATTTCTCAGATGTATTGAATCCATTATATCTATGTATTATTGGGCCACAGACCTTGAGTAATAGTTACAGTGCTACATTTTAAATATGTCCTACATCACTTGAATGATGAGTTCTGAGTAATACTGAATGATGTTTTGTAATAATGCATAAATGCTATGCCAATAATTTCTGTAAATAATATTTTTGTTATGTCACTTGAATGATGACTTCTGAATAATACTGAATAATATTTTATAAAACGATATGAATACTTTGTAACTGGCCAATGATTGCCAATAATTATTTTAAATATGTCGTATGTCACTTGAATGATGAAAAATGTTTTGTAATATTCAATACTTATTATTATTTTTTTGTTGGGACGTTACACTGAACGTGAACGACATAATTATAATTTTTTACTGTTGAGAGGTTTAGGAATTTTTCTGTTTTGAGGTTACACTAAACGTAAATATTATTTATTTTAATATTTTCTGTTGAGAGGTTGCGGTGAATTATTTTGTGGGGAGGTTACAACCTTTACGCGAAATTTACGTATTTCATCTTGTTACATTTACACTGTATTCTTCCAGCTTCATTACAGTACAAATTGAGCTGTGGCGGCTCACATTGATTCTTTTTTCTACAGCAGTCGTGCTCTTTAGTTTCCCACTGTTCCACTCTGGTAGGTTGCGCGCGGTGGCGAATAAGGTACGGGCGGCTAGCGGGAAACCTCACGGGAAGTGGGTAGAGAGAGATGGAGGACTTCCCCATACGGCCGGACCGTTGAATTTGGAATTTTTCTTGACCTTAGCGTGACGTGCCCGCACTCATGTTGGTCTTGCCGAAGCGCCTTCTGAATTGTTGCCATGTTGTGGAAGATGGTTTGTTTTCACCTTTGCCTTGGTCAGTGATTTACTTCTGGGCTAGCTGGAATGTCAGGTGTTTCGTATTGGAAAGTTGGTGGATTGTATGTGGTTAACTTCTCACTCCATACTTTGCTATTGCCTCCTTTATTACTTTCGGCACTGTTCATTGTGTGATTTAGAATGTTGCTACTAAGCTGTAATATAAGGTTCGAGCCTCTATGTACTGTAGGTAATCCCCTTATTAAGAAAACAATTGAGCTTGTGTAAACTTGATTTTGATAGTATTGAGAGTAAACTTCGTGCTACTATTCTCCTGTTTTCTGCAGTCACGGATTTTTGCGATTCAGTGCTACCGGGCTGTTTGGACCAGCACCTTGATGTTTGGCCGCAGGCAGCAAATATATCAGAAGGATTAGCAATTATTTCAGGCAGCTTGGGCTGGACGTATTCTGCCAGTTACTAGTTTTTGATTGCCTTGTTGTTACGACCAAAGAAGGAGATAAGTGTTTTTGTAATTTTAATATTCTTGTAATTTACACGACCGTTTCTGTCGTTCTCTCATTTTTTTTAAATCTTGAAAACGAATTTTCTCCGTGGAGTAGTATTTTGATCGTTTGATACTGTTAATTTATTTTACTGTAGCTTTATCTTTGGCACAGTTATTGTTTACATAATTTCCAGTTCTTAAAAATTTAAGGCCATCTGTTGCTCACATGTACAACAAGAGGTTAATCGTCTAATTTCAAGTTGCTAAAGGATGAGTCCACTCCCTGTTTCCTTGGACAGTATAGGAAAAAGAAAATTCGTAGCCTTGTTAAAGTCCCTTATGCTCATTGTCAGTCCTTTAAATTGTGAGTGTGATATAAAAGTGTTGTTCCTTTTAATGGTGAATGATGCTTTGAATTACCCGAAGTCCAGTCCTTCCCCTAAACAGCATTTGCTGGCGCCAGCATATGTGCAATTACCAGGCTCATAAATAATTTAAAAAAAAGCCTTTCCCGTGGTAAAAGGAACTGCACTGAGTCAACTGACCGAAACCCGTAAAATTGGAAATGTCAGTTACGCGATATTGTTTCTGCAACGACGGTATCCAGGACAGTCTGCAATCCACTGACTCCCAGCGTTTGTAATACTAGGAGATCTAAGATATTAGCATCACGAGTGGGTTGTCCAAGAGGCCGCTGAAGATAATTCTCGGAAAGTACGTCGAGTGCAATATCGCACGGATCTCTGAGGACCGGAGTGAGCACACTCGCCGGCTGCAGTCATTTCATTACGGCGCAAGGTATTCGCCGCCGTGCGCCGAGATTATACACGCGGATGCAGATGAGAGCGCAGCGGGGCAGCCGGGTCTCGAACCGGCGGGCCTCGCTGCCCGTGGGCGACGGCAGGCAGAGCGGAAAATACACCCTCCGTGAAATTGCTTACAAAGTTGCGGTGCACTCTGTTATTATCGTGGTCCGGTAATGGAGCGTCTGCAATCCGTCACTCGTAATTTGTGCCGCGGATATAAGAACGGCCGGCAGCGCCGCGTCCCGTCCCGTCCCGTCTCGTGCAGGTTCGCGTCTGCCCGGGTCTTCTTCCTTTTTCTCGCGTCTGCCTTCCCAGACGCCCGCTGGCCGAGACACGCCGAAGCTGGGATCACTGCGCCACCGCCTTCCCTGCCACAGGGGCGACTGTGAGGTTGATTAGCTCTCTGGTCTGCTTCTTCCACCGGTAGGTCTGGGTCTCTCTGTTGGTTTCAAACATTGTAAAAACGAAGAAAATACGTTTATTTATTTAATCGTATGGTGATTTTTTACAATATACAGTTGATACAAGGCAAGTGATTTTATGCAACATATACACTCCTGGAAATTGAAATAAGAACACCGTGAATTCATTGTCCCAGGAAGGGGAAACTTTATTGACACATTCATGGGGTCAGATACATCACATGATCACACTGACAGAACCACAGGCACATAGACACAGGCAACAGAGCATGCACAATGTCGGCACTAGTACAGTGTATATCCACCTTTCGCAGCAATGCAGGCTGCTATTCTCCCATGGAGACGATCGTAGAGATGCTGGATGTAGTCCTGTGGAACGGCTTGCCATGCCATTTCCACCTGGCGCCTCAGTTGGACCAGCGTTCGTGCTGGACGTGCAGACCGCGTGAGACGACGCTTCATCCAGTCCCAAACATGCTCAATGGGGGAGAGATCCGGAGATCTTGCTGGCCAGGGTAGTTGACTTACACCTTCTAGAGCACGTTGGGTGGCACGGGATACATGCGGACGTGCATTGTCCTGTTGGAACAGCAAGTTCCCTTGCCGGTCTAGGAATGGTAGAACGATGGGTTCGATGACGGTTTGGATGTACCGTGCACTATTCAGTGTCCCCTCGACGATCACCAGTGGTGTACGGCCAGTGTAGGAGATCGCTCCCCACACCATGATGCCGGGTGTTGGCCCTGTGTGCCTCGGTCGTATGCAGTCCTGATTGTGGCGCTCACCTGCACGGCGCCAAACACGCATACGACCATCATTGGCACCAAGGCAGAAGCGACTCTCATCGCTGAAGACGACACGTCTCCATTCGTCCCTCCATTCACGCCTGTCGCGACACCACTGGAGGCGGGCTGCACGATGTTGGGGCGTGAGCGGAAGACGGCCTAACGGTGTGCGGTACCGTAGCCCAGCTTCATGGAGACGGTTGTGAATGGTCCTCGCCGATACCCCAGGAGCAACAGTGTCCCTAATTTGCTGGGAAGTGGCGGTGCGGTCCCCTACGGCACTGCGTAGGATCCTACGGTCTTGGCGTGTATCCGTGCGTCGCTGCGGTCCGGTCCCAGGTCGACGGGCACGTGCACCTTCTGCCGACCACTGGCGACAACATCGATGTACTGTGGAGGCCTCACGCCCCACGTGTTGAGCAATTCGGCGGTACGTCCACCCGGCCTCCCGCATGCCCACTATACGCCCTCGCTCAAAGTTCGTCAACTGCACATACGGTTCACGTCCACGCTGTCGCGGCATGCTACCAGTGTTAAAGACTGCGTTGGAGCTCCGTATGCCACGGCAAACTGGCTGACACTGACGGCGGCGGTGCACAAATGCTGCGCAGCTAGCGCCATTCGACGGCCAACACCGCGGTTCCTGGTGTGTCCGCTGTGCCGTGCGTGTGATCATTGCTTGTACAGCCCTCTCGCAGTGTCCCGAGCAAGTATGGTGGGTCTGACACACCGGTGTCAATGTGTTCTTTTTTCCATTTCCAGGAGTGTATATGATATAAGAAAAGATAAAACCTTTAAAGTCCGTGTTTTCCAACCAATTAATTAAGCTGGGTGTGAGAGTGAACAAGTCGTCGGGAATTCCAGGGTATGAATGAAGTGGACAGCATTGGACTAAATGTTCAATTGTCTGCTCTTCTTGATTACGTTCACTTATTGGTGAACTGATCCAGCCCCATTTGTACCTGAAGTAGCTACAACAACCATGTCCAGTCCTTAACCTGTTGAGGCGGCACCAGAGGTTCCTCGGTAGGTCAATACCTTTTGGCTTCTTTGTGGGATAAAGGTGATGGGCTCTTTTTCCCAATATTTTTGTTGTCCATTCATGCTTCCAGCTTTCATTTAGATCAAAACCATCCGCAATGAGTTGTCCTGCACTGACACTTGCTGGTCTTCTTGATCGCAATCGTTGCTGTGGGGGATGACAGAATTCCTGGTGCAGTGGCAGAGAGGGTGATGCAGAGATTTTCTTGGCCTCCCTCAGTAGAGCTTGTTTCCGCCTTAAGTGAGGTGGAGGGATGTGACTCAGTACAGGTAACCAGTGGCATGGGGTTGATTTGATGGAACCAGTAATACAGCGCATTGTGTCGTTAAGTTTCGTGTCTACCTTCTTCACATGTACACTTTCGAAGCAGACAGGTGCACAGTACTCAGCAGCAGAGTACACAAGACTGATGCCAGTTAAACGCAGGCAGTCAGCAGAGGCTCCCCAGGTTATACCACTGAGCTTATGTAGTGTGTTGTTCCTTGCAGCAACTTTATGAGAAAGCTTGGTGATGTGCTATTTGTAGCTCAGGGTACTATCTAGAGTGATTCCGAGATATTTTGGGAAAGGATTGTACCTCAACGTTTGTACCTCAACGTTTGTCCATTGAGCAGAACTCTTGGTTTGTAGTTCGCAGCACGATTCGCTAGATGGAAACAAGAGACTTCAGTTTTTGATGTGCTTGGGATCAATCTCCAGGTCTTAAAGAAAATACGTAATGAACTTACATAAGAGTGAATCGCACGCCAAATTCTACGCTTTTTCATTAACTGCTCAAAATCTTTTTCACAACTTTCAAACCTTGCAGATTTTCTGTTTCTTTTTTCTTTGTTTCGTACATCGCGAAGAATGAAGTATTTTGCGACGGCAACGTTGTATAAAACTTTTCTGGCTTCTTGGAGCGTCAATTCAGGGTAAAACTTCGAGCTTTCGACGATTACCTCCATCGTCTTTGTCACGAGAAACTGTCGAAACTGCTGCTGAGGTGGCCTTCTGATTGGCTAGTAATTACATAATACTGTCGCAAATGATGTCAACTTCTGAGCTCGAATGTGTGTGAAATCTCATGGGACTTAACTGCTAAGGTCATCAGTCGCTAAGCTTAGACACTACTTAACCTAAATTACCCTAAGGACAAACACACACACCCACGCCCGAGGGTGGGCTCAAATCTCCGCCGGGACCAGCCGCACAGTCCATGACTGCAGTGCCCAAGACCGCTCGGCTAATCTCGCGCAGCTTCTGAGATCGTGGCCGTTACCACTCCCGCCGTAGCGTAAACATTGTGACGAATATCTCTGGCTCTTCTCTGCATCGAGAGCTCGTTTCCGTGTGCCGCTATGAGTAAGATGCGAAAGCAGTTACATCCGTCAGTCCATCTGCACGTTTCCAATCGCTGTGCAGAACATCAAGGGCATATAAAAATTGAGACTGCAGTTGCTGAGGACATTCTTACAAACAAATACGAAATACTGTTCGACGAAACCAAAGTTTTTCTCAGGCTCCTGCATACTGGGTTTCTGTAATTAAAGAGTCTGTAGAAATCAGTATGTGTGAGAAGATCTTAATGGTGAATGGAGATGAGTTCTCGACGCAGAGAAGAGCCAGAGACATTCGCCACAATGTCTGCGCTACGGCGGGAGCGATGGCGCTACCAGTGCAGAAGTTGACGTCATCTACGACCGCGTTACGTAATTACCAGTCAATCAGAGGCCGTCTATAGGCTGTGTAAGGCCAACACAGCAGCAGTTGCTTCTGACGAAGACGATGGAGGCAATCGTCGAAAGCTCGAGTCTGTTCTGAACTGACACGGAAAAAAGTCCGAGAATGTTTTATACCACATGTTCTCAATTCTCTGAGAGATTCGCTACGCTGTGCAATGTTGGTAAAAGGGAACTTGCACTGTCAGTGATTAGTACAGTTCACTATAACAAGCTCAGTCTCCAGCAGACAATGGGATAAAATATGCTTTTTTGATGAGCAGTTCAGTTGACTCATCAAGAGCACATCCTTGTCTCCTCCGAGATTATTGATTGAGCAGATCATGATCAGGATAACAATTAACCCACGATGTTTTTTAAACGCTGGGTCCAAGAGTCATCTCTGGACTTGTTTTCTGGCATATGACATTGGATCCATTACCACGACATTCGTAAAATTTGAAAGATTAACTTACGGAACAGAAACCAACATAACATTTGAAAGTCCGCAGAAATATAAAGTCACGCCGTATTTATTTAACAAGAAATGGGTAAAAATTGTATTTAGGACGAGCAACAGGCTGGACCAGAGGCAGAAGCACAATACTGGAACAGGGAATAATTGAAAGGGGAAAGCGGTAGTTAATGAAATGAAACGTCAAGATTGTGAAATGAAGTACATCAGCAAACAGATAGAAATTTTAAAGTGGGCCTAAAAGAGCATAGTATTAGACAGAATGCCTCATCGGCAGCAGCAAAACACCTCAAAAATGAGCAGCACGAGACAAAGCGTGGTTGCTGTAAGAATCTGACGAAGTTGAGAATTTTTGCGCTGTAAGACAGGTTGCATCGGCATGTTAAATGAGAATCAAGGGATATTTTTGTACCCACTTTATGTAATTAATGATTTACTGAAGAGATAGAGCTTCACACATTGAGCAAGTCACTAAGGCATTGACCTGTTTCTGGTCCTTACGCAAGCGGTTTTTCTACTTAGTATTGATTGATAGAGTTGTTGAATGTCTGTCTGAGGAATATCTGTCCAACTGGAGCGATAGATACCGGGATGACTTGCCATGAAGGGCAACAAGACGGGGCATAGCATATCGTCGAAGTACCGCTTTTCTGTAAGGGTGCTGCCGATGACAGCCAAACGTGTTCTATTGTGGAAAAACTTGTCACACTAGACATATTTTCTGGCTTTCGGATCATATGGTGCGTGACATTCATGTTGGTATCACACTGCTGTCTGGGGCGTCTCCGGACACGTCTTCGGCCTGTACTCTCATTGACTGGAGTTGGATTGTCTTCAGTGATGAGTGCAGCTTCCAATTAAGCCGCGATGATAAGCGAGCACATGTTGGCAGATGCCGCAGACGGGGTCCATCAACGTGTCTGTCGCCTGGTATACGGCCCGACTATCATGAGTGGTGGTATGGGATGCAGTGTCTTTTCATAGCTGGACAGCATCGGTTGTCATCCGCTGCACTCTTGTAGCACAGCGGTACAAAAAACAGCTGCTCTCACCCAAAACTATAAATTATTAAATAGAGGAAGATTAACGAAAAACGACGTTTTTAGCTTAGCTCCGTATGGATGCGAAGCGTCGACACACGGCAAGGACAGAAATTAAACGATTACTAGCCTTTGAACTGTGTTCATACAGTAGACTGTGAAAATCATATGGGTTGATCAAGTAAGGAATAAAGACATGCTATAATGATTCAGCGAGGGAAAATGACTTATTAAGAACATCATGGATTGAAGAAACAGAATGGTTTGTCACCGATATTGTGTACTGTTTTGTTGCTATTTTGGAGGTTCATTCGTTTGATTGATACTTAAAGTATGTCGCGTCTCAGTGCGCGAAGGCAAGCGGTAAATTTCTATTAAGATCGTTTACAACAAGTTCCAAATTAATGATCGTGGTCAGTGACTAATGAGCACCGAGTTTTCTGCGTGTTTCTGTGGTTTTGTCTTCAGTGATGGTATAGCAGCTTATTATTGTGTTTTTGTCTTCGTTTTCAGTTGGGGACAAGTCTTTTTCGGCGTGCATTTTGACGATTGATGAGCGGAAACCTGAAAACGGAATCCGATGGTTCCGATATTTCTCATTGTGTGGCAATATTTACACACCTAAAAATACTCGATTGGTTTGTAAAGCCAGTGGGGCACTTCTGAGGTGTACAGTCTGAGTAAGTTCAGAACCTTGTTACTTCATAATGATTTAGATCTTCCGTGGTTTCCCTAAATTCATTACGGTTGTCAGCGTGGTTCCTCTGGAAAGGTCACAGTAAAATTTCTGCATCATCTTTGCCCTATCTGAGCTTGTGCACAATCACTAAAGTCCTCCTCGCCTGACCGAGCGAGGTAGCGCAGTGGTTAGCACACTGGACTCGCGTTCGGGAGGACGACGGCTCAATCCCGCGTCGGGCCATCCTGATTTAGGTTTTCCGTGATTTCCCTAAATCGCTCCAGGCAAATGCCGGGATGGTTCCTTTGAAAGGGCACGGCCGACTTCCTTCCTCGTCCTTCCCTACTCCGATGAGACCGATGACCTCGCTGTCTGGTCTCCTCCCCCAAAAACAACCCAATAACCTCCTCACCTGCTTGACGCCTAACACTTAGAGACTATGCAGAAGTTCGTACAAGGCACAGATGCAGAGGAATGAGGCCGCGGCGTTTTCCAAGAAACCATCTTGGCAGCCGTGATAAATTTACGAAAACCACGAAAAATGTAAAACAGAATGGTAGGACAAGGATTTAAGTGCCTTCTCTTTGTAGGCTTATTAAATATTCGTTTCTGGCTCGTTTATTTAGTTGGGCAACACGAAGAGTACTCGACGTCCCGGGACGTGGATTGCTGTTTCGGCTATGGGTGCTTAAAAAGGTGTAAAACATGTCACGGCGCTTGCACTGAACTAGTCCAGTGCGATATCATTTTGAGAATGGGCTGTTTAAAGACAACCGACGAGATAAAAATTTTCTGAAGAATTTAATTAGTCTCATCGATTGATTTCGAGTTGTCAGAACATTTTTCATCTCCCTTAAAAAGCTAAGACAATTACATTTCTTTCCCTCATGGAAGTTTGTAGTACGTGTTGTTGGAGGGCGTAATACCTCATAAAGCTGAATAACGATTATTAAATTATTATTCAATGGTAACCACATAAAATTGCTCGAAAGAAGAGACTAGAGTAACCATCTGCAGATTAGTTTTTGAATCCGCAGTTTGTTGTCGTAACTTTTCAATAAATATTTTATACCTTACACGTGGCTGTTTGCTGCTTTAAGGTTTTTGTGATTATAATTAATCACAGTTTTAAACTAGTAGTTTCTTAAGGTGACTGCTTTCGGCAAGTTGGTGATCGTTTTTCCTGCCTTAAAGTTTACTTCAAATGTGTGTATTCACAACATAAAAAATTGGTATTCCTACAATTATAAATCGTAATACTTTACAGATGATTAACTATATGAAAGGAAAATGTCTTCAAATGTAAATGAAAAGAAAAAGATAAATAAAAGTCTCAGAAACTGTGAAAACTGTTGTTGTTGTTGTTGTTGTGGTCTTCAGTCCTGAGACTGGTTTGCTGCAGCTCTCCATGCTACTCTATCCCGTGCAAGCTTCTTCATCTCCCAGTACCTACTGCAACCTACATCCTTCTGAATTTGCTTAGTGTATTCATATCTTGGTCTCCCCATACGATTTTTACCCTCCACGCTGCCCTCCAATGTCATGCGCTACCAACCGGTCCCTTCTCCTTGTCAAGTTGTGCCACAAACTCCTCTTCTCCCCAATTCTATTCAATACCTCCTCATTAGTTATGTGATCTACCCATCTAATCTTCAGCATTCTTCTGTAGCACCACATTTTGAAAGCTTCTATTCTCTTCTTGTCCAAACTATTTATCGTCCATGTTTCACTTCCATACATGGCTACACTCCACACAAATACTTTCAGAAACGACTTCCTGACACTTAAATCTGTATTCGATGTTAAAAAATTTCTCTTCTTCAGAAACGCTTTCCTTGCCATTGCCAGTCTACATTTTATATCTTCTCTAGTTCGATCATCATCAGATATTTTGCTCCTTTACTACTTTAAGTGTCTCATCTCCTAATCTAATTCCCTCAGCATCACCCAACTTAATTCGACTACATTCCATTATCCTCATTTTGCTTTTGTTGATGTTCATCTTATTTCCTCTTTTCAAGACACTGTCCATTCCGTTCAACTGCTCTTCCAAGTCCTTTGCTGTCTCTGATAGAATTACAATGTCATCGGCGAACCTCAATGTTTTTATTTCTTCTCCATGGATTTTAATATCTACTCCGAATTTTCTTTTGTTTCCTTTACTGCTTGGTCGATATGCAGATTGAATAACATCGGGGAGAGGCTACAACCCTGTCTCACTCCCTTCCCAACCACAGCTTCCATTTCACGTCCCTCGACTCTTATAACTGCCATCTGGTTTCCGTACAAACTGCAAATAGCCTTTCGCTCCCTGTATTTTACCCCTGCCACCTTTAGAATTTGAAAGAGAGTATTCCAGTCAATATTGTCAAAAGCTTTCTCTAAGTCTACAAATGCTCGAAATGTAGGTTTACCTTTCCTTAATCTTTCTTCTAAGATAAGTCGTAAGGTCAGTATTGCCTTACGTGTTCCAATATTTCTCTGGAATCCAAACTGATCTTCCCCGAGGTCGGCTTCTACTAGTTTTTCCATTCGTCTGTAAAGAATTCGCGTTAGTATTTTGCAGCTGTGGCTTATTAAACTGATAGTTCGGTAATTTTCACATCTGTCAACAACTGATTTCTTTGGGATTGGAATTATTATATTCTTCTTGAAGTCTGAGGGTATTTCGCCTGTCTCATACATCTTGCTCACCAGATGGTAGAGTTTTGTCAGGACTGGCTCTCCCAAGGCCGTCAGTAGTTCTAATGGAATGTTGTCTACTACCGGGGCCTTGTTTCGACTCAGGTCTTTCAGTGCTCTGTCACACTCTGCACGCGGTATACTATCTCCCATTCGTCTTCATCTCCATTCTCTTCTACTTCCAGAATATTGTCCTCAAGTACGTCGCCCTTGTATAGACCCTGTATATACTCCTTCCACCTTTCCCTTCTTTGCTGAGAACTGGGTTTCCATCTGAGCTCTTGATATTCATACAAGTGGTTCTCTTTTCTCCAAAGGTCTCATTAATTTTCCTGTAGGCAATATCTATCTTACCCCTAGTGAGATAAGCCTCTACATCCTTACATTTGTCCTCTAGCCATCCCTGCTTAGCTATTTTGCACTTCCTGTCGATCTCATTTTTGGGACGTTTATAATCCTTTTTGCCTGCTTCATTTACTGCATTTTTATATTTTCTCCTTCCATCATCAAATTCAATATTTCTTCTGTTACCCAAGGGTTTCTACTAGCCCTCGTCTTTTTACCTACTTGATCCTCTGCTGCCTTCACTACTTCATCCCTTAGAGCTACCCATTCTTCTTCTACTGTATTTCTTTCCCCCAATTGTGACAATTGTTCCCTTATGCTCTCCATGAAACTCTCTACAACCTCTGGTTCTTTCAGTTTGTCCAGGTCCCATCTCCTTAAATTCCCACCTTTTTGCAGTTTCTTCATTTTTAATCTACAGTTCATAACCAATAGATTGTGGTCAGAGTCCACATCTACCCCTGGAAATGTCTTACAATTTAATATCTGGTTCCTAAATCTCTGTCTTACCATTATACAATCTATCTGACACCTTCTAGTATTTCCAGGATTCTTCCATGTTTACAACCTTCTTTTATGATTCTTGAACCAAGTGTTAGCTATGATTAAGTTATGCTCTGTGCAAAATTCTACCAGACGGCTTCCTCTTTCATTTCTTTCCCCCAATCCATATTCACCAACTATGTTTCCTTCTCTCCCTTTTCCTACTTTACTCACCCATGACTATTAAATTTTCGTCTCCCTTCACTATAATTTCTTTTATCTCATCATACGTTTCATCAATTTCTTTATCATCTGCAGAGCTAGTTGGCATATAAACTTGTACTTCTGTAGCAGGCGTGGGCTTTGTGTCTATCTTGGCCACAACAATACGTTCACTATGCTGTTTGTAGTTGCTTACCTGCACTCCTATTTTTTTATTCATTATTAAACCTACTCCTGCATTACCCCTATTTGATTTTGTATTTATAGCCCTGTATTCACCTGACCAAAAGTCTTGTTCCTCCTGCCACTGTTACTTCGTATTTTTACTGTTACAGTTCTTTTGAGCACTATTCACGTTCCCGCCTTCCGAATCTTTAAGTACAGTGTGTGATGTCTCCTGGCAATACATTTGCAAAATCGTTGTGATGTATGTGAAAAAAGAAACATTTGTCTATACTATCATTATTACTTCATTTCTGTATGAACGGTTGTCTATTATGTATAGTCTGTAAAAAAGGAAATAATCATTCTTCATTTTTGTATTTGTGCAATACATATGTATCCATGTTTTGCAAGTAACGTCTGTGGTCGGCGAGTGTAGAAATCGAAACAGACAATGATAATTGAAAAAATTAACAAAGATATTTATTAGCATGCTGAATTGATTATAAATAGTGGAAGCTTCAGTGTCTCTCTCTCTCTCCCTGTCTTCTTGTAGCCGTTAAACTTGTAAGAGCCTGTGACGCTCGCTTGAATGCTTGGTTAGATTTCTTTTGTTCTTTATTCGAGAAGGACGCCATTGGAGGATGATGTATAAAAAAAGGTTTTCAGCACATTTAGGATTTTTCATGAAGCAGAGCTGCGCCGCGATCGCGGAGCCGCTGCCGCGGCAAATAAAAATTATAATTGAATGAATGCAGCTTTTCCCCAAATAAGCGGGCTGGTAATGTTACATTAAAATTATTTCTTTCAACTTCCCGGAGACCCCAGAGGAGAACTGTGGATGTTATTATGTCATTTTCAGGTGGACCTGAGCAACTGCTCTTACAATCTCAGTGACGTAAATAATTTACGTAAATCATAGTCGTAATACTTTACTTGTGTGATATGAAAGACTGCTGTGCTGAAACCTGTCCTGGCTAATAATAATATTAAAATAAAATTTAATTTTTTGTTTCATGCTCTCGTTTTGGTAGTGGGAATCAATAGTGTTCATATGTTAAAAAACCCAATGCAGCTTTTATGATTAGCGAAGATATCATACTGTAACTTCTGTGCCGGCCGAAGTGGCCGTGCGGTTAAAGGCGCTGCAGTCTGGAACCGCGTGACCGCTACGGTCGCAGGTTCGAATCCTGCCTCGGGCATGGCTGTTTGTGATGTCCTTAGGTTAGTTGGGTTTAACTAGTTCTAAGTTCTAGGGGACTAATGACCTCAGCAGTTGAGTCCCATAGTGCTCAGAGCCATTTGAGCCATTTTTTGTAACTTCTGTAAGTGTAAATAAGAGTAATTTTCAGTACATTTCAGAGATGAAAGTAGAGAAGGACATGTTTAATTTGGAATTAGTTTCAGTATCATTTCTAACAGGCCAGATCAGGGTAGTATGAAAATAGTTTGCAAATTAAAGATCACACGTTCACAGCAGGAAATCTTTTACTGTTGTGCGTATCCCCACATAATAAGTTGAGGTGCACAAAGTTAAAGTTTTTTTCAACTACAGAACTGATTGTGAGAATCGCATGTTATCTTTTGTGCTCGCAACAATAAACAATATACAGTTAATCAAAATGTTTTGCAATGTAAACTGCATATGAAATCAAAAAGTGCGTGGTGGGGAGACGTGACAGGTGTTACTCGAAATGTCAACACATATATTACGTATGACCTACTAGCAGAAGCGAAGTTATTCGCATTAGGTAAATCACCAAGCAGGTCCAACTGATAATCGCTGTTTCATCTCTTACATTACAATTTTTCCCAGAAAGTGTCTAAATTTATGCTAAGTGTCGTGTAGTGCGGCAATGTATATAAGCCATTCACCAGTGTTTCAACAATGTTTAGCCATTTAAACAGCCAGTTTGGTTGCAGATTCATTATCCAATTTGTGCTCATGCTTCTCACTGCACATAGGACATTTTAAGATTTGTGTGAATTGCACGGAGAATTACAAAGCTAAGAACAAGGCCTCTCCACAGAGCACAAAACAATTTGAGAGAAATATAGTGTCAGCACTCTAAATGCGATGGAGGACTCCATGTTCGTACATCACCTATGCGCAGAAATACTGGAAGTAACTAACCTGTCTGCTCTCCATTGTCCAACAAGCAACACCTGTCCACGATTCATAACCAACAGCGGCCATCGTGATATGTGCATCATAACTGGCACTCTGGTGCGACACTACCGATCTCCCTAAAGGCACTTCGCTGTCCAACCTGTACCCTACACAACGTCAAAGCATATTAACACAAGAGAATAATGTCAGTGGAAATCCTGTGGCGTCAAGTTACAGAATAGCCCGTAATCCAGAAATAATTAGCAACTGCTGGAAGAATTAGTGAACTTTATTATGTGTGATCGTGGAACAGGAGAAGGCTTTCGGTGTTGATACCATTGAGCCTCTCACAGTGAATCAGACTGTTGCCAACTTGTTCCACCAAGGTAATGACATACAAATCCACACACTTTGATACCTGGGGGTATGCTGTTATAATCAGCAAAAAGGATGAAAAATCTTTCTGTGGAATGTGAAATCTACAGGTTGAAAAAGAGCTTCCATTCTGCAAAATTCAAATAACTGCCTGATTGCAGCCAAGTATAAAACTTGATTTAAGCCTAACTCTATTCCAAAATTTCTAGATATTAAGGTAATTCGAATGGGTCGATTTAATGGCAAAGGAGGAGTGGTATCTCTAATTGAAAGCGAGATCAGGTATAAGCAACTGCAGTTGAATATCACTTACAATAGATTTAAAAAAGAGTTAGCATATGATGCCGGACATGTATGTTTCTATTGTCTATTGTCAAAGCACAATTTATGAAAGATGTTTATATTTTATTAATAGCATTAAGTAGAAATATTTAATATTGGTCATTTTGGAAATAACTGTGGTAGCAGGGAATGTCTGTACCAAAGTATTATTGGCGGGAGAGACAGCAGATTGATATAATTTTAAAAAGGGCGGGAGAGACCACGTATGGATAAATTTTAAGAAAAGAGCGGTAAAGACCACACATTGATACATTTGGTAATGGTAGCAAGGATTGTCTGCACCAGAAAGCATTGTTGACTGGAGAGACCGCAGTGTTCGTAAGAAGACAGTAGCAAGCGAGATGTGAAGCGAGTCGGTAGCAGGTCTGAAGTGAGGGTTGAGAGGAGTGATGTGCCTGCCAGCCACCAGGTATGATTTACAAGAGATTATAAACAGATGTACAGAGACATCAGCTAACCATTATCATAAGAGGAACTAATATTATTGAATTATTTTTGAGAAACTCAAGACTGCTGCAGGTATGTTTGTGCAATGCTTGGATGTACGATTATTATAAAGAGTAAGTCCCATTTCAACCTTTGTAAAATCTTTTCACTACCAACAGTAAATAAATGAAGAATCGTTTTCAGAATATAATTAATTTTTGCCATCAGTTTTGCATTTTTGATTATAATCCATTCCAAAAACCATCAATGTAAAACTTTGCAAAATTTTATTGTTGTCAAGAAAAAGTGTAACTATGAATTACGTAACTTCAGTCAAATTAAATAAAGAATAATGTCAGCTTTGCTATTAAAGAATAACGTCAGCTTTGGTAATAAATACAGCCACTTCTTATGACAGCCCACCAGCATATAATAGAGTATAGTAAAACAGAGTAAGTATAATCATGTTGCAGTTCAATGTAGCAGTCACATGGTGATCCAGTAACAGTAAAAAAGGTAAGCAACAGCTTTGGGTTATTGCAGGTAACGACTGAGGGCCACGACGACGACACATTCTATGTGTCGTCGAAATAATCAGCAAATCACTTTTAATAAGCAGCATTTAAATTTGTATGTGAAGACTGCACTTATTATTATTGAGAAAGAAAATTAATTTCAAAGGGAAGATTTCATTTGTTATTATTAAGCAAGAGATATAAATCCTAAGGGAAGGTTTCGTAGGTTATTGTAGAAGGGAAGGTTGCATAACAAAATAGATATAGAGGAGACAAGAAGGTTTCAGTGTTACAACACAAAGAGCCTGTTTCAGTACAGTGTAAATATATCATCGTCAATTTATTCATCACTTTACCAACTCATTTATTATATGCTTACATTTGAAAGCTGATTACATGGTGTAGTGTTGCAAAGCTAATTATGCACCTGGTAACCTGCTGAGGTCTGCTGTGGGTAATTTAAACTGTTCAAATGTGATACTAGGTTCCTGAGCTCACTTCTACATGCTGAAGGAAAGTCGTGGTCATCAATGTGACTCCAGGTCTGTCACATTTAAAGTACAATAAAAATATCTGTTCTGGGACACCTACTAAAAACTGCATATAAAAGTAGCTAATTTTTCAATTTTTTGAAGGTTGAAAATTTAACTATTTTATATATAATTCTGAGTAAGCAATCTTGAACTGGCATTTCTATCCTACTAACACAACTTTTATTTCTGGCTCACTTAAAATTATATAGAAAAAATAGCTACATTTTATAATTTTTTAATTTTGTTTTCCTTACATTCCCCTTTCCTAAAAAACTAAATTCCGGAAAATAAGTGAAACGAATTCTTCTATGATTTGTACAAATTTTTTACATTTTTTAAAATAATTTCGGCATAAATCATGATTTTGTAAGAAACTAACGGTATCTGACTCATTTGAGAAATAATATCAGTCTAGAGCTATAAGTGTGTACACTGAAATCACTTGGTATCCATGCAGTGGCGAGTAAGAGTAATAAAATTAAAATTTTTTAATCAAAATAAAAATCCCAAATCATTAAATTCATTATTATTATTTTTTATTTTCTTCAATCCATTGTATCTCAATTTAACCTGTACATCTTAAAAACTAGAAACTCCAGTTAGTTTTTAACTTCAAATATCTGTCAAGTAAACGAATCTTCAACTCTTTAGTAAGTTCCATCCAGATATTTCCCCATATCTACCATTAAAATATACATTTGCAGTATTGTTATACAAAACACTTACATCTAGCTCACTAGTTTTTTAAATAAATTAGGATTGCTTGCATCATTTACGTTCCTGAGTAGGGGTTGCACTTATACAGAAAAATTTTGTATCAGGATTTTATTTTTTATTTTTTCTGTTAAATATTATATATTACATACTGTTGAAGAGATAGCAGAAATGATATACACCTGAATTAAGGTCTTCATTTGATTATGGTTATGAATGTCACAATAATGGTGTCCATATTTTCTTTTCCAAAACATATTTTATTGTAATGAGTAATCAATGCCTTTTATTAGCCTCAATTGAATAAATTTTATGTTTAATGCTTTGTATTAAATTCATAGTTTTGTATTATTCGGTATTGTTGAACAATCAGTCTTTGTAATTTTTGAAGCATATGTTACATATAACAACATACTTCCTAATATCATTCGATTTTTTCTCTATATTGCCACCAACCTTATAAGCATATACAGGGTGAGTCACCTAACATTACCGCTGGATATATTTCGTAAACCACATCAAATACTGACGAATCGATTCCACAGATCGAACGTGAGGAGAGGGGCTAGTGTAATTGGTTAATACAAACCATAAAAAAATGCACAGAAGTATGTTTTTTAACACAAACCTACGTTTTTTTTAAATGGAACCCCGTTAGTTTTGTTAGCACATCTGAACATATAAACAACTACGTAATCAGTGCCGTTTGTTGCACTGTAAAATGTTACTTACATCCGGAGATATTGTAACCTAAAGTTGACGCTTGAGTACCACTCCTCCACTGTTCGATCGTGTGTATCGGAGAGCACCGAATTACGTAGGGATGAAAGGGAACGGTGATGGACCTTAGGTACAGAAGAGACTGGAACAGCACATTACGTCCACATGCTAACACCTTTTTATTGGTCTTTTTCACTGACGCACATGTACATTACCATGAGGGGTGAGGTACACGTACACACGTGGTTTCCGTTTTCAATTACGGAGTGCAATAGAGTGTATCCCGACATGTCAGGCCAACAAATGTTCAATGTGGTGGCCATCATTTGCTGCACACAATTGAAATCTCTGGCGTAATGAATGTCGTAACGCCGCAGTACATCTGGTGTAATGTCGCCGCAGGCTACCACAATAAGTTGTTTCATATCCTCTGGGGTTGTAGGCACATCACGGTACACATTCTCCTTTAACGTACCCCATAGAAAGAAGTCCAGAGGTGTAAGATCAAGAGAACGGGCTGGCCAATTTATGCGTCCTCCACGTCCTATGAAACGCCTGTCGAACATCCTGTCAAGGGTCCACCTAGTGTTAATTGCGGTATGTGCGGTTGCACCATCATGCTGATACCACATACGTCGACGCGTTTCCAGTGGGACATTTTCGAGCAACGTTGGCAGATCATTCTGTAGAAACGCGATGTATGTTGCAGCTGTTTGGGCCCCTGAAATGAAGTGAGGACCAATGAGGTGGTCGCCAATGATTCCACGCCATACATTTACAGTCTACGGTCGCTGTCGCTCTACATGTCTGAGCCAGCGAGGATTGAATTCCACGGACCAGTAATGCATGTTCCGTAGATTCACTGCCCCGTGGTTTGTGAAACCCGCTTCATCGGTAAACAGGTAGAACTGCAACGCATTCTCTGTTAATGCCCATTGACAGAATTGCACTCGATGATTAAAGTCATCACCATGTAATTTCTGATGTAGCGACACATGAAACGGGTGAAAGCGGTGACGATGCAGTATGCGCATGGCACTACTTTGACTCAGTCCATCGGCTCTCTCAGTGTCCCGTGTACTAATGTGTGGGTTCATGGCAACAGCAGCTAACACACCAACTGCACCCGCTTCTCCTGTGACGGGCCTGTTACGGACCCGTTTGCGTGCTACGACCATACCTGTTGCATACAGTTGGCGGTAGATGTTTTGCAATTTGCGGCACGTTAGATACTCTCTGTCCGGGTACCGTTCTGCATACACCCTGCAGCCTTCAGCTGCATTTCGTCGACACTCGCCATAGATGAGTATCATCTCCGCCTTTTCAGAGTTCGAATACACCATGGTCACAGTTCCTACAACACTACACTATCACAGACGTCTGGTAACACGGTGTACTCCAGTTGGTCTGCGTGCGGAGACGAATGCAGAATAACAATAGCAGCAAGCGCTACATGCGGACACTGCAACAGGCTAGACCAAACCACAACAGTGCACTACAGCCACACTCGTAAACACGGTCGTCATCGTAAACATGTCCCTGCAGATGCTGCTCGCCGACCGTGACCCGTGTTTGTTACAACACGCAACTGAACGTCGGAGGTTTCAAGCATCAACTTTAGGTTACAATATCTCCGGATGTAATTAACATTTTACAGTGCAACAAACGGCATTGATTACGTATTTGTTTATATGTTCAGATGTGCTAACAAAACTAACGTGATTCCATTCAAAAAACGTAGGTTTGTGTTAAAAAACATACTTCCGTGCATTTTTGTATGGTTTGTATTAAACAATTACACTAGCCCCTCTCCTCACGTTCGGTCTGTGGAATCGGTTCGTCAGTATTTGATGTGGTTTACGAAGTATATCCAGCGGTAACGTTAGGTGACTCACCCTGTACTTTTCCATTATTTTCTCGTTACTTTCATATTTAATTTTTCTTGTGGAATATTATATTCATTATCTGTTGGATAGTCACTAGCATCAAATTTATCAATCACTGATTCATGTCTTTGTAGAAATCTTCATTCTGTATGTTCTACATATAACTGCCCATTTCTCCGCGACAAAGCTTAACATTTTCACTGCGCTATGGTTTCATAAGTCTATTTGAAATTCACACTCAGTTTTTTGGATAAATCATGTATACACATATCAGCATAGACTGGGTTGTTGAAGACGGATAGCAACAACATTTTCATTAAATATTGTTCTTCCTGTGAAGGTTGGCTACTCCACAAGTCTTTAACGCTTATCTGTGTGTGACACAAATTTTATATGCACTCTGTTCGTTATATTCCCCATTGTCTTCCCAAACATCAGTTTTTGGAAACCTTCTTGAAAAGCGATCTTCCCTTTCATTCTAATTTGTGTGTTCTATATACACTCCTGGAAATTGAAATAAGAACACCGTGAATTCATTGTCCCAGGAAGGGGAAACTTTATTGACACATTCTTGGGGTCAGATACATCACATGATCACACTGACAGAACCACAGGCACATAGACACAGGCAACAGAGCATGCACAATGTCGGCACTAGTACAGTGTATATCCACCTTTCGCAGCAATGCAGGCTGCTATTCTCCCATGGAGACGATCGTAGAGATGCTGGATGTAGTCCTGTGGAACGGCTTGCCATGCCATTTCCACCTGGCGCCTCAGTTGGACCAGCGTTCGTGCTGGACGTGCAGACCGCGTGAGACGACGCTTCATCCAGTCCCAAACATGCTCAATGGGGGACAGATCCGGAGATCTTGCTGGCCAGGGTAGTTGACTTACACCTTCTAGAGCACGTTGGGTGGCACGGGATACATGCGGACGTGCATTGTCCTGTTGGAACAGCAAGTTCCCTTGCCGGTCTAGGAATGGTAGAACGATGGGTTCGATGACGGTTTGGATGTACCGTGCACTATTCAGTGTCCCCTCGACGATCACCAGTGGTGTACGGCCAGTGTAGGTGATCGCTCCCCACACCATGATGCCGGGTATGGCCCTGTGTGCCTCGGTCGTATGCAGTCCTGATTGTGGCGCTCACCTGCACGGCGCCAAACACGCATACGACCATCATTGGCACCAAGGCAGAAGCGACTCTCATCGCTGAAGACGACACGTCTCCATTCGTCCCTCCATTCACGCCTGTCGCGACACCACTGGAGGCGGGCTGCACGATGTTGGGGCGTGAGCGGAAGACGGCCTAACGGTGTGCGGGACCGTAGCCCAGCTTCATGGAGACGGTTGCGAATGGTCCTCGCCGATACTCCAGGAGCAACAGTGTCCCTAATTTGCTGGGAAGTGGCGGTGCGGTCCCCTACGGCACTGCGTAGGATCCTACGGTCTTGGCGTGCATCCGTGCGTCGCTGCGGTCCGGTCCCAGGTCGACGGGCACGTGCACCTTCCGCCGACCACTGGCGACAACATCGATGTACTGTGGAGACCTCACGCCCCACGTGTTGAGCAATTCGGCGGTACGTCCACCCGGCCTCCCGCATGCCCACTATACGCCCTCGCTCAAAGTCCGTCAACTGCACATACGGTTCACGTCCACGCTGTTGCGGCATGCTACCAGTGTTAAAGACTGCGATGGAGCTCCGTATGCCACGGCAAACTGGCTGACACTGACGGCGGCGGTGCACAAATGCTGCGCAGCTGGCGCCATTCGACGGCCAACACCGCGGTTCCTGGTGTGTCCGCTGTGCCGTGCGTGTGATCATTGCTTGTACAGCCCTCTCGCAGTGCCCGGAGCAAGTATAGTGGGTCTGACACACCGGTGTCAATGTGTTCTTTTTTCCATTTCCAGGAGTGTATTTTCTTAACCAATCATATTCTT
The DNA here is from genome assembly GCF_023864275.1 of Schistocerca cancellata. Classification (NCBI taxonomy): domain Eukaryota; kingdom Metazoa; phylum Arthropoda; class Insecta; order Orthoptera; family Acrididae; genus Schistocerca; species Schistocerca cancellata. The sequence goes on from NC_064631.1 coordinate 219,002,189, forward strand.
TAAATATTAAGGTTCTATTTATTTTTGTTATCTACATTGCTAGAGGCAGATACTGTATAAGACTTCTATAGTGAACCACATAATTATATTTTTGTCCAAAGTAGTCAACGACTTATTTTCCTTAATTCAATACACAATTTTGTTTTCAGAGGTAAATAGTACAATTGTATGCAAATCATACAGTTCTCAAGGATACTCTAGATCTACTTCAAATATGTACATAATTCCAGATTCTGGATTATCCTATTGAAATCTAGCATATGGTAAATATTGACTCATAGCATAACCATACTGACTGATTATATCTAAGTATGCAAAATGGTTTGACATCTTTTTTTTACATTGTAATCTTTCATACATTTGTTATTTGCCTTCACATATCTTTTACAAGATTCGAATATGCCACGTCTTATTCATTATCTGCCATTAGAATTATATCATAATCATGTAATAATTCTAGTTTATTGTCAGCCATTTTTAGCATTTTATCCCAACATAAGCATAAAATACCAAGATGGATCCAAATTACATGCTTTTATAACATTTTTCTAAAATTTTCAGACACAGCAGCCAATAACAGAATGTCTGTTTTAACACATATATCATGCTATTCACAAAGATTTTTTATATTAATTTTCTTCAAACTAATTTTAAATGTTAATAAGGTGCATCAATTATTTCACAGTCATTTAGTTTACTGTAATGTTTCTGAAAATTGTGTTGCTTCAGGTTTCTTCCAAGAATCCATGTAATGTTATGGACTGGCACCATTCTGAACACTAGGTTCAATAAATATTCCACGAAAAATTTCATAACGTTTCTCATCTCCACCTCATTCTTCCCCAAAGTTAATAAAAGTTTGTCAAAACATCAAACCGTAAAACTTAATGTCTTAATAAATCACATCTTCAAATTTTCTGTAGTTGTGTCAAATCTAATATAATTTTCATTATTGTGCATCAAATCCACTGCTGCTTTTTGCCACAACTGAGCTCTTTAATCAACAAGTGACTGACATCCTGAGAGATTGTGTATATATATTTAGCAAAAAATTACGATTCGTCAGTTGTAAACAACATGTATTATACCGTGAAACTATATATTTTCATGTTAAATTATCACAGCGACAAAACCCTTTTATTTTTTTTTTGTTTACTGCTATCTACAAATGAGGATATTTTAGATCTTGGATACCCTGACTGTTCATCAGGTATTAATCGTTTCCTTTCTTCAATTTCAGAATAGATCCTTCCAACTTCTTCAACCTCTTTTTTCATACATTCAAGGAATTTTTTACAACACTTTGATATTCATTATATGACTGGATTCTTATAGTGTCCATTGATGTGTTTTATATACCAACAAAAACCACTTGGTTCATGTTCTTAATATTTCTTATTACAAGATTCGTCATTTAATTTTAACTTAATTAGATTTACGTTTTTGTTGCTAAGTTTATACCTGATTTTTTATTATTCCTTGTACAAATCGCTATGAAAATCCTATTCAATATAGACAGGATATATTTGAATTAATGTAAATATTTTATCACTTTTAGATTTCGTTGTCAATAATTTTTAATAGCCAACTTTCAAAATCTGCATAAATAACGAATAGAACTTTCTGTTCAGGTTGATACTTTTTAAAACTTAAATGTGAACTTTGTCCTGATTATTTTAAATGAATTGGTTTGTTAACTATGTGATTTATTGTGTGACTACCCAATTTTTCCTTGCTGTTGAAGAGGAGTAAATACACACCACAAATAAATTTTACTATTTAATATTTTGTAATTTGACTCGAAAAACCTAGATAATTTTTTAACACAACAATAGTGTGAAACACTGTCATTCATAAAATAAGGATGATATTACGTATTTCTCTCTTCTACACTTTGTTATCTTTAATGGATACACTTGATATTTTACATCAATTGAATAAACGTTAGCAGATACACTAATTTTAGGCTAAATTTTTGGAATGCTACCAAGCCAACAGGTAATCGAAATTTTCTAGTTTCTGATCAATATCAAGACAAACTTTTTTGTGGTTTGTGACACTATCCACATTTTTTACTACAGGATACGATGCAGATCCTATAGCTCATAGAATACATTTTTGATCATATTTCGCATTAATAAAGGTTTCCCTGTCTTTTGTTTTCTCTGGTAATTCGATGTAAAAAGAATTTCTTAATGAAACATATCTATCAGTTCCAAGTTATGCACCAATATTTGTATTCAATGTCCAGGCAGAACAACAAGCTGGAAAATTCGGTTGTTTGATAAAATATTTTGTTTCCAATCCTTAAATTTTTATCTATATCTTTTCTGTAGTGGTCCCATAAATTTGAGTTTGATGCCCAAACTCTATAATTTTGTTAATGGTCTGCATTCTGTACTCACAAAGAAGTTAAAAATTTACTTTCAGCCTGTGATGTACATTCAGATAATCTTCAATTATCTTCCTAACTTTTGGTTTTGATGCATTCAAGGGTAGTCGCCCCTGAAGAGTCTGCATTTTTAGCATTATCTTCTCCCTCATAGTGCAAGTAAAAAGTCATGTGACTAGCGCCTCCTATTGGGTAGACCATTCACTGGGTGCAAGTCCTTCGATCTGACAGCACTTCGGTGACTTTCGCGTTTGATGGGGATGAAATGATGATGATTAGGACAACACAACACCTAGTCCCTGAGCGGAGAAAATCTCGACCCAAACGGGAATCAAACCTGGGCCCTTAGGATTGACATTCTGTCTCACTGACCACTCAGCTACGGGGGGCGGACATAGTGCAACTGATCTATAAAGGAGATACCTCAAAATCCTTACACACAGTTAGGGTCATTAGTCAAGGAATTTTTAAAAAATTCCATTAAATACTTATTATATCTTGGTACCAACAACAATATTTCTAATAGTATAAAACATGGAACCCTATTTCACTGTGGTACCATTTTCCTTGGAACCACTGACTGCACAGCTTGGAAAAAGAATCAGAGTACAGACACATAAGTGTTTTATGCCTCCAGTTTCCTTCCCTGACGCTGATCTGTGAAAAGGACAAGTAATTTATTTTACTTCAACAACAATATTTAAAAATGAAGCTCAAATATCAAGGACATCATCATCATGTTATAAATTTTTCAGGAAACAATAGGCGAGGGAGGTAGAGCAGATCATTCTAAATGTCTATGTCAATTTTTATGAGTTTAACTTCATTCCTTTAGGAGAAAAGTGTACCTGAATGATGAAAATTCAAGTTTTCAGTATATCACAAAAGAATGTTTACAGATTTGTTAACTTACCAGTATGTTCGTTTACAACATTCCAGCTGCATACTCCTGTTGCCCTCCTGTTTCCTTACCCTCCATACTCTTTCTCTTCTTTCTTTTCTTTAGCCTTGGCTCCTAGGTAGCAACTTCTGCAGCTGTTTCTGCTTCAGTTACCCACTGCTTATCGATAGCAGCTAGAGCTGAACCTGTATCTTTCCCGTCTAGATATTCAATTTCTTCATAACATTGATCCTTGAAATTGCACCATCATTGAATGTTATTATTGCATCCATTACACCAATCTTCAGCACTGTCAGCTCAACAAATATAGGTTTGAGTATTCTTTCCCATATACAGCTGTTGGAGCTTCCATTTGCATTCTGAGAGAGACCATGCACACATTTCCCAAGCAGATTTTTATTTGCCAGATCCCTATTATATAGGCCTAGTAGCCTCCATTACAGCAAGTGATAAGGAACGCTTGTGGGTATATTGTACACCTGTAGCATTGCTCAACCAGTACTTGCACCACGAATCTTTCCCTTTCGGACGCAACCATGCTATGGGGTTTCATCTGTTGACACTCTGTGAAACCATGTAGCCCAAACAGCTCATCTCATGTTCTCCAAACCTCCTACATTTCTCCTTATTGCTAGTCCCTAATATTGAGTCAAATAATCAATTTCACTTTTTGTAAGGCGACCTGGACCACCTATGTGTTTTTCATCTGACAGTTTTTGCCACTGAAGCTTTTACGTAATTTTGTCAGTCAAACTCCCATTGTTTTTTGCACATACCCTACACAATTAAGTTTTTCTATCAGAATGTCCCCATATGGTCTGTCGTTAACAATAGCAGTGTATCCTCTACAGTGTTCACCCACAAGGTAGCCTATACATCTCACACCACAACTGATCTCTGATCTTCTAAAAATGTTTAGAACTCCCTGCGTTTCTATTTTTTGCACTTGGGCCATCAAAGTTCTTTACACAAACATGGGTGCCAATAAATTTACTTAAACAACAAGTCAGTGCTTTGTTAGACATTCATAGTTAAGAATATTACCAGTTTCAATAAATGTGGCAGTCACAACCCTATTTAGATAACTATGTTCTCTCTTCTGCCAAGATCCATCAAATGCTACTACAATGTCTGTATTCTCAGACAAGGCTACTGCTTCTTCTCTGATCTTTTCATTGAATGTTAACATACACCACATAAAGCATTATGTATTAATTTATTGTATCTGTCAAACATCAGTGGAGGTGAAGGCAAACCCTTCACTGCGCAGAAAGTCGGGGCGGCTCTCATTCCGCTTCCAAAATATCGCATTGCATAACCAAGCTTAATATTTACACTGTAATGTCAACTGTCAGTTACTGGCGATGTCATAATATCACTGTGCATCTTACACGAGTCTAGGCAATCACTAACCGACTTGAAAGACCCTTCCTTGCTGAAATGTCCTCAGAAACGTCAATACTATCTTTACAATTGCAGTACTTAGATTTCACAGTACTCTCCAAAAGTCTTGACAGCATATTTAGGTTCACAATAACATTTCCGTCGTTATTACTGCCCACAATACTAGGCTTATTCTTATTACATCCAGAAAGTGAAAGTTTACATCTACAAGCACTGCCAGTAGACATAGCTTCTTCAGCCAACTTTTGAAGCAACTGATCTCAGATCTTTGTTTACATTCGAATCATAGCCTTCTAGACATGCCTGTACTTTTGTTCCAGGATTCAGTGCCTTCTAGAATATACCTGTGTTAACGACCAATAACTAACGACAGAAAAAACTGAAGAACAAAATAATGCATCACGTATTCTGATGTACTTTAAACTGGCAGATGGGTGTGGCCCCAGTGCAACATTATGCTCAACCTCGATTTTAGAATGAACAGAAAATGATAATGTCCATACACTATACATTTTTGAAATCAGCATGAAATCTTCTTTTATATAGATCAAGAAAATCTTTTTCAAATTTTTGTTTATTTTCACGAGCATGTCCCCTTCAAGAAGTTTGGGTCAAGCCACTTAAGAATGTTCTCGAAATTTACAGTTTGTAGTATGCCTGTAAAAGCTTAAAGGACCACATATTGTTTAATTGTTCCTCTATGTTTTTAATCATTCGAAAACACATTGGTAATAATTGGAAATATTTCACTCAATGGTTCCTCTTCCTTAATCTTTAACATTTCGTCATAAATTTCAGTTGCAGAATAAGGTAATTTTTCAAAAAACTTCTACCAATGTGTTCCTGATGTCAGTAAATAAATTTAATAAGGTGACCCCTTTTTTAATTTACTACTTGCAAGTTAGTTCTTCCACAATAATCATGAGGTTGAGCAATTGTGAACTGATCCATTTCAGTATCTTATTTCATAAAAATTAAATTTAGTATATTAAAATAAAACAAACTGGGGGTTGAACACAAAGTGTGATCTTTAATACTAGTGGTAGCTGATGCTTTCTTATCAAGCAATATATTTCTTTCTTGTATTATCAGATTCAGTTTCTTGTTCCTGTTTTTTCATCAGCAAGAATATCTTTGAATATTCTTCACTTGGAAATCGTTTCACGTGATTGACACAATAATATACAGAAATGTTTCTCCACACACAAGGAATAAGTTTACAATTGTGTCCATTAGTATGAAATTCCTTTACACACTGTCTACACATTGTCTTGTAACAATCTTTGTGTATTTCTGCGAAGTAATATACCCAATTGACCTCTCAGTTTTGCAATATTTACACATTTTGAATTTGATCCAACTTGACACTTCCATTTTGCTAGAAAAAAATTAATAAAAATTGGAAACTTTGTATGCTTTGGCTTTGTAATGTATCTTTTAACGTATTTACCACCCCAGGCACTGATGCTGATGATTTACTGCAATCAGTACCAAATAAAGATTAATAAGCTGTACCAGCTCTGAATACATTTTTTGTAAATTTGTTATATTCATAGAATGTGTTATTCTTGAAAAAATATAAAATCCATTTAATGTACCTAAACACAGAATTTATTCCTGAAGGTAATCGAGAAATTTCTCCATTAATAATTGCTCATACTCTTATAATTAAAACTGCATTCATCCAATTCTATGCACAAAAAGAATCAAATGTTCTACCGCCATTTGTGCTGACTAGATCATTTAATTTAAAATTACAATGTAATCCTATGCCAGATAGCGATTTTGGAAAGAAATGTAAAATTTTTCGTATGCACTATATTGTCAAGAAATGACAACTTCAGTATTTGGTCTTTGATATACTCCATCTATTTCTTGTAAATTTTTTAGTAAAGAATTGTGATGTCATATTATTACCTAAACAATTTTTAAAAAATACGTATAAACTTCCAAAAAAATTCAACTTCCAAGTATTTTTAGTAACAGCTTCAGAGGCATTTGGAGTATCTTTTCCATATAGTAATCTTCCAACTTTAAATAAATATGTACTTCAGTTCTTTTAAAAATGTTGCTTGAGTCCTTTTCATGTCGTCTGATTGTACTTGGTTGAACACTTTCGAATTCTCCAGATTTTACTCGGATTTATTCATTCAGTTTTCTTATTTCCAACAACATCAACATAAAATATTATTTAACTTATAATTATCTACAAGTTAAGTACAAATATACAAAAATAGCTGCAAATGACTTTGCAAAAATTTTGTATTGCCTCGAAACTGTAATATTTAGGTAGTTGTCTTGATACATTCTACCAAATGAATGAAGAACTGATTTTGTATTCAGAAAGAAATGATTACTCTGCAGTGGAGTGTGCACTAATATGAAACTTCTTTGCATTTTAAAACTGAGGGTCAGACCGAGACTCGAACTCAGGACCTTTGCCTTTTGCAGGCAAGTGCTTAACCAACTGAGCTACCAAAGCCCAACTAGTGACACGTTCTTACAGCTTTAATTATGCCAGTACCTCATCTCCTTCCTTCCAAACTTCACAGATGCTCTCATACAAGTCTTGCAGAACCAGCAATCCTAGAAGAAAGGTTCTTGCACAGACATGGTGTAGCCACAGCTTGAGGGATGTTTCCAGAATGAAATTTTCACTCTGCTGCTTTGCCATGTCTGTGCAATATCCTTTGTTCCACGAGTGCTAGTTCTGCAAGTCTTGCAGGAGGGCTATCATGAAGTTTGGAAGGTAAGAGACAAAGGTACTAGTAGAATTAAAGCTGTCAAGACAGCTTGTGAGTCATGCTTCAGTAGCTCAGTCCGTAGAGCACTTGCCTGCAAAAGCCAAAGGTCCCAAGTTCGAGTATAGGTCTGGCCCACACTTTTAATCTGCCATGAAGTTTCAGCTTTTGCATTATTTGTTTTATCCATGGTGTGCCAGCATGATCACAAGTATCCAAATCCACTATTCCACATTTGATATTTTTTGGTTTGTCTGATAATTTATCAGTCATAAAGATGCCACAAATGTGTTTAATTTTCAATTTTTTAGCAAGTATCTCTACATAAAAATTACTTAATACAACAGGATACATTCCAATTATTTTTTGGAATTTCATATTTTTAAACCTGGACCTTTTTACATTAGTTGACTCTGTCTTTTTTTCTACCAATTCTTTATCCCCTTCCTTTTTGTTTATAACTGCATTTGCAACATCAGACCAACCAATAGTAGCCAAATATGATAAATTTCTGAAAGGGCTGGAAGAAGTCCTCCTTTGTGTTACATTAATTGAGAGTGTTATGTCTTTATTGTCAGATATTCAATAATGTTTTTATATAACAAGTATGCCTAAACATGAGTAAACTTGTTTTTATTTCTCTTTCTCTTTTGAGAATCAGTTAAAAAATTGGCAGTACTATGCAGCTGTTCATTATTATGTTTAATTTAAATGCTTTTGTTTTAGTCTTATCCACTAGCAATTTGTAACCCACACTACAATTATCCATTTAATAAATAAAAAATTTTATGAGAATGAATGTTTTTATAGTCCCCATCCAATTTCACCATCATCTAAACCAGTGAAAGCTGAAGCAGTCATGGCTGCACCCATTCCTAATTTCCTCTTTCCATACACTATACTTCTGATCATTCTTATAGCTATTTTTTCACCAAGTGATGCATATTAAGGATACATTCGCTCTTTTTTAGCTATCTGAAGTTCTCTGTCAGCTTGATGTCTAGACTATAAATTAAAATTTTCTCTGTATGGAGTATCATGTCTTTTGTGGGTGCTATGTAAGGCATTTATATCATTTTCACCACATGCGAGTCTTTCATCTAGTATAGTGGATGTTCCACAGCACAAATATCATGGGAGATGCAGTGGCAAAATATTTAAAACCCAATTAACTATTTCTTTTCCAAGTTTATACATTTCCAAAATGTGTGTGGCAAGTTATTCAAAAATCTAATGAGATACACCACACTTCTTGGATTATTGATAATGAAATTACTAAAACTATTTTCTAACATTTGTGTTATTCTTGCTTTTCTGTTGTGATGATTTTTATTTCTAGCTAAACCTTCTAAATTAATTACTGCTAACTTATTGGTTAATTCATCCACATCATTCATCAAAACACACTCAGCTAGCTTTTCTGTATATTTTTCACTAAGCCTTCACTGAAACTTGATTCTAAATCAGGTTTTCATTTTGAGAAATAGACATCAAAAATTTCTTTTATCACATTTGTATATTTTTATTTGTACCTGGTTTTATTTTACTTGGATTATTAACAGAATACAATGTTCCAGAATGGTATAATATATCTGCATAGTTTTATAAATCAATAACAAATATTTTGTGTTTAAATCAGTTATCGTAATTTGTTTTTTAGTTCAAATATTCGATGTCCATTTTGACCTTCATATTCTTTTTCACCAATTTTTGATTTATATCTTTTGAATTCACCTGCCAAGTAACCAACAAATTTAAATATACCAACAGGTTTGAAGGTTAATATGGTTTAACATACCTTAATTTATATTTTTTGACATTACTCTCCCAATTCTGTTCTTTCTTACTTTTTTCCTTCGTCAGTATTAAGCACAGCATATATTGTTGATTCGCTTAATATGTAACCAAACTGTGGACTTTCATACTCTTATTTTTTCTGATTCACTTAACATAATCTTACATAGCAGGGTTATCATCAGACCACTCATAATGTGGACATCAGCATTTGATAAATTTCAGTAATTTGCAAGCATTTTTTTCCAGTTCCTCTATTTTCCTTGATAGCTTTCAGAAAATTATCACCTTATCCTTCAGTTCCTCAACCTAAATGCTTGATTGCATCAATAACAGGCTGAGCTACTTTTAAATATTTTTCGTTTTCTGTTCTTGGTTGTTGTCTCCAAAGCTTAAATCCTTTTTTCAATTTGAAATGTCCCCTTTGAACAATTTATACAAGACTGTGATTAAACTGACACACAATATTTTTAGCGCAACGCAATCTGACTTTCAAAAATCCCTACAAAAGAATGGCCCTGACTAACATTAAACTATACCTTTCACAAATCACTTACCTCACCAAAAATCTTCGTTACTCGAACTACTGCAATACAGTGAGCGCCACTACTGCCAGCTAAATAAAAGATTCAAACTACGGAAGGCACTAACTACTGATAGGCATAGTTAGCAAATGAAAGATTTTAATAGAGAACAAACAATGTTTTTACCTTAATAGTGTTGAAAAAGCATAATATACATAGCAGTTCATAATATCCATTCTGTACTCAAAAATTCGCCATCTCATTTCCCACATCCACCACTGCTGGCGGCTCACCTCCAACTGCGCGACGCTACGCGCTGTTCACATCCAGCTGCCGCTGCCCAACACTACAATGGCAGACAACAATGCAAACTAGCCACAGACTGCACACGGCACAGCCAGTGATTTTCATATAGAGCGCTACGTAACGTTGCCAGTAAGAAAACATAAACAGCCTACTTACATAGCCCCCATGCTCCCCACAAAAAATTTTACAAATTGTTTTAGGCAGTGGCCAATAATGATTTGAAAAAAATTTTCATAATTACAATAACAAAGAAATCAAATGCACACACTTATTGATACAATGTTGGTCAAAAGCTAAAATTTTCTCACAGTCCATAAAGACAGTCCAGATTGTTCATCACAGTAAAATTTCAGTGTTTTTTTTTTTTTCAAAGTCTGAGCAGTAAAAGACAATGCACATGGAAGTAGTGGATTTCCATGCAGTCTTGAAGAAGTAGTGTTGTCCTTCCAACTGAAAGACAGTGCTGGCTCTTGACATGCTGACAGGTAATGGGCCACGACAGAGCAAACCCACAGCAGAGTCATTCGACGTTTTGAAGAAGATTGGTAGGTCATTTCCCACATCCACCACTGCTGGCGGCTCACCTCCAACTGCGCAACGCTACGCGCTGTTCACATCCAGCTGCCGCTGCCCAACACTACAATGGCAGACAACAATGCAAACTAGCCACAGACTGCACACAGCACAGCCAGTGATTTTCATATAGAGCGCTACGTAACGTTGCCAATAAGAAAACATAAACAGCCTACTTACAAATTGTTCAAATTTTCTTCTATGCCATTTAGCTTTTTTAGCAACCTCTGGATCATACACATTCTGTTGCTAAGTTCTTTCAGACAATCATGTATTTTACTATAAACAACAACCATTATGAAATTATTTTTTACATTTAACGTTTAAATGTTATTAAAGAAATTTAATATAACATCCGTATTTAGAGTCATTGAGCTTCCTAGTCATATCTGTTGCAAAAAATCCCAGCTGATCCTCATTCCTGCATATACAACAACATTCTTTAAAATCACGAAACTTTAAATCACCACCAACAAACTTATAGTAAATATAATTTAAATTTGTATCATGTTGTCTATATATACTGAAAAAATTAAGTTTTCTCGTACTTATAGTTTTGATATTTTTGAAAATGACTGAATACTGGTCTGGCAATTGAATATTTTACATACATCTCATTTGTATAGCAAATCTCTTAACGAGTACTGGAACACCAAGCATTTAAATTTTAACTGTAGTTCCATTGAACTCTTGTTCCTTTACTTCATTTAACTATTATCATCCACTGCTTTGGTTAGAAAATAACTTTATCTGAAACAGCTACTCTTAGGCACACAGCTCAAGAGGTACACAACAGTACCACTGGAAGCTGACAGTTGCCACCACACAGGTACAATCATTCGCTTAGCAGGTTCCCAGTTCCAAACATCAGCCCCAAATGGCGCTCACCAGCGGCCTACCTTTGTGCTTCTGCACAGTGACCATCAGTGCCAGGCAACAGAAAGTGCTGTCAACCAGTGATTACTTTGTTACCGTTTCGTACTGGTGCAGATGGAGATCCTTCCACTGACATGCACAAAAGACGATGTTCTGGAAACAGTCTTTCAGTTGAGTTCCTGGAGTGTCAATATGTACTTCCTGCAGCCAGCCGGAGTTGCCTAGCAGTGCTAGGTGCTACAGTCTGGAACCACACGACCGCTACGGTCGCAGGTTCGAATCCTGCCTCGGGCATGGATGTGTGTGATGTCCTTAGGTTAGTTAGGTTTAAGTAGTTCTAAGTTATAGGGGACTTACGACCAAAGTAGTTAAGTCCCATAGTGCTCAGAGCCATTTGAACCGTTTTTGTAGTCCCTGCAGTTAGCCTAATAAGGAGGGTACTTACATTTCCTGCAATTGCGCTATGGAGCACATTTCCACGAACTCCATACAGAAGACTACATTCTGGGTTATCAGTTACTGAGTATGCAGAATTACGACAGTCAAGCGTGTGTTTGACTAATTATTCTCAGTCATGACGATTACCTGTAAATCATAGACAATGGAGGGACAGCAAAATAATTTAGTATTACTTTATTAGGTGTGGTACAGTAGTAGGCCAGGGCAAGTTGTAAAACAGATAGCTGTCTTATCTCAAGGTCATGTAAATGTCTCTCAGGCGACTGCATAGTTCAGGGTGTAATATATGTGTTATGTGTTCACCCATGCCTCTCAGTCATCCGTGTGACATGAAACTGAAGGTCACATATACACTGAGCACATTCTGGAACATAATGATATAGGATTTCCCTCCTCCGTCCCATATCCTCTCCCTCTTTTATTTCTAGTTCAATAGGATGACTTAAATTCTCTCCTTCCCCTGCCCCCTTTTATAACTATAGCTGTTGTAATAGTCTTGTCATTCGAGATCTGCGCACTATTGTCAGAGGATCATCCTCACAAAGTGCGAGCAGAAATTAGCCATCACATCCACACAGAATATAAAGAATAACAATACTGTCACATTCGGAAGTAATAAAAATTCTAAATTTTTTTCTCTCAAATACTTATGATTTTTATTTTATCACAAATGGGTTTTCAGTTACTATTATTTTATGTTGTTTTACTTAATTCTTTTTCCAACAGTACTATGACACCCATGGTGTAACAGTAGCTGGAACTTTGGACCGCAACGTACAGGGGTACGGTTTCTTTTATCTAAATCACCATAGCAGCAACATCCCAAAGTCGCGCACCTGATTTATTAGATCTGCCATTAGAGAACCCTGTACAGCAGCAGCGGCAGAAACATAGTGACGGGTAACATGATACAACTGTTCCTGGACTCTGAATTACTGTTATCACCATCATTGGCACTGCCTTTGACTTTGACATCGGCCATTAGAGTGGTAGGATACGAACGTACAGGCTCTCCCAGTAAAGTGGTTTAAGACCGTCGCATTGAAAGGAGATTACATTGAAAAACAGGGTTCTGTAGCCAAAAGAGTGGGGAATAATACGGTACATTGGAATCCTGAACAGAACCGACCTGCTTTCAGAAAAGAAAATGTGTTGCATTACTTACTGAACGCCCTTCATATTACTACCTTGCACATACGTTTATTATGATGAGGGACTGCGGATTTTTGCCGGCAGCCATTGGTTCCACGCTTATGGAATATTTGGGTATTAATGTGCTGTTTTAATTAATATTGTGTTTATACTGGTTGCTGGTGAGGAGAAAAGTTAGTTATTAGTATTTTATTAATGATCTCATTCACAACCAGCCATATCACAGTCGCTCAAGAAAGTTATAATTAAGCTTTACTTATTTAATCAGAATCGGACGATGACTCTCCTTGACCGCAGTCTCGATGATTCGAAGGGATCTGTAATCCTGTGTAAATAAAATGTCTTGGTTTTATTACGTTGCGTAGTCAATCGGGAAACCTCAGATCAAGCGGTAAGTTTGCTTTGATAGAGTTAAATTATCTGGTGAAATAATGGAGCTTTTGGATCTAATAATTGCAGGTTCATTTCCAATTCATCGGAAGTTCCCTTGTGATTACCAACGAAACGACACCTCCATGCAAATTTCCAATTAGAGAATACATATATAATGAAATTCCTTACACACCTTTGATGTAAATGCTCAGTATATATTTTCTTGAGTAGCGTACAATACATTTTCAATTTCTTTCTTCCAGTAATCTCGATAGCAAAATTACAATTATTCAATGAGGCTATTCGGCACGGAGAAGATCCTAGAAGTCCTCTCAATACACCTGAGAGAATATTACAAAGAGTAATTATACGCTCAGGGAATAGAAATAGTACTGTACTACTTTGCGCATCGATTATGCGTGTATATAGATGGTCAAGTAGGAAAAGTAATTCACTCATAGAATTGTGCAGGGATAATTAGTAGAATATAAAGAGATGTTACACTGTCCACTAAAAAAAAAAAAAAAAAAAAAAAAAAAAACTGATTTTTCACTGCAGTCCAAGTATAGACATTAGGACAGTCTTGGAAAGCAATTGTATTCCTAAAGAACATATTTAGATCACACAGTACACTATCAGCCTACTGAAGGAAATGAGTTAACACAGTGTCCACGTGGGGAAGGGAGAAGCATACTCTATTCTAGTCGAAACATGATATCATGCAGACAACATATTACGCACAATATAATTAAGCACTTCTTTTATCTCTGCTCTGGAGAACTGTAAATCTACCTCCGTCTATATTCTCACCATAACAACATTACAAAGATGTATTTGGTGTGACGATAACAGATATTGTTAAGGTAAACACAGAGGCATATAAACTATCATTTTAATTGGCCTGTGAGTGAGGGTTGAAAGAAAGGGAAGTTCATATTTCTTTTATGAATTACAATGCCTGGCAGGATATGTGTTCAGATGCTGACTTTTTTCACCATAGAAAGGATGCAACACTAGTAGATTGTAGTGACACACACAATATCTAAACATACATCTTGTTACTTCATAGGTCTTAAGGAAAACACATCATAAAATACTTCTGTTACTCCATAGTTCTTAGGAATATGACTCAAAAGATCGAAAAGATTTAAGCAGACCCGTATTAAAGAAATTAATAGAACTTCAGCAAAGAAAACTGATACCTACCAGTCTACAGCACGATAGAAACATATAGAAAGAAACATCTTGTAAATCATTACATCTATGTGATATGAAAAATACATAGTGCAAACTTGTATCGCTTTAACAATCTGTTTCTATTTATAGACATATGGTTAAAACTGTAAACAGACAGAATAGTTAATAATTCTTTGTCTTCTAAACCTTACAACATTTGCATGTTTGTATCACCCCAGTAGACAAATTGCTGAATGACAATAGCACTTCAAATATGCTTTATACTCGAAATCTTTAATAGGGAATAGTTCATATCTGCTAGATACATTGGTTCTTTCTAAGTATTATCTGCTTCAATGTGTCTTGCATCACATCACCAAGGTCCTGCAATGAGAAAAATATGTTTTCCAGCTTTAATACAGTACACGTATATAATATCTATGTCATCTTTGTTTAAGAAAAATTGATAATTAATAGGATTGTAATTAAAACTGTAAGGATACATGGAATTTCTCCACCCCAGTAGATAAACTGAATGAGGACGATATTACCACATACACACATCAAAAAAAGTTTTGCATCGTCTCGGTTCTTAGAGTTACGGATCCTGTACAGAAAATTTTAATAGAGATCAACATGAACATCGTTTCCGCCCTTTTTATTGATCATGAAAACCACATATTGCATGTTATACCACCATACAGTGAGACCTTCGGAGGTGGTGATCCAGATTGCTGTACACAGGTACCTCTAATACCCAGTTGCACGTCCTCTTGCATTGATGCATGCCTGTACTCTTAGTGGCATACTATCCACAAGTTCATCAAGCCACTGTTGGTCCAAATTGTTCCACTCCTCAACGGCGATTTGGCGTGGATCCCTCAGAGTGATTGGTGGGTCACATCGTCCATGAGCAGCCCTTTTCAATCTATCCCAGGCATGTCTGATAGAGTTCACGTCTGGAGAACATGCTGGCCACTCTCATCCAGCGATGTTGTTAGTCTGAAGGAAGTCATTCGCAAGATGTGCTCGATGGGGGCGCGAATTGACGTTCATGAAGACGATGGCCTCGCCAATATGAAACGTCCCCTTAGAACAATTTATACAAGACTGTGCTTAACCTGACACACAATATTTTTAGCGCAACGCAGTCTGACTTTCAAAAATCCCTACAAAAGAATGGCCCTGACTCACATTAAACTATACCTTTCACAAATCACTTACCTCACAAAAATCTTCATTACTCGAACTACTGCAATACAGCGAGCGCCACTACTGCCAGTTAAATAAAAGATTCAAACTACGGAAGGCACTAACTACTGATAGGGATAGTTAGCAAATGAAAGATTTTAATAGAGAACAAACAATGTATTTACCTTAATAGTCATAATATATATAGCAGTTCATAATATCCAGTATAACAAATTTCAAAACTCCGCCATCTCTCTCCCCACATCCACCACTGCTGGCGGCTCACCTCCAACTGCGCAACGCTATGCGCTGTTAACATCCAGCTGCCGCTGCCCAACACTACAATGGCAGACAACAATGCAAACTAGCACAAAGAGCTCTACGTAACGTTGCCAATAAGAAAACATAAACAGCCTACTTACAAATATACTGCCGATATGGTTGCACTATCGGTCGGACGATGGCATTCACGTATCGTACAGCCGTTACGGCGTCTTCCATGACCACCAGCGGCGTACGTCGGCCCCACATGAAGCCACTCCAAAATATCAGCGAACCTCCACCTTGCTGCACCCGCTGGACAGTGTGTCTAAGGCATTCAGCCTGACCGGGTTACCTCCAAACACGTCTCCAATGATTGTCTGTCTGAAGGAATATGCGACACTCATCGGTGATGAGAACGTGATGCCCATCCTGAGCGGTCCATTCGGCATGTTGTTGGACCCATCTGTACCGCGCTGCACGGTATCGTAGTTACAAAGATGGATCTCGTCATGCGCGTTGGGAGGAGTTGCGATCATGCAGCCTATTGCACACTGATTGAGTCGTAACACGACGTCCTGTGGCTGCACGAAAATCATTATTCAACATGGTGGCGTTGCTGTCAGGGTTCCCAAGCCATAATCCATAGGTAGCGGTCATCCACTGCAGTATTAGCCCTCGACGGCCTGAGTGAGCATGTCATGGATAGCTCCAGTCTCTCTGTATCTGCTCCATGTCAGAACAAAATCGCTTTGGTTCACTCAGAGGCGCATGGACACTTCCCTGGCACCAAGTAACAATGCGGACGCGATCGAACCGCGGAATCGGCCGTCTAGGCATGGTTGAACTACAGGCAACACGAGCCGTGTGCCTCCTTCCTGGTAGAATGATTGGAACTGATCGTCTGTTGGACCCCCTCCGTCTATTAGGCACTGCTCATGCAATGTTGTTTAAAACTTTGGGCGGGTTTAGTGACATCACTGAACAGTCAAAGAGACTACGTCTGTAGTGCAATATTCACAGTCAACATCTATCTTCAGGAGTTCTGAGAACCGTAGTGATGCAAAACTTTTTTTGATGTGTATGTATACTTTACATTCAATGTCTTTAACAGGTAATGGTTTAAGTCTGCTCAACACATAGTTTTATATAGGTATTATCTGCCTCAGTAAAGGATTATGATGTGTGGTGTACCACTTTAACAAGTTCCGGGTTTGAAGAAATACGTTTCCCCAGCTTTAATATACCACTAATACATAATACCATTTCGTCTGGGTTGGATACAGTGTTAATAAGGACCGGTTAACACTATGTCTGTCAACTTCCTTTTTTTTTTAGTAGAGTACCCTAGAAGTACCATCATGTTTGGCTGTCCGCCAACTGATTTAGTAGAGTATTCCTGCGTGGTACATGTTGCCTTACCGAATCTACCCTGAAAACTACAGTCTTCTTATGTTCATTCACCTCTTCTTGATCTTGAAATGCAGTTTTTCATCAAACAAAGTGGCCTAACGACAAAAAGTTATTTAATGGAACAGAGAATAATTCTTATAGGAACATGAGGCACGCACTTAGGTTTACAAAGGTTTTTGTCTGGTACATTCAGAATAAGGCAAGACACAAGTGACTACTCGTGCAGTGCATAAATATAAGCTGCTACAGATGCTACATAAGCACCATTGGGGCATACTATCAGCAAAAGACGCACATGGTGCATAAGCAAGGCAACTTTGTCAAAGGTGTGTGTAATGACTGTCTCTGACTTCAGAGAACAGTAGTGACATAACAACGATCGTATATTATCGCAGCACAGTGCAACCACTACTGCAGAATATTCGACATTGTTTACAGAGCTAAGATCTCACTTCTGCTTGCTCCGCTTCATCACTATCAAAGTGAAGCACTCGAAGGTGTTCTTTATCTTTTGGGGAAAGATGAAAATCGAATCGGCCAAGTCATGACTGTGTGTAGGATGATCGATGACAGTGAACCCAAGGCGTCAGATTATTGCGTTTGCCGCGGCACTCTTGCGTTTTCTGGCATTGTCATGCTGAAGGAGAGGGTATTATACTACTGATCATTAAAATTGCTACCCCATGAAGATGACATGCTACCGACGCGAAATTTAACCGACAGGAAGAAGATGCTGTGATGTGCAAATGATAAGCTTTTCAGACCATTCACACAAGGTTGGCGCCGGTGGCGACACCTACAACGTGCTGATATGAGGAAAGTTTCCAACAGATTTCTCATACTCAAACAGCAGTTGACCGGCGTTGCCTGGTGAAACGTTGTTGTGATGCCTCATGTAAGGAGGAGAAATGCGTACCATCACGTTTCCGACTTTGATGAAGGTCGGATTGTAGCCTATCGCGATTGCTGTTTATCGTATCGCAACATTGCTGTTCGCGTTCGTCTAGATCCAATGACTGTTATCACAACATGGAATCGGTGGGTTCAGGAGGGTAATACGAAAAGCCGTGATGGATCCCAACGGCCTCGTATCACTAGCAGTCGAGATGACAGGCATCTTATCCGCATGGCAGTAACGGTTCGTGCAACACGTCTCGATCCCTGAGTCAACAGATGGGGACGTTTGCAAGACAACAACCATCTGCACGAACAGTTAGACGACGTTTGCAGCAGCATGGACTATCAGCTCGGAGACCATGGCTGCGTTGACACTTGACGCTGCATCACAGACAGGAACGCCTGCGATGGTGTACTCAACGACGAACCTGGGTGCACGAATAGCAATACGTCATTTTTTCGGATGAATCCAGGTTCTGTTTACAGCATCATTATGGTCGCATCCGTGTTTGGCGACATGGCGGTGAACGCACATTGGAAGCGTGTATTCGTCATCGCCATACTGGCATATCACCCGCCGTGATGGTATGGGGTGCCATTGGTTACACGTCTGGGTCACTTCTTGTCCGCATTGACAGCACTTTGAACAGTAGACGTTACATTTCAGATGTGTTACGACCCGTGGCTCTACCCTTCATCAATCCCTGCGAAACCCTACATTTCAGCAGGATAATGCACGACCGCATGTTGCAGGTCCTGTACAGGCCTTTCTGGACACAGAAAATGTTCGACTGCTGTCCTGGCCAGCACATTCTCCACATCTCTCACCAATTGAAAACGTCAGGTCAATGGTGGCTGAGCAACTGGCTCGTCACAATACGCCAGTCACTATTCTTGATGAACTGTGGTATCGTGTTGAAGCTGCATGGGTAGCTGTTTGTGTACACGCCATTCAAGCTCTGTTTGACTCAATGCCCAGACGTATCAAGGCCGTTATTATGGCCAGAGGTGGTTGTTCTGGGTACTGATTTCTCAGGATCTATGCACCCAAATTGTGTTAAAATGTAATCACATGTTAGTTCTAGTATAATATATTTGTCCCATGAATACCCGTTTATCATCTGCATTTCTTCTTGGTGTAGCAATTTTAATGGCCAGTATTGTAAATGTGTGGACGAACTCTTCGAATTCGAAACTTGATTACAGCTCGGTGTTCCTCATGCACCGAAGTAGTTACGTGACATACCGTATTATCACATGTTACGATTCGGTGCCCTCTAGCGGCAGAGGGCTGCACATATGTAGACGTAAATGATGAAAAGGTAGAATGTCAATAACGTTGGCTTAAACATGGAACTTTGAGAGTTTCCATGGAAAAAAGAAAAAAAGAATTTAGAAACACTCTTTTTCAGCATATACTCGTAGCTGTATGTCTCTAGCATAATATTAAACTGTATGGCTGTCTACCTGTAATTAGTTCAGAATATTAGTCTAATTTATCTTTGTCCACTGTGTATCTTTGCTCCTAGAAGGCTTTATCTGCGTTTCCAAATCTCCTTCAAATCTAATAAATACATTTTAAATATATTTACCCTCCTTCTCAAGCTTGCTGGGGATCCAGCCCACTGGAACCTGGATTACACAGACTGGGTTGCTGAACAGCCCGTTGTCACGAAGAAATAAAAGCTATGAAAAGTAAAATCGTAGTCACTACGACGCTACTTATTGTGACACTAAAGATCATGGTTACCTGTCGTCTACCGTCTACTGTTCGACGGCTTCCCTTGTTCGTAAAAACTTGCCTTTACTATTACATCGTCGCAGACTGAGTATATCCAATACCGACCCTCTCGCTAGAAGTACGGCTTCGGTTCCATCGCCTCCTTTCGGCATTGATGACTCTTTGTCTGGTCCCCGAATAAATGCATGTCACATGGGTTTCCTCCCGTTTGGATTTCACGAGTAGGTCTTACGGCGACCACACCACTTCGGCATTGTTGTAGCTCTCTCTCAGTCGTTCGTTGCCACATGCTGATCCTTGTCTTTCGCTATTAGTAACACAGCACCCTCTTTTATCTTAACAAACTTCCGTACTGTTCATAACCTTACTGCATAGGTGCGCAGTGTATAACATCTACGCAATGCATGCCTGTTCTCCACTGGTAGCTTCAATGACACATCCGTTCTTACTTTCATGGCTGCTCCGTGACAGTAGAAAGAGACGTTTTGACTTTTAGGCTCTGCTATTAACTGTAGTTCCGGCGGCAGTTCTTGCTATGCCGTTCTCAAACCCTTCAGATACTTCTCGGATGGCAACAGAACCAGCCTCAGTTGCCCATTCAGTGCCTGATGAATGGCTTGTTACAAGGTCGTTGCATTTCAGATACTGCCCCCAGTGATTGCAAAGGTCTTGTTAGCGTTATTCTCACATCCAATACTTTTATTCATGCTTGAACTGCCTCTGAATCCCGATTTAGTGCTAGGTGGTGGTCTCGCATAGTCCATAACCTCTCTAGTTACTTGTCATAGTGTATGTGCGTTGCTTAAACCGCGGCTCTTGTTCCTCGTAATCCATGTGGAATGCCACTCTACAGTTTCCCTATTCGTCATTCTACTCTATCGGTCTTTCAAACCTAATAACCATTTCCAAGCAGCAAGACCCGCCACTACTTAAAACTTTCTTCTGTAAAAGTAACACCAGAAATACGTAAAATCTTACACCATGCTAAAAATCTCAATCTCGCTAATAAAATAGTTTTTTTTTTTTTTTTTTTTTTTTTTTGCTCCATTCAGTTGTGTCGACGCAAAGCTTTAGGGTGTTCTTATCCATCGACCTATTGGCTCAAAATACACACAAAAGAATAGTTCGACGCTTCACGTGGTACTATAATTTCCTTCTGAAGATGTGGTCTCAGTGTCAATACTTCCTTCAACTCGTCAAACGTTTTCTGACCACACATATTTGATACCAATTCTCAGAGACTGTGTAAACAGTCGTGATATATCTGCAGATACTCTCACGAATTTTCCATAATAATTCTCAAGGCCCAGGGAACGCGCTAATTCTTTGCCTTTGCCTTCGAAATGGAAAACTTCAATTTCGAATTAGCCACTCTTACTAATTATAAGATCCAAGTAAACATCCTATCCGATCACCTGCAGCCATTCATGTCCATTGTGCATTCCGACGGACTTGGACAATTCTAACAGGAGAGTGCGTCACCCCACACGTCCAATATTGCTACAGAGAGGCTCCAGGAACACTTTTGTGAGTTTAAACACTTCTGCTGCCCAACAAACTTCCCACTCATGAGCGTTATTGAGCATATCCGGGGTGCCTAGCAACGTGCTGTTCAGGAGCGATCCCCGCCCCGTCATGATCTTGCGGATTTATGGACAGTCCTGCAGGATTCAATGTGTTAATTCCTTCCAGCACTACTTCAGACATTAGTTGAATCCACGTCGTATTGCGGCGCTTCTGCATGCTCGCGGGGTCGTACACGATATCTGGTAGGTTTACCAGTTTCTTTGGCTCTTCAGTGTAGCTGCAGCTTGTTCACCTCTTATTTGAGTCTCAAAGGCTTCAGTCTTAAGTTATTCATTTGCTTATGTACTATTCCCCCCATGAACCATGAACCTTGCCGTTGGGGGCAGGCTTACATGCCTCAGCGATACAGATAGCAACGAAGGGGTATCTGATGAGAGGCCAAAAAAACGTGTGGTTCCTGAAGAGGGCAGCAGCCTTTTCAGTAGTTGCAGTGCCACAGTCTGAATTATTGACTGATTTCGCCTTGTAACGTTAACCAAAACCGCCTTGCTGTGCTGGTACTGCGAACAGCTGAAAGCAAGGGGAAACTACAGCCGTAATTTTTCCCGAGGACATAAAGCTTTACTGTATGGTTAAATACTGATGGCATCCTCTTATTTAAAATATTCCGGAAGAAAAATAGTCCCCCATTCGATCTCCAGGCGGGGACTACTCAGGAGGACGCTGTTATCAGGAGAAACAAAGCTGGTGTTCTGCGGATCAGAGCGTAGAATGTCAGATCCCTTAATCGAGCAGGTAGGTTAAAAAATTTAAAAAGGAAAACGGTTAAAGTAAGATACAGTGCGAATTAGTGAAATTCGGTAGCAGGAGGAAAAAAACTTCTGGTCAGGTGAATACAGGGTTATAAATACAAAATCGAATAGGTGTAATGCAGGAGTAGGTTTAATGAGCGCGAGTAAGGTACCACGAACAGCATAGGGAACGCATTATTGTAGCCAAGACACATACGAAGTCCACGCGTACCAAAGTAGTACAAGTTTATATGCGAACTAGCTCCGCAGATGATAAAGAGATTAAAGAAATTTATGATCCGATTAAAGAAATTATTCAGATAGTGAAGGGAGAAGAAAATTTAATGGTCATGGCGGGGGGACGGGGGCTGGAATTCGATAGTAGGAAAAGGAAGAGAAGGAAAAGTAATAGGTGAATATGGAATGGAGGTAAGGAATGAAAGAAGAAGAGGAAGCCGGCAGGTAGAATTTTGGCCTGGGCATAACTTAAGCATAGCTAACAACTGGTTTAAGAAACATAACAGAAGGTTGTATATGTGGAAGAGGCCTGGAAACACTGGAAGATTTCAGATAGAATATATACTGGTTAGATAGAAATTTAGGAACCAGGTTTTAAATTGTAAGACATGTCCAGGGGCAGATATGGACTCTGACCACAATCTGTTGGTCATAAAATGTAGATTAAAACTTAAAAAAATTGCAAAAAATTTGGTGTCTTAAGGGACGTGGATAAACATAAAGAACCATAGGTTGTAGAGAATTTCAGAGAGAGCGTTAGGGAACAATTGACAAGAACAGAAGGAAGGAATATAGTAGAAGAAGAATGGGTAGCTTTGAGAGACGAAATAGTAAAGGTAGCAGAGGATCAAATAGGAAAAAAAACGAGGGCTAGTATAAGGTCATGGGTAACAGAAGAGATACTGAATTTAACTGATGATAGGAGAAAATATAAAAATGCAATAAATGTAGCAGGCGTAAAGGAATACAAATGTCTCAAAAATGAGATCGACAGGAATTGCAAAATGGCTAAGCAGGGATGGCTAGAGGACAAATGTAAGGATGTAGAGGCGTATATCACTAGGGTAAGATAGATACAGCCTACATGAAAATTAAAGAGACCTTTGGAGAAAAGAGATCTACCAGTATGAATATCAAAAACTCATGTGGCAAGCCAATTCTATGCGAAGAGCGGAATGCATAAAGGTGGAAAGGGTAGATAGAGGGTCCATATAATGGCAATGTACTTGAGGGTAATGTTATAGAAATGGAAGAGGACAGATAAGATGAAATGGGAGATATGGTACTGCGTGAAGAATTTGACAGAGCACTGAGAGATCTAAGTCGAAACAAGGCCCAGTAGTAGACAACATTCCATTATAACTACTGATAGCCTTGGTAGAGCCAGCCATGACAAAACTTTACCATCTGGTGAGCTAGATGTATGAAACAGGCGAAATACCCTTAGACTTTAAGATGAATATAATAATTCCAATCCCAAAGAAAGCAAGTACTGACAGGTGTGAAAATTACCGAACTATCAGTTTAATAAGTCACGGCAGCAAAATACTGATACGAATTCTGTGCAGACGAATGGATAAACTGGTGGAAGCCAACGTCGGGGAAGATCAGTTTTGGTTCGTCAAAATGTTGCAAAACTGACCCTACGACTTATCTTAGAAGATAGATTGAGTAAAGGCAAAACTACTTTTCTAGCAATGAAATGATAATTAAATGGACACCCTAGCTGAAAACAAGCGTTGATGTACTTCATTGGGACATGTTGAAAATGTGTGCCCCGACTGGGACTCGAACCCGGGATCTCCTGCTTACATGGCAGACGCTCTATCCAGCTGAGCCACCGCGGGCACAGGGGTTAGTGCGTCTGCAGGGACTTATCCCTTGCACGCTCCCCGTGAGATCCACATTCCCAACATGTGCACACCACTACATTCGTAGTGCGCCTTATTGATGATTGCCCATCATACTCATTACTCGTGGCAGATTAATCTACCAAGTCCCGTGGACATGTTGGGAATGTGGATCTCACGGGGAGCGTGCAAGGGATAAATCCCTGCAGACGCACTATACTCTGTGCCCGCGGTGGCTCAGATGGATAGGGTATCCGTGGTCCAGGGGTAGCGTCTTTGATTCATAATCAAAACGTCTTCGCTCCCGGGATCGATCCCCGCCATTCCCTAAATTTCAGTCGGCTCTCAGCCGTGGCAGCGTGCGGACGGCCCCGCGCGCCGGCCAGTGCTCCGCTGCAGGCGTTGTTTACTTCCGCGCCGTAGCTTCAAGGCTTGTGTTCGTCCACCGTGAACAACATGCGAGCGCTTACCGCCGTGCGACCCTTAAAGTTTCCTTCCCAGCTGAACATGCGCGACCTCGTGCACATGAAGTTGAAACGTTCATACGTGAAGAAGTTCGTTTAGATCCTAACCACGTTATCGGAATCCATTTTTCGATCATGAGTAGTGTCGTTTATATTAAAATGACAAACACCGAGGTGTGTGAAGATGTTATTCGCCGCCATGCCAATGGACTTAAGTTCAAATACTCTGATGGTCACGTCGGAGCTGTAACACTTGAGCTCGCAGAGTACGGTCAACGCACGATTATGGTGTATGAACTACCTTTTGAAGTGCCGAAGGACGAAGTTGTCTCTGCGTTACAACCATACGGTAACGTCATCGGTTACGTAGAGGAAAAATGGCAAACCTTCACGACCTACCACGTCCTTAATCGTGTGCGTCAGGTCAAAATTGAACTGAAAAAACATATACCATCATATCTGACAATTGGCGGGGTGAGAGCCATTGTCATGTACGACGGCCAACCCCGAACATGTGCGGGTTGTGGACAAGAAGGCCACGTCAGATCCGCCTGCATGCGACGCCGCCTGATTCAGACGCCGGTCGGAGAGGAAGCGTCCCCAGCGGTGATCACTCAGATCCCTGTCACATATGCCAAGGTTGCCAAGGAAGGTAGCACCTCTCCACAGGGTCTTCCTGCTTCGTTGACATCGTCTGATCAGGTAGATGCAATCGCTACTGAGAATCATTCTGAGGTGCCACAGACGCCAAATCCTGACCTGACGAATCTTCGCAGCAATGTGACTGAAAATGCTACTGAGATGGACGTTGATCCGGGAGTGGTACCTACTTCTGCTTTCTTTCAGACTGGTCAGGAGTCAGACGAAAGCCACCCGCAATCAGACTCTGAACGACATGTTCGAAAACAAGGAACGACACGAAAGAGAAAGAAACGTAGCCGTACACCCCCTGATGAATCCATTCTACGGATGGATACCAGGGATGCAGACCCGAAGATGGACGGCAAACCGCTCTTTGATGACCAACAGTCTGATGCGAACGACCCGCCACAGGCGAGCACTGGGAACGACCACCCCTCCTTACTGGCGCCGTCGTCCCCACAGGTCGACGTTGAAGAGAGCCTATCCGATGAGACGAAAACTACATCTCCTCTCCACGTGGATTATATGCACGGCCGATGCCCTACCGCAGAATCAGTCTCATGGGCAGACGACGTGGAGATCGACGGGACTGGGGTGGACGGTGCTGATGACGGGGCGCCCCCATCGGTTGCGCCCGCGCCCGCAAACTCTCCACAATAGCAGCCTCTTCAGCGGACCGGCAAGATCGACGACCTCTCGCTCCTGAAGAAGAAGCCCCACCTGTACCTGTGGGACTCCAACACCAACATTATCGTGTCGCAACGATTAACCTCGCGACCATTCGTGCGCCCCACAAACTAGCGCTGCTCCGCGATATGATTTATGATGCGGACATAGATATTGCGCTTTTTCAGGAAGTGCAAGTCGCCGATTTTTCACCACCACATGGCTTCACGGCGCATCTTTCTCCCGCTTCGGACACCGGTAGTGGTGTTGCCATCATCTTACGCGAAGGTCTTCCTGCCGTAGATGTCCTATACCTCCCCAACGGCAGAGGTATGGCCCTTACTCTCTTTGGTGTACGCATCGTCAACATTTATGCGCCGTCGGGCTCCAGCTACCGTCGTGAACGCAATGCCTTCTTCGCGAATGAATTTACACCCCTTTTTATGGGACCACACGATGACTGGGTCATAGGTGGAGACTTCAACTGCACCCATGACCTCAGGATCAATTGCCGCGTCACTCACCATGTGCAGCTCTGGAAACAGTCGTCACGCGGCTACAATTTGTTGACACGTGGAGACATGTTCACGGTGATCTTTTGGGCTTTACGTACTACACTGCGCATTCCTCTAGCCGACTGGATCGCATCTACATCTCGCGATCCCTAATTCAACACACTCGACAGGCTGAAATCTGGCCTGTTGCATTCTCAGATCATGAGGCTTACTTCTGTGATGTTGTTCTCACAAGACAGGCAGTATGGCACGGACGTGGTTTATGGAAACTGAACACGGCACTTCTTAATTCACCTGACTGTCGATTTCTAATAGAAGACACTTGGATCACATGTAATAGACGCCGACCCACGTATCCGTCTACCATATCCTGGTGGATCCAGTGTGCAAAACCTGCTCTTCGAAAAACTTTGATCCGGTATGGCAAAGATGTTGTCACCTGGAGGAAGAGCACTATGGACTTTTATTACAGGATCCTACGAGAATGCTCCACGATGCCAGCCTCCCCTGAGCGCCATATAAGGATGAACCATGCTAAGGCCCAAATCTCCAATCTCATGCGAAGGCATTTGAAAGGAGCGATAGTACGATCTCGTACTGCTGATCGCTTGCCTCATGAAAATCCGTTGATGTACCATATCATCCAAGAACGCCAAAATCGACGCCGAAAATTGATTCACGTCCTAACAGATCAAGAAGGGCGTCGCTACGTAACCCAATCTGCAATAGGGAATGTGCTTCACGCCCACTACCAGCAGCTATACGCCGCAATTCCACATTCCCCAGAGTTGATAGAGGAAGTCGCACAGCTCAACTTCGGTGGTATCCCAGGAGATGCGGCAATTGACTTGATGTCAGAAGTGACTGATGAGGAAGTCCGCGATGCGATCCGGGCAGGAACCATCAATCGCTCCCCAGGACCCGACGGTCTTCCCTTCGAATTTTATCGCACCTTCCGTGATTTGTTAGAGTCCATCTTCACCTCCATCTGTCGGGAACTGATGTCTCCGGAAGTACCTGTGCCGGACGCTTTCATGGAAGGAATTATTATTCCTGTACATAAGCCACATGGTGACAACAATATCAGTGATTATCGGCCCCTCACCCTCCTTAACAGTGATATGAAAATCTTCACTCGCCTTTTGGCGGCACGACTTAAAAACGTTGCCCAATATGTTGTGTCGCCAGACCAAGCATCTTTGGGAGGGAATAATAATATCCGCACGGCTTTATGCCGCTACAGGGATATGATCGCCGTTACCCAGGCACAACGCCTCTCTGGGGCACTTGCGTCTTTGGACTTTAGTCAAGCTTTTGATAGGGTTGACCATTCGTTCCTTACGGCCGTTCTCCACCATATGGGTTTCCCAGTCGCCGTTATCACGGTAGTGATGCGCCTTCTGCGGGGTGCCTCGTCCAGGATTATGTACAATGGCAGACTCACTCCATCGATAAAAACAGGTCGATCCGTACGTCAAGGTTGCCCTCTATCAGCAATTTTGTACGCCTTTTCCTTGGAATCCTTGCTATGTGGACTAAGACAACGTTTGGTAGGGTTGTCCATAGATCGCTACCGATTCTGTTGCACGGCCTATGCTGACGATGTAGTCATCTGTTTACGTAATGCCGACGAGGATCGAGCTGTTTTGACGTGGGTAGCGACTTATGGTGAGACGTCGGGTAGCTCTTTAAACGTACGTAAGTTGTAACACCACAGCTCTTATGCTGTATGGATTTATTTATTTATTTATTTATTTTGCTTTATTTAATGTTACATTGTTGATCGTCTGTAAATGTGTTTGAATCGATAACATAAAATTGTGTACTCTTTTCTTTGTCAAACCTTTGATGTCGTGATTTGATTCTATGCAAAGTAGTGTATCTGTAATTTAAAATTCTTTGTCCCATTTGGAGGGAACAAAACTTACTGTATATAATTGTAATTTTGTGGGAATAATTTTTTGTAGAAGTGTCAATATGTGAAAATGTTTTGTTTTATTTAATGTATTTGTTTGCTGTTATGTAAACTGCTGACCTTCACTTAGGGTTCTTAGTTAATTTGTATGTAAAAGGTGTAGTGGTTCCCCTCGGGAACGGAACTGTGTAGCGCGCGCAAATTGTGGTTGGCCTAGGTGGAAAAGGTGGAACTGATAGTCAGTCGGGGACGAGCCAGCAGTCGGAGACGAGCTACGAGTCCGTGCACTGCCAAGTAACAGATGCATATTGTGATGATTCCGAGAGAGGCTTTTCCTGCCGCTTTCAAATGCCTCGGATGGATGGATGAATAGGTGGAACTATTCTGGAGTTTGTATCTATCATCGCCACCAAGAAATGACAGAGTCCAGCAATTCTGCCTACAATTCCACCTACCAACATGCAGTTGCCACCACATTGCGCAATCATTGCAACGTAATACTATAATGATGTACAGTGAAGGATCAGCTTAATGGACGTGCTAATGTGATGAAATATAAGGTAATTTGTATCTGAATTTATGTACCTACCTTGATTTTTCTCCTCATCATAACATCTCTCAGGCTCCTCTCCGTTTGAGCTAAAGTGATATCCGAGTGTCCTTACTAAAAGAAATTAAAGCCTAGAGTTTTGCTAATTAATGCCTCTTGAACTTAGTAAAAAGAAAGTTAAAGTTAATGTGGCAATAGAGTGAGTTAAAGTAAATGTTGTTTGCTGAAAATATTCCTATTAAAACTGCTTATTAAAGTGCTGTTACCAACTTCAAAATTAAAAGTTCTTAAGACTGAGGCTTATAAAGTAAATGATCACATTGTTGTCTGTGGTAAATTCTAAAAGGTGAGTCAGTTTCTTGCAATTTTGTCAACATTGTGTTTCGCTGTAGTAAAAGTGGGAAACTGCAATAGTAGAAAATTATAAACTCATGTTTGCTAAGTGTTTGTCTCTCTTGTGTATTAGAAGTGCATATTAATAGTAATGTTATAAAGACCATTCACTTTGTGTAAGCCCTGAAAGTAATAGTGTGTTTCGCTATCTCTTATAATTTTGCAAATAGTTTGTGCTGCTCTAACTGTTAACTTCAATCTTAAAACATATGTGTGTGTCAGAGTTCATTGCACTCGCGTGTGGCTAAGTCTAGGTTGTGTTTGTCCGTTATAGTTACTTATACCTACTTTCTTAAACGAGAACGTTAATCTTTCTCTTGCCTAATTAGGCTGGCGACCGTTTCCCTTATTCTATAAACAGTATAGTCAGGCAAAATTTTGTTTGTTACTATTCAAATATTTACGTAATTCTGACTTTCATTTCCGATAAGCCACCTCCGTTAGGAACAACACGGTCAACCTAGCAAAATTCCTCTCAGAGGGTAACACTGCCCTGTTGCCTTATACCATTATTAATCCAACAAAATAATTCTGTTTTGTAAATTGCCTCCAGTTTTGAGGTTATGGTATAACAGTAGCAGACAGGAGTGTTATAAAGTCACAAGTTATGTTCATTGGCACGGGACTTCCCGTGGAGTGCGTTACACCTCTCACCACCGTTGATACAATTCGCTGTTTGGGAATAGATTTTTCATCTGATCTCCGGCGTTCAGCCACCATCAACTGCCGACGCCTCCTTTTAATGATCAGAGCAGGTCTTATGGATCCTCGCCTTCGATCCTTAGATATTCTCCAACGAGCTCGATATGTCAATATATATATCGCATCCCGAGTTCCCCATGTAGCACAAGTTCTACCTTTCCCGCTTACTGTGGCACGTCGCATGTTGGCAGCGATGGCATATTTCGTCAGCTCTGGGCTGTTGTTCAAAGTTAACTATACAACCCTTACTCTTCCCCGTGAACGAGGTGGGATAGGTCTGTTTCACGTGCCGGATAGAGCTCGCGCCATATTTGTCAGCTCCCAGATGATGGTATGGACACGTTGCCCAACGAGCCTCATTGGTCTCCTCCTGTCGGCATATTCGCCGGTCTCACTGTCAGCCCCAGTGATGATCTCGGATGTTCCGGCCCAGTTCCATTATATACGGTACTCCTTTCTTGAACTCAGTTATCTACGCCTCACCTTACCAAGACCGCTTTTACTCAAGAAAAAGGAAGTATACAATATCCTCCAATTGGGTCGTCCGCTTAACCCGATTGAACAAAAGTTCCCCCAGGTTGACTGGCGTCATGTATGGCGCGCGGTGTTCGCCTGTTACCTTGACACGAATGTTCACTCTGTCTGGTACCTAACTGTCAATGGTAAACAAATCAACCAATTTCGCCTTCATCGTATCCACCTCGCCCAATCACCTCTAT
The DNA here is from genome assembly GCF_023864275.1 of Schistocerca cancellata. Taxonomy (NCBI): domain Eukaryota; kingdom Metazoa; phylum Arthropoda; class Insecta; order Orthoptera; family Acrididae; genus Schistocerca; species Schistocerca cancellata. The sequence continues at coordinate 219,033,114 of NC_064631.1, forward strand.
GTTTCACATGTGGAGTGCCAGACAATGATGAACATCGGTTTGTTTGCGGACCGGCGGTGGAGGTTTGGCACTTGGATCGGATTACTCCCCTTTCATTATTATTTCCGGAACGTGACTATTTTCCTTGGACAAAGACCAATGTTGTGAATTGGATTCGCGGACATGCCATTCACTACCAATTTGGACAAACTGTAGACTCTGTACTCGATTTTTGGACATACCTCAATGAGCGTCATTATGTCGTTGTCCGTCACCCAAAATACAGACAATTTTTCTCGAACTTCCTTGGGAGTGCTTTCCACCAGCCGCCTCGCAGCTGGAATGTGTTAAGCCAAGAGAGAAGAATGTTTCCTGTTTGAACCAATGAACATTTCTGAACAATTCAACAGAACACATCAATTTCGAGAAGACGTGACTCAATATATTACCAGCGGGGTGCAGAAGGCCTCTGATCAAATACGCAACGAAACTACACAAAAAAAAAAATAAAAGGAAGAATTAGTTTTTTGTAAGGACAGCCCCAAACCTTGATTTCCCATATTTCCCCTGGTATATAGGCAGCTCTCTGGAGTAGGTTTAGCCAGGAGCCAACGCCTGAAGTGGACCAGATTTTTTTGTTATAGGATGAAAAGTGGCGGTGGCACTTAGGTTTTTTTATTAAGGGGCTTTCAAAAAAAGTTGGTAGCAAAAAAAGAAAAAATATTAAAAATATATAAAAAAGTTAAAAATTAAACAAATAAAAATAAATAAATAAATAAAAAAGTGGAAAAATTAAAAAATAAAAAAAGCAAAAAAAGATGGATAGAGCGTCTGCCATGTAAGCAGGAGATCCCGGGTTCGAGTCCCGGTCGCGGCACACATTTTCAACATGTCCCCAGTGAAGTACATCAAAGCCTGTTTGCAGCTAGGGTGTCCATTTAATTATCATTTCATTTCTAGCAAAGCTGCATGGTCATCCACGGTAACTGTTCTTTCGGGAACAGCTACTACCGTCATATATACTTTTCTAGCATTTGTAGACTTAGAGAAAGCTTTTGACAATGTTGACTGGAATACTCCTTCAAATTTTGAATGTGGCAGGGGTGAAATAAAGGGAGCGAAAGGCTATTTACAATTTGTACAGAAACCAGGTACCAGTTATAAAAGTCGGGGGGGGGGGGGGGGTGGCGGCACGAAAGGGAAGCAATGGTTGGGAAGGGAGTGAGACAGGGTTGTAGGCTATCCCCGATGTTATTCAATTTGTATATTGAGCAAGCAGTGAAGGAAGCAAAAGAAAAATTTCTAGGAAATAAAGTCCATAGAGAAGAAATAAAAACTTTGAGGTTTGCAGATGACATTGTAATTCTGTCAGAGACAGCAAAGGACCTGGAAGAGCAGTTGAATGCAATGGAATGTGTCGTGAAAGGAGGATACAAGATGAACATCAACACAAACAAAACGAGGATAATGGAATGTAGTCGCATTAAATCAGGTGATGCTTAGGGAATTAGATTAGGAAATGAGACACTTAAATTAGTAATTGATTCTTGCTATTTGGGGAGCAAAATATCTGATGATTGTCGAAGTAGAGAGGATATAAGATATAGACTGTCAATGGCAAGTAAACGTTTTTGAAGAAGAGAAATCTGTTAACATTGAGTATAGAATTAAGTGTCAGGAAGTCGTTTCTGAAACTATTTGTATGGAATGTAGCCATGTATGGAAGTGAAACATGCACTATAAATGGTTTAGACAAGAAGAGAATAGAAGCTTTCGAAATGTGGTGCTACAGAAGAATGCTGAAGATGAGATGGTAGATCACGTAACTAATGAGGAAGTGCTGAATATAATTGGGGAGAAGAGGAATTTGTGGCCCCACTTGACTAGAAGAAGCGTTCGGTTGGTAGTACACGTTCTGAGGCATCAAGGGATCACCAGTTTAGTATTGGAGGGAAGCGTGGAGGGTAAAAATCGGATAGGGAGACCAAGGGATGAATACCATAAGCAGATTCAGAAGGATGTAGGTTACAGTAGTTTCTCAGAAATGAAGAACCTTGCGTAGGATAGGGTAGCATGGAGAGCTGCATCAAACAAGTCTATGGACTGAAGCTCATAACAACAACAACATGTACTACTGCTAAATCTGCAGGTACTAGCAACAATTTTGGTGTCAAGTTGTTATTACTTATTGCCTGTTTTTTCTTTTTTTTTTCTTTTTCATCTTTAGACTCGCTACAGTCACTGCTACTAGACGCGAACTTTTTATTTTGAGGTACAGATGTTTTGTCAGCTTCCAAGACAATACTGTCTCTTTCCCTCTACTCTGATAACAATACAGGATAACCTGATATAATTACTTGTTTTTCATCTAGTTTTTCCATATTATACACTTGTTATTAATCAAATAAATGTCTGTCCTGCAGCCACTAAGTGTATGAACGTTGGAGAGGAACGTGAACACCACCATTGAAAGCTTGCATAATGAAGATGAAGAAGGTACATATCTCGGCTGTGCCGAGCTGTTGTCGGATGACCTCTCGTGTCTGATGATCTCTCGTGCCCGGAGACCACGGGATCCTACCCGCGGCAAGTTATCAACGACTCGCCCTGACGTGTAGGAGAGACGACATAACACTCCTTTCTGGTTGGTTATAGACACACCAGACTATCATAAGTCCTATGAAAACACAAAAATTCTCGCCTCACCGTGATAATGTGAGCATGCGAACTAGTTCATCGTCGGAGATACCTACAATTATGGGTAAAAGGAACTAAGGCGAAAGGTTAGGGCCCATGTACCATCATGTGTCATCTCCCGTTACTACATTATTGAGATAAATACCCTTGAAAGAGGTAGGCCTTAGGCATTCACAATTTCAGTTAGCTACAACACAGATTAAGGTGTCAGACCTCAATAATAGGGCAATAAAGACAAGTGAGCTTGATTCATGAGAGTTCTCAGGTAATCCAAATTATGAAATAACTCTTAATTTAATCGAAAGGGAAGAGATAGGCTTTCAATAATAAGAGCTTCAGTTAACTAAAATTATCAAATAGAAACCACGAAGGCCTTCCTTAAGAACAGCTTCAGTTAAATAAAATTGCCAAATAGAAAACAGACAAGCCATCAAAGGTAACAGCTTCATTTAAGCAAAATTACCAAATGCAAAACAGGCAGGCCATTAATAATAACAGCTTAAGGTAGGTAAAATTAACAAGTAGAAAACAGCCAGGCCTTCTTTAATAACAGCTTCAGCTAAGTAAAATTACCGAATAGAATGTAGACAAGTCTTCAAAGATAACAGCTTCACTTAAGCAAAATTACCAAATTTAAAACAGGCAGACCTTCAATAAGTACGAAGTAGAAAATAACCAGGCCTTCTTAGGCTTATACGCAAGGAGCACAAGGCTACACCAAATAGGAAGGCCAAGAAATGTTACAACGAGAGGACCGGCCTTCCAATGCCCTTTTCTTTGGGTCCAGATCAGTAACAGGAATATTAACACAGCAAGGTTAATTACGTGAAAGTAATGACAACAAAGCAAATGGTACACCGCGTCACTGCAAAATACCGCCTCTACAACGACGGTGAAACGCCCGAAAGGAAACTAGGCTGCCAAACGTAATTACCTAGCCTCACCAATTTCAAATTTTGAGACCCAGGCACCTCCTGAGTCAATTTAATTCCAGAACGATGACGTCAGCAGTGCCTGAACGTATCTCGACACCGGCAAGCGGCCGTATTACAAGAGAAAGGTACCTATCTGGTGTTCGAAGACGTTTGGCGCAGGGAGTACGGCTTAAACCCAACCATCTAGGTATCCAAGGCCAGTTTCGACTCACGGTTCGTGGAAAGTTCTGTAGGCCAGTGATTTCTTCTTTAAGCCACGATCCAGGGAAAATACTGTGGTTTTCATCCTCAAACTCAATTAAAACTCACTAGATGTAGGCGGGATTCGTTTTTCGCAGACATTTGAGCAACGAGCAGCAGGAAAATACTACTTTGTACACTGACTGTATTTTTAAAAATATTGGTTTTTCTAATACTTAAACTTTATTCTCATATAAGTCGAAAGTATTTTGTACAACTCTTCCTAGCCATTGAAACCTGATTTTTGCACCTACTCTTCTTCTTGAAACATGTTACGCCGACTATTAGGTTTCATCAAATACATTTTTAACGGAAACGCATCATCCCCTACAATAACAAAATCAGTTGGTGTTGCAAGGAAATTTGTCTGAAAAGCGTTGTGCAATGAGACGTTTTGAAATACACCTACATTAAAACTTCTTCCTTCAGTTCCTACATAAACGTAAAGGAAACAATAATCGTAATGAGCTAAGCTATTGATACAATACAGAAAGAATTTTTGTAATTGTGATTGTCGAAAGACAACATGTTTCACGTCCAGAGCTCCTGCTCAGTCTGGAAAGTTCCATCACTGTATAAATCCCTACTCTATATTTTTCCACTCGTCTGAAGTTGCCAGCAGGTTAAACAAAATTAATGTTTTGAGGTTTCACAAGTATATTAAATCGCAAATAAAAAATGCATTGTGCCCACACCCAACTTCCTCCAATAAATCAAAATTACCAAGTGAGAAACACTCAAATATGAATTCTGATTTCTCATATGAACATTTATTTATAAATTTATAGGTCGACTTTATTTTTATTAACCAAAAGATTAATTTCCTCTTAATTACCTGTGTTTTTTTTGAACGATCAGTATTATTGTGCTGATGGACAATGTTCATGTATTTACTTTTTTCTATTCTTTAAATGCTTAGACATATTGTAAATTACTATGTTGAAAATTTAAATACAGTAATAGAAATGCATCCAAACGGAAAAGCTGTATATTATATTTTACTGAAATTACCTGTATGAATTTCTTAACTTTATTTTGAACTACTTTGTAGGTTTCTGTTATAAATTTACTATTTGTATCTTTTGGAACAGGAAATAAATATTTCAAAATGTTAAAAGAGTCTCCTGTAGCTAAACAGCGTGAAGTTAGTTGAAGTTCAATTTCTGGTTTTACTGCTTGTCTAATATTCGCGTCTGATTTTGAAATTGGTGGTGAAACGTGTTCCTAAAAGTAGTCAACCTGAGCATGAGATAGTTGTAGTATAAGCTTTTGAAATCTTCAAGGTAGTGATTTCTTAGTTCCATGTCGTCCGAATTATGTGCTCCCTATTTTCTTCGAAGCATACAGTTCCTGACCCATAATAGTCTTTTCTTCCGTTTTCCTTGCGGTTCCACCAACAGATTCATTCTCTGTACTAAAACAGCACAACACACCACAACTCACGATGAGGAGCTCGTCCATGGCCGGCTTCGTGCGATTAACTGAATCACGCTTCAGTTGGCACTTTAGTCCGAACTGTCCACGACCCACAACTGATGGGGTCGCTACGGTAATGTCATGGCAGCAAGTACGAAAGCGTGGGACGCATCCGTGAGCACATCAAAAAATGGTTCAAATGGCTCTTAGCACTATGGGACTTAACATCTTAGGTCATCAGTCCCCTAGAACTTAGAACTACCTAAACCTAACTAACCTAAGGACATCACACAACACCCAGCCATCACGAGGCAGAGAAAATCCCTGACCCCGCCGGGAATCGAACCCGGGAACCCGGGCGTGGGAAGCGAGAACGCTACCGCACGACCACGAGATGCGGGCGTGTGAGCACATCCCATGAGAACACAGCTTTTATATTTACATATATACGTATATCCATTTTTGTAATATGTATGAATTTTGTGTAGCGTGCAGTTTTCAAACTATTGCAAGAAGGTATTATAATCATTGGCTCATTGAAATTAACATTTAATGCTCAACTGAGTTGTTAGCGCGCCGTTAGTGGAGGGATACTTTTTAATGCCGTCAGATGCTAAATCTACAGTGCCAGTTATGGCTTTTATACCGATAACGTAATTTCTCCAGGGGATTTTTATTAATGCACTTTCGTACTAGGTTTCCTCAAAACATTAGAAAATAAACATAGACGTCAGACAGAGCGGTAGAGCTTGGAATTCGAGGCAACCTTAAATACTTTTCAATAAATTCAGTCTTCATTTTAAGAAAGGGAGTCGCCACATTGGTGAATTAATTGGAATCTTCTGGTCGAGTAAAAGTTATTACTCCTCAGAGAACTTTCTTGTCTCAGAATGATGTATGTATGAACAGTACATATATATGTAACAAAGGAACCACCTTCAAAGAAGGACAGCTATCCAAGTAGAGAAGGAATCAACATATTTCAATAAAATATAAGAGAACTTAGAGATAAAGTTAGTGAACTGCTTATAGATGTTGAATGACATTATAGGTATATCAGAGCGTCACTTAAATAATGTGAGAACTCAGAGGCTTCCTTCACTAACATACAGATTAGGTGGCTGTTTGTTAAGGAGTTCTTTGCGATATATGGCGTGGTCATGTACGTAAAAAACAGCACTCCATTTGAGTATGTAGATGTGTTAAATCACCAGACTGAACAGGTATTTGAATGTTGTTCAGGGGCAACTCAATTTAGTGAAACTAAATTCCTAATTGTTGTTATTTATACGTCCTGGAACTCTGACTTCATAAAATTTATGCTTAAGCCAGAAAGGATCATTGTTTCAATTTACAGGAAGTACCAAAAATTAATACTGACTTCAGTATTCATTTTGTATCTGATTAAGCAAGGAAAAGTATGTTGGGAGATCTCCTAAATTACTTTACTTACTTTAAGAACATGCTGCAAAAACTGATACTCCATAGTATTAAGAGTGGCTATGATGTGGGGTCCTTGTGGGGCATGGTTAAATGGGAGGGGGGGGGAGGGGCCCCAGGGACCAGTGCTGGGGCCAGTTCTATTTCTAATTTGTATAAATGATATGCCTTCTAGTATTACAGGTGATTCTAAAATATTTCTGCTTGTTGATGGCACTAGCTTTATTGAAAAGATATTCTGTGCTACGTTGGCACTGTTTCAAATAGCGCAGTTCAGAACATACGTTCATGGCTTGTAGAAAATAAAATAAGGCGCAAACAAGGTAAGACTAAGTTTATACAGTTTCTAACACACATTTCAACAAATTTTAATTACACATAATAGAAAAAACGTTTAGTGAGACTGAAGGGCTGAAATTTCAGTGTTCAGACTGATAGTCAATTGTTGTGGAAAGATAATGTTTGTGATCTTGTTCAAAGACCTATTGCCGCCGTTTTTACTGTTAGAACTGTATCTAAGTAAGTGACAGTTCGATACGAAAAATAGTCTACTTTGCATATTTTCATTCGCTTATGACGTGTGTTGTTATACTTTGGGTAACTCTTCCCATTCTCAAAGGATATTTTTGGCTCAGAAGTTCCCGAAGCTCTTGTCGACCTCTGTTCATTAGTGTGCGTATTCTGACATTTGCCTCTCAGTTAATTTGTTATTTTTTATTTTACACACCTAGTTCCGTAGGACCAAATTGTGGAACAAATCTCCAGGTTCATGGAATTACAACTTAAAAGTTATAACCAATAAAATAAAACGTTTATGACCCAAAAAAGACAAGCCATAAGTTTAAGAAAACATAATCAACAATATAACATACGAAACAGCTTAATTTTTCAAGGAACTCCTCGACAGAATAGAAGGAGTGAACCTTGAGAAGGCTCTTCAGTTTCCATTTGAAAGCTCGTGGAACACTGCTAATATTTTTGAATTCTTGTGAAAATGGATGCAGTAGAAAACTGTATGCATTTCCACAGAAGCCTCAAGGAAGTGCGATCCAAATGCAGATTGGATTTCTGCCTAGTATTAACTGAGTGGAATATGTTAATTCTTGGGAATAAACTGACATTGTTAATAATAAACAAAACAAAGAATATTTATGTATATACATGAATATACATCAGCTTATTCCCAAGAATTACCAGCTTTCACTAAGTTAATACTAGGGAAAAATCCGTTCCGCATTTGAATCGCACTTCCTTGACGCTTGTGTGGAAAGGCATCCAGTATTCTGCTGCATCCATTTGCGATAAGCTACAATATGAATTTATAAATCTTACCAGTAATCCAAGCTGTTTCTAATCTAACATGAAGAGTTCCCTCATAGGTCACTTCTATTCTGTCGAGGAGTTTCTTGAAAAATTAAGCTGATTTCTGTATCATATTGTTGGTTGCGGTTACATCACCTTATAGCGTGAAGTCTTTTTGGATTCATAAAAATCTTATTTGATCTATTATTACTTTTCTGTTCTCATCTCATGTACTGACACGATCCACGACCGTGGAGATCTGCTCCTCAGTTTGGATCTACGGAACTAGACGCGTAAAATATAATAAAAAATACGTATGTACGTATGCATGTTCCAGATCTGCGCCTATACTACTAGACAGATTTCAACCAAACCTAATCAGGAAAGAATAGCTACGGGGGTATAAACCACTTACCTGTCAAACGGGTGAGAGTGAAAGAGCAGAGCCGGCCGGGGTTCGAATCCTGCCTCGGGCATGGATGTGTGTGATGTCCTTAGGTTAGTTAGGTTTAAGTAGTTCTAAGTTCTAGGGGACGGATGACCTCAGAAGTTAAGTCCCCTAGTGTTCAGAGCCATTTGAACCATTTTTGAAAGAGCAGTATAGCCCACGACACACAAACACTCATACTTTATTCATCCAGTATTTGGTAACGAGAGCACTTTGTGACAGGTAACATGACACATAATTTAAAACATTTACGAAACGTTTTCTTCCTGACAGCCCACAAAAAACTCTGAAAGGAAAAAAGTTTATCGCTTACTACTTTCCGCTGTTAACGAAGCGTGACGTTTTAGTATATTACTTCTTTAGTGCTATCTTTATTGCCAACTCATTTCACAGACAGTGTTCACATAGGTCGCTAAATGTACCTGTAAAAATGTATCCTTGTAAGACATATAGTTCAGGAGATATGACGTCATATATACTGAGATAATGAAAAATTGCTGCTTCATGCTTGACGTTTTAATTTATTACTTGTTTACTACTACCTCTATTCCCAGCACATTTCGCTGAGAATAGACACATGTATCAACGGGTGTACCTGCAAAGTTATATCATTGTACTATCATTGTACGACATCATTAACATTAAGCTGCGTGAAAATGAAACCGCAGATAGAAATTCGCTAGGGATGCATGTGAACATGTGCACAAATACACTAAAAAATTTTAAACATATGTAAAATATATTTGACATGTACATAGGCAGGCAAAGTCAAAAGTAGAAAGCGCATCTTAAATCTTTAGAACGATTTCAAACAAATTTTGTACTTATATTAGTTATGGTCAGGCAGTAAATAGTATAGAGGTACGAACCACCACTCTCCTATTGGGATGAGTTTGATAATGTGGAGAGAGAAGGGGTGACAATAGACAGAGCGGGACAAGGAGGATATGGACACAAATATGGAGGGCGGAAGGAGAAGATATACAGAGAGGGGAAAGGGGAAATGGACAGACAGAGGTAAAAGGTGGAGATGAACTGAGAAAGGAAAAGAAGAGGTGGAGGAAATTAGTGTTTAACGTACCGTCGACAGACGGAGCACAAGCTCGGATTAGGGAAGGATGGGGAAGGAAATTGGGCCGTGCCCTTTCAAAGGAACCATCCCGGCATTTGCCTGAAGTGGTGTAGGGAAATCACGGAAAAACTAAATCAGGACGGCCGGGCACAGCGTTGAACCATCGTCCTCTCGAATATGCGTCCAGTGTGCTAACCATGCGCCACCTCTCTCGGTGGAAAAGGAGGACATACACAGAAGAGGAAGAAGGAAATTAACTGCGAGAAGGGAGGAGAAGATGGACAGATAGGGGGAGCATGAGGAGGAGGATGAGGAGTTGGAAAGAGAGAGGAGAAGGAGGGTATGGAATTATAGGAGGTAGCAGAAGATGGACGGGGAAGGAGGAGGTGTACAGAGGAGGGTGAGTAGTAGATGGAGAGAGGGGGGTAGATGGACAGCGAGAGGAGAAGGAGGAGGTGGACAGAGAGAGAGAGAGAGGGATGGATGAGGTGGACAGAGAGGGGAGGAAGAAAGAGATGGAATGGTATAAGACTGAAATAAGTACACACGCAGGCAATGCCGTGTACAGAAACGAAATTGAGAACTCCATCTGTCAGTTCACTCTGAAAAAATAAACCATTCTACATTCAACTAAAAACAATATATTCTTCAAATAAAATTACAGGCACTGCGTCTCACGGAAATAATTTAACAGTATTTTGAGTAAGAATTAGTGATAACTGCAACTGCTCTGGTACAATCATAAATAGGTAAGTTCAGAACGAATGGAATACAATGAATGACTATCAGAATGTCATTCTTGTCTTGCTTTTACGGAAAACAGCTGCTGGCTGTGGGCACCGTGCCTCTTAAGCTACTGTTCGTGCCTCCGCAGCTTTCTCGTGTCTTCCGTGTACTGCGTTCCCTGGAACGTGAAGCTGGCCGATGGCTCGGATGTTCTTTGCAGTGTGCATGCAACAACCTTTGTCAAATTATTTATGAAATGAATTTTTCCACTAGTCCTCCTTCTCCTATCAGTCAGTGACCATTTGAGGCTCATAATCCCAGTATTTACATTTGAAATTAATATATTAGCTGGAAGTAAAGAACACAAATGTAATTATTTGTATACTATGTATTATGTCAGTGACATCTGTGCCAGATAGACAAATTTTAACCTTTTGTCCGTACAAGTCCTAAAGTCGTATGGCAGGGACTGTATAGAAGCCTGTTTCGAAAGGATTTTTTTCCTCTCTCATAGTGACACCTGTCCTTGGTGAAGTGTCGGTGTTGTGCCCAACGAGTTTATCTGTAGTATGGATACCTGTGATGAGGATGTCCAGAGTTTAGTGTCGGTTTGCGTCATTGATGATGACGTGAGAGGGAAGGGAAGAACGAAACCTGGTGTCGGCACAAAACCCTCTCCTCGTGAATAGCACAGAAAGCGACTACTGACTTTAATATGTCCATCCAACCGACGGATTACAAGCAACATATTCACTTGGCTTCACTCTATAAGGCATTCCAGAAAAGTTTGAGCCGGCCGCGGTGGTCTCGCGGTTCTAGGCGCGCAGTCCGGAACTGTGCGACTGCTACGGTCGCAGGTTCGAATCCTGCCTCGGGCATGGATGTGTGTGATGTCCTTAGGTTAGTTAGGTTTAAGTAGTTCTAAGTTCTAGGGGACTGATGACCTCAGATGTTAAGTCCCATAGTGCTCAGAGCCATTTGAACCATTTTGAGAAAAGTTTGAAACGCAATGCCTCGTGATACCATCACTACATTTCTTCTCTGGCTGGTCAGAATCTCACGATGAAAAATTATTCCATCAGACAGATTCGAAACAGTACCTCCCAGCTGAGCTCCATCACAAAATCTTACGTTAGTGATTTTTCCTTTATTAATTTTGGACTTATTTCCCGATTTTGTTGTTTTTCTAACATAGAACATTATTTTTTGTGATTTTAAGGATCCTTCGTCGTCTCCTTTAGCCAAACTTTTCGCTTGCCAATTTGCCTTCGCCTTTGTGGGTTTTAAGGCCACCTCTCAATCCCATTAATGGTTTTGCAATCTCTTTACTCAAAAAATAATAATCTTCTATTCTTAGAAAATAATACTTTTTCCAAAGGAAAATTCTTATTCTCTGAGCATTAAAATCTCGCTTGTAAAATTATATTTTTGCTCTAGGAAAACTAAATTTCTATCCTCGAGAGAACTGAAAGTCTTCGTCATTAAAAACTAAATGTTGCTTCCTTAAACATATAAATCTTTCTTACTTAAGACTGAAGTTCAATGTTCTATAATACTGAAATTTTTATCAAAAAATGAAGTACTTCCCTCTTCAATTTTTCTTCTTCTCTCGTAAGGATTTATAGATGACAAATTTGCTTGCAGAGAAAGATTTTACTAAAGCTAATCTCTCTGTCTGAAGTCTATTGAATAGTGATGACAAAGTTTATTAAACTAAATTTGGTCTTCGTACCACAATGTGCCCCGGTTAAGGAAGAGCGTCTCGCACATCTTAACAATAACAACGACTAAGGAAGTTTCTTCTATGTAGAAGAGCTAGAAGTTTCATCAACCGATTCCAGTTTATACTGCACGATCTTCAAGTTATACAAGACATAATCAGCTGGCAATCATTCCATAAAAGCACTTGAAATACGACCACGTCATGGTATCCAAAAACTGCTAAAAAGCCACATAACGAAATGTTGTGAGTTTTGTATACCATAAAGCGGTCATATTGTAAGCATGAATTTCAAGTGAGGCTCCGTTTATCATGTGTTATATTGTATTAAGATGGCCCAATACACATCTGTAGTGATCAGAATGTAAAGATTTATCATTACGGAGCTGGGTGTGTGATACTGAGGAACGACATACATACATCAAAAAAAGTTTGGCATCACCCCGGTTCCGAGAAATACAGAAGATTGACGTTGACTGTGGATATTGTATCAAAGACACAGTCCCTTTGACAGTTCAGTGATGTCACTAAGCCCACACAAATATGTAGGCAACCACACATTAGCAGCGCCTATTAGACGGGGGGGGGGGGGGGGTCCGAGAGCCGATTAGTTCCAGACATTCCACCAGGAAGGAGGTACACAGCTCGTGTTGTCTGTAGTGCAACCATGCCTAGTCGGTCAATACCGCAGTTCGATCGCGTCCGCACTGTTACTTTGTGCCAGGAAGGGCTCTCAACAAGAGAAGTGTCCAGGCATTTAGGAGTGAACCATAGCGAGGTTGTTCGGACATGAAGGCGGTACAGAGATACAGGAACTGCCTAAGGGCTACTACTGCAGTGGATGACCACTACTTATGGATTATGGCTAGGAGAAACCCTGACAGCAATGGCACCGAGTTGAATAATGCTTTTCGTGCAGCCACAGGAAGTCGTGTTACGACTCAAACTGTGCGCAGTAGGCTGCATGATTGCAACTTCACTACCAACGTCCATGGCGACGTCCATCTTTGCAACAACGACACCATGCAGCGCGGTATAGATGGGCCCAATAACTTACCGAATAGATGGCTCAGATTTGACATGAGTGTCGCATATACCTTCAACCAGACAATCGTCGGAGACGTGTTTGTAGGCAGCCCTGTCAGGCTGAACGCCTTAGACACACTGTCCAGCGAGTGCAGCAAGGTGGAGTTTCCGTGATGTTTTGGAGTGGCACTATATGGGGCCGACGTACGCCGCTTCTGGTCATGGAAGGCGCTGTAATGGCTGTACGATACGTGAATGCTATCTGTAAGTAGGCTGTTTATGTTTTCTTTATGTAAGTAGGCTGTTTAGGTTCTTACATTGGTAACGCCGCCGCCACGTAGCGCTCTCTGTATGAAAATCATTGGCTGTGCTGTGTGCAGTCTGTGGCTAGTTTGCATTGTTGTCTGCCATTGTAGAGGGGCAGCTGGATGTTAACAGCGCGTAGCGTTGGGCAGTTAGAGGTGAGCCGCCAGCAGTGGTGGATGTGAGGAGAGAGATGGCGGAGTTTTGAAATTACATATATTATGACTTGTGATGATATTAAGGTAAATACATTGTTTGTTCTCTATTAAAATCTTTCATTTGCTAACTATCCCTATCAGTAGTTAGTGCCTTCCGTAGTTTGAATCTTTTATTTAGCTGGCAGTAGTGGTGCTCGCTGTATTGCAGTAGTTCGAGTAATGAAGATTTTTGTGAGGTAAGTGATTTCTGAAAGGTGTAGTTTAATGTTACTCAGGGCCATTCTTTTGCAGGGATCTTTGATAGTCAGATTGCGTTGCGCTAAAAATATTGTGTGTCACTTTAGTGAATGTTTGAGTACGTTCAGTTTTGCTCAGCTGTTTGAAAAGCAAATAGTGTAAGAGGTTTATCAGCACAGTCGTGTATAAATTGTTCTTAGGGGGACGTTTCATATGTCGACCCTTAGCCGAGGATACCTCACTGGAATCTTCTGATTTTTTCTTGTAGTTTGTGTATTTAGTGTAGCTTTTGTTTATTGCTAGCCGTAATTGTAGAGAGAATCTCCTTTGTAGCTGCAGTCTTTCATTGTTGTACTGTAAAACAGTTGTGGCATGCATGTAGATTTGCACCTAGTATTTCGCAGCTGCAATTAACTAGATATTATTTTCAGTGCTATATTAATGTGTTCTCTTATTTTTGCTCTTCAAATTGTGTTTTTCTGTGTTATCGTGTGAAATATTGTCACAATAATGGCGTGTGAAAAACGTAACACTAAGCTCCAAAGTAAACTGAGAAATAATAGTGACGACGAGCGTAGCTTATCAGCACCACTGTGTAGTGAATTAACAGACGTTCCAAGTAGTAATTTGGTAATTGTGCATAGGGAAATGGAGCGGGCGGCAAATAATGGTGTAGACAATGAAACAGGTTGTGAACAGGGAAGCATTATCGATCGATCGGTCGGCAACAGCTCGCCTCAGGATTCCGAAATGACAGGACACAATTTTACAAATACTGTAGATTCAGGTTTTGCGTCCTCACCGTTTTCTCAAATAAGTCAAGACACATTTTCAGCTTGTCAAAATGTGAATGTTGCCAGTGCAAATGCACTGCCGAAAAGAGTAGAGGAACAGATTCGAGACACTAATGCATTGTTATTACAACTAATGCAACAAATGGAACAAAATCAGAGACAAACACAGCAACAGTTAGACACAATGGGACAAAATCTTCAAAAGTTAGACACAACGGAACAGAATCTTCAAAAGTTAGACACAATGGAACAAAATCAGAGACAAACACAGCAAAAGCTGCAAAAGTTAGACACAATGGAACAAAATCTTCGGAAGTTAGACAACACACTTGAACAAACATGTGAAGATTTAACTACTGAGTTACATAACATTGAATCGAAATGTCAAAAAGTCTGTAATGACGTAAAAACACAAATTTGTGAGCATTTTCAGCCTATTTTTTCGCGGTATGAAAATGCATTACAGAATCACGAAGCAGCCATAAAAGAACTGCAAACTATTGTTCATGAAAATCATGAGATCTTGCAAGGTAAAATGGACTCAGTTGCATCTACCGATTCGGTTACGCAACTTGCAAAAACTCAGGAAAACTTAAAGGACACAGTAGATACTCTGAAAATTGGTTCAGAAAGACACATGGAGGAAATTAGTTCATTATCAGAGAAAGTAGTTGAACTTTTGGATCAGCTAAATAATTTATCTGCGAAGGTAGATGATAATCTGAATGACACAAAACCGGTAGTCTTTAATGACACAGAAGAGTGCGAACAAATTAGGAAACTGAAACAAAATCTGAATCAAATCAATACACAAAGAGAAATCCGGGAAGTACAAGATCAGCTGACACAGGTAATACAAGAATTACATATTTCAGAGGACACTCGCGCTCCAACACGGGAAGAGGAACTTAGAAATACGGAAAAGCCACAAAATAATAACACAGGGCATTTCGGTAATTATGAAAGAAATTGGCAAGGTACACCGAATTTTGAGATGGAACCGCCGACACGACGTAACAATGACCGATATGCTACTCGCCGACACGATGATTTTGACTATAAGCTGTTCATTACTACACGTAAATTCAAAACGTTTAAGAATTCTGCCAACGACATTCATCCACAAGCGTGGCTCCATCAATTCTCTCATTGTTTCCCTCCCAACTGGTCATTGGAACACAGGTTAGAATTTATGTGTGGCTACTTAGGGAATGAACCAGGTGTAAGAATGCGATCGGTCATTCACGATTGTCACAGTGAAGGAGATTTTTATCATGCCTTCCTCTCAGCATATTGGTCTCAAGCTACTCAAGACCGAGTAAAACATAGCATCATAATGATGAAACACTTCGAACAATCTGAATTTTCCAGTCTTGTGAAATATTTTGAAGACATGTTGCACAAGAATCAATACCTGTCAAACCCATACAGCCCCTCAGAACTCATCCGCATTTGCTTAATCAAACTGCCTGAAAATTTACGACATATCATTTTAGCAGGACGTTGCAAAGACGACATTGAAGCTTTTCAGGGACTGTTACAAGAATTAGAAATTGACACAGACAGTCGCGGGATGCGAAAACAGGAAAACAATCACTACAGGTCACATCCGTCACAATTCCGTGACGACAGAAATGATAACTGGACGCGACAAGGCTATTCTCACCACACAAATCGTGACCAAAATAGACACCACCCATATGACAACCGTTGGCAGAGTAGTCATAATTACAGGGAAAGTTCACCTCTCCGCAGTAATGACTATCACAGAGACAATCAGAGAAACAGACAATATGGGACCCAGCGCGTAGTTACGATTCAGGGAGGAATTCTCCACCACGTGACCGACAAGAAAGAAACTATGGAAACTACCGACAAAACGACAGACGTGAATTTCATCAGAACTGGCGAGCTTTAAACAGAGCTGGGCCCTCTCAGCAAGGCGAATTTGTGGAAGTTAGGCCTCCTAATCCCAGTAATGACGCGCGCCAACAAAGAAACAGACAATGACTCACACCGCAGGCAGCCGCGTGCACCGGCTGGCTCAGAGAAAAATAACATAGACGCTAACCTTGAGAAAAATTCCAGTATTCTTTACCGACGTATACCACATGATAATTGCGTTAAAGTTGAAACTCTGCGTACTAGGAAGAATAAAGGTTTACACCACATTTCACATGTAAAACCGTTTATTGAAAGATAATCTGCTTTTTAACTTTGTCTTTGCCATAAAACGTTTCGCTTCACACTTCTAGTATGCTTTAGAAACTGTTACCATGCAACAATGTTTGAAGTTAAATATCCAGTCAAGAACCAAGAGAACTTATTTAAACAGAAATTACGAATGCATTGTTATTGTGAACAGACGTCACAGCGTTATTGTGTGTGTGCATTCTTGCTTGTTAGTTGCACGATTACGTAACGACTATAAGGCTCACATGCTTAGAACATTTACCAGTACTGCTAATAAGATTCTAATGCAACATTTTGGTTTACTGGAAAATACATTTGGGATTTAAAGTACTTTCTGTGAGATTAAAGATGACTTAGTATTTGGTTTCTTTGACAGCTACACGGTTATATCACGACACTACTAATGTGTGACATAATTTACATTGTTGCTTTTACGGTGTATCTGTTTTATATCTGCACAGTTTTTCTGAATTCTTCTGGAAAGCAAAACATGTTTTAGTAGTAACTTTTGTGGTATAGCTACAAGGAGACAGCCTTTTCCATAGCACAACAATACGTTACAGCTCAGTACTTTCATCATCACAACAATAAGCGTAATAACTAAGATATCTCTACGCCAAGCATTTCACTTTTGTTTATCATGAGGTAAGTACATTGGCTTCTGCAGAACTTAGCTTTCGGAGGAAAATAACTACGACACTTCCACAGAGATTATCTTACAACAAGATGCACCTTTAGTGCTACAGGACACGCATTTCAGTGATTAATTTTGTACTTAAAACATTTATTTTTAAAGATTTTTGAATTACAAAGAAAGTTTTCCGTGATACATTTCATTCCATTGCTGTAATCTGTAACACCCGAGGGTATAATTACATTAATCCTCAGGGGGGTACACGCCTACTTGGTGTATCATGTGTTTGGCAAGCACAAGGAGCCCTAGCTAATATGGTATTTGCTTATACAATTTAACACATCGGTACCATATTTCTCTAACACATAAATTACACAGCTATCTGATCATTTAACTGAGAGATAAACATGTTTCTTACTATGTCAGTGACACATGTTTACGTAATTACACCGTTGGTTAACTTCACACTTATGAAATTGTATTTTGTCTGTACTGTGTGAACTTTCATATTTTTTTGGAACCATTGTGATACTATGAGAGCTTTGAATGATGTATTTGGTATGGGATCATGATTTTTAAAGTACGTTTGACGTAGATGACACTATTGACATGAGCAGAGAATTTTCTTTAGGTTTTGAAATTATTGCAGAAAGCTACGACTTTTTTGAGATTTGACTGAGGTGTTATGATGTTATTTTTACAACGACGATGTGTATTATGCTGTTGAGGTATGTTTATGTCAATAAGATGATGCCACCATATATGAGGAATGTGATTACGTGTTTATATGTATATGAATAATGAAAGAAGTTAAGGACTCTTGACTTGTGAAAAAGGATGTTGGAAACCGAGAATCGTACTTTAAGAGTTATGAAATGTGTGTGTAAATGCGTGAATGTATCACAATGCCGGCGAAAATTTTTTTGGACACTGTTATATTCTTAGGATTTTGTTTCTACACACTTGTGACGTAAATTTTCGACCTGTGAAATTTTCATAATCGGGCAGGTAGGTTAGAAAATTTAAAAAGGGAAATGGATAGGTTAAAGTTAGATATAGTGGGAATTAGTGAAGTTCGGTGGCAGGAGGAACAAGACTTCTGGTCAGGAGAATACAGGGTTATAAATACAAAGTCAAATAGGGGTAATGCAGGAGTAGGTTTAATAATGAATAGGAAAATAGGAATGCGGGTAAGCTACTACAAACAGCATAGTGAACACATTATTGTGGCCAAGACAGAAACGAAGCCCACACGTACTACAGTAGTACAAGTTTATATGCCAACTAGTTCTGCAGATGACGAAGAAATTGAAGAAATGTATGATGAAATAAAAGAAATTATTCAGATAGTGATGGGAGATGAAAATTTATGGTCATGGGTGACTGGAATTCGGTAGTAGGAAAAGGGAGAGAAGGAAACGTAGAAGGTGAATATGGATTGTGGGTAAGAAATGAAAGAGGAAGCCGCCTGGTAGAATTTTGCACAGAGCACAACTTAATCATTGCTAACACTTGGTTCAAGAATCATAAAAGAAGTTTGTATACATGGAAGAAGCCTGGAGATACTGACAGATTTCAGATGGATTATATAATGGTAAGACAGAGATATAGGAACCCGGTTTTAAATTGCAAGACATTTCCAGGGGCAGATGTGGACTCTGACCACAATATATTGGTTATGACCTGTAGATTAAAACTGAAGAAACTGCAAAAAGGTGGGAATTTAAGGAGATGGGACCTGGATAAACTGAAAGAACCAGAGGTTGTACAGAGTTTCAGGGAGAGCATAAGGGAACAATTGACAGGAATGGGGGAAAGAAATACAGTAGAAGAAGAATGGGTAGCTTTGAGGGATGAAGTAGTGAAGGCAGCAGAGGATCAAGTAGGTAAAAAGACGAGGGCTAGTAGAAATCCTTGGGTAACAGAAGAAATATTGAATTTAATTGATGAAAGGAGAAAATATAAAAATGCAGTAAATGAAGCAGGCAAAAAGGAATACAAACGTCTCAAAAATGAGATTGACAGGAAGTGCAAAATGGCTAAGCAGGGATGGCTAGAGGACAAATGTAAGGATGTAGAGGCTTATCTCACTAGAGGTAAGATAGATACTGCCTACAGGAAAATTAAAGAGACCTTTGGAGATAAGAGAACCACTTGCATGAACATCAAGAGCTCAGATGGAAACCCAGTTCTAAGCAAAGAAGGGAAAGCAGAAAGGTGGAAGGAGTATATAGAGGGTCTATACAAGGGTGATGTACTTGAGGACAATATTATGGAAATGGAAGAGGATGTAGATGAAGATGAAATGGGAGATACGATACTGCGTGAAGAGTTTGACAGAGCACTGAAAGACCTGAGTCGAAACAAGGCCCCCGGAGTAGAGAACATTCCATTGGAACTACTGACGGCCTTGGGAGAGCCAGTCCTGACAAAACTCTACCATCTGGTGAGCAAGATGTATGAAACAGGCGAGGTACCCTCAGACTTCAGGAAGAATATAATAATTCCAATCCCAAAGAAAGCGGGTGTTGACAGATGTGAAAATTACCGAACAATCAGTTTAATAAGCCACAGCTGCAAAATACTAACAAGAATTCTTTACAGACGAATGGAAAAACTGGTAGAAGCCGACCTCGGGGAAGATCAGTTTGGATTCCGTAGAAATGTTGGAACACGTGAGGCAATACTGACCCTACGACTTATCTTAGAAGAAAGATTAAGGAAAGGCAAACCTACGTTTCTAGCATTTGTAGACTTGGAGAAGGCTTTTGACAATGTTGACTGGAATACTCTCTTTCAAATTCTAAAGGTGGCAGGGGTAAAATACAGGGAGCGAAAGGCTATTTACAATTTGTACAGAAACCAGATGGCAGTTACAAGAGTCGAGGGACATGAAAGAGAAGCAGTGGTTGGGAAGGGAGTAAGACAGGATTGTAGCCTCTCCCCGATGTTATTCAATCTGTATATTGAGCAAGCAGTAAAGGAAACAAAAGATAAATTCGGAGTAGGTCTTAAAATCCATGGAGAAGAAATAAAAACTTTGAGGTTCGCCGATGACATTGTAATTCTGTCAGAGACAGCAAAGGACTTGGAAGAGCAGTTGAACGGAATGGATGGTGTCTTGAAACGAGGATATAAGATGAACATCAACAAAAGCAAAACGAGGATAATGGAATGTAGTCGAATCAAGTCGGGTGATGTTGAGGGTATTAGATTAGGAAATGAGACACTTAAAGTAGTAAAGGAGTTTTACTATTTGGGGAGCAAAATAACTGATGATGGTCGAAGTAGAGAGGATATAAAATGTAGACTGGCAATGGCAAGGAAAGCGTTTCTGAAGAAGAGAAATTTGTTAACATCTAGTATAGATTTAAGTGTCAGGAAGTCATTTCTGAAAGTATTTGTTTGGAGTGTAGCCATGTATGGAAGTGAAACATGGACGGTAAATAGTTTGGACAAGAAGAGAATAGAAGCTTTCGAAATGTGGTGCTACAGAAGAATGCTGAAGATTAGATGGGTAGGTCACATAACTAATGAGGAAGTATTGAATAGGATTGGGGAAAAGAGAAGTTTGTGGCACAACTTGACCAGAAGAAGGGATCGGTTGGTAGGACATGTTCTGAGGCATCAAGGTATCACCAATTTAGTATTGGAGGGCAGCGTGAAGGGTAAAAATCGTAGGGGGAGACCAAGAGATGAATACACTAAGCAGATTCAGAAGGATGTAGGTTGCAGTAGGTACTGGGAGATGAAGAAACTTGCACAGGATAGAGTAGCATGGAGAGCTGCATCAAACCAGTCTCAGGACTGAAGACCACAACAACAACAACACTGTCACTGTAGCGGAAACTGGTGTCGTAAATATTTCCGTAAGAAAGTTAAGTGACCACCTGCACGTAATGCGTCGTGGGCACACAGCTGTGTCAAACACCTGGAGAACAAGCCATTAGGGTGTGCCTTTCCGGAAGCACAGGTAGAAAAAAAAAGAAAAAAGGCAGGCCTTTATCCTCGCCATTGACATTCCTTTAGAGAAAATATTGCAAATGCGACACCCTCATTACTTCCATTAACCTTGCTATTGACATTCCTTTGTAGAAAGCATCGCAAATATTACACGCTCATTACCTGAAAACATATGATTACTTGTACTTTGTGCTAATTACTGAAATGCTTATGAATTGATGGGAAATATTCGTACATCTGCACACCTGATTATGACAAGTGTCTTTCTACGAGAGTTGAGAGCTACGTGACTATTGAATGATATTTTTATGCTTTGGTTTGCGTAATTGCTTATTTCATTTGATATCTGGTTTCCAGCTGTGTTGCAGCATTGCTTTTATAAAATAAAATGCATTTGCTAATGTGAACACTTTCTGTCAACAGATCTATTAAATAATTATTTTATGATCCACATTCTTTAAAAAAGGAGCACTTGGTAATATTTCTTTTTACAATAAGTTGTTGTGGTGCACCACTTTAATAACATAGACATTAAGATGTGAATAGACATTTCCCTTGTCTGCATTGTTGTTTTTACTGTAATATTTTTTCTGCTTCAGCTATGTCATGTTTAGGTATAAGTTGCTGCTGTTTGCCAGGCATAGTGTTATTGAATTTAACTTTGTATTACTCTGTTAAGCTTTTCTTGTTGCTGCACATTGGCTCATATTAGTTGTAATTTTGCATTTTATCTGTTAATTTAGATTTACTGCTGCTTGCTTTGCAAATTG
This sequence comes from Schistocerca cancellata, assembly GCF_023864275.1. Taxonomy (NCBI): domain Eukaryota; kingdom Metazoa; phylum Arthropoda; class Insecta; order Orthoptera; family Acrididae; genus Schistocerca; species Schistocerca cancellata. The sequence continues at coordinate 219,055,167 of NC_064631.1, forward strand.
GCATTTTTTGTCATTGCTGTTTGTGTTGATTTGTTGTATGCTGCTGCATTGGCTCGTCCCTTAGTTTAGCATCTGAGCTCAGTAGATTTAAGTTAGCTTAAGAGGGGGTAGACTATATAAGAAACTAACTATGATGACTTGGAAGAAATGTATTGAGAAGCTATATGAAAATGGTTTGGGCAAAAAAAAAGGTAGTGTACAGTGGAGAAAAACTATTTTGAAAGAGGATGTGAACAGAATACAGAAAGCAGGCTTAGATAGTACTTTTTGGGAATAATGATGAATGAAGGGAGATCTCCAAGAAGCAAAGAAAGTTTTGTTTGCAAAATACTGCAGTACCAAATGTTACACTGAAAACAAAACCTGTCCTTTCCTTGTGTTATCCCACAATGTGTTTGTGTACCCTTTTGTATTTGTTTTCTTCCTGTCTCTGTGTAGTTTCATAGAATTTTTTCTTCTTTTAATATTAAGCTGTCTCTGTGTAGTTTCATAGAATGTTTTCTTCTTTTAATATTAAGCTACATTCACTATGATGAGAAATACTGTTATCCTCGAATATAATTGGCATAAATAATATGTTATTTACTTTGTAAAGATGTTAGACATTATTTATTCTGTTTTGTTTTAATGCTCATGTGTGAAGTTGATGTTTCGAAAGTGATTCTGATCTTTTATTTTTGTACTCATGTCATAATTCCTGTAACACTGATGTATATGTTAGTTCAATTCTTTTGTAAAGCCCCTATTACTACAAACGTTATCTGTATTGTTATGTTCTTTAATGTTGTATTTTGTACCTTTGTTATTGTATTTTTATTTTATAAAAATGTAACTGACACCAGTTCATCTAATTAAGTAACTTGTACGTTACATTTCACTGCACACGTTTCTGTTGGTCATAGTATATGGACAATATGTGAGAAGTAGGGACTGTTAGTGTTTGCACGTGTGTTAATAATTCAGCAAGGGACTGGATAACAGCATTGCTGGATCTAAGGACAACTCCAAAAAGTTTGTGAGTGCACAAGTGGTGGTTATGGACTTGCTATATTAACTGCAAGACTCTTCAATGGTGATTGTCCACCCGCACAGTCACAACAGATGGCTGCTGGCCATCTCTACAAGGACTACAGTGGGTCTACACCTTTGCTGACTCACCAATACCGTAATCTCTACAAGGACTGCGGTGGGTCTACACCTTTGCTGACTCACCAATACCATTATTTCTACAAGGACTGCAGTGGGTCTGCTCTGTGATGACCTACCTACCAATCTTCTTCAAAATGTCGAATGACTCTGCTGTGGGTTTGCTCTGTTGTGGCCCATTACCTGTCAGCATGTCAGGAGTCAGCACTGTCTTTCCGTTGGAAGGACAACACTAATTCTTCAAGACTGCATGGAAATCCACTACTTCTGTGTGCAATTTCTTTTACTTATGAGAAACTGTAATTACTATTATGATGAATGATCAGGACTATCTTTATGGACTGTGAGAAAATTTTAGCTTTTGACCAACATTGTATCAATAAGTGTGTGCATTTTATATCTTTGTTACTGTAATTGTGAAAATTTTTTTTCAAATCTGTATTGGCCAGTGCCCAACACCATTTGTAAAAATTTTTTGTGGGGAGCATGGGGGCTATGTAAGTAGGCTGTTTATGTTTTCTTTATGTAAGTAGGCTGTTTAGGTTCTTATATTGGTAACGCCACCGCCACGTAGCGCTCTCTGTATGAAAATCACTGGCTGTGCTGTGTGCAGTCTGTGGCTAGTTTGCATTGTTGTCTGCCATTGTAGAGGGGCAGCTGGATGTTAACAGCGCGTAGCGTTGGGCAGTTAGAGGTGAGCCTCCAGCAGTGGTGGATGTGAGGAGAGAGATGGCGGAGTTTTGAAATTACTTATATTATGACTTGTGATGATATTAAGGTAAATACATTGTTTGTTCTCTATTAAAATCTTTCATTTGCTAACTATCACTATCAGTAGTTAGTGCCTTCCGTAGTTTGAATCTTTTATTTAGCTGGCAGTAGTGGTGCTCGCTGTATTGCAGTAGTTCGAGTAATGAAGATTTTTGTGAGGTAAGTGATTTCTGAAAGGTGTAGTTTAATGTTACTCAGGGCCATTCTTTTGCAGGGATCTTTGATAGTCAGATTGCGTTGCGCTAAAAATATTGTGTGTCACTTTAGTGAATGTTTGAGTACGTTCAGTTTTGCTCAGCTGTTTGAAAAGCAAATAGTGTAAGAGGTTTATCAGCACAGTCGTGTATAAATTTTTATAAGGGGACGTTTCATATCCTCCGATGGATAGTACAACTATATCGGCAGTATATCGGCGAGGCATTCGTCTTGATGGACGACAATTCGTGGCCCCATCGTGCGCATCTTGTGAATGACTTCCTTCAGAACAATGACATCGGTCGACTAGAGTGGCTAGCATTTATTCCAGACATGAGCCCTATCGAACATGCCTGGGATAGATTGAAAAGGGTTGTTTATGGACGACGTGACACACCAACCTCTCTGAAGGATCTACGCCGAATCGCCGTTGAGGAGTGGGACAATCTGGACCAAAAGTGCCTTGATGAACTTGTGGATGGTACGCCAAGACGAGTACAGGCATGCATCAATGCTAGAGGACATACTACTAGGTATTAGAGGTACCGGTGTCTACAGCAATCTAGATCACAACCTCTGAAGGTCTCTCTGTATGGTGGTACAGCATGCAATGTGTGGTTTTCATGAGCAGTGAAAAAGGCGGAAATGATGTTTATGTTGCTCTCTATTGCAATTTTCTGTACAGGTTCCGAAACTCTCGGAACCGAGGTGATGCACAACTTGTTTTGTTGTGTGTATTTATTGACATACTTGCCGATAAACCGGGCATGGCCACGGCATTCATTTTGCTAATTTTCTATTAGAAACAAAAAATGAAATGTGTTTGTAGTGAAGTATCGCAAAAGTTTCATTTCCACGTATTCTTTAAAACACCCTTGAAACTATGATATAGAAGAAATATGCACAATGTACAAATTTATAGGTACAGTATACAAACTAAGGAACATGTTCCCAGGCAGTCACTGTACGGTAGGCGCAGCTGCTTCACGTGTCTGCAACGCGATTTCGTAAACGTTTCTACGGTAACACATCTTCATAGCTCTATAGACGGATACTGTTTGGCCTACAACGGTTTCAGTTTCTTTGTTGAAAGTTGTCAAAAGGTCAGACAAGCCCTATGTCAAGCCACATGTTGCCATGGTTTTTTCGACTACGCTATAGAAGTTTCGCTGGGAAGCCCCTGTATATCCTCCGTACCGTCCCGATCACTCCCTATGCGATTTCCATGTTTTTGGAGCTCTGTAGAAAAAAATTCGTGGTCATCGATTTGGTTCGAATGAAAAAGTACACGCTCGGGTACAATCGTGGTTCCATAGAAAGCTGCAGGCATTTTGCTGCTAAGACATTGACCGTCTTATCTCACAAAGGGATAAATCTATTAACAGTTATATGCATGCATGTCCAAAGGAGCAGCACTGCGGCGACCACAACCGTTACGAAACACTTCAGGTGAATTCGCAATTGTGAATAAGAACTGCCATCAGCTGTAGAATGGAAGGACAACAATGAAAATTTGCGTCGGACTGCGACTCGAATACGGATGCCCCGCTTATCGCTGTGTAAGTCCAATTTATCAATTGACTGAGTGAAACTACGTGTGTGTGACTATTTCTATCAAACTTAATTAGATAGCGTTTCCAAATTGTATCCCGATGCATAGGTACTTTACGTCTAGCATAGCTTGTAGGTTCGTTGGCTAAACTATCACTAGTTATGGGACTATCCCAATACGTCTACCAGGCCCCATTGTCGCATGTTACACTTCTCGCCGAGTCTGCAGACAACCTCTTCATTTTCTATGTTATCAGTACACGAAATTTTTAGCATCTTTCTATAGCACCACAACTCAAATGCATCGATTCATTAAGAATTCCTTTGTTTTCGTCCTCAAATTAAGGGCGGTTGTAACGTTCTTCTGACCAATAACGTTCTCTTCGCCCGTGCTGGTCAGTCTTTTATAATCGCGTTGTTTCGCCTGTCATGTGCTTTTTCGTTTGCGTGATGTCAAACTTCCTTTAGTTTATCTATTCCGTGTTCACCAATTCTGATGTGATGTTCAGCAATTATATTCCTGCTACTCCTCATTACGTTCGCCTTCCTTCGGTTTAACCTGATCACGTATTCTTTTTTTCTCACCCGATTGTTCATTCCAGTCTGCATTTTCACTGAGGACAGTAATGTTACCAGCTAATGGTATCATTGATATCCTTTCACCTGAAGCTTTAATATCACTTTCGTTTACTTCCGTCATAGCTCTTCTATGAATAGATTGAACAGTAAGGGAACTTCTGAATTCAAGCACTTCTCTTCCATTTTTGTTATTCCCTCTCTGTCTTTTTTCTTGAGGTGGAGAGGGGGTACATAGGGCCGAGTGGAACTTTTTTAATGATGGACTACGTGGGTAGAAATAAGAAAACACTTTAGTGCTCAGTTGTGTGAGCAGCTCGGGATATAGAGCCGATGCCAGCTAGACAAGTCGTGCAGAAGCTGCAAAGAGCTTTCTCCAAATACATTTAATCCAGACAGCAATCATCCAGAAGGTTATAGAAGCGGTAAGACAATATTGCTTATGAAAATCCGCCATGCAACGTTAAATCTGCTTAACATAAGGTCTGTTGTTCCACATTCCTGAATGATGAGCCTTGTTCGCTTACCACAGAATCAGAAGTAAACCCAGGCCCTGCAAGTCCTGATCCTCCGGTAAATTCAGAAAATCAGAGCTCAGCAACATCATCTTTATCGTTTTCTTATGTTTTGCCAACCCAAACGAAAAACCGTCGGTACTACTGAATTCAACACATCGTCTCAGTCTTATATGAGGAGGTGAAAAGCCAAGGGATATAAGTGACATTTTCGGAAAAAATGAGTTAAATGCAGAAATGGGTTCCTAATATATGCAAAATTATGCTGGTCAAGAGGTAAAAGTGTATCTCTCTCTGGTGCTGCAATCTGGCGGCAGAAAATTTAACTACTTGTAGAAACGGGTGTATTGTTTGGCGGCCAAGGAGTATATGTGAAGCGGCAATAATGGTGGTGCGTGTGTGTGAATGCAGTGGTACTGTTAAGAAGTTAAGTTTGTTGTTTCATTGCATATAAGTGATAAAACAAAACTTCATTTACTGTCTTTCATCAATAAATACGAGTATTAATATTATTTTTATTGTAAATTGGACATAAAATACGAGAGAGAACAGTAACTATGACATCTCCAGAAGGGGACATTTCTGACCCGAAAGTGAGTAATTAAGTACACCATTAATATTATTGTCTCGTGTTAAAACACTTCAAAAATATGTATGTTTCATATTTAAAGTGAAACTCTGTCGATATTATTCGCTAGAATGACCTGTTTTTTTTTTTTTTTGCTACAGACCAGACAGATGATGATGCTATTTCGTAAGAACCAGATGTAGATACTGTAGATACTAACTAGAGGGAGAACTCTAGTGATGAAGGTAATTTTCTATAATTGACGCAATATGAGCAGTAAACTAAGTTACAGTTTGTAAAAAATTTCCTGGCAGATTACCTTCTTTCTTATGATCGGTATATCTCCGTGGGAGTCAGAGTGCATTGTGCTGTTTTGTGCTTGCAAACGGCGCCAAACGTAGTAAGCAACTGATTGTAAGTGCTACAAAAGATTTATTCATTAATTCCACATTCATTAATACTACCCACAACTACAGTACTTTGACAGTGAATATCTGTATAATATTATGCTTTCATGAAACATTGTTACTTCTGTGCATCGTTAATTTCTACCATAGTCAATTAATAATGTGAAGTTAGTAGTAGCACACAGAATTGTCTGCCCTCATCATTCCTCACCCCACAGCCATGTTAGTGCATTTTCTTGTTCACATTTTTGCCTTGCTGCCTAGAAAAGTTTTACAAGCTGTGTATTTACCATTAATTAACAAATAATGAGAAATCAAAACAACTTTCATTACCTGAAAAAGTAAAACTAACCAGGTTAATGTACTGCTCTACGCTTCTTCATTTCAGACGAAAATGAGGCGTCTGATGAAAGTGAGGTAAACAGTGGAGGGCACAAAGCTTCTAAGAGAATAAAGCATGTGGGGAGAAAAGAAACACGAAGGAGTCATTTACGGAAAAGAGTAGTATCATCTACAAAACGTAATGCAGGCAACGAATATGTGGAAAGTTGCACAAAGAAAGAAAGGTAAGAGTGTACAATCACAACGGCCGATTCGAGAGCAATCAAAACATCAGTCAACAAACAAGACAGGAAGTATTTAATGAATATTGGAGTCTTGGTAACTAGGACTTGCAGACCTCCTTCTTATGCTCTTCTGTTTCTGTCAGTGAGCCAAATAGAAAGAAAGGAACTGCACAAAAAGAAAATCTATTAGTTGTCAATATTTTCTCCAGGGCAAAAGAGTTTCCAAAGAGTTCTTTTTGAGGACTCTGGATGTGTCTAACAAGAGCGTAACAAACGTGGTACAAAAGAAAACCACTTCAACTACAAATATTTCACCTAAGGGCAAGTGAGGCCATAAACTCCCTGGAAATAAGATTGATGACGCTAAAGTAGGTCATATAAAGGAACACATCAAAAGTTTTCCAAAGTACAGTAGCCACTATTCAAGCCAAAAAGCACCTAATAAGAAGTATCTGGCAGGAAACCTCAACCTCAAGAAAATTTATCAGCTTTATAAGGAGTTTTGTGAAGAAAAGGAAAAAGAGCCAGTACGGGAAAGCTTTTACCGCCATGTTTTTAACACATGCTTTAATCTTAGCTTCCAAAGGCCATGTACAGACACATGTGCTACGTGTGACAAGCTGCAAAATACCATTGATCATGGATTGCTTGGCGAAAAACATGGTGCTCTTCTTGAAAAGTAACTCCATCTACGGAAAGCAGAAAGTGCTCGGAAACAAGTGGTGGATGCAAAAAATCTGCTTGCCAAAGATGCTCGGCATGTGGCTGTATGTTTTGACTTACAGAAAACGCTCTCAACACCAGTTCAGGCATGTTCACAAGCTTATTACTCTCGGCAATTGTATGTACATGATTTGGGTACAGGAAAAGCCTTCATGTTTATGTGGCACGAGGGCCAGGCTTCACGAGGATGTCAAGAGATAATGTCTTGCCTACTGAAATTTACACTCCTGGAAATGGAAAAAAGAACACATTGACACCGGTGTGTCAGACCCACCATACTTGCTCCGGACACTGCGAGAGGGCTGTACAAGCAATGATCACACGCACGGCACAGCGGACACACCTGGAACCGCGGTGTTGGCCGTCGAATGGCGCTAGCTGCGCAGCATTTGTGCACCGCCGCCGTCAGTGTCAGCCAGTTTGCCGTGGCATACGGAGCTCCATCGCAGTCTTTAACACTGGTAGCATGCCGCGACAGCGTGGACGTGAACCGTATGTGCAGTTGACGGACTTTGAGCGAGGGCGTATAGTGGGCATGCGGGAGGCCGGGTGGACGTACGGCCGAATTGCTCAACACGTGGGGCGTGAGGTCTCCACAGTACATCGATGTTGTCGCCAGTGGTCGGCGGAAGGTGCACGTGCCCGTCGACCTGGGACCGGACCGCAGCGACGCACGGATGCACCCCAAGACCGTAGGATCCTACGCAGTGCCGTAGGGGACCGCACCGCCACTTCCCAGCAAATTAGGGACACTGTTGCTCCTGGGGTGTCGGCGAGGACCATTCGCAACCGTCTCCATGAAGCTGGGCTACGGTCCCGCACACCGTTAGGCCGTCTTCCGCTCACGCCCCAACATCGTGCAGCCCGCCTCCAGTGGTGTCGCGACAGGCGTGAATGGAGGGACGAATGGAGACGTGTCGTCTTCAGCGATGAGAGTCGCTTCTGCCTTGGTGCCAATGATGGTCGTATGCGTGTTTGGCGCCGTGCAGGTGAGCGCCACAATCAGGACTGCATACGACCGAGGCACACAGGGCCAACACCCGGCATCATGGTGTGGGGAGCGATCTCCTACACTGGCCGTACATCACTGGTGATCGTCGAGGGGACACTGAATAGTGCACGGTACATCCAAACCGTCATCGAACCCATCGTTCTACCATTCCTAGACCGGCAAGGGAACTTGCTGTTCCAACAGGACAATGCACGTCCGCATGTATCCCGTGCCAACCAACGTGCTCTAGAAGGTGTAAGTCAACTACCCTGGCCAGCAAGATCTCCGGATCTGTCCTCCATTGAGCATGTTTGGGACTGGATGAAGCGTCGTCTCACGCGGTCTGCACGTCCAGCACGAACGCTGGTCCAACTGAGGCGCCAGGTGGAAATGGCATGGCAAGCCGTTCCACAGAACTACATCCAGCATCTCTACGATCGTCTCCATGGGAGAATAGCAGCCTGCATTGCTGCGAAAGGTGGATATACACTGTACTAGTGCCGACATTGTGCATGCTCTGTTGCCTGTGTCTATGTGCCTGTGGTTCTGTCAGTGTGATCATGTGATGTATCTGACCCCAGGAATGTGTCAATAAAGTTTCCCCTTCCTGGGACAATGAATTCACGCTGTTCTTATTTCAATTTCCAGGAGTGTATTAACACTTTGCCACCAACCATCACGCATCTCACTGCATTTAGTGACAATGCAGGAGGACAAAACAAAAGTGAACACATAGTGAAATTTTGGCTCTATATAGTCAACAGCAGTCACATTCAGACCGTTGACCATAATTTTCTACTTTCTGGCCATTCATTTAATGATTGTGACAGAAACTTTGGAATTATTGAGCGCAGTAGAAAAATTTCACAAAGGGGTATTTACGTTCCTCAAGACTGGATTGATGTAATCACCAAGGTGTCAAGACGTTTTGAGGCAGTGAAAATGAGTGACAAGGATGTTGTCACACTAGACGTGATTGAACCATTTTTTCTTGTAAAGGGAATTAAAAAAAATGCAGTGGTTGCACTCCAAGAAAGATGAACCATGGACATTGTTTTACAAACGTACCTTCAATGAAGATTTTGAATTCTACACCTACAATATGAAAGCAAATAGCGTTGGAAGACATGTTCAGATACTCCCAAGACTAACTCACAGAACAACTCCGCCAGAAATTAAGGAAAAAAAGTACACAGACTTACTGAACCTTCTACCATTTGTGCTCATGTGCATCACAGTTTTTACAGAGAACTCAGTTCTGCAGTCCATCCACAAGAGAAAAGAAATCGATTAATCCTGCAGAGGGAAACCACAAGAGAAACTAGTAAGTGTCATCCCTTGTCAGCAGCATGTGCAGCACACCATCAAGAACAGTCGATAACAGAGAGTGATAACTCAGAAAGTGAAAATGACAATAATTTTGACAGTGATTCAGATTAAAAATGCAATAATAGAAGAAAATTTTTATAGTTGTTTCCATTACTTTCCTTAATTAATTAATTAATTAATTAAATCAAAAGGAAAGATTAGGCATTTTCAGTTTTTCTATAATTTGCAAAGAATCATTTTTCTTTGATTTTTTCAACATTAATTATTACCGTATTTTATGTGCATTATGTATTATGATTCATAATATACTAAATAATTTGAAAAGTCTTTTATTATTTCTTTGAGATCTTACCTTTCTAACTCTCACTTGGAAGCCAAGGGGTATAAGTGACACGTGTCATCAAATTATCTAGGACAATTATTAAATGACTAATTTTTTTGCTGTAGAAGTATGAGAGAGATAAACATAATAAAACTATATCTTCAAATGATATGCACAGTGTTTTCTATATTTATGTCCTAGAATTAACTATTTAACTTTAACTTTAAACTTGATTATCTCAAAACTAACTTTTTATCACTTGTACCCCTTGGCCTCTCACCTCCTCATATTACGGAAGAGTAAATTGTATTTAAAAAAACCTCATAAGGGTCGCGGAAATGCGGTGGATATTTACGAGAATCTTTCAGATGCTGAAGAGGATTCATTTTCATCATCAACTGAAGCTGAGTCGGATGAAGAAAACGTACCTTTTAAACTCTGTGACATCAAATATGACAATCCTAGAAGGAAGGGGAAGGGATCAACTGTTACAAGCGCAGCCTGTCGTTACACGAAATTTGTGTTGGGACTGCTGGTCGTAAGAATTCGGCTTTGGGAAAAGCATGTAACAACTACTGGGACAGCCAGAAAGTGTAATTTTCATAATGTGTATAATTGTATGACAGTTTACAATGATTCAGGTAGCCACATTTAAGATTCTAATAGCCCTACAGATTTTAAACTTTTGCTGTTTACAGTGAAGAAGACTAGATTCTGAAGCAATGTACCTTAATCACACAAAACTTGTAACTATGATCTATTGACCACTAAAATTTAACGTGCGTGGTAACTACCCCTCTGTAGCTCAAAAGGTAACATGATTCTTGTAGCCGCACCTTTCTTTTTGCATATTACCAATCATTTCCTACAGACTACATATTTGTGGGAATTTTGAACATCTTGTCGATCGATTTTTCTAGGTCCATAAATTATGAGAACGTGTATTAACTTTTGTTAAGTCTTGCTTCGATGATGAAGTGCAACATTAAAACTGTCTATCGGGTGCCTTTATTTTTGATAGAGCTCCTCAGAAGAGAGAGAGAGAGAGAGAGAGAGAGAGAGAGAGAGGAAGAGAGGGAGAGAGAAATGATGTTATGAGGCCATTGGCCTAGAACCACGGTTTTTCATATTGAAGTTGGGGTATGTGCTTGGAGTTACTGCCAGAGAGGGTCATTACGGCGTAAGCTGTCCTTTGAGCTAGGTACGAACGCTGTACAGTACTGTCTGCCTTGTGTAATTAGGGACACGGGCTACGCGTTCTGCAAATTAGCTTCCTGAGAACCGAGAGTGGAGGGCGTGGTGAGAGCGGGTGCCCCAGGCGTCGGCGGCGTCGGCGGCCCCAGCGGCGGCCGGGCTGCAGTTGCATGTCGGACTGTGGGCGCCGGCGTCCGCCGCCTCGTAAAAAGCCGCCCGCTGCCGGCCACTGCACCTTGCTCGCCGTCGCCTCTTCTTGCGCTCACAGCCCGCCAGTGGCAATTTCAGTTCGCCACCGGCGGCAGTGAAACTGGCTCGCTCAGTGCGTGACGTAATTCTCTTCGAGTAGCCGCTGTGTTCGTGAATCTGATAAGGGAAGGGTCTGATATGTGGGTCACCGTCTTTGATGACGTTTTGCTAGGACGTTGTATATTGCAAATAAGGCTACACGTGTTCGGCACTTTGCTAGACACTGCCTAGTTTTTGAAAAAATCGAGGTAAAGTTGATGACCCAAAATCGTAATTTCAATGCTACTTAACAGATCGTCTAAAAACAAACATTTTGTACCAGTGTAATGTGGGATCCAAAATTAATAATGTTCGAGTTATTAACGTTTTTGTGTTGTAGTGATGTATCTAACAGAGCGAGGTCGGTGGTCGAGCGAACAAGCCATGAGACTATCAAACTGCTAATCCGTGTTTGATCCCTAGTCGTGGCTATTTCTTCATTCTATATAGTTTTCGGTGCATCTGATAATATTGTCAAAATTTAAACACGTTTCTTTCCCTTTTTGCAAGTAAAACATCTGGAAGCCGGCCCTGGGGCCGAGCGGTTCTAGGCGCTTCAGTCCGCTGGTTCGAATCCTGCCTCGGGCATGGATGTGTGTGATATCCCTAGGTTAGTTAGGTTTAAGTAGTTCTAAGTCTAGGGGACTGATGACTTCAGATGTTAAGTCCCATAGTGCTTAGAGTCATTTGAACCATCTGAAAACATCTAGAGGTGTGATTAATAATTAAATAAATAAATAAACAAATTTATATATTGCAATAACAAATGATCTCACGCTAAGTGCACAAAATTTCAACACAAACACATTCACTTATGGACATGGATATCACCAGATGTAGAAGTAGTAAATTATATTGACGATGTGGCTATCCAAAAAAGATTCCAGAATAGTATTAAAGTTATTAGAACCTTTAGGGGCGCCGATTGTGACACAGATCGTAAGTTAATCGTATCAAAAATTAAAATAAAATTAAAAAGAAAAAGAAACGGAAATAGAGCGGAAATTAGTAGATGTAACTTAGGAAATCTGGATGAAGAATCTACAAAAGAAAACTTTACCAAAGAAATTGTAAGCAATCTAACAAAAACTAGGCTGTCCAGCAGGGAACAACAAGATTTGTCGTCGTAACTGCCGTCTGCTTCACGTCTGCTGTGCAACGAGCTACCTTAATTTAAGTATTAACTGTATTTTTCTTACTTGTCACTTCTTCTTCCGTGTGTATTTGCTTTTAGGAAGCTTTAATTGTCGGGTGCTATTAATAGCGTTCCATAGATTTCGTGTTTGTTTTGAATACAGTCAGAGAGAGTCCATTTAGTCAGCCATAGTGCCAGTAGAGTCAGTGTCGTCGTAACTGCCGTCTGCATCACGTCTGCTGTGCAGCAAGCTACCTTAATTTAAGTATTAACTGTATTTTTCTTACTTGTCACTTCTTCTTCCGTGTGTATTTGCTTTTAGGAAGCTTTAATTGTCGGGTGCTATTAATAGTGTTCCATAGATTTCGTGTTTGTTTTGAATACAGTCAGAGAGAGTCCCTTTAGTCAACCATAGTGCCAGTAGTGCTAGTGTTTGTTTTCAATACAGTCCAGAGACAGGTAGTGCTATTTTCATTGTTTTCTACGAGAAGTGGATAGCAACCACAGTTTAGTGAATAAACGGCCGCCTTTAGTGAATTAGCAGTCTAGTTAAAGGTTGATTAACTCTCTTCAGTAAATTGATTCCTTAGGATGGATAGGATGTGTGACTGCTGTGTACGGACGCAGGAGGAGCTGGCCACTGTTCGCGAACAGCTGAGCGTGTTGATGGCCGCGGTCAGCCGTCTTCAGGCTGCTGCCTCGGAGTGTAGCGGTAGTGGGGAGTCTGGTGCGTCGCAAGGTACACCCCAGGTGTTACATGCTTCACCCACTGTCCCTGCTGTCGAGACATCTTCGCGTGTACTGGGCGCGGTTGGGTCACCCTCTCCCCAAGGGGAGTGGCGGGTTCAGCGGCGTTCACGGCGCACGAGGCGGAGGGTCAATGTGGAGGTTGGCCGTGTGGCATCGACCTCTTTGCCTGTGAGTGGACATGTGGCCGCTCCTTCAGCAAGGTCCGAGCAGGCACACGGGGGAGGGGTTTATTAGTTATTGGGAGCTCCAACGTTAGGCGAGTGATGGAGCCCCTTAGGGAAATAGCGGGAAGGTCGGGGAAGAAGGCCAGTGTTCACTCTGTCTGCTTGCCGGGGAGTCTCATGCGAGATGTGGAGGAGGCCCTACCGGCGGCGATAGAGAGCACTGGGTGCACCCGACTGCAAATTGTTGTTCATGTCGGCACCAATGACTCCTGCCGTCTGGGTTCAGAGATCATCCTCAGTTCGTACAGGCGGTTGGCGGAATTGGTGAAGGCGGAAAGCCTCGCTCGCGGGGTGAAATCAGAGCTAACTATTTGTAGTATCGTTCCCAGAACCGATCGCGGTCCTCTGGTTTGGAGCCGAGTGGAAGGGTTAAACCAGAGGCTCAGACGATTCTGCGGAGATCTGGGGTGCAAATTTCTCGACCTCCGCTATCGGGTGGAGAAATGTAGGGTCCCCCTGAATAGGTCAGGCGTGCACTACACGCCGGAAGCGGCTACAAGGGTAGCGGAGTACGTGTGGAGTGTACATGGGGGTTTTTTAAGTTAGAGAATCCCCTCCCTAGGCCCGACAAGACGCCTCCAGAGACGCGGCATGGTTGGAGTAGGCAAAATGCAACAGGGAATAACAATATTAATGTGCTAATAGTAAACTGCAGGAGCGTCTATAGAAAGGTCCCTGAACTGCTCTCATTAATAAACGGTCACAACGCCCATATAGTACTAGGGACAGAAAGTTGACTGAAACCTGACGTAAACAGTAATGAAATCCTAAACTCAGATTGGAATGTATACCGCAGAGACAGGCCGGACAGTGAAGGGGGAGCCGTGGTTATAGCGATATGAAGTGCAATAGTATCGAAGGAAATTGACGGAGATCCGAAATGTGAAATGATTTGGGTGAAGGTCACGGTTAAAGCAGGCTCAGACATGGTAATTGGATGTCTCTATAGGCCCCCTGGCTCAGCAGCTGTTGTGGCTGAGCACCTGAAGGATAATTTGGAAAATATTTCGAGTAGATTTCCCCACCATGTTATAGTTCTGGGTGGAGATTTTAATTTGCCGGATATAGACTGGGAGACTCAGACGTTCATAACGGGTGGCAGGGACAAAGAATCCAGTGAAATTTTTTTAAGTGCTTTATCTTAAAACTACCTTGAGCAGTTAAACAGAGAACCGACTCGTGGCGATAACATATTAGACCTTCTGGTGACAAACAGACCCGAACTATTTGAAAAAGTTAACGCAGAACAGGGAATCAGCGATCATAAAGCGGATACGGCATCGATGATTTCAGCCGTAAATAAAAATATTAAAAAGGGTAGGAAGATTTTTCTGTTTAGAAAAAGTGACAAAAAGCAGATTTCAGAGTACCTGTTGGCTCAACTCAAAAGTTTTGTCTCAAGTACAGATAGTGTTGAGGATCAGTGGACAAAGTTCAAAATCGTCGTACATAATGCGTTAGATGAGTATGTGCCAAGCAAGATCGTAAGAGATGGAAAAGAGCCACCGTGGTACAACAACCGAGTTAGAAAACTGCTGCGGAAGCAAAGGGAACTTCACAGCAAACATAAACATAGCCAAAGCCTTGCAGACAAACAAAAATTACGCGAAGCGAAATGTAGTGTGCGGAGGGCTATGCGAGAGGCGTTCAATGAATTCGAAAGTAAAGTACTACGTACTGACTTTCCAGAAAATCCTAAGAAATTTTGGTCGTATGTCAAAGCGGTAGGTCGATCAAAACAAAATGTCCAGACACTCTGTGACCAAAATGGTACTGAAACAGAGGATGACAGACTAAAGGCCGAAATACTAAATGTCTTTTTCCAAAGTTGTTTCACAGAGGAAGATTGCACTGTAGTTCCTTCTCTAGATTGTCGCACAGATGACCAAATGGTAGATATCGAAATAGACGACAGAGGGATAGAGAAACAATTAAAATCGCTCAAAGGAGGAAAGGCCTCGGGACCTGATGGGATACCAGTTCAATTTTACACAGAGTACGCAAAGGAACTTGCCCCTCTACTTGCAGCGGTGTACCGTAGGTCTCTAGAAGAGCGTAGCGTTCCAAAGGATTGGAAAAGGGCACAGGTCATCCCCGTTTTCAAGAGGGGACGTCGGACAGATGTGCAGAACTATAGACCTATAGCTCTAACGTCGATCAGTTGTAGAATTTTGGAACACGAATTGTGTTCGAGTATAATGACTTTTCTGGAGAGTAGAAATCTACTCTGTAGGAAACAGCATGGGTTTCGAAAAAGACGGTCATGTGAAACCCAGCTCGCGCTATTCGTCCGCGAGACTCAGAGGGCCATAGACACGGGTTCACAGGTAGATGCCGTGTTTCTTGACTTCCGCAAGGCGTTCGATACAGTTCCCCACAGTCGTTTAATGAACAAAGTAAGAGCATATGGACTATCAGACCAATTGTGTGATTGGATTGAGGAGTTCCTAGATAACAGGACGCAGCATGTCATTCTCATTGGAGAGAAGTCTTCAGAAGTAAGAGTGGTTTCAGGTGTGCCGCAGGGGAGTGTCATAGGACCGTTGCTATTCACAATATACATAAATGACCTGGTGGATGACATCGGAAGTTCACTGAGGCTTTTTGCAGATGATGCTGTGGTGTATCGAGAGGTTGTAACAATGGAAAATTGTACTGAATTGCAGGAGGATCTGCAGCGAATTGACGCATGGTGCAGGGAATGGCAATTGAATCTCAATGTAGACAAGTGTAATGTGCTGCGAATACACAGAAAGATAGATCCTTTATCATTTAGCTACAAAATAGCAGGTCAGCAACTGGAAGCAGTTAATACCATAAATTATCTGGGAGTACGCATTAGGAGTGATTTAAAATGGAATGATCATATAATGTTGATCGTCGGTAAAGCAGATGCCAGACTGAGATTCATTGGAAGAATCCTAAGGAAATGCAATCCGAAAACAAAGGAAGTAGGTTACAGTACGCTTGTTCGCCCACTCCTTGAATACTGCTCAGCAGTGTGGGATCCGTACCAGATAGGGTTGATAGAAGATATAGAGAAGATCCAACGGAGAGCAGCGCGCTTCGTTACAGGATCATTTAGTAATCGCGAAAGCGTTACGGAGATGATAGATAAACTCCAGTGGAAGACTCTGCAGGAGAGACGCTCGGTAGCTCGGTACGGGCTTTTGTCAAAGTTTCGAGAACATACCTTCACCGAAGAGTCAAGCAGTATATTGCTCCCTCCTACGTATATCTCGCGAAGAGACCATGAGGATAAAATCAGAGAGATTAGAGCCCACAGAGAGGCATACCGACAATCCTTCTTTCCACGAACAATACGAGACTGGAATAGAAGGGAGAACCGATAGAGGTACTCAAGGTACCCTCCGCCACACACCGTCAGTTGGCTTGCGGAGTATGGATATAGATGTAGATGTAGATGTCGAAAGCAGATGGAGACACCTGAAGAACAGTGTTCAGGAAGTATCTTACAAATTTATAGGAAAAAGAAAGCGACCTAATAAAATTTAGTTTAGCAAAAAATGACAAGAAAAAGTTCTGCAGAGAAGAAATGTGACAAAAGTGTGGATTACAGGAAGGATCAATATGACACTGAAGGAAACATATCACAAAATCCGCCAGGAAACACAACATTAACATAAGAAAAAAATGAATACTACCACCATATGATAAAAGAAGCAGAGGGTGATTTCAAGCACCACAGAGCAAGACAGATGTATCAAAATATTTAAAAAAATTTGTGTAAATTTATTAAAAGAGAAGAGTTTATAAATGATCAGCATGGGAAAATACCGACCAACAAGAGTGGCATACATAAAGGATGGAAGATATGCTTTTCACAATTACTCAACAGCAATGATCCACAGCCTTACTTTAAATCTAAAGAACGGGATACAGTCGATGTACAAGTTAGCACCCCATCAGTAAATGAAATACGACAAGCCATAAAGAAATTAAAGAATAACAACGCTTGTGATGAAGACCAGATATACGCTGAGCTATTAAAGAATGGAGGACCACAGCTGGAAATAGAACTACAATCCTTAATAGAAACAGTTTGGAAGACAGAAACCATAATTGCAGACTGGAAAACCACAATTACATGCCCCATATTTAAGAAGAATGATCCCCTTGTGTACGACAGTTGAGAAATTGCTTTACTGGATGTTACTTATAAATTCCTATCGACGTGCCTATTAAACACACTAATCCCAATTACTCAAGAATTAATCGGTCACTACCAATGCGGTTTCCACAGAAATAGATCCACATTACATCATCTTTTCACTCAAAGACAGCTAGCTGAAGAGGCGTGGAAATTCAGTGTAGATGTACGCATATTACTTGTAGATTTCAAAAAGGCCTACGATAGCATACACCGACAGACATTTTTAAGTATAATGAAGGAATCTGAAATACCATCAAAGTTAACCAGACTAATTAAAATCTGTACAGATGGAACTTTACGTCGTATCATGACATCTATAGGAGAAACAGAAAATTTTAAGGTGTTCACTGGACTGGAAGAAGGAGACGCCATTTCACCTATTTTATTTAATCCCGTCTTAGAAAAAATCGAGAGAGAATTTAGTAATACTAATCCACAAGGGTTCAAAATGCAGGAGATGAAAATTACTACAAATGCCTACGCAGATGATGTAGCGTTAATAAGTAGTTGCAGAACAGAAAAAATCAAAACGATGCAAAATTATCACAAAACTGCTGAGAAAGCAGGATTACATGTTAATAAAGAAAAGACAGAGTGTCTGGTCATAAGTAAGTAAAACCAAAGAGGTGAAACTTTGGCTGTAGATGGATTCATTTTCAAAACATTTGACCATTTCATGTACTTAGGGAGTCTGTTTAGTAACAATAGTGGAACGGATGTAGATGTCCGTCTCGCAATAGCGAACAAAACACCCTTTAGCTTTATCAAAATCTTACAGAAAAGATCACTTAGTACTAACTTTAAAATCCGCTTGTATCAGTCAACCAATATACTAGTAACGTTTTAGGGAAGAAAGATGAAGAAAAACTGTTAATATTTCAAAGAAAAATACCAAGAAAAATTTTTGGTCAAGTATGTGATGAAGATAACGTGCAATGGGGGATGATAAAAAATGAAGAATTAAAAGAACAGTACAAACACCGTAGAACAGGTCGATAAGGCTCTTGCCATTTGTAAATAAACAAATAAATAAATAAATAATAAAGTCTGCTGACAGTTACTTTCATCGTGATACATAGTTCAAAATACACCTGAAGTATATTATAGCGTAATCCTTTCTGATCGTGTGTTCTTGAGCGTTCTCGTAATCAGTGGGGTGAAAATTATCACAGAAACAAGCAAAACATAGATATTTCTCACACCACGCACAGCACACGAACGAAATCTCGCAGCATTGACATGTTTTCCAGTACAATTTTCGTAGAAAACGTATCTGGTTCACGTACCTAAAAACAGACATATCAGTTATCAATTTGAATGCGTAACAGACTTATAAGAGTACCTAGAAAGACAGACATGTACAACTGGCCAGCATGTCGTGCTCGTGCGGTAGCGTTCTCGCTTCCCACGCCCGGGTTCCCGGGTTCAATTCCCGCCGGGTTAGGGATTTTCTCTGCCTCGTGATGGCTGGGTGTTGTGTGATGTCCTTAGGTTAGTTAGGTTTAAGTAGTTCTAAGTTCTAGGGGACTGATGACCTAAGATGTTAAGTCCCATAGTGATCAGAACCATTTGAACATGTACAACTGGTTACGGATCAACGCATGAATGTTGGTAGCCTCCTCGCTATCTTTCAACTGTCTGTTCTACTGAGTGTCGCTTGATTTTGAAGTCGTGCTGTGGAATTCTTATAGGGCGGAAGAAGTAAACGACACACGGTACATTTTGGTGGCGTCACTATTACACTGCGAATCGGTAGAGATCATCATCCACTGAAGTCCTGTCGTAGCGCGCAATGTATCACGATAAAAATAACTGTCATCAAGTTATATTTACTTATTTGATTATTAATCACACATCCCCATTATCACAGTATTGTCAGATACACCTAAAAATGGAATGAAAAAAAGGCCATGACTAAGAATCGAACACGGCCCATAAGTTTGGTAGTGTTACGCCATGACTGCTTATCGCTTTTTGTTTTGTACTTCATAAACTATTCTGGGTGTGGAGCATGGCGGCAGAGATGCAGGGGTCGCTACCCGAGGCCTCGCCAATTTGTCGCCCAGCTGACGGGTGTGTAACAGGGATAGAAGGGAGGGATATGCATATGGTCTTTCTTCTTTTAATTACAAATTAAAGACCATGCTAGCTAGATAAAGAAAACCCTACAACAGCTCAGTATGCGGACTCTCCAGGTCGTCTTCTCGTATGATGACGAGTACTGTCGCCTGTAAACATAGGTTGAAATCTGTCTTGAATCGTGGATCATCGTCATGTATTTCTTTCCCCACCTGGATCACCTCAGGCAGGTGGAGGGTTGTCGCAAGCAGAAGATGAAAAGATAGAGAAGGTATATTAGGATACTTAAATGTTGATTCAGTATGAAAAGAGAGATGAAAATCAAATAGCCACAGGAGACTATAAGGCGGTTGAATGCGAAGGAGAGGAAAAAAGGATTACGGGAGTATATGGGCTCTGTAGAATGAGAGAGAAGAAAGACTAATTTAATTCTGCAATGAACTTAAGCTAATAAACTGTTCAAGAAGCAGAAGAGGATGAGGTATATTTGAAAAAGGACGGGAGGTACAGGAAGATTTTAGTTAGATTACATCACGACCAAGCAGAGATTCGAAAATCACATATTGGATTGCAATGTGTCCCCAAAAGTAAATATAGATACAGCTCACAATTTAGTTACGGTGAAGAGTAGGCTTCAGTTTAACAGGCTACTCAAGAAGAATCAGTGTGCAAATAAGTGGGATACGGACGTACGAAGAAATGCATAGACTTGAAATTCTCTGACGTTACAGATATTGTGATAGTGAATAGCTCAGTAAGCAGGTGAGGTCAAGAAGAATGGACATCTCTAAAAAGGGCAATACAGAAGCTTGAAAGAGAAACATAGGAACAACGAAGGTAACAGCAAAGAAAGATGGATAACACAAGAAATATTTCAGTTGATCGACGAAAGGAATAAGTACAAAAATGTTCGGGGAAATTCAGGGGCACAGAAATATCAAGTCACTCAGCAATTAAATAAATAGGAAGTTCAGGTAAGCTAAGGTGAAATGCCTGTACGATAAACGTAAACAAATCGAAAAAGAAATGATGGTAGGAGAAACTGATTCAACATGCAGAAAAGTTGAAACAATCGTCTGGCAAATTAAAACCAATGGCGGAAACATTAAGAGTGCAACGGGAATTCCACTGTTCAATGCAGAGGGCCTTGTCAAAGAGGACGGAGGAGCCGACAGAGAGCACTCTCTTGCCATTGGGGTGCGAAACTGCCCCTAAAAGGCGGAAGAATGAGACTGGTGATATACGACAGACTTTCGAAAAAACATCTTCCACACAATTCCGAAGATAGCCGACAAGTGCGAGAATCTTCGCACAATCAGTTTAACAAATACCTTATGGGACCAAACTGCTGAGCTCATCGGCCCCTAAGCTTACACACTACTTAATGTAAATTACGCTAAGGACAACACACACACACACACACACACACACACACACACACACACACACACACACACATATGCTCCCCGACGGAGGGAGCCGCGCGGACCGTGAGAAGGCGCCCGGGATCGCGCGGCTAACCCCCTGCGGCCTCCCATTAAAAAAGGTAACTGTACCAGAAAGGCAGTACTGAATTTGCAGTTGATAATGGAAGAAAAACTGAAGAAAAATGAAGAAACGTTCATAGGATCTGTCAGCCTAGAAAAAGCGACAATGTAAAAGTGTGCAAGATATTCGTAATTCTAAGGAAAGCAAGGGTAAGCTATAGGGAAAAATGGGTAATGTACACTATGTACAAGAACCAAGAGGGGATAATAAGACTGGAAGACCAAGAAGGAAGAAGCAACGACGGAAATAAAATAAAATTACAAGAGAGTCTAATGAGTACAGAATTTACATTCAGAGAAATGTAAGAAAGGTGAAAGTAGTAACAAGTAGCAGATATGAAAACAGCGAGAAACTTAACACCAGAATTGGGGTTCACGAAGTAGATGAAGTTAAGGAATTCTGCTAACTAGGCACCAAAACAACCCAGGATGGACGGAGCAAAGAGTACATAACAAGCAGACTAGCACTGTCGAAAAGGGTATTCCTTGTCTAGAGAAGTCTACCAGCATCAAACATAGGACTTCATTTGGTGATGAATTTTCTGAGAATGTACTTTTGGAGCATATGGTATGGTAGACAAACATGATCTATAGGAAGACCGGAAAAACAGAGAATGGAAGCACTTGAGATGTGGTGCTACAGAAGAATCCTGAAAATTGGAGGCACTGTTAAGGTAAGGAATGAGGAGATTCTCCACAGAATCAGCGAGGAAAAGAATATCACTTACAAGAAGAAGGGATAGGATGATAGGACATCTATTAAGACATTACTGGGAATACCTACAGGGAACGTTTGACTTTGCCTCCGTACTGAATCTATACTGAATCTACTCTAATCAGACCGGCCGGTGTGGCCGAGTGGTTCTAGGCGCAACAGTCTGGAACCGCGCGACGGCTACGGTCGCAGGTTCGAATCCTGCCTCGGCCATGAATGTGTGTGATGTCCTTAGGTTAGTTAGGTTTAAGTAGTTCTAAGTTCCAGGGGACTGATAACCTCAGATGTTAAGTTCCATAGTGCTCATAGCCATTTGAACCATTTTTTTTACTCTAATCAGCTGATGTGAAACGTCAGTGGAGAAACTTTCACAAGTGATCTCAGCAATTTACATTGTCTGCCCTGAATGCTGCAGCGGGTGGCTTTTTCACGTCTCAAACTGCGTGCTGGTGGATTTCAGTGACGACTCTCGAAGTATCGTGTGTTGCGAACAAGGCTACGCCCCACAGTGTTATCATTGCGAACAACAAGCGTAAGACGACAACTTCTACCCAAAGGTGCAAGTGATTCAAATGACTCTGAGCACTATGGGACTTAACATCTCAGGTCATCAGTGCCCTAGAACTCAGAACTACTCAAACCTAACTAACCTAAGGATATCACACACATCCATGCCCGAGGCAGGATTCGAACCTGCGACTGTAGCGGTCGCGCGGTTCCAGACTGAAGAGCCTAGAACCTCTCGGCCACAGCGGTCGGCCCAACTAAATGTGCAATCCAGGGACGTCTTAAACGCAAGTGCATAACAGCGAAAGAGCTTCCCTAAGTGTAGGGCATATGTAACACGAGAGATTCCAGCCGAAGAGGTGAAGTACAGAATCAACTCAAAAAATATATAAATAAATAAAAATAAAAAATAAAAGAAATGCGCACTTCAGTACGCTAGCTAAGACGTGCAACAGAAGTTCTATGTAGCGCGGGGTGGAGGGAGGGCGGCGTCTCTAACACAAGTATTTCCATTTCAGATACTTGGGCACAAGTCCTCTGCTGGCTGCCCAACTCACTTTTATTACCTCTCCCCAAATTAAGGGCCGGCAAATCATAACACGAGTATTAGAACCTTCTATTCGTACTTCCACTGTCCTCACTCTAAAACGCTCGGGCCAACCACAAACTCAAATTTGGTTTCTCCCAAAAAACCTTCGAGGGCAAATTCCTTCTTCCATCTCTTGAAACAAATACAGGCTGGTGGACGCGCCTGCGTGTTAACGTCTGGTGGTGCCATCGTGCTGTCCGGCACATTCTAAACTGCTTCTATACCGTTCGAGAGATTCGTGATGCCACCAACTGGGCGTCAACCGACCACCCGCAGTCATTGCGTGGCTCCAGCCCTCACATTTCGTTACAAGGCATTAATCACAAAACATTCAAATGAAATTAGTAGCAACGTGTACTTGACGATGTCAGTCGTGTTTCATTTTCATAATCAAACGCCATCAGTCCTATCAAATGACATCAAACACACAACCTAAGTACATGTCACAGTGTGGATCGAAAGCACTGCAAGGTGGAAAATCTTTTCACCTAAAATTTAATGGCAGTTTCGTAAGTTTTAAGATGTATTTTACATTCTAACGACATCAATTTGGTACTTTAACGTTACCGATTTGTTTGCATAAACGCTTGAATTGACGTGACCGCGAAGAAAATAGTCATAAGGCGTGATGACGTAGGTTTTCTCCTGTAGCAATGCGCCTTATTCTCGCACTGTGTGGCAGGATACTGCATCTTCCTTCAACCACTTGTTTTTGATTTCCATCGTTTCCAATTGGAGTAAAAGATACTCCTATGCAATGTTAAAACGACGTACAGCATCGCGATCTCTGTAAACCTGTGGTCTTGTTCGTAAATTTGGGGAAAATTACTCTGGCCGCTCCAAAATCTACGTGAAATGGCGACTCGTTTTCACCCATCTACCACTGAATGGTTATGGGAGGATTTTCGTCAATCCAGATTCATTAGTTTAATCTGTTGCCACCCAATTAACATCGTCATACACAGTTTGCTTTTCCAACACCGAGTCAGCGAATCCACGCTGTTGCAAATGAGACGTTCGAAGTAGTAGTTAGTCAGTTGGACATTATAAAGGTTTACATGAATAAACTTTATCAGATTTTCGCAGCATAGTAGTCCTAGTAATGGTCAGTCATTATGACCGACGGCGAATCGAAATTCTGGAACTTTGGGCTACTCTCTCATCTAATAATTCAATATTTTCAGCATGCAGGCCGGTACAAGTCCGTTTAGTGCCTTCACCTCATGAACTGAACCGCTTTCTTCAGAATTCACATTTAGTCTTCTAACAGCTGATAAATCGGGCACATTTGACTAACCGAAAATGGTACACAATTTGCGAAGAGCCTCTCTGCATTTGTATTGCATTTCAACGGTGACAGTGCATTATTCGATGGTAAAGTAATTCACTTTTACTAACAATTATATTTTCCCTGTATAAGGAAAGCCATCCGTAGTGGCTTGTTTTAAATTCATACTCCCCTGCCTAACTAATTGCTTAATTAGGATGAGAAATAAGGAATGTTCTTGCCGTGACACATTGCTGCGTCGGACATGCTAATAAAGTGAGCAGTTCCCTACGAATTGTTGCATGCGGAGCGCTGCGCTGACCGTCACGTGGGGAAGGTACACCACACCTGCAAGTTCCCTACCTCACCAAGAAGAACTGGCTTACTTCTTGACTTGTAAAGTTCTTTCGACGACTAAATTACTCTTTTTGACTGGCGGTCATGAGTCCTATAACAAATACTATCAACTCTGAATTATGAATGACCGGTTGGAATATTTCAATGCTACTGAGCCGTGGCTTGCACATGCTTTGCATTGGATTAAACCCTTGTTGCTAATCTATGTTTAGTCTCCCGCGGTTATCGCGATTCTGCTGTTAATCCTCTCTTTCCACAGGTTGCAGCAGCAGTGTGTATCGATATTTGCACCTTGGACTATCTTTGGACCGGCGCTTATAGTTTCCGGCTGGGATGTGTGCGGGCAGTTGGTCGGTTGGCGTGGACCAGCGAGGAAATCTCCGCAGTGCGTCGTTTGGCCGAGTCCGCTGGTATAATCTATGCAGTGTTGCAGTGTGTGGTGCTGTTCCCATTGCTGCGAGGTTCGTGGATCACCGATCCTGGACATGAAAGTTGAGTTTTCACTTAATTTACCAGCAAGTCACGACTGTTCAGACTGTGTCGTTTGGAGTTCGTTGTTGGCTGTTGGGATGTTTCCACGGGTTGGCAAATTTTGGCCACCCTCCGGTGGAGTTTAACTGTACTTGGTTATTTGGATTGAAGTGCACCAGCGGAATCTGCCTTGTGCCCGTTAACGTTCCGGTTACCTGCCCTGGCCGTTGACGTAAATTCAGCCAGTGTAGTTTCCTCATCGTGCTGTCGCTGTCCAGCACGATGTGTAGTTTCACAGCTCAATGTATAATTGGTTGAGGGCGCCAATACCTTCTACAATGTTCCATTGAACTCCCTGTTGTGTGCTGGTAGGGTGAAGTGGAGGTTATCTTGTTGGTGGGTCCGCAGACTGTCTGTCGGTTGGGTTGTCGTTGGATCGACAACGGTTGGGTTGACTGCCTGTCTCACCTAAGCGAGCGTCAGTGTTTGAATTACAGGCCGACCCTCGGAACTTCTGAGCGCCCTTGGGTGTACTGCCTTTTCTTGTTTGTTCTTGTTGTTTGTACTTGTATGGCCTCTAGCCGATTTTTAGATTAAGGTTGTTTTGCCCTTAAGGCGTTAGATGGTTTGGGCCTTCAGCCTAATTTAAGAACTGTTTTACGTAAAGTCTTCGTCATTTTTAAAATTAATGTTATTGAGTCTTAAGTGTTGGACCTTCAGCCGGTTTTGAATTTAAGTTGTTTTGCTCTTAAGGTGCGAGATTCCTGAGGCCTCCAGCCGATTTTGGATTAAGGTTGTTTTGCCCTTAAGGCGTCAGATGGTTTAGGCCTTCAGCCTAAGAACTGTTTTACGTACGGCCATTGGCATTTTTAAAATTAATGTTATTGAGTCTTAAGTGTTGGGCCTTCAGCCGATTTTGAATTTAAGTTGTTTGCTCGTAAATTCTCAGATTCTTTGGGCCTTCAGCCTAATTAAGGAATTAGTTTTAAGATAAGGCTTTACCTCTTAAATTTCTGATTTTGGTTGAGCTTTAAATTATTGGCTTTCAACCGTTTTTAAATTAAAGTGGTCTTGCCCTTAAGGCATGAGATTGTACGGCGCATTCAGCCGCTAATTATGTTCCAAAACTAAAGCTGTGCTTTTTTAATTTTTTTCTTGGCTTTTGTAATGTTTGATCAAATAAAAGGTTGTATGTTCGAGTGTAACTGACAGCCGCTTATTTTGGTCCCTTTCCACAACTTAAACTACCTGTCCTGTCCTGCGGCCTTAGCAGGGCGTCTCAGCTACTTCAGTGAAAGTATCGAAATAAAAGGATTCCATCTTGTTTTCAATAAGAAGGAAAGAAGAAACAGTCTTCCCCAGCCAGTCTAACGGCAATACGCGAATCTAACTTCGCGGAGTCTAATCTTTACTTATCGAGCACTACTGCAAGCTCATAAAAGTCTTCAGAACAATAATGACCACAGAAGGTCGCACGAACGCGAGATCGCACATAAACTTTTCCCGAGGCCGAACAATGCTTCCAGCTAAGGTCAAAAACAAAACGTATCCACTTTCAGTAAATAAATGTTGTCAGCCTGAATACTAGTCGAAGACTGACTGTCAGTATACTGCTTGAAAGTCCATTCTAAATTACCTGAAGAGTTAGGTAAGCGTTTCTGAATGGTCGGTTTATTCCGCCAATGACTGCCAACATTATATAAAATTCTAATTAAAACGTGAGTTTGATTTTGGAGTTACTGAACTCAAGATTAGGAAGTTTTTCAATGTAGCTAATGTCGACAGTCTAGTTAGAATCATACCTACATTTAAACAGTCAATATTAATACGAGCTCTGCGTTTGGCGCCAAGACTCACTGTGTGAACTACCAAATTCTCTGTATGCTCCAATATGACAAATCTTGCGGCTTTGTTCACATGTTATGTGATCATGTGTTTTTTAATGGGATGCGGCTGGCTACCGGTCTTAAATGCTTGCTGACGTATAGCAGCAGAACCTTTCTATAGTGTATGATGAAATTTAATCAAATATGGGACAACATGGGGCATAAATACCACTTATTCCCAACATAAAACTTTTTTTTTTAGATTTGCAGGTTTTATTAAAAATAAAACTGAATATTTTAAAAATATTCAACGCTCCTGGGACCTTATGCAAACTATTACAATACAGATTACCTAATATTTCTGAACTAATACTCTTTACCAAAATTTCAAACTTATTTCGGTTCCTAAAGTGTGTGTCAGTGCTGTTCGACAATAAGCATAATTACTTCCATTAATATCTACTTTTCTATTTTCTGGCTCTGATAATTCATTTTCCAATTACATTACAATTTTATAACAATGAAATTTATTATTGACATTCATGACGCAGCCACATTACTGGTTGATCTGCTCACTTTTCTTGATACAATTGAGGTATCCGCTCTCGTTCCACAGGCTCGTCATGGCATTCAGATGTAGTTGTCATTCCCGCATCACCCTTCTCCAAATGTAACATTTACTAAGTAAGATATACGTTAGATATACACAATGGCGAAATCTTCCTGAAAACGAAACATTTACATTAATATTGAAAAATGGGAACAAATTTAGTATAACTGTAGGGAGTATAATAATTATGTATAACAATCATATGTTATTTATGGTTGTTCAAAGCAGAAAAATACGTAAAGATTTATTACAGATTACGTGAACATTTTAGAGACTTTGACACGTTAAGCCACAATATTCGGAAGCGGCAGTAGTCGAACAAGGAAAGCAGGCCCGTGTGTCGGTATTGGGTCACGTTTCCGCCCAATGTGAGAAGGCCGATGACCAGCGGAATTTGTGCAGCAGGAGTCAGAACTTCGATAGATCAACAACCTAGCCGACGGGCAATATACTTCAAGGAGAACAAGAACCAGCGCTGTGAGCACATCAGTGGTCAATGCTCCAGCAACTGTCAGAACACTGAACTCACTTGCGTGACATATCTGGCGATGCGGAGGAGGACGACACTGCATAGAAAGCAGCCATATGTGTCGATATTGGTTACACTAAAATGCCCAAAATTGAGAAGCATAGATCAACGGACGAAGAGTCAGTTGTCGACCTAGAAATTTCGCGACAGCTGAAAAAACATCGAATAGATATCTCTCACAATTGGACAAAAGGAGATCTTCTGAGGAGAGAAAGAAGACACGAAGAAACGTCACCTGGCTGGACGAACCGAGGGTTAGTCAGCGGTCGCCATACTTCCCGTCAACGACATAGCCAGTACGCTCCTTGACAGAAGAAGATGTCGGTACCGCACCAACAGGTCAACGCAGAAGATGCCATCCCAGATGTCACCAGAAAGAAGTTCGTGTGGTACTTACCCAGGTGGCTGGTGAGGACGAAGGAAATGGGGTCTCGTCAAATGGATCACCTGTGAACCTAGAGGTTGATGAACTCGGCCAGAAGACGACGAGCCTAGGGGTCGCTGTTTCTATTTCGGGACGGATCGTTCCACTCCGCAGCGTAGCCGCTTGTTAAGAACGCAACGAGCGAATTCACAAGGAGGAGATCGCGCCGCCGTCGCACGGAGTCACGGGTACGGTACTAAATGTAAGAATACGCCGGTGGCGCGCCGCTGCAACATGAGCCGTTGTCATATCAGCGGTCACTGTAATCCGCACGCTACGACTCCGCGTCTCCGCAGCCGCGAGGAATTGAGCCAGTTGCACACATTGTATTACTTTGTTTGTTTAAAGGATCTCCTTTCTAATAAACGATTTTTAGTAGAACCACCAAGGTTTCACTCACACAGCAGCCAAGTGAAGAACAAAATGGTAGATATCGAAATAGACGACAGAGGGATGGAGAAACAATTAAAATCGCTCAAAGGAGGAAAGGCCTCGGGACCTGATGGGATACCAGTTCAATTTTACACAGAGTACGCAAAGGAACTTGCCCCTCTACTTGCAGCGGTGTACCGTAGGTCTCTAGAAGAGCGTAGCGTTCCAAAGGATTGGAAAAGGGCACAGGTCATCCCCGTTTTCAAGAAGGGACGTCGAACAGATGTGCAGAACTATAGACCTATATCTCTAACGTCGATCAGTTGTAGAATTTTGGAACACATATTGTGTTCGAGTATAATGACTTTTCTGGAGACTAGAAATCTACTCTGTAGGAATCAGCATGGGTTTCGAAAAAGACGGTCATGTGAAACCCAGCTCGCGCTATTCGTCCACGAGACTCAGAGGGCCATAGACACGGGTTCACAGGTAGATGCCGTGTTTCTTGACTTCCGCAAGGCGTTCGATACAGTTCCCCACAGTCGTTTAATGAACAAAGTAAGAGCATATGGACTATCAGACCAATTGTGTGATTGGATTGAGGAGTTCCTAGATAACAGGACGCAGCATGTCATTCTCAATGGAGAGAAGTCTTCCGAAGTAAGATTGATATCAGGTGTGCCGCAGGGGAGTGTCATAGGACCGTTGCTATTCACAATATACATAAATGACCTGGTGGATGACATCGGAAGTTCACTGAGGCTTTTTGCAGATGATGCTGTGGTGTATCGAGAGGTTGTAACAATGGAAAATTGTACTGAAATGCAGGAGGATCTGCAGCGAATTGACACATGGTGCAGGGAATGGCAATTGAATCTCATTGTAGACAAGTGTAATGTGCTGCGAATACACAGAAAGATAGATCCTTTATCATTTAGCTACAAAATAGCAGGTCAGCAACTGGAAGCAGTTAATACCATAAATTATCTGGGAGTACGCATTAGGAGTGATTTAAAATGGAATGATCATATAATGTTGATCGTCGGTAAAGCAGATGCCAGACTGAGATTCGTTGGAAGAATCCTAAGGAAATGCAATCCGAAAACAAAGGAAGTAGGTTACAGTACGCTTGTTCGCCCATTGCTTGAATACTGCTCGGCAGTGTGGGATCCGTACCAGATAGGGTTGATAGAAGATATAGAGAAGATCCAACGGAGAGCAGCGCGCTTCGTTACAGGATCAGTTAGTAATCCCGAAAGCGTTACGGAGATGATGGATAAACTCCAGTGGAAGACTCTGCAGGAGAGACGCTCAGTAGCTCGGTACGGGCTTTTGTCAAAGTTTCGAGAACATACCTTCACCGAAGAGTCAAGCAGCATATTGCTCCCTCCTACGTATATCTCGCGAAGAGACCATGAGGATAAAATCAGAGAGATTAGAGCCCACACAGAGGCATACCGACAATCCTTCTTTCCACGAACAATACGAGACTGGAATAGAAGGGAGAACCGATAGAGGTACTGAAGGTACCCTCAGCCACACACCGTCAGGTGGCTTGCGGAGTATGGATGTAGATGTAGATGTAGATGAAGAACATTCCACCGCCCGCAGAGTTTCACTTTCCCTCCCGCCATCCGTGACAAAATCGTGATCTTCGCTCCACTCTTACACTGACGCTCAGTATTTAGTGGCACTAAACACCGACACGATACATTACATAATCCACACGTACAATACTGCAGCGCCAGTGTTGTTCAGGAAGCATGTTACAAAGTTCCTTCGGACATGTATATGTAGGCTGACGACGTATGAAAGTTTGGGACTGGCCGTGATTCATGCTCGGATTACCAAAAAGTAAGGGCAGCGCTCGCGATAGGCGGGAAATCTGTGTTCGAGTTCCGATCCAGCTCAAATTTTCATTCTTGTTATTCTACGACACAGTAGTATACAGCTGATGGTTGTCCATTTTCGCAACTGCGAATACATTTCGTGTGATCCACACATTTTCCCATTGCTCATTGAATAAAAAAACTCTCTCTTAATTTGTTGGTAAACCGAGTATAAACTCTTACGTTGCCGTGAATCCTCACCGTATAGTGCGTCACATAATTTCTGGCTGCTGCTAATGCATGCTTGACTGCCACAGCTGTCGTGCCTCGACTCCCCTAAATATGCGAGTGACTGCTTTATATCCCAGAGGGGCCATTAACCATTCTGCTCATTCAGGACCTCTCGCGTTACACATAGATTACAACATTCGTGGCCAGAGCCACACAGCATTAAAAAAACCACTGAAAAGTCTTCACAATAAAAATTGAGTTGTTAATGTACACATATAATAATTTAAATAACTATTCATTGTTAGTATCTATAACTTCACACGCTACTATCAAACGACTGGAAGCCGTCTTTTGAAAGGGATATGCTCATGTACCTCATACCAATAAGTATAATCTTTCCGAAGAACACAAATTTAAGAAAATTTTTTCTGTTGCTTGCTCAGTAACTTTAGCAACACTTCCTTTTCATCATAAGATGTTATCTGACTTTATCATTAATTAAATCACTAATATTTGGCTTCAACCAAATAAAATTTATTATGATAATTTTAAATTCACTATTTTGGCTCATATCCTCACAAACAATATTGTCTTTCTCACAAACAGGCTTATTTACATACTACTACTTGTCTATGTTACATGCATTTATTATTATTCTCTTACTACTGTACCTCCTGTAGTACAGTAATCACCTTCATTTCCCATTACTTCATCATAAAAATTACTCTGTTTGCCTGCTTCAATCCATCTCTCTACATTTCTCATCTCTAATTCTCCATTATTCAAATCTACTCTCAGACCTTCACATCTGATACTGTTTCATAATTCTGAACCTCACTCTTTCCGGTTTCTTTGTAATATTCTTGTGCTTTATTTTCATTACAAATTACGTCTGCGGACGTCTGCTCTTCAGTACTCATTTCGGCATTTTCAGTATTTTCGCTCCTGACAAATAACACACTTTTCATATCTATCACTTCATCTTAAATTTCTGTATGTGAGACTCAAAAATCTTTGTTCTATTGATCAAGTCACTCATTAGATTTATAAATCTTATTATTATTTTATTAACTGCCTTGTTTCAAATCCTTACAAAATTGTTTTGACAGCTCATTTTAGTTTGTTTTAAGTCATTATTGATTCATTCAGTTTTCTTTCCAAAATGCACGTTATTGCCTCTACTACTGGATTCAGTGTTTTTCTGTAACTACATATGCAGTTCCTTTGATAAACATCTCACTAAATATAGTAGCTTCTTATTATCAATCTATTATGGTGTCCCAATACTAATTTTATCATTACTACTTGATAATTCTGTTAAGTTAACATGAATTCAATTATCATTTACTTCCTGTTCCCAATTTACACCAACCGTGTTATCGTACACTAAATCACGAGATTCACCATTTGTCTCAACAGTTTCGGCCTGTACTGCTTCATGAGATTCATTTAAATGTAGTAATTACCATTCTCATGATTAACTAATTCGTGAATATTGTCCTCATCATTAAAACATCCCTGTGTGAAAATAACGTAAACTGTATTTTCATTGCCTAAACTCTGTTTCTTATTTACAACAGCAATAATGCACAAAACACGAAAATTATAATTGTTAAAACTACATGATTGAATTCCTTAAAACGACAAGAAAATTTACTTTCTTCAGTAATTATGTAAATAAAAATTACATTAATTACTGCAAAGTAATATTATCAGAAAGCAGAAGCCGTATGCTTCGAGCTTTCAAACTAGCCGGAGCCCCGTCATTTCGCACTCGTCGGCCACAACTGTGTGCTGTACTCGAAGTTGCACACTCCGTTTATCACGAGTCGTCTTGGCCACCAGTTTCACGCAGCACCGTTGATTTGATTTATTAAGAGGAAGACCGGCATCGGTAACGCGCCTCCGCTCTCACTGCACTCGTAGCCGTCTGTGCCATCCAGCGCTCACTCCGTCCTCACTCAGCCAGCTCCAGTCGCAGACTGCACACCATCTTCAGATTAATATTGTGGCAATAATAATCTAGTCACAGAGTTTATAACAATCCTTAATGGTCCACAACATCACTCCACAGTGAATGTCGTCTACTAATGTTCAATGTCTATGATTAACACTTTCAAAGATCAGATGCAAAGATATCTATTGTCACTGTTCGTAACGATGTAGCTCTCAGTACCACTAAAATTAAAAGTTTCTCTCGATGTTCAGTGTAATAAACTCTGTCACACATAATATTAATATTTCATTACCATTCCTACGAGAGCAATTGTACGCTGTCCAATGGAAATTAACACAGTTCACATGTGTTATATGTTATTCAGAATATTTCTAATAACTCTCATGTTTTACTGTCTATTACGTATTTTCAAGGTTCAAACGCAGTATTTATTCTTCAGATACTTCTTTACATGCCATTTGTTCACTGTTCAATGGCTAAATCCAAAATGCATACGTAAAAGCAGCTGTTCAAAATATTTCCTGTCACTCCAGTTTATTTACAATTTCCAGATTTAATATGAAATGCTCTCTGCTGAAAAATGTCCTGCCACATTATCCCAGTTACAATTTACTGGATTTTTCAACAAGGGATACAGCTGCATGGCGTCTTTTAACTGATTGCTGACTATTCCACCAGTGGATTTTAGAAAAGTGATTCATGGGTAACACTTTCATTTATTTACACACGACATCTTGCAAAAAATACATGCACATGAACATTTGGTCTCATCCTAGATTTTCAAAGACTCTCAACACTGTACCACGTCTTCAACTAGCAAACAAAACAAAACGGTGTGTCTTTACAGAGATGCGATTGGCACGATGAGTTTCGAACAAAACCGAGCACCTTATACTGGATGCCTAATGATGAACAGAAACGAAAGCAAGATCGGGTGTACCATAAGGCTACTTGATAGGACCTCGTCAGTATTCATAACTGATTTATCAAATAATATCAGCAGCACTATCAGATTCCTAGCTAACGATTTGGTTTTCAATAGGGAAGTATCGTGTTCGATACTTGTAAGGAAATAGGCAGAATGACTTGGACAACGTTTTGACTCGCTGTAGTAAGTGGAAGATCACTTCATCGAAAACTCATAATGCCCATAACATAGGAAAAGAAGCGTATGATTACAAGAAGACGGTGCAAGACGACATTGGACTATGACTAAAGATATACAGTGCCTGGGATATGAATCGAATCAACCCTCCCTTAACATAAAGATTGCCGCCCTACAACTCAAATGTATCAGATCAACTACGTGCATTGCCCTGACAAGTTGGTCGGCTCTGTGATTCTTGTTGAAATTAGTGGTGATAACGGGAATAAATGGGTTCCCGCGCGGAGTGGCCGCGCGGTTTGAGGCGCCATGTCACGGACTGCGCGGCCCCTCCCGCCGGAGGTTCGAGTCCTACCTCGGGGATGGGTGTGTGTATTGTTCTTAGCATAAGTTAGTTTAAGTAGTGTGTAAGTCTAGGGACCGATGTCCTAAGCAATTTGTTCCCTTAGGAATTCACAGACATTAGAACATAAATTGGTTCTTCTCTATATACTGAATTGCAATATCGGTAACATAGACCAGAGTTTATAACAAAACATTCCACAGGAGAAACAGAACGTAACAAATAAACGTAGTAATTAATTATCTCACACACTGGAGATGAGTAGAAGGTGGAACACAAAACTCCATATGTTTTTTGAACAGAAACTGAGCAGCAGACTGAGCAGAGGAATAATGAGCGAAGTAAATTTTATAT
This sequence comes from Schistocerca cancellata, assembly GCF_023864275.1. Classification (NCBI taxonomy): domain Eukaryota; kingdom Metazoa; phylum Arthropoda; class Insecta; order Orthoptera; family Acrididae; genus Schistocerca; species Schistocerca cancellata. Next base: position 219,089,704 of record NC_064631.1, read on the forward strand.
AAAATGTAGACTGGCAATGGCAAATGAGCGAGGAGGATGGTGTGAGAGGTCCGCCGGGCGAGTAAGGCGAGCACTTGAGCAAGTGGCCTGGGCACAGATTCCAGCGGGTGGTTGCTGGGCGTATTTGTGGGCCGATTTGAATCAGTGGCTGACTCCGAGTGCCGTCTTCGCACGTAGTCAGACCAGCGAGCTCTAGGACATGACACACTTAGAGTTGAAACCAGTTTGCGGGCTTTCAAAGAAAATGATGAAAGGATGTGAGGTGGTGGCCCTCAACCACGTACCCTCTGACTCAAAGTTGAAATATTAAGAGTTTTGGCTGGTTTCGTTGTCTAGGGGCTGGGATACGTAGTTGCCGCATTACAGGCCAAACACTGCTGAGGCTGCAGTATACAATATGAATACACACATGAATCGAATGGTCGAAGGTTCCTATCACTCAGCAATTGCGAATGTAACGTAGAAATTTATAAATGAAAGATTGAAATTAAGTAAAATATGCCGGTACTACCTTAACGACTTTAAATGATGAGTACGATAGTAGAAGTACTTTTGAGAATGCGGTATATTTCTGCAAAACACTTATTGGTGTCAGTGGTCCAGCAATTAAATAAAATATAAGTTGAATAACAAGGAAACAATAGATTCAACTGCACGTAATTAGTTAGGAACGAAAACATAGCTCATGAGGTATTCACTACCAAATGCATACTACGTCTTCACTATAGAAACCATAGAAATCTCACAAGTTCGCAAGTTTGCACTACGAAGTATTTCTGTCTCTCGCGAACACGGGTAAACCACTCCACACTCTCCAAGTCTCTGCCGCGACCATGCATCCCTTGCGCCGTACTGTCCCGGCCTCTCCCGTGTCCTCTGCCGTACTGTTCTCCCACTTCCATCCAGTCTCCCGATTCACGAGCGCAGTGATTGGCTAGAGTGCTCCCACCATGTCTTCAAGCCAAGACACACATTCACAAACATAATGAAACACTTTCGAAATACTGCATTTACATTTAAATAGATAGAAACTAAATAAATATTCCAACAGCTGGATCATAAACACGCTCTAACTCACATCCCTTGTGAGGAAGCAATTTAAACTCTTGGTTACTTAACTGAAGCAGATATTCATGAACACCAGCCTGTTTTCTGTTTGGTAGTCTTACTTAACTGAAGCTGTTATTAAAGACAGCCTGCCTGTTTTCTATTTTGGTAATTTTACTTATCTGAAGCTGTTGTTATTGTAGTCCTGTCTGTTGGTATTTGGTAATTTTACTTAACTGAAGCTGTTATCATTGAAGGGCTGCTGTTTTCTATTTGGTAATTTTACTGAACTGAAGTTGTTATTAAAGAAGGCCCATGTGTTAATTATTTAGTAATTTTACTTAACTGAAGCTGTTATTATTGACGGCCTGCCTGTTGGTACTTGGTAATTTTACATAACCGAAGTTGTTATTATTGAAGGCCTGCCTGTTTTCTATTTGGCAATTTTACTTAACTGAAGCTCTTATTATTGAAGGTCTGCCTGTTTTCTATTTGGCAGTTCTACTTAATTGAAGCTGTTATCATTGAAAGTCTGCTGGTTTTCTATTTGGAAGTTTTACTGAACTGAAGCTGTTTTAAAGAAGGCCTGGGAGTTTTCTATTTGGTAATTTTACTTAATTGAAGCTGTTATTGTTGAAGGCTTGCCGGTTGGTATTTGTTAATTTTACTTAACTGAAGCTATTATGATTGAAGGCCCACCTGTTCCCTCTTAATTAAATTAAGAGCTATTTCATAATTTTGGTTAGTTGAAAACTCTTATTAATCATGGCCTAAATGTTTTTATTTCCCTATTATTGAGATCTGATATCTTGCTCAGTCTGTGTTGTAATGAACTGAAATTGCGATAGCCAAAGGCCTTCCTGTTTCAGAGGTATTTATGTGGATAAGGTAGCAAAAGGAAATGACACATGATGGTACATGGTCCCTAACCTTTCACCTTATATTGCTTTATCCTTAATTGTAGGTTTCATCAAGAAAAGCGTTTATGAAGAAGAAAATTAAACTGTTGCACAACTTAGTTAAAAGAAGATATAGTTCACAGGACACATTCTGAGACATCAAGTGATAACCAGTATGGTGCTGGGAGGGAACTGGCGGAGGTGAAAATCCTAGAGGGAGAGGTGAAAATCCTAGAGGGAGACCAGCAAACGGTACAGTAAACGCATTAAGATGAGTCATTTAGAGATGAACAGCCTTGCACAGGGTAGAGTAACATGGAGAACTACATCAAACCAATCTTCGGACTGAACACCACAAGAAGAACAATGGTTTGGATTGCAGACAAAATCATGCAGAGGACGGAAAGTGCAACCTTGCACATTCCGCCCAGCCCTGACTTTCATCACAACGCCTCTGGAGCCAAGGTTCGGAAGCTACTGAAAAGAAATTTTGACTCAGAAAATAGAACACTCATTGATTGGAGAGTGTTTTAAAAATTAGCCAGAGTGTGAGAACAGGCAACACTTTTCGTAAGGGTGGTTGCCTGAGATCCGTACCATTGGTCAGAGCTTCCAGGATACGGATCTCCCTTCACTTTGTTGTAAATTTGATTAAACTGAGAAGTTCAAATGGCTCTGAGCACTATGGGACTCAACTAGTGTGGTCATAAGTCCCCTAGAACTTAGAACTACTTAAACCTAACTAACCTAAGGACAGCACACAACACCCAGCCATCACGAGACAGAGAAAATCCCTGACCCCGCCGGGAATCGAACCCGGGAACCCGGGCGTGAGAAGCGGAAAACTGAGAAGTTGATAGCTTGGCTCAAATAATAATAAAATTATCGGATGGCAGATGGAAATGATCGATACGTCTCGTCTTATTGACGGGGTTTTAACTCTCTGCAAGACTGTATAACCCGTCACTTTTGGCATTGTTTACGCAGAGAGCTCACAAGAGTGTCGTTTTGAAGGGACTATGGTGCCGCACGAGATGAAAAACGGAACTGTTGGTCGGTTGTTGAAGCAAAGGAGCAGTCTTGAGCCGCACGGTGACTAAAGCGAGAGTCATAACTCATGTTCACGCCATGGGTCGCGGATCGGCTGAAGATGCGAGTAACTTCTGGAGTTGCAGATGTAGCAACCCACCTTCTTGCTTCTTAGTGTTCTGGATGGAAAGCGAGGCAAATGTTAATGATGAGGCAGGAATAGGCAGGCGCTTTTGGTTAAAGTACAGAGGATCTCGTTTTAAATCACTATCTGGCAGTCAAAGGCTTACCTAGAGTCCATTATTTGGCTTCCTGCAATTGTTTTCGTAACTCCACCAGAACGACGCAGTCATCATGTCCAATTAGAAACCGTGTGCTCAGTTTCTTTCAATAATCTTCCAAAGAAGAAAACTAAATTCAACAGAATGGATGCTATGTTTTCTGTCTCACCATGTGGACCTGCTAATATGTCATGTACGTTTACGATATGGACATTAAGAGACCAAGAAATGCCTCACCAAATTAAGTGAAAAGCTGATTTTTGAGAAGCAAAGAGGCTTGAACCTCTGTTGTATGTCATACAGTGCGTATGGTAAGTAGTGTAGTCCAAGAGGTCATGCACATTGAAAAACCAAGGAACCCCTTATAATCAATTGCAACATACCTGTTTTTCCATTCTCCTGGCTTTAGAGGAGGATGTACCCATGTTGTAGCGTTGGTTGATGGCTCCAGTAAACATGTCAAACTTTATTTGATATAAACAATTATGCCAAAACTCTTGTAGACAAGCTGGAAGGAGACCGGCAATCTAAAATCCTCTTATTGGATAATGGAAGACAATGCGAAAATGGAAGGAAATTTTTAGCCACAGGGATTAAGATATAAAGAAATTCTCACTTGAATTTCCTTTTATACGCAGATGACGCCACACTGCTGGCGGAGAATGAAGATGACCTACAAAGATCATTGTATTATTGATATATAAAGACATTATTTGAAAGAGTACCATTGAGCAATTTCAGAAAAGAGGACGAAATCAATGACTTTTAAAAGAAAACATATTGTCTGGATAAAAATTTTGATTAAGTATAGAAGAATGGTACAGGTCAAAAATTTTAACTATCTAGGTTTTAACGTCATATATGAGTATAACGAAGACATAGAGAAGAAATTAGCAAAGTTTGGTAACATGTGGAACTATAAACAGATCTTTAGAAAATAAAATGAAGAAAGTAGAACGATTAAAATTTTGTAAGACAAAGACAGTTTCAATGCTTTTTTGCGGAAGTGAACATCAAGAAGTGGCACATACGCAACAGAGATCAGGTTTCTCAGAGCAGTAAAAGGATGCACAAGAGCCGTAATATTTGTAAATTCAGAAACAAGAGAACAATTGAATATGTTTCCCATCCTCAGTAAAATACAAGAAAAGAGGAGAAACTGGAATGAATATATCGAAAGAATGAGTGGAGGAAGATTACCCCTCCAGATAAAAGATTTAAGCCAGTTGGGAGTCAAAGAAGACCGAAGAAGCGATGGGTACCATAGCAGGCAAAGCAAGAAAGATGATGATGATGAATTTACGTCAAATAAATTCAAAACACCTTTAGAAAATGTGAGGATTCAACACGTAGAAATCTCAGGGTATTTTCCTCAATGAAACATGACAAAAGCAATTATGATTGAGTTCAATCGATTATGTAGAACTTATTATGCATGGAAGCTTTCGGCAAGGACCTATCATATGAAATACTTTGAAGAAATCATCAATAACCTGAAACATGATACAACACAATTTGAAATTTGCATACTATTGTTTAACCAGGAACTGCATAATATCATTTCATGCATGGCTGATTTTCAAGTTTCCTGTCCCGTCTGAGCCATCCTAGATGAAAAAGTAGGCAAGAGCAAACACATATAAAAGAGCACTGGACAGAAAAATACGTCATAACCCCACTAGTTTTGGAATCGGTGAACTAGTGCTAGTCAAAACGATGCAGAAATTCTAGAAAACTTCAGCAGAAACTAGGAAGTTAATGTATGTACACCAAAGACCGTTTACTGTGTGTGTGTGTGTGTGTGTGTGTGTGTGTGTGTGTGATGTGCATGCGTGCTTGCGTGCGTCTGCTCAGCGCGCTCAGTGACAAGGTTATCAGTTCAAGACCAATTACAATAATAGTGAAGCCACATGCAAATGATTACAGACTTGAGTACCCAAAAAGTAATAAAGAGTTGGGACTCTGAAACATTATGGAACTAAAAAAAATTTGTGTATAGTAGGTATTAAACTCTGTATGGGCTCTACCTTCCTTTGGCGGATACACAGTTTACTGTACAGTCCCAGCTGAGTGAAATCATATTTGTTTTTTTAGGTTTCATGCCTTCTTCTTCCTGTTCATAGTCAGTAAAAGTTGTGTCTTCATGTATGTATATATAGCCTATTACGTGGTCGGAATCTTCGAAGTACAGGAATTATTCGCTGAGTGTCTTCATGTATGTATATATAGCCTATTACGTGGTCGGAATCTTCGAAGTACAGGAATTATTCGCTGATTTTAACATCCCATATTTGTGACAAAGCAATCATAAGAGGAGAGTTGCGTTAATGAGTTGAAGATTTCATTGAAGTGATGTAACCTCAGACGAGAGCAGAAAACGTGCTAGGAAATTATCTGAAAGTAATGATTAGTAGGAAAGAATATGAATACATTGGAATAACAAATTATAAAAGCTAAAGTTATCTGAGCTTTATGGAAATGAAGTTACATAAAGTTGTTATGTTGTCTTTAGGTAAGAGGGTTTAATAATCTTACGGCATATAGAGGATAAAAAATTGTTTTTGTGTTTCTGAAAGAGATGGGAGGAAGTGGCGCGATGATCATGCCAGAGATTGTTCTTGTTGTTGTGGTCTTCAGTCCTGAGACTGCTTTGATGCAACTCTCCATGCCAATCTATCCTGTGCAAGCTCCTTCATCTCCCAGTAACTACTGCAACCTACATCCCTCTGAATCTGCTTAGTTTATTCATCTCTAGGTATCCCTCTACGATTTTTACCTTCACGCTGCCTTCCAATGCTAAATTTGTTATCCCTTGATGCCTCAGGACATGTCCTACCAACCGATCCCTTCTTCTAGTCAAGTTGTGTCACAAATTTCTCTTCTCCCCAATCCTATTCAATACCTCCTCATTAGTTACGTGATCCACCCACCTAATCTTCAGCATTCTTTTGTAGCACCACATTTCGTACGCTTCTATTCTCTTCTTGTCCAAACTATGTTTCATTTTCATACATGGTTACACTCCATACAAATACTTTCAGGAACGACTTCCTGACATTTAAATCTATACTCGATGTTAACAAATTTCTCTTCTTCAGAAACGCCTTCCCCTGCCATTGCCAGTCTACATTTTATATCCTCTCTACTTCGACCATCATCAGTTATTTTACTCCCCAAATAGCAAAACTCCTTTACTACTTTAAGTGTCTCATTTCCTAACCTAATTCGCTCAGCATCACCCGACTTAATTCGACTACATTCCATTATCCTCGTCCTAGTCCTTTGCTGTCTCTGACAATGTCATCGGCGAACCTCAAAGTTTTTATTTCTTCTCCCTGGATTTTAATACCTACTCCAAATTTTTCTTTTGTTTCCTTTACTGCTTGCTCAATATACAGATTGAATAACATCGGGGAGAGGCTACAACCCTGTCCCACTACCTTCTCAACCACTGCTTCCCTTTCATGCCCCTCGAGTCTTATAACTGCCACCTGGTTTCTGTACAAATTGTAAATAGCCTTTCGCTCCCTGTATTTTACCCCTGCCACCTTTAGAATTTGAAAGAGTATTCCAGTCAACATTGTCAAAAGCTTTCTCTAAATCTACAAATGCTAGAAACGTAGGTTTGCCATTCCTTAATCTTTCTTCTAAGATAAGTCGTAAGGTCAGTATCGCCTCACGTGTTCCAACATTTCTACGGAATCCAAACTGATATTCCCCGAGGTCGGCTTCTACCAGTTTTCCCATTCGTCTGTAAATAATTCGCGTTAGTATTTTGCAGCTGTGACTTATTAAACTGATAATTCGGTAATTTTCACATCTGTCAACACCTGCTTTCTTTGGGATTGGAATTATTATATTCTTCTTGAAGTCTGAGTGAGGGTATTTCGCCTGTCTCATACATCTTGCTCACCAGATGGTAGAGTTTTGTCAGGACTGGCTCTCCCAATGCCGTCAGTAGTTCTAATGGAATGTTGTCTACTCCCGGGGCCTTGTTTCGACTCAGGTCTTTCAGTGCTCTATCAAACTCTTCACTCTTTATCGTATCTCCCATTTCATCTTCATCTACATCCTCTTCCATTTCGATAATATTGTCCTCAACTACATCGCCCTTGTATAGACCCTCTATTTACTCCTTCCACCTTTCTGCTTAGAACTGGGTTTCCATCTGAGCTCTTGATATGCATACAAGTGGCTCTCTTTTCTCCAAAGGTCTCTTTAATTTTCCTGTAGGCTGTATCTATCTTACCTCTAGTGAGATAAGCCTCTACATCCTTACATTTGTCCTCTAGCTATGCCTGCTTAGCCATTTTGCACTTCCTGTAGATCTCATTTTTGAGACGTTTGTATTCCTTTTTTCCTGCTTTATTTACTGCATTTTTATATTTTCTCGTTTCATTTATTAAATTCAATATTTCTTCTTTTACCCAAGGATTTCTACTAGCCCTCGTCTTTTTACCTACTTGATCCTCTGCTGCCTTCACTACTTCATCTCTCAGAGCTACCCATTCTTCTTCTACTGTATTTCTTTCCCCCATTCCTGTCAATTGTTCCCTTATGCTGTCCCTGAAACTCTGTACATTCTCTGGTATAATCAGTTTATCCAGGACCCATCTCTTTAAATTCCCATATTTTTGCAATTTATTCAGTTTTAATCTAAAGTTCATAACCAATAGATTGTGGTCAGTGTCCACATCTGCCCCTGGAAATGTCCTACAATTTAAAACCTGGTTCCTAAATCTCTGTCTTACCATTATATAATCTATCTGATACCTTCTAGTATCTCCAGGATTCTTCCATGTATACAACCTTCTTTCATGATTCTTGAACCAAGTGTTAGCTGTGATTAAGTTATGCTCTGTGCAAAATTCTACCAGACGGCTTCCTCTTTCATTTCTTAGCCCCAATTCATATTCACCTACTATGTTTCCTTCTCTCCCTTTTCCTACTGTCGAATTCCAGTGACCCATGACTATTAAATTTTCGTCTCCCTTCACTACCTGAATAATTTCTTTTATCTCATCATACATTTCTTCAATTTCTTCGTCATCTGCAGAGGTAGTTGGCATATAAACTTTTACTACTGTTGTAGGCATGGGCTTCGTGTCTATCTTGGCCACTATAATGCGTTCACTATGCTGTTTGTAGTAGCTTACCCGCACTCCTATTTTTTTATTCATTATTAAACCTACTCCTGCATTACCCCTATTTGATTTTGTATTTATAACCCTATATTCACCTGACCAGAAGTCTTGTTCCTCCTGCCACCGAACTTCACTAATTCCCACTATATCTAACTTTAACCTATCCATTTCCCTATTTAAATTTTCTAACCTACCTGCCCGATTAAGGGATCTGACATTCCACGCTCCGATCCGTAGAATGCCAGTTTTCTTTCTCCTGATAATGACGTCCTCTTGAGTAGTCCCCGCCCGGAGATCCGAATGGGGGACTATTTTACCTCCGGAATATTTTACCCAAGAGGACGCCATCATCATTTAACCATGCAGTAAAGCTGCATCCCCTCGGGAAAAATTACAGCTGTAGTTTCCCCATGTTTTCAGCCGTTCGCAGTACCACAACAGCAAGGCCGTTTTGGTTAGTGTTACAAGGCCAGATCAGTCAATCATCCAGACTGTTGCCCCTGCAACTACTGAAAAGGCTGCTGCCCCTCTTCAGGAACCACACGTTTGTCTGGCCTCTCAACAGATACCCCTCCGTTGTGGTTGCACCTACGGTACGGCTACCTGTATCTGCACGCAAGCCTCCCCACCAACGGCAATGTCCATGGTTCATGGGGTAGATGCCAGAGACAGGTGTAAAAATTTCGGTAGGCTGATGTAATTAATGGAGAAATGAACAAAACGGAAATTAGTCATTAAAATGATCAATTCACTGGAGAAATTGTCTGGGAGGAAGGGGTAATAAGTCGTTATGATGACTCATTCAGTGGAGAAATGATGTGTAAAGGGATAAGTGGATGACTTAGATTATATTTATTTCTCTCACATCTCAAGAATGAGTTTTAAAGATGTGTACACTTGCTGTAAGGAAAAAGGTCAGCTAAAATGTAGGAACTGACAAACATGGGCAACTATGGGGGCAGATTCAATGGATCAGAAATACAGCTTATTAAGAGAGGAAAATATAAAACTCATATTTTCGCGTAAAGTAAGGAAAATTAAAATTAACTGCCAAAAAGAAATAGTTTTCCAAACAATCTGATCCATATGCTAATCGAGTCATTAAAAGATAGCAGCTCTCTAAGGTCACTCAGTGTAATGAGGAGAAGAAACAGGTATTGTAATACTAATATAATGCAAACTATCCGATATATGATAAATTAAGTTATCGATGTGCACCTATTAAAAATAAAAGTAATAATTCAGTAAAAGGAAGTATTCGTGATCAGAGTCTGCAATAAAATTGAAATTTAAAATGACAATAACGACGTTATACATTCTGAGAAAGATATTTCACTAAACGTAAAATATCTTTTTAATGATTTACATTGTAACTGAATAAATAACAGAAAAAGAAAGTAGATTTAGAATTTATTTGGTCCTCCCTGAGGGTAGTAAGAGAACAGAAGCTGAGGCAGCGGTATGAGTTCCTCAGGGACATGGAGGCACCGTGTATTTGCAGCATGCGAGCCGAATGGAGAGAACGTCCACAAGGACACCAAATGACTCCTACCCTATCCTACATAATAATATCATAGAGTGGCGAGAAGAGCACTCACCATAGGGACCCTCCCTCCACAGAAAGTGAGCAGTGAGCGAGTCATCGATTGTATGGTCGTCAAAGTGCCTACAATCTGTAAAACAACAAGTTTGTGACAAAGTTCTATGTGTACCGTATTTACGTTTCTTTTCTTTCATGTATATGGACAGAAACAACAAAACTAAATCATAAAAAGAGAAAAAATGTTTCATCTGAATAACTGAATTGAAATCGAAAATTTTCATTAATATTTCTATGTATATGTCATAATATGCTGATCTGTGTTTTTTCACGTACAAACGGGAGGTGTCGTTCAGTAAGTAACACAATACTTTTTTCAGCCGTTTTCAGATTCATAAAACGCAGAATTTTGTGTGAGACATCGTGGAATATTCTCGCTTCAGCTGCTACAGTCTCATGAAGTTCCGACAGGTGCCTGCAAAATGGCGCCTGTAACGAAGGTGCGTTCGAAGCAGAGAGCTGTCACTGAGTTTGTTTTGGCAGAAAACCAGAGCACCACAGATATTCGTAGGCATTTGGAGACTGTCTACAGAGACCTAACAGTGAACAAAACCACAGTGAGTCGTTGGGCGAGGGTCTATCGTCATCGCAACAAGAACGCGAAAATCTGAAAATCTGAACAAGGAGGAAAAAACCCGTCAGATCGCCTACGTGCCGGCCGTCCGCACACAGCTGTGCAGCTGAGACGCCTGTAGTGTTGAATCGCACGGACACTCCCATTTGATGTGATCGAAGGACTACACTCAAACCCCTCGCTGCACAACAAGACGTCTCTGTTGGTAGTGCTGATACATTAGTCTACCAGTTGGAGTACTCAAAAATGTGTGCCAGCTGTGATCCATCCTACAGCCCGGATCTCGCACTTTCCGAGTTTCAGTTGTTCGGTCTAATGAAGGATGCACTCCGTGGGAAGCAGTGCGTTGGCTTCAAAGTCGACCAGTATGTGGTACCAAGCGGGCATACTGGTCCTCCCAGTAAAAAGGCATAAGGCTGTCGCACTGAACGGAGATAGTGGTGAGGGAGATTATGTCGAATAATAATGATGTTATGCGGTTCCTAGTTAAACGTTAGTTTGCAAGGATCAAATCGTGTGGCATCATGTTTGAGGTTCTTGATGACCTCTTCAAAGCATTTCATATGATTGGCTCATGTCGAATACTTTCTTGCGTGACAGGCTTGATATAATCGATTTAACTCAATCATAATTGTTTTGCTCACATTCCATTGAAATAAATATGCTGAGATCTCTACGCGTCTAAACCCAACATTTTCTAAAGATTTTTTGACTTTATCTGACATAAATTTATCATCGTCATCCTCACTTCAAGTAATAGGCTCTTTCTTGCTTCGTGTGTTGCCGTACACATCGCTTCCTCGGTCTGTCATAACGTCTTCTCCCAAGTGACTTAAATATTTTTATCTGAAGGAGTAATCTTTCTCCAATCATTCTTTCGAATTTTTATTGCCATTTATCCTCTTTTCTTGTATTTTGCTTGGGATATTAAAGATATTCAGTTGTTCCATAACTTACGAAATTCGAAATACTGCGGCTCATATGCATCCCTCTGTAGCGCTTAGAAACCTCAGCTTTGTTGCTTGTGTGCGACCTCTCGACGTTTACTTCTGTAAACAAGCATTTTTATAAGGGCAGAAATACTGCCTATAGAGATGAAGCATTTATCTCTGGAGCTGTCAAATTTTCCTGCACCACGGACACATCGAGTGAGATTTTGAAGGAAGATAAGGTCCATTTCACACCTATCCGGCAGCCGTCTATACTGCACCGTGTACAGGATTGTGGGTTGGTAAGCCGTATGGCGGCTTTTACATCTAAGCGGCACAGTTGCGGTCGGCCACACCCACTGCAGTGGACGGCTGCTGTGGCATTAGCACGGTGATCGGCTGCGTAATGACGACTTAGTAAACATTGGCTGCTTCACGTCTTCTAGGCACGACACGACCCAGCAGTTTTTGAGGAAACAGCAACGTGTACATCAGCTCACTTGTTCTCCTGTTATTTTCTTGCCTTTTTGTTTTCGTTACGTTTGTTCGTAGATCTACACATGGCTTTGTATGAAGGCATTGAGTGATTAATTTCTTTAGGGGAAGAAAGGCCAGTTATGCAGGACAAAACTCTAGAAAATCAAAGGGACAAGATTTATTAGAAAAAGTGAGTCGATCGATTTATTGAGGAACTGAATGAATCGTTTGAAAACATGAACGAGAAGGAAAAAATATGAATGTAGCAGGTAACTTGTTCAAAAACTTAAAAAATGTATTACTGTATCATTTTCAAAAATGTGTTTACATTGAATGGACTAATAACAATCTTTCCATTTTATAAGATTAACAGTTTACAGGCCTAACTGGAACCAAAATGTAATCAATTATTATGTATCTTACATTATGCGCTGAAATTCCTGCTGAATACTTTTATGACTATCTGTTCCTGTTCAAGTACAGTTATCGATTATGAATTTTTCAGTTTCATAGCCGCCACTGTCACATACAAATTTACAAAAAACGACAGAGGCCTTTTACGAAGATTTTTGACAAATTCTCCATTCAGTATTCTATCGGCACATTGGACGTACTTTCGAGCTCTGGAAAGACGGTAACTGAAAATTCTCTTCGCTACTCTCAACATAATCCCTCCAAGTGATCGACGAAGCTGTTTGTGCAGCCTCTCCTTCCACGAAAAGATAAAATATCTTCGGGAAATCTTGAGTCACCCAAGTAGTTCTTCGATTGCTGAATAACTTCCAGTACAGGCGTTGTCATCAGTCTTCTGATTGGTTTGGCGAATTCCTCTCCTGTGTCAACCTCTTCATCCCAGAGTAGCACCTGCAACCTAAGTCCTCAATTATTTTCAGGATGCATTGCATTTTCTGTTCTCTTCTAAACGTTTTACCCTCTACAGCTCCCCCTTGTGCCAGAGAAGCTTTTCCCTCGTGTCTTAACAAATGACCCATCATCCTGTCCCTTCTGTTTGTCCTTTCCTCGCCGATTCTGCGGAGAACTTCCTCATCCCATACCTTAACAGGGCACCTAATTTTCAACATTCTTCTGTAGCTCCACATCTCGATTGCTTCGATTGTACTCGTTCCCGGTTTTCAATGTCCATGTTCCGCTAACATACAGTGCTGTGCTCCAAAGCTTAAATCTCAGAAATTTCTTCCTCAAATTAAGGTCTATGTTTGATACTAGTAGACTTCTCTTGGCCAGGAATGCCCTTTTTGCCAGTGGTAGTTTGCTTTTTATATCATCCTTACTCCGTCCGTCATGGGTTGTTTTGCTGTTTAGGTAGCAGAGTTCCCTAAATTAATTTACTTCGTACTCGCCAATCCTGAAGTTTAGTTTCTCGCTGTTTTGATCTCTGCTACTTCTCATTACTCTCGTCTTTCTTCGATTTACTATCAGTCCATATTTTGTACTCATTAGAATATTCATTCCATTCAGCGGATCCTGGAATTCTTCTTCCCTTTCACTGAGAATAGCAATGTCATCAACGATTCTTATCATATATATGCTTTCACCTTGAATTTTAATTCCACTCTTGATCCTTTATTTCAAACGTTACGATGTATAGACTGATTAGTAAGGGTAATAGACTGTATTCCTGTCTTACACCCTTCACGATCCCAACACTTCGTTATAGGTCTTACACACTTATTGTTTGCTTCTGTACATATGAATGCCAAAGAAAGTGTCATAGGCGCACGTATTCAAATACAGAGATATGTAAACAGGCAGAATACGGCGCTGCGGCCGGCGACGCCTATATAAGATCCCAAGTGTATTGTGCAGTTGTCAGATCGGTTACTACTGCTACAATGACAGGTTATCAAAATTTAAGTGAGTTTCAACGTGTTGCTACAGACGGCGCACGAGTGATGTGACACAGCATCTCCGAGGTAGCGATGAAATAAGGATTTTCCCGTACGGTCATTTCACGAGTGTACCGTGAATATCAGTAATCCGGTAAAACATAAAATCTCCGTCAGCACTGCGGCCGGAAAAAAGATCCTGCAAGAACGGGCCAGCGACGACTGAATCTTTCAACGAGACAGAAGTGCAACCCTTTCACAAATTGCTGCAGATTTCAGCGCTGGGCCATCAATAAGTGTCAGCGTGTGAAACATTCAACTAAACATCATCGATATGGGCTTTCGGAGCCGAAGGCCCACTAGTGTACCCTTGATGACTGAACGGCGCAAACCTTTACGCCTCGCCTGGGCCCGTCAACACCGTCATTGGACTGCTGATGATCGGAAACATACTGCCTGGTCGGACGAGTCGATTGTATCGAGCGGATGGTCGTGTACAGGTATGGAGACCACCTCATGAATCCATCGATCGTGTATGTTGTGTACATAGTTCCGCGTAGTCAACGCGTACACAACTTAACCAATAGAGCGCGCCCCGCTAAGCACAACCGTGCAGGCGCAGCGCTCGTCCGTCTCCGCACTACGAGATGGCGCTGTCTTAGAGACGGACCAAATTCTGCTTCCGCCGATTCGAGTATTAATATGTAACGCAGCCAATGAGATTGCTGCTAACGTAGAACCTTTTCTCCTCGCGGATCACACTCGCGCAGTGATACTTGAACGCGTGAGGTATTATAACGAGTGTACAGACCTCCGAGTAGTCAGTCTGCATTAGTCTGCATTTGTCTGTACCAGTATAGTCAAGTTTCAGTCTGCGCCTAATAAGATTATCATATCCCTGTACATAGCTATGAAAATAAATGTATAGACACTTTTTCCAGTATCAGAGATATGTGAGAATAAGATTAACGTACCAAGACCAAAAGAACTTCAGATTGTCAAATGTAAATAGCATCCAGAACCAAGTTAAGTTATTTTTATGCTTGTTATTATTTTAATAAATGCGTGTGAAAATTAATCAAGTTCTGTTTAACGTTGGTCACCGTCAATCTGCTACTCTAAGCGTGCAAGTGGCATTTCTATCGTCTGACCTAACGGCAGAAGATAAACACGCCACGATAAGACCATGAGACATATTGCTGACACTCGCCTACTTCGTTAGAGCGACAAGTCAAATAATCTGATGGTGTGTGTACCGAAGGTCTTACAGTACGCACACCACAGTGTATGTCATCAGGGGACTGTTCAAGCTGGTGGAGGCTCTGTGATGGTGTGGGGCGTGTGCACTTGGACTGATATGGGATCCCTTATACGTCTACATACGACTCTGACAGGTGAGGCGTACGTAAGCATCCTGTCTGATAAAGTGCATCCATTCATGTCCATTGTGCATTACGACGGACTTGGGCGATTCCGCAGGACAATGTGACACCCCACACGTCCAGAATTTCTACAGTGTGTCTCCAGGAAAACTCTTCTGTATTTAAACATTTCCTCTGTCCACCAAACTACCCAGACATGAACATTATTGAGCATATATTGTATGTCTTGCAACGCGCTGTTCAGAAGAGATATCCATTCAAAATGGTTCAAATGGCTCTGAGCACTATGGGACTTAACATCTATGGTCATCAGTCCCCTAGAACTTAGAACTACGTAAACCTAACTAACCTAAGGACATCACAAAACACCCAGTCATCACGAGGCAGAGAAAATCCCTGACCCCGCCGGGAATGTAACCCGGGAACCCGGGCGTGGGAAGCGAGAACGCTACCGCACGACCACGAGCTGCGGACAGATATCCACTCACTGGTATTCTTACGGATTTCTGGACAGCCCTGCAGGATTCATGGTGTCAGTTCCCTACAGCACTACTCCAGACATTAGTCTAGTCCATGCGACATGAATATTCTGATTATGGTGCAAAGTTACTTTGGACATGCAGTGCCTGTTCCTCTGAACATGCATGCATGTCCAAAGCAACTTTGCATCGTAATTAAATTAACACAGGCACTGCAGTATCGTATTTATCTGCCGATACCGGGCAAGCGACTTTCAAGTACAACGTCTGACCAGTACGGAAACATACATAATGGATGTACGAGTTCAGGTCGTAGACACATTGTTTGGGTTTGACCGTGAGTCATGCACGGATAGCCAAATGGTCACCGTCTGCTTTCAGCAGCGCTGTGGCGAAGACGTCCTGTTTACGTCCCGTCCGCGCGGTCGCGAGTGTCAGTTGTTGTTTACTACTTCGTCGCCACTAATTTAGAGTCCATCACTACCGACGTAATATGGCACATTCATACAGACAAACCACCATCAATATCGGTTTTCAACCCGATCATGCACGTCCGCGAGCTTTTGAAGTGGAATGTTTCCTACGTAATGACGTTAAAATTGAACAGCAGGACATAATTGGTATCCACCTCTCTATCACGAGCAGTGTTGTCTACGTCAAGTTAGTAAGTGACGAGGTGTGCAAAGAATCGTGCGCGCACATGCAAACCATCTTAAATTCAAACATTCTGACGACCATGTTGGGGCAGTCTCTATATCGATTACGCGGGGCTAGGTCTCCGTACGATAGGAGTCTTCGAACTCCCTTTCGAAGTACCACCGGATGTAGTCACCGCCGCTTTCTAGCCTTATGGTAGAGTTGTCAGCCACATGGCCGAAGAATGGACCATCTTTACAACGTACCCGGTACTTAACGGGGTACGACAGATCAAAACTGAAGTGGCAAAACATGCATCATCCTATCTTCTCATCGGCGGATGTAGGGCTTTTATTATGTATGACGGACGGCCAAGCACTTGCCCCGGTTGTGGCGAAGAAGATCACGTCAGGTCGAACTGTCTCCGACGAAGGCTTGCTCAAATCCCGACAGGTGAATCTATGACTCCTTCTACGGAGACGACCCTTCTTCTCAATCATGCCGGGACTGAACGAGCGTCCTCCCTTTTCGAGTCTGACCACATTCGTCCGATAGCCGCCCCTGTTAGCGAGGCCACGAAGGATTCTGCAGTACCCGATCCAGCCACTACAACTGGTACCTCGAGACCAAATCGGACGACATAAACCGTGCCCGGAACTCGAGACGCTAATACCGAGACCTCCAGATGGTGGAATCATCTTCACGGCCACCGACCGGGAGTCACACACTTCACGTGTCATTCTTCCAGTCGCATCAACCGGATTTATGTCTGTAGCTCTCTTACTGCAGGGACACAGGATGCGGAACTGTGGCCTGCAGCTTTCTCGGAACACTCCTTACATCTGTACCATCAACCTACGGCACCAACAAGTGTGGAGAAGCCACAGCACATGGAAATTGAACTTCGCTCACCTTTGGTACACGGATTGCCGCCAAGCCGTTGAGGATACCTGGCATTTGAATGAAAATCGCCTCCGTGCATATCCCAGAACGATCCGCTGGTGGTTGGACTGCACCAAACTGGCACTGAGGCGAACGTTGATAACCTACGCTCGTGACCACGCTGCTTGACGTAGACACACACTCGATCTTTACTTCAGAGTACTGAGAGACTGCGATGTTATGGCGCCATCTTCGGAACGACAAACGGCGGTCTATAGTGCTAAGGCTCAGATCATCGCTAATATGGGACGTCACCTAGAGGGTGTGGTCATCCCCTCGAGGATGAAGGATAAAATAGCGAGCGAGATCCCGTCTATACTTCCCGTACTTCGTGAACGTAAACGTCGCCAAAGAGCTCTGATACGCATCATCGACACGGAGGACGGTCGTCACCTCACCACGCAACAAGACATAAGCACAGCGTTCTACGATCATTATTCCCAGCTCTATTTATCCTGATACGACAGCACTGGAGGACGTCTCTCAGACGATTTGCGGCACCGTCAGCCCGGCAATGGAAGCGGCCTTGATGGAAGAAATTACGGAAAAAGAAGTGATCGACGCCATTAGAAAAGGAGCTATAAACAAGTCTCCAGGTCCTGATGGCCTCTCCTTGGAATTTTACCGGACTTTTCAATATTTATTAGCCACCCGATGGACCGACAGCTGTCGTGAAGTATTATCCCCGAAAGTGCCGCTTCCTGTGACCCTTGTACAAGGGATGATTTTTCCTACTTACAAATCGTCCAATGGCTCACGGATGCAGGACTACTGCCCGCTGACGCTATTGAATAGTGACTTTAAGATCTATTCTCGACTGTTGGCGGCGCGGATACACTAGACCTTACAACACGTCATCTCACCTGATCAAACTTCATTAGGAGGTGACAATAATATTCAAACAGCACTCAGTGAATATCGTGACTTGATCTCACTGGCAAGGGCATGTGGTCTGAAGGGTGCACCGGCAGCAATCGAATTCAGTCAGACTTTGGATCGCGTGGACCACGACTATTTGGAAGCGCTCCTCCAACATATGCGATATCCACAGCCATTTGTCACTGTCGTCGTGCGACTACTCCGTGGCGCTACATCCACGGCGATCGTCAACGGCCGACCTACGCAGCCCCTCACCATTTCTCGATCGATACGCCAAGGCTGCCCTCTGTCCACTTTATGCTGTGGCCATGGAACCACTCCTATGCGGTCTCTGCCAACTACTAAAGGGTATGACGTTACGAGGCCACACTTTCCGATGTAAAGGATACGTGACGACCTGGTGATTGTCATCTGCAACGGGGACGACACCGCCCGCCCACTGAATTGGATAGCTACATATAGTATGGCCACTGATAGCGTGTCAACGTCACAAAATTAGTGGCAATGAACATCGGGTTCGGAGTGCCTGAGGGCAGGTCAGAGATACTTTGAAATGCCTCGGTATTGATTTTGTGGTGTCACCGCTAGACACCACACTTGCTAGGTGGTAGCTTTTAAATCGGGCGCGGTCCGCTAGTATACGACGGACCCGCGTGTCGCCACTGTCAGTGATGGCAGACCGAGCGCCGCCACACGGCAGGTCTAGTGAGACGTACTAGCACTCGGCCCAGTTGTACAGCCGACTTTGCTAGCGATGCTACATTGACAAATACGCTCTCATTTGCCGAGACGATAGTTTGCATAGCCTTCAGCTACGTCATTTGCTACGACCTAGCAAGGCGCCATAGCATTTGATAATTAATATTGTGAAGCCTGTACAGTAACAAGAGCTATGTTCTATAATTGTGGATTAAAGTTAAGTATTATATCAACTACGTAATTTATTTGCTACTATTAATTCCCTTAACTGTTCCAGGCCTCACGCCAGTCAGCGTGTAATTAAACGCGTGCATTTCGGCCTCCTCTAGCAACACTTCAGATGTCACAGACGATATACGACGAACCGCTGCTCACAACTTTCGATGTATTTTACAGAATGTTGGGACTAGGATAGCCAATAACCGCCTACGAGCACTGGACATCGTCCAACGGATATGTCAACACACATTTACCGTCACGCATTCCGCACATCGCCCAGACATTTCCTATACCGGTGATGTTAGCTCGCCGTATACTGGCGGTTTTTGCGTCCTTCGTAAGCTAAGAAATGTTTTTCAAGATCACATATGAGACTCTCACCCTTCCCCCGAATCGGGGAGGGCTTGGACTTTATCACGTTCATGTCCATTATAATTATCCGGGCTGTTATGCCGTGTTCGGTTGATGAATTCTGTGTCGATTCCCAACGTTTCGTCTCCGACTGCGGGAGACATCTTCAAGGGGGTCCGTAGCTGAATGGAAGGTCCAACACACCCACTGGCTCGCTACTGACTGTCAGTAGCGAGCCAGTAGGTGTGTTGGACCTTCCATTCAGCTACGGACCCCCTTGAAGATGTCTCCCGCAGTCGGAGACGAAGCGTTGGGAATCGACACAGAATTCATCAACCGAACACGGCATAACAGCCCGGATAATTATAATGGACATGATATTTCCGGCCGTGAAAGTCTACATTTTATCACGTTCATGACAGAGCGGTCGACCTATTTGTGAGCACGTTAGTCAAACTATGGCACCGCCGTCTGGACAGTCTGACGAGTATGTTATGAGAAAAACTAGCGCCGCCCTCCCTCTCGCCCCTCTTCACTCTTCTACATCGGTGTCCTTTACTTCGAACGAGGTTACGTTCGACCTGCTTTACCAGAGACTCGACTGGTGTCGGCAAGAACGGTTTATTGTGTCCTGCAGCTTGGGCGACCCCATAACATCGTGAAGAGGAAGCACCCGAACGTCAACTGGCGAGTAGTGTGGAGGACGGTTCCCCACGTAACACTGGACACTTCCGTCACGGCAATGTAGTATATCACTTTCAACGGTACGCAAGTGACCAGATCAAGGCTAAAAGCGATCCGTATGGTGGACTCACCCATGTGCACGAGCTGTGGCGTTCAAGACAACGATGAACACAGTCTAAGCTGTGGCGAGTCTACGGCAGTGTGGCGTTTAGTGAAGCAAATTTCAGCGTACTTTCTTCGAGTGACACCAAATTATATCGAGCCCAAGACTATATTATTCCCGGAAGAGACGTATTACCCACGCACAAAAACTAGTGGCGTGGCGTGGCTTTGTGTTCAGTGGTCATGCAGTGCATTATTTGTTTCAAGGTGGCACTAAGTGCACTTTAGACTTTTGGAACTATTTGCTGGAACGACTTTCCAAGATACTTCGTAACCCAAAGTATCGACAATATTTTGCCAATTATTTGTAGAGTGCGTCCGACGACCCTCCACGAAGCTGGATCATAACGGGTAAGGGAAGCTAAAATTACAAGACCATGATGGAACACCACACGGTACAACGTGGATCTACCTTGGTCATTGAGAGAAGTCATACCTGGATGACGAAGCAGATGGAGAGTTTCGTCGTGACCTCTCGCACTGTGTAGCAGTATTTGCCCCCTTTCCTCTTTTTGCCCCGAGTGTGGAAGGTTCTTCGCAGTTTTTGTTTCCCATCCGGTGCAAGATGTAGCACCGGTAGCCGGCCGCGGTGGCCAAGCGGTTAAAGGCGCTACAGT
Source organism: Schistocerca cancellata (assembly GCF_023864275.1). Lineage (NCBI taxonomy): Eukaryota > Metazoa > Arthropoda > Insecta > Orthoptera > Acrididae > Schistocerca > Schistocerca cancellata. The sequence goes on from NC_064631.1 coordinate 219,110,581, forward strand.
CTGGAACCGCGCGGCCGCTACGGTCGCAGGTTCGAATCCTGCCTCGGGTATGGATGTGTGTGATGTCCTTAGGTTAGTTAGGTTTAAGTAGTTCTAAGTTCTAGGGGACTGATGACCTTAGAAGTTAAGTCCCATAGTGCTCAGAGCCATTTGAACCATTTGAAGCCATGTAGCACCGGTTAATGGTGGTACGGATTCCACTCTTAGGTTTTATTTAATGGCTTTCTTAGCCTCAACTTTGCCCTCTTTCTTTTTGCCTTAGCTGAAATTATAATTATGTTTCCAGGTACGTGCGTCCCCAATTCTACGCAACGAGTGTACTTACTAGTTTCAATTATTAGCTGCTTAAAAAAACAAAAATAGTTTTTTTTAATTAAAAGAATGTTAAGGCTATCATTCGCGATAAGCGCGGAATCCGGATTCGAATCCCCGTGCAGCACAAATTTTCAGTCGTCATTCCACTCTTCAGCTGATGGTTGTCCTTATTCGTAACTGCGAATACATATAATTTCAGAACGGCTGTAGTCGCCACAGTGCCTGTTCCTTTGGACATGTATGCATGTCCAAAGGAAATTTCCATCATACTCAGAATAACACAAGAAGTGCAATATCCAGCCTATCACTTATCTGTTCACAGTAACACTCTCTCTGCCCTACCTTCCCATTCATAATGAATCCTACTTCCATTATATAATTTTCTGCCGCTGTTGATATTACCCTATACTCACCCGTCAAGAAATTCTTAGATTCTTACCATTTCACTGTATTTAGACTGAGCCTTTGTATTTCCATTGTCAGATTTGTACCTTCCTTGCCACATTAAAACTTCTGACATTCCACACCTCGCCTCCTAGAACGTTATCATCTCGTTGGTTATTCAATCTTTTTCTGACGGTCGTCTCTCCCTAGGCAGTATCCTCTCGCAGATCCTAATCGCGGACTAGTCAAGAATCTGTTGCCAATGGAGATATCATCATGACACAATTTCAATCAAAGGCCACATGTCCTGTCGATATACATTATGTGTCCTCAATGCAATGGTTTCCATTGCCTTCTGCATCCTCATGCTGTTGAAAATTGCTGAGTCTTGCGCAAGTACTTACTCATTCAAAAGTATAGGACGAATTTCACATTAACGCCATTGAGCTCTTAAAATAGGATGTGAAACGCCTCACACTCTTTCTTCTTTAAATTAATTTGATTATTCCATTGATATCTGTCTCTCCTTTTATGTAAACGGCAATAAACCGATTTTGTTTCGTATTACTTCGTACACTACCGTAAGGGGAGTGGCCTACAGAGTTGCATGGCAACTGTCGTTGTAGAAAAGCTGAACTGGAGTAGAAATTATTAACGAACAAGATAACACAACAAACAGAAGACGTACTTAATTAGCATTTCTCCAAACTTACAAAGACTTGATAGGATGTGTGACTGCTGTGTACGGACACAGGAGGAGCTGGTCACTGTTCGGAAACAGCTGAACGTGCTGATGGCCGCGGTCAGCCTTCAGGCTGCTGCCTCGGAGTGTAGACGCAGTGGGGAGTCTGGTGTGTCACATGGTACACGTCAGGTGTTACATGCTTCACCCACAGTCCCTTCTGTCGAGACATCTTCGCGGGTACCGGGTGCGGCTGGGCCACCCTCTCCCCAAGGGGTGACGGGTTCAACGGCGTTCGAGTCGCACGAGGCGGAGGGTCAATGTGGAGGCTGGCCGTGTGGCATCGCCCGCTCTGCCTGTGAGTGGACATGTGGCCGCTCCTTCAGCAAGGTCCGAGCAGGCACACGGGGGGAGGGTTTTATTAGTGATTGGGAGCTCCAATGTTAGGCGGGTGTTGGAACCCCTTAGGGAAATAGCGGAAAGGTCATGGAAGAAGGACAGTGTTCACTCTGTCTGCTTGCCGGGGGTTCTCATCCGAGATGTGGAAGAGGCCCTGCTGGCGGCGATAGGTAGCACGACTGCAAATTGTTGCACATGTCGGCACCAATGACTCCTGCCGTCTGGGTTCAGAGGTCATTCTCAGTTCATATAAGCGGTTGGCGGAGTTTGTGAAGGCGGAAAGCCTCGCTCACGGGGTGGAATCTGAGCTAACTATTTGTAGTGTCGTTCCCAGAAACGATCTCGGTCCTCTGGTTAGGAGCCGAGTGGAAGGCCAACACCAGAGGCTCAGACCATTCTGCGGAGATCTGGGGTGCAAATTTCTCGACCTCCGCTATCGGATGGAGAAATGTAGGGTTCCCCTGAATAGGTCAGGCGTGCACTACACGCAGGAAGCGGCTACAGAGGTAGGGGAGTACGTGTGAAGTGCACATGTGGGCTTTTTAGGTTAGACAATTCCCTCCCTAGGCCCGACAAGACGCCCTCTGAGACGCAACAAGGTAGCAGTAGGCAAAACGGAACAGGGTATGACAATATTAATGTGATAATAGTAAACTGCAGGAGCGTCTATAGAAAGGTCCCTGAACTGCTCTAATTAATAAACGGTCACAATGCCCACATAGTACTAGGGACGGAAAGTTGGCTGAAACCAGATGTAAACAGTGATGAAATTCTAAACTCAGATTGGAATGTATACCGCAGAGACAGGCTGGACAGTGAAGGGGGAGGCGTGTTTATAGCGATAAAAAGTGCAGTAGTATCGAAGGAAATTGACGGAAATCAGAAATGTGAAATAATTTGGGTGAAGGTCACGGTTTTAGCTGGCCCAAACATGGTAATTGGATGTCTCTATGGGCCCCCTGGTTCAGCAGCTGTTGTGGCAGAAAACCTGAACTAAAATTTGGAAAATATTTCGAGTAGATTTCCCGACCATGTTATAGTTTTGGGTGGAGATTTTAGTTTACCAGATATAGACTGAGAGACTCAAACTTTATAACGGGTGGCAGGGAGAAAGAATCCAGTGAAATGTTTTTAAGTGCGTTAGCTGAAAACCACCTTGAGCAGTCAAACAGAGAACCGACTCGTGGCGATAACATATTAGACCTTCTGGTGACAAACAGACCTCAACTGCTTGAAACAGTTAATGCAGAACTGGGGATCAGCGATCCTAAAGTGGTTACAGCATCGGTGATTTCAGCCGTAAACAGAAATATTAAAAAAGGTCGGAAGATTTTTCTATTTGGCAAAAGTGACAGAAAGCAGATTTCAGAGTACTTGACGGATCAACACTAAAGTTTCATCTCAATTACAGATAGTATTGAGGATCAGTGGACAAAGTTTAAAACCATCGTACAATATGCATTAGGTGAGTGTGCGCCAAGCAAGATCGTAAGAGATGGAAAAGGGCCGCTGGGGTATAACAACAGAGTTATAAAACTCCTACGGAAGCAAAGGGAAGTTCACAGCAAACAAACACAGCCAAAGCCTTGCAGATAAATAAAAATTACACAAAGCGAAATGTAATGTGAGGAGGGCATTGCGACAGGCGTTCAACAAATTCGAAAGTAAACTTCTATGTACTGACTTGGCAGAAAATCCTAAGAAATTTTGGTCTATGTCAATGCGGTAGGTGGATCAAAACAAAATGTTCAGACACTGTGACCAAAATGGTACTGAAACAGAGTTTGACAGACTAAAGGCCGAAATACTAAATGTCTTTTTCCAAAGCTGTTTCACAGAGGAAGACTGCACTGTAGTTCCTTCTCTAGATTGTCGCACAGATGACAAAATGGTAGATACCGAAATAGATGATAGATGGATAGAAAAACAATTAAAATCGCTCAAAAGAGGAAAGGCCGCTGGGCCTGATGGGATAGCAGTTCAATTTTACAACAGAGTACGCGAAGGAACTTGCCCCCCTTCTTACAGCGGTGTACCGTAGGTTCTAGAAGAGCGTAGCGTTCCAAAAGATGGGAAAAGCGCACAGGTCATCCCTGTTTTCAAGAAGAAACGTTTAACAGATGTGCAGAACAGTAGATCTATATCTCTAACGTCGATCAGTTGTAGAATTTTGGAACACGTGCTATCTTCAAGTATAATGACTTTCCTGTAGACTAGAAATCTACTCTGCAAGAATCAGCATGGGTTCCGAAAAAGACGATCGTGTGAAACCCAGCTGACGCTCTTCGTCCACGAGAATCAGAGGGCCATAGACACGGGTTCACAGGTAGATGCCGTGTTTCTTGACTTCCGCAAGGCGTTTGATACAGTCCCCACAGTCGTTTAATGAACAAAGTAAGAGCATATGGACTATCAGACCAATTGTGTGATTGGATTGAAAAGTTCCTAGATAACAGAACGCAGCATGTCATTCTCAATGGAGAAAAGTCTTCGGAAGTAAGAGCGATTTCAGCTGTGCCGCAGGGGAGTGTCGTAGGACCGTTGCTATTCACAGTAAAATAAATGACCTTGTGTATAACACCGGAAGTTCACTGAGGCTTTTTGCAGATGATGCTGTAGTATATCGAGAGGTTGTAACAATGGAAAATTGTACTGAAATGAAGGAGGATCTGCAACGAATTGACGTTTGGTGCAGGGAATGGCAACTGAATCTCAATGTAGACAAGCGTAATGTGCTGCGAATACATAGAAAGAAAGATCCTATATCATTTAGCTACAATATAGCAGGTCACCAACTGGAAGCAGTTAATTCCATAAATTATCTTGGAGTAGGCATTAGGTGTGACTTAAAATGGAATGACCATATAAAATTAATCATCCGTAAAGCAGATGCCAGGCTGAGATTCATTGGAAGAATCGCGAGGAAATGCAAGTAGGTTACGGTACACTTGTTCGCCCACTGCTTGAATACTGCTCACCCATGTAGGATCTGTACCAGACAGGGTTGATAGAAGAGATAGAGAAGATCCAACGGAGAGCAGCGAGCTTCGTTGCAGGATCATTTAGTAATCGCGAAAGCGTTACGGAGATGATAGATAAACTCCAGTGGAAGACTCTGCAAGAGAGACGCTCAGTAGCTCGGTACGGGCTTTTGTTCAAGTATCGATAACGTACCTTCACCGAAGAGTCAAGCAGTATATTGCTCCCTCCTACGTATATCTCGCGAAGAGACCGAGAGTATAAAATCAGAGGCATACCGACAATCCTTCTTTCCACGAACAATACGAGACTGGAATAGAAGGGAGAACCGATAGAGGTATTCAAGGTACCCTCCGCCACGCACCGTCAGGTGGTTTGAGGAGCATGGATGTAGATGTAGATGTAGAACACACACACACCCAGTCTCGAGTGGAGAAAATTCGCGACCCATCGGAGAATCGAACTTGGTACCCATGATCGAGAGTCAGCTTCGCTGACCTGAAAAGTCTGGGAGAGAATAAAATCAACACAGCTACCTTTTGATGTCATGCACTATAACAGTGGGTTTAAAGTTGAAAACGTCACAGTGGCCTTCTGTGTACACTGTGCCATTTCAGGCACATTAGGCCAACGAAGACAACCGAAAGACAGACGCTGGATTCGGCCGAACGTCGGTCGCCATTACATTGACGTTCGGCTTCTCGTCCCACCAAACGAAGTACTGGGTGGCAAATGATTCGGCCATGTGAAATCGCAGTTCACTCTGGTAACTTGCCGACGTTGCTCCTGTTTTGTTACTGCTCTAAAGTAATGTTACGGTTATAGTTTCACCGGTCGATGTTATGATTTAGGTAGAGGATTTAGAAGTCGTCGCATGAGCAACATTTATCTTAGTGCAAGAGGCTGATCATCAGAAAAACAAGAAGGAATGAAGCTGGTAGTCGACCTTGTTTTTAAAATGTAGAGCGCAATGTGTTGGGATTAAGTTAATGTCCACCTTAAAGCTGTATAGAAGTATGGGCTAGTTCGTATTTTTTCCGAATTAAAGTTACTGATTTCAGATCGTTATTGAATTACGTAGGCCCTAAAATTTCCAAAGATGACACCGAATTTAGGAGAGCTGTACATGTAGCGGAAAAATTAATGTAGATTTCCAGTTTCAATTGTTTCTCTTTTTCGTCCGCAGCGAAAATACTTCATTAAACATTGCATTTATTTTTCTCACATACTGCACATTCCTTTCTAACGACTCACTTTTGTTCCCTCAAAGTGTCTAATCTTGTCAATTTGTTTGCATAATCGCAATTTGTAAGGTCCCATAAACATGCAAGTTCACGATAAACACTATTAGCGTCGATACTCTCTCTGTGGTATAGCCCCAGAGGTCGTCGTGCCACATAAAAGTCGGTAACGCGAATCCAGTCGATACCGCAGATATTAGTATGCGTCCTTGGCCTGAGGCCAATATGGCATCGAGCATGCAAGATCTCTTCCCCAGTTAGTGACCTCAGCTGCACCGATCTGATAAATGTACTTTCGTAAAAGATGCATTTTGTACTGCAAGGAAACAATATTATAATGAGTGCATGCTTTGCTTGTCAATGACAGTTATACAGGGTCGTCCATCTGAAGTTTCGTATGAGATTATTTCGCAAACTATACATCGGGTAAAAACAGTGGGTAAGTTCGTAAGCTCATAGGGGGACATCAAATGATACTACACGTGAACCCCAGCCCACGCCCCCTTGGGTGGGGCGGGGGGCAACTTTTAAATCTTAAATGGAAACTCCCATTTTTTGTTGCAGTTCGGATTCTGCATAAAAAAGTAATCAGGTTTTGTGTGAAACATTTTTCTAAACCATTGACAAATGGCGCTGAAATCGAGAAAAATTGAAATTGGGGAAGAACTCCGATTTATTTAGAATGATCCGAGAAGGACGCACCTTTCATTACCCAAATTGAGTTACTTTTTTACAAAATGCATCCTGCCCGTCATAGTTTTTGATGGATGGAGGCGGAATGGTATTAAAATCTCGTTAGGGAACTCTTCACAATTGCATTACTCACCCGACTGTGGGGCTACCGTGGCCAAACTGCAAACTATGGCACAGTGTAAAGGTCGGTGCAATGCGATCAGACGTCACTTCACTTTCAGATTTTGAACAGTAAACATCAACTGACGAAAGTAAATTATTCTTTAGTGAAACACGGCTCACTATCCTCCTACAAAGATTGTTGATGGCAAAGTATTCGAAGTGCGTGTGCAGCCATACGATAGGATGTCCTGCTCTATACTGTGGAAAACTTTCGCCCCCAAAGGTCGGGGGCTGCATGTCACGTGTAGTATCATTTGATGTCCCCATTTGAGCTTACGAACTTGTCTTACCCACTATTTTTAACCGATGTATAGTTAGATATAAGCTCATATGGAACTTCAGATGGACCACCCTGTAGATTATACAGTCATCCTGTGACAAAGAAATGGGTCAGAGTTAAGTAAATCATTTATTCAGTTATGTAATAAAGATTACTAATATTTCATGTGTTCTAGTGTGGTGAGCCTTCTCCCAGAGCAATAAAAGAACCCACTGTTGAGGCCGGACGGAGGTAGTTTCGTCTTTTACAACACTCGCATATTGCACTCGATACTCCAGTATTTTCAAACACAGTATACTCACCCTTAATGAGAGCAGGCATTGCCTGCTGAGGAAACAGCGACAGTTGAAATCAAGTTTTTCAGAACAGCCACAAATCGAATTCAGTATGTTTTCCTGACCGGGTTCGCTCTTTAATTTTACAGCCAATTACTGTACTTTAAACAGTAAATTCCAGGGTTTCTAATGATGGTTTTATTACATTGAAGAGCGAAACCGCCCAATAAAGCATAATAAGTGTTCCTTGTGTCTTCCTGTAAAACTTAAATACCCACCCATTTTAGAGGCACAGCAAATCGCTACTGAACCAACCCGGCGTACGCACTACCAGAGGGGTCCTAAGGCCAAAAAAACCGCCAACGCTTTGATGTTACCGCCAGCAGACCGAACAGCATTCAAGGCCAACCGCTCCGTTGGCTGCAATTTGCCACCAGTGCCCACTAAGCAAATAGCAGCCAACGAGACGGTCGATGGCTTCCGTTGGCCTACTGTGTACGGCTACCAGCCAAGTGTGGGACGGGATTTAAGAGTTTAATGACACATCGACAACGGAATCATTAGAAGATAGAGTGCCTTGTCGGATTCAATATGTCACGGGCAGGAAATTACCGTTTCAGTGTAGCCACGACAGTACTTGCCGGAAGTGATTCAAAGAAACCACGGAAAACCTTGATGAACGTCTCCAGTCGGAAATTTGAAAGCCGTCTCTCCGGAAAAGACGTCGGTGCTTTAATCAGTAAGCTTTCTCCATCGTTCTGTGTTAATACTTTAAAGACTGTCAAATTAAACACTGAAAAAAGAAGAAAAAGAATCAATCAGACCGGGAGCCAGGCTAGGAAGTGGACTCCCACCTCTACTTGTCAACTGTCTGATCGAGAAAGTGATCTGCGAGAGGCGAAAAGGAATGATTGACGAAGTTCTTGACGATGGGGTCATGCGTGACTATAGATTGACGGTGGTCCACCCGTCCAAGCAGATGACTTTACATTTTTCTGATTTTTTAGACACAACTGCAGGACAGATCAATGAAGACACAATCGTCGAAGATGGGACTCCTTATTTCTATCGAAAAGAACTGTAATTATTACACGCAACTCACCTCCCAAAGTACTAAAGGAAGAGGAGGAAATGGATAGAGCCGAATACCTCTGAGTAACAACCCTTCGGATCAATGATAAAAACACAGAAACGTATCGGAGGCCCTGCACGCCACACAGCACCTTGTTATAAATAGAAAAGTTCTGACAGAGACATTAGAAATAAGAGAAAGTCATACCTTGAGTAAATCCTTGACCCCATCAGAGAAAGTGGTGAATCCAGGAGACCACACAACCAAGGACTATATATAGAAAAGATGACAGATATCATACTTAGCAGGAAAATTGTTTCCTACAACATTACCCGTACGTGTCCGACATGGCTGACCAGTCGAATCTTCCATTTATTTCTCAACAAGAAAACCAAAGAGGTGTGGTTCAGCCACAAAAAGAAATAATCTACAAAAAATGAGCATAGCACTGTAGGATATCCATAGTACGTTCTGCTCAAGAAGAAAGCCCAAGAGCACCTTGGATTCCAAGAAAATCCAAAACTAAAAGAGGCAAAATGTGGAGTAAAGCTTGATAGAAGCAGCGTACGAAACATATACCGCAATACTGGGCTGAAGTTAAAACTCCGGCGCAAGGAAAAATAAAACTGCAGTCTAAATAGCGTGGTCGGGAGATGGCCAGTACGAAAAGAAGATGAATAATGTTTATATTACCATGACGAAAGACAGATAATATTTTACAATGACATAATGATTAGCTTCAGTTCAATAAGTCTGTGTAATTCCTAGAAAATTAGAAACGTATGTTGTCACTGCTAGAATAACGTTATGGTACATGTGCGATGCCTAGAAGGTCTATCTCTAGAGAAGAACACATACTTCCGTCGTTGCGTGTACTTCGTAAAGCACAAACAGTCTCTCTCAGAGGTACCCCCAGTATTCCTTGCAGTACTCACTTATTGTGTACGAGTCCAGGGTTAGAGCTCTGCAACTGCTAATTTATTCGCAGATCTCAATTTGTACAATGATTTACTACAGAAGAAGTACTCTGTCTGGTAATTCTAGCTTTGTTCCTTCTTAAGGACTTCTTTCTTGAGGTAGAGTGGCGTTGATTGCTTGGATTACGGGTTACTGCGGCGCGAACACTTTTTTTTACTGCGATTTACGTACGCAATGGCTGTAATGATGGTGTCCGCTGTGGTTTTCGTGCTGGGCGTGGAAATTGCAGGTACTACGAAGCAGTTAGTCCTTGCTGCCACTTAGTCCTCGACCATAATGAACACACAGTTTTTCGCTTTTTTAGTGGCTGTGGAAACCGCAGTTACCACAGCGTGATCAATTTTTGCAACAAAGTTTCTGCTCGCCGTCAACGTAGACACTGACTGGCACTTGCAATCTCTCGTTTCCGCACCAACCAAAATGTTAAGCACCAAACGTGAACTTAAGAGAAACCGAGTTCAGATATCACTCACGGATGACTACGTGTATCATATTTCTCCGTCTGTGACATACTCGACTGTTATCGACTCGCCGTCAACGTAGCGCTAAGCACAAAACAAACAGTGTCAAAGTGACACTCAGTGTTCATATGGTCTACATGTGTAGCTGCGACAAATATTTACACTTGAAGAATACTAATTTCATGAATCAAATAGATGTTACCGTTGATATACCAACAAAAGACCGAACAAGGTTGGATCCACTGGCTTTCACCTGACTGTTCTCCTAACCAACCGAGAGCTGGACGTATTTTCCCGAGGGTAATCGCTTGGCCCACAGCAAATATACACGGCGCCATGGAATATTTGATAGAACACTGTGATCTAAAAAAGACTGCAGCTAAATTGAGCCAAAAAATATGCTTCAAAAATGGGGTTCTGCATCTTCGACCTTACGATCATCTTCCCTTGGTGTTACCTTCTCGGTATCAGAATACTGCAGCCACACGACGCTCATAGATAAGTAACTAATCAAACAAAGCGTACTATTACTGGCTCAATGAAACCCACTCCTGCATTCTGACTCCCTGCCCTAAGGCGCATTTCATCAACTCATCTGAAAAGAAAGACTATAAGGAAATCTGCAACGAACATTCGCCACACCGAACGGCTAGCAGCCAGGCGAACCATAACTTCAAACTACCGAAGCTTGCACGCAAAATTGTATAAAAACACTCCTACGCAGCTACATAGCTTTCTCCAGTAGCAAACTATTCGACCTTCATCTGCTCTGGAGGATGTGGAGTACATCAACAGGATCCAGACTTACCTTGTTTGACACAATCACCTACTTACACGGATCGGGAAAGATTACCACTATGGACAGCACCTGTGGCTCTCGAAGACAGATTGCCAGACACATTGTTGAAGACTGCTCTAAAAATTCGTGCCCTGGAAAGCAGCAGATGTGATATGTTACATAAATAATATGTGTGTAAATCTGTAAATAATGTGTATGTATGTTATTTGTACTTCTAAAATTGTAATTGCCATTACTTACTGCCTGGAAAAAAAATACTGTGGAAAGACCAAGCAACATTCTACCAAATGTTGGTGATAACATAGAGAGGAGGAGGGAGGAATGGATGGAGAGACAGAGAGGGTATGGAGGAGATGTAAACAGTTAACAGGGAGGAGAAATAAGGAGGGAGGACACAGAAAGAAGAGGAGAGAAGGTGGATAGAGAGAGAGAGGGATGAGACGGACAGAGCAGTTGAGTCCCATAGTGCTCAGAGCCATTTCAGCCATTTGAGACGGACAGAGAGAGGGGAAGGAGGAGATGGATTGAGAGCGGGTTTGGAGGAGACAGATTGGCAGGAGAAGATGGGTTGAGGAGGAGGTGCTGGGCGGAAGGGAAGGATCAAGTGAACAGGGAGGGTAGAGAAGAAGCAGATGGACAGAGATAGAGAAGGGGCAGTGGCAGATGGACAGATAGACAGCCAGGAGGACATAGTTAGTGGGGAGGGGTGAAAGAGGTGGACAGAGAGAGGGGGAAAGATGGCAGACACAGAGGGTGATGGGGAGATGGACGGAGAGAAGTGAAAGGAGGAGACGGAGTAATAGAATTGGAATAAATACATATCTGGGCAATCTAAGATACTTAGCTAGTTATAAAATAAAATAAAAGTTAGTCCTTTGTAGGTTGTAAATTTATCTTTTATTTATTGTGCTGTTATATAGGTGACCTACTTCGACTAAGGCGTCATTGTCAACCACATACTAAAACGTATTAGCGATATAAAAGTAAAATACACAGCTTATATAGCAGCCTAAATATTTAAAAACATTTTACTGTAAATGACACAGTCGTAATTTCGTCGTAAGGTACCCTTATTTACAAATGCTGTAACGTATGTATTAGTTGCGAAGAGAAAATCATTCGTTAATCCCCATGCGGAGCCACACTTCAATATTTGCATGCTATTTATCGAATACGATTGCAAAATCCGTAAAATATGTGTAACATTCATGTGTAGTATAATATGAGAGGGCAGTTATAATATATTCGCTACAGAATCACTATATTATGTGCGAACTTCAAGTAGTACACTGACTGCATCAACATAGTGACTGAAGTAGCAATTGGCTGTTCTGATTTATGCCAAAGTCATACTGAAATATAATATATAATTACATCGATACCGAGTGTCCATGCATGTTACTGACTCTATTCCATCATACCCACTATTTAAGCAGAGTATCTGAATAATACATAGCCAAAAAGTACTAATACAGGTGTCAGTGTGTTCACTTATATTCATAAAGTCAGCTCAGGAAGAGGAGGAGCAAAATCTGTTAAAATGAAATGTATTGTTGCCCAGTGTTATCTACATTGCAGCAATGAAATAATACATGTTTGCAATTCTCTAAGAAGAGTCAGTTTGTTCATTAAGAACACATGTGTGTCTTTTTATTGAAAGAAGTATGCATTTCAATTTTTTCAAAAACATTCATTAACCTGTCTTTATTAGGTCTATGTAGAACTTCCAATGTGTCACTGTTAGTAGCAGTACGTTGGCTATTGTGTTCATGTCCAACACATGACGACTTACTGTTTTCACTAGTATTTAGGTGTTCTGTTATTCTCGTGCTGAAGCTCTTACCCATCTGTCCTGTATAGAATTTATCACAGTCACCACAGTTAATCTTGTAAATACCGGACTGTTTAATGGACTGTACGTTTTGTGCATCATAATAAATTATTGTGCTACATTCTCTGATAGTGTAAGACTTTGCTGTACCTCAGTATTTCGAAACGCTTGTGCTCTCTTGTATGATACAGATTCATTATATAGGAGGACAGCATACTGCATTTTTGTTTGGTAGTTCCTTAACTAATATGATTTGATCATCAGATATCATATTATTGCTGTTAAGTTATTATGTATTGTCTCAACTGTTTTATTTCGATATCCGTTCTTAGCAGCTACTTCATTCAATATATTCAATTGTTTGTTAATTTCATTACTGTTTAACGGAACATCAATTGACCTACTAACCACGGACTGAAAAAAGATCTCTTATATGAATATGGATAAATGCATAAGTGTGGATGACTGCACACACGTTCTCAGTTTGCAATAAACACTCCAGTTATGGGAACTCTTATTGCAATTAATTTTCAAGTCTAAGAAGCTAACTGTGTGTTCCTTTTCTAGAACCCATCGTATAGTTAATATTGGGATGCATACTAATGAGTTGCAGTAGCATACAATCTATTTCATTCCTGGTACCATTAAATGGAGCGACTGTATCGTCAAAGTATTTTTGTGATATACTACCTAGCCAGCCTTGTTTCTATATGTGTCAATATTATTCACATTTATAATTACTAATGTTTCCGAAATGCAACCCCCCATGATCAAACCATCAGCTTGGAAATAAATTAAATCATAAAAACTGAAATAAACGAAAGGATCCATCAGATAAGACCATAGTCTTACGTGTTTCTTCAACACTGACTTTGCTATATTTAAAGTTATGTGTTTCAGTTTTTCTGTAGTTGATACGTTTTCATTGGCACCTGATAATGACGCCTTAGTCGAAACTGGTCGATTGGACAACAGCAAAACAAATTTACTGCCTACAACAGGCAATGTTTTCTTTTACGTAAGTAATCGACGTAGTGGACTCACATACAAACAGGATTCAGTAATTGAAGTTGCAATTCTCTGTCACGAGTAGAAGCGCCGCGAGAGTACATTAGTGTTATTCGTGCATAGTGTTGTTATCGCGCCTGGCAGGTTTTTCAAGTGTCATGAAAAGCCTGAGACATTGGGTGATCACTGTAAAGGACTCAGAGATGCCTAGTATGCATGAGAGACTGCGTAATGAGTACTTTACAGAGTTTGAAATGGGTCTCATTTGGGTCTCCATTTGGCTGTCTGGTCAAATCCCGCATTATCCAGATTTCTGGAGGACCCAGATGTGGCAGTAGCCCGATTTTGGACTGTGTGGAATCATCGAGGGCAATTCAGGTCAACAATGCCTGAGCATTAGAGAGGAGGATCGCCACATTGTGCACGAAACACACCATAAGCTTTTTGACATATGCGCAGGCCTGCCGAGAGCAAGTAATGGACTCTCTGCATCACTGTGCCTCATGCTGCACTGTTGGGTAGAGATTAGCAGAATCCAGACGAGGGATTACCGTGTTATTCACAGGCTGCCTCTAACATATCAACACAAACAAAATTCTCTGGAGTGGTGCTGAGGCTGGGAAACGGGCTGTTGATGAGTTGGTTTGCACTGTGTTCAGCGATGTATCTACAGTTTTTCAGAACATGATCATTGGCGAGTATGGTCGTGAACAGGGCAGACATCCCATTCTCCTAGAGTTTTGGTGTCATAATGTAGAGAAAGATTGGATATGTCTTCATGTCATGACTGGTAGTGATTTAAGGAACCCTGATAGCACAATGTTACATCACAAGCATCCTGCATCCTCATGAGTTGCCTCGCATGTGACAGTATTGTGGTACCAACTTTCAACGGGACATTGCTCATCCACAAATGTCACACAATGCTCAATAGACTTTCTGCATTACGACAAGCTCAGGTACTCAGCAATATTCCTAGATCTGTTCACGACAGAACTTGTATTTGACTAGCTTGGATGTCTACTCTGTATCAGTGCCACTGTCCGGGATATCAAGGATTAGTTACAATAGTTGTGGACCAGCTTACCTTCTGAGAATTACAGCGGCTTTTGAAACTCTTCCCAACAGAATGATTGAACTTGTCCAGACCAGATGATGTTCAGCATTGTCCTGGTAAATGGACTCAAACTGGCAAGGTATTTATTTTTTTAAATTTTACTCGAATTTGTGATCACTAATACAACATCATCTACCCTCTCAATCCATGAAGTTTCATTTCTGTTCCTCCTTCCCTTTTCGTTACATATCTTTTTTTGTCAGGCAGTGTATTTATGGAGATCGTACTACATACTAATCAAATAAGAAATTCCACATAAGATGTGTCTAAATTTATCGTTTATGCAGCTACAGAGGATTACAGATGTAAGTTTTCATTTTTCTTCTTGGCACTCTGTATTGCTTAAACATGCCACACATACTTACAAATGCTGAGTACACTTCTATAACATTAGGGTACTTGTGTTATAGAGATAATGGCACAGATACTTGTAAACAATGTAGCATATGATTTTCTATCTCCCGATTACCAAATTCAAGAGTATTTACTCCCTTTTTGAGTAAACTGAATAAGCAGACTTATCTCACATAAATTTGCAAATGAAGAGAATGTAGATGAAGAAAAGACAATAATTAGTTATAAAGACTGCAGCGATGCCACGTAGTCCTTGTAAAAAGCTGCCACATAACATCGCGTTAGTTACTGCTGGCCAGTCAGCACAGCGTGTCAACATGTAGATTACAGCAACATGTACATGAAAGAATTGGAAGTTGGGCTAACCATGCTCTCTGAAACCTGAACTGCACAGCAGTAATAGCCAAACCAGGAAGGATGGCATCACCACACCAGGGCTAAACCTATGCCATGAGTTTCTTGACTGGGAGCTGGGCAGGAGTGCAACAAATGCACTGCAGAAAAGTATAAATAGCTACAGTAGCCAACAAGAGGAGCGAGCGCCGCCAGTTGCTACTGTAGGTTCAGCACAAGGATGGGGCAGCAGCTTCCCACCCTAAGTTCTCCATGGGGCCTTGCTGCCACAGTGCAGCAGACCTATCCTCTATGCCAGCTGCTGAAAGACTTCTGCCAGGAATCAACGGTCATGCCCATGCAAGGAAGTGACTCCTTGTCCTGCAGAAGATGCAAACTTCATGTAGATCAACTGAGCATGGACGTTTGACACCAGAGGGCCCACACAGCAAGAAGGAGGAATGTGCCAATGATGTAAGAACCTTGGCCAACTAATGAGCTGCTTCCTAGGAGATTTTTCAGCACCAGAAAAAAATAAAGAAATACAGATCCTTGCAAATCTTTACATGGAGTTGCGAAAGGTTTCATAGATACAGAGAAAACACTTATGCAGCTACTAAGAAAGGGTATCATATTTGAGTGGTCAGAGGAGTGTCAGAAGGGATTTGCCATACTAAAGGAAGTGTTAACGTTGAGCCCAATGTTGGTCTTCCCAATTTTAGGAAGGAGTTTATACTATTGTTTGATGCATCGAACCACTCTCTTGGATGAGTTTTTAGACATGAAGTCAATGGAGACAAACATCCTATTAGTTTTGTGTCAAGACAAATGAACAGAGCTGAGAGAAGCTTTTCTACCACAGAGAGAGAGATGATTCGACTGATATATGGAGGAACATATCTCTGTTGTTACGTTTATGGTAGAAAGTATAAAGTAGTGACTGACATTTCTGCTCTGAAGTGGTTACTATGTTTGAAGGGCCCAGCCAGTAGACTAGTGAGATAGTTGTAAAATTTACTGAATCTGAGTGTGAAGCAGTGTACTCACAAGATGTGCATTAATATTCACTGACTCTGTGGAATAACCCACAAACTGAGGAAGAAACATGGAAATACAGATGTAAGGTAATGGGAATACAAATAATAGGTCAAGACCTTGCTGCATCACAAACAAAACAAAGTACTGATCGAGAATGTAAGGTACACACTATGCAGCAGCAGTTCAGCATGTGTTATGGCTTCTTGTGTTAGGAGACAAGATTGGAGCCATATGTGGTAATACTTCCAATGCTAGGGGAAGAAGTGCTTAAAGAGATGCATGATCAAATTTTGTCTGGGTTTGGAGGGTACAGAGCAACGAATTGAAAGGTAACAGAGGAGTGCTGGTGAAAAGGATGAAAAAGTACTGTCGATCAGTGCGTCAAGAATTGTGGTAAGTTTACGCCAAATGCAGATTTGAGTCAAAAACAAGTATTTTTGCAGAAACTGATGGAAGCTGTGGAACCGTTTTGAATTATTGGGGTGGATATGTCAGGACCTTTTAACAGGACCACATCTGGGAAAATTTTGTGCTGACTATAATAAAATGTATCTCTTGTCATACTAAGACAATGCCAGCGCCAAACCAGCAGACAGCCACAGTCATGGAAGCACTGGTGAATACATGGGTGTGGCAGTTTGCGGTGCCTGAGACAATAATCAAGGATCATGGTACAAACTTAATGTACACACTATCACAGGGTTGTCATACGTAGAGGCAGGAACAGGGAATCAGTCTGAGAGTTTGTGCAAATTGTTATTGTTCTTTGGAAGAGAGTCCAAAATGGGAACACCAGTGTGTTGGAGAGGGGAGACAACACAGTCAAGCACATTGGAACTTTATGTCAAGCCAGTGGCTTACGTTGTTCAGTCCATATTCCCCAAAAGAGAAAAACAAAGTTGGTCATATAATACCAGAGCGCATACCTAGTGACTGAAACAATGGTTCCTGTGAGTGTGAAGCTACAATTAACAATAAGGCCTATGATCATACATGCTGGACACTTGTGACTGTTCAAGGTTGCGCCAGATTCGATACTAGGAGGAATTTCAGTAGAGCAAAGGAACAGAACGACAAAGAAGGAGCAGGAGAGTGTGCAGTAGGAAAAGGAG
Organism: Schistocerca cancellata; assembly: GCF_023864275.1. NCBI lineage: Eukaryota > Metazoa > Arthropoda > Insecta > Orthoptera > Acrididae > Schistocerca > Schistocerca cancellata. The sequence goes on from NC_064631.1 coordinate 219,128,094, forward strand.
GACCATGTACCTCACATACCGTGTTTTATTAAGGTCATGAAGCTACTCAGTGTGTTTTGTTACGTTTTATTGTGTGTTTTGGGATATTCTATGTAGGTTGTTAAAACAGAGTTGAGAAAGATCGTACTTGTGTGAGAGAATAAGGATTATCTTTAGTTGTGTGAGAGATGTGGACCAGAGACATCAGACTTGTGGCGGGGTCGGAGAGGGAATTATAATGTCCTGTGTCCACAGGTTGCTGTACAGGGAGGGTGAGGAAGGAAGGATGCTAGTGGCAGTTCTGTATTGTTAGCATAGATACAGAAAGCGATGGATGTACTGGAAGAGTTACAAGGAAGCAGCCATTGACTTGAAAGTGGAGGAAAAATATATAGTATTTAGGATCACTAGCATATTTCTCTTGTTTTGTAATTCGATCTGACAAGTAGTTCACTGTGAGGAACAAGTCCTGTGCAAAACCATAGATGCTTTGGCAATGAGCGAGGCAATATAGCGCCACTACCTAGTCATAGGTGGGACGTTCCATTATCTACCACTGACCTGTAAGTGCAGTGTGGTGACAGTATTGTGAGATGGGCTAGTCATGCTCTGTGAAATCTGCACTGATCAGTGGTTATTGCTGCAGTGAGCGATATGACGTCAACACACCAGTGCTAGAATTATTTTCTGAGTCAAGTGACCAGGAAATGGACAGTAGCGCAACAAATGCCCCGCAAAGAAATATAAATAACTGTGAATTTTGAGACAGAGGCATCTGGAGCTCAAAGTACTACCAGGGCTATGATAGGCGACAAGACGACTGAACGCCAACATCTGAAGCCACTGGTTCTAGACAGGGATAGGCCAGCAGCCACTCACACAATGTCTACCTATGGGGACGTGCTGCCAGAGCACAGCAAATGTGCGAGCTATGCCAGCCGCTGCCAGAGTCCTGTCAGGAGGCAACAGGAATCACGTCTTATCACGATGGATGATGCGAGCCAAGTCTGGTCATCAGAGAGCTGATGTAGCAAGAAGGAGGGCACCACAGACGTTACAGCCTTGACGTACTGACAGACTGCTGGGTCACTTCCCAGCATTGTTAAGCGTCAAAGTAAGTACCGTCCATCCAGGACTAAGGCCAGCCCCTCATTGACCGTCACCTACTTGCTTCTCCAGAGTGGGGCATGACTGCCTCTGACTAACGACACATAAATATTTAAATTAATGGCAATAAAGTGCTTTCTCAACCACCGATCGGCCACTAGGCCCTACCGAACCACCCCTCAGCTCCACTCTCTGCTAGGAAATAGAACATAGATCCTCAACAAGCACAACAGGATTTCTACACATATCGGTTGTTGTTGTTGTGGTCTTCAGTCCTGAGACTGGTTTGAAGCAGTTCTCCATACTACTCTATCCTGTGCAACACATATCGACATTCTATGTAAAAGAGTGTGGCTGATGTCGCATGTTCCTGGCCTCTATCCTTATCCTTTATAGTGGATTCAACACCTTCAGGAATGGTTGAAGACAGACTACTGAAATTTTATAGTTTGCTTTCATATCACCGAATAATTACTGATGACATCACTTCCACTTGTGATTAGATGAGTAATACTCGTCCAACGAAAACCCCCAAGTCCCTACAATCACACTTTCAAGAACGCTTCTTTGTGAATGTGTGGTGTGGAATGACAGAAAATTATTTGACCGAACCTGTTTCGTCACTGCATCGTCTTATAGGGTCCATTCCTGAAGAAGGTCCGTCAGTATAGGAGGTCCGTTGAGTAAAAAGAATGGATACGTTCTTCCCACATGATGGAGCCCTGCAACATTCTTGTCGTCAGCTGGCACATCATCTAAACCTAACGTTACTCAGAAGATGGACAGGCAGAGATGTTTCTTGGTCACCAAGGTTTGTGGGGTAGGCTGAATTGATTGACAGAAGTCCACAAAGAAATTATAAACACAAACGATGAACCAATAGTTCAGATGATGCATAGCGATTCCCACATAAGAGAACGTCAAGATGTCCTCAGAAGAGCTACCATATGTGGTGCTGTCAACAGAAGATCTAATTTATGTATATCATCACTAAACATAATCTTTAGCCATTGGTTAATATCTTCTGTTTCCTTCCTTTTTTTTTGTTTTTTTTTTTTCTTTTTACATCTAACAGATGTATCTTTGTAATGAACGGAAATTGGGCAATGTTATATGGAACTACCACTGAAATATTTGCTATTCCTCGTGAAACAACGTGCATTTTTTATTGAATTTTGAGTTTTTTGTCACGTCACTGAGCTTAAGAATCACTTGCTCTGGGGTGGATTTCTGAAGGCATGCTTCATGTATGTGTATACCCTGTAACAAATGTTGTCAACTTGTGCCTGGGACCTCTACATACCTCGTTCAGCAGCTACATGCTCAACCACATCCCTGTTTCAGCAGCAAAATGCATTCCTGTAAATAATGAATGTCTACAGGGTTGTGGAAAATTATTCACATGAAGCTCTGGTAACATAACTCGTTTAGTAGACTTCAGAAACAATATATGTGAAGCTAGGGTGCACTTTTCAGTCTTATGGTCACTGATCAATTAAATTGTTACAGTATTCCAAAGATACATGGTATTCAAATCGCCTGACAGGTGTATAAATGTAGTTCATCCTGACATGCAGAGTTCACACTAATGGCTTGGAGAGTTCCTTCACACGAGGCCACCTGTAACTATTGTGACACTTATGAAAGTAGACTCTATGGCACGGTAAAGAAGGGACTTCTCAACCACTCACAAAATACTGAGTTATTCAGAATGAAAAAGCAAATTCAAAAATTTTATACCCACAAGGTTCAATGTTATGTGCATTTAGGTGTGCTATGCAGTCGCCCAGTATTAGTACAAGGTAACATGAATTTGTTGCGTGGCTGAACGCTAGTAGGTGCAGGACACAGGGCGCGCCACGGGTAGGCTGGCTAGTTGACCTTTTCTGGCCAACCAGGTGCAGAGATGAGCAGCTTCACCAGAAACTGGAAACTTCTGGTATGGGGAAGTTGGACGAAGTGTCAGTCACTTAATAGGGCCAGCTGTGCTCCCACAAGTGGTGGGCTTTGAGACAAACTGAAAGAAGCATTCATACAACTCTTTGAGAGTCTATAATAACTTACAATCAATTATTAATGGAAATCTAAGTGCATCTGCGACCTCAGAAAAATGAGGTGCATCCAATGACACAACAATGCTTCGAGATGTCTAAAATTACAGAAGTTAATATTTCCCAGAGAATAAACATTTTCACATTGAACCACTGAATTAACAACTTTTAATCGCTTCGCCCAATTTCAGCAAACGATACCTGATAGCACTGACTATAGCTATCATCCTTGACTTCTACATATCTGTATGTATTTTATGTATTGATTTGAAACATCTTTTATATCTTTTTCACTATGCAAATGTCTTACAACAAATGAACACAGCATCAATATTGTCATACTTGTGTAGTTATTTAGTGAACAGTTTAATATTTTGCCAGCAACTTCACGTAAATGAAATTGCAAGTGCTATTAAAAACCATGTAATTTAAAAGTGGTCAGTTGCTTGACTAGCTGAGACCATTGCTGTACAGGGTGCCAAAAGACGCTTCTGTGAAGCAGGCATAAATAATTCCTTAAACATTACTTACCGAAATTTTGTAGTCATGCAATGTGAGCGCAATTGTGCAAGAATACTGGCTTATTTATTTATGAACCAATTATTACTTATATTCATTGTAAACCATGTGAACGTAATCCAGTGTTTATAACAGTGCTTTTTTTTTAAATATAGTAATATATTAGATTAATGTGTGAAAGTGGTTAAGAAGAATCAAATCATGTCTAGAATAATGTTTTTTGGTGCGGATGGCATTCAGCAAAGGGAATAGCAGACAGCAGCGGAACACTACGGTAGTCAAGTGGAGACCGCGACCTTTCGAATGAATAGCTCAAGGCAGCTATTCTGGACCATTTTATGCGCCTTCTGGAAGCAGGCACACCTGCATGTGGTAACATGTATGACTCGATTGTGGAGGTGTTTGACCCTGGGTAGTGAATGGCTGCTCTTATACTTCCGAGTGGATGTTATAATTCAAGAGTTCTGAATGTACTCCAGAGTACGACTGCCGCTTTCTCCAGCTGTAAGACGGAACTGCGTAGAGGCATAATATGGGATACTATTTTCTGGATTGCGTGTATTATTCCGTAGGTCATCATGTTGAATTCTGAACAGTTTTGAGCTGGTTAATGTTTAATGTATTGTGATCACGAAATATACTTAGTTTTTGCAAGTCTTTGATGACTATTTACTTTGGGAATTTTGCTGCCATTCCTGTACCAATCTCAACGTAACTTTACTGCATTTGATAAGGATATCTTCTTTTCGCATTTTAACTGATTATCATAGGACCACTTCCCATTTTTTAAAGGTACTCTTTCTTGGATAAACATTTTTCAACATACTTCTCAGTCGTCTAAGTCAATTACACACGCTAGAATAGAACCTTTGTTATTAAATTAATCATTTAACTTTGATTATGTAGTTCTGCGATATTCATTAATTTGCAGTTCTTGCCAGTGCATAGACTCGTTGACTGCCGGATCATACCTGCACGTTATCTGCAGCGAATCAGTTGTGAGGCATGAAAGCAGATGTGCGTGGCCCGACCCTATGACTACATCGAACTATTTACTTTAAACGGAACTATGTGTAGCCAAAGCACATGAGTAACCACAGGCAAAGATACACTAGGTTTGCTCATATGAGATTCTGTCAGGAAGAGCATCTACTATGCAGCAGTAACCATTATGTACTGTCGCAGTTCATAGTATAGAAGAGAATAATTCCAACGTTTTTTGGATTGTGAATGGTTCAGATTTCAAGGTTCAAAGCGTTATGCACTCACTGTGAGCGTCATGTGTTACACGACAAACTTCAACATTAGAACTTCAACGGTAGAACATTATCTTTCACACACGAATCAGCTGGTCTCTAGTTATCGAGTTTGCAACCGCAACATTTGGATGTCACAGGTCTTATATAGTATCATGTATAGGAGGGACAAAATATGGTCTTTTATGTTCCCCTGCAGAAGAAAATGGCATGGCTGTAATGTCTGGTAACATGGAAGGCCACCAGTGATGAAATTGATCTGCCTCTCCTCTTCCAATCGAGCGTTTTGGAATCATATTATTCAGGTTACGTTGGACTTGGTTGGAGAAGTGAGGGCTTTGGGCATATGAGCCAACCTTGACCGCAGCCAAGAGGTCATTATAGGAAGTCTCATGCAGTTGTACATGCTGTACTTTGCTGACAGCAGTATCAGCAATTTCTGTTTGCAAGGTCATACAGGGAACCATGAACCACGTTACAAGACCAAGGAAGAGGAGGGGAGGGCCCACTCCCGAGTCCCTGAGTGTCCCTAAAATTTGTACAAAGCACCCCAAACCCTGAGTGCTCCTGCTCTGCACCCATTGTTGCATGAAGCACATCACTGTTTTCACGCTTTCGTGGGAATGACAGAGGACTGCACTTTGCATGCATGTTGTTTTTTGTTAGCGTCAATATCAGCATCCAGCAATGATCACTCCTATACCCCTGCACTCCACACTCTTGTAATCTGCATGAAGCACCCTCCACCTGTACCCCGAGTGGCTCATGTGCAAGCTATAATTTTCAGACAGTTTCTTATCTCTAAGGACATCCTGGGATCATGTCCCAATACAACAACAAATATGTATGAAGTGCTGCATACGTTGGAATTGTTTAAAATTTCCATCCATGCAAGAAGTGCAAGCAATTAAGGTAATTATTCATCTACCTATAATTGTCATTATGTTTTGTATGACGTTATACAGCAGACGGTTGTATACATGACATACTTTTCTGTTCTGGCCTTGTTGACGAAAAGGAAGAAGAACTCTTCCCTTTTATTTCTTTGGACAAATGTTTATACATCATACATAACGCATTTTTCATGAAATTGATACTAGTTTTTATGTACACAATGACAACGATTGATGAAGATGTTGGCTGGAAGTAATAGTAAAAAGAAATCCGCCATTCTCTCATCACGCTGCTAAGCATTCCATTTTTTAATTTTTTTTTATATTTCTTCACAACCCAATGTAATGGGAGTGCTGATTCTAAGATGACTGAAGCTACTTGCTGTTGTTGCTGTAGTCTTTTAGAAATTGTATTCACTGTATTGTCAGCACTTATGTAATAATAATATTATAGCTTAAATACGCGTATAATTTCGTGGGAAGTACCAGTTGTCACAGCAATGGGGTACCAGCTCTGGCTCTAAGACACTTATCAGCCACACGGTGTAATTTTCACCAAGCTGCATAAGTGTCTTAAGCACACAGGTATAGACATAGATAAGATGGTAATAATGGCAGTAGAGGTCGAAAATATATATTTACAGGGATCAGAAGGCAGTTTACCCACTTATGAGACAAACATTGTAGAATAATGAGGTCAAGATGTTTATCAACACTGCCTCGTTTGAGGCAATGAACATGGAGGAAAAAAAGCACATAAGCTTCAGTAATAATGCGTTTCCTTTATGGCCTGTTGAATTCAGCAGCCATCTGATGTGAACAAAGAGCAGTTCGTTTAAATATACGGGTTGAACACAAGTTAATGTAGGTGAGTCACTGTTGGTAAGATACCGAATAGGTAGTTCTAAATGGTAGTGGTATTTGGAAGCCCTTGATGAGTGACAGCAAAGTGATATTATTCATGGATGAATGGTATAGGCTATGCGATGTGTCAGTGTAGATTTCAGCCTTGTTAGATCGAAACTTTTACTCTCTGCTGGTGATACGGACAGTCTCTGTTGGGGACCTTCCTGGTACAGTTAAGATGCTTAACAAAAGAGAGTGCAAACATCTACAGGGCCTCGCTTCCGAGAGTTTGTGAACGAGAGTTTGTGAACGCCAGCTATAAAGTAAAGCATGAGATACAATGTTGATAAAAGTGGCAGTAATATGTCTGTCGCTTCTATGAGACATTGCGGAGTAATCTACAGGAGTTAGTCCACCAGTCCTTCTGCCTGTTGGAAGAAACCATAGATCAGTTCTATAACGCAGGATGTGCAATGAAGTAGGTGCAATCGTATGATTCAAAATTACCAGCTGTTGGCACAAAACTATGACCTTATTTCAGTTTGTTTGGATACACAGTTATATGAACAGATTATAAAAACTTCTGCACCCCAATGTAAATGAACAGTTACCATCATAGCCGAGTCGAGGAAACAATCTCACCACAATGGTATTGTAGTATCCAACTGGTCCTGCAGTGATGTAGCTATAAACGAGAATACCAAGACGAATTGAAAATTACTTGCTGATAATGCATGTGCTTTGTTATGGTATTTGGGTTGTGAGAAAGGGTCTATTAACACACCCTGAGGAAGTCCGCTTTGAACGTATATATATATATATATATATATATATATATATATATATATATATATATATATATATGTGTGTGTGTGTGTGTGTGTGTATGTATATTAAAACGCCTAGTTCAGCCAAAATATCAGCTATCACAGGAGATTTTGAAAGGTACTGAAAGAGTAACTTACCAGGCATTCAGCTAAACAGTCATATTCCATCGACTGAAAAAAGTAAATGAAGACAAAAAATTAATATTTGACAAGACCGCAGTGAAAAATCAGGCTGACATCTGCAGATATTTCTGCTGTGGTCGCCACATGAAGTTAATATATCTTATTTGAGCCAGACCTACTCTGAGATCCTGAAGCAGTTGGTCGGGGATAACGAAAATCATAATTTAATTTTCAACCAGGATGATCTAAATTTATAGCATATTTGCCAACCACATGAAGAACTGACGTCATTCAATGAATTCCTTACCATATGCGGGACTGCTGCAATAACATGCAGTATGACTTTCTGGTTATAGATGAACTACGTAGTAGAATGAGGTCCGATACAGACGAAACTGCGATGAGATTCTGCATAAAAGGCAGTGTGTCCAAACGTAGCTCTATGAGTGTACGGTAGACTATGGACAAGTTTATTCATTCAAAGACATGTCTCTATATGTTGACATATATACCAAGGCGACAACTAAGCCACTTGACTCCCATCTTCACCAGTAGAATGAAAATATATATAAGTTTTACACTACCACAAAAAAGGCTTAGTATACAGCAGCAACTCGCTAACAAAGTGTAAAGCTATTGAAACGCAGAAGTGTTTTCGATGAGAGTTACGATCCTCAAACTTAGGGCAGGTGCAACGAGATGAGCACCACTCAGAAACATTTAATCCAGTAACCAACAGTCTGAAAGGGCTGATTGTCACGCACTATGGACGGAGGAAAGATAGAAGAAAGAGAGGAAGAAGAAGAAGAATAAGTCGATGATGGTGATAATCTTCTTGGGGTTCTTTTTTTTCTGTGTTTGCTTTAACAATACGTTGTTTTTGGATAGGGTCTGCCTTTAGCAAATCACAATTTTGTTTTCTAACCCAAACATGTTTCAGTGGAGTTGCAGCATGTTCAGTGGGCTTTATTTTTAATCTGTCAAAGATAAAAGAATATTCCTTACTGTTTGTATACACGTAACTATTAGTTTTTAAATTGTAATTACAGATATTTGAAAAAACACATAAATTATGAATGCATATGTTTTTACCACATGGTTTGGTTTTTATGATGCGTTGTGTTTCTACAGTGACTGTTTTGTTCCACAGTTTTTCATCTGCAACCACTTACAGCTTAAAGTAGATAAATTGTTTAAACCAAAATTACGATTTGAAAATTGTTATTTCTATGCCTGAAATTAATTAATTCTCTCTCTCTCTCTGTGTGTGTGTGTGTGTGTGTGTGTGTGTATGTGTGTGTGTGTGTGTGTGTGTGTCTATTTACATAATGTGTCACGATTTCTTTTTCCTCATCTCGATCACTGTCAAACACCATGTACTGAGTTGCCACTGTGACTGTGACTGTCACTGTTTCACTGTTTACCTGCACTAAAAACAAACATGGGGGCCAGTGGAACAGCTGAAGGTGTAAAATCAAGATGGCTGACAGTGGAACAGTTGGAGGTGTTCTTAGCAGTTGTTCTGAATCTTTAAGAGGTGTCTGTGAATATTTTTTGATGATGATGATGATGATGGTGACAATGATGATGAGGGAATGTATTCTGTTATTGACTTCACTAACCATTGCAATAATACTTAGTTATACTCTACATATGAGGTCATCAGGACAATACCAACAGTGTGTCTACATTTCGTGGCGTGCAGTTGCAGCTGTAATGGTTCTTTAAAGTTAACCACTGACAAAGTTGTTTGTGTATTGTTATTCGGTTGTGAGATGTAGTACTTTTCAAAGGTGTCTCGTGCCGTTTCTAGTGAAATAACGTTTTAATAAACTTTTTAGAGTTGTTAGTGCATTGACGTCATTTAGTACAGTTAGCACAATAGTTTTGGGCTGACGTTTCTTATTGTTTGTAGTGAAATATTTCAGTAAAATTTTCGTTCTCTGTGTTTAGTTTCACTGAGTGTTCCAGTGGTCACTTGAATTTTTGATTTTAGAGAAGAAATTGTGTAAAGTTTCTGTGGTATTGATTTTAGCTGTGGTTTGGGAGTATTAATAAAAGTAGTTGCTTTCTTAGTAGAGAGTGAAATTCGAGATCACTCTCGTTAGCTCTTGAAATAGTTCTACAGTTGTAAATGAACTTAAGTGAAGTAGATGTTTAGTTTTTTCAGTAACTGTTATAATTTTACCTTAAGCGAGAAGTGTGGGCTTTGTCGTAGGTTCGTGAGTAGAGGTTTACCATGTGAGATTTGTTCAAAGTTTCTTAACTGGGGAGAATGCATTAGGGAAACCAGTGGGCATTCTAGCGAGATCCTGTCCTGGAAACCCAGAATTTGTAGCAGAAGTAAATTACAGTGGAGCAGGAGCGTAAGATCTGTGCCCTCCTGGTGCATTTACAAAACGCAAAGGAAGAACTGTATTCGTTTAGGAGGGTGAAGGGCGCTGGGGAATGGGAAGTGCAGCTGGTAAGAAGGCAGCTAGGTGGAGGGGATATTCAGACAGTTGTTCTTTGCTTATAACCAATAGATCTGACCAACTTTTAGAGTTTAGTGGAGATGAGTCTTTTTGTAGATGAAGGTGCAGGATATATGCAGCGACCCTCAGCAGTTAGGGAGCCTTAGTCAGTTGCCAATTCTAACAGAAAGAAGAAGGTTCTGCTGGTAGGTATTTCGCATGGCAGAGGTATGGCCCAGCAGTTGCAGGAAGTGTGGGGGAATGAGTACCAGGTCACCAGCATTGTGATGCCTAGTGCGTAGTTGGTTAAGGTGACTGTTAACATAGTCGAGTTATGTAGGAATTTTACGAAAGAGGATGAGGTAGTGACTGTGGGTAGAGCTGGGTACAGTATTGATAGTGTCGGGGAGTATGTTGTAGGTGTTTCGTGCAACTGTTTCAGTGTCATGATCGGCCTCATCTTAATGCTGCTGCTGCTGCTGTTAGGCGGGTTAACATGGGGCACGAGAAGGCGTGATTGCGGAAGGTATGGCTCACATTGCAGTGGTGCCAGTTGAGTCTATCAGTAGAACGGGTTTCGCTAGGAACGGCCTGCAAATCATTAGGTATGGGAAGGGGAGGCTGGCGAAGCTTACAGGTCACAGTATAGTGGAAGGTGGTGTTATCACTCATGGGAAAATTCCATTAGTAGTTTGTGTTAGAACTGCACTTCTTATAGCCTGAAGTCAGCTGATAGGTATCTCTGCTTAAAGGAAGTCCATCTAACAAAGGAATCACCTTCAAAGAAGGTGAGGTCTTCAAGTAGTGAAGGAATTTAGCGGCCGGCCAGTGTGGCCGAGTGGTTCTAGGCGCTTCAGTCTAGAACCGCGTGACCGCTACGGTCGCAGGTTCGAACCCTGCCTCGGGCATGGGTGTGTGTGATGTCCTTAGGTTAGTTAGGTTTAAGTAGTTCTAAAACTAGGGGACTGATGACCTCAGATGTTGAGTCCCATAGGGCTCAGAGCCATTTGAACCATTTTTGAAGGAATTAATCAAAAACAAGAGTTATTAGAGATAAAGTTAGTGAACTGCTTACAGATGTTGACTCTCGCCCTTATTGATGCATCGGAACAACATTTATATTATTTGGCAACTCAGAGCCTTCCTTTATCAGTATACTCATTACATGACTGTTTTCCAAGGAAAACTTTGCGAAGTATAGGAGTGGCCATGCACTTAAAAACAGTCTTCCATTTGATTACATAATCGTTTCACGGCACCACACTGAACATTGAAGTCAATGTTCTGCAGGGGAAGTTGAATTTAGTGAAATTAATCTTCAAATTGTTGTGGTTAATAGGTCCCTAACTCTGACTTGACAGCATTTCGGCTCAAGCTAGAGGCGGTTCTTGGTTCACTTTATAGGAAGAAACAGAAATTATTGATACGTGGTGACTTCAATATTAATTTTGTTTATGATTGTGAAAGAAAAAGGATGTTGGAAGATATCCTAAACTCATATGATATGACGCAGACCGCGTTTGTTCCTAACAGAGTTCAGGAGAACTTAAGTACAAGCCACTGATAACAATTTAATTCATTCTTCATTACCAGATGAGGATTCTGTTAGAGAAAGGGTGGATGGCCTTTCCGACAGTGATCCACGAATTTTAATACTAAAAGGCTTTTGTAGTCAGAAAAAATGTTATATACGACTACAAACCATGTAAAAAAGCTTGTCCAACTCCAATAGAGAGTTTGTTAAACCTCGTTAAAGAACAAGAGTGGCAGGATGTTTATAGTGCCGATAACATAGATAATAATTATAATACTTTCCTTAACACATTTCTCATGTTCCTTGAAAGTTTCTTTTCATTAGGACGTTCTAAACAGAGTATTAGTAGTAAAAAGTGGTCTGTTTGGCTGACTAGTGGGATAAGAATATCATGTAGTACAAAGTGATTCAAATGGCTCTGAGCACTATGGGACTTAACTTCTGAGGTCATCAGTCCCCTGGAACTTAGAACTACTTAAACCTAACTAACCTAAGGACATCACACACAGCCATGCCCGAGGCAGGATTCGAACGCGCGGCTCCAGACTGTAGCGCATAGAACCGCTCGGATAATCAGGCCGGCTAGAACAAAGTGGGAATTCTGTCTAAATGTTAGAAGTAGTCACAATCTATCTACATGAGCCCATTATAGACAGTATTGTGAGGTGCTTAAAAACGTTAATAGGAAGGCGAAGGATATGTGGTACGCAAACAGGAAGCTAATTCACACGATAAAATTAAAACATATGGTCATTTGTGAAGGAAGTCTCTGGTCAGCTACAGAAGGTCGACGATATAAAGTCAGTTCGTAGTAAAAATATTTCTGTTACCGATAAGCCAAATACATGTACACTATTTAACAGTTTTTGAAAATTGGTGGTGAATGAAATAAAAGCTTAGTTTCTACAGGGAATCATATAACTCTCTTCGAAAATGCCTTTCCAAGAATGATGTCCGAAATACTCCTCTATGATACTGACAAGGGAGAGATTGAGTCAGTAAATAAATCACTGTTAAAAAGGCTGTCAGTGTAAGGATAATTGATCATTATATTTCATATAATTTGCTATCAAATATACAGTTCTGTTTAGAAGTGGTTTACCAACCGAAAATGCTATATTGTCTTTTCTCTGTGAGGTAAGAATCTTTTTAACTAAGCCGTTTGATAGTGTTGATAATAAAAAGATTGCTCTGGAAGTTGAACCATTACAGAACACGAGGAGTAGCTTACAATTGGTTCACCTCTTATTTTAACAACAGACAGCTAAATGTCATTTTCCGCTGTGTTGAGAATGGCTATTATGTGGGGTCTGAGTGGTGCATGGTTAAATTGGAAGGGGGGGGGGGGTGCCCCAGGGATCAGTGCTGGGGCCACTCCTGTTCCTTACATATATAAATGATATGCCCTCCCCCTCCATTATGGCAGGTGATTCTAAAATAATTCTGCTTACAGATGACACTAGCTTGGTAGTAAAGGATGTTGTGGTTCAACACTGATACTGTTTCAAATAATGCAGTTCATGACAAAAGTTCATAGCTTGTAGCAAATAAACTACAGTTAAATCAAAGTAAGACTCGGTTTTTACAGTTTCTAACACACAGTTCAACAAAACCTGACGTTTTAATTTCACAAAATGGGCATATGATTAGTGAAACTAAACAGTTCAGATTCCTAGGTATTCAGATAGATAGAATCCTGTCGTGGATAGCCTATGTTCAGGATCTCGTTCAAAGACAAAATGCCATGTTTACTATTCGAACAGTATCTGAAGAAAGTGATAGTTCGACGAGGGAAACAGTCTACTTTGCTTATCTTCATTACCTTATGATCTATGGTATTATATTTTGGGGCAACTCTTCCCATTCTCAAAGGACATTTTTAGCTCAGAAAAGGGCGGTTTGGGCAATAAGTGAAGTAAGTTCGCGGATCTCTTGTCAACTCTGTTCATTAGTTTGGGTATTCTGACATTGGCCTCTCAATACATATATTATTTACTGTCGTTTCTTGTTAAGAGTATCAGCTTATTCCCAAAATTAGCAATTTTCCATCAGTTAATACCAAACAGAAATCCAATCTGCATTTGGATCGCATTTCAGTAACTCTTGTACAGAAAGGTGTGCAGTGTACTGCCACATCTATTTTCAATAAGCTGCCACAAGAATTAAAAAATCTTAGCTGTAATCCAGAGTTTTCAAACTGAAACTTTAGAGTTTCCTCATGGGTCACTCTTTCTATTCTGTCGAGGAGTTCCTTGAAAAATTGAGCTGATTCCTGCGTTATATTGTTGACTGCGTTCATAAAAACTTACGGCTTGTCGTTTTTGGGTTCATAAACATTTTATCTGTTATTACTTTTATATTGTAATTTCATGTACTGATGCGTCCCAAGCTCTTGGAGATTTGCTCCTCAGTTTAGCCCTAAGTACTGGATGTGTAAAATAATATAAATAAAAATGTCGGATAAGCACTCAGTACATTTAACTGAGAATGCAGTACGACTTAGGAACAAGAAATTTGAGAGAACGTCCGATTTATTGGAGCTAACGTACTTAAAAATTTCGAACATCCAAATGTATACCCTCAAAGACATAAAAGTGTATAGTGAAATATTACTCGTAACTAATTCACATAGAACCTCAAGAGGATTCATGGCAGGCTGATCTCGTAGTTATGTGAGGCTACACCCGATCAAATAATATCTTCAAGTGCATTCTAATGGTCGTAGATACATATTCCAGATTCTTCTGGGCTGTATTCGTGAAGGTTAAGATGATGAAAGTGATTTTTGAATAATTTTTGCAGACTCGAATGAATTGGTGCCCCAACAAGCTTTAGACCAATCATGGAGGCGAATTTTACAATAGGCATTTCTAAGATGTAATGGAACAGTGTGTGATAAATAACTACTCAAAATTCTCCCATCTGGAAACTATTATTTTTGAACAGTTGAACAGAACGATCAAAAACCGGATGTCAAGGCAATCCAATCCTCAGGGCATGTACAAATTACTAAATATTCTACCACAAACCACTGATGAGTATAACCGCACCACTCAACTTGCAGTTAAGAAAAACCAGTTGATGTCCATGATAATGAGAGTCTAAATACAGTACATAACCTTATTAAGGTGGTGAATTAACGCAAAGAAGTTCAGTGTAGATACTTTGGTACGTATTTCGAAATACGGAACCACGTTCGAGAAGTCCTACATACTGAACTGGTCAATGCAGATATTTACAGTGTCGGAGGTCCAGAACACAGACCATAGAACGTAGATCTTAAAGGACAGTGATGATGAAGAAATAGCAGAGAGGCTATGTGGATCTGCATGGAAGCAAAATCGTCATTTATCCAGAGGAATTACAGAAAAGCTCCAAACCAGATGTGTTCTTTGTTGAGCAGTCATAAGACGCAGAGGGAACAAGACATTAGTCAAATGGCTTCCCTTCTCATCAAAGCACGACATCTACATCTACATCTACACTTATACTCCGCAAGCCACCCAACGGTGTGTGGCGCAGGGCACTTTACGTGCCACTGTGATTACCTGCCTTCCCTAACTGTCGCTTATGGTTCGCGGGAAGAACGACTGAGGAAAGCCTCCGTGCGCGCTCGAATCTCTCTAATTTTAGATTCGTGATCTCCTCGGGATATATAAGTAGGGGGAGCAATATATTCGATACCTCATCCAGAAATGCACCCTCTCGAAACCTGGACAGGAAGCTACACCACGATGCAGAGCGCCTCTCTTGCAGTGTCTGCCACTTGAGTTTGCTAAACATCTCCGTAACGCTATCGCGCTTATCAGATAACCCCGTGACGAAACGCGCCGCTCTTCTTTGGATTTTCTCTATCTACTCCATCAACCCGACCTGATACGGATCCCACACTGATGAGCAATACTCAAGTATAGGTCGAACGAGTGTTTTGTTAGGCACCTCCTTTGTTGATGGACTACATTTTCTAAGGAATCTCCCAATGAATCTCAACCTGGCACCTGCCTTACCAACAATTAATTTTATATGATCAGTTGGGTGAATGGTAGCAATTTGGTACGTAGTAAGACATGCAAACCTCAAACCATGCAATAGCATGACGTAAGTGCCAGGAAATGTAATTACAGGATTGGAGGCAGTGTTCTCGCGAATCTACCATTCGAACTTCATATCCCTGGACGAAATATTTGTCGACCTGGAACGAAATTGAAACAGCGTCTAGCTCATGACGATTAGAGAATTCTAGACGATCCATGCAAGGAGCATGACGTTGACTATGCTGCAAATAAAGATTTTCTCACTGCAGGCCCAGTATTACTTCGAGAAATATTAGCTGATAAGTCCAGACAGATGTGTCGAAGGAAGGACATTGGTATAGGGCGACATACTGCTGCATTTGTGATCAATTAAACATTTGGATTCCGTAGAAATGTTGGAACACGTGAGGCAATACTTAGAGAAAGCTTTTGACAATGTTGACTGGAATACTCTCTTTCAAATTCTGAAGCTGGCAGGGGTAAAATACAGGGAGCGAAAGGCTATTTACAATTTGTATAGAAACCAGATGGCAGTTATGAGAGGCGAGGGACATGAAAGGGAAGCAGTGGTTGGGAAGGGAGTGAGACGGGGTTGTAGCCTATCCCCGATGTTATTCAACCTGTATATTGAGCAAGCAGTAAAGGAAACAAAAGAAAAATTCGGAGTAGGAATTAAAATCCATGGAGAAGAAATAAAAACTTTGAGGTTCGCCGATGACATTGTAATTCTGTCACAGACAGCAAAGGACTTGGAAGAGCAATTGAACGGAATGGATAGTGTCTTGAAAGGAGGATACAAGATGAACATCAACAAAAGCAAAACGAGGATAATGGAATGTAGTCGAATTAAGTCTGGTGATGCTGAGGGAATTAGATTAGGAAATGAGACACTTAAAGTAGTAAAGGAGTTTTGCTATTTGGGGAGGAAAATAACTGATGATGGTCGAAGTAGAGAGGATATAAAATGTAGACTGGCAATGGCAAGGAAAGCGTATCTGAAGAAGAGAAATGTGTTAACATCGAGTATAGATTTATGTGTCAGGAAGTCATTTCTGAAAGTATTTGTATGGAGTGTAGGCATATATGGAAGTGAAACATGGACGATAAATAATTTGGACAAGAATAGAATAGAAGCTTTTGAAATGTGGTGCTACAGAAGAATGCTGAAGATTAGATGGGTAGATCACATAACTAATGAGGATGTATTGAATAGGATTGGGGAGAAGAGAAGTTTGTGGCACAGCTTGACTAGAAGAAGGGATCGGTTGGTAGGACATGTTCTGAGGCATCAAGGGATCACCAATTTAGTATTGGAGGGCAGCGTGGAGGGTAAAAATCGTAGAGGGAGACCAAGAGATGAATACACTAAGCAGATTCAGAAGGATGTAGGTTGCAGTAGGTACTGGGAGATGAAGAAGCTTGCACAGGATAGAGTAGCATGGAGAGTTGCATCAAACCAGTCTCAGGACTGAAGACCACAACAGCAACAAACAATTCACTCTCACCTACTCTCCTGGCCCCACAAAGAGCAGTCGGTTTTTGGCCTCGTCAAGTAGCCTCTTCCACACTATTCTGTCTTCGGCATCTTCTTTCCTTGCTCCCAGTACCTGGAAATCCTTGGCAACATGTCCTCTCCATCTCATTTCGGCCTGCCTAGAGGTCTTCGTCATTCCGGTTTACTCTCTGAGACTTCTCTCAGTAAAGATCCCTGCTCTCTTCTATACAAGTGGTCAGCACATCTCCGTCTTCTTGTCTTAGCTCCTGCCACTACATCTGGTTAATTGTATAGCTCCCTGAGCTCCCTGCTATTTCGTCTTCGCCATCCTCCTCCCTCATAGATTGGTCCAAATATCAGGATTTTACTTTCGGAAACTTTTATCTTTCTCTCTGTGTATTTATCTGCTCTCCATATTTCCGCTCCATACAGTAATACTGGTCTGATTACGATTTTATATATGCTTTTTTTTGTTCCTCTTGAACAAATTTAGATGACAGTAGTTTGTTGAGTGAGTATGATGCCGTGGGTGCAGCTTTGATCCTCGCCTCTACTTCTTGCTTCTCATCGTTTTTGCTGCTTACTACTACCCCCAGGTATTTAAACTCATCTACTTCTTCAAACATATGGTTATCGATCTGCAGAGTTTCCCGTCTTTTTGTTCTATAATTTCTTTCTGCCCTCATGAATTCTGTTTTCTCATCAATTACTTCTAATCCAGCTTCTTTTGCTTTTTGAAAGAGTCTTTTTGCCGGTATTTTAAGGCCATCCGGATTCTTCTGCAAGGCCCAGTGCATTTATTTTGGTTCCTAGTTTACTTCCCTTTTCTGCTTCACTTGCTGCGTCCAGTGCTTCCCGTATTACAATGTTGAACAAGAGTGGTGATATCCAATCTCCTTTGCCAGACTCCTGTTTTTATGTCAAACCCCTTGGAATATTCTCCATCCATTTTCACTACACCTTTCGAGCCTTTTAGTGTCACTTTCACGAGATTGATAATCTTCTTCGGTATTCCGAATCTCTGCTTTTTCTCCACAACTTATCTCTGGATTTATTTCATCGGTCTTCTTAAAATCAAAAAATAGTGTTGCCCTTGTTTTGTTATACTCCCAGTATTTGGATATGGCTTCTTTTAGTATGATTATCTGGTCAGAAGTTGAACGATTCTTCATGAATCTCATTTGTTTCTCGTTTATTATCTGTTTTAAATACGGTTCTAATTTTTTTTTCTGGAGGATCTTGGAGAACACATCGTAGGCGGGGCTAGTTAATGAGCGGCCTGTGCAGTTCCTGCATTGTTTTGTGTCGCCTTTTTTATGAATTGGTATTATTATCGCTTCTGTCCATTCCTCTGACATTATTTCTTCACTCCAGATGTTTGTGTATTTGTTTAGCAATATTTTTTTCCTCCTTTCTTAAACAGTTTAGCTGTTATGCCATCTCTCCCTGGAGCTTTGTCGTTTTTTAGTATTTCGATTGAGTCTATTGTCTTTTCACTGTCGGTGATTCCACGAAGGGATCTACACTCTGACAATCATGTTGTAGTCCCATTTCTGTTCTTCTATCCGCAACATTTAGAAGTTCCTCAGAATTCACGCTCCAAAGGCCCATATCTTTGGCTCTTTTCAGAACTGTATTGCCACTGTTATCTTTAACGCCATACACCGGTGGTATATATCTTTTTCGAAAAATCTGACTGATCTGTAAAAATCTCTTGCATTCCCTGCACTTTTAGGCTCCTCTTCTCTTTTGATTAAACTATCCACATGTTCTCTCTTTTTTCCTTCTGAGAAGAATTTTAGTTTGTTTATTAACATTTTCATATGTTTCGTTTCTTTCGTCGGAATCTTCTTGTAAGTGTTTCTCCTTCGCTACTCTTCTTTCTTTCACTTTTTGCTCACATTCTTCTGAAAGCCATGGATTTTTCTTCCTTCTTTTTCCACATACTTCTAGTGCCGCTTCTTCCATACTTGTTTTTGTGATTTCCCAGTGGTTTTCAATGTCAAGGTTGTCTTCCATTGGTAGAACATCAAATCTGTTTTGCAGATTAATGCCAAACCCCTCTGCTTTTCCATTATCCTTCAATCTTTCTGTGTCAATGTTGGAATCTTTTAGGCCTCTTCCCCTCTTGGCTTTTCTATAGGCATTCTTTGGCGTACCTCTGCAACGACTAGGCAATTGTCTGTGCCTGCCTCGGTTCCCCTTATGGTTTTCACATTCATTATACTGCTTTTATGTCTCTGATCTACCAGGACACGGTCCATTTGGTTTTTTGTTCATCCATCTGGTGATATCCAAGTTACCTTGTGAATGTCCTTCCGAGGTTGGCTGCAATTGCGCAGCTTAGTAGCCTCACTGCATTTCCATTACTTTCACCACGTATTCTTCCAGTCCCTGCTATTCCTTTTCAGAAGATCTCCCTTCCAACTTTAGCATTGGTATCTCCCTTAAGGATCTTCATATCATATCCTGGTGTCTTACTTACTTGCTAGGTGGTAGCCTTTAAATCGGCCGCGGTCCGTTAGCATACGTCGGACCCGCGTGTCACCACTATCAGTGATTGCAGACCGAGCGCCTCTA
The DNA here is from genome assembly GCF_023864275.1 of Schistocerca cancellata. NCBI lineage: Eukaryota > Metazoa > Arthropoda > Insecta > Orthoptera > Acrididae > Schistocerca > Schistocerca cancellata. Next base: position 219,147,791 of record NC_064631.1, read on the forward strand.
CACGCCAGATCTAGTCTAGAGAGACTCCATAGCACTCGCTCCAGTTGTACAGCCGACTTTGCTAGCGATGGTTCACTGCCTGCATACGCTCTCATTTGCAGAGACGATAGTTTAGCATAGCCTTCAGCTACGTCATTTGCTACGACCTAGCAAGGCGCCATATTCAGTAATTAGAATGAATTCTCAACAGATAATATTGTGAATCATGTACCATCAAGAGCGACGTTCATCATTAATGGATTAAAGTTAAGTATCAAACTAATTCCGTCCGCTTTCTGAATTCTAGTTCCTTGTCATGTTCCAGACCACACGTCAGTATAGTCCTTCCCTCCTCACGCCAGCCTGAGTGAGCTAAAACCCGTGCATTTAGGCCTCCAGTTGTAACACGGTGTTGGCTCTTCTGCCAACACAACACTTACTAGTTACCTTTTCGAGAATTTCATAGAACCTTTCTTAGTTTTCGTCCTCGGCGTCCTCGGTCGGAGCATATGGTGTAACTATTGTTATATTTGTGAGTCTACATTCTAGTCTCATGAGAGCTATTGTATCATCAATCACTTGGAAATGATGACTACCGGTGCTAAACATTTGCTGACCACGAAACCTACTCTCTTCTGGAACTTCCCATTCTCCAGTCCACCGTAATACAGAATGTGCCTGAACGTTTCAGGTTTTCCTGTTCCTGGATATCTAATTTCTTGCAGTGCTGCAGGGATCATTTCGTATCTGTCAAGTTATTCTGACAGAATATTGAGAGCTCCAGGTGTCGCCAAAGTCCTAATGTTCCACGTTCCAAATAGTAAGTCCTTGCTCGTAAGCCGTTCTCTGTATGACGTGTTTCTATTTTGCTCCGAGGCATTTTCTTCACGTTTCATAACAAGTTCTTTCTTATGGGACGAGTTGTTAGCCCAGAGCCCAACCCTCAACCTGGAGGACCAGTCCAGTTATATTTTCACGATGGGTATTTTATTTTCTCATCACCCTCCGACTTTGCTGGTGGCAAATTCCCCAATTCCAATGAGGAAGTGCCCGATTGAGGTGACGATCAAATCCCCACTCAGCATTAAGCAGTTCATGCCAAACTTAAATTGATTGCTGGATAAACCAGCAAATAATAAATGCAGCTCATTGCACACAAAAGAAGAAGAAAAACATTCAACAGAAATGATGTTGGAGAATAGGGTTTTATAGCCAAACGAGAGGGCGATAATATGGTATACTGGAATACAGAATTAAATCAACCCACTCTGAGAAAAAATATGGGTTGCATTACTTACTGAATGACGCTCGTACAGTAGCATAGCTAACGTCTCTGAAGTTAATAATAAACTGCATTTGGAAGAGGGGAAATTGCAGCAATATTGCCTGGCTCCTACGACAATGAAGATTTAAATGAGTACATAGAACGATTTTTAAACTGATGTGAGTTACATGCAAATGTTGATACATTTAAAACAGAGATAAAAACAACAGAAGAGCAGTAGACTTTAGTCACAAAAGTTCAACAGGATCACCATCAGCTCTTCCGAGGGACAAGTGTTAGTGCATAATACTGATAAAATTCACAAATCGAATCATCCAGTGAACATATTGCTAGTCAGTATGACTTGCGTAGAGTGTAATATCGAAACGAATCTGTATCTTAACGAGAGATTAGTTTATCCTATATGGGCATTTTTTCGTACAGAGCATGTTGGTTATAAAATTGGGAAGAGTCCCATCTCCCTGTGACTATTCTGACATTATCCGTCTCAAGCTGAATATGATAGTTCAGAACGCGAATTTAATTGACTTTACGAGATGAGAAAGTTACAGCACGTCTTCATCTGAAATATAGGTATTGGAATGAAACCTCACAATGACGTCACTCGATGTAACAACTCCAGTTCAAAATGATGAGTTTATCCGTAGCCAGAAATATTATTCCCACAAATCCTTTGCTTCAGCAATTTTTAATAATAACAATTACGAAATATGAATTATTACTCAGCATGAAGATGGACTGACGCTTCCAAGCAAAAGCTTCTTATCTTTGAAGGGGATTGAGCCGTGCATGGCTCGTGTTCCCGCCATCATGTATTTTACACCCTGTTTTTAACGTATTTCCCCCTCAATACGCTAATTTAAATTACTACTGTCACTGAGTTGCTGCTTTGCTTGACCGTGACCGGCGCTAGCAGCGCCTATCGATATATCCCCTCTCGTAGTATCTTTGCTCGACTGCTATTACTTCCCGGTCGTTGTCTGTCGTACGGGAGTTCGGATCGCGAGTCCGGGTAGCCAGTCCGTTGAAACGCGTCTGGAGCGCAGTCCGGACAGTGGGGGAGTTGCAATACGGCACAAGTGCAGTCGGGTTGGAGCAGCAGTGAAGTCTGCGTCGACCTGGCTCGCCCCACCGTTGCCGCCACGCATAAGTCGGGCCTGACTATTGGTGGTTTGTTGGTCGGTCGGTTGGTCCGCAGACATCTCCATGCGGCGTAGTCGACTGGGCCGGTGGTGGTCTGTGCGCAGTGTCGGAGCTGTACGATCGGAACGTGCATCGTCGCTCGCAGACCCAGGACGTGAAGTTTGAGTGGTTTTGAGCATTACGTTGTTAGTTCCGGCGTTACTGTTCAGGTTTTCCTGTGAGCAACAATGAGTGAAGTGTTCGAGATAGCCGCCGTCAGGTGGAATTGATCAAATAAATTTATCCCTAGGCAAGTGCACCAGCGAAATTTTCTGCCTTGTGGCCGTTAGTGATCTGGTTACCGGCCCTGGCCGCTAACGTAATTTTTAGGCAGTGTCTTTTCCTCACCTGTTGTTGCTGCCTATCATGGTGTGTAGTTTTCGCAGCTTAGTTCAAATACGCGTTTGTTTGGGGCTAGTGATACTTGTAACCTTTTGGGGCCTCGAATTCTCGTGTACTCCGTCGTGGCAAGCAAGCGGTTGGTAGGTCGGTCCGTGACTGTCCCTCCGTTGGGTATGCAGGAATTAGGTGTAGTTGGACTTGCCGCCTGTCTCGCCTAAGTGAACGAGGTCACACCGAGCGCCTGGAGACTCCTGAGTGCCGTTCTCTTAATTATCCTCTTGGCAGTCTTAATGTTGTTGTAATTTAACTTTATTTTATATTTTTAATTTTGTAAGGTTAGTTGTTGACCTTCAGCCCTGAAAACATGTTCTCAGAGTTTCCTTAAGTCCAAAAATTATCGCCTTCTGCTCTTGAAAGGTTTTTGTAATTTCGTCTGAAAGATTTTACAAGTTTTTGTGGGCCTTCCACCGTTGGTGTAGCAAAAAGAAATTTGTAAACTTAATGTGTTGTTTTACCGATTGTTGCAATATATATATATATAGGGTGTTACAAAAAGGTACGGCCAAACTTTCAGGAAACATTCCTCACACACAAATAAAGAAAAGATGTTATGTGGACATGTGTCCGGAAACGCTTAATTTCCATGTTAGAGTTCATTTTAGTTTCGTCAGTATGTACTCTACTTCCTCGATTCACCGCCATGATTTCATACGCGATACTGTACCTGTGCTGCTAGAACATGTGCCTTTACAAGTACGACACAACATGTGGTTCATGCACGATGGAGCTCCTGCACATTTCAGTCGAAGTGTTCGTACGCTTCTCAACAACAGATTCGGTGACCGATGGATTGGTAGAGGCGGACCAATTCCATGGCCTCCACGCTCTCCTGACCTCAACCCTCATGTCATTTATAGGGGCATTTGAAAGCTCTTGTCTACGCAACACCGGTACCAAATGTAGAGACTCTTCGTGCTCGTATTGTGGACGGCTGTGATACAATACGCCATTCTCCAGGGCTGCATCAGCACGTCAGGGATTCCATGTGACGGAGGGTGGATGCATGTATCCTCGCTAACGGAGGACATTTTGAACATTTCCTGTAACAAAGTGTTTGAAGTCACGCTGGTACGTTCTGTTGCTGTGTGTTTCCATTCCATGATTAATGCGATTTGAAGATAAGTAATAAAATGAGCTCTAACATGGAAAGTAAGCGTTTCAGGACACATGTCCACATAACATATTTTCTTTCTTTGTGTGTGAGGAATGTTTCCTGAAAGTTTGGCCGTACCTTTTTGTAACACCCTGTATATATATATATATATATATATATATATATATATATATATATATATATATATATATATAATTTCCTTAATTATCAGAATTTAACTTTGCGGCCTTCAGCCATCTTATTGTGTTTGTTTATCTATTTCTGTGCACCTTGCGGGCCATCAACACTTTTAGCGTCTTAAAACTTTGTGGCCTTCTACGTTCAGTAATCATCATGGTATATTTGAAATTTTGAAGATTTAATTCGGCGGCCTTCAGCCGCTCCGTATACTGATCTCATATATGTATACGATTTATCTTATTCGTAAATTTAACTGTGGATCATGTGGTTTCAAAATTGAACTTATTCTAAAGCATCTGTTTGGAAGCCTTCAGCTGCGAAGCAAATTTAATTCTTTCAAATGTGTTTTTGTTAACTAAATGATAATAAATTACAATTGTGAAATGAATCCGACCGCAACTCCCTTGGCCCTTTCCACAACCCTAAATACCTGTTAGCCCTGCGTGATTCAGCGGGCGTCTCAGGGATATTTACACCCAAGAGGGCTTTAACAACACTGCACCTTACACATAAACACATAAAGCAATCTCCTTTCTGTTTCAAGAAAAAGTTACAAATTTCACTGGGTTTGAAATCGACTGCACCACAAAAGCTGGGATCATATCGACGCTCAAGACCTAAGTCTCTGCATTAACACCGCAACTGAATGACCTACAAAATGTAGGATGGTTGACAGACGGTTCGAAACATAACTCCTTTAGAGTGTGCATTCTATTCCAAATACTAATGACCTTCTTTGAACACAGCAGTCGTATTATTATGAACGCTAAGCAGGAGATGGTTCTAGTTTCAAGTGATAACTCGTACTTTGTGGACAAGGAGAAGACGAGCTTATAATTTCGCTGCATAAATTGATGTGGAACGTACCGTACCTTTACCTATCAGAGGAAGAGAATTTAAAACTTGTACGTGTTCCGAATTAGGGATAGCAACTGCTCTTAACTTACCATTCATGGGAATTGCTTGAATATTTGATCCTTCCACAATACTCAAAAGCGTGGGCTCTTAAAACTTTAATCCAGCTTCAGATGTTTCACTTTATTTATCAGCCACTGCAAACAGAAATGAAGTGGAATCTTGAAACCGATCCAGTCATATCAGACAACTGCAATTTAATGCTAATGCTAGAGTTTAGGTAAACTCAGTTTCTTTCCATACGACAGTTTATATCTTGGCTGGAACAGGAACACATATGAACTATTTTATGACATGTACACACAATTTGTAAGTAGGCTGTTTATGTTTTCTTATTGGCAACGTTATGTAGCGCTCTGTACGAAAATCACTGGCTGTGCTGTGTGCAGTCTGTGGCTAGTTTGCATTGTTGTCTGCCATTGTAGTGTTGGGCAGCGGCAGCTGGATGTGAACAGCGCGTAGCGTTGCGCAGTTGGTGAGCCGCCAGCAGTGGTGGATGTGGGAAATGAGATGGCGGATTTTTGAGTACAGAATGGATATTATGAACTGCTTGTATATTATTCTTTTTCTACACTATTAAGGTAAATACATTGTTTGTTCTCTACAAAAATCTTTCATTTGCTAACTATGCCTATCAGTAGTTAGTGCCTTCAGTAGTTTGAATCTTTTATTTAGCTGGCAGTAGTGGCGCTCGCTGTATTGCAGTAGTACCAGTAACGAAGATTTTTGTGAGGTAAGTGATTTGTGAAAGGTATAGGTTAATGTTAGTCAGGGCTATTCTCTTGTAGGGATTTTTGAAAGTCAGATTGCGTTGCGCTAAATAATATTGTGTGTCAGGTTAAGCACAGTCTTGTATAATTGTTATAAAGGGACGTTACATATGTCGACCCTTAGCCTAGGATACCTCACTGGAATCTTCTGATTTTTTCTTGTAGTTTGTGTATTTAGTGTAGCTTTTGTTTATTGCTAGCGCGTAATTATAGAGAGAATTTCCTTGGTAGTTGTGGTTTTTCATTGTTGCACAGTAAAACAGTTGTGGCATGCATGTAGATTTGCACCAAGTATTTCGCAGCTGCGCTTGCAATTAACTAGATATTATTTTCAGTTCTATGTTAATGCGTTCTCTTATTTTTGCTCTTCAAATTGTGTTTTTTTTGTGTTGTCGTGTGAAATATTGTGACAATAATGGCGTGTGAAAAACGTAATACTAGGCTCCAAAGTAAACTGAGAAATGACAGTGAAGACGAAAGGAGTGTGTTAGCGCCACCGAGTAATGAATTAACTAATGTTGAAAGTAGTAATTTGGTAATTGTACATAGGGAAATGGAGGGGGCTGCAAACAATGGTGTAGACAGTGAAACAATTAGTGAACAGGGAAGCATTATCGATCGATCGGTCGGCAACAGCTCCCCTCAGGAATCCGAAATGACAGAACACAATATTGCAAATACTGTAGACTTAGGTTTTGGGTCCTCACCGTTTTCTCAAATGAGTCAAGACACATTTTCTGCTTGTCAAAATGTGAATGTTGCCGGTGCAAATGCACTGCCGAAAAGCGTAGAGGAACAGATTCCAGACACTAATGCATTGTTATTACAATTAGTGCAACAAATGGAACAAAATCAGAGACAAACACAGCAAAAACTTCAAAAGTTAGACACAATGGAACAATACCAGAGACAAACACAGCAACAGTTAGACACAGTGGAACAAAATCTTAAAAAGTTAGACACAATGCAACAAAATCTTCAAAAGTTAGACACCACACTTGAACAAACACGTGAAGATTTAACTACTGAGTTACATAACATCGAATCGAAATGTCAAAAAGTCTGTAATGACGTAAAAACACAAATTTGTGAGCATTTCCAACCTATTTTTTCGCGTCATGAAAATGCATTACAGAATCACGAAGCAGCCATAAAAGAACTGCAAACTATTGTTCATGAAAATCATGAGACCTTGCAAGCTAAAATTGACTCAGTTGCATCTACCGATTCGGTTACGCAACAGGCAAAAACTCAGGAAAATTTAAAGGACACAGTAGATACCCTGAAAATTGGTTCAGAAACACACATGGAGGAAATAAGTACACTATCGGAGAAAGTAGCCGAGCTTTCGGATCAGGTCACTAACTTATCTGCAAAGGTAGATGATGATCTGAATGACACAAGACCCGTAGCCTTTACTGACACAGAAGAGTATGAACAAATTAGAAAATTCAAACAAAATCAAAATCAAATCAATACACAGTACAAAAGAGAAATCCGGGAAGTACAAGATCAGTTGACGCAGGTAATACAAGATTTACATATTTCAGAGGTCACTCACGCTCCAACATGGGAAGAGGAACTTAGAAATAAAGAAAAGCCACAAAATAATAACACAGGGCATTTCGGTAATTATGAAAGAAATTGGCAAGGTACACCGAATTTTGAGATGGAACCGCCGACACGACGTAACAATGACCGATATGCTACTCGCCGACACGATGATTTTGACTATAAGCTGTTCATTACTACACGTAAATTCAAAACGTTTAAGAATTCTGCCAACGACATTCATCCACAAGCGTGGCTCCATCAATTCTCTCATTGTTTCCCTCCTAACTGGTCATTGGAGCACAGGTTAGAATTTATGTGTGGCTACTTAGAGAATGAACCAGCTATAAGAATGTGATCGGTCATTCACGATTGCCACAGTGAAGGAGAATTCTACCATGCCTTCCTCTCAGCATATTGGTCTCAAGCCACACAAGACCGAGTAAAACATGGCATCATAATGATGCAACATTTCGAACAATCTGAATTTTCCAGTCTTATGAAATATTTTGAAGACATGTTGCATAAGAATCAGTACCTGTCAAACCCATACAGCCCCTCAGAACTCATCCGCATTTGCTTAATCAAACTGCCTGAACATTTACGACATATTATTTTAGCAGGACGTTGCAAAGACGACATTGAAGCTTTTCAGGGACTGTTACAAGAACTAGAAATTGACATTGACAATCGCGTAACGCGAAAACAGGAACACAACAACTACAGGTCACATCCGTCGCAATTCCGCGATGAAAGAAATAATAACTGGACACGACAAGGCTATTCTCACAACATAAATCGTGACCAAAACAGATACCACTACAGAATGGATATTATGAACTGCTACGTATATTATGCTTTTTCTACACTATTATGGTAAATACATTGTTTGTTCTCTACAAAAATCTTTCATTTGCTATCTATGCCTACCAGTAGTGAGTGCCTTCGGTAGTTTGAATCTTTTATTTAGCTGGCAGTAGTGGCGCTCGCTGTATTGCAGTAGTTCCAGTAACGAAGATTTTTGTAAGTGATTTGTGAAAGGTATAGGTTAATGTTAGTCAGGGCCATTCTTTTTTAGGGATTTTTGAAAGTCAGATTGCGTTGCGCTAAATAATATTGTGTGTCAGGTTAAGCACAGTCTTGTATAATTGTTATAAGGGGACGTTTAAAATTTTACATATCATATTGTGAGAATGAAGATGACTTCACGTGCACGCTTAGCCCACAACAGATCGAGGAATTATCAGCCGTAGTTGTGACAGATTATTCAAAGCAACACGAGGCAGTTAACACTGGAACTGTGGATGTACAGACTGAATTCCAATCTTTTACGATGCAAATCGCTGGGAAAATGAAGGAGTGTTCTATGAAGATGGTGGAGACAGCATCGTTTACATCAAGCACCTTGAAGGACTTCCTGGTTTTAGGAAATTTATAAATTTGCATCCACCTAGTATATGGAAATAAAAAAGTGTCCTACACTTAAGCAGCAGAGGAAGAGAGACTGATAACGGCTTCATTACGAACACATCAGGAAATGAACAACTGTTTTCAAATAATTTACCAGTAAAAAGGTTGTTCCCTTTTTTGAATAAAATAAAAATAAAAAATCTTTGTATATTTACTGATGAAACAAAAATTACAATACTAAAACATAATTAATGTAGAGTAATGAAATTGTAGCAATACGTTCGTCTAGGTAACATAAGTAAGCGATTAATATTGCAAGATCACAGGTTAATGTAAGTGAACGATAAGCCACTGCAAATCTGAAATACAGGTACATTAATAATCGATGTAACCAACAGAATGATGAATGCAGGCATACGAACGTGCATGCATCATATTGTACAGGTATTGGATGCCAGTTTGTTGGATGCAGTTCCCTGCCTATAGGACTTGGTTGGTCAATACATGTACGGTTAATACTCTTTGTGGATGACGTTGGAGTTGTTGTCCAATGATGTCCCATATGTGCTCGGTTGGATACACATCTGGTGGTCGAGTAGGCCATGGCAACACGCTGACACACCATAGAGCATTTGGGGTTACAACAGCGTTATGTGGGCGAGCGTTATCCTTTTGGAAAAGAGCCACTGGAAGGTTGTTCATGAATCACAGCACAACAGGTCGAATGACCAGACTGACATACAAATTGCAGTCAAGATGTGTGGAATAACCGCAAGAGCTCTCCTGCTGTCATACGAAACAGTACCCCCAGACCGTAACTCCAGGTGTAGGTCCAGTGCATCTAGTATGCAGAAAATTTCGTCGCAGTCCCTCAGCTAGCGTCTTATAACCAAAACATGGCCATCACTGGCAACGAGGCAGAACCAGCTTTCACCAGAAAACACAACAGACCTACATTCTGCCTTCTAGTGATCACTCGCTTGGAGCCACTGAAGTCACAAATGGTGGTGGTTTGGAGTCAGTGGAAAGCACACTGCAGGGAGTCTGGCTATCCTTGAAGTAATCGATCTGTAACAGTTCATTGTTGACATTGTTGTCAATAATCGAGAATGGATCGTAAACTTTCTTTACAGAACCGGAATACGAGAATTGTCTTTGTCACCAGGTCAGGATCGTGCAACACTGGTTTGACGAGACTGTTAGTGAACTCACGTTGATGTTCTCTCCACCACATTTACCTGATCTGAGACCGACGGAACACATCAGGCAGGCTATCGGGCACCCGTTCAGCGATCAGTAACCAAAAGCCCGAAATTTGCTGGAATAGCGTGACCTGTGCATAGACATTTGGTGCTACATACCTCCAGAAACCTACGAAGGATTTCTTGAATCCATGTCACGCAGAATCGCTGCTGTACCGCGTACAAATAAATGGATAGATATGCATTTAAGCTGGTGCTCATCAGTTTAAAAACCTAGAGAACTTGTTCTCGTAACCCGCCAGGTTAGCAGAGAGTGCTAATGCATTGCTTCCGGGAGTCGGGTAGGCGCGCCAGGCCGGTTCGAATCCGCCGGCAGATTAACCAAGAGGGCCAGTGTGCTGGGCAGCCTGGATGTGGTTTTTAGGCTGTTTTCCACATCCCACAGGTGAATACCGGGCTGGTCCGCTCGTTCTGCCTCAGTTACACGACTCGCAGACATTTGAAAACATTTGCACTATCACTATGGCTTACAGTAGACCCAGAGAGCCGGGGTACACTAATTCTGTCCTGGGGGGGGGGGGGCTATGGGGTGGCGACAGGAAGGGCATCCGGCCACCCTCTGACACTGACATCACCAAATCTGTAATAACATGGCCGACCCCACGTTTAAGTGGGACAAAGGCCCAAAGGAAATGATGAGAACTTATTCTCGTACTTGCCTCGAATGTCAACCACTTACCTCTAGATGTGCGAGTGGAGCATATGGTGTGCGGTAGATTGTAGTATTGGTGTTGTACGATTTTGGGTAGGACTACAACAAAACCAATTACTTATTATTAGCGTGACATAAGGTTAACTATCGTTGTTTTGATAAAGAAATCTCCATCTGGGAAGGTGTAGCAATGTTGTCTGTCAAGCAGTGTAAATGGCACTAAGTTCGTGCACAAAACTGATATTATACAACCATCAAAGAAGCTAAATCAATGTTAAGTACTCTCAACTATACAAAAGTAATGACTTTTAGCACTCTTCAGTGCTATTGCATAATAGTCTCATTATTAGTTCGTCTATCCAATTTACCACTACTATTATTCGAGATGGCAACACTTTTCTTTGAGCAAAATGAGCAGTTTTGACACACAATACCACAGGTGCATAACACTAATGTATTGTTTCCCGTCAAAAATATTTCACAAAAGTTGTTACGAAATAAACAGTCTTCATACATCAGTAGAGAACAATTTTTATCACTTAAGATGCTGTATGCACTATATTGAAAGATTATTCACAATCTAATTAGAATTTTTTACTTCTGAGTAGGTTCTGGACCACCAATACAAAATTATTATAGCAATAATGACCATTAGGATTTTTGTCTGTTTAAAAATTTAATTTAAAACTGCTGCTGCAATATTTCACTAATATGGCGGCTAACACAAGACAATTACTTATCAATTCTCCTTCAGGCACTGTTTTACTACTAACAAATAATATGCATTAAATCTTTTCTCTACCTTTACTATATGCATTAAAATTTAAAAGTATTTCTCAATATTAATCGCATATTATTCATCATTTACCAGTAAACCGCGGTATAGTTCAATAGAGCTAATGGCTGCGCTCCATTGTATCTGATCAGAAAAATTAACATTTATATAGGAGAGAATCGTATTGAAATAAAAGTTCAAACAAAAGGGTTGATTTCAATGACACAGAAACTCTACTTTTCAAATATTACTTAATAGCATAATACAGTTTTTTACAGACCTCTGTGCTACGAGACATCAATCACATCCGATCAGTACAACAGTTCGAACAAGAAGAAGAAGGATTATCCTAGAAGAATCATAGATCTCGTGGGCTATCATCAACGCTATGAGAACAACTGACACTAACTGAATCTGGCGGGCTGCTTTACGCGTGGCGGCCTGATTGGCTAACTTAAATATAATTAACTCGGAAACGGAGCAGAGTATCGAATTTCCCCTCTGACGAATTGTTTCTCGATACAACGTACACTGCAACATCCTTACAAGATTTTAAAATTGTTTCTGACCACTCTGTGCAGCTGAAGACAAAAAAGTTATAGAATTTCGGTAGCGTCACCAAAACATGAATTTTCGTAAACTTACCGCATATCACTTTAAAATTTTACTGCTCTAAATAAATGTAAAATGAAGACATGTGGCACCTCTTCCAGAATACGCGAAATATTTTGAGTGTTTGGGCCAGCTGAATCTAAAACAAGTTTCTGTCAGACTTTCGGAAAAAATTCATCCACCCATTCCGAAGACAGCAAGGGTGGAAAAGTAGGATAATTATCTCAGAATCAGCTTGATTTCTTATCCGTCCAAATTGCAGGAATAAATAATAATCACAAGAATCGGAAAGAAAACCGAGGAACTGCTACATGATGATCTATTGGGCTTAATGAGGAGTAGCAGTAACGAAATTAGCGATAAACGTTAAATTGGTAACCGCGATGTTGGCGAAGTTACAGAATTCTGCTACCTTGGAAGGAAAATAACACATGGCGTCGAAGCAAGGAGGACAACTACCATAGGAAAAGAGTGCATTCCTCGCAAAAGGAAGAATGTTAGTATCAAAAATAGAACTTAATTTCTAGAAGAAATTTCTGAGAATGTACGTTTGGAGCAGAGAATTATTTGGTAATAGATCATAGACTGTGTAGACGCCGGAAAAGAAGAAATCGAAGCGTTTGAGATGTGGTGCTGCAGAAGGATATCAAAAATTAGGTGGCCTGATAAGGTAAGGAATGAGGAGGCTCTGCACAGAATCAGCGGTGAAAGGAACATATTGAAAATACTGGAAAGAAGCCAGGATCATATTACAGGACGTTTGTTAGGACATCAGGGAATAACTTTCACGATAGGTGAGGGAGCTGAAGGGGGTAAAAATTGCAGAGAAAAAAAGAGAATGGAACACGTAAGTGACGATGTGGAGTGTAAGTACGATTCTCGGATGAAGAGTTAGGCACAGGAGAGGAGGTCAGCAGACTGATGACGGAAAAAGGAAAAAATGCGTATCGTGCGCAATGTGCTGCTGCAGCCAAAACATAAATTTGAAAACAGAGTAAATAGATTTCTTTAATTGAATTGGTCACATGCGTGCACAGCACTTGCCTTGACTGCTGTGACATTCAAACAGTGACGTAGAGAATACGTCAGTTTCCACAAGACCTCTCTCGGCCTAAAAGAGAAGCGCGAAAGGACGATATGATTCTAGAGAAGAATTCAAGATTTGTGGTGTCAGTTACCAAGGTCGTAGCGCCACCTAGAACGGCACAAATGTTATATCTCACAGACGAGCCCTCACGACATTTTTAAGTGAATTTCCGCCATTCGTTCAAAGTGATTGTAGAACCAGTAGAGGAATTTGTGATCCCTCCACCCAAAAGACACGAAAAATGAACGTGCCCTCAGATGTGCATGGATAATTATTGCCCATATACTGTATACTGAGATGACATAAGTCATGGGAGAGCGACATGCAAATGTAAAGATGATGGTAGTATCGCTTATACAAAGTATGAAAGGACAGTACATTGGTGGAGCTGTCGTTTTGTAGTCAGGTGATTCATGTGAAAAGGTTTCCGATGCACAAAGGGTTAATCGACTTTGAACGCGGAATGACAGTTGAAGCTACCTGCATGCGACCTTCAATTTCAGAATTAGTTAGGTAATACAATATTTCGAGGCCCACTGTGTCAAGTGTGTGGCGAGAACACCAAATTTCAGGCGGTACTTCTCAACATGGGTAACACAGTTGGCACTTAACGAGCGAGTCCCGTGACTTTAGAGCGAGCGACGAAAGTCACGGGATACATCCCAGTATCATGCTGGGCCTCCTTCTGCCCGCCGTAGTGATGCAAGTCGTCGTAGCAGGGACTCAACAAGTCACTGGAGGTTTCCTGCACAAATATTGAGCCTGCAAAAGCGTTGTCGGTGTAAGATTTTGTGAACTAACTGACAAACTTCTTATGTCCCACAAATGTCCAAGCGATCCAGGTGGCCAAATCATTCGCTCAAATTGTCCACAATGTGACCCAAACCGATCATGAACAACTATGGCCCAGTGACATGGCACATAGTCATCCATAAAAATTTCATTTTTGTTTGGGAATATGAAGTCCATGAACAGCTGCAAATGCTCTCCGGCAACCGAACGTAAGTATCTCTAGTCGATGATCGGTTCAGCTGGACAAGAGAACCCAGTCAATTCCATGTAAACAGGTCTCACACCATTATGGAGCCACCACCATCTTTCACAGTACCTTGTGGACAACATGGGTCCATGGCGTAGTGCGGTCCGTGCCTCACTCGAATCCTACCATCAGCTCTTATTAGCTGAAATCGGGACTTATCTGACCAGGCCACAGTATTCCAGTCGCTTAGGGTCCAACCGATATGGTCACGAGCCCATGAGAGGTGCTGCAGGCGATGTCGTGCTGTTAACAAAGGCACTTGCCTCGATCATCTGCTGCCAAAGCCCATTATCACCAAATTTCGACGCATTGTACTTACGGATACGTTCGTCGTACATTCGAAATTGATTTTTGCGGTTATTTCATACAATCTTACTTGCACTGGCAACTCTGTGTAAATTCCGCTGCTCACGATCGTTAAGTGAAGGTTGTCGGCCACTGCGTTGCCTCAAATTTGGTATTGTCGGTAGAGTCATGACACTGTGATCACGGAGTATTGAATTCCCTAGAAATTTCCGAAATGGAATGCCCCGATTTCCATTCCTCGTTAGAAGTCTGTTAACTCCCGCAGTGCGGCCATAATCACGTCGGAAATCTTATCATATAGATATTCTGAAAACATATAACAGCTCCGTTAATGCACTGCCGTCCTATACGTTGTGTACTGGATACTACCGCAGTCGCTCGCTGTGGCCGAGCGGTTCTAGGCGCTTCATTCCGGAACCGCGCTGCTGCTACGGTCGCAGGTCCGAATCGGATATGAATGTGATGTCCTTAGGTTGCCCTTAGGTTAGTTAGGGGACTGATGACCTCAGATGATAAGTCCCATAGTGCTCAGAGCCATTTGAACCATTTTACATCGAACATTCGTTTAACGTTTAAATTACCTAAACTATTTTTATCTCGAATATCTTTTCCCAACAAATAATTAGATTAAAAACAAAAAAAAAATTTGTAGTCCCATTTTAGGACTACCTAAAATATTGTATTATCACAGCCAAGTTTATTGGAAAAATTTACATGGGAAAACACAAAAACCAAATGAAAGTGTAAATAATTTAATTTGGATTAGGATTCCCAAAAGAGTGTTTGTACAGACAAAAACATTACATTTTGGAGTGTACGATGCAGTGGCAACATACAATGAAGGAAACATTATTTAATGTGATGTGCTGAAACGTTTAGGTTTCCAACCGGGACGCAACACCATTTCCACAATGCGCCTAATTGATGAAGAAAGACTAAGAGGTGTAGGAAGAAGAGACAAAAGCCTATAACATGCAGCAAAAGGGAAGAAAAGACCAGTGAAAAGGAAACTAATACTGCAAAAAGTACAGGATGCTGATAATCCATCATATGGGGCAGGAATGTATTATAAAACTTTGGATGCCATTCCCCATAACTTTAAAATTTTCATGTTTGAGGAAAATTTTCTCAAAAATTGGTAACAGTGTATCAATGAAATTTATACACAATATTGTTTACTTCTTTTCCTTCATTTTTATAACAAATTGAAAAAAAATTGTATCATTCAAGAGCTGTAGAAGAAAAGTGCAAAATTTTTAAAAAATTGTAAAGCAAAAACCAATAAATATTTATTAACATGGCATTATAACTTTGTAGGGAAATATTCACTGAACATGTAGTCCAAATTTCAGAGCAATATGTTTAATGGTTTTAGAAAAAATGTTCCTTCTATTTGCTAAAATTAACATGGAGGAGATGGATCGTTCAGGCTCCCCTTAAGTCCCATACAGCTTAGAGTCATTTTTCGGATACTACCGCCATGTGTAAATGTTCATATCGCTATCCCGTGACTTATGTCACCTCAGTGTATCACCCCAGCCCATACCGTTAACGAGGAAATAACAGTTGTAAGAGGGGTAGAAACAATACGTGAAAATAATGAAAGCATTTAAGACTACAAAGAAAAACGTGACCTATAACTCGAAAGGAAAGAGGGACATAGGTGCACCAAGGAAACGATGGGCACAAACGGTGAAGATCGAACAGTCATAACGCTAATGCCTATATGTAAGACGACGATCCAGACAAAATACTTGTTCGACAGAGTTTGGAGTACTGTTGACTCTTTGACTATCCTTACAAGTGGGTTAATAGAGAAGACAGAAGCTGCAAAGAAGTTCGACGCGTTTCGTAATGGGTGTGGAATGCTCAAGAAACTCGAGAGGCAGACATCACAAGAGAGGAGTTGTGCATCAGTTACGTCTCGCGAAATGACTGCGACGACAAAACCAGAGGAATTACTAGGGTTCATACTGAGGTTGATCGACAGCCGTACTTCGCACATACACTACTGGCCATTAAAATTGCTACACCACGAAGATGACGTGGCGAAATTTAACCTACAGCACGACGATGCTGTGATATGCAAATGATTAGCTTTTCACAGCATTCACACAAGATTGGCGCCGGTGGCGACACCTACAACGTGCTGACATGAAGAAAGATTCCAACCGATTTCTCACACACAAACAGCAGTTGACCGGCGTGGCCTGGTGAAACGTTGTTGTGATGCCTCGTGTAAAGAGGAGAAATGCGTACCATCACGTTTCCGACTTTGATAAAGGTCGGATTGTAGCCTATCGCGATTGCGGTTTATCGTAACGCGACATTGTTGCTCGCGTTAGTCGAGATCCAATGACTGTCAGCAGAATATGGAATCGGTGGGTTCAGGAGGGTAATACGGAACGCCGTGCTGGATCCCAACGGTCTCGTATCACTAGCAGTCGAGATGACAGGCATCTTATCAGCATGGCTGTAACGGTTCGTGCAACACGTCTCGATCCCTGAGTCAACAGATGGGGACTTTTGCAAGACAACAACCATCTGCACGAACAGTTCGACGACGTTTGCAGCAGCATGGACTATTAGGACGGAGTCCATGGCTGCGGTTACCCTTGACACTGCACCGCAGACAGGAGCGCCTACGATGGTGTACTCAACGACGAACCTGGGTGCACGAATGGCAAAACTCCATTTTTTCGGATGAATCCAGTTTCCGTTTACAGCATCATGATAGTCGCATCCGAGTTTGGTGACATCGCTGTGAACGCACATTGGAAGCGTGTATTCGTCATCATCCGGCGTATCACCCGGTGTGATGGTATGGGGTGCCTTTGGTTATACGTCTCGGTCACTTCTTGTTCGCAATGACGGCACTTTGAACAGTGGACGTGTTACGACCCGTGGCTCTGCCCTTCATTCGATCCATGCGAAACCCTACGATTCAGCAGGATAATGCACGACCGCATGTTGCAGGCCCTGTACGGGCCTTTATGGATACAGAAAATGTTCGACTGCTGCCCTAGCCAGCACATTCTCCAGATCTCTCACCAACTGAAAACGTCTGGTCAATGGTGGCCGAGCAACTGGCTCGTCACAGTACGCTAGTTACTACTCTTAATGAACTGCGGTATCGTGTTGAAGCTGCATGGGCAGCTGTACCTGTACACGCCTTCCAAGCTCTGTTTGACTCAATGCCCAGACGTATCAAGGCCGTAATTACGGCCGGACGTGTTTGTTCTGGGTACTGATTTCTGAGGACCTATGCACCCAAACTGGGTGGAAATGTAATCATATGTCAGTTCTGGTAAAATATATTTGTCCAATGAATACCCGTTTATCATCTGCAATTCTTCATGGTGTAGCAATTTTAATGGCCAGTAGTGTACTTCTCGGAGCGCCCCGTGCTGTAGCCTGCAGTGTCCCAGATGGAGCGCGGGCCTCGGCGGTGGGCCGCGCTGCAGCGCCAGTGCAGTAATTGTGGCAGTCATTAGCAGCCAGCTCGCACGCGAGGCGACACCGCGGGCCGTCACGTAGGCACCGGGCAGCGCCGCATTCCCCGCGTCTCGACCGCTAGCGCCGCCCCGCACCAGGGTCGCTGGACGTGCAGTCTACCAGCCCGGCAGCCGGTATTTCTCCATTATGTAAAGGTTCAGAGCGAGGTCGCGTCGCCCTGCATCCACAATAGCGTTCCACAGGCAATAGCGACAGAGCTAACGGTCGACAGGTAACGGTCGCCTTCGTGATTGTGCTGCAAGGCCAGAAAATCATTCGACTAAAGTGACGGAAAGAGGGATAAAGAGTCAGCTTCTCCAGTATGATGAAACAGTGTAAAACTGGGGCAAATACGAGGAAGTGCTGAAAAATAATGCCCCTGAATTATTTAGGTGGCAAAGTTGTGAGGGGTCCACTTGTACACTACTGGGCATTAAAATTGCTACACCATGAAGAAATGCAGATGATAAACGGGTATTCATTAGACAAGCATATTATACTACAACTGACATGTGATTACATTTTCACGCAATTTGGGTGCATAGATCCTGAGAAATCAGTGCCCAGAACAACCACCTCTGGCCGTAATAACGGCCTTGATACGTCTGGGCATTGAGTCAAACAAAGCTTGGATGGTGTGCACAGGTACAGCTGCCCGTGCAGCTTCAACACGATACCACAGTTCATCAAGAGTAGTGACTGGCGTATTGTGACGAGCCAGTTGCTCGGCCACCATTTACCAGACGTTTTCAGTTGGTGAGAGATCTGGAGAATGTGCTGTCCAGGGCAGCAGTCGAACATTTTCGGTATCCAGTAAGGCCCTACAGGGCCTGCAACATGCGATCGTGCATTATCCTGCTGAAATGAAGGGTTTGGCAGGGATCGAATGAAGGGTAGAGCCCCCGGTCGTAACGTATCTGAAATATAGTTTCCATTGTTCAAAGTGCCGTCAATGTGAACAAGAGCTGACCGAGATGTGTAACCAATGGCACCCCATACCACCACGCCGGGTGATACGCCAGTATGGCGATGACGAATACACGCTTCCAATGTGCGTTCACCGCGATGTCGCCAAACACGGATGCGACCATCATGATGCTGTAAACAGAACCTGGATTCATCCGAAAAAAATGCCACTCGTTCATCCAGGTTCGTCGTTCAGTACACCATCGCAGGCGTTCCTGTCTGTGATGCATCGTCAAGGGTAACCGCAGCGATGGTCTCCGATCTGATAGTCTATGCTGCTGCAAACGTCGTCGAACTGTTCGTGCAGATTGTTGTTGCCTTGCAAACGTCCCCATCTGTTGACTCAGGGATCGAGACGTGGCTGCATGATCTGTTACAGCCATGCGGATAAGATGCCTGTCATCTCGACTGCTAGTGATATGAGGCCGTTGGCATCCAGCACGGCGTTGCGTATTAACCTCCTGAACCCACCGATTCCATATTTTGCTAACAGTCATTGGATCTCGACGGACGCGAGCAGCAATGTCGCCATACGATAAACCGCAATCGCGATAGGCTACAATCCGACTTTTGTAAAAGTCGGAAACGTGATAGTACGCATTTCTCCTTACACGAGGCATCACAACAACGTTTCACCAGGCAACGCTGGTCAACTGCTGTTTGTATATAAGAATCTTTTCTCATGTCAGCACGTTGTAGGTGTCTCCACTGGCTCCAACCTTGTGTGAATGCTCTGAAAAGCTCATCATTTGCATATCACAGCATCTTCTTACTGTCGGTTAAATGTCGCGTCTATAGCACGTCATCTTCGTAGTGTAGCAATTTTAATGGCCAGTAGTGTACATTGAGCCCGATCTTGTAAAATATTTCATGAAAAAAACATGAAATTCTTATCACATGTAAAAGAGATTGCATCTTTGACACCACTGTACCAAAGATGTGGCCAGAGTGGCAGAATCGATCGTAAGTAGGGACGCGCGGAGCGCAGTTGCAGTTGTCGTTGCACTCTGTTAACAGTATGATATAAGTCTTAAAGCTAGTGCATAGCTCTGAGATTTTAGCTGTTGGCCTATTGGCGCAGCATAACACAGTTTTGTAAGGTAATGAAACTTTGTGTATTTAGATTTAAGTATGCAGCAACTCAATGTGGATTTTTGCTAATTCTAACAATACCGACCCTTGAATTTAGGAAACAATAGGTTTATTAGGTATGCCCGATTTGTAATTTTGTCTGTTTTGTAATCCTGATACAGACAAGCTAAATTTAGGAATTTATATTGTTAAACGATGTTAGACGTTTGTCATATAACAATGCAAGTGTGTTTAATTACGTCAGTAATTGAGAATTGTAGAATAATTGATAAGTTCACTGATTTTTAATGAAATGTAAAATGTTTCATATTAGATTTTGTGAAGGAAAAACTTTAATTTGAATACAATTTTAGAACTAAAGCATTCAGTCTTAGCATATCCCGTTATCAGTAGCTCATCCTCTTCCGTGTCGTGTTTATTTAAATTCAATGAGTATTTGTTAAAAGAAATGATTTTTCAATCAGAGTCAGAAAAATATTAATGTGGCAGAATCAGGAAAGTATTAATGTTTGCAATAGATTTAATTCGGGCAGCACTGTACAGCGCTGAGCCATTATCCAAACCGATCACTGAACATTTGCAATGTTATTCATTTATCAACTAGTCTATTGTCATTATTTGTATGAAGCTTTTTTACTGCCGGCATTGCACTTCGCTGAGCCAAGATTGAATATTTTGTATGCCTAGTGTGGAGAGAACAGAATACCAAGATTACATTCGTTGCGTCTCAAGATAAAAAAATGTTTTTCATTGTTTATTTGATAAGGTAATTTTATCAGTTCACTGTGCAGGGCCATAGAACTCGCTGGTTACAAGACTGAGTAAAGTTCAGAGGGGTTGATTTCGTTATAGGAATTATATTCTGGTTTTTGAGATTGAGTTGTTTAATTTTTCATTGGATCACAGTAAAACTGGTTAAGCACACCATTTTCTCAACAACGCATTACACAGTAAATTTGGTTAACACAAAATATTTTTATTAAAAAACGTTAGATACTCTTTAAAGTTTCTGAAATAAAACTTTATTAAAATTCTACGACTTTACTCTCCATAGCAACATATTTGCAACCCTCTTCTAGTTGAAGCGAGTAATTATAGCGGTGTACTACGTAAATATGTCAGTGCTTGAAAACAGCACGCTATACTCGAGTTCCGAATTCGAAGAGCTCGTCCACACACAGACCACACTCTGCTTCAGCATACCAATGCCAGACCACACACGATGCGTTGCGTCGTCCGACGCCTTGGGTTCACTGTAATTGATCCTCACCTACAGTCCCGATTTGCCCCCATTCGATTTTCATCTATTTTAGAAACTTAAAGAACACCATCGAGGACTTCACTTTGACAATGATCAAGAGGTGCAAGCAGAGGTGAGGTTGTTGCTCCGTCAACAAGCATTCTACCATAGCAGTATCAACAAACTGGCCTCTCGTTGGGACAAATTTGTTCTATATGCTTGACATTCTGGGACTATGGGCCCGATCTATATTAGTATGGAATCAGAAGTGAAATCTTCAAACAGTTAAGATCGCTATAGCACCATCATTTACATTGGTTTGCCGCTTTTAGCAAGCTTTGTTGCCATCTTCGGATCTGTGAATGAATTTTGTTAAACATAGTAGATGACGATATATTTTCTACCCTTTATGCAAGTCTACCGCAACTTCTGTGTGGTATTTAAGAGTTAAAGCAGTTAAATGTTCCCTTTCGGTACCTTCAGTGCTGATTAAACTACACATAGACATCGAACAATAGCTTAAGTAGCACCTTACTTTCATTCTGTACTGTTCGTGGAATTAAATAAAGGGATTAACAATATACCCATTAAGTGTCCCTACGTTGCCTGCAATAACATGACAGGCACTTTCTACGAACAACTTTCGATAAGTAATGCAAGAGTTTTCGGTTGAAAAAATGTGGAATATCCCAACTTCAGCTCTATGGTTTCATGAAGTTCCGATAGGTGGCGGTGCCGTATGTAGGCTTCAAAATGATGTCTGTAACGGAGGTGCATTCCAAGCAGAGAGCTCTCATTGTGTTTCTTTTGGCGAAAACGTAGAGCATCGCAGATATTCGTAGGCACTTTCAGAATGTCTTCAGAGATCTAGCGGTGAACAAAAGCAAGGTGGCTCCTTGGACCTGGATTGGCACGGCACCACCTCTCCTCCGAAGAAAGGTTTAAAGCTACACCCACAACCAGTAAAGTCATGGAGACGGTCTTCTGGAATTCTGAAGGGGTTATTCTGTTTGATGTCCACCCTAAAGGTACAACGATCAATTCGAAAGTACATTGTGTCACTGTCAGGAAGTTGATGAAACTACTTCGGCACGTTGTTGCCACAAAAATGCAAACCAACTTCTTCGCGACAACGGTAGGTCTCACACCAGTCTTCGCAGCAGAGAGGAACTCATAAAACTTCATTGGAATGTTCTTCCTCATCCACCCTATAGCCTGGATCCCGCACCTTCCGACTTCCATCTGTTTGGCCCAAGGGAGGATGTCCACCAAGGTAGCAGTACGTGGATGATGGAGAGGTTATTGATGGAAGAAGACGTCGGCTTCGATGTCGACCAGTAGAGTGGTACATTGCGGGTCTCCCAATTAGGTGACATAATTCTGTTGCATTGAACTGATATTACGTTCAAAAATAGTGTTTCACAACCAGAAGAGTGCAGAATAATATGTTGTATTGGAATTCTGCCTAAAGCCAGGCTGCTTTCACAAAAAATATAGAGTTCCAATTACTTATTGAACTCCTGTCGTATATTGCCTCTGGATCTTTGTTCCCTACACCTTAAGCGAATTTCTGTTAGTTACTTTGTCGATATATTTTCTGCATGGACATGACATATAACTGGCTTGGTTCCTTACGTATTAAGTGAATAATGAACACACAATCCTTTCTGTTATATTTTTATAAGATTTTATTTAAAAAAATTTAAAAATATGTAATCTTAAAAGCTCAAGAAAATAATTTTGCTATACACTCAGATTAAGAATTAATTATTGTGATATGAACACAGAAACTGTATAATTACGTTGTACGATTTTTGGATGTTATTTTGCCCTAATGTTTTATGTGATCCGTTTCGACATTGTACAATCATGAGCGCGTATAGTCTGTGAGTCACCAATCAAAATCTTCAAATGTGTGTGGCATCTTGTGGGATTTAACTGCTAAGGTCACCAGTCCCTCAACTTACACAATACTTAACCTAAATTATCCTAAGGACAAACACACACACCCATGCCCGAGGGAGAACTCGAACCTCCGCCGGGACCGGCCGCACTGTCCACGACTGCAGTGCCTTAGACCGCTCGGCAAATCCCGTGCGGTGGTCACCAATCCTCCAGTGAAATCCAACTCATAACGTCTCCACAACCAAAATTAAGTAAAACGGCTAGATACAATCTTGAAAGCCCTCCATATAGCTTTGTAGAAGCCACGAAAACAATATTAGGCTAATTACAGGGAGCTCAGAGAAGTTTAATCAATCGTTCTTCCCGCGCTCCATATGTAAATAAAATGGCAAAAAACACAGCGGGAAGCACCCTCTGCGATGCATTTCAGATTGGTTTTACAATGTATGGATGGACAAGCGTAGACATCCACAAGGGGTGGCACTTCACACCTCCTTCCTCCCTGCTGGTTACCGGAAATACAGAATTTTTATTCATATATTGAATGGATAACCTCAAATCCTGAGGGATACAATGAGTTTTTTGTGTCATTATAAAATTATGTTCCTACGGTTGGACATGCCCCCAAAATGATCAGCTCATAACTCATTCATAACAAAATATTATAGTCTTGTTCCCCTCCTCATCCCTGGAAAAATTTTTGCAGACCCCTTTCGGTACAAGCAAAGGGCAATGTAATAAATAAATACTGCTACCACCGTCTGACACTCCACTACTTTCCATACTCATCAGAAACACCTGTGAGTGTATTAGCGTCTCTAGAATCAGTGACTGGGTTTAGGAGCGGACCCTTATTCTAGGACAGAGCACATTGGTGTTTAGCTGTATAGTTTGTTTAATTTCAGAATTTTTGTCAAAGAACTACACGAATTTACATAGATTGTGATGTGACACTTACAGGACAATTTTCAATATAACGCATTACGTCCTGTTTAGCCACAATAACAAACACAACATCAAATTTAAATAGTAGGTTCCCTACAAATTGAAGTTGGCCAATATTACTATAAATCATCCGATTCCGGTTCTAAGTTTGGTACTATTTAGGATGACAATCAAGTCTACAAAGGATGGTTAGTTTTCGTGGCAAGATGAGCAAAAGATTACTCAAGGGTGTTTGAGTTCACAGAGGACGCAAGCTGGAGAACCAACAAGTTTATGCCTCTTGTAGCGGCATTTACCGTAGCTGCGATGAGTTGTCAGCTGCAGGGCTGCTGTCGCCCTCTGAAAATCCTATAAAAAAGCTAATCAAATTCTTTACTGATTTTATCAGCAGAAACTGTCCTACGTTTCTCATTGGGCGAGCAAACATGCACGCAGCCCTAGTCTGGAAGTATGGCGATATACAAGTGCATAGATGGAGCAGCATGTATACTACAATGTCCTCTCAGTTCTCGCAAGAACAATTAACTCTGTGGCTGTTTCGTTTCTCCACTGTTGGAGCTCAACGATTCTTCAGCTAATTTCTAGCTGAATGTCAGCCTAAGTGAAAGCAGTGCTCACACAAAATTCCTCTATTGGCATCGTACAGAGCGTGATGCGCCCTATTCTACACTTGACACTGGTTCAGAGGAGAGTCACCAAACTTTTTGGGCCTGTATCTTTCGTAGCGAACTGCCCTCCCACCTGTGTCTTTTCGTGTTTCACGTCACGGCTTTTTCAGACCAATGGGAGCGTTCCTTTCATCTTGTGGAAACTTCATCTGCCAATCACAAAGGGCCTACCTTCAAACTGCGTCGAAATTTCGCCCCTTTCTACTTCTTCTAAGTTTATTCCAGCCAATCGGACATTTTGGGCCCACTCCTGACTCCCAGTAGTTATAGACGTAGATCACGACTGCACCACCGACATCTCACGTGATCAGCTGCATCGCTGATCTGTTTGTATCCCTGGAAATTCTCCAACACAGTTGTCTAAAGAATTTCTCCGTAGTAAGCGGCGCTGGCCCGTCACTTGCTCTCCTCGATGTATTACCCGGCATTCATTTTCCCTTTCGCCATGGGTCACCAACCCCTTTTCAAAAGCATTCTGTTGTTCTTGGGCACTTCTCGTGTCTGACGTCAAACTAAGACGTTTCCTCCAGTAGCTTTTTTCACCTTTTGCTCATTGACATGCAAGAGTTGGATTCAGTGTGATAATACCATCGAATCGAGTGTCATCCGTTTGCATTAAACATTGTACATTTTAATAGGCAAGTCTGCTCATTATCGCCGATGTATGTCAGGTGACATACTCATCTACTTATTAGTATATATTAAATCTCTCATGTAAGGTGCAAAATAGATATTCATTCAATCTGCCACCTTACATATCCTCGTCCTTCTGTGTTCAATTTTGCACTGGGTAATTCAACAGTTGAGAAATTGATTGAAGTCAGTGCAAAATTTGTTTTGAACTGCTGACTATAGCAATCTTATATATTTATATTGATCAACTGTATATTTTAATATGGCATAATCAAATTGTTCTTCTTTCAGTGTCTTTTTTTGTTATTTTTCCACCGCAATTGATTTTCTGTATACTGCTGATTTGAGCGCTAAAGTAATGTTTTTTTCCAAAAATAACATAGTTTCATTAATTTTATGATTTAATACATTTATTTAAATAATATGAAGGCCTTTTCCTTCTATTTTATATTTGTCAGCATTTTAATTTTAAATTTAACTAAATTACAGATTCCCTATAACTTTTCACTACTCAATTTTTAAATTTAAGACTGAATTTTTTTGACATTGAGATGGTGATGGAGATGTATTGAAGTTGAGGAAAGCATCACTTAAAATTATCCTCCTCTCTTTCAATACTTATGTCTGATTCTCAACATTTGTTTAGCATTTCAATTATAATTCAAGAAAGTGTCATCTCTTACAATAATTTCATAATTTATGTTATACTTAACAACACCCTTCTCACAACTTACAAGCACAATCCCATTCACCAACATATTTATATTCCCCCAAAAATCTGAAACCTACGCATTATAACTTTACAGGTGAACTAAATTATTCCTTGACTTTTACAAACATATTAAATTCCTAATCCTACTAAGTACCTTGTAAATATTAAATAACACCATGAAATTGCAAAAACCCTTGTTTCTACATAACCTACATTTTAACAAACACATTACATACTAGAATGTTAGTCTCCAAAGAAAATATCATCATTTGGTTCTCTTAACTTAGATATGTTGAAAAATATGAAATACAAGAAAATATTATTGACCTGTCAATATTTAAAAAAAATTAAATGTATTGTTAACAAAACTCTGTTTTTGCACACAAACTCTTCAAAAATTAAATATTTTTAAATAATAACAAACTTTGTGTGTTCATATAAATTTTCTTTTTTCAGTTTAATTTGATATTAGTCTGTCACAGACAGTCCTTTCTCATGTATCTTCAACATGGTTCATTGAAGTCGTTATTCAGGTTTCCATGTGCCTCGATGTGTCTCCTCTGAGCATGTAATGGCGATCGGTAGAGAGAAAGATTGCAGAGTGTTTGGTGTAATGTGCATACTTGGTGGCCTTTGTTTCATTCCGCATGTAAGCATGCCGAAATTATATTAGAGATCTATTATTAGCAGCAAAAATTTATATTCTTCATCATACTCGGATCTTTATGCTAATTCATTGTTGGTTAATTCGTCCCTTGTTTTCTATACAAATAGTCATCTCCCATCTCTTGGTGTGACATTTGAATGTGTTGTAACTTGACATAAGGAAAATGGGACATTTGTATTGCTAGAACAGTTAAAGTTGGATTTTTGTTGTAGGTAGAAGCATTAATGGTGTTGTATGGGAAGGGATTTAGAAAGGTTTCTTGATTTCTTATGGTCCAGGTATTCTTTCTTCCTAATCTTCTGCATTGAATCTTCTTTTCTTGTTGCTGTCTTTTCACTTGTGCCTTCATTCTTCTCTGGACCTGGAATCGGGTTTAAGACCTGCTTGGCCTCGTCATTCTTATGGTATTTTCTTTCAAATCGTTCTGTATCCTTTATTGTACCAGGTTTTTCATCAGGATGGATTGGAAAGCCTTCTATCGCTCTCTTGCCTACTCCCATGAGTGTTCATGGAATGTTTCGCCGTTGCTGGATTCTGTATGGTATGACGATAGTTTCAGCCATTCTGTATCTTGAATTACAGAAATGCGCCTCTTCCTCTTTCCGGGAATTCAGATAATCGTTTTTCCTTGATGTAACACGTTCGCCTCAATTCCGGTTTGGTGGATATGAATCATATCTCCTTATGCTGCTCTAAACAGTTTGTGACAGAAGTGCTAAGTACCCAGAACTTTCGCAAAACTGTTGTTCTAAGATTGCATGTGACTTTCCTATGAATAAAGATCGCATCATGGTACATGTTGACCATATCCAGGATTCATCACAGATCCCCATACTTTTGCCCAGAGGTGCTATCTTCTTGGACTGTTGCTTCCACCAAGGAATTTCCTTGCGTCACCTCGAAAGCTGACGTACCAGGCACCCACACTCAATGTTCCTTCTTCTCATGCCTAACTGCTCTACTCAGTTCTGCTGTCGCTCTGACTGGAATGATAATGTATCGTGCTTGTTGACGTCATGTATAATACAACACTGTGCACACTTTTGTCCATCTTATATCCTCAAATTTCTCTAATTTACATATATTACTACCTATTTTATCACAAACCTTCTCCCTTTACGATACATTACAAGCTTTACAAACAGTAAACTGCTAAGAGACTTTACAAAAAATTCTGTTTGTAAACTATACATAGGCTTCTCCTTATTATACTCCTCATTACTTTACACCTTTTTTACTAGACAACATCTATCCCCATTCTAAATGTACAAAATTTTTACTATTAATATAAATGTTATGGTTTCCTCATCTTCATCACGATGAATAGTAAGAGGAATATTGATGGTGATGAAGGTTAGCGTATAAGTAGGTCTGTTTTTTTTTCTAGCTACAGGTACATCAGATTATAAAAACTCCTCACCTTGAATCTGATTCCAGCGTCTTTTTCTCTGCAATCAAACTATCCACATGCTAATCGCTATCATTCTCCTTGATTTCTATTCTTTCCCCATAACACATTTCGTCTCCAGAAGAATTACTTTAGTTCGTACTTTATTGTTGCTCCTTCGCAACTATCCTTTTGATCTACTGAGAAAGTTACTAGTTTACTTTTTTGAGATAGGTACAAATTATTTTTTTTAATTTGTATGCATTTTCATAGGTCTCCTTCTCTTTGGATTCTAGATTTTATTGTAATTGGAATCTGGATATTTGATACATCTAATTTTCTTGTGGAGTTAATATTTGCTGTTTTACCCTTTTTACAATTTCAAGTGACTTACATGGTGCAAGCCCAATGATTTTCCTGTTTTTGGGTTGATCATTTCGACTGCATTATCATGAACCACCTTAATTACTTCTATAGGGCCTTTATATACTGAAAAGAAGTTACTCCTTTGGTGTTTTTTCTTGCTCGAGAGAGGGTGGATTTTCACAAGTACCTTTTGTCATAGTGCAAATACTCGTGAGGTAGCTGTTTTGTCCTCCTGGTTCTTTCTATTTAACGATGCAGTCTTCAAATTGCTCGGTGGCAATTTTACTAGATGTTGATGTTGTACTCTAGGTACTGGTGGGAATTTAATTATTTCCCGAATTTTATCTGGTGCCAGCTTATTTTTCAGAACAGTTATTGGAGGAAATAACGTACTGCTATGTAGCATTTCGTTTTCCACATCCTGGAAGTCAGACAAATGTCTGTCCCACGTATTATATGTATTATACGTATTATACATTAACTCATAGAACTGTAACTTCAGTTATTATGGTTTATTTGCCAGTAACGTTTCTAGCTGTTGTAACAAATAATGTTGTCAATTAATGTTTATTCATACTTTTGTACAGTACACTTTTAATATGTTTTTTTGCCTTTTATGGAACAGTAACTTCAGTGACTTATGAGTTTAATGCCATTAATAGTCTGAACTAGTGTAATAAGCTATTTTCCATTATAAGCTCAGTTAACATTTACTGGTTGAAGTTCGTATTACTCCGCACGCGAATGCGGGCGACCACCAACTGAGCTCTCTGCGTCAGCTGCCCGCGGTGCCCAGTTACGACTCAGTGCCCGCGGCCCACCAGTCTGGCCCGTTTCTGTGACCTATTGGCAAAACATTAGTAGAAGTGACCCAGTCTTAAGACTATGCACTGTAGTACTAACATTTTAAGTTAGTTTTAATTTAATTTTAGATTGTGACATTTCTAAAGAAGACTACATTATTTTAGCCGAAACCTAGGTAAAGTTTCTTTGCTTATGCAACTGGAGGCTGAAATTTAATGTAATCAGTGTTTGATCTTTGTACTTGCTTCATACTGATCAGCGGTATATACCCTGCTGTACTGTAACTCGTAAATTGAGAATTTGGTACGTATGGCGCAGTAAACTGCTCTGTTATCGCGTCATTCGCGTACGTTCGGGGAGTCGGCTACCGCTCTGTTTGTTTGCGCGCAGTTACCGCTTCTCGCTCCATTGTCTGCTGTGAGCGCACATTACCTGCTTCACTCACCTGTCTCAACCGTTTTCCTCCAATGTGCTTCTGTTTAGGATCGGAAAATACTGACGCAACATCTTGGGGGACATACAAGTGGAATCTTAAGACTTTTTTGTGTTTCCACAACTGACACGGAAGATTGCATAACGGATTTGGTTACCGCAGGATTTTCTTCCACCACTACCAATTCCGTCATCTTACTACTGCTTTCTGTACGGTTCTCGACACACTGCTTCAGTTCTGAACGAAGACGTTCAAACTGCTGCTTATTTTTCGAGACGATGTTTACAATGCGTGTATCGAATCTTTTTAACGCGGCTCGCATGACACGTTTTCTGACATGGAGTTCTTCCGCTATTTGTTGCGCCTTACCAGACGCCTTAAGTGCTAAATTATCAACTCTTTGGTTGATATTAGACACTGTATCCTGCCCCTGGTCAGTGTCAGAATGCATCTTTTTCTGATCGACCATCAGGGTTGAATTAGTTCGTGCGAGTCTCTCGCCTCTTTCCGGATGTCAATAAACTTCCGTTCGTAACTTTTTCTGACCTTTGCGAGCTTTTCGAACCCAGCATTGCTTTCAAATTTGAGACCATTCAAAGCCATATTTAATTCGGATTTTAAATTCGCCGTTTCGGTTTTTAAAGCCGCCAACCCTGCATTTGTTTCTGTTTGTAAGTCTGTCAACCCTGCATTTGTTTCTGTTTTTAAATCTGCTAACCGTGCATTGGTTTGCTTGATAACAACAGTGAGTTGCTTCAACATATCGAATATACTGTCAGACTCTTTGCCATCGTAATTTGTCACCATTTGGTGTAAATTTTGCCGTTCGCGTCTTTCATGTGACGTCTCATCGACTTCTGTGCATAGTGCTCACGCATTTACACATATTCTTTCCATAGGAAACAGTCCCGTTTAACTCTGAATTACAACATTTGGTTCAACGTACCAAAGTTTCACGGTCTTTGATTCTGTTTCTGAACCACTTGATCCGTCATGTGTTCGTTTTTGAGCGGTCGCAACCGGAGATACCGATCGCGAAACTGTCACCACTCCCCTCTGCTTTGCCACTTCATGTGACCTGCGTACGATACATTTTGTTGTACTTCATCTTCTGTCCTATCGAGATCTTCAGTTTGCCCTATATGCAATGATCTACGTCCTTCTGCCGTCTCAGACCGTATAACCAACCGCTGTCTTTCACGATTTCAGGTAGACTGAGCTCTAGGTAACATGAAGTTATATGACCTGACACGTCTCAAAAAATAACACAAAAAGTCTCTTATGCCTTTAACACATCATTAGCAACGCCGTTCCCAGTTTGTGTGTATTCACACCAACTCAACGACGCCGTGAATAACATCGTGTGCGCCAGAATGGTCATGCACAAGGTACTTTGACATAAAACAAAAAATTTTTTCTTTACTCGTTAATACAAATTTTCTACTCCATGGTTCACAAATTTATAGTAATCTGACCACTATGTAGACACATACATTAAATAACCATGTCAATTTTTGGTTAAAAAATTCTTAATACCAAATTTTAAATACTCTTACTAATTCTAGTAATTGCCATCCTGGCAGACCAGTCGCCATCCTGGCAGGGTCGCCATTATCTAACATTCCACGCCTTTTCACATTTGTCAGACATCAGCCAAAACACCTGTCAGTGCATTAGCGTCTCTAAAATCAGTGACTGGGATTAGGAGCAGACCCTTGTTCTCGGACAGAGTACATTGGATTTACCTCTGAAAACAATTTGTTTAATTTCAGAGTTTTTGTCAAAAACTACACGAATTTACATAGATAGTGACGTGACACTTACAGGACAGTTGTCAATATAACGCATTATGTCCTGTTTAGCCACAATAACAAACACAGCAACATAAATTTAAATAGTAGGTTCTCTACTAGTTGAAGTAGGCCAATATTATGACAAATCATCTGATTCTGGTTCTAAGTTCGGTACTATTTAGGATAAACATCAAGTCTGCAGGGGGTGGTTAGTTTTTGTGACAAGATGAGCAAAAGATTACTCAAGGTTGCTTGAGTTCACAGTGGACGCAAGCTGGTCCAACAACAAGTTTATGCCTCTGCTAGTGGCATTTACCGTAGCTGCGATGAGCTGTCAGCTGCAGGGCTGCTCTCGCCCTCTGAAAATCCTATAAAAAAACTAATCAGAATCTCTACTGATTTTATCAGCAGAAACTGTACTATGTTTCTCGTTAGCCAAGAAAACATGCACTCATGCCTAGTCTGGAAATATGGCGATATACACGTGCATAGATGGAGCAGCGTGTGTACTACAATGCCCTCTTAGTTCTCACAGGAACAATTCACTACGTGGCTGTTTCGTTTCTCCGCTGTTGGAACTCAACTATTCTTCAGCTATTTTCTAGCGGAACGTCCGCTGAAGTGAATTCCTCTTTTGGCATAGTACAGAGCGTGATGCGCTCTATTCTACACTTGACACTGGTTCAGAGGAGAGTCCCCGAAGTTTTTGGGCTTGTATCTTTCGTAGCGAACTGTCCCCCCACCTGTGTCTGCCAATTACAAAGGGCCTACCTTTAAACTGCATTGAAATTTCTCCCCTTTCTACTCTTTCTGACTTTATTCCAGACAATCAGACATTTTGTGCCCACTCCTGACGCCTAAAAGTTACAGGCATACATCACGACTACACCATGGGCATCTCACATAATCAGCTGCATTGCTGGTCTGTTTGTATCCATCTGGAAATTCCCCAACGCAGTTGTCTAAAGAATTTCTCCACAGCAAGCAGAACTTGCCCGCTACCTGCTCTCCTTGATGTATCGTCCATCACGTTCATTGTCCCTTCCGCCACGGGTCACCAACCACTTTTTAAAAGCGTTCCATTGTACTCGTGCCATGAAGGCGCAACTCGTATCTGACCCCAAACTAAAACGTTTTCTCCAGCAGCTTTTTTCAACTTTTGCTCATTGAGATGCAGGCATTGGTTTCAGTTTGTTAATATCGTCGAATCGAGCGTCAGCTCTTTGCACTCCATACTGTGCATTATAATAGACAAATCTGCTCATTATTGCTGAAATATGTCAGGTGACATACTCATCTACTTATTATGACACATAAAATCTCTCATGTAAGGTCCGGAATTGACATTTATTCAATCTGCCACCTTACAGCCGGATGCTCCTATAATTACTAATGTACCCTTTCCCTCTTTATCCGCTTTTACAAATAATTTAGGACTCTAACGTGGACTCCATATCATGTCGCAGTTGGTTCACATAAAGAAAAACAATTTCAGTACCTGTTTTTGAGCACAAGACCCGTGCAATCGCTGGAATAGCTCTTACCGACTGAACTACGATGCTAGTTGATATTGGATCGTTGTTTGTTGAAATAAGAGAATTAAATAGATAGTTCAGAGATATTTTCAGTTAATCATTAAAATTTATTATGTACTTGCACCACTGGTTCAGTTTAATGTAAATTTTGATTAATTCAAGCGATCGACCAGCTTTTACTTAATTTAAATCCTTCCCTCACTTTTAACTGACGATTCAGCTGAGGATAAATAAATGTTAATCATACTGTATTGTATGACTCTAGACACCTTTTCAAGACTCAAACGTTTATCATGTATCTAAGAAGACAGAATCAACGAATGAAAACGTGTACAAAGGCTGGTATTCGAACCTGGATTTATCACTCACCGTGCAGATGCGCTAACCACTACACCAGCATTGCGTAGTGGGTTTGCATGACTGCAGTGTCTAACCTAGCATTCCTCCCTCCTCAATCGAAATTTCTGTTCACGTCTCAGCTCAATTGGTGTTATTCCCAAAACTCGAACAACAAACTTGCAAAGGTACTTGGAACAATATAGTTTCATATGATTAAAGCATCTATGCTGCGTTTCAGTCAAGATGCCTCATTTCGTTCGATGCTGAGGTGGTATTCCAATACAGTAGGAGACCCTATGGAGCAGTGTTAGCGCATCTGCCTAGTGAGCAGGAGACTTGCGTTCGAATCCTGGGCTGGGCACTACAGTCTCGCCGCGTCAGCCGTGTTGTGCGGACGTGTGCTGGTTTCGCGGGCCGCTGTCTGCTGTGCTACGGCGTGGTAAGTCGCAGTGCCTCTTGCAGCGTCGCAGAAATTTATACAATTATTGAAATCTGAAATATAATACCGTGATGGCCCTACTTGAACAGAAAAGATAATTTGAAATAGTCGTTTGATCGTAATTACGCCCGAACATTAGTTAGAGTAAGAGATGAAACTTGACTCAGAGGATGTCATTGGAATAGTTCAAATGGCTCTGAGCACTATGGCACTTAACATCTGTGGTCATCAGTCCCCTAGAACGTAGAACTACTTAAACCTAACTAACCTAAGGACATCACACACATCCATGCCCGAGGCAAGATTCGAACCTGCGACCGTAGCTGTCACGCGGTTCAAGACTGAAGTGCCTAGAACCGCACGGCCACACCGGCCGGCTGTCATTAGAATGCATCTTTCGATACTGAGCAGCGTTTTTTTCTGTCAAATTGAAGAATGCTAAATAGTTGAGTCTTGCGGAGGAATTATTAAGTTTAAACACTGCGACGGACACGTAGGTGAAGTCATAAAAACACATGCAGAAATTGGAATACGGTCGATCAGGATATTCGAACTGCCATTCGAAGTACAGCGGGAGAGATAAATGCAGCTATAGTACCGTACGGGAAAGATCTCAGTAATGTTGCCGAACGGTGGTCCCCGCACGCAAATTCCAAGTGTTCAACTGAGTGAGACAATTAAAGGTCTTTGCACAAGCTTGTTCCATCGTTCATCAGCGTCTGTGGTTACCGACGCATCGTTATATACGACGGCCAACCGAGGACGTGCGCGGCGTTCGACTCTGCCGGCCACGTCCGCGCTGAGTGTTTGCAGCAGCGAGCGGTGCAGCTGCCGGCTGGCGAGGCGCCGCGACCGCCGGCTATGACTGCGCTGCCCGCCGCCGAGTCCTGACCCAAAGCCCTAATTTGAACACGGACAACCATCTAACCCAAACAGAAGCCCAGAGTGCCGTCACTGACACGACAGAATAGAGACCACCCGAACCTAAGGAAATCGTCGCAGCTGTAACGGTTTCAACACAGAAGACCCCGAAAGATATTGGGAAACACAGCAAATTGTCCGATTCCTGCGCTGTTGAAAATGACGTTATTCAAGAAGTATCTCTGAAGGAGCAACCTTATAGTGAATCGATTTCTCTATTGAAACCGACATCCACAAAGAGCACGGGTGACACTTTGACTCGCAACACCACCCTCTGAGATGACTTGAAGAATACTGAGAAAGACAACCTCAGACAGCAGCTGGTGAAACCCAAACGGCAAACACTACAACTGGCCCCTGAAAAGATTCAAGAACTGGAACAAAAACACTCAGGTACCAAAAAATTTCGCAAAACACATCGAAGCGTACAGCATGACGTGGTAGACGTCGGAAAAACAGACATCCCAAACACGAATGAGGACGTACATATGAACCTGTCCGCTCCAACAGAAGAACCGCTGAAAACGGTTCACCGTCGTGGACCTGATAAGAGGACTGCGTGGTTTGATGACACTGAATGTGATTAGTAGTGCTACTGAATGACGCAAATGTATAAAATTGTCACGCTCAATGTAAATAGAATAGTTTCTGACGTTACAATCTCTGGAGAACTACTTATACGCCGCCGACATTGACATAGCGATGGTACAAGAGGTAATTACGACGTAAATAGCGGCTGTGTACGGATATGAGACAATCTTGAACATAGGCAATGAATGTGTCCAAAGACGGCACACCACGTACCGCAGAAACTGTGAATCTGGACGGACGGCCGCTGTGGCCGAGCGGTTCTAGCCGCTTTAGTCTGGAAACGTGCGACCGCTACGGTCGCAGGTTCTATTCCTACCTCGGACATGGATGTGTGTGATGTCGTTAGGTTAGTTAGGTTTAAGTAGTTCTAAGTTCTTGGGGACTGATGACTTCAGATATTAAGTCCCATAGTGCTCAGAGCCATTTGAATCTGGACGGGAATAACTGCAAAAATATATGATCTACCTCTTGTTAATGTACATGTTCCCTCCGGATCCAGCGGAAAACGAGCTAGCAGCAACCTGTTCCGGGATGAAATTGTCCCTTTAATAACGGATTCTCAAGTGCACACAAGTTTGGGTCGAGAGTTTAACTGCGTGTTGGTTCCATAAGATCAAGTCCCGAACTTTAACTTTAGCGAGAAGCTATTGTTGTTAGCTAATGAACTAGATATGATACATACTTGGTGCCATCTTCGTCCGCACATCCGAGGATACACCTGCGTATCCAGTAATTCGGCAATCAGACTAGACAGACTGTATGTAACGATAAGCTTTATCCATAATGTAACTGACTGCGAAATTTGGCCCCTTAACTTCTCGGATCACTGCGCAATTCATATAACCGCGCAGCACACTAAACAAAATACATTCCTGGGAAGGGGCTGGGATGGAAGCTAAATGTGTAACTTTTGGAGGACGCAGAACCTAAACAAGTGATCCATGATGCATGGCAACGATGCCTTCGGACGCAATCCAGATAACACGCATCATGTGGTGGCTACAGTCTGCAAAACCGCAGATAAAAACGTGCATCGCACAACGTGGTCGCATTAAAGCGCACTGGCGAAAACGCACTTTAGAGTATCACTTCCTATGCCTCTGCGAACTATATGGGATTAATATCAAACAGTTCTAGAATAAAACGCACTAAAGAAAGAATCACAGCGTTGATACGACGATCTCTAGAGGGGGAAATATTAGAGCGTCTTCTCCAATTGAACTGATGCAGGAGAATACGTCCGTATATCACATGATCTGGGAAGCAAAGATAAGTAAACAAAAGTTACTCCATATTCTCGACGCTGAACAGGGGGACGAATACGATCAACAAGTCGCAATAAAAAGCTACGTGGCGCAACAACTAAATATTTTTACGCCGAGTCGGCCACTGATTCGACGGCAGGTGAGCTGCTTTTATCCACATTCAATCCACTGTCAGTCCAACTGACAATGCCGACCTTGTAGCCAATATAGCCGATGGAGAAGTATTTACCGTAATCAAAGATTCGGCTAAAAAGAAATCGGCTGGTTTAGATGGCAAATCCATAGACCTATAAATTCAAAGATAAACACACTATATTCAGTTCCCTTCAACAAATAGATTCTTACCAACAACTGACGTAGCATATGAGCGGGAGTCATTAAATAAGGCAGAATGCCACAAATTTTTGAGTGTACATATTGATGAAAACTTGTGCTGGAAGAAGCGTGTGAATGAGCATGTCAAACAATTAAGTTTAGCCATTTCTGCTCTTCGTATAATTGCTAATCTTGGAAAGAAACGAATGAACCTCCTAACTAATGTTGCATATTATCATTCATTAATGTCCTACGGAGTAATTTTATCGGGTAACTGATCACTTACAAAGCAGTATAATTAATATGTGGTGTTGACCCACAGACGTCATGTAGAGTACCTCTTCAAGGAGCTACGAATTTTAACAGCGCCGTTACAAGACATACACTCGTAAATGAAGTTCATCATAATTAATAGAGTTTGAGAAGAACAGTGTTGTCCATATCTACAAAACTAGAGGAAAAATGGCCTTTATCACTCATTATTAAAGCTGTCATAGGCCTAGAAAGGAGTTCAATATGATGCAACAAATATTTTTGATCTTTTGGGCAGTTACATAAAATGTCTGACAGGTAGGAAAGCAAATTTCAAATCTAACTTTTTTTCTCCTGGAAAACTCCTGTTCCAGTTGAGAATTTCTACTTAAAACTGGCAAGAAAAAAAAAGATTTGTTTTTAACTGTTGTTCAATGAGCAGGACTAAAATAAATATGTTTTCATTAATGCCAATATTAATCACTTATACATACGCTATAAACTGACTCGTTTGACACGATTTATATAAAAGAACTCTACAAATGATCTATAGAATATGTAACTAACTAATTGATTAACTGACTAACTTTGATCTTGTCGTGGTTGTAATTCTTGTAGAAGAACACGTGCCTGCTCTTCTTGCTACACTGAGACCATCGTATTTCCACTCATTCTGCAGCCACTGCACTACAACCAGATGTGTGTGCGATTTGTCTTTATGACCCTCCCATGTCCCTCATGCTAATGATTCGATTTTTCTCAAAGTCCGAATGATCACGATAGGATGTCCTCTGGCCATTTGCAGTAACCAGTTCCAGTAACCAGTGTACTCACACCGTTCTTCATCTATAAGGATGATTTTTTTTCAATACTGAAAAAAAGCTCGTAGAGGATGAAATTTTAATGAGTATATCCCACAGTCATAGAAAAACTGAAATACCTATTTGGCAGTGTTCGGTCAACATGTAAACGGTGTAACGCTTTTCATTTCCCTGTGTGTACTTCATATTGTCTTATTG
This sequence comes from Schistocerca cancellata, assembly GCF_023864275.1. Classification (NCBI taxonomy): domain Eukaryota; kingdom Metazoa; phylum Arthropoda; class Insecta; order Orthoptera; family Acrididae; genus Schistocerca; species Schistocerca cancellata. The sequence goes on from NC_064631.1 coordinate 219,186,094, forward strand.
TAAAGTGATTTTCAAACCTACTGTTAAAGTTGGTCTGCTAAAAATTTTTTTAGGTTTATCTGTAGTGGAGGCAAACAGTACGAGCTCATTAGCAAAAGCATTCAATCTAAATTCTGAAATAGCAACAGCCGTAAACCCTATGATACTAACTGTCGGCCGGCCGGAGTGGCCGTGCGGTTCTGGGCACTACAGTCTGGAGCCGAGCGACCGCTACGGTCGCAGGTTCGAATCCTGCCTCGGGCATGGATGTGTGTGATGTCCTTAGGTTAGTTAGGTTTAATTAGTTCTAAGTTCTAGGCGACTGATGAGCTCAGCAGTTAAGTCGCATAGTGCTCAGAGCCATTTTTGAACTAACTGTCGGATATCTGGCACTCTAGTGTACAGATAAATTAGTACGGTCGAGAACGGCGTTACTTGCAACTTGAAGGGGTCAGTTGTTTGTTATTTTAGATGAGCGCCTGGCATATAAATTAAGAAACATCTTCGGCCTCGCAAACTTATTAGGTGAGCTACCTTCGTTAAGACGTCGCGTGTCTCTAACTTTTACTGGTGCAATGAAAATAAGAAAAACGGGGGAAAATGAAAATTTACGCTCACGATGATCGCTCTCTGCCAGAAATTATAGCGCCGGTGCCTCACCCTTTGCAGCGTGGCTTATTTATGAATGCACGGCCGGAATGAGTTCCACGTCTCGCCCGTTTAATGGCAGGCCGGTTGCGTAACAGGCCGCAGCGCCCAGCTGAAGACGCGGCCGGAGGCGACAGAGCGGCGTTAACTGTCGTGCGGCGAAGACACCCGGCCGTCCACAAGCCCAGGAGAGCAGCCGCGGCGCCACACACAGCTCCTTACCGAAAGGCGAAGCCTCGATTAGTAAATAAAGCGCAGTAAAATACTGCCGCTAACGACGAGGGCACTCGCTAGTTAACGTTTACGTCTCCTCCGCTTCCACACGGTGCTCGCCGGCAGCCGAAATTTCTGTTATATTTTGGAGGAGAAGGGCAGTAAAACTGGGCATCGGAGGGAAAGCGAGCAGTGGTGAGGCATAGCTGCGGTCCGGGCGACACTATACTCACACAGCCACGCCGAGTCTCTCTCTCTCTCTCTCTCTCTCTCTGTGTATGTACACTCAGTCGCAAAAGTATTCGGACAGTGGGAAGTTTCACAATGAGTACTCGAGAAACACTGACTATGAAACCCAAACATATTTATTAGCAATATACAGGGTGTTACAAAAAGGTACGGCCAAACTTTCAGGAAACATTCCTCACACACAAATAAAGAAAAGATGTTATGTGGACATGTGTCCGGAAACGCTTAATTTCCATGTTAGAGCTCATTTTAGTTTCGTCAGTATGTACTGTACTTCCTCGATTCACCGCCATGATTTCATACGGGATACTCTACCTCTGCTGCTTGAACATGTGCCTTTACAAGTACGACACAACATGTGGTTCATACACGATGGAGCTCCGGCATATTTCAGTCGAAGTGTTCGTACGCTTCTCAACAACAGATTCGGTGACCGATGGATTGGTAGAGGCGGACCAATTCCATTGCCTCCACGCTCTCCTGACCTCAACCCTCTTGACTTTCATTTATGGGGGCATTTGAAAGCTCTTGTCTACGCAACCCCGGTACCAAATGTAGAGACTCTTCGTACTCGTATTGTGGACGGCTGTGATACAATACGCCATTCTCCAGGGCTGCATCAGCGCATCAGGGATTCCATGCGACGGAGGATGGATGCATGTATCCTCGCTAACGGAGGACATTTTGAACATTTCCTGTAACAAAGTGTTTGAAGTCACGCTCGTACGTTCTGTTGCTGTGTGTTTCCATTGCATGATTAATGCGATTTGAAGAGAAGTAATAAAATGAGCTCTAACATGGAAAGTAAGCGTTTCCGGACACATGTCCACATAACATATTTTCTTTCTTTGTGTGTGAGGAATGTTTCCTGAAAGTTTGGCCGTACCTTTTTGTAACACCCTGTATATGCGTAACAACATTAATTACAAAATAATTATTGTGTTATTTCGTTTCCAAACCATAAATAACAGAAAAATTAACAACAAAAATGAAACATCCTGCACACCCTGCTGCTACAAAAGTATTCGGACACTGTGCAATAAATGTTCATAAGTTGTACGACGAAAATGTCAATACTTTGTGGGTTCACCTTTCATTTTCAGTACCTCCTCTAATCTACTAGGCATACTTTCCACGAGCTTTTTCGTGAAATCTGGGCCTATATTTTCCCATTCTTGGCGCAGTTTCTCTTTCAAGGTCTCCTTCGTATAGATGTTGTCCGCGCGGAGGGTCCGTTTCAATTTATCCCACAAATGTTCGATTGGCTTAAGGTCTGGTGATTGGGGAGGGGGGTGCAGTGCTTTCGGGCAATTGAAGAGCAACCACATTTGTACAATATGCGCGGTATCTTTGGGATCATTATTCTGATGGCCGGCCGGTGTGGCCGTGCGGTTCTAGGCGCTACAGTCTGGAACCGCGAGACCGCTGGGGTCGCAGGTTCGAATCCTGCCTCGGACATGGATGTGTGTGGTGTCCTTAGGTTAGTTAGGTTTCAGTAGTTCTAAGTTCTATGGGACTGATGACCTCAGCAGTTAAGTCCCATAGTGCTCAGAGCCATTATCCTGATAAAAATGAAAGTTATTCGCAATACCTAGATGTCGTGCACTCTGCTTCAAATATCCTCGCAGTATATTCAAATACGCTTCCTTGTTCATCGTATCATCAATGAACACTAAATCACCCACACCATTGCCGGACATGCATCCCCACACCATGATGCTCCCACCTCCAGACTTAATATTGTTGGTTTGAGGTTCCTAGGATTCAGCTCTTCATTGGTCTCTCGCCACACGTTTGCCTTTCCGTCGCTTTGCCGTAATGTAAATTTACATTCGTTGCAAAATATCACCCGATTCCACCAAGCCTGATCGTATTCGCCGTATTCCCTCGCAAACTGCATACGTTTATTCTGGTTCACTGCGTTTATGAATGGCTTTCGCCGTGCCACTCGGCCATGGTACTGCGATCGTCGTAGTACTCTCCGCACGGTTTCGGGATGAACTTTTATACCAAGGTCTCCCTCCACCTCACTTGAAATTCGTGTGGCAGATATTTTCGGATTCTGTTGTACCTTTCGCACAATCACACGTTCATATCTCTGTGAAAATGGACGTGGCCGTCCTGTACTGCAACGGAATTCGAATCGGTCTTCTTTCTCGAACCGTTTAATAATGTCCTGAACTGTACTTTTCTTCATGTTCACTATTGCAGCAATTTTCCTGCAGGCTTTCCCCTTCGCGTGATGATAAACGACAAGTTGCCTTTGCTCGAACGTGGAACACTTCCCTTTGCGTCCCATCGTCGACCTGCACAGGCTCGCGATATGTGTTTACTAATCATCGCTATCGTCTCGCGGAAATGTCGAACATACTGCAGTCGCTTGACCCCCTGTGCGTCTCGGAATGAACTATTCCCTCACGTTGTCCGCCTTTGTCCGAATACTTTTGTTGCACCTTCTCATGCCGATTTCAGGAAATATTACGTAACAGACACGTGTCCGACAACAGTTCTTCGTATTTGACGCGTGTTTCACGTTGCGACATCGTACCCAAAGTCCCAAATACATTACGAAGTGCAATTTCTGTATTTGTTCATGCGGCAAACTGCAAAATTATGCGCCATTACGTGCTGTCCGAATACTTATGCGACTGAGTGTATGTGTGTGTGTGTGTGTGTGTGTGTGTGTGCCCAGTGCTGCGCATGCACAGTAACCACGTGTTGTCTCTTGTCGGAGCTCTCCACTTCAAATTTAGTTACCGGCATAAATATTTGTGGTCTCTTCTTGTGATATAATTGCGCCACCGTCTTCCGTCGGCCAGTACTTGCCAAGAAAACAAAAATAACGGGCGAGAAACATGTGTGGCTGTGGAGTGAAGCGGGGGCGCACGGTTACCCCAGTTAACACGCAGCCTGGCGCCGGTTGACGTTGTTGCGATAGCTGGTGTCGCGGAGCGCCACCGTTTCGTCCGGGGTTTACAGCGATTGCTGTCGTGCCTAGCTAGCAGCCCTGCGTGGTGCCAACGCAAACGTCCTGTGTTCGTTTCCCAGTGACCTCTGCCCATTCTCCTCGCGTCTTCTCTTCGTCTCGAACAGCTGCCGCACTCTCCGTGACGGCAAATGAGAAACAGCTTCCGTAAACAACCGAAGCTATTGATCAGCAGGTAGTTAAGGTGGACTGATAAACGTAATACTTTCCTGTTCCATTCATTTTTTAGTATGAAAGTATGAACATTTTGTTTGGCGCGATGCGTTTCGGCAACATACTGCCGTCATCAAGTTCCCATGTACTAGTTATACACTGCTTTGTATGATTGCATTTCCCACAACACCAGGTGTTTTTCGTGTAGTACATCGCCGTAAAAAGCTGTGGACATTAGTTAAGAAGCATCCGAAAAACTTAAAATGAATTTAAACAAAGGCCTTCTTTTTAAAAAATTAAAGTAAAAAATTTATGAATGTACATAAGCCAGTAAAGGTAATAGCTCAATAATTAATTACATTATGATTAATAAAGAGCTAAATTCCTTTGTACACAAGGCATAAGAGTATACTGAAGAAGGGACAACTATTACCACTTCTTGGTACTTTTAACAATGGGTCCCCTCTTTACATTGAAGAAGCTGAGCACCGGACGGAAACCATTAGTTGCTGAAGTGTACAAAGTATATTTATTTCAATAAGAAAAAAATGTTCAAATGTGTGTGAAATCTTATGGGACTTAACTGGTAAGGTCATCAGTCCCTAAGCTTACACACTACTTAACCTAAACTATCCTAACGACAAACACACACGCCAGTGCCCGAGGGAGGACTCGAATCTCCGCCGGGACCAGCCGCACAGTCCATGACTGCAGCGCCCTAGACCGCTCGGCTAATCCCGCGCGGCTCAAGACGAAAGCCTAAACAGATTTTTTTCAAAGAGGAACAGCAACTGATAGAAAGGGTGGCAATTAATGAAAGTGTAGAAGAGAGAAAAAGAGAATCAGAAGGACATTATGTTCAAGGATATGGGACGAAGATATCTAAAAAGCAGTAAAGCCTAAAGCCTTAAATCGAACGGTTACAAAACAAGTAAGTATTGCAGGAGGTACAAGGCGAAGCCAACCACATAAAGGGAGCAATCAGAGAGGTCTATAGTGGAATCTTGCGACAAGTTTGTAAATAACGTAGTTAATATACATGGACAGCTGAAAGTATCATACAGTCTCATAGCTAAACAAAAGGTACCAAGATAATGTTCTGCTGCAAGTAATTGACAAAGCTACTTGTTTTATTGCTGTGTTGGCAGAAGAGCCAACACCGTGTTACTAGGGGAGGCCGAAATGCACGCGTTTTAGCTCACGCAGGCTGGCGTGAGGAGGGAAGCACTATACTGACGTGAGGTCTGGAACATGACAAGGAATTAGAATTCAGAAAGCGGACGTAATTAGTTTGATACTTAACTTTAATCCATTAATGACGAACGTCGCCCTTGACGGTACATGAGTCACAATATTATCTGCTCAGAAGACATAGTAACTGAATATGGCGCCTTGTTAGGTCCTAGGTCGTAGCAAATGACGTACCTGAAGGCTATGCTAAACTGTCGTCTCTGCAAATGAGAGCGTATGTATACAGTGAACCATCGCTAGCAAAGTCAGCTGTACAACTGGGGCGAGTGCTAGTAAGTCTCTAGACGAGACCTGCCGTGTGGCGGCGCTCGGTCTGCAATCACTGATAGTGGCGACAGGCGGGTCCGACGTATACTAACGGACCGCGGACGATTTAAGGGCTACCACCCTACCACCTAGCAAGTGTGGTGTCTGGCGGCGACACCACATTTATAATTACCAGAGCTTCATGGGAAAAAAAGAGCTAGCTATGCGACCAATACTTCGAAGTGATAAAGTGAAATTTATCAAGGAGGCGAGATAATCTTGGACGAGCTAAATGAAGCACTACGACAAATAAATAATGGAAAAGCCAAGGACAGTACAGAATTAATACAGAGTTTACAAAATATGGTGTGCCTATTCTTGAACTATACTCATTTAAGGTAATAAATACTCATTGCAAAACAAAGAAGTGGTACACTGAAGTGCCAAAAATCATAGGTTAGAGATGTGCTCATATACAAGTGGCGGCAGCCGGCCGGTGTCGCCGTGCGGTTAAAGGCGCTTCAGTCTGGAACCGCGTGACCGCTACGGTCGCAGGTTCGAATCCTGCCCCGGGCATGGATGTGTGTGATGTCCTTAGGTTAGTTAGGTTTAATTAGTTCTAAGTTCTAGGCGACTGATGACCTCAGAAGTTAAGTCGCATAGTGCTCAGAACCATTTTTTTTTTACAAGTGGCGGCAGTATAGCGTGCACAAGATATAAAACAGCATTGCATTGATGGAGCTGTCATTTATCCTCAGGTGATTTATATGGAAATATTTCAGACATGATTATGGCTGCACGACGAGAATTAACAGCCTTTGAACGAGGATTGTGTGACGTCCTCTAGCAAGATATTTGTAAAATCGAAGTAATAAATGTGTTATTATATTTCATTTTTTTATGAACAGTTATGGATTATGTGGATACTGTTAATAAGGAAATAATTATTTTTCATTTTTATGTTTGTGTAATATTATGTATGACCATTTTGCAAATAACGTCTGTGGTCGGCGAGTGTGGAAACCGAAGCAGACAATGATAATTAAAAATATAACAAAGATATATATTAGAATACTAAATTCCTTATAAATAGTGGAGATTTAGACATTAATCTCTCTGTCTTCTTGTAGCCGTGAATGTTGTAAGAGCCTGTGACGCTCTCTCGAACGCTTAGTTAGCTTTTTTTTGTTTTTTTTTTTTAATCGAGATATACGCTATTGGATACTGATGTATAAAAAAAAGTGTGTACTTTGAATTTTATGTTGATTTTGAATATCTAAATTGTTAAAAATGCTTGTAATAATTTGTATCGAGCTTGCCACAATTTTAGCCGTTTTTAGCGAATTTAGAATTTTCCGTGACGCAGTACTGCGCCACGATCGCGGGAGCCGATGCCGCGAAAAATTCAAACTATAATTGAATGAAAGCACTTTTCCCGCAACTAAGCGGGGAGGTAATGGTACATTAAAATTATTTCTTTCAGCTTCCCGGAGACCTCAGTAGAGAATTGTAGATTTTATTATTTTCAGATGGTCATGGGCAACTACTAGTACAATACCAATGACGTAAATAATTTACGTAAACCAGAGTGTTAAAACTTTACTTGTGTGATATTAAAGACTGCTGTGTTGAAATCTGGTCTGGATAGTAATATTAAAACCAATTTTCATTTTTAGTTTCATGCTCTCATGTTAGCCGTGGCAGTTAATAGCGTTCAAATATTAAAAAATTCACTGCAGTATCTATGTTGGCAAACACTCCATACTGTAACTCCTGTGCGTATAACAAGAGTAATTTTCCGAGCGTGTCAGAGACGAAAGTAGAGAAAGACATGTTTAATTTCGTAATCAGTTACAGTAATGATACAGTGTTCCGTTTCTAACAAGCCCGATCAGAATTACGAGAACATAGTCTTGCAAATTACAGATCATATACTCACAGCAGGAAAACTTTTTGTTTAGTGGTATCCCCACATAATAGATCAGAGGGTACAAAGTTAAAATCTTCAAATACAGAAAGCAGTAGCGAGAACAGCATTTTATCTTTTCTGTTCACAACAACAATCAACATATAGTTTACTTAGTGTATACTTAGTATATAAAAGCAAAGTGCATGCGGATACGCAACAACTTGGCGCCCAGAAGCGTGGGGCTCGAATGAGCAGTAGCCACGAAAATGCACTAACAACTTTGTAGTTTTTCTTTCAGAATAGGTAGTGTATGTATGTTTACTGATAAATGTACATATGTATTTCGTAACAAATGCTATGTATTAATGTATGTGAAATTCTATCATGAAACCTACACCACTGCTAGAGAATCGAACGAGTAGAACTCGATTCTAGAGAGAAATTTTAAGAAGAACATAGTCCTGGGGCGGCCGAACTCAGAACCATACAAATTAAAGATAAGACTACAGTGTACTTGTCCTGTCAGTAGAGTATGAATTTCAGTGAAGTCATCTCATGTCACTAGTGGAGAGTGTGTAGTTTAAGGATAGTTGTTTGTAACAGAAAAGAGATTGTGTGTAGATAGAACTTTTCATTGTGTGGTGTATTGTGTACAAGTTCATATACATTGTGTGCAACGAGTAAGTTGATATACACTGTATACAAGTTCGTAATGCATAAATATGGTCAAACTGCGTTGGCAACGCACAGGCAACATGGAGACTGAGGAACGGCTACCAGTGCAGTAAACATAGAAGCGAGTGCTATAGACAGCACAAGCAATCTATTTGAGGAAATAGCCTGTGAAACTATGGGGGCGGGGCACAGGAAATCGTGCCACCGTCCACCAGAGGCCACGCAGACGTAGAAAAAGAAGTAATTCAACCACCACTAGAGTATGAACCAGATAATGGTAATCTGCCTGGTGGATACTCGCTACAGGCCATGTTAGAGCGCCTGCTGAATTATCAGGCGAAGTTAGTGCAACATCAGGCTGAGCGGGACCGCCAGCAAGCGTGAAGGGACAAGCAATTGGAAGCCTTTTTCTCCCAGCAATCGGAAAAGGATGAAAAAATGAAAAACGTTTCTTGCACAGAAAGCTGAGTGAGACCGCCAGCAAGCTGAGTGTGACCAACAAGTACACTACTGGCCATTTAAATTGCTACACCACGAAGATGACGTGCTACAGACGCGAAATTTAACCGACAGGAAGAAGATGCTATGATACGCAAATGATTAGGTTTCTGAGCATTCACACAAGGTTGGAGCCGGTGGCGACACCTACAACGTGATGACATGAGGAAAGTTTCCAACCGATTGCTCATACACAAACAGCAGCTGACAGGCGTTGCCTGGTGAAACGTTGTTGTGATGCCTCGTCCAAGGAGGAGAAATGCGTACCATCACGTTTCCGACTTAGATAAAGGTCGGATTGCAGCCTATCGCGATTGCGGTTTATCGTATCGCGACATTGCTGCTCGCGCTGGTCGAGATCCAATGACTGTCAGCAGAATATGGAATCGGTGGGTTCAGGAGGGTAATATGGAACGCCGTGCTGGATCCCAATGGCCTCGTATCACTAGCAGTCGAGATGACAGGCATCTTATCCGCATGGCTGTAAAGGATCGTTCAACCACGTCTCGATCCCTGAGTCAACAGATGGGGACGTTTGCAAGACAACAACTATCTGCACGAACAGTTCGATGACGTTTGCAGCAGCATGGACTATCAGCTCGGAGACCATGTCTGCGGTTATCCTTGACGCTGCATCACAGACAGGAGCGCCTGCGATGGTGTGCACAACGACGAATCTGGGTGCACGAATGGCAAAACGTCATTTTTTCGGATGAATCCAGGTTCTGTTTACAGCATCATGATGGTCGAATCCGTGTTTGGCGACATCGCCGGGAACGCACATTGGAGGCGTGTATTCTTCATCGCCATACTGGCGTATCACCCGGCGTGGTGGTATGGGGTGCCATTGGTTACACGTCTCGGTCACCTCTTTTTCGCACTGACGGCACTTTTAACAGTGGACGTTACATTTCAGATGTGGACTCGTGGCTCTACCCTTCATTCGATCCCTGCCAAACCCTTCATTTCAGCAGGATAAACCACGAGCCCATGTTGGAGGTCCTGAACGGGGATTTCTGGATACAGAGAATGTTCGACTGCTGTCCTCGCCAGAACATTCTCCAGATCTCTCTCTCATCAATTGAAAACGTCTGGTCAATGGTGGCCGAGCAACTGGCTCGTCACAATACGCCAGTCACTACTCTTGATGAACTGTGGTATCGTGTTGAAGCTGCATGGCCAGCTGTACCGATACACGCCATCCAAGCTCTGTTTGACTCAATGCTCAGGCGTATCAAGGCCGTTATTACGGCCAAAGGTGGTTGTTCTGGGTACTGATTTCTCAGGATCCATGCACCCAAATTGCGTGAAAATGTAATCACATGTCAGTATAATATATTTGTCCAATGAATACCCGTTTTTCATCTGCATTTCTTCTTGGTGTACCAATTTTAATGAGCAGTAGTGTAGTACAGTCCTTAGAATCCTTGCAAAAGGAGATAGCAAACATGAAACAATCATATGAGTCAATACCTAAGGCTGTACAGGAGTTGACTGGGCAAGTAAATAATCTACAGGTAGCGAACATTACCACTGAAGACGAAATGTGCATTTTAGCTAACCGAATCGAAAAATGAGAACTATATTCTACACAGGCTGTCGAACACAAACTGAACTAACAAGCTACTAAAATTGAGGCTGAGTTTAATTATTGGTTAGAATCGAAAGACAGTGAAATTAAGAAGAAGATTAATTCAAAGGTGAAATCAGCATTTGACGATAAGGACTCTGAATCTTTTAGCGCTGTAATAAACAGCCAGGTACTAAGTGATGTTCAGACTATCAAACAAATACCAAGGGATGATATTCCACATTGGGAGATGAACATAGTTAAGCGGATATCAGACTTGGAAAAAGGTTTAGGTGGTAGCAGCAAACGTCTAGAAAATGTAAGTGTGTCACCAGGAACCAATGTTTTTGGTAACGGGCAGACATATGCGCAACGAAATGATGAGGAATCTTCGTGTGATACTGCGAAAAGCTACAGCTACAGGTCAGAGCAGCCAGCCTATGCTCCAGGGGCAAATGCGTACAACTCAAAAATATTAGTCGAGGAAAGTTTAATTGAAAGTAGACAATTCCAGACTTTCACTATCGAACGAAAGTCCGTACATCCGGTAGCGTTCATCAAAAGGAATATCTTGCCAAGTGCATTGAATGAAGCGCACAAAATACAGTATGTCGCGTCCTATATTCAGGATGACGCAGCATTATGGGCTACTGACGTAGTGGAAAGCTGCATGACATATGATCAATCTGAGAAGACATTTTTAGCAAAATTTCGGTCGCCTTGCATACAAGAGAGGCTTAGTAACGGTGTATAATCCTGAACCTTATTCAGCTCGTCTTGGAAACCTAAGACGATATTTTGAAAAAAAAAAATATGTACAAGACGCGCTATTGGGACGAGCCTATATCGTCGACAGACATTATTAGGCTACTTAAATCTCATCCACCTACCCGCATTAAGGAAAAGCTGATACACGTTCCCGAAAATGAAATGGAACATTTCCTGTCAGTACTAGATTCGATCGATCTAATCCAGGAAGACGTGAAGCCAGCGTGTGAACATGCGAGAAACAAGGCTCAGGACGCAAAAACGATAGAAACAGTAAAGCACCGAACCAGAACCATGGAAATGGTGGGGGCGGTGGCAAACGGCATGAATATCCGCGTGTAGTAGCAACAACAGAATCAAAATTTTTATGGTCAGGCGTCAAATAATAAAAAAAAATGTAGCTGGGGCCAACCGATAGAAAAATGCACGAGGCCAATGACACGTTAATTATAATGAAAATAACCGTAACTGGAATCATAATACCCGACCGAACCAAGACCGGAGAAATAATGAGAGGTATGATAACAGCAGACCACCGCAGCAAAACGCGTCTATCGCGCAGCCGTGGCGGTCTACAAATCAAAATGTGAATATTATGGATGTCACGGACAACAACCGTCCAAGCACATCACACGGAAATAGTTCAACAAACTATAATCGGCCACGATATGCTCTCCGTCGATGGCCGTGGCGTGGAGTGAGAGCTCCACAAATGATAGTATACCTGGAATCAACATGCTGCGTTACAATGACGGACTTAGTATGGAGCTTGATCTCTTGACAGAACCGCACGAAAGTCCAAATAATAATAATGAAGGCATACAAGCGATCATAGAAGCAAAACTCTATGATATTACTCTAAATACAATCACTGCCACAGGTGCCTCGGTCAGTGTGATGAGTGTAGAACTGTTTGAAGTACTTCGGAAGGGACGAAGTATACCGACCTTCCCAGTGAACAACAGCAAGGTGTCTGGAGCCATAAGTGCACAGAGCTAGTTGATTAAGCACCAGGTGCAGGTAGAAATTTGTAAAGACGGCGAAGCCATAGAGAGCTCGTTCATCGTTGCTAAGGGTGTAAGGGTGGCCTTCATGCTGGGAGTAGATTTTCTCCGGGAGAGTGTTCGACCTCTCCGCAGGAAAGCTGAGCGTAATAATAAAGGCAGAAGGGTTGAACTGTCAATGATGAGATCGAAAGAGGTGTTTGTGCCCTGTTGTAACTGGATAAATATCATGTGTAGAAACCTGTGTGTATTGCACTTACAAGGGAACCTCCCCATCGCACCCCCCTCAGATTTAGTTATAAGTTGGCACAGTGGATAGGCCGTGAAAAACTGAACACAGGTCAATCGAGAAAACAGGAAGAAGTTGTGTGGAACTATGAAAAAAATAAGCAAAATATACAAACTGAGTACTCCAATGTGCAACATAGGCAACATCAAGGAGAGTTTGAGCTCAGGAGCGCCGTGGTCCCGTGGTTAGCGTTAGCAGCTGCGAAATGTGAGAGCCTTAGTTCAAGTCTTCCGTCGAGTGAAAAGTTTAATTTTTTATTTTCAGACAATTATTATCTGTCCATTCGTCTGTCCGATGCGACTGTGAAACTGTTGCATTCATTTGTTGCAGTTTATGTGACAAACTCTTATGTTTTCATCACCTTTTTGGGAGTGATTATCACATCCAGAAGGAAACCTAAATCGGGTCGAAGAATCTTTTTACCCATTCGCCAAGTGTACAAGTTAGGTGGATCGACAACATATTCCTGTCATGTGACGCACATGCCGTTACCAGTGTCGTATATAACATATCAGACGTGTTTTCCTGTGGAGGAATCGGTTGACCTTGTGACCAAATGTTTTCGGTTCCCATTGGTGAGACACGCCCTTTCGTCTACTAATCGCACGGTTTTGCGGTGCGGTCGCAAAACACAGACACTAAACTTATTACAGTGAACAGAAACGTCAATCAACGAAAGGATAGATCATAACTTTGCGAAAATAAAGAAAGTGAACTTTTCACTCGACGGAAGACTTGAACTAAGGCTCTCACATTCCGCAGCTGCTCACGCTAACCACAGGACAACGGTGCTCCTGAGCTCAGACTCTCCTTGATGTTGCCTATGTTGTACATTGGAGTACTCAGTTTGTATATTTTGCTTATTTTTTTCATAGTTCCACACATCGTCTTCCTGTTTTCTCGATTGATCTGTGTTCAGTTTTTCAAGGCCTATCCACTGTGCCAACTTATAACTAAATCTGAGGGGAGTGCGATTGGGAGGTTCCCTTGTTAGATAATAGTTAACCAACAACAGATCTTTACTATCCCATCACGGATAGTAATGATTTTAAAGTAAATACAGATGCATTCCAGAGTAAAGTTCGGGAATCTGAAAGTTTAGGTCCTGTGCAAAAACAACAGCTAACGCAACTGCTGTCAAAATATACACTGCTATTTTGTGAACGACCAGAAGTAATTAGGGGTAACAACTATCATATAGAGGTGACGACCCACAAAACTTACTGCCAAGCGTCTTACTCCATCCCACGGCCGAGAAGGAAGGCAGTGGCGAAAGAGATCCGAAAGACGTTAGAGTAGGATATCATCGAACCCTCTCTCTCTCACAGTATAGCAACCGTCTAGTAGCAATTGCGAAAGCCAATGGGAAAATAAAAAATCAAAGGACTATACCCACGCAGCCGGCCGGGGTGGCCGAGCTGTTCTAGGCGCTACCGTCTGAAATCACGCGACCGCTACGGTCGCAGGTTCGAATCCTGCCTCGGGCATGGATGTGTGTGATGTCCTTAGGTTAGTTAGGTTTAACTAGTTCTAAGTTCTATGGGACCGATGACCTCAGAAGTTAAGTCCCATAGTGCTCAGGCCCATTTGAGCCATTTTGAACTATACCCACGCAAAGACGTGAAACTATTTGAACAATAAGTTGTAAATATTTGTGTCTTAGAATGTAAGTGTTTTTAGTTTTATGTATTAATTTGTGTATATTCAGTTTTGAAGGTCAATACAGTTAAGGAATATTTATGATGTGAGCAAACACTCAATACAAATTATAATAATGTGCTGGATGAAGACATGCTTACAGACAGATTAGTGTCGGTAAAAATACAGGGTTATTACAAATGATTGAAGCGATTTCACAGCTCTACAATAACTTTATTATTTGAGATATTTTCACAATGCTTTGCACAAACATACAAAAACTCAAAAAGTTTTTTTAGGCATTCACAAATGTTCGATATGTGCCCCTTTAGTGATTCGGCAGACATCAAGCCGATAATCAAGTTCCTCCCACACTCGACGCAGCATGTCCCCATCAATGAGTTCGAAAGCATCGTTGATGCGAGCTCGCAGTTCTGGCACGTTTCTTGGTAGAGGATGTTTAAACACTGAATCTTTCACATAACCCCACAGAAAGAAATCGCATGGGGTTAAGTCGGGAGAGCCTGGAGGCCATGACATGAATTGCTGATCATGATCTCCACCACGACCGATCCATCGGTTTTCCAATCTCCTGTTTAAGAAATGCCAAACATCATGATGGAAGTGCGGTGGAGCACCATCCTGTGGTACGTTTAGCTCCCTGCTTGCTTTATTCGTCGACTTCCGCGGGCTACGCGTGAAACTTGCCCGCATGCGTTCAACCGTTTCTTCGCTCACTGCAGGCCGACCCGTTGATTTCCCCTTACAGAGGCATCCAGAAGCTTTAAACTGCGCATACCATCGCCGAATGGAGTTAGCAGTTGGTGGATCTTTGTTGAACTTGGTCCTGAAGTGTCGTTGCACTGATATGACTGACTGATGTGAGTGCATTTCAAGCACGACATACGCTTTCTCGGCTCCTGTCGCCATTTTGTCTCACTACGCTCTCGAGCGCTCTGGCGGCAGAAACCTGAAGTGCGGCCTCAGCCGAACAAAAGTTTATGAAACTTCCTGGCAGATTGAAACTGTGTGCCCGACCGAGACTCGAACTCGGGACCTTTGCCTTTCGCGGACAAGTGCTCTACCAACTGAGCTACCGAAGCACGACTCACGTCCGGTAATCACAGCTTCACTTCTGCCAGTACCTCGTCTCCTACCTTCCAAACTTTACAGAAGCTCTCCTGCGAAACTGCAGAACTAGCACTCCTGAAAGAAAGGATATTGCTGAGACATGGCTTAGCCACAGCCTGGGGGATGTTTCCAGAATGAGATTTTCACTCTGCAGCGGAGTGTGCGCTGATATGAAACTTCCTAGCAGATTAAAACTGTGTACCCGACCGAGACTCGAACTCGGGACCTTTGCCTTTCGCGGGCAAGCGCTCTACCAACTGAGCTACCGAAGCACGACTCACGTCCGGTACTCACAGCTTCACTTCTGCCAGTACCTCGTCTCCTACCTTCCAAACTTTACAGAAGCTCTCCTGCGAAACTGCAGAACTAGCACTCCTGAAAGAAAGGATATTGCGGAGACATGGCTTAGCCACAGCCTGGGGGATGTTTCCAGAATGAGATTTTCACTCTGCAGCGGAGTGTGCGCTGATATGAAACTTCCTGGCAGATTAAAACTGTGTGCCCGACCGAGACTCGAACTCGGGACCTTTGCCTTTCGCGGGCAAGTGCTCTACCAACTGAGCTACCGAAGCACGACTCACGTCCGGTACTCACAGCTTCACTTCTGCCAGTACCTCGTCTCCTACCTTCCAAACTTTACAGAAGCTCTCCTGCGAAACTGCAGAACTAGCACTCCTGAAAGAAAGGATATTGCGGAGACATGGCTTAGCCACAGCCTGGGGAAGGTAGGAGACGAGGTACTGGCAGAAGTGAAGCTGTGAGTACCGGACGTGAGTCGTGCTTCGGTAGCTCAGTTGGTAGAGCACTTGCCCGCGAAAGGCAAAGGTCCCGAGTTCGAGTCTCGGTCGGGCACACAGTTTTAATCTGCCAGGAAGTTTCATATCAGCGCACACTCCGCTGCAGAGTGAAAATCTCATTCTGGAAACATCCCCCAGGCTGTGGCTAAGCCATGTCTCCGCAATATCCTTTCTTTCAGGAGTGCTAGTTCTGCAGTTTCGCAGGAGAGCTTCTGTAAAGTTTGGAAGGTAGGAGACGAGGTACTGGCAGAAGTGAAGCTGTGAGTACCGGACGTGAGTCGTGCTTCGGTAGCCCGCGAAAGGCAAAGGTCTCGAGTTCGAGTCTCGGTCGGGCACACAGTTTTAATCTGCCAGGAAGTTTCATATCAGCGCACACTCCGCTGCAGAGTGAAAATCTCATTCTGGAAACATCCCCCAGGCTGTGGCTAAGCCATGTCTCCGCAATATCCTTTCTTTCAGGAGTGCTAGTTCTGCAGTTTCGCGGGAGAGCTTCTGTAAAGTTTGGATGGTAGGAGACGAGGTACTGGCAGAAGTGAAGCTGTGAGTACCGGACGTGAGTCGTGCTTCGGTAGCTCAGTTGGTAGAGCACTTGCCCACGAAAGGCAAAGGTCCCGAGTTCGAGTCTCGGTCGGGCACACAGTTTTAATCCGCCAGGAAGTTTCATATCAGCGCACACTCCGCTGCAGAGTGAAAATCTCATTCTGGAAACATCCCCCAGGCTGTGGCTAAGCCATGTCTCCGCAATATGCTTTCTTTCAGGAGTGCTAGTTCTGCAGTTTCGCAGGAGAGCTTCTGTAAAGTTTGGAAGGTAGGAGACGAGGTATTGGCAGAAGTGAAGCTGTGAGTACCGGACGTGAGTCGTGCTTCGGTAGCTCAGTTGGTAGAGCACTTGCCCGCGAAAGGCAAAGGTCCCGAGTTCGAGTCTCGGTCGGGCACACAGTTTTAATCTGCCAGGAAGTTTCATATCAGCGCACACTCCGCTGCAGAGTGAAAATCTCATTCTGGAAACATCCCCCAGGCTGTGGCTAAGCCATGTCTCCGCAATATCCTTTCTTTCAGGAGTGCTAGTTCTGCAGTTTCGCAGGAGAGCTTCTGTAAAGTTTGGAAGGTAGGAGACGAGGTACTGGCAGAAGTGAAGCTGTGAGTACCGGACGTGAGTCGTGCTTCGGTAGCCCGCGAAAGGCAAAGGTCTCGAGTTCGAGTCTCGGTCGGGCACACAGTTTTAATCTGCCAGGAAGTTTCATATCAGCGCACACTCCGCTGCAGAGTGAAAATCTCATTCTGGAAACATCCCCCAGGCTGTGGCTAAGCCATGTCACCGCAATATCCTTTCTTTCAGGAGTGCTAGTTCTGCAGTTTCGCGGGAGAGCTTCTGTAAAGTTTGGATGGTAGGAGACGAGGTACTGGCAGAAGTGAAGCTGTGAGTACCGGACGTGAGTCGTGCTTCGGTAGCTCAGTTGGTAGAGCACTTGCCCACGAAAGGCAAAGGTCCCGAGTTCGAGTCTCGGTCGGGCACACAGTTTTAATCCGCCAGGAAGTTTCATATCAGCGCACACTCCGCTGCAGAGTGAAAATCTCATTCTGGAAACATCCCCCAGGCTGTGGCTAAGCCATGTCTCCGCAATATGCTTTCTTTCAGGAGTGCTAGTTCTGCAGTTTCGCAGGAGAGCTTCTGTAAAGTTTGGAAGGTAGGAGACGAGGTATTGGCAGAAGTGAAGCTGTGAGTACCGGACGTGAGTCGTGCTTCGGTAGCTCAGTTGGTAGAGCACTTGCCCGCGAAAGGCAAAGGTCCCGAGTTCGAGTCTCGGTCGGGCACACAGTTTTAATCTGCCAGGAAGTTTCATATCAGCGCACACTCCGCTGCAGAGTGAAAATCTCATTCTGGAAGCATCCCCCAGGCTGTGGCTAAGCCATGTCTCCGCAATATCCTTTCTTTCAGGAGTGCTAGTTCTGCAGTTTCGCAGGAGAGCTTCTGTAAAGTTTGGAAGGTAGGAGACGAGGTACTGGCAGAAGTGAAGCTGTGAGTACCGGACGTGAGTCGTGCTTCGGTAGCCCGCGAAAGGCAAAGGTCTCGAGTTCGAGTCTCGGTCGGGCACACAGTTTTAATCTGCCAGGAAGTTTCATATCAGCGCACACTCCGCTGCAGAGTGAAAATCTCATTCTGGAAACATCCCCCAGGCTGTGGCTAAGCCATGTCACCGCAATATCCTTTCTTTCAGGAGTGCTAGTTCTGCAGTTTCGCGGGAGAGCTTCTGTAAAGTTTGGATGGTAGGAGACGAGGTACTGGCAGAAGTGAAGCTGTGAGTACCGGACGTGAGTCGTGCTTCGGTAGCTCAGTTGGTAGAGCACTTGCCCACGAAAGGCAAAGGTCCCGAGTTCGAGTCTCGGTCGGGCACACAGTTTTAATCCGCCAGGAAGTTTCATATCAGCGCACACTCCGCTGCAGAGTGAAAATCTCATTCTGGAAACATCCCCCAGGCTGTGGCTAAGCCATGTCTCCGCAATATGCTTTCTTTCAGGAGTGCTAGTTCTGCAGTTTCGCAGGAGAGCTTCTGTAAAGTTTGGAAGGTAGGAGACGAGGTATTGGCAGAAGTGAAGCTGTGAGTACCGGACGTGAGTCGTGCTTCGGTAGCTCAGTTGGTAGAGCACTTGCCCGCGAAAGGCAAAGGTCCCGAGTTCGAGTCTCGGTCGGGCACACAGTTTTAATCTGCCAGGAAGTTTCATATCAGCGCACACTCCGCTGCAGAGTGAAAATCTCATTCTGAAAAGTTTATGAGTTTTTCTACGTATCTGTAGTGTGTCGTGACCATATGTCAATGAATGGAGCTACAGTGAATTTATGAAATCGCTTCAATTATTTGTAATAGCCCTGTATTTCATGCTCCTCAAGCAGTGAACAATTTCTTGTTTAGAAAGCATTGAACAATTTCTTGAGTCATTTTTCATTACAGTGTATATAGATAATTGATGATTAATTTTCATACAGTACTATAGTAAATTTAATTGTATTAGGTTAAAGTAAAGACCTGAGAGGGTCGCTATTTAAATGAATGTAACTTTAAGACATAGGATGATTATGTATACCAGTGTTAGCACCAATAGTGATTTGAGAGCGACACTCGAGTAAATTCAGTCTGAACCGAACCCTTTTTATATGACGTTCACTTTTTATGTACCAATGTTTCAATTGAAGCCTGTGTATTTTGTACATGTCTTTGAGCATTAATTGCGCGTTGTGCGTATTAATTCATTCTACGCGAAACCTACACTGTAGTCCCGCAGGACAGATTATTCATGCAAATTCTGTCACCAAATAAAGTATTTATTGAACAATATGTCCAAGTCCAGCTGATATGGACGTGACGAGATCTGTTTATTGGAGGAGCGATAGCTTGGCAGGCTACACCGAAAAAACTAATTCACAAAGTCACAAAACCTTCAAATAATTGTTAAAAAGTCATTTACGCATTGTAACAATGTTAAGAAAACTGCAATGAACATTGTAAATGTGACAGACTCATCATAAGTGAAAGTAATTGTGTAAGTAATGGTTAAAATGCATCCCGGATAGACTGTGTGTGCATACGCAATCTTGCAGACAGACGAAATATTGTGTGTAGAAAGGACAGAGAGTGGCTGTTGGAACTGCACCAATATATACGTCGAAGTAATTTCAATGTTGAGTTACAAACTGCCATAGCGCAGTGCTCAAATAATAATAAACTTACCGTGTGTAAGGGATCAGTTAGTACTTCGTTCGGGGACGATAACAATAAGAATCGCTAGGCGGAAACAATTATTGTAGATTAGATTAGATTAATACTAGTTCCATGGATCATGAATACGATATTTCGTAATGATGTGGAACGAGTCAAATTTTCCAATATATGACATAATTAGGTTAATTTAACAACATACTTAAGTTAATATAACAACTTTATTTTTTTGTGTATTTTTTTATTTTTATTTATTTTTTTAATTTTTTTTTATATTTTTTTAATAATTTTTTTCTTAATTTATATCTAAAAATTCCTCTATGGAGTAGAAGGAGTTGTCATTCAGAAATTCTTTTAATTTCTTCCTAAATACTTGTTGGTTATCTGTCAGACTTTTGATACTATTTGGTAAGTGACCAAAGACTTTAGTGCCAGTATAATTCACCCCTTTCTGTGCCAAAGTTAGATTTAATCTTGAATAGTGAAGATCGTCCTTTCTCCTAGTATTGTAGTTATGCACACTGCTATTACTTTTGAATTGGGTTTGGTTGTTGATAACAAATTTCATAAGAGAGTATATATACTGAGAAGCTACTGTGAATATCCCTAGATCCTTAAATAAATGTCTGCAGGATGATCTTGGGTGGACTCCAGCTATTATTCTGATTACACGCTTTTGTGCAATAAATACTTTATTCCTCAGTGATGAATTACCCCAAAATATGATGCCATATGAAAGCAATGAGTGAAAATAGGCGTAGTAAGCTAATTTACTAAGATGTTTATCACCAAAATTTGCAATGACCCTTATTGCATAAGTAGCTGAACTCAAACGTTTCAGCAGATCATCAATGTGTTTCTTCCAATTTAATCTCTCATCAATGGACATACCTAAAAATTTGGAATATTCTACCTTAGCTATATGCTTCTGATTAAGGTCTATATTTATTAATGGCGTCATACCATTCACTGTATGGAACTGTATGTACTGTGTCTTATCAAAATTCAGTGAGAGTCCGTTTACAAGGAACCACTTAGTAATTTTCTGAAAGACAGTATTGACAATTTCATCAGATAATTCTTGTTTCTCAGGTGTGATTACTATACTTGTATCATCAGCAAAGTGAACTAACTTTGCCTCTTCATGAATATAGAATGGCAAGTCATTAATATATAATAAGAACAACAAAGGACCCAAGACTGACCCTTGTGGAACCCCATTCTTGATAGTTCCCCAGTTTGAGGAATGTGCTGATCTTTGCATGTTACGAGAACTACTTATTTCAACTTTCTGCACTCTTCCAGTTAGGTACGAATTAAACCATTTGTGCACTGTCCCACTCATGCCACAATACTTGAGCTTGTCTAGCAGAATTTCATGACTTACACAATCAAAATCCTTTGAGAGATCACAAAAAATCCCAATGGGTGGTTTTCGGTTATTCAGATCATTCAAAATTTGACTGGTGAAAGCATATATGGCATTTTCTGTTGAAAAACCTTTCTGGAAACCAAACTGACATTTTGTTAGTACTTCATTTTTACAGATATGTGAAGCTACTCTTGAATACATTACTTTCTCAAAAATTTTGGATAAAGCTGTTAGAAGGGAGATTGGGCGGTAATTGTTGACATCAGATCTATCCCCCTTTTTATGCAAAGGTATAACAATAGCATATTTCAGTCTATCAGGGAAAATGCCCTGTTCCAGAGAGCTATTACACAGGTGGCTGAGAATCTTACTTATCTGTTGAGAACAAGCTTTTAGTATTTTGCTGGAAATGCCATCAATTCCATGTGAGTTTTTGCTTTTAAGCAAGTTTATTATTTTCTTAATTTCAGAGGGAGAAGTGGGTGAGATTTCAATTGTATCAAATTGCATAGGTATGGCCTCTTCCAAAGTTTATTATTTTCTTAATTTCAGAGGGAGAAGTGGGTGAGATTTCAATTGTATCAAATTGCATAGGTATGGCCTCTTCCATTAACAGCCTAGCATCTTCTAGTGAACACCTGGATCCTACTATATCCACAACATTTAGAAAATGATTATTAAAAATATTTTCAACTTCTTGTTCGTAAAGCTTTCATTCAATTTGATGGTAATACTGTCTTCCTCTGCTCTTGGTTGACCTGTTTCTCTTTTAATAATATTCCAAATTGTTTTAATTTTATTATCAGAGTTGCTGATTTCAGACATGATACACATACTCCTGGATTTTTTAATAACTTTTCTTAATATAACACAGTAGTTTTTATAATTTTTGATAGTTTCTGGGTCACTACTCTTTCTTGCTGTCAGATACATTTCCCTTTTCCGGTTACAAGATATTTTTATACCCTTAGTAAGCCATGGTTTGTTACAAGGTTTCTTACGAGTATATTTAACTATTTTCTTGGGGAAGCAGTTTTCAAATGCATTTACAAAAATTCCATGAAATAAATTATATTTTAAATTGGCATCAGGTTCACGGTACACCTCATCCCAGTCTAGCTGCTGTAGGCTTTCCCTGAAATTTGCAATTGTTAAATCGTTGACTGAACGTACTACTTTGGAGGACTGTTTAGTATTGCTGAATGGAGCTATGTCATATATTGTAACTAGCTGTGCACCATGATCAGAAAGACCATTCTCAACAGGCTGAGCATTTATCTGGTTAAACTTATCTTGGTCTACAAAGAAGTTATCTATCAGTGAGCTGCTATCCTTACCACCCGAGTAGGAAAATCAATAATGGGTGTCAAATTGAAAGAACCGAGTAATACTTCAAGGTCATTTTTCCTATTACCCTCTTTCAGAGAATCTACATTGAAGTCCCCACAAATAATAATTTGCTTCCCCCTGTCTGACAGATAGCACAACAAGGAGTCCAAATTTTTCAGAAATAGATGAAAATTTCCTGATGGGGACCTATATACAGTTACAATCATAAATGTGCCTTTATTTAATTTAAGCTCACAGGCACATGCTTCTATATGTTTCTCTACACAAAACTTTTTTGTTTCTATACTTTTTGCACAATGATAACTTTTGACATATATGGCAACTCCTCCTTTCTCCATATTTTCTCCCATTACATGTGCAGAGAGCTTATAACCACTTACATTTACCTTATCCATATCAGTAACAATGTGATGCTCAGACAGGCTTAGTATATCTATTTCATTCTCAGCTTCTAAATCTTCTAAACAAACCAGAAGCTCATCTACTTTATTCTTTAAACTCCCAATATTTTGATGAAATATACTTACATTATTTTTAATTATACTTTTATGAGAACCTTTCCTTATTCTAACATTTGCAGTACTCTCCTGTCTGAGTTTCTCATTGTGCTTAGGCCTAGTTCCTATACCAGTGGTCACATGGTGTTCAGAGAGGCAGATTATGTCAACTGGGTTGGGTGACTTTAATTCATCAATGCAATTACCTAGGACTGAGATACAACTTGGTGGAGATAAAATTTCTGGTGATTGGTGAAAATTTATAATTGGTAGCTGTGATTGGTGATCTAATGTGCTAGAATTGTGCTGTTTAATTTCTTTCCTAAACTGAAGATTTGTTTCAATCCTGACCTCTCGTAGAACTTGACATCTTTCTGTCTTACCTATCCTAAAAAAGATGCTGCTCCAACACCTGTAACCACTGTTATTTTACCATTCATGGCAGTGCCTCCCCCCTTAAATTTCCTGCTATTACCCCAGCCAGTTTCCCCTTCCCTTTCCTGTTGAGATGTAGGCCGTGCCTGGTATAGTCCCACCTACTGAGATAATCAACAGGAACCACACCAATATGAGCCCCCGCACCTGACCCAAGCAGCCGTTCCAACTCCAAATTAACTCTCCCAACAGAAGAGTCCAAATGAGGCCGGTCATGGCGTCTCAGGACAGATACAAACTCAACATTGGTGTGTCTTGATGCCGACGCAATCTTTACCAGGTCACACTCTATACTGTACCCAGGATCTCTGTCGATGCTGTTCCCTGGCCCTCCCACAATAACCACGGTGTCTTCCCTGGTAAATCCTTTACAGAGTGAACCTAAATCCTCTGTCACCTGATCCAGACTAGCACTTGGTTTGAAAAAATTTGTGACCTGGTATTCTGGTCTTAATTCCTCCTGCAGAAGTTGGCCTACACCTCTGGCATGAGAACTGCCTAACAACAAAACTTTCTTCCTTTTCGATGACTTTCCTACATTCTTTTTCAATTTCCTATTGAAAGTTTGTTGTGTCCTGTCTACACCTACCTCTGCTTGAGGCTCATCAGTTTCTAACTGAAGCAACAGGTCAAACTTATTTTTGACATTCACCACAAAACTGTCAGACTTAGTTCTAGGCCTGTTCTAGGCCTGTTCCTTCTCACCTCTCTTTGCCCTTCTCCCTCCTTAACCTGTCCAGATCTTCCCTAGCCTGATCTAGCTCAGCCTGAAGGGCAGCAATTTTCCCCTCCTGTTCCACTATCTTCCTATCTCTGCTGTAAATCCTACATAACCACTGATGAGCCTGATCCACTTTCCCAACACCCACACCACTGCAGTCCCCCCAGTGAAAAAAACTACTGCATCCATCACACCAAACCCCGGAACTAACAATTCTACGGCAAGTCAGGCACTTCTCACTCATGGCAAAAATAATACTTTAGCTAGAATAAATCAATTAAATTACCGATAATCAAAAAAGACGTTACAAGAATTAAGCCTATTCACAAATGTATATAAGCAAGTTTCTGATTTAAAATTCCGCTGTTTTTCTGAGATCTGTATTAAAACAACGAAGGTATACGCTATTTATTATATATTTCACTCGATGGAATGAAAAAAAAGGACAATTAAACGAGATACTTTAACTTTGATTCTCGAAAAACGTTACGAGAATTAGGCCTATAAACAAATGTATATAGGCAAGTTTCTGATTTAAAATTACGCTGTTTTTCTGAAATCTGTGTGTGAACCGAAATTATTTCGCGTGTTGAGAGACGCTCTGGCAGCTCATCGACTGTGAGAATGAAGTAAAAGTGTGTAGTGCAACTTGCGCGTAATACAGTGCAGTTCAGTTGCCAGGCCATGAAAACCGTTATCACGCCAACATATTCTGTGCAAACCAGCAAAACGGAGGCTTACTGGACAATAAACGCTGATTAATCAAATTGCATTCTATTCCCACAGCTTATAATGTGTATCCTTAAAGATAGTACACTGTGGTGGAATGTTTGTTACATGTATTTGGACGGAGTTCTGTCCGGAGAAGCAGCAGTCGGGTGCAGTGCCTCCTCCAGTCAGCTGATGACGCGCGAGACATCCGCAACACGTCACAACAGCTGAACGGTCCGGCTCAGCTCGCGTAGAGAGCCTGTATAGGGAGCGAGTGGCCAACCGGACGATACGGCGGCCATTTTTCTGCCAAACTGTGGGCGGGACTTTTGAATGGCCAGTAGTGGAGTAGTGGAGTACAAGACAATATGGCGAAATCATTCGTTAAATGCCTTTCTTTACATCTATAATATACTCATAGTAGCCTACTACGTACAGCAGAGGAAAATTTGATATAGTGGCTGTAAAAATTATTCTTCACTTGCATTTATCTCCTTTAAAGTTCGTTTAGTAGACATATTGCAATGAAAGTAACGTAAATAAAAAAAATATAGTGTATAGCATTTGTTTTGTATCGGAAGTGCATAACGCTAAAGATTTAACGTGCCTGTATTACGTCAGATGAATGAAAGTCGTAAGCAGTTGGTTACTTGTGACATGCAAAAATTGTGAGACGTGTTATTACTTCTTGTCACGTCTCCAATCTTTTTGCATGTCACAATGAAGGCTACTGTAGTAACGACCACATATAACAAGAAAACTGCCGTAACCCTTCTACTCCACAGTAAGTAGGCCTATTAAAAACTGTCTTCAAGAGCACCTACAATTATTTACTACGAATAATGTTTCAGCAACGATGACAACTGCGGAAAACGTGCTTGCAACTTGGCTGCGTCAATAGTCAGGCAAATAATACTGAAACCAAAATAATGGCTAGTGTTAGGGTGATTCGGAACGAAATAAAAAAAAAAATGGTTCAAATGGCTCTGAGCACTATGGGATTCAACTGCTGTGGTCATCAGTCCCCTAGAACTTAGAACTACTTAAACCTAACTAACCTAAGGACATCACATACACCCATGCCCGAGGCAGGATTCGAACCTGCGACCGTAGCAACAGCGCGGCTCCGGACTGGAGCGCCTAGAACCGCACGGCCACCGCGGCCGGCTGGAACGAAATAAAGTTTGACGCTATAAAGTCGAATGAGCATGGCACAACAATTACAGGAACTTTTCGTTTCCAGCAAGCACTGTCGTACTAAAAACGATATACAACTAAATCGAACATGCATGCACAACGCATAACAAGTCTCTCAATAATTCAAATACCTTTTAATCGTTTCCAAAAATCCTCTGAATTTTAATTCAACTCAAAAGCACGGCGAACATAGGAAGCGCGAGAGACGTTTGGCAGAAAAAATGGCGCCAAAGCTAATCAATCAAGGACGGGCAACTTCACACCTATGGCCACTTTCTCTGTATACAGGCTCTCTAAGCTCGCGACAGCGCAGGCGCCGCCAGCCGACGCACCGTCGCTGCTACAGCGAGTACGAGGCCTCGTTCCCGACGGTCGCTGAGACATCGTGTTCCAGCCGACGCTCCGAGACACAACGTTTACCTCACCGCACCGCACGCACCGTCTAACGTCATCCTCAAAATTTCAGCGAACTTAAAACTTCAGTGTCGATGAACTAAACATCAGAATGATTCCTGTAACACGAACTTACGTCAAGTGACAAACACTTTAATTCATTCAAATCATGAACTCAGACAATGAACCTGTTAGACATTATATGTTATATGTTTTATTCATATCAGCAACACAAACTTGTACGAGTACATTGCCACGTTAGAGTGTCTGTAATGAAGAATTGCGAGGCAAGGTCATAACACTGCTGTTGAATTATTTAATGATTAATATTATGCTTTTCCCAGAACATATACTTGAACATTACCACTGATGTGAAATTTCATAAATATACATTTTCGAAAGGGACCGAATTTTAACGTTTTTGACGAATAACTCTCGTGTTTTGTGCTTCGATTGTGAACACTTGACAAGTGTCGAACTTCATTCGTGAACCAAGCGTGATGACAGTGGCTCCGCGCAGTTTTCCGCGGTTTCCTGAACGCACACAGCCCGAATGGGGGAGCCAAAACTGCAGTGATCCTGGGACTAGGCATTCGGTCAGCTCTCAAAGTGGAGGAGAGACATACACTCCTCGGGAAAGCATTGGAACGTGTAAATAGACTACCGTGTGAAAAAGTGAACAAAGTAAACATTATGTACAAAACATAAAGTAATATACAGTGACTGAGTTGACTTCAATGGCATCATATTGACAAACATTTGCCAGTGTCAGTCATATGCTCCCAGAGGCCAATGTGACGTCTCCTGGCAAGACTTTTGTAAAATCGGGGTAATATATGTGGCAAACAACATTTATCTGTGTTATTACATTTCATTTTTCTATGAACAGTTATTGATTATCTGGATACTATAAAAAAGGAAATAATTATTTTTCATTTTTATGTTTGTGTAGTACTATGTATGACCATTTTTCAAAGAACGTCTGTGGTCGGCGAGTGTGGGAACCGAAGCAGACAATGGCAATTAAAAATATAACAAAGATATATATTTGCATATTAACTTGCTTATAAATAGTGGAGGTTTAGACATTACTCTCTCTGTCTCCTGGTAGTCGTGAATATTGTAAGAGCCTGTGACGACCTCTCGAAAGCTTAGTTAGCTTTCTTTTGTTTTTTTGTTTTTTTGTTTTTTTTTATCGAGAAATACGCTATTGGATACTGATGTATAAGAAAGAGGTGTGTACTTTGAATTCCATGTTGATTTTGAATACAGAAATTGTTAAAAATGCTTGTAATAATTTGTAGCTAGCTTGCCCAGTATTTCATTCCACATTTTTAGCCGTTTTCAGCGAATTTAGAATTTTCCGTGACGTAGTGCTGCGTCACGATCACGTTAGCCGCTGCCGCGGCAAATTCAAACTATAATTGAATGAAAGCAGTTTTCCCGCAACTAAGCGGTCAGGTAATGGTGCATTAAAATTATTTCTTTCAGCTTCGCGGAGACCCCAGAGGAGAACTGTAGATTTTATTATGTTATTTTCAGATGGTCATGGGCAACCGCTAGTACAATATCAGTGACGTAAATAATTTACATAAATCAGAGAGTTAAAACTTTACTTGTGTGATATCAAAGACTGCTGTGTTGAAATCTTGTCTGAATAATAGTATGAAAGTCAATTTTCATTTTTAGTTTCATGCTCTCGTGTTAGCCATGGCAGCTAATTGCTTTCAAATATTTTTTAAAAAATCACTGCAGCTTTTATGTTTGGCAAACACTGCATACTGTATCTCCTGTGCGTATAATAAGAGTAATTTTCAGTGCGTGTCAGAGACGAAAGTAGAGAAAGACATGTTTAATTTTCTAATCAGTTACAGTAATGATACAGTGTTCCGTTTCTAACAAGCCAGATCAGAATTATGAGAACATAGTCTTGCAAATGAAAGATCATACACTCAAAGCGGGAAATCTTGTAGTGTTGTGTGTATCCCCACATAGCAGGTCAGAGGGTACAAAATTAAAATTTTCAACTACAGAAACCAGTAGCGAGAACCACATTTTATCGTTTCTGTTCGCAACAATAATCAACATATAGTTTACTCAGTGTGCTATGCAACATAAACTGTATATTAAATCAAAGTGCACGGGAATACGCAACAAAAGGTATATGTAGCTAGACGCACGAGGTATTCCATTACGAAATCTTAAGTGAATTTAATATCCAAAGATCCACAGTGTCAAGAGTGTGCCGAGAATACAAGACTTCAGGTATGACTTCTCACCATGGACAACGCAGTGGTCGATGGCCTTCACTTGACGACCGAGAGCAGTGGCGTTTGCGTTAAGTTGTCACTGCTAACCGACAAACGACTTTGTGTGAAATAACCACAGAAATCCATGTGGGACGACGACGAACCCATCCGTTAGGACAGTCCGCCGAAATCTGGAGTTAATGGGCTACGACATCAGACGACCGACTGAGTGCCTTTGCTAACAGCGCAACATCGCCTGCATCGTTTCTCCTGGGCTCGTTTAATTATGAAGAAACATTATTTAAAACATAATAAAGCAAGTGAGGTCTGTCTGCTTGTATCGATTGCAGCCTGTAGATAGTAACTCGGGTTCGTTTTCCCTCTGGTTGCCGGACGGCGCTCTTGTGCCGCATCTTTTGGTTTTGAAATATTTGCGAGGTGGGTGAATGGTCGAAAGGGCAGTCATCGGGGGACGTGGAGGATGGAGGTCGTTTGTAGCAAACATGTTTGTCACAGGCCGGTGGTCGGGGTCTTGGCCTATCAGCTCGGAGAGAACAGTTGCGACGGGAACTACTTAATCAGTTGATTCCAGGACTCAGGAAGGGTACCTCTTTCCTGTCGCATGGCCATATTGTGTGGTCTAGTATGGCGGCGTTAGCGGGCTCTGCTGTTACTCTCCTGCCCTGCATGATGCTTCCCTGAGTTGCGAATTTGTGTATTGCGGGAAGTTTAACCACAATAAAGTGGTCTGTATCGCTTATAAAAACTGTTTGAGCCTGCCCACTTCTGTGTTCGCTGAATACTCTGTACTGCTTTTTTGAAAAGTAGCTTAGTTGTAATCCCCAGATGTGACGATTGTGATGATACCGTTTTATTGTTTCGTTTTAATAGTGTTTCTCCTTGCCAAATGATGCTTAACATTATTACTGTCACCTCTGTACAAGTGATGGGACGGTCGCAGGTGCCGTCATGAACATTTATGATTAATGTACTCTTTTAATTATGTTTTAGATTCTGATGTGAGCAGGTCTGTTATTATATCTGGTGCACTGCCGGAGAGCTGTTAAATTTTCTCTGTTGGCTCCCTTGGGTGTAAAAAGGCGACATCGTTTACCTGATTTTTGGACTCTGGTTGCTTCTGCGAGCCGTCTTGTACTGGTAAACTATGTGATCTAAAGTATCCGGACAACTTGTTGAAAATGACTTACAAGTTCGTGGCGCCCTCCAGTGGTAATGCTGGAATTCATTATGATGTTGGCCCACCCTTAGCCTTGATTACAACTTGCACTCTCGCAGACGCACGTACAATCAGGTGCTGCAAGGTTTCTTGGGGAATGGCCTCCCATTCCTCCCGGATTGCTGCACTGAGGAATGTTATCGATGTCGTTCGGTGGAGCCTGGCACGAAGTTGGCCTTCTATAGGATTCAGGTCAGGACAGTGTGCAGCGCAGTCCACTACAGGGATGTTATTATAGTGTATCCACTCTGCCACAGGCCGTGTATTATCAACAGCTGCTTGTCTGGTGTTAATAACGTTTCTCTTTCCCAAATGAAGCCTAACATTATTATTGTCACCACCTGAGCAACTGTTGGGAGTGTACTGACGGTCGCAGAAGCTATATTAGTGTTGCTATGAACATTTACGATTAATACGGTCTTCTTAAGTATGTTTATTATGATCTGGCCAGATCTATTAGTGAAGTGCGTGCACTGCTGAAGAGCAGTGAAATTCTGTGTTGGCAGCCTTGGGTGTTGTAAGGCGAGATGCCTTACCTGATACTTGGAGCTTTATTGGGCTTGTGGTCCATCTGCTACTGGCACCTGAACTTGTATTACTAAAAGAACCAGCATTTCAATTTATGATGGAAGTCCAGATAGTTATTTAAAATCTACATGAACTATGTTGGAACTGTCGTCTTGTTAGTACACTTATTCGTGGTTCTCACCAGTGTTTAAATTGCGCTTCTTGAAATTCTTATTTTAATCTGTTAATTGACGCTTCCTGGTTGTTGTATCTTATTCTGGATTGCCTGTTCTGGCAACTATTTACTGAAAGTGTGTTATCATACTAATTGTCCTGTTGGTTTTTCTAGGCACCTTTTCGTCGCGTGAAGCTTATTTTACGATCGCCCTGCTATTGTCTCATGGGTCAGTTGCTGTTTCTGCGGTCTGTGTGCAATTATTCTGGCCGGTCCAGGACGAGCCCATCCGCGGACCGATGTTACTGAACCGTATTTGGGATTTACTGGTACTGTTATCTTGTGTGAAGCAGCACTGTGGCATGGTGAATCCCGTGCAAGTTTTTTTTTCTTCTCTGGTTCACGAGTACCTAAATCCTTTCAGAGTTTCTGTATTTTTGTCTTTTGGCTTTGATCCCATTTCCTACCGTGCCATTCCCATATCAAGTTTTCGTTGAGAAGCCAGGCCACTTACTGGCCCTTTAATTTCTTAAATTTGTCAGCTTTCTCAAATGACAATGGTAAATTTTGATTTGTAATTTAAAAGTATTCTCTAAGTTTCGAGATGTATATTTGTGTAAGCTTTCTCCCCATTGCTAAATTGGTTCTAGTCATAGTTACATTTTTAAAAACATGTTTTAAATTTGTCAGGTGTTTAAGGTACTATGTAAAATTGTAGTCTATTATTTAAAACAACTCTGTTAGTTTAGTCATTTAAATTGTTTAAATATCTTACCCGTTCCAAAATTTGTGCTAGTCATTGTTACATTTGACCTTCAAAGATTTGGTCTGTGATTGAAAACCATTCTGTTCGCTTGGGACATTTAAATTGGTTTGAACATTTTACCTGTACTAAATTTGTGCTAGTCGTTGTTACATTTGACCTTCAATTATTCTTGCTTTAAGTTTGCCAGATCTCTTAATATATCTTGTTAAACTTTGGTTCTAGAACTATTGTTACTCTTTTACCATTTTGCTACCTTGTATTTATAATTAAAAGCCATTGTGTTAGCCTGGTGCTATTTTGCTATCACTGTGTTTCACTATTGTTGTTTCCTTTTCTTAATTGTTTAATAAATGTGATTTTACTATCCCTGTGCTTTACTCTGTCGTTTCTTTTTCTTAAATTGATTAATAAATGTAAATCATTTGTCAAAAAATTAATGATGTAATAACCTGGGTCCTAATTCTTCCATGAGTACCTACTGGTTAAGGGGTAGGGGGTAGAGTTTTGTCTTCCCTTATATCACTCATTGTTTGAAATTTGAATTGCCGTAATCATTATTTTCTTGTTTCTAAATTTTACCACGTATGTTACAGGGAAACACAGGTGGACGGAGCGCAGGGGTTGCCTTGACCTGACCTGTTTAAAATGGGAACAGCTTCAGTGGAGGTCAAGTTACAACAGTAGATTGGGGGGCGCGTCGCAGCAAGGTTGTGCGCATCGTTGCGCAGTCCTTTTCAGTAGCGAGGTAGGTGCTGGTATTTCCTCTTGCGCATACGCTTTGGGCGAACTGCATCGCAATATTCAGTTTTTTGAGGGCAGTCAACCCACTGGACACAGATATGTAGGGTTTAGGCCCAACTCTTTCATTAGAAAGCATCTTCATCTTATTAGGGAACAGGAATCAATTGCTCGGTCAGATGAAGGAGTTACAAGTTAGCCCACGCACTCTGTATTAAGATCGGGAAGCGAGTGCTACGAAGGATAGTAGTCCTATTGCGAGTCAGTTGGATCAGGCTATCAAGGGCATAAAAATTCAGGTTTTGAAGAGGTCAGTCGCTTGTTTGCTAAGATACCAAATCTGATTACGCATTTGCTTCAGGGTATTTCGGAACTATCCATGTATCAGTTGGCCCAGGTTGAGATGTTTTGGTTGATTGTTTTGAACTCCATGTCGACGCTTTACAAATTTCATATTTTGTTATACTTCGTTTATTGTATCCCTTGACTCGAGCGTTGTAGAGTGACGTGTTTTCCGAAGTACTTCAGAGCCATGATATCTTGAATGACTTGGGGGGAGGGGGGGGTCGTATAATACAACTGAAGTTACTGCCCTACATTGGAAATGAATTGGGGCGTCAACATTATTGGCGGGTGCAAGTACCTACTGGGACGTTAGTCGTGTATATCGGACACGTCCGCACAGCTGTCGCAACTTTACAGATGATAGTCACGGAACATGATAGTGTTTCAAACATTTTGCAAGGAATGAAGCCGGAAGATCGTTCACGGATTACCTTCGCGCGAAAGCCCACCACCTTTCTTGAGTTGAGCGCATTGTTTTCGTCTATGGAGCCTTTCAGATTCGCCGACGAGCAGCGTGACTGAGGTGAAGGGCTAGACTCCACACCCCGATTCAGAGTTAATAAGACCTGTGATTCGCCCCGTAATTCTTCGGGTCGCCGAGGTTGCTTCCGAGGTTGGGGAGGGGATTATTTCCTGCGAATTCACACATATTCCACGTCCCTAAGGGACAACGCAAGGTTTACGGACCAGTTGCTGATCATATGGCGCTTAATCAGAAGCTCATTCTGGAATCTGTGTCGCTTCCTTGCCTGAACAATTATTTGTACTTGTTACTTCACGGTACTAGAGCTAAAAAATCTATTACCAGATGTTGTTTATCGAGGATTCTAAGCATTTTGCACCGATTGGAACTTATATGATTTCAATCAGGTGCGCTTTGGCTTATCTGCTGGGGCCGCTGTGCAATCTCGCCTGTTCTCGGCGACCCTAAGTTCAACTGCGTCTATAACTATCTTGTGATGTTCTTGTATATTGCCATTCATTTGACCAACATTTGTCGCCTCAAGGACGTGTTGTTACAGCTTTCGGCAGCTGAAATAACCGTTAAGCCGACTAAGGTTGCACTGGATAAGCACCAATTATCTTTCTTGGGTCATCTTGTGTCGAGCGATCAGGGATTAGAACAGATCAGATCGTTAGGCGTTTTCCTCCCCCGAGGAATAAGGTTTGGTCCTAATTTTCCTCAGATCGCTGACCCTCCTAATAGTTTGCGTAAAAAGGGAGACACTTTTGATTGGTAGGAGAGCTGGTAGGCTGTTTTTGAGGCAATGAAAATCGCCCCGAGCAGTCCTCCAGTCTTGGCCACGTCGGACGTCGAGAAAAGCTTCATTGTCCAGACTGACGCATCTAATACTGGCGTTGCGTCTGTGCTCTTGCAGGAATTCCCGGTAAAAGGCGTCCCATCCCTAACGTCTCTAAGAGATTAACTGCCGCTGAAGTAACGTAGTCTGAGGACTTGGCCGTTGTCTTCGCCCTTGATAAATTTAAATTCTATCTCGAGCACAGGGAGTTTGGTTTGGAGACGGGCAGCCAAACCTTAAGGTGGGTCTTAGGGCGTCCTGAAGACAAGTAGGATCGCTATACGGGCGATACGAATATCCGAATTCCTCTTTAGAATTCGGCACATCAAGGGGTCTGACAATCAGGTGGCCGACGCATTTGGTCGCATGTTCGAGGAAAGCACCAAAGGAAGAGGTGTCACACCTGATTGTGGTATCTTGGGCGGGGTACCGGAGCTTTCTACCAACTTTACGTCTAAAACAGGGCCAGGACCCCCTTTTGGGAAGCATTAAAGAACGTATGCTTAAGGACATGGCTGCCAACGAGGGGAATAAAGCCGAAGTGAACTCAGTGTGCATACCGGGTGGAGTCATTCCAGACGTGGAAAGGGTCCCTCCGGATGCCGTGAAGAGCACAGCGTGCAGCCAACTGTGGGTGGCGGCTGACGTCGGTACCAATAATGTGTGTCACTTTGGATCAGAAGAGATTCTCTCTGATTTCGTGCGGCGAACAGAAGTGATAAAGGCTGCCGTCTTGCTTCCGAGTTGAAAACAGAGCTCACCATTTGCAGCACAGCTCACAGTACCGATTGTCGACCTTTGGCAAAGAAACAAGTGGATGATCTGAATCAGAGACTCAGACGGTTCTGCCAGCGTGTAGGTTGCAGATTGCTCAACTTGCGCCATAAGGTTCCGCTGAATAGTTCAGGAGTCCACTATACGCAGGAGGCAGTTACACGGGTAGCATGGGGGTATGTAGCGTGGACTGGGCGGTTTTGTACGTTAGAGGGTCTTGGGGAAACAAAAAAGGCCCTTCAGCTTCAAAGTGTGTATGTCAAACATAGGAAGAACGTAGATACAGGAACTATCTTTACAACAGTTTGTAAACTGTAGTACGTGTTATGGGAAAGTACCAGAGCTCCAATTGCTAATAGGAAGCACTGATGCTCAAATCGTTTTATGCACTGAAAGCTGGCTAAAGCCGGAGAAAAGTTCAACCGAAATTTTTGGAACACAAACTACCACCAACTTAGACAGAAGTGATAACGCTTTCTGCAGGACCTGACCATCATTTTGCAGGACAATTCTCACGCACGTACAGTGCAAGCTGTTACTGATTTGTTTGCCTGAAGGGGCTGCTAAGTGCTATACCACCTACTGCACTCTCCTGACTTAAGCCCTCGTGAGTTCAACTTGACTTCTAAACTGAAGGACCGAGCGAGGTGGCGCAGTGGTTAGCACACTGGACTCGCATTCGGGAGGACGACGGTTCAATCCCGTCTCCGGCCATCCTGATTTAGGTTTTCCGTGATTTCCCTAAATCGCTTCAGGCAAATGCCGGGATGGTTCCTTTGAAAGGGCACGGCCGATTTCCTTCCCCATCCTTCCCTCACCCGAGCTTGCGCTCCGTCTCTCATGACCTCGTTGTCGATGGGACGTTACACACTAATATCCTCCTCCTCCTCTTCTAAACTGAAGGAAACACTTCACGGCATTCGCTTCAGAACTGCTACAAATTCGATGGGCAATAGACGGCACCGCTCGAACTGTCAACACAACTAACACAACTGGCACTGTTAAGAGTATCCTCCGACTTCCACAACGCTGGCAACGGCTTATACGCAATGCTGGTGACTACTTTGAAGGTCAGTAAAACTTTGAAACACGTATCTATTTTGTACTAGCTGTAAATAAATAGTTGCCACTATTAAAGTTTCAACCCTCGTATACATTTCCTCGCGGATTCTGCGGAGAACCTCCTTATTCCGTAGCAGTCCACTCAATTTTCAACTTTCTTTTGTAGCATTGTAGCATCTCAAAAGATTCGATTCTCTTCTTTTCCGGTTTTCCCACAGTCTGTGTTTCACTACCAGACGATGCTGTGCTAAAAACGTACGTTCTCAGAAATTTCTTCATTAAATTAACGGCTGTGTTTGATACTAACAGATTTCTCTTGGGCAGGAAAGCCCTTTTGGCCAGTGCTAGTCTGGTTTTATATCCCCCCTTGCTCAGTGCGTCGAGGGTTATTTTTCTGTCTTCATAGCAAGATTCCTTAACTTCGTCTACTTAGAGATCGGAATCCTGTGTTAAGTTTTTCAATGTTCTCATTTCTGCCATTGCTCATTACTTTCGTCTTTCTTCAATTTACTCTCAATCCATATTCGGTACTTGTTAGACTATTCATTCCGTTCAACACATCCTGTAAATCTTCTTCACTTTCACTGAGGACAATAATGTCATCAGCAAGTACTCTCACACTTACCGTTCCACTTTGAGTTTTAATTCCACTCTTGAACCTTTATTTTATTTCTGTCCTTGCTTCTGCGATGTATAGACTCAAAAGTATGGGCGAAAGACTACACCCACGTCGTACACCATTTTTAATTCGAGCACTTCGTTTTTGGTCTTCCACTCTTATTTTTCAATCTTGGTTCTTGTATATGCTGTATCTTACCTGTCTTTCCCCATATATTACCCCCCAGAACTGCCAATTTGTCATGACTGAACGATTTTTCTGGGTCGACAAATCCTACGAAGGTGTCTCGATGTTTCTTCAGTCTTGCTTCCATTGTCAACCGCAAGGTAAGAATTGACTCTCCCGTGGCCCTACCTCTGCTAAGCGAAAACTAATCGTCATCTAACAAATCTTCAGTTTTATATTCCATTCTTCTGTATATTATTCTTGTCAGAACTTTGATGCAAGAGCCTCTTAAGCTATTTGCGAGATAATTCTCCTACTTGTCGGCTCTTTCAGTCTTCGGCATTATGAGGATAACGTTTTTCCGAAAGTCAGTTGGTATATCGCCATACTCATACATGCTAAGACCAAAGTGCGTGGCTTTAGAAATTCTAATGAAATGTTGTCTATCCATTCTGCGTTATTTGATATAAGGCTTCTAAAGCTCTTTTAAACTCTAATTCCAACACACACACCTTCTATATCGAATTCCATTTCTTCTTTTATCACGTCGTCAGATACATCCTCTCAGACACATCCTCTTCCTCATAGGGGTCTTCAACGTACTCTTTCCAACTATCCGCTCGCTCTTCTGCATTTAACAAAGGAATTGTCATTGCACTCAAAATCTGACCGCACTTGCTTTTAGTTTCATCGAAGATTGTTTCGACTTTTCTATACGTTGAGTCAGTCCTTACAACCACTATTTATTTTTCGATTTCTCCGTATTTTCCGTTCAGCCAATTCGCCTTAGCTTGCCTGCACTTCCCATTTGTTTCATTCCTAAGTGTGTAATTCAGAAATACAGGTCGTATTGGCATTTACCTGAACATTTTTGTACTTCCTTCTTTCATCGATCAACTTAAGTATTTCTTCTGTTATCCCTGATTTCTTCGCAGATACCTTCTTTGTGCCTATTATTTTCTTTCCAACTTCCTTGATTTCGCTTTTTAGAGATGTTCCTTCCCCTCCATCTGTACAGCCTACTGAGCTATTCCTTATCGCACTGTCTATAGTTTGAGAGAACTACAAGCTTACTTCTTCATACCTTAGTACTTCCGTATCCCACTTCTTTGCGCATGGATTCCTCCTAACTAGTCTCTTAACCTCCCTTCCTCTAGCTCTTCATCTTCTGCTTACGCCGTCAGCACGTATATGTGAACTATCGCTGTCGGTGTTGGTTGGTGTCAATTCTGATGAGAACAATCTTACCACTGAATTTTTCACAGTAACTCACTCTCAGCCCTACCTTCCTATTCAGAACGAATCGTATTTCCGTTATACTATTTTCTGCCGTTGTTGATATTATCCTACACCCATCTGACCAGAGGTCATTGTCTTCTTTCCATTTCATTTCACTGATCCCCACTATATCTAGATTGTGCACTAGCATTTCGCTTTTCTATTTTTGCAGTTTCCCTGCCAGGTTCAGGCTTTTGGAATTCCACCCACCGACGCGTAGAAGATTATCCTTTCGTTGTTATTCAGTCTTTTTCCATGGTCACTTTCCCCAGAAATCCTAATGGGGGCTAGTCCGGAATCTTTTGCCAGTGGAGAGATCATCATGACCCTTTTCAATTCCCGGCGGGGCAGGGATTTTCACCTGCTCGAGATGACTGGGTGTTTGTGTTCTCCTCATCATTTCACCATCATTCATGAAAGCTGTGATATTGGGCTGAGGGAAGGTTGGGAATTTGTACGGGTGCTCATAACCGCACAGTTGAGCACCCCACAAAAAAAAAAAAAAAAAACAAATTTCAATTACAAGCCACATGTTCTGTGAATGCACGTTATGTGCCTTTAACGCAATGGCTTCTGCATCGTCATGCCGTTGATCATTGCTGATTCTTCCGTCTTTCCGGCCAGCTTCCCACCCAAAGAGCAAGAGACTGCCCTAAACCTCTATCTGCTTCTCCGCCCTCTATTTCTTGTTTAATGTTACATATAAGAAGAATGAATACATATGGGAAAAATAATTTGTCTAATGGTTTCAATTACCAGATATCGTAGTTAAAACTGACTGCGAGAAAGGAAACGAAACCGCTAATTTTACAGCAGTACACAAAAGTTTTTCTCGTAGTCGTATATATAATTCCCTAAAAGTACTTTCAAACGGAAATAGACTATAGTTGAAGTAAATTAGTTAAGAACTTTCCGAGAGATAAAGCTTACGACCATCTGAATGTTTATTAGAACACTGTGTAAAAACTTAAAGCGACTCAGTCAAGATCATTTCGAGATGTTTGGTAACAACGTTTCCCCTTTATTTAGTATATATTGATGTCTATATTTTTGAAAAAATATATAGCTTATGTACATCTTAGTGTTTAGTAGAGCATCATGTAAAAATCTTAAATAAATCACTTGAGAAACTTCTAAGATTTTTCGAAACAAAATTAAACAACTTCCCGTCTGTATATAGTGGTATAGAACATTCAACATTTTTGGCTTACTCTGTCGTAGGACCTCCAGTGCAACGTAAACTAAACAGAAAAACAAGAGCATATACTTTTCTTCTGTGTACGAAGTATTACATAACTAAATGTGCATGTAATAGACGTATTCCAAACCATTATTTTTTCTGCAAGTACGTCAGCATGTGAACACTTTCCTTCAGTACACGCATCCTACATTCCTGTTTTTTATCCGGAATTTTTCCATATTTTCCACACTTTTCAATATTTTCCAGATTTTCAGAATTCAGAACGTACAAACAACTATTATTTACGAAATACTGGCGCTTAGTGATTTAGGCTGATGTCTAACGAAAAAAATGCTTATGTTTTGGAGGTGCATTATGTATGGTCAGTGTTTTGTGTGTGTGTGTGTGTGTGTGTGTGTGTCTGTGTGTGTGTGTGTGTGTGTGTGTGTGTGTACGTGTGTGTGAGGGACGAAACTAAAAAATGTAATAAATTAATATTTTGGGAGTTACATAGAGTGTTTAATTCTGTTATACATGTTACAATTGTGTTTCTGCAGAAACAGAAGTGAATAAACATACCTTAATGTCGTACCATTTAGCCAGGAAGCTATTTATCAGAGCATTTTTATATGATTACTTTTTAATTGTAAATTCCTGCCTGCAGGAAAATTAAAGAGACTTTTGGAGAAAAGAGAACCACTTGTATGAATAACAAGAGCTCAGATGGAAACCCAGTTCTAAGCAAAGAAGGGAAAGCAGAAAGGTGGAAGGAGTACATAGTGGGTCTACACAAGGTCGATGTAATTGACGACAATATTATGGAAATGGAAGAGAATGTAGATCAAGATGAAATGGTAGATATGATACTGCGTGAAGAGTTTGATAGAGCACTGAAAGACCTGAGTCGAAACAAGGCCCCGGGAGTAGACAACATTCCATTAGAACTACTGACGGCATTGGGAGAGCCAGTCCTGACAAAACTCTACCATCTGGTGAGCAAGATGTATGAGACAGGCGAAATACCCTCAGACTTCAAGAAGAATATAATAATTCCAATCCCAAGGAAAGCAGGTGTTGACAGAAGTGAAAATAACCGAACTATCAGTTTAATAAGTCACGGCTGCAAAATACTAACGCAAATTCTCTACAGACGAATGGAAAAACTGGTAAAAGCCGACCTCGGGGAAGATCAGTTTGGATTCAATAGAAATGTTGGAACACGTGAGGGAATACTGACCCTACGACTTAGATTAAGGAAAGGCAAACCTACGTTTCTAGCATTTGTTGACTTAGAGAAAGCTTTTGACAATGTTGACTGGAATACTCTCTTTCAAATTCTGAAGGTGGCAGGGGTAAAATACAGGAAGCGAAAGGCTATTTACAATTTGTACGGAAACCAGATGGCAATTATAAGAGTCGAGGGGCATGAAAGGGAAGCAGTGGTTGGGAAGAGAGTGAGACAGGGTTGTAGCCTATCCCTGAAGTTATTCAATTTCTATATTGACCAAGCAGTAAAGGAAACAAAAGAAAAGTTCGGAGTAGGAATTAAAGTCCATGGAGAAGAAAAAAATACTTTGAGGTTCGCCGATGACATTGTAATTCTATCAGAGACAGCAAAGGACCTGGAAGAGCAGTTGAATGGAATGGACAGTGTCTGGAAAGGAGGATATAAGATGAACATCAACAAAAGAAAAATGAGGATAATGGAATGTAGTCAAGTTAACTCGGGTGATGCTGAAAGTATTAGATTACGAAAGGAGACACTTAAAGTAGTAAATCAGTTTTGCTATTTGGGGAGGAAAATAACTAATGATGGTCGAAGCAGAGAGGATATAAAATGTAGACTGGCAATGGCAAGGAAAGCGTTTCTGAAAAAGAGAAATTTGTTAACATCGAATATGTATTTATTTGTCAGGAAGTCATTTCTGAAAGTATTTGTATGGTGTAGCCATCTATGGAAGTGAAACATGGACGATAAATAGTTTGGACAAGAAGAGAATAGAA
The DNA here is from genome assembly GCF_023864275.1 of Schistocerca cancellata. Taxonomy (NCBI): domain Eukaryota; kingdom Metazoa; phylum Arthropoda; class Insecta; order Orthoptera; family Acrididae; genus Schistocerca; species Schistocerca cancellata. The sequence goes on from NC_064631.1 coordinate 219,226,890, forward strand.
GCTTTCGAAATGTGGTGCTACAGAAGAATGCTGAAGATTAGATGGGTAGATCACTTAACTAATGAGGAGGTATTGAATAGAATCTGGGAGAAGAGAAATTTGTGGGACTAGAAGAAGGGATCGGTGGGTAAGATATGTTCTGAGGCATCAAGGGATCACCAATTTAGTATTGGAGGGCAGCGAGGAGGGTAAAAATAGTAGAGGGAGACTAAAAGAGGAATACACTAAGCAGATTCAGTAGGATGTAGGTTGCAGTAGGTACTGGGAGATGAAGAAGCTTGCACAGGATAGAGTAGCATGGAGAGCTGCATCAAACCAGCCTCTGGACTGAAGACCACAACACCAAATAAACGTTAATGCATGTCTCTCATGTCTGAAATAGATTTTAAAGTAGTATGAAATGCTGTATGCCACAGTAGTGGTACTGCATTTTATTACCACATCACTTAGAATAATATGTGGTGAACCTGCTAAAGAAACGTCTTGCAATACGTTTAAATTGTATTCTTACTGACACCCGCTACCCCAGTGGTGCTACATATATGCTTTCGTTTTTAACTCGATATCGTTATTAGAGACTGATTTAAGCCAGTTACACACACTGACCCTTTTTACTAAGACTTGGAGACTATTATCTCTTGTAAAGTTGGTCCTCATTCGGTAGTATCTAAATTTGACTATAATGTGGAGAAAAATGTTCTGAATTGAGAGCCCAGCTTTAATATAACACCTCCGTATCATCATTATTTAATAGATTCAGGCAGTCTTCCTCAGAGTCAAACAGAAACAGTCTTTTCCATAGTTATAGCTAGAAGCTTAAAAGTGCATTTCCTCGCTAATTTCTTCCCTCAATTTACTTCTCGTTTCCACAGTACTGAAGTACTGCTCATGTGTAGCGGAAATGCTAGATTCGTCATGACATCGGGTTTCTACAATACTCCCTCATATGCAGTGTCGCTTCTCACTTGCATATCTAATGCGGGCAGGTTCTGTCGCAAATATGGTGCGGTTTTCTAATAGTGTCTGTCAGTCATAGCAGGCTGAGAATTATTACTGGTATGAGTGCTAATGGCGTCATATGTATATACTTTACTTCGATGCAGTGCACACAGATTCAGTTTAGTGTTGCAGTCAAGTTCGCTCTGGTGTGCTACACCTGATGTTCTGTAGGGCACAAAAAAAGTTTTTAACTCAATGGGAGACGGCCTATATCGACATAAGGATGTATTATCTACCAACTTCACGTTTGGACACTAAAATTACAATTCTTTAATGTTTCTCACTGTAGGCAATGATGTGGTTGCTACAGATGGTTTGTGTGCTAACAGAAGCAGTTATTTCTCCATACAATAAACCTCGGTACAACATCAAGTCGCTGCTAGTGTAGTGGAGTGTACAGTGGAAGATGGCCCTGGTGAGCAAATTTCACATCACGAAGCATCTGTTGACAGATGATACGGTGCCGAAAGTTATACGTATAGCTCTCGGCAAGAAATCAAATGGCGTCTTTTCAACACTGCGAAAGGCTGTCCAAATCTACAAACAGTGGTTTATCTATCAGTTCTACGTTTTAGCACTCAAAGTAATGATTCCTTTATTTTTGCCAGCTTCTTCAAAGAAAGTGTCAAGAACACAATGTAATCACATTAAGGATTAACCTACCTAGATAATGTCTCTACACAGAATGTCGAAGTTTGGTGTCTAACTTTAAGAAGGAACAGTCAGATCCTTTGCACGTATATACAATTACAAAACACTTTTGAAAACTCTAGCAGTAGACCTCTAATGCAACATGGCATGTGGATTTTTTCCATATTTTCCAACCTTTTCATACATTCAATGTTTTCCCATATTTTAATTGAAAATGTACAAGAATGTTTGTGCTCTTATTGCTTACCCAACCTAGTTTCTTTTCAATCCAACAGTGATTTGAATTCCCCCACCGAGCTTGAGAGAATCTACAAAGTGTTTACAAGGTCACTTGTTCCACTTCTTCTCTCAAATTTTTACTGAGTCTTACAAAGACAGTCTACCTTCATAACCACCTAATAAAGATGACATTCGTTTGCACTTTGTGGAATGTTGATAAAGTAGGACACTGTCCAAGCACAATTGTCGGAACATCACATACGCAGTTACATCACGCATGATATTTTCTGTATAGAGAGAACGAAATATCTCAAACTACGCTTCGATTTACAAAACGAAAAAATGCATGTTACCCAGTGATGGCAATGTTACCTCAATACCCAACCTTCAAAAGGAGGAGGCGGGAGGTTACTTCTAAATCTTAAATGGGAATATCGGATTTTTGTTGTAGACTTGGATTCTTAGGGAAAGAAATGTGAAACTTTCATATGCAACCCTTTTGTTGTTGCGCATTAGACGGCGCTATAATCGATAAATAATGCAGTTGAGTTAAAAAACTGTGTCATCTCGACAAAAATGCATTGGACCAAAAAGAAACACGGACGTGTTCAGTAATTGTGAAAAAAGCTTGATTGAGGCGTATCTTCTGGACTCTTACCAACCGAGGTGCTCATTTTACATACGTTCTCTCACCTCTCAACAACGGGGTTCATATTTGTAAGAATTATTTCACAGTAAGTGCTCAAAAATGTCGCCGCTCACTTCTATGCACACATTTGTCCAGACGCCGAATGATTCGACACAGCTGAGAAGTGTTTCTTACGTAATCTGCTGGCATGCTTCGGTGTTAGCCGATCATTTTATCACTCGTTGTTGGCACTTCATTATAAACTTCACTCTACAAAAGTCAGGCGATCTTGCGAGTGAAGAGACTGGACCGCCTCTTGTAATCCACCAACGGTTTTACATGCGATCTAGCACTTCCCATGCTGGTAAAGAATAATGTGATGGACAAGCATCACGTTGTAACTGCGTTGCTTCTCCCAGGTCCAAGGGAAGGTCTGCAAACAATACTGAATGATCGTGCTTCAAGAATGTTTGATATTTATCACAATTTATGGTGCCACTTGTAAACATTCTTCAGCGTTCCACAGATGCCGGTGTCCTCTTGTGTGAGGGTGACTTACAATTTCTCTGACTGTTTATTTCCTTCAAGTTTTTTCATTATTTAATGACTTGTCATAACAAAATGATGAACAGAAAAATCAGTTAAAAAGTCTGTCAGATTCCAATTGCCCTAGTATGCGGTACGGGCAAGAGGTATTCGAGTTGTAGAACGATGACATCAATTACATGGTTTAAGAGGAAGTTAAAGGCCACCATAGTGCTGCTCTCCGCTACCAGAACAGAAACTCGGGTCTGATTTTCATTTTTCGATCTTCATGCGGAAAGTGTACATGTGACAGTAGGTTGGCATCATCCAGACTGCCGGCACTACATTTCACAAAATAGCTTTGGCACATGTACTTTGCGGAATTGTAGCGTACAATTCAGAACGGACTTTATATCTTAACACAATGTGTAATGTAATGAGCGTATGGCATTGGTGGCTGGGGGCCCCTCGCGGGGCGGTTCGGCCGCCGCTCCACAAGTTCTTTAACGCCATTACGGCGACTTACGAGTGAATAAGGATGAAATGATGATGAAAGACACACAACACCCAGAGATCTCGAGGCAGAGAAAATCCCTGACCCCGCCGGGGATCGAACCCGGAATCCCGTGCGCGGGAAGCGAGAACGCTACCGCAAGACCACGAGCCGCGGACAATACAAAATGTATAACACCGAAACTGGTAGCTTCAATTCTATTTCGGTCTTGTGCGACCTCTTGGGGAGTATCACGTCTTCGGTCGCTTTCCCCGCACTGACGGCAAAAAATCCAACATTCAATACGTAATTTAATTGATGCACCTCAAGACTAAAACCAAATATTGCACACGAGAGAAGTGTGACATTTAAATTATTAGTTAAAAGAACATATCATAATGTGAAAAGAAGCTACACAGGTGGGCAGAATTTAGAGATGAAAGTAACTTCCGCATATTGTGTGAGTGTCAAGTAACATAGCTCGATTAAACCTGGACTATATCTAGACGAACTGCTACAGTGTAGCTCTGTTCAGTACAGAAGGAATGGGAGAAATACGCAATGAGATGAATAGAAATGACACTTTTATTCAAAGACAATAGCTACACTGAAGCCGCCGCGACTCGTGATGGTCTCCTGTACATCACAAATGGCGCGACACGGTTTTCAGCAGGATGTGTGATCACCACGGGAGGTAACGAATGCTTTGCAGCGTGCTTCCATGCTGATCACAAGACTGATACGTTCTCGTGGTAATGGTTTCCAGTTCTCCACCAGCACGGTTGCAAACTGCTGAACGGTCCTTGGCGCATGTGGATGTGCTGCAGTGCGTATCCCCAATGCATCCCACAGTTGCTCGATGGGATTTAAGTCAGGGGAACGTTGTGGTGTACGTACAGTAAGACCTTCAGTACACACACCATCAGATTATTTGACTTGTCGCTCTAACGAAGTAGGCGAGTGTGAGCAATATGTCTCGTGGTCTTATCGTGGCGTGTTTATCTTCTGCCGTTAGGTCAGACGATAGAAATGTCACTTTCACGCTTAGAGTAGCAGATTGACGGTAACCAACTTTAAACAGAACTTGATTAATTTTCACAAACATTTATTAAAATAATAAGAAGCATAAAAATTACTTAAATTAGTTCTGGATTCTATTTACAATTGAAAATCTGAAGTTCCTTTGGTATTGGTACGTTAATCTTATTCTCACAAATATCTCTGATACTTGACGAAAGTGTCTATACATTTATCTTCATGGCTATGTACAGGAATATGGTAATATTATTAGGCGTAGACTGAAACTTGACTATAGACTGGTACACACGAATGTAGAACTCGTACAGACTGGTACAGACTAATGAAGACTGACTAATCGGAGGTCTGTACACTCGTTATAATACCTCCCGCAGTCGTGTATCGCTGCGCGAGTGTGATCCGCGAGGAGAAAAGGTTCTACGTTAGCAGCAATCTCATTGTCTGCGTTACATATTAATAGGTGGATCGGCGGAAGCAGAATTTGGTCCGTCTCTACGGCAGCGCCATCTCGTAGTGCGGAGACAGACGAGCGCTGAGCCTACGCTGTTGTGCTTAGCGGGGTGCTCTCTAGTGGGAAAGTTGTGTACGCGCTGACTACACGGAACTATGTACACAACAAAGGCGCAGGGCAGTCCAACGCCCAATATTTTATCACTCTGTGTTTAAAGTCAGTACAATGTTCCATGGTGAATTACGAATTCCCACCCCTCACCAAATGAGAGTATGTCAAGCTCTGTCAAACATGATCGTTTTGGTGGTCAGAGTATTATGGTGATGGAAACATAATGCTGCAAGGACATACTGATCTCAAAATTTTTGAACACGGTATACTCACTGGTCAACGTTATTGTGACATTCACAAAAGGCAGTGTCCTGACAGCTTGATAAGTTGTGTGTGTGTGTGTGTGTGTGTGAATCCCTATGGGACCAAACTGCTGAGGTCATCGGTCCCTAGACTTACACAATACTTAACCTAACTCAAAGTAACTTATGCTAAGAACAACACACGCACTGATGCCCTAGGGAGGACTTGAACCTCCGACAGGAGGGGCCGCGCAGTCCGTGACATGGCGCCTCAGACCGCGCGCCCACTCCACGCTGCACCTGATTCATTACCACTACGGATGGAAACCTAAACTTTGGAAAGGGTGTTTATCTTATACATAGACGTCTTTTCAGAAGGGATTTTTGAAAATCCCTCCCCTAAGGGGTGTGAAACAGAGGATGGCTGTTTTTTTCTTTTTTTTTGGAAATTTGTGTCTGTTAAGGTAATTTTGAAGCTAGACCTACGATAATTATTTGGTTTCTCGCTCAGAAATAAGGAAATACGTGTTTCAGAATGTTTGGAAATTTAAATTCTGCATGGGGTGAAATAATGGGTTATTTTTTATTTATTTTTTTTTTTTTTTGAGAATAAGGCGTTATTACAGGACTACTAAAACTATTTTTAAAGCTACATCTATAAAGATTGCTATTTGGCTTTTAGGCTACAAAGAAGTACATGTTTCAGTAGTTTTGGAAATTCAACCCCCTTAGGGAGTGAAATAGGGGATCAAACGTTTTATGAAATTATTTCGTTATGAAAGCATTTTCGAAGTTAAATCTATGAAAATTTGTATTTGGCTTCTCTGTTACAAATTTTAAAAAAATGTGTTTCATAATTTTAGTAAATTTAATGCTAAAGGGGTGTAATATCGGACGAAAAATTTAAGAAAATATTCCCATATATCAAAATCGCTTAAAGATAAATCTGTGAGCACTGGTGTTTCACTTCCCGATTAGACGTAAAGAAACATGTGTTAGGGAATGAAAGTTTCTATGGAAATGCCCTTAAAAATGGAAAAGGCATGATTAACAAAAACCTTGGACTCCAGATATGACAATTGCTTTCTAGTCGGAAGAACATTCAGAAAAGATCATACTTCTATGACCTTAGTGTGAAAAGTTTAGATGATGTTGTAACTTGTAAACAATATAAAAATTCAATTAAATACACTACTGGCCATTAAAATTGTTACACCGGTGGCGACACCAACAACGTGCTAACATGAGGAAAGTTTCCAACCGATTTCCCATACACAAACAGCAGTTGACCGGCGCTGTCTGGTGAAACGTTGTTGTGATGCCTCGTGTAAGGAGGAGAAATGCGTACCATCACGTTTCCGACTTTGATAAAGGTCGGATTGCAGCCTATCACGATTGCGGTGTATCGTATCGCGTCATTGCTCCTCGCGTTGGTCGAGATCCAATGACTGTTAGCAGAATATGGAATCGGTGGGTTCAGGAGGGTAATACGGAACGCCGTGCTGGATCCCAACAGCCTCGTACCACTAGTAGTCGAGATGACAGGCATCTTATTCGCATGGCTGTAACGGATCGTGCAGCCACATCTCGATCCCTGAGTCAACAGATGGGGACGTTTGCAAGGCAACAACCATCTGCACGAACAGTTCGACGACGTTTGCAGCTGCATGGACTATCAGCTCGGAGACCATGGCTGCGGTTACCCTTGACGCTGCATCAGAGACAGGAGCGCCTGCGGTGGTGTACTCGACGACGAACCTGGGTGCACGAATGGCAAAACGTCATTTTTTCGGATGAATCCAGGTTCTGTTTACAGCATCATGATGGTCGCATCCGTGTTTGACGACATCGCGGTGAACGCACATTGGAAGCGTGTATTCGTCATCGCCATACTGGCGTATCACCCGGCGTGATGGTATGGGGTGCCATTGGCTGCACGTCTCGGTCACCCCTTGTTCGCATTGACGGCACTTTGAACAGTGGACGTTACATTTCAGATGTGTTACGACCCGTGGCTCTACCCTTCATTCGATCCCTGTGAAACCCTACATTTCAGCAGGATAATGCACGACCACATGTTGTGGGTCCTGTACGGGCCTTTCTGGATACAGAAAATGTTCGACTGCGGTATTGGCCAGCACATTCTCCAGATCTCTCACCAACTGTAAACGTCTCGTCAATGGTGACCGAGCAACTGGCTCGTCACAATACGCCAGCTCACTATTCTTGATGATCTGTGGTATCGTGTTGAAGCTGCATGGGAAGCTGTACCTGTACACGCCATTCAAGCTCTGTTTGACTCAATGCTCAGGCGTATCAAGGCCGTTATTACGGCCAGAGGTGGTTGTTTTGGGTACTGATTTCTCAGGATCTATGCACCCAAATCCGTGAAAATGTAATCACTTGTCAGTTCTTGTATAATTTATTTGTCCGATGAATACCCGTTTATCATCTGCATTTCTTCTTGCTGTAGTAATTTTAATGGCCAGTAGTGGTAAAACTGAAAAATCTGTGCAGATCATACAAACTAGCGAAGCAGCTGCTGCCAAACCAGATGTTATACTATACTCCCTCCCATGTGTGTCTATTATGTGATACATTCTTCCCTGACCTAATTTCAATGGATCAAAAAGCGCGACCTAATTGTACAGCGCACGTAGAGGAACACTTGGAAAGATATTCGTTGACTGGACTGCCTTGCCTGTTCCTCCTACTTAAATCCCACCGAGCACTTGTAGGGTGCGTTGTGGAGACATACTGCAACACGACCAGACCCAGCACGTGTCAACCGCGCTGATGGAGGGGTGGACTACCCTTCCACAAGGTCTCCCTAATGGCCCCGTGACCAGCACGGGAGCAAACTGCGAAGCACCCGATTCAGCAAGTCAGAAGAAATGGCTTGTCACTGCAAAACCGAGAGCAGAGCAATTGTTTCTGGACACACGGCAGGTGTCCTTGCCTGCGCGGCAACCTTGACAGCGATTGTCCCGGAACAGCGCGGCTACCGCTGAGTCAGCCGGCGGCCGCCGCCCACGCAGGTGCTTCCACTGTGCCGGTAATCGAGGGGGCCAAACGCACTGCACTACACTGCAGTGTGCGCCTTGTACTTAGCAGCAGCCGCCTCTCAACGCCTCTCAAGAAGTCCAAGGGAACAGCTAACGGCCGACAGGCTTAAATTTCACAAGACTTCCAGTTAAAATGGTTTCGCTCATACATGACGTCTCGTCAGCAACGCGTCCTGTCAGGGAATATAAAATCATAATTTCTGCAGGTAGTGTCAGGTGTTCCCCAAGGCTCAGTATTAGGTCCTATACTCTTCTCTCTGTATGTCAATGATGTGTCATCGGTTCTGTCCTATTGCAAATGTCATATGTATGCTAATGACCCTCAGTTGTATCTAAGTGCGAAACCAAGCAATCTTACGAAACCTATTGAAAATTTCAATACTGAGATGTATGCACTGTCAAAATTGGCACAGGACATAGGACTAAAACTAAGCCCATCTAAAACCCAAGCGGTACTTGTTGGTCACTCTAAGCTAACATCGGGAATCCATACCATCACTTATCCTAAATGGAACAAATATTAACTTCTCTCCCTCAGCAAAGAGTTTGGGAGTAATAATAGATGAAAATCTAAGTTGGACAGAGCACGTAACTGCAGTGCGCAAAAAAGCATCAGCATCCCTTCATGTCCTACAAAAATATAAAAAACTTTTCCCTTTCGATCTGAAAAAGAAATTAGTACAAACGCTTATACTCCCAATCATTGACTACAGCGATATTATCCTACAAGGCCTCCCTCAGGAAAATTCGCGACGTCTGGAACTGGTCATGAATGCCTGCGTCTGATATATCTGTGACGTTCGACTTTTTGATCACATTTCGCCAGCATATGCAAAATTGAACCGGCTGTGTGCAGACAAACGCAGAGATTTCCATACACTCTGTCTCATCTACTGCCTTATAAATGTACACTGTCCCTCAAATCGCTCCTCGTCCTTAACGCTTATGTCGGAAAAACATGACAGAAACACACGTTCTCATCATAATAAAATCCTCTCTGTTCCACTGCATCGCTCAGTCACCTTCTCCAAGTCCTTTACAGTAGCGGGAACCAGACGCTGGAATAACCTCCCTCGTTATGTTGTTGTTGTTGTTGTTATGGTCTTCAGTCCTGAGACTGGTTTGATGCAGCTCTCCATGCTACTCTATCCTGTGCAAGCTTCTTCATCTCCCAGTACCTACTGCAACCTACATCCTTCTGAATCTGCTTAGTGTATTCATCTCTTGGTCTCCCCCTACGATTTTTACCCTCCACGCTGCCCTCCAATACTAAATTGGTGATCCCTTGATGCCTCAGAACATGTCCTACCAACCGATCCCTTCTACTGGTCAAGTTGTGCCACAAACTTCTCTTCTCCCCAATCCTATTCAATACTTCCTCATTAGTTATGTGATCTACCCATCTAATCTTCAGCATTCTTCTGTAGCACCACATTTCGAAAGCATCTATTCTCTTCTTGTCCAAACTATTTATCGTCCATGTTTCACTTCCATACATGGCTACACTCCATACAAATACTTTCAGAAATGACTTCCTGACACTTAAATCTATACTCGATGTTAACAAATTTCTCTTCTTCAGAAACGCTTTCCTTGCCATTGCCAGTCTACATTTTATATCCTCTCTACTTCGACCATCATCAGTTATTTTGCTCCCCAAATAGCAAAATTCCTTTACTACTTTAAGTGTCTCATTTCCTAATCTAATACCCTCAACATCACCCGACTTAATTCGACTACATTCCATTATCCTCGTTTTGCTTTTGTTGATGTTCATCTTATATCCTCCCTTCAAGACACCATCCATTCCATTCAACTGCTCTTCCAAGTCCTTTGCTGTCTCTGACAGAATTACAATGTCATCGGCGAACCTCAACGTTTTTATTTCATCTCCATGGATTTTAATACCTAATCCGAATTTTTCTTTTGTTTCCTTTACTGCTTGCTCAATATACAGATTGAATAACATCGGGGAGAGGCTACAACCCTGTCTTACTCCCTTCTTAACCACTGCTTCCCTTTCATGTCCCTCGACTCTTATAACTGCCATCTGGTTTCTGTACAAATTGTAAATAGCCTTTCGCTCCCTGTATTTTACCCCTGCCACCTTTAGAATTTGAAAGAGAGTATTCCAGTCAACATTGTCAAAAGCTTTCTCTAAGTCTACAAATGCTAGAAACGTAGGTTTGCATTTCCTTAATCTTTCTTCTAAGATAAGTCGTAAGGTCAGTATTGCCTCACGTGTTCCAACATTTCTACGGAATCCAAACTGATGTTAGAGAACTTAAAAACATGACCGGCTTCAAAAAACAGTTAATGACGTATCTACTTAAGCAACAGTAATGCCTTCCTCTGTACATGAATGCACTTCACCTCATTACTTCCCTCTTTCCCCCTCCTTAAATCTCCCTTCCCCGGATCTCGCTATACTAGTAAACATCTACTTTACACACGAAGATATTAATGTACATCTGCCCAAATCTTCATTACTATTGCCAATTTTTCTCACGTATATCATTACTATTTGATTTTTTTACTGTTATTATTATTGCTTTTATCATAATTTGTATGTATAGCACCTGTTGTAAAAATACTGCCAGCATTTACTTTATTAGGTCTAAGTCATTACTCTTTATTCATATTGTCACTAGAATAATCTAATTATCTTATTTAAACTATTGTCATGATGTAACTCTGATGTGTGAAATGCTGCATGTGTGGAATACTGGTCCGATGTAAGAGAGGGCCTGATGGCCCTGATCTGATCAGGTTAAATAAATAAATAAAATTGCCCATTTGAAATATCGTCTTTGCATAACTCTCGTTTTATAAAAGGTAACGGAGAAAATATTATTCACCCCCTTAAAATAGCACAGCAGTAGAAGTGGTACTAGATGACCATTTAGCACTCTACATAGGCAGTCATGGCAGTGGAATGGAGCTTACACTGAGGAGACGAAAGTCATGTGATACTCACAAGTATCGTGTCGGACCTCCTTTAGCCCGGCAATAGTGCAGCAACTCACCATGGTATGTACTCCACAAGTCACAGGAAGTCCGCTGTAGAAATACTGAGCCATCCTCCCTCTATAGCCGTCCACGAACTGACCTCTCGAATACATCCTACGAGAGATTCATGTCGTGTTACTGTATGGGCAGATCACTCAATCGAAATGTTAGAATGTTCTTCAAACCAGTTGTAAACAGTTGTGACTGGGTGACATGGCGCATTGTCAACCATAAGACACCCATCGTTATTTAGGAACATGGGCTCCGTGAATGGCTGAAAACGGTCTCCAAGTAAACGAACATAACCATAACCAGTCAATGATGGGTTCAGATTGACCAGAGGACCCAGTCCATTCTATGCAGATACAGCCCACGCCATTGTGGAGCCTCCACCAGCTTGCCTTGTTGACAATTTGGGTCCATGGTTTCGTGGGGTCCGTGCCGCAGAACCCTATCATCAACTTCTAGCAACTGGCCAGGCTACGGTTTTCCCGCGTTGTAGAGTTCAACCGATATGGTCACGAGCCCAGGAGAGGCGCAACAAGTGATGTCGTGCCCGCAGCTAAGGCAACGGTCGTCTGCTGCCATAGCCCATTAACGTCAGATTTCGCGGCACTCTCCTAAAGAATACGTTCATCTTGTCTCGCGTTGATTTCTGTTGTTGTTTCAGGCAGTTCTGCTTGTCTGTTAGCACTGACATCTCTATGCAATCGCCACTCCCTCGGTCATTAAGTGAAGGCCGTCGACCACAACGTTGTCCGTGGTGAGAGGTAATGCCAGAAATTTGATATTCTCAGCACACTCTTGCCACCGTGTATCTTGGAATACTGAATTCCTTAATTTCCTAAATGGAGTACACCATGCGTCTAGCTCCAACTACCACTCCGTGTTGAAAGTCTGTTACTTTCCATCGTGGGGCATAACCACGTAGGACACCTTTTCTTATGACTCACCTGAGTACAAATGACAACTTCGCAAATACAGTGCTCTTTTATACCCTTTGTACGCGATATTGCCGCTGTCTGTATATGTGTAAATCTCTATCCTATGACTTTTGCCACCAGAGCGTGTGAGCTACTCGGTCGTATGGAAACAGCCCTCTAAGATAGGTCGAAGTGCTGACACGACAGAATGGTAGATAGGAGCTATCGTTTTTGGATGTGCTGTTGACCTCACTGTGAAGGAAGTGACGTGTCTATATGTAATGATGTCCCACTCGCATTCAGGTAACATGGTGTACAATAAGTGTGGCCTAAGGACGACACTAACCAGCAGTGACCGAAGACGAGTGTGCAAACCCAATGAGACGTTTAACCAGCAGTGAGGGCAGAGTGTAGTTCACCAGGAGGTGGTTCGCTATAGTTTGGAAGTACCATGACTTGGTCCCGTACATTCAGGTTATCATGAACATGAACCAGGATCTTTATTTCAACACTCTTGGAGAAAAAGTACTTTCGTCCAGACCTTCCTCTACACTCACAATCTGCCTTATAGGGTGTGGGAAGGGTACTTTGTATACCACTGTGTTTCCGCTCTTTCTTGTCCCAGTCATGAATTCAGCAGGAAGAACGATTTTTGGAAATCTGTGGTAAGATCTTATGGGACCAAACTGCTGAGGTCATCGGTCCCAAAGCTTACACACTACTTAATCTGACTTAAACTAACTTACGCTAAGACAACTCACACATCGATGCCCGAGGTGGGACTCGAACCTCCGACGGGAGGAGCCGCGCAAACCGTGACAAGACACCTTAGACCTTTTTGTGAGATACGCAAGAGGAAAGAATACACTCCTGGAAATTGAAATAAGAACACCGTGAATTCATTGTCCCAGGAAGGGGAAACTTTATTGACACATTCCTGGAGTCAGATACATCACATGATCACACTGACAGAACCACAGGCACATAGACACAGGCAACAGAGCATGCACAATGTCGGCACTAGTACAGTGTATATCCACCTTTCGCAGCAATGCAGGCTGCTATTCTCCCATGGAGACGATCGTAGAGATGCTGGATGTAGTCCTGTGGAACGGCTTGCCATGCCATTTCCACCTGGCGCCTCAGTTGGACCAGCGTTCGTGCTGGACGTGCAGACCGCGTGAGACGACGCTTCATCCAGTCCCAAACATGCTCAATGGGGGACAGATCCGGAGATCTTGCTGGCCAGGGTAGTTGACTTACACCTTCTAGAGCACGTTGGGTGGCACGGGATACATGCGGACGTGCATTGTCCTGTTGGAACAGCAAGTTCCCTTGCCGGTCTAGGAATGGTAGAACGATGGGTTCGATGACGGTTTGAATGTACCGTGCACTATTCAGTGTCCCCTCGACGATCACCAGTGGTGTACGGCCAGTGTAGGAGATCGCTCCCCACACCATGATGCCGGGTGTTGGCCCTGTGTGCCTCGGTCGTATGCAGTCCTGATTGTGGCGCTCACCTGCACGGCGCCAAACACGCATACGACCATCATTGGCACCAAGGCAGAAGCGACTCTCATCGCTGAAGACGACACGTCTCCATTCGTCCCTCCATTCACGCCTGTCGCGACACCACTGGAGGCGGGCTGCACGATGTTGGGGCGTGAGCGGAAGACGGCCTAACGGTGTGCGGGACCGTAACCGAGCTTCATGGAGACGGTTGCGAATGGTCCTCGCCGATACCCCAGGAGCAACAGTGTCCCTAATTTGCTGGGAAGTGGCGGTGCGGTCCCCTACGGCACTGTGTAGGATCCTACGGTCTTGGCGTGCATCCGTGCGTCGCTGCGGTCCGGTCCCAGGTCGACGGGCACTTGCACCTTCCGCCGACCACTGGCGACAACATCGATGTACTGTGGAGACCTCATGCCCCACGTGTTGAGCAATGCGGCGGTACGTCCGCCCGGCCTCCCGCATGCCCACTATACGCCCTCGCTCAAAGTCCGTCAACTGCACATACGGTTCACGTCCACGCTGTCGCGGCATGCTACCAGTGTTAAAGACTGCGATGGAGCTCCGTATGCCACGGCAAACTGGCTGACACTGACGGCGGCGGTGCATAAATGCTGCGCAGCTAGCGCCATTCGACGGCCAACACCGCGGTTCCTGGTGTGTCCGCTGTGCCGTGCGTGTGATCATTGCTTGTACAGCCCTCTCGCAGTGTCCGGAGCAAGTATGGTGGGTCTGACACACCGATGTTGATGTGTTCCTTTTTCCATTTCCAGGAGTGTATATCGGCTGACTTCTAGTAACGTACACTCAAGAATGTTTAACAGTTAACTACGCCGTGATGCACAATGTAGCGTCTTGTAGCGTCTGCCATTGGATTATATGAGAACCTACGTGTAGCTTATTAAATGCGCCTGTAATGAAACGTGATGGTCTTCTTTGGATCCTCTCTTTTTCCTCTATCAATACTCCTCGATACGGGTTCCAGAATGACGAGCAATATTCAAGTATTGGTAGGACGACAGTTTTGTAAGCTATCTCTTTCGTGGGTGGGCTACCCTGAGGATTCTTCGAAGGAATCTAAATCTGGACACTGCCTTATTCATGATTATTGTTGTGTGGTCGATCTACGTTAAATCCTTCCGCACCCAATGGATGTGCTTCCAGTGATTGTCCTGTAGTCGTGTAATTCTAACTATTTGTGCGCATTCAGCAACATTTGTTTATGTTGAGGGCCAGTGTCAATCCCAGTACTCAGCGTTGATCTGCTACAGGTCTTCCAGCAGTTCACTGCAGTTTTCAAGAGTTTGCTACTTATCTATACACAACAGCAATATACGCGAAAATCCTCATGGAACTTCTGCCGTCTTTAGTCTATACAATATTGCGAAAAGTAAAGGTCCCACAAAACTCCCTTGGGGGTATGCGGGAAGCTATTTTTCAATCCAAAAATTGCTCTCTGTTAATAACAACAAACTGTGTGCCGTTTGCTGGGAACTCATCTACTCAGTCAGTCAGGTGGTCTGATCTCCGTACGCTCGTACTTTATTCACTAAGCGACAGTGGGGAACTGTGTGAAACCTGGATAGTGATACTTATCGCCTTCTCGATCTGGCGGACAAACAGGGCGAGCTGGGTTTTGTACGATCGTTGAGTACGGAATCCATGTTGATTCTCACAGAGATCTTCGGTGTTATAATAAGCCAACACAAAATATTTTCCAACTTTCTACAACAGTCTGATAGGACGATATGTAGTACTGCGCAGCTGCTCGGCGACTCTTCTTGAAAACGGGAATGATGGTTCAAATGGCTCTGAGCACTATGGGACTTAACATCTATCTACATCTACATCTACATCCATACTCCGCAAGCCACCTGACGGTGTGTGGCGGAGGGTACCTTCAGTACCTCTATCGGTTCTCCCTTCTATTCCAGTCTCGTATTGTTCGTGGAAAGAAGGATTGTCGGTATGCCTCTGTGTGGGCTCTAATCTCTCTGATTTTATCCTCATGGTCTCTTCGCGAGATATACGTAGGAGGGAGCAATATACTGCTTGACTCTTCGGTGAAGGTATGTTCTCGAAACTTTGACAAAAGCCCGTACCGAGCTACTGAGCGTCTCTCCTGCAGAGTCTTCCACTGGAGTTTATCTATCATCTCCGTAACGCTTTCGCGATTACTAAATGATCCTGTAACGAACGCGCGCTATGGTCATCAGTCCCCTAGAACTTAGAACTACTTAAACCTAACTAACCTAAGGACATCACACAACACTCAGCCATCACGAGGCAGAGAAAATCCCTGACCCCGCCGGGAATCGAACCCGGGAACCCGGGCGTGGGAAGCGAGAACGCTACCGCACGACCACGAGCTGCGGACAAACGGGAATGATCTGTGCACTTTTTCAATCACTGGCAAAGTGACGTATGGCTCAGTGGCGTATGGTTCTCTACTTTCGTAAAAGGAGCAAGCTACTTCGCGTGCTCTGTGTTGAATTGGATAGGTATCCCACCAGGTCCTGGCGCCTTTACTCTTCAGTGAATTCAGTATCTCGCGTTCCATTATTTCTATATCTGCATTTTTGACTTTCGTGAGACGATGTAGAATGGATAATGTATGTAGTCGACTCTAGATACTTTGAAACTCAAGCGACCAAGGAAAAAGTTCAAATTATCGAGGCTTCAAACAAAACTCTTCTCCGTCCGAAAAGGCCTCGGAAGGCTTAACAGTACCGACCGACCGCCTTGGCACTCTCAGCCGATAGGAGTCATCGCGTGCGGATATGGAGAGGCATGTAGTCAGCACACCGCTTTCCCCACCCCCCCACCCCTCACCCCGTAGACAGTTTCCGTGACCGGAGCCGCTAATTCTTAGCCAGGTAGCTCGTGGGCTGATTACACAAGGGATGAATGTGCCCCACCTGACTACAGCTCTCAGCAGACCCGAACCGTCACCCAAACGAGTGTTAGTCAAGCCCGACAGCCCTTAATTCGGTGATCTGTTGGGTACCCATGTGATTCAAATAAAATAATCCGAATAAAATGAGTTCAGATACTCGAGAGCGATGAAGGAAAAATTTCAGATAAACGAGACTCTGATTGAAAGTAAGTTAGGTACATAAATATTACATACATATGTGCATTGATCTTTACTTTAAAAAGACACAAAATAATACATACATATGTACATATGGTACATACGTATATAATACATAAACATAGCGATGAAGATTTTACACTTCATTTTGAGAAATAGTCGATTTTATTTTGAGGGGATGACTACCTTCTGGCATGGTTCAGCGAAGTTTAGTTGGTGATGAGAACTGAGAGGAAATTACCATTCGTTTTCATTCTGAGGGCGTAGGATCGTAGTGACTGTAGGGAGTGGACAAATCACCTTACCTCGCTCAGTGTGACTGGAGTTGAAGGGTGTTCATCGTTACCTTCCTCTTCCTCATCCTGACTGGTCAACAGTCCAGCGTCGGTTAGACCACAATGGACACCGATGTCACCTTCAACATGAACGAAATCTACAAGGGTCAAATCACGGCAGCTGGGTAGAAATTCCCATCCTGTGTCTGGTGGGACTGAATTAATTAATTCTTGCGACTCTGATGGCTTTTCCTCATTTTCTCTTTGCATTACAAACAGGTACTTTCTGAAGTGACTATAAAAGTGGTAGGGCTGCCATTTCTAAAGGCGTTATGAATCATGATTAGAGCAGTGAATACTGTTATGTTCGCCTTCTCACCTTTTTCAGTGCTATCAGCATAAGAGGAACAACTTCTCTGGATAGAGAGTTTTAAAATTTTGTATTGTGCCCTAGTTCAGTGGTTATAATCTTGATATGGTATTGTTATGTAAGGTACAGCTGTCCAAAACGTTATCCACACTTGTTGTAGCCAGACTGAATGCCATAAAATCTAAACTCACCAAAAATAAACGCAAAATTGATATATTTAAACAACACTAGATAAAAATCGCTTTTCCCATCCTAAGAGACAATCTCCGTCCATATAACCTCAATAGGTGAGCGTAGACCAAATGTGGTATAAATTCAAAGAAATGTTATCGACGGCTATTGAGAGACTACAAGAAATAAATTAATGAGAGATGGTACTCACCCGCCATTGTACTCCAAACAGGTAACAACACTGTTTCAGAAGCAACGAAAAACTGTCGCAAATTTGAAAGAACGCAAACCCGTCAAGATCGGCGAAGTCTTACAGAAGCTCGAAATGTGGTGCGAACTTCAATGCGAGATCTGTTAACGCTTCCAACAGCGAAGCTCTGTCTCTAAATCTGGCAGAAAATCGAAAGAGATTCTGGTCGTATGTAAAGTAACAAAAATGTTGAAATGTATGTGAAATCTTATGGGATTTAACTGCTAAGGTCGTCAGTCTCTAAGCTTACACACTAAACCTAAATTATCTTAAGGACAAACACACACACCCATGCCCGAGGGAGGACTCGAACATACGCCGGGATCAGCCGCACAGTCCATGACTGCAGCGCCTGGTCCGCTCGGCTAATCCCGCGCGGCTGTAAAGTAGCCAGCGGAAAGACACAATCAACACTTTCACTGCGTGATAACAATGGTGATGTGGCTGATGACAGTGCCAACAAAGCAGCTTTACTAAATACCGTTTTCCTAAATTCCTTCACCAAAGAATACGAAGTAAATATTCCAGAACAACTGTCTACCTGACTATCTTAAAAGGAGACATCCTCGGTGTAACAAAGCGGCTTAAATCATTAAAGGCAAAGCCTCGGTCCAGATTTTATACCAGTTAAGTCCCTCTGAGAGTAGTCTGATAAAATAGATCCATACTTATTAGTCATAAGCAACCGATCGTTCGTTGAAAGACTCGTATCTGAACACTGGAAAATTGCACAAGTCACACCAATAGCCAAAAAAGGAAAAAGGGGTAATTCGATGAGTTACAGACCCATATCGCTAATGTCAATTCGCAGTAGGACTTTGGAACATGTAGTGAGTTAGAACATTACGAATTATTTTGAGCAAACCAATTTGTTGCCAAATAGCCAACACGGATTCAGAAAACATCGTTCTTGTGAAGCGCAATTAGATCTTTATTCTCACAAAGTAATGATCGCTGCTGTCAAGGTATGTCAAATTGATCCAATATTTTTAATTTTCCAGAAGGATATTGATACTGTACCTCACAAACGAGTTCTGATCAGATTGTGTGCGTATGGATTATCGTCTCAGTTGTGAGACTGCATTCGTTTCCTGTGAGAAAGGTCACAGTTCGTAGTAATTGACGAGGAGTCATCGAGCAGAAGAAAGGTACCCTGCATTC
The DNA here is from genome assembly GCF_023864275.1 of Schistocerca cancellata. Classification (NCBI taxonomy): domain Eukaryota; kingdom Metazoa; phylum Arthropoda; class Insecta; order Orthoptera; family Acrididae; genus Schistocerca; species Schistocerca cancellata. The sequence continues at coordinate 219,246,074 of NC_064631.1, forward strand.
CCCAAGAAAGTGTTCCTGATCTACGTACACGGTTTAGATGTTTGGATGACAATCTGAGTAGCAATCTTAGATAGCACGCAGATGATGCTGCCATTTACCGTCTTATAAAGTCATCAGATGATGAAAATAAATAAGAAAGCGATTTGGACAAAATATGTGTATGGTGCGAAAAGTGGCAATTGACCCTAAAAAGGAAGGGAGGATCACATAGACAACGTTGTCGATAAAGCAAAGCAAAGACAACGATTTATTGACAGAACGCTAAGAAAATGCTACAGATGTACCAAAGAGACAGAGACTGGCTGCACTACGCTTGTACTTTCTCTTCTCGCGTATTGCCAAGCGTTGTGTGATCTGTGTCCGACAGGATCGACGGAGGACATCGAAAAAGTTCAAAGAAGGGCAGCTCGCTTTGTACTATCGCGAAACAGCGGAGAGAGTGCCACGGATATATGTTGTGAATTGAGGTTGCAATCATTAACACAAAGGGGCGTTTCTTCTCACGAAGTTTCATTCACCAACGTTCTCCTCATAGTGTAAAAATATTTTGTTGGCGTCCACCTATACAGGGAGGAATGATCGTCGTAATAAAATAAAAGAATTCATAAAACGCACAGAAAGAGCTAATTGTACTTTTTCCAACGCTCTGGCTTGAAGGTGTTTCGATGAATCCTCTGTCAGTCACTTAATTGTGAATTCCAGAGGAATCATTTAGATCCAAATGTAGATGAAACAGTGAAATTTTGCATTTCTCCATTTTCATATCGCTAATAACCGAGGTCGGTCAGTCATGAAACAATTATGTCGTCGCCCAAGATTTTTTGGTTGAGCAATAATTTGTGGGAAGTGAGTTTATTCCCTTGAAGCAGTATGATTACTCAGATTTCTCTACAAAGAGTGGATCCACCTTCTGACATCCGTCCATGTTACAGGCCATAGGAATGATAATTCCTTCCTGGTTAAGTTTTCCTCCAAGACATTTTTCGTCTTTAAATGCTAGGGACGAAATTTGCCTTGACGTGACCGTTTTCTTCCTGTACCTGAGACATCTATGGCGGTTTTTTAAAAATTATCGACAATGTGGACGGTAGAATTGCGAACTGTCTTGTATTTTTTTTTTTTTTTGAAATTCCACTCTCCAAAGTTTGAACAACGAGCTTTTTCCCATTATTTGAAAGACAGTTGTTTTTTCTAGCACTCATGGCGTATCACAGTTTCAGCAAACACGGACTGTTTACAACACATTATGAAAGCAGACTACAGACTGTATGGGACGCTGGCTGCAGAAATAAACGGCTGATGATCTGCAATGAAAATCACAGAATTTGGGGACTACAAGTTATACAGAGCACAAGAGCCACTATGTCAACTTATGAAGTGTTGGCAATATCTGAACTATATTATTTACGTCCGAATTTCTCTTACTGCATCTTCTTTACTACGCATGCAGGTGCGCAATCTGTCTATTTACATGCGACGATAAAAGTATCAGTAACTTCATAAAATACCAAATACCTCTCTCGCAGCAGCAGTGAGCTGTTAATGTGCAGATGTCATAAACTGTAAAGCATAGCACATGATTAACTGAACAATGAGACGGACGGAATCGACCTTACACTTTTAACTATCGCAACTTGATGTTGCAGTTTCAGTATGTTTGAAAATCAAGTAATGAATCAACGGTCCAATAGCTACTATTTGTCGGGAAAATAAAATAGCAGTTTCAGGAATAGCAGCCAGAATTCGTACTGCTCCCTCTATAGCATCCAGACAGCTGATAACTGAATTTAAATAAGTGCTGGAAGTGGATAGGCACTAGCCTTTGCCATCACGACTCGTGATCTTAGTTACAGATATAAATTCGCAAAAAAACATAATTTCGTAATAAAAATTTCAGTAAATAAAATCAAGCACGTCGAGATGTACACCACAAGTAGCAACAGTGGTAAGATCTTCTTCAGTGAAAGAATTTTGGGGACGTGCGGTTCTAGGCGCTACAGTCTGGAACCGAAAGACCGCTACGGTCGCAGGTTCGAATCCTCCCTCGGGCATGGATGTGTGTGATGTCCTTAGGTTAGTTAGGTTTAATTAGTTCTAAGTTCTAGGCGACTGATGACCTCAGAAGTTAAGTCGCATAGTGCTCAGAGCCATTTGAACCAAAGAATTTTGGAAAAATATTTCAGTAGTTCAGTCTTCTCTCTGTCACTCTCAGTTCCGATGCCAAGGACAGATGGCGTTGATCCGTTTACTGGTCCAACGTAAGACCAAAAGGTACAGGATTTTCTGTCAGAACACTAGATATTTCACTTTCGACTCCACTAAAGGCTTCACAAATTCCTATCCATACGATAAATTGAGATTCATTCAGTTTTTGTTTCTCCTTGAGACTATGGCTAATCGTAATTCTTCAATGAAGCCCGCTTTTCTTTTTGATCACCTTTTTAACAAGGCTGTTAGATCACAGTGGGCGCTACCAAATGAATATATCTTTGAAAAATCGATTTTTTCAATTTTTGTCGTCTATCTCAAAAGCTCGAGGGGGAGGGGGTGTGTACTACTATCAACATTTTGCAACAGTTCGGAAATATCGTAGATCCACGGCTGTCACAAGGCACAACAAAAGTACTCTTAAAATAAATGCTGCTTGCCCAAAAGCGACAGTAATGGAGTGTGCCCACTGCTGAAAATAAGAAAATTCTCATAGGTCTTCGAGTCCATAGAACAAAACTAGGTCATGAATAAAAATCACTACACACTGAAATAAAAAATTAAAAATATTGTCTACGTATTTTTTCATCTTTTTAGCTGCTGGACACTTGGGAAAGTTTTCTTCTTGATTTACTTTTTTTTTTTGACTGATGTTCCTTCCTGAGTTCCTTCATTTTGAAACAGAATCGACATTTCATGCAGTAGAAAATCAGTTTTGGTACAGTCCCCATGGTATGTTCTGCACTACAAGCTAAGCCTGAAGTCTTCATATTTATTTTCTAGATGCTTTCCAAACAGTTATAGAACAAGTTACCCCAGAAAGCCGTTGGACAAGAAAGATTAGTGCTTGAGTTTTTTCTGCCTATATCAAGACATTTGCCGCGCGGGGTAGCCGCGTGGTCTTGGGCGCTTTGTCACGGTTCGCGTGGTTCCCCCCGTCGGAGGTTCGAGTTCTTCCTTACATTTTCTAAGTGTTTTGCCAATAAAACGCAGTCTTTGGTTCTCCTTCCCCACAACATTTTCTATGTGTTCCTTCCAATTTAAGTTGTTCGTAATTGTAAGACCTAGGTATTTAGTTGAATTTACGGCTTTTAGATTAGAATGATTCATCATGTAACCGAAATTTAACGAGTTCCTTTTAGCACTCATGTGGATGACCTCACACCTTTCGTTATTTAGGGTCAACTGCCACTTTTCGCATCATTCAGATATCTTTTCTAAATCGTTTTGCAGTTTGATCTTCTGATGACTTTATTAGTCGATAAACGACAGCGTAATCTGCAAACAACCGAAGACGGCTGCTCAGATTGTCTCCCAAATCGTTTATATAGATAAGGAACAGCAAAGGGCCTACAATACTACCTTGGGTAACACCAGAAATTACTTCTGTTTTACTCGATGACTTTCTGCCAATTACTACGAACTGTGACAGGAAATCGAAGATGCAGTCACATAACTGAGACGATATTCCAGAAGCACGCAATTTCTCTATGAACCGCTTGTGTGGAATAGTGTACTTTATTCCATAAATATTCAGCTATTTCTAACGTGCTCTGTACTGATACTCTGAGTGATTCCAATGTTCTTCCTGAAGGAATGTACTGTCTGAAGTGATCAGAATAGGAGAAATAGGCTGTACAATTTTATGATGACCTGGATTTTTTCTCATACCATATGATGATGTTTTTGAATTCAGAGCATCAAATACATAGTTTATATACTGAGTAAATTTTTCAGTTGGCTCATTATCATCAAATCCCACGATTCCACTTTCTCTAAAAAGATGAACACCTTTTGCCATGCTGGTACTAAACAACTGGAAAGCGAGGCGAGATTTCAATCGCTGAAAGGAGGTCGGTTGTATGTGGACATACGTCAGTTTACTACATACCCTCACACCACCAAAGTATAGTGAGTTGTCATCTTCATAAACACGTTCATAAAATGCATACCTCGTGATGTCAGTAACAGACAGCACTGTACGTTTGTCATGAAAGTGGTTGCATATGCTTTTTAAAATATATACTGAGAAGCCCAAACGTTTCTTCAACAACAGGATTTTGAAAATAACATTTAATATTCCTCTTCTTTCCTGATGTTTGCAAATAATTCCAGGCTCATGTTTTTGTTTTTGTTGTTTAATAGCATACAGGAGAGTAACGAGACTTCGCAGACAGCACTTAATATGAAACAGAAGGATGACAGACATATGTTTTTGAGCACACTGGATCGCCCTATAACGAGGATAATGATGTTAGGGGATGATTACACTTATATAGAGGTCAGAACATCACATGGTTTACATAGTAAGATAGTGGGCATTTCGACTTATTTTCACATGCGAATTTAAAAGATATAATGACTTCATGGGTGTAATGTGACGTAAAATATTGTTCTCCATGTTGTGAGGTTTTTGTTGACAGGTAACGATAAATATTCATGACGAACAAGTGATTGAATAATTGTGCTGCCATAAGAGGCACTGATTTTTACCTATATTGTCAATACAATGCGAATACGGATAAAATACGGATAAAACACACAACTTTTGTAAAGATCACATAATTATTGAGATTCTGTGAAGAAATTTCTTCATTATACTTGCGAATCGACTTCCACATATTTTCAATTCTTATTTACTATTGGAGTCACTCCATGTACAGGTTTGGAACGTCATCATTCTGAAGATACACTTATAGACTGTGTTTAGTAAGTAATAGAATTATATTTGTACTGAACCTGGTTTTGAGGATTTTGCATAGTGACACATTCAACAAATGAGGGAGCGATGGCACTGTTTCACAGTGAGACGCACAAGGGTAAGCAAGTGGGAAGCAGCCACCCCTGATGAAGTCTCACGGTCAGCTTGAACATGAATGCGTTAACGGTGGGTATGGAGACTCATAACGGACACACAGAATAAGAGTGCCGCAACACAGCTAGCTTAGCCGTCACAATAGCCGTTCCGCAGTCCAGGACGACAGAGCTGTTAATGCACACGAGGAAGCCTTGGACACTTTGAGCACCCTATCACTGGTCATGTTAGTGCGATGTCAGAGAAAATTAACACTTACCTTCAGGAGTCAATCGCGTAAAGCTACAATACTTCGTGTACCTCAGAATTTCTTCTCATAGATGATTTTATCCGTCAGTCAGTCTATACTGCTATACTGTACTGTACTAAATAGCCATTCCCTCTCAATGATTGGTGGTCGTGTTATTTTTGGTGAGAAGGAAGGATCTGGCTGTACGATGCAGAAAGAGAATGACCGGTTCGTCGGGGGACGGCAAAGTGTGGAGAACTGGAGATATCGACGCAGGTCTTGACAATGAACAGCGTGAGCAGCCATTTCCAATGGAGCAGCCTAACAGGAGTCCAGAGTTCATACTGGCTGTAGCACGACCCTCTCTCTGTACTTCAGAGTAGCTATCACAGTGGTGACACTCTCCACATCCCATGCTGATAATTCATGGTGAGCATTATCAACAACATCAACATCTTAGGATAATCCTTGGTCAGAATCACCTCAGATCATTGCAGTTACCTGACCCACGACAACCAGTACATTGATAGAAGATGGCAAACAGTCATTGTATACATTTAGTTTGAAACTCGCATGTCATTCTAGAACGTCAGTGTCATCCGTGGGGCACTTCCATAAGGCTTTCTATTAACTCTGGGAATCGGCAGGTTCACTTATTGTAAACCATGTATCGCATTTTTTAATATGAACTTAGTATTCTGAGATAATATTTGTGTCTTTAATTGTATAAATTAATGTGTTCATCTAAGACTTGTTTCTGCTGACTCCTTTAATGAATCTCGTTTTCCATATTATGCAGTCCTCCCTTTTAGGATCCATAGGTAGCGCCTTAATACGAGTATTTTGTCACAATAGTTAATCCATTTGCACATAGTAATTCAGCTTGGATCTTAATGTCTGATTGTGTCCTAATTAATTTCTGAGTGTGGTTAACTATTTCAAATACACGCAGCATTTTACTACCTTCAATATTTTTGTAAGAACCCTTACCTGCGACACATTTATGACTGCCGCCATCTATTCGTATCATTTAACCTGTGTATTAAAACTCGTAGAGAGCTATCTGTTTCTCAGTCGCTCCAACTAGTGCAGATTATTACAGCAGGCAAATGGCGTGTTAGCTGAGTTGCCGTCTGATATTGATTGGTGACCATGCCAGGATTCGACTATTAGGTATACTCCGGCATGCAGTCAGACATTCTTGCATCAAAATGAAAGACCTTGTACATATTCACTTCCTAAAATTTTTAGTTAACTGATCGTGTTTCGTACAAAAATTAGGAACGCTCTGTGGAAATTATCGATCTGGATGGAGTTTTGAATGAATTTTGAATAATGCTTTCCTCAAGTGATACAAAATTAGGAGGTGTAATTTCAGTTTCTTCAAATCTAGTTTAACTCATGTTTTTCTTTCAGTACATTTCTTGTGTTCTGTTTACGTGTTTTGATCCAATTTTAGTTCGTTACGAGCATTCCACCAGTGTTGTAACTGTTTGGAAGGGTATTGATAGGTGATACATTTGGGGTATAGTGTTATTAGGTCGTTCGTTGTTTAGGTTAGCGGCCACGGAATTTCCCTTTTTCATTAAAAGATAAACGAATGTGGATGAGGAGTTAGGATACAGTGAAAAGGGAATAAGAAAGAAAGGGTCAATCAAGAAATATGAAGATAACAAGAAGTGGAGAGGAAATTGGCTGCAGCAGAGCATGCGAAGATTACTGTAGGATGTGTAAATGTGAATGAGCGAGAGGATGCTCCTAGTTTAGAGAACGAGCTAGAGAAAACTAGAAATAGTGAAGGTGCAGATGAGAATTCGGGGATGCAATTGTCAAACCTCTTCATAAGAAAGGGGACAAGAGTGACTTAGATAATTATATACGAATCTCATTGCTGACTTCACTTTCTAAAATATTCGAAAATGTTATGTATTTAAGAGTAGTCTCACACTGAAATGAAAATAACTTACTCAGCATGTCACAGTTCGGATTCCAGAAGAGTTACTCTACTGAGAATGCTCTCTACAGATTTATTCATCAAATAGCACAAGCCGTAAATAACACATTATCGCCAGTTGGTATTTTTAGTGATCTTTCCAAGGGATTTGAATGTGTGGATCATGTCACACTCTTAGAAAAAGTGAGGTTTTATGGAATTGTCGGCTATTCATGTAGCTGGTTCGAATCATACTTAACGAACAGAAAGCAAAAATGTTGTGCTGAATAACACAAATAATTTTGGGAAGATGATAAATTCTAGTGAATGGGGAGTTATCACATAGGGAGTCCCACAGGGTTCAATTCTGGGTCCTCTACTGTTCCTTATTCATGTGAATGATCGCTCACTTAACGTTTAGCAAGCAGAACTAGTACTTTTTCCAGATGACACGAGTGCTATAATAAATCCCAGTCCAGACAAAGCAGCTGAAGATATAGTTAAGGATGTCTTTCAAAGAATTATTAAATGGTTCACACAAAATAGACTCTCCCTTAAGTTTGAAAAATCTCACTGTATCCAGTTCTGTACACCATATAGAGTCATATCGACAATTGATGTAGCATATGAACAGGGCTCAATTAACACGGTAGATTTCTCCAAATTTTTGGGTGCTCACATTGATGGCAATTTGAACTGGAAGAAGCATATTACTGAGCTTCTCAAACAATTAAGTTCAGCTTCTTTCGCTGTTCGTATAATCCCTAGTCTTGGTAATAAACAGATCAGCCTCTTAACGTACTTTGCATATTTCCACTGAATAATGTCTTGTCGAACAGTTTTCTGGAGTAACTCATCTCTTAGACATAAATTATTGATTGCCCAAAAGAGAGCAGTGAGAATAATTAGTGGTGTTCACACTAGGACGTCATGTAGGCAACTACTCAAGGAGTTAGGTATTTTAACTGCACCATCAGAGTACATATATTAGCTAGTAAAATTCGTTATAAATAATACCTCCCAATTCGCGAAGAACAGTGATGTTCAGACGCACAACACTAGAGGGGAAAACGACTTTTCCTATACGTTACTAAGGCTGTCAGTTGCTCAAAAAGGAGTAAATTATTCAGCAACAAAAAACTCAGATCATTTGCCCAACAACATAAAGTGTCTGGCAGGTAGCAGATCAAATCTTAAATCTAGCTTAAAATCGTTTCTTTTGGACAACTCCTTCTATTCCATGGACGAGTTTCTGTTTCAGAACTGGTAAAAAGAAATTGTATCTCTAAATGTAGTTGCATGTGTAGAACTAAGAATTTCAGTAATATTAATATTAGCACTATATATATATATATATATATATATATATATATATATATATATATATATATATATAGTTTGAACATTATTAACATTTGCAAAGTACATTTATTTTTCCAATTGGACTTTAAGTTTTACATTTCCAGAAATCTAACATTTTAGAACTGGAAATAAATTTTCTATGACGCTTCAAAGTGTATATACATTTTTTGATGCACTTTATATATATATATATATATATATATATATATATATATATATATATATATAAGGCCACCAGTTTGAACATTATTCACATTTGCAAAGTACATTTATTTTTCCAATTGGACTTTAAGTTTTCCATTTCCAGAAATCTAACATTTTAGAACTGGAAATAAATTTTCTATGACGCTTCAAAGTGTGTATACATTTTTTGATGCACTTTATATATATATATATATATATATATATATATATATATATATATATATCAGTCAATCATCCAGACTGTTGCCCCTGCAACGTCTAATTGTTAACCTTGAAGGTGGTTCTGTACCATACTCACTTCTCCACTGACTTCGAACCGCAGCTACATTCTCAAACTTCCAGTACCGCTTAATTATCTTCTTCCGCGCTTCAAAGCTCAAACGCACGTCCGCCATGTTGCAGTTACTTCCTTGCCTCTGCTGCCACCTGTTTAAGAAACATAACATTACTTTCTCACAGATATTTAACTTTGTAGAACGGGAAATAAATTGTCTACGACAGTTCAAAGTCTTTTGGCGCACCCTGTTTTTTGTAATCAGACTTGTTCTACATCATATCGATAAAATAATCGTGAAAATGATCAACGGAACATGACATAACTAAACTAAACTAAGCAACGGAATGAAGACGTGATCATGCTTCATCGAACTTCCGATGTAGAAGGTACTGCTACATCAAATTTTACGGAACCTCGCCACGTTCAAATGCGCCAACCCAACACGTTAAGACTCATTAGAGAACAGGATAGGATTGAACTACAGATCAGTTTTGTGGCGGAGTTGAGGAAGTAGAGTAAAGAACCACAAGTGATGTTGAATAAGCAGAGTTAAAGCACAAAAAAGAATAATTGGGACTAACTGTAGAAAATTCCCATAATATAGCAACAGATTAGCTGCAAGGAGCACTGAGAAGACGATCAAAAGGAGCCATGTTGTGGGGGTTGAAAGTCGGTTCATAAAATAGAATAGAGAATGAATCCGATATCGTAAGAGACTGAAAATCATTTGTGTGAAGCAACTGAACAGTTCAAGATTAGCAGCTGTGAGATGATCGAACAAAGCGCTGGATAGTACGTACCAGTAGGGGAAACAGTGAAAGAGCAGTTGCTTTTCGTAACTAAGCAAAGATAAGAAGAAATGAATCAATGGCAACACCAGAGGACCGCAATCTTGGCCAGAGAGTATGAAGACATTAAGATGAGAGTAACACAAGTGTTAGACTGGCAGGAAGATGCCAGTTGTGCACATTATTGTAAAACGCCTGGTGGAATGTAAGTGCATGAGATAGGATACACTGACCCATAATTAATCAGCGGACGGGAAAGTTGTCACACTTCACACGAGTATGAGGATGAGTATCATTCAGCAGCGATGTCACGAGAAGAGGATTCTTTTCACTATAAGCACATTCTTTCGTTGTGTATATTCCAAGTGAAACCTTGGAGTGAGAGCAGGCAATCCGGAGGAATACAGGATGACAATGGGTGCCAGTTACTGCAACTGTCAATTGTAAATTGACGATATATATGTTAAGTAAAACTAATTTTTTATTTTGAACCTTACCAACCAAGAGTAGCACATAAATTTGCAGTTTATAAAGGGGTAAAGTACTAGCAGTTGATCTTGCAGCAGTAGAGTCCCGAAAGTGTCAGCTGTTTATAAATTGATAAAAAAACTAGTAGTATTGGTTTTATAATTGGTAACTGACTTCCCAATTACCAATTATACACCAAATCTGAAAATGGATAAAATTTGTTTTAAAGTTGACAGTTTGGCAGGACGCCAAATCGGGAAATTCGTAAACTGACTGTGACAGTGACGATCTGGTAAGACAACAGATCGGAAATTGGTAAAAATGTTTTAAAAATTGGCTGTTTGGTAGGTTACCAAATGCTGAAAACTGGTAAACTTGCTGTATAATTGGTAAATTGGTGGTACATCAAAAAAAATTAGCAATTTGCTAGGACAACGTACTGTATATTGATAAAACGGTTACACGATTAGTAAATTGGTAGGACACCACATCGGAAGCTGGTACAATTGTCGGGATAAACCAAAATGCAGGTGTATCGGGCAAAAAAAGGAATTGGCAGATTCGTAAATACGTCCATTCTTGCATATGTGCATTTACACTAAAAAGTATTTGAGTGTTGCGTATTAATAATTACTGATCCAATACATCCATATGCAAGGTAGTAAGAGGTAGAGTTAAAAAATGGCGAGTTGTGATACTTTGACTGTTAAGTGTATGACGTCATCGCGTATTCTGAAAAATGGTGGTAAATATGGCCTGTGTTACTCCTTTACGCGAACTGTGAGTGACTTAACGTAAGAATGGTAGCAGATTTCAGTATCAATACCTGTTATATCTAGTAGCAAAGTATTAGACACTTTCAGTCAGCACTCCATACGTACTAACACTGTATAACCCATTTGCAGTAAATATTCGGCTGCTGTGAACGTGCACAAGCGGTCGCGTATGTTAGAGTATTTGTTCCATCTAATCTCTTCACTCTTTTGCTGTCCATATGCATATGTGTTTCTGCCCAGTCGGTGATCATTATAAGTATTGATTAGGTACGTTTGCAAGCGCCTGCTTGCAAGAACAAATATTCTATTGCCGTGGGTAAGCCACTGCTAAAGCTTCCACTCAACTGTGTGTGTGTGTGATTTTTTTTTCATTTCGTTTCGGGCTACTAGGGACCACGGGGCTCACGCTAACTCTCAGCTAGGGTCTTCTGCTTTTCCTTGGCCCAGTATGCCTTCATCTTCTGGCTGTGAGCCTGCTTCCTCTCGTCCGTCCATTTAAGTCTGGTGGTACACTTCTTGCTTGTGAGAAACAATGGGAAGGCTCGCTGCAGGATGGCGTGTCTTTATTGAGTTTGGTTCTCGGTTTTCTTTAATGGGATCTGCAGTACCTCTAAGTCTGATTTAACAGATGTGATCCACTTGTCTTTGGACGCCTTTCCCCTACTTATCACTGTGAAGATTTTGCAGGTGAGCGTGCAGTTATTCAGTTGGGCCGTGTTCTCAGAGAAGGTCAGTCACCTTTTCCTCATATATGTTACTACGTCTTCCTGATGTTCATAGAGCTCGTTATTGTGCCTGATTCTGTAGGTACCGTCTTCCTCTCTTATGGGTCCTAGTATTCTCCTCAGGATCTTCCTCTCTTTAAGTTCTAGTTCTCTGAGTTGGCCGTTTCGATTTTTCAAGAAGCACTCAGAGGCATAGAGTGCAGAGGATTTTACTACCGAGTTGCAGTGCATAAGCTTTATGTTCTTGGATAGGTACTTGGAGGTATAGATGTTCTTACAGGAATGATAGGCGCTCTCTAACTTGGTGCACCAGGTGTCTATGGTCAAGGTTTCGCTCTCGCTTGCTGAGATCCATTCTCCCAAGTACCTGACTACAGGAACTTTACAGATAATATTGTTTCCTAGTGGGATTGTAGAAGAAGCCTGCTTGATATTGGTGATAAACTCAGTCTTCTGTATGTTGACCTTCAACCCGGTTTTTGCCGCAATACTGCAGAGGCTCTGTAGTTGGTGAGTAGCCTCCTACATACTGTTGGCCAACAGAGTGAGAACATCAGCAAAGGCCAAACAGGGTACAATGAAGTTGTCTTTCTTATACTCAAGTTTCAGGCCTGCTTCTGATGACATTGTGGAAGTCCATTCTCTGACGATTTTCTCCAGAACACGGTTGAAGAGGATACAAGAGGGGCTGTCCTCCTGCCTGACTTCTGTCTAGATGGGAAATCTCGCAGAGAGTTCACCCCTGAACTTGAATTTGGAGGTGGTGTTCTTCAGGGTAGCTTGGGCCAGTCTGGTAGTCTTCCCATCTAGGCCTACTTCCCACAGGGTAGAGAAGACGGTCTTTCGATTTATTGAGTCATATGCCTTTTGGATGTCTGGCATAATGGCAACCCAGGACTGTCCCCCTCGTCTTCTGTATGAGAAAATGGTATTGAGCTTTCGAATCTGTTCTCTGCAGTACCTACTTGCACGGAAACCAGCCTGGTATTGACCTAGTTGGGAGTCTAGCTGTTTGGTAACTTTATTTCGCACGGCTTTAGAGAAGATCTTGTAAGTTACAAGCAACAAGGTGATGCCTCTGTAGTTTTGAGGGCGGCCTTACTTCCTTTCTTGTGTAGTGGATGGATCACAGCTGTTCTCCAAACGTCCTGAATGATTTGGGTGATACTCTGCTTCAACATTTGTGCAATTATACCATCTTCACCTGGTGCCTTGTTGCTCTTAAGGTCTTTGATGATCTTTTCTATTTCTTCCCTGTTGGGTGGTATAGAGTCCTGGTTCCTGACAGTGGGCTCGTCGAAAGCAAGTCTCTTTTTCGATTGTTCTGCATTGAGGAGTTTCTGGAAGTATTCTTCAAAGGTTTTTGTGCAGTCTGTTATTCATTTGGAGTTTCCCATCTGGTCCTCTGAGATGTAGTGTTGGGGCTCTGTATAAAGTAGTCTGTTTCTTGAGTCGCTTGTAAAGATATCTTGAATTGTTTTTCTTGAAGTCTTCTTCTGCCTATAGTATTTGAGACCTGTTGTGGTTCCTCTTGGTTTTGCACATAATGCTTCCTGTTGTATTTCTTTGCACCATGAAAGCCTGATGGTTGGGCTCGTCTTTGCACTGATTTCACTTGAACTAGGCTCTACACCTTTCCTCTATAGCTTGATCACATTCTGTGGTCCAACAGGGGCGGTCGATGAAGCAGGTATAGTTTCATGAGCGGCATCCAGTAGAGCTTTTTGAAGAGTAGGCTATACTTGCTTCTGTGTGTTCTTCTCAAGGGTGGTCTGGAAGTTGCAGTCCTTATCGCTAAGCAAGTGGGTGTTTAAGCTTGGTATTCTCGAAACCTTTGGGGTATTGTGAGCTTTTCTCAAAGGTTGTAGGTTGGTCTTATTTAAGGAGAGATAATGGTCAGAGTAGAGGTTTGCTCCCCTCAGTACCTTGACATTTTGTATTTCCTTGTGGCATCTCATGTCAATAGCCACATGGTCTATCTAGAAACTCGCCCAGCTTGTATTTTGGATTCCTCCAGGCCATGGTCTTCCCTGGTATTCGCTTGAACGCAATTGATTTTAGGACCAGGTTGTAGTTGTCACAAAGGTCTATGAGGCGCTCGCTATTTCTGATGGTCCTCTTGTGGGCTGGGTAACCGCCTACTATCCTGCGGTAGGCTACTTCTTTTCCTTGCCAACTTGTGCGTTCAAGTCACCCATGAGTATGATGATGTGGTGGTTAGGGATCTTGTCTAGGGTCTCTTCAAGGCTGTTCCAGTAGTATTCTACTGCTTCCGGATCTTTCCTATTGGTGTCATTTGTAGGTGCTTGGAAGTTAACTATTGTGTATGGTCTATTGTGGGACCTCAAGGATAATGAGGAGGTTCTGCCATTGGGGGATATGAATTCTAAAATTTGGTCGACCATTCTATGATGCACAGCAAAACCAGTACCCAGGTGTGGAAATTTCTTCATCACTCTTTCACCTGGTTTTCCTTTATAGATCCGGTATGCTTGGCATTCCATTGCATCCAGTCTCTGGTAATGCCGCTATTTGGATGTTATCCTTCTCCAACACATCAAGGGTGTGTTTGAGTTTACCAAACTTTAACAGGGAGTTCATAGTCACTGTAGCTAGGTAAGTGACGTTTCTTTTCTTTTCCTGTTCTTGTTTGTGTGAGGTCAGTAGTGGTGGAGTACATGAAGGTGCAGGTTCCCCAGAATCCGATGACCTGCTTGCCCCATCATGACTGGAGGTGGATTGGTTACCACCTGGGATATTATTTCTGTTCATATTTCTCTTCATGCTGAGTGAAACGAGTGTGTGTATGGGATCACCCTAGTGGGTGACGAAGTTAACTCTCACGGTTGTTAGCCCTGAGGTACATTTTATCAGCCACTACTAACATGTGGAACAGACGCTGTTGGGGTACATCCACTGACATGTGGAACCGCCGTGCACTTGCTACTAGTTTTGGTCCACCCCAGGTATTTTATTTTCCTGGTACCCACCATATCTGGTGAGCATCCCCCTCTCCACTATCTGGGCAGGTGCTCGGTAGGAGACTAGCAACTCCCCCGAGACTCAACTGTTTTATTAATGCAGCTGGAGGTACAAATATTTTTAATCACAATACCATCAAACAATGTAAATTCTTGGGTCTTAAATAAAAGAAGCAATTCTTAAAACTCAATCAATTACCCTTCTTTTTATAGGTTTTAATTTTATTAGCTAGGAAGTAGGGACACCGTTTTACCACTCCTTGCAGAATGTGGTTGATCTGTTTCGTGTGTTAAGCTACAGTAAATATCCTGAACATACCAAGAAAATGTACGACTGCGCGGCGGGTTAAAACGACCCTACACCTAAATAATTCTAGAGTACAGAGGATGGCGTTGTGCCTGTAACCAATGTAGAACACGATAAGCCTTTTGTTTTTTCAATATTTTGTCATTGGCAGAGCATATTTGCTGTGTGACTTTACTGATTTATTTCGATGTTGGGGCAGAATATTTCTTATATCACGTTTATTTATCTTACTTTACTCCTGAGAGCCAGTCTTTGCATTTTCGAGTTACCACGGTGAGACACTGATATCATATGCGACTAATTATGTTTCCATTTGCTATTTATCAGCAGGGAATTCTGATCTCATCAACATTAAAAAATGTTAAATGCCCACTATAATTTATTGTTTCTCAGACTAACAGATTATTCAAAGTTAATAAGAATGCGATTGATATTTGATATAAACTATTCCACATAAATGTCACCTGTGAACAAATATCGATACAGATGGTACACTATGATCTCTCGATGTATGACTTTTGTGTCTTTGGTTTATGTTATTCTTGTTGGAAAGGAGTTGATAGTGAGCTGTGGAGAAGAGAGGTTGTTTCGCAACTGTATTGATGATCGAAAGAGGGATTGTAACTTGTCTTCACTGAACCGATGTGAAATATGTTCTCGATTTATGAAGAAGTACGAAACACAAATTGTTCTCTGCTGTTTCAAGACTGAGAGAATATATTCTATGGTGATATCAGTTGGTGATTCATTTTAAAGGAATTTCACCTATAATAAAACAAAAGCAAACTAGTGTTTTTCATTTATTATAATGTTGTTCTACAAGAACCGACGGAAGATTGAGTTAACATGAATTTCAGTTATACCTGATTACGAGATCTTGAGAACATGATAGAACTGCTTTGTTGACTATCTTTTTGGATGAATCAGTTACGACCAAATACTGAGACTAAGAATCAGATTAATATAATATTGTGTTCAAACTTCGCCAAGATCCTCTCCGCAATATCATACCCCGGCTATTCTCAGGACAACAAATAAGATCGACTTACACAGCAAGAGCCGGCCGGTGTGGCCGAGCGGTTCTAGGCGCTTCAGTCTGGAACCGCGTGACCGCTACGGTCGCAGGTTCGAATCCTGTCTCGGGCATGGATGTGTGATGTTCTCAGGTAAGTTAGGTTTAAGTAGTTCTAAGTTCTAGGGGACTGATGGCCAACAGATGTTAAGTCCCGTAGTGCTCAGAGCCATTTAAACCATTTTTTTGAACACAGCAAGAAACAAAAAATGAGTATTATTTTTCAACTCTTGACTTTTGCAAATTATAGCATTAAGGTAACAGATCTGTTACCGTGCTCTGCAAATTATCTTAATCAGTTTTACGTCTTGTATGCACAAATTTATGATTGTTCTTTATTTAGGACAGTTATTCAGAAATATACGTATTAGACTGCAGGCAAGGAGTAATAAAAGTCGCCCAGACGAGTGGATACGATTGGACTTGAAAGTTTGCATACAACCAAACCCTGTGGCGCGTACACCACGTGTACGCCAGTCATGAGTTCCACTCCGCTTCGGAGCATAGTGTTGATGCTGATGACGGTTTTATTTTGTGGAGTGCTCAACGACGTGGTTACCAGCACCCGTACAAATTACCAATCTTTTCATTGTTCAGTCTCGCCAGTTTTGTGAATGATGTTCAAATGAAGAGGACATCACAAACATCCAGTACCCGGGCGGACAAAATCCCCACCCGGCCGAGAATCGAACCTGGGACCCGGTGATACAGTGGTAACAACGCTAACGACTATACCAGAAACCGAGGACTCAGAGTCTAGTGAGGGCTACGTCAGTTTGAGTGGAGCTGTGCGAAAAGAAAGATGATACAGTGGAGCAGCGGGTTTTCGTTGTGGAAAGTTACGTGACAACAAAGTTGTGGAAATGGTGTAGTAAATTGTTTGCTGAGAAATATAATTGTGTCAAAGTACCAGGAAAGAGTGCCATGCAGTGCTTAGTCCGAAAATGGCGTCGGACAGGATCTGTTTTGAACAAGTCAAAAAACATTCTGAAACTTGCTCGCAAACCACAAAACGTGGCTGCAGTTCATCAGAAAATGCTCCAGCGTCCTACTAAATCAACCCGGCGTTTGTCGGAAGGGACCAGCATCTCACGTCGATCATGCTGGCGAATGCCCCATGAAATTGAGTTTACGACAGGTGTGAGGAGCACGCTGTGACAAAAAACGAAGCCAAACACTGATACCATCCGCATTTCTGATCTCAATTAAGCTGAGTGTTGAGTGCAATAAATATATATTTTTTCGTCCCATAGGATGTGGGGGCTCGAGCTAACTATTCAGTGTAGACTAACTTTTTGTCAAAAATAGGTGAACAGCACCTACACCAATTATATAAATATTTTCATCATTTTCAGCGATTTTTACAGTGCATAATGCCCAGTAACGTCATAATGGCTTACACAACTGCCATAAAAAGAAAAAGTAAACTGCTATTGGAAAAAGAATATGCTAGGACAAGTGCACAGGTAAGGATGGCATATTGCTTTAAACATTTGGTATGGAGAAATGTGGCTGCAATTTGGAAATATAAGGTATTAGCATGTAATGTAAATAGCAGTGGTAAGTAGCCACATATTGGAATAGTGGTCGAAAATGGTGGAATCAAGAGCATTTACTGCATTAAGGGATGCACGAAATATTTATTTACAATGCTCCATGCACATATGGATCTGCTTGAAGTGCATTGAGACATTGCATCTAAATGTGATGCAATAGATGTTATACCCCTAACAACGTAATGGATGTTAGAAGAACTTAAAAATGCGGGAATAATGACTTTTTCCAATTCGTTTGCAAATGTTGTAAACTCAAGGACGCATATGATATTGTAAATTTGGCTGCTTCCAAACTCTGAAATACCATTATGCAGCTGTACTTTTGCAGGACCCAGCAAAAACTGATGCACATACAATTAATTTCAGGAACTACAATCATGCTGTCACATTCACACTATCGAAAGATAGCACTTGCATTCTAGCAGCATATGCACTGTCATGCAGGAGTAGGCCTAGGTATACTTAGCCATCAGCATTCATGCTACACACATCACACATGCTTGGGCCTGCCAGCACAGAAATTGGAGGCCAGGAAAGAGAGTACACATTCCAGATAAGATATGCATGACAAATCACATATTAAATGATTGGCATTTTACCATACACAGGGTGGGGGGGGGGGGGCTGGATTGGTGTATGACAGCAGGCTGCTGAGGACCACATCTAATGTCATATAACCATATAGAACATTAAGGTAATAATGCTAGGAAAATAATTACAGTCTTTTTCGTGTATGTAACGCATGTACCACGCTTAGGGGCTTATTACACCAGTAGACAAACTGCAGGCAGCGCTAAACACCACACAACAGATGTTCCATAAGTTATCTGTAAACTGATACTACATGGAAGAGATTGCACAGAGCGCAGTGGAGTGCGTTGTAAATACTTTCTGTTAGTTATTGCACAGTGGCAAACACTCTGTCCATTCTGTGTGGCATAACCTTAAAGGCATCCATTCATTTGCTAAACCGCTGCCTCTATGCATTGCACTAGGTGTACAACACGTAGTCTGCCACTTTTAGAATCAATTCACCATTCTTTTTAAGCAGATCCAGTATCGATTGGAGGTTTATAAATAGATTTTATTATGTGTCTCTTAACGCAGTAAATGTTCTCAAATTCGACATTTTGATCAGTACTCCAAAGTATGGATACTTAGCATTGCTATTTACCGTAAATTCTACTATCTTATATTCCAAAGCTGCAGCCACATGTTTCCATACCCTCTGTTTAGCGTAATATGCAATCTTTGTTTGCACATTGCTGTATCTTTTTCTTATTCCAGTTGCAGTTAATTTATCTGGCTTATCGGTTTTAACCTATGCAAATGGTCTTTGTGTTGATATGTGTACAGTATCTAGTACGCCACACTTATATCCAATGTTACCATCCATTTTAAGCAGATCCTGATGCAAGTGGAACATTATAAACGTCCTTTAATTCCAGAAAGAGCCTCTTTTCTGAAATTTTTGAGAAGTAATCCTATGTTCAGTTATTTGTGTTTACTATGGCTCATGAAATCTCAGCGGTTTCCCCTGATAGTGTTAAGAACAAAGATAAAATGTAATTGGAGTAGTTGCATCTATACAGTAACTATGGGAATGCAAAGAATGACTGTACATCTCCAAAGGCCCGACTGCCCTGCTGGCAAAGATATGGATACCTAAATGTGTCAAAGTGACTAGCGGACTTTGTTGGTCTTTCTATATTTAATGATAATGTTTTGTTGGGGTGACATGAGGAATAAATAAACTCTTCATTATTATATCATTGATTTATGTTTGTAGTTTTGATTCATTATTTATGATCAGAAGATGAAGTTACCTCAGGGTGGTCACATGTCGATAATACTGTTTTTCGATGTGTTAGGTTAATGCACTAATGCAAGTATAGATAACATTATACATGGTCCAGTAACATTGATGTGACCACAGCCTACGATAATGTCAGTTTGAAGGTGGCAGCACTGGCACTGGAGGGCGTTCAAAACATGTCAGATGGATGCAGTAAACAGCGTTGCTGTTGTTGTAATGTGGAAGTGGCATGATTTATCTGACGTCCAAAAGGGCACGATCAATAGCTTTTGGGCTAAGGGTGAGATTATTACCCAAATGCTTTGTCTGAACTGTTCACATGCTACCAAACTTAAAGTACACCATGCACAGCAAAATGGCGCTAACCATAGCGGCGCAGAGGCAACTATGATGCACCATGGGCCATACATGACAGGGAAGAATGATGGCCACAGAAGTGCATACACTCGAACAAACGTACAACTGTTGAGCAACATAACGACCCAGATGAACTATGGACTACCAACTGTTTCTTCTCGACAACTGTTCACTGACCATTTCTACTTATGAGCCTCTGTATAGGCGCCTGGTTCATACACCCGTGCTGACTTCTGTTCATTGGCGACAAGGGTTGGAAGTTGCAAACCAATACCGCAACTGGATCTGTACTGAACGACGACAGGTGGCCTTTTCAGATGAATCAAGTTTTGTGTTCCACCTGCATGAAATGTCTGAAAGTGAACATCCTGCAACAATCGTCAGAAGTGTCCATGCTGGAACAGGAAGCGTTATGGTCTGGGGAATGTTTCTGTGGCATTCCCTAGGTGGTCTTGTCATTCTGGAAGACACAATGGACCTACACAAATATGCATTTATCCATGGTACCCATGTCCACCCCTACACGCAGTTTCGTGTCCTTGGCACGGTAGTATCTACCAGCAGAATAATGTACCGTGTCACACAGCTCCCAGTGTATGAGCATGGTCCTAAGAGCAACAGGATGAGTTTGCTTTATTCCCATGGCCACCAAATTTCCCTTATTTAAACCCCGTCTAGGATCTGTGAGACTATTTCGATCAGGCTGCTTGCACCATGGATCCCGAACAGAGAAATCTAGCACAACATGCCACATTTTTGGAGTTGAAATGGCTCCACATGCCTGTTGCTACATTCCAGAACCTCACTGACACTCTTCTGGTATGTCCCACAGTGGCCTGCACTGGAGTTAGTGACATCTCTGTGTGCATGTGGCGTGGCGATAATCTATAGGTAGTTTATATGCCAATTCATACATCTCTAAAGTGCAATGAGAGTGCACTGCATCAAGACATATGCCGGGCATGCGTGATATCTGTCATATTATCAAGGTTAGTGACACCTCTAAGTGCACAGCTAGCGAGTTGAGACAATCGTGATGGCGGGGTCGGGGGGGGGGGGATGTTAGGGTGTATGTAGTGCCTCACGAGATGCACTCAGTATAGAGGCGGCCAGCTGAATAATATAATGGATTTGTACAGTCTCTATGTTTATTTATATCCAAGCATTATGAAGTGTCAGTGACATGTAGATGATTGCATGCCTTTCACTAATTATAAATCAGTGCTTCTAGGCCTACTTTTAATATTGTGACAGAAAGATCGTTATACAATTTTATTTCTATGCTTAGCATGACTTTATGCTTCCAAAGTTTCACTATTGGAATATCTTCAGATGCTGATTCTTTTTTGGCTACTTTATTTCCGGTTTTAAGGATCTCCTGTTTAATCATACTTTTGCAGTCTTACACATCCATTCTGGTATCCTAACAGGAAGTTTTTACATTATCGACTTTTTGGAAATTTAGTGTAAGAGCTGTCTTATTGGCCCTATAGCATCCTTGTCGTTGTCCATCCACTCTGCTCCCCATCCCATGCCTTCTTTGCCTGCTCTCAGTTTGCCCTCTGTTCTTTTAAGATTGCTTCGTTTTATACCGCTTACATTTTACACATGATTTGTTCTTCACTATTACTGTTTCAACGAGAATTCTTACATCATTACACATTCTATAGGTTTGACACGACCTCTCTTGTTAAACTCATGACATCCCCACCGCTAGCTCCCTGCTTCCTTTCCCCTCATCCAATCACCCTCACTCCATTTCTCCTCCTCTCTCCTTCCCCTATGTCAAACATCTACCTATTTAAAACGTTGCCCGCAGCTGCAAAATACAATACTCTGATCTGTTTGCTGAGTAGACAAGACGGTTTGCTGATGCAGTTACTTAGGTAAATTCTACTTTCATGTACCATTCTTTCCCACAACTGCAAAATATTAGATGGTACATAAATAGAATTAAAAAAGTATGCAACTGAGACGGAACAGCACCTCTGAATTATCTTCAGCATGTACTCGTATACAGCTACTGAATTCTCTTAAGACGATAATGTCGACTATAGTGAAAATTTTTGCATTTGGCATCCTATCAGTTTACTAGTTACACAGCCAGTTCACCATTTTCTTGGTTTGGTGTCCTACCAAACTCCCAATTTCAAAATCAGTCTCACCAATTTCCAAATTTGGTGCCATGCCAATGTACCAATCATACAGTGAGTACCACCTACTTCCAACCAATTTAAAAAAAATGTTGGAGCAGACATTTGCAAGATTCTGTTGTTGCAAGGTTAACGTCTAGCACTTTATAGACTGCACGATTTTGTGCTGTTGTTGGTTGACAATGTTCAAAATAGAAAAAAAGGAATACAATTTTTTAGGGTACACATGTGTATGTGTGTGTGTGTGTGTGTGTGTGTGTGTGTGTGTGTGTTTGTGTGCGTATGTACTGGGTGAATCACACAAATATTTCGGAAATGGAAAGTGCTGCATACGTGCGGTTTTCACAGAATGGATTGGTAGTCAGAGGCTCATGTTGTTAGCTAAAAATACTTGCAATGTTTCCGCACTGACACTTGTTTATGGCGATTAGTGTACGTAGTTGCTAGGTACGTTGTTGCTACGTTCGCTTACAGTTTTCTAGTGTATTCCTTGAATGCACTGCGACTTGCGAGTCAGTGTGTGGCAGTTAAGGCTGCAGGAATTTGCCACTGCAGAAGAAGCCGACTTGTGATTATAGGATGAATGCACTTTGTTCTTATGCGGTATATGTGGTAAGATATCCCAATAGACGTCAACCGTCACGGCAATTATTTATCAACTTCTTCAACTAGTTACGTGAAGGTGGTAGCGTAATACCTATACAACGTAACAGAAGGAAACAAGTGACGACAGAAGAGGATTAAATTGATGTTCTTTCTGCTGTTGTTGATCCGCACGTTAGCTCCCTCGAAATCGCGAGAGCAAGTGGCATGAGTCAGGGAAGTGTCCTAATAATTCTTCATCGACATAGGTTCCATACCTATCATGTCTGTCTGCATCAAAAGCTGCATGTAAACGATTATAGGAATTGTGTTAACTTCCATTCATGGACATTATGAAAGGATACTCTAGATGTACCGTGTATCTTGTTCAGTGATAAAGATACATTTAACAATCATGGCAACGTAAACCACCGAAACATACATTACTGGTCTGTTGACAATTTCGCTGTCTTTGTCAGGTGAAACGCCAGCAACCAAGGAATGTAAACGTGTGGTATAGTGAACCTTCAGCTCATAGGCTAGTTTTTCATAGACATGACACTGATCACGCACATGTATCTACATCTACATGATTACTCTGCAATTCACATTTAAGTGCTTGGCAGAGGGTTCATCGAACCACAATCATACTATCTCTCTACCATTCCACTCCCGAACAGCGCGCGGGAAAAACGAACACCTAAACCTTTCTGTTCGAGCTCTGATTTCTCTTATTTTATTTTGACGATCATTCCTACCTATGTAGGTTGGGCTCAACAAAATATTTTCGCATTCGGAAGAGAAAGTTGGTGACTGAAAGTTCGTAAATAGATCTCGCCGCGAGGAAAAACGTCTTTGCTTTAACGACTTCCATCTCAACTCGCGTATCATATCTGTCACACTTTCTCCCCTATTACGTGATAATACAAAACGAGCTGCCCTTTCTTGCACTCTTTCGATGTCCTCCGTCAATCCCACCTGGTAAGGATCCCACACTGCGCAGCAATATTCTAACAGAGGACGAACGAGTGTAGTGTAAGCTGTCTCTTTAGTGCACTTGTTGCATCTTCTAATTGTCCTGCCAATGAAACTCAACCTTTGGCTCGCCTTCCCCACAATATTATCTATGTGGTCTTTCCAACTGAAGTTGTTCGTAATTTTAACACCCAGGTACCTAGTTGAATTGCCAGCCTTGAGAATTTAACTATTTATCGAGTAATCGAATTCCAACGGATTTCTTTTGGAACTCATGTGGATCACCTCACACTTTTCGTTATTTAGCGTCAACTGCCGCCTGCCACACCATACAGCAACCTTTTCTAAATCGCTTTGCAACTGATACTGGTCTTTGGATGACCTTACTAGACGGTGAATTACAATGCCATCTGCGAACAACCTAAGAGAACTGCTCAGATTGTCACCCAGATCATTTATATAGATCAGGAACAGCAGAGGTCCCAGGACGCTTCCCTGGGGAACACCTGATATCACATCAGTTTTACTCGATGATTTGCCGTCTATTACTGCGAACTGCGACCTTCCAGCCTCCTAACTGACTTTCTTCCACGGATGCTACAAGATGTTCTTCTGGAGGCTAGGAGGAACTTGTGGTACCAACATGCTGCACCAGGTATTACGGCATGTCTTCATGAATTGTTTTCTAATCGCTGGATTAGGTGGAGAGGATCTGTACTTTGGCCAGTCCATTCCGCGAGTTCGACGCGTGTAAACTTTTTCTGTGGGGAAAGCTGAAGTACACTGTCTACAAGGACATATCAATTACACTCGATGCTGTATGACAAGCGTATTTCGACATCTCCGCTGATATGTTGGCATGTGTGCAGCAGTCATTCCAGATAAAAGTTTGGTTTGACACTGCCAGTTGTCATTTTGAAAACAACCGGTGTCACGTTACTGGTCATAATCCACATAACTAGTGTATGCACATGTGTTGGTCCTTAGAAGATGCTACCACAGGTATTACATAAGTGTCAATGTGGGAGCTTTTCAAAGTGTGATACCTCGTAAACGACCCGCACTAGAATCCCGCAACAAACACTACTGACATTCTAATTTACCCTCTTTTTACTTTGTTGATTTCAAGAGGCATTGTAACATTTAAACTGATATATGTTTGCACAATAAGTACACTTTCTAAGTGTTATTACAGTCTGTTTATTGGCTAACAGTAGGAGCCCCTGATTATCAATTCATTTTGTGAAAGCTACAGATCAATGGCACTTTTCATGTTCGTAATATCGGCAGGATATTGGCTAGGCATTCGTCTTTATGGGCGGCAATTCGCGCATCCATCGTGCACATCTTGTGAATGACTTCCTTCAGGATAATGACATCACTCGACCAGAGTGGCCAGCATGTTCTCCAGACATGAACCCTGTCGAACATGTCTGGGACAGATTTAAAAGGGCTGTTTATGGACGACGTGACCCACCAACCAGTCTGAGGGGTCTACGCCGAATCGCCTTTAAGGAGTGGGACTATCTGGAGCAATAGTGCCTTGATGAACTTCTGGATAGTATACAGGCATGCATCAATGCAAGAGGACGTGCTACTCGGTATTAGAGGTATCAGTGTGTACAGAAATCCGGACCACCACCTCTGAAGGACTCGCTGTATTATGGTACAACATGCAATGTGTGGTTTTCATGAGCAATAAAAATGGCTGAAACGATGTTTATGTTGATCTGTGTTCCAGTTTTCTGTACAGGTTCCGGAACTCTCGGAACCGAGGTGATGCAAATCCTTTTTGATGTGTGTACACGTCAAATCAATCTTCTGTTTTCTATGTTAACCTGTTCGCTGATCATTTTTTTTTCCCTCCAGCTTTCCGAGGAAGACAGTTGCCGCAGCCCTCTGTAGCCCACGTCTCGTTACCATTGTGTACAAAGTCGTACACAACGATAATGTCTGAAAAATGTGTCATGAATACAATTAGCAGCAAAGAAGTAATAAATGGATAATTTCCACTAATGATTGCCTATCGAAGTAACGGGGTCCAAACTATACATATCAAAAGTGCGATAGTAAATGTATAACAGACAGACATCTATCCAGACCGTCATACAGGAATTCCAAACTGCATCAGGATCCACTGCAAGTACTGTGACAGTTAGGCGGGAGATGTGGAAACCTGAATTTTATGTTCGAGCGGCTGCTCATAAGCCTCGTTTGGTGTAAGGAGCGTAAACATTAGACGATTGAACAGTGGGAAAACGTTGTGTGAAGTGACGAATCACGGTACACAATGTGGCGATCCGATGGTAGGTTGTGGGTATGGCGATTGCCCGGTGAACGTCATCTGCCAGCGTGTGTAGTGCCAAGAGTAAAATTCGGAGTCGATGGTGTTATGGTGTGGTCGTGTTTTTCATGGAAGGGGCTTGCACCTCTTGTTTTGCGTGGCACTATCACTGCACAGGCCTACATTGATGTTTTAAGCACTTTCTTGTCTCTCATTGTTGCAGAGCATTTCGGGGATGTCGATTGCGTCTTTCAGCACGATCGAGCACCTGTTCATAATGCACGGCCAGTGGGGGAGTAGTTACACGACAGTATCATCCCTTTAATAGACTGGCCTACATACAGCCTTGAACTGAGTCCTATATAACACCTTTGGTATGTTTAGGAACGCCGACTTTGTGCCAGGCCTCACCGAACGACATCGATACCTCTCCTCACTGCAGCACTTCGTGAAGAATGGGCTGCCATTCCCACAAGAGACCTTCGAGCACCTTGTTGAAAGTACGCCTGCGAGAGTGGGATCTGTCATCAAGGCTAAGGGTTGGCCAACACCGTATTGAATTCCACCATTACCGATGGAGAGCGGCACGAACTTGTACTTAAATTTCATCCGGATGTCCGGATACTTTTGATCACATAGTGTACCTCCATTTTTATAATGTGTGTGGATTAAGTTAGTCTCACAGTATTTTCGAGTTCAGTCTTCAGGAAAATGTTGAATTTCAGAAAAGCTTAAGTGTTCGGTACTAGCCGACGTTCTCCTGGTTATTACATTTATTATTGTTAGTGTGTTGTGACCATGAATCGTATTCTGCGGACCACATTTCCAATAGTTAAACTGATAGTAAAACGAAGCGTCGCAGTTTCCAGCACATCGTTACGGTCAGGTCCTGTCACCGATCGAGGAGGTGGGGAACAGGGAGGCCAGCTGTGTCGGTCGCCGTGTTGACTCACGCCGGCCACGTAAAAGGCGCGCAGCCGCTGCCCGTGCCGCGGCCCTGGACGCCGGCTGTTACGGGCGCAGAGCGCAGCGCGGGCGCGCCGTCTCGCCGGGTCGCGACCCCCGCTTCTGCCGGCCGCCGGCTGCCGCCTCGTAAACGCCGGCACGGCGGCGGCGCCGCGGCTTATTACTGCACCGGCCGCAAATCTCCGCTTACATCTCACTCCGCGCGTCACGCCTGCCGACGCCCCGGCCGCACCCTCGCTTTCTCCCTTTGTAGGCTGCCGCGCTCTCCCCTATGAATTCAGATGTCACATTACGGGCAAGAGAAGCCGCTCCCCAGTCGTGGCAAAATTTCTGTGTATGCCCATGCGTTGTCGTAGCAGTTGGCTATCTGCCTGGAATATCACGAATGTTCTTGGAATGCAGTCTTTGGCAGTCGCCGGCCGCTGTGGCACAGCGGTTCTAGGCACTTCAGTCCAGAACCGCGCTGCTGCTACGGTCGCAGGTTCGAATCCTGCCTCGGGCATGGATGTATGTAATGTCATTAGGTAGTTCTAAGTCTCGGGGACTGATGACCTCAGATGTTATGTGTTTAGAGCGCCGGCACAGTAGCTCAGCGTGTTCGGTCAGAGGGTTAGCTACCCTCTGTAATAAAAAAATACTGAGTTAATCGATCAACAAACGAACTTCAACGGGTGTCTTACGACATCCGCCTCGGGTAGATGCAACGAACGAAAGCGAACAAAATGAAATTTAAGAAAAAAAAAAAGAGCCAAATGGTTCAAATGGCTCTGAGCACTAGTGGACTTAACATCTGAGGTCATCAGTCCCCTGGAACTTAGAACTACTTAAACCTAACTAACCTAAGGACATCACACACATCCATGCCCGAGGCAGGATTCGAACCTGCGACCGTAGCGCCTAGAACTGCTCTGCCACACAGGCCGGCGTTTGCAGCCATTTGAACCATTGGCAGTCACGAATATTACTTACGTTTTTCATGCAGCGCAAATGATTTTGCTTTACAGATTATTAGAGTCTGCATATTAATTTATGAAGCTGGTGACGTCACAATTTGGTCATAAACTGTTGCATAAGAAACTGAGACGACTGACCCTTCGGAAGAGCAGGATGGAATCGCCCAGCGCTCATAGTGATAAGATGGTTCTGTACTGCTGCCACATCCATTGTAGTCAGTGCTGTTCATTGCTCTGATAACATTGTGTAAGACAGATGTTCTGTGCCAGCCTCGCGAGTTTTTTCCAAAAAACAAAAAAGGGTTCAAAAGGCTCTGAGCACTATGGGACATAACATCTATGGTCATCAGTCCCCTAGAACTTAGAACCACTTAAACCTAACTAACCTAAGGACATCACACAACACCCAGTCATCACGAGACAGAGAAAATCCTTGACCCCGCCGGGAATCGAACACGGAAACCCGGGCGCGGGAAGCGAGAACGCCACCACACGACCACGAGCTACGTATGAGTTTTTTTCAAGCATTTTTCCTTCTAATGTCCTCTTTCTATGGAGCTGTTACGTCGAATTAGGTCCTCTATTAACTACTTTTTTCTTGTCTAGACCGAATTAATCAGTTCCTTTCTCTTTAATTTCTTTTAGTACTTGTTCACTGGATTTTCTTTCAGTCCAGAAATTTTTGTGACCCTTTTCTGTATCCAGATCTAGAGGGAACTGCAATGTTTGCTGTTAGCTTGCAGTGATGGATATGGCACCGCTGAATTCAACTCGAATTTCCTGACTGCGATGTCGAGTAAGGCCAATCGGCGATGCATAGGGCGCTGTTGTCGTCGCCTCGGTCAGCGTCGACGGATAAGTGCCGCCCGTGAAGAGTGTTTGGCCGGAGTTCTACTGGACAGCAACCGTCTGGCCTGCGCGCCGACATTGGGCGTGAATTGGTGTAAGCGACACTGACTGATTTGGCGCGCTGGACCACGTTTTGTAAAAAGGTTCAAATGGCTCTGAGCACTATGGGACTTAACATCTGTGTTCATCAGCCCCTAGAACTTAGAACTACTTAAACCTAACTAACCTAAGGACGACACACTCACATCCATGCCCGAGGGAGGATTCGAACCTGCGACCGTAGCGGTCACGCGGTTCCAGACTGAAGCGCCTAGAACCGCACGTCCACATCAGCCGGCTACATTTTGTAGGTGATGCAGCCATAGAATTTCGAATTCCCACGTGATAATCACATGTTTTGTTTACCATTGGATACGAACGCAAATTGTCCTTTCACCCGCGAGTCCTGCTATGCGGTGCTCGTAGCAAGGTTCAAACTGGTGTGGAACACCTTCACAAACAGTACAGACGGCGATTTTTCGGTCGCTTATCGTTCGAAGTAACTGATTTGTTATTTCCGTTCTCACCACAGTCACCAATTACAGTACAGCCTCAAATGGTTCAAATGGCTCTGAGCACTATGGGACTTAACATCTGAGGTTATCAGTCCTCTAGACTTAGAACTACTTAAACCTAACTAACCTAAGGACATCACACACGTCCATGCCCGAGGCAGGATTCGAACCTGCGACCGCAGCGGTCGCGCTGTTCCAGACTGAAGCGCTTAGAACCGCTCGGCCACACCGGCCGGCAGTACAGCCTGAAATAGTGCTTCTTGATTCTCTTGTTTTGTTACTGGTACAGTGTTCAAGCGTTCCTGATACATTTTGTAGTATTTGTAATTTCTGATTTCCAAAATTGTTTGCCGTGGTTTGCTAAATGACATTTGCAATTCTATTACAGTACTAGTTTCAAAACGCTGTATAGAACCACTGTTCAGAAAATAATGTCAAATTTGAAATTTTGAACAGCTCATTATTGACACCGGAAGGAACGTCATGATTAAAAAAAACGCTAATTTGGCCAATATATGACGCTTTAAGAGTCACAATATGCACCCCAACACGACTGTTCTGCCTCTCAGTTTGCGTCCGAGACGTCCAACATGACTGTCTTTTACAGAAATTGTCTCTCTGCGCCAGTTGCCGAGCAGAAATTCCGACGCCTGCTAAGGCCCTGGAGAAAATGGTTACAAAATTCCAAGAAACAGTTTCTTCGAAGTGCGAGTCGGCAGACTAAGGAAAGCAGTTGATCCGACATCTGTAGAAGATGTGGCCACAGCGCTGCAAGGGGGGTCGAGCTGTGGTGTGCAAACGTCCAGTGCACGGGGAATTGCCCGAATGTTGGACATACCTTCGAGGACGGTCACAAAATCTTACGAAACGTTCAGCATTGCTATCTATACAAAATCACCCACGTTAAGGCTTTGCTTCCTGTAGACCTGCCAGCAAGACGAACGTTCGCTCTGGAGTTACTTGCTCGTATGTAAGTGGACAATGAATGATCATGTATGCAGAGGAAGACCATTTCCATCTCCAACGACATGTCAATACGTAGAATTGCAGAATATGGGCAACAGAAAATCGACGAGCACAGCAACCGGTACCACTGCATTCTGCAAAGGTGAGTATGTTGTGCGGGTTGACCGCATCTTTTATCGCAAAGGCGTATTTTTTCGAGCAGGTGAGTCCAGCTGGTCCTGTTACCTATACCGCCACTGGTAACGGTGCTGCGCACCAACCTCAGTCCAACCCTTCAACAGCGTGGATATATGGGTACCATCATTTTTATGCAAGATGGAGCCTTTCCGCACATTGTGCAGCCAGTGAAGCAGCTGCTACACAGGAATTTCGGAAATGCTAGAATTATTAGACTTCATTTTCCTAGAGACAGGTCGTCCAGGTCATCTGATCTGCGTGACTTCTGGTTGTGGTGTTATCTGAAAGACGTGTTCAGTGCTGCAATTACGACCGTAACTTCACAACGTATTCTGATCGTGACCCCTTAGAGACTCCAATCTTTTGTGAAACATGCTGTTTCTCGACTTCAACTTCTAGCAGAGAGCAGTGGACAGCATATTGTACGCGTCTTCCACCAATACCACGACTGTTAGAAACCAAGGTCCTTTTGCTTTTATGAGGTTCTTGACCCACAACAGTTAAAAAAACGATGTAATTTTGCTTCTTATGTGGTTTTTGGCCCCAGACCAATTAAAAATTGGATGTCATTTTGCTTTTTATGGGGTTCCTATCTGATGCGGTGTGACCTTGTTGCGGTGGATGGTATTACCTAACTAACTTTTGGCTACCAAGCTTGTGCAGTCATGCACTTTGAACAGTACAGGTGTTGTAATGTGCAACACAAACCATAGTCATACTATTGCGATTCGTCTGCCATTTGTATCCGACACCAGCAGGGTAACAACTTGCGTTCTGGTGCACACTGCATTATTGACAAATATATCCAAGATGGCGGCCACCCCCACCCTATTGGATGGTAGATGTGGCAACGTCACAGTCAAATTTATATGTAAGTTAATGAAATTGATATGGAAATCAATTAAATTAATATGAGCTTAATTAAATTCAAAACTGGTGAGATATTCAAAACGTGGTAGGAATTTGAAAGAAAATGGTAGGAAATTAAAAAAAAATTGGTGGGAATTTCAGATTAGAGTCGTAGTTCAGAATATCATCTACTAGAGGTTACTGTTGGACTCCACCCCGTCTCCAACCCCCTCTCCCACGTATCCTGCCTCGTCCCCCAATTGGGTACTGTGAGGAAAAAGTTGCTGGAGCGGAAGGTACCGTCTTTATTTATTTTGAGGATAATGTTCAGCTGTTGGTGTGGGAGGTACATGTACTGGCAACTAAATATCCTAATTACATGTCATTATATGATTTAAAACGATCAGTGATTGATATTTATAAGAAACAGCAAAGATCACCTAACATGCTAGCTGTATTGAATTGGCTGAGAGGCCCTACTGTTACACCAACAGGGGGTGCTTTGTAGGCTAACGAAACACCTTGCTTTTTTTCTTCTTTCTTTCTTTCCTGGGGCATTTTACCGGCTCCAATGGCCGTGTTACTATTGATTTGGCAGTGTTAGCTGCAGAGGGTGGCTGGATGCCCTTCCTGCCACCACCCCAAACCCCCCAGGACGGATTTAGTGTACCCCCACTGCCTGCATCAAGTGTAAGCCATGGAAGAGTGCGAATGTTTTCAAATGTCTGTGAGTCGTGTAACTGAGGCGGAATGTGGGCACCAGCCCAGGATTCACCTAGTGGGATGTGGAAAACCACGTAAAAACCACATCCTGGCTGGCCAGCATACTGGCCCATGTCATTAATCTGCCAGGTGGATTCGATCTGGGGCCAGCGTGCATACCCAAGTCCAGGAAGCAGCGCATTAGCACTACCCTGTCAGGTAATGAGGCAGTTTGCTTTGATGGATCTACAATACCGAAAAGTTAAATGTTCTAAGCAAATAACGGAACCACTCCTCTCTCAAAGGAAGCTGGCTTCAAAGCGCCCCCTAGAAAGACTGGCAAACACAGACAAAGAATGCTAACCACCGGAACTGTCTCATCATTCAGCGGCTGATCATAGCCATCCTTGCAGCTGGATTGAATTGTAGGAGGATGTAAGTAGGAATCACCTCACCCTACAGTGGCGGTCTCAAAGGTCTTCCCAGAAAAACAATAGTGAACGTCTGATCTCACTGACAAAGAACAGTGCTTCCACAAACAAATTGTTCCGTTCTTCAAAGATGCCCATGGATCTGAGGAAACATTCATCACTTGGAATTGTACCTCCTGGTGTTTACCGTATTTGCAGTTAAAATTGAAGGATGCTTAATTCGTGAGATATTTGGCCCAGTCACTATCAATAGATCACCCTGAATAGTTTGAAAATAAGATAATCATCTGTTCAATCTTTGCAGCACAATGGATAGCACCATCTGTAGACTGAACTAGTTTGTAACAGGGCAGTGCATTTATTACATGGACTGACCACCTGATATTACCATGAGTGCAGTGCTATCATATAGTGGTATTATAGGTAACATGAGGCCTGCAAAGGAAATGTCTGGGGAGAATGGAATGGATTGTACTCTGTGGTCAATGTTATTTGCTATAGAGTTCTGCATAACACATTTCACTCCTTTCAACTCCATAACTCGCACTTTAACACTTCTCAGTGCATGCATATTCGATCTCATGACATGCCACTCACTGTCCACTGATGCTTCTATACTGATAATTAAACATTTTACCACTAGCTGTTAAATTATATCTAGAATTGAATACTGTTATAACGTTGGTAAGACTCAGCCATCTTCTTGTCCACCACATGCACGCCCTCTCCTTGCAGTAAGATGGTGCGTATGTCAGATACCAGAACTGACTTGTTCCATCTGGTGTTTGATCGCCAAAGGACTTCTTTAGAGATTCTGGGACAGGGTGGGTGTCTAAATTGGTGAGTGGAATGGATAACAGCAACTCATTAACTCTGCTCTGACATGCTGGCCAAGTGCACTACCGAATCTCACGTAGCTGCTGATACTGACAGCTTCGAGGTCGCTGCTGGGCTGGCAGTGCAGGAGCCCACTGAACAAAAAATAAGAAGAAACAACATGCACAGACAAAAACGTCGAGTTGAACAAAGAAATGGAACTTGACAAAGAATCGCTACATGTACTAATAGTAGTAAACCACTTCTACCTATTCGTCTGCTGGGAGGCGCTGGACGATCTCATCTGCTTCTGCTGCTGCTGCTGCTTCTGCTGCTGGCACTTCATGACTAGTACTTAACTAAATGAGACAGTTGGATTACTATGTTCGTCTTATGTCGCCCATGCCATCATGATCACATGACCGATTATAGCGTTGCTGCATCTCTATTGGTCCCAGCCAATTTTCAGGTGGGACAGGGGGAAAGGCTACGTCCCCATTGCTTCCTCTGTTGCAGTTTTGTGAACTTACTCAGTCTCTCGAGAATCGTTGGTGTAGAACACACATTCATCTCTTAAACCTATTAACAAGGCATTTTAAAAAAGGTACACTGTTCCAGCACAGGCAGCCATCTACATGAATTGTGAAATGCATCTTCAACCCATCACAATGCATTGCCACTATTTGCAGAAAAGTATTCGTCTTACCCTCGTCGATTAAATTAGCTTTACAATCCGCATGTATCGAGCTGTGGATGCAGTCATCAGCTGCAAGCTTACATGCAGCACACTTATTAAAATATTTCCTGTTTAGCACCAGTATCTCTTCAATTGAACACATTCTGAACAAGATGTCTACACCGGAGGAGTTGAGCGTCTTTGGAAGACTGGACTTTTCATGAGAGATCTTTGGTTCCAGTATAAGCAGCTATTAGCATGAGTTGCGAAGTGTAATTTCAATCTATCCCGCTGCATCATCATTATTTGATGAAACGTATTCTTCTTCTTACACTTATCCAGTATCTGCTGTTTCGAGTCATTATGCTTGCAGCTGTGGACGCAGTCCTCAGCCGCATGATTAGCGCTAATATAGCTGCTAAACTCGTCTTTCTCTGGCACAACTTCTCGTCCATCCAACACATTGCACATACAGTAATGTAAAGACTTACATCTGTCCTCTCTGGCAACTCAGCACAGACTGAGTCTTTTTTTCCTGTCAGTTCAAAGCTGGGGAGGGGGAGTGGGGGAGAGGAAGTGGAGGGGCGAGAGGGAAAGTGAGAGCGAAGTGAGTCTGACAGTGCCCTCTGGTATTGTGAATTAGGGGTACAAAATTTTAAATTCCTACAATTTTGGAATCTCCCACCATTTACTGAAATTCCCACCAGTTTATGAATTTCTATCAATTTTTATTTTAATTAAGTTGTATAATTAATTTAATTAATTTGCATACCAATTTAATTAATCTGTTTATAAATTTAATTATCACATTGCCTCATCTACTCATCACTGGGAGGGTTTAGCCTCCAACCTGGATAAATTTGGCAACTATTCAGAGAGCATCAGGATGCGTAAGAGAGTGTATTAAAGGCAAACTTTTTTTGCATCCTTATGGTGGCGGTACTAGCGCCATTCTTATGCGACGGACGTGAAATTTGAATAGATATCATCTTTAGATGCTGAAACTCGCCTACTAACTTTCGCTTATGTCGCACAAATCCTTCTTGATGTTTCGACTTCTTTCCCGTCTGTGTATCTAATAGAATAATAAATGAATTCGGACAGAGGTCTCACATATAATACACCCATCTCATTTCAACGTTCTATCAAGAAAGAGTTAAATGAAAGCGCTGTACCCTCTTCTGAAAGAGAAGCAGTAGATTTTGGTGACAAATATAACAGAAATATCACTACAGTACAACTAGTTAACGAAATAGCTACTTCCAAATCCCAGTAGAAAGAGCTGATGAAGGACAATGACACACACTCATTTCGTGATTTTGAATTTGTTTCCCTAGAAATGTGGTTTACGAGACACTTATCCAAACATCGAAATAGCTGTGAGGATATTTATGATAATTTCAACACAATTTCAGCAAATTACAGATGATAAGAAAATAATTAAATCTGAGTACAGATGAGGTAAACCGTCAGATTCAAGTTATCTTGTCGATATAATATCACAAAGATGTTAAACTTGGCTTCAGTGATACTATCAATGAGTTTGCTGCACATAATGCAAGGAAAAGGAAAGTAAAATTATAATATGAACACACTTCTTGGAAACGAAAGTGTTCTCAACACTTATAGTCCTTTTTCTTTTATTTCCTACGAATGATAGTGTGCGTTCACAACTAGTAATTTAATAGGAGGAAATACAACCTGTTCTTTATTACATACCTCATGAAAAAATCAATGTACACTATCTGCTACAAACAATAAGACAAAGATTTAGTTTTGATTTCAGTTATTTTAGAAAGTTTTTTTGGATGGTAATTCACTTTGTACAATGATAGATTTAATTTGTTATGTGCAATATTTTTCGTGAATACAATTCATTTAAGTAATGTCTTTTAATAACACCTAATTGTTATTAAACCTACCTGACAAATTAAAAAAATGCCTATATTTGTGCAGAAAAAACTGCAGGAAGTTTTCTGGGAGGGGCAGGAGCAGAACGGCGCTTTGGCAGATCTGCCAGGGGTGCAGCATCACCATGGTACTGTTCTGGCCGCCAGTAACATGAGCCCTAATCCACATGTAGAACTGACAAACCATGACAAGTTGAGTAATAGAAAACAGAATAGGAAAAGTTCTCCAGTAAATGAGTAGTTGCCACATGTTGTTGACATGCGTTTTCCGTAGTAGTGCTTAGGGAAATACTGATAATGATGAGTGAACACTTCGACTTTGCATAGTGTAAATTGTGGCGTTGTCTATGTTAGGAGAGTTTATTGCTATAATAGGCCTTAAATTAACTATACAGTGCATTATATCCATTATATACTGCAGACTGTACAGTCATAAGATATTTAGCATTGTAACTCACCTTTAGCACTCCTGCTACCAAACATATGCATGTATTATTGGGGATCATAAGACACACAGCACTAAATAAAAAAAGAAAGAGCATTGCAACTCACTTTTAGTACTTCTACTACCAAAGAAATGCGTGGATTATTGAGCATCATGAGATACACAGAACTAAATAAAAAAGAAAGAAAGAAGAAGAAAAGATACACTTTCACTTATATGTCGTACCACAAATTTGCAAAGACAAATTCAGAAGCTTCCTGCTGACAATATTTGAAACTATGAGTACTACTTACGTATACATACGTTTGTGGATGGCGTCCACCTTTAGCAAAACACAATTTTGTTTTTTATCCCATACATGTTTCGCTGCAGTTTCAGCATCCTCAGTGGGCTTTTATTTTATGGCTGTTAAACATAAATAATGTTCGTCAATGTTTGTATACATGTAAATATTAGTTTTTAAATCGTAATTACAGATTTTCAAATAAACACACAAAATTATGAATTCATACCTTTTTACCATATGGTGTGGTTATCCTGATGTGTTATGTTTCTACAGTGACTGATTTCTTTTCCAGTTTGTCATCTGCAACCATATACAACTTAATGTAAACAAAATCATTTAAGCAAAAATTGCGATTTGGAAATGTAGAAGGTAGTGTGTGTGTGTGTGTGTGTGTGTGTGTGTGTGTGTGTGTGTTTATGAAATTTCTTTCAACTTAACAGACCAATTACACGGCCGGATACGGTCTCTCGCATTCAAATTGATGTCTGTACTTTAACTGTCATGCACACGTGTATTGCCATCATTTCACATACATGAAACAAAATTATAGAATACAGTCTTTCACACCATTTGCTCACATTTCGAAAAAAAACACTATCATTTTATGTTCAGCAGCAACAAGCTGTAGTTCAAGAAAACATCACTGTTTTGTACACAACGGCAAGTATCGTTTTACCAATGCGTTACTATATCATACTGGCGTTTACAAAATAAATCATGAGAGCCTGTCTTGTAACAGATCCTTCTATAACATTTTACCTCATCGCTCTCTTTCGATTTATCGGAAAACTAGTAATGTGGACAGTGGTTGAAGTCGCTTGCACAGACCTGCATTAAGTTTTGTCAACCGTACTGGAGGAACACCACACCCAACAGACTATCAGACGCAAGGGGGTTCCTGTAGTGTACCTTCAAAACCGGTTTAATACATTGTTTTTCTGGCTGTATCACATCTAAGCATGTATGACCACACATTTGTACACCGCCATATACTTTGTTTTTCTACCATCATTTTGAGGTCTGTGTCTGGTGCTAAACTGACATTAACACTTTTTCATCCATTGGCTCTCACAGAAAGCTGACCATCGTATGGTATCAACCATGCAGCTCCCACAACACACAAGCTGGTAGAAGTAATAGAGGCGATGTTTCCCATTGACAAATATGTGGAAGACATCACAACATATGAAAACTGGAAGAGTTTGCGGCATTTTAGAGCGTTTCCAACAGCTATCTGGAGGTGATGATCTCTACATTTAATTCTATGGTCTACGCTGACAAATAGTAGATATCCAGTCTTCCACCAATTCTCTTCAACTCAGCCAACTGCCCTCAGTCAGTCATTATGTGCTAATCAACTGCATACCAATGGATTGATGGGAAAGGAAAGACACCGTTGATATTGGATGATGTACTGTAATACGCAATATGGTTGATATCACGATCAATTTCAGCGATATTACCAGTTATTCCGTAATTTCAACGCCAGCCAATGACACATTGCTAAATCACTCCTTCACTACTTTGCAAGAAACATAGACTAGATTCCGAATGCAGCTAGATGGCTATGCAGCACGTCCATTCAGGCGTGTACACCAAAGTATACCAGGTGTTATGTAATTTCAATGCCAGCCAATGACTCAGCAGAACGCTTTCCAGTTTCTTTATCGTCACTAAATCATGCCTTCGTTATGCAAGTAGCAAGTACGAGATTTTGAATGCATATAGATGACTGTACATTATGTCCATTTGGTCATAAATTATATAACTATAAATTTAATAAGTCACGATTGCAGCAGTCAGGGCGAACAGGCTTAGATGGTGGGGTCATGTTACACGCATAGGAGAAGCAAGGTTACCCAAGAGACTCATGGATTCAGCAGTAGAGGGTAGGAGTAGTCGGGGCAGACCGAGGAGAAGGTACCTGGATTCGGTTAAGAATGATTTTGAAGTAATAGGTTTAAATCAGAAGAGGCACTAATGTTAGCACTGAATAGGGGATCATGGAGGAACTGTATAAGGGGGGCTATGCTCCAGACTGAACGCTGAAAGGCATAATCAGTCTTAAATGATGATGATGATGATGATGATGACGATTGCAAATTACTAACACAAATCCTTTACAGAAGAATGGAAACCAGGCAGCGTCCCATACCGATATAAACAGGTTTCCAGCATATCTATCATAGTGCAGAATTTACAGTTACGACTGGCAATCTTTCCCTGTGTGGATGGGGGCCACAGAATTTTCTCATATTCGTAGGATAAAATCGCATGATACATCTCTCCAACAACGTCTTTGACCAATCCTCCCTGCTACACGGTAGCAAATTTAATCTTCACCTGACCAGGAGTATGAAGGTCCTACACCCACTACATTCCACATCTCATGAAGGAACAGGGCGAGCTGTGTCCATTATAGCTGTGTAGCGAAGACTGTTCCACACTAACCTTACCCATAGCATCCATCCAAATGCATTAAATATCTCCAGCTTCTCGCATGTCGAGAAGGGTAGCAGTGTATAGTAGACAGAGTGTTGCAGTGATCGAACAGTTAAGCAGGAATGGCTAGAGAAGAAATTTCGGGTAGTAGATGCATATATCACACCAGGTGGGATAGATGGAGTGCACTGGAACATTAAAGAGATCTTTGGAGTAAAGAGAAGCAGCTGCATGAATATCAAGAGCTCTGATGGAAAATCAGTTCTAAGCAAAGAAGGTAAAGCAGAAAGGTAGAAGAAGCATGTATAGGGTACATACAAGGGAGATATAACTGAGGGAAATATTATGGAAATGGTAGAAGAGATACATAAAGAGGAAATTGGAGATATGATACTGCAAGAAGAATCTGACAGAGTACTGAAACAAGGCCTCTGGGTAGACGACATTCCGTCAGAACTGCTGACAGCCTTGGGAGAGCCAGCTATGACAAGACTGCTCCATCTGGTTCACAATATGTAGGTCTGTGAGACAGGCAAAACACCCTCAAACTTCGAGAAGAATATAATTGCAACGGCGACCGGAACGGTCGCGGGGTAGTAGTGACGGAACCGCGGCGGGACCCGCGGAGCGGCCCGCGAACAACACAACAGGAGAGGACGGACACGACCAACGGAAGATGTTATGGCACAACAAGAACAGACAGCAGAGTAACGAACCAAACAAAACAACCATGTCCACTGGAATAGAAACACGAAAGTCAATACGCAGTCTGAGGTGATATATCCTGAGACGCACGCGATGTTAGACTGCTGGCTGAGCTTTTTTTTCCCCCTTTTATTGAATTTCAATTCCCCCCGAAGGGGGCGGGCTGGCAGCAGCTTAGTATGCCGCTCTTCAGCCTACAGATTTTGCGAGAAAGTTCAAGAGAATAAATAATGAAAAACAGGCGATAAAATCGGTGACTTAAGGAGTAACATGGCGAAAAGAAATCGTGGAATTAAAAACAAACAACAGAGGGATGATGATGCTAATAAAATACATATGAATCAGACAGGGAAAACAATAGACAGACAATTAAAAAACACGGCGACAGTCTGGATTCTGTTCGCAAAAGACATAAAATTCACACCTAGCGACAGCATGGTTTCTGTTCACAACACGAGAAAGACAAACAACACTGAATAGTCACTGGAACACTGCACTAAAAATCTGGCAAATGTAACATACCACAGTCGAGAGCAGGTGGGGGGAAACTGGACAGAAGATGGGAAAACAAAAAAGGGGGGCAAAGGAGAGTAAAAGCGAAGGGGGAAACCGGGAAAGGAGCTAATGGAGGATGAGGACCCATAAGAGGGGTGGGGGGCAGACACGACAGGGAGTGGGGAGTGGGGTAGGCAGAGGAGGGGAATACAAAAGGACTCGGGGGGGGGGGAGAAGGGAGGTAGGGAGAGGTTTAGTGGGGAGAAAACAGGACGGAATGGGGGGAAGAGGGAGCCCAGGGAAAGGACAGAGGAAAGGAGGGGGAGTGAGGATCAGAGTTGATAGGAAAGATAAATGGAGGGAGAGAGGGCATCGGCCGGGAGGGGGAGTTGACGGAAGCCACCTTGGGAAAGGAGATGGAGGGTGTAGAGATGGAGGGTAGGGGGGACACAACGGTGAAGACGTGGTAGGGGGCGGGGATGGGAGAGGAGAGGAGCAACCAGGGGGTGAGGCGGTTCAAGACGGCGGGAGGTGTAGAGGATGCGGATATGTTCGAGGAATAGGAGCAGATGGGGGAAAGGAATGAGATCATAGAGGATCCGCGTGGGGGACGGGAGGCGGATACGGAAGGTGAGGCAGAGTGCATGACGCTCAAGGATCTGGAGGGACTTATAGAATTTGGGGGGGGGGGCAGATATCCAGGCAGGACTGGCATAACAGAGGATGGGACGGATTAAGGATTTGTAGGTGTGGAGGATGGTAGAGGGGTGCAACCCCCACGTCCAGCTAGAGAGGAGTTTGAGGAGTCGGAGGTGGTTGTGGGCTTTGGATTG
The DNA here is from genome assembly GCF_023864275.1 of Schistocerca cancellata. Lineage (NCBI taxonomy): Eukaryota > Metazoa > Arthropoda > Insecta > Orthoptera > Acrididae > Schistocerca > Schistocerca cancellata. The sequence continues at coordinate 219,286,997 of NC_064631.1, forward strand.
GATGGAGTGGAGATGAGGGATCCAGGTGAGGTGACGGTCAATGGTGAGGCCAAGGTAGGTGAGGGTGGGGGTGAGGCGGACAGGACGTGCGCAGACAGTAAGGGACAAATCCAGGAGCCGGAAGGAGCGAGTGGTATGACCTACGATGATTGCCTGGGTCTTGGAAGGATTGAGTTTCAGGAGCCACTGGTTACACCATGCAGCAAAAAGGTCAAGGTGATTCTGGAGAAGGCGTTGGGACCGTTGGAGAGTAGGAGCGAGGGCGAGGAATGCGGTGTCATCATCATATTGCAAGAGGTGTACTGGAGGGGGGGGGGGGGTTGGGGCATATCCGCCGTGTACAGGAGGTAGAGGAGAGGGGAGAGGACAGAGCCCTGGGGCACACCGGCAGAGGGGTACTGGCTGAGCGCGAGGCAGACGCTTAAGTATGCTATCGGGGGCGCCGCTATTGGCCGCTGGGACCACGTGTTCCACTGTGGCGCCCTCACACTAAAACCGGGCCAGGGGGCGCGCGCCGCCACTGCTTACGGCGCGATGGTGCAGAGATCCCTATGGGTCTTCGACGTCCATGAAGTCTGGCGCGGAATCAAATTCCGAGCGTGCAGTACCAGAATAATTCTGATTATAAAGAAAGACAGTTGTGAAAATTATATAACTATCAATTTAATAAGTCACGATTGCAAAATACTAACACAAATCCTTTACAGAAGAATGGAAAAACTGGTAGAAGCTGACCTCGGGGAAGATTAGTTTGAATTCTGGAGAAATGTAGGAACACATGAGGCAATATTGACCATACAACATCTCATATAATATAAATGAAGGAGAGTCAAAAGTACATTTATAGCATTTTTAGACTCAGAGAAATCTTTTTATAATGTTGACTGGATTACACTAATTCAGATTCTGAAGGTGGCAGAGGTAAAATACATGAATAGAGGAAGCGAAAAGCTATTTACAATTTACAAAGAAACCACATGGTAGTTATGTGAATCGAGATGTATGAAAGGGAAGCAGTAGTTGAGAAGGGAATGAGACAGGGTTGTAGCCTGTCTCTGACTTTATTCAACCTGTATATTGAGCAAGCAGTAGAGGAAACAAAAGAAAAATTTGGAGTAGCAATTAAAGTCCAGGAAGAAGAAATAAAAGTCCGCAGCTCGTGGTCGTGCGGTAGCGTTCTCGCTTCCCACGCCCGGGTTCCCGGGTTCGATTCCCGGCGGGGTCAGGGATTTTCTCTGCCTCGCGATGACTGGGTGTTGTGTGACGTCCTTATGTTAGTTAGGTTTAAGTAGTTCTAAGTTCTAGGGGACTGATGACCATAGATGTTACGTCCCATAGTGCTCAGAGCCATTTGAACCATTTGAAGAAATAAAAACCTTGAGATTTGCCGATGACAAAAGACTTGGAAGAGCAGTTGAACGGAATGGACATTGTCTTGGAAGGAGGATATAAGATGAACATCAACAAAAACAAACGAGGATACTGGATGTAGTCGAATTAAGTCATTTGATGTTGAGGGAATTAGTTCAGGAAATGGGACACTTAAAGTAGCAGATAATTTTTTTTTATTTGGAAACCAAAATAACTGATGTTGGTCGAAGTAGGCAGGATATAAAATGTAGACTGCTGCGACAGCAAGAAAAACCTTTTCGAAGAAGGGAAATTTGTTAACATCGAGTATAGATTTAAATGTAAGGAAGTCCATTCTGCAAGTATTTGTCTGGAATGGTGTCGTGTTTGTAAGTGAAACATGCACGATAAACAGTTTAGACTGGAAGAGACTAGAAGCTTTTGAAATGTGGTGCTACAGAAGAATGCTGAAGATTAGACGGGTATATCATATAACTAGTGAGCAGATTCTCAATAGAACTGGAGAGAAGATGAATTTGTGGTACAATGTGACTAGAAGATGGGATCGGTTGGTGGCAAACATTCTGAGGCATCAAGGAAGAGCAATTTAGTACTGGATGGAAGTGTGGGGGTAAAAATCGTAGCAGGAGACCAATAGATGAATACAGTGAGCAGATTCAGAAGGATATAGGTTGCAGTAGTTACTGGGAGACGAAGAGGCTTACACAGGATAAAGTAGCATGGAGTGCTGCATCGAACCAGTCTTTGGTCTGAAGACCACAACAAGTAGAAATAATGTATAGTTTGTGCATATAGAGCTCCAGACAGATGGCGTTTGTAACATTTCACTTAAATCAACTGTGCTAGAGTTCTGAAGTATCATTCCACTGTCTGGAGTCAGTACCAGGAAAGTACCGGCATGAGAGAAGTACTCGTAGAGCATAAACACACACTCCCATGGTTACACGGTCCTGGACCTAAAAATGCTATATTGTTAAAGCCATGTGGTTTCCGAAGTACAAGTCATGCGGAATGCAACGCTGTTAATACTCTAATGTAGGATATATTTCTCCAACATCAGACCTACAGCCATCCTGCAAGTTTCCTACCCCATCACTACGGTGACAAACTTTAAAATGATAAAACTACCTCCTTTTACATTATCCTGGTGTCCTAGGAAAGCATCGATAGTGTGTATACACCGCTCGAGCCGCTTATAACCAACTAGAACGAAGTCTGGAGACTGCAGTTCTGTCTTTTAGGAAATTAATGTATTTAAACGTCTTTTTAAGTCGGAAATGTATGTACCCACAATCACACTTCTCGAATCAGTCGTGCTTATTATTAAGAGTAGTTTCGGTTTTGTCGGATGCGGATATGTCTGCCTAGGAAATAGAGTGAGGAGAAAAAAAAACATAAATATTTTCGGTATCTGATACGCTGAGGTACCACACACGCTCTGTTTCACGGAAGTACATACGAAGAAGCAGCAACTTCTTACGAGGGAGTAAGGACCACAATCTGTAGCCAAAAGAGATGTAACAGTCTTATTGTTGTTTACAGTAGCATCGCCACGGCTCTGCTAGCATTCCACTTGCACAAAGATGTCCTGGTCTGATGTTAAGTATTTTTGCTCATTAGTAGGACAATATAGCAACTTCGTCCTAACACCACGTCTCTCGAGTACAACCCCTCACCCCCCCACCTCCTACTATCAAAAGGATATATGTGGCATCGGTCCACTTTCCTACAGAACATTCTATGGGGTGGCTTAAGTCTGATAAATGCATTGATTCTCCTCTGTAATATTAAATGAATGACATTGCTTGTGAGAACCAACCGTAATTCGGTAATATCTATCGTTGCATGTGTGGTAACATAGGGATTAGAATGCATATGTCTCGCCTGCTTTAATGTAGCGCCTCTTGTAATACTTATATCACCTCTGTTGAAGTATGTGTTACGAAACCCCATTATTTTACAGGGGCACGGGGGAGGGGGGGGGGGGTTAAAACTGAATGCAGTCAGAGCATAATTTTGAAGCTTTTCTTAGCCTTGAGTGTCCGCTTACCCCAACCCACCTAAGTTATCCGCATGGCATGGTACTTTTTTCTAATTTTACGCAATTTTTAAAAGTTATTTCCTTCAATTTTACTTATTTCCCATCAATCTGTCGTAACTGTATCAGGTGTTCCTCCATTTGTACGAATTTTACGTCATTTTTTCGTATTTTTTGATAGTTTTTCGATTGTATTTCGTCAAATTGACGGCATATTCATGTGTTGTTTGATTTTATACGTGGATATCTATGTGTCCTACACACCAGCCTACTAAAAAACCCCAAGAGTTCTACTCATTTTGCATGGAAAGGTCATAAAAAGTATAGTAACACTCGCCTCGTACCTTGATGAGTCCCAACGAGCGGTGCAGTTTGAAAACTCGTAGTCTGGAAACAAATCCGTGTACTGCTACGACAGATCAGAGAGCTTGTCTGCAGCCACGTGTAGCGATGCACTTTATGGAAAGTCAAAGTCTGACACAGTTCTACACGTTCATCTTACTTCCATCCCACCATGTGGGATCCGGAACATGGAGTTGACATGTGTACAGAGATGATTTCCGCTGGTACTCTGATACTTTTTCCGCATGAGTATATGCTCTTACCAGATGAGCTTCGCTACCTTTTCTACATCTTCCAACTCTGATGCATGCCCACATCAGGACATCTACAAACTGCAGATTTCGATGGATATACACTGACAATGGCTTCCTAGGACACCAGAAAAGTGTAGAAGGAAGTATTTTTATCATTTTAAACTTTGTTACCGTAGTGATGGGGGGTAGGAAACCTGCAGGGTAGTTGTACGTTTGATGTTGGACAGATATATCCTGCATTAGAGTATTAAGAGCATTGCATTCCACTAATATTTCAGAAGCCATATGGCTCAACAATATAGCATTTTTAGGTGCAGAACCGTGTAGCAACTGGAGTGTGTATTTATGCTCTACCAGCATTTCTCTCATTCTGTTACCTTCCTGGTACTGATTCAGTGGAATAATACTTCAGAATTGATAAAACAGTTGATTTACATGAAATGTTTCAGGTATAAACCATACGTTCCTTCTTAACCGCCTGTTGTATCACCGCTACTATACGCCGATAAGAGTTACTCCCCCCCCTCCCCCCACTGACATGCACGCATTTGGTTAGATCTTGTGCATTTGGATAATTGCCACCGTGGGTAAGAGTGGTGCAGAACAGTCTTCACTAAACAACAATAATGAACACAGCTCGCCCTGTTCCTTCATGAGACGTGGAATGTAGGGGATGGAGGACCGAACCATCACACTTTAGGACAGTTGCAGATTAAGTTGGCGACCGTGTCGCAGAGAGGACTGGTCAAGGGGTCAATGTGGGAGGGATCTTTCAGTCTCCGATTTTATCCTAAGAATGCAAGAATACTCTGTGACGCCCATCCACAAAGGGAAAGACAGCCAGTCGTAATCGTAAATTCTGCACTATGATCGATGTGCAGAATATATTTATATAACCTAATGCCCCCCCATCCCCCCTCATGAACCTTGCCATTGGCATGGAGGTTCGCTTGCCTCAGTGACACAGATAGCCGTACCGTAGGTGCAACCGCAATGGAGGGGTATCTGTTGAGAGGCCAGACAAACGTGTGTTGTTCCTAAAGAAGGGCAGCAGCATTTTCAGTAGTTGCATGGGCAACAGGCTGGATGATTGACTGACCTGGCCTTATAACACTAACCAAAACGGCCTTGCTGTGCTGGTACTGCGAACGGCTGAAAGCAAGAGGAAACTACAGCCGTAATTTTTCCCAATGAGATGCAGCTTTACTGTGTGGTTAAATGATGATGGCGTCCTCTTGGGTAAAATATTCCTGAGGTAAAATAGTCCCCCATTCCGATCTTCGGGCGGGGACTACTCAGGAGGACGTTGTTATCAGGAGAAAGAAAACTGGCGTTCTACGGATCGGAGCGTGGAATGTCAGATCCCTTAATTGGGCAGGTAGGTTAGAAAATTCAAAAAAGGAAATGGATAGATTTAAGTTATATTTAGTGGGAATTAGTGAAGTTCGGTGGCAGGAGGAACAATACTTCTGGTCAAGTGAATACAGGGTATACGAGTAAATACAAAATTAGATAGGGGTAATGCAGGAGTAGGTTGAAATGAAATGATCGTATGGCATTGTTGGTCGGGAGGCCCCATGCTGGGAAGTACGGCCGCCGTATTGCAAGTCCTCTTTAGTTGATGCCACTTCGGCAACTTGCGAGTCAATGATGATGAAATTATGATGAAAGACACTCAACACCCAGTCACCACGAGGCAGGGGAAATCCCTGACCCCGCCCGGAATCGAACCCGGGACCCCGCGCGCGGGAAGCGAGAACGCTACCGCAAGACCACGAGCTGCGGACGGGAGTAGGTTTAATAATGAATAGGAAAATAGAAATGCGGATAAGCTACTACAAACAGCAGAGTGAACCCATTATTGTGGCCAAGATAGATACGAACCCCACGCCTACCGCAGTAGTACAGGTTTACATACCAACTAGCTCCGTAGATGAAGAAGAGATTGATGAAATGTAAGATGAGATAAAAGAAACTATTCAGATAGCGAAGGGAGACGAAAATTTAATAGTCATGGGTGACTGGATTTCGATAGTAGGAAAAGGAAGAGAAGGATACGTAGTAGGTGAATATGGATTGGGGAGAAGGAATGAAAGAGGAAGCCACCTGGTAGAATTTTGCACAGAGCATAACTTAATCATAGCTAATACTTGGTTCAAGAATCATGAAAGAAGGTTGTATACATGGGAGAAGCCTGGAGATACTAGAAGGTATCGGATAGATTATATAATGGTAATACAGAGATTCAGGAACCAGGTTTTAAATTGTTATACATTTCCAGGGGCAGATGTGGACTCTGACCACAATCTATTGGTTATCAACTGTAGATTAAAACTGAAAAAGGTGGGAATATGAGGAGATGGGACCTAGATAAACTGAAAGAACCATAGGTTGTAGAGAGCTTCAGGGACGGCATTAGGGAACGATTGACAAGAATGGGGGAAAGAAATGCAGTAGAAGAAGAATGGGTAGCTTTGAGAGATGAAATAGTGAAGGTGGCAGAGTATCAAGTAGGTAAAAAGACGAGGGCTAATACAAATTCTTGGGTAACAGAAGAGATATTGAATTTAGTTGATGAAATGAGAAAATACAAAACTAAAGTAAATGAAGCAGGCAAAAGTGAGATCGACAGAAAGTGCAAAATTGCTAAGCAGGGATGCCTAGAGGACAACTCTAAGGATGTAGAGGCGCATGTCACTAGTGGTAAGATAGATACTGCCAACAGGAAAATTAAAGGGACCTTTGGAGAAAAGAGAACCACTTGCATGAATATCAAGAGCTCAGATGGAAACCCAGTTCTAAGCAAAGAAGGGAAAGCAGAATGGTGGAAAGAGTACATAGAGGGTCTGTACAAGTGTGATGTTCTTGAGGACAATATTATAGAAATGGAAGAGAATGAAGATGAAGATGAATAGGAGATATGATACTGTGTGATGAGTTTGACAGGGCACTGAAAGACTTAAGTCGAAACAAAGCCCCGGGAGCAGACAACATTCCATTAGAACTACTGACAGCCTTGGGAGAGCCAGACCTAACAAAACTCTACCATCTAGTGAGAAAGATGTATGAGACAGGCGAAATACCCTCAGACTTCAAGAATTCCAATCCCAAAGAAAGCAAGTTTTGATTGATGTGAAAATTACCGAACTATCAATTTAATAAGCCACGGCTGCAAAATACTAACACGAATTATTTACAGGCGAATGAAAAAACTGGTAGAAGGCGACGGGGAAGATCAGTTTGGATTCCGCAGAAATGTTGGAACACGTTAGGCAATACTGACTCTACGACTTATCTTAGAAAATAGATTAAGGAAAGGCAAACCTACGTTTCTAGCATTTGTAGACTTAGAGAAAGCTATTGACATTGTTGACTGGAATACTCTCTTTCAAATTCTAAAGGTAGTAGGGGTAAAATACAGGGAGCGAAAGGCTATTTACAATTTGTACAGAAACCAGATCGCAGTTATAAGAGTCGAGGGACATGAAAGGGAAGCAGTGTTGGGAAGGGACTGAGACAGGGTTGTAGCCTATCCCCGATGTTATTCAATATGTATAATGAGCAAGCAGTAAAGGAAACAAAAGAAAAATTCGGAGTAGGAATTAGAATCCATGGAGAAGAAATACAAACTTTGAGGTTTGCCGATGACATTGTAATTCTGTCAGAGACAGAAAAGGACGTGGAAGAGCAGCTGAACGGAATGGACAGTGTCTTGATAGGAGGATATGAGATGACCATCAACAAAAGCAAAACGAGGATAATGGAATGTTGTCGAATTAAATCGGATGATGCTTCGGGAATTAGGTTAGGAAATGAGTTAAAGTAGTAAATGAGTTTCGCTATTTGGGGGGCAAAATTACTGATGATGGTCGAAGTAGAGAGGATATAAAATGTAGACTGGCAATGGCAAGGACAGTGTTTCAGAAGAAGAAAAATTTGTTAACATCGAGCATAGATTTAAGTGTCAGGAAGTCGTTTCTGAAAGTATTTGTATGGAGTGTAGAAGTTAAACGTTGACGATAAATAGTTTAGAGAAAAAAGAATAGAAGCTTTCGAAATGTGATACTACAGAAGGATGCTGAAGATTAGTTAGGTAGATCACATAATTAATGAGGAGGTATTGAATAGAATTGGAGGGAAGAGAAATTTGTGGCACAACTTGACTAGAAGAAGGGATCGGTTGGTAGGCCATATTCTGAGGCATCAAGGGATCACCAATTTAGTCTTGGAGGGCAGCGTGGAGTGTAAAAATCGTAGAGGGAGACCAAGAGATGAATACACTAAACAGATTCAGAAGGATGTAGGTTGAGGTAGGTATTGGGAGGTGAAGAGGCTTCCCCAGGATAGAGTAGCATGGAGAGCTGCATCAAACCAGTCTCTGGACTCAAGATCACAACAACAACAACGTAACTGCTCGGTTTAGGACGCTGTCTGGTGTTCTTTGTGTATGTGAGTGAACGGACATGCTGCACAGTCAACTGTATGCATTCGGAGTATAGTACATGTTACTTGCAAAGTAGTGATGCGGTGATACAGCTATGATATCGAAAAGGGGAAACACTCTGCTGTGCCGTTTTCTGGTGTTGAAATAACAGATAACTGGTAAAACTGCTAAAATTGAACTCGCTATCAACTACGGTACATATTACCGTATATCGTCTCATATCAACGGTGTCTTTCCCATCCCATCTCTCCACTGGTAAACTCTTGATGACAGACACTACTTGGTTGAGATGGGGAGAGCCTTTGCGGAACACTGAATATCTACTACTTGTTACTGTGGAACATAGTATGAAACGTAGCCGGCCGTTGTGGCCGATCGGTTCTAAGCGCTACAGTCTGGAACCGCGTGACCGCTACGGTCGCAGGTTCGAATCCTGCCTCGGGCATGGATGTGTTTGATGTTCTTAGGTTTAAGTACTTCTAAGTTCTAGGGGACTGAGCCATTTTTTTTTTAAATGAAGTGTAGAGACCATCTCCTTCAGATAGTTGTTTGTAAGCGGTCCTCAGTGCTGCAGACTCGTCCTATTTCCATACGCTGCGATGCTCTCCTCATGTTTCTTTGTTTCTTTTTTCTTCAGTATAGTAGTAGTACCACGTTTTGTTTGTACTACCTGGTGCGTGTTGTGAACAGAACTTTCTGGTGATTGTCAGCGCCGGAAAAGTAATCACGTTCTTGAAAGTAAAATGAGGAAACAATGCTCTTTTAAACAGAGTGCCAAGACATCTCCTACCCTGCCACTGTGGAAGATGGGGTAACTGTTGTCTGTAGAAGACGAGACTAACTTTATAGGATATGACCACCGGATGGCTGTTGGAAATGCCCTACAATGCCACAGAGTCTTCCAGTTTCTTTATATTGCGATGTCTTCCACGTTTCTGGCAATGAGAAACATCGCCTCTGTGTTTTATTTCTACCAACCCGTGTGTTGTTGGAACTGCACAGTTTCACACATGTTCAGTCTTCTATGAGAGGCAATGAAATGAAATGTGTTATTGTCAGTTTAGCACCGTACACAGGCCTTGAAGTCATGGTAGAAAAACTAAGTGTATGGCGGTATACTGTAATCGTACACTGCTTAATGTTACAGCCGAAAAAATAATCTATGACACTACTTATGAAGGATCAATACAGGAAATCTCTCTTGTGATTGATAGTTTCTTGGGTATGGTCTTCCTCCAGTACAGTCGACAAAACTTGACGCAGGTCTGTGCAAGCGACTTCGATTACTAACCTCCCGCGTGTATATGTAAAATGTTTGATGTCAACAGGCAGACGATATTTGTCTTTTGATATAGGAGGTTCTATTACAAGTAGTGGTGTAGTTGGTTACAGTTTGGTTGCGTATAGCTCTCTCAAAACTTCACCGATTTTGCCCATAAATCTAATAGATATCGGCAATATATATCCTCGTGGAATCATGAATGTTTTTATTATTATCATCACGATTGCATGTTTAAAAATAGGTGTTACCGTAAGTTCTATGTTATGTCATATTTCATAACAACTAATTATAAAGTGAAATAGACTGTGATGTTCAAATTTCTTACAAAACTAGAACGCAAGAATCTGCTGCTGTAGCGAATGATTGTCTGATGGAGACAAAAACTTTACAGGCTGGTCAGGAGAGGGGAATTATGGAGCAAAAATATCAAAAATGTCAAATGTAAGCACGCAGGCGATATTTAGTTTTGATGTAACAGAAAAGAGAGAGGTGGAGTAAAATCTTATAGATAGTTTCACTACAAGACAGGCTATCACGATTTGTTTCGTAAACACCGTGTGACACAACATCACATTGGTAAAAAGGGCCCTGCCATAGTGTATGAAACAGAATGTCTTCCTGAATTATAGACTGTTGTTGTCGAACGTAAATGATAGTGTTTCTTTCGGACATGTGAGCAAACGGTGTGAAACATTGTATTCTATAATATTTGTTTGTAATATATATGTGCATGACAGTTTATTTATAGACACTGATTTGAATAAGAGAGACGCTATCAGGTGATGTAATTTATCCATCAAGCCGAAAGAAATTGCTTAACATAGATGGTTTTTTATTTGGAGTTTAAATTCTCTCTTTTTCTTTACTCCGATGACTTTTAGAAATAATGAGGATATTCTGCAGAGATCGGTAGTTTTTGCAGCAAAATAGTGGGAGTTTTTACCCCAATTTTATATATGGTGGACATGTATAGGAGATGTGCGATAAGTTAATACATCTATACAGGTGTATAGCAACGACCTCTGCAGTCTGGCCATCTGTAATCGGTGAAATTGCTGTAGTTTTCTTTTTTTTTAACTTCGTTGTATGACGCAGAATGATGAGATGCAAATTGTATCCTGCAGTCTAACGTAAAAACTATACCGATTTTGTTAATATAGCTAAGGACTGCGCCTATTTTCGTGGAGAGACATCGTTTATTACCATCACAATTGTGTTTTTCTTTGTAACAGATGCTCAGTTATGATAAATATGTTGACATTAAATAAAAGTGTTCTCCATTGCAGAATGGCTGGCACTGAGGATGGGCCTTCTGTGTGTGAGGTCGCTGATGTAGTTGTACACTGATCAGGGGGTGTTGTGTGTGGTGGTATGGGGGAGCCATTGTGGTGACACTACATTTTAGACCAACAAACGAGGTGCACTTGGGGAGGCCCTCATTTGTCTCGTATTGTTTAGTTAGCTTCACATCCTGCGAAGGGTGTCTGCATGGATCGTTGCCCCAAGGTGGGTCGGGCGCCACTCATCTGCCAGCGGAAGAGCTGTATATCGCAGAGAAACTGCGAGGCGCAGCTAACCATTCGAAAAAATCCCTACCCCACCATAGATGGAGGGAGGGAGAGAGGGAAGTGGAGGGATGAGGGGAGGTAGGTGTGCCTATAATTTCGCTAGTTTCCGGCTCTACATAGAGGAGAACACACATTCAGCTGCCTTCCCTCTGCAGTCTTATGGGACGACGATTTTCCCAGTACATGTTCTGCATTATCATTTGTTGGCTATGAGTGCCAGTCTATTTTCATGACAATCCCGACTTGTAATTAGAACAGTAAGGCATTTTCCATTGGTTGTGGTAGCATGTATTGACATCGATTACCTTGGATGCAGGGTGATTGTCAAGCAATGCATTAGGAGGCGACTGTAACGAACTCTGTCGTCAAACAGCGGTAGTTACACTCCTCAGCTTTATGATCACAGGTAATACAGGTAATATAATTTACTACTCTCTGCCCAACAGCAGCATCTCGTCATTTGAACACAATTACCACAAAAAAATGATAGTAGCTTCGTTTTTCCCTCCAGCTTGTAGGTAAGGGGTAGAGTTTGAGTATGTGTGCCACCAGTTTCGAGTGGTGTTGTGAATTTTTTCCCAGCAAGATAACACCAGCGCTATTACATCGTCAAATTTGTAGCTGTATTGCGCCTTTTGGCACTCCTTGTGTAGCGCTATGCATATAGTTATGAAATCAGGACCGACCCTAATGATTAATTACCTAATTAGAACCGATCTCTACTTCAGGTCCCAACAAAAATCAATAAAGTAGATTAACCTAACCTTCCTCTCCTGCATCTGGTCAATTTCCATGTGTTGGTTGGTGCACTTGGGCTCTTCATGCAGAAGGACTTGCATTTGAGTCCAAGAAAGAGCACTGCCATTATTAATTTCCAGCCAATTCCGGGGTGGAGTGTAGGGTGAAATGTCAGCATAACCCTCAGACAAATAAATTCCCAGAAAAATTCGAAATCCCCACCAAAATTTGAAATTCCCATCAATAACATAGATGGGGAGGATGATGGGGCTGGCAAGCCACGCGGATGATGTCATCCAGAGGTAGGGCATGTACAGCGCTTGTTACCCACGCTGGTGCGGATATTAGACCGCTTTTCATAATACGTTGTCTCGCAGTACAAGCTCAGCCACTACCGGCCGCGCCTTGTAGCAGCGTGGTCAGGGGGGGGGGGGGGGGCTTGCCACGGTTCGCGCGTCTCCCCCTCCCCCTGTCGGAGGTTCAAGCCCTCCCTCGGGCATTTATGTGTGTGTGTTTTCCTTAGTGTAAGTTAGTTTAAGTTAGATTATGTAGTGTGTAAGCCTAGAGGCCGATGACCTCAGCAGTTTGGTCTCATAGGAACTTGCCACAAAATACCACAAATCAGCCACTATTCCACCATAGAGCGGGCCTGATGATCCCATACTGGAATGCAGAAAGAGACTGCCTCTGGTATACATCTGAGATGAAAATACAGCTGTTGGTTTATTTACTGCTGCTTATAATGCTGTCTAAGGTTGGCGTAGGAAATTAAACTCCTCAATACCTCAAAAAGATCCGAGCAAATATTTTCGTAAATTTTCTGATATATAAGCTGAAGGAGGAAGAAGTAAACGCTATATTTGACATTAAAAATGATTCCACAGGCCTGCCTCTTCACAAAGGAATAAAACATACATAGATCTTCACAAAAGCTTAAGAGACATAAGAAAATATAACGACTCGGAGGGGGCGGGGGTTACAAAGACGCATCTCCGGCATTGATACAAAACATTGAGTGAGATAAGTCCTAAAATAAGACTAGAAGTTTAATCATTTGCTGCAGTACTGATATAGAAAGAAGAAGAGGCAAAAATAAAAAGGCAAAATAGAAAAGACAAAAATAAAAAAAACTATTTACACGTTACTTGAGGAAAGGTGAACTTCTTCTCCAACATCGATTGCAGTCAACCTTCATTGTCGATTAACGGTTTCGGTAAGCATGATTACTAAGTTCAGATCTCGATTTATTAGGTGTGTGCTATACCAACTCTACAAATACTCTTTCTAAGACATTGTCAGGTATCTGAGGGACGAGATGAAGGATACAGCGCAAGTCGAGGTTAAAGTCCCGATACAAAAGCAATTCTCCAAATGCTCGTGTCCCATTTTACACACTACTGTATCTTCATTGCAGCGAGGACAATGCTTGATTCAAGACGTGTTCTGGTTGCAATGAAGTGCGGTATGGGACACGAGCATTTGGCGAATTGCTCTGCATATTGGGACTTTAACTCTGACTTGCCGCTGTATCGTTCATCTCGTCCCTCACATACTTGACAATGTTTCAGAAACAGTATTTGTACAGCTGGTGTAGGAGACACGTAATAACCTTCCAAGGAGTAGGTGTTGCAATCAACTGTTCTGGTCCCTGTCACCCGTCCATCCATGTCTTACGAGTTCTACTCAATTATCTCTTTCCAGGGGCCCGATGTTTTCTACAAAACGTTTTCTGAAAACGCTAACCATGCTTACCAAAATCGGTAATGGACAATAAAGGTTGTTTAGAAGCGATATTGACTAAGAAGATCGCATTCTCTCAAGTGATTACTTCAGATCGCCCCTTACCACTCAAGATGAGTAAACTTACGACCATTTAAACATGTCTATGTGCTACGTCCATGGCCAGTCCTAAGTCTGGATGAAATGTGAATAGATGCTCTTATCACAAAACAGTCGACTGCCCGCCCCCCCCCCCCCCCCCCTAGCATTATTGCGACTTCCTCTGACGATGGGAAATCCCACTACACCGTAACCACGTATGCCAATTCCTCCCCCCCTCCCCCCCCCCCCAAATCACACCGTCTTCATCCCTCTCGTCGGGCCTATATCAGCTAATGTTGGCTACAAGAGGTGTCAGAGTGCCCAGCGCTACGACCATGGTGGGGCCGCGTGGGAGGCGGGGGAGGCACAGCGGTGGCACGTGGAGTGGAGTAGCGGCGGCTACCTCTGGCCTGCCGCGCCCTTCTGGGAAGCCGCTCCGGCGTTAAGCCCTGTGGCGGGGACACAGGAAGGGCAGCCGGCGGGCGGCGAGTCGAGCACGGTGCGGGCCCGGTCTGGCGGCTGGCGGGGACCCATCCGTCTGGTGACTGGCGGCTGGCGGCTGCTCTTCCGCCCCCCACCACTCAGCTGCTCGCCTGACGGACCGCACCGTCTCTCACTCACTGACCCTTACTGCATGAGCCTGCAGCTCTTACCTCTTGTTCTACTATTATTGCACTCCATCTAGTCCTACACTTGACCAAAGAGAATTCTTCTACTCGCACAAATGCAGCTGTTTCCTGGAAAGCTATAAATATCATAGCTAAGAAAATATCCTATAGGAAATTTCTTTATTTTGGATTATGGTTTCTTATTCTGGTAGACTGTCAATTTCCATACTTTAATTTCTGAGTCCATTTATTTACTCACGTTTTTGAGGCCTAACACAAGACAGAGGGAAGGCAGGGGGTTACTGGTTACTCTGAAATTTCTGTGCCGTTAGGAGCAAATGCAGAAAGCCAAACTTCCGGTTATGGAGGTCGATTTCTCGCTGTATCGCGAAGCACTGTTGCAGGCCACCTACGAGAGGTCCCGATTTTGAGACTCGTTAGCACGTTCACAGTAAGCACCTCAAGGATATTCAGGCGTCTTATAGACACTGGCTATCAACAATCTAACTACTACACTGCACACTAATTCTAAACAAGCAATGGAGGCAATTGGTCGCACACTAAAAGCGAGTGTTAAAATCCGTGGGCTTACAAAAGTAGCGAAGACTAGCTGTATTTTAAGTAGAAACTTTCAGAGTAGCGCCCCAATTGAGAAGAAAAGTCTTAC
This sequence comes from Schistocerca cancellata, assembly GCF_023864275.1. Classification (NCBI taxonomy): domain Eukaryota; kingdom Metazoa; phylum Arthropoda; class Insecta; order Orthoptera; family Acrididae; genus Schistocerca; species Schistocerca cancellata. The sequence goes on from NC_064631.1 coordinate 219,302,130, forward strand.
TGAGGCTGGCACAGAGTGGCACTGAGTTGGTGAACCAGTGGCCTACCTGGAACTCGGAATACAAAAACATGAGTTGTTAAAGTTGTGTTGGAGACGCACTGTCTCTCCCTTTCAATAGTCGGCCAACCAACCCACCTGCACTTCGCAGGCGTCAGCCAATCTGACGAATCGCTCTGCACCTCCAGAGTGCCTCTGATCAACCACATTCAGATTCCTCTCCTCCTTCTACTCAGTAGGATATTTCTGAACTTCGCATTAACAAATTCCAAGTTCGGTACCAACAGCATTCTGCTGAAACCTAAAAATAACTGCCCTTCTTTCTATGGCAACCGCATTTTACGTCACTTGGCCCCGACCAGAGACTTTTCATGAATGGAGATCGCTGTTGTAGCACTATAGCTTGTGTAAACCCACTGATGATGCTGTTCTCAGGGCAAGTATCAGACTTGTGGTGTCTGCTGAGGCAAGCATTTCTGTGACTATCTTCTACTGCGACACCTTACACAGGCAGTGAATGGAGTTACCAGTTCATTCTCTGAAGTGTAACTTCTCCCCTGGGACAGCTGAACAGGGCGTCTAAAATTCACAGGGTTCTAGCACTACTGTTGACCTCGCGTATTCTAAACGGTACCAGTTTTGCCTGCTCTCTGCTCTGGTCTCTGATTTCCTAACCTGGAGTGCCATTGCTGGCTTCCCACAGCCTTAAACTCAACAATGTACAACAGCGTCAGAAGAATAAATACAGCACTTTATAAATTTACAACTTCACGTAAGGAAATAGGTTGAATTTATACAAATACAGGTAAACAAAACTGAAATCAATCAGTGTTTGCCGAGAAATATGTTACTGCTACAGCGTTTTCTAGTGCCTTAAAGAGCTCCTCCTCGTTGCCAGAATCACTATACCACAAACTCCGACATACACTGTCCAGTCAAATTAATGAGACCACCTTTCAAAGGCTTGAAAAAACACCTTTTTCAGTGCGGACCGCTGTAAGGTGTGAAGCAAGACAGTTAATGAGGTTCTGGAAGGTACCAACATGGATGTGAAACCGTGCTGATTCCATTGTCGTGGCCAGCTGCATTAGGTCTCTCGGTTGAGGACCCATGGCACGAAGAGCCCGAGCGAGGTGGTCACACAGATTATCGAATGGATTTAAGTCTGGGAATTTTGGTGGCTATGGGTGTATGAACACTCATTGCGGTTCTCTCCAAGTCATACAAATACACAGCGAGCTGTGTGAGCTGTTGCATTGTCCTGCTGCTAGATATAGTGTCGAGGGAAAACAGATTGCATGTAGGGATGGACATGGTTCCCAAGGGTAGATTCACTATTGTGTTGACTTATCGTGCCTTCTAGAATGACGATACCAGGATGCCACGAACACCTTCCCCAGACCAAAACGCTCCTTCCTCCTCCTTGGACCATTTGCCTTTAGATGCTTCAGTCTCTACACGCCAACTGCCATTTGTCCAATGGAGCATAAAAAGTGACTTATCTGAAAACGCCACTTATCACCATTCAGTGGACATCCAGCTGTGGTATACGCGTGCAAATTCCAGCCTTCGTCGTGAACGAACAACAGTCATCATGGGCGCATGAACCAGGCACTTCCTGCGGAGGCCCATGCAGAGTAACATACGCTGCACAGTCGTTGAAAGACACTTTTGATAGCCCTTTGGTTCATCTGGCCAGTCAGTTGCTCAGCAGTTGCAAGTGTGTTCACCTGTACACATCACCGCAGTCGTCGTTCACCACTGTAACCTATGGCCCGAGGTGCACCGCAGTGTGTCGGTTTTGGATAGCACTGTCTTGCCATGCACAGAATACTTCAGGTATAGCGGCGTACAGACAGCTTACAAACTTAACCACTTCAAAAATGCTTCCACCATTGGAAGATTCTTAGTTCCGTTTCAACATTACGACAAAGAGTTCACAGTTTCCTGCATAACCTGTTCAGTGATCTCCATGGTCCAGTGTAAGTTCTGTCTGGGTTGTAAGATTTCTGCTTCGTGATAACTTATTTTGGCTGCACATAGTTTTCCTTTGGTTTCCCTGGCTAACGTATTTAGTGCATATATTGACTGTAAAAAGTTCTTGCTAGACTTCAGACTAGGTCTTCGTGGAGTTTGTCCACACAATTGGTTCTAATTCTTTTTTTTCCTCGACCTTATTCCTTTCGACATTTGTAGCTACTGCCCGGCGTGTGACAGGAGGAACAATGCCTGCCATGCTGTACAATTTATCAACAACAGTCTGTTTCAGGTATCCAGTCCTTGCATTTTCATTGAGGTGTACTTTTACATCTTTATTACATACTGGATTATACCACACTTGGCGGTTATGTTCACTAGTCGAGAAAGAGAGTGCCATACCAGAACTACAGACTACTGAGGTTTGGCACCTCATTTACTACCAACAATTTTCCGTGTGATTTTGTTTCGGACAGACACCTTCAGTCTGGTATTAGGACAGAGCCACTGATAAGTCAGTGATCTGTTTACGGTAACTATGACTTCATACGAGATTATGAACCCAGTTTTCAATGCTCTGAATCATTTCTCTTTATTTACAGTCTTACCCATGACTCAACGACCGTACACTGACTAACTTTCAGATTTCGTAGTGACAAGTAACTTTCTCATAGCGTAACGAAATAATAAAAAGGGGTGGGGGAGGGTTTTAACATAAGTTACATCAAGAAAAAACTGAAACCGTACTCCTTACAACAGATCTCGCGTGACTACTCGCTATATATGTCTAGGAATTACATCTTCAAGGTGTAATTCGTGCAAAGCAAATGTGCATACACTCTGTTTTGTATAGCGTCCAATAATCTGAAAAGATTTGATCCAGTGTGATAGCAAAATATCGAAGTCTCTGTCGATACAGCCAGGTATCTTAAAGTTCCACTGTAACGTGAACTTACCTGGCTAGCTGACAATCTCATTCAAAAACCTCTTCACCTTCACTGGGAAGGCAATATATTCTCTCTCCACTAGAAATATAGTAAAAGCGAAACGTAGTCCGTTCGAAAACTTAGCTTTTAAGTGGACACAATAAAGATTTGAATAATAATCAGAGATGAAAAAAAAAGTCCTTCAGAACCTCATATGATAAGAAAATGAATAGAAAATCTTATACTTCGTATTTAAGTGCCCTTAAATGGAATAAGCGTCTTTACACTACCATACATCTACGAAAGACGAGAAAATCGTCCTGCATTCATATTAATGCCTGTTATGTTGTTTAATGAGTGTAAAAGCAATAAGATAATCAACTGATGAGGGCGAACGACTGAAAAGAAATTGGGTATTAATGAAACTGTGAACTCATGCACTAAAACTGCCAGCATTGAAAACAAGTCCCAAGCGTCTCACTCAAATAAATCTTATATTTCTTAATATATTTACAAAAAAGCTACACAAGCAATCTATTATCTTATCACAGTCTAGGACGAGGTAGCTTCCATACGCTTATTTCTTTATCACAAAACAAAGCCTCTGTAGCAAACAGACCTGGTCAAATCTCACAGCACCAAGCGGAAGGCAAAGCATGTCGCTTTGTCCGCTAAAGACAAGCGGCTCTCGCTAAGCGATTCAGCCCGCCAGGCTTCCCTGTTGGCTCATTTCAAAGTTCGGGCATCTTGCTAAAACAAACTCATAGTTCTCACCCGAAGATGAGGTTCACTAACAGACGGCTGGCTAGTTGACTACTGATTCTCTCAGAAACACAGGTGCCTGCCGATGCGCACGTGAACACACATCATAAAATGTGATTTCAGTCGAATTTCGATTGGAGTAGATGTGTCTGTAGGTATATTCAGCTGGTACTCTAAAAGTCGTGTGCACATTATCCTGTGTGCCATACGACTAATCGCCTGGCAATCCACATGAAACATGGTAATACGAGTTCTACCAAGTCCCACAGAAGCATGAGGCTTCGTGTAAACGACTGAAATTGTCAGCAGGCACGGTGTGTGCTGTGACCTGAGTTTCGCCGAAACCGGCACGGATCCAGTGTGTAACAGAGTTTATGTTCAAATTAATTTTATATTTGCAGTATAATTATAGAACTTATCTTTTCTCCTATTCATTAGACCCTTTTCTTTTTTCCTATTATTATTATCATTATTATTATTATTAATTCTGTTATCATGCGAAGCTGAAAAGTGATAAATCTATGAACATAATAACATATCTACTTAAGTAATACCGTTATAATAAGCGTTTGCTAGGACTGTTGCAGGCAACCAGTGAACAGGTTATGTACATTTGTAGTCTCAGTAAATGAAATGCATAGTGCTTAGTTCTGATGAGCTGTCCTCTAAAGCGGCCCTACATGCTTTATATTACTGTGCAGTAATAATGTGCAGCATTATTTTCGCAAGACTGTTCCATTATAAAGTACTATAATATTGATCAATGCTTATTCCGGCTCGAAATGTCGGCAATTCGTCTGCTTTATACAAACCACAAGCGAAAAACAAGGTGTATGAAAAATTGCTTTAATGAGAGTCCAATATTCACTCACGAAAACCTGTTGAACGAGGTAAATGCTTATCTGACCATTTTACGCGTTCATGGTCCAGCATTTGATAATTTCCTGTCTGCCCCTTAAGCAAAAATCAAAAATTAAAAAAAGTCGTGCTGACCGGGCTGGTCACACCGAGGCTCCCAGAACACTCACCTTCTTGAAATACCACTGTTGGTTCCTCCATTTCGTCATTGCCTATGTATTCTTCTCTGAGCCTCTTATTTGATTAACGTTCTTCATGCGGAGTTATTTAGGAAAGATCTTCCCTCGTAGTTGTCTGTGTTTAGAGTGTAACAGCGCATAACAATAATTCTTAATTTTCCGGTTTCTGTAATTATCTGCTATCACATCCGTCAATGACGGCAATGATTTGTACATTTCAATTCAGGCTAATATTAATGCTATTTCTTTTTATTTTGAAGTCTTTTGTTAGATCCGAAGGACGGGACGGATTGGCAATAATACTGTCAATATTACCCATAGATGGCACAATATTTGTTAGTTAGCATATTAATTTTGAATGTTTTTGATTTACTCGGTCCCACTACACAATGTCCCAACTAAACCAACACACGTTCAGTATCATTGCACATCCAGAAACGCTGAGCAATAATATCGATCATCTGGCGGCCTCATTACCAGGACACACTCATCGTACCGCTATGGGCGGATTTTTTTTTTTTTTTTTTTTTTTTTTTGCCGAGCCTCAGTCCGTTACATTCCAGTTCCTAGACACACTTATACTGCTGCTGATGACTGCATAAAATGTGATTCTCTGATAATTATACTGTACTGATTTCAGTAGTGAATGTCAGTGTTCTCTATTGCTAGTTGCTCAGGTCTATCCTAACTAGTGTTGTCTACATAGCGAAAGTCGCTTCCCGTCTGCAGAGAGCGCTGAAGATCATACAAAAAAATGGCTCTGAGCACTATGGGACTCAACTGCTGTGGTCATAAGTCCCCTAGAACTTAGAACTACTTAAACCTAACTAACCTAAGGACAGCACACAACACCCAGCCATCACGAGGCAGAGAAAATCCCTGACCCAGCCGGGAATCGAACCCGGGAACCCGGGCGTGGGAAGCGAGAACGCTACCGCACGACCACGAGATGCGGGCGAAGATCATACACCTGAGTCTCCAGTTTTCCATCCTGACTACTTGACCATGGACGCTCTGACGTGGAAACCACAAAACTAAATGCATACTCCACTTCTCCAACACACACATGCACACACTCACACATAATTACCAAGGCCGTAACGAGCAATATTTTTTCAATACCAACAAACAGATACATTCTCGAACTGTATTTCAGTAGTCTAGGAAATCAAACAATGGAAAATCCAGGATGGAATGTAACAATAATATGTAAAGGAAAATAACTACTCACCACATAGTGGAGATGCAGAGTCGCAGATAGGCACAACTAAAAGACTCTCACAACTAAAGCTTTCGGCCATTAAGGCCTTCGTCAACAATAGAGATGCACACACACACACACACACACACGACTGCAGTCTCAGGCAACTGAAACCACACTGCGAGCTGCAGCACCAGTGCATCATGAGAGAGGTGCCCGCGTGGGGGTAATGAGGAGGCTGGAGTGGGGATCCATTCTGGATTTTCCGTTGTTTGATTTCGCAGTGTTTCCATATTTTTATCCATCCCCTGTATGAAGCTAACCACAACAAAGTTATAGGAGGAGTGAATTAGTATAATTCATATGAAACGGAACTAAATCGACAGATGGGTAAAGGTAATATCCGGAGTAACACAGGAAAGTGTGATAGGACCGTTGCTGTTTACAATATATATAAATGATCTAGCAGAAAGCGTCGGATGCTCTTTAAGGCTACTCGCAGATGATACAGTTGTCTGTACCAAAGTAGCAACGCCAGAAGATAGTAAGAATTTGCAGAATGACCTGCAGAGTATTGATGAATGGTGCAGGCTCTGGCAGTTGACTCTGAACGTAAATAAACGTAACATATTTCGCATACATAGAAAAGAAATCCACTACTGTACAGCTACACTATTGGTGACAAACAGCTGGAGACAGAGTGTGCCGTAAAATATGTAGTCCTAACTAGCCAGAGCGACCTTAAATGGAATGATCCCATAAAACAGATAGTGGGAAAAGCAGACACCAGACTCAGGTTCATCGGAAGACTCTTAAGGAAATGTAAGTCATCTCCGAAAGAAGTGGCTTATAAGGCCCTTGTTCGCCCGATTCTTGAGTATTCTTCATATATCTGGGATCCCTATTAGGTAGGACTAATAGAGGAGAGAGAGAAGATCCAACGAAGAGCGGCGTGTTTCGTCACGGAATCCTTTAGCTGGCGAGAGAGCGTTGTGGAGATACTAAACAAACTCCAGTGGCAGACAAGAGAGGCGTTATGCAATACGCGGAGATTTACTACTGAAATTTCGGGACAGCACTTTTCATGAGGAGTCGGACAACATATTACTCCCCCCCCCCCCCCCCACACCACCATTCATACATCTCACGTATTGACCACGAGGAGAAAATTCCAGAAACTGGAGCCAATACAGAGGCTCAATCATTCTTCCCACGTACTATTCGCGAGTGGAACAGGGTTGGAGGGATCAGATAGTAGTAACGAAAGTACCCTCCGCTACATACCATCAGGTGGCTTGCGGAGTATGATGTAGATTTGGATGAAACAACTCGGCTGAAACAGAGCCTCCTTTATTCAGACATTACATCTTGCAAACAGACGCCAGTGAACAGGTAGATTCCCTCTTCACAGATTCCCGAAAGGCCTCTCATAGTGTGCCATGCTTTCGACTACTAAGCGAGACGTGAAGTTACGCTCTTCACAGCTACTTTGTTAGTTCGAGTAATACTTGACTAGCAAACGCCCAATGGTAGGCTGGAAAGAGGGCTCTGAATGAACTGCAACTTACCTGGCATAAGGATGGCGAGACGTTATGTGACGATCATTGTCAGACTGAAATTCTACAACGGCTGCCACCGACAACACCTTTACATGCTACACCACATATCGTCACCACCCTGCGACTGTGGCGAGCTTCAGGATATTAATCACGTCTCTTTCGCCTGTCCTTGAAACAGAAGGGCCTCCGACTGGGTGATTACGAAGCTGGTCTACGTGCAACGACCACTGCCTTCTCAAGGGTTAATACTCCTATTCGTGAAGAATTTTAATTTTTATAAATTATTAGTGGCATTCGTTTTAAGATTTGGAATTAAACTGTTACTGCTAAGCGTGAGGCGGTGTGTCGTGAGAAGGCGCGCGCACTTGGGTCCGCGTGTGCGTGGCCTTGTGTAAAGCTGCTTCTACACACGGTTTGAAATATGGTCGTCAAGGGGCCGAAGTATTAACTTCAGTGTTATTCAATGAGGTTATACGTTTAGTTTTTTTGTATTATTCACCATGTAAGTAAGTTCTTTTTTGTTGTTGTTGTTTGTTTGAACTGGCTGTATGGGTGAACTGAAGGCCACTACATATAAAAAACCTGAAAGTTCGGGAAAAGAGTAGTGAAATTAGAAATGAGAGTATTTCAGAAAGTAGAGAGGTACAGAGCGAAATGGTATGAATGAATTCAATACAAGTCAGGTAATGAATACCGAAATTAATACGCAGATATACACCTCAAGAGAAAATAAGAGATGGAAATAACAGTTGCAGTCTCTCTGAAAGTGGAACATCCAAAGATGCCTAAGCCAAACTTGGATATGGAGTTGAAGAGAATCCATTACTTTATAGTGAACAGCGAATATTACGCAGAAACGAAAGTAAAGTCGGGAGTGAAACCCAAAGAAGCGTAATAGGATGTTCTAAATATGTATAAACGAGTTAATTATTAATCGTTCAAAGAAGCCGTATGAATTGGTTCGACCACGTAAAATAAGAGTGAAGGCGAGTCGAAAACTTAGATTTGTTGGAAGGATTCTGACGAAAAGCAGTCCAACTGTAAACGAAACCGAGTCCTGAAATAGTCAGGGTAACAGGCATCGAACGAATTCAGAGGTGCACTGTTGGGATCGTAACCAAAAGGATACAACCATAAGAAAATTGGTTAAAAATGCTCGACGAACCTAAAGGTGAATGCTTGGAGGAAAGATAAGTAGTTTTCGAAACACTTTCGTGAAAAATTAGATTAACTGTATGCGAAGGAGACTGTGCGACAATTATGCTGCCGTCAACGTTTATTTCGCGTAGCGATCGGAAGGATATGAGAGATTCTGCCCCGTATAGGGCCATATGGACAGGTATCATGAAAGGAATATAAATGAAAGTCGATAATACTTACACCACACATTGGCTTGCAGAGTACATACAATTGCGTCCAAAATTAAAGCAAGAAACCGCTATGTGACTCTTCAAGCTTTCCCGGCGGATGTGTTGTAAATAGTCTTCACGGGTTTGCCGACGGATTGCGTTGTCCAAATTCCACAATATTTCCTCGGAGCAACTGTCAGACATCTTTAGGTGGTTTAACCTTGCTCGTGACTAGATACGACTAATGGTATCCGCACGCCGACACCCCGTTTTTAGAACACGCGGACAAAGAATGCGCAGCCGCGGAAATCGAGCGTGCGCAATGATTTGCCATATTCAAACTCCCTCTGCCGAAAATCGCAGAGCGGCTCTCCCATGTGTGCGCTGTACGCTGCGTTAGTCAACAGTGTTATGACGAGCCTGCTATCGAAGAATCTTGATTTTCGCGTCGTGATTTAATAGCAGCCAATACAGGGTTCCAGGCTGTGCTCAGTTGAAATCCCGTATCCTTGTTGATTACATTATCGGCTAGTTTTGGATGAATCAATGAATAAGTGCCATTCAGATGAGTCATAATGCATATCAAAGCAATGCATGAGTCCTTCCACATCATTGCCTAAAACTAAATTTCCTTCTTTTGAGAAAAACTTGGTAAATTCATTTTCTCGGTGTCTGTGCCATGAAAATGAGGTGCCAGATGATAAAAGGTTTTTATTTTTTAATATGGAACCTAACAGTTCGGCTGCATCTTTTGAAAGTCCTAAATCTCTTACTAGATCATTGAGCTCACTTTGAGAAAATAGTTGAGGCCTTTCATCCTCGTCAGAAGAAAAATCTGAGCTTGATTCACCCTGAGGAGGTAATGTAAATTCGTCCTCCAACTCACTCGGTATTCATCCAAACTGGAAGGTGGCTGTGGGATAGGTATTTCAGAGCTATGGGGCACTGGACGTATAGCTGAGTCAGGGTTAGCTTCGTTCGTTTTTTTAATTGAATCCCTTTACGTCAACTGAACAGAATTAGCAATCAGTGGTATGGTTTTTCTGCTCACGCCATATCATAGGAATTCCCACTAGAAATGCGTTTTTCTTAACCTTAAACCACAAACGAAGATCTTCTTCACATCTTCTACACACCTTATGCGGGGCCCTTGGTTTATCACCAAGTTTTAATTTAAAGTAAGCACAATAAACTTTCCACAAAAAATCACTTATGTTTCTCTGTTGACTTTTAATAGTGTATTCACCACAGATATAACAAAAACTGTTTGGAGAAATAACACAATCTCTTGTAGCCATGACTAGACAGAAATAACAGCACTGTTCACTTGAATAGCAATATGTCTACTGACAGTTTCTCTTCATGTCATGCGAGATACAAATCGTCATTTGACTTGTCACAACAAGATAAAACTGAACAATAAGATTGGTTGCATTTGCTTCTGGCGCCCAGGAGTTCATGGTAAAATCTGCAAGTGGTAACAAAGAATAGTTAACATTGTAATTTTTTTTTAAATTAAGTTTATTTTATGAATTATAATTGATATAATTTTTAATAATTATTAAATTAAAAAAACATATAGGTTTATTACTAATTAACATAAAAACCTATGTGACAGAATTTTTTGAATATTTTTCCTGCTTTTGGGAGGTCAAAATCTATAAGAAAATGTTAAAAAATCCAATGCAGTTTTTTAGTTGCACACCTGTGTTTTCTGTGAGGTAAGTGACTTATGAAGTGCATTGTTAGGATTTCTTCCCATTCAGGGCCATTCTTTTGGGCTAATTAATAGTCAGATTGCTTTGCGTTTGTATATCGTGGGTCATAAATGAATAGAATAAGTTTGAGCTGTATTTGTCAGGGTAAATTCCGTAGGTCAGTGTTAAAATGATAAATACAAGCGAAGTGACAGTACGTCAGTTTCACTCATCAGTTTCAGAATTAAATTAAAAAGTTTTACCTTCCTAGTTATTTCAGTCCAAGTAAAAATATAATAAAGAAGTTTCACATGTCGACACTTAGCCGATGATACCTCACTGGAATCTTCTCATTTTCTGGTAGTTTTAATAACTAGTGCGTGATTAGATATTAGTTATTGTTTACTGCTAGCGCTTAATTCTATATAGAGAATTTCCTTTGTAGTTGTAGTTTCTTATTGTGGTACCATATCATAACAAGCAAAGCAGTTGTGGCATGGATGTGATTATTTTCAGTGCTATTTTAGTGTGTCTTCTTCTTTTTCTAATTGTGTTTTTTCTGTGTTATCGTGTGAAATACTGTGGTAATAATGTTGTGTGACAAGCGTAAAACTAGGCAGAACGTAAATTGAAAAATGACAGTGACGACGAACGTAGCTTGTTAGTATCACCTTGTAACGAACTGACAAATATTCAAGACAGTAATTTGATAACTGTGTATAGGGACGTGGATCAGGCAGTAAATGACGGTTGGAAACAATCAGTGAACAGGGAACTATTGTCGATCGATCGGTTGGTAACAGTTCACCTTAGGAATGCGAAATAACGGAACAAAATATTGCAAATACCGTGATTTCAGGTTTTGCGTATCAGCCTTTTCTCAATTAAGTCAAAACACAACCTCTACTTTTCAACATATGAATGTTGCTGGTGCAAACGCACTGACGAAAGACATAATGGAACATGTTTCACTCACTCATGCATTGTTATTGCAATTAATTAAAAAATTTGATCAAATAAACCAAAAGTTAGATACAATGGTACAAAATTAGAAACGAACTGCAACGACTCCAAAAATTTAACAAAATTGAACAACCACTTGAACGAACACGTGCAGACTTAACTGCTGAGGCACCAGAAATCTAATCGAAATATCAAAAAGTTTATGAGGATGTAAAAACACAAATTTGTGAACATTTTCAGCCCATTTTTTCGTGACATGAAGACACATTACAGAATCATGAAGTTGACATAAAAGAACTGCAGATCGTTGTTTACAAAAATAACGACACCTTGCAGGCTAAAACTGACTCAGTTGCATCTTCCGATACTGTCACGCAACATTTGAAAAATCGGAAATACCTTAAGGAAACACTAGAAACGATTACGAACCAAAGTCACATAGCAATAATATATGGTATTTCCGAGATCTTGAAAGGAGTTGGCAAGGAGCAGCGAGCGTTGAGAAGGAACTGCCCACACGACATGAGAATGACAGATTTGTGAGTCGGCGTCACTATGACTTTGACTATAAGCTCTTCATAACAACGTACAAATTCAGAACATTCAAGAATTCTAGTAATGATACACATCCAAAGGGTTGGCTTTATCAATTTTCTTAGTGTTTTCTTCCCAATTGGCCATCAGAGAAAAAAATTAAAAAAAGATTATACCACATTTCTCCTGTAAAACCATTCTCTGAGAAATAGTTTGCTTTCTGACTTAGTCATTGCCATAAATTTTCACTTCACGTTACTATTACGCTTTGTCACACATAGAAACTGTTAACATGCAGCGATGTTTTGAAGTTGACTATCTAATCAAGAACCTATGGAACATATTAAGAAAATGACTTTAAGCATTCAGTTTTATAGAGAACAGAAGACACACTCTCTTTGGGTATACTTTTTGTTTGCTAGTTGCACGATTACGTCACGATTGTTAAGTCCACATTCTTGGAACATATTCTGATAATAAGGTTTCACTGTAACATTTTGGTTTACTTTAAAAGAAACATTTTCTTTCTATTTAAAATACTTTCTGAGTGGTCGCAGATAACACAGTATTTGGTTTGTTTAACAGCTGCACGATTGTAATGCGACTGTACTAACGAGTGACACAATTTCCATTATTGATTTTACGCTGGATCTGAAGTCTGCACTGTTTTTCTGCGTTCTTTTGGAAAGTAAAACATGTTTTGGTAATTACTTTTGTGGCATGGCTACAATGAAACATTTATTGTCGTAATACAACAAATTACAGTGTGGTACTTTCAAAGTCATGGCAATGAACGTAATAACTACGACATTTATACGCAAAGCACTTCACTATTGTATATGACAAGGTAAGTACATCGATTCTTAGGAGAACTTGGCTTATGGACGATGATAACTACGAAACTTGGTAAATTTTTACCGCTAAGCAATGACAGTAATTATCTTACAGCAAGAAGCATAGTTTAGCGCTACATGACACACATTTGAGTTATTACCTTTTGTACTTGGAACATTTTAAGAAATATTTTGGAACTACTATGATACACAGAAGGTTTTCGGCGATACATTCCATTCTGCAGTTTTAATCTGTAATATCTGAGTGTATAATTACACTATCCCTCACGGGGGTACGCCTACTTTGTGTACCATGTGTGTGTGGCAAGCGCAAGGAGCCATAGCTAATATATTTGCTTATTCAATTTGATACATCAGTACCATATTTCTCTAACACAGAATTACACAGCTGTCTGGTCATTTAGCAGAGAGAAATGGATATTTTTTTACTATATCTCTGAAACATATCTATTTAATTATACAGTTACATTACTTCACACTTATGAAATTGTACTTTGTCCGCATTTTGGTAACTGTTCATATATTTTCAGGACCATTGTGACACTGTGAGAGCTTTGAGAGATGTATTTTGTATGGAAGCATGATTTTTGAAGTACGTTTGAGGTAGATGACACAACTGAAACGAGCAGAGTACTTTTTTGAGAGGTTTTGAGATTATTGAAGGAAGCTATGACGATTTTGAGATTTGATTAATCTCTTATGAGATATTATTATGATGACGATGTGTATTATGATGATGAGATATGTTTATGATCAATAAGGTGATGCTATATGAGGAATGTGATTATGCTATGTGTTTATATGTATATGAGTAATGAGTAGTGGCTAGGGACTCTGGTTTGTGAAAATGAATGTTGGAAACCAAGAACTGTACTTTAAGAGTTATGAGATGTGAGTATATATGTGAATGAGAGTACCACAATGTCGAAGGAAATTTTTGGACACTGTTATTGATGAGATTTCCTTTCTAAAAACTTCTCTTGCAAATTTTCAACCTGTGAAATATTTTTATTGGTATGAAGCTGTTCTTGTAGCTCAAACTGCTGTCGTAAATATTTCGGTAAACTGTGTATGTGACCCTGACGTAATACGCTGCTGCGCCCAGCTGCGCGCTATCCGTCTTTATACCCATTGTTGTGTGGACTTTCAACTTTACTTGTGTCACTCTAATGCCCGCCACATTCCCGCGAGCACTCACACGCCTGTAGAAAAGAGAGGCCTTTGACCTCGTTAGGGACATTTCTTTGCAGAATGCACCACAAAAATGACACACAATTACTTGGAAACATATGATTATACTTTGGAGCTTGTACTTTGTGCTAGTTACTGACATGCTTATGAAGTGATGACAAATATTCTTACATCTACACTCCTGATGAGTGAGAGTTGAGAGACCTTTTACTGACTTACGAAATGCCATATGGCTAGTGAATGATGCTTTTGTGCTTTAGTTTACACATATTTGCTTATTTTATTCGATATCTTGTTTCTAGCTGTGCTGCAGTATTGGTTTTATAAAATAAAAATTTTAATACAATATTAATGTATACACTTTCTGTTAACATATCTATTAAATAATAATTCTGTGATCCACATTCTTAAAAAAAGAGTAGAAAAGGAAAGAACAATAAGAAGAAGAAAGGACTAGTAACAGGAACTGCATACATAATTTTATTTTCAAGGACTTGGTAATTTTTTTGGTAGAATAAGTTGATGTGGTGCACCACTTTAGTGATGTGACATAGACATTAAGATGTGAATAGACATTTCCCTTATCTGTACAGCTGTCTTTACTGAAACATTTTTTTCTGCTTGTTCTTTGTCATGTTTAGGTATAAGTTATTGCATTTGCTGCTGCTATTTTTCAGGCATTGTCCTACTGAATTTTACTTTGTATTACTCAGATAAGCCAGATTTATCACTGATTTTCCTTTCTTGTTTGGTGCATATTGCCTTATATTAGTTGTGATGTTGCATTGGCTTTGCTAATTTAGATATGCTACAGCTTGCTTTGCAAGGTTGCATTTTTTGTCATTGTGGTTTGTGTTAATTGTTTTGTGCTGCTGCATTGCCTCGTTCTCTAGTTTTTATATCTGAGCCCAGTAAATTTAAGTTAGATTAAGAGAGGGGATGCTTTATAAGAAAATGAGTTGTGATGAACTGGAAAGAAATGCATTGGGAAGCTTTAAGAAAAAGTTTTGGCCAAAGAGTATTACATAATTACCAATTATTTGTTAGGTAGGATTTTCTTGGAAACAAATGATGAGGTAAGAAAAATATGAAAGTATAAATACAGACAGATTGGACTTTTTTGGGAAAAATGTTGAACTAAGGGAGATCTCTAAGAATAAAATGAAGTTTTGGTTGGAAATGAAGTACCACAAGTACAGCAGTACCAAATGTCACACTGGAAACAGACCCTGTCCTTTCCTTTTGTGTTATTCCCCTATGTGTTTATGTGTACCCTTGTGTGTTTCTGTTCTTCTTGACTCTGTGTGTTTACCTGACAAGATAAATTTTGTAGAATTTTTTTCATTCTAATATTAAGCTGCATTCACTATGAAGAGGCATAGTGTTATCTTCGAATCTAACCTGTTTTATACTTTGGAAACATCTTTAGACATTATTTATTCTGTTCTATTTTCTTTTAATGCTCATGTGTCAAGTTAATTTTTCTGTGAATAATCTCATTTCTGATTTATTTACTTATGTCATAATTCCTGTAATTCTCACGTATATGTTTATCTCTATTCTTTTTGTAAGGCCTGTATTACTACAAATGTTATCTGTATTAACATGTTCTTTACTGTAATGATGTTTTCTTTACATTTGTGATTGAATTTGTATGCTGTAAAATTGAAATTGTGTAGATACTAGTTCTCCAAAAATAGCAGGGATTCTTTTTACTCCACACATTTGTCTGTTGGTCATACTATATGTATAAAATGTCAGAGATTAAATCACTGTGTTAGTGCTTGCATGTGTATTGATAATTCAGCAAGGGACTGGTTAACAGCCTTGCTGGTTCTAAAGATATTGCAAGAAAGATTTAGTGAGTGCTCAAGTGGTGGTTCATGAACTTGCTACATTGCCATCAAGACTCTTCAACTGTGATTGTGCACCTACACAGTCGCAACGAATGACTGTTGGACATCTCTACAAGGACTACAGTGGGTCTGCACCTTTGGTGGCGCACTATTACCATAATTTCTACAAGGACTACAGTGGGTATGCACCTTGGTGGCCCAATACTACCATAAACAAGATATACTGTGAGTCTGCTCTCTGGTGACTCACCAATTCTACAATTATTCTTCAAGATGTAGACTGACCCTGCTGTAGGTGTGCTGTGTTGTGGCCCATTACCAATCTTCATGACTTCATGTCAAGAGTCAGCACTGTGTTTCCGTTGGGAGGACCACACTACTTCTTCAAGACTGCATGGAGGTCCACTACTTATGTGTGCATTTTCTTTTACTGCTCAGGCTGTGCGCATAAAACTGTCATAGAATACTCATCTGATGAATAAGACTGTCTTTAGGGACTGTGAGGACAATTTTTGCTTTATTGACCAACTGTAAATTACTGATTGTGTGCATCTGATCTATTTGATATTGTTAATACAATTTTTTTAACAAAGACTCTTTGTAATATTTTTTGAGAGGAGCAGGGGGCTATGTAAGTAGCCTGTCTATGTGTTTATATGTTGGCAGCGCTATGCAGTGTTCTGCATTAATATCACTGACAGTTCTGTGCGCCGTCTGTAAGAGACTCTGTAGCTGGTGAGACTCGCAGCTGGAAGTGAATAGCCAGCAGTGATGGCAGTTTGAAGTGAATAGTCAGCAGTGAGGGAGGTTAGAGATCAATAATTAGCAGTGTTGCAGGTTTGCAGTACTAGCGCGAGCGGGCGGTCTGGACGTGTGTGTCATAGAGATTTAATGTAAAATAATAATCTAATCCTGACGATTATATAATTTTTCGAACTGGTTGTCACATGATTAAGGTAAAATCTGCTAAATACAGTGTTTGCTCCGCAACAAAATCTTTCCTTTGCTAACCACATGCCTATTAGTAATTCGAGCCTAAAAGTAATTAGAATCTTTTTATTTAGCTGGCTGTATACTTGCTGTATTGCTGTAGTTTGTGTAATGAAGATTTTCTGAGAGGTAAGTGACTTATGAAATGTATGGGCTATTGTTAGGATTTCTTCCAATTTAGGGCCATTCTTTTGTGTTAATTAACTGTCAGATTGCATGGCATTGGTGTATTGTGGGTCATAAATGAAATGAATAAGTTTGAGCTGTATTCGTCAGGGCCAATTCTGTAGATCAGTGTTGAAACGATTAAGAGAAGCAAAGTGACAATACACCAATATAACTCAGCAGTTTAAGTAAAAATTATATTAAACAAAGAAGTTTCAACAAAAACCTTTGCTCTCGATAACCGGTTTCGTTAATCAAAGCTACCGCATTCAGATCTCAACAGGTAGATTAATGCATTTGTCTTAAATTGGCAATAAATTTACTGTTTTTCATGAGCTGCCAAGCACACTTTAAATTAGCAGTGAAAGTACTTTTCGTCATGAATTTAAAATTACATAGCAGACTAGAAGGCTGATGCATTGGCATGTCAAAATTAAAACATCTATAAACACATTTATGCATCATATGCATCTGCCTTACGTCACTCCCAATAGAGTGAGTGATATAAGACAGATGTATATGATATGCATCAATATTCTAGTCTGCTATGCACCCGCCAGTTCATGAGAAAGTGTACTTCTACTGCTGTTTTAAGGCATAAGCAATAACCTGTCTGTCAAGATCTGCAGATAGTAACTTAGATTACTGAAACCAGTTCTTGACAATAAAGGTTATTATTAGCGCGCTTGGAAGCGAAGTTATGTTCACTAATGTATTGTCACAGATGGCCCTGAGTTTCTCAAAATGAGTAAACTTAATGGTAACTGTATCGTAGTCTTTGAATACCTCCTATTAATAACGGAGATTCACAATTCAATGGTCGTATGCACATGGTGACATGAATCAACGAAACAAATATTTATTATGCCAAATAAATATGCACTTCATGAAAAAGAAATTATTACTGGTAAATATAATAGTGTAAGAAGTATTAAAATTTCTGTTTGAGAGCGGTAATAGCTGAGACGGTATACGATCACTTTTCTTACAACAATAGTTCGAACTTACAACTTACCTATCTATTTCAAGGATTAGTTTCCATAAACCTCACAATAAAATTATTTTTCTTTTTGCTATCAGTCACCAGATAGAACAAGCAGACATAATATAATTTATTTTTGCTTGCAAATACACTACACATTACACTGAGGTGCCAAACTTCATGGGATACGTCCTAACATCGTGTCGGATCTCCTTTTGCCGTGTATAGTACAGAAATTCCATGTGGCATGACCGAGCGAGGTGGTGCAGTGGCCAGAACACTGGGTTAGCATTCGGGAGGACGACGGTTCAATCCCGCGTCGGGCCATCCTGATTTAGGTTTTCTGTGATTTCCCTAAATCGCTTCAGGCAAATGCCGGGATGGCTTCTTTGTAAGGGTACGGCCGACTTCTTTCCCCATCCATCCCTAATCCGATGAGACGAATGACCTTGCTGACTGGTCTCCTCCCTCCTTGCGGAGGTCGCAAGTGCCTTGTTCGTAACTTGGATCCATGGCTTGATGGAGTCTGCGCCACACTCAAACCCCACCATCATGTTCCGGGCTCAATTGAGCAGGCCACGGTTTTCCAGTCGTCAAGGTCCCATCAATATGTTTAAGAACCCAGGACAGACACTGCAGGCAATGTAGGGCTGTTAGCAAGGGCATTCAAGTAGGTCGTCTGCTGCCATAGCCCATTAACGCAAAATTTTGCCACACTGCTAACGGATACGTTCGCTGTGCGTCCCATACTGATTTCTGTGGTCATTTTACGCAATGTTGCTCGTCTGTTAGTACTGACCACTCAATAAACGCCACAACTCTCGGTCGTTAAGTGAAGGCCGTCTGTCACTGCATTGCCCATGGTGAGAAGTAATGCCTGAAATTTGTTATTTTCTGCATACTGCTGACAATGTCGATCTAGTAATAAACACTCATGCTCATAAATTAAGGATAATTGCAGAATGTGGTGCGACATAACGTGACACTACACAAAACTGGCGCTAATAGCATGGGCACCTAGGGAACACACACGACACAGATCTCTAAGTCCGTGGTATCGGTGATAAGTTGAGAAAACCGTCCTAAAACACATGTGCTACAAATTGCCACTGTTTCCCGAGCATGTAGCCTGACATCAATATGGGATATGATCACCATGGCCAGCAGAGTTGGCCGAGCGGTTCTAGGCGCTACAGTCTGGAACCGCGCGACCGTTACAGTCGCAGGTTCGAATCCTGCCTCGGGCATGGATGTGTGTGATGTCCTTAGGTTAGTTAGGTTTAAGTAGTTCTAAGTTCTAGGGGACTGATGACCTCAGAAGTTAAGTCCGATAGTGCTCAGAGCCATTTGAACCATTTTTTGATCACCATGCACTTGTATACAGGCCGGACAACGGGTTGGCATACTCTGGATCATGTGGTCGAGTAGCTGCTGGGGTATAGCCTCCCATTCTTTCTCCAGTGCCTGTCGGAGCTCCTGAAGTGTCGTAGGGCTTTGAAGACGTGCAGCGATACGTCGACTGAGAGCATCCCAGACATGCTCGATGGGGTTTAGGTCTGGAGAACAAACAGGTCACCACATTCGCCTGATATCTTCTGTTTCAAGATATTCCTTCACAATGACAGCTTGGTGGGCCCGTGTGTTATCATCCATCAGGAGGAAGATGGGACGCACTGCACCCCTGAAAAGGCAGACATACTGGTCCAAAATGACATCCCGATACATCTGACCAATCACAATCCCACCACACACCATCAAACCACGACCTCCATACAGGTCCCTTTCAAGACATTAAGGGTTTGGTATCTGGTTCCTGGTTCACACTAGATGAAACCCCATCGAGAATCACTATTCAGACTATACCTTGACTCGTCTGTGAACATAACCTGTCACCACTTTTCCAATGACCATCTACTGTGTTCTTGACACCAGGCTTTACGGGCTCTCCTGTGACCAGGGGTCAGTGGAATGCACCTTGCAGGTCTTCAGGCGAATAAACCATGTCTGTTCAGTCGTCTGTAGACTGTATGTCTGGAGACAATTGTTCCAGTGGCTGCAGTAAGGTCCCGAGCAAGGGAACCTGCAGTGCTGCGTGGTCGTCTGCGGGCACTTATGTTGAGATATTGGTCTTCTTGTGGTGTTGTACGCTGTGGACGTCCCGTACTGTTGCACCTGGACACATTTTCTGTTTTCTGGAATAGTTGCCGTAATAGTGATATCACACTTTGTGGCACACGGAGGGCCCGTGCTACAACCTGCTGTGTTTGACCAGCCTCCAGTCGCCCTAATTTTCTACCCCTCATAACGTCATCAATATGTATTCTTTGATCCATTTTTAAAACACAGTCACCATTAGCACGTCTGAAAACGTCTGCACACATACTCTCTGTACCGTACTCTGATATGCACCAACACACCTTTGCATATGTGAACTGCTGCCAGCGCCACCGTGCAACGACCGCAGGTCAAATGCACCGCATGGTCATACCCCGAGATGATTTAAACCTGAAAACCGCCCACCAGAGCGATGTTTCACCATGTATCAGCATTATCCTTAATTTTTGGGCATGAGTGTAGAATTGCCTAACGATTTCCGAAATGGAATGTCCCATACATGTGGCTCTGACTACCATCCGGCATTCAAATCTTAATTCCCATTGGGCGCTCATAATCAAGTACGAAGCCTGAGTACAAAATTAATGACAGCTCCACCAGTGCCCTGCCTTTTATAACATGTGTACGCAATACTACCACTATCTGTACATGTGTATATCAGTAACCTGTAACTTTTTGTCAATGTATAAAATGTCGTTTTATGAATTGCATGACAGTCTTAGTATCGAGTGGAGAAACTCTGAGTGTCACACCAAGAGAAAATTAAATTTCGTAGATGGAGCACAAACCCAAGTTTAAAATTTACGCATTGTCATACTAGCTCCCTTGCTGCCCAGCGCTTCTTGAAACAGCTCAATGATTAACCTGATTGTTATACTGTAAGTTTATAACTAATTGTCAGTTGTACATAGTTTGATAGTAAAGTCTGTGGGCTGAGGCAACACTCGAGTTATGAACTAGTAGTGCATCACACTAAATCGAATAACAAATACTGCTATTAGTAATTTTAACACTGAAGAAGGTAACCAGGTCAGTAATTTTGATTAATGCCTAATACTAAAACGTTTATATGCTATATTCTAAAGCGTGTGTGCGCTAACACCACCAAACGGCCACAGTTCGTTTTACTTAAGGCAACGTAAACAATAGCAGAAATTCATGATATTCTTGTACACTTGCCCTCTCAGTATGGTATGTCTTGCTTATATACAGATGATACAAACTGTCACGAACGATGGAGAAGGGTAACTGTGTCACTTAGATGTTAGGGTCTCTCATCTGGAAACGAGCAAGTGGAAAGTTAGAAGCAAAAATCGTTCTGCTACCTCTCCATCCTGACGACATCGTCCACACCTCGTCCTTCCTTCAGCAGGCTATTACTGACCCTGTGGAAGCCCATGTCCTCACCTGTCCTCCTCCTCCGTGAATCCCGCCGCCTCTATCGCCCCTTCCTGCGCATTAGTGACAGGGAAACACTCCAATACCAAGTGCGAATACATCGACATGTATGGACCCGCATTACAGTCAAGAAAACCAGGGACTGGCGCCAGATCTGTACATGACTGAACGCCACCCTCCCTATCAGCTCCTCCAGATACTGGTCAGCCTTGCATTGCCTTACTGGTTCCCATTTCGCACCCCATACCCCCCTTCTCTATAACGATCGCCCCCTTCCTGGCAAACTCAGTAAGGCTAACCACTTTGCTTTCCACCTTTCCGAGGTCTTCTCCATCCCTGATGATCCACACTTTGATTATTCCCTTTTCCCCTCTGTCATGGAACGCGCTGATACCTTGGTCACTCCACTTGCTCCCACTCTCCAGTACTTGGGGCAGTTGCCCACTCTGACAACAACACTCCAGTCACAGCACAAGACATTAAACTTATCCTCTGGTCAAAATGCAACACGGCCGCTGGTCACAACTGTGTCACCTACCATCACCTCAGAGAATGCCTCTTCTCCTTCCTGACTGCCCTTGCTAATTTACACATCACCTTGTCTACTGGCTTCTGTCCCAACCTGTGGAAGACTTCCTGCATCCTCTTATTCCTCAAACCCAACAAACCCCCTTCCGCTGCCTCTTCCTATCATCCTGTCTGCCTCACCTCCATCTTCAGTAAGGTCTTCGAATCCATCCTGTCGCATCGTATCCATCACCACCTCCATCAGCGCCACCTCCTCCCCCTTACCCAGTATGGCTTCCGACCCTCCTTCTCCGCCAAAGAACAACTCCTTAACCTCGTCCACCTTCTATCCCTCCAGCTTAACTGCCGTCACTCTGCCATTTTTGTTTCCCCTTGATCACTAAAATGCCTACGAACGTGTATGGCATTCCAGAATCCTCTATGAACTCCAGACCTATGCCCTTCTTATCAGTTTTGTCTATCTGGTAGCTTCCTTCCTCTCATTCTATCCATCCTATGTCACCCTCCACGACACCAACTCCTTTATCTTTTTCCTACTGCTGGCGTCCGCCAGGGCACCGTCATCTCCCCTCTCCTCTATGTCCTGTACACTGCTGATATGCCCAAGACATCCCCACGTGGTGAAGGGAGACGAAAATTTAAGTCATGGGTGACTGGAATTCGACAGTAGGAAAAGGAAGAGAAGGAAACATAGTAGGTGAATGTGGATTGGGGCTAAGAAATGAAAGAGGAAGCCGCCTGGTAGAATTTTGCACAGAGCAAAACTTAACCATAGCTAACACTCGGTTCAAGAATCATGAAAGAAGGTTATATACATGGAGAACCCTGGAGATACTAAAAGGTTTCAGACAGATTATATAATGGTAAGACAGAGATTTAGGAACCAGATTTTAAATTGTAAGACATTTCCAGGGGCAGATGTGGACTCTGACCACAATCTGTTGGTTATGAACTGTAGATTAAAACTGAAGAAACTGCAAAAAGGTGGGAATTTAAGGAGATGGGACCTGGATAAACTGAAAGAACCAGAGGTTGTACAGAGTTTCAGGGAGAGCATAAGGGAACAAGTGTCAGGAATGGGGGAAGGAAATACAGTAGAAGAAGAATGGGTAGCTTTGAGGAATGAAATAGTGAAGGCAGCAAAAGATCAAGAAGGAAAAAGATGAGGGCTAGTAGAAATCCTCGGGTAACAGAAGAGATACTGAATTTAATTGATGAAAGGAGAAAATACAAAAATGCAGTAAGTGAAGCAGGCAAAAAGGAATACAAACGTCTCAAAAATGAGATCGACACAGCGTTCACCTGACCTAAATCTCCTGGATTTCTTCCTGTGGGAACACCTGAAGAGGCACGTGTACTCTACTCCGCCAACGAATGTGGAAGAATTGGTTGCGCGTGTTCATGCTGCTCCTGTTACTGTGGACACAGCTCTGCTGCAAAGGAACCAGAGCTGTATGATCCGGTGGGTTGCGAAATGTTTGGAAATGCAAGGAGGTCGCTTTGAACATTTCTTGTTCTGAGGAAAATGTATACTGTTGTGAAGGTCATGCAGTCATTGATGTGGACATTATTATTGTCACTGGTTGCTGATGTGCGACTCTCAGCGCTCATATTACATGTAGTATAAATGATAAGTATTGCATTGTGCTATCATCTTTAGAATCTTGAAACTGATATTGCTTTTGTAGTTATTCTGTCCTATGACAGGTCATTTGTTTCAACCATCTATTTTTTATTTGTCTAACCACGGATATGCTATGTTCAGCGTTACAAAAAGTTGTAAATGAAGGATACATATGACCTAAGAAACGGTGTACATTGCGGGATGAAATGCCAGAATGAAATAGCAAATAAAAAATAAGCGCCCCAACCCAGGATCGAACCATCGGCCTATTGCACGTTAACCCAAAACTCTAGCCACTGAACCAAATGTACAGCGCTGCTAACAAACCTAACGCTGATAGCTAACATACATTTGGTTACAGTGTTGCCTGATTGCCACTCTTAAACGACCTTCTTCAGCTGGATGTACACGCCGGACGAAATTTTGTGACATACATTTTTTTATCGCTGGCATGTGAGGAGTCGCGCTGCGAGGCCGGAATGCTCGAATTTCGCTTCACCCTGCATAATGCTGAGATGAAGTGAGACATCGCACATAAACATTCTACAAAATGTAACAGCTAGATAGACAAGTCAATTCTTAATACATGACGGCATTTATGCTTGCCAGTAGTCAAATGTAACTGCAAAGAAATATATGTTTGTTAACAAACGTCTCAAAAATGAGATCGACAGGAAGTGCAAAATGGCTAAGCAGGGATGGCAACAGGACAAATCTAAGGATGTAGAGGCTTATCTCACAAGGGGTAAGATAGATACTGCCTATAGGAAACATAAAGAAACCTTTGGAGAAAAGAGAACCACTTGTATGAATATCAAGAGCTCTGATGGAAACCCAGTTCTAAGCAAAGAAGGGAAAGCAGAAAGGTGGAATGAGTATATAGAAGGTCTATACAGGGGCGATGTTCTTGAGGACAATATTATGGATATGGAAAAGGAGGTAAATGAAGATGAAATGGGAGATATGATACTGCGTGAAGAGTTTGACAGAGCACTGAAAGACCTGAGTCGAAACAAGGCTCAGGGAGTAGACATCATTCCATTAGAACTACTGACAGCCTTGCGAGAGCCAGTCCCGACAAAACTCTACCATCTGGTGAGCAAGATGTATGAGACAGGCGAAATTCCCTCAGAGTTCAAGAAGAATATAATAATTCCAATCCCAAGGAAAGCAGGTGTTGACAGATGTGAAAATTGCCGAACTATCAGTTTAATAAGTCACAGCTGCAAAGTACTAACGCGAATTCTTTACAGACGAATGGAAAAAGTGGTAGAAGCCGACCTCGGGGTAGATCAGTTTGGATTTCGTAGAAATGTTGGAACACGTGAGGCAATACTGACATTACGAGTTATCTTAGAAGAAAGAATAAGGAAAGGCAAACCTACGTTTCTAGCATTTGTAGACTTAGAGAAAGCTTTTGACAGTGTTGACTGGAATACTCTCTTTCAAATTCTGAAGGTGGCAGGAGTAAAATACAGGGAGCGAAAGGCTATTTACAATTTGTACAGAAATCAGATGGCAGTTATAAGAGTCGCGGGACATGAAACGGAAGCAGTGGTTGGGAAGGGAGTGAGACAGGGTTGTAGCCTCTCCCCGATCTATTCAATCTGTATATTGAGCAAGCAGTAAAGGAAACTAAAGAAAAGTTCGGACTAGGTATTAAAATCCATGGAGAAGAAATAAAAACTTTGAGGTTCGCCGATGACATTGTAATTCTATCAGAGACAAATGGTTCAAATGGCTCTGAGCACTATGGGACTCAACATCTTAGGTCATAAGTCCCCTAGAACTTAGAACTACTTAAACCTAACTAACCTAAGGACATCACACACACCCATGCCCGAGGCAGGATTCGAACCTGCGACCGTAGCAGTCCCGCGGTTCCGGACTGCAGCGCCAGAACCGCTAGACCACCGCGGCCGGCCTATCAGAGACAGCAAAGGACTTGGAAGAGCAGTTGAACGAAATGGACAGTGTCTTGAAAGGAGGGTATAAGATGAACATCAACAAAAGCAAAACGAGGATATTGGAAAGTAGTCGAATTAAGTCGGATGATTCTGAGGGAATTAGATTAGGAAATGAGACACTTACAGTAGTAAATGATTTTTGCTATTTGGGGAGCAAAATAACTGATGATGGTCGAAGTAGAGAGGATATAAAATGTAGACAGGCAATGCCAAGGACATCGTTTCTGAAGAAGAGAAATTTGTTGACATCGAGTATTGATTTAAGCGTCAGGAAGTCGTTTCTGAAAGTATTTGTAAGGAGTGTAGCCATGTATGGAAGTGAAACATGGACGATAAATAGTTTAGACAAGAAGAGAATGTCCGCAGCTCGTGGTCGTGCGGTAGCGTTCTCGCTTCCCACGCCCGGGTTCCCGGGTTCGATTCCCGGCGGGGTCAGGGATTTTCTCTGCCTCGTGATGACTGGGTGTTGTGTGATGTCCTTAGGTTAGTTAGGTTTAAGTAGTTCTAAGTTCTAGGGGACTGATGACCATAGATGTTAAGTCCCATAGTGCTCAGAGCCAACCAAGAAGAGAATAGAAGCTTTCGAAATGTGGTGCTACAGAAGAATGCTGAAGATTAGATGGGTAGATCACATAACTAATGAGGAAGTATTGAATAGAATTGGTGAGAAGAGGAGTTTGTGGCACAACTTGACTATAAGAAGGTATCGGTTGGTAGGACATGTTCTGAGGCATCAAGGAATCACCAATTTAGTACTGGAGGGCAGCGTGGAGGGTAAAAATCGTAGAGGGAGACCAAGAGATGAATACACTAAGCAGGTTCAGAAGGATGTAGGCTGCAGTAGGTTCTGGGAGATGAAGAAGCTTGCACAGGATAGAGCAGAATGGAGAGCCGCATCAAACCAGTCTCAGCACTGAAGACTACAACAACAACAACCCCCAGCGGTCCACCTCCTCCAGTATGCTGATGACACCACCTTCCTGGCTCTCTATCCTATACTTCAACAGTCCCAACACACCCTCCAAACCCACCTTGACCAGTTAACCACTTGGTGTAACCAGCGGTCACTTTGTATGAACCCCTTCAAAACCCAGGCCTTCATCATAGGCCACACCACCCACTCTTTCCATCTCCATGATTTCTACATAACCATTTACGGTCATCCCATCCAGCTCACCTTCACCCTGAGATACTTTGGCCTCTCCCTCGACCGTCACCTCACCTGGACTTCTCATCTCTTGACCATCCAGCAGAAAGCCCATTCCTGCCTCCTCCTCCCGAAACTCCTGTCTGGCTGGACATGAGGATTGCAGCCTTCTACCATCCTCCACACCTACAAATCCCTCATCTGTCCTGTCCTCTGTTATTCCAGTGTTGCCTGGATCTCTGCCTCCCCCCTCCCCTGACTTTTTTAGGGCCCTCCAAATCTTAGAACGCCTTCCATATCCGCCACACAACTCCTTCCCCCACCTCCTCCTTTTCCTCCAACATCTCCGCATCCTTTACGATGTATGCATGCTTGATCCCAAACCCCCTGGTTTTCTCCTTCCTCTCCACCCTGTGCCTGCTGGCTAGCCTCTATCAATGTATCCCTCCCTCTCTCTACCTCTACACCCTCCATCTCCTTCATCAGGTCAATTTCCAGCACCTCCCCCTCTCAGATGTCGAACTTCGCCATGACTTCTACCCTTCTACCAACTGTAGCTTGGCCTTGTTACCCCCTCCCCAGGGCCCTCCTTTTACTCTCACCTTCTCCCAGAGCGGTTTTCCCTCCTCCACCCCCCCAAGTCTCTGCACTCCCCATTGGCTGTTTTCTTTCCTGTCCCTTCGCTTCCTGGCCCCCCTTTGGAGCGCCCCCGAATTCCTCCCCCTTTCTCTCCCCTCCTTCTCGCCTCATTTTCCCTACTCCCTCGTTCCCCACTCCTGGCGGATCCTCCCAGGTTTTTCTTCATCATCACATGTACTGCATTAGTGTTGTGTCTGGTGCTTTTCTACAGTGTGATCAGTGATGAGGTTTTAATTGTGTGCTCGACCTGTATGATAGTTGTGTGCTACGCCGTTTGTCACGTGGCTGTTTTAACCTTTCTGCGACTTTTTATAATCCAGCAGTACTTTGCCTGGAGCCTTTTAATCCTTACAGTGTGTAATTTTTTGTATGTACAATAATTTTTTGGATTTTTTCCTCCGTTTTAAAGTCGCCACTTTTTGTATTCTTTCTTCTCTTATGCTCCGCCTTTTTTGCTTGTATGTTCCGCCATGTTTCTTCTGTATATTGTTTTAAATGTCTTCCTGTCTACTTGTCTTTTGGCTGAAGAGCAGCGCCTGCGCTACTGACAGCCCGCCCCAGATGGGGATTTGGAAATACAATAAAGAAAATAGTGATACCTCTGATATTGGAACTCTTCTGCTGTAAGCTTTTTTCTATCCACATCTTGGGAAAATGTAGTTATTTTGAGAAAGTTCATGAGAGTGTCTTAGCGTATTGCTTTACCCATCCCACACTGGCACAAGAAGAAAGCTAGTTTCTTGTTTTGACGCATAGTAACTCTTCCCAAAATATGGAAAACAAAGAGCTTACAGTAGAGGAGATCCGCAGCCAGAAATATCAGAACGATTCTCGCTTATAAGTCTCGGCTCAGTGGTTTCCGGACCAGAATACTTTACCTCAAATTGATACATTTACCCTTCTCCATTATCCCAGACGGAGATCGGAAGGCATAATGAGCTGTCGAGCTGCGCAGCAAACGGATTTCTGCGGACACTTTGTGAAATTATGGGGGATGCGTTCGACGTCTGTGTCAGACAATCGGTAACGATCCAGCGATTTACCTTTACACAAACAACCCGTTTGTCGAAATTATTCATGCTATCGTCTAATGCTCTTTGCTGTAGGAGGATCCACACCACACCTAGTACGAAAATCACGCTGAACAGTTATTACTGACCCGCACTGCGCAAAACGTATAACACAGAACGCTTTCTAGTGTCCGGACACCGTTTTTCTAGAACTGAAATGGGCGTTCGCTGCTGGTAGTTAGCGGGAACCATGTAAAACTCGAGAGTTTGCTCTTTCCAAAAGTACGCTGTTCACGCACATATCTCAAATAACATTACAGTTATGATTTTTTTTTAAATCAGATGATTCGTTTTGATACACCCTGTATATCCACAATGCCTTAATATTATCGAGGTGTGGCTTTTAAAGGGCGTCGCAGAGAATATGCTAAATTTTATAACGCTGGAAACTAGTTGTTAAGGCTTATAGCTGCCCAGTTATGACTCCCGCTTTCATTATTTATAATAGAATGATGTACTTACGTCTGTAGCATTTGGAAAAAACTCTGAAGAGACTCCGAAGTAAATTTGAACGACATAATACGTCCGTGACTAGATCGAAGAGTGACATGGTGAGAGTGTCGCTAACCATTGTTCTGCATCCAGGAGAAGAACGCCCACAAACGACTGCTTACTGTGCCGAATGTAAGCAAACACGTAGCGCAGGTAAGGATCCTGTTTTCATTATTGCGACTGTCACCTTAAGTGCTCAAAATATTTAGGCTGGTCACTGACGCATAAAGCGATCTGGACAGACAATAGTGCACGTTGTACTATTCTCAGAACAGGCCGCGTTATATGGTATTTCATGTGCTCAGGGGTTATCGGTCTCAGTGTTTTCTTCTATACATCTAGTTTTAATTTTTTCCAGAGGTTCTGTGCGCTATATCTGATTGGGTAACCGCATCGGGAACTGTGGGGCGGTTTGTCGTTATTTTCTGTACTTTTCTTTGTGCGTCATTGATCTTTCACATACGCTGGAGCAGTATTTCCAAGAGGCTGGAAATATAGCTCGTTACACTTATGCGACGAATTTCAAGAAATGTTCAAACTAATTGTTGCGCTTTAAGCTAAATCTTCACCAGCGATGACTATCTCATACAAGGGCTATTTGGAAAGTAAAATCAGATCGATCACGAAATGGAAACCACTGAGAAAACCAACAAAACTTTGCACATACAAGTTGCACAGTGTCTCTAGTATGCCCGTCGATCGCATCACGTCCCTCGTTTGAGTTCTGAGCGAACGGTAAGCACCTGTAGATGCCGCCAAGTATAAGGGGATGGTGAGAGATTTCGTGACAATTTTTGGCCGCACCTTCAGAGGCGATGAAGTTACTCCTGTAGCGTTTTCGATGGGTTCAAATGGTTCACATGGCCCTGAGCACTATGGGACTAATCATCTGAGGTCATCAGTCCCCTAGAACTAAGAACTACTTGAACCTAACCAACCTATGGACACCACACGCATCCATGCCCGAGGCAGGATTTGAACCTGCGACGGTAGCGGTCGCGCGGCTCCAGACTGTTGCGCCTAGAACCGCTCAGCCACTCCGGCCGGCGTTTTCGATGGGAAGTGTTCGATCACCCACAATACAGCTCGTAACTGACTCCTGGTGAGTTTCAACGGCGGAAAGCACAGGAGGCTGCCTTCTATGACGAGACCATTAGAAAGTTGGTACAACGCTATGACAAATGTTCAAATGGCTCTAAGCACTATGGGACTAAACATCTGAGGTCATCAGTCCCCAAGATTTAGAACTACTTAAACCTAACTAACCTAAGGACATCACACACGTCCATGCCCGAGGCAGGATTCGAACCTGCGACCGTAACAGCCGCGCAGTTCCCGACTGAAGCGCCTAGAACCGCTCGGCCACAGTGGTCGGCTATACAAATGTCCAAGTCGGAGCGGCGACTATATAGAGAAGTGGCTGGAAGGTGTAGCTAACCGTTACAAATAAAACATTTTTTTTGTTTTCACAGTGGATTCCATTTCTTGACCGATCGGAACTTACTTTCCGAATAGCTCTCGTATACATCTATACTTGAGTTCACTTTCTCTGAAAATAGTAACAGAAAGTTATAACAGTTGACATGTTAAACCAGCAGTCCTCTCATAAAACTATATTTTCGGAAAACTATTTACAGTATCGTTTACACAGAACGCAACGACAATTAACATTTATATGTCAAAATATCTTGTACCGCATTCGTTTTGAAGGAGAGTGGAATTAATCCAGTTTACCATTTTCTGAAATATTGCAATGGCAATAGTATTTCCCAATATATTGAAAAGAAAGTAAAGCATACGGACTGCAGAAGAAAAAAAAAGGCCGCATAACACGCGGTATGCAATGCAGACGAGAAACGAGCTGGAATATCGTAGATACGTTCCACCTCCCTTTGTGCTCTGCATTTCGTGTCAAAATATTGGCAGAAGGAACGATATAAGACCGTTAAGCTTATTTCCTCGCTTTCACAAGAATGATTAATGTATGACGTGGAGAAAGAAAACATACTTACTGAACGCTGCCCGGCTCATTACTGCAGCAACATAAAGCTGCCAGAAATCTGATTTGTTACGTTGGACGAGTCTATATAAATCAGCCTTTGTGTTAAAACCTGTTGCCGTCGTTCGGACTTTGGTAATTTAGAGCCTGGGAAACTGGTCTCGATTTCAGGTCTACATGTATTTCTGCACGATTATCAAACTATGTTGGAAGGTGAACTACGATCTTCCACACCAAAACAAGCCTTACCTCGTACTTTTTTCTTTCATGTAAGAGATTGGTTTGCTCTCGTTAATCTGAGGCATAACTTTATTTCTGCTTCCGTTCATATCTTACTCTTTTTTCTCACGAGGACAGCTGGTATCAACGTACATTTTCGCTTTTACATCAATTATATATCTTCTGACAATTGATATGACAGGAATAAATATTCTTTTGTACAATGAAGGATGGTAATGGCTCATTCGGCCATGTTATTCAAGCGACATTCGCTTTATTACGATCATTTAACAGTGAAGTAACCGTAACAAATCTCTTATTTAAATTTAGCAGTCTATTTAGATATCTGTGTCAGATTTCGGATTCTCCTTAGCCCGATTTTATGTTGTCTATTTACTGCGTCACTGTTGGCTAAGTAGTGACTACTAACCCTTGGACAGTTGCATAAGGCTTCCTTATTAATTAAACTTAACACACATGGGTGACATTATCACAGTCTTAGTAGTGGATGTCTGAAGCTTTTACGTGAAATTACGTGCATTCCAAGAGAATGATAGACATTAAGGCAGTAGTTCATTATCGCCAAGATCTCTCATCCAACTGAAGTCTCGTGCTCTCAGTGATTGTGCTAATGGACATACTCAATAGCGATTGGGTATGAAGGGTTAGCTTGGTGCCCTTCGGGCGGCCAGTACAACGTGAAGCTATTCTGTTGTGTTGGGCGTATTTTGTCAGACGGGGCGTGGGACGCCAGCAGAGCGTCGAAAGCGAAATTTTATGGTCTGAACACAGGGCGGACATTCCTGAAGTGAAACGGTGACTACACGTCCCGGCCCCTCAGTTCACGAGAAAAAACTGTGTTGAAAGAGAAATGAATGCAGATTACAGTGGTGTTGGACCTCTGCGGCGTAAGCCAAGGGAACGGTCGGATCGAAGAGATTTCTAGGACAGCGTCGGCTCTCGCCAGCGTCCCTTTGAAAAAATCAGACGGGAAGGCCTGCGATTGGGTACGCGCTGTGCCATGCTAGAGGCGATGCTTCAGAACTGTATGGAGGGGGATCTTCTGATGCTAGAACGCACATTGGCACATTGGGGCGGAGGTACAGAACAACGCTCGCATTGGTGTTCTGTGAGGCGCTGCAATCCCCATGTACACATTTGCCTGGCAGATGTGCTGTTACAGAGTTAGTGACGGAATCACTTGTAATTTTCACATGTCGGACGCTGCTGCTATGCGTTTATCTGTTGCCTTGTAGGAGGTCCCCGCTACTAACGATCATTTTATATAGGTCTGATGCAGGCATCATATAATTTCTGAACCGTGGTCGGATGTGAACATTGGACACTATACGTCTCCGGAAAGCTATATTGTGCTCCTATCACACAGAGCAAATGTTTTACGTAAGTAGTTTTTTCGTTTAACAGTTCGATGACATAGTTTATCATAGAGAAACCAGGAAGAAGGATGTATGTCATGCGCTTGAAATATATTTCTTACATTGGAATATTAACAGCGCTACATTCCATGCGACTGATAGGTTGGAGACGCAGGCGAACTAACATTATAGCCCTTTTAAGTGCAGAACGTTGTAGCCTTAGGAGTGCTTGTGTTTATGTTCTCTCTTACCGATACCTTCCAGGTATCGATCCTAGACTCTAGAACAATACTTTAGAGTTGATAGCTTGCTTGATTTACGTAAAAATGCGTCGAACTCCAGCCGTCTGGATCTCCATCACGCATAAAAATCAGTCGTTTATTGTTCTTCTTAACCGTCTGCTATTACATCGCGACACTTTGAAATCTGTTACTATACATCGATAAGGAGTGCTAAGCTCCTCGACATGGGCGCATCTTGAGAAATCTCATGCAGTTGGATGGGTGAGGACTCGGGTAGCTCAATTCATTCAAGAGACGTTAAGTGTAGCGGTCTTCTTTTGGACGGTTGCAGATTAATTGGGTAACGGTGCTTCATGGGGGGTTGGTCAATGACAGCGCGAGGACGGTCTTTCACTCTCTAATTTTACCGTAAGACAGCGCGAATGCTCTGTGACTCCCATAGGCATAGAGATAGATCGTAAATTAATCACTATGCTCGAGGTGTTAGAAATATGTGGAGCGCTGTCTGGTATAATTTGATGATTTATGAGTTCGAGAATTAACACAGAATGGATGTACTGCACAGTCATCTATCCACGTTCGCAATGATACTCGCAAAGTGGAGAAGGGCTGGTTGAGCTATGATACTGAAATTGGGGAGACATGCTGTCACATCATAGCCCGGTGTTGAAGTTACTGTAAAATTGCTAGAATGGTTTGCACTATCAACTGTGATGCTTATTATTACAGTACATCAGCAGTGTCTTTCCCATCTTATCTCTGCATTGGTGAGCTGTTGGTTACCACGTAATGATTGACTGACAGCGCTTGTCTGAGTTGGGGAATGAGTTTTGTGGATGGATGACACCTTCTGAGGCTGCTACCAGCGAAACAGTGCTCGCGTACATGCCTGCAATATGAGGAATCAGTCGAAACGGAACGTAGAGTTATCAGCTGTTCCGTCAGAGTGTGAGATGAGTCTAAATGTAGAGCTCGTAAATGACCTTCGGACTGTAGTTTGGGGACTCTGCACAAACTGAGCAAACTCTTTCGGTTTCCTTATGTTGCATGTGTCTTCTATTTAAAATCAGCCGATGTGGGGCATGTTATGGTATCCGCCGTAAGAGCATGATTTAGATCATCCAAAGTCTAGATTCCTGCAAAAGGCCGTGGATCAGAACTTCTTAATGTCAGTTTAGAACTTGGCACAGGACTCAAGAGACGTGGCAGAAAAACAAAATGTTTGGTCTTGTACAAAAGGGTGATAGAAAACAGTGTTTCAAACAACTAAACAGAAAGAGAGGGATCGTCTTTTGCGACTTAGTATAGTCTGTAGGATAGGATCATTCGCCTAGCGTATAGGTGATCAAAATTTAAAATGGCCTCTGCAGTGCCTGTATATTTAATATATTTAATATGATCGTGTCGTACTGGCAGCAGTAACAGAGGCAGTTTGAGGTGTAAATTCGGTGAGCGACGGGGTATACCGTTAGGAATGCTTGGAGGGCTGCACGCTGCGCTATTCTGGGGAAGCATTGCGAAATCTCCCTCTCCGCACTGGAGCTGCACCTCAGCTTTGCGCCATCGCGCAAGCAGTGGTGCCTGTGTGAGTTCTATATCGGACGAAGTTAGTGGAACTTCTATAGTTCTTAATTTTTCTCTGTTTGTGGGTAGAGAATAACGATGATAGCATGTTGGGGTGATAGATTTGAATGGACGCGGATCTGTAGTACTTTTATGTAGTTTTGGGATGCACCACAATGCGGGCATTTCCGTCGAATGGTCGAAACATGCTCCTGTCGCACTAACTCAGGTCACTCTGTTTCTACACGGGTTGCAGAAGGTTGTGCATATGGTTTTCTCAGACTTCTGTTCAGTTCCAACTTAAAATGGAACGATCTTATGCGCGAAGCGGTAGAAATGGGCGCAGCTGCAGGATTCGTAGGGAATGGCTAAAACCAGTTTGTAATTTTACTGTAGCAGACAGGTTCGAGGAAGGTGACTCGTTGCGAGATATGAGAGTGCCAGAAATATAATTCACTTGTGGGTGTGATCCGATGCAGGTGTGTGCATGAATGGAAAGAACTGTTTCTAAATCCTAGACATAATTTGTAGCGGACAGCATAACACTAGAGATCTGAGAAGCTAGTGTACATCTTCTTACGACCTCAATCGACACATCATCTACTACTACTGTTTGTGTTCCTTCTCAGTCATTGCCTATAACTCAGTGGATATATTGCAGAACCTCTGATATGGTATCGAAACAGAATGCGCTACAAAAACTATAGAATTATCTAGCTGGGGCGTTGTGAGAGAGTCGCAAATATCGTTTACATACCACGTTCCTTAGCCCAATCCCTTTCAAAATGTGGTAACTGTATCACGAGGTTGCATGGTAGGCAATGTGGAGGTCTGATAATACACATTCCTACGATCACCGTCACGGTATTTGTCTGGAAAAAACCACCTCATTCAGAGGTAATATCGTACCTTGATTCGTAAAGTGGGTATAGCTTTTAACATGGATACTTGTGTGCACCTGTACAACCAAGATAGCTTGTGACAGTAACATGTAGTAATTGTAATGATCGGGTTTTTTGTAACATCTGGCCGATTACGTCTCTTTTTCTAAGGCACAACGGTAGCACTCGCAAAAAAAACCTAAGAGACATGCCCACCCATTGTTGATTTTCGGTCAGTATTATTTTGCATGGTGTGGAATCATTTATTGGTCAAGTATTATACTACACAATAGTGGGGGGGGGGGTGATATGTTCGCATTTGAGCATTA
The DNA here is from genome assembly GCF_023864275.1 of Schistocerca cancellata. Taxonomy (NCBI): domain Eukaryota; kingdom Metazoa; phylum Arthropoda; class Insecta; order Orthoptera; family Acrididae; genus Schistocerca; species Schistocerca cancellata. The sequence continues at coordinate 219,337,759 of NC_064631.1, forward strand.
GGCTTATAATGTATGTGATTGTGTTGCGTGATGTGTAAAGGGAATGACTAAACACATTCGTAAGGAAGGTACAGGTATTTCCATTTCCAGAGCCACAGCCTTCCGCAGGGTGTATTTCCGATACTTCGCTCATTGTCGAATGCCATTCAATTGAGACCATGATCGTAACAGCCTTCAGCAGGGTGTATTTCCGATATTTCGCTCACTGTCGAATGCCAGACCACGATCGTAACATTTAATTGTAAGTATAATGATAAAACATATTTGTGACTGGTTTTCTAGAATGATTCCATGTATGCATGGCCTGTGGTGGTAATGATTCACGTTTACTGTTAACGGCAGCAGCCGTTCAAATGCAGAGGCCTGTTGAGTGTAGGAATATATCTGAGTTAACTTTGACATCGTCTAGACAACCAAATAGCGAACTAATACTCGTATGTGTCAGGCGGCTTTCGTGATCAAGTGGAAATTTGAGAAGATTGTGTATGGAAGTGCGTGTGCACTGGAGCGTTATTGCCTCCCATGTAAATTGTTCGGTTGACTGCTTCTGCACATTTCGGGCCTTTATTTAGATTAGAGACGATCGATTGTGGTGTGTGCATCTAGCATGTGGAAGTCATATTTGCCTGTTCTCTGGATATGGGAAAGACCTTAGTTGGCTTGTAAATTATAGGAAAGATTTGTAATCTGTTACATCACCGACATCGCTATTCGAGAGTGGAAACATCAGTTTCCTCTATTTGTTTCTAGTTACTCAGTGGTTTACAGCATGCTGCACCTTGCTAAAGTTTGAGGTTTCTAGAGAAATAATTTCCAGTCTACATCTTGGGAATTATGTTGCGCTATCAATCAGTAGGATGCTGCCTAGTGCTTGATATCGAGAAGTACAGCGAAAATGGTATAATATTATAGCGAACCATGTGAAAATACATGTGTTCTTGTAATCCCCAAGTCTGGAGATGAGCATAGAAAAGCGAGCAACCATGGAAGCAGGTTCAGATTAGAAATAGTAAGGCATTTGTGCAGACTGATGACAATCGCGAATTTGTAGAACAGTTCTGAGTGCGACTTTGGTCTGCTGAGGGTGCTCTGGTGTAAAGGGGTGATTTTGTATTGCAGAGGATATGAATTGTATGTTTACTAGATCGACACAGTATGCGGTGATATATTACTGGGATGGAGATCAGTTTCACTCTCCAATATTCTAGCTCCTGTCCTCATTGGGAGAGCAGTGTAATTGAGTAAGAGTCTTTCTGTATTTGACAATATGTATGGCACTTTGCGAGGTTTAGTTGTTGGTGCAATATGGTGATCAGTGTAAAATAGTTTATTGCCACTGAATGTCACGTCTGTAGAAAGAAAGAAAAGGCTAACAGTGCTTCCCTAGGGCTGAGGAGCATCGTGACATATAGACAGTGTGAGTGTAGGCATATCATTCTTTTCTTTGGTGCTGTACAGATTTAAAAGATAACTGCACTTTTAGTGTAAAATGTGTATATATTGTATTGTAAAGTTACTGTGGCTTATCTTGTAGTATGGCTAGAGAAAATGAGTGTGTGTCCTATCTTGAGGGACATATAGATTCAGCACATAGATAGCCGCAGGGGTACGAGTGAGATTTTTACATTGAAAATTATGCGTGTTATAGATATGAATATTCATTCCCGATCAACAACAGTCAAGAGCAAAAATTATGTGTACATCGGTGTCAGACTGTTGTGGCAATCGTAATAACATTTAATTGTAGTTGGACTGGTAAATATGTTCCTGGATTACAATATTCTTATGAGTCTGGTATGATGATCAGTAGACAAATTTTGTGGGTTTAACTGTGAGTTCAATTTAGCGATCTGTGGAAAATAATTTTAGCACTGAAAGTCTCATCACCAATGGTGAATGGTCTCCCACTGGACCTGTACCGCAGCTGTAGTGTGATCGTGCTAGCAACGTTAAAAAACAAATGAGTGGGTGGTCTGGACTCAGCATGAGCGCACTCTCAAAAAATAGGTCTTCACTCTCGTCTGGTCACATCAGCAACTGTACCCAGGTGAACACATATTTTGAGAGGAATTTCTGAGGTATGGAGTATGAATGGGATGTTGCTACCTCATGATTGCGGGTAGGTGAGCGTGACTTGGCAGCTGATGGTCACTTTGCTGGTAGCCTCCAGTGCTGTGCGGTGGACAGGGGGCTGTGGGCGGTGCTTGCACATGTCTGTTGAATTATTTTGAGAGCAGGTCTGTAGGCCATGCTATACATTATCTGGACAGTTCATGAGTTGATTTTGTATCTACACATCAGTGTACTGAATTACTTATGAGCTCTGGAACAGTTTTTGTACAGCACAATCTGTGACGTCCATATGTACGTCACACACACACACACACACACACACACACACACATGTCATGAGCAGTCGAACAGCACTATCTGTAATGTCAGTATGGACATCACACACACCTCACGAGCGGTGGAACAGCATGATCTGTGACATTGGTATCCACACATCAGAAGTCTCCTGTTAGAATGGCATAGAGAGAAAGGGCCGAACAGATGAGATGAATGATAGTGCACTCTGGTGGTGGTGGTGCTGTTCACTAGGTCAGTTGGGCTCTGGACCTTGTGGTGAACACACGGGATGGTGGTAGTGGTTCAAATTGTTTAAATAAAGACTGGTACATGATTTCGACAGTTGACGATTAGCAAGCATGTCAGTATGGACATCACACACACCTCACGAGCGGTGGAACAGCATGATCTGTGACATTGGTATCCACACATCAGAAGTGTCCTGTTAGAATGGCATAGAGAGAAAGGGCCGAACAGATGAGATGAATGATAGTGCACTCTGGTGGTGGTGGTGCTGTTCACTAGGTCAGTTGGGCTCTGGACCTTGTGCCTTTTAGTTGTTCATATGTCTGTAGGCTGTGTGACATCGCCCCATGCATGTCAGAGTGTGTGTTTTGTTTCAGTATAATAAATACACTCCATTGCTTAGTAAATTGTTCCAAAATAAATAAAATACACTCCTTCCTCTCTCCACCAGTACAGTGCATGCTGAGTCCTTCTCCCACTAATCTGTAGGAGGAGCTGGCGGTTGGGTGACTTAGTAGAGGCAGTCCAAGTGTACTTTCTTTCACGCCATTTTCTTAGTGCAGATACACGAATTGACCTTTCTTTACCACCAGAATTCAAATGTGGCGCCTGTTCCTAGGAAGAGGTGGCAATCGGATGACTTAGGTTAGTAGTTGTTAGCAGTAGCCAAGTGACATATTTTCCCACGATTTTCTTGGGTTAGTAGAGATAACTGTGGTGTGATGCATTATCCTGTTGGAATTTGAACCCCCCACCGTTTTTCTGTGGGAGGGGAGGGTAGGGGGTGTGCCACTTCCCACCAGGGGGGTGTGCCACTTGCGTTATCAACTGCCCGCCTCCTTGGATGATGTCATGTGCTGTGTATGTTAGTACATGTTAATGCACGTTAGTAAACGTTAGTACACGTTATTACACGTTACTACACGTTAGTGCACATTAGTACACGTTAGCCTGCCAACATGGGTTGGTAAGGGGACATGGCGGTCGGTTGAGGATCGTGGTGGAGACTTTAACTATTTCATTCTAAGTCCAGGTGGGCATGGCACTCACACAAATCTGACAAAATTTGAATTTTCCTCCTGGGAGGGGGCGGGGCACTTTCTGAGTTTCCCACCACCGCCATCTTGGATTTGTGGTGGGAACCCTTTCAGTGTGTCTGAGACATCACAATCTATCGGTATAACCTGACGTCATGGCCGCCATCTTGGACGACAGCGCCCTCTGCTGGTGGTAGTGTGTACTAAGTCAGTTGAGCTCTGGACCTTGCGGCAAACACACTCACCGGATGGCCGTACTGCGTGAAATTGTTTAAATAAAGACTTATTTCCAAGTCCTTTTCACATGAATGTTTAGGATAAGGTGGCAGTCGAGTGACTAGGGTTAATCCAAATACCCTTTCTTTCGTGCCATTTTCTTACCTTAGTAGAGATACGCCAATTGACCTTCGTTTACAGCCAAAATTCAAACTTGGCGGCAGTTCATAGGAAGAAGTGGCGGTCGGGTGACTTACGTTAGAGTGGATGGCCTAAGTGACTTATATTCCCGCAATTTTTTATAGGTTAGTAGAGATAACTGCAGTGTGATGCATTATCCTGTTGGAATTTGAACTTCCCGCCTTTTTCTGAGAGGAGGGGGGCGTGGCAGTGTCCCGCCAAAGTTCATACTTCCAGCCAAAAGCAGAAATCTTGTATGACGTCACAGTCACCATCTTGGATGACGTCATGCGCTGTTACCAAGTCTACACGCCGCCGTCTTGGATACATCTGGGAACAATGTAAAGTGGGGCAGAATGCAGGTCGTTCCAATACTGACGAAGACGAACACTTTGCAACACAATCTATTGTGCTGGAACGTGAAATGACCACTTCCTGACACCAAACTGTTACAATCCCCTGAGCTGAGGGTTTGAAGTATGTCAGAACGACCGAGAAATATGGTATAAGAGAGAGTGGAGACTCACGCCAAAGTGCGCAGGAAGACACCGGCAAGTGTGTCACTGACTTTATTGCATCGAAGGTAAACCGCGGGTCTTTCGCTGGGGCCGACGATGGCGCTGTGCAGCATGCGTGCGTGGATCAGGGCCAGTGCCAATGCCGAAATCTGCTGCATTGGCGTCCAGTCGCTCAGGCTTGCAGTCTTAGCTCCTTTCACGGCTAAGTGAGCGCCGCATGCGATGGCTGCACTGGCAGCTCGGGACACCGGCTCACTGCTCCCTCAACTGCAACTCGTAGGCCCTATGTAGAGCCCAGAAGGGAAACCGCCCCCCGCCGTCGTTTTAGTGATCCCTTAATAGCTCCGGCTGTCCGCCCAGTGCAGCTCAGTCAGTGACCGCAAGCAGCTCTGCACCAGCGAGGTTGCGAGTTCGCACCCCGGCCCACCCCCTGCGAACTGCAGCGTGCATTCCACCAGATCTGTTACCCGAAGAGCAGAGGCGGTCAGCCCTCTCGCTCCTTGCGCCGGTGCAGCTCCAAGGTGCGGCCCACTCCCTCACAGCTATGACACTTCCGTGCAGCGGATGTTGGTGGCAGTTTCAACAGGCCGGTTGACCGCCGATATCCATCACCAGAGGTCGTCGTGGTTGGCCTGAAACGTAAACGGTCGTCTTTCTCTTCGGTTCTAGACGCTGACAGAATGGCAACGCAGCTGCCTCCAGGCTCATTTATTCCTCTTTTCTCTATTCCTCTGACGCAGTTCCTCTGGAGGGGGCAAGTGGAGTGGTCTTTAATAATTACAAAGTCAGCTTTCCTCAACCCACTTCGGCCTGTACCTACTCGTCACTAGGTGTTGTTGTAACTTCAACGTATGGGCTCTTCACAGCACGTCTGTGCCCTACGCTAAGCCCTGATAACTTCACACTTGTTTACAGTGACGGATGAGGCGTGCCTTCTCACCTGCTAGAAGCGTCGTAAAACATGCCTCGCAGTATCGGTTCCTAAATATCAACTTCGCCTGCGCCCGTCATTCGATGTGACAAACGGTCCCGTAACTACTAATTCCAGCCACAGCTGCGCGAAATTTACAAGAATTCCCCAAATCCACGCCTGTACTTATTTGTAGCATAGCAGTTAGCCTGGTTCATTTCAGTGTCGCAGCGATTCGCCAAACAATTAAACTCATGCATTTATTAGAGAATTTACCCTTTAGCTAAAATCTTCGGAGTTGTTAGGCCGCATCATACTTCCTCAAAACATCGACATTTAGATGCCCCTGCTGTGATCACCTTCAGGATCTTGAGATGTCCACTGCCAGAGACCAGTGTCGCCTCCTCTTATAAATTAGTGTATTCCAGCATTTGTGCTGGAGAAGGTAGATCATTGGGTAAAAATCTTGGGCTGCCTTTTGTAGGCCATCGTCACTGGACAGTAAGAGAAGTTTTCCCGCGCTGATGCCGAAGAAAGAGGTTACTGGCTAAAACTCCTGTAGCTACCATTGATGGAACAACGTCAAGGGTTAGGAAGGGATTTCTTCCACACATTTGCTGGAGAAGAATTACAGGTTAAAATTCCTCTTGGGGTTATCCAAGACGTTATTTTCCGCGGAGGTGGCTTCCAGGGCGTCGCATGCCACGGCCGCGTATTCACTTCCGTGATGACGCGGAGCTACGAGACCGGAAGACTACAGCCGACGTCTCTATTGAAGCTAAATGCTATCTTAGAAATATCAAACGCTTTTCGGACTTTTCTTCTATAGATGTTGTTTTCTTATCCAGTACACGTACGTTGCTGAACTCTAAGTCAAGGCCGTAATTTTCGTGATGTTCCACTACCGCCGTTTCATGCTTCGTTTCAGCTGTGCCGTCATCAAGCATCGACTGTGTGCCGACCAGAGCAGCGCCAGAAACGGAATGAAGAAAGCGCTGACTGTGGTGGCAATCGGAAGAGCAGGCAGCGCCATTCCTCCAAGAAGACAGAGTTCAGCACCAGCTGTCAGCGCGGATTTAACCAGCCACCCATCGCTGGTTGGCTCCAGTTCGGTCGCAGACTTCAAGAGCAGCAGTACTGGGTAATAGGAAAACAATACTTAACCTGCGTGCCGCGATAAGTAATAGTGTATAAAAGTAGGAGGGACAGGAAGCACAGGAATTCACCTCATAGCAAGAAACTAAGTTATGTTTCTTTTCTTTTTCGAAATAAAGTGTCCTATTAGTTAGGAAGTTTAATATACAGGTCATTTTGGATAGCTGCCATCGGCCATTGAAACTTCCTTGTTTGTGTCAGTGCTTACTCCCATAGTAGCTGACACAACGTAAGCCGCGTGTGGCTTTCGTGTTCCTTAATACGTTCATTAACAGTTCTTGCCGTTTCGCCGCAGCCACACATCATTCCATACACGTCCACAGCTGAAACAAAGGTCAGACTGCATCTAATGACCCCACTGTTCCAGAACAAGCACGATAAAACTCACCCTTTATGAGAGAAGGCGACATCGGCTTGACAGTGATTCATCTCGAGTGGACACGACAACATCCTGAAGAAGATTCAGCAGAGCGATTGTCTGAAGAAATATGACGAAGCCCAACAACCTAGAAGATTTCAGTTTCGATGACAACGTCAACGAAAGCCAGCAGATTTACATAATTGACTTTAGGCCATTATAATGCAGTAGGAATGTTAGCAAATCAATTTATAAATAAATTAACTGTAAGAACAAATTCTCTGAGATTAAAATGTTGTTAAAAACGGAAATATTGTTTAAATCAAATACAGTTTTCTTTAAAATTATTATCAGCTCCTCTGGGATTAATAATGTTGTCAAAAAAGGTAATTATCGTTTAAATCAAATAATGTTTTTTTAGAAATGATTATCAAATTCGTAACTGGTAGCTTTGGGCAGCTGTGAATTCTAATGACATCAAAGATAAATAATAATTGATATAGAGGAGAGAGCATTGTAAACAGAATACTTGGATGGAAGTTCCTTTAACGGGATTCTAAAACAAACACTTAGTGCGACAGCGCAAATTCTCACTATCAGTCGCGACATAAAACTAATCTTCAGTGTCCCAAATAACTACTGCGAAAAAAAATCACAAATCTTGTCACATTTGAATCTAGATACTAACTACAAGAAAACAATTATAGTTCTCAGCTGCCTCAGGCCCCATAAGTAAAATCAGTATGGGTGTTCAATGTCAATCATCGAAAACCACAGACATTTTAAGGCCAGTGAAAAGTTACAGTATGAGCCTGTGTTCAATAAATTTATTGTAAATGTGCACCGAACAGAGATACTCTTCAACCAAAGCGGCTGCCTCGCCAGTTCCACAATTTCTACTGCCGCCAAGCACACCCGCTGCTTCAATATCGCTCGTACAAGACGAAAGCTTGCCTGGACGAAGGACTCGAAACCTAAGACCAAAGACTGTGTGCGTATTTTCTGTGACATCGCACACTACTGATTCCAGGTTAAATATTGAAACATTGATCAATATTCAAATCTAATATTGTTGGGACTTATACAAATATTTATTAAAATAAACTTACGATTGTCACAATAATTGTGCGACCTCTAATTACAAAAACCACACAGCATTAGGTGAGTTACTAGCAAAATTTCTAAACATGTTTGCACTTGGCTTCAAAATTACAAATTACAAAGTGTATGTGGTCAGCTTGAAGAAAGTGCTTCTAGATACGCGTTCTTTAAACATTTACGTTGCACCCTTTATTATTCGCACTATTTAAGGCATTCGCGCTTAGTGGTGCGTTTATGCACCATGCACCATTGTTCCTGACGTTTACTCGTCGGAAACGAGTGGTCGTATATATGACTTCCTGCTCTTGTCTCAGTACAGCAAAGATACGGCACTACGGCTCCATCATTGTTGTACTGGTGAATTGCTGTAGTGTGTGATCGTTTTCTGGGATCAAACTGTTAGCTCATTTCAGAGAGCAAAATGGTTGCACACCACAACAACAATAGGTGCGCATACTGCAAAAATCTTAGATATTAATAAAGTATTGTTTGAATTGTCTTTGGTGAACTGTATTCCGTACGTGTGTGAGATGGCATGAAGTTATGCAAAATCGTCGGAGAAGCCTTAGCGTGGAAGTGGTCTTGGGTTTACTAGCGGAGTCTGATATTGAAGATTTCCAAACGGCAAATTCGCTGGATATCTCCTTTACTCCTCCTGGCGTCAAGGACGACACAGAAAAAGACAGTGCAGACGAGGATGTTTGTGGCAACATAAATTATTTGAATTGCCATCAGCTGACACCGGAGTGTAAAGCAGTTGTGAGAAAAGCTAATTAAGGTAAAATAACTGATTTCTGTAATATTAAACCTACAAATCAAGTTATGAATACCCATAAATTGATTGCAGAAGCTGAAGTAACTATGTGAAATACTAATGAGGATAGAATTATTTGTTGCAGCGAAACAGAACAACTTAATCGACAGAACTATCTCATTTAACATAAGCAAAGGTCGAAAACGGTTTGCAGAAGTTGGTTAGCTTTTGAATTGCCTGAAAGGAACTAAATGAAAAAGAAAATGACTGAACTTGGCTGCTGTTTCAGGGAGCTAACCGTGTTCGACGACCCCTAAGTCCACTGTTTCACCATGATATTACCTCGCTAGTATCTGCCGTGTCTCAAGGGTGTCTCCAAATATATCTCCTTAAACATTAGCGGCTACGAGAGCTAAACGTTCCACCACTCTCCGGACAATATCTCCTATGTTGGTCTCGAAAAAAACTATTCCTTGGCCCAGCAAAAGCTGGTCAGTTCTGACTTAAGCTTGGAATCCTCTTGATGGTCTCCCATGCAAACGAAGACTTACTAGGTCGGATTATAGAGGTCTCGATTTCCTTCCACCATATCTTCTTGTTCTGTTCTGTACAGGGCTATTACAAATGATTGAAGCGATTTCATAAATTCACTGTAGCTCCATTCATTGACATATGGTCACGACACACTACAGATACGTAGAAAAACTCATAAAGTTTTGTTCGGCTGAAGCCGCACTTCAGGTTTCTGCCGTCAGAGCGCTCGAGAGCGCAGTGAGACAAAATGGCGACAGGAGCCGAGAAAGCGTATGTCGTGCTTGAAATGCACTCACATCAGTCAGTCATAACAGTGCAACGACACTTCAGGACGAAGTTCAACAAAGATCCACCAACTGCTAACTCCATTCGACGATGGTATGCGCAGTTTAAAGCTTCTGGATGCCTCTGTAAGGGGAAATCAACGGGTCGGCCTGCAGTGAGCGAAGAAACGGTGGAACGCGTGCGGGCAAGTTTCACGCGTAGCCCGCGGAAAATTGGCTCATGCCACAACTGGAGACCGACAGCGCCGACTTCATCTTTCAACAGGATGGTGCTCCACCGCACTTCCATCATGATGTTCGGCATTTCTTAAACAGGAGATTGGAAAACCGATGGATCGGTCGTGGTGGAGATCATGATCAGCAATTCATGTCATGGCCTCCACGCTCTCCCGACTTAACCCCATGCGATTTCTTTTTGTGGGGTTATGTGAAAGATTCAGTGTTTAAACCTCCTCTACCAAGAAACGTGCCAGAACTGCGAGCTCGCGTCAACGATGCTTTCGAACTCATTGATGGGGACATGCTGCGCCGAGTATGGGAGGAACTTGTTTATCGTCTTGATGTCTGCCGAATCACTAAAGGGGCACATATCGAACATTTGTGAATGCCTAAAAAAACTTTTTGAGTTTTTGTATGTGTGTGCAAAGCATTTTGAAAATATCTCAAATAATAAAGTTATCGTAGAGCTGTGAAATCGCTTCAATCATTTGTAATAACCCTGTAATATGAGGGAATTTTTCTCTCGCACTTCGAAAGGAGGAAGGTTCTCAACTGCTGACCTATACTAAAATCTGTCCTTAAGATTTTAGTGTGAATGTTTCAGTGGTGAGGTGAATTGTACTGGTAAAGTGATGCACCAATTTTTGGACCATGTTTCCCCATTATAACACAGTCAGTTGGCTACACAGCGCTCAAGTCAACTTGCAGAGCACCGATAGTCGCGGCCCACTTTTAGGTACTCGTACTTCGGTGCCTAGTGAATGTGTCCACATTGGGAAGTGATAACTGAAGTTTATATTGTGAATAAAGGGTTTGCGTCCGCTAGAGTGGCTCAGAAGAACGACCCCAGTATCCCAGCTAGCTGTCCCGACCGTTGTCTAAAGAATAAGTCTTTTCTAGCCGCAGGTATTCACCTTGGCCTCACATTTAATCATTGTGGTGGTTGCCAAAAGTCAATAGTATTGGGAACAGGAGGAGTTAGTACAACTCTATTTAAATAATAGTCGATTACAAACTTAATAGATAGACCTAATTCGTTTCGTAGAGACCCATAAATACACTTACAAGAAGGCTCAAACATTCAATGCCGGCCGAAGTGGCCGTGCGGTTCTAGGCGCTGCAGTCTGGAACCGCGAGACCGCTACGGTCGCAGGTTCGAATCCTGCCTTGGGCATGGATGTGTGTGATGTCCTTAGGTTAGCTAGGTTTAAGTAGTTCTAAGTTCTAGGGGCCTAATGACCTCAGAAGTTGAGTCCCATAGTGCTCAGAGTCATCAGCCAAACATTCAATAGAATGGAAAGCTCTGCGCTAGGTCACCAACGAAAAACCACATACAAGAATTCAAGGAACATACACAAATTTGGAAATCAAACATAAAATGAGGCGAATAAGAGAGATTCAGTGCGGTATAGGTATACGGCAGAAGATCGTTGAAGATTAGGTTACCGATGGCACGGAGGCGTCTGTGACCAGTATATGTTCCTAATTTTCGAGTTACTGTCGGTATTCCGCTATGTAAATGAACTGTCTCGACTAGCGAGAAACAAATGGTAAGCTATTTTTCTCGACAAAACTCCGCAGTTATTCCTGAACTTCTGAAGCTGTAGACACCCAGGTAAACAACAGCAACCTGGCCCCAAGCTGTAGGTCCATGTGGCATAGAAGCTGTCTTTTTTAACTCCACAATACAGGTGTTGCCTCTGGAAATTAAACCAAAAAAGTGAGACTGACCGCTAGGTTTCCGTGCTATTATTTCCTCTGCACTCAAAGGTAACGGTCGTCTGTCCAGAGACGTGGTGCTGTTTACAACCACATAACTGCGCTCTTTTTTCCAGCTTTGGAAAGCTGCTCTGACGCCTAAGTTTGCCAGGCTCAGGAGCCTCGTAACGGTCTATCCATGCATGAAGCAACCTTAACATTTCCGCAAGGACTTACTTTTAACGGAAAACTCCATCACGGTGAAAATCACTTCTTAATGGAATGTAATAAAGATCAACAAAAATTACGGAAGGGTATCTCTATAGATACGTCTCAGTACTAGTTACTGAGTATCTTACAAATCACTTGTTATGAGGGGCATCCACAGCTTTGATGATACATATTAATCGAAGAAAGCCGCAACAGTGGTGTCAAAACGATTCATTAATCACTACTTGCTGCGTGACAGTATAATCACATCTTCAGGTAACAAACTGGTAACCTGAAGGATATACAATAATCGTAATTAGATCTTAAAATAACATTCTGATTGACATGTTAAGTGGACCTATCAATACGTACCGCCCTTAGAACCCAGTGAAGGTAAATAAGGGTAAATAATACAGGTCCCCTATTTCCAGCACGTAGCATTACAAATTACGCAATGGACGTGAATGAAATGACCGGAGAAAGATGTAGCCCTAGAAACAAGAATTGTTCAATAATAACTGGCATTCTAAACGCAGAGGCAACCGTCAACCTGTAACAGCCTTACCGGGCATAGAATGAGATGACAAAAGTCATGGAATAGCGTTAGGACTCATATATACAGCGGTAGTACAGCTTATACAAGGTCTAAAAGAGCCGTCATTTGAACTGAGATGATTCATGTGGAAAGGTTTCCGACGTGATTATAGCCGGACGACGGGAATTAACAGACTTTGAACACGGAACAGTAGTTAGAGCTATACCCAAGGGACTATCCATTTCGGAAATTGTTAGGGAATTCAGTATTCAGAGATCCATAGTGTCAAGAGTGTGACAGAAATACCAGATTTCAGGCATAACTCTCACCACGGACAATACAGTAGCTGATGGCCTTCACTCGACGACCAAGAGCAGCGGCATTTGCGTATAGTTGTCAGTGCTACAAGACAAGCAACAGTGAGTGAAATAACAGCATAAACCAATGGGGAACGTACGACGAACGTATCCGTTAAGACACTGCGGCGAAATTTGGTGCTACTGGGTTATGGTAGCAGACGACCGTTGCGAGTGCCGTTCCTAACAGCTAGACACCGCCTGCAGCACCTCTTCTGGGCTCGTGGGCAATTTAGTTGGACCGTAGACGACTGGAAAACCACGCCCTGCTTAACTGAATCCGATTTCAGCTGGTAAGAACTGATAGTAGGTTCGAGCGTAGCGCAGACATCAGAAAGCCGTGGACCCAAGTTGTCAACAAGACACTGTGCAAGCTGGCGATTTTTCCATAATAGTGTGACCGTTGTTTACATAGAATGGACTGGGTCCTCTGGTCCAACTGAACCGATCATTGAGAGCAAATGGTTATATTCGACTATTTATAGATCATTTACAGCCACTCGTAGACTTCATGTTCCCAAACGACGTTGTCATGTCAACGAGCCACAATTGTTCCCGATTGGTTTGAAGAATATTCTGTACAATTCTAGTGAATGATTTGGCCACCCATATCGCCAGACATGAATCCCATCGAACATTTATGAGACGTAATCGACTGGCAATTTCGTGCACAAAATCCTGCACCGGCAACTCTTTCAGAATTATGGACGGCTATAGAGGCAGCATGGCTCACTATTTCTCCATCGGACTTCCAGCGGCTTGTTGGATAAATGCCACGTCGAGTTGCTGCACTACGCCGTGTAAAACGTGGTCCGACACGATTGGACGTGGGGCGTATTCTCAGGCAGCGGCCAGCTATGCTAGTGTCACATTGACAGACTAAGCAAGCCCCACCCTAGCAGGACTGCACAGCGGAGCATGGGCGTAAACCAGCAGAAACAACCTACCGAGCCAAGAGCTACCAATCAACGCGAGAAGTCAAGTGCTGAGCTAAACCGATGTAAATGCGGGTAAGCATTGGAAGATAGAGAAACCGTTGTAGAAATCAAATAACAGATTAGCATCCGTTAGCAGCATTGCAAGCACCAAGAAACTAGCACAGTAATCTGATACAGTGTCATATAAACAAGTCAAAAGTTAAGCCACAGAAAGGTTAGACAAACATTGGTAAGGAAGGTATAAGCAGAGGGTAAACATATTTGTCACGTGTCACGCCCTCTGCCACCCATGTGTGTTTTGTATGACCAATCAAAATTTGCTAAAATGGAATGCTGACGTAATTTTACTTGTTAACTTAGGGTAAACTCGTGAATTGTTTCAAGGTACCTGATTATTTCCACGTCTCCTAGTTGTTAACCCGACGACCCTACGTAAAATTTTTGAATTTTTGAAAGATTAATAGAATATCCTTCATCACGTAAATAAGTACTGGGTACACGTTTTTTCCTTCTACGGCGGCGTCTTTCTCTAGTTATTTTGTTCATGATGGCTGCGTAATTTGTGACACCAATTTTGTGCTGAAAGATAGGGGACTTTTATTATTTACATTTACATAGGTTTATGGACGTTACGTAATGAAACATCCGTATACTCGTATTTCACGTGTCATTCACAATTTTATCAATTCGATGTTTTGTTTTAAATACTTATAATAATGGTTATTGTATCTTCTTTAGTTCAATAGTTTGTAACTTGAGGATGCGATTAAACGTCACGAAACTAGTCGTAATTAATAAATCATTTTGACTCTGCTGTTGCGGTTTTCTCTCTACAATTTTTACCCTCTGCTCCAACTTCTGCACTCCTCTCAGATGCAAACTGACTATTCCTTAACAGAGGACGTTCATGAAAAACACACGTTACTTAAAATATGCACTAAATCCACAATTTTGGAGACACGGTAGTGAAATTTTGTACCATGCTTTACGTAAAATTAACACATTTACTATTAAATTCCATCGAATATATATATTTACCTTTTCCATCGAATTTAAAAATTCTATTTTCAAAAAATAATATAAGTACCTTTTTCTCAGAAACTATTCAAGAGATTTCTACAAAATTACGTCCGTTTATTCTCTTTGCATACAATAGGCTTCTCTCATGAAGTTTTTGAGTGTATTGAATAGGAGGATTTTAATATTTTTAAGTTATGTTTCTGTTAGTATAACGTGAAATTCATCCAAAATTCGAAGCTTTTTGCCCCATATCTCAGTTTGCAATCAGAACAAAATTTACTCTTGACACAACACTTACTGGATTTATAGAAATGAGTGTAGAAAATTTTATAATTCCAGCATTGATGGATTCTGAGAGTACATAAACTTTTGAAAAACGTGATTTTCAGCAAATACAATTTAATGTTCAGTCTAAGGTTTTCTTTCTTATGGCACGTCTTCAGAAGGCTCCAGATTTGTACTCAGGGTCCTCTTCCCCTCTAATGCAACTCTTATGGTGTCTTGCTTTCTCACTTCTTCCCTTTGCCAGCTTTTCAACTGGCTTTTCAGCTGCAGGGTGGCGCTACAAATCTATTTTTCTCAAGATGTCTTGAATGAAATTTCCTATCTTGTAGCCCATTCTCCGTAATACATTCATCCTTCCTTCGTTCCCATCATGAAATACAAGAACTGTATCATAAGTTTAAATTCTGGATAAAATACGCAAGTATAACAAGGCAAAATACGAATTGCATCTTCATAAACGAAGCAACTGGTTCTTTATTCCAGAATTTTTGGTTCTTTATTGTTTATAAGATAGGGAACAGAGTTACAGATGACCTACGAAACAAAAGAATAGCCATCACAGTCTTCTAGATGTATTCCGTGAAAGTAATACTCAGAATCGTTATTCACCGAGCTATTATTGAAATGTTGCTTCAAAAAGTGGTCATTGCAAGAAGGTCGCGTATTACATGTAACTACTTTTCAGGGCCTTCGGATGCAGTCTCGTCATTGAAACTTTCGAATCCTATTGTCCATGAGTTCTACTAATAAATAAAAAATAAATTGAAAATTAACTTTTCCAGCACATTTCATGAACGTCCCACCGTAACACCACATAGTCTTTCCTGTTAGTAGACTCCTCCTTATTGTCAAATTGTGTGCCATTAATTTACTTTCTGCCCGCTTCGGTTCAGTATCTCCTCTGGTCGTCTAACCATCTAGTGTTCAACATTCTCCTGTACCAATAAATTTCAAAAGCTTCTGTTCTTATCTATATTGTTCATGGCCTACGTTTCACTTCTGCATAACGCTACGATCCAGAGAAATATTTCGAGAAAAGATTCAGATTGACACTTATGAAAAGAAGTCCCATAAATATTTAATGTCTGATAATGAAATTTCGAGAATACATTCGTCTAGGTAACATATTTAACTGGTTAACATTGCAAGATCAGAGATTAATGTCAGTGCGGGATAA
This sequence comes from Schistocerca cancellata, assembly GCF_023864275.1. Lineage (NCBI taxonomy): Eukaryota > Metazoa > Arthropoda > Insecta > Orthoptera > Acrididae > Schistocerca > Schistocerca cancellata. The sequence continues at coordinate 219,353,839 of NC_064631.1, forward strand.
GCCTTTGCAAATGTGAATTGCTGGCACATTAATAGCCCCTATAACCACCAGAATGATGAATGCAAGCGTCCAGACGTGATTGCATTGTGTTGTACGAGTGACGGCTGTCAGTTTGTGGGATGGAGTTCCATGCCTGGTGCACTTAGTAGGTCAATAAGAGACGGTTAATGCTGGTTGTGGACGACACTGTAGTTGTTATCCAACGATGTCCCATACGTGCTCGATAGGAGACAGACTGGTGATCTAGCAGGCCAAGAAAACATGTCGATACTCTGTAGAGGATGGTGGGTTACAACAGCGAGATGTTGGTGAGCGTTAACCTGTCAGAAAACACCACATGGAGTGCTGCTCATGAATGACAGCAGAACAGGTGGAATCACCAGACTGAGGCACAGATTTGCTGTCAGAGTGCGTGGGATAGCTACAACAGTGCGCCTGCTATCATAGAAAGTTGCACCGGAGACCATTACTCCAGGTGTAAGTGTAGTTTCTAACACGCGTGCAGGTTGGTTGCAGCCCCTCATCTGGCCTCCTATCCAACACACGGTCATCATTGGCACCGTGGTACAACCAGCTTTCAACAGAAAACACAACAGACCTCCACGCTCCGTCCAATGATCTCTTGCTTGGCACCACTGAAGTCGCGGTGGTTTGGGGTTAGTGGAATGCACGCTACAGGCGTTCTACTCAGAGCTGTCATTGAAATAACCGATTCGCAAAAGTTTGTTGCGTCACTGTGGTGGCAGCTGCTATATGGGATCGTTAACGACGTCACACGGCGGCATTCGAGTAAGTTATTTTGACATCTACACTCCTGGAAATGGAAAAAAGAACACATTGACACCGGTGTGTCAGACCCACCATACTTGCTCCGGACACTGCGAGAGGGCTGTACAAGCAATGATCACACGCACGGCACAGCGGACACACCAGGAACCGCGGTGTTGGCCGTCGAATGGCGCTAGCTGCGCAGCATTTGTGCACCGCCGCCGTCAATGTCAGCCAGTTTGCCGTGGCATACGTAGCTCCATCGCAGTCTTTAACACTGGTAGCATGCCGCGACAGCGTGGACGTGAACCGTATGTGCAGTTGACGGACTTTGAGCGAGGGCGTATAGTGGGCATGCGGGAGGCCGGGTGGATGTACCGCCGAATTGCTCAACACGTGGGGCGTGAAGTCTCCACAGTACATCGATGTTGTCGCCAGTGGTCGGCGGAAGGTGCACGTGCCCGTCGACCTGGGACCGGACCGCAGCGACGCACGGATGCACGCCAAGACCGTAGGATCCTACGCAGTTCCGTAGGGGACCACACCGCCACTTCCCAGCAAATTAGGGACACTGTTGCTCCTGGGGTATCGGCGAGGACCATTCGCAACCGTCTCCATGAAGCTGGGCTACGGTCCCGCACACCGTTAGGCCGTCTTCCGCTCACGCCCCAACATCGTGCAGCCCGCCTCCAGTGGTGTCGCGACAGGCGTGAATGGAGGGACGAATGGAGACGTGTCGTCTTCAGCGATGAGAGTCGCTTCTGCCTTGGTGCCAATGATGGTCGTATGCGTGTTTGGCGCCGTGCAGGTGAGCGCCACAATCAGGACTGTATACGACCGAGGCACACAGGGCCAACACCCGGCATCATGGTGTGGGGAGCGATCTCCTACACTGGCCGTACACCACTGGTGATCGTCGAGGGGACACTGAATAGTGCACGGTACATCCAAACCGTCATCGAACCCATCGTTCTACCATTCCTAGACCGGCAAGGGAACTTGCTGTTCCAACAGGACAATGCACGTCCGCATGTATCCCGTGCCACCCAACGTGCTCTAGAAGGTGTAAGTCAACTACCCTGGCCAGCAAGATCTCCGGATCTGTCCCCCATTGAGCATGCTTGGGACTGGATGAAGCGTCGTCTCACGCGTTCTGCACGTCCAGCACGAACGCTGGTCCAACTGAGGCGCCAGGTGGAAATGGCATGGCAAGCCGTTCCACAGGACTACATCCAGTATCTCTACGATCGTCTCCATGGGAGAATAGCAGCCTGCATTGCTGCGAAAGGTGGATATACACTGTACTAGTGCCGACATTGTGCATGCTCTGTTGCCTGTGTCTATGTGCCTGTGGTTCTGTCAGTGTGATCATGTGACGTATCTGACCCCAGGAATGTGTCAATAAAGTTCCCCCTTCCTGGGACAATGAATTCACGGTGTTCTTATTTCAATTTCCAGGAGTGTATTCAAATTGCGCGCCAGTAGCATAAGACTTGTGCTTATAGCGCCACTGTGAAGATTCATATCAGGTTTGCATTAAAAAAAAAAAAAAAAAAGCGCAGTAAGGATCGTGAGCGTTAGATACCCTTGAGATTGACCCTAGTCAGTTAATATTAGTGAAGAATGCCTTTAAGACGACGAAGTTGCCGTTACCAATAGATCACTGAGTTTGAGGGACATTGTGTAATAGGGCTTTGTAGGAATATGGCCCTGCAGATGCAGTATGATGCAACACAGCCATACGCCGAACACACCCGTCTTCCCCCTCGCAATTGCCACGTGGTAGTCCGGAACCCAGTATTCTTGTAAACCATAGCTACCACTGCCAGCAGTCGTGTACGGTGGCTACATTCCTACGAAGCCCTAGTATACAACGTCCTTCAAACTCAGTGATCTGTTGGTAACGGCACCTTCGACGTCTTCAAGACATTCTTCACTATCAGCTCACTACGTCCGATCTCAAAGGCAAATAACGCTCATGACTGTTACAGCAGTATTTTGAAAGAAAACCTGATTTGCATCTTCATAGTGGCGCTTCTAGCGCCCCTCATATGTTCAAATCATTGAAATGGCTCTGAGCAGTATGGGACTTAACATCTGAGGTCATCAGTCCCCTAGAACTTAGAACTGCTTAAACCTAACTTACCTAAGAACATCACACACATCCATGCCCGAGGCAGGACTCGAACCTGCGACCGTAGCGGTAGCGCGGTTTTAGACTGAAGCGCCTGGAACCGCTCGGCCACACCGGACGGCTTCTCATATGTTACTGATGCGCAATTTGAATAGATGTCAAAATAACTTACGGGAATGCCGCCATGTGACGTTGTCAACAATCATCGATATACCGATAAGAGCACACCCGGCCATTTTCAAGGGAAAACTACCAGTGGAAATGGCAGGGTGTGCTCCTCCAAAATTCAGCGGTTGTCGATGACGTCACCCAGCTGCATTCTTCTAAGTTATTTGAACATTGTGTACGCCAGTAGAAGATCAGGCCTTACACTGAACAGACTTAATGTTTCAGATCTAAAAACACGCCTACCAACTTTTCACTTGCACAACTCCTACATGGTCATGTTTCAGATACAGAAACACGCCTACCAACTTTTGTTTAGCTCGCACAACTCCTACATCGTTTTGGGATTATTTTTCCGTTAGTGTGTATTATATGGTAACAAATTTTTCTTTTTCAGGAAAGTGTTTCTTGTGATTTCAAGTACATATTTCGTATTCTCCTTGCTTCTGCCACGTCCACCACCGTAGCCAAGTGTACAGCATGTGTAAACGCCATTCAGAAGACCTGGGTTCGGTTCCCGGTACTGCAAGCGAGTTTTACTTAGTGGTGGCCGAACTGGTCTAGGCGCTACAGTCTGGAACCGCGCTACTGCTACGATCGCAGGTTCGATTCCTGCCTCGGGCGTGCATGCGTGTGATGTCCTGAGGTTAGTTAGGTTTAGGTAGTTCTAAGTTCTAGGGGACTGATGACCTCAGAACTTAAGTCCCATAGTGCTCAGAGCCATTTGACCATTTTTTTCCCCTTGGTGGGAGTACTGGCGTGGGGTGCACTCAACCTAGTAGGGCCAACTGAGTATTTACTTGAAAGAGAAGTAGCGCCGCAAAGGTGGGTGCTAACTCAACGCCCCTCCGTACCAAATCGGATGGTGCACTGGCACAGGATGACACGATTGTCGATCGGTTCCAATTGTCCTATCAGGGCGAATACGCATAGATTTGCTTTTCTTATTTCCGCCGTCATCAATTATTTTGCTTCCTAAGTTTTGACTTTATATTTAACTTATTAAGTTGAAATATATATCTTCGGTGGATTGTTATGAATCGATTATAACACCCTGTATAATTGATAAACGGAGAAGTACGTAATTTATATTGTTCAAGATTTCACCGTAACTAGAAGAGTCAGTGCAGCTAACAGCTGTGACATAGGCCAACCCCACTCCTTTCTCAGTTGGATAATGTCCTGCATAGTTTGTGAATGCCGAAGAATCTAATTGCATTATTCAAACTTTTCGCCATAACTGGCAGACTCAGTGCAGATTACAGCTGTGACAATCGCCCAATTCTTTTGTCACATAACCGGGCTGCTGTGAAGTGCGGCAGAGTGGGGATTCGGCGGTAAACAGCCAGTAAAACGCCAGAGGAGAACAAAGGCGCTGCCGGCACGAGGCGGAAGTTGTTTCGCGCGAGACGCGGCCGTTGATATTAGGTCGCGGAAGAGTGCGCTCCGTTTTACAGCAGCGGCATTGCGGCCCCGTCAGCAGATGAAGTCTCGGCTCTGGTATTCGCACGCCCGGAGCGAATTGTGTTCCGCAAACAGAGACCGCCAAGTAGGGCGGAAATGCATCCGTCCGCCGGAATGGGACGGAATGGTGCGGGGAACGGCTACCGTGGACTGTCTGCGTTAAAAGCAGTCTTCCGTCTCAACTCCCATTCCTCTCGTGCCTTCTCACAACAGACGACTTTATGGGACGTGTGATACGTCGTATCTGGGGCATGGGAAACGGTAGTATGCTGTGGTCCAGCTGAATCGCAGAACCATTCTTTGACGGAGAGACCCTCTGCTGATATGAGACCATTTCTCGGTGAAGCAGTGAAAGACAGATCTTACAACTAAAATATACTTCATTTTGATAAAAGCTCTTTGTCCAACATTCTTCCTGTAAATAAGCATAGAAACTGAAATCTGACAAGCTGGACAGAGTAACTCCTCATGTCGATACAAAACATTTTTCAGCCACAAATATCTTTATTATTCGGAATTAGTGGAAATCGGAAAGTTTTAGCTGTTATAAATAGGGTGGATATTCTAACAATTCGTACTTCAAATCCCTCAGCAATCTAGAATGAAATTTTCACTCTGCAGCGGAGTGTGCACTGGTATCAAACCTCCTGGCACATTAAAATTGTGTGCTGGACCGAGACTCGAACGCGGGGTCTTTCCAAAGATCCTGAGTTCGACTCTAGGTCCGTCACACAGTTTTAATTTGCCAGGAAGTTTCAGTCAGCATTCCCATTTCCCACATAACTTACTGCCTTAATGCGACCAAATTTTTACCCTTATACAATCAAGACCTTTTCTCACACACTTTCTCATCCAGTTGGTCCAGAAAACAGTCACCAGAGAAGATTTGTGGTTCTTACTAAACGTGCTACACACCAGTTACTAGTACTGAGGGCAAATCTAGGTTTGATATAGGGCGAAGGATACGACTAATGGAGTGTTTGATAATTATTAAAGAGAACTTCTAGAGCGACATAGGAACCGTAATAGCCAACGCAGGTTGAACTTGTGGACAATTAAGTCCCTCGTTGTGCAGTCAAAAGCGACATTGGGAAAGGTTAAAGCTCCTATTGGTGAAAAGAACTATGTAACAGGTATCATGGCTGTGGTAATTAGGACTGTTACTATTTTTAAAAATATCGGGAATGCGATATACCGATATTTAAAGATATTCACATGCTGGACCTCGATATATCGGAAAAGCTATCGATATGTCGTTATATCAACGGAAAAACGCATCAATGGGCCAGCCAAGAAAATGTAGGCTGCACATTGTAAACATACTGCCACTTTTAGAGCTGTATATTTAATTATTGATTTTTTATTATATAGTTTGCACATCAAACATGCTAGCAGCGTGCTTGTCCCCCGTAGAGCAAGAATTCAAAGGAAAACGATGTACGTTCACGCTTGCCAATAACTGAAGGTAAGTGGCACAATAAAAGGTGTTCGATGAGTCCGTCATTCGGTTTCCTCACATACAGTGTCGGATTTGTCTAGAACACTTCATGTCGACTTCTCTGTTTTTCTTTTTTTTTTTTTTTCATTTCTGCAAACGTTAGCGACCTAGCAGCTGTAGTGTCAAAACTGCGTGGAGAAGGTTAACTTTGCAGTTGCTGTTGGCAACACCGAGTGCCTATTGTGTAAGTATTTCCTTTCACACGTCTCCATCCACCGAAACGACCAGTCTTGTCATTTAGACTTTTGTTCATAAGTTTCAACAACTAGTTTTGAGTAATGCCTATGTGAAGAAACAGCACACTGTTTGCGTTTAAAAATTGTTTTTTAACGTACAATCGGACCTCCTCTTTGTACCATCTATACTTGCTTCATGCAGGCAAAAAGACAGACTAGACGTAATGAAAGGTCAAAAAGTAATAAGTCTTTCACACAGTGAAAGTAAAATTATGTTCAACAACAAATGCAAAAGAACAACTTCAAATATTTATTGAAAATTGCGAAAAAATATTATATAAAATAAAAATATCGGCACTCCATATTACTATTTCGAAATCGTTGTATCGATATTTCGGTAAAGGAAATATCTTACGCAAATATCGATACATCTTCAGTAAAAAAATGTCAGTATATCGATACTTTATCTACAGCCCAACTAGTAAATCAGCATTGGTAAGCTTATCTAAACAAATAAGACACCTAATAACAGAGATCATGCTGTTATAAAGAGGATTAATACCAAACTAACTGGGAATAATACTGTGATGTTGAAAGCAGGTAAAAAGTTTTTCAGTCATAATAGCATTAAAATCCTGGAGAAGGACACAACAGAGGAATTCCTCAATATTCGATCAACGAACGCATTTTCTTCTTCTCAGATAATCAGAAAAATTACCATTCTCCAAAGAAAGTATCAGCACCTAAACTTCCAGCGCAGCCCACGATACATAAATAAAATATTCCAGTCAGGCCTATCATGAATTACTGAGTTAGCCCAAGACATATCTTAAGCAAAAAACTGAACGTTATTCAATCAAAACTGAAGAATAGTTGGTGAAATGCACTAACACTATCGCGATTCTGAACATGACAGAGTTTCTTTTCGTTAAGTGTTACTAACTTGTAAACTAACGTAAACACGGAGAAACCAGTGATACGATGAAGAATAAACTACCTAACACAGAAAATTAGCCTATGGTGAAGCCATTGAGTTGACTAAATTACTGCAGACAGTATTGTCCCATAACTACTTTCAAATTCAAAATGCCATATACAAGTATGAGAAAGGGCTTGAAATCGGATGTAGATCCACTAGCACAGTTGCAGACATTTTCTTATACGATCTCGAGCATAGTTTCATTTCGTCTTGATCGAACAATTACTGATAACATAATATACTGTAGAAGATATGTAGATGACATGATTATTCCTATTAATTGAGACAATGATGTCGTTAATGAATCTTACAGCAGTTTCAACAGCATACACAATAGTAGGAATTTCAGGATGGAAGTCGAGATACACTCCAGGATTAATAACTTAGATCCTAGGATTAGAAACCACAACGGAGTACATACGTTCAACAAATACCAGATAGCTACTACCATAGTCAATAAGCATCATCTTAGGCTAAATATTCCAGCAGTAAAGTAGTCCCGAATTCAGATCACCAAGCGATGATTACTCAGGAGGATGTCATTGGCAATGTTAGGAAACTTAAAGAATTTAAAAATTGAAATCGAGAGGTTTAAGGTAGGTATAGTATGGACAACTCAGTGTGATGATAGGAAGAACAAGGCTTCTGGTCAGGTCAATGTAGGGTTATCAACACAAATGAAGTAGGGATAATGCAGCAGTAGACCTAATAATGAGTAAGAAAACAGGAATGCTGGTAAGCTGCTGTGAACAGGAGAGTGAACGGATTATTGCAGCCAAGACAGACAGAAAACCAATACGCTACATAGCAGTACAAGTTTTTATGCTCGCTATGTGTAGCTCCATAGAAGATGTGGACATCCATAGAATATATGGTGAGATAAAGAAACTTATTCATATAGTTAAGAGAGGCGAAAATTTAATTGTAGTTGGTGAATGGAATTTGGTTGCTATAAAAGGAACAGAAGGAATAGTTTTATAGTTACATGGACTGATGAAAAATGACAGAGGAGCAGTGTGCTCCTCTGTCATTTTTCATCAGTCCACGTAACTATAAAAGATTTTTCAGAGAACATAGTCATCGCTAACACATGGTGTAGGGAACAATGAAAGAAGACCGTGTACATGCTACAGATGTGGGGACACTGTAAGGTTTGAAACTGATCACATGACGACACGACAGAGACGCGAAGTCATATTTTAAACTTTATGGCAATTTCCGGGTGCTGATTCCCACTTTGATCCATAATTTACTGCTTATGAACAGCAAATTATTACTGAAAGAACTGCAGAAAGAAATGACATTAAGGATAAGGGATTTGAATAAAATGAAGAGAACAGAGATTATTGAGAGTTTCAGGGAGAGGATCAGGCAATCTTGGATTGACATTGGTGAAAGGAACAGAATTAACGACGAATGCTTTGAGAGATGAGACCGACAAAACAGCAGAGGATCACGTAGGTAAAAAGTCAAGGACTGTTACAAATCCCTGGCTACCACAGGAGACAATGACGTAACTGACAGAAGTAGAAAATATAAAAATGCAGTAAACGAAGCAGGCGAAAGGACATACAAACATTTTAAAAAATGAGATGGACAGATGGTGCTAAATAGCTATGTAAGAATGGCTGGAGGACAAATGTTACATTATAGAAGCATGCATGAGAAAGGTAGATGGCTGCCTGAATATCAACAGCTCAGATGACATGTCAGTACTATGCAAAGCAGAGATAACTTGAAGATGAAAGGAATGTACAGAATGTCTAAGAGAGAGAGATAAAATTGAGGATAACGTTACAATAAGAGAAGAGGCAGTAGGTGAAGATGAAATGGGTGATATGATAATGTGAAAAGAATTTGACAGGGACTGAACGACCTAAATGGATATAAGTCGTGTAGAATAGGCAACAGTCTCTCAGAATGACCGAAATCCTGAGACTTCAGGAAGATCGTAATAATTTCATTTCCAAAGAAGGCAGGTACTGACAGACGTAAATACCGCAGGACCATTAGTTTTACAGAAGAATGGAAAGGTTGGTAGAATGCAGCCTTGGTGAAGACCAGCTTCGGTCTGGAAAAATGTGGGAACAAGCGAGAGATTTCTGATCCTACTGACCCTTGGTTTAAGAAAGGCAGACCTTCGTATGTAGCGTCTGTAAATGAAGAGAAACTTTTGACAGTTTTAGTGAACTACACTCTTTGAAATTACGAAAGCAGAATGTTCAAAACCCAGGTAGCGAATGTTTATTTACAACTTCTCCAGAAACCAGATGGCGGTTGTAAATGTCAAAAGATATGAAAGGGAAGCTGTAGTTAACCGGGGAGTAATTCAAGGCTTTAGCCCACCCCAGATGTTACGCAGCCAGCACAGTGAGCAAATAGTAAAGGAAATGAAGGAGAAATTTATAAATGGAAGTATACTTTGGGGCAAGAAATAAAAATGTTAAGGTTTTCTGATGGCTTTGTAGTTATGTCAAAGGCAGGAAAGAATTTTGAGGGTCTATTGAAAGGAGTGGGTAGTGTCTTGAAAGCAGATTTGAAAATGAACCTCAACAAAAGTATCACTAGGGCAATGGAGTGTGATCAGGAAACAGGCGAAGCTGGTGGAAAAAGTGTGGGAAAGGATGATGAATTTTACTATTTGGGTAGCAAAATAACTGATTATGGCCGATAAGAAGGGTATAAGATGCAGACTGGCAACTGCAAGAAAATCATTTCTGAAAAGTAGGAAGTCGTTAACATCAGATATGAAGAGTTATTAATCTTTCGTGATGGTATTTGTCTGGAGTATAGCCTTGTGTGGAAGTCAAATGTTGATAGCTCTAGTAGTTTTTAAGTAGAAATTCGTCAATGGAACTGTCTTGGAGAAATGATTTTATATTAGATTTAAATTTGCTTTACTAATTGTCAGACATTTAATGTTATAAGGTAAATTATAAAAAAATTGTTGCTGCCTATTGAACTCCTGATTGAGCCACTGACAGCTTTAACAGCGGTAATAAAGTTCATTTTTCCATCTAGTTTTATAGGTATGTCTGTATTATTCTTATCAAATTGTGATTGGTTATTTATGACGAACTTCATTGGCGAATGGATGTATTGTGATGGTGCAGTTAAAATACCTACATCTGTGAGTCAACACGACACATTTTTCTTACTGCTCGCTTCTTTGCAATCAATACTTTCTTTATAAGAAAATTATTGTTTACAACTTCACTAAGAGGAAATAAGCAAAGGCTATCAGGAGGTTGAGACGTTTATTTCCAAGATTAGCAATTACATGAAGAACAAAAGTAACTGAACTTAATTGTTTGATAAGCTCAGTAATATGCTTCTTCCAGTTCAAGTTCTCATCAACTGTACACTCTAAAATTTGGATCATTATACCCTATTTACTGACTCTTGTTCATGTGCTACATTAATTCCTGGCTTAGATCTGTTTGTCGTACACTACTGTATGTAGTGTGTGTTTTTTTTTTTTAATTTAGGGAGACTCCATATTCAGAGAACCGTTTAATAACACTTTGGAAAATATTGTTTACAAACTCTTCAGTTGCTTTCTCTCTAATGGGGTATTTATAACACTAGTATTGTCTGCAAAGAATACCAAGTTTCCTTGTTGAATGTTAAGTGGAAGGTCATTCATGTATATAAGGAATAGAAGTACGCAAAAAATTGAACCCTGTGGGACTATCTCTTTTTGCAGTGACACTAAAATTTTCTACCTTCCCATTATTGTTTGATTTATTCAGCACAGCTTGTTATTTTCTGTTCGTGCAGTATGATTCCAACCACCCATCCATTATGCCATCTATTCCATACAACCTGAATTTTGTAAGAGAGTATTTTGATGACATATTCAGACACTGGTGAAAGATCACAAAAAATACCAACTGGCATTATATTATTATTTAATGCTTGTACTACTTGATGAGTGAGTATATAAATAGCATTCTCAGCCCAGCAACTCTTATAAAATCCAAACTGTTATTATGTAAGTGAATTTTTCCACTCAAATGTGTGATTTCTCTTGTGTACACCACTTTTTCGAATATATTGGAAAAAGATATAGGGAAGGAAACTGGAGAATAATTGTGTCTCTCTAGTCACCTTTCTTATGAAGTGGTTTATTAATAACATATTTTAACCCAACTGAACAAATTCCCTGTGTCTGTGATGCACAGTATACGTCACTAAGGACATAACTTATTAAGCTGGAACAACTTTTCAGCATTCTATTTGAAATTCCATTGACCTCACAATAGCTTCGTGCTCTTACAATTTATATCACTGTATTAATTTCCGTGAAAGATGTTGGTGCTCCTTCTAGTGGCTTTACGTTTTGTGGACCGAAATTTTTAATATTTTTCTTGCTTCTTCAAGTGAACTATTTAATCCTATATTGCTGCTACAATTAAAAAGCTATTGATGAAAATATTTGCATCTTATGGATTATCAGACACAATATTGGCATTCAGTTTAATTGTTACAGAATCTTGTGTGCTGACTGGATATCCTGACTGCCATTTGGAAATATTCCATATATTTTTGTCTTATCATCTGCATGATTTGTTTCTGTCAGGTCATGCATACTTCTGGATATTTTAATGAACTTCCTTAAAATACTAAAGTATTTTTTGTAATATGCAAGTAATATCGGATTTTGACTTACTCTCATCTCCACATAAATTTCTCTCTTCTTTTTTTATGAGATTTTAATTCCCTTTCTTATCCATAGCTTTTTTTTTAATGGATGATCTGGACAATTTTTGGGATAAAAGCTTTGATATATTGAGGCAAATTAATATGGAATAAACTGAATTTGATATTAGCATTTCCTTCTACAGGGAGTTTCCAATTCGTGTTACAGACTTCTCGAGTTTGTAGAGAGGGCTTAGTACATTATGTTTTACATAGGAACCCATGCCAAGAAACGTAATCCAATGACGCTATAGGGTGCTGAAGTTATAGGTGCCAGTGCCTGCATATGTATGCAGTGAAGGGTGATTCTCTGGTAATGTTACAAACTTTCAGACGTGATGGAGAAGAATAAATGTATCAATCGAAGGTAAAGATCCCTGTACCAGAAACGAATGAGTCGACAGTTATGGGCGAAAACCATTGTAATACGTGTTACAATAGATTACAAGTAATGATACTGATGATACTGTTGTCCTAATATTGTGGGATAGGCAGCTTTCAGAGGTGATACTACGGACCAAAACAAGAAAAAATTTCCAGTAAACATTGCCTCTAAAATGCATGCATTCAGAACTGTGAGCACGTGTTTGATAGCGGAGAGTTGTTTCACACAAGCGAAGATGAACCAGTGGTCATAGCTCCTCAGATCATCTACCTTGTTTTCCAAACCTATAACGCTGCGATAAAAAATTAATCTTGTTTTTCTGGATCAGGGTTCCAAAATTGAACGAGTTTTAGCGTTCTGCTGATAGCGTCCAGCTATGCAGCAAGGGATGTTTACTCAGTTTGGTAGTCAATGACTTTAAATACAAATAATAATTCGACTCAAGGCACCATATATAATAATTTTTCTTTAGTCACATCATAGTAATGTGCGAGATCCTTCTGCACAATATTTAGCAAGCAGCAATCGTCGAAACAGCACCCATCAACCTACTTTGTCTGCACCTCAAACCTGACTACCTTCTAAAAGAAGCTACTTATACTATGTTTGTGATTGTAGCTCATGTACAAGTACACTACTGCATTCCTAATTGTAGACTTATTACCACCTACCAGTGTCCAGATAACCTAAGTACTTTATGTAAGCTCCACTAGGCAAGTAATTCACATGATCTTACCCAATCCTTTCATCACAGCCACTCTTCCTCCCAAGTCGGAACACAGAACAAGACTCCTCCTAACAAGGACCCAGAAACTAGAAGAATGCTGAATTCTCTTCATAGCTAGACTGGGCTTGTAGATTATAAACGATACATTGTAAAAACAAAGTGACTCCTGAAAGATGTGAAATCACATACAGCGACCATGGGAAGAATTTGAATACATTACAACAATTACCGAAAACTGATTATAATCTGTACTTTTAAAGTATTGCAAAGATAAATGCCATAATTTACTGATAGGAAAGTATATTGGGAAGAAGTGCAAGTGCCAAATTAACAGTCAATTTTCATCATAATTCTCCTTGATAAATTGGTCAGATTTGGAATGCTCTGGGCTGGCTGGAGTGGCCGAGCGGTTCTAGGCCCTACAGTCTGGAACCGCACGACCGCTATGGTCGCAGGCTAGAATCCTGCCTCAGGCATGAATGTGTGTGATATCCTTAGGTTAGTTAGGTTTAAGTAGTTCTAAGTTGTATGGGACTGATGACCTCAGAAGTTAAGTCCCATAGTGCTCAGAGACATTTGAGACAATTTCGAATGCTCTGGAGGAGACAACCAGAGAACATTGCAGAACACCAAATCCTAAAACATTTTCGAAAGGATGAAGCTATGTAATAACAAGATTAATTAAAATGAGTGTTAAATGAAAAGTAAACAAGGGTAGTATCATGCCATTGTCTTTTAGCTTAACTTCACACAATGCCTTACACAGTGCTAGCCCATAATTTCCCAAAATCTAAGTTTACTGACATTAGTATATCACCACTGCACGACCTACAGGTCTGTTAATAAAAAATTAGCCCATGCATTTATCGCGTTTGGATGTTGAATTAGCAATTGGTTGATGTGCCATGAAGAAAAATAAGAAAAGAATATGTGCTAAATGTAACTACTTAAGTTAAAACTGATTCAAATTAACCTCATTAACATTAAAGAAATAATTCTCAAAGATCTGTCAGTTACATCTGCTCACTGAAGTATGATTTTAAGGCATAAAAGCAAGACCAGAAATTATTCATGTTCAGTAACAGAGTAAATGGTAAAACACATATACATATCCTACATACATTCTCTAAAGCAAAAAACTATATGATATCCTACATACACACTCTAAAGAAAAAAACTATCAAAATTCAAATCGGATATAGATAAAACTTGATGTTACATTGTGCAGATGAGGTGTGTAAGTGTATGTACTCATCAGTGTCAGTAAAATTACCATAAACAGAGTAAGTAACTAGATGAGAGCAAGCCCTATAGAATAATATTTTCTTAAACTTGTCTGTACAAATATTCCTATTTACATAACATAACATTAGTCAAGGATAGTTCAATAAAATTTAAATAGACTATGAGATATCAATAATTGCTATAAGAAAAATGCTTTGAGTGGTTCTACATTGTCTACACAAGGTACGTCCATTAAAAATAATGTATATCCAATCTACATCGACAGTTTCCTAACCATCTTCTCTGTGCTACTAAGTGTGTCAAAGTATGAGGGGCATTGACTACATAGGACAACATATTTCTTTCTGAGAGCAGATTGATTTAAATCAAGATTCCATTTCGCCCTATTAATCTGCACTCTTTTGGCTGCAAAATGCTAGTTTTCAACATAATCTCTGTTTACCGCGACGGCCTTACACCACCACACTTGGAGGGCCTGCTATCACTCTACTGGTCGACATTGGAGCTAACATCTTGCTAAAGGACGAGTTTGTTAGTTCTACCAATGGAGACGACCAGTTGTGCAGTGAGGTGATTGTAATTAGTCGATCAACTTGAAAAAGTGTCTGCACGCTCCAATACTGCGAGAGATACAGTGTGTGCAGCCGCCTAGCACTCAGGAGATCAGACAATTTGTGCCACCTTGTTCCGATGATGATAGGGGCCTCGCACGACGACTCACGGTGCATTTTTTTTTTTGCTAGGTTTCCATAGACATTCTGCAAGCACCTATGAATGGAAGCGATTATTTGCTTTTCCAGTTCCCTTCTTGCAATGCACCTCCATTACAGACCCTGTTTGGAAGACTGGCTATAGCACCGTCTTATATTGGAACTTCATGAAACCAAAGAGGCTGAAGTGGGAATACCCCACAACTATTCCGAATTTCTTCAACCGAAATTGGCCAAGAAAGAAAATGTATTGCCTCACTAATTGAATGACCCTCGAATTTAACGTTGTACACACTTTCTTTCCATAACATTATGATAAAACCTATTAATAGGGAAAGAATATGACTTGTTCTGGAGGGCCAGGATGGCAATAGAAAAGTTTACCAGTTAAACACAGTTGTTTTCGTCACTGTTTCGTGAAGTCGGGATTCAAACATTTATATATTTGTTTCATCTCACCATTACTTATTATGGAGGAACAGATTTCACTAGTACTTCGCTAGTGCTCGATATACAATAGTGGTTGAGCAAGCTGCTGTATATGTAATGGTTCTTGGTGTACTCCAAACACTTCAGACCTGCAAAAGTTTTTATAGAGGGTCCCCAGAACACATCCTTCATATTCAAGAGAATATTGCGACTAGCACTCCACTGGGACACTCAAGTGCCTGTTATATGATTAGTTCCATTCTGATTGGCAGAATGATTGTTTTTCATACTCTCCAGTAGGGCGAGGCACCTGTGATCTCAACCAACAAGCGAGGAGTCAGCACATATACTGGGCGACAGTGTCTTTGCCTAAGCTCTGCCATCCGCCCTCCAGTTCCATCCATAAAATTATACAAGCAGAATTAGTGTAACAGCTTCATGTGGCACCTCAACATAGATACATATTATTTACACACATAATACACAAATATGGACTTGTTGCATTACACAAAAATGGTTACTATTTCCCTTGATACCTTTATAAGTTTCTTTCCTTTCACAATAATATACCTGAGGTTCGATATTCATACAATTCACAAACAACGTAAGTACATTATACTATGGGGTAAAACTCACAATTAAACGAGAGAAAAATAAACAAGATTCATATCACATAGCATAAAAAATAAGGTCAATGTCATATATGTGTAATGAATGGATATATGATACGATATTCTGTCATGTAATTCACTACACACATCTCACTATTGGCATGCAGATCCTAACTAAAACTCAGCTATCTCAGTCATAGACAAATAGTATATTGGTTGTTTCTGATTAGTTCAATCACTAACTACTACACTTTTGTTGTCTGCCTCCATAGCGTAGTGGTAGCGTTACCGCGTACCATGCAAGGGGGCCCGTGTTCGATCATCATTGACTCACAAGCCGCAGATGTGCCGTCACCTAAAGAGGACTTGCAATACAGCCGCTGAACTCACCGAATGGGGCCTCCGGGCCAACAATGCCATATGATCATTTCATTTTTACCGTTTTCTTTTACTTCGTTTTGTGCCTTGAATCCTAGTTTGCCTGTAGAAGCATTTGAAATTGTTGATCGAATATTACATCACAGAATGTTAAAAATCTCTCCAGAATTGCACCCTGTCCCTTTAACCTCAAATTAGAAGAGTCTGTCATCAGTATACTAACTATAATGATAAATGAATCAAAGCGTATTTTGTACTCATCAAAGTTGCTATCGTTCAGCTCTCCTCTGTTCATGGAAAACACCTACCAGTAGCTCACGTTTCTCTTCTATAACTGTTACTAAGAAATACAAAAGCCACAGCACTTCATTTATTAACAAAACAACATAGATTTTTCATATAAAGTTAGATAAAATAAGACGCATTCCATAAATTAGTACCCCAACAATGATCTGTTTCACTGCTCTTCAGTAATCACAGCTAAGTAATACAGCATATATTTTCATTCTCGGCCAGTTACAGTTGATTGAATGTGGAATTTTCTGTGGGACTTGTGGAATATTCCCACTTCAGACTCTATAGTTTCATGAAGTTCCAATTGGTGGCGGCGCTATATGTAGTCTTCACAATGGCGTCTGGAGCTTAGATGTGTTCCAAGCAGGAAGCTGTCGATGAGTTTATTTTCGCAGAAAACCAGATCACCGCAAATAATCATAGGCACTAGGAGATTTTGCAGAGAACAGAAGTACAGTGAGTCGTCATGGGAGGTGTCTGTCATCAGTGTAGCAAGCTCATCCAAATCCGTCTGATCTCCCACACGCCAGCTGGCCAAACACAGCTGTGACTCCTGCAGTGTTGGAACCTGCAAACATTCTCATTTGAGGTGATCGTTTGATCACAATCAAACACCTCACTCCAGAATGAGATTTTCACTCTGCAGCGGAGTGTGCGCTGATATGAAACTTCCTGGCAGATTAAAACTGTGTGCCCGACCGAGACTCGAACTCGGGACCTTTGCCTTTCGCGGGCAAGTGCTCTACCAACTGAGCTACCGAAGCACGACTCACGCCCGGTACTCACAGCTTTACTTCTGCCAGTACCTCGTCTCCTACCTTCCAAACTTTACAGAAGCTCTCCTGCGAACCTTGCAGAACTAGCACTCCTGAAAGAAAGGATATTGCGGAGACATGGCTTAGCCACAGCCTGGGGGATGTTTCCAGAATGAGATTTTCACTCTGCAGCGGAGTGTGCGCTGATATGAAACTTCCTGGCAGATTAAAACTGTGTGCCCGACCGAGACTCGACTCGAGTTCGAGTCTCGGTCGGGCACACAGTTTTAATCTGCCAGGAAGTTTCATATCAGCGCACACTCCGCTGCAGAGTGAAAATCTCATTCTGGAAACATCCCCCAGGCTGTGGCTAAGCCATGTCTCCGCAATATCCTTTCTTTCAGGAGTGCTAGTTCTGCAAGGTTCGCAGGAGAGCTTCTGTAAAGTTTGGAAGGTAGGAGACGAGGTACTGGCAGAAGTAAAGCTGTGAGTACCGGGCGTGAGTCGTGCTTCGGTAGCTCAGTTGGTAGAGCACTTGCCCGCGAAAGGCAAAGGTCCCGAGTTCGAGTCTCGGTCGGGCACACAGTTTTAATCTGCCAGGAAGTTTCAAACACCTCACTGTTCAGCTGGACATCTCTGTTAATAGTGTTGACACACTCCTCCATGTCGTCAAACTAGATTCCTCGCCCTCTAACAGAAGACAGTAGTATAACGGACCGCTGAGAGTAGTAGTGGTTGTTTGGAAAATGATTAAAAAGGAAACAATGTAAAACCATTATCTATATTAGCACACAGTACAATTAATTAGATATTTATATATTCACAGGTTTTCAGTTAATATCCATATGGAAGAGTATAACAATTTTCCAAAACTACTCTTATCATAGTGAAAGGAGAAATCTTTTAACATATTTGTTTATTAAACTTTTAGTATTTACATCTCTAGTTATTTGATTGTATTGTAATTGTACTTATCTTTTACTTCACTTCGATTAATCTGATCATAGTTTCACCATTCAACTTTATAAGGTTGTATTAGTTTAAAGTAAATCTTTTTATCTTTTTTAGAGAGCTTTTATCATTTGTTTCATTATAATGACTTTTAGGACCAGCTAAAGCCCAGTTTGTAATCCATTTATTATTTCCTAACTCATCTGGCCACTCTCCTAACATACAGCTTCGTTATTGTATTTTTCCCATTGTCCACATATACTACAGAATCAGTATCAAAATAAACAACATCTTTTCCTTGTTTACCTTTCATATAATCTATCATTTGATGAGGTAAATGCAGATATGAAATATTAGTAGCTGCGTTATTTTCCACATAACAGTCCTTGAAATTGTAGTTAATCTGAATCATATTGTCATTAATAAACGTTTTATCTATTTTATCTAATTGATCATCTAATAATATGTCATAGAATTTTGTAAATCTGTAAAATACTCAGTTTTACTCTTATTTTGATGTTGTCAATTTTTCTCCATAATTAAACAAGGCATATCTTAGAAACAGGTCTTTTTCTGGATTTGTTTTTATATTATTAAGATCTAATTGAATATCCATTTTTTCTTTCACATATTTATAATATTCCTTGTTGTTTTTGAAATCAAGTGGAGTGGTTTCTGACTCTATTTTCATAAAGCCTTTCATGTAATTTTTAAACAACATGTTGCTTTTATTTCTAAAATTCCACACTTCATATATTTCTATAATTTTATATCCTTCTTCTAATGCTTTATTTACTTTGTCAGTTGTCCAAGTAGCAATAAAACTTCTTTCATCATTATTGTGATTACATTCGTTTTTTTTCTTCTACATATTTTACACACAATGGAAATAACAATTTTTCATTTTTAACGATTTTCATACGCACTGGTAAAACAGGATGGTACAATTTTCGTCGTGCTAATATTTTACATATTATTAAACCATACCATTTTTTCCTATAGTATTGTGATTTATATATTTTTGTTGGATATCCTACAGGATATTAATCATAATATTGTACAGCTGGGTAAAGACTACAAATATCAATATATCTTATTTTGGTATTGATATCATCTTATTTAGCTCTCAACTTCACTGTATTTGTACGACCACCACAAAAAGCATCTCTTGGATTCAAAGCCTCTATAATTTTCTTAAGTTTTTTTATATCCATCTGATTAAACCCAATGATATTCGCACATTTCTACAAAATTATATCAAGCATTTCGAATTTTTTTACTTCTTGTCAAAGTCTTTTGATATAAATCATCTATTGATGCTAGATTTTTATTGCTTATTGTTTCATTTTAAAACATTATTTACAACCATGCCAAAAGCATCAATGATATTTATAAACAGTATTGGTTTCTTTGTCAAAGCCATCTACTTTTGCTCCAGCTATATTTATTACACTGCCATTAAGAGCATGTTGAATATTAACAATATTTAAACTATTTAACCATTCAACAGATTTTTTACTATAATTCTCTTTTTGCTCATTCTCTATTACCTCAATTTTTCTACTACTTAAATATTTGGATCTGTATATAGCCATACAACCTCACATAATTGTTAAATAACACAATGGATGAATGTTAGCAATTTCTAGAAATTGTTTTCTTAATTCTAAACAACCTCTTCTTAATATATCTACATCATAGTTAAAGTATTCATTAATCTCTTTTCTCATATTGAAAACATAATTTTCTTTGACTTTTTGACTATGCTACTTAAGAAACTCTTCTCTATCTTTTGGTTTCATTGTATCAACACAATAATATTTAATATCAGTAATTGGTCCCATGTAATTTTCATTTTCTTGTGTATTGAATAGGTGTGTAATGTAACGTTTCTGTAATTCTTTAACAAATGTTCTTGGCAACTCACTGAGTTGTTTTATGTCTAACAACATTAATTTTGCACCTGTGTAGTGGTACATGGTTCTATTGTATTTTCAACACAATTCTTCAAAATAAACTGTGAATCATAACTTTTAGCACAGTGAAAAAGTATAATCATTATGTTTATTAGATATCATCGATTTGCAGATATGATCATTTGTCTAAAATCTATAAACAGTATCACAATTGAAATTGTATAATATTACCAGATTCGGATTATGTTTTCCTGTTTCTTGATCAGCTTCATGATCAAACCACATATATTTTTCTGTGTAAGAACAACCTATTTTTAATTGGATTACCTTTTCACAGCATTCGAATTATTTGCCTGTAACTACATTATAGCATTCTTTACACTGAAATACATAATAATTTTTATTTTCGCCATTAACATTACAACCGTTTTACTACAGTTCTGACGTACATGGACTTTATGTTTGTTACCTTCATTATCAATTATGTTTCTTATGCTTTGACAACCTTATGGCTTTTTTATATTGCATTTAACAGTGATGTGTTTTAATTTCAACTTCAAGATCATAATGTCTACATTTTTCAAAACCATATTTATGTTCTTCATATCGTAAACAAATCTTTTTACATTCTTGACATTTATATACTGTATCACAAACAGTTTGATGATTGTTTAAACGTTCTCGATTATAATACTATTACATTTTTCACAATATATTTTATTTTCTATTGTATTGTGTTACTTGCTATTGCACAATATACACTGTTTCCTTGCTTTTCACATTTATGTCGTTTTTTGTTTTATATGCATTGTTACATATACCACAATAATAAGATGATCCTAAGAATGCTGACATGCTGATAATTACATGAAAATGGTTTTGATTTTTATGAAATTATATATTTATTTCTTTATCAACTCCACAATAGATAAGTGAAAGTTTCATCACATACAATATTTAGCTGAAGATCTAGTAATTCTGGAAAATGTCTAATATTCTCTAGTTAAAATCCTTCTTCATTATTATCTTCTAATTGCTTACACAATATGGTAGTTAGTTCTTTTTGTAATTTATATCTATCTCCTTCTCCAATTTTCTTAATCTCATCTGTAGTTAATTCCCTACCTAAAATACAAATTGTTATGTTACTACAAGTATAATTGCTCTAGGACAACATAAATTATTATTATTAAGTCTTGTAATAGATCTTTTAGTTCTTTTAACATCAGCTAAATTTACTATTTTATTACCTCTAATACATCTAGGAATTGTTAACATTTGCCCGCATCTCGTGGTCGTATGGTAGTGTTCTCGCTTCCCACGCACGGGTTCCCAGGTTCGATTCCCGGTGGGGTCAGGGATTTTCTCTGCCTCGTGATGGCTGGGTGTTGTGTGCTGTCCTTAGGTTAGTTAGGTTTTAGTAGTTCTAAGTTCTAGGGGACTGATGACCATAGATGTTAAGTCCCATAGTGCTCAGAGCCATTTGAACCAATCATTAACATTTGAATATTAAAAGAGGTATCTGCTATATCAATAGTCTCATTAGATGTTAAAATGTCTCTGAGTTTATTACACAAAATTCATACAGCTTGTTTAGAATTATTTGAGACTTTATATCCTGTAGATATTGTATAAGATTTATTTTGATTTTTTACTGTTATATTCAGTTTATCTCCATTTCTGAAATTAGTTCATTTTTAGATACATAAGCAATAGCATTGAGTGCTTTAATTACATAACCTGTTTTTTCATAAATGGTATTGAGTTTACTAATATGATCATCATTAATGTCAATTTTGTAATCAACACACCAAGCTTTAAATTTTTTAATAAAATCTGATGTCATTTATTTTATTTCAAATAAATCTTTTTTTAATCTATTTATTGCTCAAATAGTTTATTTTTGTTCTAATCTTTTGTTCTAATCTTGCTGTTTTCTCTTTTCTTGCTGGTTTAGTTTTTTCAAATATCTCATCATCAAATTCGTAAAAGTAGTCTGAATTAGGTAGTCACTTTCGTTTGAAATTAATGTAACATAATTAAATTAAGTACTTCTGATTTCTTTATATTGCTATAGTGTTTAATACCAAGACTTTTAGCTAAATCTTTGAGATTAATTCAACTGATACTGTTGGTTGTAGTTGATCTTCCTTTTTCAATAAACTCTATCAACTCATTTTTGTTTAATTTTGAGTATGCATTAAGAATTAAATATTTAGCCAAAGCTTTGAGCTCTTGAATCTTCATTTCAGATAACTCCATTTATAAGGGGAAAAATTTTGTTTTTTGTTGTCTATATTGGTTATTTATTCATATGTACAATTATTATTCAGAATTTTTTTCTTCATGAGTTTGTTATGAATTAATGACTTTTCATGTCATGTAAGTTTACCCTTAGCTACATATCTACCACACTCACATACAAGTTCTTCAAATAAGTAATTATTCTCATAATACTTTTAGCACAGAAAAACGCACATTGACTACTCATATTGTGATATCTATCCTTATAAAATTTGTAAAAATTAAAATCAGCAATATTTTTATCATTTTTGCATCGACTACATTTCTTGGTTGTGTCCATTTATTTTACATAAAAATCTATATCATGAGTTTCATTAATCATACTTTTTATACTTCATTTTTATTCCAACAACTGTATTATTATCTTCCCAACTGACCACTTAAGCATTCTTGTTTGGTAGGACAATTTTAATCTTATCATCTAGAGTAAAAAACCGTTTTATAGTCACATTTTCAACATTTCATATAACTCTCTTAACATCATTAAAGGAATATTGATACTACTGAGCTTTGCTGCAACTTTGCTTTTCTCCATTTAAATATGGAAAAAAAGCTAGTTGTGAATCTTCTATAATGGTTCATATCTAGAAATTCTTGCCAAAGTTTAACATTCTTTTACATATTTAATTGAGATACTATGATAGATATTTAACAAATCATCTATTTTTGCATTGACCTAATTATATGGCGAAGCTTTTCCGTTATAATTCCGATTAAACTCTAGAAACAATTCCGTTATTCTTACCATTTCAGTACCATCAAACATCTGTAAAGTTGCACCATTGTGATTAATCTTCATGATAATACAGTTTCTTAATGAAATATTTTTCTCGATATTTGCGATTGCTGTATGGTTTAATTTTACCAGGTGTATAGCCATCACATACGATTGACTATAATCAAGTAGATTTGGTATATCGATCATTTCAGCACTTTGGAATTGTTGCAAAAGTGGGGTAATATTTTCTATTTCATTTTGTGTGTTACTGTTTTCTATTTCATTTTTCCTGCTGCTGTTTTTCTTAGGATAATTTCTATTTTTTCAAACTTAATTCATACAGTTTTTACAAATCGGTATTTGTTTACCTAACTGTGCTCTAAATTCATTTATATCCTTTAAGACACTACTTTTAGTAATTTTTTTCCGATTATCTATGTCATTCTTAGTATCCCTTCTTAGGAGGATATCTATTTTTTCGATCTTGATTTATACATTTTTACAAAGTGATCTTGGTTCATGTAATTTCGTTCGAAGTTCATTTACATCCTTTAAGATAGAACTTTTAGTATATTTCTGTACTATGATGTTATCCATTTATTATAAAAAAAACCTTAAGTATCTGTTGCCATTTTTGTTGTCCAGTTATAATGAAAAATTGTATTGCATTTTAGTGCAAATAATAAAAGTGTCTCATTCAAATTCTTTTCCCAACATTTCTTCTACACATTGAACAAGTACAGTTGTCTGCAAACCATTTATCAACACATTCTTTATGAAACATATGATTACATATAGTTTTCACAAACTGGCAATCATCATCAGTTAAATATATTGCGCAATCTGCTTATGAAGAACCAATTAATTGATAACATTCTGATAGTTTTTCACATTTTAAAATGCAATCCCAATTAACTTCATCTTTAAATCCTATTATAAAATCTTCAGGCAATTTTTGTTCACAGGATATTTCATTCCAGTCTACTTTATCCTGAAATTCTCTTATAAAATCTTCAGATAATTTTTGATAATATGATATTTCTTTCCAGTCCACTTTGTGTTTAAATTCTCTTATAAAATCTTTAGATAATTGCTGAAATGTTGATATAATTTCCCAATCATCTTCATCTTTAAATTCTCTTATAAAATTTTCGGGTAATATTTGGCATCTTCATAAAAATTTATCTTTAAGTTCTATAATATAATCTTCAGATAAATTTTGGTAATGTGATATTTCAGGCCACTCTAATTTTCCCTGAATTTCTCTTATAACATCTTCAGATAAAACTGCTTTCTCTGATAGAACTCTCCAATGGATTGCATCAAATGTGTTTTATATATATATATATATATATATATGTATTTTTTTTTGACAAATTTATTCTTTTTAGTTTTACATAATGCACATATACCTTCAATTCGATGTCTTTCATTTTTAATTGTTAATCTGTGAGGATTATGTGTTTCTGTAAATTTGTTATGCTGCAAACAGTAGATATAGTGATCCATTTACATAGTTTAAAAATTATCCATCTACCAGCTTCAGTATTTCTAGATCTCTACCAAATTTTCATCTAATTTTGGAGCAGTGATTTTAAGTACACTTTCTATTGAATTAATCTTCGTTTTTATCTGATGTATCTCCTTATTATGATGTGACATGATACCTTCATAAATACCATTTCCTTTATTAAAATCCGTTTTAAGATTATTAATTATTTAATCAATATGTGTTATAGTGTTATAGCTATCTTTAGGAAGCTCCATAAGTTTTTCATTAAGTCATATTGTAGTAACATTGTTATTAAACTGTGTTAAAACTGACTTGTATTTAGGTTTTATGACAAGATCATTTAATTTATTTTCAAAATATTGATTGTTAACTACACTTTTTATCAGCTGGATCATTTACTTTTACTCTTTTATGTTTAAAAATAATATAGCTATTCGATGCTTTAAAGATGGTTTCAGATTGTTTAATTACATTGTCTAACTCATATTTTTTCTAAATCTTTTGGTTTTATTTTTACAGTGCTTTGTTTGCTTCTTTTAGTTCCAAAAATGTCCATTTATTAGATTCAAAACATCGTTAAATTCATAACTATCTGATAGTAATTTAAATACAAATAAACACAATTGACAACATATTAGTTAAATATAATTTGTATCCTCTCATTATTATAGTACAGATTATTTTTCCTCAAATAATTAACTTTTGTTTTGATATATATCCCCCAAATGAATCAAAAACAATTTTTTATCATTAATCTTATAGTAACATATCCATTGTGTACCAACATGACCAGATATATCTCAATTAACGATTCCACATTCGAAATTTTTTGTTATTTTAAGTGCATTGTCAGTCATGAATACACCACAAAAGTATTTGATTTTCATTTTTTATCTAGCATTTCTATATCAAATTACTTAACATATTAGGATACTTGTAAATTATATTTTGCAACTTTTTTTTAACCCTGTACATTTCCTTTCATTTTTAAATTATGTCTCTTTTGTTCCTCTAATTCTTTATCGCCTTTATTCTTGTTTATTACTGTTTTTGCATTTGCTGCATATACATCAGCTATTTAAATCAGATACTTCTTTCTTTCTTGTTAGATATTTAATAATTTTTTCACAACAAATGTTGCTAATGTTATCAATAAATTTGCACTGGTTTTCTTATCTCTTATTCTTTTTTGTTCTTCAGTTAAAAATTTATCAATACTGTAGAGTTGATCATTATTAGCTTTAATTTTTAAATTGCTGTTGATTTAATTTTACCACCAGGTAGCAATTTGTAATCAATGTCAAAGCTACCCATTTACATAGTCGAAAATTATAAACCATATCCATTGTCATCAAGGTCAAGTCCTATTTTCTTTTCCATGCATTATTCCTCTAAGAGCTGTGGCTGCTAATTTTTCTCCAACTGATGCATTAGAAGCATACATTCTTTCTTTAACAGCTAACTGAAGCTGTTTATCTGCTTCATGTCTTTTTCTAAATCTTCATTATCAGTATATCCTATTAATGTTGTTTTCCAAGTTTTATCTACTGGATGTATTCTTTTATCTCCTCTAGATAATCTTTGATCTAATTTTGTGCCTTGACCACTATAATTATATCCCAGAAGATGCATTTCGAATTGAAGTTTGTTATTTAATGTTTACTATTCCTTTTCCATATTTTTCACTTTTACAAAATGTATGTGGTATGTTGTTCGAAAATCTAATTAAATGTGGTTTACCTTATGGATTGTTGATAGTAAAATCACCAAATTTATTTGCCATCATCTGTACTATGCCAACTTTTTAATCATGATTGTTTTTATTTTCAGCTAATTCTTCTCCATAGATTAAATGTCTAACATTACACATCCAAACATCTTCTACTGGTTTTTCTGTATATTTCTATATTAAACCCATACCCATTTTCTCACCTGAACTTATTTCAGAATCTGATTGCGATCGTTTGAATTTTGAAATATCAACATCAACAATTTCCTTTATCAAATTATTGTATTTAACACCTCTAACTGATTTTATTTTATTTGGATTATTATCAGAATACAATGATCCTTACTTACATAATTTATCTGCTTAATTTGATTAATTAACACCAGCAAATTTTT
Organism: Schistocerca cancellata; assembly: GCF_023864275.1. Classification (NCBI taxonomy): domain Eukaryota; kingdom Metazoa; phylum Arthropoda; class Insecta; order Orthoptera; family Acrididae; genus Schistocerca; species Schistocerca cancellata. Next base: position 219,380,784 of record NC_064631.1, read on the forward strand.
CATTCATATCATTCATAGTAATCTGATTTTTGAGTAAAAGGTTCATTAATCAGTCTGTACCTTCATGGATCTTTTCACCAATTTTTACTTTATCTCCATTAAATTAAACTAGTAAATTACCAACATATTTAAATGTACCAACAGGTCTCAATCTGAACTTCATCTTCACTATGATTAACAGACTTTACCATTGTCCCACTAAAATGTTTTTTAACATCATATCCTCCTTTGATTTTTTTGTATTTACTTTATATTTCTCTTCTTCAAATATTCAAGGCAGATTGAAGTTCTTATTCATTTAATGTAAAGTCATACTGGCCAGAAATGTCATCAGACCAATCTCCAAAGTCTTCTACATGGTGATGATAAGGAATCATTCGTTTTTCAGCTTCTCTGTTTTCTTCAATAGCTTTCATAACATTATCACCTAAACCTTCAGTTCCTCATTTAACTTGTTTTATTGCATCAAAACAGGTTGATCACCTTTTTTATATTTTTCATATTCTGTATGTGGTTGTTTTCCATTTTTTTAAATTCTTCTTTTAATTCATTTTGTTTCTTTTTAATTCGTTTAGCTTTTTTAATGAGCTGTGGATCGTATTTTGTAAACATTTGTGTAACATGAAAACATTTATGTTTTATGTTGATGTTAGGAAATTTTTAATTAGTGCTCTGAATTTGCCAGCATTTTTTAAAGTATCATTTTTATTATGGTAAAACCAAAATCATCATTCCAACATTTACTACTCATATTTCTGAATTCATCATATCTTAAATCACCTCCAACAAATTCATGATAAATTTGTGGAGATTTGTGTCATCTTGTCTAAAAATATTTAAAAAATTGAGATTATCTCGAACTAGTTGTTTTGGTATCTTTAGCTATGTTTGAGCTAAATAAAAGCAATCTATTGCTTTATGTCTACCTCTAGTAAAATATTCTCTCACAATATTTTGATTTTCCAATATAAAATCATCAAGTACTACAACTGCATTAACTTTACACTCATCTAATGATATAATGTCATCATTGTCACTAATAAATAAGCTCTTTCAGTATCTAATTTATCATCATGCTTTCTACACTTTTTGATAAACTCTTGATACTTTGATTAATGTATTCTTTTTGAATATATGTATATATATATATATATATATATATATATATATATATATATATATATATATATATATATATATATTCAAAAAGAATAGATCAATCAAAGTATCAATCAAGTACATATATATATATATATATATATCAAGTATATATATATGATTATTTTATCCCAGTTTAACCATTCTGGTGCTAAAGTATAATTATCAATCATTAATATTGTTTTTCCAGATCCACTAGGTCCAATAATAGCACATCTGATAGAATTAGGTAATAACTTACCATTCTTTTCTTCTTCTCTGAATTTCTTATTTTTGGATCCTAATCTGTTTTCATTTAATTACCAATAAATGAGTAGAATAATACAACTAAGTGACAATTTGTCAGAGCTCAAAACAAGATTAACTGCACCTATAAGAGTTTATTTTAAAAGTATATCACAAGCTGGTTTTTGTACTTCATTTTTAACTCCAAATATTACAGCGAAAAATAATAAATTATATTGTATTGGTGAAATATTAATAATTCCAACTGGACCATATACTTTGAAAAGTCTAGAAAATATATCCACTCGAAAAAGCCTAATATACATATTGAAGCTGATGAATTGTTAGAGTTATAATTGAAAGTGATGTTAAAAATATTTATAGGCATAAAATATAGTATTAGAAGTGAGGTTAGGATTTAGTAACTCAATTATAGGAGCTAATGAAAAGGTTGATGCTCATAATGTTCCAAAAATTATACCATTTGAATTAACAAATGTAAATTTTAATTTAACTGATGGAATGAATGTAATACATAATGATCATTTTCATCATGAAACAGATATTATTGCGCCATCTAAGTCAAAATAGAGTTTGAAGCACATATAATTTATGAGCCTTATTGTCCTTTATTTGTTCCAATTCATGATAAAATTCAGGATTTAGTTGTAACTATAACTGATGAAAATGATGATGTGATCGATTTTAATGGTGCTACTGTAACAGTTATTTTAAGGATGAAACAATGTTTTAATTCATTATAAATGAACAAGATTGAAAGCTATCGGTATTACTCATTTCCTGTAAATGATAAAACTAGAAATAACCTGAATGTTCCTGGCAATGATACAGAAATCAATACTCATACTGGAGATGGATGGGTACATCCTAATAATGCTCAGCTGTACATAAACTTCAATTTTATTGGAGCTGATGGTACTGTTTATCCAACATATGATGGAAAATCCGATAAAAAAATTGATTGACAACTATGTGACAAAACTGTTTGACTTTATAACCATAAGAAAGGGAAATTATGTTTTATCTAGAATTGAACATTGTTTCTTTTCATCATCAGTTTTATTGAATTTAGCATCATCTGTTAATGACAAAATATGTATAGAAGGGCATATATGTAATAATGGTAAAATGAGAAAGAAAACAAATGAAGTGCTATATCCTCTAGAAATGCTTGCTGGTTTTCTGAGAGATTACAAAGAGATTATTAGGGAATGAGACATTACTCTAATTTTACATGGAGTTCTAGAGCTAAAGAATGTATTCTTTGATGGGCTGATTTTAATAATGCTGGTGTAGAAATAAAGGATACACTACCAAAAAAGGTAAAATTGTAGTAGAAAATATGGATATTACAGTACCAGTTGTTAAATATAAGACTAAGTATAGACTAGATCAAAGAGAAAATATACTGAAAAATCCTAAAATTCCCGTATCCTTTTATGAACTACAAACTACAGAGGTGGCTGGATTGAGTGGTAAGAAAAATTTTGAGCTAGATTTCATGAACTACTATAATTCAGTGGAGTCTGATTTGCCTTATTTGTTATATTTCAAACTAATCGAAGAAATAATCAGTTGATTGATTCATCTTTTTTGATCATTTAATGTAACATACATTATATTTAAAAAATGAAAGAAATGAAGTATTTCCTCAAGAAATGTGGAATTTAGATCCAGCTTATGATTATCTGAAAGGTTATGATGCATTTCGAGAACTTAAATGTGTTACACAACTGAAAGGAGATGCTGATATAAAACCATATAATTTTATTTCAAACTACCTTATCTATGTGATTAATATGACATGTAGAAAAAATGTAGTAGCTACACAAAAAACGACAATGAAATTATGTGCTACTTTCAATGAAAAAATACCAGTTGATACATTTTTTACATAGTTATGTATGGAAAGAAAAATCTCACTTATGATACACAACATAGAATACTAACTGAAAATTTTTAGGTTATCATATTTTACTGATATTGTATGACCTCCAAATTGAGTCTCCATATATACATCAAATTACTTTTGTTTTTTAATTATATTGCAAGGCGTCATGTCAAAAAAGTTTTGCCATAAATTACTGTTACACTTCATCTCATTTACTTTTATTTCACGCTTAATATTTAACCAATTCGCTATTTTTGCAATAAAATATTTGTATTGTATAGCTTTTACCATTGTAACATTTATTAAACATATCAAATACCTCAATAATACAATCCATGTCACTACCATCAAACGTAGATACAAATGCACCATTGCAATCACATTTAATTAATTTAGTTAGTTTCTCTATAAAACAATGTTCTCAATATTTAGGATTGCATTTTGGTTTATTTTTATCAGGATAGCAATTGTAGAACTTTTTACCACATCTACACCACTCTGCACATTTTTAACAAAGTTCGATGTATAATATTGAGGTGGGTAAGGTGCATCAGAAATAGCAATCACAATTCCTTTCTTGTTTTGCTCCATTTACTATATAAAAAAATTAAAAAACTGTTGTCCTTATTTTTTATCGATTAATAAATGAATGAGAAATTAGAAAAAGTTATTCATACAATAACAGAATGTTTGTATTTAATTCTGAAGTGCTTTAAGGGATAAAAGAGTAACAGAAAATGAAAAAAAACATTTTTTACACCTTTGAAAGAATAGTCGCTTTTATTTACTTATATATTGTTGAATAGCTCTTATAGTGTAGATAATGACAAAATTTTAAGTTTTAAGATTGGTTAATATTTAACTGCAAAACAAAAATCGATCTATTAGAGGCCTGTGACAGTGGTTTTCCTCATTACCAGCTGTGAAGAGATTGAGATAGTGCATGGCCACTGCAATGGTTTCCTGAACTAATTCTGTTTCCTCATTTCGTGCACAAGAGGAAATGAGATAATAACAGAAGCTGCAGTTGCCTATGTGGTAGCTCAGCGCATTAAGGTGGCGTGTTTCAAACCATGTAATGTTTCCTAGGGACATTATGTGGTTCGAAAACCATCCCCTACTGAGCTTTATTTACAAAATCCCAGGTAGTGTTGCCTGGGGTTTCTCCATAGGAGACAGGACTTTTCCATAAAAAAAACATGTTTTCAGTGGTAATTTTCAGCTATAAATTTTATTTCAAACGCTCAATGGCTCCATATACTAAAAAATTAATAAACAAAGATGTTTAAAAATAATTCTCCTCTCAGTACGATAAAAGAGTAGTTTTAGAAAATTATGATACTCTTACATATGGGTATTAATTCAAAACCTGTAAATATGTAAATCTGTAATTAATGGTATTTTGTGCTAATATTTATATTGTTTCCTTTTCAATCATTTTCCAAACAACCGATACTACGCTCAATGGTCCCATATATTATTGAAGACTATAAAGAGGGACTAAGAGCCATCTATGGAGAACTGTTTGCATGTTATGAAGCGTAACAGGACAATTTTCTCAACATCGTCACAGGTGATGAGACATGTTTATTACTTCTTGAGTTTTCCTCTTAAATAACCACTGGTCTGCCATGCACCTTACTCCAGTAAAAATATTCTAGTGCCTATTGACTTACATCTGTTCAGAAACCAGCATACCCAAACTCATCATCAGTTCACAGCCTGTCTGTAGTGCTCATGACACCAGCAAATATCATTATATTCTCAGGAATAGAGCTAAGCACTGTCTAATGTTTTGGACTACTGCCCAACATTAAACAAGAAAAACAACAAGATATCAGCTATTAAGAAACTCATTCAATTTGGAAACCAACAAACATAGAACATAAACTCCTTATTAATCCACAAATCAACACAAAATCTACAACACATTAACTCAAACACTAGACAAAGAATTTACTTCAAAAACCATGTTCACAGTACTCAGTACAACCACAAACAAAATAATCACATAATCTACCTCAAAAATTATTTAGTGCCACAACAGACCATATCAATCATTACATGTAAATCAACCTTTTCTTCACAGAACATATCTCAAGATCTTATTCAATATTATTTATTCTACAAAAGTATGGCTCACAACCTGAAGCACAACCACATTACTTTCATTAACCATTGACACACTCATATTCATTAATTCAAGTCATTTCTCACAAAGTATTCCTTGGGAGATGACATAAATTCACCAGTCCCAGATTGTCCATGACCATTTCACTTTAATTAACCATTGACTTACATAAACATTCATTTTAGTCTCATTTCATACCATAATCACAATCAGTACTCGTAACAATCCATTAATGCTTATACAGATAAAATATTCTTCTAACCAAAACCCACATGCACAAGTTACCTAAGGAGCATTCTGTTACAAAACTAAACTTCACTATCAGCACACTTGTAATGAAGCCTATATACTCAGATTATGAGAACTGCTAACCTTCGCAAAGTGTCAGTACATTTTTACACATCATGCATAACAAGTAATAAAATTCACAATATAGAAAAACATCCACATGTTACCAAATATCACAGTTCAAAGTTCACAATAACAAATTATCATATCACTTAACTATATCATACAATATCCTGATACATTCAAAGTTTTCATCATAAGCATGTGAGAAAACAATTGAGATAATGCAATGTTATATATCATTAAATGTAAGCCGAATATTACACACAAAGACAATCTGCATAAAACACACAGAAAATTACTTCAGTACTGAACTTAGGTAAATATAAGAAAATATACAACATCATAGGGTAAGCACATTCCTAATCAAATTATCAAATTATCTCCATTCCTGAACACAAAAAACATGTAAATTCCCTAATTAAACCTAAACTTCAATGATACTAACTTCTTCATCACATCTGGTCACACCTATTGAAAAAATATCTGAATAAATGAAAAATTGCGCCACAAATACAAAAAATTTTTACCAAATGAAAAATGCAATAAAAAGACGATACAGAATCTTCTGGAACACATTGCAATCGCCTTAGTGTACAAAGAGTTTTAGCTATCACATAAACCTGCACACTAAATAATTTATGTTAAATATATGGAAATCAGAATGTATGGTACCTCCATACATCTTGACACTGATGACTGCCTTTAGAAAAGACACAATATATTTAAAGATTTACCCCTGATAGAATAGCATTTACAAATTCACAGTCATTCTCAATAAGATGAGCCACAGTAGTTGAAACTGCACCTTGACTTTTCAACATCACTGCCTACTCACTTACCATTACCAGATTTTCAAAAATGTCCAAGAAAGGCTTAAAAATTGATATATCCTTTCCATCACTCACATTAATATGCAGATCAGGTTCTGCACTTACCATCAGTGCTCCTGCTTCATCCTGTTCCCCAGAATTGTATATCACACAAATCATATTGTACCTATATTTTAAGAGATTCTAAGTCAGATTCAACTCCAGTTCTGCTTTAAAGTGTACTGGATGGCCAGCAGGTTGAGCTAGATCCTACTCCTTAACAGTTTTTATCTCCAGAAAATCACAAATGCTAGTAGGCACTGCGCCAGTTGAATTCTGCAAAGCATTAAATAATTGTGCAAAAGAAGTTTCCAAGTCTATGCTGGACCTCTTCACTGATTTCTGTTATCTCCTCCTCTGAACTAACTTTCAGCTCTTCAAAATTCGTTCCTACACTCTGCGATAATGTACAACTATTTGAGTTAAAATTTCTGTCTGATTTTTCATTCACTCTGCCCTCATTTTGCAACTGCTTAGTCTCCTGAAATTTCGTTAATAATGGCAACTTTACTTTGAACAGAAAAAATTCTGTCATCAAAATCATAATATACCTCTTGCCTTAATTGTGTCGTAAGCACATCAAATTCATTAGTAACATTTCTTTCACTTTGCCCTTATTTTGCAACTGCTTAGTCTCCTGAAATTTCGTTAATAAAGGAAACTTTACTTTGAACAGAAAGAAATTCTGTCATCAAAATCATAATATAACTCTTGTCTTAATTGTGTCCTAAGCACAAAAAATTCATTAGTAACATTTTCACCTATAGATTCAAATTTTTGCTCTAAACTATCTACCTGTTACTGTGAAGTCATCAGTTCTGTGCCATTTGCTTCTAACTTTTCAACTGACTCACTAGCAGTGGGCACTATTTTTTTTTTCCTAACATCTCACTGAACTATTAGTGGCCAACACTTTCTCATCAAGACCCTTGACACTAGTCTCTGTTTTCTCTGGCATACCCTTATTCCATTCCTATTACTATACTTACTTTTCTTCGCACTACCCTCCAACTTCTCCCTAAGTCCATTTACATTAACCTCTAGTTCTTTTGTACTCCTTTAATTCATCCACAGTTCTTCCTAGCCTACTACCCATGGCTTTTACCAGTGCACTGAGTAAACCTGCGACTGATCCTATATTCTGTTGCTCAGTTTGAACAGGAGAAGTTGCAGAAATCCCAAAAGTATCAACTGACAAGCCACTGCTACTAGTAGATTCAAATTGCAGTAAGACATTAGACCCAACTGCTCCCTCACTCAACTCACTCAAGAGAACATTATTGACCTCTGGCTTCACAACACTAGTATCACTACTTGGCTAACATACATAATAAGTGAATCACTATGAGATTTTTGTTAGAATTTTCGTAAGCAAATAAAGATTGGGAAGTGGAGTACCAAACTGGTTAGCATGAGGTTCAGTTCTGAAAAAAAAGTTTTAGTTGATTTAAAATAAGCAAGATAATTAAGAAAAAGTCAGCAATTTGAGAGGAAATTGAAATGTTTCCCGAACAGCTGCTTCTAGCTAGTATAATACGTCACAATGGTGTAGCAATTGTGGACTTCATTACTCCACGTTGAAACAATAAAATAAGTATCAAATTGCAACATAAACAGAAACTTTTATTGTTTCTCATGCCGTTTAATTCTTTAATTTTTTCTTTACAAATTTTCAAATCAACATTCTGTAAACTATGTACTGACTCGTTCCATGAACAACTAACTTTGAACTGCGTGGTCCCATGAAATCCGGAAAACAATAATTCTCACTGAAATAAAATGGTAGACTGTTAATACAGATTATGTACATCGATGAGCTCATTATCTATCTCTGTACTTTGCTTATTCGAGCAACAAAACACTGCTATTTCCGCTACTCCTCTCTATTGCGGAAATAGTTCCGAAAAGTACAGATAATCGGACCAAGTCCTACGCAATGCACATAGTGTACAATAGTCGTCAGAGAGCGACTGTTTTTCCTGTATCGGGAAAGAGGTACAAGCTTTGCAGCAACGTTTTCTTTTTCCGCTGCAAGTGTTAACCTCGTAGCAAGAAACTGTACTGGGGTGCTGCGGCACATGTTTAAGTTACAGGATAATTGCCGACTGCCGTTACTGGAGAGAGAGCAACGCGCCGGACGTCTGACACGTGGGTAATTACAGGCCCTGGGCTGGAGCTGGACGACGAGACAGGAGCGCGACGGCGATGTCTGGAGTCTGCGAACGCCAGCCGGTTCGGCGGCCGTGTCTGCGGCCGCGCCGGGTAATTGATTTCCTCGGAAAAGCGGATAACGTCGACGCACGTCTTTGCTAGCAGCCGCCAGACTTCGGCGAAACCATGCATATTCATAAGCAGAGCGGAGCATCGGCTTGCAAACGCACCACCCGCTACCCTATTAGATGCCTGTCGCTCAGTTCGTGGAATACTCGTGCCTGTCACTAAAGCAACACTCTCGCTTTCCCAGAAAACAAAACCCTGGCGGGCGGCGTCTCAGCTGTCACTGAAAATGCAGGGACGAGCCGGTTGTCGAATAATTCCTCTCTCCCGAGAACGTGGTCGTTGCCAGAACAGAACTAAATAATATACGGCTGGTGCAGTCCACTCCTCTACCACGTTTCAGTGAAGCTTGCAAAGGGTAAAACCATGTTTCCAACCCTGATTTGTACTCCTCGAATGTACTACTATTTCATTTTGCGATGACAAAATCTGTAACTGCACTGAGAATTTCGTGATGTGGAGGATGCAGTATGGATGAAGATTCATCGAGAAATAGTTTCAGGACTGCCCCAGGGAACTATATTGGAGCCCTTATTGTTGCCCTACCGCAATCTGGCAGACAATGTTAATAATAACCAAAGACTAATCACAAAGTTTTCAGTTCTCTACAGCGCGGACAAGATGCCTCCGTAATTTCAGGTCTGCCCCAGGGAATTATATTGGGGCCCTTGTTGTTCTTGTAGGACATTACAGATATAGCAGACAATATTAATTGTAACCTGAGACTAATGGCAAATGTTGCAGTTATCTATAGGGTTGCAGTAACCCTGCAACCACTGTTTTGTATCAGTGCTACTGTAGCAGGTTGGTAGCTATGTTACTTCTTATTAGTTCTTATAATTAGTTGTTGGAAACCATGTTTACACGTTTCCACAGTCACAGTTGCAGTCGAGTTCTAATTTGCAGTCGTGGCAGATGTGAACGGTCATTGCTACACTATTGAGGAGCGTTTACTGATAAGCGTGTGGGTGCACGAATGACAACACATAGGGCAATGAGAGAGATTAAAGGAGCATTCCAAGAAAGTTTTAATATGACTCTAATGCGAAATGCAACACTTCTGGATTGAAAAAGATGTGCTTTTGTTTCTGGCAGGGTTAAAGACAGGCCGCGGAGTGGAAGTTAGAAGACACGAGAAGAAACAGGCGCCAGAGTCTCTGCTAGTATTGAACAGTCTGCTACGAAGTCGACAGGTAACGTGCCTCGGAACTCGGTATACCGAAGACAACGACATGAGATCACATGCAAAAAGACTTTAAAACCAAACATCTTCAACCGACGTTCGGAAACGAGTTATTGGATACATACCAGAATGAGCGCGTTTCAGCATGCCCGCTTTGTTAACTCAATTTCGAAATGCAGTGAACCATGTCAATGTTACGTTTGCAGATAAATGTGCCACTTATCGCAGTTCAAGTGCAATAAATATTGTCGTTTGAAACAAAGAGAATCCTCATTACATAGTCGACTTAGAAAGAAACTAGCTTCACTCAGTGGTATAGAGAGCGATAACATCACAACATCTACTTCAAACTATTTTTTCTGAAGGGAATGTGAACGGCGCAAATTATTTGCAGTTGTTACAAACATGGTTAATACCACAACTTGAGGAAAGGAGCGTCACAGAACGCGTATGCCTACAGAAAGATGGAGTACCTCCTTACTACGCTCTTCCAGCGCGCGAATTGCTAAATGAGCACTTTCCAGAACGGTGGATGGGTCGTGGTTCATCAACAACACTAGCTCCCTTGAAATGGCCACCAAGAAGTCCTGACCTCACTGCACCCGACAACTCGTTGTGGGGTGTCATGAAGGCTCATGTACTGCACGTCGTTGTGCTACAAACGAAGAACTGCGCAGTGCTGTTGAGGACGCGTTCCGCAGTACAACACTATAAACAAAAATATATCAAGAAGAAAATAGAGGCGAATGCAGATCGTTATATAGTACCGATTATTCGACCCTTAAGACGTAAGAAGGTACTTCTACTAAAACAGATCAAATCAATTAGCATTCGATACTAGGGGATACAGGGACTTCTTGCCCGCGCTGTATAGTGAAGTACTACCTGAAAAATGCTGCACAGATATACAGACATAACTTGATAATATTTCTAGGTGGTGCAGTGTTTTGTCTTCTCGATTTAAATGTTCGTAAATACAAAACTGCCCACTTCATCAAATGAAAAAAAAGGTGTAGTATGTCTACAACAGTAGTGAGTCACAGCTAGAATCAGTCAACTCGTATAAATACCTGTGTGGAACAATTCTTACGGATTTGAAATGGAATGATCACATAGGCTCAGTTGTATGGAACTTTTATTCATTGGTTTGGTAGTAGGGAAAATGCAAAGTCTACAAAGCTGTCTGCTTACCAAACACCTGTGCGACCCATCCTAGAATTTTGGTAAAATGTGTGGAACCATACCAAGTAGGACTAACAGAGGGTGTCGGATGTATACACAGATGGCATCACCTATGGTCACAGGTTTCTCTGACACATGAAAGCGCATCATGAAGTACCTGGGAAACCTGGCAGACGCTTGAAGACATATGCCAACTATCCCACGAAATTCTAGTAAAAAGCAGCTTTGCAGCTTTGAAATGCGAACTTTAAGAGCTATGATCACTTAGTCATCTTTAATACTAAAGAACAAGTATCTTCTGCTGCAACCTCTTTGCTTTCTATACTTTGGGAGGTGGTAGTATGGATCAAAAGAAGAAAAAGTAGTCTAGTAATTGTTGGCTCCAAAACGTATACCTTAAGAGTTCTGAGGACTTGCTCAGTAGAGGAGATGTGTTTCATAGTGGTCAAAGTCAACGAATTGAAAATAACCATTTACAGTTACTAAAATAACTAAAGCTTACGAAATCTGTCAGTTTAACATGGATTCGGGCTTTGTGGTTTTATGGAGGATCATTTCTAGTTGTTCTAACAGAGTTAAGGCCTTACCACTGGCTGCATTTATTTACAGAAATATTTTATTTTATTTTAAAGTCAGATATGTGGCACTGCATAATAAACTTTATCTCTCACCATCTCTTACTGAACTACATCTGAGAGGTGTTTTGAAATGTATAGCAAATGTACGCATAGGTAATGCGATGTGTGATTACAAAACGGAAAAATCATCTTCTGTTACTATTAAAATGTTAAAAATGTTCCTCCAAGATTTTTCGATAAGTTTTTTACTGTCTCTCATTATACGTTCCATCACCTGATTCCCAAATTAGAATATATATTGCCCCACTTTCTCACAAAAAAATATATTATGCATGACCTCACTCAAGATCAGAAGTAAATGACATATAAAATCTCTTTGAATCTGATGATGGACCTAAAGGATGAGAAATGTATCGTGTGATTCAACAAAACACAAAAAATTAAGACCATACGTTTCACTGTTCACACTTCCTGTGGGTTGAATACAGTCATGACAACAGCTGCAAAATGGTGATAAAACTAGAGTTACCCAGCTAAGCACTGAAAACAGTGTACTCAGACAAAGATTATAACCTAAGACTAGTGAAAGTCATTATTAATGTAAAATTCACCAAACAGTATTATCGTATCATTTCAGCTACATAAATTAATAGATAACAGAAAAGGTACTGGACTTAACTGATGAAAGGAGAAAATTTAAAAATGCAGTAAATGAAATAGGCAAAAAGGAATACAAACGCCTCAAAAATAAGACAGGCAGGACGTGCAAAATGGCTATGCAGGTATGGCTAGAGGACAAATGTAAGGATGTAGAGGCATATATCACTAGGGGTAAGATAGATACTGCCTATTGCAAAATTAAAAAGACCTTTGGAGAAAAGAGAACCACTTGCATGAATAACAAGAGCTCAAACAGACAACCAGTTCTAAGCAAAGAAGGGAAAGCAGAAAGTTGGAACGAGTATGTAGAGGGTCTATACATGGGCAATGTACTTGAGGGCAATATTATGGAAGTAGAAGAGGACGTAAATGAAGATGTAATGGGAGATACGATATTGCGTGAAGAATTTGACAGAGCACTGAAAGACGTAAGTCGATACAAGGACCGGGGATAGACAACATTCCATAAGAACTACTGATAACCTTGGGACAGACCGACATGACAAAACTCTACCATCTGGTGAGCGAGATGTAAGAGACAGGGGGAATACTCTCACACTTCAAGAAGAAAATAATAATTCCAATCGCAAAGGAAGCAGGTGTTGACGGATGTGAAAATTACCGAACTACCAGTTTAATAAGTCACGGCTGAAAAATACTAACACGAATTGTTTACAGACGAATGGAAAAACTGTTAGAAGCCGACTCGGGGAGGATCAGTTTGGATTCCGTAGAAATGTTGGAACACGACAGGCAATACTGACCCCAAGACTTATCTTGGAAGATAGATTAAGGAAAGGCAAACCTACATTTCTAGCATTTGTAGACTTAGAGACAGCTTTTGACAATGTTGACTGGAATATTCTGTTTCAAATTCTGAAGATGGCAGGGGTAAAATACAGGGAGCGAAAGGCTATTTACAGTCTGTATAGAAACCAGATGGCAGTTATAAGAGTCGAGGGGCATGAAAGGGAAGCAGTGGTTGGGAAGGGAGTGAGACAGGGTTGTAGCCTCTCCCCAATGTTATTCAATCTGTATATTGAGCAAGCAGTTAAGGAAACAAAAGAAAAATTTGGAGTAGGAACTAAAATCCATGGAGAAGAAACAAAAACTTTGCGGCTTGCTGATGACATTGTAATTCTGTCAGAGACAGCAAAGGACCTGGAAGAGCAGTTGAACGAAATAGACAGTGTCATGAAACAAGATTATGAGATGAACATCGACGAAAGCAAAACGAGGATAATGAAATGTATTCGAATTAAATCAGATGATGCTGAAGGAATTAGATTAGAAATGTGACACTTAAAGTAGTAGATGAGTTTTGCTGTTTAGGGAGCAAAACAACTGATAATAGTTTAAGCATAGAGGATATGAAATGTAGACTGGAAATAACAAGGAAAGCGTTTCTGAATAAGAGAAATTTGTTAACATACAGCATAGTTTTAAGTGTCAGAAAGTCATTTCTGAAAGTATTTGTATGGAATGTAGCCATGTATGTAAGTGATACATGGACGATAAATGGTTTAGACAAGAATAGAATAGAAGCTTTCGAAATCTGGTGCTACAGACGAATGCTGAAGATTAGATGAGTAGATCACATAACTAATGAGGAGGTGCTGAATAGAGTTGGGGAGAAAAGGAATTTGTGGCACAACTTGACTAGAAGAAGGGATCTGTTGGTAGGACATGTTCTGAGGTATCAAGGGATCACCAGTTTAGTACGGAGGTCAGCGTGGAGAGTAAAAATCATAGAGGGCGACCAACAGACCAAGAGATGAATACACTAAGCAGATTCAGAAAGATGTAGGTTGCCAGTAGTTACTTGGAGATGAAGAAGCTTGCGCAGAATGAAGTTCTGCATAAAACCAATCTGTGGACGGAAGACCGCAACAGAAAGGAAAAGTGAAGATCAAAACCAAGTCCTTTGTAGCCAAAACTGCCACAAGGAAATTCGAGATACAGTAAATGAAGTCAGAAGTAGAATCTCAGTGTAAGAAGCATTAATTAACGCTGTTTTACATAATTTAAAAATAGTTATAATACTATATTAACTATTTTAAGTATATGTAGTAATAGTGTCAACAATTTCTTTGCTTCTTATACTATATACTATTACAATTAAAACTAAAATCTGCTGAAAAGTGTGTAGAAAGTATCATAAACTAAAAGCAAAATGAACTCATAACAGTCACTTGAAGAAATGAGGAGCATGCAACGAAAACCTCATCAACAACAGCATGTAACATTTCTACCTTTTGCAGCCATGATATCCTACCCCAAGCAACACTTTACGCTTTGATTGTTATTGCATTAGCTTGTGTGTTATGGAAGTGGAGTGAAGTTTAGATACAGATGGTACGGTGAATACCAGTTCTGTGAGAAACTGTGCCACTTTAGTGATCGGACAAGCTTTGTGCAGCATCAGTTCCCAGCTAAATGAGCACCAAACGAAGAGATTCAAGTTGACCACTTTAGTCTGAGGTGAGAGTCGGATTTGAGCACTCTGATATATGAGTCAGGAAGGTACAGTTCACTATAAGGGTCTGCACAATTAAGTTCTGAATTGCACACTGTATAGAATTACCTTAAATAATTGCGAATATCACTGCAAATCACAGACAATTAGAGAAGGGAATGTGTAACTTAATCTGTGAAGGTAATTCCTGCAATGTATTAATGTACCAGTATTATAAGTATTACAATCATTAAATGTGATACATGGGAATTTGTAGCTGTAATGTTTCTTTAAGTATTTTGTTAGCAGTTTCTGCCTTTTTCTGCTATTTGATTCATGTGTGAATTAGAAAACCTCTGGTATTCCAGATTGAAATTCGACTGATTATTTCATAGCGCTGATGGCCTTAGCCTTGTCACTAGATAGTTTATTACTACCTCACCTCAAGAGCAATGGGCTCACAACAAATGTGTTATATCTGTACAGGGACAATGACAGCTTTAGAAGACATCAGGTGAGTGGATATTTGCAGAATATCAGCGTCCCACATTGATTGATTGGAGTACAAATAGGCCACTCAGATGTCCTACAGTTTCAGTACTAATGGAAACAGTGCCATGTTATCAGTGACAATATTCAGTTGCTCAAGTGCTTAGTTCAATGTTGTTATTGATCTTCAGCAAAAGGAAAACCAACCATCCAATAAAGCATAAAATTACGTAAGAGTCATAAATGAAACTGACATCACTTTTACTGAAAAAAATAACATTTACTCAGGAAATTACTGAATCACAATACAAAACACGGATTGAGCAGTAGAAACCTACAAAGGCTCATCGCACACACTGAGAAACCAGCTGACACAGCTGAGATAAATATCAAAGAGATGACTGTCATAGAAAGCAACATAAATAAAATAAGTCACAGTGGAACAAGTGACTATAGACAAACGTCGAAAGCTGTTTATGAAGAGATGAAAATAGTGGACACCATAAACATGAAACTCAATAATAATAAAGCCATGATTGTGAATGCAGACAGAGGGAACTCTATAGTACTTATGAATTAAGACAAGCACATCACTGAGACAATAATATTCTTTTCTAAAAACGACATAATTAGTTTAAACTAGCTGTGACAGTAAAATTTCAGAGGAAAATCAGAAAAATATAAATATCCCGGATCTGAGGATCATCAGCCTTCAACAAATACATAAGTTCAGCACTTATAGGAAACAAATAAATCCAGACATAGCAATACACAACTTATCATGCCATCCTGCCAAACAGAAACATGTAGCATCTGCGGCCGTTCTGCACAGCATGCTCACTTAACTTAGAAGTAAACAGAACTTAAGGTAGAATTGGATGCAATAAAAAGTATCGACTTAAACAATGGGTGCACATCCTAAACAATTGATAATTTCTACACACAAAAACACTAAATTGGACAACGAATTGCCACACTAAGAAAGAAAAGAAAATAATAATATTCTATATATAGACCCTGTTTCACAAAAAATCCATAATCAATTAAAAGAAGCAAATATAACAATTGTAGTCTCCACTAACAATACGTTAGGACACTTAGCAATGCTTAAGAAAACATACCCAAAAATTCAAGAACTGTGAACCCACAATCTTAAAACAAATGGAAAGATACTTCCATAAAACAACAAAGCCTGCATCCATGTTAAACAAAGAGGCAGACTTAGCTATTCATAGTTATTTTAGTAACTTTAAGGCCTTAGTTTAAATTTATTTCCTGATATATGTAAATTATTTAGAAGTCTGTTATTTGACACGCTATAATAAACTTCATCATTGGTCTACTTGTACCAAACTGCATCTGTGAAGTGTCCTGAAATTTATAAGCAAGTGTGTGCCTTGAGTGACGTGACTGTGCCTACAAAATCAATAAATGAACGTCTGCTGGCACTAAACGCTAAACGTTAAAAATTTTGATTCTGGATTGTTTAGTATACATATATACATTAATAAAACTGACAAACTGCAGGAACGGAATCCTGACTAGAAATGGAGGGAGAAAGGTTATATGAGTCGGTGTGTATGCAACAACAGATCATCCTGGAAAACAGTACAGGGCTGCATTGCATCCACGTCACAACAGATTCTCAAAGTGGATTCCATGGGATTGCAGGTAACAGGCATAGTAGCAGTTATCATTCAGGATACACATAATCGTACTTTAGCTTGCACCATGTTGGTGGGACACTTGCCTGGAGCTTGTACTTCAGTTTCACTCAATGTCCTGTAGAATGTGGTCCTCCAAATCTGGTGCATGAACAGTCTGCCGCCTTCCTGGTCGTTCATCTGTCTGAAATGACCCAAAAAGGGCTTCAAAGGTTGTGTGATGGGGCTGGGGTCTGTGAGGGTACTTGTTTTAGTATGTACTGGCTCTCGGCCATTTCCATCTGCTTGGTCGCACACAAGTGCTTGTTCCTGACATGAATACTGGACCATTCTGCAGCTTACAGTACGCTTCGTCATTCACACAGCCTGCAACACACAGGGAACACACAGCACATTGCCAGAGGAACTGTCATTTGTCAGTGCCATCTACTGCGGCAACGATGCATTTCCAGATACACCTTCATAGGAACTTTTTTTCTCCGTTTCCATTCAGAAATCCGTCCCTGCAGTTTGTCAGTTTTATTAGTGTTCGCGCTATGTTTTTCACTGTCTCTCATCTTATTTTCTGTCAACTGTTTCACGAATAATAAAATCTAACTTCTAATCTTCTCACTGAATAGAGGAAGCAAATAGTATATTAAAATTCTTTGCACCTGATGCCCTACGTAATTCAACTAACCACGAAAAATTAGTGACTGAAGATGTTATTATTCATACTCCTTGTATATTGAACACAGTCACATTAACAATTGCAAAATATGCCTAAAACCAGTACTTCATTTTGTACATTTATATCAACCTATTTATTGATGTGTACTGTGGTTTTCACATAGAAATCAGGAACCAGATTTAGTCTTTAAGCATTGGTTTACGAAGTCCTTAATGGAGTAACAAATCAAAAATACTAAAGGTACAATAAGCCCAGAGATCTGACCGAAAACCAATAGCTTAAGGTGAACACTATATTCAGACTTCTTAGTGTACATTAATACATGTGTGTCTTCTTCGCCTTTGTGTCTGCTTGAACTCGGCTGGGAACATGTTAAATGAGGTGTGTGAGTATCTATGTAATGACTGCAGCCCATTCTTCCTCAAGAGCCTAAACCAAGCAAGGTAGTGATGTTGTACACTGTTTGTAAGATAAGTTACATTCTAACTCATGCCAAAAGTGTTCCATTGGGTTAAGGTCAAGACTCCGCAAAGTCCTGTCCGTTTCAAGAATCGTATTTTCCACGCATCACTGTTATACAGATACTGCATTGTCATTTAAGCAAAACAAACAAACAAATAAACCGCAGACACAACATTGTAAAAAAAATCCCTCTTACTATTTTCTCTTAACAGACAGGCTTTCAAGCTGCATATTAGTCTACTAAATTGAGCACTTTCTGCTTTCTATTTCTTCTCATTTATCTGGTGGCTTCCTCGCTCGTTGTTTTGATACGTCCATCGGTATTCTGTCTTGGCCATGTTTACTTTTTGCCATTCCAACACCTCTTATATTTCTAGATGATCTGACCAAAGGATTCTGGTGCTTGTCCTGGTACTGCATTCCTTATAATATTTACGTTCATTTCACAAACACTTACTAACAGTGGACACTGCATTTCTTCAATGTGAAGAAGGCCAGAGCCAGAGAAACTGTTTTATGCTTTCCAAATTCCTTTGCTAAAGCACTGCTCCGTTATTTACGACTAGTAGCGGCAGTGTAATTGAGGCATCTAATTGCCTCCAACGTGCATGTGTGTGTCTGATGTCCAGCAATGCTAACACAGTGCAACGTGGTTAGGCAGTGGTGTAACGCTACTGTTCCTGTCAGCGAGGTCCCCGCGCAGCGGGACGCAGCGAACGTGACTCACTGCAGAAGCGCTGTGGCTGCTGTGCTATGTTTCAGGACTTGGCTGGCCCCACAGCAGTGCTAGCTGTACATTTCACGTCTCAAGGGAGGTTGCCTTGACGTGGGGTCGAACTGCAGATCCTGTGAAGCATTCCAGATGGAGCCTCAAGTGTCATAGTCCCATGGTGGTAGTTCTGTAATACTAACACAAGATGATTTCACTACGAAAGTGCTAGGTATTTGTACATCCAAGAGCTGAGCTTGTTTGGCTTTGCTATGCCTTATTGCACTTATACCAAAACACTCCCGTGGTTGCTTGTGTAGAAAGGCTACAGCACTTGCCTCTGTTTCAACTGTTTCCTCACCTTACCTGACTTGCTTGCCTCACAACTTGGGACAACTGTATTACGTTTTGTAAGGCCCAACATTTGTGCTCACCTGTGGCTGGCTCTGCTGTGAACTACTCCTTACTTAAAGCGTTTCTGACTGAATGGGGTCAGTGTGCTTCACTGACTGCCCTCACTCTTAACAAGACCTATTCCCTCAGATCGTTTCCACTGGACTAACTTTAAACACTAGAATGACAGATCCTGGTGGCTGGCCAAACTGGCACCAGTCTGCTCTTTCAAGATTTTTACCATCAAGCTCCTTTAAACACCACTTATTCAAAGTCCCTTGGTTCCCTGCTCATCTTATTGTTAAAGTTTTCTCCACTGCCTCCCAGGCTCTGGGACCCAATCCACTGGAATCTGAACGATGGAAGGATCTGAACTTTGTCTGGTGTTCCACTATTTTGTGCATGTAGCAGAGTAAGTGTCCTTGCTGTAGTTGGTTTGACAGTGATGAACATTGTTTCTTCCAGTATTGATTCTCGCTGTACTGCATCAGTGTCTCCATGAAGATTCGGTGCTCCTGCTCACTAACAAGTTTGCCTATGGACTGTGCTAACTTGGGTCCCAAAGTCTAGTTTATCATATTCAGATTTGCGGCTGGTAACACTTCTGTTTTCCTTTGGCCCATACAATCGAGACTGCGAAATACTTTGTGAGTTATCCCCAAAAATGGGGGTGGCAAATGGAAAGTAGGTCCCATTATTTCACAGGCATCCCATTTACTAATAATCCACTGGCATCTGACTCTAAACGTTTTACTGTTGTGTGTTTCCCTAACGCGAAACAACTGGTTACAACTAGTATTTTATCGAAGGTAGGTTACAACCAATGCGCCTCAACCTGCTGGAAGTAGAACTCAGGTTTAATTACATCTTACTTGCAATCCTTCTGCAGTTCTAAGCCAGCAGTAACTTCACTGCACAGCAATTCTGACTCTCTCTCACTGCCCTGTTTCAACAAACCGTAATGTCACTCCTGTAACACCTTTGTACCTCCACTGCTTTCATTTCCACATGGCTGATCTTTTCTTGGCAACTATTAACAGCCTTGGTACCTTCGATAAATTTGTCAGCATTTCCCACTTAATAGGATACTTGATGACTACATCACATAGGTACCATGCCTGCTTCCCTACTATTGGAATGGAACCCGAAACATACACTATGTGATCAAATGTAACCGGACACCTGGCTGAAAATGACTTACTAGTCCGTTGCGCTCTACATCGGTAATGTTGGCCCACCCTTAGAATTGATGACAACTTCCACTCTCGCAGGCTTACTTTCAGTCAGGTGCTGCAAGGTTTTTTGGGGAATGTCAGCCCATTCTTCACGAAGGGCGGCACAGAGGAGAGGTAATGTTGTCGATCGGTGACGCCTGGCACGAAGATGGCTTTCCAAAACATCCCAAAGGTGTTCTGTAGGATTCAGGTGAGGACTCTGTGTAGGCCAGTCCATTACAGGGATGTTATTGTCGTGTAACCTTTCCGCCACAGGTTGTTCATTAGGAACAGGTGCTCGATCGTGTTGAAAGACGCAGTCGCCATCCCCGAATTGCTCTTCAACAGTGGGAAGCAAGAATGTACTTGAAACATCAATGTAGGCCTGTGCTGTGATAGTGCCGCGCAAAACAACAAGGAGTACAAGCCCCCTCCATGAATAACACGACCACACCATAACACCACCGCCTCCTAATTTTACTGTTGGCACTACACGCGCTGGCAGATGACATTCACCGGGCTTTCGCCATACCCACACCCTGCCTTTGGATCGCCACATTGTGTACCGTGATTCCTCACTCCACACAACGTTTTTCCACTGTTAAATCGTCCAGTGTTTACGCTACTTACACCAAGCAAGGCGTCGTTTGGCATTTACTGGCGTGGTGTGTGGCTTACGAGCAGCCGCTCGACCATGAAATCTATGTTTTCTCACCTCCTACCTTACATTCATAGTAACTGCAGTGGATCGTGATGCAGTTTGGAATTCCTGAAAGCTTTAGCGCTGTACGTGTCCCTTTACGTGTCCACTTCACTACCACATCGGAAATAGTGGAGCTAGGAATGTTTAGGAGTGTGGAAATCTCGCGTACAGACGTATGACACAAGTGACACCCAATCACCTGACCACGTTAGAAGGTTGTGAGTTCCGAGGAGCGCCCCATTCTGCTCTCTCACGACGTCTAATGACTACTGAGGTATCTGATATGGAGCACCTGGTAGTATATGGGAGCACTATGCATCTAATATAAAAAATGTTTGTATTTAGGAGTGTCCAGATACTTTTAATCACATAGTGTACATCTTTATTCTATCGGTCCTTGCTCCTGCTGTGGCTAGATTATAATTAAAGGCTAAATTTATATGATTTTCTTCAAAGATCAATGCTAACTATGGTTGTAGCTTTTATTGTACTTTCCGTGGACTCTACAGGTATTGTTTTAGTGAGGATTTCATTCCTAGCTGGCCTTTCACAGCTTCTGACGTAGCTTCCCATAGTGCTATCTTCGACCTTCCCACACACTGTTACTAAGGACTGTAACCACTTTTTTGCCACTATTTCCTTTTCTAGTATTTCTACTTCAGTCTGTAAGCTCTTAATGTTCTAGTTCACTGATTTTTTTGATAGCTCACCACTTCCCCAGTCAGTTGGCATAGTAACCGACCATTGTTCAACATGTCTTTCTCACAACTTGCGATTTGTGCTAAGTGACTCACTTGCTGCCTTCTTTCCATTCACCAACTGTCTCATTACTTCCACTGTGCCAATCAACCTCCTGATGTCTTCTTTGTCCGCTGCCCCTTACACAGTTTTGAAGGTCGACCTCCTTCTCGTACCTGATACAATCCACAGAACCTGCGTCATCTCATCCCTCAACTTCTCGTAAGTGACATCTATTCTCCTCAATACCCTGGTAACTCCTTTAAGTATTCCTTGAGTCTCTGCACCCTGTTGAAAATTATCGGAGGCTTCCTTTAGCCGTCTCAACTCACTCCGCATTTCCCATGCGTTAAATACCATCCGTATCAGCCAGCGATGATTGCTGATCACCATTCCTTCTTGCCTCACGAATACCACTCTCTCCTATCAGATGCTGGTTCCACAATGCTTCCACTCCGATGACGACCAGTCGTCCAGTTATGACTTGCACCATCTTGTCTCTTGGCGTATTTTACATAAGGACACGGATACCTGTTACGGTAGCCCGATTATGACGACGTCACTTTGTATCCCAGGCAGATTTTGCCTGAAGGTTGGGATACCTATTACAGTCCCCCTCCCCGCTGAGGTCCCCTGCTGCGCC
Source organism: Schistocerca cancellata (assembly GCF_023864275.1). NCBI lineage: Eukaryota > Metazoa > Arthropoda > Insecta > Orthoptera > Acrididae > Schistocerca > Schistocerca cancellata. The sequence continues at coordinate 219,403,450 of NC_064631.1, forward strand.
ACAACAGCTCATTTCGCCTATACCAAACAGTATGCTACACCTACATGTAACATACAGAGGACATAACTCTATTTTTATCTCCTAGGTCTTCACCCATTTAGCTGAGCGGTCTCAGGTACTGCAGTCATAGACTGAGCAGCTGGTCCAGGCGGAGGTTCGAGTCCTCCCTCGGGCATGGGAGTGTGTGTTTGTCCTTAGGATAATTTAGTTTATGTAGTGTGTAAGCTTAGGGACTGAAGACCTTCGCAGTTAAGTCCCATAAGATTTCACACACATTTGAACTTTTCTTTTTCTTCACCCAGACAGACTTCCTATTGCCACTTCGCTTGCAACTTCTCGCTCGCTCCTCTGCACATTCTCCTCCATTCTCCTCTTCCGGTCTGGCCCTTCAATTCCTGGGATAACCATCAGACTTCCTCAAAAATGTTTCAGGCGTCTCTTGTGCACAGCCGTAGTTCTCGTCAGCAACTGAATCTTGACGTTCACTAATGACATAGTTTCCACAACATGACATGGCCCTTGATACTTCGTAACAAATTTCTTCGACTTCCTCTTTAGAGTGTAAGAAATCGATAGCATTACGCATTGGCCACCCTTGTATTGCGGTATTCTTGCTGTACAGCTCACTGCCTCCACTTGGTTTTCTACTGAACGTGTATTCGCCTTAGGTAACCTGTTCCATATTTCTCTTATTCGCATCGCAAAGCTTTAAATAATTCTCTCGTCTTCCCCTTCTTGATTTCGGCATGTCGAACGTCGACGGCAATATACTACCTCATATGACAACACTGTATGGCTGTACTTGTGTGCTGCTTCGAGTTGTACGTTGAGAGCTCATACCTTAAACAGCTATCCCAGTTGCTATGGTGTACGTCCACATAACATCCTATGATCTTCTCTGTTCTTCTATGCACCCTCTCTATTCTCTCATTAGCTTGAGGACTAGTCCACAGTTTTCTGCACACATAAAAGCTTAACAATTGTTTGAACAAATCTGAAATAAAATTGGCTTCCTGTTCTGTTATTAATGTTTCATATGCTCTGAACTTCAGTATTCAAATGATCACTAGTCCTTGTGCTACCTTTTTATTTGGCATTGTGACCATTTCCACATGTTGTTGTTGCTGTGGTATTCAGTCCTGAGACTGGTTTGATGTAGCTCTCCATGCTACTCTATCCTGTGCACGTTGCTTCATCTCCCAGTAAGTACTACATTTCCACATATGTTGAAAAATTATCTATGGTCGTGAGTATGTAGTTATTCCCCGCAGGTGATTTGCTGAAAGGATCGAAAACATCAAACCCAAGAAATTCAGTCGGTGTCAATGCTTTGGGTAATCTCTTCAATGGTACCCTCGTTTGACACAAATCCGCTCTCTGTGCTCTCTGTACACATTCACACGGAAACTACTTCACGTCAGTCTTCCTATTCTTCCACCAACAACTCTCTACTGCTCTCCAGTTGGAAGCTCTTCATACTCCACTACCTGCTAACACGCGATCGTGTATCTCTTGCAGTGGCGGATACAGAAAAACTTCAAGCAGGGGGCGCTCAAGATATCTTGAGCTACCTTTACCTTACATGCAAAGTTTAAGAATGTTTTATTTAAACTGATTGTACACATGTACAACACAATCTTCAGATGATTCTACTTTTCCTTTTCTTATTACATAACGATCTATTTTATTATATATTGTTACGGTGTAGATAAATTAGATGCCAATTATTCTCGAATGAATACTTTATTCACACTGAAAAATGCAACACGAGTAAACTTAACACTAAAACACACACGGTCATACTCCTTGTATTTCTAATATAACTAAGCACAACACTGACCTAAGTCCGTGGTAATAGTCAATAATCCCAGTTGTTCACTTTTTATCACTTCCAAGTTATCGCGACGGTTATAGCATTCTAACTGACTACTAGGCAGCGACTCTGCTTCCCTTATATATGTATCTCGGTCGTTTAGAGAACATTCGCTGCCAGAATGTTCGCTTCCAGACTTTCATTGAGTTTAAAGAAATACCTACCGTGAAAGCGACAAACCAATATGTACTTTACGACGTATAATATGAGTTTCCAATGATGACGTCATCCGGCAATTTAAATGTCTGTGAAACACTTAGTGTCGATTTCGTTCCTTTCTAGTGCACTCTGTAGAGGGCCTATATAGCAACAATGCGTTTTTAGGAATTGTAAGTACGCCACCGCCACTTAGCGCTCTGTATGAAAATCACGGGCTGTGCTGTGTGCAGTCTGTGGCTGGGTGGCATTGTTGGAATTTGCTATTGTAGTGTTGGGCAGTTGGCTGTTAACATCACGTAGCGTTGCGCAGTTGGAGGTGAGCCGCCAGCAGTGGTGGATGCGGGGAGAGAGATGGCGGAATTTTGAGAGCGGACGATCTGGACGTGTGCCCATCAGAAAGAGTAAATTTGTAATATTGGATATCATGGACTGATATATATATTATCACTTTTGAACACTATTAAGGTAAATACATTGTTTATTCTCTATCAAAATCTTTCATTTGCTAACTATGCCTATCAGTAGTTAGTGCCTTCAGTAGTTTGAATCTTTTATTTAGCTGGCAGTAGTGGCGCTCGCTGTATTGCAGTAGTTTGAGTAACGAAGATTTTTGTGAGGTAAGTGATCTGTGAAAGGTATAGGTTATTGTTAGTCAGGGTCATTCTTTTGTAGGTATTATTAAAAGTCAGATTACGTTGCGCTAAAAAATATTGTGTGTCAGTTTAGTGTTGATCAGAATAAGTAAAGAGAGTAATGTCTGAGTACGTTCAGTTTTGCTCAGCTGTTTGAAAAGCAAATAACGTAAGAGGTTTATCAGTACAGTCATTCATTAATTTTTCTAAGGGGACGTTTCAGAATCTTCTGGAAAGTCACTATTACTGGAGATATACATTTCAGTAGTTTCTCATACCTAATTCGTATTACGAGTCTCGTAACAATATTTTTGCTGATAAATTACACATTACGGTTATTAACACTTCACAATCAACTGATCATTCTCACTCTTCACTAATCTTCACACTTTCACTTGCTACAACTAGACGATTTTACTTATTCATTCTTCAGTTTTAATATTTCTGCCTCTGAATGTAAACTAGCTTCCTAGTTGGCGAGTAAGCCGTATTTATAACGCTATGTTTCAAAGGCTCTCTGTACAAGAAAACAGTAGAATATTCGCGACTTTTCTCGAACAAATGCCAGATAGAATAACGTAACGAGAACACCAGAATGGCCCCAAATTTTCTCTTAAGTATATGTTAGCTATCTATGTGCCAAACTGAAACGTACACTATGTGATCAAAAGTATCCGGACACCCCCAAAGCCATACATATTAGGTGCATTGTGCTGCTACCTACTGCCAGTAGTCATTAGACATTGTGAGAGGGTAGAATGGGGCGCTCCGCGAAACTCACGTACTTCGAACGTAGTCAGGCGATTGGGTTTCACTTGTCACACGCCTGTACGCGAGATTTCCACACTCCTAAACATTCCTAGGTCCACTTTTTCCGATTTGATAGTGAAGTGGAAACGTGAAGGGACGCGTACAGCGCAAAAGCGTACAGGCCGGCCTCGTCTGTTGATTGACAGAGACGGCCGACAGTTGAAGAGGGTCGTAATGTGTAATAGGCAGACATCTATCCAGACCATCATCAGGAATTTAAAACTGCATCAAGGTCTACTTCAATTACTATGACGGTAAGGCGGGAGGTGAGATAACATGGATTTCATGGTCGAGCGGCTGCTCATAAGTTATACATCACGCTAGTAAATGCCAAACGACGCCTCACTTGGTGTACGGAGCATAAACATTGGACGATTGAACAGTGGAAAAACGTTGTGTGGAGTGACGAATCACGGTACACAACGTGGCGATCGATGGCAGGATGTTGGTATGGTGAATGTCCAGTGGAGATCATCTGCCAGCGTGTGTAGTGCCAATAGTAAAATTTGGAGGCAGTGGCGTTGTGGTGTGCTGGTGTTATTCATGGAGAGGGGCTTTCACCCCTTGTTGTTCTGCGTGGCACTATCACAGTACAGGCCTACATTCATGTTTTAAGCATCTTCTTGCTTCCCACTATTGACGAGCAATTCGGGGATGGCGACTGCATCTTTCAACACGATCGAGCACCTGTTCATAATGCACGGCCTGTGGCGGAGTGGTTACACCACAATAACATCTCTGTAATGGACTACCCTGCACAGAGTCCTTACCCGAATCCTATATAACACCTTTGGGGTGTTTTGGAAAGTCGACTTCGCAGCAGGCCTCAGCGACCGACATCGCTACCTCTCCTCAGTGCTGCAATCCGTGAAGAATGGTCTGTCACGAAGAAACGTTGCAGCACCTGATTGCTCGTATGCCTGCGAGAGTGGAAGCTGTCATCAAGGCTGAGGGCGCGCCAGCACCATATTGAATTCCATCATTGCCGATGGAGGGGGCCACGAACTTATAAGTTATGTTCCGCATACTTTTGATCACATAGTGTATAAAATACCATCATGCGGAGGCGCATGCTACATAGGAAAGTACAACTATTCGACAACTCGATTCAGTCGTGTCCACTGATGAAAGAACGAATGAATAGCGTACGGGCTGACTGGCGGCTGCGGCGCGGGTGGCACTGCGGTCGGCCATGTAAGGGTGTGGTGCGGGGGTGAGGGGGGGGTGCCTTGCGAGCCCCCCATATGTATTCACCACTAAACTTAACCGCATCTCATTTTAATTTGTTTCCGAAATATAAAGAACTCTTTCTAGGACTTCACTTTTATTCTCCTTGGGAGAAAGGTGTTCGTCGCCAGGAGGCCTACGTTGAGAAATGAATACGTAAACATGGGTAACAAAAGAAAGGCTTCAATTGACCGATGAAATGAGGAAGTACAAAAATGTTCCGGGATACTCAGGATCAGAGAAATACATGACGCTGAAGAATGAACTAAATAGGAAGTGTAGGGACGCTAAGACGAAATGGCTGCCGGAAGGACAGACTGTCTGAAGGACAGAGCATACAGGAAAGTCAAAACAACCTTCGGTGACATTAAAAGCAAGTGTGGTAACATCAAGCGATCGTGTGAGACCCAACACGCTTTATCTGTTCATGAGACCCAGAAAATATTAGATACAGGCTCCCAGGTAGATGCCATTTTCCTTGACTTCCGGAAGGCGTTCGATACAGTTCCGCACTGTCGCCTGATAAGCAAAGTAAGAGCCTTTGGAATATCAGACCAGCTGTGTGGCTGGATTGAAGAGTTTTTAGCAAACAGAACACAGCATGTTGTTCTCAATGGAGAGAAGCCTACAGACGTTTAAGTAACCTCTGGCGTGCCAAAGGGGAGTGTTATGGGACCATTGCTTTCCACAATATATATAAATGACCTAGTAGGTAGTGTCGGAAGTTCCATGCGGCTTTTCGCGGATGATGCTGTAGTATACAGTGGAGTTGCAGCATTAGAAAATTGCTGCGAAATGCAGGAAGATCTGCAGCGGATAGGCACTTGGTACAGGGAGCGGCAACTGACCCTTAACATAGACAAATGTAATGTATTGCGAATACATAGAAAGAAGGATCCTTTATTGTATGATTATGCAATAGCGGAACAAACACGGGTAGCAGTTACTTCTGTAAAATATCTGGGAGTATGCGTACAGAACGATTTGAAGTGGAATGATCATATAAAATTAATTGTTGGTAAGGTGGGTGCCAGGCTGAGATTCATTGGGAGAGTCCTTAGAAAATGTAGTCCATCAACAAAGGAGGTAGCTTACAAAACACTAGTTCGACCTATACTTGAGTATTGCTCATCAGTGTGGGATCCGTACCAGGTCGTGTTGACAGAGGAGCTAGAGAAGATCCAAAGAAGAGCGGCGCGTTTCGTCACAGGGTTATTTGGTAAGCGTGATAGCGTTACGGAAATCTTTAGCAAACTCAAATGGCAGACTCTGCAAGAGAGACGCTCTGCATCGCGGTGTAGCTTGCTCTCCAGGTTTCGAGAGGGTGCGTTTCTGGATGAGGTATCGAATATATTGCTTCCCCCTACTTATACCTCCCGAGGAGATCACGAATGTAAAATTAGAGAGATTCGAGCGCGCCCGGAGGCTTTCCGGCAGTCGTTCTTCCCGCGAACCGTACGCGACTGGAACAGGAAAGGGAGGTAACGACAGTGGCACGTAAGGTGCCCTCCGCCACACGCCATTGGGTTGCTTACGGAGTATAAATGTAGATGTAGATGTAAGAGTGTAACGAGAATTCCACTGCCACATGCAGATGAGAGAGTGGATAGGTGGAAAGAATACATTGAAAGCCTCTGTGAGGGGGAAGAGTTGTATGATGTGACAGAAGAAGAAACAGGAGTCGATTTAGGAGACATAGGCCACCCACTATTAGAATCAGAATTTAAAAGAGCTTTGGAGGAGGAGATCAAATAAGGCACAAGGGATAGATAATAATCCATCAGAATTTCTAAAATCTGTGGGGGATGCGGTAACAAAACGACTATTCACGTTGGTGTGTAGAAGTATGTGTCTGGCTTAACAGTGCATGCATCCAATTTCCTTACAAGAATAATACACAGAAGAATGGAAAAGAAAATTGGGTATGCCCTAGATAGCGATGAATTTGGCTTTAGGAAAGGTAAAGGCACGAGAGAGGTAATTCTGACGTTGCGGTTAATATTGGAAGCAAGAATAAAGGAAAAGCAAGACACGTTCATTGGATTTGTCGACCTGGAAAAAGCGTTCGACAATGTAAAATGATGCGAGATGGTCGAAATTCTGGAAAAAGTATGGGTACATTATGTACAACAGCAAAGAAGGAATAACAGCAGTGGAGGACCAAGGACAAAGTGCTCGTATTAAAAAGGGTGTAAGACAATGACGTAGCCTTTCTCCCCTACTGTTCAATCTGTACGTCGAGGAAGTAATGATGGAAAGAAAAGAAAGGTTGAGGAGTAGAATTAAAATCCAACGTGAATGGACATCAATGATACGATTCACTGATGACGTTACTATCCTGAGTGGAAGTGAAGAAGAATTATATTATCTGCTGAACGGAATGAACAGTTTAATGAGTACGGAGTTTGGACTGAGAGTAAATCGAAGAAAGACGAAGGTAATGAGAATTAGTAGAAATGAGAACAGCGAGAAACTTGATATCAGGACTGATGGTCACGAAGTAGGTGAAGGAATTTTGCTACCTAGGCATTAAAGTAACCAATGACGGACGGAGCAAGGAGGACATCAAAAGCAGGCTGGCAATGGCAAAAAGGGCATTCCTGCCCAAGAGAAGTCTACTGATATCAAATATTGGTTTCAATTTGAGGATGATATTTCTGAGAATGTACGTCAGGAGTACAGCATTGTATGATAGTGAAGCATGCACTGTGGGAAAATCGGAACAGAAGACAATCGAAGCATTTGAGATGTGGTGCTACAGAGGAATGTTGAAAATTAGGCGGACTGATAAGGTAAGGAATGAAGAAGTTCTGCGCAGAATCGAAAGGGAAAGGAAAACACTGATAAGGAGAGGGGATAGGATGACAGGACATTTGTTAAGACATGTGGGAATGACTTCCATGGCACTAGAGGAAGTTAGAGGGCAAAAACTGTAGACAGATATTGGAATACATCTAGCAAATAATTGAGGACGTAGGTTGGTAGGTTGCTAGTGCTACCCTGAGATGAAGAGGTTAGCACAGGAGAGGATTTCGTGGCGGGCCGCATCAAACCAGTCAGAAGACTGATGACAAAAAAAAAAAAAAAAAAAAAAATGTCGAATGTCAGTATCGTTTGTTTTATTTGAAAAGGTTTAAGAGTTTTCACATAAGAAAATCGGAGGCATTACTTTTCAGCCCGATGTCATAGTTTTCGCTCAAACTATGCAAATATAAAGCATGGGAATATTAAAGCACAAACATTTTTCCATACACAGAATTCAGACTGAAAATTTCACTTATACTGATACTTTCCTTGAATAAACACAAATGGCTTGGAAGGAGACAGGCATAAACTATCGATTCATAACATTTTTCCGACTGTCCACAACGACATTGAGTGCCACCGGCCTGCGTTGTGGGTACGTGAGGCGGTAACTAAGGTACCAGGTGGAGAATATTAAAGTACAGCTGCTCACGGAGATCCAACCTGGAGCGTTATTATCGTATGGCAGAGAAACTTTCTAGACATGCTAACGTGTTAATGCAGAACCGATGTACGTTGGAAAAAATTGCTTACAACTTAGACCACGAGGTCCAAATCTGGCGCAGTGAATGCAAGAAAGACGTAAAGAAATGTTTCCATATATAATGGATTACGAACGGGACGTGGGCAAAAGCCTAAAAAGTAAGAAAGGCATAAGTTGATTTTATAACTAACCGCCGCTTACACAAGTTTTTTAGTACGAGCACACGAGAGGTCAACGAGATGCTGCACCCGTAAAGTGAAGCGATCAACATTTGTTTCTGCGAAATCTGAGCAACGTTTCATAGAGTGAGATCAGGTAGAGATTCAACATGTCCCTTGTCTTCTATATATACCCAGAGCCAAAAGTGACAGGGATTCAGATCAGGTGATGTCGCAGGCCGTGCATCTGGAAAAGTTCTGAAGGTAACACATTCTTTGAGGGTTGGATTGAGCAGATCTTTCATTGGACTAGCGACTTGAGGTGTTGCCCATCTTGCATAAAAACAGCGGGAATCACATGCTGTACGAGGGGGTGTCGATTACATGTAGACGTCACGATACGCATGACAGGCTCTGTGGATGTACCCTCTTCAAAGAAAGAGGGATCGAGAATAATGGTGCTTGTGACTCCTCAACAAACAGTCAGACACAGCGAGTGCAGTGGCCCTTGGTGCACAAACCGCGGTTTAACGGTATCCCAAACACGGTAATTCTCTGTATTCACTGAAGCCTGTAATGTAAACACATTGAAGCGCCAAAGAAACTGGTATAGGCATGTGTATTCAAATACAGAGATAAGTAAACGGGTAGAATACGACGTTGCAGTCTTCAACGCGTATGTAAGACAACAAGTGTCTGGCGCAGTTATTACATCGGTTACTGCTGCTACAATGGCAGGTTATCAAGATTTAAGGGAGTCTGAACGTGGTGCTATGGTCGACTCACGAGCGATGGGACATAGCATCTCCGAGGAAGCGATAAAAATGGGGATTTTCCCGTACGACCATTTCACGAGTGCACCATGAACATCAGTAATACGCTAAAACATCAGATCTCCGACATCGCTGGGGCTGGAAAAAGATCCTGCAAGAACGGGACCAACGACGACTGAAGAGAATCGTTCAACGTGAAAGAAGTGAAACCTTTCCGAAAATTGCTGCAGAATTCAGTGCTGGGCCATCAACTAAACATCATCTATATAGGCTTCCGGAGCCGAAGGCCCACTCATGTACCCTTGATGACTGCACGACACACAGCTTTACGCCTCGCCTGGGCCCTTCAGTACCGGCACTGGACCGTTGATGACCGAAAACATGTTACCTGGTCCGACGAGTCTCGTTTCAAATTGTATCGAGGGGATGGACATGTACGGGTATGGAGACAACCTCATGAAGCCATGGCACCTGAATGTCAGCAGAGTACCGTTCAAGCTTGTTGAGGCTCTGCAATTGTGTGGGGCGCGTGCATTCGGAGTGGAATGGGACCCCTGATACGTCTAGATACGACTCTGACAGGTCACAGGTACGTAGGTGCCCAATCTGATCCCCTGCATCCATTCATGTCCATTGTGAATTCTGACGGACTTGGGCAATTCCAGCATGACAATATAACGACCCACACGTCAAGAGTTGCTACAGAATGGCTTCAGGAACACTCTTCTGAGTTTAAAAACTTCCGATGGCCCCCAAGCTCCCCAGACATGAACATTATTCAGCATTGCTGGGATGCCTTGCTACGTGCTGTTCAGAAGAGATCTCCACCCGCTCGTACTCTGATGGATTTATGGATAGCCCTGCAGAACTCATGGTGACGATTCCCTCCGGCACTACTTCAGACATTAGTCGTGTCCATACCACATCGTGTTGCGCACTTCTGCGTGCTCTAGGGGGCCCTACACGATATTAGGTAGGTGTACCAGTTTCTTTGGTTTTCATTATAGAATGTAGAGTTCCATAGAATATTGACTGACCACAAGTCATAAACTTCGATCCATCACAGAACCCGAAGAACAAATTCACAACTTTGCTACGGACCATGACGTTTCAGTCTCTGCATCATCTCTGTCTTGTACGGTGTCATTGTGAAACAGATCGCATAATTCCATATTGATGAACACGGGACAGACAATTCTCGGTAGACTGCACGAGCACCAGCACTACTAGTGATGCATGGTCAGTTACAGCAACAGAAGCCTCTTCGATTACTTCCACCGGAACAGGAAACGAACTCCTTTTTCTTCCAGGTACCACACCAATCTCGGCCTTTTCTTTCGAATTTCATTATTACTTTCTTTAAACCTTGTAATGACATCGGCCCTCTCCTCAGACCTTCCAGTGGACGAAACCGTCTCAGTGCAGCACTGTGATTGCTGCCGTTCCCATGAAGCTGTTTCACTAGCAGCGTACCATCTCTCTTCTCTGTCGCCGTACAGTTCTGCCACCTTATGGTTTGTCAAATATCATCGTCGACGTCATACGTCGTACCGTCTACAAACAGCGTGCAGTTCCAGATTGTCACTTGGGGACCAAAATAGGAACTATTTTCTTCCAGCGTAAATCATTTCCGCATTAATGTATTAGCATATCTACCAAGTTTCGCTGCCACATGATAGTCATAGACCACATTGGACCTCTGTGAGTAGCTAGTACACGGATAACAATCGCAAGCAATAAAGAAATTACTGTCAAAATTCCGAGAGTGTCGACCAATACATTGCTTCGCCCTACACACATTTCACCTAGAAGTGTACAATAAACGATAGAAGTACAGGGTTCCGAGCTAACAAGGAAGTTTTCCTACACTTCGTTCTTCCCTTACACTATTTGCAGCTGTAACAAGAAAGGAGGAAGTGGAAGTTTTACTGTATATATATATATATATATATATATATATATATATATATATATATATATATATATATATATATATATTTGTGTTGTACTTGATCGATTTGACCCAAACTTGGTACGCACACCACTTACTGCCTGTAAAAAGCGCTGGGGTAAGAACCACCCACCTACTGAAGGAAGTGGGGTGATAGGTAGAGAAGGAAGGGAAACGAGAACTGACAGATAGGGGTAAGGAGGAGAGTGACGCAGATATCGGAGAGTAGAAGATGGGCAGAGCCTAGGGAGCAAGAAGAGATCAGTACTTAACGTCCCATCGACAACGAGGTCATTAAAGATTGAATACAAGTTAGGATTAGGGAAGGAAAGCAGCCATGCCCTTTCGAAGGAACTTAAGCGAATTAGGGAAATCATAGAAAACCTAAATCAGGGTCGCCAGACGTGGGTTTGAACCGACGTCCTGCCGAGCGCGAGTCCAGTGTGCTAACCACTGCTTTGCCTCGGTCGGTGACAGGTACAAGGGCAACAAGGAGATGGACTAACAGAAAATTCTACAAAATACATACCCGGGCAGTGCCAAGTAGTCAGTAAATAAAACGATTTATGGAATACTCGGAACAATACAAAATATTACAGCAGCCTTATGATGTAAGAGCAAACTATACCCGATCTTGTGCACAAACTGCCACTACTTTTATTTGTGAGATTATTGGTCTATATATTACCATGTTGGCTCGAATACGAGCTGCACATTTTCACCAAACCACAGCCACTAAAAATTATGTTACGGATAGATAGGCCCCGCCCTACGAATGTCGGCATATAAGGAACTTCAACTGTAGTAGAAAATTCGTGGTAGATTAAGAGTGCCTACACTTTTTCGATGGTACTCAGCTACAGTCATACTGAATTATTTGAAATATTACACCACCATTTGACTGTATATTACTGTATTTTTCTTCTGCGGAATCTAGATTTTGGCTTTCACGCCATTATCGAGTACAATGTTCTTAGACCATTAACATCCTGCCGTTCTAACTGAAGTTAAAATCTTGTGGGTTATTAGGCCGCGTCATATTTGTTCTGAAATGATCGACGTTTTGACCCCTTTTCTGGGATCTTCTTCAGGATCTTCCGGTGTCCACTACTGCTAGAACACTGTCAGAGACGAGTGTCGCGTCCTCTTACAAATGAAAGTTTTCCCGCGTTCGTGCTGGAGAAGTGGTAGTCTTGGTTAAAATTGTTATGACTACCATTGGTGAGCCATAGTCACAGGCTAATATACCCGATTTGATGCAGAAGAATGGGCGTTGTTGGTTAATCTCCTGTAATTACTATTTATCTACTAAACTGAGACATCTAGTTGGTAAAACAAACTCTTTTGTCAAAGATTCGGAATATTTTTTTTAGAAATTATACGCACACTGAAGATATCTGCAGGTAACATTCTTGTTAGCTTCTATGTGACATCGTTACTTACTAACGTCCCAGTATCAACTACGATGGAGATCATAAGGGAGAGTCATGCTCCAGATGTTTGTGACTTTATTGAATTATGTCTTCGTTCGAGATACTGTAAATACAATCTTGAATTCTATGAACAGGCTGACGGCCTTGCTATGGGCTCACACATTTCGCCAGTTGCAGCTGGCGTTTTTGTGGAATATTTTGAGCAACAGGCATTAATTAGTGCTCCTTTGAAGCCTTCTTGCTGGCTCCGCCATGTGGACGTTACATTTGTTGTATGGCCACACAGCGAAGAAGAATTTCAAAAAAATGTTCAAATGGCTCTAAGTACTATGGGACTTAACATCTGAGGTCATCCGTCCCCTAAACGTAGAACTACTTAAACCTAACTAACCTAAGGACATCACACACATCAATGCTCGAGCAGGATTCGAACCCGCGACCGTAGCAGCCGCGTGGTTCCGGACTGAAGCGCCTAGAACCTCGAAGAATTTCATGTGTTCCAGAATTTCTTAAATGGAATTCACCCCGAAATCAAATTTACCTTTGAGGTTGAGAGTGAGTCGGTCTCCCGTTCCTAGATGTGTTGGTATACAGAAGATCTGATAACACTCTAGGTCACAGGTATTTAGATGTCACTTCGCACCACCATCTTTCAGAAGCAGGCAGCACTCAACACTCTGTCTTGACGTGCCTTCCGTGGCAGTGATGACGACAACTTGCAATCGGTGTCGAATTTTTTAAAGAGGACATTGAAGGCGAATGGCTTTGATAGTTATTCAAGCGAAAGGGCTTTTAGGCGGAATATCAATAACGCTAATAAGAATGACGAGGAACCACATTCTCACTCCGTTGGTTTACCGTTCGTTTTTGGGGTCATTGACCGCATAAGCAGAATTCTAAAGAAAAATGGTATTCAGACATTTTTCTTTAGTCGAAACAAAATAAAAGATTTTTTTCCGACAGAAAACGGATTCACCTGATTGCCTCCACAATCCAGGTGTCTATCTAGTGACATGTGGCTGCGGCATAGTTTATATAGGCGAAACGGGAAGAACTGTTAACGCATTAAGGAACACGAACGGCACATGGGGCTAAAGCAAAGTGCAAAATTGGCAGTAGCGGTACATCATGAGAACTGTGACTTTGACATCGATTTTCATAACGTACGCGTGCTGCCTAAGGAAAAAAATTTTTATGGGAAAAAGGTTCGAAACGCCGATGAAATTTCCAAGAATGCATCTAATTTCAATAGATAGGACGGCTATAGGTTTCCAGCATTGTGGCTCCACTCCACCAAGGAAGTGAGTACATGGCCGCGGTATGCGAGCGACATAAACAACGCGCTGCAAGTCGCCTCAGCGGACAATAATATTTTGGATAAACATGCCCCCTCTCTAGCTCTGTCCGTTTCGAATCTAGCCATCTATGACGACCAACCAATAGCGGTAGGAAGAATTTCAACCAATAACTCTTCTCCAGCATAAGTGCGGCATAGTGCTTTTCTATCCAATGACAAAAGGCCTCCAATAGTATTCACAGGAGATTAGCCAACAACGCCCCTTCTTCTGCATCAGAGAAGGCTGGAATATTAGTCTGTGACTATGGCCCACCAATGGTAGCCATAAGAATTTTAACCAATACTACTACTTCTCCAGCACGAACGCAAAAACAACCTTTATAAGAGGACGCGACACTCGTTTCTGACAGTGTTCTAGCAGTAGTGGACATCGGAAGAGCCTGAGGAAGATCCCAGCAGAGGGGTCGAAACGTCGATCATTTTTGAAGAAATATGACGCAGCCTAGTAGCCCAGAAGATTTTAACTTCACACAGTTCAGTATATTTTCATAATATTGATATAATCGGTACAACATTAACGTCTTCTACGAATGTAGCACATCGTACCATTTATATAAATATCAAGCAAATGTGTTGAACTGTGTATTTGTCATTCTGCACATTACAGAGCAAAACGATGTTAATGGTCTAAGAACATTGTACTCGATAGTTGCATGAAAGCCGAAATCTAGACTGTAGAGAAAAAAGAATTACAGTAATATACAGTCAATCGGAGACTTATTCTTTCTTTTCCTTTTTCTTAAAAAAAAATACAGAAAGAAGAAAGAAACTGCAGAACTTCTGTGAGGTGGACAGAAGTATTGGCGGGAGGACGATGACTGCTTTGATAACACAAACGGTTGAGCACTTGGCCATCAGGTAAATGTCTCAAGTTCGAATGTTGGTCTGGCACATAGATTTAATGTGTTATTGGGAAGTTTCAAAATGGTTCAAATGGCTCTAATCACTATGGGACTTAATTGCTGAGGTCATCAGTCCCCTAGAACTTAGAACTACTTAAACCTAACTAACCTAAGGACCTCACACACATCTATGCCCGAGGCAGGATTCGAACGTGCGACCGTAGAGGTCACGCGGTTCCAGACTTTAGCGCCTAGAACCGCTCGGCCACTCCAACCGGCACTTTGGGAAGTTTTCATTTCAGTTAAGACTCCTCTGGAGAGTGAAAATCCAGTCTCGATTCAACTATAGTGCTCTTTCCTTAGTTCGAAATCGAGCAAAAACATGGCTCGTATTTTGAAGTGAAAAACGTTCTACATAACATAGTGCTGTAACCGTCTCCGATTGTTGACATTTGATACTGTTAGTGACTATTAACATACTTTCAGTTCCTCTGTTTTATACGTCAGGACAAGTGCAGTTTTTTTCTAAGGAGAAAAATTTAGTCACCACTATGGGTGGTACCACAGAAAGAAATTGATCTACCAGTAACTTCGGAAATCGGTGCAGTTACGATGAAAATATCTCTACGTAAAGGCTATACCTTACAGACGAGGTTCAAAGATGTATGGTTTCAGAAACTGCGCCGCGTCCAGTGCCATGGATGTTAGCGAAGGCAGAGTACTTTGGAAGGAGAGCAACGAAAATGCTGACTGTGTTGGATGATATTGAAATTAATAGTGACATCAGTGGAAACTTTGAAATTTAGGTACATTACTACATAAAAAAATGTGGTTGAGAGCGACGATGTTGTGAATAAGTCCAATGTGATAAGAAGTTTTCAGTGAATTTTATCACTTTCTTCCACCATTAAAATT
The DNA here is from genome assembly GCF_023864275.1 of Schistocerca cancellata. Taxonomy (NCBI): domain Eukaryota; kingdom Metazoa; phylum Arthropoda; class Insecta; order Orthoptera; family Acrididae; genus Schistocerca; species Schistocerca cancellata. The sequence continues at coordinate 219,419,088 of NC_064631.1, forward strand.
ATCGAGGCGTCTTATATTCATCTGCAGTTTACACTCGAATCAATGTACTTGATGAAACCCCCAGGCAGTTTAAAACTGTGTGGCGGATGGTGGCTCAAAATCAGAACCACTTATAAAACAACCGTTGAGTGTGTGCTACTCTACTACGATACTGCTGTCTCTCATAAATCCAATCATTAGAAGACAAATACTCCACTGATTGATAATTTCGGCAAGTGGATAACGACGGGTACTAGGACGAACAGTTATTGTGAGCAGATCATGAACAATACGATTTACTGGCAGAAGAACGACTCCCAGCAAACATATTTAAATATGTACACTAAATCAGTATTTGCGTGCCACTATACCATACCAATCTTCTCACACTCAAATTCTTAAGTGAACAAACGCGGAGCGAATTATCATAACACAAATGAATTGGCTAGTTGAACCGAAAAGTTCCGGTCCGCGTGCAGTCAGAACCATAGTGTCAAGAGTGTACCGAGAGTACCAAATTTCAACCATTACCTCTCACCATGGACAACATATCAGCCGACGGCCTTCACTTAATAACCGACGGCATTTGCGAAGTGATGCCACTGCTAACAGACAAGCAACACTGCGGGAAATCATCTCAGAAATCAATGTGGTGCATGCGACGAAAGTATCCATTTGGACAGTGTGGTGAAATTTTGTGCTAATGGGCTATCGCAGCACATGATCGATGCGAGTGCCTTTGCTAACAGATCGACATCACCTGCAGCGCCTCTCCTGGACTCGTGAACATGTCGGTTGGGCCTTAGACGACTGGAAAACTGCAGCCTGATTAGATGAATCTCGATTTTAGTTGGTAAGAGGCAGATCCCAGTAAGTCATGGACCCAAGTTGTCAGCAACGCACAGTGCATGCTGGTGGTGGATCCATAATGGTGTTGACTGTGTTTAGTGGAACGGACTGGGTTCTTACGTCCAACTGAAGCGGTCATTGACTGGAAATTGTGATTTTCGGCTACTTAAGCCATTCATAGACTTCACGTTTCCAAACAATGATGAGATTCGTAAGGATAGCAGTGGGCTGTGTCATTGGTCCACAGTCGTCCGCGACTGATTCGAAATACATTCTGGACAACTAGAGCGAATGATTTCGTTATCCAGATAGCCCGACACTAATCGCAGCGAACATTTATGGAACATAATCGAAAGGTTATTTTATGTATAAAATTCTGCCACGGCAACAGTTTCGCAATTATGGACGGCTGAAGAGGTAGCAAGGCTCAGTATTTCTGCAGGGGACTTCCAACGACTTGTTGAGTCCATGTCATGGTGAAGCTCTGGAATACGCCGGGCAAAATGAAGTCCGACACGATGTTAGGAGTACGATATTGCAGTGCCCATGTTATTCTGATTACGATCCAAAGTTCTTTTGGACATGCATGCGTGCATGAAATACATTAACTGACTTTGTAGCTGCAAATAAAGACACCCACCAGTTGCAGACTAGAATGACGACAGTGGAAATTTGTGCCGGACCGCGACTGGACGCAGTCGCCTTACCATTTGGCTATGCATGCTCGACTCACAGCCAGATAAAAACTTCGTCACCCATGCGTCTGCGATACCGTTCTACAGCTGATGCTTCTTCAAATTCCCAAGTGCAAATGCACGTCCAAAGGAACTTTGCATCGTAATCAGAATAATACAGGCACTGCAATATCATATTTATCTGCCGATACCGGAAAGTGACTTTCAAGTACAGCGTCTGACGGGAACGGAATCATACATAATGTGTGGCGTCTATAGTTCCGATGCCACAGCGTAGGTGCACGCTCGTAGGTTGGCACTACGAGAGCGGACAAACTACGCCGACCACAGCGCCCTGTAGCCGACGCTGTGGGGCTCAGCGAGCGCCGCTCTGCTTTCTCCCCAGTTGATCAAGAGCACACGACCAGGCAACTTACAAGGGAACCTCCCAATCGCACCCCCCTCAGATTTAGTTATAAGTTGGCACAGTGGATAGGCCTTGAAAAACTGAACACAGATCAATCGAGAAAACAGGAAGAAGTTGTGTGGAACTATGAAAAAATAAGCAAAATATACAAACTGAGTAGTCCATGTGCAAGATAGGCAACATCAAGGAGAGTGTGAGCATAGGTGCGCCGTGGTCTCGTGGTTAGCGTGAGCAGCTGCGGAACGAGAGGTCCTTGGTTCAAGTCTTCCCTCGAGTGATAAGTGTACTTTTTTTATTTTCGTAAAGTTATGATCTGTCCGTTCGTTCATTGACGTCTCTGTTCACTTTAATAAGTTTAGTGTCTGTGTTTTGCGACCGCATCGCAAAACCGTGCGATTAGTCGACGAAAGGACGTGCCTCTTCAATGGGGACCGAAAACATTTGATTGCAAGGTCATAGGTCAACCGATTCCTCCACAGGAAAACACGTCTGATATATTCTATACGACACTGGCTACGGCATGTGCGTCACATGACAGGAATATGTAGTGGACCCACCTAACTTGTACACTTGGCGAATGGGTAAAAAGATTCTTCTACCTTTCCCGATTAAGGTTTTCTTGTGGATGTGACAATCACTCCCAAAAAGTGATGAAAACGTAAGAGTTTGTGACATAAACTGAAAACAAAAAATTAAAATTTCCACTCAAGGGGAGACTTGAACCAAGGACCTCTCGCACTACATCTGCTCACGCTAACCACAGGACCACGGCGCTCCTGAGCTCACCATCTCCTTGATTTTGCTTATGTTCCGCATGGACTACTAAGTTTGTATATTTTGTTTATTTTTTCATAGTTCCACACAACTTCTTCCTGTTTTCTCGATTGACCTGTGTTCAGTTTTTCAAGGTCTATCCACTGTGCCAACTTAGAATTAAATCTGAGGGGGGTGCGATGGGGAGGTTCCCTTGTTAGCTTCTACTTGTAGGGGGGCTAGCCATTATAGACTTTGCCTTTGTTACTTCAGTGATAGTTTGTCCAACTACTAGTAGCTGTTAGCTTTGATACATGGACAACGGCTTCGCACCTACGTGCTCATCTTTACCAAAAGTTACGTATATGTCATTGACTAGTATTCTCTATTAAACGCACTTTTACTTTACATGCAGTACCGAAGTGCTTTACCTCTTCTGCTCCTACTCTCTTCCTTCATTCGGCCTATTTTGCAGATCACAGGAGCAGACCCATTCGCCGCCTTCCAGGCGGGATACAAAATAATGGATGTAAGAGTACAGGTCATAGACGCATGATTGACGACATGTGGAAGTTTGGGTCGGGCCGTGAGTCGGGCACGGATAGGCACATGATAAGGCAATCGCTCCCGATAAGTGGGTATCAGGGTTCGAGTCCAAATCCGGCACAAATTTTCATTGTCGTCATTCCATTCTAGAGCTGACGGTTGTCCTTATTCGCAATTGCGAATTCATTTAACTATATTAGGCGGTATCTCATGACTTTCGCCACCTCAGTGTAGCATGCCTATATCAGTTCCTTTGGCGCTTCAGTGTATAAACATCACAGGTCAATGGTAAATGTCTATATTTAAAACTTTTTACAGTTCTGCCACAGAAGTAGAACTACTTATTGAATTGAGTAGTAAAGTAATTGCTTTGGCGCCGGCCGGAGTAGCCGAGCGGTTCTTGGTGCTACAGTCCGGAACCGCGCGACCGCTACGGTCGCAGGTTCGAATCCTGCCTCGGGCATGGATGTGTGTGATGTCCCTAGGTTAGTCAGGTTTCATTATTTCTAAGTTCTAGGGGACTGATGACCTCAGAAGTTAAGTCCCATAGCGCTCAGAGCCTTTTTTTTATTTTTGTAGTATACTCACACACTGAGCTTCGCGGATAAATGTGGTAACGACTCAGCTACCTAAGCGCACAGAGTTTTAATCAGCCAATTTGAAATCAGCACACACAACGCTGCAGACAGAATTCGCTGTGATTCGGTAAACGTTTTTCTGCTACACCTACATCCACATGGATACTCTGCAAATCGCATGTAAGTACCTGGCAGAGGGTTCACCGACCCACCGTCAGAGTTCTCTATTATTCCAATCTCGTATAACGCGTGGAAAGAACGAACTTCTCTATCGTTCCGCACGAGCTCTGATTTCTCTTATTTTATCATGGTGACCGTTTCTCGCTATGTAGGTCAACAAAATATTTTCGCATTTGGAGGAGAAACTTTGTGATTGGAATTTCATGACAAGATTCCTCCTCAACGAAAAACGCCTTTGTTTTAATGATGTCCATCCCAAATCCTGTATCATTTCAATGACAGTCTCTCCCATATTCCGCGATAATACAAAACGTGCTGCCCTACTTTGAACTTTTTCAATGTACTCCGTCAGTCCTACCTGCTAAGGATCCCACACCACGCAGCAGTATCCCAAAAGACGACGGACAAGTGTAGTGTAGTCAGTCTCTTCAGTAGATCTATTACATTTCTAAGTGTCCTGCCAATAAGACGCAGTCTTTGGTTAGCCTTCCCCACGACATTTTCTATGTGTTCCTTCCGACAAACAGCCTTCTTGCATCTAGGAGAAACAGAAGCAGCGGCGGTGTGTTATTTGAGCTGCTGTATAGGAGACGGGAGTGGTTTCCTGAGCAGTGCGCAGGGGAGCGCCTAATGGCGAGACACGAGCGCGGATCACGGAGCGCATGCAGAGCCGGCCAGCGAGAGGAACAACCTCGGCTGCGGGCGTGGCGCGCTGGCAGCCGCCGCTGACGGGTGGCGGGCTGTCGCGCCGCTGACGATCCTATTTCTCGGCGGCGGCGGCCTGCATACGCGATTCCCGTTCCGGGAAACCTGCAGCGCCGCTCGGCGGCACGGAACGGCATTCGCCGGTGCAGCGGAGGCGACAGGCAGTCTGGCCGCGCCGGGGAAGTGCCCCGCGTGGGCGGCCGAGCGCGGCGCGCACCGAGCATTGTTGTCTGGCAGCGGCGGCCGCCGCCACCCCCGCCGCCTCCGAGGCCGGAATAATGCATGAGCGGCCGAGCCGGTCCGCTGCCCCGCCGGTGCGCCGACGCCTCGGCCTGCCCGCCGCGGCGGAACACACGGCGACGCCCGCCGCGCGCCGCTCGGCCGCTGTCTACGTGTCTGCTCTGTGGAGCCGCCTTGCGTTATCCACCTGCTCCACGTCGCTACACAAGCAGCTGTCAGACAAGCTACAGACACAATCCAACCATCAAACTACCAAGCTGGCTCAGTCTAAACCCAACAGCTAAATTTTATTCAGACGAAAAATCGGTGGTGCTACTTAATCATACCTTTTCTTTTATTCTCCAATAAGCTCGTTCCCTCATGCCTCTTGTCTGGGTTCTTGGTTACACAACTAGCAAAGGGACAGTGCCTACTCGTGATCACCGATTTCGTCAAAAACTATGACACGTGCAGGGCTTGGCCAGAAATGCAATTGAAAGAAGCGGAAATTCCACATGGCCAAGAATTTAGAAAGTAGAAATAGCGTCTTTGGGGCGGGTAGAGCGTGTTTTGAACCATTAATGTTGACGTGGTCCCCAGACAGTGATTGATAAAGGGGAAAGACAACAGAAGGGTAGTCCGATGGTTGTGGAATCGAATACCGGTGCAGATAGCCTTTTATATATTTTCAGTTTTTACGCTACCTACATTGCAAACAAACCGAGATGATAGTTAATGTATTCTATTTGAGCTGATGAAACCCTGTGTCTATGAGAATAGATTTCTTCTGTTAACTGACTCTTGGGAAGGAAAAAAGAAGAAGAAGAAGAAGAAGAAAGAATGGTTCAAATGGCTCTGAGCACTATGGGACTTAACATCTGACGTCATCAGTCCCCTAGAACTTAGGACTACTTAAACTTAACTAACCTAAGGACATCACACACATCCATGCCCGAGGCAGGCTTCAAACCTGCCACCGTAGCGGTTGTGCGGTTCCAGACTGAAGCACCTACAACCGCTCAGTCACACCAAGAAGAAGAACATAATGAATGAGGAGATTTTTGAAAATGTATTTGGATCGCCATCGGGTAGTAGTAAAGTAGTTATCACCTAAACGCACTCCGCTAGTGCAACCCTGCAGTGTCTAATTCCATCAATAATTTGATCAATAAGCTTCGAAACTGCTTTTACCTCTTGGAGAGGAAAAGGAATCACATTCCGAAGACACTGCATCAAAATAGATTCCACTGTATATCACCAGCTATCCTCGCCAGTATTTGGTGATAGGATGCGTTACACGGGATTGCTTCCTAGCTGTGCGATGAGAGAGACGCTTTTATGAATGTAAACCAATGTTTTGTGTAGAAACTTCAAAACAAACATATAACTGTAAGAATTCGGTATTTTTATCGTGTGCAGTTTACTGAGAAAATTACTGCGACACCAGTTTCTGCAGTGAATATTATTTCAACGTGTGCGAACCCTCAACTGTAAATCAATAACAGTGTCTAATTTTATATACGAAGTTCTCCTGTCTGTATTACTATCCCTTCCTGTAAATTTCTTTGCAATCTCAAATTATTCTTTGCCTTTTCTTCCATCAAAATACTCATTAGTACGCTACATTGAGCATTATCTCGTTTTATTTGCATTGAAAGTAACGTTACTTACACTGCAAATAACGTAAGAATTGAACATAAAAAAAGGTTAGCGTAGCATTATCGTTCTGCACTCTTTCACCTGTGCCATCTGCTGTTGGGAGATATGCTCCAGTAAATGGTTCATGCCTAACCAGATTCTTTTTTTTTTTTTTTTTTTTTTTTTTGCAAACGCTTCGCCATATGGAACTCCCAAGTATTTTTGTTTGTATTCGTTTAGTTAATTATTTAACGTGAGAGATAGCGAGATAGCATCTAAATAGCCCGGAACGTCTTAGTGAAACAGTTTCCATGATACACAATTATAGTGACTGTGAAGAATTAAACAGTAACAATGAATCAGAATCATCAGACAATGGGAATGTGTTAAAGGTAGAAGAAGAAATAGCAAATGAATCAAAAAACAGTGTTGACGAAGATAACATTGATAATATACAAACTTATAAAAATCATGTAAGTAAAAATGGTGAATCTTGTTCCAGAAATCCACCAAAAGCTACGTGTCGAATAGTTCAAGAATGTTACTGAACTGCTTCCATGTCTTGCAGGAGCATCTAGTGCAACGATTCCCGAACTTTTTGAGACCATTACCTTTGAGTGTTATCAGATATTAGCTAGTACCTCTCCTTCTTCTGCCTATCGTCATCAACATTACCGCCTAACTAAACTTTAGAAGAAAAAGAACTTCCTTTGAATATTCTTTTTTAAAAAAATAAAGAAAGATAAATTACATTTGCTTTATTAAACCACGAATTTATGAGCGAACGAGACAACTGGTACTAATAACTTACTCCTAACACGAGTTCTCAATGCATCACAGATACTACCTACAACTCTTTCTGAGAAAGGAAACTAACTATCCAAATCGAGGGTAGACACTTCTTACAAAACATGCTTCCTCTGTACCCTCCACTCCCTAGTGTCACTTACTACCACCTTTTAAAATCAACCAAATTATACCGTGTGAAATATACTTAGCCCTATGTTTTAAATCGCTTAGTTGTTGGACTCTTTATTTCTATACTGGTAGAAATTAGAAGTTAATAGCGATACAGTTAGTTTATTGTTTAATTTTACCCCTCAGGGGACGATTGCGCTATGTTGGGAACCACTGATGTAGTGAAACTGAACCAGTAAGTGATACTTTCAACTTGTTCTTTGCAGACAGTATGTGAAAAATTCTTGTGAACTGTACCAATAAAAAGGCACAGGCATATGACGAGGAATGGAACGCAAGATACCCAGAAAAGAAGAAAAAAATTGTTGCTGACAGACGTTGATGAAATGTACATATTTTTAGTGGTTCTGATAACTATGTGTGAGCTGTAAACTGAACGGAGTCTATAGAGCTGTTCAGGACCACAGATCCTATGGACAAAAGTGACATTTTCTTTCCTTCAATGTGTCAAAAATCTACTTCAGCATTAATCTACGTTCATCAGATTTTATGGCATCACTACAAGAAACCAGAGGGGAAACAAGAATAAACAGTAACCACCGCCACACATCGTAGGGTGCCTTCCAAAATATCGAAATTGATCTAGATATTGAATTAACAACCCCTAAAACTGTAGATCTATATTTATACATTATATGGTTAAAAGAAGGACGAGGAAACTAATTAGACGAAGTACTGAAGGAAAGGGTAACGTCCTGATTAAATTTCAGTCATATGTGACCATTAACGATGTAAAAGCAAGATAACTGAAAACAGGGTCACTATAGAGTTGTGGAAGCCACAGTAAAAATTTGAACAGATGAGGTCGATGTGAATAAAATTTCGTTCGAAGCTACGGGAGGTCATTTGGAGCATGTCACAGTGTCATCTACATGTATGTCTACGCCACCACTCTGCAATTCATACTTAAATATGTTGTGCAGGTTTCATCGAACCACCTCCACACTATTTCTCTACCGTTCCACTCCCTAAGAATGCCTGGGAAAACTGAGCACTTAAATTTTACCATACAAGCTCAGAATTATCTTATTTTACTAAGCAGATCAATTCTCGTTATGTAGCATTCAGAGGACAAAGCTGGTGATTGAAATTTGCTGATAAGATCCTGCAGCACCTAAGAACGACTTTTAATTAGTGTCACCCCACCTCGTGTATCATATACGTGACACTGTCTTCCCTATTTCATGATAATCGACTTCCTTTGAACCTTATCGATATCCTTCGTCAGTCCTATTTGGCAAGAATCCCATTTCGTGTAGCAATACTCCAGAAGAGGAAGGACAAACGTAATGCAGGTGGTCTCTTCACCAGACCTGTTGCGTCTTCTAAGTATTCTCCTAATAAAACTCACTCTTTGTATGTCTCCCACAGAACATTTCCCACGCGATCATTGGAATGTATGCTGTTCGTAATTGTAGTTACCAGGTAATTAGTTGAATTCAATGACTTTAGATTTACGTGCAACCAAAATTCAAGGATTTCTTTTAGTACTTGTGTGGATGATCTCACATTTTTTCCTTATTTAGAGTCAACTGCCACTCTTCGCACCACACAGACATCCTGTTAAGTCATTTTTCAGTTGGTTTTGATCCTCTGATGATTTTAATAGATGGTAAATGACAGCATAATGGTGCGAAAAGGGCTGCTCATGTTCCATCAGAGGGCCTATAACATTTCCTTGGGGAACGCCAGACATCACTTCTGTATTACTTGACCACTTTCCGTCGATTACTACGTACTGTAACTTTTCTGACAGGAAATCACGAATCCAGTCGCACAACTGAGACGGTACTCCATAGCCACGCAATTTGTTTTGAGGTCTCTTGTGAGAATTATATTCTTGAAAATGTCTGTAGTCTGCAGTCATGACGTCAATCTTTGGATTACTTTAGCATGATCTTTAGCTATCGACAGTGCCCAGTTCAAGTAAAATTGCTGTTAGGTAATCAACTGAAGTAGTAAGGCTAGACTGACATATTGCTACTTAGGGTTTTGTTCAGTGCAACAATGAACAAGAAATGTGGGTTCCACTCACCTCGTACACCGGCGAGCAAGGTGGCATGCATGCAGTACACCATCAACAACCTCCGAACCCTGTCGTTAGCTGAGTTCCATCTCTCCCCTCCAACCTATTCAGTTTTGGCTACTCGCGGATGAGTTGTTACCAAGCAGTGTTTCAGTTGTGACATGTATAGGAATTCGTTATAATTTTTCAATTTCTCTCCTTTATCGTTTCCCTCATTTACTAGCTGATGATTATCTTTTGTCCCTCCCAGGTGGCATTGTATCAGAAAGCACAATTAAATCAATTAGGTAACTTTATTAAACCTGGCGGTAATATCGATTCCGACTCAACTTCTATACACACTGTTTAATTACTCCTGAGATTATATACAAAAAGGTGAAGGACAAGACTCTTTACACACCTCACCTGCACTCGCCTCCCCCCCCCCCCCCTCAACTCTCCCACCCTGCCACACATAAGTATACCGGCCTTCAGGTTACGTGTCAAACACAGGCTCACTAGTAATCATTGATTACGTTTCTTTAGGAATGAAAAACGAGCATATCGAGCTAAAATTTAATTTCAATGTTTTTATCATACAATATGAAATTTGTGCAGGGTGTGAGACTCCTAAGCTACTCGCAATTTCTAATAATCATGATACTATCAAAATCCAGAATAAAAATTGGCGAACTTTGAAGGAAACAAGGCAGGAATCCATAACATTAATTATTTACATGTTCGGTGTCTAAAAACTGCGACAATTCGCAGAAATGTGGAACATGTCACTGGGTTTAAGAATAAGATATCCGTACGTTTTCTATTTAAATGCTGGCCGGTTAACTTTATACCGCAAGAAACGGTGTGACTGGAAAGCTGGTGAGGGGGGAAGGGGGGAGGGGTAAATACTGAATATGCTTTAAATTCATTTATTAACAACAGAATACAACAAATCAGAATGCATGAGTAAAGTGACAAAGAATTAAAATGAACAGCGCTCAATCCAAAACAATCCATTTACTTAATATTCAGCACCACATAATATAATAGTATAATATCTGCTCTTCTAAACACTTTTAGTTTTAGAATGCAAAGAATACGCCGAAACAATCAAATGTCTTACCGCTGCCGCCTACATGAGCTGAAAGAAGAGACAAAAAGAAAAAAAGAAAATAGGAATCCTAGCTCAGGACAAAATATTTAAAATTTTACCCAACGAGGATCGAAACACACAAGTCCCAAACTAATAACAATACAACCACATTACAAGATAAATATTTAACAGATAATTAAGACAGCTACTCCGTGCTGGCCAAAGGACAAAATAATTAAGACTAATAATTCAACCGAAAATAGCAATTAAAAATCAGCATCATAAAACGATTCAGCACAATTAACAGGAGAATAATGAACCTTTATGGTTTAATTCGTACTGAGTCTTCTCCTTCTGACACTTGTTACAGATAACATACCAGACATTGCACGACCTCTACGTTATGGCAGTATAATAACTTGTACGATTTACGCTGAGGTAGAGCTACGCACAGGCGTCTTCAGAATCAAAGTTCCCCACCAAAGACAACTGGCGCAACCCTCTTCCAGTACACTGCTGTGCCTCAGCACACACCATGGACGATTCTGCTTGTATCTTGTCAGTATAAACTTCCCTAAATTCAAACAACAAGCACCTTCCATTCGCCCTGAATAGGAAGCGATATTCCGTTCTGATGACGAGTCGCTATAAGCTCAGACCAGGGCTCCACCAACTTGCCTCCACTACTGGTCTCATAACCTTGTTGCACCATCTCGTCCAACTAACAGCATTGTCCAACACACGACGCTAAAAAATCCCAACATCACGAAGGAGTTGCGTGCGATAAGCAAAAGTAGGTAGGCGGGTTTCTGCTTGTGAAAGACGGCTTGTGTTAAATATTCGAGCCGGTTGCATAAGAGTAGCGACAGTAGCGCCACTGTGAGGATGCCGATTATCTGGTTTGCTTTAAACACGGGCTGCAACGGTCGTGAACATTAGTTACCTTTGAGATTTGAAGCAGTGACTTTTTTGTTACTCAATGGCCTTGAAGACGACGGAGAAACCGTCGTCATCAGCTGACTGAATTTGAACGAGGTAGTGTAATAGGGCTACAGGAAGCTGGCTGTTTTTTTCCGCGCTGTTGTAGAAAGACTTGTCAGGTATGTAGCCGCTGCATATTATTATTAGCAGCAGTGGTCAGAATGAGGTACGGTCGCAAGAAGACCGAACTCGGAATGACCACATGGTACTACCGAGAGGGGATAATGTCATGTTCGGCGTACTACTGGGGCTCTTCATAAAGCGTCTGCAGAAGCAACTTGAACTGCAGTTCGCACATAAGGGACACAACGAACTGCTACAAACCGGTTACTTCAAGTACAGCTCCGAGACAGGCACCCTGTAACGTGCATTCCACCGATTGCGACTTGAGCGGTGTCAAGAGAGAGCTCATTGCAGGACGGAGTAGAGAACTGTTGTGTTTTCTGGTGAAAGGTGGTGTGTGTAAGTTAGGAGGAGGCCAGGTGAGCACATACACCCAACATGTCTGCAGCCGAGACACACATGGAGTTATGGAGTTGGAGTTATGGTCTGGTGTGCGATTTTCATGTGACACCCGGAGCACTCTCGTGGTTATCCCACGCACACTGACTGTAAATCTGTACGTCAGTCTGGTTATTCCACTTGTTCTGCTGCAATTCGCGAGCAGCAGTCCATCACAATGCATTCTCAAGTACCGGTTTGCTGTTGTGCCTCCTCATCAACTCTCTGCATAATGCAATTTTGTCATATGATGACATGATGGAGACCGTGGCTGTTGTTTGAGGACAAATGTTGATGGTGTCAGGACAGCAACCAGCCACAAAATTACTTTCAGTTCCTTTATTCAAAGGCTACCGTTACCGGTTTCGAATCGTTGTGATTCATCCTCAGACGGTTTACACGCTTTCTTTATGACATGTGGTGTTTTTTTTACAGATTAATTGTCCTAAAATATAAATAATACATAATTATAAACACGCCACACACAGATGGTTGCGTTACAGACTTTCGTTGCATGTGACTTACGTGAAACGTCGGTTTCGAGTGTTTGTTTTCATAAAAATCGTCCAGCAGATGTAAATGCATTCCCACTGCATTCTTATTGTTGCACACGTAAATTGTTCTCACTGAACACTTAAGATTTGTCACAGATGCTATGATATATTGTAACATTTGACGATAATATCCTATGTTTGGAAAGGATCATATATTCATTTACACAACTGTAATGCCTTTTACTCTAGTACAGAGACATTGTTTTTTTTTTTTTTGAGTTGATATTGCTAAAATAATTATAAAGTTATACATATATATAGGGTGAGTCACCTAACGTTACCGCTGGATATATTTCGTAAACCACATCAAATACTGACGAACCGATTCCACAGACCGAACGTGAGGAGAGGGGCTAGTGTAATTGTTTAATACAAACCATACAAAAATACACGGAAGTATGTTTTTTAACACAAACCTACGTTCTTTTAAATGGAACCACGTTAGTTTTGTTAGCACATCTGAACATACAAACAAATACGTAATCAGTGCCGTTTGTTGCATTGTAAAATGTTAATTACATCCGGAGATATTGTAACCTAAAGTTGACGCTTGAAACCTCCGACGTTCAGTTGCGTGTGGTAACAAACACGGGCCACGGTCGGCGAGCAGCATCTGCAGGGACATGTTTACGATGACGACCGTGTTTACGAGTGTGGCTATTTTGCACTGTTGTGGTTTAGTCTAGCTGTCGCAGTGTCCGCATGTAGCGCTTGCTGCTATTGTTATTCTGCATTCGTCTCCGCATGCAGACCAACTACAGTATACCGTGTTACCAGACGCCTGTGATAGTGTAGTGTTGTAGGAACTGTGACCATGGTGTATTCGAACTCTGAAAAGGCGGAGATGATACTCATCTATGGCGAGTGTCGACGAATGAAGCTGAAGCCTGCAGGGTGTATGCAGAACGGTACCCGGACAGAGAGCATCCAACGTGCCGCACTTTGCAAAACATCTACCGCCAACTGTATGCAACAGGTATGGTCGTAGCACGCAAACGGGTCCGTAACAGGCCCGTCACAGGAGAAGCGGGTGCAGTTGGTGTGTTAGCTGCTGTTGCCATGAACCCACACATGAGTACACCGGACATTGCGAGAGCCGGTGGACTGAGTCAAAGTAGTGTCATGCGCATACTGCATCGTCACCGCTTTCACCCGTTTCATGTGTCGCTACATCAGCAATAACATGGTGATGACTTTAATCATCGAGTGCAATTCTGTCAATGGGCATTAACAGAGAATGCGTTGCAGTTATACCTGTTTACCGATGAAGCGGGTTTCACAAACCACGGAGCAGTTAATCTACGGAACATGCATTACTGGTCCGTGGACAATCCTCGCTGGCTCAGACAGGTAGAGCGACAGCGACCGTGAACTGTAAATGTACGGTGCGGAACCATTGGCGACCACCTCATTGCTCCTCACTTCATTGCAGGGGCCCAAACAGCTGCAACATACATCGCGTTTCCACAGAATGATCTGCCAACGTTGCTCGAAAATGTCCCACTGGAAACGCGTCGACGTATGTGGTATCAGCATGATGGTGCACCTGCACATTCCGCAATTAACACTAGGCTGACCCTTGACAGGATGTTCGACGGGTGTTTCATAAGACGTGGAGGACGCATAAATTGGCGAACTCGTTCTCCTGATCTTATACCTCTGGACTTCTTTCTGTGGGGTACGTTAAAGAAGAATGTGTACCGTGATGTGCCTACAACCCCAGAGGATATGAAACAACGTATTGTGGCAGCCTGCGGCGACATTACACCAGATGTACTGCGGCGTGTACGACATTCATTACGCCAGAAATTGCAATTGTGTGCAGCAAATGATGGCCACCACGTTGAACATCTATTGGCCTGACATGTCGGGACACACTCTATTCCAGTCCGTAATTGAAAACGGAAACCACGTGTGTACGTGTACCTCACCCCTCATGGTAATGTACATGTGCGCCAGTGAAACAGACCAATAAAAAGGTGTTAGCAAGTGGACGTAATGTGCTGTTCCAGTCTCTTCTGTACCTAAGGTCCATCACCGTTCCCTTTGTATCCCTACGTAATTCGGTGCTCTCCGATACACACGATCGAACAGCGGAGGAGTGGTACTCAAGCGTCAACTTTCGGTTACAATATCTCCGGATGTAATTAACATTTTACAATGCAACAAACGGCACTGATTACGTATTTGTTTGTGTGTTCAGATGTGCTAACAAAACTAACGGGGTTACATTTAAAAAAACGTAGGTTTGTGTTAAAAAACATACTTCCGTGCATTTTTTTTATGGTTTGTATTAACCAATTACACTAGCCCCTCTCCTCACGTTCGGTCTGTGGAATCGATTCGTCAGTATTTGACGTGGTTTACGAAATATATCAAGCGGTAATGTTAGGTGACTCACCCTGTATATATATATATATATATATATATATATATATATATATATATATATATATATATATATATATATATAGAACTGTATAGGTAAAATAGTATATTATTTAATTATACAGGGTGATTCAAAAAGAATACCACAACATTAGGAATTTAAAACTCTGCAACGAAAAAAGGCAGAGCTAAGCACTATCTGTCGGCGAATTAAGGGAGCTATAAAGTTTCATTTAGTTGTACATTTGTTCGCTTGAGGCGCTGTTGACTAGGCGTCAGCGTCAGTTGATGTTAAGATTGGCGACCCCTCAACAGAAAGCTATTTGTGTTATTGAGTACAGCAGAAGTGAATCGACGACAGTTGTTCAGCGTGCATTTCGAACGAAGTATGGTGTTAAACCTCCTGATAGGTGGTGTATTAAACGTTGGTATAAACAGTTTACAGAGAATGGGTGTTTGTGCAAAGGGAAAAGTTCTGGACGGCCGAGAAAGAGTGATGAAAATGTAGCACGCATCCAGCAAGCATTTGTTCGCAGCCCAGGAAAATCGACTCGCAGAGAGCTGCAAATTCCACAATCAACTGTATGGAGAGTCCTACGAAAAAGGTTAGTTATGAAACCTTATCGTCTGAAATGGATCGGCCGCCAGGCAGCCCGTGACAGAGCACTTCATCACTGGCCTCCAAGAAGCCCTGATCTTACCCCCTGCGATTTTTTCTTATGGGGGTATGTTAAGGATATGGTGTTTCGGCCACCTCTCCCAGCCACCATTGATGATTTGAAACGAGAAATAACAGCAGCTATCCAAACTGTTACGCCTGATATGCTACAGAGAGTGTGGAACGAGTTGGAGTATTGGGTTGATATTGCTCGAGTGTCTGGAGGGGGCCATATTGAACATCTCTGAACTTGTTTTTGAGTGAAAAAAAACCTTTTTAAATACTCTTTGTAATGATGTATAACAGAAGGTTATATTATGTTTCTTTCATTAAATACACATTTTTAAAGTTGTGGTATTCTTTTTGAATCACCCTGTATTTAGCATCATGAGAATTATAGTAACATATAAATTCTCTATTTGATCCGCAGATAGGTGTACTAATATTATTTGCTTGGGAGGCTGGAAAACAATTTTCGGAAATTTTTCAGGAAAGGGGTGTTAGCTAACTCTGTTTGTTCGTTAAGGATATAATCTGGGGTGCTGTTTTTGTGTGTGTGTATTTCTAATTCTTCTAATATATTTATAGTGGCTCCTTTTTCTGCTAGATGCAAAATTTTTAAGTTGTCCACAGTGTTTCCCACTGTATGGTTTTCTTCAGCAATATGAGCTGCAAATGCTGATTTGTTCAAGTTACCAAGTCTGAGAGCATCAATATGTTCTTTGTATCTAATTTCAAAACTAATGTAAACCGTCTGAGGATGAATCACAACGATTCGAAACAGGTAACGGTAGCCTTTGAATAAAGGAACTGAAAGTAAATTTGTGGCTGGTTGCTCTCCTAACACCATCAACATTTGTCTCTGCATAACGTCTACATCTGCGTTATCTTCCAGTCGTCGTGACGTCAGCAGCCACCCCATCCTCCACACAAACGAGGTGCTATCACCTGCTGCCAGCAGCCAAGAACCAATAGTTTTCCCAGATGCCACTGCTCGCCAGCCAATTTCTAGTCCAGCCATGCCGGCACGTAGAAAGGACCGGACGGTGCTCCAACCATGGCCCAGCGACACATGTGACACTTTGTCCCGCTGCTGCCTACAGCGCTGACTTTTACATTGTTGCCACTTCCTCGTCCCACATTACGTTCCAGCTCTGCTGTTACACATGACCGCTCCTGCCCACGGGAAAACTTCTGCTGCTATCTTAATATCCGATAAAATGTAATAAATATAACGTAGTCAAATACAGGTTTTATCTCTTCAGAAACTCAGCTATCGACTAGGAGTTTTCAACTACAATTGATTTCAATCTGTTTTTAAAGCTTTAATTATCTTACAGCACCTTTCACTCTGAAGAGAGGTAGTCAATATTTTTAATTCTAAGTACTTTGCTCTTGCAACAAGGATGTGACGTTGTGGTTTGTGGAAGCTAATATTGCCCCTCGTTTTAATTTTATGAATACTTATATAAGAGAGTAAATGGACTGTGAGGCGATTGTTGATTGACACCAGATGGTGAATGCAAGATGTTGTCTATACAGCAGGTTTCTCTGCAATTAATATTTTGTTCTGTCTAAAACTAATTAAAGTAACTGCGTCTAGAGTTTTAAATTTATGATTTTCACACGTATGACTCCTCCTATTTCCATACTCTTTCTTCAATAATAATGATTTATAATGCTTAAAATTTAGCCATTCTTATTCCTGTATTTAAATCGTCCTCAGACAGGCACAATACTTCTGCAGGTTTCTCATTTAAGCAAAACACAAGACTATTAAAATTATTATGTTGGTGCACGATGTTACGGTGGTGCATGATAATATACGCACAGTTCTTTTTTTCGATTAAACTGGTCTTAGAAGGTTAGAAGACGGACTAGAGATGATTCGGATGTACTTGTACTTTATGAATGAGTGAATGAGCAATTCGTAAAGCGAGAGGATGATCCAATTCAGGAAGGAGTTCGGTCCCGTCCTTTTCAAAAGAACTGTCCTAATTTTCACCTTAAGCGATGTTGTGAAACTACACAAAAACTTACGCTGAATAATCGCAAATCGCGAATGTGAACCGTCATTTCGTCTAATTTTAGCCCATGTTTCTAACCATTCCGCCACCTCGTTAGGACGCAAAAAAGGATAGTGGGGGGTGAAGGGGGTGGGAGAAGAGAGTTTGTGTGTTGTGTGTGTGTGTGTGTGTGTGTGTGTAAATGTATGTGCGTGTCTGAGAGAGAGAGATAAGTCAGAACGGCTTTGAGATTAGATCATGGCTGGTGGCTTGCTTTCAACAGACGTCCAGTGTGTACAGTTTACTCTGTCAGGGTCGCTGTCTCATTCTCACTTTGTGGATGCGTAATTATTCTTCATAGCTACTCCTCAATAAGCGATTATCTTGCTACTTCCAGCCATAATGGTAATTATATTGTGCGTTATTTCCGAAAATCTAATCATCAAGGATCGGGAAACGTTGTGTCAAGTTGAGTAAAACTGTTGCCCGTCCGCCACAGCAAATCATTGGACACTCGGTAGCAAACCGTCACCGCAACCGCAATGACGACGCAAAAGCCTTCGTCGCATTCCGCGTGGCCACTGAGCGCAACTCCTTGCAGCATCCGTGAAAGGACGTCCTCTGCCCAGAAATACTGTACTACCTGAAGGTTTGTAACATCAGCATTAAATGACTACAGTTAGTGATACCTAAATGCTTGTTGTCAACACCTAGTCATGATTTAAAAGTATTAGTAACATTGATAAATATAGTACCAGGACTAATTAAACTTAGGATGGGATGAATGGAAATAAAGTATGCCGTCTCAACAATACTTGAGCATTTATCCATTGATCACACACACTGAATACATAATAAATGCAACTTGGAAGCTTTATCTGCCTCATAGAATAGTTTATTTATAGATATGTAATGTACTTAAATATATATGTTTGGGGGGGGGAGGCGCATTTTTTTCTGCAGTGGTAAATAGACAGATAATCTTTGTTTACCATAATTATAGGATGTTACATTTCTCCAAGATGTGTTTTAATCTTATTTGTCCATCATGCGCACATGAACAGTCGTTTTTACATCTCCGAAGTGCCGATTAGAAATGTTTTATGGTGTTTTTCGGGAAATTTTGTGTGTATATCGCACAATTTTATTACAACGTGCTACAACTGATGCTTACGAGTTTTGGTAACTGACGTTAGTTTTAAAGTACAGGTAAAATAACAAACTAAAGTTACAAACATTACCAGTAGCTAACATATATCTTGAATTCTCAAGAAATGTAATTCCCCATTGTGACATTTATAATGACGAAATGCGACAAACACTCAACACTTCACAAATGCGCCGTCAAATCAGGACTTTGGTGTGTCGTCTTTTGCAAATGTGGGTAAATGACGTGTCCAGATATTAATGTTCTGCGGTTTCTGTTTAAAAGGTTAACTTTTTCCTTTTATTTTACTACAAGAAGAAAAAAATAACAGTGATTTTGGACTTGTTGTACATAGTATTATTCGATCCTCGGAATATGTTTCGTCATTTACGATTCGACCTGTATTTATGTGGTATTTAAAATTGAATCCTAATTCTATACAGAAAAAGTTTTAAACACTATATTTTTGCTATTCCGTGTTGTTTAATACCAAACGCTACAAATACAATATAAATATTTGTGAATGATCCCAATATACCATTTCAGTTCTCTATTTTGTGTTCTCACAAAATTAGACTAGCCTTTATTGCAGTATGGATTACACACTGATGATGGTAATGTAATAGGCTTTGTGGGGGGGGATTACGTCACTAACCTGCTTTCAACATACTTGCAATGTAGGGTTTTGCGTGTGTCGCATTGAACTCTTTGTATTATTTCACGTATTTGCTATCCCAAACGGTGTGTGATGTCTACCTTAGTCACCGTCAGGTGGCTTGCGGAGTATGGATGTAGATGTAGATGTGGATGTAGTACATGCAATTGTAGGTAAGTAATGAATTCAGAGTATAGAAAGCTGCGAAATAGGGTAAAACAACATCTTCGCTGTTCCAAATTCGGGCATGCTCTTTGTCTTGTGTACAGCTATAGAAAGCCCGCGGTTCTATGGAGGAATCTCCTTCACTTGTGTGTCAGCTTGGCAACATCAGAAACCTTCTTTTCATCTCTCGGCTATTGAACTGAATGCATTGAACTAATGGGAGCCCTAGACTACATATCCAACACAGACACATTTCACCTAAAATACGTTATATAAATAAAACAACAGTAAAAATGAAGATATGTTGAGAAACCAGTAGTATCAGAGTTACTGTGATCATGATTTTTTGCGAATAAGTTACAAATATCGACAGGTATATTCAATGTTTTCTTTGTGAATGAGATACATCCCTCTCAGTAGTTCGACCTATAAATTAAAGAGTGTACTCTCAACCACCTTACGGTCACCTTTCAGTCATCACTCAATCAGCAGTTTAGTCGTTACATGTAATGCCCGTATATAAATTCTTCATGATCAGCTGACTAAATATTTACGCAGATTTGCCTGTCGTGACAAACATAAGTCCAGTTTTCTTAAACACCATAGCACAAATACAGCACGAATTAAGATAAATGACGACGTGAAATATGACACAAACGAACGTAAGACCACAGTATTAATTTCATTGGACTTCGACGAAGCGTTTTACTCTGTCATCTTTGACGTACTCCGCATAAAGATATAACAGCTGAAATTATCATGTAACTTGCAGAAGTCGTTGAAAAGTTGTTTGTGAAACAGATAATAGTATTGTATATACTCGTATATTGCACTGCATCGTGAGGTAAGTCGGAAATTTAGTCGGTCAGAGACGATATCCGGATGCTGTAGAGCTCAAGCCAACGGCTCATGAGAAACGATAAATCAGGGTTCAAGTCCCAGTCCGGTACAAATTTTGAACTTTCGTCGTTGCATTACCACAATGCCCCGTTCAGCTGGAAGTCATGAATTCCCGCCCCTCCGTTCCCTTTGTTTCCCCATTCTCTCTTTCATATAAAAGATAACTGCACGTTATTTGTGGAACTGGGATGTTGTATTGGAAGGGAATTATATTCGATGTGCCAGCTCTAAGTTCGCTGTTTTTGTATGCCGATGACGTCTCGTCGGTTCCGTTCAAAAAAAAATGTTCAAATGTGTGTGAAATCTTATGGGACTTAAGTGCTAAGGTCACAAGTCCCTAAGCTTACACACTAGTTAACCTAAATTATCCTAAGGACAAACACACACACCCGTGCCCGAGGGAGGACTCGAACCTCCGCCGGGACCAGCCGCACAGTAAATGACTGCAGCGCCTGAGACCGCTCGGCTAATCCCGCGCGGTGTTGGTTCTGTCTTCATGTAAATATCATTATTATGCTGACGACCTGCAACTTTCTTACATACCATAGATACAATTATCAGCTTCTATCATACTCCTGAATGATGCTCTGCGACTTAAACTAAACTTGAATAAGTGTCAAGTAATGATAAGCTCTCTTTATCAATTAATTAGTCTTTAATCCCACGAATAATCCCTCTTCTTCTCGAGGGTGACCCAGTGCCTTATCGGGAAACGGCGAAAAACTTGCATGTAATGTGGGTCTATAACGTCCACTCGGCAGAAAGGATTGTCACCATGTGCAGCAAGAGTTCTCCTTATCTGCTTGCCCTCTAGAAGTTCCGAAGCACATCGCACCCCGGCAAAAACTGTGAAACAACTTAAAAATACAATACTTGATCAAATTAGACTTCAAGAATTAATGTTATAAAACATGTTGGAACAGTACAAGCTTCCTTTAAATTTCAAGTGAGTAATGTTGGCTGTAAATTCCATTATATTTTTTGTGCACTAAGGGGCACATCACACGTGTTCTAGCGATATAAGCTAAAGATGCCGTTTTCCAACTTGTGTCACTTTTCTCGCCGGGATGGGATACTCTCCATAGGATATGAACGTAAACTTGTAAAATTACTCTTTCGAACAAAGCTGCACTAATACCATGTAATCCTATACGGCACAGGAAATAAAAACTAGGCCTGGACAAGGTTTGTGGTCCTGGAGCGCGCTCACGAGGCTTGTCAGCGCTCCAGCTTGCGCGACCGCAGCGCTGTTCTGAGCAGATGTGTGAGACGGCGATGTACCGAAGGCTGCACGCGCGGAAACTTAGGAAGACGCGCTTGGAACACGGGGCGAATTACTTGAGAGGCGGCGGTGAATACTGCAGCATGCTTAGCTAAGGAGGATTTTGTCACGCCAAAGCAATAACTTTACTACTCAATTCAATAAGTAGTTCTACTTCTGTGAGCAGAACTGTAAAAAGTTTTAAATATAGGCATTTACCATTGACCTGTGATGTTTATACACTAAAGTGCCAAAGGAACCGGTGTAGGCATGCGTACTCAAATATAGAGATATGTAAAGGGGCAAAACACAACGCTGCTGTCGGCAACGCCTGTGTAAGACAACAAGTGTCTGTCGCAGTTGTTAGATCGGTTACTGCTCCTAAAATGGCAGGATATCAAAATTTAAGTGACTCTGAACATAGTGCTATAATCGGTACAGCATCTCCGAGGTAGCGATCGTTTAACGAGTGTAGCATGAATATCAGGAATCCGATAAAACATCAAATCTCCGACATCGCTGCGGCCGGAAAAAGATCCTGCAAGAACGCGACCAACGTGACAGAAGTGCAACCCTTCTGCAAATTTCTACATATGTCAATGAACAGCCACTATCAAGCGACGGCGTGCGAAACATTCAACGATACATCATCGATATGGGCTTTCGTAGCTGAAGTCCCACTCATCTACCGTTGATGACCGCACGACACATAGGTTTACGATTCGCCTGGGCCCGTCGACACCGTCATTGGACTATTGATGACTAGAAACATGTTGCCTGGTCGAACGAGTCCCGTTTAAAATTGTATCGAGCGGATGGACGTGTATATAGAGACAACTTCATGATTCCATGGGACCCTGCATGTCAGCAGGGGACTGTGCAAGTTGGTGGAGGCTCTGTACTGGTGTGGGGCGTTTGTAGTTGGAGTGATACGGGACCCTCGATGCGTCCAAATACGGGTCTGACAGGTGACAAGTACGTAAGCATCCTGTCTGACTACCTGCTTCCATTTGTGTCCATTCTGCATTCCGACGGACTTGGGCAATTCCAACAGGACAATGCGACACACCACACGTCCAGAATTGCTGCAGAGTCACTCCAGGAACACTCTTCTTAGTTTAAACACTTCCGCAGATATGCAACGTGCTGCTCAGAAGAGATCTCCACCCCCTCGTAGTCTCACGGCTATATAAACAGCCCTGCAGGATTCATGGTGTCATTTTCCTCGAGCACTATTTCAGACATTTGTCGAGTCCATGGCACGTCGTGTTGCGGCACTTCTGCGTGCTCGCGGGGGCTCTACACGATATTAGGCAGATGTACCAGTTTCTTTGGGTCTTCAGTGTAAATTTATACAAATTTCGGTTTTAGAATAATTAATGTAACTTTAACTATGGTTCGTCATAGAAACACGAAGTTTTACGTAAATTAAAATCAGTTACTCCTAACGTTGGCGTGGCTCCCTCAAGTTCATAAGAGCAAAATTCCTTTCACATGCATACGTTGAACCAAACAATGAAATAACTTTAACAACATGTCTGTGATATCGAGGATATTGTCCTTAGGATGAGGTGACGGATGTCATCGGATACCTCCTAAAATCGTGTCGAACCTCCTTCTTCCCGGCGTAGTGCAGCAACTAGACGTGGCATGCACTCAACAAGTCGTTGGAAGTCCCTGCAGAAATACTGATCCACGCTGCCGTCCATAATTGCTGAAGTGTTGCCGGTGCAGGATTACGTGCACGAACTGACCTCTCGATTATGTTCCATAAATGTTCGATGGGATGCGATCTTGGTAACCAGATCATTCGCTGGAATTGTCAAAAAGATGTTCGTCAAACAATTACGAACGTTGGGGCTTGATGACATGGCGCATTGTCATCTACAAAAATTCCATCGTTCTTTTGGAATATGAAGTTCATGAAAGGCTGGGAATGGTCTCCAAGTAGCCAAACATAACCATTTCCAGTAAATATTTGGTTCAGTTCGACCAGGCGACCAAGTCCAATCCATGTAAACATAGTCCACACCATTATGGACAACTTGGGTCCATGTGTTCGGGGGGGTCTGCGCGACGCTCGGATCCTACCATCACCTATTACCAACAGAAAATTGAACTCATCTACTCAGGCCACGGTTTTCCAGTCGTCTTGGGTCCAACCGATATGGTCACGAGCCCAGAAAGGGCGCTATACGCGGAGTCGTGTTGTTAGCAAAGGGGCTCACGCCGGTCGTCTGCCCCGTAGCCCATTGACGCCAGATATCACCGCGCTGTCCTGACGGATACTTTCGTCGTGCATTCCACACTGATTTCCGCATTTATTTCACGCAGTGTTGCTTGTCTTTTAGGATTGACGACTCTGCACAAGTACCGGTGTAGTGGAGTGATACGGGACCCTCGATGCGTCCAAATACGGGTCTGATAGGTAACACGTACGTAAGCATCCTGTCCGACTATCCGCTTCCATTTGTGTCCATTAAGCATTCCGACGGACTTGGACAATTCCAGCAGGACAATGTGACACACCACACCAATAATTAGTAATGAAATTAAATTTATTGCTATAGCTGGTCCTGTATTTCCTAGACCGGCCGCTGGTCGCTGAGCGGTTCTAGGCGCTTCAGTCTGGAACCGCGCGACCGCTACGGTCGCAGTTTCGAATCCTGCCTCGGGCATGGATGTGTGTGATG
The DNA here is from genome assembly GCF_023864275.1 of Schistocerca cancellata. Lineage (NCBI taxonomy): Eukaryota > Metazoa > Arthropoda > Insecta > Orthoptera > Acrididae > Schistocerca > Schistocerca cancellata. The sequence continues at coordinate 219,443,621 of NC_064631.1, forward strand.
TCCTTAGGTTAATTAGGTTTAAGTAGTTCTAAGTTCTAGGGGACTGATGACCTCAAATGTTAAGTCCCACAGTGCTCAGAGCCATTTGAACCACTGGTATTTCCTAATAAGGTTAATAATAAATGTCCAGCAATTATATTTGCTGCTGGTCGTACTGCTAATGTACCTGGTCGGATAACATTTATAATTGTTAAGTGAAGGCCTTCAGCCATTGCGTTGTCCGTGGTGAGAGCTAATTCCTGAAATTTTGTATTTTCGACACACTCTTGACATTGTGGATGTCGAAATCTTGAATGCTCTAACCATATCCGAAATGGAATGCCCCATGCAATTTGCTCCAATTACCATGCCGCGTACAAAGTGTGTTATTTCCAGTCGTACGGCCATAACCACATGAGAAACCTTTCCACGTGAACCACCTGAATACAAAAGACAGCTCCGCCAACGAAATGCCCTTTTACACTTTGTGTACTACCACCATCTGTACATATGCATATAAGAGTCTTGCAAATTCATGGACGACAAAAACATCATTGAGCCGGGTACGTTTGTCAACTCGAGTCCGAGGTAATGAAGAGGTACATCAGCGGCGAAAAGCGATCGTCGTCTTTGAGTACTCATGGTCTTATATTTCAATTACTGAAACGTGTTCAGTCATGTTCTGTCGATATATTACTGCCTTGAGCTCCGGGTAACGTTTCATGTCATGAGGCAGATTTTTCCAAAGGATTTATTTGTCTCTGATATCATCAATCTTGTCCGCTAATGTCATAGTAAATGATTCTTTCCTTACATTACAAGACTTAATGAAATAAAATAACTGGTGATGTCAACCATAAAATGTTTTAAACCTACTCTCTTTATACATAGCTCAGTCTTTCCCCTAATGTTCAGCCTGCATTTACTCTCGGTCGTCAGAAGACAAGTGAAGCAGTGGTCTTTGTGGCTGGTGTGGTACTTATGTTCGCATGAGTGTTATTCCAGTTCATAATAGGGCGAAGGTGTACTAAGCACTTTGCGTGGCCTTCGAACTACACAAATAGTACAGGATAGTCATAATTAAAATTTCGCTACTTGAGCTAATGCAAACGGAAACTATTTACCGTACTCGTATCTAAATTTATAGGAACGGCTGTCGACCTGTGCGTAGCAGGATTTGAAGTCGCCGGTACTGGTACTGCGACGCAGTATTGAAAGAAAAGTATCAGTGTGCATTACGGTTGCAGGCAGTCACCACGGGCCTCGACGAGGTGAGCAGGACTTTACCGGTATCGCTGTTTTCTAGAAACAACAACAATAGTGCTTCTGATCTTCGCATCGGCACGTTAAAGGAGTACAGAGAGGTCCTCTTTCTGCAGCGGGTTTGAATATTATGATGCGAAGTTCGTATTAACTGGCGATTTGAAAATTCATCCTGGGAGAGGCCGACTGCTAATTACGCCACAAATTGTTGGAGAAGTTACAACTGCCAAAAGGCTGACAATGCTGGACACAATGTGCAATCTTCAAGCAGTATGTGATCTGTGTCACGGCAGTTAACATTCCATGGTCCACCCATGTTGTGGGCAATCTCTAGTGCAGTTCCGGGCTGTCGCGGACGCAAATGCTCGTCACACTGAGCAACGTTTGTAATCTGGAATGCGAACATGGTACGCACTTAACAACTGTTACCCTCTCATGTGGAAATTAAAATTTATTTTCTTTCAGTGGTTTATTCGTTACTTCTATTCCATGTGTCCTTACAAACGTTTCCACAAAGTTTCATTCTCCTACGATCACCTGTTTGTCATGGGAGCCCTTTCGAGTGGCGAATATTTAATTATAACCGTCCTGTATATTACCCCCCTCCCCCCCCCCCCCCCAATATCTGATGGTTATAACTGCTTGCAGCCATATTTTCTGCGATGTTGTTGTCAGTGATTCTGGATTTGTTCTCTTAGTGGAGCGTATTGTTAAAAAATGTTCAAATGTGTGTGAAATCTTATGGGACTTAACTGCTGAGGTCATCAGTCCCTAAGCTTACACATTACTTAACCTAAACTATGCTAAGGACAAACACATACACACACACCCATGGCCCGAGGGAGGATTCGAAACTCCGCCAGGACCAGCCGCACAGTCCACGACTGCAGCGCCTTAGAGCGCTTCTTTTTATATAAAAACATTTATTTAAAAAAAAACAATGTTACACATTCCAAATACATACTAAGTTCATGTACTAACCATGGACGCATGTTATACATGAAGTTATTTAAACAAAAACAGTTTGATCATTTCAATTATGCTGATGTTAAAGAAAGACAACAGAAGATTGTGTTACTCACTAAATTACCAGAAAGAATTAACTTAAACATCAAGAAAAGTTTTTTTTAAAGACACTCAAACTTCAACATAAAGAAATAAAATCTGCACGGTTTTAATCGATCGATAAGGATCTTTCCATAAAAACTGTCTATTTCCAGATTTCTAATATAAGTCAATAATGCAACTTTAATGTTTTGTGTTTTGACACTATTAGACACACAATCTCAGTGTCACACATGTTCTGTACATTAGCTTATAAATTTCAAAAACTACTCTCTGAAGTAGAAAAAGCACACACCAAAAATATGGTGTAAAATTTTAAACACTATCCTTAAGGTAACTACCATACATCACTGTCAACACAGTCTTCTTTTTATATTAACCAATGCCCATTCTTTCAAATAAAACTTTTAACATATTACTGAACTTTTTCTTGAGATTCGAATACCTTCTAATTTTGTGGAATTCACACAGCATGTGTACCTTGAACTCTATGATGCTATCGGATCCTAATTTGTTAAGGATGTAATTAACAAAATTTCCCAGCAACCAGTACACAGCGTCATTTTTTGCTTCTGGGAAATAGCGTGCTTCAGGCCTGTGTATCAATGACAGCGATATGTACTCAGGCGATGTTCTTGTAATCAGAACTATTTGCTCCCGGATCCACTTCCAACTATTCATGTGATCACTGCAGGTATATCTATGAATTATTGTGTCAGCTAGATGGCATTGTTGACATAAATTTGTTTCACAGAGTCCGACTGCGTGCAGTCTTTCTTTGGTGCTAACTATGTTGTTAACTTTATTGTACCATGACGTTTTTATATTAGACGTGAGCACATTAGAACTCTTGTTTTTCCAAATCTCAGTCCACTCAATGTTTGGAAACTGTCGTTCTATTTTGTTCCTTCCTTCGCTCTTCTTTCATTCCCGCATTATGGCTCTCGATGTTAAGTGTCGTGACTGCCCGAGTTCGACACTGACATAACTAAACTCAACACAGAAAATCCTCACATGCTGTAAGAGACTGTTGATATTCTGCACGTCAATCGGGGGAAGAAAGCTTCGAGGTTTAATGATCTCGAAAAGTTGGCTGGTTATGCTTTCTCGTGAGTCTCTTATTAAATTAACTTGCCTTTTGATAAAAAGTGCAGTGGCTTTATCCGTTATATCAGTTAATCCTAGTCCACCATTTTTAGGATATAAAGTGGCTACTTTAGCAGGTATTCTGAACACTTCACCTCTCCACAAAAAGTTGGTGATTTTGGACATTATTCTCCTCGCTATCATTCTCGGTATTGGAAACAGCTGGGCAGTATAATAAGCTTTAGCAAGGATGCATGAGTTGATATACTGTGTTCTTTGAACTTGGTTCATATATCGAGTTAAATTCTCTACAATGGCTCCTTGCACTTTATCTGCTGCAACTTTCCAATTTAAAGCCGTCATTTTCATAGGGAATGCTGTCAGGGTGATCCCAAGTGTTTTATGTTGTCGGACTAATTTTGCCCACTCGGCGTTGATATTATCAACACTTCTGAGATTTAAGATCTTACTTTTTTTCGTTTGCATTGGCTCCCCATGCTCTACAGTACGAATCAATCACTGTTGCTAGCGTGGTTACCGTGTCATTATTCCTTATATTGACCCCTATATCGTCAGCATAGGCTCTTTTAACTGTTTTATTTCCTGATAATGTTAAGCCTTTTAATCTAGCATGGACATGTCGGAGGAAAGGTTCCATCGAAATGGCGAAGAGCGACATGGGCAAAGGACTTCCTTGAGGAACACCTCGTTGTATTTGCATCGGCCTGGACTGTTGACAATTCACCGCTATTTTAGCATTTATTCCAGTTTCTATGTTCTTAATCAACTGTATGACCCTATCGTTGAAACCTGTTTTCTTCAATGTCTGTAGAAGATATTCATGATTTACTACATCGAACGCTTTATAAAAATCTGAAAACAATAAAGCACACTTTATCTTTCTTACATAAGTTATTGTAATGATATCCATGAATTTTGCTAGATTTTGAAAAATGGTTCTGCCTTGCGCGCAGTTCTGATGTTGAATAATAATTTTATCTGTAAGGCATGAAATTCTCTTGTTTACTATTCTAGCTGTTAATTTATAATCAGAATTCAGCAGTGAAATTGGACGAAAATTATTTGAATCTCTGTTTCCATCATTTTTTGGCACCAGAACATTTTTACTCTCCTTTAATTCAGCCGGAATTATTTTACCTTGAAAAACCACATTTACAATGTCCGTGATTTTCGCACCTACTATTGGCCAGTAACGGATGTAAAACTCTGCTGGCAGACCATCCGGTCCTGGGGATTTTTTTGGTGACAACCTCGAGAAAATTTTCGTTGTCATCTTCCGTGAGCTGTGGGGCTAGGATGTCAAGGAATTCTTCCAAGGAAGCATCACTACTTTGATGTACAGAATATAGCTCGCAATAACAGCGATAAATCTCGTCCATGATACCCTGCTGGGTTCTGAGAATCGTACCGTGTTTTGTTCGAATTTCATCAATAAAAGTCCTTCTCCCGTTCTTCGTATGCTTCACTAAATGATATAGGGAAGTAGTTTCATCTTCTGACACCGAATTTGCTTTCTAATTTATTTTCATCCCTTCCATTTGACTTCTCTTGATATTAAGTAACTTGGTTTGACTTTTTTGATGTCTGCTGTCCGAAGTGAGGAACCTGCTGAGACTTGATCATATAGATCTCTCAAAACGGAATAGTAATATTCTATAGTGCAATTCATTTCCCTTGTGCTCTGTGCACTGTATTGAATAAGAACCTTCCTCAACTTTGGCTTTGCCATTTTAACCCACCAGTCAATAGCAGTGACATATCTGCTATGAGCACGCAGGCATATTGGCCATGTTTCTTTAATCAGGTCTTCTAAATCATGGTTTACTAACAAGGAAGTGTTGAAATTCCACTAATTCTTGAACCGGCGAACCGGCTGTCTTGTTAGATTTATGCAGGCTAAGACACTTGAATGGTCTGAAAAGTACGCAGGAATGGTTTCTACTTTTGTCACGGAAGTTTCAAGATTTTTAGAAATATATAGTCAATCAATCCCGCTACGTGATGTTGCCGTGACATAAGTGAACTCAACAATGGAGGGGTATTTGATTTCCCATATATCCTTTAATTCTAAACCAGTAACTAGTTATTTTAGTTCATTTAAGAAATTAAAATTAGGTAAGTGATCTTTTCGATTTAGAACCCAACTAAAATCATCACCAAGTAATATCTGTCTTGGAGTTTTCCTTAACAAGTATATCAGGTCATCTTTGAAGAAACGTGCCCTGTCAGCTCGGTGAGAACTTCCGGAAGGGGCGTAGAAGCTGATGATAGTCACATCATAGATTTTTAGTCCTATTCCCCTTCCGGATTCCAGTCGTTCCACCTCGCTTACTGTAATCTCTTCCCTCACCAAAACAGCTGTTCCAACACTTGTTTCGGGAGACACATTTATGCAATTGACAAAACGGGAATTACTAAATCCGAAAATAGGACTTCTTGTAACAGGGCAATATCAGTCGTGGATTCGTACAAAAATTCCTTAAGGGCCGATAATTTCAAACCGGTCGTAATTTTATTTATGTTTATAGTAGTGACAGAATAAGATTGCGTCATTGTGCTGTCACTATGTAGTTGTTTTGATGAACTAATTTAGTTTCCTGTGGTTCAGGGCTCAGTTAAGCTGTAACAGATTTTTCGGAAGGCTGAACATGGAATAAGCCTTCAATCAGTTTATTAGTTACTGTCCCAAGCAGACTGATTTCCTGGTGAACTTTCTTATTTGCAACCTCTCCGTGAATTTGTTTATTATCAGATAGCTGCTCATCTTTGCAATCGGCTACTGCACCTGTTGTTTCTTGAAAATTAATGCTGATTACACCCCCTTCATTTTCTGGTACCGTATGTGTATTATTTTTCTGTTCATTAGTTTCTATTAGCATTTTGCCTTCAGGTTCCTCTGCCTCCTCTTCGCTCTGTTTTTGCTTGCGAAGTGAGGGAGTGGGACAACTAACAGTTATCTCCAGAGGTCGTTTTTTCGGTTGCATTTCAGTTTCACGAGTGTAACCTGGAATGCGAACATGGTACGTACTTAACAAATGTTACCCTCTCATGTGGAAATTAAAATTTATTTTCTTTCAGTGGTTTATTCGTTACTTCTATTCCACGTGTCCTTATAAATGTTTCCACAAAGTTTCATTGTCCTACGATCACCTGTTTGTCATGGGCGCCCTTTCGAGTGGCGAATATTTAATTATAACCGTCCTGTATATTACCCCCCAGCCCCCCCCCCCCCGCAATATCTGACGGTTATGACTGCTTGCAGCCATATTTTCTGCGATGTTGTTGTCAGTGATTCTGGATTTGTTCTCTTAGTGGAGCGTATTGTTAAAAAATGTTCAAATGTGTGTGAAATCTTATGGGACTTAACTGCTGAGGTCATCAGTCCCTAAGCTTACACACTACTTAACCTAAATTATCCTAAGGACAAACACACACACCCATGCCCGAGGCAGGACTCGAACCTCCGCCGGGACCAGCAGCACAGTCCATGACTGCGGCGCCCTAGACCGTTCGGCTAATTCCGCGCGGCGGAGCGTATTGCACTCCATGAAGCGTTCATCATGCATTAGTATTCACGAACCGTGCAACAAATTTTTATGAGAATTTTCTGTCTAAAACTATGTCGTCAGTGAACTGACTGGGGGAGGCATTTGTATATTTCGGTTTTGTAACATTGATACAGGCATGTCGATTCATCTCACAACTGACGACAGCGTACTGACTTTACTGAAAAGTCACAGACATAATAATAAACAAGGTCTGATGATCAGTAAATGAGTATTTTATTTACGAAGCAACAATACGAGTTACATCTATTGCTTTCTGGAAGTCAAAAATACTGTATCCACTGAGTTTTCTACTTACAGAATTTTGTGACTTACTAACAAGAAAATAAAGTTACGTCCCTCATGTGATTCTTCCTTACAACTGTAACTATTTATCTTTCTGTAATCGTGTGAAATGCTAGTTTGCTACATATATCTCAAATAACTTGCTACAGGAAATGAGACCAATATAACCGAGCTATTTATGCAGGTATTTAAGGTCCAGTGCTCACTCCTCTATCCGTTGATTCTGGTGGTTTCAATGCAGCTGTCACATAGCTGTTAATTTTACAAAGAAGAAAATGTAGTATTATCTTCTTCACCGAAAAAATTTCGGAAATAAAGTGAAGTGGCGCAGCAGATAAGGCACTGAATTCGCTCTATGGTGAAACTGTCTCAAAGTCCCGTTACGCCATTGTGATTTAGCTTATCGTTTGTATCCTTAAAACGTTTAAGTCCATTGTCAGGAAGTTTTCTTAGCAAAGAATACAGTCAATTTCCTCACAATTCTCGTCTAAGCTTGGGTCTGCTTTAATGGCGCAATAGTCGACGGAACGTTCAATCAAAACCTTTCTTCTCAACTTGTGTTTAACACTTGGCTTTGTTCTCAGTGTGGGCCAGTGACATCGTTATTAGGTTAACTGGGTATACTAACAGTTATCTAAAGCGGCGTTAAACACCATTTATTGCTATTCAAGCTACCAACGTCCCTCATTTCTAGGAGCTCGTAATTTTCTCGCTTTTCGAACATCCTATAAAGTTGTTAGTCCATGTTTATCATGAGAGCTAAATTTATTCCCAAGCTATGACAAAGCTACCGTTTCCCACTGAGAAACTAGTGCTGCCCCTCAAAACGTACTGTTTTCCTATATGGATGACTCATACTTAGTAGAGGATGAAACATAAAATACAGAAACGCCTAATTGGCATACAAACTAATCAGTATCTTCCGCTGCTGAATAGGTAAACAATTTTTAAAAGGTCGCATATGACGTAGAGTGCCATAGAAAAAGTGCCACGGATAGGCTTACTGCTAGCGGAAAGGTATGAATTGCAAAGAAATCCTGTTTTTATTCTAGCAGAAACCTGGTAATCACTTCATTTGCTAGTGCTTCACTAAATAGTGCCCCTCGGGTAATAAACCCGAGGGAGGGCCGGTTTGTATTTGTGACCCTCTGTTCAAAGGACATAAACACAATAATACTGCAAAGTGTTCCTAAAGAGATTGGAAATGTTTTCTACGTAGTTACACAGTAGTGGTAAATCTCTACAATGCGTATGCTGTAGAATGCCTTTTGTGCGTAAAACTGAAGCGCTAGATACACCATAATAACTTGTAATTTAATAAGTCACTGTTTCAGAAATATGAAACCGCGGTAGAACAGTCTGAATTATGTTCCAGACTTGCAGCCTGTTAGCAAGACCCCCTGCATGCGTTTGGAGTCCGGGAAAGGGAGATTGTGTCATACGTTCTTACCGTGAACAACATAAACCAGACGCCACATGTCTGAGGAGAAATTATTGCTAGCCTTGTTTGACGACACTACGCATAATTCGCCCGAGCTTCCTCTGCAACCCACATGGCGTCTGCAGTGACCCCACGCCCCTTCTAAGATAAGCATCGCCAGCTGTTAATCTTACTGTAGGCCTGCAGTGGCCTTGGTATGAATGCAGACGCCAGTCCTCATACGAGGCACATGTTGACAAGAGGATTTCACATTTGCACGAGCTTCAGTACAGATTGTGATGTCTTAATTTTGCTGCAGACAAGCAAAACTGTTAATCTGTAAACATTAAGATATTCCCAAAACACGCTGTAGTTCAGTCCCTGATGACAATGCTGCAAATGGGGGATTAATTAATGCAAAAGGTAAGGGCGCAAGTGAATGGAAATAGCGTGGAAATGACTTCACTTATTATTTGTCGACTGTGTACTAATAGACGGGGAACTGCTGAGGAATTTGCATCGCTCACTGTGAGATGGCTGCCTTGCACATAGGTGCCATAGTTCCCTCGCTGCCCTTTTCCCATCTCCCTCTCTCATTGCTTCTTACATTCCCTATGGTCTATTTGGCGAATATTCAAATTATGCAAGGAAACTTTGTAGAACTTAAATAGTGCCAATATCAAAATACTTATAGAAACTAAAGGAAAACTAGAGCAACAGGTTAAGATAATATACGATTTACATATGTCACGAAAAAGCAATTTCAGTGATAGGGTTCCTTCGTTCGGATACCACAGTCGACAAAATTAGTTAACTGACAAGGATTTCCATCTTCGACAGTTATTTTTTGTTTTGTTTTCGGGTGTCATTCCATTTTCAAAGGGTAATAGAAAGGAAAGAACCAATGTAGCAGTTCCTCTCGCAAAAATTCATACGTTAAAAACGAAAACAGTTTTCTACCGCGATGCATTACGTCGTCGGACATACTATCCGCGCGAATTGTTGTTTGCGAAAGTTGTAGATTCCAGCAAACGACACACGATTTTTTCCTACATGACCAATTCTAAGGCTCTCTCGATGTCCCCACTGAATTTCTTCCATGGAGAACACGGCTTCTAGCATGGTATCAAAAACAGTGACGTTTGCAGTTGCTTTTGGGAATGCTACTACGACGCTAGAACAATGTCTCAGTTCGTGGGACTTCATTTATTAATCCAAACCAAGCTCAGGAAAAATTTTTTTGTCACACTAAATCATGACTGAGAGCCATTCTAAACTCATTAAGCACAGTAACCAAAAAGTAAGGCCAGCCGGGGTGGCCGAGCAGTTCTAGGTGCTATAGTCTGGAAACGCGCGACCGCTACGGTCGCAGGTTCGAATCGTGCCTCGGTTATAGATGTGTGTGATGTCCTTAGGTTAGTTAGGTTTAATTAGTTCTGAGTTCTAAGGGACTGATGACCTTAGAAGTTAAGTCCCATAGTGCTCAGAGCCATTTGAACCGAAAAGTAATCTGATTATAACACTTGGAACACCACAATATTCACAAGATAATTCACGACACCTGTTTCCATGTTTCTTCATTTTAAACTACCTTTTCAGTAGTACAGCTACGTCGATCATGGGTCACTTTCTGAAGTATTTACGTACCACTTATATACGGATTATATATATGTACCGTAACGTGTTTAGTGCAGTATCTAAGATACACGCAGGGGATACCAACGTGCAGGGAAAGGAGGTTGGTGACATGCTTTGTCACCACCAACCTAATACGTTCGTCTGCAAAAATAGTGCCTCGACACTACATTTTACTTCTCTCTCTCTCTCTCTCTCTCTCTCTCTCTCTCTCTCTTTCACCCACTCACCCGAGAGTGTGAGAGGGGGGAAGAGAGCGAGAGAGAAAAGAGTAAGAAAGTAGTAAAATTTAGTGTTGAGGAATTATTTTTGCAGACGAATCTATTGGGTTGCTGGTGACAAAGCATCTCACCACCTTCCTTTCCCTGCACGTTGGTAATCCCTGCGTGTATCTTAGATACTGTACTAAACACGTTAGGGTACATATACAGGGTGGTCCACCGATAGAGACCGGGCCAAATATCTCACGAAATAAGAATCAAGCGAGAAAACAGCAAAGAGCGAAACTCGTCGAGCTTGAAGGGGGAAACCAGATGGCGCTGACATGGGTCAAACGGATAACAACTGCGTTTTTTTTTCTTTTTTTTTTTTTAATAGGAACCCCCATTTTTAATACATATTCGTGTAGTATGTAAAGAAATATATTTTTCGCTTTGTGATAGATGGCGCTGTAACAGTCACAAACGTATAAGTACCTGCTATCACGCAACATTCCGCCAGTGCGGACGGTATTCGCTTCGTGTTACATTATCCGTGCTAAAATGGACCGTTTACCAATTGCGGAAAAGGTCGATATCGTGTTGATGTATGGCTATTGTGATCAAAATGCCCAAGGGGCGTGAGCTATGTATGCTGCTTGGTGTCCTGGACGACATCATCCAAGTGTCCGGACCGTTCGCCGGATAGTTACGTTATTTAAGGAAACAGGAAGAGTTCAGACACATGTGAAACCTCAACCACGACCTGCAACAAATGATGATGCCTTAGTAGGTGTTTTAGCTGCTGTCGCGGCTAATCCGCACATCAGTATCAGATAAACTGTGTGAGAATCGGGAATCTCGAAAACGTCGGTGTTGAGAATGCTACATCAACATCGATTGCATATTTCTATGCACCAGGAATTGCCTGGCGACGACTTTGGACGTCGTGTAAAGTTCTGCCACTGGGCAGAAGAGAAATTACGGGACGATGGCAGATTTTTTGCACGCGTTCTATTTAGCGACGAAGCGTCATTCACCAACATCGGTAACGTAAACCGGCATAATATGCACTATTGGGCAACGGAAAATGCACGATGGCAGCGAAAAGTGGAACATTAGCGACCTTGGTGGGTTAATGTATGGTGCGGCATTATGGGAGGAAGGATTATTGGCCCCCATTTTATCGATGGCAATCTAAATGGTGCAATGTATGCTGATTTCCTACGTAATGTTCTACCGATGTTACTACAAGATGTTTCACTGCATGACAGAATGGCGATGTACTTCCAACATGATGGATGTCCAGCACATAGCTCGCGTGCTGTTGAAGCGGTAATGAATAGCATATTTCATGACAGGTGGATTGGTCGTCGAAGCACCATACCATGGCCCTCACGTTCACCGGATCTGATTGTCAATGCATGTGCAAACATCACGGAAGGCGAGGAATGTCGTTACACGTATTGCCAAATGCATTGGTATTTACAGGTAATCGCGCTGTAACAGCATGCGTTCTCAGAAATTATTTCACAAAGGTACATATATCACATTGAAACAAACTAAATAAAATATACAAACGTACCTGCGTTCTGTATTTTAATTTAAAAAACCTACCTGTTACCAACTGTTGGTCTAAAATTGTGAGCCATATGTTTGTGATTATTACAGCGCCATCTATCGCAAAGCGAAAAAAATGATCCAGCTAAAACATTCATATTACTTTACGCACTACACGAATATGTAATAAAAAATAGGGGTTCCCATGTTAAAAAACGCAGTTGATATCCGTTTGTCCTGTGGCTACGACATCTAGCGGGCCAACCATAGCGCCATCTGGTTTCCCCCTTTAAGCTAGACAAGTTTCGTTCTTTGTAAGTTTTTCGTTACACGCTAATTTCGTGAGATATTTGGCCCGGTCACGATCAATGGACCACCCTGTATATAGTCGGTACTTATGCGGTACATACACTCCTGGAAATTGAAATAAGAACACCGTGAATTCATTGTCCCAGGAAGGGGAAACTTTATTGACACATTCCTGGGGTCAGATACATCACATGATCACACTGACAGAACCACAGGCACATAGACACAAGCAACAGAGCATGCACAATGTCGGCGCTAGTACACTGTATATCCACCTTTCGCAGCAATGCAGGCTGCTATTCTCCCATGGAGACGATCGTAGAGATGCTGGATGTAGTCCTGTGGAACGGCTTGCCATGCCATTTCCACCTGGCGCCTCAGTTGGACCAGCGTTCGTGCTGGACGTGCAGACCGCGTGAGACGACGCTTCATCCACTCCCAAACATGCTCAATGAGGGACAGATCCGGAGATCTTGCTGGCCAGGGTAGTTGACTTACACCTTCTAGAGCACGTTGGGTGGTACGGGATACATGCGGACGTGCATTGTCCTGTTGGAACAGCAAGTTCCCTTGCCGGTCTAGGAATGGTAGAACGATGGGTTCGATGACGGTTTGGATGTACCGTGCACTATTCAGTGTCCCCTCGACGATCACCAGCGGTGTACGGCCAGTGTAGGAGATCGCTCCCCACACCATGATGCCGGGTGTTGGCCCTGTGTGCCTCGGTCGTATGCAGTCCTGATTGTGGCGCTCACCTGCACGGCGCCAAACACGCATACGACCATCATTGGCACCAGGGCAGAAGCGACTCTCATCGCTGAAGACGACACGTCTCCATTCGTCCCTCCATTCACGCCTGTCGCGACACCACTGGAGGCGGGCTGCACGATGTTGGGGCGTGAGCGGAAGACGGCCTAACGGTGTGCGGGACCGTAGCCCAGCTTCATGGAGACGGTTGCGAATGGTCCTCGCCGATACCCCAGGAGCAACAGTGTCCCTAATTTGCTGGGAAGTGGCGGTGCGGTCCCCTACGGCACTGCGTAGGATCCTACGGTCTTGGCGTGCATCCGTGCGTCGCTGCGGTCCGGTCCCAGGTCGACGGGCACGTGCACCTTCCGCCGACCACTGGCGACAACATCGATGTACTGTGGAGACCTCACGCCCCACGTGTTGAGCAATTCGGCGGTACGTCCACCCGGCCTCCCGCACGCCCACTATACGCCCTCGCTCAAACTCCGTCAACTGCACATACGGTTCACGTCCACGCTGTCGCGGCATGCTACCAGTGTTAAAGACTGCGATGGAGCTCCGTATGCCACGGCAAACTGGCTGACACTGACGGTGGCGGTGCACAAATGCTGCGCAGCTAGCGCCATTCGACGGCCAACACCGCGGTTCCTGGTGTGTCCGCTGTGCCGTGCGTGTGATCATTGCTTGTACAGCCCTCTCGCAGTGTCTGGAGCAAGTATGGTGGGTCTGACACACCGGTGTCAATGTGTTCTTTTTTCCATTTCCAGGAGTGTATATACTTCAGAAAGTGGCCCATAATCGTGGTAGCTGTACTACTCAAAAGGTCGTTTAAAATGGAGAAACATGGAAATAGATATCGTGAATTATCTTGTGAACATTGTGGTGGTCTAAGTGTTATAATCAGATTACTTTTTGGTTACTGTGCTTAATGAGTTTAGACTGGCTCTTATTCATGATTTACTGTGACAAAAAAAATATCACACACACACACACACACACACACACACACACACACACACACAACTCACAAACGACCTTCGACTTGGCAACGGCTTGATTCCAGTATCTCTCCACGTGGTGCAAGGCACAATGGAGCCCCAAATTAATTATTTTCACATCTAAATTGTTTCTATTATCATTCTATAACTATACAAAACACATGTTAACTAAAATAATACGCTAAAGAGCCAGGGCTGTTTTCGTGAAGGAATTCAGTGGGAATGGGGTTTACGTGGGAGTTGTGCAAGAGTGGGCCCTCAACCAAGTACTTTGATTTACTGAAAAGCACCTACAATGTCAGAGGACATTTTTAAACAAAAAGACCGCCACTTGGTTTTAGTTTTCCAAATTAGTTAACTTCTGACATAGTGATATAAAATCTTAGAAAGAAAACAAAAAAATTGAAATTTCACATGCATACCAAAGAACAATTAATAGAAAACTTAACCCAAGATACATGAATAAAAATCATTCATATGGGACATTGCCTCACCGCAATGAAACTAACTTTACAAAGAGAGCATTAAAGTAACTCTGCAACAACAACACTGGATCACCAGATATGAGTAACAATACCGAACTACAACCTACATCTCAGCACTCACCCTATAGACGACGTATGTTAACAACATAATCTACACTCACGTACAATCAGTTGCCAAAGTACATGGAATGGTAACAGATGTAGTAAAGCTTATCATTATGAAACAGTTAGATCAAACCATAGCCTCGATGTGCTTTATCAAATGAAGTACAGATATAACAGAATCAGAGCACATAGCAGCGTTGTTGTGCCTTTTCATTTCAAGTCAGTTATTTGTGACATTGCTATGCCATTATAGGCGCAAAACGGCCACTTTTTTGTTCTGCGAATTCTACTCTCGATCATAGACTGATGCCAACACAAATGAATATGAACACCACTCATTAGTCAAAGTCACCCTTGTATCCCAGTTGCCAGTTGTCATAACACACCTCTCTTCCGTGATTCCTTCCTGGCTTCCACCTAGCATATCTTTTGCTGAACTTTTTTTTCCTCGAGTCGTCAGTCTTCTTACTGGACTGGATCGGCCCGCCACGAATTCATCTCCTGTGAAAAGCCGGCCGCGGTGGCCGTGCGGTTCTGGCGCTGCAGTCCGGAACCGCGGGACTGCTACGGTCGCAGGTTCGAATCCTGCCTCGGGCATGGGCGTGTGTGATGTCCTTAGGTTAGTTAGGTTTAAGTAGTTCTAAGTTCTAGGGGACTTATGACCCAAGATGTTGAGTCCCATAGTGCTCAGAGCCATTTTCCTGTGATAATTTCCTCACCTCACAGTATCACTTGCAACCTACGGCTTCAATTATTTGCTCCATGTATTCCAATCTCTGCCTGACTCTTCAGTTTTTACTCTCTGCAACTGCCTCTAGTACCAGGGGAGTTATTTCCTGTTGTCATGATAAATGTCCTATCATCCTGTCCCTTCTTCTTGTCAGTGTTTTCCATATATTCCTTTCCTCGCCGATTCTGCAGTGAACCTCCTCATTCCTTACTTTACCAGTCCACCTAATTTTCACAGTTATTTTCTGGAACCACATATCAAATTCTTCGATTCCTTCTGCTCTGTTTTTTCTCGCAGTCTTTGTTTCATTACTATACCTTGCTGTGCTCTAAACTCACATTATGAGGAATTTATTCCTCAATTCAAGGCCTATGTTTGATATTAGTAGACTTCTCTTGGGCAGGAATTCCCTTTCTGCCAGTGGTAGTCAGTTTTTTGTATTCATGTCCCTTCCATTACGGATTATTTTACTGTCTAGATAGCCTTAACTTCGTCTACTTCGTGATCACAAATTGTCACTGTTCTCATTTCTGCTACTTCCCGTTACTGTCGTCTTTCTTCGATTTACTGTCAGTCCGTACTTTTTACTCATTAGATTCATCATTCCATTCAGTAGATCGTGTAATACTTCTTCACTTTCACTTAGGATAGTAATGTCATCAACGAAATTTATCACAAACTCGTTTCACTCTGAATTCTAATACCACTCTTGAAACTTTGTTTTATTTCCGTCACTGCTTCTTCGATTTATAGATTGAACAGTAGGGACGAAAGACTACATCCTTACCTTAGACCCTTTTTAATCAGGACACTAAGTTCTTGATCTTCCAGTCTTCTTGTTCCCTCTTCGTTCTTGTACACATTGTATATTACGCGTATTCACCTATAGCTTACCCACGCTTCTGTCAGAAATTCGAACATCTTTCACCATTTTACACTTTCGTTGGTTATTCAATTCTTTTCTCGTGGTCACCTCCCCCTTGGAAGTCCCAGCCCCGACCCATTGGAGATTTTCTCTACCTGGGGACTGGTGTTTGTTGAAGGCCATCATCTTTACACAAGTGACTGTTATTAGTTTTTATTACACTACTGCAATTTCGACTTTAGGCCATTATGAAGTTCTGATATTATGGCTTTAAGCCACGTCAACGTAATGTAAGCTGACACATATGTGTGTCGTTGTCAATCCTGTTAAATACATTCGTGTCGTTGTTACACAGTGCGAGCACACGTATACAAACTACTCAGTGCGAGCACACATATACAAACAACGACACGAATGTATTTAACAGGATTGACAACAACACAAAAATGTGCCGGCTTACATTACGTTGACATGGCTTAAAGCCATAGTATCAGCACCAGATAATGGCCTAACGGCAAAATTTCAATATTGTAATAAAAACTTATAACAGTCACTGGCGTAAAAATGATGTCCTTCAAAAAAAAAATTATGACTGTGAATCCCAACTTTAACAAATGTATTCACTGGTGTTTGTGTTGTCCTAATCATTTCATAATCATTCAGAAAATGGCGAGACTGCAAATGGAGAGACTGGTAATTTGTCACGCCACTGATGACCGCGATGTTGAGTGCCCACAAACAAACATAATCATCATCATCATCATCGTCATCATCACCGGAAGTTCCGGAATCTTTTGAAAAACTAGAGATTCTCACACTTCTTCAGTTACAGATCACATGTCGTGTGTGTACACATTATGTGCCTTTAACACAGTGGTTGCCATTGCCGTCTAAATTTACACATGATTCTTTCGTGTACAGATACTACCTTCACATATAGTTAAAATATGGCTACCTGGCCATTGACTTTCATGTGCGAATGCACACGCTGTGCCCCAACTCGTACGGGACTTGGTAGAGTAATCTGCCATGAGTAATGAGTGTGATGGACAAACATCTATTAGGCGCACAACAAATATAGTGGTGTGGGCACATTGGGAATGTGGGTCTCAGGGGGAGCGTGCAAGGGATACGTCCCTACAGGCGCACTATCCTCTGTGCCCTCGGTGTCTCAGATGGATAGAGCATTGTACATGTAAGCAGGAGATCACGTGCTCGAGTCCCAGTCAAGGCAAACATTTTGAACGAGTCCCCAATGATGTATATTAACGCCTGTTTGCAGCTAGGGTGTCGATTTAATTATCATTTCATTCTAGAAAATCTGCACAGTCATCAATGGTATCTGTTCTTTCAGGAACAGATACTACCATCATATATAACTAAAATACGGCTACACAACCATTGACCATCTTGTACAAACACACACACTATGCCCCAAATCATATGGGACTTGGTAGATTAATCTGCAGTTCCTGCAGGGGCACTGTCCTCTGTGCCCTCAGGGGCTCAGATGGATAGAGCGTCTGTCATGTAACAAGGAGATCCTGGGTTTGAGTCCTGGTTTGACATTTTCAACATGTCCCCAATGGTGTATATCAATGCCTGTTTGCAGCTAGGGAGTGGATTTAATTATCATTTCATTATAGAGAAGCTGCATGGTCATCAATAGTATCTGTTTTTGGGAACAGATAATACCTTCATGTATGGTGGAAATTTAGAGGTATCCGAGTTGTGAAAAATATTATTGTATATATAACAAAATGGAACAAAGGTGTTTCTGGCTCAGTGGCTCAAGGAGTTGCTGCTATGACAAATGCATTATTAGAGAAAAAAACGGTGATAATGAATTACAAGAACAGAAAAGACATAATTTAGCAATAGTGAAGACAACAGGCACTGGGTTAAAAAAATTCCAAAAAAATAATTGATTTACATCCTAATGAATTTAGAAATTTTGAAATAGAAGAATTAGTTAAAAATGAAAAATGAAATATTTTTGTGGTGTTTTCATGATTATGAATTATCAAGTCATCCTTGACAATACGAATTTGTAATAATTGATTTAGGTACATCTGATCACCCTGATACACTTAGGATTTGTTATTATAAACCGAAAAATATAAAAATTTATTTTTGATTCATTTGGTGGTAATATACCAAAACAACTAAACTGTTTGGGAAAAATTATCCATACTATTATGATGAGAAAATACAAAATTGTAATGAAATTACATGTGGTCATTTATGTCTATTTGTTTTAAAACTGTTATCATGCAATTATGAAGTTATGATGTTTTGAATCTAACAAAGAATCATTTTTGGAAATACTTCATACCCTAAAGACAGAGGAAAATTTTAGAAATCGTATATATGAACTATTAGAACCAAACATTAATGGGTGAATCAAAATGTAAAGATATTCAAGGATATAAAATTTAATTAAACAGTTTGATAAAGAATTATGTGTCACTTTCAAAGTAACTGAATGATACATTCATTGCAAAGAGAGAAGATTAGTAAATGTAAAAAATCCAGTTAGTGGTTATGCTGCAGCTACCAAACAATACTTATGAAAAGAATGTATTACAATTTAAATACACAATATTCTAACACAATTCAATAATCATGTGAATACAACTAATTTTAAAGCTGATCTAACAAATTACTATACAAAAAAGGAAATTCAAAAAGTTTTTTTCAGATTATGCCTCAAAGGCAATTTTAATACCATGCATATCCGAAATAAGTAAACTTATTTATAAAGTATATGATAAATAAATAATAAAATTTGCATTTATGACTGGAGATGAACAAAAAATTAATAATTTTGAGTATGGTTTTCTTCTTAAAAGTGTTGCTGTTACTGGTAAAAATATAATTAAAGATTTATCACTTAATGAATTTGATATTTCAATAAATTTTTTTGATCAATGTTATCAAATAACTCCTAGCATCTAATCAATAATAATAGTGAATAAATAAAAATTTTCTAATTGTAAGATTGAAAGATTCTGTTAAAACTGTACCAGAAGATTTAAAAAGATTTTTTTTGATGAAATTCTTTTAAAATAAAATGACAATGAAGTAATGGAACAGTAATACAAAATTGAATGAATTATTCTCCACATATTTTTGTGCCTATATAAATGGACCATTTTGCTTTAAAAAATCACATATATTGTTCAAATTGTAAAAATTTGCTGAACCACATAATCCTCACAAAGCCACAAATAAAAATCGAAGACAAAGAATAAAATATCTCTGTACAGTATGTAAAATAAAAAAAATGTCAATTCGTTAAGAAAATTTGTAGGTAATGGGTTGAAGACTGTTAATATTTGTGAAGAAATTATTAATGAGTTACATAAACCATGCAGAAAAAATTTCAAAAGAAGAATTGTAGTTACACTCGGTATTTATGATTTATGGCAAGCAGATTTTGTCGGAATAGGTTAAGGTAATTTGAAAGAAATACTGAAAATAAATAAAGGATATAAATATTTACTAAACATTATTAATGTTTCTTCAAAATTTGCTTGGAGCATTCCAGTTAAAGATGAAACATGAAAGAATGTAACTGATGCTTTTGAAAAAATATTTAACTTAAGAATTCCAAGAAATTTACAAACAGATAATGGTAAAGAAGTTGTAAGTGAAATAAATTCGTTAAAAATCTATCTGAATAATATAACAACTCAAAACTCTTAACTATAAAAATCAAACCAATACAAGACAATGAAAAGAATTATAAATAGACTGTTGTTGTACCTAATGAGAATGCTATATTTAAAAATGGGGATAAAGTGAAACAAAATCAATTAAAAGGATGTTTTGAAAAAGAATATACTGCCAATTGGTGAATATAAATGTTTGAAATCTGTTGTTCATTCTAATACAAAAACAAGCAAATTAAAAGCTATTGATGGAAATATTTATGAACAAGGACTTAAGAAAACAAAATACCCAGATGTATTTCTTGCTGAGAAAGTATTAAGAAATAAAGGAGATAAAGTATATGTTAAATGGTTAGGATTTGATATTTCACGTAACAGTTGCGTAAATGAAAGTAATATTAGCTAATAAAAATTTTGATATATAGATGTATCAAACTGTACAAATTAGAAAATCAGCACTTTCATTTTTTCTTGCCATGTGTTATCCAAGAGCAGATACATCTATATTCATAAACCAATTAACTGGCGCAAATGTGAATTATTTACACAATTTCAACTAAGAAAGGGTGTCAGGGGTGAGAAATTCTCATCCAAATGCCATCCTCACCTGCATATGTTGCACCCTACTGTAAACTGACAAGGCTCTGGCGACCGAATGACTCCCAGGATAAGGAGTCCCCCACTTCCATGCCAACAGCCTCCTTGGAGGGCGGATGAGTGGATAGAGATTAGGGCATTAAGGTAGGCTCTGTCCTTGGGTTGAGAAACCACCCCTAAAGGCGAAAGATCCATTGATGGATAATGGCATAGAGCACCAAGGACAGGCGGGACTCTTTGAGCCATGGTGAAGACAGCTCACCTAGGAGAAAGCTACTCTGATCAAAAAGCTACTCTGTTCACAAACTAGGTGGCTCAGAACTGTGGATGGCTACCCTGTCACTGAGCCTGGGCTCTGAAGGCCGATAACCTACCAGCCTTAAATTATGAGAGCAAAGAAAAAGGCAAAAGAAAGTACCGGACTGGTCAAAATATTGACAGTGGAATGAATAATGGAACGCTTGGTTTCCGAATTGGAATAGATCAATCATGACAGGAGGAATGAAACAACTGGACACAGTACTAGGCAACTATATGTGCCATGAAGCAGCTATACAAGAAACAAGAACCCCCCCAGAAATCATGGTGGTCAGAGATCACTACACATTATTCAACAACGATGAGGAATGACCAGATTGGACCTCTGGAGTGAGATTTGCTGTTCACAACAGGGTGTTCTCAGTGGTTAGTAAATGGATCCCACTAAATGATCGCATTTATGCGATGATTCTGATGGCACCATCATACAAGATTTGCATTGTTAACTGTCATGCACCGTCAGAGGACACAGATGATGAGATAAAGAACTACTTTTATGCAGATTTGGAGGACACAATTGGCGGACTACCGCGACATTCTATTTGTTTAGTCCTGGGTGATCTCAATGCACAACTTGGAAAAGAAAATGAATATCGTCCCACAATTGGGCCAAATAGCCTACACGAAGTGACCAATGATAACGGTGTTATGTTGATAAATTTTGATGAACTTAGAAAAACGATCATTAGTAGCGTCTGCTTCCCACGGAAAGAGATACATAAAGCCACATGAATATCACCAAATGGTAAGACGGGAAACCTGATCGATCATGCATTGGTGGATGGAAAGAATTGTGGATGTATTAAAAAAGTACAAATGTACTGTGGTGCTGATATGAATTCAGACCACTTTTTAGTAGTTTTGAATGTCTGTCTAAAACTCTCTACAAAATGACAAAAGAGAAAAGAAGGAAGTGTTCGTGATGACAAGGACAAACTTTCAAATGAGCAAGTAAGACAGTGATACAAAGATAGAGTCACTGGCTCGCTTTTCCCAACAGAGGTCCCAAATGATGTAGAAGGAATATGGACGCAATTGAAGGAAGCGGTTACCCAGAGTGCAAATGAGGAACTAGGACAACAACCTAAACCCAAAAACAAACCATGGTTTGATGATGAATGCCAATTGTTTGTTAAAGATAGAATGGAGAGGAGATTAGAGTGATTAAATCACCCATCAGAAAATACACAAGAAACATACTCAGAAGTGAGATGACTGAGAATATGGGAAGAACCTATTGGTAGCAACTGAGGAATCGAAGAAAACACCGCACTCCTTTTTCAAGTTGGCAGGTTTTTCTCAAGGCATTTATAAACAGCAAACTTTAATCCTAACAGATAAAGAAGGGAATGTAGTACCTCCTGTGGAGCAAACAAATCAGTTTGGAAAGCATTTCAGAAAACTGCTAAATGTAGAAACTCCAGAAGGAACGATAGAATAAGAATCGGAGTTAAATACAGAGGAAGAGGAATTACCTGAACCTTCAATGGAAGAGACAAGAGCAACTGTAGACTCACTCAAAAACAATAATACTTCAGGTGGGAGTTGTATTGGTGCAGAGCTGATTAGAAACGGAGGGGAAGTTTTATTGTAGACGCTAAGACAGCTTATTGCATAATCTTGTCATGAGAGGAGATCCCCATTGCATGGAAGGGAGCAACCCCATTGCATGGAAGGGAGAAATTATATGTTCAATTTTTATAAAAGGAGATGCCACAAAGGTAGACAATTATCGAGGAATCTAGCTACTTAATGTAGGTTATAGAGTCTTAACCTCCATGTTACTTAGTCGCCAGATACCTGCCCTACAAGAGATCATAGGACCATATCAATGTGGATTTATGGCAAGCCGCTCAATCATAGAGCACATTTTTATGCTACAACAGCTAATGGAAAAGTGTTTTGAATTTGATACAGAATTACACCTCGTATTTATAGTTTCCGACAGGCCTATGACAGCCTTAATTGGATGGTATTATGCAGACTAATGCAGGAGCTGGGCATCACAAGATAATACATCAAAGTGACTGAAGCATTTTATACAGATACAAACTTCCAAGTATGGTTTGGAAACAAAATGTCAGAGCCTTTCACAGTTCAACACAGTTTGAGACAAGGAGATCTTTTGTACCCAGTGCCATTCAGCATTGCATTGGAAAAGGTATGACTTGAAATTGGTAATGACAGAGAGATGAATATCATTGGAACTGACACAATGTTAGCCTTTGCCGATGATGTGGTTGTTATTGGAGACTCACTTAAGCAGATAGTGTCTGACACCACTAGGTTTATTAAAGAGGCAAACAACGTGGGATTAGTTGGCAACAATGAGAAAACCAAATATATGATCATCTCACGCCGACTGAAATTCCCTACCACTATCAATATAGATGTACACAATTTTGACGAGTAGAGAATTTAAGTACCTGGGATCGATTCCATCTAATAAAAGCAAGGTTAAGAAACTGATTCGACACAGAATAATTAATTCTAATCGTGCCTTCTTTAGTCTCAATAACTTATTCAAGTCATGGTTTGTCTAACAAAACAGCAATATCAGACTTTACATGGCATTGGTAAAACCGGTTCTGTTATATGGCTGTGAGACATGGACGACTCCACAAGCACTTCAAGAGCGCATTTGCACATTTGAAAGAAAAGTGCTCGAAAGATCTATGGGCTTACATTCAACAGAGAAAATGGAAGATGGGAAATGAGGAAAAAGGAGACTTGTACCAACGTTTTGGGAACGCTGACGTTGGTAGGACCATCAGAGGACGCCGACTCCACTGATTGTGACATGTCTTAAGAGCTGAAGAATCTATCCCCAACAGAGTGTTCAATTCTCAGTCGAATGGAAGCCGTACAAGAGGTCGTTTAAGGACTAGATGGAAAGATAGACCTGCTAAGGAGACTGCCTACACTACGCTTGTCTGTCCTCTTTTAGAATACTGCTGTGCTGTGTGGGATCCTTACCAGATAGGACTGAACGAGTACATCGAAAAAGTTCAAAGAAAGGCAGCACGTTTTGTATTATCGCGAAATATGGGAGCGAGTGTCACAGAAATGATACAGAATTTCGGATGGACATCATTAAAAGAAAGGCGTTTTTCGTTGTGACGGAATCTTCTCACGAAATTCTAATCACCAACTTTCTCCTCCGAATGCGAAAATATTTTGTTGACATCGTCTTACATAGGGAGAAACGATCACGAAGATGAAATAAGGGAAAACAGAGCTCGTGTGGAAAGATATAGGTCATTCATCCCACGTGCTGTACGAGATTGGAATAATAGAGAATTGTGAAGGTAGTTCGATGAACCCTCTCCCAGGCACTTAAATGTGATTTGCAGAGTATCTATATATAGAAGTAGATGTAAATACGATAATGGAGACGTTGCAGAAGCTAGAACCAACAGCATCCCTAGAAGATTCAATGGACAGAGGAAAATGGAACTACATCTGCTGGAAATACCTGTAACTGTGATCAGGCCACGCTCCTTCCTGTGTCACCGATTGGGTTATTGATCTTTTTATAACGTGTGTTATTCTGGTTTCCAATATTTCTTTTGCTTTCTGTCATGGGCCTTAATGGCCTGTTATGTACAATAAATGATGATGATGAATTTCAACTGAGAATAAATTTCTGTTGTTTATGAATACTTTAAAAACTAGACCAATTCCATACAGAAAACTTAACTTGCAATAAATACATATTTCTCTTCAAATTATGGACTAAATTATTAAAATGAGAATGAAATTTTTGAATTTTTATTCTTTAAAAATCTAATAAATTTTGCTTCTAATGAACAATGCATCTAAACTATCTAAAAGTTAATGAATTGGAAACCTGAGCAAAGGAACTACGGTTTAAAGGTTATTCAAAACTGAGAAAACAACTTATTCATCATGGCCTTTAGACTAATGCACCGCTGGGGCCTGATCTTAATAATATCTATAATACTGAAGTGAAAAATTGTACTGCAAAAGGATCTAAATCTAAAGGAAAATAACTAGGAATTGAAGGTTATTTAAAACTAAGAAAAAACAACAACTTACTACATTATTTAATTACAATTTTGATAATTTACATTTTGAGGAATCATATAAATTCTATAAATCAACAACTGAAACATATAAAAAAATTGTTGATCATATTAAAAATAACGATACATTTCGTTGATTTCGGTAAAAACATGTCAGGACAATATGCATTATCCTCACATTTAACGATAGAGTTTCAAGATAAATGAGAATGGTATATTATAGCAAACTATAAAAAATTATCTGTAGTCTTATCAGAGAACCTCAAGATGAAGAAAATTGGAAGACAATACCAAAACGCAAACTGACTAAAAATTTTATTTGAGAATTTCATCACAATTTAGATTGGATTATTATATCATGTAAAGAAAGGAAACTTACCCGAAATATTTAAGGCTGAATATCACAATAAAGTTGACTGGGATAAAATATCAAGTTATCCGAAGTTTTCTGAAAAGTTTACACGAACATTTCAAAGTAAATTATATTGGAATGAAATATCAGCTAGACAAAAATTGACAGTAGATTTATAATAGAATTTAAAGAAAAAGTTAACTGGGAATATACACACACCAAAAATGTTTTGCATCACCTCAGTTCCAAGACTTATGGATGCTGTATACACTATGGTCGCAGGTTCGAATCCTGCCACGGGCATGGATGTGTGTGATGTCCTTAGATTAGTTAGGTTTAAGTACTTCTAAGTTCTAAGGGACTGATGACCACAGCTGTTAAGTCCCATAGTGCTCAGAGCCATTTGATGCTGTATAGAAAATTGGAATATAGATCAACATAAACATCATTTCCGCCTTTTTTATTGCTTGTAAAAACCACACATTGCATGTTGTACCACCATACAGCGAGACCATCAGAGGTGGTGGTACAGATTGCTGTACACACTGGTACCTCTAATACCCAGTAGCACGTGCTCTTGTATGGATGCATGACTGTATTTGTTATGGCATACTATACATAAGTTCATCAAGCCACTGATGGTCCAAATCGTCCCACTCCTCAATGGCGATTCGGCATAGATCCCTCAGAGTGATTGGTGGGTCACTTCGTCCATAAACAGCCCTTTTAAATCTATCCCAGTGATGTCGATAGGGTTCATGTCTGGAGAACATGCTGCCTACTCTAGCCAAGTGATATCGCTATCCGGCACAATATGTGCACGATGGGGGCGCGAATTGTCGTCTATGAAGAATGCCTCGCCAATATGCTGTCGCTATGGTTGCACTATCGGTCGAAGGCTGGCATTCATACATAGTACAGCCGTTACAGCCCCTTCCATGACCACCACCGACCTACATCGATCCCACATAACGCCACATAACTGCAGGGAATCTACAACTTCCTGCACTAGCTGGTCAGTGTGTCTAAGGCGTTCAGCCTGACAGGGTTGCCTCCAAATACGTCTCCGACGATGGTCTGGTTGAAAGTATGTGCAGCACTCAACGGTGAAGAGAATTTGATTCCAATCCTGCGTGGTCCATTCAGCATGTTGTGGGGCTCTTCTGTACTGCATTGCATGGTGTCGTGATTGCAAAGATGGACCTCGACATGGACATCAGGAGTGAAGTTCTGCATCACACAGTCTATTGCAGACGTTCTTAGTAGTAACACGACGTCCTGCAGCTGCACAAAAAGCATTATTCAACATGGTCGCGTTGCTGTCAGTGTTCCTCCGAGTCATAATCTGTAGGTAGTGGTCATCCACTACAATAATTACCCTTGGCATGCCTGAGCGATGCTTGTCATCGACAGTTCCCGTCTCTCTGTATCTCCTCAATGTCCGAAACACATCGCTTTGGTTCACTCTAAGACACCTGGACACTTACCTTGTTGAGAATCCTTCCTGGCACAAAGTAGAAATGCGGACCCGATAGAACCGCGGTACTGACCATCTAGGCATGGTTAAACTGCAGACAACACGATCCATGTACCTTCTCCCTGGTGGAATGACTGGAACTGATCAGCTGCCGGACCCCCTCCGTCTAATAGGCGCTGCTCATGCACAGTTGTTTACCTGTTTGGACAGATTTGGTGACATCTCTGAGCGGTCAAAAAAATTGGCTCTAAGCACTATGGGACTTAACATCTGAGGTCATCAATCCCCTAGAACTTAGAACTACTTCAACCTAACTAACCTAAGGACAATACACACATACCTGCCCAAGGCAGGATTCGAACCTGCGACCGTAGCGGTTGCGCGGTTCCAGACTGAAATGCCTACAACCGCTCAGCCACGCCGGCCGGTTCTGAACAGTCAAATGGATTGTGTCTGTGATACAATATTCACAGTCAATGTCTATCATCAGGATTTCTCAGAATCAGGATGATGCAAAACTTTTTTTGTTGTGTATTTTAATATATCAGAATCTATCACTCTGACAAAAAAATTTACACCATATGAAATGATAGAACAATCTGAAGATAATGATTATTCTATATGCTTAAGCAATGGATATCATTAATGTTAAAATGAACAGTAATCACATTTTTCGTAAAGAATGTATTGTTGAATGTTTAAAATTATATGTCCATTGTGTAGAAAGAATTTAGACACAGGTGCATTTTGATTAGTCTAAATATTTTTGTATACTATTTTGAAACATTTTAATAATTTTTTATACATAAAGGTCAAATCTAACCTGTGCAAGTACAGTAACACTGCAAAGCCAACTGATAATTTTACTTCACATAAATATATAAAAGATGGTTATTAAATGGATGTGCATATGATGTGTAAATGAATATCATGTAAAAAATTACAACAGTAAAAGGAATCCTTGAGTATGTGAAAAAATATTTCTAAATATTATTTTAAAAGGCATTTTTGTAGTGTATTGCAAGTAAAGAACATTTGAAAATATTATTATCGATGGAAAATAAAGAGAAACTAGAAACTGACAGAAATTTAAAAAAATGTAATGGTTGTCAAGAAATTAAAGATATAACTTGTTTTACAAAAATTCTTCACATAAAGATAAACATACCAATAAATGTAAAACTGGTAGTGTAGAATATATGATAAATAAGAAATAAGGATCATCTCATACTTAATTTTTAAATATCTATTAAATTATATATCTTAGAAGTGTTACATTTTGAAATCACATGTTTTACAAATATACTGAATTTTTATATAAATAGGGAAGCCAAATGGAGATTTTCACAGTTGTTCAACTTTGTGTTTATTGTAAAAGAAGTAAGTTGAGACCATATACACCAATATTCACCAGCTGACTCAAGATCGAAGTCTTGAGCACAATTACCTTGTGATGATGATGTTTTCAAAAATAATGATGATAAGCTATTGAAAAAAGTTTTCCATTTTCTAACATCTTTGAGAAACAAAACATATGCAGAAAAACAGTTCATGATTATCTACCTGATAATGCATTTGCAAACAGATTACAAACAATGAAGTAGGAAAATAACAAACTCAATGGAACCTACTCATTTCTTAACCCCAAAAAATCGAAAATTATTAAAATTGTAAAAGGTAATCTAAAAATATATTGTGGATTGAAAGTAACTTTGAAACTTTTTTGTGAATACCAAATTCAGACACATATAAATATTAAGGAATTTATTTCCAAATAGAAAACTATAGAATCACATATGAATGAGAGTTAATCAGAAGATTTAAAAATGGTAAACAAAATATTCTATCATGAATGGATAATTTTCAAGCTCATGGATCAAAATGGTCACTAATCAGAATTATTGGCTTACAACTAGGAATTATCAGATATGTCCCATTGAGAGGATAATCTTACACTGAATTATCAGATAATATAAAAAGTAAAAAGCATGTATTAATGTAAAGATCAGAAATGTATTTTATGGTCTATAAAACCTGCATTATATCCTGTAGACAAGAATTGAGCAAGAGCTACAAAATATAAAGATGTTGGTCTTGATCTCGATCAGTAATCCTAAAACTCTAAATATCCAGTGGTGGTTGATAATACTCCAAAAACTGAAAATAAAACTAATGTATCTACTATCTTCTATTCGTTTGATGAAAAATATCAAATAAATCCATTAAAAATTACAAAATGTAAGTAAGGGACACATGTAAAGGAAACATATAAATCTCATTTATTTCAAGAAAGAAAATAATTCATACTACTATTATGTAAAAATTTATCCAGACTTCTTTTGAAGTATTTGTGATTTGTGTTTACTTCATTTCAGTATTAAAGAAAAATTGGATAATCACATACCAAATTGTTTAAATAACAAACCATAAAAAGTGGAACTTATGTTTGTTTTAAAAATAAGCAACATACACAACAAGTTCCATTTGTTATTTGTACTGATTTTGAAAGGTTACTATTGAAGATGGCCAATTCTCAACAAAATACAGAAAATTTGTATAAAGCAAAATATCGAAAAAATGAACCAAGTAGATTCTGTTATTATATCAATTGTATTAATTGACATTATAAAGATTCTGTAGTATATAGAGGACCAAATTGCTATAAACAATTTATTGATTGTATTGAATAAGATGTTGAAGAAATTGGGGCCATTTACTCTGAAACTGAAGAAAGGAGACCATTAACAGCCAAAGAACAATAAAGACATAGTACATCTAAAATTTGCACATTGTGCCCATGTCATTACAGAAGATAAAACCAAAGAGGTAGTCTACATCTTTGGACGGGTTTTGTGGTATCTCTGAACAGTTAAATGGACTGTGTCTGTGACACAATATTCAGCCAACATCTATCTGCAGGAGTTCTGGAAATCCAGGTGGTGGAAAACTTTTCTTGATGTGTGTATCTTGTGATGGAGTAAGATGTCTTAAGGCTGTGCTTTCTGCCAGCAATAATTTTCTTATATTATTTTTCATTTATTGAAAGATATATTGTAAATTCATTCAGAGGACTTCGAAAGGCACTGTAATAACGCATTTACCGAGGCATCAGCGATTTAAAGGTGGAGATTTTTTGTAAACGTAAAAATGTGCGATTTACTGATTTTTGTCCAAAGATGGAGAGCATATGTGTTTTTAAGAAAGTAAAGAGATCTTTTTCAGCTTTTGCCACTATTAATACAAAGCGAATCCTTAATATTTGAAGTGTTAAAATATTTGGTCTTAGTGATGTAAGGTATTGTTAACAAGTTACTTTATTGTTTCTCCATTAATCAGCATTCGTCTATTTGTTTCAAGTTTCACATACATAATTTTGCTTTCCCGAGGTTCTTAGTAAAGGAATTTTAATTGACAACGATCACTCCAGTAATGATATTTATTAGTACAGAAGTTTTGTGGATGTCTCTATAGTTAAAAGCACGCATTGCAAACATGTTGCTAGTCGCTTGAATCTTCATTTTTCAACTATCAGTGCTGCAGCAGCTGCAGTAGCTTGAAGACAGTAGCAGCACAGTATTTATTCACTGTACAAATAGGTATGTCATTTGAAATTTATATCTGATACAATGAACATTTGAACGGTGACCTACTTTCCAGGCAGGGTATTTTTGGTAGTTATTTATATTTCATATTTTTCTCACACTCAGATTGCTTGTATTATTGCTAAGAGGGCAGTTTTCTTAAATTTAACAGAACAGCCAATAGTATTGCAGTACACAGTTTAATGTTCCATTTCTGAGTAACTTTTGCATTGCTTATCACTTTTTACGAATTACGAGATTAGCTACGAACTTAAACATGAGCTTATCTGTTTCTCTAATCTAGGGTGACCAGATGCAGATGTATGTAAATAGGACGAATAGCTTCAAAAAGGAGGACAAAGTTAGGAAAAAAAGGACACACAAAAACAAATGTTCAGACTTAAAAAAAAATTTACCTTGTAAACATAATAAACTGCCTTTGACTTTTATTGCTACTGCTCTAAATATCACATTTTCTGTAGAAGTGTAGAACTGCTTCGCATCGACATAAAAAAATTTTAAAATTGTTCTGGACCATGAACATACCTTTAACAGATTCAAGGTTTAGCCTAATCCTGTCACCAGTACACTGTGTTGTAATGAGCAAAAGTACTCTTTCTGCATTAGCATTGTGGACTGCTATATTGAAAAAGTATTCAGCAAGTTTCAACAATTTGGAATGACAATCAGCAGACTTACTTTCACAAAAGTACTTATCCCAATTTTTATTAGAGGGTGAGCCACTAAATTCAGGATCATCACTATTCTGTTACATCTCCAATTTCAAAAGCCTTAAGTTTTTCTTTCAAACACAACAGGCTTTTTTCAACATCACAGTAGTTAACTTTTTCAAGAGACATCCATTTGAAACAGGGAAAGTCGTCGAATATATGGAGCCATCTTTTGAATATTCATGTCACGATTGATATAGCAGCACTGCTTGTTTCAGGATATGGTTTAACTTCTATCTGAAAGCCATACTCCAAATCAACATAGACTATCAATAAAAAGTACTGAGTGCATGACGTTAGACCCACGACGCCAAGCCAAGACAATGTGAATCTGAAACTGAAAATACGGAACGGAAATTTTAAATAATCGGTATTTGCACGCAGCTTATTGATCGGTCTATGGTCAGTAATGAAAATTCGATAAAATGGACGGTCCTGCTGCCATCTGTAGATAAAGTATTTAAGGAAAGAGCAGGAGACGGGAATAACTGCAGATACAATTCATTTTTGGTGAACTTTGAGAGAGAGGAGCACAATGGAAAATCCGGCTAGACTCTGGACAAACAGGTAAACTGGAGGACATGTGGTCACTCTACTTTAATCACGAGTTCAGCTTCACGTTACCACAGAGACAAAATATCAGTACATATAACTATACATTACCACACAACAAAAAATAATTAGCCACTTCCCGTGTGTTCATATGAATGCCAATTTTCCTGAATGCACAACTCCGTGAGCCTTCCAAGAGGCTTGTGGACGAGATGTAAAATTGCTGGCCTACATGTCTCCCCCATAGGGACAAGATGGGACTACTCATGAAAAGCACTGGGGCTTCTGGCCTGGTGGTGGTGTTGAGACATCGCGACGATTCGATCAGTATCATACTCATCATAGTTTGCCGATTATTTTGCTATAAGGTGATCAATTTGACGCTCTCAGGAACGTCGCTGCGCCTCAAAATTTAGAGAACCGGCATTTGAAATTCACTTCCCGACGGTTCTGCTGCCGTCAGCATACATTGCGCCTAAGGACCACGAAGATAAGATACGAGAAATTAAGGCTCATATGGAGTCATATAAATAGTCGTTTCTCCCTCGCTGCATTGGCAAGTGGAATTGTAAAGGAAATGACTAGTAGTGATACAGGGTGCCCTTCGCACGCAACATACGGTGGCTTGCGAAGTATGTATGTAGATGTAGATGTAGAAGACTGAGACCCAGGTGGGTGCCCGAGAGATTTTTTAGTACCCTGATGCTGTCTTCGCGGTCCCTATGCAGTAGTAATGTAGAGGGTGACAGTTATTGAACTACACTCCTGGAAATTGAAATAAGAACACCGTGAATTCATTGTCCCAGGAAGGGGAAACTTTATTGACACATTCCTGGGGTCAGATACATCACATGATCACACTGACAGAACCACAGGCACATAGACACAGGCAACAGAGCATGCACAATGTCGGCACTAGTACAGTGTATATCCACCTTTCGCAACAATGCAGGCTGCTATTCTCCCATGGAGACGATCGTAGAGATGCTGGATGTAGTCCTGTGGAACGGCTTGCCATGCCATTTCCACCTGGCGCCTCAGTTGGACCAGCGTTCGTGCTGGACGTGCAGACCGCGTGAGACGACGCTTCATCCAGTCCCAAACATGCTCAATGGGGGACAGATCCGGAGATCTTGCTG
The DNA here is from genome assembly GCF_023864275.1 of Schistocerca cancellata. Classification (NCBI taxonomy): domain Eukaryota; kingdom Metazoa; phylum Arthropoda; class Insecta; order Orthoptera; family Acrididae; genus Schistocerca; species Schistocerca cancellata. Next base: position 219,476,407 of record NC_064631.1, read on the forward strand.
GCCAGGGTAGTTGACTTACACCTTCTAGAGCACGTTGGGTGGCACGGGATACATGCGGACGTGCATTGTCCTGTTGGAAAAGCAAGTTCCCTTGCCGCTCTAGGAATGGTAGAACGATGGGTTCGATGACGGTTTGGATGTACCGTGCACTATTCAGTGTCCCCTCGACGATCACCAGTGGTGTACGGCCAGTGTAGGAGATCGCTCCCCACACCATGATGCCGGGTGTTGGCCCTGTGTGCCTCGGTCGTATGCAGTCCTGATTGTGGCGCTCACCTGCACGGCGCCAAACACGCATACGACCATCATTGGCACCAAGGCAGAAGCGATTCTCATCGCTGAAGACGACACGTCTCCATTCGTCCCTCCATTCACGCCTGTCACGACACCACTGGAGGCGGGCCGCACGATGTTGGGGCGTGAGCGGAAGACGGCCTAACGGTGTTCAGGACCGTAGCCCTGCTTCATGGAGACGGTTGCGAATGGTCCTCGCCGATACCCCAGGAGCAACAGTGTCCCTAATTTGCTGGGAAGTGGCGGTGCGGTCCCCTACGGCACTGCGTAGGATCCTACGGTCTTGGCGTGCATCCGTGCGTCGCTGCGGTCCGGTCCCAGGTCGACGGGCACGTGCACCTTCCGCCGACCACTGGCGACAACATCGATGTACTGTGGAGACCTCACGCCCCACGTGTTGAGCAATTCGGCGGTACGTCCACCCGGCCTCCCGCATGCCCACTATACGCCCTCGCTCAAAGTCCGTCAGCTGCACATACGGTTCACGTCCACGCTGTCGCGGCATGCTACCAGTGTTAAAGACAGCGATGGAGCTCCGTATGCCACGGCAAACTGGCTGACACTGACGGCGGCGGTGCACAAATGCTGCGCAGCTAGCGCCATTCGACGGCCAACACCGCGGTTACTGGTGTGTCCGCTGTGCCGTGCGTGTGATCATTGCTTGTACAGCCCTCTCGCAGTGTCCGGAGCAAGTATTGTGGGTCTGACACACCGGTGTCAATGTGTTATTTTTTCCATTTCCAGGAGTGTATATGAAATAAAATCGTCGTAACTTCTGAACGGTTTCCGTTAGGTCGTCCTACTGCACTGCTGGGTGCGGAGCACGATGGGGATTAGTATGCCCATGCACTTTGGTTCAGCAACTAAGTCCACTTTCATTTGAATTGGTTCATCAATAAGCAGATTTAGCTCATTCGTGGGATCGGGATCGAGAAGTGTCTTCACCCTCAACGGGTGTCTGAGTGGTGTGCAAAGTGCAGTCACGGAATAACCGGTACGACATTCCTTGATGGCACGGAGACTACCAAAAGGCACGTGAAGGTTTTGGAAGATGATTTCAACCCCATTATTCAGAGTGACCCTGATTTCGCGAAGGTGTGGTTAATGCAAGTCGGAGCTCACCTCATCGAAGCAAGAGAGTGTTTTGATGTCCTGGTGAGGCACTTTGGGGCCGCATTCTGGCTACGGAGACCCAGAGGCCACTGGCATGGACCTCGATTGGCCACCATATTCTCCGGATCTGATCCCATGTGTCTCCTATTAAAATAAAAGTGTACAACAATAACCCCCAAACCACTGCTGGGCTGAAAACAGCCATTCAGTAGTATATCGGCAGCATCGGTATTCCGACACATCTGCTGGTCATGCAGAATTTAGCTATTCGTTTGCGCAACCTCTTAACCATATCATAACCTAAATCCGAATATCTGTTACGTTTACATGTTGAACGAAGTGTGTGCATCCCGTTGTTTGTACCTAATTTACGTTAAATAACTGTCACACTTACATTCACAGAAGCATTCAAGCTATCGTTTTTCCCGGTTTCCACATGGGAAAAATTAAATACTTGGTACAATGGGAAGTATTCTTTGTCTTGTATGTCACAGTCGTTTACAGAGCATGGCTACAGGTATTCTAATGCAGAACCGATTTAAGCTGGGGAAAAAAGTCAAATTTTGGTCACCAGGTGCCAAACTGGCCAGCTGAATGTAACAAAGGTATGCAGAAAAGGGTCCTTGGATAGAAAAAGGTCAAACGGTGAGAAAGGCTTAATGTTGATTTTGTTATTAACTGCCGCTTACACAATTTGTTCAAGATGAGCACTAGAGACATTGGCGAGAAGCTGCACGGCGCCAGATTTGCAGCTGGTGGCCAAAATTAGAACCAACTTCTTTCCAGCATAAATTTGTTCTGCATTAACCTATTGGCATATTATGTTGACATACTATAATTCCAACCCACACTGGAAATTCATGAGTAGCTGCACTTTAGTTAATTATAGCCACCCGGTAGTTACAGATGTGATTCACGTATTACGTTTCGTCTTTTGAGGCTTCAGTATTCAGCCATGAATAAGAAAATTGTTTCAAAGAAAGAATGCTGGTGTATCAAGGGATGTATCCCACAGTATATAGCGTACTGAGCACCTAGAGAGAGACAAGTAAAATTCAACACAAAATATTCCTGCACAGCAGTAAACTACCTTAACAAGTAAAAATACAAAATGTGCAGTCAGCATACATTAATGTTCTCTGGGCTCCGTTCCCGTGTGGCGGAGTGCGTACTACAAATTGGTAAAAGTAAGGCACTGCAAAAACAAGACAAGTGTGACAGTGGAATGGCAACGACAGGTGCGGTTAGTGCAGCGCTGGCAAGATGTTTCAATTACTCAGACGCTGGAATTAGTTTTAATTTATCTGCCGGGACCGTGACTAGAAGCAGTAGTACAGCAGGCACAAACGCGCCGCATCACTCGCGAGGCAGACATTCTGGCAAAGCTACTTTTACCGACAGTGCGGGATAGCTATGTTCCGCCGTCAGACGGGATTTAAATGAGAACTATGAGGAATGTCATGATTTCATACGAAAGGATTTTGACAACGTCTTCTTCCACTTCTGGGTCAGAAGCATGCGCCAACAAACCTCGAACATTGCTCTTCACTGACAGTTGTTTTGGTAATGGACTCGTATGTCATGTTGAAAAATAAGCAGTTATGCCGGCATCATTTAAATATACTTCTCATAGTTTAAACATCAACTTTAGAAACTAGTAAAATACGAAATTCATATTGCTGTTATTACGAGAGCAGTTCCAACAGAAAACACAAAGTCTCAGAAGCGATCAGAAGCCTGAAATGCAAGGTGTCATACGATTTAGGTAAAATATCGGTGTCACTAACAACAAAAAATTGTTTTGCAAATTTTGTGAAAACAGCTTTATTTCAGAGATTAAAAATTTCAAAATTGATGCCATTATTCGAACAGTAACAGGGACAAAGGTAAAAACTGTCGAATAATATGTGGCCTATCCAAATTCTCTAAAGGTTTTGAGTGGTTGCTGAAGCAGTGAATCAAATCATTAAACACTACAGGATGCATAACAGTAGTCAGTATGCACAGTGGACAAGCATCAGCAAAGGGGCATCAATAAAGGACGACACAGACGAAATAATAAAAAAATCTAGAGAATAAAAAAACGCTGCAACAATCTCCTTAAAGTTTTCTAAGGCTTTAATAGGGTTCTTTTACTTTACAGAGACTAGAATAGTAGAAATGTTTCAATAATATTTACAAAACAGAACGCAGAAAGTGATCACAAAGTCAGATTGGTACCTGTTGAAAGGAAGAATAACTAGAAGCATCATAAATGTGCACACTGGGTCTTTAGCTGCTTTTCATTTATTTTAACGACTTTCACTTAGATCTCAGACACCATACCCACGATCTAAGTGCTCGTACAGTGACACTTGTCTAATACTGATGGACATAAATGTGTCCTTATGAATATCTGATCTACCGGTTACCTTTCCAAGTCAGTAGTCTCATTGTATTAGGTTGGTGAATAAGTACATCATTTTTTTGTTTTGCATGTTGGTATTCCGGTTACTATGAGTTTATACATCGATTGTCATTTTCTGTTTGTAGTTCACTGTTGTCATTAGAGTTTATGTATTATCATTATATTTAAAGGTAGTATCCCTAATTCCTCTCTCACTCCATTGGCATTCGTGTGCTTCCTCTACTGTAATCTGTATAAAACACTCTACTGACAGTCATTAGAACATACACGTAAACCGAAAAGCTTTATATTTGTTTCAAATGCTGATTAAAAACACTTCAATAAAAACTGTATTAAACGATTTTTTAAGATTTTAAAACACCTTTCTTTAAACACACTAACCAGGAGTAATCGTAATTCATGTTTATAACCGTCGGACAGACCGACAGAAAGGTTCCTGAAAGTAGTAGGCCTAACTTAACAGGTCGCTAAAAAATTGACCTTTTACTGTTACAGACTAATGTCACTGCATCTTAATATTCATATGAAAGATAATATTGTTTGTACCGTCTTCCGAACTTTACCGTTACGAAGCTTTTCAATTTTTTAATTTATATGATGACTAAGATGATTGTTGTCAGTGGACTTGAGCTTAGCTTCCCTCTCTCTGGGACGTTTGTTCCCACTTGTCAGCAGGCCACTTAACACACACGTTGCAAAAGTTTTGGTACAAATTCACTTTAAACACAATGACGTACATTTGTGAGTTGTAAATTATCACGAGACTTTCTCAAATGACATGCCTGGATTCGGCCGCTCTGTGACGGAACTTCCCAAATGAAATCTGGAACTTTTGCGGCACGGTTTTGAGACTGGGGAATACCAGACATTCAGTTCATAGCACAGTCAACATAAAGATTGGTGCGTACTTTAACATTGTCTATACTCGGGAATAAGTTTATAAAAGCAAATGTTATCTTTTATTATAATGGGGGTTTTCTGAATTAAACAGTTAACGAGAGGTTTTAATTGACCTACCCCTTTCAATGAGAATTGGTGAGGTTTTGCAGGACTAACTTCTTCCATTCTGAGCTCAGATAATTAATAGCTGTGCCCTAAATCAGTAATCGAACTTACCGGCATTAATTGTTTGGTAGTCAGACCTCGGCTGATCACTTGTAATGGCATTCGATTTCAGTTGTTCGTACAATTCTTCCGTAGGCTGACGCATAGCTACTTCACACTGGAACAATGTTCATGATGCAAATGCGCAATCGACATTTGATATGAAAAACAGGTTTCTGGATTCGCTGTTGCAATGAAAAGCAAATAATAGCGGAAAATTCAGAAGAGACAGGTACTGTTCTTTTATGGAGGGCGTTAAACAAGCCAAAGCAAAGCAGAAAGAAGACAGCGTTGTCTATCGTCGACTAATAAAATATGACGTTATTGAAGTTGATGGAAAAGAAAAACTTACTGCACCAGTAACACGAGACAACAGCGCTATTTTGTACTATGTACATACAGAATAACTGATCGAAATACCACACGTTACTCAGTTGAAAATAGGACATGGATGTCGCACACGGATGTAAAAGGAAGTGCAGTTTAAGTACAAAAGATCACAAAAAAACTCATTACTTTGTATCTTTGCTTATACAAACCTTCTCAGACTAAATTGTATAATCCAAAGAAAGGTTCGGTTTCCAAACCTCTACAATATGAAGAATTTAATGCAAAATGCCAGTTAGATCTGATATACATGCAAAGTAGGCCTGACAAGTTCATACTAAGTTACGAAGATTACTTAAGAAGTTTATATTATTGCGACCCCTCAAAATGAAAAGAGCAGAAGAGGTTGCTTCCCATTTGCTTGACATCTTTATACCACTATAGATGCTCCAGGTGTGCTGCAATCAATTAACAGTAGAGAGCTTTCGAATCAAGTTACAAATGATCTAAATAATATGTGGTCTGAACTGAAATTGGTACATGGGAAACGAAGTCATAGTTAAAGCCAAGGTCTCACCGAAAGGACCAACCAGGATGTATAGAATATGATAACGACATGGCTGCAGACAAATAACTCAGCACATTGGGTTGAGAGCCTTCGATTCATCTAGTTCACGAAAAGCCGTTCTTTTCATCAAGGAATTTAGCAGACGCCATGGAGGCAACGTTTAGCTGTAACGCAAAAGTGGGGCTGAGCGCTTCAAATCTGCGTAAAGAAGTTATTGATAACACAACGCCAGAGGAAGACCTTGAGAAAGTCGAACAAGAAATGTAAGATGCTATAAATGTAGGGACTACTCCCAACAATGAAACAGCCGCCATGGAGGTCGAACCGTCGGAAAATCGAGACCAGTTACCTGACAATAACAAGGCGAAAATATCCTGAGTCGTTTGTGAAGAAGAGCGTATGCAGCTCATTGTTGTAAATGATGAAAAGATATACATGCATTTGTGGAAGAAAAAATGAAAGAGAGGAACTACGTTACAATAAACAAGAAATCAGGAAGCAGACGCAGATCGTAAGCACCGCGATTGTGTTTCATAATCCTACCAGTTATCTGTCGTGTTCAAAAAGAATCCATTGATCAGGTTATGTGATCTCCACATCGCCATTTCGCATTTCTCACAGTTATAAACACGTCTTCTGAGAGAGTTTGCTCTCTCACCTCTTTGTTTGTTTTCCTCTCCTTTAGTAAACCCCAACGCACTAGCTGAAAGTTTTTTTGTTAAAAGTCCAAGTCCCACTGTTGTAATTCAAAGTAGGTTATGTGTGCTGTTTGTAAACTTTTCTTTCCAATGTATTTAGTTTAGGAAAACCTGTTTAGTGTAGAAAAACTATGTGATATTTTCTGTTTACTTCTTTTTCTGTGAATACAGCCATTGTTATCAACTGATCTAAATACAAACACTCATAAACGTATTCAAAACTTTGTTGTTAATTTGTACTAGTCCATTTTCTGTATAATGATAAGCATTATGCATAAGCATAAGCAGTATGCTGAATACACCTCCTCCTGCCCCTCTTTGTGTTCACTTCTACCTCCCTCTGTCTGTCCAAGTAATCCTCCCACCTCTTTCTGTTTATCTCCTCCTCCCCATTCTATCTCTTTATCTTCTCTTTGTCCATTTCCTCCATTCTCTCCCTCCCTCCCTCCCTCTCCCTCTCTCTCTCTCTCCCTCCCTCTGACAACTTCATTTCCCCTCCCTCTCAGAATATGCTTTTCACCATCACTCTTTCCATGTCCACCTCCCTTCTTCCCTCTGCTCAACAGTGCTTCTACACTTTCCATCTGCCTCATGTATTTTTCGCTGCTCCCCTCTCTCTGTCCATTTCCCCATCCCACTTGCCCTGTCCATCACTCCCATAAAGCAGGCTGATACTATAGCCACAAGATGCCTGTCATACAAGGCAAACTACATATCAGGGGCATGAAAATCATTTATTTTCCCTTGACTTTACCACTCAAGGCAGTTCAATACAGTAGGCCGATACTAATCCAAAACAAGACATCTGTCATGCAGGGCAATCTACATGTCGCAGCCTGAAAAAGCGTTTCTTGTTACTGACATGTAAGCTGCTCTCCAAAGCAGATTCATCTGGCAGGCCGACACTGTTTGCACACAACATGCCGTCGTGCAGGAAAGACTATACGCCAAACGATGGGAAAAAGACATTGTGATCGGTATCTACTCTCCTATTAGAACAGGAGATTATAAATCCCACAGAACTGATATTCATAAGGACTACCAGCTGTATAGGTATGAAACCGGAATTTCCCTACACATGCTGCTAGCCATCAGTGTAGGGCCTTTGAGACCACGTCTGCAGCGCCATCTGCTTATGGCGACGAATATCAGCACACAGGAATCCAAGTTCCATACATTGGTATCTGTTTCAAATCCGTAAACATGTCGAGTTTTGTGCCTACGAATTACGGTTTACGGACAGTACTGGTTTTCTGTCATCAGTTGGAGAAAACTGCTACAGATTCGCATCGAATATTGTCGAGGATTTCGGCGAACATGCTCTTGGGAAAACACAATGTTTCTAGTGGTTAAAAAATTCAAAAGTGGTGATTTTGACGTGAGAAACGACGAGCGCGGAAAACCATCGAAAAAGTTCGAAGACACTGAATTGCAGGCCTTATTGCATGAAGATGATACTCAAACTAAACAGAAACTCGCGGAACAATTTAATGTGTCGCAGAAAGCTTTTTCTCTTTGGTTGAAAACTGTGGAAAAGGTGGCGAACGTGGGAAAATGGGTTCTGCATGATTGAATGGAAAACAGCAATCAGACTGAAAGACCATTTGGGAAATGCTGCTCGCCAGATACAAAAGAAAGTCGTTCCTCCATCGAATAGTGACAGATGATGAATGATGGATAAACGGATATATTTAGAGAATCCTAAGCGTCGTTAATCATGAGTGAATCCAGGCAAACTATCGATATCCACTGCGAGAGCAAACCGCTTTTGAAAGAAGACAATGCTCTATGTTTGGTGGGATCAGAAGGGAGGGTGTCATCTATTATGAGCTTCTAAAATCTGGTGAAACCATTAACACTGATCTCTACCAACAGAAAATGATCGATTTGAATCGAGAATTACACTACTGGCCATTAAAATTGCTACACCGAGAAGAAATGCAGATGATAAACGGTTATTCATTGGACAAATATATTATACTAGAACTGACATGTGATTACATTTTCACGCAATTCCTGAGAAATCAGTACCCAGAACAACCACCTATGGCATGCCCCCAGGGCATTGACTCAAACAGAGCTTGGATGACGTGTACAGGTACAGCTGCCCATGCAGCTTCAACACGATACCACAGTTCATCAAGAGTAGTGACTGGCGCATTGTGACGACCCAGTTGCTCGGACACCATTGACCAGACATTTTCAAATGGTGAGAGATCTGGAGAATGTGCTGGCGTATCACGCCGGGTGATACGCCAGTATGGCGATGACGAATACACGCTTCCAATGTGCGTTCACCGCGATGTCACCAAACACGGGTGCGACCACCATGGTGCTGTAAACAGAACCTGGATTCATCCGAAAAAATGACGTTTTACCATTCGTGCACCCAGGTTCGTCGTTGAGTACACCATCGCAGGAACTCCTGTCTGTGATGCAGCATCAAGGGTAACCGCAGCCATGGTCTCCGAGTTGATAGTCCATGCTGCTGCAAACGTCATCGAACTGTTCATTGAGATGGTTGTTGTCTTGCAAACGTCCCTATCTGTTGACTCAGGGATCGAGACGTGGCTGCACGATCCTTTACAGCCATGCTGGTAAGATGCCTGTCATACCGACTGCTAGGGAAAAGAGGCCCTTGGGATCCAGCACGGCGTTCCGTATTACCCTCCTGAAGCCACCGATTCCATATTCTGCTAACAGGCATTGGATCTCGACCAACGCGAGCAGCATTGTCGCGATACGATAAACCGCAATCGCGATAGGCTGCAATCCGACCTTTATCAAAGTCGGAAACGTGATGGTACGCATTTCTTCTCCTTACACGAGGCATCACAACATCGTTTCACCAGGCAACGCCGGTCAACTGCTGTTTGTGTATGAGAAATCGGTTGGAAACTTTCCTCATGCCAGCACTGTGTAGGTGTCTCCACCGGCGCCGACCTTGTGTGAATGCTCTGAAAAGCTAATCATTTGCATAAAACAGCATCTTCTTCCTGTCGGTTAAATTTCTCGTCTGTAGCACGTCATCTTGGTGATGTAGCAATATTAATGGCCAGTAGTGTACGTTAAAACGACCGGAATATGGAAAAATGGAACACAAAGTCACATTGCTCCGTGATAACTCCTCATCACACATAGAAAAACGGACCAGTCAAACGATCGACGCGTTCACTTGGGAAATACTAAGGCATGCGGCTTATTTTAAAGACTTGACGTTGTCCGATCATCATCTATTTGCATCAATGGGACATGCTCTCGCTGAACAACGCTTCAGTTCATATGAAAACTGACTGGTTCGCTTCAAAATAAGAACTATTTTTTTCTTGGCGCAGCGTTCATAGCCTGCTGGAGAGGTCGGAAAAATGTATAAATGGCAATAGACGTTATTTTGTATAAAATATCGTTAATCAGTTTCAAACAACAACCAAATTCCGGTTTCATACTTCTACACCCGGTATATGTATATACTTGCTACATTAAATTGTCCTATTCATTTCTGAAGTTTTAAAGCTTGCCCTATTTCTCAAATGTTAAATCTGGGAGTTCATTGGAGACAGTGGTTCCGTTTTTATACCGTGAAATGTTACATGTTATCTCTTCAGGTGCATCTGACCCGTATGTTAACAAACAAAATCTGACTGAAATTTTTTATTTATCGTAGAGGCATTGATTTTGACGAGGCACAATGGAATAATGATAAAGGTTGTTTAACCAGAGCTAACTAAGACAACTGAAATTAGAATACTTATTATAGACTTCATAGGGTTACTATGTATGCAAAGGAACTGCATGTATTAGGTGCATTTCGTGCAATACAAACGGTTTTGCAATCTGTGCCATACATGACGTAGTAAAAATAGAAATTATCTCGATGATTAAAAGCAGCAGAAGCTTACCCACATAGCTGAAAATTTTACATAATAGAACCCCAATCTCTGCTTAACGCAGGACATTTTACCACAGATTTAAATACAATCAAAATAAATTGTTGATGGTATACAGCAACCAGCCACAAATTACTTTTACGTCAATTAATTCAAAAAGTACCGTTTCCGGTTTCGAATTTTTCACAATTCATCATCTGACAGTTTTTTCATGCTTTTCTTAATGCATATTATACGTTGGTTTCCTGTGAGTTCCCTTAGGACAGTTTGTAAATTATAGTTTATTGTAAAGCAACTCACAGGAAACCGATGTATGATCTGTATTGATGGAGGCATGAAAAAAACAGTCTGATGATTAACTGTAAAAAATTCGAAACCGGTAACGGTACTTTTTTAATAAAGTAACGTAAAGCCAACTTGTGGTTGTTTGCTGTTCACTATCAATAGTTTTTTATATAACAGTTTTTTATATAACAGCCAAGGTCTCCAGCCATATCTATATATGACAAAATTGCAACAATTAAAACGAGTGTAACATGTTTCGGGAACGTGGCTCTTCAAGGAACGCATGTGGAAGTATAGGATACGTAGAGGTTTGTGTGTTGTTGTTCTTCCTCTTGTTGTTGTTGTGAAGTACGAAGAATGGTTTCATGCAGTCATCAACGCTGTTGTACCCTGTGAAAGAATCTTTATCTACGAAAACCTACTACCACCCGCATGCTCTTGAATCTGCTTACTGTATTCATCACTTGATCTACATTTACAATTTCAACCCCCCGCCCCCATACTTCATCCAGGACTAAACTGGTGATCCCTTAATGTTTCAGAATGTGTCCTATCAAGAGATCCCTTTTCTTCATTAATTTCTTTTCTCCCCAGTTCTCTTCAGAACCTCATCAGCAGTAACATGATCTACCCATATTATCATCAGAATTATTCTGTAGCACCACATTTCAAATGCTTCTACTCCGAACTGTTTGAGATTACACTACAGACAAATATCATCAGAAAAGACTTCCTAGGCCGTCTTCATTTTATGTCCTCTCTACTTAAGGCATTACCTTTTATTTTACGCCCAAACAGCAAAACTCATCTACTCGTTACCTATTTTAATTCTCACAGAATCACCTGATACAATTCCACTAAATTCCACTACCTTCGTTTTGCTTTCGTTAATATCCCATTTCTATCCTTCTTTCAAGACACCGTCCATTCCGTTCAACTGTTCTTCCAAGCCCTCTGCTACAGCAGGCGCAATCACAATGTCATCGGCAAACCCCAGGTTTTTGTTTCTTCTCGTCAAACCTTACTTCCTTCTCCAAACTGTTTCGACTTCCTTTACTGCTTTCTCACTGTACAAATTGAATAACATCATGAATTGACTAGAACCCTGTCTCACTCCCTTCTCAACCATTGCTACTCTTTCATTCTCCTCGACTCGTTTCTGTAAAATATGTAACTAACGATTCACTCCTTGCATTTTACCCCTGTCACCTTCAGAGTTTCAAGCGTATTTCAGTCAACATTATCAAAAGCTTTCTTTACGTCTACGGGATAAATATAGATTTTCATTTCCTTAACCTCTCTTCTACGGTAAGGCGAAAGGTCAGTGTTGTATCGTGTGTACCTACATTTCTCCGGAATGTAAAGTGATTTTCCTCGAGGTCGGTTTCTACCAGTTCTGCCATCCTTATGTAAATAATTCGTCTTAGTATTCTGCAACAATGACTCATTAACATTCATATCTGTAAGAACCTGCTTCCTTTGGGATTGGTATTACTACATTCTCCTTGAAGTTAAAGGTACTTCGCCTGTCCCACACATCTTGCACACCAGGTGGCATGCTTTTGTCATGGCTGTTTCTCCAACGGTAACAGAATCAAATTCATTTCGCAGCATCGTATCTCCTATCTCATCTCCAACTACAGCCTCTTCCCTTTCTATAATATTGCCGTGAAGTTTATCTCGCGTGTCTAGTCCCTCTGTACATTCCTCTCACCTTTCAGTTTTCTCTTCTTTGCTTAAGATTGGTCTCTATCTGAACTCGTGATATTCTCACAGCTGATTCTCTTTTCCTCAAAGGCCTCTGTAATTTTCGTGTAGGTGGTATTTATATTTCCCTTAGCCACATATGCTTCCAAATCCTGACATTTGTCCTCTATCCATTCCTGCTTAGCCGTTTTCTCTTCCTGTAACTATCATTTTTTAGACGTTTGTGTTCCCTATCCTCTGCTTTATTTGCTTCACTTTTATTTTTTCTCCTTTTATCAATTAAATTTAACGTCGCTTATGATATCAAAGTATTTCTAGTAGGCCTTTCCTCTTTATCTATTTGATCTTTTGTTTCTTTCACTATTTTATCTCTCAAACCTACCCTTTCGTCTTCTGCTATGTTCGTTTACCCTGTTTAGGTCAATCGTTGCCTAATGCTCCCTCTGAATCTCTCAAAGACTGGTTCTTTCAACTTACTAAGACCCCATTCCTCATTTAATGCCCTTATTTTTAATCTACAGTTCATAAACAATAAATTGTGATTCGGGCCCACATCTGTCTTACAGTATAATGTCGTTTCGTAATTTTTGTCTTACCATTATATAATCAATATGAAACCATCCGGAGTCTCCAGGCCTCGTCCGCGTATACAAGCTTCTTCCAGTATTCCTCAACCAGCTGTTAGCAACGGTTAAATTATGTTCTGTGAAATTTCTACTAGGTATCTTCCTCTTTTATTCCTTATCTTAGGCCCACATTCACCTTCTACTTTTCCTTGTCTTCCTTTTCCTACTATCGAATTCTCGTCTCCATCACAAATTTTCCTCTCCCTTCGGTATCTGAATAATTTGTTTTGTGTCATCATACATTTGTTTCAACGTCTTTATCATTTGCAGAGCTAGTTGGATTATAAACTAATACAGCTTTGTTGGTTATAAGTTTCGCATCTGTCTTCGATACGATAGTGAATTCACTACGCTCTACACAATAGGATATCTGCATTCCTATTATCTAATTCATTACTAGACCTACTCCCAATTACCCCTATTTGATATGGTATTTGTAACACTGTAATTATCTGGCAACAAGTCCTGTTCCTAATGTCAACGAACATCACTAACTCATACTGTATCTAACTTCAATCTACCTGTTTCCTTTGTTAAATTCTCTAACCTACTAGGTCGGTTAAGGAACCTAACATTCCACTCTTCTACCCGTAGAATTTCAGTTTTGTATTGCCTGATGACAACCTCCTCTTGAGTAGTTCCCACCCGGAGATCCGAATGTGAGACTACTTTCCCTTCGGAATATTTTACCCAAGAGGATGCCACCACCGTTTAACCATATAACAGTGCAGCATGCCATCGAGAGAAGTAGCGGCTGTAATTTTCCCCTGCTTTCAGCCGCTCACAGTACCGCCATATGTTGAAATTACAAGGCCGTATCCGTCATTCGTCCAGTCTATGGTCCCTGCAACAACTTAAAAGGCTGCTGCCCCTCTTCAGCGACCAGTGTCTGGTCTCTCAATAGATATCAGTCTGCTGCATTTGCACTTATATATGGCTATCTGTATCGTTGAGGTAGGGCAGAGAGCGATTTACTGTGAACAGTTCAGCGATAGAGTTGTTCTCATCAGGTCGTCAGGACGTCACAAGCAGAAGATGAAGAGAGAGAGAAAGTATATGAAGATATTGAGCAGTTAATTCAGTAAGTAAAGGGACACGAAAATCTTATAGTTGGAATGCTGTTGTAGGGAAGGAGTAGAAGAAAGAGTTACGGGAGAATATGGGCTTGGTATTAGTAATGGGAGAGGAGAAGGACTTATTGAGTTTTGCATTAAATTTCAGTTAGTAATACTGAATGCTCTGATCAAGAATCAAAAGAAGAGGTGGTATACTTGGAAAACGCTGGGAGATACGGAAAGAAATCAACTAGATTACATAATTGTCAAGCAGAGATTCCGAAATCAGATATTAGATTGCAAGGAGTACGCAGGAGCAGATATAGACTCGTATCACAATTTAATAATGACGAAGGTAGGCTGAAGTTTAAGAGACTAGTCAGGAAGAACAAATGCACAAAGAAGTGGGATGCAGAAATACTACGGAATTTTATGAGGCTATAGATACTGCGATAAAGAATAGCTCAGTAGGCAGTTCTGTTGAAGATGTATGGACTTCTCTGAAAAGGGCAGTCACAGAAACTGGAAAAATAAGGTTACTGCAGGGAAACCATGGGTAACAAAAGAAATATTTCATTTGTTGGATGAAACAAGGAAGTACAAATATGTCCAGAGAAATTCTGGAATTCAGAAATACATGTCACTTAGGAATGAAATAAATAGGAACTGCACGGAAGCTAAGGGGAAATGTAAAAAGGAAGGTTTTCCTGAAGGGCTGACTCAGCATATAGAAAATGAAAGTAACCTTCTGTGAAATTAAAAGCAAGTGTAATAACGGTGAGAGTACAATGGAAATACCACTGTTAAATGCAGAAGAGAGAGAGAGGATAGTACACTGAAAGCCTCTATGTGGGGGGGGGGGGGGGGGGAAGGCTGTCTGATGACGTGACAAAAGAAGGAACAGGAAACAATATAGAAAAGACAGGGGATAAAGTATTAGAATCAGAATTTGAGAGAGCTTTGGAAGCCGTATAAAGCTGGAGGGATAGATAACATTCCGTCAGAATTTCTAAAATCGTTGGGGAAAGTGGCAATAAAACAACTGTTCACATTGCTGTTTGGAATGTATGAGACTGGCGATATACCATCTGACTTTCAGTAAAAACATCATACACAATTCCGAGGACTGCAAGAGTCGACAAGTGTGCAAATTACTGCACAATCAGCTTAACGGCTAATGCAGGCAAGTTACTGACAAGAATAATGTACAGAAGAGTGAAAAGTAAAACTGAGTGACTGTTAGATGACGATCAGTTTTGCTTTAGAGAAGGTAAAGACACCAGAGAGTAAATTCTGACGTTGAGGTTGACAATAGATGCAAGACTGAAGAAAAATCAAGACAGGTTCGTAGGATTTCTCGACCTGGGAAAAGCGTTTGACACTGTAAAACGGTGGAAGACGTTCGAAGTCCTGAGAAAAATAGGGGTAAGTTATAGGGAAAGGAGGGTAATGTACAACACGTGCAAGAGTGAAGAGGGAACAGTAATAGTAGAAGACGAAGAACGAAGTGCTCGGACTAAATTTAGTGTAAGACAGGGATATAGTCTTCCGCCCTGCTGTTCAATCTACACATGGAAGAAGCAACGATAGAAATAAAATAAAGGTTCAAGAGTGGAATCAAAATTTAAATTGAAAGGATGTCAATTGATAAGATTCGCTGTTGACATTGCCATCGTCAGTGTATGTGCAGCAGAATTACAGGATCTGCTGAATGGTATGAACAGTATAATGAGTTCAGAGTATGGGCTGAGAGTAAATTGAAGGAAGACGAAAGTAATGAGCCGGCAGCGGCGGCCGAGGGGTTCTAGGCGCTGCAGTCTGGAACCGCGCGACCGCTACGGTCGCAGGTTCGAATCCTGCCTCGGGAATGGATGTGTGTGATGCCCTTAGGTTAGTTCGGTTTAAGTAGTTCTAAGTTCTAGGGGACTCATGACCTCAGAAGTTAAGTCCCATAGTGCTCAGAGCCATTTGAACCATTTGAATGTAATGAGAAATAGCAGTAGTGAGAACAACATAACATAACATCAGGATTGGTGATCACGAAGTAGATGAAGATATGGAATTCTGCTGCCTAGGCCACAAACAACCCATCATGGACGGAGCAAGCAGGACATAAAAAACAGGCTAGCACTGGACAAAAGGACGTTCCTGGCCATGATAACTCTTCTATTATCAGATAGGCCTTAATTTGAGGAAGAAATTTCTGAGAACGTACGTTTGGACTGTGAATCTGGACTGCGACCAAACCGGAAAAGAAAAGGATCGAAGCATTTGAGATGTGATGGTAGAGAAGAATATTTAAAATTAGTTGGACTAATAAGATAAGAAATAAGGAGATTCTGCGTAGAATCGGTGAGGTAAGAAATACATGGGAAACACTGAAAAGAAGGAAGGACAGCATGGTAGGACATCTGTTAAGACGTCACGGAACATGTTACTAGACAGAGCTGTAGGGTGTTAAAACTGTTGAGGAAAGCAGAGATTGGAATACATCAAGCAAATAATTGAAGACTTATGTAAACATATTTATGCACGTAACATATTTCATGTGCAGATACACGTGGTGAATATTAATAAAGCCGACAATCTGCAGGGACGGATTCTTTACTAGAAATGGAAGGAAGAAGAGGTTACCACCATGTGTTCTAAAATGGACGGCGATCTAGCAAAGAAAACAAATCGTCCCGGGACACAGTAGAGAGCTGTATCGCATTTACGTCACAAATATTCGACTTCTTGTAGGTCATAGGAATAGCACCGGTTGTCATGCTGGATACGCATAATCGTACTGTGGCTTACATCACGTTGACGGAACCTTGCCTGCATTTGTACTAGAATTCGTCTTAATATCCTGTGGAACCCGGTGCCCCAAATCTGGTATACGCACAAACCGCGACCTCCATGCACGTTTGCCTGTATGAAAGGACCCATGATCATAAAAACGCTCAAACAGAGCAAACACGAAAATGTAGCAGAAATGTGGAAAGGCAGCCACAATTTCGTCACAGTCGAGAACTAAATATGAAAAAATGCCCATTTCACTATCAGAAGACACGGCGTCGTTACTCTTGACCAGATTGACAGGTCGTCATAACGAAAGCAGAAAGACGAGAGAGTGTCTTTGAGTGCCTGCTACGAATCCCCGCGAAAATGAATTTTGTGTCATAGCCTTGCTACTGACTGACTCGCGCCAAAGCACGCACGCCCTGTCAACACAATAATATCATCATATTTATATGTGTGGTGTCTGATATTTCGTACATGTACACTAAGGAGCCAAACGACGGAGCTGATCCTCCTTGGTACACAAAACGGGTCAGGACACTGTTGCAGAAACAACGAAACAGACATGCCAAATTTAAACAGACGCCAAATCCCCAAGATTGGCGACCTTTTACAGAAGCTCGAAATTTAGCGCGGACTTCAATGTGAGATGCTTATAGCAGTTTTCACAACGAAACTTTGTCTCGAAACCTGGCAGAAAATCCAAAGTGATTCTGGTCATATGTGAAGTATATTAGCGGCAAGAAACAATCAATGCCTTCTCTGTGCGATAGCAATGGAGATACTATCGAAGACAGTGCTGCCAACGCACAGTTACTATACACAGCCTTCCGAAATGCCTTCACAAAATAAGACGAAATAAATATTCCAGAAGTCGAATCAAGAACAGCTGCCAACATGAGTAACGTACAAGTAAATATCCTCGGAGTGGTGAAGCATCTTAAATCAATAAAAGCAACTCATCGGGTCCAGACTGTATACCAATTAGGTTGCTTTCGGAGTATGCTGATGCATGAGCTCCATACTTAGCAATCATATACAACCGTTCGCTCGACGAAAGATCCGTACCGAAAGACTGGAAAGTTGCACACGTCACACCAATATTCAAGAAAGTTAATAGGAGTAAGCCACTAAATTACAGGCCCGTATCATTAACGTCAATATGCAGCAGGACTCTGGAACATATATTGTGTTCGAACATTATGAATTACCTCGAAGAAAACGGTCTATTAACACACAGTCAACATAGGTTTAGGAAACATCGTTCTTGTGAAACACAACTAGCTCTTTATTCGGATGAAGTGTTGAGTGCTACTGACAAGCGATTTCAGATCGATTCCGTATATCTGGATTTTCGGAAGGCTTTTGACACTGTACCACACATGCGGCATGTAGTGAAATTGCGTGCCTATGGAATATCGTCAGTTGCGTGATTGGATTCGTGACTTCCTGTCAGAGAGGTAACAGTTCGTAGTAACTGACAGAAAGTCATCGAGTAAAACAGAAGATAGTGTTATAGGCCCTTTGCTGTTCCTTATCTATATAAACGATTTGGTGTAAAAATTGGCAGTTGACCATAAATAACGAAAAGTGTGAGGTCATCCACATGAGGGCTAAAAGGAATTCGTTAAGCTTCACGATAAATCAGTCAAACCTAAAGGCCGTAAATTCAACTAAATACCTAGGAGTTACTATTACTAACAACTTATATTGGAAGGAACACATAGAAAATGTTGTGGAGAAGGCTAACCAAAGATTGCGTTTTATTGGCAGGACACTTAGAAAATGTAACAGATCTACTAAGGAGACTGCCTACGCTACGCTTGTCCGTCCTCTTTTAGAATACTGCTGCGCAGTGTGGAATCCTTACCAGATAGGACTGACGGAGTATATCGAGGAAGTTCAAAGAAGGGCAGCACGTTATGTAAGATCGCGAAATATGAGAGAGTGTCACTGAAATGATACAGGATCTGGGCTGGACATCATTAAAACAAAGGCGTTTTTCGTTGCGACGGCATCTTCTCATGAAATTCCAATCACCAGCTTTCTCCTCCGAATGCGAAAATATTATGTTGACACCGACCTACATAGGGAGAAACGATCACCACGATAAAATAAGGGAAATCAGAGCTCGTACAGAAAGATATGGGTGGTCGTTCCTTCCGCGCGCTATACGAGACTGGAATAATAGAGACTTGTGAAGGTGGTTCAGTGAACCCTCTGCCAGGCACTTAAATGTGATTTGCAGAGTATCCATGTAGATGCAGATGAACATTATGGCCGCTGCACATCGCGACATTTGATGCCGCTTAATGGCGTTGCGGGCACATGACGCGGTAACAAATGTATATGAGCGGAGCAGACATGGATGGGGATCACCCTACACCTTAGGGAAGATATGGGCTGAAAATGGGGAAATCCATTGAGGTAAGCGAGTCTGTGAACGACTATCTAGAAAACGGCGAAGCTGGTCGAGTGTCCACGTGCTACTTTCGTGAGATTCTACGGAAAATAATGGGACAGTGAAACTACCACTAGGGACTAAGTGGTCAGACGTCCAAGACTCTTCCCACAACGTGAGGTTCGGAGGCTTGTCAGCTCTGTAATATAGGATCTCCGCCGAAAAGACACAATGCTGGTGCAAGCACAGGTGTTTCAGAGCACACCGTTCATCGCACACTGCTGAACATTGAGCTTCGCAGCAGACCAACCCCACGTGTTCACATGCTGACCCAACTGCATCGGCAATTACGAATGCGGTGGGCACGGGACCATCGGGATTCGATCAATGGAAACGTGTCGGCCAGGTGATTCACATTTTTGCTCCACTAGGTTGATATTCGTCTCCACAAACGCCGTCATCGAAGTGAACGGCAGCTCTAAACGTGCAGCGTGCTACGGATGCAGGCTGGTGGCAGCAGTGGGAGACGTTTTCCTGCGCTAGCATGTGTCCTGTGGTACTAATCGAAGACACGCTTACAGCTACGAACCACATGCATCCCTTAATGCTTGAGGTCTTCAGCAGTATAATTGTCCATTTCTCGGAGCCTGAACCCTGTTGCAGTGGTTTGAGGAGCATTATAATGAACTCAAGTTGATGTCTCGGTCCACAAAATTCGCCTGGTGTTAATCCTATGGCATCCATGTGGGTCGCTATTTGGCGCAATCACCGAGTACACGAATCAGCGGCCCGTTTTTTACGTGAATTACATAAGCTACGCGTAGACATCTAATGCCTCATTCCTCCACAAACCTACCAACAAACTGTCGGATACCTAATACGCAGAATCAGTGACGTATTTCGTTCCAAAGATGGAAAAACAAGCTATTGAGCAGGTGGTCATAATATTTTGGCTCATCAGTGTGCACGCATCTTGCGGCAATTAAAGGTCATTAACTGCTGATGCACTATTCGTCCAACCTGTTGTGGGAATCAACGTGATGCAGCGAGCAATGATGTTCAAATGGTTCAAATGGCTCTGATCACTATGGGACATCTTCTGAGGTAATCAGTACCCAAGAACTTAGAACTACTTAAACCTAACTAACCTAAGGACATCACACACATCCATGCCCGAGGCAGGACTTGAATCTGCGACCGTAGCGGTCGCGCTGTTCCAGACTGTAGCGCCTAGAGCCGCTCGGCCACCCCGGCCGGCGAGCAATGAGGGTAATGGACAGGGGTACTTAGTGTGTAGTGTGTGACAAGTTGGGAACTTGGGTAGGACCTAAAATGTGCTCAGGTAGCCGAAGCCGTTAAAGCGATCTCTTGCGTAAAGCAGGAAATCTGTGTTCGCTTCCTGGTCCAGCACATAATTTCACTTGTCACCACTGAATTTGTTACACTGTCCGACTGCAGCTAATGTTGGAATTTATAATTTGACACAAAGTTTTCAGTATCCACAAGAGCTGTACTGCCCGAGCAGACAGACAGATGACTACAAATCTTTGACGCAGACAAGTACCTATCATCGAATACAGGAATACGCGATATAAACTGATTTTTTACATAGTCGCAGATGCCTTTTATATTTGTCTGGCAAATAGTAGTGTTATCTGGAAACGAAGTAGTTCTACACATTATCCATGAACAGGTTTCCCATCCTCTTTTTTTTCCAGTGTAATGACTTGGGAATTTCCTCGGAAGTGGATGAGAATAGTTTTGGTGACTTGTGGCGTTATGGCCTGTCCGACTTAATCAATATCCTCTTCAGTGTTTCAGATGGTTCAAATGGCTCTAAGTACTATGGGACTTAACATCTGAGGTCATCAGTCCCCTACACTTGAACTACTTAAACCTAACTAACTTAAGGACATCCCACACAGCCATGCCCGAGGTAGGATTCGAACCTGCGACCGTAACAGCAGCGCGCTTCCGGACTGAAGCGCCTAGGACCGCTCGGCCACAAGGCCGACCCACAACAGTGTCTCAATTGTTTTTTCTCTGTGACTAACAGTCTTCCTACAAACATATCACGTAAGTTACTATCTAATGTTTCTGTACAGTCATAACTGTGCCACTAAGTGGACTGTGCCTGTTAGTATAGACTATCCGTTTCTCGTCCTCGTGTCCACACTTCAACTCCTGACCTGTTGCCCAGGGTAAAATAAGCATCAATGGTTTGCTCTTGCCGCATGTACTTGGTGCTACTAACCAACCTAATAGCTGTAATTATTAGTCGACAAATGAGGTGAATAATGATGTAATGTTGTTCAGTATATTGTCCGGAGTCACCAATAGAAAGATCTGTACTTATTGAAACGTGCTACATACTGGAATTAAGGAAAACGTGTAAGGGAACACCCATCAATATAACTTTCTTTTCACACAACCTATTTATTTAACAATATATAACCATATTTTTTTTTACAAATAAGCAAATTTGCAAAATTTCTTTGACTTTAAATCTTAAGATGAATAAACTTTTGCAAAAGAAATCAAAACAGCAAACAATATGACAATGATTACAAGATGGCCTGCAGCCCGCCCGTTATCGGGTGAAACAGCGGTATTTACTACCGCGCTGGGCGCAGTCTCTCTTATTAAATGCCCTTCTGCAACACATGAAAACTATATAAGTACCATTGATGACCAGAATGATTCAGTTACTCAGAAGAGATGACGTAACTTTCAGTATGAAAGCTGTATGTCGAAAGGTTCGGGGTTTAGATGCGGACCTGTGCTTAAAAGTTAAACAGATTAGGTAACAATATGACAATGATAAGGCTTACTTCAAAGCAACCAACCTCTTAATTTCAATCGGCAACCAAGGTGCGACTGGATCCCAACCTGTCCCTTTTGACAATCTTATTTGACTAAAGCCTGTTGGTTGTTAATATTTTCAAAGTTAAACTGATTGTCAATTACTAAGACCGCTCTGAAGGAACGTCTTTAAACATTACTTGTGAACAATTATTACAAGAGAACAATTATTACAAGAGAACAATTATTACAAGAGAACAATTATTACAAGATAACTCACTCGGCCGAACCGCGGGATCCAGCTAAAATACACCAATAATGTAGAACAGGTTGTTCAGATTATAACTAATGACAGAGAAATGCAATTACAATCAAAGAATTGAACCTGTTAACATCTAAATCTAACCACAAGGCCACTGTTTTGTTTAACGGCAACCTGTGCCTTAGTAAATTGTTCCAGCTGCATTTACGACCAGAAGCTGATTCATTAGAACGTTAATGATCGGGTACAAATTAGAAAGGAAAGGCAATATAATAACGGAACAAATTTTTAAACGACAACTAGTGCCTTAGTACAACACTACGGCCTATATTTACGAACAAAGAGCCGACAGACTAAAACTCTGAGGGTCGGGTACAAACTAGAAAATAATAAGGAAAGGCAATGTAATAGCGACACGAATTTTTAAACGACAACTAGCGTTTTAGTACAATACTGCGGCCTATATTTACGACCAAAGAGCCCACTGAGTAAAACTCTGAGGCTCGGGTACAAACCAGAAAATAATAAGGAGACAAGCAGACAACGACACAAATCACCACGAAGATTACAGAATATTACTCCCCTTTATCAGCAAACAGTTCCATGAATCCACGGTGCGTCGCAGCGGTTACTGAGTGGTGCCAGTGAAAACCAGGTAGAAGAGAGCAGTCGGCCACCAGTGGTCGTCCGACACGAATGTTGCCAACCAACTGACGGAATGTCAGTATGCTGCTTGTAGTCGAGGCTGACCCCAGTGAAGTACTCCGGATCTTTGCTCTACGCAGGCCCTCACTGCGCAGCTCGTGGCTTCAGCCGCTCGGACCTTGTGACCACCTCTTTTCGCGACGCTACCGCCAATCCCTAAACTTCGTGCCTTTTTCGCGGGCCAGCGAACCTCATATATATCGGCAAGCAAAGACCTTCTAAGGACACAATCCACAGATACCAACTCTTCCTCATAGATATTGGCAATGGAGCCGCAAGAGGGATAGTCGATGCTACACCTGAGCCAATGGCGCCAGACAGAACAGTCTACTAATTCAATGGCGCCTCGGCTCACTTATACCCCTGAAATCCTGTATATTATTCGACATACTAATATAAGTTGATGAGTGCAAAATTCGTCAGTGGCTGTCAAACAGAATTTATTGAAACTGAGGCAAAAGATTTCTCAGAATTTACCGCTCCAAGACAAAGGAGTAATCACACTCATTGTTTCTTGCTTAGTTTCGTTCACAATCCTGTGTGCTGCAAGTACTTTTGAAAGTAGTTTGCATTTTCACCTGATTAAAATCTTCTTCTACGCGATTAGCGAATTTCTTGTACATTACAGGAATAAGACTAGGTGGAATTGTCTTCTTCTTAAAGCCGAAAAATTACAACTTGATCCAGTATCTGGTAAATCACTTATTCTGTAAATCTCTCATTCTGTAAACTTTTTGGAAGATTGTTTTATATTGCTTTGATTCCTGCATTAACCATGTTTATTGAAACACCATTGCTCCCAGGTACCTATGCTTTCTTAAAATGTTGAATGCATTTATGCTTCTCATCCAGCATTACTCTCAAATTTTCATCGTGTAATAGGAAGGACTGTAGCACAGCTTGGAGCCAAAACCAGTGCACCAGGAAATGGGCATCGACCGCAACTTCCACTCCCCTTCGTACTCAGCAGTCCTTAGCAGCAGAAGTCGCAGCTCCCGTGTCTTCAGACTTCTGCGTGTCAGTGGCCCAGGACCAGCCCATCGGGCAGCTTCTGTGAGTTGACTGACAGCCGTATAACAACAGTCGCATTACAGCAGCAGCATGACAGCAGCCACTCCAGTCATTCTGTGTCTTCCAGAACATTTCTGGACCGACACAGGTATGCCGTCCTCCTTTGAAGTCACCATTCGTTGTCGCCGAACATCTGGTCAACGTCGAATTGATGATGTGGTCCTCTCTGACATCGCCGAGCTTCGAATCCCTGTCCGCTGTCTGTGCATCCGGGCACGCAGACACTCTCCCACCTTCACGCAACGTTGATGCTGGGATTCAGCCACACCACTCTCCCCTCTACCTACTCACTATTGAGGTACCAGCGAAGGACCATCATCACCTTGACCCACTAACGTGGGACACAGTCTGCCATATTCACAGTAGACAGACACATGGGGCCGATACGCTGCAGGTCGAGTAACAAGAGGCTTTAGCGAAACAGCAGTAGCTACAGAGGGAGCGAACGGTCAGCATTTCCACCAGTCAGGTCGCGTGGAGTTTCAAGTCCAAAGGGAAGCCTTACCATGCACTCGCTTCACTGACCATCGATGCTAACAACTTCAGAGTCCCATGATTGTAAGGTGAGAGTAATAAAGAAGTCCTTGTATCTACCAATTGTCTTTTGCTGCTGCACCTGCGGCCAGCTTCGCCAGAAAACAGCCGGCAGCTCCTAGGTATCCCAGAAACAACGTTATAATTGCTGTCAGAAATACCTCTTTGGCGTACCCATTGTAACTTTGAATTATACGAACGCGACATGACATCCTGGAACGCCTTTATAAATTTGTCTCTGATGTTTGTTACCGTACGCACCCAACACAACTTCCTCATTTGTTTCCATTATACAATTGTTTCCGTCTCAAACCCTCTCCAAGACATTCTGCGATATTTCTTTTTAACTCAAGGTATTCTATCGCACGTACGGTCACCCACCCGGCTATTCATTCACACAGGGAGACCTCTCTGAGTTTTACTGGTTATCACGTATTGCAGGAGACTTCTACTTTTAACGAGTAACGCCATTTTGTTTCTCATTACGAACAATTTTTTTTTAAGTAAAAGTGTGTCTTACAGTTCAATAGAGCGGTACCAAATAGGCCTGGTACAATGCCTTAACATTTCACCAACTCACTAGATATTTTGTTTGCGAAAAAAAATCAGTTTTATATATCATACAAGTATCTAGAGCAGTGGTCGTCAAACTGCGGCCCACGAGCCGCATGTACTCCGAATTAAGTTTTAGTGCAACCCGTAGTTCACAGCCGTATTTTATAACAACATTCAAGTAAAAACTAACAGCCGAATCCAAAAACGTCGACTAACATTAAAAGCTTCTTAAGACTGTAGTTTTCCTGCCCAATAATAAACAAAAATACAGGGACATTAATATTTCAAGATGTGTTTAATTGTAATTGACGGTGATGTATTGGGCCGTAAGCTAAGTACAAAAAATGGTTCAAATGGCTCTGAGCACTATGGGACTTAACTTCTGAGGTCATCAGTCCCCTAGAACTTAGAACTACTTAAACCTAATCAACCTAAGGACATCACTCACATCCATACCCGAGGCAGGATTCGAACCTGCGACCGTAGTGGTCACGCGGTTCAAGACTGTAGCGCCTAGAACCGCTCCCGGCCGGCAGCTAATTACAGTTGGTCACTTACCACAGAGGCAGAGGGGTAAGTAAAGCTGGATTAGAGGATTTGAGAGGGGGGATGTTTTATTGTTCGTATTCCAGTACAGACAACTCACGCGTTTGTGCGATTCGTACTGATCAGCTGCTGCGCTATAGATCTTGACATGGAAGGAACATGGACTCGTGAATACACATTACAAAGACGCTCATTCCCAGACGCGGCATTTATTTGTAGCAAAGAATAAGAGAATAAATTAAGGTTGTTCTAATACAACGCTATGAGTAGAAGAAAAGTAACATGAAAACTTTTAGTAAACATTCTTGATTCTGTCAGAAATTTTATAATGCATTTAAATGTAAGTACAGTTACTGTTTGCAACGTCCCCTTAGAAAAATTATACATGACTATGCTTAAACTGACACACAATATTTTTTAGCGCAACGCAATCTGACTTTCAAAAATCCCTACAAAAGAATGGCCCTGACTAACATTAACCTACACCTTTCACAAATCATTTACCTCACCAAAAATCTTCGTTACTCGAACTACTGCGAACAGCGAGCGCCACTACTGCCAGCTAAATAAAAGATTCAAACTACGGAAGGCACTAACTACTGATAAGCATAGTTAGCAAATGAAAGATTTTAATAGAGAACAAACAATGTATTTACCTTAATAGTGTTGAAAAATCATAATATACATAGCAGTTCATGACATCCAGTCTTACAAATTTCAAAACTCCGCCATTTCTCTCCCCACATCCACCTCAAACTGCGCCACGCTACGCGCTATTAACATCCAGCTGCCCAACACTACAATGGCAGACAACAATGCAAACTAGCCACAGACTGAACACAGCACAGCCAGTGATTTTCATAGAGACCGCTACGTGGCGTTACCAATACAAAAACCTAAACAGCCTAATTACATAGCCCGCATGCTCCCCACAAAAAATTTTACAAATTGTTTTAGGCAGTGGCCAATACTGATTTGAAAAAATTTTTCATAATTACAATAACAAAGAAATCAAATGCACACACTTATTGATACAATGTTGGTCAAAAGTTAAAATTTTCTCACAGTCCATAAAGACAGTCCTGATCATTCATCACAGTAAAATTGCAGTGGTTTTTTTTTTCTCAAAGTCTGAGCAGTAAAAGAAAATGCACACAGAAGTGGTGGATTTCCATGCAGTCTTGAAGAAGTAGTGTTGTCCTTCCAACGGAAAGACGGTGCTGACTCTTGACATGCAGACAGGTAATGGGCCACAACAGAGGAAACCCACAGCAGAGTCATTCGACGTTTTGAAGAATATTGGTAGGTAGGTCATCACACATAACGTGTATCCACAGGACATGTGGCCTGTAATTGAAGAGGTGTCATGATGATCTCTCCCTTGGTGGAAAAGATTCCGGAATAGTCCCCCATTCGGATCTCTGGGAGGGGACTGCCAAGGGGGAGGTTACCATAAGAAAAAGATTGAATAATCTACGAAAGGATAACGTTCTACCAGTCAGGGTGTGGAATGTCAGAAGCTTGAACGTGGTAGGGAAACTAGAAAATCTGAAAAGGGAAATGCAAAGGCTCAATCTAGATATAGTAGGGGTCAGTGAAGTGAAGTGGAAGGAAGACAAGGATTTCTGATAAGATGAGTATCGGGTAACATCAACAGCAGCAGAAAATGGCATAACAGGTGTAGGATTCGTTATGAATAGAAAGGTAGGGCAGAGGGTGTGTTACTGTGAACAGTTCAGTGACCGGGTTGTTCTAATCAGAATCGACAGCAGACCAACACCAACAACGATAGTTCAGGTATACATGCCGACGTCGCAAGGTGAATGTGAACAGACAAAGAAAGTGTATGAGGACATTGAAAGGATAATGCAGTATGTAAAGGGGGACGAAAATCTAATAGTCATAGGCGACTGGAATGCAGTTGTAGGGGAAGGAGTAGAAGAAAAGGTTACAGGAGAATACGGGCTAGGACAAGGAATGAAAGAGGACAAAGACTAATTGAGTTCTGTAACGAGTTTCAGTTAGTAATAGCGAATACCCTGTTCAAGAATCACAAGAGGAGGAGGTATACTTGGAAAAGGCCGGGAGATACGGGAAGATTTCAATTAGATTACATCATGGTCAGACAGAGATTCCGAAATCAGATACTGGATTGTAAGGAGTACCCAGGAGCAGATATAGACTCAGATCACATTATAGTAGTGATGAAGAGTAGGCTGAAGTTCAAGACATTAGTCAGGAAGAATCAATACGCAAAGAAGTGGGATACGGAAGTACTAAGGAATGACGAGATACGTTTGAAGTTCTCTAACGCTATAGATACAGCAATAAGGAATAGCGCAGTAGGCAGTACAGTTGAAGAGGAATGGACATCTCTATAAAGGGCCATCACAGAAGTTGGGAAGGAAAACATAGGTACAAAGAAGGTAGCTGCGAAGAAACCATGGGTAACAGAAGAGATACTTCAGTTGATTGATGGAAAGGAGGAAGTACAAACATGTTTCGGGAAAATCACGAATACAGAAATCAAGTCGCTGAGGAATGAAATAAATAGGAAGTGCAGGGAAGCTAAGACGAAATGGCTGCAGGAAAAATGTGAAGACATCGAAAAAGATATGATTGTTGGAAGGACAGACTCAGCATACAGGAAAGTCAAAACAACATTTGGTGACATTAAAAGCAACGATGGTAACATTAAGAGTGCAACGGGAATTCCGCTGTTAAATGCAGAGGAGAGAGCAGATAGGTGGAAAGAATACATTGAAAGCCTCTGTGAGGGTGAAGATTTGTCTGATGTGATAGAAGAAGAAACAGGAGTCGATTTAGAAGAGATAGTGGATCCAGTATTAGAATCGGAATTTAAAAGAGCTTTGGTGGACTTAGGTCAAATAAGGCAGAAGGGATAGATAACATTCCATCAGAATTTCTAAAATCATTGGGGTAAGTGGCAACAAAACGAGTATTCACGTTGGTGTGTAGAATATATGAGTCTGGCGACATACCATCTGACTTTCGGAAAAGCATCATCCACACAATTCCAAAGACGGCAAGAGCTTCCAAGTGCGAGAATTATCGCACAATCTGCTTAACAGGTCATGCATCAAAGCTGCTTACAAGAATAATACACAGAAGAATGGAAAAGAAAATTGAGAATGCGCTAGGTGACGATCAGTTTGGCTTTAGGAAAAGTAAAGGGACGAGAGAGGCAATTCTGATGTTACGGCTAATAATGGAAGCAAGGCTAAAGAAAAATCAAGACACGTTCATAGGGTTTGTCGACCTGGAAAAAGCGTTCGACAATATAAAATGCTGCAAGCTGTTCGAGATTCTGAAAAAAGTAGGATAAAGCTATAGGGTCAGACGGGTCATATACAATATGTACAACAACCAAGAGGGAATAATAAGAGTGGACGATCAAGAACTAAGTGCTCGTATTAAGAAGGGTGTAAGACAAGGCTGTAGCCTTTCGCCCCTACTCTTCAATCTGTACATCGAGGAAGCAATGATGGAAATAAAAGAAAGGTTCAGGAGTGGAATTAAAATACAAGGTGAAAGGATATCAATGATACGATTCGCTGATGACATTGCTATCCTGAGTGAAAGTGAAGCAGAATTAAATGATCTGCTGAACGGAATGAACAGTCTAATGAGTACACAGTATGGTTTGAGAGTAAATCGGAGAAAGACGAAGGTAATGAGAAGTAGCAGAAATGAGAACAGCGAGAAACTTATCAGGATTGATGGTCACGAAGTCAATGAAGTTAAGGAATTCTGCTACCTAGTCAGTAAAATAACCAATGACGGACGGAGCAAGGAGGACATCAAAAGCAGACTCGCTATGGAAAAAAGGGCATTTCTGGCCAAGAGAAGTCTACTAATATCAAATACCGGCCTTAACTTGAGGAAGAAATTGCTGAGGACGTACGTCTGGAGTACAGCATTGTATGGTAGTGAAACATGGACTGTGGGAAAAGCGGAACAGAAGAGAATCGAAGCATTTGAGATGTGGTGCTATAGACGAATGTTGAAAATTAGGTGGACTGATAAGGTAAGGAATGAGGAGGTTCTACGCAGAATCGGAAAGGAAAGGAATATGTGGAAAACACTGATAAGGAGAAGGGACAGGATGATAGGACATCTGCTAAGACATGAGGGAATGACTTCCATGGCACTAGAGGGAGCTGTAGAGGGCAAAAACTGTAGAAGAAGACCGAGATTGGAATATGTCAAGCAAATAATTGAGGACGTAGGTTGCAAGTGCTACTCTGAGATGAAGAGGTTAGCACAGGAAAGGAATTCGTGTCGGGCCACGTCAAACCAGTCAGTAGACTGATGACCAAAAATAAAAAAAAGGTCATCACAGAGCAGACCCACTATAGTCTTGGTAGAGAGTATGGTATTGGTGGGCCACCAGAGGTGCAGACCCACTGCAGTCCTTGTAGAAATAATGGTACTGGTGGGTCATCAAAGATGCAGACCCACTGTAGCCTTTGTAGAGATGTCCAGCAGCCATCTGTTGTGACTGTGCAGGTGCACAATCACCATTGAAGAGTCTTGCAGATAATATACCAAGTCCATAACCACCACTTGTGCACTCACAAAGTTTTGGAATTGTCCTTAGAACCAGCAATGCTGTTATCCAGTCCCTTGCTGAATTATTAACACACGTGCAAACACAACAGTCCCTACTTCTCACGTATTGTCCATATACTATGACCAACAGAAACGTGTGCAGTGAAATGGAACTTGCAAGTTAATAATATGATGAACTGGTGTTAATTACAATTTTATAACATAAGAATACGATTACAAAGGTACAAAATACATCATTAAAGAACATAACAATACAGATAACATTTGTAGTACAGGCTTTACAAAAGAATTGAAATAACATATACATAAGTGTTACGGGAATTATGACATGAGTACATACATAAAAGATCAGAATATGTTTCGAAACATCAACTTCACACATGAGCATTAAAACAGAACAGAATAAATAATGTCTAAACATCTTTACAAAGAAAATAACATATTATCAGAAAAATTCTACAACATAACTCTTATTAGCTAAACACATTAAGACAGGAAAAACACAAATTCACATAGTGTAATAACACAAAAATACAGGACAAGGTTTGTTTTCAGTGTGACATTTGGTACTGCAGTCCACCCCAAAACTTCATTCCATATATCTTTCCTCTTATTTCAACATTTGTTTACACCAAAAAAATCCTATCCAAGCATGCTTTCTGTATTTATATGTTCACACATTCCTTACCTCATTATTTATTTTCCATTATCTTACCTCATCATTCATTTCCAAGAAAATCCTCCCTAAACCTGTTGTCCCTAAACCCTACTTTTTTGGTTCATATCCTCTTTCAAAATACTTTTTTGGCCAAAACCATTTTCTTATAGCTTCTCAATGCATTTCTTCCAATTCATCACAACTTGTTTCTTATATGGCCTACACCATCTTAAGCTAACTTAAATCTACTGAGCTCAGATGCTAAACTAAGGGACGAGGCAATGCAGCAGCACAAAACAATTAACACAAACAGCAATGACAAAAAAACGCAAATTGGCTAAGCAAGCAGCAATATTACAACAAATATAAGGCAATGTGCAGCAACAAGAAAAATAAATCAGTAGTAAAACTGGCTTAACAGAGTAATACAAAGTGACATTCAGTAGCACTATGCAGGCAATCAGCAGCAGCAAATGCAATAACTTATACCTAAACATGACAAAGCTCAAGCAGAAAAAATATTACAGTAAAAATGGCCATGTTTAATACCTATGTCACATCTTAACACTGTGATGCATCACCTTGGTTTATCTACGAAGCAAGTTACCCAGTCATTGACAAAAATTATATATGCAATTCCTGTGAAGGGAAATGTCTTTTTGTGCTCCCTCATTTTTTTTTTTTTTGAAGTAGATCATAAAATGGTTATTTACTGGATCTGTAGCCATAAAATGTCTATATTAGTACATCTATTACATTTTATTTTAACCAATGCTGCAGTGCAGCTATAAAATAGATATTAAACGAAATGAGCAAATATATATATAAAGCAACATATGAAATGTCATTCACGAGGCAAATGGCATCTCCAAAGGCAAAAAAATCTCTCAACTAGAAAGACAATAGATGTAAAATGTTTCTCATCATTTCATTAGGCATTTTAGTAAATATCATAAATTAAGAGCTCCACAGTGTAATCATACATTTTCAAGTTTGAGTGTGTCGTACTTGCGATGCTTTCTACAAAGGAATGTCAATAGCGAGGTTAATGGTCTCTCTTTTTTCTTTTTTCCACCTAATGGCTTTTTCTCCAGGCAGGTGGCACAACTGGGCGTCCACGACGCATTACGTGAAGGTCACTTAACTTTCTTACCGAAATATTTACGACACCAGTTTGCACTACAGTGACAGTCTCATATAAAATTTCACAGGTCGAGAATTTGCGTTACAAATGTGTAGAAACAAAATCCTTTAAATACAATAGTGTCCAAAAAATTTTCGTCGTCATTGTGATACATTCACGCATTTACACACATTTCATAATTCTTTAAAAGTACGATTCTTGGTTTCCATCATCCTTTTTCAAAGGTCAGAGTCCCTAACTCCTATTCATTATTCATATACATATAAACACGTAATCACATTCCTCATATATGGTAGCATCATCTTATTGACATAAACATAACTCAACAGCATAATACACATCGTCATCATAATAATAACATCATAACACCTCAGTCAAATCTCAAAATCGTCGTAGCTTCCTCCAATAATTTCAAAACCTAAAGAAAATTCTCTGCTCATTTCAATAGTGTCATTTACCTCAAACGTACTTTAAAAATCATGATCCCATACCAAATACGACATTCAAAGCTCTCATAATATCACAATGGTTCTGAAAAAATATGAACAGTTCACAAAGTACAGACAAAATACAGTTTCATAAGTGTGAAGTTACCCAACTGTGCAATTGTGTAAACATGTGTCACTGATGTAGTAAAAAAATGTTTGTTTCTCTGTTAAATAATCAGATAGCTGTGTAATTTATGTGTTAGAGAAATATGGTACCAATGTGTAAAGTTGTATAAGCAAATACCATATTAGCTAGGGCTCCTTGTGCTTGCCAAACACATGGTATACAAAGTAGGCGTGTACCCCCTGAGGATTAATGTAATTATTACAGCAATGCAATGAAATTTATCACGGAAAACTTTCTTTGTAATTCAAAAATCTTGAAAAATAAATGGTTTAAGTACAAAATTAATCTCTGAAATGCGTGTCCTGTAGCGCTAAATGTGCGTCTTGCTGTAAGATAATTCTGTGGAAGTATCATAGTTATCGTCCTCTGTAAGCAAAGTTCTGCTGAAATCAATGTACTTACCCCGTCATAAACGAAAGTGAAATGCTTTGCGTATAGATATTGTAGTTATTACGTAACTTAGTGTGATCAAGAAAGTACTATAATGTATCGTATTGTGCTACGAAAAAGGCTGTCTCATTGTAGTTATACTACAAAAGGTACTACTAAAACATGTTTTACTTTCCAGAAGAATTCAGGAAAACTGTGCAGATACAAAGCAGAAACACTGCAAAAACAACATTGTAAATTGTCACTCATTAGTAGCGTCATGATAAAATCGTGTAGCTGTCACATAAACTAACCACTGTGTCATCTGGTATCTCACTGAAAGTACTTTAAATCCAGAATGTATTTTCAAGTAAACCAAAATGTTGCATTAAAATGTCATTAGCAGTACCAGTATATGTTCTAAGTATTTTAGCCTTATAGTCATTACGTAATTGTGCAACTAACAAGCAAGAATGTACACACACAATAACACTGCGACGTCTGTTCACTATAACAATGCATTCGTAATTTCTGTTTAAATAAGTTCTCTTGGTTCTTGATTGGATATTTAACTTCAAACATTGTTGCATGGTAACAGTTTCTAAGCCTGACAATGCATACTAGAAATGTGAAGTGAAAAGTTTTATGGCAAAGACAAAGTTAAAAAGCAGATTATCTCTCAATAAATAGTTTTACATGTGAAATGTGGTGCGATCCTTTACTCTTCATAGTACTCAGATTTTCAACTTCGACGCAATTATCATGTGGTATACGTCGGTAAAGAATACTGAAATTTTTCTCAAGGTTAGCGTCCATGCAATTTTCCCTGAGCCAGCCGGCGCACGTGGCTGCCTGCGGTGCAAGTCATTGTCTGTCTCTTTGTTGGCGTGCATCGTTATTGGGATTACGAGACCTAACGTCTACAAATTCACCTTGTCGAGAGTGCCCTGCTCTGTCTGAATCCCGCCAGTTCTGATGGAATTTAGGTCTGTCGTTTTGTCGGTAGTTTACAAAGTTTCTTGTTTGTCGGTCATGTGGTCGAGAATTTCTCCCGGAATCGTAACTGCGCGCTGGACCGTTGCGTCTAAAGTTATTCTGTCTCCCTTGATAATAATTATTTGGGTTCTCATATTGTCTGTTTCTCTGATTGTCTCTGTGATAGTCACTACCGCAGAGAGGTAATCTTTCCCTGTAACTATTGTTCTGCCGACGGTTGTCATACGGGTGGAGTCTGTTTTGGTCACGATTTGCGTTGTAAGAATAGCCTTGTCGGGTCCAGTTATTATTTCTTTCATCGCAGAATTGCGACGGATGTGACCTGTAATTGTTGTGTTCCTGTTTTCGCGTTCCGCGATTGTCAGTGTCAATTTCTAATTCTTGTAAGAGTCCCTAAAAAGCTTCAATGTCGTCTTTGCAATGTCCTGCCAAAATAATATGTTGTAAATGTTCAGGTAATTTGATTAAGCAAATGCGCATGAGTTCTGAGGGGCTGTATGGGTTTGACAGGTACTGATTCTTGTGCAACATATCTACAAAATATTTCACAAGACTGGAGAATTCAGATTGTTCGAAATGTTTCATCATTATGATGCTATGTTTTACTCGGTCTTGTGTAGCTTAAGACCAATATGCTGAAAGGAAGGCATGATAAAATTCTCCTTCACTGTGGCAATCGTGAATGACTGATCGCATTCTTACAGCTGGTTCATTCTCTAAATAGTCACACATAAATTCTAATCTGTGCTGTAATGACCAGTTGGGAGGAAAACAATGAGAGAATTGATGGAGCCATGCTTGTGGATGAATGTCGTTGCCAGAATTCTTAAATGTTTTGAATTTACGTGTAGTAATGAACAGCTTACAGTCAAAATCATCGTGTCGGCGAGTAGCATATCGGTCATTGTTACGTCGTGTTGGCGGTTCCATCTCAAAATTCTGTGCACCTTGCCAATTTCTTTCATAATTTCCGAAATGCCCTGTGTTATTATTTTGTGGCTGTTCCGTATTTCTAAGTCCCTCTTCGCGTGTTGGAGTGCGAGTGTCCTCTGAAATATGTAATTTTTGTAATACTTGTGCCAACTGATCTTGTACTTCCCTTATTTCTCTTTTGTGTTGCGTATTACTTTGATTCTGATTTTGTTTGAATTTCTTAATTTGTTCATACACTTCTGTGTCAGTGATGGCTACAGGTCTTGTGTCATTCAGATCATCATCTACCTTTGCAGGTAAGTTAGTGAACTGATATGAAAGTTCGGCTACTTTCTCCGATAGCGTACTTATTTCCTCAGTGTGTTTTTCTGAACCAAATTTCAGAGTGTCCATTTGTGTTGAAATCGTATCTACCCTGTCCTTTAAGTTTTCTTGAGTTTTTGCAAGTAGCGTAACCGAATCGGTAGATGCAACTGAGTCAGTTTTAGCCCACATGGTCTCATGATTTTCATAAGCAATGGTTTGCAGTTTTTTTATGGCTGCTTCGTGATTCTGTAATGCATTTTCATGCCGCGAAAAAATAGGTTGAAAATGCTCACAAATTTGTGTTTTACGTCATTACAGACTTTTTGACATTTGGATTCAATGTTATGTAACTCAGTAGTTAAATCTTCATGTGTTTGTTCAAGCGTGGTGTCTAACTTCCGAAGATTTTGTTTCATTGTGTCTAACTTTTGAAGCTTTTGCTGTGTTTGTCTCTGATTTTGTTCCATTGTGTCAAACTTTCGAAGATTTTGTTCCACTGTGTCTAACTTTTGAAGCTTTTGCTGTGTTTGTCCCATTTGTTGTATTAATTGTAATAACAATGCACTGGTCTCTGAAACATGTTCCTCAGTGCTTTTCGGCAGTGAATTTGCACCGGCAACATTCACATTTTGACAACCAGAAAATGTGTCTTGACTTATTTGAGAAAACAGTGAAAATCCAAAACTTGAATCTAGAGTATTTGCGAGATTGTGTCCTGTCATTTCGGATTCCTGAGGCGAGCTATTGCCGACCGATCGATCGATAATGCTTCCCTGTTCACTAATTGTTTCACTGTCTACGCCATTATTTGCCGCCCGCTCCATTTCCCTACGCACAGTTACCAAATTACTACTTTGAACATTAGTTAATTCATTACACGGTGGCGCTAACACACTGCTTTCGTCTTCACTGTCATTTCTCAGTTTACTTTGGAGCCTAGTATTACGTTTTTCACACGCCATTATTGTCACAATATTTCACACAACACAGAAAAGCACAATTTGAAGAGCAAAATAAGAAAACACATTAACATAGCACTGAAAATAATATCTAGTTAATTGCAAGCGCAGCTGCGAAATACTTAGTGCAAATCTACATGCATGCCACAACAATAATGAAAGACTGCAACTACAAAGGAGATTCTCTCTACAATTACACACTAGCAATAAACAATAGCTACACTAATTACACAAACTAAAAGAGAAAAATCAGAAGATTCCAGTGAGGTATCCTGGGCTAAGGGTCGACATATGCAACGTCCCCTTAGAAAAATTATACATGACTATGCTTAAACTGACACACAATATATCCTGGCAGGGTCGCCATATGCAACGTCCCCTTAGAAAAATTGTACATGACTGTGCTTAAACTGACACACAATATTTTTTAGCGCAACGCAATCTGACTTTCAAAAATCCCTACAAGAGAATGGCCCTGACTAACATTAACCTATACCTTTCACAACTCATTTACCTCACCAAAAATCTTCGTTACTCGAACTACTGCAATACAGCGAGCGCCACTACTGCCAGCCAAATAAAAGATTCAAACTATGGAAGGCACTAACTGCTGATAGGCATAGTTAGCAAATGAAAGATTTTAATAGAGAACAAACAATGTATTTACCTTAATAGTGTTGAAAAATCATAATATACATAGCAGTTCATGGCATCCAGTCTTACAAATTTCAAAACTCTGCCATTTCTCTCCCCACATCCACCACCGCCGGCGGCTCACCTCCAACTACGCCACGCTACGCGCTATTAACATCCAGCTGCCCAACACTACAATGGCAGACAACAATGCAAACTAGCCACAGACTGCACACAGCACAGCCAGTGATTTTCATACAGAGCGCTACGTGGCGTTACCAATATAAAAACCTAAACAGCCTAATTACATGTTATTAATCCAGTAATCATTCATCCCCAAAAAAGACGGCACGGTGACGCCACTTTGGGTTCGTTCAGGCTGGCAGCAATCTCAAAAAGGGAACACAGTCGACACTAAGTGATCAGAATGATGATGAATTTTAACGAGCCAGACTTGGGGGCCAGGGGACAACTTATCACACCCTGAATGTGGTCTACTGCTCCTCAACAGAATAGGCCAAACTATACTCAAAAAATTCCCTATAGAACAAGCAGGATTCCGTCCCTATCACTGCTGTACAGATCAAGTCCTATCACTGACAACATATATAGAGGCGGGGTTGCAGAAGAAACATAAAGTATCTGCAGCATTCATAGACCTAACAGCAGCCTACGATACAGCTTGGAAACAGGGAAATTAATCTCTGTCGTCCCCTGTAAGAAGATAACCAACCTCATTGACGATATGTTGTCAAATAGAACCTTCCAAGTAATAATGTGGAATGAGAGAAGTAAACAGATAAAACTCAATAATGGATTCCCACAAGGCTCTGTCCTTGCGCCCCTTCTTTTCAGCCTTTACATCGCTGACATGCCTGCAACCAGATCGCGCAAATTTGGTTATGCTGACGACTGGGCTCTGGCAACAGCCCACAGATGTATAGAAACTGCCGAAGATATCCTTACGAGTGACCTAGGGATTATCAGCGAGTACTTTAGAAAATGGAGGCTACAACCTAGTGCTACAAAGACGGAAGTATCTGCCTTCCATTTGAACAACAAAATGGCCAACAGAGAACTACATGTATATCTAGACGGGAAAATACTAAATCACAACAAACACCCAAAGTACATTGGGGTTACCCTAGATAGGACACTAACATTCAAGGAACACCTGACGAAGACTGCAGCGGAACTTAAAACACACAACAACATATTGCAGAAGCTCTGTGGCACCACTTGGGGCTCCACAGCATCTACCTTAAGAACATCCGCACTTGGCTTGGTGTATCCAGTGGCAGAATACTGTGCCCCAATGTGGCTCAACAGTAAACACACACACATGGTGGATAGCCAACTTAATGCAACAATGTGTATTATATCAGGCACAATCAGGCCAACTCCTACAGTGTGGCTGCCCGTTCTCAGTAACATAGCCCCTCCTAACCTGCACCGAGAACACGCTCTAGTTATAGAATTTCAAAAAATCATGACCAACCCTCAATTACAAATCCATGAAGATGCTCACGATATCCAAGGAAACCGACTCCAGTCTAGGCATCCTCCACTAAAGACCGCACAGGCGCGGCACTCTGGTACACGCATTGTGACATTACAGCCTTTATCACTGCGATTTTTAACATGTAAAAGTTTTTTTTTCTGTATTCGCGTCAGTATGTGCGAACTTTTAACATATACCAATGAATGTTGTAACAAGATATCTTTGCCGCGCTCCTGAAAAGCGCAGAATATCACGATAGCTATAAACTGTTATACGCTGCTATCGATCAGTAAAAAAACGATGCACCTATGTTTCAAAATAACAATTGCCAATTTTTACTTCTGCAGGGAGCCGCGCCGCTCTCTAGCTGTTCTTCTGTGAATGTGTTGCGAGTCTGACGCAAAAGTATTGTGCTCCATACTGATATAATCATTTTATTGTAAATTTAAGAGTTTAAGTGATTAAAAATATATGTAGCCACAAACAAGCGAAAATATGTATCATGAAAATTCGCTCCACCGCCACAATGGGTGGCCATGTTAATGTAAGTTTCCGTTTCATAATATAATACTTGAAGCCTTGAAGTTTATTTAATTTCAAAGAAAATCTCTCAACCTTATTTTCATTAATTATACTTGTGATAATCTTTTCTGTTTAAAAGATTTATGCAGCTTATGATCCAGCGTGTTATCTGTCGGAACAGGAGGCTGTCGTCACGACATCGTTATAGTATTTATTCCAAGTTCTTTCAGTTCCGTTTATATGTTCCTACAAATCCAATTAGTTGGTCCCTTAGGTTTCTTTCATGTAACTTCCGTCTGTTTTCTCCGCGCGATCTTCCTCCGAAAAAAAAAATTCTGTTCATTTTTTAGTAATTTTCGATATCGCGAATGAGAAAAGACAGCCGCCTCCTGCTCCGAACGGAACACCACGACTTTTCTAACGTCGGAGAGTACCGCACGAATTTTCCGCTAAAAGGTAATAGAATTTCTTAAAGCTGGATCAATTACACATGTTGCTGCTGTTCTCCGACAAATCTGGTGTGATTAATAGTAATTTATTCTGTCACGACAAAAAGAACCAATTTTAATTTTACCAAAGCAATAAAGCTTTCAATTAAATTACTAAAAAAGAAAAACAAATCATACCAGAGCACCAAACCAACCTTAAAATAAATGACCGATGGAAAGAGGAATGGGAGAGCAGAACAGCAGTAAATTGCCACAGTATGCCATGTATATTTAGCAAACCAAAAGGATTTGATTGCCCTCGCAAAGTTTGGTCAACTCTTAATCGCATCAGAACCAACTACGGGAGATGCGCCGACTCCTTACACAGATGGGGTAAACTTCCTTCGGCCACTTGCGACTGTGGCGCTGAGAGACAGACGGTCAAACACATCGTGCACGAATGCCCACTAAGGACATATGAGGGTGACCAACAAGATTTCCTAATGGCGACCCAAGAGGCAATCGTATATATATATATTATCTAAGCTGGACGTTTGTTTGTGATTGCTCTTCTGTGAGTGTAAATTTACAATTGGTGGTGTCCTTAGATACAAACTGTTATTTATTGTTCTATTTATACATATGTGATTCTTTTTTAAATCGTGTTGATTCTGTAATTTTTACTGTTATGTTATGAGCCATACGCTAAATAAATAAATAATAAATGGGTGCATATAACATTCGAATTTACGAATTAATAAGAAAATCTATTCCTATGCGATCCAACGTCACACCGAACAATAACTTCAGCAAAAGAGACAACATGATGTACAAATTACATAAGTAATTGCATTACAGATAAATCGAAAGCTTACACTGCTTCGCTACCAGCATAAAGACGCGACCTCTCGTCACATCTAATTCAGTAATAAAACTTCTATACTATTCGTTTACTAGATTCGCTTCGTCTAGATTCCGCATAAAGACTTCTATCTGAAACAGAACAGAGGAAAGAGAAAACAAATGACGCAACTTCTTGTTGTGTACATAATTCCGCGTAGTCAGCGCGTTCACAACTTTCCCAATAGAGCGCGCCCCGCTGAGCACAACAGTGCAGGCGCAGGGCTCGTCCGACTCCACACTACGAGATGGTGCTGTCTTAGAGATGGACCAAATTCTGCTTCCGCCGATCCACGTATTAATATGTAACGCAGCCAATGAGATTGCTGCTAACGTAGAACCTTTTCTTCTCGCGGATCACACTCGCGTAGTGATACCTGAGCGCGTGAGGTATTATAATGAGTGTACAGACCTCCGATTAGTCAGTCTGCATCAGTCTGCCTTAGTCTGCATTAGTCTGCATTTGTCTGCTCCAGTCTCTACCAGTCTATAGTCAAGTTTCAGTCTGCGCCTAATAAGATTATCATATTCCTGTACATAGCCATGAAGATAAATGTATAGACACTTTGTCAAGTATCAGAGATGTGTGAGAATAAGATTAACGTACCAAGACCAAAGGAACTTCAGATTGTCAATTGTAAACAGCATCCAGAATCAAGTTAAGTAACGTCTATGCTTTTTATTATTTTAATAAATGTGTGTGAAAATTAATCAAGTTCTGTTTAAAGTTAGTCACCGTCAATCTGCTACTCTAAGCGTGCAAGTGGCATTTCTATCGTCTGACCTGACGGCAGAAGATAAACACGCCACGATAAGACCACGAGACATATTGCTGACAGTTGCCTACTTCGTTAGAGCGACAAGTCAAATAATCTGATGATGTGTGTACCGAAGGTCTTACAGTACGCACACCACATTGGCGAAGAGGTACTAAGGAAACAGATGATTTCAGCACAATTACGGATGACCACGTGTGAGCCTGAAATAAAATAGAATTACAGTGGACTTTGGGAAGATACATACTTGCTGTTAACCCGCTCTCTTGCAGCTAAAATATCATTATTGCAGTAATCTAGTCGCACTTGGAATTTTCAGATAACCATGGACCTCACGGCGCAGATCGTAAATCTCATGGCACAAATA
This sequence comes from Schistocerca cancellata, assembly GCF_023864275.1. Classification (NCBI taxonomy): domain Eukaryota; kingdom Metazoa; phylum Arthropoda; class Insecta; order Orthoptera; family Acrididae; genus Schistocerca; species Schistocerca cancellata. Next base: position 219,517,838 of record NC_064631.1, read on the forward strand.
CAACAGACGCAACAGGCGTTGCTTACAAGAGTGGAACGTTTGGAGTCGCAGCCTGCCGTCGCGTCTCCGTTACAAATTAAACTTCCGCCACCACCTTTCGCAGTTTACAACAGCAAGGAAGAAGCGTGGCCGGACTATGCAGCACGCCTGGAACAGCACTTCCTCACACACCAGATATCAGGTGATGTAGAAAAAATATCTTATTTTTTGGCAAATTGCGGCGCAGCTATCTACAACCTTCTCTTAAAACTGAGTCCGACTTGTGAACCGACAAATTTGTCATTCCCAGCTATTAAAGACTTGCTCGAAAAATACTTCGACAAGCAAACGCATGTCGCTGCTGCAAGGCATAAATTTTACTTACGCAAGAAAAAGGCACAGCAGACATGCACGGAATGGATTATACAGTTGCAAGGATTAATTAGGAACTGCCAATTTATTTGTGAAAACGAAAAGTGTAAAAAGTCCTACGCAGATTCTTTAATACGTGATATGCTCGTAATGCATCACCAGACGAGAAATTAAGGAGAGAGCTCCTTAGTTTAATCAAAGCGTCCTTGCAAGATTGTTTACCAATCATTCGAGCACACGAACAAAGACAAGCTTCTGTGAGTGTCGTACAAGACGGCTGCTGTGACGTGTTCGCGACACAGGCACGCGACACGGGGCAACGCGGCCCACGTACCCAAGGCCGTAAACAGGACAGCAAGGTTAGGCTCATGCGATCTAAGAAGGGATCACACACCCAAACTAAAAGACTAAAGTTGAAAACATGTCGTAAATGTGAAATCAATCATCACAGAGACAATTGTTACTATCGTAACGCACATTGTGACTTTTGCAAACGAAAAGGGCACAAATCAGAAGTGTGTAATATGAAAAGTGTACAGCCTAGAAATAAGTTTAGCAATAAGAAAGTGCTTAATTTTCAGAAGTATAAAAAAAATGGTTCAGATGGCTCTGAGCACTATGGGACTTAAGGGGAGTTGGAATGCCCTATCTCGCCAATGTTAAATTTGCTAACTTTGTGTACCTTTTTCTTTGGAACTATTATCTTCAGAACTTTGAAATTCTGGCAGAGGTTTTCAGCATATATTGTGAGCCCACTGAACTAGAACCAATGTTTTCTTTTTGTTGGTATAGTATTTATGAATTTTTTACCATTAAGCCATTTTTTATTGGAAAAAGTATAACATAAACTTCCCTAGTTCAGAGAATAAGCCAGTTCTTGTCATGATTCTAGTTCAGTGGCCTCTTTGAACTGTTTTGCAGCATTTCTGAAAATTTGAATGTTGTTGGTTGAGTGGTTTATGAGATAAAGGTACATGTAACACTAAAAATGTCAAATGCCAGAAAATGCGATTAAAGTAATTTATTATGAAAATTCACAAATACCTTTTATTCTATTATCAAAAGTGTCCAGCAGAGTAATCAGGGTCATCTTCTAGTTCTTCTTCTTCACCTAGAAGCTTTCTTCTCCTTGCTGCCCTTGCTTTTTTTGTATTAAATTCAGCTGCATACTGAGCCTTCCTTACTCGCACGCTGTCCAGAAGCTGAAGACCTCTGATGGTGTTGATACCAGGAGCAATGCCGAGCCTTGCCATGACCTTTAGCCTACCCATATGACCATCATTGAATGAAATAACAGCATCACTGACTCCCCATTTCAATGTTTTTATCCCAACAAATACATTCTTAGGTACACGAGTCCAAATGAGGTTGTTGAACGACTCGTTTTGATTCTGGGTACAACCATGAAGACATTTTCGCAGAAGATCAGGATGCCCCAAGTCTCTATATATTGGTTTAATTACTTCCATAACAGCCAATGGAATATAATTTTTATGGTGATAAGGATCCCCAGTAGCTTGAGATTTTCTATAATTGCACCATGACTGAGGACCATCTGGACAAGCAAAATGTTGAGGATTATCATCAGTTGATGATCGATGTAAATATGTGGCCCATACAGCTTGTCTCATTTCCTGCAAATTATTTGCATTATTTCTTATTGCCATACCATAGTATTGTTGTAATTCATTTATAATTTTATCTGACAGGCGACCTCTAATGGTTTTACCATCTGACAAAATTTTGTCCTTCAGATTCTGTTTCAGTTTCCTTAGACGAGTGCCCATTCGTTTCTGAACATGACCGACACATTCTAGTTTAGTTATTGTCTTATTGACATATGGCATGGATTCTGTAACACTTTTGTATGCCTTGGAGTCCCCATCTCCAAGGAATTTTGTGTAAAATACTCCCCGTTCTTTTTCTGATCTGCTAAACATTTTCACAGCAGCGGCAGCCTCCATGCCTCCACTCGTACCTTCATAATTCTTGCTACATATGTGAGCTGCTTCTATCTTACCAGATGCACAATGGTAACAATGTTTAGTGAGCACTTCATAGTCCAAAACTTTACCGCTGTCCACACTAGTAACAGTAGCAACAGCATTTTTGGATGTGTGACCCCTTTTCTGCCAGGTTCCATCAAAAGCAACAGGGATATCTGGGTTTCCTTCATTTATATATTTTGCTTCACTGGCAGCAGCTTTCATTGATAAATCTGCTACAGACTGAACAGCATCTCCTATCACTTCAGTGTAATTGTCAATTTTAGCAGGTGGAGGTGGAAGATTCATTATGGCACAAAATGTTTGAGCAGCAGTATGTCCTTTACCAATTGCTCTCATTGCATACATTAGCCTGATATTACTCTCAAACAAATTGCTACTGCATGTTTTAGAGCTCCAAAAACAGGTCTCATTTTCACAACTGGCACAAACTATAGCAATTTTGCAGGAAAGTCCTATAGATTTTGTTATGTTCATATCAAAAGAACCTCCACAAAGATTACAACACAAACATTTCTTCATAAACTCAGTAAAAACAGGAAAGTCGACTAAAACATATTGTTCATTAGAAGCTTCATCTGTAATTTCACTTGCACAGTTTGATAACTTCTTTTTTGATGCACTGGTGGGCGTGTCTCCTTCACACATCTCAGCTGTACAAACGTCAGAACTTTCACCAGCATCAACAGGTGCTGAAGCAGAATCACTTGAACAAACGTTATTTGTAAATCTATTACCGCGAAACTTTCGCTTTTTAAATAATGATGCACTCCTAGGCATCGTAGAAACTACGCACTCACCACTGAAAGTCAAAACAAGACAGATAACAAACTCCAAATGAGCGACAAACTAAACTCGAGGCTCAAAACAAACACTCACAGATCAAAAACTGAACAATAAACACAGCTAGTCGTAAAAACAATGGTACCTATGGAAGGATCAAAGATTCTACAACTGAAGAGTGAAATCCACAGCCTTCTATATGTAATGTTTTCGGAAATGCGAAGATTTAAATGTGTACAAATCACAAGATGGGTAACTTTGCTGGGCGCACATGTAATTTTGAAAAATTAAATAAAAATACTTCCAATTGGAATTTCTTAACAAATTTTGCACCATTTTAAGCAGAAAATTTCAAATTAAGTTATAAGGTTAAAAACTGAAAATGTGAATTTTTTCCATTTTCCGGCATTCCAACTCCCCTTAACATCTATGGTCATCAGTCCCCTAGAACTTAGAACTACTTAAACCTAACTAACCTAAGGGCAGCACACAACACCCAGCCATCACGAGGCAGAGAAAATCCCTGACCCCGCCGGGAATCGAACCCGGGAACCCGGGCATGGGAAGCGAGAACGCTACCGCACGACCACGAGATGCGGACTCAGAAGTATACCTCCAATGCGTTTGACGATATGAATAGGCAAGACTATATAGGTTTCAAATGTTAAACATAAAGTTAATGCTATTGTACAAAACAGGGACAAATCTTTGTATGTCATATTACTGGTGAACAAAATACTTATCAAATTCCAGATTGACACAGGATCGTCGATCTCTATCATAAATCTGCACTCGCATAAACGACTAGGTTCTCCTAAATTGCAGCATTTTGACAGCTCACTGTACAGCTACAGTAATGAACAAATTCCAGTCAAAGGTGCACTGACGACGGCAGTAACTTACAGTTTACCAAGACAGCTACTTTAGCAGTAGTTAACACCCATAAGCCATCATACTTGCTGGGTCTGGATCTCTTTAACGAATTAGGTTTCACAATCCATGAAGCGAAACAGGTCACACATGACGTTCCGAAAGGAAAAGTACAAACAGTGTTGCAGAAGTACGACGATATTTTTTCCTCCGCGACAGGCAGTGTAACAGATTACCAGGCACACATTACGCTGACACCGAATGCAGTGCCGAAGTTTCGCAAAGCTAGAACTGTCCCTTACGCAATGAAAGAACGCGTAAAACAAGAACTTGACCGTTCAGAAGGTAATGGTATTATTGAACCAGTCACATGTAGCGCCTGGGCAACACTAATCGTTGTCATTGAAAAGCCAAATGGATCATTACGTATGTGTGGAGATTTCAAGAATACTGTCAATTCACAGTGCATTATAGGTACATACCCGATTCCGAAACCGGAAGAACTGATGTATAAATTAGCAGGGGGTGTGTATTTCACCAAGCTGGATTTAAAGGAAGCATATCTGCAGATCCCTTTAGACAACGATACACAAAAGTTTATGGTCATACCGTTCCACAGATTGCTTTGCAAAGGAGTCGCGTGGAATTGGTCCAAAGAATGCCAGCGCGCATTCCACAAACTGAAACAAAGTTTAGTAGACGCAAAATTTCTTAAGACATATGACCCGCAAAAGTTGATCACTATTGCGACGGACTCGTCAGATTACGGGATCGGTGCAGTCATGTCCCATAAACATCAAGGAATTGAACGACCGATTACACACGCGTCGAAAACATTAAACACAAGTCAACGAAACTATAGCCAAGTAGAAAAAGAGGCACTAGCAATTATCTTTGCAGTGAAGATGTTTCCTGACTACATACACGGACGAAAATTTATTCTGCTCACAGATCATAAGCCATTGGTGACAATATTCGGACCACATAATAGTGTATCCACTAAGACAGCTCAACGTTTACGACGTTGGGCATTGCTACTGTCTAATTACAACTAAGAGATCTTATATCGACCGACGGCAAAACATGCCAACGCCGATGTACTTTCACGTCTACCGGCAGGTCAAGATGAACATTTTGACAAATCAGAGGACGTATGTTTTCAGATAGACATAATCAGTGAGGACGTCATGGAAAATTTCTCCGTCAATGCCACCTTAATAGCTAAGTTGGTGCGCAAAGATCCAGTGTTATCAAAGATAAAGCAGTATATTCTTACGGAATGGCCAACCGATAAGAACATGTTAGCTCAGCCAGAAGTGAAATCTTATTGGAACATGAGACATGCTCTCACAGTGCACAAAGGCGTCATATCAGTTGACAGTGAAACGGGAAAAACAAGAGTAGTTATACCCAAAGCTCTCAGTACTAAAGTGCTAACAATGTTACACCAATGTCATTGGGGAATAGTACGCCCGAAACGCATGGCCAGAGAACATTGCTACTGGAAGAAAATTGATAAAGATATTGAAACAATGCTTTCTAACTGTAAATTATGTCAGACGCATCAATCAGCTCCGCCAAGACAATATTTTCCGTGGCCACAGGCAACAGAACCTTGGTCAAGATTGTATATTGACTATGCAGGTCCTTTTCTTGGAATTTCCTGGTTAATTGTCATTGATGCGTTTTCAAAATTCCCTTTTGTACTACAAATGCGTACAACTTCTTCAGCGACAACAATTCAAGCGTTGTCAAAGAACTTTTCCATTGAAGGATTGCCTCAAACCATAGTGACCGATAACGGCACATAATTTACGCCGCAAGAATTCCAGTCATTCTGTCAGCTGAACGGAATTGCTCATTACAGGACGGCACCATTTCACCCTGAGGCTAATGGACTCGCCGAACGATTCGTACAAACGTTCAAGGCACACATGACAAAGTTGGTGCAACAGTACAACAAAGAGACTTCCTTATTAATTTTTCTGTCACAATACAGAGCTACTCCGCACGAGGCACAGTCACCAGCAGAAAAACTGCATGGGCGACAACACAGGACTTTGATGTCTATCCTAAAACCCACAATGCATCCCGAAAATGATCAACGAACGTCGAACGGACGACGATTCCACGTAAACGACAAAGTCCTCGTAACTGTCTACAGTCGAGGAAAACGAACTTGGACACAAGGAATCATTGTAGAATGCATTGGAAATGTCATGTATAGAATAAGAACGCAAAGCGACATAGTTATTCGCCATACTAATCAACTACAGCAGCAAAGACAGCAGTCACATATAGGCAGAACTCCTAGGCTGTTTCATTTTGCAGACTCAGAAGAAGATGTCAATCCCGAGCAGCTCGCAGGATTCCAGACGCCGTCACCGGTAGCCGACGCCGCCGCCGACGCCGCCACTGCAGCCAACGCAGCCACCGCCGCCGACCTTCAGGGGCAGCCGACTACACCAGCCATCCACAGCCGACATCCCCCGAGAAGATGGACGTCGAAGAAGAATTAGATTTAAACTATGACCAATGTACCGATTCTGAAACGCAATTATGTAACAAAATTTTTGCTTCTCCGGATCCCTATTCCGTAGGTTTTGAGTGGGTTTTCCCAGCGGACCGCGGGCGAATGCCACGGGGAACAACATGTATGCACCCACAGACACATGCACGCCGGAAAGCAACGAAGCAGAAAAAAAGGCTTTTCAAGCAAACTTCAAAAGCTTTTTTTCTGCCCCCGGAAGGGAGGGATGTTGTGTACATAGTTCTGCGTAGTCAGCGTGTACACAACTTCCCCACTGAGCACAGCAGCGCAGGCGCAGCGCTGGTCCGTCTCCGCACTGCGAAATGGCGCTGTCTTAGAGACGGACCAAATTCTGCTTCCGCCAATTCATGTATTAATATGTAACGCAGCCAATGAGATTGCTGCTAACGTAGAACCTTTTCTCCTCGCGGAGCACACTCGCGCAGTGATACCTGAACGCGCGAGGTATTATAATGAGTGTACAGACCTCCGATTAGTCAGTCTGCATCAGTCTGCCTTAGTCTGCATTTGTCTGTACCAGTCTGTACCAGTTTATAGTCAAGTTTCAGTCCACACCTAATAAGATTATCATATTTGTGTACATAGCCATGAAGATAAATGTATAGACACTTTGTCAAGTATCATAGATATGTGAGAATAAGATTAACTTACCAAGACCAACCCCCCCCATGAACCATGGACCTTGCTGTTGGTGGGGAGGCTTGCGTGCCTCAGCGATACAGATAGCCATACCGTAGGTACAACCACAATGGAGGGGTATCTGTTGAGAGACCAGACAAACGTGTGGTTCCTGAAGAGGGGCAGCAGCCTTTTCAGTAGTTGCAAGGGCAACAGTCTGGATGATTGATTGATCTGGCCTTGTAACAATAACCAACACGGCCTTGCTGTGCTGGTACTGCAAACGGCTGAAAGCAAGGGGAAACTACGGCTGTAATTTTTCCCGAGGGCATGCAGCTTTACTGTATGATTAAATGATGATGGCGTCCTCTTGGGTAAAATATTCCGGAGGTAAAATAGTCCACCATTCGGATCTCCGGGTGGGGACTACTCAAGTGGATGTCATTATTAGGAGAAAGAAAACTGGCGTTCTACGGATCAGAGCGTGGAATGTCAGATCCCTTAATCGGGCAGGTAGGTTAGAAAATTTAAAAAGGGAAATGGATAGGTTAAAGTTAGATATAGTCGGAATTAGTGAAGTTCGGTGCCAGGAGGAACTAGACTTTTGGTCAGGTGACTACAGGGTTATAAACACAAAGTCAGATAGGGGTAATGCAGGAGTAGATTTAATAATGAATAGGAAAATATGAATGCGGGTAAGTTACTACAAACAGCATAGTGAACGTATTACTGTGGCCAAGATAGATACGAAGCCCACACCTACTATAGTAGTACAAGTTTATATGCCAACTAGCTCTGCAGATGACGAAGAAATTGAAGAAATGTATGCTGAAATAAAAGAAATTATTCAGATACTGAAGGGAGACGAAAATTTAATAGTCATAGGTGACTGGAATTCGAGTGTAGGAAAAGGGAGAAAAGGAAACGTAGTAGGTGAATATGGATTGGGGCTAAGAAATGAAAGAGGAAGCCGCCTGGTAGAATTTTGCACAGAGCACAACTTAATCATAGCTGACACTTGGTTTAAGAATCATTTTAGAAGGTTGTATACATGGAAGAACCGTGGAGATACTAAAAGGTATCAGATAGATTATATAATGGTAAGACAGAGATTTAGGAACCAGGTTTTAAATTGTAAGACATTTCCAGGGGCAGATGTTGACTCTGACCACAATCTATTGGTTATGAACTGTAGATTAAAACTGAAGAAACTGTAAAAAGGTGGGAATTTAAGGAGATGGGACCTGGATAAACTGAAAGAACCAGAGGTTGTACAGAGTTTCAGGGAGAGCATAAGGGAACAATTGACAGGAATGGGGGAAAGAAATACAGTAGAAGAAGAATGGGTAGCTTTGAGGGATGAAGTAGTGAAGGCAGCAGAGGATCAAGTAGGTAAAAAGACGAGGGTTAGTAGAAATCCTTGGGTAACAGAAAAAATATTGAATTTAATTGATGAAAGGAGAAAATATAAAAATGCAGTAAATGAAGCAGGCAAAAAGGAATACAAACGTCTCAAAAATGAGATCGACAGGAAGTGCAAAATGGCTAAGCAGGGATGGCTAGAGGACAACTGTAAGGATGTAGAGACTTATCTCACTAGGGGTAAGATAGATACTGCCTATAGGAAAATTAAAGAGACCTTTGGAGATAAGAGAACCACTTGTATGAACATCAAGAGCTCAGATGGAAACCTAGTTCTAAGCAAAGATGGGAAAGCAGAAAAGTGGAAGGAGTATATAGAGGGTCTATACAAGAGCGATGTACTTGAGGACAATATTATGGAAATGGAAGAGGATGTAGATGAAGATGAAATGGGAGATAAGATACTGCATGAAGAGTTTGACAGAGCACTGAAAGACCTGAGTCGAAACAAGGCCCCCAGAGTAGACAACATTCCATTGGAATTACTGACGGCCTTGAGAGAGCCAGTCCTGACAAAACTCTACCATCTGTTGAGCAATATATATGAAACAGGCGAAATACCCTCAGACTTCAAGAAGAATATAATAATTCCAATCCCAAAGAAAGCAGGTGTTGACAGATGTGAAAATTACCGAACAATCAGTTTAATAAGCCACAGCTGTAAAATACTAACACGAATTCTTTACAGACGAATGGAAAAACTAGTAGAAGCTGACCTCGGGGAAGATCAGTTTGGATTCCGTAGAAATACTGGAACACGTGAGGCAATACTGACCTTACGACTTATCTTAGAACAAAGATTAAGGAAAGGCAAACCTACGTTTCTAGCATTTGTAGACTTAGAGAAAGCTTTTGACAATGTTGACTGGAATACTCTCTTTCAAATTCTAAAGGTGGCAGGGGTAAAATACAGGGAGCGAAAGGCTATTTACAATTTGTACAGAAACCAGATGGCAGTTATAAGAGTCGAGGGACATGAAAGTAAGACAGGGTTGTAGCCTCTCCCCGATGTTATTCATTCTGTATATTGAGCAAGCAGTAAAGGAAACAAAAGAAAAATTCGGAATAGGTATTAAAATCCATGGAGAAGAAATGAAAACGTTGATGTTCGCCGACGACATTGTAATTCTGTCAGAGACAGCAAAGGACTTGGAAGAGCAGTTGAACGGAATGGATGCTGTCTTGAAGGGAGGATGTAAGATGAACATCAACAAAAGCAAAACGAGGATAATGGAATGTAGTCGAATTAAGTCGGGTGATGTTGAGGGTATTAGATTATAAAATGAGACACTTAAAGTAGTAAAGGAGTTTTGCTATTTGGGGAGCAAAATAACTCATGATGGTCGAAGTAGAGACGATATAAAATGTAGACTGGCAATGGCAAGGAAAGCGTTTCTGAAGAAGAGAAATTTGTTAACATCGAGTATAGATTTAAGTGTCAGGAAGTCATTTCTGAAAGTATTTGTATGGAGTGTACCCATGTATGGAAGTGAAACATGGACGGTAAATAGTTTGGACAAGAAGAGAATAGAAGCTTTCGAAATGTGTTGCTACAGAAGAATGCTGAAGATTAGATGGGTAGATCACATAACTAATGAGGAAGTATTGAATAGGATTGGGGAGAAGAGAAGTTTGTGGCACAACTTGACCAGAAGAAGGGATCGGTTGGTAGGACATGTTCTGAGGCATCAAGGGATCACCAATTTAGTATTGGAGGGCAGCGTGGAGGGTAAAAATCGTAGGGGGAAACCAAGAGATGAATACACTAAGCAGATTCAGAAGGATGTAGGTTGCAGTAGGTACTGGGAGATGAAGAAGCTTGCACAGGATAGAGTAGCATGGAGAGCTGCATCAAACCAGTCTCTGGACTGAAGACCACAACAACAACAACCAAGACCAAAGGAACTTCAGATTGTCAACTGTAAACAGCATCCAGAATCAAGTTAAGTAATGTTGTGAAAGTTAATCAAGTTCTGTTTAAAGTTGGTCACTGTCAATCTGCTACTCTAAGCGTGCAAGTGGCATTTCTATTGTCTGACCTAACGGCAGAAGATAAACACGCCACAATAAGACCACGAGACATATTGCTGACACTCGCCTACTTCGTTAGAGCGACAAGTCAAATAATCTGATGGTGTGTGTACCGAAGGTCTTACAGTACGCACACCACACTTCTATAAATAACATACATTAAATGTGAACACCTACTATCGGTATATAAAAATTCTGAATGTAAGTAAAACTGATTAGCATTTCTGTGAGCCAATACATTCACTTAAACTGTGAATAAATTTCTGAAGTAGACTGTTTTTACTCTGCTCTAAAATTCCATCTCACTTCCATTCCACAGAGTCAGTGGATTATTATAACGTGGCCCGTGTGTCGGTCAGCAAGACTTTTTCTCAGTCGTTGTGCTTGCAGGCCAGCACGTACAGTCTATTGCAGCTCTGATAATTACTGTTAGTTTCCAGATATCCTAGGTTGGCTTTGACCATCAGTTCACACTTTAATATGTATGACAACATTACTGCAATCATACGTGCCTTTTTGATTTCTGCAGTGTGCGTAAGTGGCTTGCACCAAACAACGATTTTTTGTAATGAAAAAAGTTATTTTAAACAGCTACTAGTTTTCGCAGACTACTAGTCCATATGTTACAATGGACTGGAAGCACCCAGAACATGCCATTACGGCACTCTTTCTTGCTCTGCCACCAAGTATGGGGTTAAAGTTGATGTTTCCTAATCGAGAGCAATTTATTTTATTTTAACCGAATGTCAGACTAATAAGATTGTATTAGGTTGACGCACATGAGCGTATCGTTATTCCATAAGGTAAATAAACACAACATATACACATAACAAAGGTTTTATTCAGAAGTAATATATTCTGCTCTTTTCAATTCCGTGACTATAGAAATCATATGATTTTGACGCGAAGAACTCGTCTAGCTACGATCGGAGCGCATTTCCACTCGGAATCGAAGTTTCTTGAAAGTTGTTCGATAGAGAGCGGAAAGATGAAAATCTGAGGGCCTAAAAGATCATGTCAATAAGGTGGGTGCGAAATGACTTTCCATCCCAAATCCTGTACAGTGCATTATGTCAGGATGGGATCTGGGGGGAAAGGGGGGCAAGGATCAATCGGAGTATCTGACCAGGATGGCAATTTCAGAGGGCTCCAAATTCATGTTCTTCAAGAAAAAACATTGTTTCATAAAGCGCCTAGCACCCTCTGCAAGTTTGTCTATCGATTATTCATGTGGTTTTTAAATGCAGCGCTGTTCGTTTTTGAACATTTTAACACATTCTAAGTTGATTTCTGAAGGAATCATAGGTTAATTTTTTAATACATGCATAGGGTACGTAATGCCCCTGATAGGGGAATCCCCGTTGCACCTAGAAACAAAACACTTTCCCGCAGACAAAAGTGGATGCGGCTATACGAACTGAGCCGAATAAACCCGAACGGGTGAATGCCGTTTGTTTACGTGGTTGACTGGGTGTGCGAATGATCAGCGTTGTTATAATTATTAGCGAAATCCGTAGATTCGACCTACCAGAGTGGAAATAAACGACTAACAGGAATAAGAGCTAAGAAAGATTACATATTATCTTCTCGAAGTATCCGAGTAAAAGAAATTTTGACAGAAAATTTTTGTCATATCGCTACACACTACTAAGGGCCAATTATACAATCCGCAGCTAGCAGCCTCGTAAGTCCTATTGTCGGAATAGCGCGGGAAACGCGTTGTACGAAAACGGAATAACGGGTAACTGGAGAATAAACACAGGTAAACTGAACCGGTCATTCTGGCAGGGTTAGTGAAGTTAAGTAGAGAGTAAGTTTTGACAATGGCAGGAATAGTACAGAATTAGGATGAGAAGACTGTTTGTTAGAACGACGATGGAGAAGAGATGAGGACATCATACAAATTATCTGGAAGAATATGACAATTTAAAATTTATATAAAAATTTCGTGCTACTATTTTTCGATCTCATGCTTGAGAAACTGGAGCTTATGAATGAAATGTGAAACTATTTCCTAACGTAAGACTTTTTGCCTGTAGTACGTCTAATAGGCATTTGATATTGGTACTTCGTATTCTGTCGTGTTATTTGTGTAAAAGAAGTACATAAAAATGACCGTTTGTGGCAAAACAGTATCGCTTATTTGGCGTATGTTACAATTGCTGCAATACTGGAAAGGCTAATTTCGTTTTATATAGCAGACACTGACAAAATTGACGTAATGAGATCTTCGGTACTATACGTGAACTTGCCTACTACACGTATTAACAGCTCTTTCAGTATTACACAGCGACATTTTGATTTTTTATGTAGTGTAACGCCTGAAAAACTTTTATGGGGTAATAGATCCTTTGACTGAAAGAAAGCAAGCCATGTGAAGCTGTAGCAAGATTAGAGAGAAAGAACTGCTGGACCTAATTATTGTAGAAATGTGCACCGTACTGTCTTGCTTGCCTTGTGTCTTTACCGGTTTTATGTTTCATTTTGTGTCACACAAAGAGAAAGTTATTAGCTAATAGGCTAATTTTCTGAAGAGTACTTATCCTCCTGATCTTAAATAAGCCCACCTAGTATTAACTGTGAGTTTTTTAAAGGGCGGTAGGATGTCAAACCGGCTGACTGGGAGCAAGAGGGGCACCACAGGACATTAATTTCCACTGTCCTGAATATAGGTTTGATGGCTTCCATTACAAAATATACACGTTTGAATTCCAAAGAGCGTAATACACTACACTTTCGCACAGTTAAGACAAAATAACATGTCTTACATTTCCTCGAACATATATGTTTTATACAGCAAAATCTTCAGAAAGTTGTGCGCTACAAAATGAACATATTTTAGAAAAATCGATTTTTTTAAATGTTTTACGTCCTACTTCAAACAGTCGAAGGATGGATAAGCGGGTGGGGTGGGAGAAGGGGGGGGGGGTGAAGGTCGCGCCCATAAGTTCCTGCCCCGTTTAGGAAGTACCATATATCCGTGGCTACTTTTGTCGATCTATCAGAATATGGGTGGGTGTTATTGTAGAGTAGGATCTCTTCACCACTCTTCCTGGTCGTTGTTCCGGGACTGCGTCCGCAAGCCGTCTCAACTATTGATAATAAATGTCAGAAATGATGATTACACCACGGGAAAACAGTTCCTTTTACACCAACCAACGGTGCTCCACCAGATGTAAACATTATCTGTTGGGACTTACTGCTTCGTTTGGGCTCAGTCATTCCTTTATTTTGCTTATGTCAGCATAAAGAAAACATTACTCGTAATCAGTAAAGACAAAGAACAGGAATGGTCGGTGTTGTTCACGAGCCAATTGATTACGAGAAAGCAGAGATACACAAAATGGTGACATACTGATTTTCGCAATTTTAGCTTAGGACATGCATTACACGTACACTCGATTTCTGAACCTTCTCCATGGCAATGAAATGTCACATGATGTTGCAATGATCATAGTTTGTCGCATTTACCAGCTCGTGTGTGCACTGCCATGGATCAGTGTGGATTAAAGCGGTTAAATAATCTTCATCAAATCCTGAAGATCTTCCTGAATGCGCAAAGACACTAATGTCAAAATGATCCTCCTTAGAACGAACAACTGTTTTTTTCTCGGACCTATCCAATGGCATTATCCTCAAACATGGCCGCCTCCGTTGCTGTCACCATTCTACTGTACTCCATCAGAAGAATATATCGCAGCTATACCACTTGGTACTCCATTTTCTAGCATCTGCCTACTTCCTCTAAAAGACAAAATGTTAATAAATAATCTCAAATTACAACGGTGAACTACAAAAAGAAAATGACAATCGCTATGTAAACCCATAGTAACCGGAATACAAACATGCACAACGAATAAGCGACGTATGTATTCACCAAACAAAGACAATGAGACTACAGACTTGAAAAGTTAAGCGGTAGTTATTCATAAGGACTCTTTTATGTCCATAGTATTAGAAAAGTGTTACTTCACAAGCATTTGGATTATGGCTATGGTGTCTGACAACTAACTGAAAGTCGTTTATGTAAATGAAAAACAGCTAAAGACACAGTGCACTGATTTATGGTGCTTCTAGTGTTTCTTCCTTTTCATCATGTGCCAATCTGACTTTGTCATCATATCCCCTGCACTGTTTTCTCGATACTACTGAACCATTTCTACTCTTCCAATCTCTGTAAAAGTACTCTACTGAAAGCTTTAGATATCTTTAAGAAGACTGTCGCAGCATTTTTGTTATTGTCTAGATTTTTTTATTATTTCGTCACTGTCGACCTTTATTGACTTCTGTTTGCTCATGCTTGATCGCTACACCTGCTAATTACTGTTCCGAAACTTGTGGTCGTTTCAGTATTTATTTATTTGATTCGCTGCTTCAGCAATCGTTCAAAACCTTAGGAGAATTTGGATAGGCCACATATGATTCGACAGTTTTCACCTTTGTCCCTGTTACTGTTCGAAAAATGGCATCACTATTGAATTTTTTAATATCTGGAATAATGCTTTCTTCACCAAATTTGTAAAACAACTTGTTGTTGTTATTGCCTCCGATATTTTACCTAAGATGTATGACATTTTCATTTCAGGCTTCTGATCACAGACTTTGTGTTTTATGTTGGAACTGCTCTCGTATTATCAGCAATAGTATATTTCGTGTTTTAATAATTGCTAAAGTTGATGTTTAACCCTTTCATGTACATGGGACACATTTGTCCCACATATAAATCACCTTACTAATTGGACTGTAATCACGTCTGGATATGTTCTGGACTGTAATCACAGTTGATGTGCTGCAGATGCTCTACTTGAAGCAGAGATATTTGGTTTCTTTAATATCGTATATCTTTGGCGGCAACAATTACTATAACTACCATTAGTCGTCTGTTATTGTTGGTGGTTCTTAATTCGAGCAGACATACAAATTTATTCACTTATTGTTCGCGTATTGTGTTCTCTGCTTTACTGTCAAAGCTTGAAAGTATATTCAGGTAAGTTTCTCTTTTACTTTAGACCATCATTTAGAAAATAACCGTATTTAAGCAGTGGAAATCTTTATTTTCATTCTTTGAGACATTGCTGTCCCAATGTACCACAATGGTAATTTGTGTACTTGTTTTTGAATGTCATGAAATCGTTATTATTACATTTTAAAAACTGAGCAGAATGGTATTTAAAATTCGGTTCAAAATATATTATCTTTCATTTTATTAAATAAGCGGAAAAAATTTGTACTGGTATAATTTCAAATCTGCTTTTAGGTCATGTGCTCCAGAAAAAGAGAATTTTTCATCACTGATGAAAGTGTTATGCAGATTTTGGAGGCTTGCAGTAGTGATAACGAAGGTAATCTGTTACTGGATGTACTGGTTTTTTCTTGAAGGAGATATGGAAGATGAAAGAGAACATGTTATTATTGAAGATCCTGAAAAAGAAATACGTAGCCCACCTAGCAAAAGAAGGCATACAGACGAAATATCAGAACCAAATGCTGAGGTACCTGATTCCCTTCCAGATTTACCAGCATTTAAATGGTCCAGAACTTACCAACCAAGACAGTTCAGTGATAACATGAATCATGAATTTGGGAACGTGCATTTGTTTAGTGTCAGTGAAAATCATGAAATGCCACAGCCATTTGAAATTTTTTCTTCCACTATTGGCCTAAAATATTTGGTGCATGATATATTAATTCCTGAAAGTATTCGGTATGCAGAACAATCAGGCAACACATTCAGCACAAATGAAGATGAAATCAAGGCATCTCTTGGTATTAACCTGGTAATGGGGTACCATATTTTGCCTACATTTAGAAGCTACTGGGCAACTGAACCCAATTATGTGTTCCTTATAGAGCTCAGATTATGCCACTACATCGGTTTGAAGAGATTCGAAAGCACTTACATTTTTCCAACAATGCAGATCAGTCAATAAAGGAAGACCGCACATACAAAATGAGACCTGTAATTACCCATTTGAACAAAACCTTCCAGGAATCTCTTAGTGCAACTAGAGCTCAATCTGATGCATATGATCAGATTCAATGGACATAATATTATGCGACAGTATGTCAAAAATAAGCCAGTCAAATGGGGTTTCAAAACGTGGTGCAGATGTGATTCGGAAACTGGCTACCTGTTTGAGTGTGATTTATACACTGGCAAAAAAAACTAAGGTCCTGAAGTAGGGCTTGGTGAGTCAGTAGTTCTGCAACTGACAAAATCAATATCCGGACTGGGATGTGAAATTTAGATAGATAACTTTTTTTAACTCTCCAGCTTTGCAGTATTACCTTGGTTTACAAAATATCAGATCATGTGGAACAGTGCGCACCAATCGTAAAAACATCCCAAAGACATTCCCTCCAGACTAGGAAATGAAAAGAGGTGATTCATACAGTCTCACTGGCAATCTTCTAACAATCCTCAAATGGATGGATAACAAGCCAGTTTTTCTACTGGCTGATTTTATTTCCCCAATACCATGTACGACAGTGAAGAGGCGTCAGTCTGGTTCTTCTGAAAAGATCAATGTTCAGTGTCCTATTATGATAAGAAAGTACAAGAAGTGGATGGGAGGGGTGGACCTTATGGACCAGAAGAAAGTGACTTATGAGATCGACGGGAATGCAAAGGTTAAGTATTACCTGAGAATTTTCTTTGATCTTCTTGACATTGGTGTAGACAATGCGTATGTAATATATTCAAAATTGGCAGAAGAATCAGGATTCAAATAAACACTATCATCCCTAGAGTTCAGACAATGCACTGCGAGAAATCTAATTGGAAATTATTCAAGTCGACAAAGGAATTTATCAACAGTAGTGAAAACATCAAGAAGATTGCAGACCAGTTGCAATCCAAAGAGTCCAGAGCACCGAATGATAAAATCAGACGTAAGGAAGAGATGTGTTCATTGTGCTTCAAAGTGTGTTGAAAATCGCACTTACAATATTTGTGAACAGTGTGGTGTTTATTTTTGCTTTACTTCAAGCAGAAACTGTTTTGCAGAATTTCTCATCAAATAGACAACATATACACAGCCTCTGTCATTTTTCGATGTATTAAGTGTAACGTGTTCTGTAACTGTCCGTTAAGGACCACAGGGACAGGTACATCCCAGCTCTTTTTTTTAGCAGTACAAATAAAAATGTTTGAAATAAGAACATATTTTGTTTATAAAACCTCCAGTTACCACAGAGATACAAAAACTTTAATCACTAGCACTTTGGTTTTCTTATGTACCTGAAAGGGTTAAATGATGAGAAGTGTATTTAAATGACCTCAGCATAACTGCTTATTCTGCAACACGACATACAAGTCCATTTCGAACCAACTGTCTGTGAAGAGCAGGAAGGGAGCCAACGTTCGAGGTTTGTTGGCGCATGCTTCTGATCTAAAAGTGGAGAGAGACATTGTCAAAATGTTTTCATGTGGAATCATGACATTCCTCTTAGTCCTCATTTAAATGCCATCTGACGGCGAAACATAACTATCCCGCACTGTCGGTAAAAGTAGCTTTGCCAGAATGTCTGTGTAGAAGGGATGTGGCGCGTTTGTGCCTGCTGTACTACTGCTTCTAGTCACGGCCCCGACAGATAAATTAAAACTAATTCCAGCGTCTGAGTAATTGAAACATCTTGCCAGCGCTGCACTAACCGCACTTGTCGCTATCATTCCACTGTCACACTTGTCTTTCCTTCGCAGTGCCGTTCTTTTAGCAATTTGTAGTACACACTCCGCCAGAGTGGGAACGGAGCCCAGAGACACATTCATATATGCTGACTGCACATTTTGTATTTTTACTTGTTATGGTAGTTCACTGGTGTACGTGAATATTTTGTGTTGAATTTTATTTGTCTCTCTCTTGGTGCTCAGTATGCAATATACTGTTGGATAAATCCTTTGATACGCCAGCATTCTTTCATTGAAACTCTTTTCTTATTCATGGCTGAATACTGGAGCCTCAAATGCCATACGTAGTACGTGTTCGCATCTGTAAGTACCAGGTGGCTATAATTAATTAAAATGAAGCAGCTCAATTGATTTAGAGTGTGGACTGGAGTTACAGCATGGCAGTAGAACACGCTTATGCGTTAATGCAAAACAGATTTATGCTGTGATAGAGTTGGTTCCAATTTTGACCACCAGGTGCAAATCTCTGTGTGTTTAGCATCTCAACGACGTCTCCGGTGCTCATCTAGAACAAATTTTGTAAGCGTTAGTTAATAATAAAATCAACATTACACTTTTCTCACTTGTTTGACCTTTTCTACCCAAGGTCCCTTCCTAATCATTACATACGAAAACCTTTCTTTCTGCCTTTATTGCATTCAGCACACCAGTTTTGAACATGGTTGCCTAATTTGCATGAGCATACTAATTTTCATCCTTCCCTGCGGCCAGCAATGAGTTTGAACGTCCTAACGCAAACCGTTCAGAAATTAGGATGATTTTATTTCACATAGTTCAATAACTGTCACCCTAGGGACCGCGAAGACAGCATCAGGCTACCAAAAAAAAGCTCTCGAGCTTCCATCTGGGTGGCAATCTTCTACATCTACATCTAAATACATACTTCGCAAGCCATCGTATATTGCGTGGTGGAAGGTACCCTGTACCAGTACTAGTCATTCCCTTCCTATTTCACTCCCCAATACAGCGAGGGAAAAACGACTATCTTTATGACTCCATATGGACCATAACTTCTCGTATCTTAATTTCGTGGTTCTTAGGCCCAATGTATGGTGAGGATAGTAGAATCGTCGGGAAGTCTGCTTCAAATGCCGGTTCTCTAAATGTTGAGACAGCGACGGTCCTAAGAGCATCAAATTTATCACATTATTGCAAAATAATAGGCAAACTATGAAATGTGTGATACTGGTCGAATCGTCACGCTATCTCAACATCGCCACGCTTTTCATGACTAGTCCCATTTTGTCTCTATGGGGGCAACATGGAGGCCTGAAATTTTACATCTCGTCCACAAGTCATTTAGAAGGCTCACGGAGTTGCGCATCCAGGAAAATTGGCACTCATTTGAACGCGCTGGAGGGGACTAATTAGTTTTTGTCGCATGGTAAAGTATAGCTGTATTTACTGGTATCTTGTATGTGTGGTAAAGTGATGCTGAACTCGTGATTTGAACAGGTTGACCAAACGTCCGGATGAATCTGCACATGTCCTCCAGTTTACCTGTTTGCCCAGAGTCAGGGCGGATTTTTACATTGTGCTCCCTTACCGCAAAGTTGTCTGTAAAAAAATTACATTTGCAGTTATTCCCGTTCTGTTGCCCTTTCCTTAAATACCTTTTCTACAGATGGCAGCAGGACCGTCGATTTTATCGAGTTTTCCCTATTGATCATAGACTGATGAATAAGCGCGTCCAAATGCCGATTATTTAAAACTTCGGTTCCGTATTTTCAGTTCCAAATTTACATTGTCTTGGCTTGGCGTCGTAGCTTTAACGTCATGTACTCAGTACTGTTCATTGATAGTGTTTCTGTTGTTTAGGAGTGTGGCATTGAGAAAGAAGTTAAACTTTTTTATGGAAAGATGCTGTGTTAATGCATCAATAGTGCCATGATTATTTAAAATATGACTCCATATGTTCGATGACTGTTCCCGTTTCAGGTGGGTGTCCCTTAAAAAAGTTTTTAACTACAGTGATGTTAAAAACATCTTTTTGTGTTTGGAGGCTAAATTTTAAGCTTTTGATATTGGAGATGTAAAATGTTTTGACAAATTCTGTAATTTTAGGCCATTTCTGAATCAGAATAGTAATGATCCTGAATTCAGTGGCATACCCTGTAGTAAAAAGAGGGCCACGTATTTTAGTGGAAGTAAGTCTGTTGAGTGTCATGCAGAATTATCAAAACTTGCTGAATACTTTTTCAGTATATCAGGTCACGATGCAAGTGCAGAAAGAGTATTTTTGCTCAGTACAACACGGTGGACTAGTGACAGGAATTGGGTAAACCTTGAATCTCTTAAAAGTATGTTCATGGTCCAGAAAAATTTAAAAGAATTTTTATGTCAATCTTTTTACAGCTCTCTGCTAAGTAGTTCTACACTTCTTCAGAAAATGTGATCTTCAGAGCAGTATCAATTTTTCTAACACTCTCCTCTCGTAATTCTTGAAAAGTGATGACCAATGCAAAAGTTAATCAGAAATGTTAGATTGAACTGTGTCCTACAATGCTAGTGGCGAAATTACAGTCTCTTCTGTTAAATTTCAGGAAACTGCCCTCTTAGCAATAATACAAGCAATCTGACTGTGAGAAAAATGTGAAATATAAATCACTACCAAAATTGCCCTCTCTGAAAAGTATGTCACTGTCGAAATGTTCATTGTATCACATGTAAATTATAAATGACCTACCTATTTAAACAGTGAATAAATTCTGTGTTGCTGCTGTCTCCAAACCACTGTGTCCATTGCTGCTATACTAGTTAAAAAGTAAATATTCAAAGTACTAGCAATGTGATGCGCAATACATGCTTTTTAAATATAGAGAAATGAACAAAACTTATGTGCTAATAAATCTCATTACTGCTATGATCATTGTCAATTAAAATTCTGTTACTGAGAAAGCAAAATTATGTATGTGAAACTTGATAAAAATAGATGAATGCTGATCGATGGAAAAACAATAACTGTATTAACATAACTTTAAATCACTAAGACCAAATATTTTAACACTTGAAATATTAAAAATTCGCTTTACATTAATAGTGGCAAAACCAGAACAAATTCTCTTTACTACCCTAAAAACACATATGCTATCCATCTTTGAACAAAAATCTGTAAATCTCACATTGTTACATTATCATAAAAATCTCCAGTTCTAAGTCCCTTACCAAATCAATTACTAGTCTTGGATACCTCGGAAATTTCGCTATTACTGTGCCTTTTCGAGTCTTCTGAATGAATTTACAATATATCTATAGATGAAAAGCAATATAAGAAATTTATTGGTGGCAAACAGCACTGCCTTAAGACATCTTACTCCATCACAAGATACAACTCGACTCATTCTCTCTCTCTCTCTCTCTCTCTCTCTCTCTCTCTCTCTCTCCCCAAAGTGGCACTCCACTACAAAGTAAATGTTCTACTAACAGTGCCTTGCAATACCATCTCTTTGTCAGAGATGTTGCCCACTATTACTCAGATGCAGGATGACTACTGTTTGTTTAGGCAAATCAGACTGAAATATCCTACACTAAAAGCAAAACAAGACGGAATCACATTTAACATAAAAGGAAAACTATAAAATTAAGGTTATTTGCTTGAACAATGTACATATTTGTAACTGTAATGCATTCATGCAGAAAGCAGGTTATTGAACATTACGTAAATTACACTGCAAAACTCTACACTACTCATAAAAAAGAAAAACTACAAGAAAAAATAATCACATTTAACATGAAAGGAAAACTATAAAATTAAAGTTATTGGTTTGTACCATGTACACATTTGTAGCTGCAATGTACTGATCCAGAAAGCAGGTCATGTACTTAAACATGAAATGAATACTTGAAAACTTTGAGCTTCATTTTAAACAGTCCTTCTCTAAGATACATCATTTCACTTATTCACTGTTCGTACAACAAAAATGTTGCTAACAGTTAATGACCATCAGCACTGTAGATTGTCGTTTGAAAATCGTTGAATAGAAAAGCAAAAGTTTCTAATGACAAAACGCTGAGTATTACATGAATTGCAGTACACTTCATTGAAATCAAATGCTATTAAGCAGTAGTCAATAGGAAAGCCTGCTTCCCACTGGCATTTTTCCATAGTGAATATGTAACTGAATATACTGATGGCAGACTCAGAAGAAGGACCCCATTGTTGTGTCCATGTTATCATAACCTCAACTGATAACCACTGAATAATGTTTCACTGCAATGTCAGCAAATAGTACCATTCAAATCTGTCATGTATGTTGTCACTTGAAGCCTGCTGTTGTTTAATTACATATATATATATATCCTGATTAAAAGTGCTCAGATCATCACTTACTGATCATTACATTGCTCTGTCATTAAAAGTCCATTAATGATATAAGTATTGGCTGCATCTCAATGTTCCTATGTGCAATACTGTTCAATCAAAAAGAGACCAAGTAATATTTACATCTCAGTGCAGAAAAGAACACATCAAGAAACCAGTATGAGAAATTGTCCATACTTACATTATGTTGTGCAATGTGGCACATAATATGTTGGCATTCAATTTGCATTTCAAAAATACACAAGAAATGAAACCTTAATTCTATACAAAGGCGAGAAAGAAATGTTGATTTATAGTTAAAATTATTTACAGTATTTTATGAGAAATTATATGATAATATAACTTTACACCTGCCATTACACAATTACACTATACATAGAAAATAGATGATAATACATGAAATATGACTTACATAAAAATGCAGAAATGTTAACAGTAGTACATGAAACGAAACTGCATGGTAAAACAAGTAATGCAAAATTTTTTTGGCGATATGAGAAAAAAAATGTGCTTTATTAGTCAAGGGGAAAAAGATTGCAATTTTGTACTGTAAATCTTTCAGTAAATGTGTGTGTTGTCTTATATGTAGGAGTAAAAACTTGCTGAACAACAGATTGCATAAAGAAATCACATCTCTCTCTCCATTCAAGTTTTGCAATGTATCATTCATGTATTTCAGTTTCTTCACTTGTGTCAACCAAATACTGTAATCCATACTAGCATACACCATCACATGAACATTGTTTCCACTCATAACTGTAGTTTATTAATCACTGTAATCTTTGCTCACATATTTTTAACATTGCACATAGTACTTTTTATTTCTCTTAAAACTACAATAAACTACCTGAGCTCATTTATACTAACACAGTTCTAATTAAATTACTCCAAAGGAAATGGAGAAAGGAAAGTGTGAGTCATAACATGTGTGCATGGCAGTAAAAGAAAAAGGTAAAGTATATCAGCAAAACCAAAGTAGTCATATGGATGAAAAAAATGTATCTCAGCAATCATTAAGGCACAGTGCAATGTAAAGAAAGTACCAGTACAAAATACTTAATATAAAAGCCAGGTCGTAACTCAACTGGCTCGCTTCTGTCTCACCAGCCCAAATTTTCCTAAGCTTTACATTGTACTATAAGCTCAATTTTCGGCTCTCGCTCATTTTCATATAAAAACACTTATTTCATTATAAAATCGATACAAAATAATGAGAAGGAAAAGCTTTTATTTTCTTATGTTCACTTCTCAGAAAACTACATTGTTTTTATAATAGGTGAATGTAATAAAATAAAAATCGAATTAGCAAAATAGATGTATAAATCTTATCTAACTGAGCAGTTAGATTTAATTTTTAAAAAATTCACAAAGTGAATTCCCGATCGTATTTTGTACGAAATACTCAACGAACTCATGGAGTAAATTCCAGGCCATGGAACTCATTATTATTCTTTTTATTCTTCTTAATTTCTTTATTCCTCAATTTAATATTACCTTCTTCAAAAAAACTGAAAGTCCCAGTTAGTAATTATTTTATGGAACCTCTCTGGAAAAACAATTTCAAATTTGCTATCAAGCTCCATACATACTTTTTCTTCAAATCTAGTATTTAAATATTCGCTACCTGTAATGTAATATAATTCATTTACTTCTGGCTCACTAATGTTTTTAAAGAATTAGAGCTGTTTGCATTATTGAGCTTCTTCAGAAGGTTTCCATTCCTATAGAAAAAATTTATTAGATTTTTTATGAAGTGTAAAGTGAATGCTGAAGCAGTCTCAGACAGTGTAATGTCCCTAAGGCTATAAATATTTTTTTTATTTTTCATAACATATCTTTTATCATCATGGGGGCTCCATGCTTTCTTGTTTACCTCAAATGTCTAGATTCCATCTTTTCCATTTTGAATCATATTGATATTTCTAATACTGTTCTTTACTGTCAAACAAAAAATCTTTACAGTTTTCTTGACTTATTCTGTATTAACAAAAGTGTAAAGTGAATGCTGAAGCAGTCTCAGACAGTGTAATGTCCCTAAGGCTATAAATATTTTTTTTATTTTTCATAACACATCTTTTATCATCATGGGGGCTCCATGCTTTCTTGTTTACCTCAAATGTCTAGATTCCATCTTTTCCATTTTGAATCATATTGATATTTCTAATACTGTTCTTTACTGTCAAACAAAAAATCTTTACAGTTTTCTTGACTTATTCTGTATTAACAAAACATTTCTCGACGCTTTTAGACATTTTCCTCTGTTTTATCACCAACTTTATAAGCATAGATTTTTATTTATCCATTGTACTCATCTTGCATTTTTCCAGAAATATTATCTGCTGAATAATCACTTGTATCAAAGTAATCAATCACTGACTTCATGTCTTCACAAAAGTCTTCAGTTTATTTATTGTAAATACAACTGTCCATATCTTCCTAACAAAACTCGATTTTTCCATATATTTTGGTTTCATTATTCTATAGTGAAAATCATACATCAATTCTTTAGATAACTCTAGTGTACACTTACCGACATACATGGGTTTATTGAATGTGAATTTATTTTTATTCATAGGAATAGCAACAAGATTTACATAAAATAGAGTTCTTTGTTTAAAGTTTGTCTTAGTTATTAATTTATCACACTTTTCTCCATGTGATACTAATTTTATATCCAATCTGTTTCTTATATTTACCACTGTCTTAACAAACAGATAATTATTTTTCAGTTCATAATTTTTTTTTTCAAAATCATTCTCTGATTGCATCCTCATTTGAGTATTCAAACCTATATATTTCTTTAAGTAATCAGATCGTTTAATTTTTAAGACTCTATGTATTTTTGCTATTTTCATGCCTACTGATAGATGCTGTTTAAGATTTCTATAGTAAACTACATTAATTAGGTCTATCCTTCAAAGTAACTTATTTTCTTTAGTTCCTAATAGTGTTTTGTTTTCTATAGTAAGTGGCAAATCTTTTCGTAAACATGCATCTATTTTGATATTCTAAATCTACTCCCAAAATACAATAAATTTTATCAGTGTCTGAAATTTCACTCTTTTTGCACAATCAGGAGAATCTGGATTATCGCACTCAAATCCATTGTATAATAAATACTGACACATAGCATAACTATATAAACTGTTCACATTTAAAAAAGCTTGAAAATTTGATACCTTTTTACATTGTAATCTTTCATATATTTATTATTCACTTTCACATATCAACTCATATTACATTTTCAATCACAAGATTCATATCCTAATCATGTAACAATTGTAGTGGTTTTCCACTCAATTTTAATACTATGATAAACCAGGTGCAGAAAAGAACCAAAATGGATCTAAATCATATACTTTTGTACACATTTTTCTAAAATTTTCAGTTACAATAGACAGTAACAATACATCAGTTTCATGATATAAATCATGATATTCACCAGGATTTTTCGTATTATATTTTTCCCGAACTAATTTTGAATATTTATAATCCATTTGACACCTTTTATGATCACTAAATTGAATAACTATTCTGAGAAAAATTTTCTAATGTTTGTTACTCAACTCGTTTTCAAATTTGACGAAAGTTTGTCCAAGTGAAGAGACGTAAATTTAAAAGTGTGAATAAGTATCATATTCAAAATTTCTAACCTTTCACCAAACCTAATACATTTGTCTTCTTGTTTGGTACTAAATCTATGTTTTTAATATCATAAACAAATTATTTCACAGGCAAATGAGAATCATACCGTCACAAATTATGTGAATAAATTGATACAAAACTCAGATAGTAAATTACAATTATTACATAAACGATTGATATATTTTCCTGTTAAATAATCATGATGACAAACGCTTTTATTATTTCTCATATAATGACATCTACACAGTGTGCTGATCTTAAATTTATCATGCCTTGATTGTTCTTCGCCTGTTCATGGTCTCATTTCTTCAGTTTCAGAATAGATTTCCCCGATTTCTTCTACCTCTTTTTCAAAACAGTCAATCAATTTTTTATAGCAATTTGGTCCTGAATATACAACAGTACCTTTGTAATGCCCTTTAACATTATTTATATAATAACAGAATCCACTTGTTTCACGTTTTTGATATTTCACTGTAAATGAATGTTCTGTATTTCATTGAGGATTTCTGATCAAGAGCAAGACCAACATTTTTATATTTTCTAACTTATGTTGAATTCTTATCTACATGATGTAAAGCAGATTTTAAAGTCCACAGAAACCACTTCTGATCTTTACTTTAACATTAGATAATACCCTTTCACTTTCCAGTTTACCTGTTAATTCAATGTAAGATTATCATCTCAATGGAACATACACTATGTGATCAAAAGTACCTGGACACCTGGCTGAAAAGAACTCACAAATTTATGGCGCCTTCCATCGGTAATGCTGGAATTCAGTATGGTGTTGGCCCAGTCTTAGCCTTTACAGCTTCCATCCACACAGGCATACATTCAATCAGGTGCTAGAAGGTTTCTTGCGGAATGGCATCCCATTCTTCAAAAAGTGCTGCACTGAGAAGAGGTATCGCTGTCACTCAGTTAGGCCTGGCACGAAGCCAGCGTTATAAAACATAGCAAAGGTGTTCTATACGATTCAGGTCAGGACTCTGTGCAGGCAGTCCATTACAGGGATGTTACTGTTAAGTAACGACTCTGCCACAGGGTGTGCATTATGAATAAGTGCTCCAACGTGTTCAAGGATAAAATCGCCATCCCTGAACTGCTGTTCAACAATGGGAAGCAAGAAGGTACTTAAAACATCAATGTAGCCATGTGCTGTGATAGTGCCACACAAAACAATAAGGTGTGAAAAACACGAACACATCATAACACCACAACCTCCGAATTTTACTGTTGGCACTATACACGCTGGCAGATGACATTCACCAGGCATTCGCCATACCAACATCCTGCCATCGGATCACCACATTGTGTACGGTGATTTGTCACTCCATACAACGTTTTTCTGCTGTTCAATCGTCCAGTGTTTTCGGTCCTAACACAAGCGAGACGTCGTTTCGCATTTACCAGCATGATGTGTAGCTTATGAGCAGCAATTCGACCATGAAATCCAAGTTCTCTCACCTCCCACCTATCTGTTATAGCACTTGCAGTGGATCCTGACGCAGTTTGGAATTCCTGTGTGATGGTCTGGATAGATATCTCCCTATTACACGTTATGACCCTCTTCAACTCTCAGCAGTCTCTGTCAGTCAACAGGCGACGTGGACCTGTACGCTTTTGTGCTGTACGTGTCTGTTCATGTTTCCACTTCACTATCACATTGGAAACAGTATACCTATGGATGTTTAGGAGGGCTTAAATCTCGTGTATGGACATATGACACAAGTGACACCCAAACACCTGACGACATTAGAAGTCTGTGAGTTCCACTGAATGCCTCATTCTCTCTCACGATGTCTAATGATTAGTGAGGTCGCTGATATGGAGTACCTGGCAGCAGGTAGCAGCACAATGCACCTAATATGTTAAACAAATGTTTTTGGTGGTGTCTGGATACTTTTGATCACATAGTGTATCTGTTAACTCCTAGTTGTAAACCAATAATTCTGCTTAATGACCATCTTGATCCATGAGCTTCAAAATTATCCATTCTTGACTGAATACTTTGTTTACTATTTTCAAAATTTTTAATTAACCATCTTTCATTTTTGATCCTCCAGTTTTGTGTTTGGAAATTAAATTCCTTAATATTTTTATGTGTCTGTCTATGTCTTTTTAGATTACCTTTTACAATTTTCATATTTTTTTGTTTTACTGGAGTTAAGAAAAGATTACATTCAATTGAGTTCGTAATATTTTCCAAATTAATTGTTTGCAATCCGTTTACAAATGCATTACCACTAGATAACATGAACTGTTTTTCTGTTTTTTTTTTCTTTCTCAAAGATGTTGTTAGTAAGCAGGAAAAATTTTTCAGTGGCTTATATTGACTATTTTTGTAAACAAGATAAAAAATTTTAATTTTACAATAAGGCAATGTTCCTGAAGACTTCCACCTTGCATTAGATGGTGTACATTAATAACTATAATTAGAGCAGCTTTCCTTGGTTTAGTATATCCTCTTTTCTTTTACAATAATCATAAAAATGGACAACTGTGAAAATCTCCATTTGGTCTCCCTATGTACAAAAAAAATTATTAGATTTCAACATTTAATACCTCTCAGATTTCTTAATTAATAGATATTTAAAAATTAAGTATGAGATGAACCTCCTTCATTATTTTTCATATATCCTACAATACACATTGTATTTTTATTATTTTGTACATTTTATGTCAAGGATTTATATAAAAACAACTTAAAAATTTAATTTCTCTGAAACCATTTTTTTAAATTTTGTTTGGTTTCTTGTTTCATATAATTTTCCATTAACAATAGTATTTACGAATGTTCATCACTTATAAATGACTTATAATAATATTCAGAAACATTTTTTCAAATACTCAAAGAATTTTTCTACCATTGTAATTTTTTACATGATACTCATTTACACATTGTTGGCACATCAATTCCATAACAATCTTTTCTATATTTCTGTGAAGTAAAATTATCAATTGACTTCTCAGTGTTGTGATACTTGCATAGTTTAGATTTGACCTGTTATATTTATACATAAAAAATTTAAGTTTTTAAAACTTATATATAAACATATTTTATGATCAAAAATACGAATAATGTTTGTTTTCACGAACTGATAGTTTTATTTACTTAAGCACATAGAAAATTCATTACCTTCAGACTGATCTGTTATTTTATACTGTTTAAATATACGTGGTAAGATGAAATGAAATGAAATGTCGTGTGGCTAAGGCCTCCCGTCGGGTAGACCGTTCGCCTGGTGCAGGTCTTTCGAGTTGACGCCACTTCGGTGACCTGCGCGTCGATGGGGATGAAATGATGATGATTAGGACAACACAACACCCAGTCCCTGAGCGGAGAAAATCTCCGACCCAGCCGGGAATCGAACCTGGGACCTTAGGATTGACATTCCGTCACGCTGACCACTCAGCTACCGGGGCCGGACATGGTAAGATGATTCTTATAGATTTTGATAGATTAAAATGTATTCCAATTAACTTTTTCTTTATATTCTATTATAAATCATTTGTGCTGCCTCTGTCCACGAGGGGGCGACGGCTCCTGCAGCGCAAGTCAAACGCCGGCGGACTGAGAACGGTACAGATTTGGAGGACGCCCCACTCCAGACTCGTTCTTCGGATATGACGTTGAGAGAGGGTGCACCTTCTGGTGCTAATGAATTGTCTACTGATGTTAATTGTGAATCCAGTATTACCAGAGATGATGTATCTGCTTCTGTTGATTTTGATATGTGTGTTGCATCTGCGTCCCCCACTTCACCCGTAGACGCGAGTTCAGATGTTCCCGCAAAGACGTTGCCTGCTGGCCAGTCTTTATAGTGTTCCAGTGAAATACCACCTCTCCTCCACGCTGAGACGGTCGAGCAACAGGTTTCTACAGGTTCTCTTCCTAATGATCAGGAGATGCCATCCGACACCGGCACTGTAATACCTGTCTCTTCTGTACTTCATGATGCTGTTGGTCGTTCTGAGTTGTGCTCCCCGATTTCCGGTGAGTGCAGAGGCGATAGCTCCTCTATCAAATCGGAGCTTGACGTGCCCTCAACCCTTCCACATCAAGAGTGTATGTTTTCACGGAGTGGTGTGAAACAGCGTTTTCAACCTGTACGTGCAGCGACTCGTCGTAAAAAGGAAAACGAGGATTCTTCGGTTTCCGGTGGGGAGGATTAGAATTATACGTTTTTTCTGCCGCCTCCTGACGTTGAGGAGAGAAGGACGTGATGTGTGCTTTTACCTTAGTTTTGTTTCATTGTCCTTACATGTGCTAACGGATGCAGGCATATGTAACCCTCAATGTTAATAGGATATGTTCCCCATTACGGCTTGCTGCGTTACGCCAGTTTATTTACGAATCCCAAGTTGATATCGTCTGTTTACAAGAGGTATTCTTTGATTTGTTTTGTCTTCCTGGATACTCTATGTTTTTCAATGTCGCGCCTGAAAATTCTATCGGTATGCCTTTGCTTTATCGAGATGGTATCCCGCTGACGGACTTCGAAAAGCTAGATGATGGTCGCGGTATAGGCTGTAGTTCTTATGACCTCTCCCTAATTTTTCTTTACGCTCCGTCTAGACCCGGTCGTTCATTCGATCGCGCGCGGTTTTATAAGGAAGAAGTTGTTTATTTACCCCGACGGAACCCGCGCAAGGTTTTGTTGGGAGGCGATTTTAATTGCGTCTTATGTCATGTAGATCAGACCCCCAATTATACGTATTGTCGTGAACTTAATGATATAGTGACGTCCTTGGATCTCCAAGATGGTTGGTTTTGAAGGTATCCTACTTTGGTGCGGTTTACGTTTTTTACAGCTACTTCATCTAGCCGTCTGGGCCGCTTTTATTTATCTGCCCCCATATGTAGTCAGCTTCTATCGACTGATGTAATTCCTACTAGTTTCACTGTTCACTGTGCTCTTTCAATTACTTTTAACCACGTACTGCAGCGGGTCCACCTTCCGCGCCCTTTATGGAAGCTCAACACTCTACATCTCACGGACCCCTCTCTGGAAGGCATCATCGCAGGCGTATGGCGGCGGACAACCCAGTCCCAGGCGCGTTATTCCTCACTTTAGAATGGTGGGTTACCTTTGCTAAACCCCGGATTCGAAATACACTCAAGCATTTTAGCGCTGAAAAAGCGGCTGAAATAAGGTGAACCATGGAATTTTATTATGCTGTCCTTCGCGATCTTTAAGATAAGGTTCGTAATTCCCCCTTGAGAGACGTCGACGTGCACCGTGTGAAGGTAAAATTTCTACAACTCAAACGTAAGCAAATGAATGGTGTCAGATTGCGTTCCCATCCCCGTTCAATCGTATGAGTTGACCTGTCTCTATCATCTTCTTCGGCTTCACAAGCGATCTCAAAGGACGTGTCTTTCTACCATTCGTTCTCTAGATGGGCGTGAGTGGTCCTCCCAATCTGTTATCATGCGTGAACTTTACCAGTACTTTTCCGAACTTTATACTGAAGTGGATTCAGACGGTCCACCGTTTGTTGATTTCACCTCCATCCTTAGTAGTGTTGTTACACCAGCTCTTCAGGAAGAGTTTTTCTCTGTATTCAATCGCGAAGATAGGCTCGTTCTCCCTCCCACAAATCGCCTGGCTTCGATGGCCTTCCCAAAGAATTTTATATTCAATTTTGGCCCCTAATAGGAGATACGATAACTTCCATGCTGAATGAAGTGATCCACGGAGGCCTTCTCCCGCCCAGCATTAAGGTTGATAAAATAGTCCTGATCCCCAAAAAGCCGGGACGTTTGCGGGTGGGTCATGTCAGCCCGATAACTCTCTTCAACTATGATTATAAAATAGTGGCGCGAGCGGTAAATAGCTGACTATCAGTATTTTTGGCTACCATCATCGCGAGCCATCAAAGTTGTCTTCCGGATCGTACTCTCCTGACTCCCGTTGCTGAATGTCGTGATTTAATTTCGATTGCTTCCACTATTCCCGTGCCAAGCGCTTTGCTTTTTATTGATTTTCACCTAGCGTTCCTTACGCGAGTATTGACGACTGTTGGTTTTAACGATGCTGCACGACGGCTGTTTAGCTCTCCTAATTACTGGTATTCGAGCGTCTATGGACGTAAATGGCCGTCTTACTTCCCCCATCGCGGTGTGTCAGGGCGTCCTTCGCGGGAGACCATTATCTATGTCACTCTACGTGCTGTTTTTGGAACGCTTATTGCGATCTATAGCTGTTCGTTTGGGTGTCTGGTCGCTGTTGGGAGAAAGGTTTACCGTTCGTGCATATGCTGATGACGTTATGGTTCTTCTCCGTACCCATGATGATACATCACTGCTAAAGGAAGGGTTGGATGCCTTTGTCGTCTTACGGGAGCGCGGGTTAATGACCATAAATGTTGCTTACTCAGTTTGCGAGGATATGACGCTGTTGAAATTCCATGGGTTTTGAAGGTCACCCGATATCCATCGTTAGGTGTTATAATTGACAGTTGTCGATAAACTGGAAGTCTGTCAAGGATAAGATTCAGGGAGCAATCATTGAACACGAGCGTCGCTCCCTATCACTTCTTCATAAAGACCCGGCCTTGGAAACGTATGTGTTAATTATGGCTTATTTTACTGGACAAATCTGTCCACTTCCCGCGACGATGTACCGCAAGTTAAAAAGTTTAAATGGCAGGTTTATCTGTCACAACTGTATATTTCGCGTGCGTTATGGGGTCATGGCACGCCCCCGTCTGCTGCGAGGTTTGAGCCTCCCTGACATTCGGGTTAAGACATCTGTCTTATTCATCCGTCGCACCGTTTTAACATGTCTACGCACCCCCCAGTCACTTACAGCTCGCCTTCATGACTGTATCCGACCGGCGAATTTAACACCTCCAGTAGATATTGGTAGGATTCGTTACAAACTATGGCACATAAGGAATTTTTTCTTGAAATCAGTTATTTAGTTGTAAATATCCTTTCTCAAGCGAATCTCTCCCTAAAAATGTTGTTAAGCCGCTAGCCAATTTCTCATAGTACTCCCTGTGTGGAAGCCCTGCCGCCAGAAACGAATTGGAAGATCGTTTCGTCTAAAGTTAGCCTCCCGTTTTTCCCGATGGAAGTGGCGTTCTCGTGGTACCATTTTGTTCTTGATATTGTACCCACCAACGCGCGACTTTTTCGTATTGGCCTCAAGGGGCCATTCGTTGCAGTCGTTGCAATGAAACTGACACATTATATCATCGGTTGATCTTCTGCGGTCATGGTCATTGTAGATGGCTTCACCGACAGCTGCCTTTTCTCCTCAGGTCGTCGGAGGCGGCTATCTCGGCGGAGATTCTCGTGCGTCCCGATGCAACCTTCTTTCCCCGATCAAAGAACAATACCATCATGTGGCTTGTTGGACATTATGTCCGCTACGTGATGGTAAGTGGATATGACGCAGATCCGCGTGCCTTTTCCCAACATGTATGGCCAGAGCCCACTGGACGTGGCTCAGGATGCCACGTTATCGTGAAGTTTTTTCTAATATGCTGTATCTTGTTTTTCATCGACAAGGAGTTGGACGAGTTGAAAGCCCCCCTTTTTTGTGGCCATTCTTGTTTGGATTTAAATGCTCCACGATGTAGAAGTGACGGAGGAAAGAAGTGTGAGGACGTTAAAATTAACGTCATATTCCTCACACACGTATTTTTGATTTAACCCCCGTGTGTTTTTTGTCGAAATGACTCCTTTTTTTTATTTTAATTGATTGCCATAAGTAAGTACTTTGGAAAAAAAGGCTTAGTCTGTAGCATTAATGATTCACTGTGAAACTCGTGATATCGCGTACCGCTAGGTCTGAATTGGTTTTTTTCCCGAACGTTCAAAAAAAAAGTGGTAATTATCGTGCATTCTAAACTTATAGTCACGATCCAGCTGTATCTCCTTTTTTTTACATTTAGGCCCTCCTCTAAAGTTATGAGAAAAAAAGTGATGACATTGTTGTACTATAATGTGGATGAGCCAGGTCCGAAACTCCCTCCAGTCTTTTATATTTATTTTTATTTCTTTTATAACATTATGAACTGTCGGTTTAGTCATTGATAGGTTTGTTCTCTTTCTGTAATCTTGGCAGTTGTCGTACTGTACATTGGTTGTGGTGTATGAGCCATGCGGTAAGCATACGTTACCGCCCGAGTAAACGTGATGAATAATAAGAGCAGGCGAGATAGCATTCACAGTAATGAAAGCAACAAATAAATGGGTGTGAACTATGTTACAAGAAAGGAATTCAAAAGTCAAAACATCCCAAACGGAATGAAACTTCGAAAACGTTAAAAACGTGTGTTTTGACAAAGCACAGAGAAACGGTGTTATTGTGGAACTGTTGCGTTCATTTGTTGCAGCTTACGTGACAAACTATTATGTTTTCATCATTCCTTGGCAGTGATCATATACACATTCATACGAACACCTAAATCGGGCAAGAAGGCATTTCTCACTCACTTACCAGGCGTACAAGTTAGCTGCGTCGATAAGAGATTCCTATCATATGACACGTGCTGTCACTAATGCCATGTACGACAGACAAGGCGCGTTTTCCCGGTGAAGGATTCGATTGACTTGTCACCTTGTCATCAAACGTTAGCAGTTCCCATTCGAAAAACACTTCCTTTTGGCTGCTAACAGAGTAGTTGTGCAGAAGCAACTGTCATTATAGGTCCCTACCTTAGACCTTGCCATTCCAAACGGAAGTTACACCACGACACAGACACAAATTTGAATACAGTGAACAGCGAAAAAACAAAGTTTTTGGCACGAGGGAGGTTTCAACATGGATCGCCCGCTTGGTATTCCAATACCCTGAGCACTTCACCCCGACACCATTGTTTCTCAGGCTCCTTGATATTTAACTTCCTCTTCTTGGACCTTTCACTGCTTCTATTTTGCACTTTTCCACAGTTCAGTAACCCTTCTTCCTATTTTCATGCTTCATTTGCGTTCAGTTTTTGATGGGCTGTCCACTGGGCCCTCTTAGCACTATATGTGAGTGGAATGCGACCGGGAGTTTCCCTTGTTAGTACCCGTATCCAGTCCATGACGTGACACGTGCGCGCTCCGTGCATGCAGGGGCGAAGAGCAGCGTGACTCTTTGTCAGCAGCAACCTGAGACACTTTCGTCACCAAAAATACAGCGTCGTCTCTTTCAGTCACACAAGCACACGCACCCCCCCCCCCCTCCGTCACCTTCAAACACACACACACACACGCACACACACACACACACACACACACTCACACATACACACACACATACACACACACTCACACACATACACACACATGCACTTGCGTGTGTACATACAGCCTGCACTAAGGATCAAAATACGTAAAGATGATGCTGTGACACGCAAATGATTAGTTTTTCAGAGCAATCATACAAGGTTGGCGCCGGTGGCGACACTTACAACGTGCTGACATGGGGAAAGTTTCCAACTGATTTCTCATACACAAACAGCAGTTGACCGGCGTTGCCTGGTGAAACATTGTTGTGATGCCTCGTGTAAAGAGGAGAAATGCGTACCATCTCGTTTCCGACTTTGATGAAGGTCGCATTGTAGCCTATCGCGATTGCGGTTTATCGTATCGCGACATCACTGCTCACGTTGGTCGAGATCCGATGACTGTTAGCAGAATATGGAATCTGTGGGTTCAGGAGGGTAATACGGAACGCCGTGCTGGATCCCAATGGCCTCGTATCAGTAGCAGTCGAGATGACAGGCATCTTATCCGAATGACTGTAACGGATCGTGCAGCCACGTCTCGATCCCTGAATCAACAGATGGCGACATTTGCAAGACAACAACCATCTGCACGAACAGTTCAACGACGTTTGCAGCAGCGTGGACTATCATCTCGGAGACCATGGCTGCGGTTACCGTCACGCTGCATCAGAGACAGGAGCGCCTGAGATGGTGTACTCAACGACGAATGGCAAAACGTCATTTTTTCGGATGAATCCAGTTTCTGTTTACAGCATCATGATGGTCGCATCCATGTTTGGCGACATCGCGGTGAACGCACATTGGAAGCGTGTATTAGTCATCGCCATACTGGCGTATCACCCGGCGTGATGGTATGGGGTGCCATTGGTTACACGTCTCGGTCACCTCTTGTTCGCATTGACGGCACTTTGAATAGTGGACGTTACATTTCAGATGTGTTACGACCCATGGCTCTACCCTTCATTCGATCCCTGTGAAACCCTACATTTCAACTGGATAATGCACGACAGTATGTTGCAGGTCCTGTACGGGTCTTTCTGGATACAGAAAATGTTCGACTGCTGCCCTGGCCAGCACATTCTCCAGATCTCTCACCAATTGGAAACGTCTGGTCAATGGTATCCGAGTAACTGGCTCGTCACAATACGCCAATCACTACTCTTGATGAACTGTGGTATCGTGTTGAAGCTGCATGGGCAGCTGTACCTGTACACGCCATCCAAACTCCGTTTGACTCAATGCCCAGGCGTATAAAGGCCGTTATTACGACCAGAGGTGATTGTTCTGGGCACTGATTTCTCAGGATCTATGCGTGGAAATATAATCACATGTCAGTTCCAGTATAATATATTTGTGCTATGAATACCCGTTTATCATCTGTATTTCTTCTTGGTGTAGCAATTTTAATGGCCAGTAGTGTATTTAGCAAAAAATATATAAGCTTCACCAACAACATAGAGACACACATTGTCTGTGTCACCAGTCACAATGTTGTTTCCGAGTCTAATATGTTATTCAAAATACCTGGATATATTGACAATAATGAAGTAACTCACAATATTTCCACATCTAAAATGTCTGTATAATTTACCAAAAAAAAAAAAAAAAAAAAAAAAAAAAAAGAACTTGTTCAGTAATACGCACACACAGTTTTACTTCAAGTGGCGTAATGTTATTTCCACAAGTCAATTGTCTGTATTATTTACGAATAACCCGTAAAAGGCATTAACAATACCAGTATACGTACAGTATTTTCATAACTGAAACGTATGTATAGGCCAGTACAAACTTCGTCAGCAACACACACACACACACACACACACACACACACACACAGAAAGACACACAACCTCTCATTTGGCAATGAATAACGTTTGACACTTGTATCCCCCTCCCCCATCTCTGCCACCACTTGGTGCAGTGCACAATGTACACTATAATTAAATATTGGCGGCCGGTGTGGCCGTGCGGTTAAAGGCGCTTCAGTCTGGACTCGCGTGACCGTTCCGGTCGCAGGTTCGAATCCTGCCTCGGGCATGGATGTGTGTGATGTCCTTAGGTTAGTTAGGTTTAAGTAGTTCTAAGTTCTAGGGGAATGATGACCACAGATGTTAAGTCCCATAGTTCTCAGAGCCATTTGAACCATTTTGAACCATAATTAAATATTCGTTGTATTAAAAGAAAAAAGACCCACCACGAAAGAATTATCTGAATAGGATGTAAATTAGTAGGTGGAAGCTCACTGAATTGAATAAAATCGTCTTCAGTGATGATTCCTGTTTCGAACTGAGCCCCATAACCAGTGAATATGTGTCTGGAGATGCCCCAGACTACGTTGGGATACAAACCTGCCTGTCGTACTCCACGCTGCCCGACAGCCGAGAGTGATCGCATTGAGTGCCATTTCTTTTCATAGCAGCACCACTTTGGTAGTTATCTGCGGCAACCTCACTGCACCGCGGTATGTCGACGATATTCTACGCCTCGTTTTGTTGCCCTTCATGGCAAGACATGCTAGGATTACGTTTCAGCAAGATAATGCCCGCCCGCACACGACGACAGTTTCTTTTGCTTCGTGCTTGCCACACTTTGCCTTGGCCAACAAGATCGTGGAATCTCTGCCCAACGTTTGGAGAATTATGGGCATGGCTCTTCAATTAACTCGGTATTTTGACGACCTAACGCGCTAGTTGGACGGAATTTAGGACAATATCCAACAGGAGGACATTTAACAACTGTATCAATCAGTACACGAGTGCCTGAGGTGGACCAGTGCGTTATCGGTTTGCTCGTTTTGTGGAGTCCTTTCTCTTGAACAAAGTATATAATTTTTCTATGAGAACGCTACGTCTTTCAGTTCCCATCCCATTGGCATAATTCCTTCGTGGTGCGTTTTCTTTCTTTAGCTTTTTTGTTAAAATACATGTGGCGCTGCTGATATAATTTACAACCTAACTTGCGCTTAGCAACGAGAAAAGTACGACCTCTGTGGCACAGCTGGTGCAAAGCACAACAGTGCCTCAAATTGAATGTTTTCACATCTAAATTGTTTATAGTATTGTTCTATAAGTGTACAAAAGACAATTTATTTCAAATAATTTGCTAATCGGGAAAGGCAGCGATAGTTTAAAGTTCCAGGGAAACAAATGGGCAGTCTGTGTTATTTTTCTATAACTGTACGAAACACATGTTGCGAAAATAATATTCTAAATATGCAACGCATTGATAACTGACTGTCCCAATCAAACAGATAGGTATTCAGACTCAAATAGTGTTCTAACACCAGAAGCTGATTGCGTTTGTGTGCCATAATCTGACATTTGGTGTCAGCTACTGGAAGGAAGCAATAAGTATTGTGTAACTTGCAAGTTAAGATATACTTGGCGCATAAAATTTGAATGTGGACTCAAACTGTCTCCTACAATGCTCTCTGCTGACTCTCGTAGAGGTAACATGGTGAATAACGAAACGACGTTTGAACTCACGAGGATATCTGTGTGTTTCACCGCGACGTTGTTGACGCATTTTACAAAATCCACAGAATTGCGGCTGTGATTAATGTATTTGCCTAAATAACGGTTCAGCATCTGCGTCAGGTATTTTGCCATGTAGGTGCCCTAAAGTTGCTGACATTAGGGTGCAACGGCACCTCATCTTTGTGAAAGTAGGGAGTCCGTGAAGTCTTGGCGGTACAGGTCCTTAAGGTAACAGCATATAGACGACTCGCTATGGTAAATCCGCTTCCTTGACAAGAGCCCTATTCTTGCTCTCCAACTTCATTGTGCGGTTAGCGTTGACCTTCCTGTAGGAGTCGTCATCTAGCAGGTTCTTGTGGAAGAATTCTTGTGGGAAGAACAACAGTAGCGTTGTCTCTCTCAGCACGCATTGCAACAATCTCAGGACACTCAGTCAGGTCTCGAACAACCGCCCTGTTTGTAATGTTCGAATTCGCAGGCTTGGTACTCGTCACAGCACGTCTGCTTTCAAGACGTACGTCTTCGGCTGCTACAGGCGGTAGTCGCGCCGCAACC
Source organism: Schistocerca cancellata (assembly GCF_023864275.1). Taxonomy (NCBI): domain Eukaryota; kingdom Metazoa; phylum Arthropoda; class Insecta; order Orthoptera; family Acrididae; genus Schistocerca; species Schistocerca cancellata. The sequence goes on from NC_064631.1 coordinate 219,557,391, forward strand.
TGTTCAACTGCGCTGACGATGTCCGCGACCGATGTGAACGCATGGGTGGGAGCAATGTTAAGTTCCTTCTCCTGATTTGAAACCGCATCTTCGCTCAGCTCCACGTCAGCCAAATTGATGTCAGTCTTTCACGGGGCCTCCAGTGATGGTTTGTCAGGCAGATGTCAGAATTTTGACATGGGCGGAATCGGCTGCCACCCAGGTAACACCATCAATCCAATCCCAGGTCCAAGCATTAAAATGACTGACCAGCTGTGAATGTAGTGTAAAAAGTTCCTACGAGTTGTGCTCAAGGCTCTGACAGATAAAGTGCACGCTCTCACGAAGCTCGCTTCTTAATTCTCCTGGCTGCTGCTGAATCGGTATGATTGGTGACCTTAGCAAAGTTTTGCACAACATGCTTGGCACGATATCTCTTCAGAAATGCAAGAGCACTCATCAAACGGCATCTTCTGGGGCGCCGTTTGTCGAATTTCTTCATATTGCAATACATCTCTTCCCTCTAATGGTATACGATATGATTCCTCAGTCAGCATCATGATGGATATCAATGGCACCTTTGACAACCTGTGGTGGCCTTCGCCCTTCTCCCCCTTGCGGGAGAAGGAGCGTCCAGGGCAGCTATATGGCTGTCTTAGGAGCTATTGTGAGGAAAGGGAGGTCTGGCTATCGTCCCCTAGCGGGAGAATCAGTAAAAAGATTACAAAGGGGTGTCCACAGCGCTCTCTTCTGGGCCACTCTTTTGGGACATAAATATGGATCGCCTCTTGGATAACTTGCAGAAAAGCGACGATGTGCTAGAGGGCATAGCCTACGCAGACGACCTCCTCCTGATGGTTGGCAGTCGTAGCCGCGAGGACTTGGAACCGAAAATTGAAAGGGCCATATGCATCCTAACAACATGGTGCCGTACAACCAAAATGACAATCTCACCTAGCAAGTCCACATACCTACTACTCAAGGGTAGTTGTGTGACTGTATTCGTGATTTCATCTCAGATAGGTCACAGTTCGTAGTGATAGACGGTAAATCATCGAGTAGAACAGAAGTGATATCTAGCGCTCCGCAAGGTAGTGTCATAGGCCCTCTGCTGTTCCTGATTTATATAAATGATCTAGGTGATAATCTGAAGAGCCCCCTTGGATTGTTTGCAGAAGACGCTGTAATTTTCCGTCTAGTAAAATCATCAGACGATCAATTCCAATTACAAAATGATCTAGAGAGAATTTCTGTGTGGTGCGAAAAGTGGTAATTAGCACCAAACAAAGAAAAGTGCGAGGTCATCCACATGGGTACTAAAAGAAATTTGATAAATATTGGGTATATGATAAATCGCACAAATCTAAGGGCTGTCAGTTCGACTAAATACCTAGGAATTACAATTACGAGCAACTTAAATTGGTAAGACCACATAGATAATATTGTGGGGAAGGCGAAACAAAGACTGCGCTTTGTTGGCAGAACACTTATAAGATGCGACAAACCCACTTTGGAGACAGCCTACATTACACTTGTCCGTTCTCTGCTGGAATATTGCTGCGCCGTGTGGGATCCTTACGAGGTAGGATTGACGGAGGACATCGAAAAAGTGCAAAGAAGGGCAGCCCGTTTCGTGTCATCGCGCAATAAGGGTGAGAGTGTCACTGATATGATACGCGAGTTGGGGTGGCGTCCCTGAAACAAAGACGATCTTCTTTGCTGCGAGATCTATTTACGAAATTTCAATCACCAACTTCCCCTTCCGAATGGGTAAATATTTTTTCGACACCCACCTACGTAGGGAGAAATGATCATCGTAATAAAATAAGTGAAATCAGAGCTCGAACGGAAAGATTTACATGTTCCTTTTTCCCACGCGCCATTCGAAAGTGGAATGGTAGAGAAGTAGTAGGAAAATGGTTCGATGAACCCTCTGCCAGGCACTTAACTGTGAGTTGCAGAATAACCATGTAGATTTAGATTAGAAGGGTCAACTCGTAAGGAATCCAACAGTAAGAATAGATGGTTCACCAGTTCTTCGGCGACGCGAGAACTGGTGTAGTCGTCGATGAGAGGTGGATCTATACATAACATATTGACACTATGACGCAAGGATCCCTAGAAACACTTAATAATTTGATTGGGATAGGACATAAACGTTTCCACCTGCTACCAGACTTAATAAAACTTTACCATAATAGTATTCTGACATCAACTGTAGGATATGGGTCAGGAGTCTGGGCTCACAGGTTCACGAGGGTCATGCCCGCCATGGCCATAAGAAGAGTGCAGCGAAATATCATCTTGCGTTCTGTAGGGGCATACAAGGAGAACTCCGGGGGGAGCATTACTAGTACTAATGGGACTCTGTCCTCTTGATATAAAATTCAAACAACAGGTGGCATGGTATTTGGTAAAAAAGGAGAGGAGGGACAAAATAGTCGAACTAATAGGGATTCACGTAGGGAATAAATCTGAAATTAAACTAGAGGGGAGGAGCTATGGCAGGAGCAATGGGATAACGACGAAACGGGTCGTAGAATGCACATATTGCTGCCCAACATTATGTAGTTCAAAATGGCTCTGAGCACTATGGGACTCAACTTCTGAGGGCATTAGTCCCCTAGAACTTAGCACTAGTTAAACCTAACTAACCTAAGGACATCACACACATCCATGCCCGAGGCAGGATTCGAACCTGCGCCCGTAGCGGTCTCGCGGTTCCAGACTGCAGCGCCTAGAACCGCACGGCCAATTCGGCCGGCCATTATGTAGTGATTACAGCTCAAATACTTCAAGCCATCAAGAGGACTGCTGCACTTTCTTACGGGACATGAATCCTACCCGGCATACCTATGCCGGTTTGGGAAGCGGGCTACACCAACGTGTACCTGTGGGGCCGTACAGGCACCTCAGACCATGTGGTGTATGAGTACCACGTCTTCGACAATGTAGCGGCACAATTAAGACAACAATTACCAAATCACGACACGTACCACCCGCTCAGGCATGAGGACCATTATCAAACCCTAAATAAACTTGCCAATGATATATCGAGAACAATTTTACATTATCTTTTAGCTCATAGAAAAACAGATTAATGAGTGGAAATGAATCGAACCTGAGCTTATGAAGGACATATTACTTTCCTCCTGCACATGAAAAAGCTCTAGCTGATTATGTTTAAGTATCTTACCCTACAGTGTTTCTCGAGTCCTGTTACCCATGAAATGATGTCCAGTGACACTTCAGTTTTATGAAAACAGAGATAGTTATTAAAACTTGTTTATTTGCTGAAGGTATTTCATGTATTTACTCGAAATGTCGTAAGTTAAATATGAATTTAGTGCACGTGTGAAAATTTAAAAAATATTAAATACGATTTGTAGCCGATTTATTGCGTTAATACGTAAAAAAATTTGTAGTAAATTTATATCTAGAATATCTTTCATTTTCATATTTTTAAACTTTTTACACATTCCCTCTGTAATACACTGGGTGAACATTAATAAAAACCGACAAACTGAAGGGACGGATTCCTGACTGGAAATGGGAAATAGAGGAAAAAAGATGCTATGAACATGTGTTCGAAATGCATCGTTGCCACGGTAGATGGCGTTTGCAAATGACGGCTTCTCTGACCAAGTGCTGTATATTATATTTCTTGTGTGTTGCAGGCTTTGTGATTGACGCAGCATACTGTAAGCAGCAGAATGGCCCGTATTCATAGCGGCAACAAACCGAGACGGTGTTTGTGTACGGCCAGGCAGACAGAATCTGTCGAGAGGCAACACGGCTGTACCAAAACAAGTACAGTCACAGACACCAACCACATCGGAAAACATTTCAAACCCTTGATGGGAGTTTGTGGTATCATGAGTTACTTCATATAGACGTAAGTGCACGGAAGTGACGAACTATGCGTACACCAGATGTGGAGTAATGGGTTCTACAGGACATTGAGATGAATCCAGGCCCGCCTACGTGTGTATTCTGCATGACGACCATTATCAGCCCTGTCATCTGAAACACGGAAGGAACTGTCGTTCGCCATTGCTATCTATCGTGGCAACGATGCATTTCAGGACAAATGTTCATATGACCTCTTTTCCTCCATTTCAAGTCAGGGATGTTTCCCTGCAGTTTGTCAGTTTTTTTAATGTTCACCCCGTGGTGTTGGTGCTTCATTCAAGAGAGAGAGAGAGAGAGAAGGAGAGAGTGTGTAAAAAAGTGCGTGCGTGTTGTGTGTGAGAGAGAGGGGGAGAGAGAGAGAGAGAGGCAGGAGGCGTAGAGATGGAATTTGACTCAGTATTAGTGGAGGCGACATGAGTCACCTCTAAAATGTGGCCAGGGCGTATTATCAAACACCACTGATGTCAGGAGCTGTCTCCCTCGCACTAGCCCTTGGTCTGTCTCTGTCTCTGTCTCTCTCTCTCTCGCTCTCTCTCTCTCTCTCTCTCTCTCTCTCTCTCTGTGTGTGTGTGTGTGTGTGTGTGTGTCATCCAGTCATTAGCTGTACTGAGTTTATATTTTCTCAAATGAGCGGCTTTTTTTTAACACTATACCCATATTATGTGTCTGATATATATGTGACATGGAAAAAACAGTAGCCGGCCGGTATGGTCGTGCGGTTCTAGGCGCTTCAGTCTGGAGCCGCGTGACCGCTACGGTCGCAGGTTCGAATCCTGCCTCGGGCATGGATGTATGTGATGGCCTTAGGTTAGTTAAGTTTAAGTAGCTCTAAGTTCTAGGGGACTGATGACCACAGATGTTAAGTCCCATAGTGCTCAGAGCCATTTGAACCATTTTGAACCAAAAAACAGTAAAAGAGTGAAAATTAATGTAACATCTTTGGTGTTATGCGTGCGTTAAAATAGGAAGTACATTCAGTACTTAGCGTCGTTGTGTTGCGTAAACAAAGAAGTTCCACCAATAAAATAACTATATGGGAATGAAACATCGATAGCTTAATCACTATCAGGCTGAAAGTATGGACAGTGTGAGAGAAATAATGACAGCAGAGGTGACAGAAATTACTGAAGTTTCATATAACCAGAAAATACTACTCTAGGAATGTTGATCAGCCTTGCCAGAAAAAAAATTAAAAGAGGCCGCTGAATGAAATGAAGCTCTCTCACAATGGACTAACAGTCTACTTTTAAAGCTGTAGTGCGGCTGCAAACAAATCGAGAGATTGTGGCAACAGTCAACTTAATGCGAGAGCAGACCAACCAGCAATTAATGTGGCACAGGTTGGCATACCATGATAATAAAACTCCACATTTGATTATACGCAAAAATAAAAATATTTAAAAAATACAATACACAAAAGAGGTAGTCGACAGTCATATGCGTCTTTTCTGTAACTATTCCCTGATTAAAGTTTAACCACGGCATCTGTAAATGCTATTCGTTTCTAAAACGCATGGTGGATACGCCAAGTTGGTCCTGCGATGAAGATAATATTGTTACGTCGTAACCACATTCAGATGAAAATCCGGTAGCAGGGTCGTCAATGAAATAAAACACTTAGCTCAGAAAGTACGTTTCTTACGTTCACCAACGTACAGCTAGAGCAGAACTGAACCCCTGGGAGGGGAGCTATTTATACAAACAGTGAATATTTCGAAATGCTGGTATTTAAACAGACATCGAATATCGCCAAATGAGCAAACATTACAGACAAAAGAAATATTAAGAACCTTTCAGAAATGATAAATAATAAATAACAAACAATCACTGCAAGTTGGGTTTCAATTGGCGACCCGTATCATAACAACAAGTGACATTAAACACTAACTCCAGATTGCATGCAACAGAGGACTCGTCAATGTTAGAAATATCTCGTTAGGTGATGACAAAGCAAATCACTGAATTCATAAAAGCGCTCTTCTGCTTCAGTTCTGTAATATAATCCCGCCTGAGGACGCTGTCGACTTTCAGAGACATACTATTTAAAGTAATGTATGACAAAGAATATTCTATGATACATGTATAATAAAGTAGAGGGACCATGGAATGTGACTGAAACGTACAGTAAAAGTGATTTGTGCGTGCGTGTGTGTGTGTGTGTGTGTGTGTGTGTGTGTGTGGCTCAAATGGCTCTGAGCACTATGGGACTTAACATTTGTGGTCATCAGTGCCCTAGAACTTAGAACTACTTAAACCTAACTAACCTAAGGACATCACACACATCCATGCCCGAGGCAGGATTCGAACCTGCGACCGTAGCAGTCACGCTGTGTGTGTGTTTGGGTGTGTGTGTGTGTGTGTGTGTGTGTGTGTGTGTGTGTGTGAGGGGGGTGGTTGGGTGAGCGAGTGTGTGTGTGTGTGTTACTGTTGGATATAGTAATAATAACAGAGGTAAGCCATATAAGTGCATGTATGGACTTGTTTTCTAGTATAAAATTAAATGAAAGTGCCTTTGATTGCTAAATAAACCTCCACGTCATTAAGTTTCTTCGGCAAGGGAAGCGACTGGAAAATTTCAACTGATCTCAAGGTCTGTAGACTCATTAGGAAAGTCACGCACACTATTATGTACTCTGGAAGACGCTTAGGAAACCCTTGTAATTACGAACTATTAAATGTAGTATCTGGCACTATGATTTACTATTGAGAAAAAAGGCTGACATGTAGAATCGCAACAGCGCGTGGATTGTACAAGTAAATCTATTACACACATTAATCTCGATATTGGAAGTATCTGCAACTCATGTAACCGGTAATTAGACGGACAGACCACAGAGATGCAACAAGAAATACTAGTGTCTAACAGGTACATGGGCTACAAAGGCAAGTCGCGCAACTGCTATCGCCGCTGATGCAGAAAATTTGCACGTTATGTTGCAGCTCTTACGAATAAAAGAAGTGACATGCAGCAACGTTCTGCCTGCAGGGAGCGCGCACCCATATACATATGAAAATACGTTTGCGTCTTCACACGGATGCACGCGCTCAGATGTAAGGGGTTTTTCGAAAAGATTGGTCCTATTTCAGAAGTCCGTACCTGCTGCAAGAGTAAAGATAGAAATTTTGAGTCAATTTTAACTTACCTCGGTGCCAGTAATAGGCTGCCGGCTCATGTGGTTCCGGTAAAGCTGTCGGCACACTGGCCGTGCTTTCTAACGTCAACGTTGAGGGTGTCAAGTTCAACGTGCTGCTGAACGCTCAGAAGCGATGCGACGTTTGCCTCAACGCTATATACGCGACCCAGTTGACGGCTGTATCTGTCTCGCAAATCACACTGCTTACGAAATGGACAGGCCTAATATTCCTACGTTAGCTCTATTAAAACGCACATTTCCCCTCTAATCCATAAGCTAATCGTGTTGTTTTGTCTGTAACATACATAAATAATAACTTCAGTACCCTTTAATGTGCTATAAGGCACAAAGCGAAGTACCGTATCTAGTCAATTGGAATATCAGCTTATAAAAGTTACATTATCGATAGTGCGATACAAATTTACAATACTTGTCCACATAAGATAAAAATTGTTTCGTTCCTCGAACTTGTTTGTAAAACTCCGAGGTCATTCTTACTTGATCACTGCTCTTACGGGTAGCAGATTGATTACATCAACATGTGCAATACAAAGCCTGAAACAAGAAAGTGACAAATATCTTTCTGCAAGTAGTGTAACATGTCTTGCAGATAAAGCAAATCCAACAAACATATTGCTCATAAAAGAGCGCTCTTATATTTCATCGAATGTTATAGAATATACTTTCATTAAGGTAGTAAGAAACTATAATAACCTATTAGAAAACGCGAACAGAAGTAAAGAAAAAGCAATACGCAAACCAGCAACACATCGCCTCTTACCTTAAAATTCTGCGTCTATACTCATTACACTATACCTCCCATAAATGAGCTACGACCATTCTTTGTATTTGACTTTCTCCTGAATGTTTTAATCGTGAATCTGTTATCATCTGACAATTATAACAAATTGTACCAAGGACAATGCGTATTTGATGGATCCTCATTGCGCCATTGCCTTGAAACGCCATACTTTTATAATAGTCTAGTTACAATAATTCCTTAGTCACCAATAGGACGTTTCCTGAAATTTAATTACAACAAATTGTACAATTAACGACAGTTTTTTCTAAAGATCCTATAATTGCTGGTGCTTACAAACGGTATATGCACATATGGACTTCAACTGAAAGCCAATATGTCGTCCCGCGATTCTGTACTGAAGAGAGTTGGCGTCATGTGAAGCAGGTGGTGCTCTTCCATCTCATTGGTCTACGTTCAGACGCACTTCCAGAATATCTGACATGGTAGACATTGCTATGCACTTCCTGAAAGACACCCCAACGTGCTTTTTCTACGCTATGAGGTCAGAAACTCGACACGCTCAACGTTCGAATGCACGGTCCGTGTGTCAACGGCTTAAAGGTCTTTGTGGTGCAGCTACTCGCACCGAAGTTCATTATCCAATGTGCATCGACTATAGATGCCCATAGCTCAGAAACAAAAGGCGTTTTGTGTTCTTCGCATCTGCAGGTGAGGTGCTATGCAGTTGTAACTGATACTGGGCGCCGATATTTTAGGCGAGAATGCGGCACTACGCCTCCTACAACGTATAGGACGTGGATCTTAGTATGTGTCTTCCCTCCCAACAAGTTTGCCCGTCGTCTGGATATTTGTCGTGCGTCCAATGGAGGCCACATTGAACTTTTATGTAAAGTAAATAGAATTTTGAGCCTAGCGTTAACTGCATAAAGCATCTCAAAATTATATCTCACTCCGGGAAGATTAGTGACAAAATTCAAAAATAAAATACAAGAGGAACTTCGTCTAAAAGAATCTTGTAAAACATACATTGACATATTATTAGCTCCTTTAAAATGTCAAATTAGTACTATTGCCAGTAAATTCAATTATATATTTCGTGCATGTTGGACTACTCATGTATTTTTCAAGGACGTAAACTAAAAATTGCAGCCTTTTGACTTGACCTAGCGGGGTGGCGCAATGGTGGTTAGCACACTAGAGTGCATTCGGGACGATGACGCTTCAAACCCGTGTCCTGCCATCCTGATTTAGGTTTTCTGTGACTTCCTAAATCGCGTCTGGCAAATGCTGGAATGTTTCCTTTGAAAGGGCTCGACCGGTTTTCTTTCCTAAACCGGACTTGTGCTCCTTCTCTAATGACTTCATTGTCAATTGGACGTTAAACTCTAATGTACCCCTCCTCCTCTTTTGACTTGTGTCACTTTCTTGCCCGGCTGTGATATGTGAATGCACGTAATAGGTACGAGAGAATGCTGAAAAGTAATGCCTTCAAAATTTTTCTACGAAAACTCTTAAAAGCATTTAAATAAAACGAATGCTATTAGTATGCTACGTCTTTGTTACTCTAGTCTACATATTTACAGCCCTCTGCCGCTAGAGGGCTCCGAATTGCAGCTTAATATGGCGGTGAGTAACGTAACTACATCGTTACGTGAGAAACAGCCTGCTGTAATCGAGTTTTGAATCGAAGTGTTCGGCCACACGTGCAGCACCGTCTCCTTCAGTAGGACAGTGCCAGACCACACAAGACGGATGCCACATCCGCAACAGTCCGGGAATCGTTCAACGTGACAGAAGTGCAGCCTTTCCGCAAATTGCAGTAGATTTCAATGCTGGGCCATCAACGAGTGACAGCGTGCGAATCATTCAACGAAACATCATCGATATGGGCTTTTGGAGACGAAGTGATACTCGTGTACCCTTGATGGCTGCACGACACAAAGCTTCACGCCTCACCTGGCCCGTCAACACCGGCACTGGACTGTTGATGACTGAAAACATGTTGCCTGGTCGGACGAGTCTCGTTTCAAATTGTATTGAGCGGATGGACGTGTACGGCTATGGAGACAACCTCATGAATCCATGGCCCCTGCATGTCAGCAGGGAACTGTTCAGGCTGGTGGAGGCTCTGTAATGGTGTGGGGCGTGTGCAGGTGAAGTGATACAGGACCTCTGATACGTCTAGATACGATTCTGATAGGTGACACACACGTAAGCATCCTGTCTGATCACCTGCGTCCGCTCATGTCCATTGTGCATTTCTACAGACTTTCGCAATTCCAGCAGGACAATATGACACCCCGCACGTCCAGTATTGCTAAAAAGTGGCTCCAGGAATATTCTTCTGAGTTTAAACAATTCCCCTGGCCAGCAGACTCTTCAGACATGAATGTTATTGAGCATATCTGTGATGTCTTGCCAGGTGCTGTTCAGAAGAGATCTCCACACGCTCGTACTCTTACGGATTTGTGGACAGCATTGCAGGAATCATGGTGTCAGCTCCCTCCAGCTCTACTTCAGACATTAGTCGAGTACATGCCATGTCGTTTTGCGGCACTTCTGCTTGCTCGCGGGGGCCCTACACGATATTAGGCAGATGTACCAGTATTTTTGGCTTTTCAGTGTGTATGTGTGCTGTATGTAAGCATGTTAGTATTATTCCTGTAAGTAGAAAATCCATACAAGCGGACTTTTCAAACAGCAGCCGGTTAACGCTCCAAATGATTTTCGTGAGATGCCAAATTTACAGCACATCTGGAAAATAATGATGAGTGATGAAGATGGTTGATGTGAATAAAATTAATAACTGTGTTTAAGTGATAACCGTTTATATTCTACATTTCATAAAGTAAAAAAAAAAGCATGTTAACGATGTGCAAAATTCGCATTTAACAAATAACGTTTTTACAAGTTTCAGTATGTTTTCTTGCATCATACTTATATCCCATGAGACTTAACAGTTCAACTAGTAGAGATAGAGTCTTAGTGGCAGTCTGCCGCCGGCAGTGCTGCGAGGCGGTCACGCACCAGAGCGCTGCGGGCGAGGCGCGCACGGTGTGTTTGTGTTTACTTCGGCCGCTGTAAGTGCCGTTTTCCCTTCTAGACCACCATGGCGTACAACTATCGGAAGAAGACAATACGTTTCAACTTTTGTTCCGACTTCGCCCGACCCAAGGCCCTGGAGGTAGAACGATTTATTCGCGATGAAGTTAAAATACCATCAACGGATCTAATTGATATCCACTTGTCCATAGTTAGCAGTACCGTCTACGTCAAAATGATCAACGATGCGGCGTGCGACAAGGTGCTTCAAGAGGCAAAACGTGGACTGCGCTTATGTCATTCCGACGGCAACATCGGACCCGTTACCGTCGATCACGCAGGTCTCGGCACACGGACGATAAGGATCTTCGAACTGCCGTTCGAAGTACCTGCAGACGTCGTCATCGAGGCGCTCCGTCCCTATGGCAACGTTCTGGAACATGTTGCCGAACGATGGGTACAATTTCAAACCTATCTCGTTTTAAACGGTGTTCGACAGGTCCGCATCGAGTTGCAGAAACACGTGCCTTCCTATCTACGTATCGGAGGCTGCCGTGCCATTATAATGTACGACGGCCAACCTCGGACCTCTTCCGGTTGCGGGAAATAAGGTCACCTACGGTCTGAATGCATTCAACGACGTGTCGCGCAGCTCCCATTGTCGGAAGCGTCCGTCACACCCACGATGACCGCCCTACCGGTCACTTACGCAGCGGCTCTCGCCACGTCTACAGTTTCGTCCAATCCGTCGCCCGGTCCTTCCGATCGGCACGTCCCACCGTCCCAGTCACCTATGGAGGATGCGGACGTCCCACCTGACAACCTTGCCGCCGAACAGGCTCCCGCACCGGACGCTGAGGAGAACAGTACTTCTTCACAACAACTGTTTGACAATTTCTTTGTACCACCGACGCCTTCGAACCAGGTCGACGCTCCTCCTTGCCGTCGTCCGACACTGAGGAACACGTGCGCAAACGACGCTCGCCACGTAGGCGCAAACGCCGTCGCCGTTCACCCACGGGCTCTCAAAGCGTCGCCACCCGCGACGACGAAGACGACACCCAACCAGCCGACATTTCCACACAGAGGTCGGCGGACAACTTTCACGATGAACAAGACGTTTCGCAGGACGGGACCACTATGGAGGTCGCCACGCACAATGTAACGATCGGTGCGCCGGTTGAGACGCCTGTCTCCCCGCCGACAACTCCAGATCTCTCTCACCACGACGCAATTCCCATGGACATTGGACAGACCCACGGCACAGGAGCATGGGCCGACGACATTGAAGAAGATACGCCCCCTCCTCCGGATGAGTTGCCTCCGCCGGACAAGGCTGCCTGTTAACATCAAAAGCGAGGCACTGCAGCTGATGGGACGGGACTTCCTGTCGGTGCCCCCCTCTTACTTCCCTTGGTTATGGTAGATGCGCGTCCACCACCACTGAAACAAACGTACCGGTTTGCCACACTGAACATCAACATGATCGGCACTGCACCCAAGCTGTAACTTCTATGTGACATGCTTCCGGCCTCTGACGTCGACGTCGCTCTTCTTCAGGAAGTACGCGTTGCCACACTACCACCAGTCTACGGCTACGACTCATACACGTCCACATGTGATCAATCAGGGCGTGGAGTGGCTTTCTACACACGCGAAGGAATACCACTCAAGGACACGACAATCCTTCCCTGTGGAAGAGGCATGACTGTTACCATCTTCGACACGCGCGTCATCAATATCTACGCTCCGTATGGCTCCACGAACCGTCGGCAGCGGTCCACTTTCTTCGGACATGACGTGGCGCCCCTGTTTTCTGGACGCTATGATCGCCTCATCATGGGAAGCGATTTCAACTGTGTCCTCCATCCGCAGGACCAAATGCCTGGTTATTCGCCATGCCCTGCGCTGCTCACCTTAATCGAAGATTTTCATCTAGTGGACGTTTGGGAGAAAATTCATCGCAATACCCCCCCGGTTTTACCCATTATACAGCACATTCTGCGAGCAGACTGGACCGGTTTTATGTCTCTGCCCACCTTGGCAATGAAGTCGCCCAAGTTGAACGATGGCCCCTTGCATTTTCGGACCACTGCGCCCTCATTTGCTCCCTGGCTCTGCCACCTCAATCAGTGTAGTGCAGCAGAGGTTACTGGAAGCTTAATACCTCCCTCCTTAATGATCCACACTGCCGACAATGTATTGCCACTACATGGGCGTCTTGCGAAAGACGCCTTTCGCAGTACACATACACGTTCCATTGGTGGCTCAAATGTGCCAAACCTGCAATCAGAAAGGCCTTCATACAATGTAGCAAGGAAGCAGCAGCATGGCATCGAGACACCACAAATTTTCACTACGCCGTCCTCCGTGAGCTCGATGCACTCCCTCCATCACCTAACTCCCATAGGGAACGACAACGTACTAAAGCTCGTCTCCTCTCTCTTCAACGTGCATGACTGCATGGTGTCGTGGTACGTTCCCGACGACACGACCTCCTCCACGACGAAACCCCATCCACAATCCATGCCGCATCCGACCATCGTCGTCGACGTCGACTTTTCGTCCCCAACATCACGACCGCCGATGGTGTTCACCACACAACACAGGCGGCAGTGGTGTCTGCCTTTGTTGAACATTATCGCCAATTTTATGATGATGAACCGATGGCGACGCCCATTCCTGATGATCTCCGTCCTTCCCCTGATCGGACCCTCACCGTAGCGGAGTCAATGTCCATGATGTCTGCAATCACCGCAGAAGTGGTGGTAGATGCGATCAACAAAGGGGCCAAGAACAAATCACCCGGACCAGATGGTTTCCCGGTGGAGTTTTACCGGGCGTTCACCACGTTAATGCTTCCTCGCTGGACGGAAATGATTCAGGAACTCTTTACTCCGTCCTTCCCAATTCCACCTGGATTCGTCACTGGCATTCTTCTACCTGTGCCTAAACCGAAGGGAGGGTCTCATGTCTCTGCATATCGCCCCCTTACACTACTGAATGCAGACTATAAAATCTATGCACGCCTCTTAGCAGCGCGCATACGCATCGTCTTACCTACGGTCCTTTCACCTGAGCAGACTGCACGTGGTTGTGGGGCCACCTTACAAACAGCCCTAGGAGAATGCCGTGACCTCATTGCACTGGCGTCGGTTTGTCGCCTTCGTGCAGCACTGGTATCCGTCGATTTCACGAGTGCCTTTGATCACGTTCGACACCCATTCATCCTCATGGTGGCGACACGTATGGGGTTCCCATTACTTTTTGTCGATGCCATTCGCCGGTTACTACTTCCCGCGGTCTCGATGGTACAAGTCAATGGGAGGCTTGTAGGACCGATTCCTATACGCCGCTCTGTGCGTCAAGGATGCCCTATGTCTACTTTACTATATGCCATTGCACTTGAGCCCCTCATCACTGAACTTACCTCTAGACTGCAGGGCCTCACTTTGCGTGACTACACCTTTCGCTGTAGGGCTTATGCGGACGATCTCCTCTTTCTTACCTGCTCCTCCACGGAACTCAATGACGCCATCCAATGGATCCACCAGTATGGACGTCTTTCTGGAAGCATTCTTAATGTCCGTAAATCGACTATGATGCACATTGGGCGCGGCCTCCCGGCTATGGTGCCGAACCCACTCCCAGTCAGTGCCACCCTTCGTTACTTGGGTATCGAATTTACGAGCTCCACACACCGCACAGTGGCCCTGGCTTACCGGCGGCTTTTGCAGTCGATTCGGCACCATGTCCGCGGTCAAGCGCCCCGTAACTTAAACCAACTCCAACGTGTGTCCTATGTCAACATGTATGTCGCCCCTAAACTGGTACACGTCGCCCAGATCCTCCCAATGCCGTTACTCCTTGGCCGCCGCATCCAATCAGCCTTTGGATATTTCGTGTCAGGAGGGGCACTTTTCAAAGTCCGCTACAACACTCTAACACTGCCTCCTGCAAAAGGTGGTCTCGGACTCGTCAACGTGCGGGCACGATCTTCGGCACTCTTTGTCCACACTCTGTTGCGACACTGGCAGGGGCCGGTCCCGTCCTTAACAAGCAGTCTCTTAGATATCCTCGGACCAGCTTCTCTCGATCCACCGATCAATGTGGCACCTATTTCTCCATTATTGTACCACGTCGCCAATTGTTTCATAGAACTCAGCTACGTTCGGGCCGATCTTCCAGTCACCCGTCCTCCCCGTAGAAAAGATTATTATCGTTTGTTTATGCTGTCCAACCCTTGCGACCCCATGGTGCTACGGCATCCTGACATTCACTGGCGCACTTTTTGGGGGTGTGTGCATCCTCCCTTTTTACCGTCGTCTGTGTCTGCACTCTGGTATATTTTAGCCTATGGAAAATTCCCGACTAATAGTCGACTTTATCGCATAGGACTGGCCACCTCCCCACTCTGCCCTGACTGTCAGCTCGAAGACACCGACGAGCACCGTCTTACGTGCCCCCTGAAACAAAACGTACTGCTCCTCATCCAACGAATCGTGGGCTTTTACCTCCGTGCCCCGCCAACGACGGTAACCCCGGATTTCCTGTTGTTGCCCCAGACATTTCACTACCCTCTTGCTAAGCACCATGCCCTCATCTGGTTTCGAGGACAGGCTTTAGAATACCTCTTTCAGAGTGGTCCGCATACAGTCCTTGACTTCTGGTACAAAGTTGCGACCGCGCATAGCACCCTGACCCGAAAACCATCATACCGACAAACTTTTGCCGGTTATCTCCGCAGCGTCTTCCTTGACCCCCCTCAAAGTTGGGGTGTACCATGCCTACCTGTCACATGATGCAACACCCTTATCCACGTTCTCATGCATCGACCAAAAAAAAAAATAAATAAATAAATAAAATAAAAGAAAGGAAGAAGACAGAATATGTTATATTTTGTTGTATTTAATGTTTTTCTTTTTAATATTTTTTTCGTTTAACTAACAGTCATTTGTGTATTTTTAAATGGTACCTTGAATAACACTTGCATAGTGAATATATATGTACTTTTAGTTTGTTCAATACAAATTATTAAAAAAAAGGGGGTAGCGTCTTTGATTCATAATCAAAACGTCTTCTGTCCCGGGTTCGACCCCGCCACTGCCTAAATTTTGATAAATTATCGACATTGGCGGCCGAAGACTTCCGGCATAAGAAGTCAGCCTCATTCTGCCAACGGCCTTGTCAAAGAGGGCGGAGGAGCGGATAGAGGTTCAGGGCACTCTCTTGTCCTAGGGGTGGGAAATTGCCCCTAAAGGCGGAAGAATCAGCAATGATCAACGACATGAGGATGCAGAAGGCAATGGAAACCACTGCATTAAAGACACGTAACGTGTATCCACAGGACATGTGGCCTGTAATTGAAGAAGTGTCATGATGATCTCTCCATTGGCAAAAGATTCCGGAATAGTCCCCCATTCGGATCTCCAGGAGGGGACTGCCAAGGGGGAGGATACCATGAGAAAAAGACTGAATAATCAACGAAAGGATAACGTTCTACGAGTCGGGGCGTGGAATGTCAGAAGCTTGAACGTGGTAGGAAAATTAGAAAATCTGAAAAGGGAAATGCAAAGGCTCAATCTAGATATAGTAGGGGTCAGTGAAGTGAAGTGGAAGGAAGACAAGGATTTCTGGTCAGATGAGTATCGGGTAATATCAACAGCAGCAGAAAATGGTATAACATGTGTAGGATTCGTTATGAATAGGAAGGTAGGGCAGAGGGTGTGTTACTGTGAACAGTTCAGTGACCGGGTTGTTCTAATCAGAATCGACAGCAAACCAACACCGACAACGATAGTTCAGGTATACATGCCGACGTCGCAAGCTGAAGATGAACAGATAGAGAAATTGTATGAGGATATTGAAAGGGTAATGCAGTATGTAAAGGGGGACGAAAATCTAATAGTCATGGGCGACTGGAATGCAGTTGTAGGGGAAGGAGTAGAAGAAAAGGTTACAGGAGAATATGAGCTTGGGACAAGGAATGAAAGAGGAGAAAGACTAATTGAGTTCTGTAACAAGTTTCAGCTAGTAATAGCGAATACCCTGTTCAAGAATCACAAGAGGAGGAGGTATACTTGGAAAAGGCCGGGAGATACGGGAAGATTTCAATTAGATTACATCATGGTCAGACAGAGATTCCGAAATCAGATACTGGATTGTAAGGCGTACCCAGGAGCAGATATAGACTCAGATCACAATATAGTAGTGATGAAGAGTAGGCTGAAGTTCAAGACATTAGTCAGGAAGAATCAATACGCAAAGAAGTGGGATACGGAAGTACTAAGGAATGACGAGATACTTTTGAAGTTCTCTAACGCTATAGATACAGCAATAAGGAATAGCGCAGTAGGCAGTACAGTTGAAGAGGAATGGACATCTCTAAAAAGGGCCATCACAGAAGTTGGGAAGGAAAACATAGGTACAAAGAAGGTAGCTGCGAAGAAACCATGGGTAACAGAAGAAATACTTCAGTTGATCGATGAAAGGAGGAAGTACAAACATGTTCCGGGAAAATCAGGAATACAGAAATACAAGTCGCTGAGGAATGAAATAAATAGGAAGTGCAGGGAAGCTAAGACGAAATGGCTGCAGGAAAAATGTGAAGACAACGAAATAGATATGATTGTCGGAAGGACAGAATCAGCATACAGGAAAGTCAAAACAATGTTTGGTGACATTAAAAGCAACGGTGGTAACATTAAGAGTGCAACGGGAATTCCACTGTTAAATGCAGAGGAGAGAGCAGATAGGTGGAAAGAATACATTGAAAGCCTCTATGAGGGTGAAGATTTGTCTGATGTGATAGAAGAAGAAACAGGAGTCGATTTAGAAGAGATAGGGGATCCAGTATTAGAATCGGAATTTAAAAGAGCTTTGGAGGACTTATGGTCAAATAAGGCAGAAGGGATAGATAACATTCCATCAGAATTTCTAAAATCATTGGGGGAAGTGGCAACAAAACGACTATTCACGTTGGTGTGTAGAATATATGAGTCTGGCGATATACCATCTGACTTTCGGAAAAGCATCATCCACACAATTCGAAGACGGCAAGAGCTGACAAGTGCGAGAATTATCGCACAATCAGCTTAACAGCTCATGCATCGAAGCTGCTTACAAGAATAATATACAGAAGAATGGAAAAGAAAATTGAGAATGCGCTAGGTGACGATCAGTTTGGCTTTAGGAAAAGTAAAGGGACGAGAGAGGCAATTCTGACGTTACGGCTAATAATGGAAGCAAAGCTAAAGAAAAATCAAGACACTTTCATAGGATTTGTCGACCTGCAAAAAGCGTTCGACAATATAAAATGGTGCAAGCTGTTCGAGATTCTGAAAAAAGTAGGGGTAAGCTATAGGGAGAGACGGGTCATATACAATATGTACAACAACCAAGAGGGAATAATAAGATTGGACGATCAAGACCGAAGTGATCGTATTAAGAAGGGTGTAAGACAAGGTTGTAGCCTTTCGCCCCTACTCTTCAATCTGTACATCGAGGAAGCAATGATGGAAAGAAAAGAAAGGTTCAGGAGTGGAATTAAAATACAAGGTGAAAGGATATCAATGATACGATTCGCTGATGACATTGCTATCCTGAGTGAAAGTGAAGAAGAATTAAACGATCTGCTGAACGGAATGAACAGTCTAATGAGTACACAGTATGGTTTGAGAGTAAATCGGAGAAAGACGAAGGTAATGAGAAGTAGTAGAAATGAGAACAGCGAGAAACTTAACATCAGGATTGATGGTCACGAAGTCAATGAAGTTAAGGAATTCTGCTACCTTGGCAGTAAAATAACCAATGACGGACGGAGCAAGGAGGACATCAAAAGCAGACTCGCAATGGCAAAAAAGGCATTTCTGGCCAAGAGAAGTCCACTAATATCATATACCGGCCTTAATTTCAGGAAGAAATTTCTGAGGATGTACGTCTGGAGTACAGCATTGTATGGTAGTGAAACATGGACTGTGGGAAAACCGGAACAGAAGAGAATCGAAGCATTTGAGATGTGGTGCTATAGACGAATGTTGAAAATTAGGTGGACTGATAAGGTAAGGAATGAGGTGGTTCTACGCAGAATCGGAGAGGAAAGGAATATGTGGAAAACACTGATAAGGAAAAGGGACAGGATGATAGGACATCTGCTAAGACATGAGGGAATGACTTCCATGGTACTAGAGGGAGCGGTAGAGGGCAAAAACTGTAGAGGAAGACAGAGATTGGAATACGTCAAGCAAATAATTGAGGACGTAGGTTGCAAGTGCTACTCTGAGATGAAGAGGTTAGCACAGGAAAGGAATTCGTGGCGGGCCGCATCAAACCAGTCAGTAGACTGATGACCAAAAAAAAAAACATTCATAATGTCAGACAGATAGAGGGGGGGGGTAGGAGAGGGGGGGCTGATGGAGGATGAGTTAACACTTCTTCTATCATGTTGTGGTATTCTCATACACAGTTACTCTGAAAATTCTAAGAGTTAGATTTTCTGGTTCAGTTCCCGCAGTTTCTTCTGACACATGACCATTGTCAAGTACGTTCCTACTTCATTCCTACAGTAGTAGAAAGAGACCATCAAGAGAGTATATTTCCGACGAGGTATCGAATAGCTGTTTGAAATTGTAAGAGAAGTAAGCGTAGGCTATGGGGAAAGAATTGTAATAAACAACAGGTAAAAGAACCTGTTGGAATGTGATCTCAACAGCAAGATGGTTCGACTGACAATGGGTAACGCGAACTTACCGTCCTAACAGTGTACAGTTGGCCATGTATGTCATAGGTGAACTGAGAGCTACTGCAATATTCCAAACAGTTGTTCCATCAGAATACCAGTTTTAACGTCATCCATCTCCTATTTATGTGGTATGTTCGCGGATCCTAGATGTATTCTTGCTGATTTTAACCAGTATTCCTCCTGCTATCACAATGTAATCCACATGTGAGGGAAATGGTTTGCAGCCTTGGCGTTGTTTCTCATAGAGATGTACTCGAAGAATTTACCACGTAGGTAACTGATAAATGTCCCACACACATTTCAGAGCAAGTTGGACTAGTCATCCTATCAAGAAGTTTAAGGCTGTTCGACCCCTCAGAGTCGAAACATAAGTGATGAATCACAATCATTTATAACCGGAATTCTATGTATCGAACGGATTTGAAATTTAAACATGAACAGGTGAACCACACACATACACACACACAGGGTTTTTGTATTTGTGTTTGTGGTAGAGAGGACGATTGCTTTATGAACGTCACCCTCTCCCCCTTCCCCCCCTTACAAAATTCTGCTATCGTTATTGGGTACAGCGGCTACTGCGCTGTAATATTGCATCCGAAATTGCGACCGAATACTGCGCTATTCTATACCGCCAGGATACTGTGCTGTACTACCATGTCTGAAACTGGGTTCAAGTACATAGCCATATTATATCGTCCGGCTTTTGCGCTGTAGTGTGTGTGTCTGGTTCACCTGTTCATACTTTAATTTTTAATCTGTTCGGTACATATAATTCCCATCATACATGTTTTTGATTCCTCATATATGCTTGTTCTGCTCCAAAGTGTCTAACAGCTTTCAACTTCTTGGTAGGACGACGAGCCCAGCTGACGAATGCTTTGAAATGTATGTGTGATATTTATTAGATATCTACATTGTAAATTATTCAAGGTCATCTCTGTGACAGACGGAGTCAAGGCTGCAAACCATTTCCCCTACATTGGAATGACAATGTGGCCGCAGTAGGAATACTCGGTAAAATCAGTGCCGTATTATAAGGCCCTGAATGCACCGTATAGATTGGAGACAACTGACGTTAAAAGTGATGTTCTGTTGGAACAACAGTAGCTATCGGTTCTCCTTCGATGTATTTGATCAACTGGCGATTAGTAGGACTATAAGTTTGTGTTACTGTTTGTCATTATAAAATACTCTTTCCCTATAGCGTATGCTCCTTTTTCCTGGAATTTTGAACATCTTTTCGCTACATGTTTGGAAATCTACCATCTTGATTGTCTCTTTCTACCACTGCAGGAATGTGAAGGAAGATACTTGATAATGGTCATGTATTGGGATAAGCTGCGGGAAGCTGTGCCGGCCGGCCGCGGTGGTCTAGCGGTTCTAGGCACTCAGTCCGGAACCGCGGGACTGCTACGGTCGCAGGTTCGAATCCTGCCTCGGGCATGGATGTGTGTTATGTCCTTAGGTTAGTTAGGTTTAAGTAGTTCTAGGGGACTGAAGGCCACAGATGTTAAGTCCCATAGTGCTCAGAGGCATTTGAACCATCTGAAGCTGTGCCAGAAAATCTAACTCTTAGACCTTGCACACTAACTGTATATGAGAATACCGGGAACGGCATGCTATGTCTATGTGGTTCATCGTGTTGGAATGTCATATGTAAACATAATTTTTTACGTCATTCCTACTCGTCAGTCATCAATATTTTCCAAATAGCAGCTTTTTATATGTTCTACATTTGGCATGCATTTCATGCAAACCAGTTGGAGCACTAATAGACTTAGGAATGCCATCTGCAAACTCTGCTTGTATGGAATTTCTGGTTCGATGCAGCCCTCCAACATTTTCATCTCTGAGCGGAACTTTCAACCTACGTTCTCAATTATTTTCTGGATGTGTTACCCTCTAGTACCATGGAAGATATTCCCTGGTATCTTAACAGATGTCCTATCACCCTTCCCCTTCTTCCTGTCAGTGTTTTCCACACACTCCTTTCCTCGCCGATTCTGCTGAGAACCTCCACATCCCTTACCCTACCAAACTACATGCTCTTTTACACTTTTCTGTAGCGCCACATCTCAAGTTCTTCTTTTCTCTTCTCTTCCGATTTTCCCATAACCCATGTTTCACTACCATAGAAAGTTGTGCTATAAAAGTAATTTCTCAAAAATTTCTTCCTCAAATTAAGGCCTCTGTTTCATATTAGTAGATTTCTATTGGCCAGGAATGCCCTTTTGTCACGGCTAGTCTACTTTTTATGTCTTTCGTGCTCCATCCATCAAGGATTATTTTGCTGCCTGGATGGTATAATTCCTTAACTTCATCTGCTTCGTGATCACTAGCTCTGATTTTAAGTCCCTCGCTGTTCTTATTTCTGCTACTTCTTATTCCTTTCATCTTCTTTCGATTTACCCTCAATCCATACTTTGACTCCCTAGCCTAATCAGTCTATTCAACATATCTGTAGTTCTTTCTCACTTTTCACCCAAGATAACAATGTTATCAACGACCCTTATCGTCAATATCATTACGCCTCTAATTTTAAACCACCTTCTGAATCTGTCTTTTATTTCTCTCATTGCTTCTTCGATGAACAGATTGAACAAGCACGAAAGGCTACATCCCTGTTATACACTTTTCTTGATCCGAGCATTTCTTTCTTCATCTTCCACTGGTATTGTTCTGTCTTGGCTCTTGTACATATTCCTTACTACCCGTATTTCCCTTTATCTCACCCCTATTTTTCTCAGAATTTTCAACATCTTGCACCACTTAACATGGTCGAACGCTTTCTCCAGGTCGACAAATCCTATTAATGTGTCTTGATGCATCTTCAGTCTTGCTTTAATTATCAACAGCACCGTCATAATTGCCACTCTGGTGCCTTTATCTTACCTAAAGAGAAACTGATGATCGTCTAACACATCTTCAATTTTCTTTTCCACTCTACTGTATATCACTCTTATCAGCAACTTGGATGCATCAGCTGTTGTCTTTATTCTGCTATAGTTTTCGGCTCTTTTGGAAGTGTGTGGATGGTGTTCTTCCGAAAATCTGATGGTATATAGCCAGTCTCATACATCGTGGGTAATTGTTTTGTTGCCACTTCACATAATGATTTTACTAATTACGAAGGAATGTTATCCATCCCTTCTGCCTTATTTGATCTTAAGTCTCCAAAGCTCTTTTAAATACAGATTCTAATACTGGATCCCCTAACTCTTCACTCTCGACTCCTGTTTCTTCTTCTATCACGCCATCAGACAAGTCTCCACCTACAGATAGGCCTTATGTGTACATTTGCCACCTATCCGCCATCTCCTAAGCATTTAACAGTGGATTTCCCGTTGCACTCTTAATATTACCACTCGCGTTTTTATTTTTATCAAAGATTGTTTTGACTTTTCTATATCCTGAGTCAGTCATTCTGACAATTATTTCATTTCCGATTTCTTCACATTTTAGACAAAGCCATTTCGGCTGACGTTCCCGACAATTATTCTGTATTTCATTCCTAAGTGACTTGTATTCCAGTATTCCTGAATTTCTTCGAACAGTTTTTATTTCATTTTTTCGTCGATAAGGGAAGTATTTTTTTCTGTTATCAATGGGCTATTCGCAGATACCTTCCTTGTACCTACGGTTCGATTCCAAATTTCTGAGACTGCGCTCTTTAGAGATGTTCACTCCTCCTCATCTGAGCTGCCTACTGAATTATTCATACCACAGTATCTACAGACTTATTTAATGATCATGGAGGCGGACCGGAATGCGGTTGCAGGAAAAGGAGTAGAAAAAAGCGTTACGGGTAACATTAACTTGATACTAGGAATGAGAGAGGAGAAAGACTAATTGAATTCTGTAATAAATGTCAGATAGTAATAGCGAATACTCTCATTAAGAATAACACGAGGAAGAGTTATACTTGGAAAAGGCCGGGAGATACGGCAAGATTTCAGTTAGATTACATCATGGTTAGGCAGAGATTTCGAAATCAGATACTGGAATGTAAGGCGTACCCAGGAGCAGATATAGACACAGATCACGATGCAGCAGTAATGAAGAGGAGGCTGAAGTTCAAGAGATTAAAAGGAAGGAATTAATGCGGAAAGAAGTGGTACACTAAAGTAGTGGGGAATGAAGAGATACATTTGAAGATAGAAGAATAGATATTGCAAAAATGAATAGCTCAGTAGGCAGCACAGTTCAGCCTAACAGAAGAAATATTTCAATTGAGCAATAAAGTAAGGGAGTACAAAAATGTTGATCAAAGTTCAGGAATACAGAAATACAAGTCGCTGAGGGAAGAAATAAATAGGAAAAGCAGGGAAGCAAAGCCGAAATGGCTCCGTGAAGAATGTGAAGAATTCGAAAAAGAAATGACTGTCGGAAGAACAGACTCAGCACACAGCAAAGTCAAAACGACCTCCAGTGACATTAAAAGCAAAGGTGGTATCATTAAGAGTGCAACAAGAATTCCCGGTGTTAAATGCAGAGGAGGGAGCGGACAGGTAGAAAGAATACATTGAAGACCTCTATGAGGGAGAAGATTTGTCTGATGTGATAGAAGAAGAAACAGGAATCGATTTAGAAGAGATAGGGGATCCAGTATTAGAATCAGAATTTAAAAGGAAGGCTTAAGACAGAAGGGATTGATAACATTCCATCAGAGTTTCTAAAATCATTAGAGGAAGCAGCAAGAAAACTTCGATGTGTAGTATGTATGAGTCTGGCGATACACCATCTGACTTTCGGGAAAATATCCACACAATTCCGAAAACTGAAGAGTTGGAAAGTGCGAGAATAATGGTACAAATACTTAACAGCTCATGAATACATGTTGCTGACAAGAATAATATACAGAACAATGGAAAAGAAACTTGAGAGTGCGTTAGCTGACGATCACTTTGGCTTTAGGAAAGTTAAAGGCACCAGAGATTCAGTTCTGGCGTTTCGGCTGATAATGGAAGCAAAACTATAGAAAAGTCAAGAAACCTTCATAGGATTTGTCCATTAGCAAAAGCGTTCGAAAATGTCAGATGGAGCAAGATGTCCGAAACTCCGAGGAAAATAGCGTAAACTATAGGGAGAGACCGATGATGAAATGCAATAAAATGTGAAATGATCATCTGGTATTGTTGGCTGTGAGACCCGGTCTGGGGAAGATCGTTCGACGGGCGCAAGTCTTCTTTCAGGTGATACCTCACGGGGCGACTTGCGGGTCAGAGGTGAGGAGAAAAGTATCTAGTCCACCGGCAGAGAAAATCTCCAACCCTGGCGGGAATCGAACGCGGGACCGTTGCATGGTAGGCAAGCACGTTACCACTCAGCTAACCATGCGGGCAGACGAATGACATACAGCACGTACAAGATCCAAGATGGAATAAAAAGAATGGAAGACAAAGAACAAAGTTCTCGTATTAAAGAGGGTGTAAGACAGGGGCACAATCTTTCGCCCCTCCTGTTCAATCTACACATCGAAGAAGCAATGAGGAAAGTAAAAGGAAGATTCAGGAAAAAATTCAAGGTGACAGGGTATCAATGACATGATTCGCAGACAACTTTTCTATCCTCAGTGAATGTGAAGAAGAACTGCATGATCTGATGAATGGAATGAACGGTCAATAAGTAAAAATACAGATTGAGAGTAAATCGAAGAATGGAGAAAGTAACGAGAAATAGCAAAAATGAGAACAGAGAAATTTAACATCAGGACTGGTGGTCACGAAGTAAATGAAGTTAAGGAATTCTGTTACCTAGACAGCAAAATAATCATTGACGGTCAGAGCAAGGACGACATCAAAAGCAGACTAGCGCTGCCAAAAAGAGTATACTAGCCAAGAGAAGTTTTCTCGTATCAAACGTAGGCCTTAATCTAAGAAAGAAATTTCTGAGAATGTACGCTCGCAGAGCAGAATGGTACATTAGTGAAACATAGACTATGGGAAAACCGAAATAAAAGATAATCGAAGTATTTGAAGTGTGGTGCTACAGACGAATGTTGAAAATTATGTCGACTGACAACTTAAGGAACGAGGACGGTCTGTGCAGAAAGGGAGACGAAAGGAATATGTGGAAAGCGCTGACAAGAAGAAGGGACCGAATGATAGGACATCTGTTAAGACATCGGCGAATAAGTTCCATGGTTCTAGAGGGAGCTGCAGAGGGTAAAAACTGCAGAGGGAGACAGAGACTGGAATACATCCAGCAACTAATAGAGGACATAAGTTGCAAGTGCTACCTGACATGAAGACTTGAAGACTTGGCACAGGAGAGAAATTCGTGGCGAGCCGCATCAAATTAATCAGAAAACTGATGACAAGAAAAAAAAATATGTTTGTGGCTCACAGAAATCAAGTGTATCTGAAAGTTATTTGCACACTGGTTATTCCTGGCTATCTTATACATTTCAACATACTCTCCATCTCTTCATTATTACGAAACTATGATCTGCGTCTGGTATATCGGGTCCTGAATACGCCTTACAACCCAGTATCCGATTTCGGAACCTCTATCTGACCACGATGCAATCTAACTAAAATCATGCCTTGATATTACCCTATAAACATCTGACCAAAAATCCTTGTCTTCTTTGCAGTTCACTTCACTAATCCCCACTATATCTAGACGTAGCCTTAGCTTTCCCGTTTCAGATCCTCTAGCTTCCCTACAAAGTTCAGTATTCTGATATTCCACACCCCGTCTCGTAGAAAGTTATCCTTTCGTTGGTTATTCGATCTTTTCCCTTGGTCATCTCCCCCTTGTTAGTCCTTTCCCAGAGATACATGTGGGGGACTAGCCTGAAATCTTTTGCCAATAGAGAGATTGTCATGAAAATTCTTCAGTTTATATCTCGTGCGGATACGCATTTTTTACCATAATGGAGTGGATTCCATTGCCTTCTGCATCCTCATGCCATTGATTACTGCTGATTCTTCTGCTTTTTAGGGGAGATTCACGCCCTAAGGGCAAGGGAGTGCGCTGAAACTGAACCCGCTCCTCCACCCGCTTTGACAAGGCCATTGGCAGAATGGTGGTGACTTCTTATGCCGGAAGTCTTCGGTCGCCATTGATGATTGAGAAGCTAAGTAGCGGCGAGGTTCGAGCTCAAGACCGAAGACGACTAGATTATTAGCCAAAGACATTATTCCTAGACGAGGGGTGCAATCCCGATAGATGGATACATTGGAAACTTAAATCTAAAAGTAACTGTTTGTTTGTTTGTTATAAGTGTGTGTGTGTGTGTGTGTGTGTGTGTGTGTGTGTGCGTGTGTGTGTGTGTGTGTGTGTGTGTGTGTTTGTGTGTGTGTGTGTGTGCGCGCGTGTGCGCGCGCGCGTGCGTTCGTGCGTGTGTGTGTGATGAAGCACTTCAAAGGCTAAGTGCTGCACAAAAATCTTCTTGATGGGTCTTAAGTCTGGACGCTATGGGTCAGTGGTGGCTTGAAATCTGCTGGACGTGTTAGACGTCCTATTTACAACGTAACACATTTACAGCTGTGTGAGAAATCGCTTAAAATTGCAGTTCCGGCTTCGACAACAGATCACATTCTGTTTTGGGATTTTATCTGTGTCGGGTACATGGGTTCTCTTTTAAAATGGAGCGGGTTGACGATTTTACTATTAAATTCATAAATATGTATGAACAGTATCCTGTATTGTCAGACGCCATAAACTCCCATTATAAAATAACATCCAAACAAAGTGAAGCATGGGATTCATCATTACAGAAATCTGCGTAGTTGTGGCCGAATTTAAAAAATAAATAAAACAAATAAAAAAGACGAACTTGTTAGCCACTTAGAAGAAAGCCCGCCAGAACAAAACTGAGCCTGGCATGACTTTCGCTGCGGCTGAGGAAGTGGAAGCTCCAAACTGGTTCGCTTTCAATAGTCTGAATTTCTGCGCTGCAAATACTAGCCACGGAAGGCAATCATCATAGAAGTAAGTACAAAATATTTATTTTTGGAAAAGAATTTAAAAAAATACTGACAAACCTAATGGGGTTCGGTACCTTTTGGGTCTTATCTTCGCGGCTACTGAATTTTCTAGCTTTCTCAGCTTATATTTCGGCCCCTATTCATTTATTATTTTTAATTTTTTTGTTTTCTTCCCTGAAATATTATTAGTTGCATCATATCATATCCTAAAATATATCTTTTACGTTAATTTCAGCTTATTACCATTCCCATTAGAAGTATACTAATTGTTTATGGTATTAAAATTTAAAACTTAAAAAAGTTCTAATTATGATAAAAACCTAGAATGTACGGAAAAATGAGCTCTGAACATTACAGATTGTTACAAAAGTAATAAAAATACAATTTATTTTTGAAGAAAAAGTACCAAATTCCCTTAAATGTTATCACGCCAGGATAAAATTGACACAAAGAGTAGATATTAAATAAACAATAATGCATTTCATTTACTTACGCAACACAGGAATTAATAAAGGTAAAACCTTATATAGGTAGGTAGGTTATAGGCTGAAAAAATTGTTTACTGAGTTGTTGATAATCATCTTGCCATGGCAGTCTCCCATCTTCGGACATGAAATATGTAGCGAATTCATCTGTAACGTCGTGGGCAGTATGCGCTGAAAGTCGTGGAATGTTCGTTAATCGTGTAAAGCTTTCAGCAGGAGTGATCTTATTTCTCCAAGTTCCTGGCATTAAATGTCTGTGCTACTCATGACCCACTGCTCCTACAGGAGTATAAGTTTGTCTGGAAGCAGAACTTTTTCGCAAGAAATAATGGAGGTACCTACAAATCATAATAACACTTTGAGCTTTCTCAGCTGTGTGATATAGGCTTTCTTAGTACCTGGAACACGGAAGAAAGTATTTTGAACACATTTTCCACATCCGCTGCGCTCTTGCAAGTCTGTAGTTAAAAATTATTTTCATTGACGTCCGACGTTTTTGCCCGCAATACCGTTTCGCAATATGATTGCTGAGGGGAAAAGCGTCGTCTGCGAAAATAAGATAGGAGAGCAAGATCGTCAGGGAAAACGATGGTACCGTCGTTATGTGTTCCAAAAAACACCACCGTCTGAAATTCGACCTCGGCAGCCCACATCTGCATATAAAAAACTATAGTCAGCATCCACTAGACCAAAAAGAACAATACTCAAGCACGTCTTCTAATTGAAAAAATTGCTTCCAGCTGGGGTTTGGACTGCGCAATGTTTTCGATCCTATGCACCAAGGCAATGAGGAAATTTCCATTTTCTCTCATATTCCTCTGCTATAAGCAAACACTCGTGTTATGTCTGTGGTATCTGCAAAAAAACAGAAATTAATGATTCCAAATAATATTAATAATTATCAATAGAATTAATAATAAACGACATTCTAATAATAATGAATATTAATAATAATTAAGTCTATCATAATGAGTAATAACAGGTAGTAATAAATATAACAAATATCTAAATTTCACGTATCGACTTCACACTGTTCCCAATTTTTTACGATTAATATCGTATTTTCTCTCTATTCCTACATCCATTCCTTTCGTTTTTATTTTTCTTGCTTTGTTGTTGTTTATCTTAATCTATTGTCGTCGCTTTGTTTCAAGAGGAATTTAAGGAGGATCAAGAAGAACAGAGGGTTGCGAGCATTGATACAAACCCAAGGACAGTG
This sequence comes from Schistocerca cancellata, assembly GCF_023864275.1. Taxonomy (NCBI): domain Eukaryota; kingdom Metazoa; phylum Arthropoda; class Insecta; order Orthoptera; family Acrididae; genus Schistocerca; species Schistocerca cancellata. The sequence continues at coordinate 219,586,602 of NC_064631.1, forward strand.
AGCAGTTGTGAAGAAATCAGTAATCAAGAAGTGGATCATCAAACAACACAAGGCAACGAAGTACCGCTCTCAGCAAACCACCACAAGAATGTATTTGCTTCACCAAGAACTAATCAGGGGAACGGCCGAGGATTCCCATTTAGGAGAGGCATACAATGCACTACAAACTGCTGAATCAAAAACTAGAGACGAGTTTGACGCTTATGAAGAGAACTCAGCGAACGTTCTAAGATCCATGGACAAAAGAACACGTGTGTTTGTTAAGAAAGAACTTTCCGACACAGTTTTCAGAGCAGAAAGCGGCTGTTTCGATCATTGTAGACCAAGTTCAACTACACTCCTGGAAATGGAAAAAAGAACACATTGACACCGGTGTGTCAGACCCACCATACTTGCTCCGGACACTGCGAGAGGGCTGTACAAGCAATGATCACACGCACGGCACAGCGGACACACCAGGAACCGCGGTGTTGGCCGTCGAATGGCGCTAGCTGCGCAGCATTTGTGCACCGCCGCCGTCAGTGTCAGCCAGTTTGCCGTGGCATACGGAGCTCCATCGCAGTCTTTAACACTGGTAGCATGCCGCGACAGCGTGGACGTGAACCGTATGTGCAGTTGACGGACTTTGAGCGAGGGCGTATAGTGGGCATGCGGGAGGCCGGGTGGACGTACCGCCGAATTGCTCAACACGTGGGGCGTGAGGTCTCCACAGTACATCGATGTTGTCGCCAGTGGTCGGCGGAAGGTGTACGTGCCCGTCGACCTGGGACCGGACCGCAGCGACGCACGGATGCACGCCAAGACCGTAGGATCCTACGCAGTGCCGTAGGGGACCGCACCGCCACTTCCCAGCAAATTAGGGACACTGTTGCTCCTGGGGTATCGGCGAGGACCATTCGCAACCGTCTCCATGAAGCTGGGCTACGGTCCCGCACACCGTTAGGCCGTCTTCCGCTCACGTCCCAACATCGTGCAGCCCGCCTCCAGTGGTGTCGCGACAGGCGTGAATGGAGGGACGAATGGAGACGTGTCGTCTTCAGCGATGAGAGTCGCTTCTGCCTTGGTGCCAATGATGGTCGTATGCGTGTTTGGCGCCGTGCAGGTGAGCGCCACAATCAGGACTGCATACGACCGAGGCACACAGGACCAACACCCGGCATCATGGTGTGGGGAGCGATCTCCTACACTGGCCGTACACCACTGGTGATCGTCGAGGGGACACTGAATAGTGCACGGTACATCCAAACCGTCATCGAACCCATCGTTCTACCATTCCTAGACCGGCAAGGGAACTTGCTGTTCCAACAGGACAATGCACGTCCGCATGTATCCCGTGCCACCCAACGTGCTCTAGAAGGTGTAAGTCAACTACCCTGGCCAGCAAGATCTCCGGATCTGTCCCCCATTGAGCATGTTTGGGACTGGATGAAGCGTCGTCTCACGCGGTCTGCACGTCCAGCACGAACGCTGGTCCAACTGAGGCGCCAGGTGGAAATGGCATGGCAAGCCGTTCCACAGGACTACATCCAGCATCTCTACGATCGTCTCCATGGGAGAATAGCAGCCTGCATTGCTGCGAAAGGTGGATATACACTGTACTAGTGCCGACATTGTGCATGCTCTGTTGCCTGTGTCTATGTGCCTGTGGTTCTGTCAGTGTGATCATGTGATGTATCTGACCCCAGGAATGTGTCAATAAAGTTTCCCCTTCCTGGGACAATGAATTCACGGTGTTCTTATTTCAATTTCCAGGAGTGTAGCAGCGACTACAGTTGCTTGCCGCATTAATGTATTCCTTCAATTCAACATGTATATGCCCATGAGCAGATGCAAACCAACATCCAACAGACAATACTTCTGCTTCTGACAACACCGAACAAGGCTCACTACATTTTCTAAATTTGCTTGACTTCTGATACTTAATTAAAACTAATAACTTTTGCATTCAATTTGTTCCCTCTTTTATATCCAAAATCATAATTATTAAAATTTTTTGCTTAATAACTGATGAACAAAAGTGCATTAGTAACAAAATTTTTGTAGTTTATTAACTTACTTTTACAAACTTCTTCAAGCACCAATAAGAGCTGCATATACTTCAGGAACAATGTTTGATATTACTGGCTTGCAGACTTTAGATAAAAAAAATCTGGAGTAATAGCAGCCCGTTGCTAGTTATCTGAGCGTCGATGACAACCGCCCAGTAACTGGTATGGCTTTCTGAAATTTGTTGTCGGCCTTTGCTATCTTCGTTCTAACCAAATTTATCAAATATTCAAAATCATGCGGACATATGACAAAATGTCTTCAATTTTATGTTTTCAACGTTCAAGTCATCCATCAAAACACTCTCACTACATCTCTCTCTGCTTTTGAAAACTCTGATCATCAACTACCCGCGCTTTCTTGGGTGTTGCTGCGTCTTCTGCTGTGTTGTTCCTGAGCTAACAGGCGCATCACAAAGAAGCTGGTACTTGCTATAACCACTTCGTCCGTTTTTAAATTAGGAAGCTGCACTGGTCATGGGACTGAGTACGGAACGGATCCTCTTAAATCAAAGCCTGGCAAGAAATTGTGTCGACGGAGACAGAAGCAGCACGAGCGCGAGTCGGACAAGCTAGACGATTATCCTGACAGGTGAGTCTGGCGAGCATTACTGGTGTGGACGAATCTTGAGAGCTGGCTATGTTACTGCCGGTGAAATAGTCACCGTTCATTCCACACACAAATTTTTGCAGTGAATTATTTAATGTCTTTTTCCGTCATTTATCGACGACGGTGCCACAGAAGGCTCCTTTCCTCTCACCGGTGTGGTGCTGCATTGTTCCTACAATGCAGCATACAGTTTGTCTGTTGTAAGTTGGTACGAGTAATGCGTTGGCCAAAATGAAATAAATGATTAAATGGTAACGTCTCGGCTTGATTCCTTCACTTAGGACATGCAGGATGTAACTACATAGTTGCCTGACTTTTATAAATAGCTCTACAGGTCGCTACAGGTGGATAAGTTCCCTTTGTCCAAGTATCTTGAACGCTTACGTCATAGAGCTGCGCCAGCGTTCCAAGTCAGCCGTCTTTCTTTCTGACGTCATACTAAGGCTGCAACAGTATCCCGGATCTGTCGTCTCGTATTCTGATGCCTGCATACCCTGGTCGCCATGTTGGACCACCATGTTGGATTTTTGAATTTCCCACAAGCTTATACTTAAGGCAACAACTCTACATCCATAGGAGTAGGTAGGAAAAATCATAATTGGAATTTCCCACGAAAATTTGAATTTTCGGCTATTTTATACATAGGGCAGTTTGCCTTTTACGGGGACGGGACGAAGAAATCCCCTGACTCATTGATGTCGTCATTGGTGACCTAAGTGCATCTGAACTCCCACTGTTATACACTAAAGCCATGTCATTGGCCGTCTTCATGACAAGGTAACATCGAAAGTCATTTGGCTGTGATTCTTATGAGTCAGAAGAACGTAACATGAGTGGTGAGGGAGAACAGAGGAATGTTCTCGGTGACAAAGAACAAATGGAACACATAGGTAAGGACAAGTATTTGAAACCTCTGCTTTATATTGACCATGGAGCGAGGACAGAGTTAGGAAATAGGGACATGCAAGACGAGTTCTCAGAAGAAATTAAAAAAGGCGTGTAGTGGCGACTTATGACGAATTAGCTAAGAGATTTGCGAAAAGATGAAACAAAATGTAGAAAAACGAGTTCACAAATATGTACTTGGTACACCTGCACACGAGTGAGCTCGTCAGAGGACGCAGTAAATGTTGTGCATGATTTAACTGAAAATGAGAACCAAAAAACTAAGGACAGTCAAACCATTTTCTGAATATGGCGAAAGAAACAATGGCTTGGAGCACGGCACAGGATAAGGAACTAACAGTAGTGTTAGAACCAAGGAATCGTGATGCAAATACATCGATCGAATTGCTGAACAAGCAATCTCGGGAGTTAAATTTGGTGAACGAAAATTTGAAATTTGGAGAGGCAAGATGGACTCGGGCGTAGTACTGTGACGCAGCTTGAGCAGGAGAACAAAAAAGGTTGAAAAGAAGAAACAAGAATCTAAGGACAGTAAAAACCATTTACCACGTTTTGCTGAAGAAACAATGGTATAAAGCTTTGAACAGGGTAGGAAACTAACAGTACTACTTGAACAAATGAATCGTGATGGAACTAGAATGATCTAATTGCTGGACAAGTAACGTCGGGAGTTTAATGTGAGGAAAAAGAATTTGGAGGGGCAACACGCACACGGGCGTAGTATGCGATGCAGCTTGAGTAGGTGCCAGTCGTACAAAGTCAGTTCATGGCCGCAGAATTTCAACCGGAAAGACAAAAAAGGTGCATTGGCGGGATGGAGAGACGTGTTGAAGAGGTGGAGAAGGAGATAAAGAACCGACTGAAGGCTATAGCGAAACAGTTAGCTAGCGAAAATTGCGAAATGATGTGGTAGGGAAGTCGGCTATCATTTCCAACAGTGTCGGTCACCAAGTCTGAGGAATTTCAGTAGCTTGCCGCCTTTAAGGAGCAACAGGGGCACTTCAATAGACTTGAAAGCGAGAGGAATGAACACCTGTGCAGTGGCATGTCGAAATTTAAGGCAGAAGAAAAGTATCGCCTACAGACGACGGTGCACGAAATAGCGTGCAAGTCGTGGATTATAACGTGCCCCTAATTGTCAGTATAAAATCTGCAGTTAATAGTGCAAGAGATCGCTTTCCAGTTATCAGAAACTGAAGACAGGATAAAAGTAGCATGACAGATACTAAATAGAGCACTATGGAAGGGGAGAAGTTCGATTATGAGTTTTGTCTGTTCAAGGATTCCGAGTCTTCAGCAGTACATCGTTGCACCCAAATGTTTGGGTTCAGCAGTTTGACAACTCCCTTCCCCCAAAGTGGTCAGCTCATCACTACCTAGATTGTGTGAACGGTTACCCAGACAGTGAAGTCTTGAAACGATTACTATCTGTAATCGACATGTTCTTGATATGCAGAATTTAGGAAGGAGTTTCTTGGCTGCGTACTACGACACGCTGTGAAAAATCAGATTAAACAGAGAATGATAGGACTATAGGCCAATGAGGGAACGCACTCATGAATCATTGTCTATTTATTTAAAGAATTCATGAGGCAAAATATGTAACTCGATGATCCTATCATTCATCTGTCAAGTAGCAGTGGCAGTTAATTGTAAAAAGGGAAGATAATCTGATTAAGATTCCAGGACATTAGAAAAACTGCAGCACTTAAATTGCCTAAAATGGGAAGGATGAAGAGAAGGAAGGGGCTGTAAAAAGTGAAATGAATTTTTGCTGGATGCTTGTAAGATTTTCGTGAAATTTTCTGCTCTGGGTGAGATGGTTAAGCTACTGTAGGATTTATCCAGGAAGCTTAGCATTTTTTGTGTGCTTTTTTGTCAGTGTGACCCACGTATGTGAGATGATTTGGTTGTTAACTTCTCCAGTGCTGAGATAGGTTGATGTTTCAAATGTGTTGTGATGTGAACAAAACCCTCAGGAGCATGTGCGTGACTTGTACATCATGGGCGTGGTAGAGCTAGGGTCCCTAGCTGCAAAAGTGCATATTTCATTTTAGTATTCTGTGCTATTTACTGTTCTCATTCTCTCCTATGTCCAGATGTTTGTGGATTCTTTAGGTATTCATACGCTTGACTTGAAAATGCTATGGCATTTGTCATCTGTGCATAAAACCCTGTAGGGACATATGTTTCTGTCAATGTCACATGCTTAGCTAACACTAAGTAACCTAGCTGAAACAGAATATATTTCGTATTTATTTTTTGCACTACTTTTATTCAGTTCTAGACATGTCAGTGTGCATATTTTACCGTCGTATGCTTCGTGTGAAAGTGGCTTGAAGCCCTGCCACTAAGTGTGTGTACACTTCAGTGTTTAGAAAGTTTTAACATTTTGTGTTTTCTTATGAATCTGCTTATGCAATTGAGAAATTTCAGGGATTAATTAGTTCTCAGATTCATGTCATGAGGATTTCTAAAATACTCTCTGAGGAAATATTTGGTTAATAAGATCCGAAGAAGTAGTCTTTTCATTTGAAGGTTTTCTCTTAAGTGTCATAGGTGGTTCTGTACTGACATAAAGTATCAACTAATTATTTGTGATGTAGTAATTAACTGTGCTTTTTATTCTTATTGATTCCTTCTCGGTGAGGATGATGTAGCGATATTTGTTGGTTTCATTAATTCACTCTTACTGATGATGACATAGTGATTTTTGGTAGTGCTTTTATTGATACCCTCTCAGTGAAGACGGCACTGACTTTTTTTGATGTTCTGGTGATTGGGTTATTTGAGTTTGTTGAATCTTCTTCGTGCAGAGGTTGTTGTGAGATGATTTTGAGAATTAATGTTAGGGGATATAGTTGGACGCAAACCGAGAGGGCTACATAGGACATACACTTGTACTGCATTTTATTGTGAGTGATAGTGTATGGATGATTTTTCCCAACTAAAAAGGAAGATCGTGCTGATACTGAGGATTTTATTGTCAGTTAGTACTGATGACAGCCTATACCTGAAATGAGAGGACTGAGCATACGTAAGTGAAGTTTATGATTAGTTCATTCTGCCTGAACTAAGAGCAATGTGGCTTTTGTTGAAGGTTTAATAGGTTATTCGCTGGTGCAAGAAACGTTGCAGCTATTTGAGAGAAAAAGAAAGGAAAATGTAACCCCAGATAAACGAAGAAACTCACTAATTCACCTAGACTTGGATGAAATGTTGATTTTTATGCACTTGTAAATGAAAGGATATTAATGAGCTGTGATTTTCAGATGGAGGTCACTTTATAATGAGTTTATTGAAGAACGTGAGATGGGATGTAGAGCATACCAACACCACCATCAACTAAGTTTTTTTAAGGATTATGGAGACAGAAATAAGGCGGATTATTGGACTACAGGTGTGGGTATGTAACTTACCATACTGCCTAACACAAACACAAATTTATAGTGCTATCTTTAACTCTATTAATATAAGTTTGTAATGATTCTTCATATCTTAGCACCTCATAAGTAGCCCTTGCTGATTAGCTCACGTCGAGTTCGGACGTACAGATACTTTCGACAATTAACTCCCAGAATTCTTTAAAAGGCAGTATGCACCACATGTCTCAGCCAATACATTCTCCAACAGCCCGCCTACAGTGGGGCTCAGCAACTAACAGTAATGTTCTGTACTTAACCCAAATAATTCCCCTCGAACCTTCAATCCCAAGAAAAAAAAGTACGCGGTCCTCTGCACTTTCTTAGTAGAATTTACGAACATTAACAAATAAAAGTGACGCTTATGGGCTAGGTAACTTCACAACTAAATTAGCTATTGCTGAAGAAGGGAAACATGAGAAATTTTCTCTCAGAGAGGTTGCCTTAAGTGGTGCTTAATTCACATTGGGCAATCATTCCCACCTGAGCTAACGTAAGCTCCGTTCATACCAGTAATCACTCAGTTGTTCAGACAGTAATTTAGACACAGAATCAGATGGTCTGATGCTGCACAAATCCTGTGCCCTGTTAATATAATGATTAATCTGGGATGTAATTATATTAAACTGCGAACAAGGTGATTCGTTAACTTCAGAAAAGGAGCTTAATGTTGTAGGCGGAGTTACTCACGTTTGTCTTCTGTGGCCGTGGCAGGGCGAAGGGACGAGCAGTAACATCCCACACACGGCGCGAAAACACAGCTGCACCACCAAACGTAGCACCACGAATCTTTAGCTCAGTTATAAGCTCGTCTTTTCTCAACTCTGCCACTCCGGGCACCTCCCTGATTGTCATGCTGAAACTGAGCAGTAGCCATTAGTATCCACTAAACAAAACACAAGACAAAATATGTCAGTCATGAAAATAATGAATTTTCACCCACACAAAATATCTGTTTATGTCGCGCACACACAGCTCACCGCACCCTAACCACACTTTGCTATGACAGTAACATGCAATATGTGAGGGGAATGGTTATGTTGAGGTGGATGCGACAACTTTCTTCAAAATACATTAAACTTTTATTTCATAAAGAGAAACTCCCTTTAAAAGAAACCAACAATATTCATAGCTATCATTCAAACTGCTTCAGACTAGATATAATTTTGTACAGTTAAATGGATATACCTCCACAACTTACGCAGCAATTACAAAATACAGCCACAACAACTTATGAAACAGTGACCTTGTTATTCAAACTTATGAAATTTATTGTAATAAAACAATAGAGTAGAGCCAATAATTTTTAAACCCCATTAGCCATGCATGGGAAGTGCTACTGTGACATTAATGACGTGAAACCTCAGTAAAGCAAAAAATACTTTTACATAAACAAACACCCACATTTACGAACACTGTTAATGAAAGTTAAACAGCATTACTTGGGGCTTCTTCTGTGACTGAGTACCAAACAAATAAACCAGCCATCAAGACTGGAGCCACCACACTTACAAACTTTTAAAGACAATCGACTTATCTTAGGACAGTCACAGCAACGGTTTTCTGACTCATACCCAGAACCTACCTGGATAATAATCAAAGCAACGAGCACTTTCTTCACTTGTAAGAAAGTAAAACATGCTTCAAAACCCCGAACAGACACGTTTACCTTGTGGGATCACCTGATAGCAGCCAGCGCCGTCAGTGGTACTGAGCCCAGAAAACAAGCATGTCCATGTCATGGAGACAGTGTCCTCTTTCGGTAGTAGTTACAGGTTCGAAGCTGGTGATGGAAGAGGATTGCTGTTGTCACCCCAAAGCAGACGGCAGGCAGCTCGGTTTTGGAGCCACGAGAGTCGCACTGTCTACAGCACTGTAGCACTGTCCAACACCTTGCGTTGCAGAAGCACGAGACGGAGTTCCTGTACATCACAACAGTGGTGACTACTGAGTCGGCATACCCTCTCCACCGAAACTGAAAGCCTCTGGAGAGGGGAGGGGGCGTAGCGTAATTCGTACCACTTGCGCAATAGAACGCCATGCCAAACGCTAAGGGTCCACAATAAAGAAAAGGCAATAATGCATAGATTAAGGTATACAACTTCAATAATTTTTTAAAAACAATGCCCTTAGCACTTGGGCCGGCCCTTAATACCACCCAGCTGCTAAAGATGCGGAAGGTCCTCATACTACCTACGACAGTTTTACACAAAACATTAGAGCTAGAGTCGTGGAATAACAATCTTTACTGAAATGCATTCCCTTCAAAAAAATGTTGTGATAATCCTTTTAATTTGGAGGTTCGTGACCCACAAAATGACAGGGAACACAAAGCTTAAAACCTGAGTAGATCTCAAAAACCTCGGTAAGGGATTTCGCATAACCTTGTTAGCACCGCGGCTAATTGCTCGAATTTGTCACCCTAACCCTATCTCCCTGTCTCAGTGAGATCTGCCACCTCCAAGCATTTTAACGCCACTTCATTGTTTCATGGGCTACCATTATATTATTTTGGTGCGCTTTCAATTAGCACAGATCTGTGTAGCGTGTCTGTGGTCCAGTAGCATATCGTTTAACGACCATAAACTGGCAAGTGGGGAGTTGAGTTTAAAGGTAAACGTAAGGCGACCAGCTATTGCCTTGTGCGTTTCCTATTCCACAATGTTTAAGGCATACCCCAGTCACGACAAAGAACTATCCCATCTGATGTGCTGTATCGACTTCAGTTTCACGACCTTCGCATGGAACGTCGCGATACCACCTTTGTGTACACTGATGGCTCTCCGACTGACAGTGGTGTCGGGTGTGCCTTCGACATTGGCGCCGACGTTTTTCGGTTTCGGCTTGCGGCACACTGCTCAGTATTTACAGCAGAGCCCTTCGTCCTGTATCAGGCCACGGAGTACGTCCGGCGACATAGGGGTTTCAATTGTGTCCTCTGCTCAGACTCTCTCAGCGCCCTTCAGAGCCTCTGTGCGATGTACACCGTCCATCCCTTAGTGCACCGGTTCCAGGAAAGCTGTCACTTGCTCACTCCTGATGGAGCCGCTGCGGTGTTTATGTGGGTTGCTGGTCGTGTCGGTCTGCCAGGAAACGAGGCTGCTGACGCTGCTGCCAAGGCTGCAGCCCTCGCACCTCAGCCGACTAGTTCTTATATTCCCTTCGATGATCTCTGCGTTGTCGTCTGTCAGGAGTTGGTGTCACTTTGGTATCGCCACTGGTCCTCCCTTCATGGGAATAAGGCCTGTCCCCGCTAGAGATGGGCAAAACTGTTCTTTTCAGAGATTGGATCTGAACTGTTCACTCCCTGAAATGAATTAGCTCTTTTTCATGACTCACCACCCATTTACAATAGAAAATAAATGGAAGGCACATTGCCCTTTAAACTTGGTTTATTCCAGTACTATACCTGTATTTTGATCTTATTTGATAGTATTTTGAAGTAACACAGATAATGAGTAAGAATTTTGTATTGTTTATTGAAATTTCCACGATATGACAAAGTTTTTGATTATTGATTTATTTTGCACTATCGTGGTTTTTTGGGTGATCGGAAAATGTTGTAACTTGAGATTTACATTAACAATATATTTGGCTATAATGTATTAAAATTTCATTAACCTCATACAAATACATCGCAAGCCATATATTTTTAAAGTGAACGTTTCCTTCTGAAGACGCCTAAAATCGCAAAATCCGTACCAGAATAAGAAAAAAATATATAAATTTGACTGTAAAACGAAAGTGCTGCATATAGCCTTACGCAGAATAAAACAAGGAAAATATTGGTGTATCACATTTTGCGATACGTTTATCGGTTCGCTCGTAATTAAAGCGTATATTCGAGTGTCCATAATAAAAATCCTATAGTAAGAGGAGTCATCAGGAGCCTAATCTAATCAGTTTAAACAAATAAAAACAAAATAAAAACAATTGATGTATACATAACATAATAATGTAATATACATAGCGGTATTACTACGAAGAACAATATCCAGTAGGGACGAACTCCGATGCAGAGGCGCTGAGTCGAGCAGGTCGAGCCGCGAGCTGTATTACGGCGTGAGCTGAGACCGCAGAGACCACAGTGACACCTGAGTCGCTTTGCTCAACGCTCTGGCTAGAGTCGAGACAGTGGGGTGAGCGTTGAGCGGGCGAGTTCCAAGGGTGGGGGGAGCGGTGAACTCACCCGCTCCGAGACAAATCGTCCGTTCCCTTGCGAGCAGGTTGTTGCAAGTAGTTCCTATGTTATCCGCTAGGTGGCTCTCTGTCCTGTTGCTCGCATCAACTGCCCAGAGGGCAGGACGTGCGACTGAAACGATCGCCGACAGAGTGTGATGCGAAGTTACGCTGCGCCAGACACTGCACAGCAGAGGACGCACAGAGACGACACGGCATATGTGAAACACAAAATCCAATGGGGCACTGCACAATGCAGGCAGCCAAGGTAGAAGCAGGGCAGATGCCGGCGCTGGCTGTGTTGTGTGGCGTGCACTGTGCTCTGGCCAGCAGAGGCGCTGCTGATATGCTCCGTCTCTCTCTCTCTCTCTCTCTCTCTCTGCCGTAGGAAACGTTTGGAGCTACTGTTCTTTTTTTCTGAATCACTGATTGTTCACTCCTTTGAAAGATTGAACTCTATGAATTAGTTCAAGAGCGGATCCCCCATCTCTAGTCCCCGCGGATTGGACAACCTCCTCTCGGCTTCCATGCCGCGAAGAGGTCATTTTAACTAGGTTTCGTATGGGGCACTGCCTTTTTAGCCATCGCCATTACTTTAAGTGGTGCTCCCCAATCACTTTGTGCACATTGCTCCCAAGTTTTAACTGTCCTCCATTTCCTGGCTGAATGCCCGTTTTTTAACCGTTTAGGTTCCCACTTGGGTTTGCCGTCTGAGTTATCGGCCGTTTTAGCGAATGACGCGCCGGCTGTCGACCATGTTTTACTTCTTATCCGTCGTAGCAATATGGGGAACGCCATATGATTTTTAGTTCGGGACCTCCGCATCTCTATGATGTATTTTATAGACCTTTCTCCACGTTCCTGTTTTTAGCTTTCTTCTCCTATGTCGACTGGTATTGACGTGTAGCCGTTTTGTAGCTTCTCTCTGTCTTCGTGTTCTATAGTTTTGACTGGGGCGCGTATGATCCTAGTTGCTTTTGCACCCTAAAACGAAAAGAAACAATACTGCCTGGAAATTAAGGCAGTAGATTTAAACGGCATTGCATTACCGGAAAATAAAGCGCACCACTGCCTAAAGGTCCCAAATATCACCTGCAAACACTTGATTGACACTTGATGAGAGACACTGCAACCAGCAAAAGCGTGTAAACGCTTCTACACACTCAAAGACCGACCGGTTAGAACCCACGTATTCCACATATAACTTCTGCGTAGTCTCATTATCCATGTTAGACGTCCTTGCTGCGTACTTAATGCAGCTTTGCTCACACCGAAATTTATACGCCGCAATGCCATTGGCTTGTCCTAATATGATTATCCATCCCCTTTCAAATGAAATTCTATTTAACCTTTTTCGCGTTTTGAACATTCTCAAATGACTGCCCACCAATATTTCATGATATTAATGTTTCCATAAGGTGCGGCTCAACAGCCGTAAAGTATTTTATAAGATGTATCTTAATGATCCGCTGTTTATTTGTCCCATTACTCATGTACCCATTTCGGCTATTAAAAATCATCGAGGATGTCTATCATCGACAAGATTAAAAATTATGAAAGTACAGTGCATACAAAAATAGTCAATAATTATACGGGTGCAAAGTCCCATTCGTAAACTTACAAAGTATAATAGATCAGTTAAAAGTGTCCCATAATCCTTTTAAGCCGAACAGTATCGAAATTATCCAGTGAAATTGTACAAACTTCTGACATAATTTGTCTTAGAATACTGACAGTCATCTCCCATGTCAAATACGCAAACATCACAGTAAAACCAAGACGAACAATTACTGGAAGAATCTCTCAGCAGTCAAGCTATATCAAAGACAGTACATTTGTACTGCATAGGAAACGTAACAACACACTTTTGCATCAGTCGTAAAGTGAAGGAACAGAACATCTTTACCAACATCTTAGACTGGAAAATCCGAGGAACATTAATACTGAAAGCTGCAGTAAAAACAGTCGCAAAATAAAAGTGGAGCCGCGTATCAGTGAAACAATATATATTTACAACATCAAACGTGTACAACTGGGATAGGGTGGAAAACAAATTACATAATAAAAACAATAATGTTAATCTAAAGTGCAACATAGAATTTTCAGTGGTACTTCACTTGCAGGACCACTCTTTTTGCAATAACACATGTCAGACACGTTATAAATTCAGAAACTTCTAGTCTGTTTTTCTTTACTAAACGATATATTTCAAAAGAGGCTATATCTAACGTATTGAATTAAAATAAAAAGTGGTATACAATTGCGAGTTGCGAACATCATTTCAAGATAATCAGTTATATTGTAATAACAAACTTCAATATTTAATTATCTAATGACAACCCATAAATCACCTATACCTCATACTGTAAGGGCTATTCTTAAATGTCAGAAGACAGTCATCAGACAAGTAGCTTCTCGAGAGCCAACAAAACTGTCATTGCCTCTAGCTCGTATGTAGAATATTTAGCTTTTTCCAGTGGGAACAGGCTAGAGGCAGACATTATACGCTCTCTTCTGAGCACTCCTTCCTGTGAAAAGACGGCTGAGACACCTGACATAGAGGAGTCAGTTTGGAGACTGTATTCTTTAATAAAGTTAGCCGTGACCAATACAGATAAGCTCACTAGGGTTTACTTTAGAGCTTCAAAGGACGCTTGTTGAGATGGACCCGACTCGAATGTCCTCCCTTTCTTCCGAAGATCATTTAAGGTGGTGCTAGTTGTGAACATTTAGTAGTAAATTTCAAGAAGTAATTTATCAGTCCCATGAAACTACCCACCACTTTTAAATTTTTGGGTATGTAACAAGAGTAAATAGCCTCTGTACGACTATGATCACTTCCAATACCTTGATCAGAAATAATATGACCAAAAAACAAAAACAAAACTTCAGGCTGAGCAAATTTAACTTTTGAAGAAATAACCACAAATCTAGTCCTACGCAACCGCAGATGCACTTCTCTAATGTGGCCTACACGTTTCTGTAAATTCTCACTGAACATCACGAGATCATCAAGTTAATGGCAGACGCACTTGCATTTAGGGACAGAAAAAACTCTGAAATATTCTGGTCACTTCAGCTGCCCTGTTGTTGTGAACAACTTCGTACACAATGATAAGGAGAGGTGAACTACAGAGTGGTTGCAGTAACTGTCGTCGTAAAACGCTGGACAGGAGTAGAAATGATTAGCGATCAAGTTAATGCAGTAACTTGTATTCCTCCAAGCGTACAAAGACTCATTACAAATAATGCAGCAAGAGATAGAGTCTAGTTCGTACTATAGCAACAAGGATAAGGCTCTTTGAACAAAAGCACAAACGATGGTGTCGAAACCACGTCTAGGTGGCACCTGCGTAGTGCTATGTAGCAAAGAGGTTCCAAGTGCGAGTGGGTTACGTTGCTGCCGTCAGCGAGCCTATACTGTGTGATCAAAAGTACCCGGGCACCCCCAAAAACATACGTTTTTCATATTAGATGCATTTTGATGCCACTTACTGCCAGGTACTCCATATCAGCGACCTCAGTAGTCATGAGACATCGTGAGAGAGCAGAATGGGGCGCTGCGCGAAACTCGCGGACTTCGAACGTGGTCAGGATTGTGTGCCACTTGTGTCATACGTCTGTACGCGAGATTGACACACTTCTGAACATGCCTACGTCCACTGTTTCCGATGTGATAGTGAAAAATAGAAAGGTGAAGGGACAAGTACAGCACAAAAGCTTACAGGCCGACCTCGTCTGTTGACTGACAGACTGCCGACAGTTGAAGAGGGTCGTAATGTGTAATAGGCAGACATCTATCCAGACCATCACACAGCAATTCCAAACTGCATCCAGATCCACTGGAAGTACTATGATAGTTAGGCGGCAGGTGAGAAAACTTGGAATTCATGGTCGAGCGGCTGCTCATGAGCCACATATCGCGCCAGTAAATGCCAAACGACCCCTTGCTTGGTATAAGGAGCGTAAAAATTGGACGATTGAACAGTGGTAAAACGTTGTGTGGAGTGACGAATCGCGGTACACAAAGTGGCGATCCGATGGCAGGGTGTGGAGGGTGTGGGTATGAAGAATGCCCGGTGAACGTCATCTGCCAGCGTGTGTAGTGCGAACAGTAAAATTCGGAGGCGGTAGTGTTATGGTGTGGTCGTGTTTTTCAAGGAGGGGGTTTACACCTCTTGTTGTTTTGCGTGGCACTATCACAGCACAGGCTTACATTGATGATTTAAGCACTTTCTTACTTCACACTGTTGAAAAGCAATTCGGGGATGGCGACTGCATCTTTCAACACGACCGAGCACCTGTTCATTACGTACAGCCAGTGACGGAGTGGTTACACGAGAATAACATCCCTGTAATGGGCTGCCCTGCACAGAGTCCTGATCTGATCCTATAGAACACCTTTTGGATGTTTTGTAACGCCGTCTTCGTGCCAGGCCTCACCGACCGACATCGACATCGCTCCTCAGGGCAGCACTCTGTGAAGAATGGGCTGCCATTCCTCAAGAAACCTTTTCAACACCTGATTGAACGTATGCCTGCGAGAGTGGAAGCTGTTGTGAAAGCTAAGGGTGGGCCAACACCACACTGAATTCCAGCATTACGGATGAGAACGCCACGATCTTGTAAGTCATTTTCAGCCAAGTGTCCGGATACTTTTGATGACATAGTGTACCTTGGGTTGATATCAGTAAATCGCCCAGTTTATCAGAAAGTAATTTGGGACACAGTGTCAGGTGGTCTGATGCTGCACAAATCCTGTTCCCTGTTAATATAATGAATAACGCAGGCTCTAACTTTATTAACCTGCGAACAAGATGGTCCACTAACTTCCGTAAATGAGATAGACAACTAATATTGAAAAAGTAGAGTTTTAGTTCTAATTCTGCTAATGTGAGCTTAATTCTGGATAGGACGTTACCCACATTTTCTCCCTGCAGGCCCAGCAGGGCCACAAAATGTTCCAATGTGTGTGAATTCTTAGGGGACCAAACTACTGAAGTCATCGGTCCCGAGACTTACACACTACTTAAACTAACTTAAACTGAATTATGCTAAGAATAACACACACACCCATGGCCGAGGGAGGTCTCGAACCTCCGGCGGGAGGGGCCGCGCAATCCGTGACACGGCGCCCCAGACCCCACGGCCACTCCGCGCGGGAGCATGGCTACAGGACGAGCAACATCTCAAACATGGCACGCTTAGCCGGCCACACTACCGAATGTATCAGAACCGCAAATATTTAACTCATACAGAAGCTCATCTTCCCTCATCTCCACAACCTTGGCACCTCCATGGCTACCATGCTGAAACAGAGCAGTAACCAGTAGTACCCGCTAAACAAAATACCAGACCAAGTATATCAGTCAGCAAAATAATGAATATTCTCCCAGACGGTTATATACTTTGCCCTAACAACACTCTGCTACGGTAGTGCTATGGAATAAGTGATTGGATAGGCTAGTTTGAGGTGGGTGCGATACTTTTCTTCTAAATGCATTAGACTTTTATTTCATAAAGAAAAAGGAACAAGCAGTGTACGTAACTATCATTCAAACAGGCTTGATTCCGATCGGAAGCAGTGCGCCCAGTGACTCAGGTGGGAAAGGGTACACCAGTCAGTCTCTAATAATATTTATTGCATTTCCATATTTTAGTCACTGTGTGGCAATCTTCAATACACTGAATGTAAGCTAAAACATCAAAAACACTTATTTATGCACGAAGACCGACTTGAATAATCATTTCAAATGTTAAGTTCACACTCATGAATCGTCGAGCTACGTGCACGTATAAGTGGATTTAAAGTTTTAACTTTCATTCACTGCACTGAAGATGGACATATAGTGATCGAAATCTGAATAAGCAATAAACATTATTTGGGACTGATTGCTGCACCCTTTACTACTTTATATTATACAAAAAGTTTAAGGCAACATATAATTTTGTGTAGTTAAATCGATATACCTACACAACTTTCTCAGGAATTATGAAATGTAACCACAATAATTAATTGAAAGGTAACATAATAAAACAATATGTGTAAAAGGAATAATTTATAAAAATATCTTAGCCATTCATGGGACTGAATAAAGCTTCAATGAAGCAAAAAGTATTATTTCACAAACATCAATCCCCATTTTCCAACTGAGTTAGTTAAGGTTACACAGAATTACTGCAGGCTTCTTCTGTGACTAAACTCCGATTAAATAAAGCAGAAGGCGTGCCTGGAACCACCACACTTATAAACTTTTAAGAGAATCAACTTGCCTTAGGCCAGTTCACAGCAACGGTTTTCTGAATTATGACCAGACACTATCTGGATAGTATTCGAGATGCCCAGCACTTCCTTCGCTTGTAACGAGGTACACCACGGTTAATAATATCAAACAGACAAGCTAACTTGATAGTAAGCCGGCGCAGTCGATGATACAGAACCCGGAAAACAGGCCTGTCCAGACCGCGGGAACACCTCCGTCGATGGTAGTTACGGGTTCAGAGTTGGCGGTGGAGGAGAACTGGCGTTGTCGTCCTACAGCAGACAGCAGGCAGCTTCGTTTGAAAGGCGTCACAGTCGCGCTGCCCACAGTGCCGCTCAACACCTTGAGCGGCAGAGGCGCGTGCAGGGGTTCGAATGCGTCGCAGTATTGGCAACTTTTCAATCGGCCCAAATATTTAGCCAGCACTAAACGCAGTTTTAGTTTAATAATTCTCTGATCGTATGCAATGGGTTTTACATCACAACTTCGCTCTGTTTGGTTTTTATTATGGTATTTTTTGTGATTTTGTGGTATGTTTTTAGTCTTTCCACCGCTCTTTCACTTGCTGCAGCCAATTTACTATAAATACGGTTGGCATGTAAGCGAAACCGGCATTTTATGATGGACTCTCGGTGCCATTTGGATGCACTGAATTATCTGTATAATTGGTCCTGCATGTAACGTAGAATTATATTAAACTTAACCGGCCGGGGTGGCCGAGCGGTTCTTGGCGCTTCAGTCTGGAACCGCGCGACCGCTACGGTCGCAGGTTCGAATCTTGCCTCGGGCATGGATGTGTGTGATGTCCTTAGGTTTGTTAGGTTTAAGTAGTTCTAAGTTCTAGGGGACTGATGACCTCAGATGTTAAGTCCCATAGCGCTCAGAGCCATTTGAACCATTTTTTATTAAACTTAATTTGATTCATTTACACGCATCGTTATTCTTACGTATGGTTTTTTTGACGCTTTGAAAATGACGTTAGAAGACACCTGAATAAAAGAAGCTTCAGCTGAAGGGATGCAGATGTTGTAGTTGTGGGGCGTTTCGACACAATACCGACGAGTGTACCTAGCAGACGCTTGGACAGCTACAAATAAGCGTATTTTCGGGTTGTTGCTGTATTGTTTTTGCCAAGTACCGAGGTGGCAAAATTGACGCAGATAGATGTTTAAATGCATCATATTCACGCTACTGTTTTCGTACCGAATAATAAGAAATAAAAATTATCAAAAGTTTCTGTTTGTTATTTATAAAGCCCAGATCACCTCGGTGATAAAATGGTGTTGTGGATCTGCAGCCCTGGGCAACCAACGACAACAAGATAAATATAGCAACTGGAATTGTGTATTTGGGAATCTTTTAAGCAGGCCGGGATGGCCGAGCGGTTCTAGGCGCTACAGTCTGGAACCGGGCGTCCGCTACGGACGCAGGTTCGAATCCTGCCTCGGGCATGGATGTGTGTGATGTCCTTAGGTTAGTTAGGTTTAAGTTGTTCTTAGTTCTAGGGTACTGATGACATCAGACGTTAACTCCCATAGTGCTCAGAACCATTTTTGAATCTTTTAATAGGACGCCCATTAATGGCATTACAAATAAATCATTTGCGGACTTCACTGTTTTGATTGTAACACAGGTCTGTAATGCGGTAAATTTACTTCACGTTCCACAGGCTCTGAATGTTCCATGTCCGCTGGTATTGCAACCTGTATCTGTGTTTTGATGCACTGATGAATGAAATCTCGCTACTCGATATCCTGCTGCGAAGTACGTCGCAATTAGCCGTGCAGTTCCCCCCTGTCCCTCCCACCCTCCGTCCATGGAGCGACACCTTCCCGATAGGATGCAGCAGGAGGGGGCTCCGATCTCGATGGAACTCCTTAATTGTGCAACTTTACTGCTACGATGTGCATTCGTTATCCGTCGACCTGCTCGTTTTTCCAAGGGAGCTAAAACTTGAAGCGGCGGCGCCAGACGGATTTAATGGGACAATGATTAATGGTCGAACTTGTCCAGACGTCTGTAAAGTTGGCTCCCCCGGCATTCGGTGTGACCCACTTGAGGGGCGGCGGCGGCGGCGGCGGCGAGCGCGGGGGCGGCCCTGACGGCCAGTGGCCCCCGCGCGCAGCCGACAGCCGACAGCCGCCGCCCCGCTCCCTAACGAGGGCGTTCTCCCGGCCCAGCCCGGCAAACAAAAAGGCCCGCTCCGTTGCAGCAGAAGGGAACAGCGAGCGACTAAGTTCCAGCGGGCGTCCTTTTCCGTCAGCGGGCGCTGCGCTGCATCGCCAGGCTGCAATTAAGGGCTGCAGCCGACGTGCCGGCGCCGGCCAACTTGCTCTGCACTCGCTAAGTGAGATGAATGCGCCGGTGCACCGACTTCAAAACGAAGCTAAAGTTGCTATCGGGAGTTAAGGAAATGAAATCCATTCCATTATAGCACGCCCTCAAATTGGACGTTTTCCCGACGCGTTCTATGTAAACTAATCTACACAGTAGTCTATAGAAATACGAACGTCAAAGGTGCTCTTTTAACGAATATGACAATGTTTTAATGCGATGAAACAGGGCGGAATTCTCTCTTAAAGCTATACATATCTTATGCTTATTCTGTTGGACATCTCCGAAAGAACAAGCACACATATATATATAATTAGTGACGACCAACGATCCCTTCTACGCAGATGCACACAAAGCTCGAATTCTTATGGGAATTGGCGAAATAAGGAGGGCCACTACATGAGTAGTGTGTGGTATAAGCTGCGAATTTGGGTCTGATAGAAGACGTGGTTGGGGTAGCCCTTGCGGTTGCGGTGACCCATGTGTCTGGCTGGCACATTGGTCAACGCATCTGCCTAGAAAGCAGGAGACCTGCGTTCGAATCCCAGTCTGGAACGAATTTTCAACTTGCCTCATTTATATACACTGAAGCCCCAAAGAAACTGGTATAGGCACGGGTAATCAAATACGGAGATATGTAAACAGGCAGAATATGGTTCTGCAGTCGGCAACGCCTATATAAGACAACAACTGTCCGGCGCAGTTCTTAAAAATGTTCAAATGTTTGGGAAATCTTATGGGACTTAACTGCTAAGGTCATCAGTTCCTAAGCTTACACACTACTGAACCTAAATTATCCTAAGGATAAACACACACACCCATGCCCGAGGGAGGACTCGGTTACTGCTGCAGGCAGGTTATCAAGATTTAAGTGAGTTTCAGCGTGGTGATATAGTCGGCACACGAGCGACGGGCGCAGCATCTCCGAGGTAGCGATGAAGTGGGGATTTTCCAATAGGACCATTTCACGAGTGTACCGTGAATATCACGAATCCGGTTAAACATGAAATCTCCGACATCGCTGCCGCAAGAAAAAGAATCTGCATGAATGGGACCAACGGTGGTTGAATAGAATCGTTCAACGTGACAGAAGTGCAACCCTTCCGCAAACTGCTGCAGATTTCAATCCTGGGCCATCAACAAGTGTCATCGTTGCGAACCATGCAACGAAACATCATCGATATAGGCTTTCGGAACCTAAAGACCACTTTTGTATCCCTGATGACTGGAAAAAAGCGCAGGTAACGCCTGTATATAAGAAGGGTAGAGGGACAGATCCCCAAAATTACAGACCAATATCCTTAGTTTAGAATTAGAACCAAAACTCTCCTTTTTCAATGTTAGTTGATCATATCATTCACGGAAGTTGGAGAACCATCTCGTTCGCAGGCCAACTCGTCATTTTTTCACATGATATATTGCGAACCATGGATGAAGGGAATCAGACGGATGCCTTATTCCTTGCCTTCTGGAAAGCGTTTGACTCGGTGCCCCACTGCTGACTCCTAACTAAGGTACAAGCATATGGGATTGGTTCCCAAATATGTGAGTGGCTCGAAGACTTCTTAAGTAATAGAACCCAGTACGTTGTCCTCGATGGTGAGTGTTCATCGGAGGTGAGGGTATCATCTGGAGTGCCGCAGGGAAGTGTGGTAGATCCGCTGTTGTTTTCTATCTACATAAATGATCTTTTGGATAGGGTGGATAGCAATGTGCGGCTGTTTGCTGATGATGCTGTGGTGTACGGGAAGGTGTCGTCGTTGAGTGACTGTAGGAGGATACTAGATGACTTGGACAGGATTTGTGATTAGTGAAAAGAATGGCAGCTAACTCTAAATATAGATAAATATAAATTAATGCAGATGAATAGGAAAAAGAATCCCGTAATGTTTGAATACTCCGTTAGTAGTGTAGCGCTTGACACATTCACGTCGATTAAATATTTGGGCGTAACATTGCAGAGCGATATGAAGTGGGACGAGCATGTAATGGCAATTGTGGGGAAGGCGGATAGTCGTCTCCGGTTAAGTGGTAGAATTTTGGGAAGATGTGGCTCATCTGTAAAGGAGACCGCTTACAAAACACTAATACGACCCATTCTTGAGTACTGCTCGAGCGTTTGGGATCCCTAACAGGTCGGATTGAGGGAGGACATAGAAGCAATACAGAGGCGGGGTGGTAGATTTGTTACAGTAGGTTTGATCATCACGCAAGTATTACGGAAATGCTTCAGGAATTCGGGTGGGAGTCTCTGGAGGAAAGGAGGCGTTCTTTCCGTGAATCGCTACTGAGGAAATTTAAGAGAACCAGCATCTGAGGCTGACTGCAGTACAATTTTACTGCCGCCAACTTACATTTCGTGGAAAGACCACAAAGATAAGATAAGAGAGATTAGGGCTCGTACAGAGGCATATAGGCAGTCATATTTCCCTCGTTCTGTTTGGAAGTGGAACAGGGAGAGAAGATGTGGTACGAGGTACCCTCCACCACGCACCGTATGGTGGATTGCGGAGTACGTATGTAGATGTAGATGCAGGCGATACAAAACTTTACGCCTCACCTGGGCCCGTCAACAGCAACATTCGACTGTTGATGACTGGAATCATGTTGCCGGTTGGACGAGTCTCGATTCAGATTGTATCGAGTAGATGGACGTGTACGGGTATGGACACAACCACATGTATCCATGGACCCTGCATGTCATCAGGGGACTTTTCAAGCTGGATCCCTGATACCTCTAGATGACTCCGACAGGTGACACGTACGTAAGCATCCTCTCTGATCACCTGAACCCCTTCATGACCATTGTGCAAGCCGACGGACTTGGGTAATTCATGCAGGACAATGCGACCCCCCCACACGTCCATAATTGCTACAGAGTGACTCCTTCAACACTCCTCATAGTTTAAACACTATCGCTCTCCACGAAACTCCCCAGGCATGAACATTATTGAGCATGTCTGGGATATCATGCAACGTGTTGTTCAGAAGAGATCTCCATCCCCTCATGCTCTTACGGATTTATGGAAAACTCTGCATTATTCGTGACGTCAATTCCCTCCACTTCCCTCCAGCACTACTTCAGACATTAGTCGATATCATGCCACGTCATGTTGCCGCTATTCTGTGTGCATGCGGGGGCCCTATAGATATTACGCAGGTGTAACAGTTTCTTTGGCTCTTCAGTGTAAATCAATACGCAATGGGAGCTAACGTCTTTAATTCTTTTGTGTCTTGTTTCATAGTGCCTGCGGGATCAAAATGTTGTCTGTTCTTTTGGAGATTTTTGAAAGAGCAGACACCATACACTGACGAGCCAAAACATTATGACCACTTGCTTAACAGCTCGTTTGTCCGTCTTTGGAACGAAACATTACATTGATTCTGCGTATCAGGGATCTGACAGTTTGGCGGTATGTTTAGGGAAATCGAGACATTACATGTCTACGCATAAGTAAAGTAACTGGCGCAAATAAGGGCCGCTGATCTGCCTACGTGGTAATGACGCAAGATAGCGAACCAGATGAATTCCATAGGATTTACGTCAGGTAAATTTGTCGCGAGGCATCAACATGAGTTCACTACAAAGCTCCTCAAACTACTGTAGCGCGGTTCTGTCTCCGAGACACGGACAGTTGTGTTGCTGAAAGATGACATCGCCGTCGGGGAAGACATCAAGTGTGCAGGGATGCAGGCGGTTTGCAACTGTCAGCGTGTCATCGATTACTACCACATGTCCCGTGTAAGCGCAGGAGAATGTATACCTTAGCAAAATACTGCCTTCGCGGCGCTCTGCATGTTACGAGCCGCCGTTCACCTCGATGACTGCGTCTGCTAAATCGATCATTGACCTAGTGTAGCAAAAATGCTATTCACCCGAAGAACCAGCATGTTCCATTGATTGGCAGTCGGATCCCGATGGTACCGTGCCCACTGTAATCGTAATCGACGATGTAATTGGATCAACATGTGAACACATAGGGGTGGTCTGTGGTGGAGCCCCATGTTCAACAATGTACGATGAACGGCGCACTCCGACACACTTGTGCGTGCACCAGCATTGTGCTCTTTCGTCAGAGATGCCACAGATCACCATCTATCCTACTTCACAGAGCAGACAAGCCTTCAAACATCACGTTCTGTGAAGAGTCGTGGACGTCCAATGATTTAGCACCTAGCAGTAATTTCACTTTTCTTCTACTTCTTCCCGCAGATGCTCATTGTGGCAGTAGTAAATGAACATTCAATCAGTTTAGCCGTTTCCGAGATACTCGTTCATGGGATCTGCACAATAATAATTTGCCCTTTGTCAGCGTCGCTTGTCTCACCAACGTCGCGGTGGGAAGTGGTAATAACGCTTCGGCTCATCAGAGTATATACGATTAAGGCGGTGACGACCAGTGATCACTTCAGTATAAGCGTACACAAAGCTCGAGCTCTCTAGGGAATCGGAGAACACCGAGAGTAATGAGGCTGATGAGGAGGGGCACTACATCAGTAATGTGTGGTGTCTGTTGGGTCTGATGGGAGGCACGGTAGGGTAGTCTGTTCGTTTGTGGTGACTACTGTGTCCTGATGGCGTTTCTTCTACGCACTATTTTTTTTATGGCTGCCCGGGCGTGGCAACCATAATTTGGATATGGAGTAGGACGCGACCAGGTTGTGACTAAAATCTGGTGGCAGGAAAACGATTAGTGACAAATAAGGGCAAGCTAGCGTAAAGCAGTTACTTAGCTTTATTGACTGCGAAGAATGTACCGTAGATACAGTTCCAATTAGTGTCCAAAGAATATTCCTGATTCATGGCCTAAGTCGTTATACGATACTGAATCACACAGCGAGCTAGCTAACCAGACAACGAATGACGGCACTGACGACTGCAACGAGCTGTCTGCAAGACTCCCTGACTCGGGGCCAGCGCTCCTGTTATATCGTGTAGTCAGAGGTCGCTGTAGGCCCCAGCTCAGCAATGGCGCGGCGTCTTCGGTCGGCGGCAACGCCATGCACCGCCGGCGGTCGCGACGGGTAACTGTAGCAAGGATGCGACGGCAGGGCGCGCACTATTCGGTTAGGTCCGCTGATACAACAATTTTAAAGTGTCTTTGTGTCCCCAATCGCTTACGGCTCGCCTTTTTGCCTGTCTCAGACCTGCTAGCTTAACCCCTTCAGTAGAGGTTGGTAGGATAAATAACAAATTTTTATATCGATGTCAGTCATTTGGGGGTTGATATCCTTTCCAAGTCGCCTCTCTCTTTCAAAGACCCCGTTATGTCTCTGGACGTTTCCAAATCGCGTTTCCTCTGTGGAGCCCCTGACTCCAGAGACAGGCTGGAACGTTGTTTTGTCCATTGCCAGCCAACTTATTTTTCCGATGGAAGTGGCATTCTCATGGCACCAACTCTTTCCTAACTTTATCCCCAACAATGTTCGACTTTTTCACATTGGCTTTAGTGATACAGACCTATGCAGTCGTTCCCATGAGACAGATCCATTACTTCATCGCTTGGTCACCTGCAGACACAGACATTGGCATCGTGGACAGGCCTCGAGATTCGACCTCTGTCCACCTTGTCTCCCTGTCTCCACCCAGCCTGAAGCTGACTGTGTCCGTTCTCTCCTGCCGCAAAAAAACGGGGGGGGGGGGGGGGCAATAAGCAGGAGATTCCGATTTCGAGTCTCGTAAAAGATAAAGAGGCGTAAGTACCTAGTTACACAATCACATCCCCAGCCACACACGGGTCCAGTGTTCGATTCCCTCCCAGGTCGAAGATTTACAACTTGTCCCATTGACATAAATCAGTGAACACCGCCATCTAATGTCTTTTCAACTCCTTTGTTTCTATCTTAAAGAGTCTGGCTTTCGACATTTGACATTGTTAATCAAGACATATTATTAGGTCAATAACTTTGCTTCCGCTGTTTTGTAATAGATGGTAGAAGCGGCAAATGTTCGCGCAGGTGGAAGATCGTAGGTGTCATAAAATTAGCTTAGGCATTTGTAAACATAACGCCATCAAAATATTAGTCGATTTGTGATTGCTTCATAAAGTTAGTCTAGATTGACTACGACAACTTATATGCTCAGTTCCCGTCACTTGCGGGAAATTTTTATTTTCTGCTTTAAAGTGGAAGTCTGCGACTGAAGCTCATAAAATGCTGGGTAAGACCATTGGTAAGACAACAGTTAATGAACGATCGTCCAGAGGAAGGTTTCAGTGATTCAAGAACGCTGGTTTTGACGTTGAAGACCGGCATGGCGGTGGAAAAGAGAAGGTTTTCATAGTTACTGAAACCAACGGAAACGATTACAGATCATTATCGAAAGAAATTGACGGGTTTGAGCCCCGACTAAAAGACAGATGGCCACAATACAGCGACAAAGATGGAAACGTGGTTTTGCAGCATAACAGTGCTCGACCGAATGTCGCAAAATTTGTCAAAAAATACCTGGAAACGTTGAAATGGAAGTCCTAGCCCACCCACCGTATTCTCTAGGCATTGCTCCCTGTACCTACGATCTTTTGCTTTCAATGGCACACAACCTTACTGACCAGCACTTTCAGTCATATGAGTACCTGTAAAATTGGATCGATTGGTGGATCTTCTCAAAGACGCCTAATGTTGTTTTTTTTTTCACTTATGGGACTTAACTGCTAAAGTGATCAGTCCCTAAGCTTACACACTACTTAAACTAAATTATCATAATGACAGACACACACACCCACGCCATAGGGAGGACTCGAACCTCCGCCAGGACCAGACGCGCAGTCCATGAGATGCCTAATTTTTCCGTCGCGGAATTGGTGTGTAGCCCGAAAGATGAGAGAAGGCCAATACTTGTAAGTTTTTCATAATGAAGTCTGGAATTTAGAGAAGAAATGGCGAAAGTGAAGCTATAAACCTACTATATCTTACGATATATGTCTGCTCTAGAACAATGTGGCCTATATAACGTCATATTCTACTGGAAACTTTCCAAAGATTTGCTGTTCTTTTATATATTTTATTTTGTATGAAGGGGTAAATTATGAGTCGATTTCTTAAGATTGTATCTTCACTAAAGTTGAATACAAATGCATTCCCAAAATCTGTGTCAAGGAATATATATACATAATTAAAGATAAAAGAGCTGTAATTATACTCAAAAATACAGACCAAAATGTTTTCTTTATTGAATAAAACCAGCTTTACATCAAGCAGATCATGATGAAGAAAGAGTTAGTAAATATAAAAATATTGAATTACAATATATATTGTCACCATTCAGTTACTCTAGTCTCCATGTAGACAGATGCACAAAACGTCATATGTCACAGAAATGACAAGTGATAAAAGTAGCCACAGATACGTGACTGTTTGAGTGATGACATGAAGGAACTCTAAGTATTATTAGAAAATTGTGAGTTAGACTTATGTATTAACCGCTCATAAACTACTTTCAGTCTACTAACACACAATTATATATATTTACATATTAAGTTTGTTTGTCTTTGCTGGTAGTCCGTCACCTAGCTAAGTAAATGGACCACTTGTTTACACAGTACATCCTGAAACAATATGTACAGAAAAAGGACACATTTTTGTTGATGTTTCTTAGAATACGGTGTATATGCTAATAGCTTATAAGCTAATTATTGCTACCTTATTTATTTATTTTGGCGCTAGAAAACATTAACCACACAACAAGAAATCATCAGTACAAAGTTGTTATAAGATTTGATTCAAAACGATAGAGTAAGCTTAACTTTAAGATAAACAATATACTAAGGACATTACATTATGTACAAGTGTATTCTTACAGTGAATATACTGAGATGGATAAGAAGTTGTAGAAACAATGTTATAATTTACACCACACTTTATTCACTGACATTCACCAAGTTATGTGCACTCTATATAATCGTCCCACATTTCGATTGCCTTCCCTCATACAGATGGAAGATGTTGTAAATCGTCAGCATGTCCATCTCTTTCGATGTCTCGGAAGGATGGCCCAATAGCTTGAGATGATGTTGACTGTTGTGTTGTAGTGCATGTCATGAAAAGGTTCCTTCACTTTTGGCGAATAGGTCGTAACCTCATGGATCGATATCAGGTGAATACAGTGGATGTTCCAGTATCTCCCATCCCCTTGTACACAGGAGTTCCTGAATCGGATTGTCATCTGGCATCATGCATTTTCATGAAACATGATGGAATGCAGTCCATTGGCAATCCATGTGCAACTAGGAGGCAAGGAACTCAACTGTCATGATGTGCTTGGGGGACATCCCAAAAGGGGCCGATCTTGAATGGCATCCCTTCTATCCTGAAACAGTTTCACAAATCTCGCCACTGTATGTTATGACAATGCTGCATCACCATATGCCTCACACTGTCTCTGAAAACAATGTTGTTCGTTTCGACGACATGCCACTTAAATCTTGATCCATACATGTTGTTCATGGTTCTTAAACATACTATTAATGTGTCTGAACTGGTCTACCACACTTCCAGGCAGTACACATTGCAATGGACTCAAACACAGACGTTGCTGCTCACTGAACTACTTCAACTAACCCTCTGCTGTCAGCTACTGACAGAGTGCATGTCACTGGGTGCACACCCTTAGTGTTATGGCAGTGTTACCGCTACTTATTATCCATCCCTAGTATAGTGAGTATCCTATTCTAGACAGTTTGAGTCTATATATAAACATACCATCTCGTATTTTAACATTATACAACGGAATAATAATTTGGTTCTTCATGTACACATATAGTTCTTATTTTAGAATGTATATAAATATAAATATATATATACACTCCTGGAAATGGAAAAAAGAACATATTGACACCGGTGTGTCAGACCCACCATACTTGCTCCGGACACTGCGAGAGGGCTGTACAAGCAATAATCACACGCACGGCACAGCGGACACACCAGGAACCGCGGTGTTGGTCGTCGAATGGCGCTAGCTGCGCAGCTTTTGTGCACCGCCGCCGTCAGTGTCAGCCAGTTTGCCGTGGCATACGGAGCTCCATCGCAGTCTTTAACACTGGTAGCATGCCGCGACAGCGTGGACGTGAACCGTATGTGCAGTTGACGGACTTTGAGCGAGGGCGTATAGTGGGCATGCGGGAGGCCGGGTGGACGTACCGCCGAATTGCTCAACACGTGGGTCGTGAGGTCTCCACAGTACATCGATGTTGTCGCCAGTGGTCGGCGGAAGGTGCACGTGCCCGTCGACCTGGGACCGGACCGCAGCGACGCACGGATGCACGCCAAGACCGTAGGATCCTACGCAGTGCCGTAGGGGACCGCACCGCCACTTCCCAGCAAATTAGGGACACTGTTGCTCCTGGGGTATCGGCGAGGACCATTCGCAACCGTCTCCATAAAGCTGGGCTACGGTCCCGCACGCCCCAACATCGTGCAGCCCGCCTCCAGTGGTGTCGCGACAGGCGTGAATGGAGGGACGAATGGAGACGTGTCGTCTTCAGCGATGAGAGTCGCTTCTGCCTTGGTGCCAATGATGGTCATATGCGTGTTTGGCGCCGTGCAGGTGAGCGCCACAAACAGGACTGCATACGACCGAGGCACACAGGGCCAACACCCGGCATCATGGTGTGGGGAGCGATCTCCTACACTGTCCGTACACCACTGGTGATCGTCGAGGGGACACTGAATAGTGCACGGTACATCCAAACCGTCATCGAACCCATCGTTCTACCATTCCTAGACCGGCAAGGGAACTTGCTGTTCCAACAGGACAATGCACGTCCGCATGTATCCCGTGCCACCCAACGTGCTCTAGAAGGTGTAAGTCAACTACCCTGGCCAGCAAGATCTCCGGATCTGTCCCCCATTGAGCATGTTTGGGACTGGATGAAGTGTCGTCTCACGCGGTCTGCACGTCCAGCACGAACGCTGGTCCAACTGAGGCGCCAGGTGGAAATGGCATGGCAAGCCGTTCCACAGGACTACATCCAGCATCTCTACAATCGTCTCAATGGGAGAATAGCAGCCTGCATTGCTGCGAAAGGTGGATATACACTGTACTAGTGCCGACATTGTGCATGCTCTGTTGCCTGTGTCTATGTGCCTGTGGTTCTGTCAGTGTGATCATGTGATGTATCTGACCCCAGGAATGTGTCAATAAAGTTTCCCCTTCCTGGGACAATGAATTCACGGTGTTCTTATTTCAATTTCCAGGAGTGTATATATATATATATATATATATATATATATATATATATATATATATATATATATACGAAATTCCAACACATTATTCTATCTGGGCTGTCACCATGACAGTACTTGGCCTATGAGGATGTGTAATACAAAGATTAAGTTTGTACACCAGCTTCCTTCAAGTATTCTGCTTACTTACATCGAATCATGTCAGTACAAAGCTAACACTTGAAAGCACAGTACTTCTTGTGCTTCCTTGTACACAGTGCACATGACTGTTACATAAACCATATCTGCCATGTCCTCATGACCATTTCCACACACTAAGACTTTTATTTGATGTAAATGGGGGCAGTAACATCTGTGTCTCAACCTCATAGCATAATGGACATTATCTGAGAATTGAGTACCTTCACCGGAGAATATTGAAGGAGTACAAGTTGCTGTACAGAGAAGTCCCAGGAAATTGTGTAGAAAGACAGCAGTGCAACTGGGAATATCCAGACGCTCTGTTCAGCGCATTCTTAAAAGTGACCTCCATATGGACCCATACAAGATGACCTGAGCACAGAAGCTCACTGAAGAACACAAGAAGCAGAGACTACTGTTTGCTCAGTGGGCAGAGGATAGGGAAGAAACTCTCAACAACGTTTGGTTTTCAGATGAGGCGCATTTTTATTTAGACAGTGTGGTTAACAAGCAAAATCTATGCTTTTGGACCACTGAAAACCCACAAGCGCTTCATGAACGGCAACATTATGCTCCGAGGATTACAGCATGGGAAGCAATTTCCAGTCACAGACTTATTGAACCCTTTTTCTTTGAAGAAACTGTGAACAGTGAGCGTTATTTGAGTATGCTTTGCAATAGCTTCATTTCACAGCTTCTTGCTACTGCCTTGCCCTTCAACACGCAGTGGTTCATGCAAGATGGAGCAAGGCCACATAATGTAAACATTGTCTTGGAGTTTTTTGCACGAGCATTTCGACATGCGAATCATTTCACTCAGGTTTCCAGGTCGCTTCAATGACAGACAAAATTGGCCCCCCATTAGTCCAGACCTCAATCTATGTGACCTTTTTCTTTGGGGGTACCTAAAGGAAAAAATTTTCATAAACCGTCCACGTGATTTAATGGAGCTCAGAAGACTTACTGCAGTGAAATTGCGGTAGACATGTTATAAAATAAATAAAATAAATCAAATAAAATATTAATTATTTTAATGTTAATTATTCTGTATGATGGTGATTGTAATTGTAATTGATATTTGCTTATCTGGATAATTATTCGGTATCAGACGCTTGACAATGGCTTTTTCGTAAAGGCAATGTTACTCGTAGTTGACCGTGAAATAAAATTGAAATAATCGGACTTCGTAGTTAAATCGTTTCCAAAGACTGCTGCGGTAGGTGCGGACTCATAATCTAAATCTCAATATTACAATAATTTGCCAGCCATGCCAAAACGTCGTACAGAGGTGATTGTCTACTAAACATAAAAAAGTTACACTGTTAGTTAAATCAGATATATTCAATGAATAAGCCTACAGTTCATAATCCTACTTACTTTTATAAATATAAATTCTTTACAGAATCGAGTGCCTAGTGTGGTTGCAACTCGCAGTAATTTTCTATAACATGAAATATGGCGGTGTGCCAGACAATAAAATAAAATACGTGCTTCTCGCACCACTTCAACCAGAGCTCTCCTTTCTTAATCAAACATATGAGTAACGTAATTGTGCTTTTGTTTTATCAGCGACACAGCGCTGCAGTTGTGTGCCATAGGCTTTATTTATTTGTCACTGATTATTTATTTAATTAATATTTCGCGTTTCCGAGGAAACTCACGCTCGGCATGCAAATGTGCCTTTATATTGCCCCCTGAATTGCGAGGCGAAAGGACACACCTGCAGGCGAGCAATTCACCTAAAGGCACAAGAAAATCTAAGTTATCTACAACTATTTACATGACCCACATTATACTCATTATATACAAAATTTGAATGACGCGGGTGCGCCGTAAAAGTTCTTATGTTGGCAGATAGAGTGCGTACAGTTAGATCACGCGGCACAGTATTGCAGTTCATATTGTTCGTGTGCGCGCGTCTCTCAGTCGTTGCACCAAGAAAATATTCAACCAAGATTACATATGAAGACTACATTCTATGACAGGTAACTTAGTTTTAAATTTACAATATTCGTTATAACACAATGCAACTTAGATTGTTGAATGTTCTTAGTTACATAGTATTGTTTTGAAATACTTCAAAGAAAAATGTCCGTATGTTTCAGGTGCGTTGACCTATACACATCGTGTCGTTATCACAGTTCATATTCATCTGCTGCACAATAATTTTTTACAGGTTAGTATCGTCGTGGTAAAGTTTTTTGATCACAGTAACATCGTTGTATAACAACGTGATTAATACATAAGCGTGTCCATTTCCTATTTTCATTATAGTCGTTGTGATGCAGTTCGTTGTGAGTAAAAGCATTGCTTATTACAGATCAGACGTGACCCGCCGAGTAATTGGTCCACGTGCAGTTCGTTTTTTACATTCCGTGGAAGCTTGGTTGTAGAACCTCGGACGGCACATAGCTGGCGTCGATCCTAGGACAGTCCAGGTAAGAGTGTCCGTCACATTTCGAGAACATTTCATTCCCTGAAGTTCCAACCAAAATTCTTCCACCCGTCGTGTTGTTTTCTGGACAGGCACTTTGTGTCCATTTAATCCAGTTAACATCTTGAAGTTAGGTACTGTAGTAATGTCACTAGACGATGCACGAATTATGCACTTCACATTTTCAGTTTTTTGCTGAATATAGCTCACCTAAATGTTCGTAGTTATTAATCAAGGAAATCGTTCATCGCGTTTACATAGGTACGATGCATAATGAATGGCATTAACCGTTTCCTTCACATAGGTTTCTGCGTAGTTGCAGAGTTAGTAATGTTCGTTAATGTCCGTGAACAGAGGTTCACTATGCAATGTCTTTTTGGCACTCGTTTTGTTCAAATTTTTACATGATACATCAGTTAAAAAAAAAGTAATTATACATACACACGTCACATATTTTCTTAGTATAAACATAATACAGTTGCACATAAACATGTTTACATCATCATTACATCGCTATAGGTTATTACATTGTGTCACATTTGATTACATGAATTGCAGATATTTACGTCCTCTTTATCGGTTTTGTGATGTCACCTGAAATTAAGATAGGTTAGACACAACATTCATTACATCAGTAGGCAAGACCAGGCGTTTTCACTACTCAATAAATATTCAAAATAGTAAGAGAGAGAAAATGTTCGATTCCTCGCGTTTTGTGCGTGTGTGTAGAGTGTCTGTGTGGCCTTGACTACTGGTAGATGCTTTTCGTGTTGAGAGATGTGCGTCTAATCTATTTCTCAAAGTAAAAGATCGCTTCACAGATGACGTCTGTCAGTTCGTCAGGTGTCATACCAAGTCAGTGGTACCTACAGTCACAAATGTTCCGTGAAAAATTAATATATCATTCACTGCTACGTAATCATAAATTTTACTTTAATATTCAGTCTTCTCGGTGGAGCCGCGGCGTTGAAAGAAAAGTTCTTCTGTCTTCAACTGCGACTCTGGAACGCTGAAATGAAAATTTCTATACTACTTATTATCTGTGTTGTAACGAGTTGCTTAGCAATGTTTTGATGGGTATGACTTTGTCATTATTCAGCATGAAATGCTCTAAGATCTCGGTGTGCGTATAGCCCAATAATTTTGTTAGTTCTACGATGTTGTAACAGATACGCACCAGGGTGCGGTATGTTAACAATTATATAAGGTCCTTCATATAGCAGACGCCACTTAGCGTTGCGTCGTTTGAGTGCAACAGATTTATGATGAGTACGAAGTAGTACAAGCATTCCTACCTCGAATTTTTGTTTTCTTTTTATTATGTTTCTGTGATGTTTGTTTCGTATTTGTGCGTGATGTGTCAATGTAGTCAATACTTCCTTTATTTTCTGTTCAGGTGTGATTTCCTTGTCTGACAACTTAGGTAATGGTTCTATCCACTGATCGTTCTGTTTGCAATTGAACATGATCTCGTTAGGTGTGTAATTTGTATCGTAAATATTTAAGTTATTGTGTACGTCTTCGAAAAGACTTAGGTAGGACACCCAATTAGTATGTTTTGATGAAATATAGGTCCTCATGAATCGATTTAATTCTCGGAAAAGTCTCTCAGTCGCGTTACATTGTGGACTAAACCTCGAAATAAATATACTTTTAATGTTATTGTCCTTCAAGAAATTTCTCCATTTGTACCCAGAGTAGTATGCTGCATTATCTGACAGAATTGCTTTAGGTTTTCCCACGTGCGTCAGGTAATCACTTGAGAATCTTCGTATTATAGCACTTGCAGTGGCGGATTTTAAAGCATAAAGTTTTACATGTTTAGAAAATACATCGTAAAAAGCTAAGATATATTTGACGCCTCCAGAGCTTGCTGGATGCGGTCCACTGATGTCAGTACACAGAATTTCCAGGGGTTTACTGGGTAAAATAGAATGTAAATCTGTTTTTGTGGATAAATTCTGAGGTTTTGATTTTTGACATATGACACATGTTTTCAGTTCCCTGTAAATTTTTCTTCTCATATTGCTAAAATAACAGTATGTGCTGAGCTTTGCCAAACACTTTTTCGTCCCATAATGACCCCAAACTAAGTGTGTGTGCCAAATTAAATTACGTTCAGACTCTTCGGGAATGCATACACACCAGTTAGTAGCATTTGGATGTCGTCGATAAAATAACACATCATTGTGTAACTTGTAATACTTAGTCGAAGGATGATTTTGTTTTTCTACCAGTAATGTTATTATCTTATACCAGTGAGGATCAGATTTTTGTAATTCAGCCATGTTTCTGCACATATCAATATAATATTGGTGATACTGCTTGTCTTGCATTAAGAGAATCCTGTAGTCATTTATATTTTCTAAGTCACTGTTGGTATCATTCATACCTTGTGGAAGTCTAGACAAAGTGTCCGCAATGGTGTTGTCCTTACCTCTTATGTACTTAATTTCAAAAGAGTAGTTCTGAAGTGTAACTGCCCATCGTGATAGTCTAGGATGTACAAGTTTACAAGTTAACAAAAATGTCAGGGCCTGGTGATCGGTGTAAATTACTGTATGTTTTCCAAATAAATAATAATTGAATTTCTTGAATGCCCATACTATGGAAAGTGTTTCTAACTCAGTAGTCGAGTATGTACGCTCACATTCAGTTAAAGTACGACTTGCAAACCCAATAATTCTTATCTGTTCCTTTTCTTTATTCTTTACAACTTGAAATAAGCAACAGCCCAAGCCAGTACGTGAAGCGTCACAAGTCATACAAAAATCTAAATTGAAATCTGGATGGCTCAATATGTTAGCATTCACTAAAGCATGTTTAATTGTATTAAAGTCATTCTGGCACTGTTCCGACCAGATCCAAACTTGATTCTTTCTGAGTAGATTTAGCAGATGTTTACTGTTCAAAAGTGGTTGTGGCAAAAAACGTCTGAAAAATGAACATAGCCCAAGGAATGATTTTAACTGCTTTTTAGTTCGAGGGCTAGGAAAGTTTCTGATAGCATCTAATTTACTGGGATCAGGACGTATGCCCTGTGAATTAATGATATGTCCTAAATATTTTATCTCACTGCAACCAAATTTTGATTTTCTTAGGTTGGCTGTGACTCCAGCTTGTGCAAATTTTTCTAAAATTCTTTGAAGTGTGTCAACGTGTTCATTCCAGGATTGTGTAGCTATCAGTATATCATCTACATAGTGTGTGACTGTCTCAACTAAATCGTCGCCTAGCACGGTATCCAGGGCTGTAATGAATACCCCAGAGCTGACATTCAGTCCGAAGGGTAGAACACAAAACTGATAGGTTCGCCCCCCGAACATAAATGCAGTATATTTCCGAGAATCAGGAGTGATACCCACCTGCCAAAACGAATTAGCGAGATCTATTGTGGAAAAATATTTTGCATCTAGAAATTTCTGTAATTGCTCTTCTAAATTTTCAGGTTTTGTGTGAACTGGTAAGATTATTTCATTAATAGCTCGTGCGTCTAACACTAACCTAATGCTTCCATTTGATTTTTTGACAACAAGTAGAGGACTACAGTAAGGTGAGGTGGATGGTTCAATGACCTTCCAGTCTAACATTTGTTTTAATTCTTGCCGCACAGCAGGTCGTTGAGATAACGGTACGTTATATGTCTTGTGGTAGAAGATCTTGTGAGGCTTAACTTCAATCTTGTACACATACGTGTTGATAACACCTAATCGTTTGGTAAAAACTTGTAAATATTTGGATAACACTTCCTGTAGTTTTATACGTTCATGTACACTGAGAGCTGTAGCTTCACTTATCTTATGATCAAGCAATGTTTTCAAGTCCATTAGCTCTGCGTCAGATGAGTGTGTTTGCATGTCTTGAATGTCTTTGTCAAGTACTAACTGAACCTTGTACCCTGTACAGTGTTTGTCATGCTTTAGACTTCTCCTGTCCAAATCAATAATAATTACCCTGCTTTTATCATTTAAAATACATTTACCTTTGGAGAAGTCTATAATGCAGTCCTTCTCGCTCATAATATCTATTCCTAATATGCAATTAGTCACAAGGTTTTGTACAACCAGGAATGGCCATTGTACGGTTCCATTACCTATTTTAACGTTTACAAAAACTTGCTTCGTAACCCTACATGACTTATTACCTAGTGCAGTAGTTATTTTACAGTTTTGGGCAGGAAACTCAGGCACAGGTTCCAATTCACACATCTTTTTATAAAAATTAAAAGATAAAACGCTCACAGCTGCACCTGTATCTAGGACAATAGTAGTTGGAATCCCACCTACTACACCAGTAGTGGATGCTAAAACAATTTCATTTGTGTTTAAACGACATTGTGTACTGTCTTGTAAAAGTTCATCTGATATATTGTTATTGTGGTTGTATCTTATAAATAAAACAGGTAGTTTTTGTTTAGAATTACTCGGCATATCATTATTCTGTTGTTCAAGTGTGGTGTCAAATAACTGATTAACATTGAGGCCGCCCCCCAAGCATTCTTCAGCCACGACCTGGGGCAAAGTAGTGACTGTTTCTAGTTTGTTGGATTAGCATTTGTACTAGGTACTGACACAGATTGAGGTTGTGCATCAGGTGTCATTTCTATTATATTCACATTCGGATATTGCCTATTATGATCTCCAAACTTTTGCGGTTGTTGTTGCTGTTGCGCATTATAACTTACCTGTCGGTCGTAAGGTATGCTCCAATTTTGTCCTGGTGGCTGCTGTGGTAAAGCAGAGTTTGAATGAAAGTACTGATCGTTACGAGTCCAACCTTGATGCTGTCTTGGCTCGTAGTTATTATTATTTCTATTTCTGTTTGTGTTTTTGTTATTACCTTTGTATCCGTTGTTACCGTTGTAGTTATTACCGCGGTGCCTTTTGTATGGATTGCCGCATGAAGTGTTATTACTGTTGTAACTATTGTTTGTATTGGAATACGCGTGTTGATTTTGATTTCCGTACTGAGACGGCATGTGAGTTTGCTGTTTTTGTTGTACCGCGTATCCAACTGTGGGCGCGCCAGAATTGTGTTGGCAAGCCTGCATGTTTTGCATACCACTAGTGTAAACATTGTGGCTGCTGTTTTGCCGCGCGAAGCGCTGGTCTTCAAGTAACATGTCAACCGAATCTAAAGCTGTTAAAAAATAATCTGAATCGTCATCCGGGATATGTAGAAGTTTTTCTTTAATGTTGAAAGGCAATTTGGCCTTCAACGCACGGAGTATATCACGCGTTGCGACTGGTTCGTCTAAAAAGTGTCCCATGTTCAAGTATTTTTCAAAATATCTGCGTAAGTTGCCATTTTTACTGTTAAAAGTTTCAGGTTCTAAAATTTGTCTTCTGAGTCGCTCCTGGACGGATTGCGACCAGAATTTGTTTAGAAAAGCACGCTCAAACTCACTGTACGTGGTACATACGTCAGCTTGACTGTATGCCCAGACAGCTGCATCGCCTTGGATGTAACCGACAATATATGAAATCTTTTTCCGGTCACTCCAAGTGCGTGGAAATGCGTTACTAAAAGATTTAAGAAAAATCACCGGATGAATGGTTCGTTTTTCAGGGATAAAAATCTGAAATTGCCTGTGTTTCATTAAGCTTTCGTCTTCCTTTGCATTATGATATGGATTTGTCCCACTGTAATTACTGCTATGTCCAGCTGGCGAGTAATTACGATAATGTTGCTGTGGTTTACCATGATAATAGCTTGTGTTTGTGTTTGCACATCGTGGTATGTGTTGTAGTCGTGGTGCGTTTTGTTCTTGTGTATTTGTCGTGTGCGGAATGTGTGTATCATACTCGAATGTATATTGGTTTCTGAACTGTACATTTTGACTGATATTTTCGTTACATTCAGACTGTGGTCGATCGGTGAATTGTCCCATGGGTGCAGTGACGGATTGTACTGCGTCACTGATCAGCTGTTTGTTATTAGTAATGTATTGCGCTACGGAGTCGTGCACAATTGTTGGTAAATTTTCACGTAAGCATGTATCAAAATGTTTGTCTTTGTTCACTACCCAATCATTAAATTCTTTATTAATATTTTCAAAATGAGCTGTGGCATCAGATTGTAAGATGTCAGTCAGGTGTTGTTCAACATTGTCAAATTTATTCTGTACGTCAGTAATTCGTTTTTCAAGGTTGTCATGTACTGAAGGATATGTTTGAATTTGTTCAGTAAGAACTTCACACGTGACATTAAGGTTTTTTATTTGTGTCTGTAAAAGTGCTACGTCAGTTGTAGTCTTTTCTTGTCTCGTATTAAGCTGGGAAAATTTAGTACTGAGTTCAGTCATCTGTTTGGTCAGTGTGGCGTCTATAAGTTCCACACGTTTACATAAAGTGTCATTACCTGTCTTGAGTGCTATGAGGTCAGATTTAATTGCGTCATTTTGTGTCTTTAAGGTTGCCATGTTTTCGGCGTTCTGTTTGATTAACATTTGTAACATGTCGGCAATGTTTACCGTTTGCAAGGTCTCTGCCCCCGCCGCGTCATTAGACGTGACGTCATGCATTAACATGGGCTCTGATTGAGACTTTGAAATTTTTGTGGTGGACGGCCTATTGTCAAAATTTTCGTCAACACTTGCGTCAATGTTTGATGAATCGTCACTACCGGTTGCTGTCGTAAAGTCATTTTCTAACACTTGTCTCACGTCCGAGTCGGATTGCGTCTGAATAGTACGTCTTTGCTGTTCCATTTTTGCGTATTGTTTTCTAGTTATTACCATGCCACACGTGATATATGTTTCAAGAAAATATTTGACACTGATTTTAAAATAAAATGCAGTTGAGCATGAATCGCTCGTAGCAACAATGGCTGTCTATTAATTTAAAAATATAAACTGAATTTGAGATTATTGGTAATGGCTGCTGTCCATGTTACTACGTATCGTACAGAAGTCAGCCATATTGTACACTCGTGTATTGGTATTGTTGCATACGTTATTGTTTAGGGAAAAGTACTGAGAATGAAATTTATCACTGAAACTGTTATGCGGAAAAGAAACACTACAGAATTTACTGAAAAGCTAATACATTGAATTATACGTCTGGTCAAGCCTGCCAATGCAAGGATGCTGCGTCTTACCTTATTTTGCTGGAAGCTTCTTTGCGTCTTCCGGCAAAATTTTCAGAATTGCAATGTCTTCAAATTTTGTTATCTCTCATACATTGACGTCCAGGTCCAGAAAGTTGATTTTTTACATGAAACAAAGAGAACAATGTAACAAATGACAAAATAACAAGTCCGACACGCAGTCGCCAATATAAAATAAATAAAATAAAATCTCAAATAAAATATTAATTATTTTAATGTTAATTATTCTGTATGATGGTGATTGTAATTGTAATTGATATTTGCTTATCTGGATAATTATTCGGTATCAGACGCTTGACAATGGCTTTTTCGTAAAGGCAATGTTACTCGTAGTTGACCGTGAAATAAAATTGAAATAATCGGACTTCGTAGTTAAATCGTTTCCAAAGACTGCTGCGGTAGGTGCGGACTCATAATCTAAATCTCAATATTACAATAATTTGCCAGCCATGCCAAAACGTCGTACAGAGGTGATTGTCTACTAAACATAAAAAAGTTACACTGTTAGTTAAATCAGATATATTCAATGAATAAGCCTACAGTTCATAATCCTACTTACTTTTATAAATATAAATTCTTTACAGAATCGAGTGCCTAGTGTGGTTGCAACTCGCAGTAATTTTCTATAACATGAAATATGGCGGTGTGCCAGACAATAAAATAAAATATGTGCTTCTCGCACCACTTCAACCAGAGCTCTCCTTTCTTAATCAAACATATGAGTAATGTAATTGTGCTTTTGTTTTATCAGCGACACAGCGCTGCAGTTGTGTGCCATAGGCTTTATTTATTTGTCACTGATTATTTATTTAATTAATATTTCGCGTTTCCGAGGAAACTCACGCTCGGCATGCAAATGTGCCTTTATAATGTGTCGTAGGGTAATCATTTGAAGAAAGTTAGGAAACAAAATGGTGGACATATTGAGTATGTGCTGTCTCCATTGTAGTATATGTTCCTTTCAGATTGTATTGACAATATTCAAAAACAAAATGGTAACACATTTCATGCACCACCCTGTATATCCACAAAAGAAATATCCATTTATTTAAAAAATAAAAATCTAATAAATATTTTCGTTATAAATAAGGTCTCCAAGATTGCGTTGTCAATACCAGAAACAAAATTCCCATTTCATTTAAAAAATAAAGCAATCCAATAAATTTTTTCTTTATAAATAAGTTCCACCAGACCTCATCTATCTACACCAACCATTTAAATTTTCATTTTAAATAAAAAATATAAAATCTAGTAACTTTTTTCTATATGAATAATTTCTGTCAAACATTGTCTATTTCAACGACTGAAATTTTCGTTTAAAAACTAATAGATTCGTTTCGTCCATATGTGTTTTAATTTTATTTAATCTAATTTTCTATATAAATAAAAGCAAAACATAAAGTACTCTTAAGCTGAGCTATTTCAAAGGTTGTAAAGAAAATTATTTACTGTGTTATAGAGATTTAGAAAATAATTGTATTGAAAATGGTTGTTCAAATCTAACTAGACATGATCTCTTGGAACTTATTGATTGTTTTAATATGAAAGAAATGAAGAAGAGACAACAAAGAAACAAAAATATAAAAGAACTTTGGTCACTTTGTTGACAATATATGTAATAAAGATAACACATCGAATAAAAATATCTTTAAAAAAGTTTTATGAAATCGGTAAAACAAAAAATTTAAAATATTATTTTAAACTTCATTTATTGATCTTCTTGAAAGATCTGAGTGCGATATCAATAATAACAATAATGAATGGAATAAAAAGTCTTTAACATATCTTTGTGAAATCTGTAAAATGAAAAAATTGAAAAAAATATTCTAAACTTAATGAAGAATAATTAAACCAACTTATCAATACATCTTAGGGCAATATTAATAATATCGTTAATTAGAGTTACTTTCAAAGTAATCTAATAGATAAATACAAATAAAATAAACAAAAGACTTTCTCAAAAATATTTCTGCTCACAATTTTCTAGATGATCATGATTTTTTAAAATCATCTAGACCAATTCATAGAAAAGACTCTACTTTTAAATCTAGAATAATAACTTCTGAAATTAATGATACAGATAAGATTGTCAAACCACATGTATTTTCTAATCAAATTAAAGAAGAAGTAATCACTAAATTTAAGACTATTCTAATACAAAGAAGCGCAATTAAAGCTAACATGAAATTTTATTGTACTTTTGAAAGATAACATGGAATATAAGAATCTAATTATGAAATGGTTGTGAATGTTTATGAAGAACAACTAATTTAGAAGATTATCATCAAAAATCATCAAATAAACTATTAATTGAAATGGAGAAAATACAAAGGAAAAAATCTAGTCAGTTTTTATTTTATATAAATGGTTCAGGATTAAGTGCTAATCCACACAAATCAATGTCTGGTTCTCCTTATATCGATTTACCAAAAGTAATTAAAGATAAAGAGCTGTGATTATACTCCAATATACAGATCAAAAATGTTTTCTTTATTGAATAAAACCAGCTTTACATCAAGCAGATCGTGATGAAGAAGGAGTTAGTAAATATAAAAATATTGAATTACAATTAGATGAAATTTTTCAAAGAGAGAAAATTAATTTTCCTGTTCATTTAACAGATATTCCAAAAGTCGAAAAGAAGTCAAATATTTCATTTAATGTTTATGCTTACAATGAAAAATATATTGTATATCCTTTTTACAGTACAAAAAATAAGCAAGCACTATTGTTGGATAAAGATTCCATCCACTTTTAAATAGTTCACAAACAAGTGAACACAGCTGAATACGTTATCTTTATGGTCGATGTTTAAGATATTTCCATTCACAAGAAAAATTTAAAAAGCGACGAAAACGATTATAAGGACAAAAAGACATATAAATAGGTATGCCCGTAGAAGGCAAACAAATTGAATTTAAAAATTATAATAATTCATTAAGAGTAACTTTTCGAATGTCTTTTGAAAGATAGTAACATTTGTCAACCAAATCCTTAAAAAGCTTATATTAGGAAATATCAAAAACATACACCATTTGCATATAGTTGAGTTAAATATCCTTATGATATTATAAAATACTTGTAACATAATCTGGTAAAGATCCAGTGAAAAAATTCGTTCGAATGTTAAAACAAGACTCTAAAGAAATTCCTGAAATATATAACCAAAATATTCGAATGATAATGACAAACGAAGTTCAAATAAATTTTAAAAATTCAAAAATTTATTTTATTTGTGAGAAGATAGTTACTATAGGATGAAAAAATAAAATATCTAAGAGGAAAATACCGAGGAAATGTTCACAAAGCCTGTAATCTTGATTATCAAAATCCTAATTTTATCCCAATTTGTATTCATAATTCAGCAAATTACAATGTCCATTTTTATCAGAGAATTAGCAGTAGATACTCTAGAGGATAATGCTATTCCATATATGAATAAAAATATATTTCTTTTAGTAATGAGACTGCACATGAATTAATATTGAATTTTTATGTACTTTTAAATTTATAGCTTCAGGTATCATTACATTATCTTCTCATCTTACAGAAGGACAACTTAGACAAGCAGCGAAATGTTTTAAAGATAAACAATTACATTTAATGATTAAAATAGTAGTTTATCATTGTGAATATGTGAGTTGTGAAGTAAAATTACAAGAAACAAAATTATCTAATAAAGAATATTTTTTCCAATTTCAATAAATCAAATATTTCTAATGAAAATTGCAAACATGCAAAATTAGTTTGGACTAGATAAAATATTAAGAATTTAAATGAATATACAAAATTATATCATAAATCTGAAGTTTTATTAGTAGCAGACAATTTTAAAAATTTAGAGATACATGTATTAAATCTTATACACTCAATCCATCTTGGTATTTTACGGCACCTGTTTTATCTTGGTATTATATGCTAAAACTTTCAAAAATGAGTTTTATTTAGTAGACAGTAATGATATTATTGTAGTTCTTGAAAAAAGAATTCCTGGTGGAATAGAGCAAATAATAAATTCGTTAAAAATTTTGAAGCAGAAAAGCAGTCAAATTATATTTAGTATTTGGGTGAAAACAATTTATATGGTTTTGCAATGTTTCAGTTTTTACCATGTATAAAGTTGGAGTGGCTAGGCCCAAAATATTTTAATTAACAATTTTTTGTAAATATCATATGCTAATAAATACAGTTATATTACAAAACTACATTTAGAATATCCTAAAAAATTACAAACTTTAGGCAGATATTTACCATTAGCACCAGAAGGACGAAATAAATTACTAACAAAAATAAATAATTTAGAACATTATGTTTGACTTTACAGAAATCTTAAATGATGTATAAGTCTTGGTTTAAAGTAACAAAAATTCATAGAATATTATCATTTGAACACTTGGTTGGAAAAGGTTATGGATCTGAACATGGATATGAGAAAAAATGCAGGTAATGAATTTGAGAGAGATCTCAATATTTCGAAAAACCATGTAAATCATTGGAGAGAGACAAAATATTAATATAATTACTGATCCAGAAAAATATATGAAATATATATCAAAATAAAATTATGAT
This sequence comes from Schistocerca cancellata, assembly GCF_023864275.1. NCBI lineage: Eukaryota > Metazoa > Arthropoda > Insecta > Orthoptera > Acrididae > Schistocerca > Schistocerca cancellata. The sequence goes on from NC_064631.1 coordinate 219,630,836, forward strand.
CATACTACTGTATTTTTGGGAAATCTAGTTGCAATCCATCTGAGAAAACAATAAAATTCAATAAACCAATTTATATTGAAATGTGAAATATAGAAATTCGGAAAATAAAAATTTATGATTTTCAGTATAATGTAATAAACTGAAAACATGGTGAAAATATTGAATTATGTTACATGGATACAGATTCCATACTTCATGATATACAAATTGGCAGTTTTTATAAAAATATGAAATCGATGATACACAAATTAGACACAAACTATTATTCAAAAAATAATAATTATTAAACTCCAAAATTAAACAAGAAAGTTATAGGGAAATGATAGATGAAAGCTGTGGAAAAAATATAATAGAGTATGTTGGCTTAATATCGAAAATGTATGCCTACAAAATAGAAGATAAAGAATGTAATATATGTAAGGGGTTAAAACATCTGTTGTAAACTATGAAAATATGTCATTCTAAATTATGTCTGGTGTTTGTTTAGAAAAAATGCTCATGGCACTGGAAAATTCTTAAAAAATATTATGTTATTTTGCTTGTGCAATGAGATTCGTTCCTTGTTTATTAAAAAAGCCTACTTAAATAGGGAGCTATATATGGCTCATCTATGTTTAGCTGGCATGTTAAAGGGACAACAATTCCAATGGGTTCCAGATCACATCAATGTGTACCTGGATTCGTTTAAGCAAAGTCCCATGGAAAATCAGGAAAAAAAATTGCGTAAGCTTCAAAATTTGAAGCAAAGGGGTCATAATCCTTCAGTCACTGAAAGCGATTTTAAATTTTTTCCAAAGACGTGTAACTTAACCAACATTGTGTTCGATCGGAGAGAGCAACAGTTATTTTATAAGGGTTTAACCTATAATACATCACACAAAATATCGCAGCAGCAACTGGATCGGTTGGTCTCCCATACTGTTTCTGCTTTGGATGGAAAACTGATGACGACGGCTCAGCGTAATGAAGTGGCTATAGGGGTAAACAAAATACTAGAGAATTACTCTAACAGCTTAAGTCATCCAAGTCATAGTTCTCTTACAGGGTCTGAGGATAATATTGCAGTACGTAGGATCCATGAAAAGCTCCAGGATAATGTTGCAGTTATAGTGCAAGAGGATAAGTTCAAATCGGTCATAGTTATTTCGGAGGAACAGTACGTTGAAAAGGTCGAGCATTTTATTGACACCAACCACATTGAGAAAAATAAGTATGACTGAACAGCTAAATACGTAGCGAGTATTAAAAAGCTGACTAGGAATACAAGTAGTTTTCTCAGACTTTTTAATATGAGGTCAATTATTCCGATGAACCCATCGGCTCCAAGACTTCGTGGTGTAATAAAGCTCCATAAGGAAAGTCTGCCTATCCGGCCCATCGTTAATTCCGGGAATGGCCCAGGTGTTCAACTTGAGAAACATTTGGCTGAACATTTGAATAGGAACCTCAAGCATCCGGTAAATTTCAATATCTCAAAAAGGAATTGACTAGCAAACTTTTAGCCTTGACAATCCCAAAGGGTACTTCTCTGGTTTCATTTGATGTAAAAAATATGCATGCAAGCATCGCAATCGACCAGCTCAACGAAATAATTAGTGAAAATTTAAAGAAAAATAGTGAAGAGATAGAAGAGGTATTGCAGCTTCTCAAATTAGTATTAAGTTATAACTATTTTAAATTTGGGGATAGTACATACATCAAAAAACAGGGCTTGGCAATGGGATCTCCACTGTCGTATGGCCTTGCCAACATTTTTATGACGTTTTTTTAGCATAATATGATGGTCGACTTAAGCACGTACTCTGAAAGGATACATTTTTGGGCTAGATATGTGGATGACATAATTTTGTTGTATAACGTTTCTTTCCAGGATTGTAACGCTTTCCTAGGTGAACTAAACAAACTACACGAGAGGATCCAATTTACTATGGAACAGAGACTTAATGGCCCCCTTCCCTTCTTAGATCTATTGGTCAAAATCAGTGGGTACTCGGTTAATTTTGATATTTTCAGAAAGCCCACCACTTCTGACGTCGCGATACATAGATTGTTTAATCATCCTTTGCAATTCAAAACGGCCACATTCAGGGCTTTACTACACAGGATGCATACGGTCCCATTATCTCAAGAGGCCAGAGATCGGGAATTTAAAGTAATACAGTTTATCGCCTATTTGAATGGATGCGACGCGGATTTTGTTGGAAAGATTAACAGGGGTGTATTACGGAAGATTAACATGAAACATAACACTGCTCGCAGCCCACTCACACCCGGAACATTCACTTCCCTGCAGCCAGCAAATAGCGGATTAGCTATTGGGCGAAAATTCCACACGATACCTTTCTATGGTAACATTTCAAGCAGAATCGGCAAATGCTTAATTTCTAAGGGAATAAATCCGGCTTTTTATATTCCTAAAAACAATTGACAGAAGTTCAGGCACAAGGAGGCTGCAGCATGGAATAGTTTCAAGTCGTTGGGGGTATATAGTACCGCCCGTGATTGTTGTGATGCGGAGTACATAGACCAGACAGGAAGAAGTTTGACACCCGCTTTAAGGAGCACATCAGCGACCCAGGCACAAAATCGGCCGTAGGTGGGCATTTGCGGGAAACGGATCACCATATCACCGGTACCAGAACAACATGCAGGTGTTACACGTGGAAAGTAAGGGCAACACCCTTAATGTTTTGGAAGGGGTTGAAATCTTCAGAGTTCTGAAGAAATCCTCTCGCTCCTCCCTTAATCCCCAGACTGATCTGAGGCACAAGGGTCTTTTAGAAAATTTTGATTACTTAAACAGGTAGGCTTATCACTATAGCTTACTTGTAGGTTCTGTCCAATATATTTTTATGCGTACTCCGGGCCTTACGGTTACAGAACCACCACATTTATTATTCTTATGGTTTTAAATAACTGCCCATTTGTTTTATATTGGACACCTAGTACGATATTAGACTTTTTAAAAAAAATAGACATAAGGAACTGTTTATGAAATGTACAGCACCTCCAACTCTTCCCACCTTGTACACGTCCTCCGGCCACTGGCGATTCTCGCGCCAATGCGTGAGCGCTTTCCGGGTTTCGGCCAGTCAGTCAGGCCGTGTCCACTGCCGCGCCGCTCCTCTCAATGGGCACGGTATATTCTGATATGTTTACATGGCCCTAATTCAGCTGTTTGTTCATGACAGTGTTCTGCCCTTCGTCGTTCTTGTTTAGGGGAGTTTTCTCAACATCGTATTTTATTTTTATTTCTGGGTCATTGCCGCTCCCAACATTTAAAAAAATTTGAAAAAAGATTTTTAAATTTTAACTACCGCTTTCACCAGATGACGGTGTATTGGACGTAAATGGTGGGGTGTGGTTACAGGGCAATGTTCAACGTTACTATGTCATAAATATTGTATCTGAGTACTTTCTTGTTTCATTCAAAAAACTGCCAATTTAAAAGTTTAATTTACACCTCAGAATTGGGGGATCGAGTAGTTTATATTAGCTCTTATTATATTACTTTTTGCACATATTTCCTGAGGATGTACCGATAAGTGGTGCGAAACCGGTCGCAGATTTAATAAAAATCATTCATACAGCCAGTATGGAATTTTCTTTGAAAAAACATTAGGAAATCCACCAATTTTCGCTGCCACATGGTAGTTACAGCCCACTTTGGATCTCTGTGAGAATTGCTCTTTAATTATTGCTATCCGTATTTTCTGGGAACTCCACAAAGCAATAGTCCATTGTTCGACACCAAGTAAAATGAATAACACACAATGGAGGGCTCTGCAAAAGCATAATAAGAGGAGAGCCCCAGCTCCCCCGATAGCTAACCACCTTGGTAGTGAGAGGCAGCTGCCCAGCTGGTATAGTTTCAATCTTTTACTCCTATCATACAGCTACAGCCCCACATATGAAATACATCCAAGGTATAATCTCATATTCTCTAATCTCCTATTCTCTAACTCATCACAGTATACGAAATGGCAGCATTTTTCCTCTCCTGTCACAGCAGAAGCGATTGTTGGGCAGTCAAGATATCACTACCTCAGTGTTACAATATTTCTGCAAATGTCAGTGGTGTCATAGCATCGCCTGCTCCATGACGGTGTGGCAGCTTCACTTTCCCGAGACCAGGGCGATGACTTCCTCATTATCAGCATAGTCTTGGGCAAGAGTACTCAGCGGCGCCTGCTAACTAAGCGAAGCTGTGGCGCAACATGTGGGGACAAGTAAACTATGTTAAAATTGAATTAAAAACAGTGAACTGCAATAAAATGTTTACGGCAGTAGTAACCGATTTCGCTCAAAATGTGAACATCTTCATGTCATGATGGGGGCTGTGACGGTAAGCGGAGCAGGTATCGTGAATATGATGTTTTTGGATCCGTCATACATACTCTGTATACCGCCACCACCTACAATCATGGTGTAATATGGTCTGAAGATGGTCACATTTTAATCGAAACCGGTTACCATTGCCTATAAATGTTTTGTTGCGGTCAAGACTGTTCTTAATTCAATTTTAAAACATTTTATAAAAACCGCTTATATTCTCCACTAGAAATGTTCTCAAAAACTATCAAATAAATTATGTCCAACATAAATGTATCTATGATCATATAACCTGCCGACAATTGATTGCTAAAGTAAATAACGTGTTTTCTGTTACCGATGTCCTACTAGCCCTTTGTAAGATATATGTGATTTAGGTTTCCCAAACATTTAGATGCAAATGCGGCGGGAACCATCCTTTTGGAAAATAAAATTGACCGCCATAATTGTGCCACTGAAGAATGTTCCAAACATGTCGAGCTGCAGGAATTCTGTGATTTCTCTGCTTTGTAAATTGACCCAAACGATTGTCATTTGAAAGTAGACTGAACATGTTACCCTTTGGCTGCCACAAAAATTGTGTGGTTAGACACTGGACTCGCACTTGGGAGGACGACGGTTCAATCCCGCGTCCGGCCACCCTGATTTAGCTTTCCCTAAATCACTCCAGGCAAATGCCGGGATGGTTCCTCTGAAAGGGCACGGCCGACTTCCTTCCCCATCCTTCCCTAACCCGATGAGACCGATGACCACGCTGTCTGGTCTCCTTCCCCAAACAACCAACCAACCACCCATAAATTTTCAATGGTAGAGGAAGTTTGTTGGGTTCCAGAAATTGCACCTGTTGTTATTTCCATAAAAAAAGATCGACTAATTCATTCCTGTTAACCACCATCGTGTTTGGTGATGTTCATTAAGGTCTCGCAAGACGTAACGCCTGCCTCCTTGCAGAATCACAAGGGTTCATTTGCAGCTGCGTTGAAGTTTTGTCTGAATCCTTATTTCGTTGGGCAGGCTGATCTTATCATGTGCGGATATTAAAATTGAAACATGTTCCAGTTTATAGATACAAAAAATTAAGCTTGTCGTCCTTAAACACCCTCGAAATGAGAGTTTTAATATTTAAAAAATATGTTCCGGAAACCATAGCGAAAATCAAAACTGTTTTACTTGCGATATTTAGCTGCACCTTTCAGCTACTTCTTTACATAGTCGCCGCACCGACTTAGACATTCATCGTAGCGCGATACCGACTTATAATACCCTCATCATAGAAGTCAGCCACCTGTGCTTTCCGATAAATCTCTACACTTGTCTGCAACCCGTTGTCTGAGCCAAAGTGCTGTCCTCGTAGGCAGCGTTTCATGTGAGCAAAGAGATGAAAGTCAGAGGAAGCCAAATCCGGGCAATATGGTGGGTGATCAAACACTTCCCTTCGAAAATGCCACGGGAGCGCCTTTGTTGTAACTCCATCGTGTGGTCGACCATTGCTACGAACAAAGACGATGCCTGGTGACAGCATTCCTCTTTTCTTGTTCTGAATTGTCCTTCGCAGAGGAGTTTCTCGAATAACCTAAACCACTCGCTGAAAGAGAATGTAGGTTGACAGTAGCTTCCTTCCCTGACCGCTTGCATCGTGAACATGGGTATGTCCTGATTCAAAGTCCTTGCACCACCGCTCTTTGCTGTCATGCATGTGTTATGCGTGCTGCATGACATCAGGCGAAAGCCCTCAGCAAGGAAAAATCGAATCGCAGCATGCAATTCACACTTGGCGGTAGGCTATTCTTCCAGGCATCTTTACGTGCTCACTGTGCGCTCAGAACTGGAAAACTCCACGTGACACGATACACGGGCTTACTAGAGACATTGGATCTTGAACAAAAATAGTCCTCCTAATTGTTGGTGGCCAATTACTCCTAATCTACTGACGAATTTACTATCAGAAACGGTCGATGTATACTTTATTAATAATGTCAAATAATGTAACTGAACCTGACTCCACAAATCTTTAGAGCAATATTATCAATGTAATAAATGTTCTACACTGATTTTTTGTTTGACGATGTGTGCCTACAATGACCTAAGAATCATCATATGTGCCTCAGAGTTTTGTGCACAGAAATGTCCAGTGGTTTTTATTATATCTTGAATGAAACTATTTTTGAGATTTTTTGTCTTATCCCGTATCCTTGAGGACGATTTCAGTTAGGCTCTAGGGAAGGAACATATGCATACCTATTTCTTTTGTTATTTATTACATATCGATTTTCTACGACAAATTTTACATTATTATTTCCTAACTGTGGATCTATGAAACAAGAAGTATTTTTAATCTAATCTAACAGAAAACGAAATCAGAGCAAAAGACAACTTGTCCCCAGCTTTTGTCCTAATCACTGGCAGTACAACGAGTTCCCGTGTTTATTTCTATTTGCATTCAGGTTCATAAAACAATAGGACTTGAAATTGAACGAGTTGATGAATTATGCCACAGACAATAAAAATAAAACATCCATTCACATTCTACTTGTGAGTAGTTTGCAGATTTCGTGCCGAGACTCAATATGTTACCCAAGGCGGCCGTGGTATTTTCAGTTAACATCTGGAGTCTATTCTTGTGTTACATTGGAAGAAACAGCGAGGGTCTCACGCTGTTCGTGAACCCAGCTATTAGTCACAGTGCTGAACTGTCACAGCGCTATTACTCCAGAAATCAACTGCCACTGGCCCACGACTGGTAGTTAGACTCACAAGAAAAGAAGCAGAGGACATCGATCATATGTAACATAAAAGAGGGGAAGTTAACAGCAAGTACATTCCAATTGCGTTTACCATGGCATTATTTTTACTAACGATGCTTATTAACATATTCATTGGTCGCCATGGCAGAGGTGAGGAATACGTTTTGAGTACTAGTGGGTTAGAGTGGGAAGATCATTTACAAACGATATGAAAACAGCAGGATGGAAATGGAAGCCGACGAACAAGTCGGCGAAATAAGCAGAATAAAACTAACTCTATTTGAGATAAAAAAGTGAAGAAATTGAAAATTAAATGAGCTGCACGAGAAGTGTCGACTAAACACACAAAGTTCAAATGTAGTTTTCTGGAATGACAAGGGTAGAAATAAGCGTCAAAACTGCGGACAGAAAAAGTGCGTTAAGGAAGTAGGCCTCTTTGAACGCATGGAAAATACGCGATTTTCGCATTTTTTCCAAGTAAAATAAAAAATACCGTTAAATATGATGATTCAATTATATTTCTCACACTTTGGTTCTTAAGAGATTATTTTTGTGTCCACATCGGACGCTTCCTGTAACCAAAGCAGTAGATGTAAGGGCGCCTTGCAGCCGGAACTCCGGTAAACACTCCTATTACACCTGTAACAATATAATGTGTGTCAGGATGCATAGGATAACTGAAAAATATTAAGTTCTAACAAAATGGTGAGCTGTTGAACGATTGTTATTTTCTTCTCCCAAATATATAGTGACAAAGGGTTAACCGAAGATAAACTTTTGAAGATTTCGCAAAACGGCTATGTAAACAGACAGACAGTTCAATTTGTAATTGCAGCAACAAAGTCCGATAAAACTCATACGTACCGTTCTCGTGTTATGTTTCGCGCCAATCTGAAAAATACGGTTTCGCGAAAAACGAGTCTAAAGATTTGGGTTAAATTTCTTGTATTTAAATTAAACATACTTCCAGTCAATGACCCCTGGAACATACAGCAGTCCTTCCAGATCCAAAAGGAGATCCTTCTCCATCTTATTGACGGCAATGGTGGTTTTCATAACTTCCATAACACCTGTTAGGCCGTCGTTGAAATTACGTGCTGCCACATTGGCTGTGATCTCGACTATTGTTTTTCCACCCTGAGTGATTTTCAGAGACAATTTTTCAAAAATCATTAAGTAACTCGATGACTGAGTTCCTGAAGAACTTGCAGTGAACATTATAATAAAGTAGGCATCCCAGAGAACATTCTAAGTCACAATAAGCAACTTTTCAAATAGAAAGTGAAAAGGAAGTAATACATGGATACGGAGTAAAAAAAGAAAATAAACCTAACTACGGCCTGAGAATGCTAAAATTTCAAAGCCAAACTAGAAGAAGACACAGTGTAGTGAAAGAAATGGATCGTATTAGTCCAAATTCAAGGTATTACGGCCAGTTTAACTGGTAGCCCAATTAAATAACAATTTGGAATTTTAGACGGTTAGAAGGTGTTTAGAAGAAGACACAGTGAAGTGAAAAAAATGGATCGTATTAGTCCGAATTCAAGGTATTACGGCCAGTTTAACTGGTAGCCCAATTAAATAACAATTTGGAATTTTAGACGGTTAGAAGGTGTTTGATTTGATGTCCTGAACTGAACAGCCGAGGTCCCCCATTCACCTCTGAAAAGATGGACATACAGAGACATTTAAAGATTGTTTTCGAAACATCGTACGAGCTTATGAAGAACTTGGTTACAGGACATAGAAGATTAGTCAGTCTGACATTCTGTTCATCTCAAACAGCGGAGGAAACGAAAATGTTCAACATAAGCGTTATCTTGGTACTGGAAAACAAAACAGACATGAATGTCAGGACAATAAAATGGTTGACTCAACGCTACACACTTAGAAGTCAGTAACTATAGTAATAAGCAGAAGAGTATAAATAAGTATTGCAAATTTACTTGGACGACCATAGTGTGATAAAAACAAGAAACCTGGGGTGAATATTGGACGTTACAACTGGTACTGGAAAAAAAGAAAAAATCTAAACTGCCGCCTGGCGTGAGCTTCGAGAATCGCTTCGAAGATGTGAACTTCCATTGGACGTTTAGAATACTGAGAAAAAATAAATGGCTAGAATGATATATGAAGGACAATAAAGATATTATTAAATTATAAAGAAAGTAGATATAACAACCGTTTATAATCGTTGATATTTTGACTGCTGTCTAAAAGAAAGATTTCAAATAAAAAACAGAAAAATAATAAAAGGCAAAGGTAACGAAAATGCATATACTAAAGTTATCCGGTTATGGCAGAACAGGTTGAAAATCAGAATTTATAAGCTGGATCGATTAATTTGACAATTTTGTTGCGGTTGATCGTTTTCCCGTGTCAACACTCATTCACTACCTACCTACATGTACGTTACTGACTATCCCGTAATCAGCAAGCCGTTTACGGCGTAAATCAGACGAGAATCTGGATCGTGTCTATGCATACACTACGTCATTACATGGATAAAGCGCTGCCGAAATAGATCGCACATTATTTCTTGAACATTTAGTCCAGTTAAAGCTACTGTATTTTGCAAGTTAGTCACCTTAAGCCATCAGTTACTGCGTATGCAGAAAGGTGAAACGTTTCGATCCGTACCATGTCAAGCTTCTCTGTTTACAGCTGCGAACTGAGAGTCTAAAATCTTAACAGTGGTGCTACAGTGGAATATAGATTTGTAAGATATTCTACACTGTAGAGTCACATTAATGTGATTACCTGTCAGAACTCTGAATAATACCTTTTGCAGCATAGAGCACTGCGAGACGCGCAGGAAGAGAATAATGACGTTCTGGTAGGTACCGACAATACTGAGCCACGCCGACACCACTGCCGCGGCCAGCTGCGTTAGTTTTCTTGGCTGAGGATCCACGGCTCGAACAGTCCCAAAGAGGTGGTCCCACAAATTCCCGACTGGATTTAAGTGCCACTCAAACTACGTACACACACTGAGAGCTGCATGACGCCTTGCATTGTCCTGATGGTAGATGCCACTGGGCAGAGGAAAAAGAAACTCCATGTAGGGGTGGGTAGATGTAGGATGGATGCATACTTGTGTTAACTCACTCTGCCTACTAGAATGACGAGATCACCCACGGAATACCACCAAAACGTTCCCCGATCATAGCGCTCCCTCCTTGTTTGCTTTTACGCATGTTTCACGCCGTACACGCCAACGGCCAATCGTCCGATGTAGCATAAAACGTGACTCATGTGAAAGGGCCACCTGTCGCCACACATTGGATTTCCTGCTGCTGTACTGGAGTGTACATTCCAGGTTTTCTTGCCGATGAACAGCAGTCAGCATGGGCGCATGAACGAGGCGCCTACTGCGAAGGCCCATAGGCAGCAACTGAGCAATTGTCACTGAAAGGTCACTGAGGAATCTGCAGCGGTAAGGCCTTGGTGCATCTGGGTGGTCAGTTACTCAACAATTGTAAGTCTGTTCGCCCGTACACATCTCCGTAGATATTGTTCATCCCTGGTATCTATGGACGTGGAGCACCATAGTTTCCTCGGCGCCCATTTTGGATAACTACATTTTGCCGTGCATGATACACTTTATCCTCGGCGGCGCGCGAACAGTTTCAGAAATGCTATCACCCTTGGCCCGAAAGAAAATGAGCTCATCTTTTAAGTATGATCGTTTCTTTTTATACATCACATAAATTGCTCCGCTTCCGCACTACAACAACACACTGTTTTCACCGGAAACCCTTTAAATAGCCTCCTGCCATCTACGAGTGTTTATTGCACGTTGACGAAGAACGCAGGGAATGGTCACGTGACTGGATCATGTATATACAGGGGGAGGGGGTGGAGCGATTAAAACTGTTTGTAGAAATATCTGAGACACTACAACCCACATGAAAAAAAGGTTGCAATAAAAGCTGTTCGTCTCGAAAGGGGACATCCACTGACACCAAACATGCCCCCCCTGCCCCACCCCCGGGGTTGAGAGGGGGTCCACTTTGAAATCTTCAATAGGAACTCCCGGCTTTTATTGTGGAATTTTTATTCCGAAAAAAAACTCGTAACTTTTGTATGGAACAATTTTATCGTTGCGTGATGGATGGCGTTGTAATCGACACAAATCAAAACAGGTTACAAACCACTGAAAAGTGATAGAGGGATGTTCTATATGTTAACCATTGTCTCCAATATATTTTGTACGATTCAAATAACCGTCTATGATGCACAGACGGTGACCGTGTGTCGCAAGACCTCTAGGTGCCAGGATGTAGTTCCAGTGTGGCGAGCGCGACTATGGCGGTACAGCGAATAACGGACAACGAAACCGCGGAGCGAAACGGTCGAGGTTCACTTTACTGCAGACATTCGAAGCGCAAACATCTCTTCCCACATGCGCAGTGATGTTGACGATTGGAGTGAGGTAGATGTCACTGCTTCGTACTTTGCGCCAAATAGTCATGTAGGTGAAGCGCGTCGACGGTATGCGAAACTGTTACCTGAGTGCAATGTTCTTTCTGCAGTGATATATCGCAGTATTATCCAACTGTTTATTACAACTAGGAGCTTTTAACCAACATGAAGAAACCGACCACGGCCTGCAACGACCGGAGAAGCCGCAGTGGATATTTTAGCTGTAACTGCTGCACATGCTCATATTAGTTCGCGGCAAATCGCTCCAGGCGCAGGAATTTCGCGACGAAGTGTTCTGCGCGTACTGCAAGAACTCAAATACCACCCATATCATATGCCGCTGCATCAAGGTCTATGTGGGGGCGACATTCAAAGCCACTTGAACATTAGGAATTGGATAAGACAGTAACTAGAAACCACTAATGATTTTCATTCACAGTCGAGCTTCAACGCCCTTGGAGTGTCAGTCTTTAGTGCAGTGTGTTAGGTACCTCGATAATTTGCCCATACTTCATACACTGAATCGCCAAAGAAAGTAGTATAGGCATGCGTATTCAAATACAGAAATATGTAATCAGGCAGAATACCGTGCTGCTGTCGGCAACGCCTATATAAGACAACAAGTGTCTGGAGCAGTTCTTACATCTGTTACTGCTGCTATAGTAGCCAGTTACCAAGATTTAAGTTAGTTTGAACGTGGTGTTACAGTCGGCGAAGAGCGATTAAGCCCTGTATCTCCGAGGTAGCGATGAAGTGCGGATTTTCCCATACGACCATTTCACGAGTCTACCGTGAATATCAGGAATCTGGTAAAAGATCAAATCTCCGACGTCGCAGCGGCCGGAAAAAGATCCTGCAAGAACTCGACGAACGACGACTGAAGAGAATCGTTCAATATGACAGAATTACAACCCTTACGTAAATTGATTGCTGCAGATTTCAGTGCTTGGCCATCATCAAGTGTCAGCTTGGGAAGCATTCAACGAAATCATCGATATGGACTTCAGGAGCCGAAGGCCCACTCGTGTACTCTTGATGACAGCACGACACAAAGCTTCACGTCTCGTCTGAGCCCGTCAGCACTGACATTGGACTGTTGATGACTGAAAGACGTTGCCTTGTCAGAGGATTCTCTTTTCGAATTGTATCAAGCGGATGGACTTGTACGAGTGTGGAGACCCCCTCAAGAATTCGTGGACTCTGTATGTCAGCAGGTGACTGTTCAAGCTGGTGGGGGCTCTATAATGGTGCGGGGCATGTGCAGTTCAAGTGATATGGGACCCTGACACGTCTAGATACCACTCTGACAGGTGACAGTTACATAAAAATTCTGTCTGATCACCTTCATCCATTTATGTCCATTGAGCATTCCGACGGACTTTGGTAATTCTAGCAGGACAATGCGACACCTCACACGTCCAGAATTGCTACAGAGTACCTCTAGGAACACTCTTCTAAGCTTAAATACTTCCGCTGGCCAACAAACTCCCGAGGCATGAGCATTATTGAGCATATCTGGGATGCCTTGCAACTTGCTGTTCAGGAGAGATTTCCACCCCCTCCTACTCTTGTGGATTTATGGACAGCCCTACAGAATTCATGGTGTCAGGGTTCCCTCCAGCACTACTTTAGTCCATTATTTATGGGTGCTCGCGGGGGCCCTACACGGTATTAGGCAGGCGTACCAGTTTCTCTGAGTCTTCAGTGTAGACGGTAATGTGAATGGTCGAATGTATAGCGACTCTTTAGATAAAATTTTGCCAATAATACTGGAAGATGTCCACAAGAATGCAAGAATAGATACATGGTTTCAATACGATGGCTGTCCAGCACATCATACGTGGACATCTCGTATTCTGCAGCGGCTCTATCCTCGCCGATGAATTGGTCGATGATGTCCTCATGAGTGAACTGCGCGTTCATTCGATTTGCACCTCCCGGTTTTTTCCTGCTAGTAACGCTAAAAGTGAAATGTTACATGGACGCACGAACAACCTCTGAAAATATGCGGCAGTGAATTATCACCGAATACGCATATACTAGCGAAGAGACGCTTAGAGACGTAGAAATGTCTTTCAGAAATAGGTTTACAATGTGTATTGCAGCAAATGGGCACCGTTTCAAACACTTGCTTCAGTAAAATATTAAGATTTGTGAGAGACAAGGCGCAGACGTAAGACAATCACCCAGCAGGTGTAAGGCAAGAGAACTCATCTAAAAGAAGAACCCCGATTGTGAGGGGCAAGGGGACTCGCCTAGAACAAGCACCCTCATGGCGAGAGGCAAGGTGACTCGCATTTTAAAAAAAGCACTCCGAACGAAGTAAAGCGCTACTACGTCCACGTATTTGTTCCTGGGCAACGCTAAGTGTAGTTTTCACTGCACTGATAAACAAACCAACGACTTATTAGAACCGCTTGTCACTTTGGCGACATCTGTGTAGATACGTAATTACACCAATAATATCGGCACTGTAATGTATTATCATGGTTGACACAAGTTTCCCCAAGTGAAACTCCATGATATTTCCCTGATTCCCAGATAAGTTTTAGAATTTTTTCCTAACAATTTTTGAAATCTTGAAGGTAAGTTGAGACGTAAGTTGACAATGTCTTTGCAGCTACGGTAAAGTGATCACGCTGGCATTTCAACGGGAGACGACAGGCAGAAGGCCAAAATACTGAACTCGGTCTCCCGAAACTTTCCCATCGTGAAAGATCGTAAACGGTCCCTCCCTTGAACACTGCACGAACGCTGAAACGTCAGGAATTAAGATAAGTGTTTGCGGAGTACGAGTACAATCGCTTAGTACGGAGGGACATCTGAACCAGGTGAACCCTCCCCCTTCCTAAGTTCCTGTAGAGATTATGTGAACCAACTTGCTCTCTTTCTAATATAGGTTGCGGGAACAACGAAGGATACCTACCAACTCGAAAAAACGCAGATCATTCTCGTTTTCATGAAGGGCCGTAGAGCAGTTACATATAATTACAGGGCTATACCATGGACGTCAATCAGTTGTAGTATTATGGAACATCTTTTGTGATCACTTAACATAAGTATATATAGAACGAAAAGCTGCTCTATAAAAATCAATATGGATTCCGCAAATACAGATCCTGCGAAACTCAGCTCGCTCTGTTCCTCCATGAGATCCACGGTGCCGTAAACATCGGAATTCAGGTTTATTCCGTGTCTTGAATTCAGGAAATCATTTGAAACAGACCCAAACTGTAACTCAGTGAAAAAATACGAGGTTACCGAGTATCGGGCTAGATTTGTGACTACATTCGAGAGTTCCTTGCAGACCGACCTCAACAAGTCGCTCTCAACGGAGTAAACTCGACAGACGTACATGTAATTTTGCGGAGTATCCCAATGAAGTGTCGTAGGACCGTTACTGTTTACAGTTTAATGGATAATAGTGTGAAAGAAAATAAGGGAAAAAGTCCAGTAAAAATGACCCCTGAAGGGAATACTTCATAAGCTTTCAGCAATTGTTCAGTAGAATAAATGTCCTTCACAGTAGCGAAAATGAATAAGTGCTCATGACATTTAAGGTATGCACTTCAGAGCCCATTTTTTTGTATATGTTTTCTTCTTTTGGTCCATATAACCTCCTCTCCCAAAATATGGAACGAGCATGCAGATCAAGAGAAATGTTTCACGTATCGAAAATGAACAAGTCCTCATAACACTTAACCCTGACGCTAGTGTAGACGTTTTTACCCGTCGTGCTACGCCATCCCCAGGTGCTGTAGACATGTATATGCGTGCCGCTTGGGTTTTTCGACAGTCGTATGGATATATGTACGTGTCCTGAGCTACCAAGCTCTCACTGCTGCAAACGAGTTACTTCTATACCTCAGTGAATGAAGCAGTTTCGAGTACTTACCACACAACATATTTGCGTCATTGCGTGCCATCATTTGCAAAAAATCTCGTTTCGACATCTTCAGTCGTTTGTGAGATATAACAATTGTTACGGCCACATGATTCACAATGCACAACTGTTTGAATGGGCCCGTCGCGTATAACCGTCCGTCGGATATAAAACCCAATGACTTGAGAAAAAATGACATTTCGTTCAGCTCTCAATTATATAAATTTCGATATCATACCTATATTCCACTCTCTGCAACGTATGAGTTAAAATAAATCATATGCAAAGTTTGCGCCATACGTTTTTACCTCTGCAAACTCTTTAAAATAACATGCAGTTTCTCACTTAAATTGATATAGGATAATAGGTATGAGTGATAAAGGAAAGAAATTTAGTTCTTTTTTCGGGCGAAACTACCGCACTGTAAGGTGTGCAAACAACCAATTTTTCTAACTAATAGTTTTCGAAAAATCGGATGATAAGTATTTCGCATCGTTCGAAACGTTGACTTCCAACACAAGCACCAGCTTTTGGCGAGGAGTACAGCCTTAACAAAAGCCGTCCTCACGCAGAGAGCAGCGAAGGGGTTTGGTACGCATTTTGGAGTCCATGTTGACTAAACGTCTTTTCTTGTTTTGGTCAATGCTACCACCTCTGAAAGTTTGACTGTGGAGTTCTGGTTCTCCCTGCATATAAATTATCTACAGTGCGCAACAGAGCTAAAAGATCACTTTTTAGAAACCCCGTGAATCCTAACCATTGCAACGCTGAAATTTGCAGTTTATTACTGGGTTATTTTGTTTGGCTTAAAAAAAGCTGTGAGGATGGGTCGTGAGTCGTGCTTGGGTAGCTCAGTTGGTAGAGCACTTGTCTGCGAAATGCAAAGGTCCCGAGTTCGAGTTACGGTCCGGCACACAGTTTTAATCTGCCAGGAAGTTTCATATCAGCGTACACTCCGCTGCAGAGCAAATATCTCATTCTGGACTCTTTAAGGTACTTCGTAAATAGCCGAACAAGCATCAATCAGAAATGTTCCTAGTTAAACCACTTCTATTCAGAAATACCTGTCTCAATTCATCTCTTATCCAAAATAATGTCAGTAATTATCTATACGTCTAAAATTCATGACCAACTTCACAAAATATCTATCTACAAAAAAATGTCACCTCAAGCTCTTTCCTCAAAACTGACACAGTATTGTTTTTGGTAAAGGCGAAGCAAGAATCCACAAGTTACCACAAGTCAAAAACCTTCCTTTTATGTGCAAATGATTTTCTTGAAGAAGAAAAAGCTTATCTTAGAACTTCAAAAACAAATCTACTCTGCTATGCCAAAATCTCAAAAGTTCCAAACTCATGACACAAGATAACAGTGTTGCATTTGAAGCAGATACTTCATGAATAAATTCAGAACAATACCAGCTGAATACAAATTGTTCACAGATGAGTTACCATTCTATATTGGCATAGTGCAAATGTACACTACTGGCCATTAAAATTGCTACACCAAGAAGAAATTCAGATGATAAACGGGTATTCATTGGACAAATATATTATACTAGAACTGACATGTGATTACATTTTCACACAATTTGGGTGCATAGATCCTGAGACATCAGTATCCAGAACAACCACCTCTGGCCGTAATAACGGCCTTGATACGCCTGGGCATTGAGTGAAACAGAGCTTGGATGGCGTGTACAGGTACAGCTGCCCTTGCAGCTTCAACACGATACCAGAGTTCATCAAGAGTAGTGACGCGTATTGTGACGAGCCAGTTGCTCGGCCACCATTGACCAGACGTTTTCAATTGGTAAGATATCTGGAGAATGTGCTGGCCAGGGCAGCAGTCGAACATTTTCTCTATCCACAAAGGCCCTTACAGGACCTGCAACATGCGGTCGTGGATTACCTTGCTGAAATGTAGGGTTTCGCAGGGATCGAATGAAGGGTAGAGCCACGGGTCGTAACACATCTGAAATGTAATGTCCACTGTTCAAAGTGTGGGCAATGCGAACAAGAGGTGACCGAGACGTGTAACCAATGGCACACCATCACGCCGGGTGATACGCCAGTACGGCGATGACGAATACACGCTTCCAATGTGCGTTAAAAGCGATGTCGCCAAACACGGATGCGACCATCATAATGCTGTAAACAGAATCTGGATTCATACGAAAAAATGACGTTTTGCCATTCGTTCACCCAGGTTCGTCGTTGAGTACACCATCGCCGACGCTCCTGTCTGTGATGCAGCGTCAAAGGTAACCGCAGCCATGGTCTCCGAGCTGATAGCCCATGCTGCTGCAAACGTTGTCGAACCGTTCGTGTAGATGGTTGTTGTCTTGCAAATGTCCCTATCTGTTGACTCAGGGATCTAGACGTGGCTGCACAATCCATTACAGTCATGTGGATAAGATGCCTGTCATCTCGACTGCTAGTGATACGAGTCCGTTGGGATCCAGCACGGCGTTCGTATTACCCTCCTGAACCCACCGATTCCATATTCTGCCAACAGTCACTTTCCTCATGTCAGCACGTTGTAAGTGTCGCCACCGGCGCCAACCATGTGTGAAAGCTCTGAAAAGCTAATCATTTGCATATCACACCATCGTCTTCCTGTCGGTTAAATTTCGCGTCTGTAGCGCGTCATCTTGGCTGGGTAGCAATTTTAATGGCCAGTAGTGTAGATGCAAAAAAAAAAAAGAAAAAAACCATTGTCTACTACCACTGTATTATTACCTAGTCAGAGTATGCTTAGCAAATTCGAAGTACTTTTCTTCAGACAACACATAGAAAACATCACCACTATTCGTTAAAATTCCCTATTAAGCAGATTGACAGTGAAACATACATTAATAGATTAGTTGAGGAGTATGAAACAGTGCTGAAAGCTAAAGTAAGAAAATGCACTGTTTTGTACATTTTAATGTTCGACACATGACAAACACCTCCTGATTTGCGTGTGCGTATAGTTTCAAGTTCCACAATATTCGCATGTCGGATTCATCGTAAGCAAAAAGGATCTTTATACACCAAGAAAAACTTGCTACTTGTGAGATAACCGATGCGAAAGCAACACTTTCTGGCCTATCTGTAAGCTCTTGCTGTTCTCTCGTTAGTTTCTGTAGCTTTTTCCTTTTCTATGATGATTTCTTGATGTTTTCCAATGCTTAATTGATTACTTCACGGTCTCTTAAACGCTGCAGTGTAAGGAAGGCTCTTAACTGTATTATACGCTGTGGTGGTGATTTATTCTTTAATATAAGGAGTGGAGGCAAAGTTGTAGAATCATTGGTAGTTCGTTAATGATATTTTGAAAACCCGACAAATGTAAATCCCAGTTTTTGTGCCGACGGAAACAATACAATCTGCAAAGATTACCTAATTCCTTCCTAATGCGTCCCAAAGGTTGCATGGTGACATAAAACGTGATATAAATATTCGTTTAATGTTTCTACGTCTCAAAGTTTTTCGCCATGTATAAGAACGAAACTGTGGCTTATTATCAGAAATTACTTTGTCAACATGCCCTACTTCTTGCAGAAAGTACTTTCTTTACGAATGCTGTAGAAACAGATTTTGTAGTTGCTTAATTAAATGGCACAAATTTAAATGTAAGCTCAACAGCTACTAAAACCAATGAATCACCAAGTTTAGTTCTCGTAAAATGGCCGAAAATGTCAACAGCTGCTAATACTCTTACTTTCATAGGAATGATCTGAAATAGTGGCTTTCTGTGCGCAACGGTAGGTGGTTTTGTCTTTTGGCACAGTTTGTATTTTGCCAAGACAGTGCGAATTCGCTTTTTCTTATTGTTGAAGTAAAATGTATCCCGTAATTTCTGAAAAGAAATCAGCATTTCCCAAGTTAGTGAGTTGATTGTGATTTCCAACACGACAATAATTGAACCTACTGGTATCGTTATCGCAATAGATGTTTTCTTCAATATTGACAAGCTGTTTCTGCATCTTTCTCACGTTACGTTTATTTTGCTGATGAATTGTCATTTGCCCTTCTTCGAAACGTTGCAAAGACTGTAATTGTTCGGTGTCAGCGAACGGAACCGGTTGAGCATTGTCTGACCTTTTATCTGAATCATTGTTAATTTGCGAGCGGAAATTGTTCGACTCGTTTTGCAACAGTCATCAACAGATTTTATGTCAGTGTTAATTCAGAGTTAATCTGTACCTTTAATGACTCGAACTTTTGTGCGAATTCCACTATTTGCATTTCTTGTTGTGACGTCTGTTGTCTCAACAATATCAGCAGACTGCACACCGTCAAGTCTGGACTCACGATTATTAATATCAGACTTGAGTTCCTGACATACCTACATTTTCAACCGTTCTGATACATCCTGGAATTTACGATTTGAATTGTGATTAATGTCATCCCAAGCTCCTTTGATCTGTCCACGAAGTTCGTCATTAGTCTTTTAATTTCGTTATTAAAATTGTCTAACTTGATCATTCGATTTCCTAATCTCATCTCGTAGTATCAATTTGTAACATTGTTATTGAAGGAGGGAAAGACAAAATTATTTTGCTCTGCAGAAGTAGAAGTCATACCTGAATCTCTCATAACAAAATCGGATTGTGTCATGGTATTTTGATCTCCTCAATCGCATGTAGTTCCCTGCAGTTTATCATGCGTTATTGTCAAATAATAGCCTATAGTCTGATTATTCACAGTATTGTTCGAAAGTACGCTGACTTAATCATCCTGAGAAGAATTTTCTACACTAGTCTCAAATTTTCCGAAACTTTGTTTACCAGCTACTTCTACAGTCTTATACATTCCTGCCTGTGCTCTAGTTTTCATTGTCGTTGTGACGATAAAGAAAATTACATAAAAATATAAAACAAATATCTTAACACAAAATTCTTAACTTGCTGATACAAACTCTGAACAAGAAAATTGCTGCAATGAAAAATTTTGAATTAATGTGAAGCAGTGCGCAAGCAACAAAAATGTTATACACAAACTACTGACCAACCAACTACTACTGCATAAAATTTTGCAAATGTAGTTGCCAGACAAAGCATCCCTAGCTGCAAAATCATCCAACGAAATGAAACCCTGGCAGGATCACCAGGTGAAAATTGTTTAATCCTTATATTCTGGTGAACGAAATGAGAACAAACAGAAATTTAGAAATTTATGATTTTAAACATAGCTGCGTAACAGCAACGGTTCCACGTAATTTATTAGTATTCCTATAAATCATGAAAGAAATCGAATTCTCTCCTGACTGCGATTATGAAAAATATTCTCTTACATCTCCTAACATTTAATACAATAATGCTCGTATGTACAAGAGACAACTTATGTCATCTTGCTGCTGCAACTGCACGAATATTCTGCTTCCAGCAAGATGCTAAATTAATTCAAAAGAGATGTTGCGATCCATGCAGAGTGAAATGCTTGGTCACAACTATTGATAAAACTACTGCAATATTCTTTTTACATAGATATAGAATGATCAGCTGGGGTTTGGTCGACAAGCTTTAAAAGGTGAAAAAAATGAGACAAACCAATAAAAACTTTTAATTTACTATATTCTGAAAACTGAAAATTTAAACACTGATAAACTTCACTCAGACCTTTCCTTTCTTCGAAAATATGATGAACAAATCCATTAATTACTCCACAACGTCTATAATTAATAATCACAACAAAGATACGCATATTACTCTCAATGTATGCATACACAAATCTACCAAAATCCCTCCAGCGCGCAAGCAAGCAACAAGTATGCGCAGCAAAATGGCAAATTACCAAAAATTCTCAATTAAAGTCTTATCCGGTGCTACTAGCATCGACACGGAAGATTGTATCCTCATCTGTCGTGCAGCTTCTCACCACAGCTGGCTGCTTCCGACTATTCTCAACAACCGTTCGTTCGCTATCATTCGCGATAATAATATCTCAGACTCAGAGTTCGTGTGTACACACTACAACAAACTCAGTTGCCAACTTCAGAAAGAAATATCAACTTCCAGCTTTCAGTAGGGTTAACCATTGCATTAATCACGCTCTACATTCATGTTGACAATCTGTTACACAGTACGTAGTGTGGGAGCTTAGAGGGTGGATGAGCGAAAGATAGATGAAAGGGGAAGGGGAAGAAGAGATCGAAGCGTCGACTTGTCCCCATACTAGGATAAAGGACACACACAGGAATTGTCCTATTGGACAAGGTAGTTTTTAGCTTGGTTTTGTGCTGCACTCGGTGGTGTTTCTGAATGGAGACACGTGAAGAGTCTATAAAGCTCTGAAACGTCCCCTTTCAACAATTATACAGGACTGTGCTTAAACTGACACACAATATTTTTAGCGCAACGCAATCTGACTTTCAAAAATCCCTACAAAAGAATGGCCCTGACTAACATTAACCTATACCTTTCACAAATCACTTACCTCACCAAAAATCTTCGTTACTCGAACTACTGCAATACAGCGAGCGCCACTACTGCCAGCTAAATAAAAGATTCAAACTACAGAAGGCACTAACTACTGATAGACATAGTTAACAATTGAAAGATGTTAATAGAGAACAAACAATGTATTTACCTTAAC